>NC_137463.1:62908612-65582756 GCF_964235325.1 Thermobia domestica | reverse complement strand
TAACAATCTAGCACACCATCAATAATAATAGCGCACCCCTAATAACAATAGCGCATCCCCCTACCTCCAAATAACTTCTAAACTACTCCTAATAATTTCTACCGCACTCCCTATTTCCCAAATAACTTCTATCACATTCCCAAATAACTTCTATCTTACTCATAATAACTTCTAATGCATTCAATTACTAAATCTAGTTACAAAAAAATTACTAAATCTAGTTACAAAAAATCATTAAATCAAGTTACAAAAACAAAAAAATCACTAAATCTAGTTATAAAAATCACTAAATTTAGTAAAATAAAATTACAAAAACTTTTATGATTTTACCATAAAAGTTAACTAAATTCTACGTAATTACATAATAGTTACAAACTAGTATATTGATAGTTACAAATTAGGATATTGATAGTGAAATCTTCTGCTAACTTCATTCTCAATAGGAAACAATGACTTCTTAAACTCTGTCCACTGATCATAATTCAAACTGAATAGACAGCCGTTAATATCAAAAACTACTTGAACTTCGGTTTGCACATTTTTCACAATTACATTGAAATTATTATTAAGTATAAATTTCTTTTGAGGATCCATTCTATTCACTCCATTTTTTTACTTCTAACAACATATTTTTGATCATTTTTATTATTTTTGGATTCACATACAGAACTCAACAGTTGGATAATTATCTTTTAAACCAGTGTATTTGATTTTTATTCCATCTTTGACAATCTCATCAATCATTTTATCTGTTAAGTGTTTTGTAAATCTAGGTGGAAGAAATACCTTAAAGTCATCACATTCAACTAAAATACTCTTACCATATTTAGTTTTTATTTTTTCCATTTTCACAATCATATATTCTGTATCTAATTCTAATTCTCTTAATCCAATTACTTGTTTTTGTTCAAGACTTCCAAGTTTGTTTAAAAAATCAATGTGTTTTGCCATATTTATTATATAGAATTTTTTTAATAATCTCGAATTTCATTAAGTATGTCATTGATTCTGTTAACAATATCTCTTACATTTTCATCTGTTAATTCACCATTCATGAGCTTAATTACATTAAGCTCATCTTTAAACAACCCAATTCGATTCACCATATTTTTATAATACTCTTTCTTTGAAGCTATATTAAACCGTGTAGATAAACCAGTTATAACAGCAGAAGCCGAAGCAAATGCAGTTGTAATAATTGAATACACTGTAACAGGAATAAATACATTGATGAACCCTGTAGAAGCTGATAATAGAATTGATAACGTAATAAGAGTAATACAAACACATTTTATTCTCTTGAACTTCCTTTTGTTTTTCATTAATAACTTCTCAAGATTTAATATAGTATCTTCAATTAACACAATTAAATTCTCACGTGGAATGTTATCTGGAATAGTCATTTTATTAAATAAGTTTTTATGATATTATCATAAAAACACTTACAAACTAAACAAATCTAATAAACTTATAATTGATTTATATCTTCTCAATTATTTTTTCTTTCTCAACATCATACTCTAATTTTTTCTTACCAATCATAACAACATAGCAAATTGTTTTATCTGGTACATCACTTTCAAAATTAACAGTCAGTTTCAAATTAGTTCTATCACTTACAGTTACTGATTTATGTTTGCTAGTATTAATTACGAACATCGGCCTATTTTCTAAAAATTCCTTAGGATAATAAAACATCTCAGTATTTCCAATTGTAGCTCGCTTATATACCGTATACATTTCATAAACTTTCAAATACTTATGTTTTGCAAAATCTAAGTTTAAAGATTCTAATGGGAAAGATTCATTTCTAGAATTACGAAAATGGATATTCTGAACTTTACAATGATCAAAATAGCTTGAATCTCTTTATTGATTATCATTTCTATCAGTTTGGAAAAAGGCAATCACAAAATTAGGCATATCAAATTCACTTGAGTTAAATTGTGTGGTTAAATCGAATTCTAAATACTTCCCACTAACAGTCTTCTGCAAACATTGATACGTGTTGAATGAAATAGGAATCTTACCTTCTTTTAACATATTAGATCTTAACAAGGTGGCATAGTTAGGTTCATAATTAACAATAGGCATTCTTAACTCCATATTTGTAATCTTAATTTTACCTGGATGTAGTTGATCATTCTCATATGTTCCATCCTGCTTTTTTGTTTTCCAAATAGCAAATGCATTATCATCAGAACCACTTCTTTTAAATGTATATTTCAATCCTCCCTTCCACATAATATCTTTAAAATCTGAACAAAATCCTGGCAAAAGTCTTAGCAAAAACACTATTTCTTCATCTGTTCTTGCCCACGTAATTCCTTCCCATCCACATTCATCATAGTGATTTGCCTCTGGTTTTGAAATCGTACATGTGTTTACAGCTGTTGAAGTTAAACCAGGATAATCTATAATATCTAATATCTGTCCATGCTTACTAATTTGAATTTGAGAAAACAAGTGTGGGAAGAAATTATTAATAAGTCTAATATTTTGACCAGTAGTATATTCCCCATCACCATCTCTACCTCTAATTTCAAAAGTTACATAAATATCAGATTATTATAAGGATGTATGAAGCCATCACCCACGTCAATATCAAATTCAATAGACCTGTTTGGCTTATTTAAATTCTCGATTGTTTTTTGATTAGGTTTAAAGGATTGTAATTCATATGATTCTATCTTATCCATATTTATTATTAAAAGATATTTGTAATCGTTATATGAATTAAACCCATAAAAACTTAAATATAACTTATCCAAATATCCTTATTCCTATTCACCTGACTAATAATTTCTGAAAAACTATACCCATCTGTAAACATTTTTAACACTGTAATGCATAAATGTCCACAAATTACCTCGTTAAAATGTTGTATACGGCTGCTATTGTACTCTATATTATGACAAAGATATTTTACGAGTGTTTTTGGCGGATTACCTCCAAATGAATCAAACACATACTTTCTATTTCCTTTTTTCCAATACCAAATCTAATGCGTTCCTATATTTTTAGACGTATCAAAATTAACAATACCACACTCATTCTTCCTTGGTTGTTTAGACAATTCATCACTCATAAATACACTTCTAAAGTTTATTATCTTAAGTTTTTTAACAAGTTGTATTAGATCTAAATTACTTAAAGGTTTAATTTTTTCTTTTTCTTTACTGTTTTGGAGTTTACGTTTTTTGAAATCTTACCAGCTTGTTTTTCCTCCATTGCTAAGTTATGTCGCTTTTGTTCCTCTAATTCCATTTTATTCTTTTTTGCATCATCTACAGTTTTAGCAATAGCAGCCGCACCTCCAGCAACAGAACCTAGAGCACCTATTAAAGCTAAAAACGTTGGAATAGTAAATATAAAACCACCATGATGAACTTTATTATCATTTGCCTTCATTTCTTTGTTTATTTTCTTAAGTTGTGGTATAGAAAGAGATAGAGACATACATTGTCCTTTACTTAGTTTTGCTTGTTTTTGTTTGAGTTGTTTGTTAGTTAAAATGTGATCAATATTTAATTGTTTAAGTTCATCATTAGGAATCGTAAAAGTAAAACTTTTTAACTGCATATTTATTATATAATTAAAAGCATTTTATGAAAAAAATTTACATAAAAAGTACATATAAATCTAAATTAAAAACACTTATAAACCTATACTAAAACACTTATAAACCTAAACCAAATCTTACTTTTGTATTCATCACTAAAGAAGTCCCAAGAGCAGGCAATTTTTCAGTTATTAAATTAGCATCTTTAGCTAAAACTCTTTCCCAAGCTTTATTTTCTAATTCCTTATCTGCAATTTGTCTTAATTCTGTATCTTTATTATCTCTATAGTATATATCATGTTCTTTACAAGCCTCATCTAATTTGTTAATACCTTCATCACCTCTTTCTAATATTTCTTTTAACTTAGTCCCAAGCCCGCAAAATCTAAATCCTGGAATATGCAACTCAAATGGAAGTTTATTAATCAAATCATTTACTAATCCTTTTCCATACTTTTCATTATTCCAAAATTTTGGTGGCAGCGTATTCAATATCTTAATCAAATAACCTATACCTTTTTTATCATTAGGTATGAATTGTGGGAGTTTAGAATTAATCATATCCATAATACCTACTTTCTCATTATAAAAGTTATCATTTCCAGATTTTTCTTCACCATCAATAACAATCAAACGATCAATCAGTTTTCTCACATCATCCATCCATATGTATTCTTTTGATAATTCGTTATATACCTTTATTCCTTCTCCAGATTTTGGTGTCTTTTTTGAAGGTGTTGTTGGTTTTATATATTCATCCCAAATAGGTTTAATAATTTCTTTATATTTTTTACCTTTACTAGATTTTTGTTTTCTTGTGTTCGGATCATTATTATGAAATGCAACACTAGAATCAATTACTATTTGTTTATATTTTTCTAGATCATCATCATTATAATTTGTTGGATTATGTTTTGTCAATAATTCCCATAAACCTTCTGTTCCTGTATAATGTCGATTATTAATAACTAAATCGTCACCATGAATTTTAACTTCCGCATTTCCTATCATATGTATAATTTTCCCATCTTCATCATATGGTTGTATTCCAAAACTTTTATCATCTCTAGTTGCATAATATCTTGAGGCAATATTACCAAAATGAGTTGTTGCTAAAGATTCTATTCCTTCTACTTTATATTTAATTTGTTTTTTCATGTGTTTTATTTCTTCTGTTATAGGCGTATCACTTTCATTTATAGAACTATCATACATAGGTGGTGTTTCTAATAAGCTTGAATCCACTTTCGCACTTTTATACACAACTGGAACTAACTCTTGAATTAGATTTTTATTTTCTTCTGCTACTTTTGATATATCTTGTCCTAAATCTTTAATTGCATCAATAACAGGCTGATCTTGTTCTTTAAATTTTTCATACTTACTTCGATTACTTTATTTAATTTCCTTAAATCTTTTAATAAGTTCTTCTTTTAACTTAATATACTTCTTAGCTTTATTAACATCCATTTATTATATAAAAAATAAAAAACATAACATAACATAACATAACATAACATAACATATACGTTCACCTGCATTCATATACGTTTAGTTTACACTTTTAGAAATTCTTTAATTTTATTTCTATATTTACCATTATTCACCTTCCTAGTCATATCTATTGTTAATAAACCATATTGTTCACTCCAACACTTATTACATAATGATTGTAATTTTTCAAACGACATATCAGATGCAACAAATTCATCATATATATGTTTTAAATTTACATTGTCCTGTCTAAATATACAAGGAAAGTTTAGATTATCTCTAATTAATTGTTTTGGTACTTTAGAATAGGTTTGTCCAAGATAGAAACAGTTCCAACCTTTATGACGACCTCGAGTAAAATATTCTCTAACGTGATTTTGTTCTTCTAATATGAAATCATCAAATACTACCACAGAATAGTCCTCACATTCATCTAATGGAATAATCTCTTCATTGTTTCCTTTTATTATTGCTATTGTGTCTTTAATATTACGTTCTATATCTCGAAAAAGTTGTGTTAAGTGTTGGTATTTAGGTTGATTTAAACTTTTAGAATAGATATAAACATTTGCATATTTAACCATTTAGGTGCTAACAAAAAATTATCAATCATTAACGTTGTTTTACCACAACCACTAGGCCCAACTATTAAACATCTTATATCATCAGGTAACAACTCTCCATTCCTCTTCCTCTTCGCCGTTTCTTCTGTTAACCTTACTTTAATATCCCAATTATCCATTTTAATTATTTATTATATAATAAATGAAAGTATTTAATTTAAATGGTTATTCATCTGTATTAAACATGTCATTGCATTACCCATTTGAAAACGATTTAGAAGTAGCTGTTGCAGGATTTTATACAACATACTTAACTCCAAACATTACAGAAAAAAATAATAAATTAACGTTTTGCACTGAAGAACCTGAAGTTACAAGACAAGCCATAGTTCAACCTGGTCAATATAGTTTAAAAGAATTAGAAGAATATATTAAATCAAACCTTCCATTCTACACTGATGAATTCAAAGATACTTTTGAAATTACAGAAGACAGGAAAAGAAGTAGAGTTAAAATATTTAGTGAGGTTTGTGATATAACCTTAGATACCATTAACACTGTATTAGGTTTTAGTGATAAAAACTTGGCTAATAACATAGAACATATTGGAGATAAACCACCAAGGTTTCATCCGTTTGATACTTTAAATATCCACCATGATTTAGCAGAAGGTATGATTTTAAAACACAATGATACAACACACAACGAAACAGACTTAATTGCAACATTTAGAACAAATGCAGAGTTTAGAGAGCCAATTATATATGAACCTAATGAAAAGATATTTTTCCCAATACATCACAATAAATTTAATAATTTCAAAGTTTCAATTAAAGATGAGAATGGTGATTTGATTGATTTTGGTGGAGCTCGTATAACTTTTTTACTTGCTGTTAAATAACTCAAATTATTATATAATAAATATGGATATTTTTGGCAATACTAAAAGGAGGACTACAAACCTCAATCATGTAAGTGAAGTTTTTACATCAAATAATATAACATGGGTTGATTTCAAAAACAAAAGACTTGTTAATGTAAGTGATGCAATTGACCAACAAGATGTAGTAACTTTACAACAGCTAGATTTAATAAATACTAATGTTAATAGTCAATTGGAAGGTGATAGAAACAAATTTGAAGATGTATTAAAAACATTACAAGACACATATATAAAGAAAGATGATTTTCAAAAGATTAGGATGGATACTACTAAATTGATTATGCAGAAAGAAACTATACCCCTAATATGTCGATTGAGAGTTAAAAATGTTAAGGAACCAATCTTTAGAATATTTAATCTCTCTAATGGTTACAAATTTCTATATAATGGGAAAATAATGCACATGGAATTAAGTTTGGATAAATACTTTCTAGAGATATATTTAGGTGATACTTTGACTGAAAATTTACCTGTAAACATTGAAAAGGGTGATATAATTATGTTTGAAGCAAATAAGAATTCAGCTATGGAAGAAGGACAACCATTGCAAGTTATTATGTATATAGAAAGAGAACTTTCATAAAACCATTTGCTATATTCAATCTATATAACAACATTCTAATTCAATCCATATATATAACATTTTAATTCAATCTATATAACAACATTCTAAATTGAATTATACAGATGAATTATAAATTGTTATATAGATTGAATTATTGTTTCAATTAAAGACTAAGTTATAGAATGTTATATTGATTAAATTATATAAATGAACAGTGTTTGAATTGTAGAAGTTATTATATAGATTGAATTATAGATTGAAGTTCATGATCAATTATAGTATTAATCAACAACAGCATTAATTATAGTATTAATCAACAACAGCATTAATTATAGTATTAAACATCAAATATCAACACCCGTTAATTATAGTATTAATCATCAAATATCGACAACAGCATCAAACAAACATATGCTTAAATTATAGTTTGAATTAGGCTGATCTTTAGAATGATGTTGTTAGTTGAATTATAGATTGAGGTAAATAATTTTCCATATAATAAATAGTATGATGTATTGTGTTAAGTGTAAGAAATCGACAGATACAAAAATAGATAACATTAGAATAGAACAAACAAACAATGGAAGATATGTTAAGAAAGGTATATGTGTTGTATGTGGTACTAATAAATCCCAATTCATTAAAAAGCGCGATTGAATATATGAAGGTGAAAGTATTAGAGAAGATATTATAGAAGAAATTCAGAAACCATCTAGAAAAAATTATCCTAGGTTAAGTGTTATTGTTAAAGGTATAGATGATTTATGGCAAGCTGATCTTGTGGAAATGGATAGTGGTGTGTTAAAAGGTGTTTCAAAATTAAATAAAGGTTATAAGTATTTGCTAACGATTATAGATGTGTTTTCAAAATATGCATTTGCTGTTCCTGTTAAAGATAAAAGTGGGAAAAATGTTACAGAAGCATTTGAATCAGTGTTAAGAGTAAGAAAACCCAACAATTTACAAACTGATCAAGGTAAAGAGTTTTATAATAAAGAATTTGAAGATTTGATGGGAAAAAATAATATCAATCATTACTCAACATATAGTGGTAAAAAAGCTTGTGTTGTTGAAAGATTTAACAAAACACTTAAACAAAATATGTGGAAAAAATTTACTGTTCAAGGTAATTATAAGTGGTTAAAAATATTGCAAGGTTTGGTTGATGAATATAATAACAAAGTACATAGAACAATTGGTGTGAAACCTGTAGAAGTGAATAAGAAAAATGTGCATGTGATATTGAAAAAAGTGTATAAGAAAGAATATAAGTCTGTTAAATTAAAGTATAAGATTGGTGATTATGTTCGTATAAGTAAAATTAAAGGTTTGTTTGAAAAAGGTTATACACCAAATTGGTCAGCAGAAGTGTTTGTTATTAATGAGGTTATACCATCTAATCCACCAACATATAAAATTAAAGATTTAAACAATGAAGAAGTTAAAGGAAGATTTTATGAACCAGAATTATTGAAAACTAAATATAAGGATGAGTATTTGGTTGAAAAAATATTGAGAAAGAAAGGTAATAAAGTGTTTGTTAAATGGTTAGGGTTTGATAATTCACATAATAGTTGGATAGATAAAGAAAATGTTGTAGTGTAAATTTAATGTGTTTAACTTTTATGAATATTTTCATACAAAGTAATAAAGTGTTTGTTAAATAATTAGGGTTTATTAAATGGTTAGGGTTTAATAATTTACATAATAATTAAATAATTAGGGTTTACTAAATAGTTAGGGTTTAATAATTTACATAATAATTAAATAAATAATTTGCATTAATAATTAAATAAATAATTTGCATAATAATTAAATAATTAGAGTTTATTAAATGGTTAGGGTTTAATAATTTGCATAATATAATATTATAAATGTTGCAGAGTAATTTAATGTGTTTAACTTTTATAAATATTTTCATAAAAGGTAATAAAGTGTTTATTAAATGGTTAGGGTTTAATAATTTGCATAATAATTAAATAAATAATTTGCATTAATAATTAAATAAATAATTTGCATAATAATTAAATAAATAATTTGCATAATAATTAAATAATTAGAGTTTATTAAATTGTTAGGGTTTAATAATTTGCATAATAATTAAATAAATAATTTGCATAATAATTAAATAATTAGAGTTTACTAAATGGTTAGGGTTTAATAATTTGCATAATAATTAAATAAATAATTTGCATAATAATTAAATAATTAGAGTTTATTAAATGGTTAGGGTTTAATAATTTGCATAATAATTAAATAATTAGAGTTTATTAAATGGTTAGGGTTTAATAATTTGCATAATAATTAAATAAATAAAAATAATATAATATTATAAATGTTATAATGTAATTTAATTTGTTTAAACATGAAAAATATTATAAAAATGAATTAAAAAATCTGGTGAATATAAAAAACGATACAGTGTTTTTTCATATAAGGTGTGTTATTATATGGAAAAACACTGTATCGTTTTTTTTATGTCGACATTAACAGCTGTATTAGAAAAATAAGTATGCTAATGTTGGTATAAAAATATTATGAAAATGAATTAAAAAATTTAGTGAATATAAAATTACGATACAGTGTTTTTCCATATAAAATGAGTATGAATAATGTTAATTTTACTGGTGAGGAGATGAAGGAGATGTCAATTACAAAACTAAAACAAATATGTAAAGTCAAGAAAATCCGCGGCTATAGTTATTTAAATAAGAGTGAATTAATCAAAAAAATCGAACAATACCAAAATGAACCAGATGAATTGAAAGTTATATACACAATGAAAGTTGATGAATTAAAAAACCATTGTAAAAGGAAAGGAATAAAAGGTTATTCTAAATTAAGAAAGGCTGAACTTATTGACCGTATTATAAAATATGAAGATGAACAAAACAGATCACAAATTAGAAACATATTTCCATTTAAACAAGATGTTTTTGAAGAATCCAAACCACAACGAATACCAATTAAAGTACAAACAAAGGAAACAGCAATACAGAAACGATTACAAACTATCACAATTGAAAACATAGGAGGATATAAAGATCCAGTGAAGTTTTTAAATATAAGTGGGAAAGTAGTTATTAACAAAATCAAGGAAGAATTAAAGCACCATCCATTAAAAGTCAACCTTGTATTCATTTGTGATTATATTAAAGATAAAGAAGTACAAGAACGCAATTTTAAAACTATGAATGAAAGAATATTACAATCAACTGACTTAGATGAATATATAACCAATGCTAAACAAAAACTATGTAGAGAGATGGAGGAATTTCAAGGAAGAGGTTCAGGATGGTCATTACATCAAATTAAATATTTAGAAATCAGACTAAATAAATATGTACCATTACGAGCTTCTTCATATATTGAACTTCCTAAATCAATTAAAGATAAGAAAGCAGTAATTATTGTTCAAAATAAAGATAATAAATGTTTCTTATATTCTATTGCATGTTATTTAAAACATATAGATCACCAATCACATCCTCAACGGCCTTCAAACTATACAAAAATTGTGGATGAATTACAAGAGAAATATTGTAAGGGTATTGAATTTCCTGTACAATTAAAAGATATAGTAAAGTTTGAAAAAAGAAGTAACATATCCATTAACGTGTATACCTATGATGATGAATATAATATATACCCACTTCAAATCACAAAAAATAAGCAGGATAAACACATCAATTTATTATATGTAAAAGATGAAAATAATGATCACTTTTGTTGGATAAAGGATTTATCAAGATTAATAAGAAGTCAAGTAACAAAGCATAAGGAAAAATTATACTTTTGTGATAGGTGTTTAACAAGACATTTTAGAAATGAGATACAATTACAAGAACATGAACTATATTGTAAGGAGCATGAATCTGTTAGAATAGAACTTCCAAAACCATATAACAATCAAATACAATTTCAAAATTATAATAGATCATTGAGGGTACCATTTGCGATATATGCCGATTTTGAATGTTTGTTATGTAAAATGGAAGTAGACCATAATTGTTCTAAAACTGTGAAGTATCAAAAGCATTTACCAATGAGTTTCTGTTATTATATTAAATATTCAAATGGTATGTATAAAAGTCCTGTTAGTTATATTGGTTTAGATGCTGCAAAGCTGTTTGTGGAGAAGTTAAAACAAGAAGCAATAGAAATAAAGAAAATATATAACAAAAGAGTTGAAATGAATAACCTAACTAAAGATGAGGAAAAGTTATATAATAATTCCAATAGTTGTCATATATGTGAGAAAAACTTCAATGATTTACCACCCGCAATTGAAAAACAAATAAATGTGTTAAATAAGAAAATAAAATTCGCTAAAAATAATGATAGCATGGTTGAAAAATTAGAAGAATGGGAACATGAATTAGGTAAATGTTTGAAAAATATAAATATAAATAAAGCAAAAGTAAGAGATCATGATCATTTAACTGGAAAGTTTAGAGGTGCAGCTCACAGTTATTGTAACTTAAGCTATCGAAATCCTAATTTCATTCCAGTATTTATTCACAATTTAAGTGCTTATGATACTCACCTATTTGTTAAAGAACTTGCTTATGATAAGAATGAAATAAAACTAATTGCAAACAATGAAGAAAAATATATAACATACTCGAAATATCTGAAGGTTGATAAAAAGAATGGAATTAACTTACGATTTCTAGATTCATTTAGGTTTATGTCAAGGGGTTTAGCAGAACTAGCAAATAACCTTACAAAAGAACAATATAGAGAAACGTCAAAGTATTTCACTTATGATTTATTAGATTTAGTAATTAAAAAAGGTGTGTACCCATATGATTATATTGACTCAATTGAAAGATTAGAAGAAACAAAACTACCTTCAAAAGAAATGTTCTTTAATAAACTTACTAACACCCACATCAGTGATGAAGATTATGAGCATGCGAAAAATGTTTGGAAGTCATTCAATATTAAAAATCTAGGTGAATATACAGAACTTTATAACAGGACAGATGTATTAATATTAGCCGATGTATTTGAAAATTTTAGAGATGTGTGTTTAAAAGCATATGGTTTAGATTCTGCTTGATATTTCACTGCTCCTGGTTTATCGTGGGATTCAATGTTAAAGGTGACTAAAATCGAACTAGAAATGTTAACTGACTATGACAAAATATTAATGATTGAAAAAGGTATAAGAGGTGGAATTTCAGAATGTAGTAAGAGGTATGTAAAAGCAAATAATAAGTATATGAAAAGTTATTATAAAGATGAACTTTCAAAGTATTTAACTTATCTAGATGCAAATAATTTATATGGATGGGCAATGAGTCAATACATGCCTTAGAAAGACTTTAAATGGGTTCAACCTTACATAAACATAATGAATATTCCAGATAATTCAGAAACTGGTTACATATTAGAAGTTGATTTAGAATATCCAGAATACTTACATGATAAACATACAGATCTGCCATTAGCTCCAGAAAATATGTGCCCACCAGGATCGAAACAATCAAAATTATTAACAACGCTTTACAATAAAGAAAGATATGTTATTCACTATAGAAATTTAAACTTATATATGTCACTTGGAATGATATTAAAGAAAATTCACCAAGTATTAGAGTTCAAGCAATCAAACTGGTTAAAGGAATATATTGATCTAAATACAAATATGAGAACACAAGCTAAGAATAATTTCGAGAAAGATTTTTACAAGTTAATGAATAATAGTGTATTTGGTAAAACAGTGGAAAACATTAGAAAGAGGCCATCAATTACTTTAGAATGTGATCCAATGAGGGTGGAAAAGTTAATAGCGAAACCGAACTTTGATTATAGAACAATATTTACTGAAGATTTGTGTGCGATACATATGAAAAAAGAAAAATTGACCTTCAACAAACCTATATATGTTGGTATGAGTGTGTTAGATTTATCAAAACTATTAATGTATGACTTCCATTACAACATTATGAAACCTAAATATGACATTGATATAAACTTATGTTATACGGATACTGATAGTTTTATATATGAAATTGGGACAGATGACTTCTACAAAGACTTAAATGAAATGATTGATTTATTTGATACAAGTGATTATGGAAAGGATAATCAATATGGAATACCATTAGTAAACAAAAAAGTATTAGGAAAGATGAAGGATGAAAACAATGGTAAAATAATGACAGAATTTATTGGGTTAAGGTCGAAAATGTATGCCTTTAAAGTTGAAAATAACGATGAGAAAAAAGCAAAAGGAATAACAAAATGTGTAGTAGCAAAAGAGTTACAATTTGATGATTATAAGCAAACCCTATTCAATGATGTGAAAACATATAAAAATATAAATCTAATTCGAAGTTGTAAGCATGATGTGTATACCATAGCTGTAAATAAATTAGCTTTAGATTCGAATGATGATAAAATATATATATTAGAGGGTGGTATAAGTACATTAGCTTGGGGGCATTATAAGATATAGTTAAAATGTATTTATGTGTAGTTTAGTTTTAAGTCATATTTAATTAACTTTTATGTATAGTTTAGTTTTAAGTCATATTTAATTAACTTTTATGTATAGTTTAGTTTTAGGTCATATTTAATTAACTTTTATGTATAGTTTAGTTTTAGGTCATATTTAATTAACTTTTATGTATAGTTAATTTTAGGTCATATTTAATTAACTTTTATGTATAGTTTAGTTTTAGGTAAATTTAATTAACTTTTATGTATAGTTTAGTTTTAGGTCATATTTAATTAACTTTTATGTATAGTTTAGTTTTAGGTAAATTTAATTAACTTTTATGTATAGTTTAGTTTTAGGTAAATTTAATTAACTTTTTTGTATAGTTTAGTTTTAGGTCATATTTAATTAACTTTTATGTATGGTTTAGTTTTAGATAAATTTAATTAACTTTTATGTATAGTTTAGTTTTAGGTAAATTTAATTAACTTTTATGTATAGTTTAGTTTTAGGTCATATTTAATTAACTTTTATGTATAGTTTAGTTTTAGGTCATATTTATATTTTTTAAGTCATAAAAGTTGTTTTTGTAATTTTATCCTTAGACATAGACAACCAGTAACGCGTTAGAAAAAAATAAAAATAGAAAATAAAAAATATGAAAAATAGAAACCATTTACCGTTTGAATTTTGAAAATCGGTTAATATTTGACGATGTTGTAGTCAATTCAAAATTTCGGGAATTTTTTACGGGTTTATTTTTGAGTTTTCGGGAAAATGTTATTCTTTAAAAAAGTTTTATAATTTTATTCTAATTATGAAAGTATTTTTATTTTTTCGATTTATTGAAACTTTGTGGAGATATTGAAAAAGGGAAAAGTATCCTTTGGGTTATGCAGCCATTTATGCATTTTAGAAAATTGGCTATCTTATTAGTATTCATTTACCGTTTGAATTTTTGAAATCGGTTAAATAGGAGCCAAGGAATTAATTAATAACGTTATTTGGGGGTGACACTGTAAGTGTTGCCAACTCACTTTTAACAATTATCATATTTATTAGTAGTGGGGTGAATTCATCCCTATATGTTTTAAAGCGATATCTTGAAAAATTAAAATCCTGGAACGTTCCGAAAAAATATATTGGGTTGGATACACTGCATGGTAAAACATTAGTTTCGTTGGCGGGTTTATTTAAACAGTTTCTCGTTCATGCTAGCTAAGTAACAGGGAAAGTTTTTTTAATTTGCATAGTTGAAGTTGTCCGTTCAAAAATTTTCATGAGGAATAACCTTGAATCAAGAAATCGAAGACAGACACTCCGGCAAAGGTTTCATCTGGGTTAATGCTGGCGGAGTTAATGCTGGCGGAGTTAATGCTGGCGGAGTTGCTTATAAAAAGAAAGTAAATATGTTGTTGCCTCTCTCAAGCAAACTGAATTGTAAATGTGTGTCTGTGTGGACAAACCTTCTGTGCTGTGTTGGGTTGTATAAATACAGGCGGCAAAATGCTAAATTCATTATTTTTTATCCGATTTTGATAATTTAAACGGTATTTAAAAGAGTATGTATCAGAGTTTAAAATGCAATTGTTCATTCTTGTTAAATGTTGTTAAATTTAGTGATCTTTTGTTTTTGTAACTAGATTTAATGATTTTTTTGTAACCAGATTTAGTGATTTTTGAAGTCAAAACCGGTTATAACCAGATTTTGTAACTAGATTTAGTGATTTTTTAAAGTCAAAACCGGTTATAACTAGATTTTGTAACCAGATTTAGTGATTTTGTAACTAGATTTAGTGATTTTGTAACTAGATTTAGTGACTTTTTTGTAACTAGATTTAGTGATAGAATGCATTAGAAGTTATTATGAGTAAGATGGAAGTTATTTGATATTGTGATAGAAGTTATTTGGGAAATAGGGAGTGCGGTAGAAATTATTAGGGGTAGTTTAGAAGTTATTTGGAGGTAGGGGGATGCGCTATTGTTATTAGGAGTGCGCTATTATTATTGATGGTGTGCTAGATTGTTATTGGAAATGATGAGGTGGCGCAGAATCCCCATCCCACCCCTACTATTACAAAAATACATGTAACTATCTAAAACTCTTCTACTACTTTCCCATTCTTAGGATTATATGTAAAGTTCTTCTGTCCAATCAAAATCGCATAACATATAGTATTAGCAGCCACAGCTTCTGCAAAGTCTACCACAATCTTTATGTTTGTTCTCTCATTTACCGATACATTCTTCCTCTTACTACAATTAATCACATACATTGGTCTATTATCTATAAACTCTTTTGGATCATAGTACATTTCAGTATTGCCACATGTTATTCTCTTAAATGCAGTATAATCTTCATACATCTGAAAATAATCCCTGTTAGCAATATCTAAGTTTCTTGATTCTTTTGGAAATACCTCATTCCTTCCATTCTTAAGATAGATATTCTTTACCTTAAGGCCAACATACACTAGCGTATTTTCAGCGCGCATTTTCGGTCCGTAAAATGATGTCGTAAATTTCGGTCCGTAAGTTCGCCCATACACCTAGCGTAAAAATAGACGCGTAAAAGAAGAAAATGAAGCGGTCAGTTTTCGCTCTTCCTTTTGCCTGTTGTTTCAGCACGCGGTCGTTTTCCAGTTTGCTCAAGTTGTTTGAACAGGACAGATCTGTGTTTTAAATGCAGGTCCTATAAACATTATGCTATTAAGGAAACGAATAAAAAGAAAGAACAAAACAATAAAAACATTTGGACTAGCAAGTGATATTCAATGTAGGAGTACTTTTTATTTCTTTTCATAGTATCGGAATGTGAAAATTCCCATAGAATGTTTTAACAAAGTTAAATCAGACAGATTTAAAAAAAAAAGAAAAAAGAACGAAAGAAAAACAAAAGCTAAATCCACGATTTTGCAAAAGCAGTAATTCAATTTAATAAATTTTCTCACTAAATTTGTTAGATTTCTCGAATAAATAAATAAATAAATAAATCTACCCTCTGTGGCGTAACATATCTCATGGAACCAGGGCCTACCATCCAGCTTGTGTCACTCATGCCTTTAGGGCAGGGTGCGAATCCCGGGCCGGAATTTCCTTCTATTTTGTTTTAATCCCTTCCAAAAGCAACAAATTGAAACATTGGTCCCTCACAAAGCAATCAACTATCTCCTGTTAGGAACTATTTTATCCCCCTTCAAATATACACAACCTAATTCGCGCACTGCTATTGGGTAATATATGCTCAGCACATCTGCTGCTCTTGTAGAATCTAGTCCTTAATGAAAGGGTCAAGTAAAAGAAGGAAAGTCAACCGTCTCCAAGTACAAACAAACCAAGTTTTAATTTCGAAGTGTGACTTGACAAGCTTTTTAAAAGTTACAAAGAATATCTAGAATAATTAAAATTTTATATTTAGAAAACGAATTAACACTTAATCTGGGATATAACATAACCAAATGAAAACAATATCAATTGTATTGTTGTACTTTACTAATATGACATGCGGCAACTAATTCACTCTCCTGTTTTCTTTCACAATCTTTGAAGCATAGCATTTGTTCTAACAGTGACGATATTAATACACCATGCTACATTACATTGGATAGTACATTTGCTCATAATAAGAAGTTTTTGGAAGTTAAAATATCTTTTTAAGATAAAAAATACTTTACCTTAAATACAACTAATTTTTAAATATATAAGTGCTTGTGTTATCCCTTATCCATTTAGCACCTGTAGAATAGATTGCGTTATATTTAGAATAGTTCTCATCAGAGTCGTTGGGGGGCCAGCGGGGCGGTTCCCCGGGCGCTGATAGCAAGAGGGTGCCGAAGAAGCAAGACGAAAGGAAAGTATTGGAAATGAAAATAGATTTGTTAAAAATTTTCTTGCTTGCTACGCCCGCAATCCAAATGTTTCAATAAGAGTTATAACAAGCTTTTACTTATTACTTAAAAAAAAAAAAAAAGCTATTATATATGATTTCTTAATGACGATGTGACATACATGCTGCCAAGTAATGACTTACAGTGTAAACAAGAGCGTTTTCAAAATCAGAAACGGTCACAGTCTTAAATACGTACGTATTCGGCATTTTGATGATGATGAGTTTGGTTAGTTAATCACGTTTTTCTTACCAATCGTTTTAATCATGACGGTGAGAATAAAGGTATGAAAAATGAAAGGAGTGAAGAGACACACAAGTTGTTGTTTGCGTGGGAATATTAAAAATGAAGGTAAACAAGGAGAATAATAACGTTCTTGAATTTAAACAGTTGTAGAACAGGGGCTTCATGGGTCAGAACTTTACCCCACGAATTTCGTCTTTTTCAAAGACTGATCGCTACCAGTGTTTTTTTTTTTAATTTCATTGACATGAAATGCTTCCAATTTAAAGAAATTTATTGGGATCATTTCTTCATTAACGGGTGCACCGACATTGCGCAAATTTTCCCACGCTTATCTGTTGACACAGATAAAGCCTTAATGAGCAGGCAACAAAATTGGAAATTGCGAAAAAAATCTTGTGCAACGTTGCCATCATTACCATAAGTATATCGACTAATAAAAACAGTCACCAAAATGCAAGTCGTTTTAACAAAAAAAAAAAAAAAAATACAAAGTAATGGATAACAATAGCATTTTCAGTCATCTATATTATATGTGTGCAATGGCGTCGTTAGAGAGGGTGACTGGGGAATGTGTCCCAGTCATTCATTTTCCGTATCATATCTAACTGTAAGATTAAAACTGTAAGAATATAGTTATTGAAAGCAAATAGTTTTGAAATACTGTAAGGAAAACAAACATATATAAAATAAACAATATATATAAATATTTCTAGAAGTTCTCTTGAAATATCGTGAACAGACGTTCGACCAATCAGAAATAAAGATTTGTCTATATCTTCCAGTTTTGGCCAATCAGAAACAAGCACTTGTATACATATTTCAGGTCTACCACATATCTTAATAACTATCCTTTCACCTTTCTATAAATGATACTTAGATTTGCATTTGCGTCTTAGTTGTTCTTAGGTGCTGTGAGAAACATTTGTTATATATTACCTAGGTATTATCGTATAAATTGTTACAAGAATGAGTGGTCAGTGTATTAGAGATAAATAGGGCCCCTTGGCAAGAAAGCTCGCCCCCTTGAGTGATGCAGCAACTTATATCTACGTGTACCTCCTACATGCAGTTAGAATTCTAAAGCAGCATGTCGAATGTTGTGTCTCGCCGCGGTTTTCAACGAACTTAAAGAGTTCTGGTTTGGCCAATGGCCACCAATTAATATTGCTACCAAAGTGTTTACCATCCTCTTAGGTATTGATTAAGACCAATATCGTCTCTCTATGAATTACCGTTCCCATGATATTGGCCAAAAATGGCCGATTTCCAGAGATTTAAGGAGCATTATTTGAGGAACCGTAAGTCATAGAGAGGTCATATTGGTGTTGGTCAATATCTAAAAGGGTGGTAAATACGAAAAGGGTGGTAAATGTACGAAATGAAGAAATTATAAAGCCAACAGTAAGATCCATCAATTTCACTACTTTCCCAATGCTTGCTTATTCTAACAAATTATTATTATTATTATTATTATTATTATTATTATTATTATTATTGCTTTTCTTACAGGTTCATGGATAAAGGCATTTTTTGGGTTGCCATATTTACATCCAACAGAAGTATCAGATGCCTTTACTCAACTAATATCAATGACGCCGGATGATACAGGGCATAAATTTTCCGATTACGTCCTAGAAAACTACATAGAAGACGGTTGCAAGTAAGTAGCTTCCTTTTGAATTTCATCTATAGTAGCACATGCTTCAATAACTCTTAATACTGCAAAAACTGTTGTCCTAGTTTGAACACAACATTAATGGTTGTGCTGATATGGTATTTTCTCTCAATGCAACTTAATTATAGTGAAATTTTCTTCTGTCTTCATGTAAGACGTAGATTAAAATGCAGGTTTTGATAGTTGTAAACAAATTACGGACCAAGACTATAAATATTTCTTGAATCTAGTGTTATAAATGTTTTAGTGTTTTATATAAATTGTCAATAATTGTGTGCATGAACTAAGGATCTTTTTATTTTATTAATTTTAGGTATCCACCTGTCATGTGGGCGTCTATACCATCCACGATGCGTCGGACGACAAATGGACCAGAAGCTTTTCACAGACATTATAATAGTCAATTTTACTTCCCTGCTCCTGATATTCATACGGTGATTTCTGCTTTGTTAGAGATCCAAACGGAAACTGCCATGAAAATAACGTCCATATTAAAAGGAATTTCAAAGGCCCAAAGACCTGTAAAATGAAATTTTCTGTAAATAAGTATGTTGCTTTGTAAATATTAGAATGCAATAAAATATATCTCATAAAGGAATAGCTTTATACATTTCATTTCGATGCAAAATTTCACACAATTCCTTAAATCCTGTTGTTGGCAACGTCGCGGCGGAAATTTGCGCAATTTCAGCACTTTCTGCTCCTCGTTAATAAGACATAAATTACTTAGATTATCAACGATCTAATCTTTAGAAAAATTTGCGCAATGTCGTTGCACCGTCATTAACTACTTGTATCGCCAGGATTCTTTTTTGTGCTTACGTATCTAAATGTGTGATATTTTTCTTATTTATCTACATACATACAAAATACACACATACATTATATATATATATATATATATATATATATATATATATATATATATATATATATATATATATATATATATATATATATATATATATAATGTGTGTGTGTGTGTGTGTATTTTAAAATTTTTATTAATAAAGGTAACCTTAAATTCAGAATTTTCAGTCATTAAGAAATTAAGTAAGTACTATAATTTTAAACATACACTGTGTGATCAAAAGTATCCGGACACCCGGCTGAAAATGACTTAGAAGTTCGTGGCGTCCTCCATCGGTACTGCTGGAATCCAATATGGTGTTGGCCCACCCTTAGCCTTGATAACAGCTTCCACCCTTGCAGGCATACTTTCAATCAGTGCTGGAAGGTTTCTTGGGGAATGGCAGCCCATTCTTCACGGAGTGCAGATCTGAAGAGAGGTATCGATGTAGGTTGGTGAGGCCTGGCACAGTCGGCGTTCCAAAACATCCCAAAGGTGTTCTATAGGATTAAAGTCAGGATTCTGTGCAGGCCAGTCCATCACAGGGATGTTGTGGCTGTGTAACCACTCCGCCACAGGCCATGCAGTATGAACAGGTTCTCGATCGTGTTGAAAGATGCAATCGCCATCCCCGAATTGCTCTTCAACAGTGGGAAGCAAGAAGGTGCTTAAAATATCAATGTAGGTCTGCGCTGTGAGAGTGCTACGCAAAACAACAAGGGGTGCAAGCCCCCTCCAAGAGAAACACGACCACACAATAACATCATCACCTCCGAATTTTACTGTTGGCACTACACGTGCTGACAGATGACGTTTACCGGGCATTCGCCATACCCACACCCTGCCATCGCATGGCCACATTGTGCACCGTGATTCGTCACTCCACACAACGTTTTTCCACTGTTCAATCGTCCAATGTTTACGCTCCTTACACCAAGCGAGGTATTTACCTGCGTGATGTGTGGCTTATGAGCAGCCACTCGACCATGAAATCCAAGTTTTCTCATCTCACGCCTAACTGTCATAGTACTTGGAGTGGATCCTGATGCAGTTTGGAATTCCTGTGTAATGGTCTGGATAGATGTCTGTCTATTACACTTTACGACTCTCTTCAACAGTCGACGGTCTCTGTCAGTCAACAGACGAGGTCGGCCTGTACGTTTTTGTGCTGTACGTGTCCCTTCACGTTTCTACTTCACTATCACATCAGACACAGTGGACCAAGGGATGTTTAGGAGTGTGGAAATCTCGCGTACAGACTTCTGACACAAGTGACACCCAATCACCTGACCACGTTCGAAGTCCGTGAGTTCCGCTGAGCGCTCCATTCTCCTTTCTCACGATGTCTAATGACTACTGAGGTCGCTGATAATGAGTACTTGGCAGTAGGTGGCAACACAATGTACCTAATATGAAAAACGTATGTTTTGGGGGTGTCCGGATACTTTTGATCACATAGTGTATGTAGTAGCCAAACTACATTTTGGATTTCAAGTACGAACATTAAACATATTCTTTACCTCCATCGATCAATATTAAGAAACTCGCAAAGAAGGTCTCTTTAGAGTTTCCGTTACATTTCACAAAATATTTTTGACCGTAAAACGATCAAAATTAAAATCTTCTTTATGTGGTCACATACAGAATAAAATTACAAAAGTTTACAATTATTACTGGAAATTGATGCTGTTACCCATTTCGAACATTTTTAAATCACATAGTTTCTAACGTATTAAAATTTCATTTCTTATATATAGTATGAAACGTAAAAAAGTTATAACTTTTCTCAAAGTGGATTTGTGTACAGCAAAGGCAGTTTTGTAAGTTTAACAAAAAGTCCAAAATAAGCCTCTTGAAAACAGCTTTTATTTGTAAAAGAATAGAGAATGATCACTTTCGGTTGTTGCAATAGTCTGTGCAAGCAGCATGATAAAAATTCAACGTAGCATAACAAGAACAGCTGTTTCTCTTATTTGTAAATAAATAAATAAATAAAGGAAGGAAGAAAGCTTGATAAGGTGAGTGTAGCGGTGCCGAATTCTACTTCGCCCCTGGCGCCGAAATGTCTAGCTACGGCTCTGTTTTTCATTCACCTTCTAAACATTTGTATTGTTTACTAACACTTATCGATTCGACAGTGATATTTCTCATTATTGTAATATATATATATATATATATATATATATATATATATATATATATATATATATAAATTTCTTTTTCAAATGAAGAACCTTAAGTTAACGTTTATCTTTGAAGAATTGATAGTAACCACACCACAAAAGTTGAGAAATGCTTTAATGGCATACTACAAGTTAACATGAACTATTATGAGTGTAATCCTGTTTCCTGCAAATGGGTGTCATTTCAATATTTTTGTTGGGTATGTTCTGTTTTGAGTCTACTTAAGCTTTTCAAATAAGTGTTGGTACAGTCCCCATCATGACGAGATATAATAAAATGTTGAAAAATATTCAACATAGCTGGTACCCTGGATTGAACTAGAACTTTTAGGCTGAAAAGCAAGCAACTAAAGCAAGCAGTACAATGATTGTGTTATTTAGACTTAGTATGTGAGCATTAATGGTGAAATAGGATTATTAGGTCTATTAAATTTAAATATATGTACAATCTGAGGTTTGAAATAATTCACAAAGAAAGAAACATTAGGCCATGTATTGCGGTTTCTCACATTTTCTTTTTCACAAGTAATGTTAAGATCACGGGGAAAAAAAATAGTGACTTTCTGAACCTATTTTGTTACAAGTTCTTGTAAAATTGAGAAGGTACTTAAAATAACAAGCAGCAGGTGGTCGCAATAGAAACAAAAAATTCACCGAATTTCGATAGTCAAACGCAATTTTTTGCTGTTTTATCAGGCAGATATCGAGATAATATCTTGTTGAAGGTCAGGATTATTACTTTTTATTCTTAAATTTACCTAGTAGGTACCTGTAGCCTCTATGCTGGTAGTGATTTCTTTCAAAAATATTGTACGGGTAGCGTGGGACAAAATAAAATATCAGAAAGCTGAATTTGAACATTATTTGGTGAAGGAGTGTTCTTCATAAGAGTGAAATGTAATTTATCTTTGCTACTGGCGACATTTTTATTCATATTCGACCGGAGAGAACCAAGCGAACGAGATAGTATGTCTGGAAGTAACATTTTATGTTGGTTTCCAGGGACGTACGCAGGGGGCGGGTCCCGGGGGGTGCGGACCCCCCAAAATTTCGACTTTTGTGTAAATTTAGCCTAAATTTAGGGACCATTTTAGGTATTTTAATATAAAATACCCTCATATTGAGTTTGGAACGCTCCCGAAATAAATTCCTGCGTACTCTACTGTTGGTTGCCCTAACCCAGCGTTTCCCAACCGGTGTGCCGCGAATGGGCCGCTGGTGTGCCGCGAGGAGATCGAAACAAAATTATTAATTCTATAGCAATCAAATTGCAAGATTGGAAAAAATGTATTTTTGTATTTCATATTACTATGAACCTCTACTATAAATCTACAATTTTAAGTGTCATGCTGTGTTACATTTCTGTACATTTTAATGTTGAAAAAAGTATTTGTTATCATTGCTATGACCATTACCGCTTTTTCTTTATTGTTGCAGACTATTTCGTAACTTGAAATTTTAAAATATCATTCAATCCTTTTGCAAAGCAAACAAGCATACAAATTACCTACATTTGTGTTTTAATACTAAAAGAGATTTGTTTGTTCGTTCCTTATTTAGTGATCTTCGTTCTTAGTGGAAGGTTGGATACAGTTATCGAAAAAGAAAGTGTATTTTTAAAAACCTGAGTCCTTTTTATTTCATTGCAATTGTTTTCTATTTTTAAATGAGAATGAAAAATAAACATAACGATTTACCACGGGGGTAAAAACAGTGATAGAGCCTTTCTTCTCTGTGAAAAGGATATCAGTAATCACAGGAAAAAAAATACCACTGTATTTTATATTTACAAATAATAATAATAATAATAATAATAATAATAATAATAATAATAATAATAATAATAATAATAATAATAATAATAATAACAATAACATCTATAGAAGTGTGCCGCGAGAATTAAAGTTACACCTGCAGTGTGCCGCAAGTTGAGAAAGCTTGGGAAACGCTGCCCTAACCTTTCCCTTCTCTTGCTTTCTCTCTCTTTTCTAAATAGCATGACATTTTTAGTTTGGCGGGAATTGGTCACATGCTATTAAAAGTCATGTTATACTTCTTTTTCTAATAGAACATGAGCAACTCTAAAGGTGTGACTTCATTTTTATAACCATCTTGACCTCTTTGTGTGTGTGTGTGGGGGGGGGGGACTAATTGTCAAATATTAAATTTAATGTTAAATTCGTAGTCGAAAGACATCATGTTCGATTGGATTGGGTTTGAATTTAGCGACCTCTCAGACAGCGAGGCTATATGAGAAGTGAGATCCAAACTGCGTGAGCTTCTGCCGAGAATCGAACAGGATGTCCTGCGCCGGAGAAGCTTACGCTGACTATATAGCCACGGAGGAGCTCTCACCATTTTCGAATTCTAATTAGAAAGTATTGAATTTCAATACCTTTTCCTCTGTGTACTGAAAATTAATTATGAATTTTAATTAGGAAATAATGTCTCGTTTTGTGCAATAGAAAATATTAATTTAGCCGAAATCATGTATTGTATAGAAAGACTGAAACTAGATTGGAATGAAGATTTCTGGTGAGTCTACCAGCAAACCTCAGCAGCGATTCGCGAGGACAACTCAAGAACAGGTTTTCTCTTCTGAAAACAATAAGACCAGACCAGGGAGAAGGCCGTGGAAAGGGCAAAAGACCACCTGCTGCTCGAAAGCCCTTTCATCTGAGCCGTTTTTACGCGCCGTATTTACGCTCGAAGTTAAAAGCAGCCAGACTTTTCAAGCGTATAAAAATTCGGTACGTAAACGTACGCCAGGTCCCATACACTAACGTATTGACAGCTGCTAACAAGACTAGCGCATGAAATTTTATGGCTACGGCGGAAAAATACGTCAGTGTATGGCTGGTATTACAATGATCGAACTTACTTGCATCTGCTGTTTGCCACTTCTATCAGTTTGGAACATTACAACTACGAAATCAGGCATATGAAATTGTCTAGAATTAAATTGAGTAGTAATCAAACTCCAAGAAAGAACCTGCAACAGTCTTTTGAACACATTGATAAGTATGGAATGAAAACATGATTTTAGGTTCTTTAAGAATATTCAACTTTAACTTGCTTTCATAATTAGATTCGTATTCGATAATAGGCATTCTTATCTCCATACCTTTTATTGTTATTTTTCCATCATGAGGAGCTGCTCCTGATTCAGCCCATTTGTACAAGACATCGTTATTGTTGTTAGCTTTTGCAAATGTTATTCTCAATCCACCTTTCCACATAACCTCTCTATAATCACTTAAAAAGCCTGGAATTAATCTTAATGGGTACAAAACACCAAAGTCCTTTCTTAGACCAAGTTTATCATCTGTTTCAAATCCTGCTTGTTTTAGATATTGAACTTCTGGTTTGGAAATCTTTAATGTTCCGATAGCTGTAGATGTTATTCCTGGTAGCTCAATCTTATCTATAACAACACCATGCTTTCTAACCTCAATTTGAGAAAAGAAGAATGGTAAGAAGTTATCTACAAGTTTTATAGTATCGTTTGCGCCAAATGTTCCTCCAACTGATGCACCAACAACTTCAAAAGTCATATGACAATGTGCTTTGTGTGGATGTATAAAGCCATCCCCCACATCGAAATCAAACTCAATATCTTGGTTGGCTTCATTCAAATTATTAAATGTTCTTGTGTTAGCTTTAAAACTCTGTAACTCGTAACTCTCAAAACTATCCATTTATTATAAAGAAAATCTTGAAACAACGCTTTTATGGGATAACTAACTAACTAACTAACTCTATGGACTATGGAACCCGGAGGGCTTTTATGGGATATACCCATAAAACAACATTTAAAAACTTATAGTCCCCATCCTAACTTAACCTTAGCATTCATAGCAGTACCAACTCCAAAAGCAGCTAATCCTTCACCAATTGACGCATCACTACTAAATGCTCTTTTCCATGCTTTAGTTTCTAGTTCCTTATCTGCAATATGTCTTGTCTCTGTATCTTTATTGTCTCTGTAGTATATATCGTGTTCTTTACAAGCCTCATCTAATGGGTTAATACCTTTATCACCTCTTTCTAATCTTTTTTGTAGCTTAGTTCCCGGACCACAGTACGAAAATCCTGGAATATGTAATTCAAATGGGAGTTTATTAATCAAGTCATTTACTAATCCTTTCCCAAGCTTCTCATCATTCCAGAATCGTGGTGGTAATGTATTTAAGACCTTAATCAAATAACCTATACCTTTTGGATCATTAGGAATAAATTGTAAAAGCTTATTATTAATCCCACTCACTATACCTACTTTCTCATTGTAAAAGTTATTATTGCCAGCCCTTTCTTCTCCATCTATAACTATTAGCCGATCAATTAACTTTCTCCTATCATCCATCCATTTTTTTAAGTATCTTTGTATATTGTTTAATTCCTTCGCCAGTCCTTTTAGGTGTCGTGTTCTTTTTAGGAGTTGGAGGTAAAGTTGGTTTAATATAATTATCCCAAATAGGCTTGATAATATTAATGTACTTAGAACCTCTATTAGATGCCACCTTTTTATCTCGATTATATTTTTGGAAGGCAGCATCTGATTCTATTATTATTTCCTTGTACTGTTCAAAATCGTCATCATCATAATCTTCAATGGTTTTATTAGTATTCGTCGTTAACAATTCCCATAGACCTTCTGTTCCTTTATAAGTTTTACCATTAATTATCAAATCATCGCCATTCACTTTAACTTCAGAATTTCCTATCTTATTTATTATTTTTCCATCTTCTTCTACAGTTCTTATTCCAAATACACTATCATTTCTTTTACTATAATATTTCGTTGCAATCTTACCAAAAGATTGTGCCGTCGTTAAAGGCTCTACTCCTTCAACTTTGTCTTTAATTTGTTTTCTCATTTGTTTTATTTCTCCCGTTATAGCCGTATCACTACTACTTGGGGAACTATCATAAGTTATCTTTTTAGGTGTTTCTAGTAGACTAGGATCTATTGAAGCCGTCTTATGTACAACTGGAACAAGTTCAGTTATGAGATTTTTATTTTGTTGTGCTACTTCTTTGATCTCACTTGCCAGGTTTTGAATAGCATCAATTACAGGTTGTTCTTGTGTCTTAAATTTATCATATATATCTGCTCTTTCTTTCTTCCAAGATTTGAAGCCCTTTATCAAGAACTCCTTTAACTTGATATTCTTTTTAATTTCTTTCTCACCCATTTATTATATAGAAAACGAACAAACGTGAAAAACGTCAAAAAACGTGAAAAAACGCCAATAAACGTCAATAAACGTCAAACGTTAAAACGAACAAACATCAAAAAACATCAAACGTTTATAAAGTGTTTTATTTTGTTCCTATACTTACCATTGTTTACCTTCCTTGTCATATCAATTACTATAAAACCATAATCTTCTTGCCAACATTTTGAACATATCTCTTTAAATTTATCATAAGACATATCTATTCCAACAAACTCATTATACACATGTTTAAGATTAGTATCATCTTGTCTGAATATGCATAGGAAGTTAAAGTTATCTCTTATAAGCTGTTTAGGTACTTTTGAATATGTTTGTGCAAGATAGAAACAGTCTAAATGTCTATGTCTACCTCTTGTAAAGTAATTTCTAACAGTATCTTGTTTATCTAAAATGTAATCGTCAAACACAACAACAGAGTATTTTTCACATTCATCAATAGGTGCTATAGAATCATTACCGCTTAAGAACGTTGCTATTTGCTTCTTAAACTTTAGTTCTGCTTTTTCAAATCAATCTTTTACTGCTCATACTTTTTCTGATTCATGCTTTTAGAATATATGTAGAAGTAATTATTGTTTAACCAACCTGGCTGTAATAAGAAGTTAAATAACAAAAACGTCTTACCACACCCAGATGGACCCACGATAAGGCATCGAATATCATCAGGTATAAGCTATCCATTTCTTTTCTTAACTGTTGTTTCTTTTATCATCTCTTGTACATCCCAACTAATAGTTTTCTTACTAATTTATTATAGGGAAAATCATCACCTTTTATGATCTTGTATGTTTAAGTTGTTCTCTGATTATAAGCAACGTATCTTTTATATATTCGTTATCCATTTCCCCATTTAATGTTATTATCATCTCTAACTGTTCTTTAAATGAGTTAATACAAGTGACAATGGTTTTATATTCATCTTTTCTTTTGCCTATGTTTAACTTAGAAGACAAACCTGTTATTATAGCACATCCAGTTGCAAGAGATGTTGTTAATATTGAGTAAATTGTTACAGGTATAAAAATATTTATAAATCCAGTTGTTGCAGGAAGTATAACCGATAATGTAACCAAAGTGTAGTATGCGTATCTAACAATCCGTAGTTTTCTCTTTTTCTTCTTTAAGCTGTATTCTAACTTTTGAATGACATCTTCTATTAACTTGATTACTTTCTTCTCTTGCAATATCTCTAGGTAAATCAAACTCATTCATTTATTATATAATAAATGGCTAAGGTATTTAAGTTAACGAGTGATACTTCTGTTTTAAAGAAGAAACTCCATTACGAATTAGACAACAGTAACAGCAATTTAAGTATAGGAGTAGTTGGGTTTTATAGTACATATCTAACACCAAACGTTACACATAATGCGTGGTTTAACTATGGAGATGAACCTGTTCTTCTACAAAATGGTCAATACAGCTTAAACACTCTTAATGATTATTTAAAATCTCGCTCCATAAACATAACGTTAAAAGAGGATCATATAACAAATAGAGCAAAAATACAAACAGGTGATATTGATATCGTAATAGGAAATTTAGGTACTGTCCTCGGGTTTAATGTTCTTGAAGTTTTAGAAAAAAAAACACATATTGGAAGTAAGTGGCCAAAGTTTCACCCATTCGATACTATAAATGTTCACTTAATATAGCAGATGGTATGTTTGTTAAAGATACAGAAAACACACATAGAGAAACAGGAATTATAGCATCATTTAAAACAGATGCCGAGTTTAAACATAGTATTATTTACGAGCCTACTTATCCATTATTTTTCCCTATATCCAAAGACAAGGTTGCCAATTTTGAGATAAGGATAACAGATGAGAATGATTCCTTAATTGATTTTGGTGGAGCAACAACAACTGCACTTTTACAAACCAAGATTTTCTCTTAAATAAATACAAAGATGTGTTCTATTAAAGGTTGTATGTTTAGTGTTCCTTATAACGAACTAAAGGATTTAAATATTGATCATGTATTAACAAAGAAACAACTTAGCGATAAATTTAAGAAAAATAAAAAAGGTAAAGGAATGGATTTAACTTTAACTACTGCACAAATGAAAAAGATTAACAAAGAGCATATGGGTGGTTTTATTTTTACAATTCCAGCCATTTTAGCAGCTTTAGGTGCAGTCGGCTCATTAGCAGGTGGTACAGCAGCGATTACTAAAACTGTACTTGATGCGAAGAAGAATAAACATGAACTTGAAGAACAAAAAAGACACAATATGTCTATGGATGAAAAGCAGGGGGCAGGTAAACCAAAGAAGTTAAAAAACTAAAACCATTGGCCAACTTCGATATAGAGAGGTTGGTTAAAGAATTAAAGATAAAACGATTTAGAGGTGTATTTATAAGTGATGAACTTCCACAAAAACCTTATGTACATGAGTGTGGCGTAGTTAACCTTGATAAATCAGAAAACATTGGTACTCATTGGATATGCTATTGGAAAGATAACAACATAAAGTACGTGTTCGATTCTAATGGCGGTGTTCCTCCTAAACAACTGGTACAATATCTTGGTACCAAAAACTTATTTTACAATGATGAATGAATACAAGACTAATTCAGTTATATGTGGTCATCTTTGTGTTAAGGTTTTAAATCTTTTAAATCAAGGGAATTCTTTTAGTGATGTTATGTATATTATGAAAAATGATTAAGTGCTTTTATGGTTTGTATCCATAAAAGTTTTGTTTTAAGATAAATATGGAAGCTATACACAATAAATTTTTAGATTATTTTCAGAAGGATGGAGATGAACTAGATCCACTAGATAGTTAAAATTTTTATCAGTATTTTGAGTATGTTAGCGAGATAGATTTAAAAGATAGAAACAACGTATATCAAGTTATTGATTTATGGAGAATGTTAATACCCAAATTTTTATATACGGATGAAGAGTTGGAACAGTTATGTCCAATAATTACCTTAAAGGAGTTGTTGTCAAATTATAGCTCTAGACCATTAGAATGCAGTAATTGTGGTAGTAAATCATTAACAAAAGGTATGAGTAGATACATTTGTGATGATTGTTCTGTAGAGTGTGGTGGGGTTTTACAGTACTAATGAAGAAATGAAAGCCGGTTGTGCAAGAAAACCATGGTATGATACTACAAATCGATTTAAGTTACAGTTATCTCGTTTACAAGCTGTACGAGAAATATTCCTAAAGATGTGTTTAAGGTGTTAAATGATGAATTTAAAGATATGTCAAAAGATTTAATATCAATAAAAGATGTTCTAGAAGTACTAAAGAAAAACAAATACACTAAATATTATGATGATGTCTATTTAATACACTATCACCTTACCGATCAAAGCCATTAAACTTACGACATATGGAAGAAACACTTATAAACGAATTCGAAAACTTATACGAAACCTTTAATGAACTGTATCCGAAAAGAGTATTGTTTATTAACTTAAAATGTGTATTGCATTATCTGTTGAAAAAGCATTATGTTCATGTTGATATTGATTTTCAACATTCGCCTAAACAAATAGAGATCTTAAAGAAATGTTTTGAAAAATTAGGATGGACATTTTCTGTATAATAAATGGGTATGGATATATTTGGTAATGTTAAAGATAGAAAAGGTGGTGTTGATATTAGTGAAGAAAAATTAAAATTATTGGAGAACTTAAATGATGTTGTTAGCGTAAGTCAACTTAGATCGATAGAAGCCCAATTAGAGAACGATAGTAAACGATTTGAAGATGCATTAGAAACGTTACAAGACACATACGTCAAGAAAGAAGATATTGAAAATATTAGGATGGATACTACTAAATTGATTATGCAGAAAGAAACCATACCTCTATTATATCGATTAAGAGCTAAAAACGTTAAGGAGCCAATCTTTAGAATACTTAATCTCTCTAATGGTTACAAATTTCTCTATAATGGGAAAATAATGCACATGGAATTAAGTTTGGATAAATACTTTCTAGATATATATTTGGGTGATACTTTGATTAAAGAGATACCTTTTGACTTTAACAAGAACGATATAATTACGATTAAACCAACTAAAAATTCTGCTATGGAAGAAGGACAATTATTGCTTGTTGTAATGTACATAGAAAGAGAGCTTTCATAAAAACATTTGCTATACAATAAATATGGATATCTTTGGTAATGTTAAAATGATATCGGAGTTAGATAATACAGTTGTGAGAAAAGATATTGCCATGTTAAAAGAAGACCTTAACTTCATCAAACGGAGTTATGTTATAGAGCTTCCAGGTCGACTGATCTCAGAAAATGTTGAAAATCCGTTCTTTTTAATACATAATCTATCTACCGCATACAAATTTCTTTATAAAGGTAGGATAATGCATATAGAATCATCTTATAATACCTACTTTATAGATATATATTTAAATGGTTCTCTAATTGAAACTTTTCCATTACACTTTAATATCAATTAGCAGTTAGACCATCTAAAGATTCTGATCTGAAACATGGTAAATTATTATTGCTTATTATGCATGTAGAAAGAGAAGATGAAGATAGTGATGATGATGATGAGAATGTTGATAGCCTAATATTAAACAGCAATAGTTATTGATTTTCTATATAATAAACAGGATGTATTGTGTTAAGTGTAAGAAATCGACAGATACGAAGAAAGATACTATTAAAATTGAACAAACAAAGAATGGAAGATACCTAAAGAAAGGTATTTGCTCTGTATGTGGTGTTGCTAAAACACAATTCGTTAAAAAGCCCGATTGACTAGAAGAAGGTAAAGGTGTTAGAGAAAACATCATAGAAGAAATTCACAAACCATCTAGAAAAAACTTTGACAGACTAAGTGTAGTTATAAAAGGTATCGATGATCTTTGGCAAGCTGATCTTGTTGAAATGGATAGTGGAGTATTAAAAGGTGTTTCCAAATTAAATAAAGGTTATAAGTATCTGCTAACGATTATAGATGTGTTCTCGAAATATGCGTTTGCTGTTCTTGTTAAAGAGTGGTAAGAATGTTACAGAAGCATTCAAATCCATATTAAGAACAATAAAACCTAGTAACTTACAAACTGATCAAGGTAAAGAGTTTTACAATAAAGAACTTAAGAAGTTAATGAAGGAAAATAAGTTAATCATTGCTCAACCTATAGTGGTAAGAAAGCTTCTGTTGTAGAGAGATTTAATAGAACACTTAAACAAAACATGTGGAAAAGGTTCACAACACAAGGGAATTATAAATGGATAGATATATTACCAACACTAGTTAAAGAGTATAATCATCAAATTCATAGATCAATTGGTTTAAAGCCTGTAGAAGTTAATAAGAAGAATGAGCGAGCAATATTGGAGAAAGTGTATAAGAAAGAATATAAGCGTGTTAAGCCCAAATACAAATTAGGCGATCATGTTCGTATAAGTAAATCGAAAGGGTTATTTGAAAAAGGATATACACCTAATTGGTCAACAGAAGTATTTGTTATTAGTGAAGTTGTTACATCTAATCCGCCTACATATAGAATTAAAGATTTAGAAGAAGAGGATGTACAAGGCAGATTTTACGAGCCAGAACTATTAAAGACGAAACATAAAGATGAATACTTGGTGGAAAAGGTGTTAAGAAAGAAAGGTGAAAAAGTATACGTTAAATGGTTAGGATTTGATGATTCACATAATAGTTGGATAGATAAGAGTAATGTTGTAGTGTAAATGTAAGTGTTTGTCTTTTATGGAATAATAACCATAAAAGGAAAAATTTTCTTTTCTCTAGTTTCTTCATCATAGGGGTCAAGTATCAGTTCAAGTTGGTGTTCGGTTAGGTTCTTTTTGATTACTATGGGTCTGTGGATCTTGCCTGGGTCTTCTGTGTATGGCGCTCCAATGAGTTTGAGTGATGCGACTTGAGTTGTTAGTTCTTTGTTTTGTGATTCTAGTTGGACAACTCGCTCCTCGTACTTATAGTTTGCTTCTTGTAAGCAGTCTGTCTGTCCTTTGTACTCTTGTTTGAAGTGATTGACTATGTAGTTGTTGATGATCTTAGAAACCTTGAAGGCAAACTCGTCTGAAACCCAAGCTGCAATGTGAACTATGAGGTCTGGGTGATAGTATGTGCCTGAGATTAAGAGGTCTGCTGGATTTGTATCTTTAGATGCGAGAAAATACTTGACATTTTGGACCTCCGAGTACAGAGGGGCTAAAAATTTTCTGAAATTTAATATCATCTGCTTGCTTCGTTTGTTTTCTTTCCATTTGAACAACTCCTTACCACCGTCCTTACAAAGTTTAGTTGCGTTCATGAACCCGTTGCGGTAGTCGTTGCTCTTAATCATGATAACGACAAAGTCACCGTAAAGAGCCTTGGGGAACTCTATACCATCCTTTGACTTGATGAATTGAAAGGCTGTGTCTGTGATACCTAGGGTTGAAATGTCTTTAATAAGTGAGTCCATGGTGAACGTATTGGTCTTCAGTTCTAAGTTTGGCGTGTGTTCATTTTTCTTGTGGGCTTTATGGCTTTAATCATCAAGCTTTTGGGGCTAGAGCAAAGTCTTTCTATCTAAGGCTTAATCATCTTCAAATCTTAAAACGGGATCAATGTAGATAGGGGGTAACGAAACGCTACCTCATAACATATATTTCCAGCGCTTGTATTCTAGCTGTGGAAATTATCAAAAAATTAGCAACACAACAAAAAAGTGTAGGTCGACTTTCCGGCAGACGCTCTACTTATCAAATAACAGGAGGAGATAAAGAAAGAACATCAATCATCTCAGGAACATATGTCTACAGGAAAATATTTCTTGCTATTGCTTTTTGGATTTCAAAGGACTTCTCAAGAACCTGATCAAGCTAGCAATTTTAACGAGCCTGTTTATGTTTATGGACAAGGGGGAGTTTTACTCCCCCTTACAGAACGTTTATGGGGACGATTCTACCAACCGCTCTATGTACACAATCAAAGGTGGAGAAAGAGAGACAAATATAAAGTTAACAGGAACATAACGAAAATGAAATAAATAATTATTTTTAAATAATAAATATGGGTACTATGGATAGTTCTTTTAGTTTAAACGATATTTGCTATGAACAGATTAAAGGTAATTATTGGTATAGCATTTTTGGTGATTTCAAGTTGATTATAGATAAGAGTACAGGCTACTTCAATGCTACTAAACTGTGTCAAGATGGTGGTAAAGAGTTTAAAAATTGGTTTCAAAATAAAGGATCGAAAAACATAATAGAGTATTATTCCAAAAAAATTAGCTGGCTTACATCCAAGCCAGCAAAACTCAACGTATTATATAGAGCCAAAGGTAAAAACAAGAAAGATCTATTAATATCTGGAACATACGTCTATAAAAAAGTATTTCTTGCTATTGCTTTTTGGATTTCACAGGATTTCTATGATAAGTGTTATTTTATTATTGAAGACTATTTCTCTAAAGACTTTAAACAATATAAGGATAACAGCGAACAACTTCAAACAAAGGTACAAGAGATAGAACAACAAATGAATCAATTACGTATAATCAATGAGAAGCTGAAAATCAACACCTTAAATCAATCGCAACTGAACATACAGAAGATCCAGGGAAAGTACACAAACTGGTTATTATTAAAAAGAATCTCTCCCCTATTCAACTACAAAAGATATTAGAAAACTACGAAACAGACAAAAGAGAACATGTAAAGAGCTATGAGAGTTACAGGTATTGGGTTGGAAGAATTCAAGAGTGCAATATAAAGACAAGATTACAATGCCTCCAAGAAAAATATCCAGACATGACTATACTGTCTAAAACCAAAGACCCAAACTCGATTAACCTTCTCAATAAAGTAAAAGAAAAGTATGATTGTGTAATTTCGCATGGTTGTCATGTAGATCTAAAGAATGCAGATGGAGAAGATGAGATGAATTTGATTTGTTTTTAAGTATAAGAGATTTGTAGAGGTAAGGGTACTGGACATCACTATCAGAAGAAGAATTGATTGTTTATATGATCGGTTATTATCTGATAATTAAAGTTACAACTGGAGGTCACCAACACTGGCCCCCTTTCAAACATACTAATATGGACAAGGGGGGTTTTCTCCCCCTTACAGAACGTTCATCCTCAAACAGTTTTTTATCAACGAGTCCGGTCTCTACTCATTCTTATTACGACTTTTACGGTATAATAGCCATAAAAGATAATTAGTTAAACATTAAACAAAACCATCTGTTGTAACATCGAATGCTAAATTCAATATACTACCTAAATCGGGATTATTATGATATTTTCTTATTATAACTCTCCAATCTACGCAATGTCTAAATATATATATAAAGTCTACAGATAGGTCTTGATAAATTGAAATGTTTTCCCAATAAACGCGGTCTTTGAACTCTGCAATAAATCCTTCTGTTAAATTTTGACACATTGAAATCATTTCCCAATCAACTTTGTCAGCGTAATCTCTTATAAGGTTTTCTGATAATTGATAAGTTCCAGATAAGCACCACCAAGAAACGTTATCTGCATGTTCTCGTATAAAGGCTTCAGAGATTTCGCTTCCATAAGATATAGCATCAAAATCAACTTTACCTATAAACTCATTAATAAATTTTTCAGATAGGTTTTGATTATAAGATACTTCTTTCAAATCAACTCTATCTGCAAATTCTCTTATAAAGTCTTCTGATAAGTCTTGGCATCCTGAAATTATCTCCCAATCAACTTTATCAGCTAATTCTCTTATAAACTCTTCCGATAACTTTTTCCATAAACATATTTCACTCAAATTAACTTTCTGCAGATATTTACGTATGAAGTCTTCTGTAATGTGATCATAGTTATATTCCTCCTCATAATCATCATAACCTATAGATAACCATTGGTCATCAGTCAGCGAATCTAATATCTCTTCAGACAAATTCTTAACGTTTGCATAGAGAATGTTTTGTATAAGAAATGAGTTGTTTTCTTTAGTGGCTTTCTTGAACAAATGATCTAACATACCTATGGACACGCTAAAATTTATTTTGTCTTCATCATTATAACCACCAATATCTAAATGTTTACATACACAATCAAATATAGGTTTGTAAGATAATATTTCCTTAGCACTAGTCATGTTCGCTTTTATTCTTTGATTTTTTAAATTTATTTCATTTTTGTTGGTTTTCTATATAACAAATATGGAAGCACATTTTGATTTATTACATGATAGACTTAAACTAATTCATCATGATCTTAAACTTTTAGCAGCACTAGTAGAGAAACAAATACTGTTAAAGGAAAAAGAGTTATTAATAATGCAACAAAAACATCTGATTTGAGTAGTGATGATGAATATAAATATGGTAGTGATGATTATGATGATGATGATGATGAGTAAGTTTACAAAAATGATTTAATTTTAATATGTGTATATGTGACTTTGATGGGTTATTCTCATCAAAGCCGTGTTCTAATACAATGCGTAATATGTAGACAATGGCAGGAGTGTACAATGTTAGCGTTGTATTAGGATATATAGAACTAAAAATAGTACAAAAATGAACTGAAATAATCCGGCGAAGATAAAAATTGAGTTATAGTAAGATTTTCTATATAATAAATAAGATGAGTAATTATAATAGATTTACCGTAATAGAGTTAAGGCGACAATGTAAAGAGAGGGGAATCAGAAGATATTACCGATTAAGAAAAGCAGAGCTGATAGACCTTCTTAAACAATATGATGATGAACAAAACAGAAGGCAGATTCGAGATATATTCCCCTTTAAACAAGAATTAATTGAAGAACCAAGAATCAAAGTTGAATCAATACCAATCGATGTAAAACGTCAGAACATTACATTAAAATCAAGATTAGAAGCATGGAGATTTACAAGAGATTACAAATCACAAGATCCACTTGAACAATATATTACTGCAACATCTAAAGCTATATTAAACAGATTACAAATTAGCTTAAGTAAACATAGTTCATTGAAAGCTAATCTTTTTATAAGTTGTACATATAAGAAAGGTGAAGAAACTCAAAACTTCTATTTTAACACTGAAAACCAAGAAATATATCAATCAAGTAATTTAAAAGAAGAAATAACTAAGATGAAACAAAGATTAAGAACAAGAATGGATGAGTTCCAAGCTAAAGGTTCTGGCTGGGCTCTTATAAACATTAACTTTTTACAACTAGCAATCGTCAAGTATACATCATATAGAGGATCAACATACATAGAATTACCTAAACAAATTCAAAGCAAAAAAGGCAGTAATTAATGTAAAGAACGAAGATGAAAAATGTTTCTTATATTCAATGTGTTCTGCGCTATACCCAGTTAATAAAGATCCACAACGACCTTCCAAGTACAAGCAAGCTGTCAAATACTTAGAAGAAAAATTAAAAAATATTCATTTTCCTGTAAGACTATGCGATATTCCAAGAGCTGAAAAATTACTTAATATTTCTATAAATGTTTATGCATATGACAAAGACTATTCAATCTATATACTACAACACACACAAAACAAGCAAGAAAATCATGTCAATTTATTATATATAAAAGAACAAAATGAAGACCAAGTTAAAACACACTATTGTTATATTAAGGATTTAAGCAGACTAGTATGTACACAATTAACTAAAAAGAGAGCTCGAAAAGATTTATGTGATAGATGTTTGTTATACTTTTACTCTCAAAACGCTTTAAATAAACATGAGCAAGATTGTTCGTTAAATGAGCCAGTAAAAATAATAATGCCTGAAGAAGGTAAATGTGTTGAATTTAAAAACTACCAATACATAATGAAAATGCCATTTGTGATTTATGCTGATTTTGAATGCTTGTTACATAAAGTCATGGGTTGTAAAGAATGTTATCCGGATAACGAACCATATACGAAGAAATATCAACAACATAAACCATCTGGATTTTGTTATTATATAGTAAAGAGCGATGGAAGTAAAACCAATCCAGTTTTGTATAGAGGTAAGAACCCTGCTACTAAATTTATAAGACTGTTAACAAAAGAAGCCAAACGCATATCAAACATATGCAAACAAAATAACGAATTACCATTAACAAAAAGTCAGAGAAAAGAGTTCAATGAATCTAAATGTTGTTGTTATTGTAAGCAGGAGTATACTAAAGAAAATCATAAAGTTAAGCATCACGATCATATAACAGGAAAATTTGTAGCACCTCAATGTAATAACTGCAATTTAAAAGTCAAAGCACCAAAGTTTGTACCAGTGATCATACATAACTTGACAGGATATGACTCACACTTGTTTATGAAAGAGCTTGGATGTAATAAAGAAGAAATAGATCTAATACCCAATAATGAAGAAAGATACATATCATTCAGTAAAAAGGTTGGAACTATTAAATTGAAATTTGTAGATTCATTTAGATTTATGGCTTCTAGTTTAGACAAATTATCATCAAACTTGAAACCTGAGCAAATGATACATACACAACACTTTTAACCTAATCAAGAACAGTTTCAGCTTGTAATAAGAAAAGGTGTTTACCCATATGATTATGTTAACAATTGGGATAGGTTTAGAGAAAGAAAATTACAACTAAAGGAAGCATTCTTGAACAAGCTTATGAACACGCATATAAGTGACGAAGATTATTAACATGCAAAGAAAGTATGGGAAACATTTGACATTAAGAATCTCGGACAATACCATGATTTATACTTAAAAACAGATGTATTATTGTTAGCAGATGTGTTTGAGAACTTTAGAGAAACATGTCTTAAAGCTTATGATCTTGATCCAGCTTGGTATATGACAGCACCAGGTTTAGCTTTGGATGCAATGTTAAAGATGACAAATATAAAATTAGAATTGTTGTGGGATTATGATATGGTATTAATGGTAGAGAAAGGTATAAGAGGTGGGATTAGTCAATGCTCAAAAAGATATGTAAAAGCAAACAATAAGTATATGGAAGATTATGATAAGAATAAAGAAGATTCCTACTTAATGTATCTAGATGCCAATAACTTGTATGGGTGGGCAATGAGTCAATATCTACCGTATAAGGGATTTAGATGGTTAAGTGAAGATGAGATTGAAGAAATAGATTTCACAAATATACCTGATGATTCTGATACTGGTTACATATTAGAAGTTGATCTTGAATATCCTAAAGAATTACATGACTATCACAAAGACTATCCATTAGCTCCTCAAAACATATGTTCGCCTGGTTCAAAACAATCAAAGCTATTAACAACCCTATATGACAAAGAAAAATATGTAATTCACTATCGAAACCTAAAACAATGTCTTTCACTTGGATTAAAACTTAACAAGATACATCGAGTAATACAGTTCGAACAATCAGATTGGTTAAATAAATATATTGATTTAAACACACAAATGAGAACGAAAGCAACAAATGATTTTGAAAAAGACTTCTATAAGCTCATGAATAATTCAGTATTTGGGAAGACTATGGAGAATATTAGAAAGAGAGTTAATATTAAACCTGTAAGTGATGAGAAAAAATACGAGAAGCTTGTAGCAAAACCGAATTATAAGAGTACTACAGTTTTTATGGAAAATTTAGTAGCAGTTCACATGAACAAGGTTAAAGTGCAATTTAACAAACCTATTTATGTTGGTATGTCAATTCTAGATTTGTCAAAATATTTAATGTACGATTTCCATTATAAAGTGATGAAACCAAAATATCAAGACAAAATAGAAGTATGTTATACAGATACCGATAGCTATATATACCATATTCAAACAGAAGATGTGTACGAGGACATGAAAAATTATATTGATTACTTCGACACGAGTGATTACCCTAAAGATAACAAATATAGGATACCACAAATCAATAAGAAAATACTTGGTAAGATGAAGGATGAAATTAAAGGTACAATCATAGAAGAGTTTGTGGGTTTAAGAAGTAAGATGTACAGTATAAAAGCACCTCAAATAGATTTAGCAGATAAAGACTTTAAAGGTAAGTTCGATAAAGAAAAGTGTTGTGAGAAAGCTAAAAGTGTTAACAAGAGTATCGTGTATAAAGAGCTTACATTTAACGAATATAAGGACTGTTTGATTAGCCAAAGAGAATATTATAAGAAGATGAATTTGATTAGAAGTTATAAGCACGATTTGTACAGTATAGAAGTAAATAAGTTAGCTTTAAGTTGTGTGGATGATAAGAGATGTGTTTTAAAGAATGGGATAAATACCCTGCCATGGGGTCATTATAAGTTAGAAGAGATGTAGTTTTAGATGTAAGATTTTAGACTGTAAGTTTTTAGATGTAAGTTTTTATGATTTTAAATGTCATAAAAGCATATGCAATATCACTTTAACATTGTAGTTATGGGAATACTCTGCGCTGTGTAACTTTGTAAAAGATCTGGTCAGAAAAAAGGGTCAAAATTTCGCCAGAAGCAACCATACCCTACTACTTAGTATCTCAGAGCATATCTGATTGTTTTGTTAGAAATATATTTGCAAAGTGTAGTTCATAGAAACCAACTCAAAACTCATTAACCATTGCTGCAACACACACACACACACACATATATATATATATATATATATATATATATATATATATATATATATATATATATATATATATATGTATATATATATATATATATATATATATATATATATGTATATATATATATATATGCTATTATGTTTAATACAACATTTGCGATTTCCATGATACGGATATGAACTGCCACTCGGTCGTTCACGATGTGCGCTATAACAGCATACTGTAACGGGTTTAGTCACTCTCAGATCTTGAACTTTGCAATTGCTCTCAAAGATCCTCAGTTTTGAATATTATTGTATAATTATTCAGTTATTACCTTTTGTTAGTTTAGATCACTAACAGAATCTAAAATACATTCCAATACGTAATTTTAATATAAGTTAGATACCACTATTAAAATAATAATGCTTTATAAGCTTGGAATTTGGGGTGATATATTACTGAAATTGAATCGTTGAGTTCGAAAACCGCTCATCCCCATCGAAGCTAATTTAAGCGGACTGACAAACAATATTAAATTAATCAATATGTATCTGAAATATAGCGTTATTTTCATTTTTGAAAAGCATAAAAATGTCAGTTCTATGGTCCTAAAATGAAAACATCCCTATATGCCAGATACTTATTGAGTAATTTTGTTTTCTTTCCCACTTCTTTCAAATTAGCTTCGATGGAAAGAAAAACATCTCGCCATAGCTATTAAATATTTTGGAACATTACTGTAATATTTAAAGCCGTTTAGAATTTGTCTCTCAAATCAATTTGCTTTTCCTCTTATTTAAGCACCTTATTGTCTTGAATTACATAGCCCCCAAAATATCTTATTTACAACATAACAATATCTATTTAGAGGACAATAAATTATAATGTTGATTAATTGTATGTATTATTCTAACTGTACTTCACAGTCATTTTCAATGTTTATAAAATTGATTAGTTACTTTTCAGAAATAGTAATAATTGTGCCACTTGAATTTCAATATATATAATATTTTTATTAAAGGATTGGCTATTTTGTTTTAAACTAATTATATGAAATCCTTATTCTTTATACAAAAATAACGCCATTTAGGCTGACAATATACAAACTCACGTTCAAGAGTACTTTGTAATAAAGCAAATAAATTAAGAGGAAAAGCATTTCCACTATATAATCTTGGACTAATGAATGATCATTTCAGTCACACTAATGGAAGTTAAAAACGCATTTTTTTAGCATCAAAATTAACTGAATGTTATATCTTTCCTAAAAAATACTCGGTTAATGACGTTATAATTCTCACCGTCGTAATTGTGTGTGACATACGCATCCCTCATCGGAGAAGATAAAACATGCCTGTAAAAGTTAAAGAGCAACCACGCTGCGAGTGTGCTTCTTGATTGTAAACAGCACATGTAAGGTGAAGATGTAGTTAGAAGGTTTGAAACGAAAAATGGACACAAAAGTGGAGTAGTGAAGGAATGTGTCATTCTCTTCCAAACATAGAAAATCATCGGAAGAGTGAGATAAATAGAGGCAGCATTTTACGAGGGTCGTGCTGCTACTTTCAAGTGTGTTTAGGAGTGATGTAATCATTTGCAAAACGACCGAGACACCTCAACGACGCCCCCGAACTTGTATTCCCGCAACTTCACTCACCCTAGACAGCGTGCAGGCAATGAAGTAATGATTTGGACAGGGTCATCGTTTCTCAGTGAATATGGTAGCGGAGGAAATAGGCATTTTTCATGATACAACTCACCTCATAATCCCCCAGGATTTGGGTAATTGCTAAGTTTGCTACTGATATTTGTCCTATAGTTTGATTCTAGAACAAACTATAGGACTTCATCTTGATATGTAACTTCATCTTGACACATCTTATGGACACAGTAGATCGGGACTCAACTTTTGTGTAAATCATTGATTCAAGTGATTAAATCTGGAACCTGGGTACAACTCAAAAGGCAAACGCAAAAGTGCTAAGTGGCGGGGCAGAGGGCCACCAAAAAGCAGGAAGGCGCAAAGTGTGAGATCCCGCATCAAGACATTGTTCGCGCTCTTTTACTCTGAGGGTCTCATCCATAAAGAATTCCTCCCTTACGGGTTGAAGTTAAATGTTCCTCTATATGTAGAAATATTGAAATGTCTGCTGAAACCAGTCTCTGCCTCATACACCTTCAGTATATCAAGAAGGCGACTGAATCTTGTTCCACGGTAAATGCCTGCGCACAGACTGCCTTTTTGGACACCAGCCTATGACCAATATAGGAGCTGTGTTACTCAATCATGCCACCCTACTCCCGAGACGTATCTCCCAGACTTTTTTATATTCCCTAAATAGAAATCGATCAGGGATAACCGGAGGTTTTTAACCCTTGTATGCATATGCAGGACCTCGCAGGCCCTGTGGGATTTTATTTTCAAAGCTATTGCAGATCTATTCAATCAAAAAGTCTTGTTATTTGAGTATTCTTTCAACATTCTTTTATGCATTCATTAATAGCTTTAGAATATCTTTTACGTTATTTATAAATCAGTAAAATTTGATTTAATGTAGTAACGCCATAAATGCATATGCAGGGCCTGGGAGGCCCTAATGGAATATTAATGGTATGCCAATTATTTGACAATTTTTGTAAATAAAATTGTTTCTAAATGATAATGTTATATAGTTTCACTACTTATTAGTATTATTATTATGCTTTTTTGCAATTAGTCTTATTTATATTTGCTTATTTTATGCAAAATGGCTCTGCAATACATGTGCAAGCTTCCGTCAATCGTTTATATATACCGTACGATTACGATTTTTTACATAATCTATCAGCCATTTATTTAGCATTTTTCTGCTAACTTATTTCCTTTGTTCGAATAGTAAAGCAATATATGTTCAACCTTTGCTTTCATACTTTATTGTGACAAGGTGTAATCTTCAATGCCCCAACTATTTTGATGTGCAATTTCTTTTAGTTCTTAGTTCCAGCACAAAATGGCATCTACGTCTATTGGAAGACCAACTACAAAGAGAGTATGTGAAGATTTTGCCCGTATTGTAAATGAATGCCTTGATGATAGTGTACTGTCGAATGGTAGTAGCGAGAGGTCTGAGGAAGAAGAATCCAATCATACAGTTCAGCAAGGGAGTATAACTGATGAATATTTCGATACGTCGTCAGGCTCTGAAAGCAACACTGATAATGATGCTAATCAAGATTCATCTATTAGTGATTCCGATACATATGTTAGTCCAAACGGCACAATTTGGAGCAAAGAATCCCGTCCTCCATCACGGACTCCAGCACATAATATAATGAAGTGTTACCCAGGTGTTTCAAAGGAAGTGAAAACAACACGTCCAATATATGCATTTGACTGTTTCATTTCGAAGGAAATCAAAATTTTACACTGTACAAACTTCGAGGGAAGAAGGCTAGCTACGTAGAAACGAAAAAAGTGGGAAAATGTTAGTTTGGACAAAACGAACGATCTTGGAATTTTGTTACTACAAGGAGCAGAAAAAAGCTGGGATGTACCAATCAGGGAACAGTCCTCTATATGAAGTGAAACCCAATTTCAAAGCTATTATGTCTGTCAATAGGTTTCAAGACATAAAGAGAGCCTTAGAATTTGACGATAAACGTAAAAGGCAAATCCGTTTTGAAAATCACAAACTGTCATCTATTCGTTTTGTGTGGAATGTATTTCCTGGAAACAGCAGAAAAGTGATTGTTCCGAGTGAAGAATCGACTGCATATGAACAGCTAGGAATGGGTTCGTTCAATATATGCCAAAATAGGCCTTCAAAGTACGGAATAAAAATATTTTGATTATGCGACGCTGAATCATCACATGGCGTTGGTTTCGTATACACAGGAAGAAAACCAAATGAACCAGTTAAAATAAATCTTGAAATGAATATGGTAACTAATTTCTGCAAAACCGTTGTTGGAACTTCACAAAATATTACCATGGATAATTTCTTTGCTAGTATCGATCTGACTAAATATGTACAGATGGTGATCAGAAAAATGGAAACACCTGACGAAATGGCAACTTACTGGATTAATATAGTGTCGGGCCACTTTTCGCCTTCAGAACTGCCTTGATGAGACGTAGGATGGAGGCATACAGGTCGTGAATGGTAGCAAGTGGAATTTTATACCATTCCTCGTGCAGGGCATCGGCCAGTTCTGTGAGAGAGGATGGAGGTGGAAATCGTCACCGGAGTCGTGTTTCCAACACGGACCACAGATGTTCAATTATGTTGAGGTGTGGGGATTGGGCGGGCCAGGGGAGGAGTTGAACTTCATCCCGATGTTCCTCGAACCTCGCTGCAACAACGCTAGCTGTGTGAATGGGTGCATTATCACCCTGGAAGATGGCGTCATTTTCCGGGAACAACATCCGGACCATAGGATGCAAGTGGTCTCTTAAAATTGCGACATAATCGTTGGCAGTGATTCGTCCACTAAGTGTGACCCAATGGCCCACAGGACCCAATGAAAACCATGATATTGCGGCCCACAGCATCACCGAGCCGCTGCCATATTTCACAGTTGGCCGGAGTCACTGCAGATCATAAGCTTCATTGGGCGTTTTCCACACATAAACACGGCCCGTGGTTGGGAATAGGGTGAAGGATGACTCATCCGACCATATCACACGTTTCCAGTTCTCAACGGTCCATGTTGCATGATCACGGCACCATTTGTGGCGTGCGAAAGCGTTATGGTCCCTGACGAGCGGGTTGGCCCATGCAACACGACCCCATAAGTTCATGTTATGTAATTCGTGGTGGACTGTGATTGTCCAAACAGGGTGAGGGAGGCGCTCCGCAGTGGCACGACGGTTCTGCGTAACAATGCGCTTTAATACCCGTCCTGACCTGCCACTCATGATTTTCTTCCGCCCACTTTTCCGCTTCCCCGATGTGGTTTTCCCGTGTGTTGTGAAGGCCGTCATCACCTTCGATACTGTCCCACGCGACACACCTAACACAGTAGCCACTTCCGTGACACTCACTCCACATAACTGCGCACCAACAATTTGCCCTCTTTGAAAATCTGAGAGGTCTCCCATTTTACACTATCTCCGTCTGCTGCAGCCACTGGACACTGCTGTTCCACTACACCTGACGTAGTATGGAGAGCGACCTAACACACCATCTGCAGGGGTCCGGCGCTGCGGGCGCCACGACCCCACTGCCACCCCATACATCTGACGTGTTGCCAACTACAGGTGTTTCCATTTTTCTGATCACCATCTGTACTACTACAACGACTTACGATTGTGGAAACACTAAAGCGAAGCAAATGCGACATTCCAACTGGAATGAAAGCCTAATCTCATAAAAATGCAGGTTCCTCAATGTTTGCCTTCTTCAATGTTAAATTACAGTGTGTGTTTTTCTATATATTCTACTAATTGTAATAAAAATACCATAATTGTAAACATTGTTTTACAATTTGTATAGTTATGAAAATGTCCATTGTTGGTCTATTGTGTACTAACTTAAGCCATAACAAAGCTGCCAGTGGTAATTTGCATCAAATTCCAAATACAATTTTTTAAACCCATTAAACAACATACAGGGCCTCAGAGGCCCTGCATATGCATTAACGTATATCTTCCGAACCACGCAGACAAGGGTTAAGATATTTTGTACATATAACCTGACGCCACGACAAAGTTGAATGCCTCAAGATAACTACAGTAGGAGTTCTCAGAACTTGTACTACTACTATTAATGGAGGACTACACATTCACCGGACTTTCTGAAGAATATTACCGTACTTTTATTGTATTAGTGAGAAAAACAAGATACAATAACTCGTCAGATGTGTTTGAGATCTGAGACCTTGAAATTTTGTTTATATAAATGTATGGGTTAGCAAATTAAATATGTAATTTCAAGGATGTAGAGTTAATTAATATAGTAGTTATAGTATTTATATAGCAATACAGGTTTTCTGTGTATTCGGATTGAAATAATATAAAAATAGTTATATATATAACTTTAAATAATATTATACTTTATTATGAATACTGCATTGACAACTGCCACATACTTAGATATTAACATAATCGTGTAAATAAAAATGTGGATAAATTGTTTGTTATTACTTAAACTTCTATATTTATATAGTACATACATTGTTCTTCCCGCTCCATTTGCATCAGTTTGGACGATGTCAATTTTTACTTTTTCTCCATTATTGAATATTATATGAACAAAAATATTTAATAATAGATTTGTACGTCTTTCTTCTTTAACATTTATGTATTAGTGTTAATTGAAATTGATTGCATTTAATGCTAGTAACTAAAAAAACAGTAAAATCTCTAATAGCGTTTCACTCAAGATAATTGGCATCTTTTTTTCTGATAGAATATTGTCTAACAAGATAGATTGCACAGTTTTCTCAAAATAAAAATTATTTTACGAATGTTGCACAAAGTAAATTACATTTCATATGTGGAAATATACCTACTGCATTGTACGCTTAAGACATATCACCAGATAATTAATTTTCATGCAGTTAATGAGACTTTAACTAGGGAAAGATTCAAAATTAATTGTAAACTCTTTTTCAATCTTCTTTGTTTTATTACCACAAACATATGTTTGTAATTTTCGGACTTAGAGCTTCGGTATAACTAACAATAAAGCAGTTATCGTTTATGATTTAAACCACAAGTATGTAATTTTTAGTCTTAAAGATAGCTCTTATTGATACTGTTATTTGTATTATTTCTTGCAGGGTTTTGGTTCAGGCAATCCTTCCATAGTAGGTAGAAGAAACTTGACAGTAGTATTTTATGAGAGTAATTGATAGATATTAGTATCTAGGATGAGCTTTATTGTTAGACGTTCAAGGTTGGTAATTTATTTAAAAACAGAAAGTATAAAACAGGAAAAATAGAATCTTGAGACGAGTACTTGTGCTAAAAATGTACATGAATGGGCAATGGCTGAATAATAAATAACCATACAATGTAGATCTAGTCTGTTAGGGTAATGAGTTTATGAGTACAAATGTGGGAATACCACGTTCTGAAAGTAGAAAGACTTAACGTTTCCAAAAGCTTAACCAAGAATTGAATAGAAAAATTACCATTAGGATCGCAGATTGAGGACAACAATAAAGTTGATCTAGCAGAAATAAACATGTAAAAACTTCTTACAGTTGGCTAATTACAAAAGCCAATGGAGATATTTCGTGAACGATTCATTGACTACCCTTGTTTAACAGGACATTAAGTTAAAACTTATGAAAAAATCATTATAAGCAAAATCTGCAAAATTAGAATATATCTTGCTTTGTAAACATGTAAAATTTGTTGCAATTTCCACTTTCAGAGATAATATATATTCACAAAAATCATAATGCTTTTGATGTTTCCATATCCCGGCTCTCCGTGTCTTGATGAGCTATTTTTAAAATAAACATACTTGATGATTTTAGCAATGTATTTTCTGTCACACAGTCCCATGCCCATCAATTTAAAAATATTATATTGAGATTAATTCAAATCTCAATATAATTTTAAGATATATTATGATTCTCGTAAGAGTTTCATTGATTCATATTCTCTGTTAGTGTTTTGGTCTTGAAATCCGGCAAGCATTTCCTAAAATATCAAAGTAGAAAACTAAAGATGCATGGTTTTGTGTTAATTTCAGTTTATTTTAAATATAAACATTACATAAGTGTGATAAAATTTAGTGAAGCTTGGCTACACTCTCTGACTAAAGTACTTTGTTAATTATCGTAAAATTGTTAGTCTGCTTACAGAAGAAGTTTGACACGTTTTTAAAAATTAATAAATATTATTTTTATAAATGTTTTTATAAATGTTTGAGTGATTACAATCAGTCCACGTAATTAGGAACTGAAATCAAGGTCTAGTTTATTTTATTTTTATTTCGATGGCAAGATACATTTGTAATCGTAAACGTTTAATGGAGATTAAATGATGAAATTTAATTACAAAAAAACATATCAGATAGCAAAAAACAGAGGGCAAAGAAAAAATGCATACAAGGTTGATTTCAATGATATTGGAAGAAGTCTCGATATCAGAGTAACTGATTATCAAAATTTAAATCAGAACACTTCATTTGCTCTTCATTTTCTACATAATTAATCTGTCTAAAAACAGACCTCAAATTATCATTTGATTTACTAACAAAATGTATCATTTTTATTAGTATTTTACAGTCAATAAGAAAACAATTAAACATTGAAGACAGGTAACGCAAAATCGTCCATAAAAATTCCTGGAGAAGAAAAATTATTTCATACGGAAGTGAATAACATAATAAAGTCGAAGACCTAAGCTAAGCTTTTTTAATGAGCGAACATGAAACGAATACTGAAGAAAAGAAACAGAAAATACAATTAACAAGCCACATTCCTCGTAGGAGACATACCTTGTTCAAAGTTGGTATCTACAGTATAATAAAGTTCAATCAGTGCACAATGGCGACAGTTACGTGTGTAATTGATATAGTCTGGAGTAAACTTTGGACCGTCGGGTAACACAATAAATTATTCTGTTATTGGGTAGCAAAGGACATAATTGAAGTCTGTGCTCCATCATAATTGAAGATATTCGAATTGTTGACGGTGGAATGGGAAAAGACCATACCTATATAATACTTGCAAGACGTTACAGTGACGTATTCAGTTTTGTGTGTCGTGCTAAAATCATAACATTATCCTGCACTTTAAGTTTTCATCACACCAGCACTTTTGACACCATCACACTAGGAAATGAAACAATTTCATTTTAGACAAGAAATAGGTTGTGTATATCGTCTTCTGTATTTCCAATCAAATAAATTCGCATTCACATTACTGCAAACATACACCCAAACTATGTAGTCATATTATTTTTATGTAATTTTTCTTATACTTTTCATTGCATACTCAACGATCAGGGCGGTATCTGAAACACTACATGTCGGTGTAAAAGAGAATGCGAACCTTCCTTACTCATTACTTACGGTATGATTCAATACTGCCATTACATATTGTATCTTACTACTACATGAACAGGATATTAGTGCTAACATTTATCATCACACTGTCCGTTCTCTGTATTGTCCAGAATATGTTGGTCAATCAGTTTTACTGGAAAACTAGGAAGATTTTTCAAGTAATTGTCAATTTTGACAAAAGAAAATTTACTTCGTTGCCATTTGAGGTAGGTAAAATTTGTTCCTAGTGTAAACTATAGATGTTCTTTTGTAGGACTTTTGTTTCCAATAGACATAATATTCGTAATTGTTTTTGCTCGTGTTAATGGTCCATTACAAATTTCATTAAATTATATTACACTGTATTGCCTTATTTCTAAATTTTATAACCTTGTCTTTGGTCTTCGATTTTATTATGATTACTCACTCCGGAATTTGTTCATCTATCAGTTTTTGAATTTCTAGTTGTCGATTTCTTAATACCTAATCATATATTTTATTACGTTTTTCTCGTCCGTTATAAATGTCATCGACTTCAAACTTTCACTTATGTTTGACATATAACGTGTCACAATGTGTCATTTTCTGTCTGCTTTAGCTCCAACCATCTGATTCATAGAAAAATAAAAGACCCTTTGGAGTAAATTTCTCATGATAATTTCTCTATCATGTGCTTTAGAATAACGTACTTTACATCATTCGAAAAGACACTCCGTTACTCTTCAAACATGCTTAACACCTCTCAGGAAAACGATTGGATGTCTAGGAAAAAATCATTTTTGCTAGGTATTCCAAAAACGTTAACAACCTGTGACTGAAAAACCTTTAGAATCACATGTATGTTTATGGGAAACATTTATGCCTAGTATCGCCCATATAACAGCAACCAAAGTATTTCCATTTCCTCGTGAATCACTGTGTATATAACATTTCACTAGTAATATAAAACTTAGCACTTGTTATTGTAGACCCAAAAGAAAACGTTATTCTTTATATGTAATTTTTAAATTTACTTGTATATATAATTCACATAGTAAAATTGGTGTTAAATTCCATTTAGAAAACTTCTATAAACATAGGAAATAAAGGTTACTTTCTGTAGCCACTCTCATTTTGTATTCCATGTTTGGCAAGATAGTGATTTTCTACACCAATAAAGCAGAACAATGCGTCTTGAAGACAATAGTGATGAAACAAAACAAAAAGTGTTTGTGATTAATGAGAACTTAGAAACGTATTTTGGAAATATATGTCCAAGCAGATCAAGTTTTTTCATCTGATTACCATGCTATTGTTACATACTGACGTTTTAATTTATAAATCGAATAAAGAGAGATAGGCTAAATAATAATATTTTAACAGATGATACATATTTTTTTCTAGTTTTGTATATACATTAACATTTTATAATTTTATGCAGAACATTGTAACATAATTTACACGTTATACCTACTAATAGCAATATAATTCAATCAGCAATAACATAAAATTAACCCAAAAAAACAAATCACCTTTTAATACAAATGGATATTACCTATAACTTCTAACAACCGTTTATGAACATGTTTATATTCAAATGTAACACATTTTAATTCGTCTATCGACAGACCTTCATAAAATTCTAGAAAGCATCGAATAACTGAGCTTAAGAAATGTCAAATTTATTCTGTTCCTATATATTTTGTGTTGCGGATTGACGAGAATAATAGACACATTTTTCTATACTAACATTTCGTTTATTTAGTTCTTAATAAATTATCCTGAAACGTGTACGTATCTTAAATTATCCTGAAATTTCCATACACAATGTTATGTATAGTTATTTGTACAGGAAATAATTAGATTTAAACATTTTCCCTTTTAGGTAGATATATCATTGGTTGACGACTTATTCTTTGTAGTAAGTAACTACATTTTATGAAAGTATTACTAAAAATATTGAACTAAAACAATTATATTTTCCAAAATATTGAATATATTGGCACAATATAATGAAGTTTAGAAATGTTTTCCTTCTACTAATCACAAATATAAAACTTACATTACTAATATGTAGTTCTTTCAAATAACAATGCTATATTAAAGATTACTGTTTATTAACAGCTGTCAAGTAAAGAAAACATGAATAAATTTGTAACACACAAATAAATTTTCTGCAGGATTGCTGTAATATCCCAAAAATTTTATAGACTTCGGTGTTCAGGCTGCCAATAAATGAAGTAACAATTCAAAAGGTTTTAAAAGAATATATAATGTTTGTAGAATCTCATTATGTAAATTTAAAAGCTAACATTATTTTAAATCTATAATATTTACTTATAATATCTCGATATTAATATTCTATCTCAAATGTAATTCTCAGATAAGTAGCTTACAAGTTCAGAATGTTCCAAATGACCAAAGTCACTTCATTTTTTGCAATAAATGGGCCCATTAGCATTTATTTTGCAGTAAAATATTTTAGCAATTTCCTTGCTAATATTCATATTATCATCACTTTCTTTGTTCTCTGAAAATATAGAATGCTACGAATTTGAACAATGATAAGAAAATACGAAAGTATATATTTGAGAAAATCAAGTTTGGTGTTATACTAATGATTTAATGAAACCTTAGTTAGAAACATGTAAATAATTATTTCGTTTTTATTTTTATAAAGGTGGATGACCAAGACAATCAGTATGTACAAATTTGCTTACGCGTTATCAAAATACTGATAAAACATTTAACTGGTTTGTGAACATCATGACAAAAACATTCAATATTATTAACACAGTTGAAAGAAATTACAATATTTACCCCAATTTAAAACAAAATAAACTTGGTGCATTAGATCCATTGAAATATGAAGTCTGGCAACTGAAAATATTAAAAACAGTTTTCCCCATTTCCTACTATCATTTTTAGAACCTTTTGCTACTAGCTTATGTTAATTTTGATTGAATCAACGATTCATCAGTTTGCTTCTATGTGTAGTTATGCATTTTATATTTATAGTAGCCACATGTCAAAAATGGCCTATTTAAATTTTTGTTTTTACAGAAATATTGTTAATATGAATAACATCATTAAAAGAAGGATGGAAAAAACAATTATCTGAAAATATTCAAAATGCACCATACCTCGCTTATAACCTCAACCTTGCAATTTCTACATATCATTATGTCAATAGGTCACCTATCAAACATATAAAATTTTATTACTAGCAGCATATAGGTAACGGACGTGGTGAATGTACATACCTGAACACATAAGTTGTTAACTAATCAAGTGGCAGATGCATACAACAGTAGAGCTAAATTTGGTCTCGTTGACGGAATGATTGAACATTTAGGGTGTAGTATCTCGGGAAGCGATGTTAAGTAAGACTTCGCATACTACTTTTCTTGGAATCTGAATCCCAATAGCACTTATCGGAAACTGACCTTAAATTTGCCGCTTCAGAATCACGTGCGCTAGCAATACAGGAAGAGAGTTGCCTCTTATTAGACCTCACGCCAATGTATTTTTTTTTACTTAAGTTGGAAGTACGAATTTGAGTGATAATCCCATAGGATTAGTGCTAAATTTGTGTTTGTCTATAGCATAAACAGTAAAGATGGTTCCTTAAAATATTATTAAAATTTTCATATTATTTACATAAGGAATGACAGGTATAATTTTGTTCAAGATATATCTTTGTAAGGCCAGAATGATATGTTCATGTTGATAGGATGTTTAAATCAGGTCGCAACTAAATGTACTTCACTCGTTGCAATGGAAAATGAACAATACTTATACAGATAACGTTTAAACTAGAAGAAACACAAGACACAAATAAGCACAGTAAAAATTAAATTTGTTAATACTTAGAGGAAAGTGATCAACACACTATATCTCTCCCTCTCCCTTTCCCCCTCTCTCTCTCTTTCACACACACACACACCACACACACACACAATGGTGGCTTTCAAAAGCATCATCACATTTTCAAGAAGAAAATTTAGTTTTTCGTATATTATGTAAAAATCTTAGTAACTGTCGCTCGTGTGACGAAATCAAATCAAAAATTAAGATGGTAATAATTATGTGAAAACTGGTGATTGCAATGCGGGCCAAGCTGAAGCATTAGAGTTTATATTTTGAATAGGACTCTATTCCCTGCAGTACTGCAACTGCTAGGAAATATTACGTTTTTCCAAGTGTTTAGTTCTGAAGGTAGTTAAAGTTAATTGAATGATAAAACACTGCGTTACGTGTTATTAAGCGCAATCACTATAATATTAAACTTTTACATTTTTTTTCGTTGTGATATTGTAGTAAAATTTTAAGTATTGCATTCTTGGGAAGTTCTACGTTGATTTTAAAGATCTCTTGAAGCTCTGTAAAGCTACAACAATTAAGTAAGTTTAGCAGATGATGATCAGCAAATATGATGGATGCCAGATTTCTCTACATAGTGTGAACATCCAAAGTAAAATACTACGGCATATGATGAACTGTGATTCATTATATAGTATCAACTAAATTCTCTATAGTTAATTTGCCGAAACATATTTTTTTAGAATAATGTATTTTCTAGCTGAGATTTCTGCTCAAGCGTAGAATATCATCGGGAAACTATGATATCTCCGCGAAATCTATTTTGTTTGGAACGATCCAATTATGTGGTCTCTTCATTTAGATACCATTTAAAAGTGTGCAAGATAACTTAATGTGTCTACTGTATATAGTATCAGAAATTACGTGGTTTTCTTGTGGAAGACTATATATGTTATTGTTAACTTCAGACTACTATTTTTACACTTCTATATGTAAAAAAGAATGTTACCTAAGCTATACTTCAAGGAGCAATATCCATGTATTAGTATTAAACTTTTGTAAATAGTTAAAATACAATACAATGAATTTATTCACCATTCAAAGTGTGACATATAGCATTCATGTATAATATATGCTTTCTTCTCTAGGGTTCCAGTGAAGGACCGAGGTTACTAATTGTAAGTTTTTTTAATTCATATATAAAGATTACTGTTCTACTGTCTCTCTAAGACATACTTATAAGTGTGTATTTTATAAACTGATCATTTTTTAATTTAAAATATTTTTATTATTTTGCTATAATGGTTATTGAATATAAGAACGTAATATATGTAGAAAGTGAAAACATTTGTCTCAAATGAATCTCACTATATGGAGATAGAAAGAATAGGGTGAAACCTCAACTTGAAAAAAAATAGACGGAAAGTATGAACGTCATTTTTAGTACGATTATAGGTTAGTAATTGTTTGTAGGTATGGAATGAGTCCACTGGCTGATAATGTTTTTCAAATAAAGGCACATACGTATATAAGTAGGTTGCTAGGGGATAAACAGTTAGTTAATGTAACGGATGTAGATTATGGAATCTAGATGAATATGGAATTTGATTGATAATTATTATATATTGATTTGTTAAGGCGTGATTGTTAGAATGATCACAGAATATTATAATAATGATATAGTATGGTGTTAGTGAGTAGAGTAATGTTGAGACGTATATGCATGTTAAGGTATTTGTGGAATATTATTGATATAATTAACTGTGTTGAAGTAGGCACACATTAAGAATAAAGGTATATATCAATTAAGCAGTTGTTTATATTGTCAAGATAACTAACATTTATACTACCGATGCACCAATGTTAATAAAGGTATAAACAATTAAGCAGTTGTATATATTGTCAAGATTATCAACATTGATGCATTGGTAGGATAAATGTTAGTAATCTTGACAATATACACAACTGCTTAATTGTTTATACCTTTATTAACGTTGGTGCATCGGTAGGATAAATGTTAGTAATTTTGACAATATACACAACTGCTTAATTGTTCTACACCTTTATTCTTAATGTGTGCCTACTTCAACACAGTTAATTATATCAATAATGTTCCACAAATACCTTAACATGCATATACGTCTCAACATTACTCTACTCACTAACACCATACTATATCATTATTATAATATTCTGTGATCATTCTAACAAACACGCCTTAACAAATCAATATATAATAATTATCAATCAAATTCCATATTCATCTAGATTCCATAATCTACATCCGTTACATTAACTAACTGTTTATCCCCTAGCAACCTACTTATATACGTATGTGCCTTTATTTGAAAAACATTATCAGCCAGTGGACTCATTCCATACCTACAAACAATTACTAACCTATAATCGTACTAAAAATGACGTTCATACTTTCCGTCTATTTTTTTCAAGTTGAGGTTTCAGCCTATTCTTAATACCTTAACATGGGTATACATATCACCATTACTCTAGTCACTAAAATTATGCTATATCATCATTATAATATTATGTGATCAATCTAACAATCATGCCTTAACAAATCAATATATAAGAATTATCAATCAAATTCCACATTCATCTAGATTCCATAAGCTATATCCATTACATTAACGAGCTGTTTATACAGTATATCCCTTAGCAACCTACTAATATATGTATGTACCGTTATTTAAGAACATTATCAGCCCGTGGCCTGATTCCATACCTACCAACAGCAATTACTACACACCCATACATATATACATATACTGAGTGTAACAGAAGTAATTTACCACCCTGTTTAAAATCAACTGGGATGAAGTTTTAATGAATGCAGGATAGGTGATAATATTATGCCCAGAGTGATACTTTGGGAATATGTCCTGTAGACCGGAGACATCTTGCTTTCGATTTTCTTTATTATGAATGATAAGTGAGAATTGTGATATATATGATCACTTGGTAGTATATTTTCAAAATATCAAATGTGAGACCAGATATCATGTAACACAAGTAAGTGGGAAGTTATTGCCAACTAAAAGTTCTGTTATCTCTTTCCTCTCGTATAGAATCAAGCCATAAACACGTGAGGAACTTATTAAAATAAACTGGAAGGGAAGAAGAACTCGTGCAGGGGGTGATATTTCCAGAAAGCTTCATCTAAAACTCGATCCTCTGTCAGAAGTTCCAGTGTCACAATTTTTAGCCAAAATATTTAAAGACGAATAGAAGTGTAGGTAGACACAGTAGTAGATGACCCCAAAAAGCCATGAATGGAACAATAAATACTTGCCTTCTTCTTCTTGATGTCGCCCCAATGAAGGTCGGATTGTTTAGCAATATAACATAGGATACATCATAATTCAGTAACAGAGTGCTGTTCAAGTGTAAGTAGCATCCGTATACGAAGCAAATACCGCAATATCTCTCCAAAGAAAATATTGATTTTCGGAGGAATTACGACTAAAATCAAATATAGCTAGAAACTAGTTCAGATGAAGCTCACTTATACATAAATGAGGGGACAAAATGCATACCATGTGCTAATGGTCACCTGACAACCCTGAGTGATTAGATCCCTCATAAATGACCGATGCAGAGAATATTCCAATTAGGGCACTCATATGGGAAACACAGACTATCGGTAAGAATTTCATTCTGTGAAATTAAACTGTGGAATGATATACGTTTCTATTTGCTTCGTTAAACGAAAATGTTGGCGAAAGAGAGATATTTTTAAACAGTATATTGCTCTTCAAGTCTACCTTGCATGGTGAATTGCTCCAGGAAACGAAAAAAAAATCTTCGAGGAGGTATGCCATCCAAGAATGTCAGTTTTAAAAATTTACTGTATCTTCTCTGCGGTGTCCTGCTTCTACAAGTTTGATAGCAAAATTCAATACTTCATTTCTTACATCTGAAATGTTACTTACGTCATTACCATCATCAATTCTGGAATAAAGTTAGTACAATCTATTTTAGACCAATCGTTCGGAAAATGCTTAAATAGGGGAACGTCCGGTTCAGATGCAAACAAAACACAACACTTGTCAAATACACATTTTAAAACCAATTCATAAATGCAGTGTCTACAAGGAAGGTATAGAAGATCATTTTGGAGCATCTGCTCCAGCAGAATGAAAGCACCGTTCACATGACACATATTGCAGGGAATAGTGTGACAAGAAACTACCTGCACGAACTTTACGAAGTTCCATTCTTCAAGCTAATGAACTGTAGTAGAAATAATATGTTCGTTCTCCTCTTCATAATGACAAACTGAGAACACCAATTAGCTTTTCATGAGCATCTCCTGTAATAAATATTGATAATTCGTCGATAGTCTCTACCAGTCAAATTCGGCAGTCAAATTCGGCACAACTAACGCACTTGATGCCCTCCGAAATTGTTTTTGTGGTCTTATACAACTTTGCTACGGATTTTCTCTCAGCATCGGTACATATTTATTACTAGTTCCTTTACATTATGGCCTAATGTTTCTGCCGTCGCTGTCAGAATATGTATTCTCGTTCTATCAGTGGACTTGTATCGATCAAGAGCAGCAACCTGTCTTGGAGTTTTAAAATTAGTTTTTCCCCTTTTACATCTCTTGCAGGGTTCGGGCGCATAAGGCACATATTGACATTTTATCTTACATACTCAACTTGGTTTACCTCTTCATTTCTTGAAATGCTTACCTCCGTGTATTTTGGTGTAAAATTCATACAAATCGTTTTCAGAAGTGCATTTTTCTGTTATGTTCTTTTTTCTAATGAAGCCGCGCATATCCCTCTTGTTCTTTTCGATCCAAACTCATGTCTTTACGTTTAGTTGTGTAAGAGTTATTACTTGTGAAAAAGAGAAATATTTTTACAGGTAATAATTCTTAGACGACTAAGGCTATCTTTAAAATAGTGCCAGATTTGTCTTTCTGGTAAACCGTCACCTCAAAACGATATATCACATGACCCTCTTCCTATTTGAAAACTTTGATCTGAATCCAAGATGGTAGACTTCAAGATGGCCTCTGTGAAAATACTATACAACATTAGATGGATTTCTTTCTCTAGTTCCATTAACCAGGGTATTTTTGCGTTCCCTTAAGCCGTTTCTAAATTACAAGATTTTATTCCAGATTTTTCCCATATATTATGTACTGTAATCAGATTCAAAATTTTAGGTCGCTTGGGGCACCGTTTAATATTATTCAATGAAGTTAATTTTTCTCCTTCCTTAATTTAGTCCCATATCGAACCATTTTAGGGGGTGAGGCCAAAGAAATTAGGAAATCAAAAATTAAGGACCACCCTAATATATATATATATATTAGGGAAGGCCGAAAAAACTCATTTTTTTATTTCAAATTTGTAATAGCGCGGAAAAGTTGCGAATTATATAGACAAAGAAAAATAAAAAAAATATCAAAATCGGTTGACATCTTCCGGTCGCGCATAGACCCTAAAGTTTGACAAAAATGAAAAAAAATCATTTTTGCGATTATTTTTTTTTAATTTTTGAATTAAATGTTTTCGTAATGTAATAGTTTTTAACGTCTTCAAATACAGTCTAAAAACATTATATTTTAATTTGGTTTAGATCAGTTGATATCTTCCGGCCTAAAATTTGTCAAAATATTGAAAATGTTATATTTTTACGAGATTTTTTTAAATATTTTTCATATACTGTTTTTAAACAGAATACTTACAGTATTTTTATTTTTGAACACAAGAACATTGTGATTTATTAAGATGCGAATAAATTAACAACTTCCCATTGCGCAATGATCCCAATGCAATAGAAAAACAGTGCCTAAAAATGATAGTCCTGTGCATGATGGGTGATAACAGTAACAACGTGCATGGTACTTTTTGACTTGTTCTATATTTAAAAAGCTTAAATATTTATTAAGCTCATTCAAAAAGGTTTCGTAGAATTATTAAGGAAGAGCATTACTCGCTAATTCAAGAACCTGGCTCACTGTACGTTGGCCACGTTACTCCAAATTCTGGAAGCTCTGAAGATATTGTAAAGACTGTAATTTCTTACCTGTGTGAGCGTGGTATTTCTCTTGAAAATCTAATTGTCATCGTATGTGATGGTACTGCTGTGAATACAGGTTGGAAAACTGATCTGGTTCGCCGAGTTGAACTTCATTTGAGGAAACCTGTACAATGGGCAATTTGCCTACTTCATTTTAATGAGTTACCATTCCGCCACATGTTTGAGCACCTGGATGGGCCTAGTTGTTTTAAAGGACCAATCGGTGAAAAGTTCGTAGGCTGCCAAAAACTTCCGGTGGTTAACTTCCAGAGTATTGATTGTCAGATCCCAGAGATAGACAGAAGCGTGCTTAGCAAAGATCAGCAATATCTACTTCATATATCAAAGGCAATAAAATCAGGAACCTGTAATGAAGATTTGGCTGTACGAGATCCTGGGCACTTATCACATTCGAAGTGTTGGCAAAAGCAAACAGAACTCTCAGATTGTACATTAGTGAAGAAAGCCCCTCACCTGAACTTCAAGAACTAGTTTGTTTATATTAAAATCATACATGCCAATGTGGTTTACTATCAAAACAAGTAAACATTTTACAGACGGCCCGAAACTTGTTTACCAAACAGTAGAGTCTACCAGGTATTTGCCAAAACCTTTGCTTGATGTTGTCGACCCTGTGATCGAACGGAATGTTTTATTCGCCCACCCAGAACACTTACTGTTAGCCATGACTCAAGATGACAGGAAATACATAAGAAAGCTCTGACTGCGAAGAATTCTGAAGGCAAGGCAGAGAGATCCAAGAAGGAGAACATTCATGCCACCAAAAATCAACTTTAATGCGCAAGAATACTCCGAAATTATCAACTGGATGGACTGTGAATTATTTTCTCCCCCATTGTTGGCAGAAATCAGTGACTACAAGATCAAATTGCACATCGGCAGTGATTCAACCCCTGACTGGAATATTACTTTCAAGCAATTCCTAGTTCACACGCAGACTGTTGAACGCTGTGTGAAACTCGTCACGGAAGCCTCAGGAAAAGTGTGTGGAGCTGAATCACGAGATGCATTTATAAGAACCACTCTGCTGTCCAGATCATCTATGCCTAAATTCACCAGCAAATCAGTCTTCAAAGTACCTTCGGCTACAAAATAGAGAAGAGTACTAATGGACACTGGACAGGTTCAACTAACATGGATTATTTATTCAGAACTCTGTTTCTTCCTTTTTTTATAAAAGTAAGTTTATTGTTAAAAACTACATTGTAACTTAAATAAATATTTAAGCTTTTTAAATATAGAGCAAGTCAAAAAGTACCATGCACGTTGTTACTGTTATCACCCATCATGTCACAGGACTATCATTTTTAGGTACTGTTTTTCTATAGCATTGGGATCATTGCGCAATGGGAAGTTGTTAATTTATTCGCATCTTAATAAAACACAATGTTTTTATGTTCAAAAATAAAAATACTATAGGTATTATGTTTAAAAACAGTTTATTAAAGATATTTTAAAAACTCGTAAAAACGTAACATTTTCAATATTTTGAGAAATTTTAGGCCTTATGCGCGACCGGAAGATATCAACTGATCTAAACCAAATTAAAACAAAATGTTTTTAGGCTCCATTTGAAGACGTTAAAAGCTATTACATTACGAAAACATTTAATTCAAAAATTTAAAAAAATAGTCGCAAAAATGATTTTTTTTTCATATTTTGTCAAACTTTAGGGTCTATGCGCGACCGGAAGATGTCAACCGATTTTGATAATTTTTTAAATATTTTTCTTTGTCTATATAATTCGCAACTTTTCCTCGCTATTACAGCTTCGAAATAAAAAAATGAGTTTCTTCGGCCCACCCTAATATATATATATATTAATGAACTAAATCAATAAGCTGTAAGAGGTGATTCCTCACATCAAAATAATGGAAGAAGTTCATATGGACCTTTGGGGAAAGTTGCCGAGTTTCAGAGGGAAAAAATCACTGTAAAAATCGCGAAGAAGTCAAATTGCAAGAATCTATGTTTCGAATTCGAGAAGCTGTGGATGGTAGTCCTTATTAGCGTAAAAGAAGTCATGCATACGCAGTCGAAAATGCGCATTTCATTAATGTTCAACGGTGTACAAAGTATTACCTGCAGGGTCAAGTTCCCAAACATGTTACCAACCGAAGTTTGAAATGTGCTCCGATTTTATGATTGGTCCAAAGTAGGGAAACTATAAGTCTTGATCGCAGTGAACAAGGGATTCTATAGTGCGTTAAAGGAATTCTTTAAAATCATCAGCAACATGGGATCCCGTACTCGGGAAAACGTATACTGTGATGGTTTCTTTAAACCTTATTAGTGAAGAAAAACGTGAAATATACGTTGACGAAATCATGATATTATACGTTTTTCTGAATACAAAAAACAAGGAGCTGCCGGTTACTAACACTTCCGACTTCCCACCGAATCATTGGATCTCCACTGTTATCAAACCTTACCTTCTGCCTACTTTGGAGCCCCATTGAGTTCAGGGTGTATCTGAAAAGCCAATTTAGTGCATATCTGAGAATTATACCTAGTAGTGAATACCCTGTATATTTATTGAAAATTGATAAAATATGCACTTTTGTATTCTGCATGTGAGAGTTCCTTTAAGCTGATAATGATCACCATCTGCAAATTCTGAAATTCGAAAAAGATTTACACCATCTACAAATTTAGATTTTTCACGATTTTGGACAGTCCTAGCTCTAAATGCATGCACGTTTCGCCAAAGGTCCATTTGAACGATTTTCTCTTCATATTTTGAAGTGAAGAATTACCTCTTACAGTTTCTCCATATAGTCATTAACACGCTGTTTACAGAAAGTATCAGGTATTAAAGAACCATACCGGAAAATGTTCTAAGTGGTTCCTTCATTAAAATTAGAGAAACACTTCATATCAACTTGTAGATACAAGTGCATAGTTTCAGAATTAGGATTGCTTAAATTTTTCGAAAAGCTATACTTGAACTCGGGCTCTTTTGAATTCAAGAAATTTGTGGAGTGGCGGTGCACATTAGTTTAAAGAAAGTAAAAAATGAAATTCTTGAGTTTTACGTCCCACGGTTATGCCGGTTAGGCTAAAGGAGACGGTGATAATGAGTAATGAATGAAATGGTGGAATGAAGAAAGTGGGAGGAAACGGGAGAACCCCGAGAAAACCCACGCACACGGTGTTTGTCCACCACAAAGTTCACTTGGCGAGAGCAGGGTTTGAACCCGAGACCCCTAGCACCAGAGGTGAACGCTCTACCACTGAGCCACCGCGGCCCCTTAAAGAAAGAAATACATACTCAATCAAAGGATATATACTTCTTAATGTGCAATAGATGCGTAAGAGATTTTCTACAGCGTATAATTCCAAGATATGTTCTGAAGGTAATTCTTAGATTTTAACTTAACTCAAGACTGATCCAAAATAGATACAAAGTATTTGCTGTAAAAAGTGTAAGCGGAATTCTTCTACCAGAAATTTGTCCATTTTAAAGGCATAGAGAAATTCAAGTAATAAAAATTATTAGTTTCCAAAGAAATTTCAGAGACAATAAGAATAAATGTACTTATGCGCTTAATAACAAGTTTTAAGCATTATTTGCTTATTTACACATTTTTATGTAGCTACAGAAATTGCAATATATTTTCTTACTTTATTTGCAATACTGGTTAAATTGATGCTTGCATTTCTTTTATTTCTATCTTTAAATTTGTAGACTATTTTTTTAAGATATACGTATAATATGTGCAAGAAGTAAAATATATTCTCTTTTATCTATTTCAGGGTAAAATAGTGAAAGACGTATTTGGGGTAAAATCTTATTTTTTATGTATTTCACTAATGTTATGGAGTAAAAATGTTTCTATTAATTACGTTCGTAATACGTTCCAAAGTAATTAATTATATCGATACTGTTATACATTTCTTATGATTACTTTGTTTTCATTGATATATTTCTATAAATATATTATTTAGATTATTAGTAGACTCTCTATTAACTACGATATATGTAAAAATATTGTAAAAATGATAAAAATGTTCTTGTAGTGCCAAATTAATAAGTTTATCTGATATATGTATGTAATAACAACGAAAGATATACCTGTCGAGAAACAAAATGTTTATTTTTGCATGAAAGTATTATTGACTCTTGAAACAATTGAAAATGTGAGAAATTCGGTTTTCTGAACAATGTTAAAATTTTAAATTTGTGGACCATTGTAACATAAAAAGATACGTATCCAAATGCAGTTTAAACATTATATAATACAAATAAGGAAGCAAACAGAAAACAGAAAAATCAATTTCATAGTATGTACCACACGACATAAACATAAAAATCATTTTCATGCTTAAAGGATTTAGCGAATTGTTGCATGTAAGTATATGATGAAGTGCACCTGATCTATGATCGAATATTCACCAAGTTCATTCTTTTTTTACGTAGAGGGAACATGTATTAATGCAGTATTAGTGTTTTAGATATTGGTTTGTATGGTTAGATTTTTTACTCTACTATAAGGCTGGATGTGATTCTAGATAAAAAAATAAAGATGTTTAGTTTTTTCTTTCAAAAAAATATGGAAATATACTTACATTCGAAACTGAATATGCACGTAATTGAAAGGAAGAAAGCAAATATCTATCTATTTACTAAACCAGATTGCTTTTATCTCTATCCATCCTTATGTGTGTATCACTATAACTCTCGTGAAACTCCTTATATTTTAATGAAACATGTTATATATTTTCCTCCAATCTTTGAACATAACCTTACTGTTTGATGGTGCAATACTCTGTCATGTAAAAAGAAGTAAGTGGAGAGACATTCATCCCTGTGTTGCAAGTTTTCATATATTGAACATCATTTTAGATTTTTCATAGTCTTCATAATTCAGAATGGAGCGCCTAAGTGTCCTGTATTAAGAAACATGAACATTGTTTCCTTAAGTGTTGATTAAGATGTCAGTGGCGAAAGCAATTCTAAACTCTCTCGTTACAATGCCAAAGTTTACAATTATTTGTCGTAACAATAGATGTTGGGAATATTAGTGCCAAAGAACATCCCCCACTGTTTTTGTGATTATCACATGTAAGCTTGGTACATATAGTCCCGTGTTCAATTCCTGCAAGAGTTCAGTTCCGTGTTCAATTCCTTTAAAATATTTCATAAATCATCCTAAAGGAAATAAGCCTAATCTAGCCTAAAGGACATAGCTATGGGACATTAAACTAAAGCGTTTCATTTCATTCCATTATAGTTAATGCTTGTAACTTTGAGTTGGTTTGAGTACTTGAAACATTTTAATGCATTAGTTGTGTATTCTGAAAATTAAGAACATTCCAACCACTGAATACAATATGAAAATCAGAGCTTGACAGCCCCCTCGGTTGATTTGTGTTCTGTAATTTTAAGTTAAGTCTCTGATCACTCTGAAAACTCTACTTTTTAGCATCTTTGCCTAAAGCAATTAAACCACTGACAAAATACTACACGGAATGAATGAATAAATATGTGGGCGTGTACAAAAATCAGAGTAAGATTTTATATGGATTAATTTATTCAATCGTATTTCATTATTGTTAGTGTTATTAGCTTTATTTCGTAAAGAAACGCGTTACTGTTCCCTACGCAAATATAATTATACCTTTTGAAAAGAGAATGTATGACAAACGTGGATTATTTTGGTGCAGTAACTAACAATTACTTGTTTAGTAGGACGGTGGACCAAAGGAATGTTACATCAGGCTTCTTTGAAATGTCCGTATTATCTCTGTCTGAAATTTTGATCATTTAAATACAGATCTGTGTTTGAAAATATAAAGAAGAAAGGACCGAAATCGTATTATGATATTCTTTTCAACTTTTACTTTCTTAAGTATGTAAAAAAAAAATCATGCCCATCATCTAAGCAGAATATTATTAATCGTGTAGTGCTCTTACGGAGTTGAAATGTAGTATACATTCTATAACTTCATATTACATTTGAAAATATTCCGATGAAATTAAAGGCAAATGTAAGATATTCTATAACAACAAGCTGTAAAGATCATCGATTTTCTCCTTTCTATTAAGTTTTATAATATTTCTGTTGTGTATTGTCTGAACTTCAAAGAGAAAGATAATGATAACATTTAAAGTTTTTCTTAGAGATAGAGCCTTTATATTCTTTAAAGCATTCATTAGATCGCGAACTGGTACGCGTACCGAGTCCATTCTCATAGTAAGTAGTAAAATATACTATACGAAAACATGCATTTTCTTTTGTGATAGATAATTCATCTGAAACATAATATCTCTCGTAACGGTGTATTGTGTTTATTTAATGTTTTATTTTTTCCGCTTTTGTAAATTAGTCAAACGAAAAACATTATATTTTTTTTCTTTTTCGTAGCCCGAAGGACTCGGATCATCAGTAAGTATTATTATTATTAGCGGTTTAAACTATATATGTAACACTTTGTATGTGGTTAACATTTCATCGCAATGCGTGATATTTATTGTGTAATGCTATATATGCTATTTGTTATTGGCTATATAAGTTACTTATGGTATATATGTTATATATAAGAAATTACATGACATAGGGTGTACTGGTTGTGTTAGATGTATATGCTCAAAGATGTTTGCACAAAACTATGATACCGGTGTATTAACTAGTCGGCTAAATGCTAGTTAAATCATTTCTTACATTTCCCTTAAACCAAGACCTTCCGAGAAAATATATTTTTCAGTAAAATTATTACTTTACACGTTGATTAATTGTACACGAGAGAGGAAGACAAGCGTTACACAAATACTTCGAAGAAAACGTGAATAGTGTTCTATAAAGAATGTACTTTTGAAGTTAACCTCGCAGTTCACCCTGTAGGGCTAGTGAAGCATATTATTATATATAAATTGTTAGTTATATGTTGCGTATTGAATTCGCTTCGAAATCACCGTTACTTTACAATGTCCACGAAGTATTTAAAACTTCTTTTTTTTTCATCATATTACGTTTTCTGTCATATTCCTATTCCCATGCATAGAACCCACTATCTTAACTAGTTATGTGACTTTTCGTTTGTAATATTAGAATATACTATCTTTTGAAAAGAAAAGAAAATAATTACAATCATCAATTATTGTTATCTATGTTTTCGTCATATATAATATTACTTCTATAAAGTACACCTAAATGATGTTGACTTTTTATATGTATAATTTACTAAATAATAATAGTTCATTTTGATTAAAATTTGTTTGCTAATGTAACATTTTTCAGCATTGTGGCTTAGCAATTTATATATATGAAAATGAAATAATCCCCGTACTAGGATACAGCAATTTTTGTACTAGGATGCAATAATGATTAACACGTTTAACGCTTCCGGATTTTTAAAGGACTTTCAGTAAGGTAGCTACTGCTTCAGTACTACTCGGCAGGTATTCTTGGTTGCACGTTATTTTCTTCAGAATGAAACCTGCTTAGCGATATCATAACAACCATGGCCAAATACATGGAAAGGGAAATTAGGCGAAAAGAGAATTTTGTCCCCCTAAAATTACCACGGGTGAATGTACGTTCTTATAATACATAAACAAATACGCGGGGTATTCTATATATTTTCCGTAACCACCAGTACAATATTGTTTCTAGTTACGAGGGAAAAATATTTCCCGATTCTGCTGTAATGTACAAAATCGTTGGAATAAGATAGGCTTTGAAATAATAAAGTTGGGGAAAGAGCAATATAAATTGGATTTTCATGGTTGATATATGATTTTGTTTCGATTAAAACCAACTTTCAGATGCTATAATACTCATGGCCCAGCAAAGTATGTGTAGAGTGAGAATTAGAAGAAAATCGAGGACAATCCTTTAAACACCCCTTTTGGGAATTCCAGCCCACCTGGAATGGCCACGGGTGAAATTACTTGCTTATAATATAGTACAAAAATACGCGGGTGTATTCTAAATGTTTTCAGTAACCAGCAGTGGGATATTGTTTCTAGTTACGAGAAAGTAATATTTTCCAATCTTGTAGTAATGTAGAAGATCGGAAAAAAGTAAATAATTTCATGCTGCAGAAGCCTATAAACCACACGAAAACTAAAGAATTCTTTGTCACTAGTCCACGCAGGCAGGAAAGCAAGACCTAGCTGTGACCTGCAAAATAACTCATAACAACGAAGTATTTCTTATCACAACTGTGAAATATGTTTTCTTCCTGAAGAAAGTCTGTATCGCCAAGATGGACGGAGGTTTGGTTGCGGGAAAAGGGATATAAAATGCACAAAACTACTCATTATGAACTCAGCCAATGACGAATTTCAACCGTCAGCAACAACAAATACTTCTCTTTGTTTCTGCGTGCAAGGAAACTTTTATCAACAGGGCTCTAACATGGGTAATTAGGTTTCTCATTTAACAACTGACTTTTAAGTGTGACGTCATTGCTTCAAAGAGGTGAACACTTTTCAAAACTTCCTTTATTTTTGGGTAATATTTCTTCAGATAATATGGTACGAAGCAATTATTTGGATGAAGTTCATAGTTAATGAAAACTGATAATCGACTCTATTACACCATGTTGTCGTGGTTACTTCACAAGTGTCAAAGGGGTTAAATGCTTGTATTTATTACCACATTTAGTTACACTTTAATGACAATATGTAACAGCAGATTGTCATTAAAACTTAAAAAATTTTCTCATACGTATAATTAATTGTATATTTCAGTATTTGATTTTAAAGCTATTTTCCATTCCAAAGACTGGTTTTCTGTGGCCAGTGTAATCTGTATCTCTGAGCTGAAAGTTTATCAATTAATTTCGTGTTCATCATCTTTACGTTCCTTACTTATATACGTAGCAAAAGTTATATTAATTCATCAATTTTAGTTTAGTTTCGTAGGTCAAGAAATCTGTAGGATACAGTATGAAATAATTAGGCAACTTTATGGGTTTCTTGAAATGGCTTTTCCCAAAAGAAGCGTGTCTATAGACTTATTACTCTTCAACATACCAAAATCTGCGTGAAGTTCATTTCGTTAACGTAAAATAGATGAATGTCTTAGATGGAATATCAGTGTTACTTTACGGAACATATTGTTTTGCATTTACAATTGCATCAGAGATCAAATACTCTCTGAATCAACAACACTGTACTAAAATTGATAGTTTCCAACTGGTTATCATTTTATATCAGGAATAGTGTATATCGTAGTTTCTTCAATAAACACTAACATGACAAGGACATGTACATTTCATCCGGAAATCTGAATTAAACTTAGTCCTTTCGATAAGCATAACAAAGTATGTTCATGCACAAAACATTAGGAGCCTTGGGCAAAGATATAAGTCTCTGGTGTCTATTAACCCCGTTAGTATAAAGAAAATCGCTGACTAGCAATGAAATAACTATTCTATCAGCATTGTTCATTTTAAAGTCATGATTTATAGTTCGTTGTCTTCTGCATGAAAGAAGCTTTTCAAAAGTGAAAATTCGGGGAATGCCGAGAAATTTCCCTCCAGAAATCCCTATCATGAATTTTGGACCTCTTTGGACTGGCCCTGGGTAAAAGCGCACAAGCCAAATTTATCTCAAAAATACTATAGATGTCAGGAAATGAATGTACCAAGTTTTGTTTTGAAAGACGGAATAAATTTGGGTTTAAACTCATTATCTTTAAAACCTAAAAAGTTATAGTGTTTAACGGAATCCTCTGAAAAGTGCAAAATACGCTCAGGTGCCAAAACAAAATGGCCGCTAACGTCTAACCTCCGCGGCTAAAAAATAAATATATATCCATTTTCAACACCCTGAATGTGGTAGAATCTTAGGTATAAAAAAAATTAAAAAAAGTTAATTTTGTCAGCCACCTTTGACCTGGAAATTGGTCGATTTCATTTGGATTGTTCCTAAAATGTATTGTTTGTCGCTGTTAGAGAACCCACCTACCGTTCAATGTTCGTAGATGTTTAATGTAAGATATTTCAAATGTATCATGCTCAAAGCAAGTTTTGCAACATTAAATAACCAAACATACAATTTCCAGAAGAAATGAGCCCTTTGCAAATATAAATATATAGGTATTTCAGTAATTATGAAAACGTAAATTTACTCTCGAAATGCAATTCTGATAGTTTTCGCTTTCAATATTTATAGGTAACATGCAATAAAATACTAAACATTTCACAAACGAATTTGCTTTTCAAACGATTCCAAAATGATAACTTCAAACATATTGAAAAAACTGACTAGAATGTAGAATAATTTTCTTTATACTATTACATCTTTGTACAGTTAGTGATATATATTTTATTGATTTATTCATTTTCCAAAGAAAAACACTAAAGTAACGCTATGTTCAATGAACGGTCAGTTCGGCTAGATATAAATTGCCACTACATTTTAAAATGTATGTTCATTTTTGAACACTTAACGTTGTGAAAAAGTACTCTTTCAAATTTTAGTACCGTTTCTAATAAATTATTAAACTGTTAATTTTCGCTTTGAGAAGAGAGGTAGCAACATCTTTTAAATTTTGGAGAAATTAATTTGGGTGCACAATCGTAACACGAAATGTATATTTTGCGTTTATATTCCCGCAGAGTATATTTATCATTCTGAAATGCAAATACTTTCGTTTTTAGTAATAATAATAATTTGATGAATTTCACAATTTAACAAATAGAGATGTTAAAGAAATGTTTTGAAAATTAGGATGGACATTTTCTGTATAATAAATGAGTATGGATATATTTGGTAATGTTAAAGATAGAAAAGGTGATGTTGATATTAGTGAAGAAAAATTAAAATTATTGGAGAACTTAAATGATGTTGTTAGCGTAAGTCAACTTAGATCGATAGAAGCCCAATTAGAGAACGATAGAAAACGATTTGAAGATGCATTAGAAACGTTACAAGACACATACGTCAAGAAAGAAGATATTGAAAAGATTAGGATGGATACTACTAAATTGATTATGCAGAAAGAAACCATACCTCTATTATATCGATTAAGAGTTAAAAACGTTAAGGAGCCAATCTTTAGAATATTTAATCTCTATAATGGTTACAAATTTCTCTATAATGGGAAAATAATGCACATGGAATTAAGTTTGGATAAATACTTTCTAGATATATATTTGGGTGATACTTTGATTAAAGAGATACCTTTTGACTTTAACAAGAACGATATAATTACGATCAAACCAACTAAAAATTCTGCTATGGAAGAAGGACAATTATTGTTTGTTGTAATGTACATAGAAAGAGAGCTTTCATAAAAACATTTGCTATACAATAAATATGGATATCTTTGGTAATGTTAAAATGATATCGGAGTTAGATAATACAGTTGTGAGAAAAGATATTGCCATGTTAAAAGAAGACCTTAACTTCATCAAACGGAGTTATGTTATAGAGCTTCCAGGTCGATTGATCTCAGAAAATGTTGAAAATCCGTTCTTTTTAATACATAATCTATCTACCGCATACAAATTTCTTTATAAAGGTAGGATAATGCATATAGAATCATCTTATAATACCTATTTTATAGATATGTATTTAAATGGTTCTCTAATTGAAACTTTTCCATTACACTTTAATATAAATGATCAATTAGCAGTTAGACCATCTAAAGATTCTGATCTGAAACATGGTAAATTATTATTGCTTATTATGCATGTAGAAAGAGAAGATGAAGGTAGTGATGATGATGATGAGAATGTTGATAGCCTAATATTAAACAGCAATAGTTATTGATTTTCTATATAATAAACAGGATGTATTGTGTTAAGTGTAAGAAATCGACAGATACGAAGAAAGATACTATTAGAATTGAACAAACAAAGAATGGAAGATACCTAAAGAAAGGCATTTGCTCTGTATGTGGTGTTGCTAAAACACAATTCGTTAAAAAGCCCGATTGACTAGAAGAAGGTAAAGGTGTTAGAGAAAACATTATAGAAGAAATTCACAAACCATCTAGAAAAAGCTTTGACAGATTAAGTGTAGTTATAAAAGGTATCGATGATCTTTGGCAAGCTGATCTTGTTAAAATGGATAGTGGAGTATTAAAAGGTGTTTCCAAATTAAATAAAGGTTATAAGTATCTGCTAACGATTATAGATGTGTTCTCGAAATATGCGTTTGCTGTTCTTGTTAAAGATAAGAGTGGTAAGAATGTTACAGAAGCATTCAAATCCATATTAAGAACAATAAAACCTAGTAACTTACAAACTGATCAAGGTAAAGAGTTTTACAATAAAGAATTTAAGAAGTTAATGAAGGAAAATAAGTTAATCATTGCTCAACCTATAGTGGTAAGAAAGCTTCTGTTGTTGAGAGATTTAATAGAACACTTAAACAAAACATGTGGAAAAGGTTCACAACACAAGGGAATTATAAATGGATAGATATATTACCAACACTAGTTAAAGAGTATAATCATCAAATTCATAGATCAATTGGTTTAAAGCCTGTAGAAGTTAATAAGAAGAATGAGCGAGCAATATTGGAGAAAGTGTATAAGAAAGAATATAAGCGTGTTAAGCCCAAATACAAATTAGGCGATCATGTTCGTATAAGTAAATCGAAAGGGTTATTTGAAAAAGGATATACACCTAATTGGTCAACAGAAGTATTTGTTATTAGTGAAGTTATTACATCTAATCCGCCTACATATAGAATTAAAGATTTAGAAGAAGAGGATGTACAAGGCAGATTTTACGAGCCAGAACTATTAAAGACGAAACATAAAGATGAATACTTGGTGGAAAAGGTGTTAAGAAAGAAAGGTGAAAAAGTATACGTTAAATGGTTAGGATTTGATGATTCACATAATAGTTGGATAGATAAGAGTAATGTTGTAGTGTAAATGTAAGTGTTTGTCTTCTATGGAATAATAACCATAAAAGGAAAAATTTTCTTTTCTCTAGTTTCTTCATCATAGGGGTCAAGTATCAGTTCAAGTTGGTGTTCGGTTAGGTTCTTTTTGATTACGATGAATCTGTGGATCTTGCCTGGGTCTTCTGTGTATGGCGCTGCAATGAGTTTGAGTGATGCGACTTGAGTTGTTAGTTCTTTATTTGTGATTCTAGTTGGACAACTCGCTCTTCGTACTTATTGTTTGCTTCTTGTAAGCAGTCTGTCTGTCCTTTGTACTCTTGTTTGAAGTGATTGACTATGTAGTTGTTGATGATCTTAGAAACCTTGAAGGCAAACTCGTCTGAAACCCAAGCTGCAATGTGAACTATGAGGTCTGGGTGATAGTATGTGCCTGAGATTAAGAGGTCTGCTGGATTTGTATCTTTAGATGCGAGAAAATACTTGACATTTTGGACCTCCGAGTACAGAGGGGCTAAAAATTTTCTGAAATTTAATATCATCTGCTTGCTTCGTTTGTTTTCTTTCCATTTGAACAACTCCTTACCACCGTCCTTACAAAGTTTAGTTGCGTTCATGAACCCGTTGCGGTAGTCGTTGCTCTTAATCATGATAACGACAAAGTCACCGTAAAGAGCCTTGGGGAACTCTATATCATCCTTTGACTTGATGAATTGAAACGCTGTGTCTGTGATACCTAGGGTTGAAATGTCTTTAATAAGTGAGTCCATGGTGAACGTATTGGTCTTCAGTTCTAAGTTTGGCGTGTGTTCATTTTTCTTGTGGGCTTTATGGCTTTAATCATCAAGGTTTTGGGGCTAGAGCAAAGTCTTTCAATCTAAGGCTTAATCATCTTCAAATCTTAAAACGGGATCAATGTAGATAGGGGGTAACGAAATGCTACCTCATAACATATATTTCCAGCGCTTGTATTCTAGCTGTGGAAATTATCAAAAAATTAGCAACACAACAAAAAAGCGTAGGTCGACTTTCCGGCAGACGCTCTACTTATCAAATAACAGGAGGAGATAAAGAAAGAACATCAATCATCTCAGGAACATATGTCTACAGGAAAATATTTCTTGCTATTGCTTTTTGGATTTCACAGGACTTCTCAAGAACCTGATCAAGCTAGCAATTTTAACGAGCCTGTTTATGTTTATGGACAAGGGGGAGTTTTACTCCCCCTTACAGAACGTTTATGGGGACGATTCTACCAACCGCTCCCCATCAACGTTCTGTAAGGGGGAGTAAAACTCCCCCTTGTCCATAAATTTTCTATTCTACCAACCCCTTGTCCATAAATTTTCTATTCTACCAACCGCTCTATGTACACAATCAAAAGTGGAGAAAGAGAGACAAATATAAAGTTAACAGGAACATAACGAAAATGAAATAAATAATTATTTTTAAATAATAAATATGGGTACTATGGATAGTTCTCTTAGTTTAAACGATATTTGCTATGAACAGATTAAAGGTAATTATTGGTATGGCATTTTTGGTGATTTCAAGTTGATTATAGATAAGAGTACAGGCTACTTCAATGCTACTAAACTGTGTCAAGATGGTGGTAAAGAGTTTAAAAATTGGTTTCAAAATAAAGGATCGAAAAACATAATAGAGTATTATTCCAAAAAATTAACTGGCTTACTTCCAAGCCAGCAAAACTCAACGTATTATATAGAGCCAAAAGGTACAAACAAGAAAGATCTATTAATATCTGGAACATATGTCTATAAAAATGTATTTTTTGCTATTGCTTTTTGGATTTCACAGGATTTCTATGATAAGTGTTATGATATTATTGAAGACTATTTCTCTAAAAACTTTAAACAATATAAGGATAACAGCGAACAACTTCAAACAAAGGTACAAAAGATAGAACAACAAATGAATCAATTACGTATAATCAATGAGAAGCTAGAAGCTGAAAATCAACACCTTAAATCAATCGCAGCTGAACATACAGAAGATCCAGGGAAAGTACACAAACTGGTTATTATTAAAAAGAATCTCTCCCCTATTCAACTACAAAAGATATTAGAAAAGTACGAAACAGACAAAAGAGAACATGTAAAGAGCTAACCAATACAGGTTACATGTATTGGGTTGGAAGAATTCAAGAGTGCAATATAAAAACAAGATTACAATGCCTCCAAGAAAAAAATCCGGACATGACTATACTGTCTAAAACCAAAGACCCAAACTCGATTAACCTACTCAATAAAGTAAAAGAAAAGTATGATTGTGTAATTTCGCATGGTTGTCATGTAGATCTAAAGAATGCAGATGGAGAAGATGAGATGAGTTTGATTTGTTTTTAAGTATAAGAGATTTGTAGAGGTAAGGGTACTGGACATCACTATCAGAAGAAGAATTGATTGTTTATATGATCGGTTATTATCTGATAATTAAAGTTACAGATAATGGCCCCCTTTCAAATATACTAATATGGACAAGGGGGGGTTTACTCCCCCTTACAGAACGTTCATCCTCAAACAGTTTTTTATCAACGAGTCCGGTCTCTACTCATTCTTATTACGACTTTTACGGTATAATAGCCATAAAAGATAATTAGTTAAACATTAAACAAAACCATCTGTTGTAACATCGAATGCTAAATTCAATATACTACCTAAATCGGGATTATTATGATATTTTCTTATTATAACTCTCCAATCTACGTAATGTCTAAATATATATATAAAGTCTACAGATAGGTCTTGATAAATTGAAATGTTATACCAATAAACGCGGTCTTTGAACTCTGCAATAAATCCTTCTGTTAAATTTTGACACATTGAAATCATTTCCCAATCAACTTTGTCAGCGTAATCTCTTATAAGGTTTTTCTGATAATTGGTAAGTTCCAGATAAGCACCACCAAGAAACTTTATCTGCATGTTCTCGTATAAAGGCTTCAGAGAGTTCGCTTCCATAAGATATAGCATCAAAATCAACTTTACCTATAAACTCATTAATAAATTTTTCAGATAGGTTTTGATTATACGATACTTCTTTCCAATCAACTCTATCTGCAAATTCTCTTATAAAGTCTTCTGATAAGTCTTGGCATCCTGAAATAATCTCCCAATCAACTTTATCAGCTAATTCTCTTATAAACTCTTCCGATAACTTTTTCCATAAACATATTTCACTCAAATTAACTTTCTGCAGATATTTACGTATGAAGTCTTCTGTAATGTGATCATAGTTATATTCCTCCTCATAATCATCATAACCTATAGATAACCATTGTTCATCAGTCAGCGAATCTAATATCTCTTCAGACAAATTCTTAACGTTTGCATAGAGAATGTTTTGTATAAGAAATGAGTTGTTTTCTTTAGTGGCTTTCTTGAACAAATGATCTAACATACCTATGGACACGCTAAAATTTATTTTGTCTTCATCATTATAACCACCAATATCTAAATGTTTACATACACAATCAAATATAGGTTTGTAAGATAATATTTCCTTAGCACTAGTCATGTTCGCTTTTATTCTTTGATTTTTTAAATTTATTTCATTTTTGTTGGTTTTCTATATAACAAATATGGAAGCACATTTTGATTTATTACATGATAGACTTAAACTAATTCATCATGATCTTAAACTTTTAGCAGCACTAGTAGAGTAGCAAATACTGTTAAAGGAAAAAGAATTATTAATAATGCAACAAAAACATCTGATTTGAGTAGTGATGATGAATATAAATATGGTAGTGATGATTATGATGATGATGATGATGAGTAAGTTTACAGAAATGATTTAATTTTAATATGTGTATATGTGACTTTGATGGGTTATTCTCATCAAAGCCGTGTTCTAATACAATGCGTAATATGTAGACAATGGCAGGAGTGTACAATGTTAGCGTTGTATTAGGATATATAGAACTAAAAATAGTACAAAAATGAACTGAAATAATCCGGCGAAGATAAAAATTGAGTTATAGTAAGATTTTCTATATAATAAATAAGATGAGTAATTATAATAGATTTACCGTAATAGAGTTAAGGCGACAATGTAAAGAGAGGGGAATCAGAAGATATTCCCGATTAAGAAAAGCAGAACTGATAGACCTTAAACAAAATGATGATGAACAAAGCAGAAGGCAGATTCGAGATATATTCCCCTTTAAACAAGAAGTAATTAAAGAACCAAGAATCAAAGTTGAATCAATACCAATCGATGTAAAACGTCAGAACATTGCATTAAAATCAAGATTAGAAACATGGAGATTTACAAGCGATTACAAACCACAAGATCCACTTGAACAATATATTACTGCAACATCTAAAGCTATATTAAACAGATTACAAATTAGCTTAAGTAAACATAGTTCATTGAAAGCTAATCTTTATATAAGTTGTACATATAAGAAAGGTGAAGAAACTCAAAACTTCTATTTTAACACTGAAAACCAAGAAATATATCAATCAAGTAATTTAAAAGAAGAAATAACTAAGATGAAACAAAGATTAAGAACAAGAATGGATGAGTTCCAAGCTAAAGGTTCTGGCTGGGCTCTTATAAACATTAACTTTTTACAACTAGCAATCGTCAAGTATACATCATATAGAGGATCAACATACATAGAATTACCTAAACAAATTCAAAACAAAAAGGCAGTAATTAATGTAAAGAACGAAGATGAAAAATGTTTCTTATATTCAATTTGTTCTGCGCTATGCCCAGTTAAAAAAGATCCACAACGACCTTCCAAGTACAAGCAAGCTGTCAAATACTTAGAAGAAAAATTAAAATATATTCATTTTCCTGTAAAACTATGCGATATACCAAGAGCTGAAAAATTACTTAATATTTCTATAAATGTTTATGCATATGAGAAAGACTATTCAATCTATATACTACATCACACACAAAACAAGCAAGAAAATCATGTCAATTTATTATATATAAAAGAACAAAATGAAGACCAAGTTAAAACACACTATTGTTATATTAAGGATTTAAGCAGACTAGTATGTACACAATTAACTAAAAAGAGAGCTCGAAAAGATTTATGTGATAGATGTTTGTTATACTTTTACTCTCAAAACGCTTTAAATAAACATGAGCAAGATTGTTCGTTAAATGAGCCAGTAAAAACAATAATGCCTGAAGAAGGTAAATGTGTTGAATTTAAAAACTACCAATACATAATGAAAATGCCATTTGTGATTTATGCTGATTTTGAATGCTTGTTACATAAAGTCATGGGTTGTAAAGAATGTTATCCGGATAACGAACCATATACGAAGAAATATCAACAACATAAACCATCTGGATTTTGTTATTATATAGTAAAGAGCGATGGAAGTAAAACCAATCCAGTTTTGTATAGAGGTAAGAACGCTGCTACTAAATTTATAAGACTGTTAACAAAAGAAGCCAAACACATATCAAACATATACAAACAAAATAACGAATTACCATTAACAAAAAGTCAGAGAAAAGAGTTCAATGAATCTAAATGTTGTTGTTATTGTAAGCAGGAGTATACTAAAGAAAATCATAAAGTTAAGCATCACGATCATATAACAGGAAAATTTGTAGCACCTCTATGTAATAACTGCAATTTAAAAGTCAAAGTACCAAAGTTTGTACCAGTGATCATACATAACTTGACAGGATATGACTCACACTTGTTTATAAAAGAGCTTGGATGTAATAAAGAAGAAATAGATCTAATACCCAATAATGAAGAAAGATACATATCATTCAGTAAAAAGGTTGGAACTATTAAATTGAAATTTGTAGATTCATTTAGATTTATGGCTTCTAGTTTAGACAAATTATCATCAAACTTGAAACCTGAGCAAATGATACATACACAACACTTTTAACCTAATCAAGAACAGTTTCAGCTGTAATAAGAAAAGGTGTTTACCCATGTGATTATGTTAACAATTGGGATAGGTTTAGAGAACGAAAATTACAACTAAAGGAAGCATTCTTGAACAAGCTTATGAACATGCATATAAGTGACGAAGATTATTAACATGCAAAGAAAGTATGGGAAACATTTGACATTAAGAATCTCGGACAATACCATGATTTATACTTAAAACAGATGTATTATTGTTAGAAGATGTGTTTGAGAACTTTAGAGAAACATGTCTTAAAGCTTATGATCTTGATCCAGCTTGGTATATGACAGCACCAGGTTTAGCTTTGGATGCAATGTTAAAGATGACAAATATAAAATTAGAATTGTTGTGGGATTATGATATGGTATTAATGGTAGAGAAAGGTATAAGAGGTGGGATTAGTCAATGCTCAGAAAGATATGTAAAAGGAAACAATAAGTATATGGAAGATTATGATAAGAATAAAGAAGATTCCTACTTAATGTATCTAGATACCAATAACTTGTATGGGTGGGCAATGAGTCAATATCTACCGTATAAAGGATTTAGATGGTTAAGTGAAGATGAGATTGAAGAAATAGATTTCACAAATATACCTGATGATTCTGATACTGGTTACATATTAGAAGTTGATCTTGAATATCCTAAAGAATTACATGACTATCACAAAGACTATCCATTAGCTCCTCAAAACATATGCCCGCCTGGTTCAAAAATAATCAAAGCTATTAATAATCCTATATGACAAAGAAAAATATGTAATTCACTATCGAGACCTAAAACAATGTCTTTCACTTGGATTAAAACTTAACAAGATACATCGAGTAATAGAGTTCGAACAATCAGATTGGTTAAATAAATATATTGATTTAAACACACAAATGAGAACGAAAGCAACAAATGATTTTGAAAAAGACTTCTATAAGCTCATGAATAATTCAGTATTTGGGAAGACTATGGAGAATATTAGAAAGAGAGTTAATATTAAACTTGTAAGTGATGAGAAAAAATACGAGAAGCTTGTAGCAAAACCGAATTATAAGAGTACTACAGTTTTTATGGAAAATTTAGTAGCAGTTCACATGAACAAGGTTAAAGTGCAATTTAACAAACCTATTTATGTTGGTATGTCAATTCTAGATTTCATCAGATGTCAATTCTATTCAAACAGAAGATGTGTACGAGGACATGAAAAATTATATTGATTACTTCGACACGAGTGATTACCGTAAAGATAAAAAATATAGGATACCACAAATCAATAAGAAAATACTTGGTAAGATGAAGGATGAAATTAAAGGTACAATCATAGAAGAGTTTGTGGGTTTAAGAAGTAAGATGTACAGTATAAAAGCACCTCAAATAGATTTAGCAGATAAAGACTTTAAAGGCAAGTTCGATAAAGAAAAGTGTTGTAAGAAAGCTAAAGGTGTTAAGAAGAGTATCGTGTATAAAGAGCTTACATTTAACGAATATAAGGACTGTTTGATTAGCCAAAGAGAATATTATAAGAAGATGAATTTGATTAGAAGTTATAAGCACGATTTGTACAGTATAGAAGTAAATAAGTTAGCTTTAAGTTGTGTGGATGATAAGAGATGTGTTTTAAAGAATGGGATAAATACCCTGCCATGGGATCATTATAAGTTAGAAGAGATGTAGTTTTAGATGTAAGATTTTAGATTGTAAGTTTTTATGATTTTAAATGTCATAAAAGCATATGCAATCCCACTTTAACATTGTAGTTATGGGAATACTCTGCGCTGTGTAACTTTGTAAAAGATCTGGTCAGAAAAAAGGGTCAAAATTTCGCCAGAAGTAACCATATCCTACTACTTAGTATCTCAGTGCATATCTTATTGTTTTGTTAGAAATATATTTGCAAAGTGTAGTTCATAGAAACCAACTCAAAACTCATTAAGCATTGCTGCAACAAACACACACACACACACACACACACACATATATATATATATATATATATATATATATATATATATATATATATATATCTCTATATATGCTATTACGTTTAATACAACATTTGCGATTTCCATGATACGGATATGAACTGCCACTCGGTCGTTCACGATGTGCGCTATAACAGCATACTGTAACGGGTTTAGTCACTCTCAGATCTTAAACTTTGCAATTGCTCTCAAAGATCCACAGTTTTGAATATTATTGTATAATTATTCAGTTATTACATTTTGTTAGTTTTGATCACTAACAGAATCTAAAATACATTCCAATACGTAATTTTAATATAAGTTAGATACCACTATTAAAATAATAATGCTTTATAAGCTTGGAATTTGGGGTGATATATTACTGAAATTGAATCGTTGAGTTCGGAAACCGCTCATCCGCATCGAAGCTAATTTAAGCGGAGTGACAAACAATATTAAATTAGTCAATATGTATCTGAAATATAGCGTTATTTTCATTTTTGAAAAGCATAAAAATGTCAGTTCTATGGTCCTAAAATGAAAACATCCCTATATGCCAGATACTTATTGAGTAATTTTGTTTTCTTTCCCACTTCTTTCAAATTAGCTTCGATGGAAAGAAAAACATCTCGCCATAGCTATTAAATATTTTGGAACATTACTGTAATATTTAAAGCCGTTTAGAATTTGTCTCTCAAATCAATTTGTTTTTCCTCTTATTTAAGCACCTTATTGTCTTGAATTACATAGCCCCCAAAATATCTTATTTACAACATAACAATATCTATTTAGAGGACAATAAATTATAATGTTGATTAATTGTATGTATTATTCTAACTGTACTTCACAGTCATTTTCAATGTTTATAAAATTGATTAGTTACTTTTCAGAAATAGTAATAATTGTGCCACTTGAATTTCAATATATATAATATTTTTATTAAAGGATTGGCTATTCTGTTTTAAACTAATTATATGAAATCCTTATTCTTTATACAAAAATAACGCCATTTAGGCTGACAATATACAAACTCACGTTCAAGAGTACTTTGTAATAAAGCAAATAAATTAAGAGGAAAAGCATTTCCACTATATAATCTTGGACTAATGAATGATCATTTCAGTCACACTAATGGAAGTTAAAAAGCGCATTTTTTTTAGCATCAAAATTAACTGAATGTTATATCTTTACTAAAAAAATACTCGGTTAATGACGTTATAATTCTCACCGTCGTAATTGTGTGTGACATACGCATCCCTCATCGGAGAAGATAAAACATGCCTGTAAAAGTTAAAGAGCAACCACGCTGCGAGTGTGCTTCTTGATTGTAAACAGCACATGTAAGGTGAAGATGTAGTTAGAAGGTTTGAAACGAAAAATGGACACAAAAGTGGAGTAGTGAAGGAATGTGTCATTCTCTTCCAAACTTAGAAAATCATCGGAAGAGTGAGATAAATAGAGGCAGCATTTTACGAGGGTCGTGCTGCTACTTTCAAGTGTGTTTAGGAGTGATGTAATCATTTGCAAAACGACCGAGACACCTCAACGACGCCCCCGAACTTGTATTCCCGCAACTTCACTCACCCTAGACAGCGTGCAGGCAATGAAGTAATGATTTGGACAGGGTCATCGTTTCTCAGTGAATATGGTAGCGGAGGAAATAGGCATTTTTCATGATACAACTCACCTCATAATCCCCCAGGATTTGGGTAATTGCTAAGTTTGCTACTGATATTTGTCCTATAGTTTGATTCTAGAACAAATGTAACTTCATCTTGACACATCTTATGGACACAGTAGATCGGGACTCAACTTTTGTGTAAATCATTGATTCAAGTGATTAAATCTGGAACCTGGGTACAACTCAAAAGGCAAACGCAAAAGTGCTAAGTGGCGGGGCAGAGGGCCACCGAAAAGCAGGAAGGCGCAAAGTGTGAGATCCCGCATCAAGACATTGTTCGCGCTCTTTTACTCTGAGGGTCTCATCCATAAAGAATTCCTCCCTTACGGGTTGAAGTTAAATGTTCCTCTATATGTGGAAGTATTGAAATGTCTGCTGAAACCAGTCTCTGCCTCATACACCTTCAGTATATCAAGAAGGCGACTGAATCTTGTTCCACGGCAATGCCTGCGCACAGACTGCCTTTTTGGACACCAGCCTATGACCAATATAGGAGCTGTGTTACTCAATCATGCCACCCTACTCCCGAGACGTAGCTCTCCCAGACTTTTTCATATTCCCTAAATAGAAATCGATCAGGGATAACCGGAGGTTTTTAACCCTTGTATGCATATGCAGGACCTCGCAGGCCCTGTGGGATTTTATTTTCAAAGCTATTGCAGATCTATTCAATTAAAAAGTCTTGTTTTTTGAGAATTCTTTCAACATTCTTTTATGCATTCATTAATAGCTTTAGAATATCTTTTACGTTATTTATAAATCAGTAAAATTTGATTTAATGTAGTAACGCCATAAATGCATATGCAGGGCCTTGGAGGCCCTAATGGAATATTAATGGTATGCCAATTATTTGACAATTTTTGTAAATAAAATTGTTTCTAAATGATAATGTTATATAGTTTCACTACTTATTAGTATTATTTTTATGCTTTTTTGCAATTAGTCTTGCTTATTTGCAATTATATTTGCTTATTTTATGCAAAATGGCTCTGCAATACATGTGCAAGCTTCCGTCAATCGTTTATATATACCGTACGATTTCGATTTTTTATATAATCTATCAGCCATTTATTTAGCATTTTTCTGCTAACTTATTTCCTTTGTTCGAATAGTAAAGCAATATATTTTCAACCTTTGCTTTCATACTTTATTGTGACAAGGTGTAATCTTCAATGCCCCAATTATTTTGATGTGCAATTTCTGTTAGTTCTTAGTTCCAGCACAAAATGGCATCTACGTCTATTGGAAGATCAACTACGAAGAGAGTATGTGAAGATTTTGCCCGTATTGTAAATGAATGCCTTGATGATAGTGTACTGTCGAATGGTAGTAGCGAGAGGTCTGAGGAAGAAGAATCCAATCATACAGTCCAGCAAGGGAGTATAACTGATGAATATTTCGATACGTCGTCAGGCTCTGAAAGCAACACTGATAATGATGCTAATCAAGATTCATCTATTAGTGATTCCGATACATATGTTAGTACAAACGGAGCATTTTGGAGCAAAGAATCCCGTCCTCCATCACGGACTCCAGCACATAATATAATGAAGTGTTACCCAGGTGTTTCAAAGGAAGTGAAAACAACACGTCCAATATATGCATTTGACTGTTTCATTTCGAAGGAAATTGAAATTTTACACTGTACAAACTTCGAGGGAAGAAGGCTAGCTACGTAGAAACGAAAAAAGTGGGAAAATGTTAGTTTGGACAAAACGAACGATCTTGGAATTTTGTTACTACAAGGAGCAGAAAAAAGCTGGGATGTACCAATCAGGGAACAGTCCTCTCTATGAAGTGAAACCCAATTTCAAAGCTATTATGTCTGTCAATAGGTTTCAAGACGTAAAGAGAGCCTTACAATTTGGCGATAAACGTAAAAGGCAAATCCGTTTTGAAAATCACAAACTGTCATCTATTCGTTTTATGTGGAATGTATTTCCTGGAAACAGCAGAAAAGTGATTGTTCCGAGTGAAGAATCGACTGCATATGAACAGCTAGGAATGGGTTCGTTCAATATATGCCAAAATAGGCCTTCAAAGTACGGAATAAAAATATTTTGATTATGCGACGCTGAATCATCACATGGCGTTGGTTTCGTATACACAGGAAGAAAACCAAATGAACCAATTAAAATAAATCTTGAAATGAATATGGTAACTAATTTCTGCAAAACCGTTGTTGGAACTTCACAAAATATTACCATGGATAATTTCTTTGCTAGTATCGATCTGACTAAGTATGTACAGATGGTGATCAGAAAAATGGAAACACCTGACGAAATTGCAACTTACCAGATTAATATGGTGTCGGGCCACTTTTCGCCTTCAGAACTGCCTTGATGAGACGTAGGATGGAGGCATACAGGTTGTGAATGGTAGCAAGTGGAATTTTATACCATTCCTCGTGCAGGGCATCGGCCAGTTCTGTGAGAGAGGATGGAGGTGGAAATCGTCACCGGAGTCGTGTTTCCAACACGGACCACAGATGTTCAATTATGTTGAGGTGTGGGGATTGGGCGGGCCAGGGGAGGAGTTGAACTTTATCCCGATGTTCCTCGAACCACGCTGCAACAACGCTAGCTGTGTGAATGGGTGCATTATCACCCTGGAAGATGGCGTCATTTTCTGGGAACAACATCCGGACCATAGGATGCAAGTGGTCTCTTAAAATTGCGACATAATCGTTGGCAGTGATTCGTCCACTAAGTGTGACCCAATGGCCCACAGGACCCAATGAAAACCATGATATTGCGGCCCACAGCATCACCGAGCCGCTGCCATATTTCACAGTTGGCCGGAGTCACTGCAGATCATAAGCTTCATTGGGCGTTTTCCACACATAAACACGGCCCGTGGTTGGGAATAGGGTGAACGATGACTCATCCGACCATATCACACGTTTCCAGTTCTCAACGGTCCATGTTGCATGATCACGGCACCATTTGTGGCGTGCGAAAGCGTTATGGTCCCTGACGAGCGGGTTGGCCCATGCAACACGACCCCATAAGTTCATGTTATGTAATTCGTGGTGGACTGTGATTGTCCAAACAGGGTGAGGGAGGTGCTCCGCAGTGGCACGACGGTTCTGCGTAACAATGCGCTTTAATACCCGTCCTGACTAGTGATGGGTAAATTCCCGGGAAGATATTTTTCGGGAATATTCCCGGGAAGATTCCCAAAATGGGAATTTATCCGGGAATTTATGTTCAATCAGAAAGAAAATTGCATTCTATTACTATATTATGATTTCAAAGGTGAATTAATTTTTATATCACAGCATATTATTACTGTTGTCCACAGAGTATTCTTTAAAATGTATATTTTGAACGGTACTATGTTACTTTATTAACACTTTATTATATTTAGAGAGTACGCATAAATGTATATTTATTTACAATACGTTCTATCAATTTATTATGTGTGAAAAAATTAATACTTTTAAAGCATTTATAAGTTTAAATTTATATGTAAGTGGATTTGCACAACTTGACTTTTTTACTGATATTATCAACACATTAAATTTATAAATGTTATAAACCAAATGGGTAAATGCTAGAAGATACATTTCTCATCAATTTATCAACATTTGCGCATACAGATTTATGTTCACAAAATTTTCAAGATACTTACTTATCTTTATATTTTAGCACGTAACGTTGCCATACACAACCTTTCATTCTACCTATTTCTCGAAATTCCATACGTTAATTCACATGTAAAAAAAGTCCGAGTACGTCTTCAGAAATTCGAGTCAGAGAGAGGAGAGACCGACGTCTATTACTAATGGTGTTTCAGGGTTTATTAATAGTACTTCATCTCTATTTCTACATAATTCTAAATTACTTTACAAAATGTTTCCTTTTCATCATTTGTAAATTAGTACTTTGATAATTTTGGCTGTTCTTTAGCATTGGGGACCAGGTTTTCCACCTACTTTTTGCGATATTTTATTCCCATGCGGTTGTTTTATGGTTTCATACGTTAAATTACATTACCAAAATTAAATTCAGACAGCATTACAGAGCGAGCGTTAGCGAATGAAGGCGGGTTAGAGGCCCCCAAGGCACGTTGTTTTCTATCTTCGATACCATCAATTCACTTTCTTTTCTCACATAAATCACTTCCACTTACCTTTCCGTTTTGTATAAATCCCTTACTGCCCTAAAAAAATGTTTTCGATACTTTCTTGACTACTGGAACATCACTATCAGCTCATTTCTTCCGTAAATCATCCTACTTTTTGCTAGTTTTTGCCTCCCAATACTAAACAATTACCTTACTTTTTAGTGCAAATGGAAATGAAACTTAAAAACTCATATTATTAGTTATATAAAGTACCGTCAAATAATTTAAAATTTTTAAAGCTCCAAATTCTTTAAAACCTAGAAGTAAATCATAATATATTAAAATAAAGTAATTAGTCATATGGTTCTTATAATTTGGAAGATAAAGTAGAGAAATGAAAATAAATTCCTTCCCGGGAATTTATAGGCCAGGGAAAAAACCCGGGAATATTCCCATTTTTAAATTCCTTCCCACCGGGAATATTCCCACTGCCCATCACTAGTCCTGACCTGCCACTCATGATTTTCTTCCGCCCACTGTTCCGCTTCCCCGATGTGGTTTTCCCGTGTGTTGTGAAGACCGTCATCACCTTCGATACCGTCCCACGCGACACACCTAACACAGTAGCCACTGCCATCACACTCACTCCACATAACTGCGCACTAACAATTTGCCCTCTTTGAAAATCTGAGAGGTCTCCCATTTTACACTATCTCCGTCTGCTGCAGCCACTGGACACTGCTGTTCCACTACACCTGACGTAGTATGGAGAGCGACCTAACACACCATCTGCAGGGGTCCGGCGCTGCGGGCGCCACGACCCCACTGCCACCCCATACATCTGATGTGTTGCCAACTACAGGTGTTTCCATTTTTCTGATCACCATCTGCACTACAACAGCGACTTACGATTGTGGAAACACTAAAGCGAAAGAAATGCGACATTCCAACTGGAATGAAAGCCTAATCTCATAAAAATGCAGGTTCCTCAATGTTTGCCTTCTTCAATGTTAAATTACAGTGTGTGTTTTTCTGTATATTCTACTAATTTTAATAAATATACCATAATTGTAAACATTGTTTTACAATTTGTATAGTTATGAAAATGTCCATTGTTGGTCTATTGTGTACTAACTTAAGCCATAACAAAGCTGCCAGTGGTAATTTGCATCAAATTCCAAATACAATTATTTAAACCCATTAAACAACATACAGGGCTCAGAGGCCCTGCATATGCATTAACGTATATCTTCCGAACCACGCAGACAAGGGTTAAGATATTTTGTACATATAACCTGACGCCACGACAAAGTTGAATGCCTCAAGATAACTACAGTAGGAGTTCTTAGAACTTGTACTACTACTATTAATGGAGGACTACACATTCACCGGACTTTCTGAAGAATATTACCGTACTTTTATTGTATTAGTGAGAAAAACAAGATACAATAACTCGTCAGATGTGTTTGAGATCTGAGACCTTGAAATTTTGTTTATATAAATGTATGGTTTAGCAAATTAATTATGTAATTTCAAGGATGTAGAGTTAATTAATATAGTAGTTATAGTATTTATATAGCAATACAGGTTTTCTGTGTATTCGGATTGAAATAATATAAAAATAGTTATATATATAACTTTAAATAATATTATACTTTATTATGAATACTGCATTGGCAACTGCCACATACTTAGATATTAACATAATCTTGTCAATAAAAATGTGGATAAATTGTTTGTTATTACTTAAACTTCTATATTTATATAGTACATACATTGTTCTTCCCACTCCATTTGCATCAGTTTGGGCGATGTCAATTTTTACTTTTTCTCCATTATTGAATATTATATGAACAGAAATATTTAATAATATATTTGTACGTCTTTCTTCTTTAACATTTATGTATTAGTGTTAATTGAAATTGATTGCATTTAATGCTAGTAACTAAAAAAACAGTAAAATCTCTAATAGCGTTTCACTCAAGATAATTGGCATCTTTTTTTCTGATAGAATATTGTCTAACAAGATAGATTGCACAGTTTTCTCAAAATAAAAATTATTTTACGAATGTTGCACAAAGTAAATTACATTTCATATGTGGAAATATACCTACTGCATTGTACGCTTAAGACATATCACCAGATAATTAATTTTCATGCAGTTAATGAGACTTTAACTAGGGAAAGATTCAAAATTAATTGTAAACTCTTTTTCAATCTTCTTTGTTTTATTACCACAAACATATGTTTGTAATTTTCGGACTTAGAGCTTCGGTATAACTAACAATAAAGCAGTTATCGTTTATGATTTAAACCACAAGTATGTAATTTTTAGTCTTAAAGATAGCTCTTAATGATACTGTTATTTGTATTATTTCTTGCAGGGTTTTGGTTCAGGCAATCCTTCCATAGTAGGTAGAAGAAACTTGACAGTAGTATTTTATGAGAGTAATTGATAGATATTAGTATCTAGGATGAGCTTTATTGTTAGACGTTCAAGGTTGGTAATTTATTTAAAAACAGAAAGTATGATGTGATACGCTGAGTTCATAATTTTATTATTTTTAAATAAAAGGATGATTATAATAAAATGCTAGTTATATAATCAGACTCTGATGACGCGCGTTTCCTTTCAATCATTCAGTATTTCAAAATTAAAATAATCATGAAGCTGAGATTCTGTTGGACGATGCCAGAATATAGGAAAAATAAAATCTTAAGACGAGTACTTGTGCTAAAAATATACATGAATGGGCAATGGCTGAATAATAAATAACCGTACAATGTAGTTCTAGTCTGTTAGGGTAATGAGCTTATGAGTACAAATGTGGGAATACCACGTTCTGAAAGTAGAAAGATTTAACGTTTCCAAAAGCTTAACCAAGAATTGAATAGAAAAATTACCATTAGGATCGCAGATTGAGGACAACAATCAAGTTGAATTAGCAGAAATATGAAAAAATCATTATAAGCAAAATCTGCAAAATTAGAATATATCTTGCTTTGTAAACATGTAAAATTTTGTTGCAATTTCCACTTTCAGAGATAATATATATTCACAAAAATCATAATGGTTTTGATGTTTCCATATACCGGCGCTCCGTGTCTTGATGAGCTATTTTTAAAATAAACATACTTGATGATTTTAGCAATGTACTTTCTGTCACACAGTCCCATGCCCATCAATTTAAAAATATTATATTGAGATTAATTCAAATCTCAATATAATTTTAAGATATATTATGATTCTCATAAGAGTTTCATTGATTCATATTCTCTGTTAGTGTTTTGGTCTTGAAATCCGGCAAGCATTTCCTAAAATATCAAAGTAGAAAACTAAAGATGCATGGTTTCATGTTAATTTAAGTTTATTTGAAATTTAAACATTACATAAGTGTGATAAAATTTAGTGAAGCTTGGCTACACTCTCTGACTAAAGTACTTTGTTAATTATCGTAAAATTGTTAGTCTGCTTACAGAAGAAGTTTGACACGCTTTTAAAAATTAATAAATATTATTTTTATAAATGTTTTTATAAATGTTTGAGTGATTACAATCAGTCCACGTAATTAGGAACTGAAATCAAGGTCTAGTTTATTTTATTTTTATTTCGATGGCAAGATACATTTGTAATCGTAAACGTTTAATGGAGATTTAATGATGAAATTTAATTACAAAAAAAACACATCAGATAGCAAAAAACAGATGGCAAAGAAAAAATGCATACAAGGTTGATTTGAATGATATTGGAAGAAGTCTCGATATCAGAGTAACTGATTATCAAAATTTAAATCAGAACACTTCATTTGCTCTTCATTTTCTACATAATTAATCTGTCTAAAAACAGACCTCAAATTATCATTTGATTTAGTAAGAAAATGTATCATTTTTATTAGTATTTTACAGTCAATAAGAAAACAATTAAACATTGAGGACTGGTAACGCAAAATCGTCCATAAAAATTCCTGGAGAAGAAAAATTATTTCATACGGAAGTGAATAACATAATAAAGTCGAAGCCCTAAGCTAAGCTTTTTTAATGAGCGAACATGAAACGAATACTGAAGAAAAGAAACAGAAAATACAATTAACAAGCCACATTCCTCGTAGGAGACATACCTTGTTCAAAGTTGGTATCTACAGTATAATAAAGTTCAATCAGTGCACAATGGCGACAGTTACGTGTGTAATTGATATAGTCTGGAGTAAACTTTGGACCGTCGGATAACACAATAAATTATTCTGTTATTGGGTAGCAAAGGACATAATTGAAGTCTGTGCTCCATCATAATTGAAGATATTCGAATTGTTGACGGTGGAATGGGAAAAGACCATACCTATATAATACTTGCAAGACGTTACAGTGACGTATTCAGTTTTGTGTTTCGTGCTAAAATCATAGCATTATCCTGCACTTTAAGTTTTCATCACACCAGCACTTTTGACACCATCACACTAGGAAATGAAACAATTTCATTTTAGACAAGAAATAGGTTGTGTATGTCGTCTTCTGTATTTCCAATCAAATAAATTCGCATTCACATTACAGCAGACATACACCCAAACTATGTAGTCATATTATTTTTGTGTAATTTTTCTTATACTTTTCTTTGCATACTCAACGATCAGGGCGGTATCTGAAACACTACATGTCGGTGTAAAAGAGAATGCGTACCTTCCTTTCTCATTACTTACGGTATGATTCAATACTGCCATTACATATTGTATCCTACTATTACATGAACAGGATATTAGTGCTGACATTTATCATCACACTGTCCGTTCTCTGTATTGTCCAGAATATGTTGGTCAATCAGTTTTACTGGAAAACTAGGAAGATTTTTCAAGTAATTGTCAATTTTGACACTAGAAAATTTACTTCGTTGCCATTTGAGTTAGGTAAAATTTGTTCCTACTGTAAACTATAGATGTTCTTTTGTAGGACTTTTGTTTCCAATAGACATAATATTCGTAATCGTTTTTGCTCGTGATAATGGTCTATTACAAATTTCATTAAATTTTATTACACTGTATTGCCTTATTTCTAAATTTTATAACCTTGTCTTTGGTCCTCGATTTTATTATGATTACTCACTCCGGAATTTGTTCATCTATCAGTTTTTAGAATTTCTAGTTGTCGATTTCTTAATACCTAATAATAAATATTTTATTACGATTTTCTCGTCCGTTATGAATGTCATCGACTTCAAACTTTCACTTATGTTTGACATATAACGTGTCACAATGTGTCATTTTCTGTCTGCTTTAGCTCCAACCATCTGATTCATAGAAAAATAAAAGACCCTTTGGAGTAAATTTCTCATGATAATTTCTCTATCATGTGCTTTAGAATAACGTACTTTACATCATTCGAAAAGTCACTCCGTTACTCTTGAAACATGCTTAACACCTCTCAGGAAAACGATTGGATGTCTAGGAAAAATCGTTTTTTCTAGGTATTCGAAAAACGTTAACAACCTGTGACCTTTAGAATCACATGGTGACAACAAACCTTTAGAATCACATGTATGTTTATGGGAAACATTTATGCCTAGTATCGCCCATATTATCAGCAACCAAAGTATTTCCATTTCCTCGTGAATCACTGTGTATATAACATTTCATTAGTAATATAAAACTTAGCACTTGTTATTGTAGACCCAAAAGAAAACGTTATTCTTTATATGTAATTTTTAAATTTACTTGTATATATAATTCACATAGTAAAATTGGTGTTAAATTCCATTTTGAAAACTTCTATAAACATAGGAAATAAAGGTTACTTTCCGTAGCCTCTCTCATTTTGTATTCCATGTTTGGCAAGATAGTGATTTTCTACACCAATAAAGCAGAACAATGCCTCATGAAGTCAACAGTGATGAAACAAAACAAAAACGTGTTTGTGATTAATGAGAACTTAGAAACGTATTTTGGAAATATATGTCCAAGCGGATCAAGTTTTTTCATCTGATTACCATGCTATTGTTACATACTGACGTTTTAATTTATAAATCGAATAAAGAGAGATAGGTTAAATAATAATATTTTAACAGATGATATATATTTTTTTTAGTTTTGTATATACATTAACATTTTTAATTTTATGCAGAACATTGTAACATAATTTACACGTTAGACCTACTAACAGCAATATAATTCAATCAGCAATAACATAAAATTAACCCGAAAAAACAAATCACCTTTTAATACAAATGGATATTACCTATCACTTCTAACAACAGTTTAAGAACATGTTTATATTCAAATGTAACACATTTTAATTCGTCTATCGACAGACCTTCATAAAATTCTAGAAAGCATCGAATAACTGAGCTTAAGAAATGTCAAATTTATTCTGTTCCTATATATTTTGTGTTGCGGATTGACGAGAATAATAGGCACATTTTTCTATACTAACATTTCGTTTATTTAGTTCTTAATAAATTATCCTGAAACGTGTACTTATCTTAAATTATCCTGAAATTTCCATACACAATGTTATGTATAGTTATTTGTACAGGAAATAATTAGATTTAAACATTTTCTCTTTTAGGTAGATATATCATTGGTTGACGACTTATTCTTTGTGGTAAGTAACTACATTTTTTGAAAGTATTACTAAAAATATTGAACTAAAACAACTATATTTTCCAAAATATTGAATATATTGGCACAATATAATGAAGTTTAGAAATGTTTTCCTTCTACTAATCACAAATATAAAACTTACATTACTAATATGTAGTTCTTTCAAATAACAATGCTATATTAAAGATTACTGTTTATTAACAGCTGTCAAGTAAAGAAAACATGAATAAATTTGTAACACACAAATAAATTTTCTGCAGGATTGCTGTAACATCCCAAAAATTTTTAGACTTCGGTGTTCAGGCTGCCAATAAATGAAGTAACAATTCAAAAGGTTTTAAAAGAATATATAATGTTTGTAGAATCTCATTATGTAAATTTAAAAGCTAACATTATTTTAAATCTATAATATTTACTTATAATATCTCGATATTAATATTCTATCTCAAATGTAATTCTCAGATAAGTAGCTTACAAGTTCAGAATGTTCCAAATGACCAAAGTCACTTCATTTTTTGCAATAAATGGGCCCATTAGCATTTATTTTGCAGTAAAATATTTTAGCAATTTCCTTGCTAATATTCATATTATCATCACTTTCTTTGTTCTCTGAAAATATAGAATGCTACGAATTTGAACAATGATAAGAAAATACGAAAGTATATATTTGAGAAAATCAAGTTTGGTGTTATACTAATGATTTAATGAAACCTTAGTTAGAAACATGTAAATAATTATTTCGTTTTTATTTTTATAAAGGTGGATGACCAAGACAATCAGTATGTACAAATTTGCTTACGCGGTATCACAATACTGATAAAACATTTAACTGGTTTGTGAACATCATGACAAAAACATTCAATATTATTAACACAGTTGAAAGAAATTACAATATTTACCCCAATTTAAAACAAAATAAATTTGGAGCATTAGATCCATTGAAATATTAAGTCTGGAAACTGAAAATATTAAAAACAGTTTTCCCCATTTCCTACTATCATTTTTAGAACCTTTTGCTACTAGCTTATGTTAATTTTGATTGAATCAACGATTCATCAGTTTGCTTCAATGTGTAGTTATGCATTTTATATTTATAGTAGCCACATGTCAAAAATGACCTATTTAATTTTTTGTTTTTACAGAAATATTGTTAATATGAATAACATCATTAAAAGAAGGATGGAAAAAACAATTATCTGAAAATATTCAAAATATACCATACCTCGCTTATAACCTCAACCTTGCAATTTCTACATATCATTATGTCAATAGGTCACCTATCAAACATATAAAATTTTATTACTAGCAGCATATAGGTAACGGACGTGGTGAATGTACATACCTGAACACATAAGTTGTTAACTAATCAAGTGGCAGATGCATACAACAGTAGAGCTAAATTTGGTCTCGTTGACGGAATGATTGAACATTTAGGGTGTAGTATCTCGGGAAGCGATGTTAAGTAAGACTTCGCATACTACTTTTCTTGGAATCTGAATCCCAATAGCACTTATCGGAAACTGACCTTGAATTTGCCGCTTCAGAACCACGTGCGCTAGCAATACAGGAAGAGAGTTGCCTCTCATTTGACCTCACGCCAATGTATTTTTTTACTTAAGTTGGAAGTACGAAATTGAGTGATAATCCCATAGGATTAGTGCTAAATTTGTGTTTGTCTATAGCATAAACAGTAAAGATGGTTCCTTAAAATATTATTAAAATTTTCATATTATTTACATAAGGAATGACAGGTATAATTTTGTTCAAGATATATCTTTGTAAGGCCAGAATGATATGTTCATGTTGATAGGATGTTTAAATCAGGTCGCAACTAAATGTACTTCGAAATCCGAGATGCATTCCTCGAGCAACACATCCTTTTATATGGTATAGTTTATTGTGTAGAGGAAAAATGTGTGTATTATGAAATCTATAAAATTAACAGGCTTCTTTCACTCGTTGCAATGGAAAATGAACAATACTTATACAGATAACGTTTAAACTAGAAGAAACACAAGACACAAATAAGCACAGTAAAAATTAAATTTGTTAATACTTAGAGGAAAGTGATCAACACACTATATCTCTTTCTCCCTCTCCCTTTCCCTCTCTCTCTCCCTCTTTCACACACACACACACACAATGGTGGCTTTCAAAAGCATCATCACATTTTCAAGAAGAAAATTTAGTTGTTCGTATATTATGTAAAAATCTTAGTAACTGTCGCTCGTGTGACGAAATCAAATCAAAACTTAAGATGGTAATAATTATGTGAAAACTGGTGATTGCAATGCGGGCCAAGCTGAAGCATTAGAGTTTATATTTTGAATAGGACTCTATTCCCGGCCGTACTGCAACTGCTAGGAAATATTACGTTTTTCCAAGTGTTTAGTTCTGAAGGTAGTTAAAGTTAATTGAATGATAAAACACTGCGTTACGTGTTATTAAGCGCAATCACTATAATATTAAACTTTTACATTTTTTTCGTTGTGATATTGTAGTAAAATTTTAAGTATTGCATTCTTGGGAAGTTCTACGTTGATTTTAAAGATCTCTTGAAGCTCTGTAAAGCTACAAAAATTAAGTAAGTTTAGCAGATGATGATCAGCAAATATGATGGATGCCAGATTTCTCTACATAGTGTGAACATCCAAAGTAAAATACTACGGCATATGATGAACTGTGATTCATTATATAGTATCAACTAAATTCTCTATAGTTAATTTGTCGAAACATATTTTTTTAGAATAATGTATTTTCTAGCTGACATTTCTGCTCAAGCGTAGAATGTCATCGGGAAACTATGATATCTTCGCGAAATCTATTTTGTTTGGAACGATCCAATTATGTGGTCTCTTCATTTAGATACCATTTAAAAGTGTGCAAGATAACTTGATGTGTCTAGTGTATATAGTATCAGAAATTACGTGGTTTTCTTGTGGAAGACTATATATGTTATTGTTAACTTCAGACTACTATTTTTACACTTCTATATGTAAAAAAGAATGTTACCTAAGCTATACTTCAAGGAGCAATATCCATGTATTAGTATTAAACTTTTGTAAATAGTTAAAATTCAATGCAATGAATTTATTCACCATTCAAAGTGTGACATATAGCATTCATGTATAATATATGCTTTCTTCTCTAGGGTTCCAGTGAAGGACCGAGGTTACTAATTGTAAGTTTTTTTAAATTCATATATAAAGATTACTGTTCTACTGTCTCTCTAAGACATACTTATAAGTGTGTATTTTATAAACTGATCATTTTTTAATTTAAAATATTTTTATTATTTTGCTATAATGGTTATTGAATATAAGAACGTAATATATGTAGAAAGTGAAAACATTTGTCTCAAATGAATCTCACTATATGGAGATAGAAAGAATAGGCTGAAACCTCAACTTGAAAAAAAATAGACGGAAAGTATGAACGTCATTTTTAGTACGATTATAGGTTAGTAATTGTTTGTAGGTATGGAATGAGTCCACTGGCTGATAATGTTTTTCAAATAAAGGCACATACGTATATAAGTAGGTTGCTAGGGGATAAACAGTTAGTTAATGTAACGGATGTAGATTATGGAATCTAGATGAATATGGAATTTGATTGATAATTATTATATATTGATTTGTTAAGGCGTGATTGTTAGAATGATCACAGAATATTATAATAATGATATAGTATGGTGTTAGTGAGTAATGTTGAGACGTATATGCATGTTAAGGTATTTGTGGAATATTATTAATATAATTAACTGTGTTGAAGTAGGCACACATTAAGAATAAAGGTATATTACAATTAAGCAGTTGTTTATATTGTCAAGATAACTAACATTTATCCTACCGATGCACCAATGTTAATAAAGGTATAGAACAATTAAGCAGTTGTATATATTGTCAAGATTATCAACATTGATGCACTGGTAGGATAAATGTCAAATTCGGCACAGCGCCCGTGGCCTGATTCCATACCTACCAACAGCAATTACTACACACCCATACATATATACATATACTGAGTGTAACAGAAGTAATTTACCACCCTGTTTAAAATCAACTGGGATGAAGTTTTAATGAATGCAGGATAGGTGATAATATTATGCCCAGAGTGATACTTTGGGAATATGTCCTGTAGACCGGAGACATCTTGCTTTCGATTTTCTTTATTATGAATGATAAGTGAGAATTGTGATATATATGATCACTTGGTAGTATATTTTCAAAATATCAAATGTGAGACCAGATATCATGTAACACAAGTAAGTGGGAAGTTATTGCCAACTAAAAGTTCTGTTATCTCTTTCCTCTCGTATAGAATCAAGCCATAAACACGTGAGGAACTTATTAAAATAAACTGGAAGGGAAGAAGAACTCGTGCAGGGGGTGATATTTCCAGAAAGCTTCATCTAAAACTCGATCCTCTGTCAGAAGTTCCAGTGTCACAATTTTTAGCCAAAATATTTAAAGACGAATAGAAGTGTAGGTAGACACAGTAGTAGATGACCCCAAAAAGCCATGAATGGAACAATAAATACTTGCCTTCTTCTTCTTGATGTCGCCCCAATGAAGGTCGGATTGTTTAGCAATATAACATAGGATACATCATAATTCAGTAACAGAGTGCTGTTCAAGTGTAAGTAGCATCCGTATACGAAGCAAATACCGCAATATCTCTCCGAAGAAAATGTTGATTTTCGGAGGAATTACGACTAAAATCAAATATAGCTAGAAACTAATTCAGATGAAGCTCACTTATACATAAATGAGGGGACAAAATGCATACCATGTGCTAATGGTCACCTGACAACCCTGAGTGATGAGATCCCCCATAAATGACCGATGCAGAGAATATTCCAATTAGGGCACTCATATGGGAAACACAGACTATCGGTCAGAATTTCATTCTGTGAAATTAAACTGTGGAATGATATACGTTTCTATTTGCTTCGTTAAACGAAAATGTTGGCGAAAAAGAGATATTTTTAAACAGTATATTGCTTTTCAAGTCTACCTTGCATGGTGAATTGCTCCAGGAAACGAAACAAAACTCTTCGAGGAGGTATGCCATCCAAGAATGTCAGTTTTAAAAATTTACTGTAATCTTCTCTGCGGTGTCCTGCTTCTACAAGTTTGATAGCAAAATTCAATACTTCATTTCTTACATCTGAAATGTTACTTACGTCATTATCATCATCAATTCTGGAATAAAGTTAGTACAATCTATTTTAGACCAATCGTTCGGAAAATGCTTAAATAGGGGAACGTCCGGTTCAGATGCAAACAAAACACAACACTTGTCAAATACACATTTTAAAACCAATTCATAAATGCAGTGTCTACAAGGAAGGTATAGAAGATCATTTTGGAGCATCTGCTCCAGCAGAATGAAAGCACCGTTCACATGACACATATTGCAGGGAATAGTGTGACAAGAAACTACCTGCACGAACTTTACGAAGTTCCATTCTTCAAGCTAATGAACTGTAGTAGAAATAATATGTTCGTTCTCCTCTTCATAATGACAAACTGAGAACACCCTTTAGCTTTTCATGAGCATCTCCTGTAATAAATATTGATAATTCGTCGATAGTCTCTACCAGTCAAATTCGGCAGTCAAATTCGGCACAACTAACGCACTTGATGCCCTCCGAAATTGTTTTTGTGGTCTTATACAACTTTGCTACGGATTTTCTCTCAGCATCGGTGCATATTTATTACTAGTTCCTTTACATTATGGCCTAATGTTTCTGCCGTCGCTGTCAGAATATGTATTCTCGTTCTATCAGTGGACTTGTATCGATCAAGAGCAGCAACCTGTCTTGGAGTTTTAAAATTAGTTTTTCCCCTTTTACATCTCTTGCAGGGTTCGGGCGCATAAGGCACATATTGACATTTTATCTTACATACTCAACTGGGTTTACCTCTTCATTTCTTGAAATGCTTACCTCCGTGTATTTTGGTGTAAAATTCATACAAATCGTTTTCAGAAGTGCATTTTTCTGTTATGTTATTTTTTCTAATGAAGCCGCGCATATCCCTCTTGTTCTTTTCGATCCAAACTCATGTTTTTACGTTTAGTTGTGTAAGAGTTATTACTTGTGAAAAAGAGAAATATTTTTACAGGTAATAATTCTTAGACGACTAAGGCTATCTTTAAAATAGTGCCAGATTTGTGTTTCTGGTAAACCGTCACCTCAAAACGATATATCACATGACCCTCTTCCTATTTGAAAACTTTGATCTGAATCCAAGATGGTAGACTTCAAGATGGCCGCTGCGAAAATACTATACAACATTAGATGGATTTCTTTCTCTAGTTCCATTAGCCAGGGTATTTTTGCGTTCCCTTAAGCCGTTTCTAAATTACAAGATTTTATTCCAGATTTTCCCCATATATTATGTACTGTAATCAGATTCAAAATTTTAGGTCGCTTGGGGCACCGTTTAATATTATTCAATGAAGTTAATTTTTCTCCTTCCTTAATTTAGTCTCATATCGAACCATTTTAGGAGGTGAGGCCAAAGAAATTAGGAAATCAAAAATTAAGGACCACCCTAATATATATATATATATTAGGGTAGGCCGAAAAAACTCTTTTTTTATTTCAAAGTTGTAATAGCGCGGAAAAGTTGCTAATTATATAGACAACGAAAAATAAAAAAAAATATCAAATTCGGTTGACATCTTCCGGTCGCGCATAGACCCTAAAGTTTGACAAAATATGAAAAAAATCATTTTTGCGATTATTTTTTTTTTAATTTTTGAATTAAATGTTTTCGTAATGTAATAGTTTTTAACGTCTTCAAATACAGCCTAAAAACATTATATTTTAATTTGGTTTAGATCAGTTGATATCTTTCGGTCGCACATAGGGCCTAAAATTTGTCAAAATATTGAAAATGTTATATTTTTACGAGATTTTTAAAAATATTTTTCATATACTGTTTTTAAACAGAATACTTACAGTATTTTTATTTTTGAACACAAGAACATTGTGATTTATTAAGATGCGAATAAATTAACAACTTCCCATTGCGCAATGATCCCAATGCAATAGAAAAACAGTGCCTAAAAATGATAGTCCTGTGCATGATGGGTGATAACAGTAACAACGTGCATGGTACTTTTTGACTTGCTCTATATTTAAAAAGCTTAAATATTTATTAAGCTCATTCAAAAAGGTTTCGTAGAATTATTAAGGAAGAGCATTACTCGCTAATTCAAGAACCCGGCTAACTGTACGTTGGCCACGTTACTCCAAATTCTGGAAGCTCTGAAGATATTGTAAAGTCTGTAATTTCTTACCTGTGTGAGCGTGGTATTTCTCTTGAAAATCTAATTTTCATCGGATGTGATGGTACTGCTGTGAATACAGGTTGGAAAACTGATCTGGTTCGCCGAGTTGAACTTCATTTGAGGAAATCTGTACAATGGGCAATTTGCCTACTTCATTTTAATGAGTTACCATTCCGCCACATGTTTGAGCACCTGGATGGGCCTAGTTGTTCTAAAGGACCAATCGGTGAAACGTTCGTAGGCTGCCAAAAACTTCCGGTGGTTAACTTCCAGAGTATTGATTGTCAGATCCCAGAAATAGACAGAAGCGTGCTTAGCAAAGATCAGCAATATCTACTTCATATATCAAAGGCAATAAAATCAGGAACCTGTAATGAAGATTTGGCTGTACGAGATCCTGGGCACTTACCAAATTCGAGGTGTTGACAAAAGCAAACAGAACTCTCAGATTGTACATTAGTGAAGAAAGCCCCTCACCTGAACTTCAAGAACTAGTTTGTTTATATTAAAATCATACATGCCAATGTGGTTTACTATCAAAACAAGTAAACATTTTACAGACGGCCCGAAACTTGTTTACCAAACAGTAGAGTCTACCTGGCATTTGCCAAAACCTTTGCTTGATGTTGTCGACCCTGTGATCGAACGGAATGTTTTATTCGCCCACCCAGAACACTTACTGTTAGCCATGACTCAAGATGCCAGGAAACACATAAGAAGCTCGGACTGCGAAGAATTCTGAAGGCAAGGCAGAGAGATCCAAGAAGGAGAACATTCATGCCACCAAAAATCAACTTTAATGCGCAAGAATACTCCGAAATTATCAACTGGATGGACTGTGAATTATTTTCTCCCCCATTGTTGGCAGAAATCAGTGACTACGAGATCAAATTGCACATCGGCAGTGATTCAACCCCTGACTGGAATATTACTTTCAAGCAATTCCTAGTTCACACGCAGACTGTTGAACGCTGTGTGAAACTTGTCACGGAAGCCTCAGGAAAAGTGTGTGGAGCTGAATCACGAGATGCATTTATAAGAACAACTCTGCTGTCCAGATCATCTATGCCTAAATTCACCAGCAAATCAGTCTTCAAAGTACCTTCGGCTACAAAATAGAGAAGAGTACTAATGGACACTGGACAGGTTCAACTAACATGGACTATTTATTCAGAACTCTGTTTCTTCCTTTTTTTATAAAAGTAAGTTTGTTGTTAAAAACTACATTGTAACTTAAATAAATATTTAAGCTTTTTAAATATAGAGCAAGTCAAAAAGTACCATGCACGTTGTTACTGTTATCACCCATCATGTCACAGGACTATCATTTTTAGGTGCTGTTTTTCTATTGCATTGGGATCATTGCGGAATGGGAAGTTGTTAATTTATTCGCATCTTAATAAAACACAATGTGTTTATGTTCAAAAATAAAAATACTATAGGTATTATGTTTAAAAACAGTTTATTAAAGATATTTTAAAAACTCGTAAAAATGTAACATTTTCAATATTTTGAGAAATGTTAGGCCTTATGCGCGACCGGAAGATATCAACTGATCTAAACCAAATTAAAACACAATGTTTTTAGGCTTCATTTGAAGACGTTAAAAACTATTACATTACGAAAACATATAATTCAAAAATTTAAAAAAATAATCGCAAAAATGATTTTTGTTTTCATATTTTGTCAAACTTTAGGATCTATGCGCGACCGGAAGATGTCAACCGATTTTGATAATTTTTTAAATATTTTTCTTTGTCTATATAATTCGCAACTTTTCCTCGCTATTACAACTTCGAAAAAAAAAATGAGTTTTTTCGGCCCACCCTAATATATATATATATTAATGAACTAAATCAATAAACTGTAAGAGGTGATTCCTCACATCAAATTAATGGAAGAAGTTCATATGGACCTTTGGGGAAAGTTGCCGAGTTTCAAAAGGAAAAAAATCGCTGTAAAAATCGCGAATAAGTCAAATTGCAAGAATCTATGTTTCGAATTCGAGAAGCTGTGGATGCTAGTCCTTATCAGCGTAAAAGAAGTCATGCATACGCAGTCGAAAATGCGCATTTCATTAATGTTCAACGGTGTACAAAGTATTACCTGCAGGGTCAAGTTCCCAAACATGTTATCGACCGAATTTTGAAATGTGCTCCGATTTTATGATTGGTCCAAAGTAGGGAAACTATAAGTCTTGATCGCAGTGAACAAGGGATTCCATAGTGCGTTAATGGAATTCTTTAAAATCATCAGCAGCATGGGCTCCCGTACTCGGGAAAACGTATACTGTGATGGTTTCTTTCAACCTTATTAGTGAAGAAAAACGTGAAATATACGTTGACGAAATAATGATATACGTTTTTCTGAATACAAAAAACACTTAGCTGCCGGTTACAAACACTTCCGACTTCCCACCGAATCATTGGATCTCCACTGTTATCAAACCTTACCTTCTGCCTACTTTGGAGCCCCCTTGAGGTCAGGGTGTATCTGAAAAGCCTATTTAGTGCATATCTGAGAATTATACCTAGTAGTGAATACCCTGTATATTTATTGAAAATTGATAAAATATGCACTTTTGTATTGTGTATGTGAGGGTTCCTTTAAGCTGATAATGATCACCATCTGCAAATTCTGAAATTCGAAATAGATTTACACCATCTACAAATTTAGATTTTTCACGATTTTGGACACTCCTAGCTCTAAAAACATGCACGTTTCGCCAAAAGTCCATTTGAACGATTTTCTCTTCATATTTTGAAGTGAGGAATTACGTCTTACAGTTTCTCCATATAGTCATTAACACGCTGTATACAGAATGTATCAGGTATTAAAGAACCATACCGGAAAATGTTCTAAGTGGTTCCTTCATTAAAATTAGAGAACCACTTCATATCAACTTGTAGATACAAGTGCATAGTTTCAGAATTAGGATTGCTTAAATTTTTCGAAAAGCTATACTTGAACTCGGGCTCTTTTGAACTCAAGAAATTTGTGGAGTAATGGTGCACATTAGTTTAAAGAAAGTAATACATACTCAATCAAAGGATATATACTTCTTAATGTGCAATAGATGCGTAAGAGATTTTCTACAGCGTATAATTCCAAGATATGTTCTGAAGGTAATTCTTAGATTTTAACTTAACTCAAGACGGATCCAAAATAGGTACAAAGTATTTCCTGTAAAAAGTGTAAACGGAATGCTTCTACCAGAAATTTGTCCATTTTAAAGGCATAGCGAAGTTCAAGTAATAAAAATTATTAGTTTCCAAAGAAATTTCAGAGACAATAAGAATAAATGTACTTATGCGCTTAATAACAAGTTTTAAGCATTATTTGCTTATTTACACATTTTTATGTAGCTACAGAAATTGCAATATTATTTTCTTACCTTATTTGCAATACTGGTTAAATTGATGCTTGCATTTCTTTTATTTCTATCTTTAAGTTTGTAGACTATTTTTTTAAGATACACGTATAATATGTGCAAGAAGTAAAATATATTCTCTTTTATCTATTTCAGGGTAAAATAGTGAAAGACGTATTTGGGGTAAAATCTTATTTTTTATGTATTTCACTAATATTATGGAGTAAAAATTTTTCTATTAATTACGTTCGTAATACGTTCCAAAGTAATTAATTATATTGATACTGTTATACATTTCTTATGATTACTTTGTTTTCATTGATATATTTCTATATATATATTATTTAGATTATTAGTAGACTCTCTATTATCTACGATATATGTAAAAATATTGTACAAATGATAAGAATGTTCTTGTAGTGCCAAATTAATAAGTTTATCTTATATATGTATGTAATAACAACGAAAGATATAACTGTCGAGAAACAAAATGTTTATGTTCGCATGAAAGTATTATTGCCACTTGAAGCAATTGAAAATGTGAGAAATTCGGTTTTCTGAACAATGTTAAAATTTTAAATTTGTGGACCCTTGTAACATAAAAAGCTACGTATCCAAATGCAGTTTAAACATTACATAAGATAAATAAGGAAGCAAACAGAAAACAGAAAAATCAATTTCATAGTATGTACCACACGACATAAACATAAAAATCATTTTCATTCTTAAAGGATTTAGAGAATTGTTGCATGTAAGTATATGATGAAGTGCACCTGATCTATGATCGAATATTCACCAAGTCCATTCTTTCTTTACATAGAGGGAACATGTATTAATGCAGTATTAGTGTTTTAGATATTGGTTTGTATGGTTAGATTTTTTACTCTACTATATGCCTGGATGTGATTCTAGATAAGAAATAAGGATGTTTAGTTTTTTCTTTCAAAAAAATATAGAAATATACTTACATTCGAAACTGAATATGCACGTAATTGAAAGGAAGAAAGCAAATATCTATCTATTTACTAAACCAGATTGTTTTTATCTCTATCCGTCCTTCTGTGTGTATCACCATAACTCTCGTGAAACTTCTTATATTTTAATGAAACATGTTATATATTTTCCTCCAATCTTTGAACATAACCTTACTGTTTGATGGTGCAATACTCTGTCATGTAAAAAGAAGTAAGTGGAGAGACATTCATCCCTGTGTTGCAAGTTTTCATATATTGAACATCATTTTAGTTTTTTCATAGTCTTCATAATTCAGAATGGGGCGCCTAAGTGTCCTGTATTAAGAAACATGAACATTGTTTCCTTAAGTGTTGATTAAGTTGTCAGTGACGAAAGCAATTCTAAACTCTCTCGTTACAATGCCAAAGTTTACAATTATTTGTCGTAACAATAGACGTTGGGAATATTAGTGCCAAAGAACATCCCCCACTGTTTTTGTGATTATCACATGTAAGCTTGGTACATATAGTCCCGTATTCGATTCCTGCAAGAGACTACCAAAATTAACTTTAAAATATTTCATAAATCATCCTAAAGGAATTAAGCCTAATCTAGCCTAAAGGACATAGCTATGGGACATTAAACTAAAGCGTTTCATTTCATTCCAATATAGTTAATGCTTGTAACTTTTAGTTGGTTTTAGTACTTGAAACAATTTAATGCATTAGTTGTGTATTCTGAAAATTAAGAACATTGCAGCCACTGAATACAATATGAAAATCAGAACTTGACAGCCCCCTCGGTTGATTTGTGTTCTGTAATTTTAAGTTAAGTCTCTGATCACTCTTAAAACTCTACTTTTTAGCATCTTTGCCTAAAGCAATTAAACCACTGACAAAATACTACACGGAATGAATGAATAAATATGTGGGCGTGTACAAAAATCAGAGTAAGATTTTATATGGATTAATTTATTCAATCGTATTTCATTATTGTTAGTGTTATTAGCTTTATTTCGTAAAGAAACGCGTTACTGTTCCCTACGCAAATATAATTATACCTTTTGAAAAGAGAATGTATGACAAACGTGGATTATTTTGGTGCAGTAACTAACAATTACTTGTTTAGTAGGACGGTGGACCAAAGCAATGTTACATCAGGCTATTTTGAAATGTCCGTATTATCTTTGTCTGAAATTTTGATCATTTAAATACAGATCTGTGTTTGAAAATATAAAGAAGAAAGGACCGAAATCATATTATGATATTCTTTTTTACTTTTACTTTCTTAAGTATGTAAAAAAATCATGTCCATCATCTAAGTAGAATATTATTAATCGTGTAGTGCTCTTACGGAGTTGAAATGTAGTATACATTCTATAACTTCATATTACATGTGAAAATATTCCGATGAAATTAAAGACAAATGTAAGATATTCTGTAACAACAAGCTGTAAAGATCATCGATTTTCTCCTTTCTATTAAGCTTTATAATATTTCTGTTGTGTCTTGTCTGAACTTCAAAGAGAAAGATAATGATAACATTTAAAGTTTTTCTTAGAGATTGAGCCTTTATATTCTTTAAAGCATTCATTAGATAGCGAACTGGTACGCGTACCGAGTCTATTCTCATAGTAAGGAGTAAAATATACTATACGAAAACATGCATTTTCTTTTGTGATAGATAATTCATCAGAAACATAATATCTCTCGTAATGGTAATTGCGTTTATTTAATGTTTTATGTTTTCCGCTTTTGTAAATTAGTCAAACGAAAAACATTATATATTTTTTTCTTTTTCGTAGCCCGAAGGACTCGGATCATTAGTAAGTATTATTATTATTAGCTGTTTACACAATATATGTAACACTTGTATGTGTTAATATTTCTTCGCAGTGCGTGATATTTATTGTGTAATGCTATATATGCTATTTGTTATTGGCTATATAAGTTACTTATGGAATATATGTTATATATAGAAAATTACATTACATAGGGTGTACTGGTTGTGTTAGATGTATATGCTCAAAGATGTGTGCACAAAACTATGATACCGGTGTATTAACTAGTCGGTTAAATGCTAGTTAAATCATTTGTTACACTTTCCCTTAAACCAAGACCTTCCGAGAAAATATTTTTTTTCAGTAAAAATATTAAGTTACACGTTGATTCATTCTAGACGAGAAAGTAAGACAAGCGCTACACAAATACTTCGAACAAAATGTGAATATTGTTCTATAAAGAATGCACTTTTAAAGTTCACCTCGCATTTCACTCTGCAGGGCTAGTGAAGCAAATTATTATATAAAATTTATTACTTATATGTTGCCCAGTGAATTCCCTTCGAAATCACCGTTACTTTACAATGTTCCACGAAGTATTAAAAACTTATGGAATACCGAATCGTATTTTTAAAATATTTTACGTTTTGTACCATATTCCTATTCCCGTGCATACAACCCACTACCTTAACTATTTATGCGACTTTTCGTTTGTAATGTTAGAGTAGATTATCTTTTGAAAAGAAAAGAAAATAATTACAATCGCCAATTATTGTTATCTATGTTTTCGTCATATATAATGTTACTTCTATAAAGTACACCTAAATGATGTTGACTTTTTATATGTATAATTTACTAAATAATAATCTTGCTCATTTTGATTAAAATTTGTTTGCTAACGTAACATTTTTCAGCATTGTGGCTTAGCAATTTATACATATGAAAATGAAATAATCCCCGTACTAGGATACAGCAATTTTTGTACTAGGATGCAATAATGATTAACACGTTTACCGCTTCCGGATTTTTAAAGGACTTTCAGTAAGGTAGCTACTGCTTCAGTACTACTCGACAGATATTCTTGGTTGCACGTCATTTTCTTCAGAATGAAACCTGTTTAGCGATATCATAACAACCATGGCCAAATACATGGAAAGGGAAATTAGGCGAAAATCGTGAAAAATCCTTCCAAAAATCCCATTTTGAGAATTTTGTCCCCCTAAAATTACCACGGGTGAATGTACTTTCTTATAATACATAAACAAATACGCGTGGTATTCTATATATTTTCCGTAACCACCAGTACAATATTGTTTCTAGTTACGAGGGAAAAATATTTCCCGATCCTGCTGTACAAAATCGTTGGAATAAGATAGGATCTGAAATAATAAAGTTGTGGAAAGAGCAATATTGATTCGATTTTCATGGTCGATATATGATTTTGTTCCGATTAAAACCAACTTTCAGATGCTATAATATTCATGGCCCAGCAAAGTATGTGTAGCGTGGGAATAAGAAGAAAATCGAGGACAATCCTTTAAACACCCCTTTTGGGAATTCCAGCCCACCTGGAATGGCCACGGGAGAACCTACTTGCTTATAATATACTACAAAAATACGCGGGTGTTTTCTAAATATTTTCAGTAACCAGCAGTGGGATATGGTTTCTAGTTACGAGAAAGTAATATTTTCCAGTCTTGTAGTAATGTAGAAATCGGAAAAAAGTAAATAATTTTATGCTGCAGAAGCCTATAAACCAGACGAAAACTAAAGAATTCTTTGTCACTAGTCCACACAGGCAGAAAAGCAACGTTCTAAGACCTGCAAAATAACTCATAACAACGAAGTAATTTTTATCACAACTGCGAAATATGTTTTCTTCCTGAAGAAAGTCTGTATCGCCAAGATGAACGGAGGTTTGGTTGCGGGAAAAGGGGTATAAAACGCACAAGACTACTCATTATGAACTCAGGCAATGCCAATTTTAAATGTCAGCAACAACCTCTCTTTTTTTTCTGCGTGCAAGGAAACTTTTATCAACAGGGCTCTAACATATGTAAATAGCTTTCTCATTTAGCAACTGACTTTTAAGTATGACGTCATTGCTTCAAAGAGGTGAACATTTTTCAAAACTTCCTTTATTTTTGGTTAATATTTCTTCAGATAATATGGTATGAAACAATTATTTGGATGAAGTTCATAGTTAATGAAAACTGATAATCGACTCTATTACACCATGATGTCGTGGTTACTTCACAAGTGTCAAAGGGGTTAAATGCTTCTATTTATTACCACATTTGGTTACACTTTAATGACAATATGTAACAGCAGATTTTCATTAACACTTTTAAAAAATTTTCTCATACGTATAATTAATTGTATATTTCAGTATTTGATTTTAAAGCTATTTTCCATTCCAATGACTGGTTTTCTGTGGCCAGTGTAATCTGTATCTCTGAGCTGAAAGTTTATCAATTAATTTCGTGTTCATCATCTTTACGTTCCTTACTTATATACGTAGCAATAGTTAAATTATTTCATCAATTTTAGTTTACTTTCGTAGGTCAAGTAATCTGTAGGATACAGTATGAAATAATTAGGAAACTTTATGGGTTTCTTGAAATGGCTTTTCCCAAAAGAAGCGTGTCTATAGACTTATTACTCTTCAACATACCAAAATCTGCGTGAAGTTCATTTCATTCACGTAAAATAGATGAATGTCTTAGATGGAATATCAGTGTTACGTTACGGAACATATTGTTTTGCATTTACAATTGCATCAGAGATCAAATACTATCTGAATCAACAACACTGTACTAAAATTGATAGTTTCCAACTGGTTATCATCTTATATCAGGAATAGTGTATATCGTAGTTTCTCAATAAACACTAACATGACAAGGACATGTACATTTCATCCGGAAATCTGAATTAAACTTAGTCCTTTCGATAAGCATAACAAAGTATGTTCATGCACAAAACATTAGGAGCCTTGGGCAAAGATATAAGTCTCTGGTGTCTATTAACCCCGTTAGTATAAAGAAAATCGCTGACTAGCAATGAAATAACTATTCTATCAGCATTGTTCATTTTAAAGTCATGATTTATAGTTCGTTCTCTTCAGCGTGAAAGAAGCTTTTCAAAAGTGAAAATTCGGGGAATGCCGAGAAATTTCCCTCCAGAAATCCCTATCATGAATTTTGGACCTCTTTGGACTGGCCCTGGGTAAAAGCGCACAAGCCAAATTTATTTCAAAAATACTATAGAGGTCAAAAAATGAATGTACCAAGTTTTGTTTTGAAAGACGGAATAAATTTGGGTTTAAACTCATTATCTTTAAAACCTAAAAAGTTATAGTGTTTAACGGAATCCTCTGAAAAGTGCAAAATACGCTCAGGTGCCAAAACAAAATGGCCGCTAACATCTAACCTCCGCGGCTAAAAAATAAATATATACCCATTTTCAACACCCTGAATGTGGTAGAATCTTAGGTATAAAAAGTAAAAAAAAAATAAGTTAATTTTGTCAGCAACCTTTGACCTAGAAATTGGTCGATTTCATTTGGATTGTTCCTCAAGTGTTTTGTTTGTCGCTGTTAGAGGACCCACTTACCGTTCAATGTTCGTAGATGTTTAATGTAAGATATTTCAAATGTATCATGCTCAAAGCAAGTTTTGCAACATTAAATAACCAAACATACAATTTCCAGAAGAAATGAGCCCTTTGCAAATATAAATATATAGGTATTTCAGTAATTATGAAAACGTAAATTTACTCTCGAAATGCAATTCTGATAGTTTTCGCTTTCAATATTTATAGGTGACATGCAATAAAATACTAAACATTTCACAAACGAATTTGCTTATCAAACGATTCCAAAATGATAACTTCAAACATATTGAAAAAACTGACTAGAATGTAGAATGATATTCTTTATACTATTACATCTTTGTACAGTTAGTGATATATATTTTATTGATTTATTCATTTTCCAAGGAAAAACACTAAAGTGGCGCTATGTTCAATGAACGGTCAGTTCCGCTAGATATAAATTGCCACTACATTTTAAAATGTATGTTCATTTTTGAACACTTAACGTTGTGTAAAAGTGCTCTTTTCAAATTTCAGTACCGTTTCTAATAAATTATTAAATTGTTAATTTTTGCTGTGAGAAGAGAGGTAGCAACATCTTGTAAATTTTGGAGAAATTCATTTTGGGTACACAATCGTAACACGAAATGTATATTTTGCGTTTATATTCCTGCAGAGTATATTTATCATTCTGAAATGCAAATACTTTCGTTTTTAGTAATAATAATAATTTGATAAATTTTACAATTTTCTAAATTTTAAATTGATATGTTCGCTTTTAGGGTCTCCAGAAGGTGCCACTGATTGGCAAATTGTTTGGGGTAAGTATACACATTTTAAACAATATATATTTACAATATTTTTTCTCACATTTTACAAGTACTCAAATTTTATTATTTAATTAGGCATTCATTTACAATTAAATTTTTACTAAATCTAGAATTATTGTCCTCGTCCAAGTATTAGTAATTAATGGAACAACAATATGAAATACATTACTATATTTGATATTTATATCTATATTATTAACTTACATTTTAAATGAATTGAAGACTTCGAGGGAAAGTAATGATAACAATCAAAATGGGTGAAACAGTTTATGCTACTTTTGGATCTGTTATTTCTCAAAGAATTATCGAGTTTGGGCCGCAGAAGAAGAGATACTGCCAATTCCTCACAGGCTTCTCAACACTGTCACTATACGTGCTCAAACATTCAAAGCCTTGTATCTCAAAAACATGTCAATGTGGGACATCATTCCTTTCCTCCGAGGTCCTCAATTATTTAACTACAATTTAGCCTATTCTAATTATTTAATTAATTATCGTCAAGTAGAATTGAAATGAAATCTAATGATAGCTAAGGAGACGGCGATGCTGAGGAATTCATTAAATGGTTGAATGAAGATAGTTGGAGGAAACAGGAGAGCTACACGCACACGGTGTTCGTCCACCACAAAGTTCACTCAGCTCGTGCTGGGATCGACCAAGGGACATCATGTACCAGAAGTGAACACTCTGCCACTGAGCCGCCATGGCCTCTCTATCAGTTTAATGCTACATCACGTTATGTCAGTAAATTTTAAGGATATAAGGCACTACATTTCCACGATTACAATTAGTTGTATTTTATTGGACAATTTTTTTTCTTAATGTTTAATAAAATACTTATATACACGAATGAAAATTTAGTTGAACTAAGTGTATATCCATTTCAATAAAATACACTTACATTGAATTGAGTTATGTCAATACATTTGAAGATAATTGTGGCTGAATTTAAAGCATATTGCCTTTTTACTATCTTAAACCATTTAAGAATAGTATGCTGTTTAAGGAACCAATAATTGAAAATATATTATCTTTACTTGAAATCTACGAGTAATTAGTATGGTTGTAAGTAGCAATACAGAAAAAGGAAATGAGGAAACCTCACTGATATTAAAATCTAGCCCACCGCGACAAGAATGGAAAGTAATAAATTCGTTAGAAAAAATATGTATTAAGTAACACATTTATTTTAAATTACAGACTTCACGAAAAAAAATTATTTTGAAAAAAACAATAGCATAGAGATAAAGGTAAACATTTCTTCATGAAAACAATAAACAATCTAGTATTCAACGATATTTCTGAGAAATTGCAATAATTTTTGATAAGGTGTAATTGAATGTTGTTCCCTCACCTTTACATAATTACATGCAGAGATTCTTCCAAACATCAAATTATTCACTTAAATTCAGACTATTCTTATTTATTCTCATTTCATTGGTACTAACGTAATCCGCTGGATTAGGTCCATTAAAACTGAACTCGGATGCTACAAAATTCGAGAGTCGAAAGTCAAGCATAATTAAACAAGGACTTAATGTATTTTTCATCATCATATTTAGTTGGTATACATAAGTGTCCTGTCATTGCCTTTATATGTCAATAGAGCTAAGAAGGCATCTTCGATACAAATTTGATCTCGTTAATTAATATGAGAACTTCTAATTATTAAGGCATTATGGTAGAACTAAAACTAATTATCACTCATTTTCCCTTGAAACTTCTTGTATACAATAAAGGACAAATACTGACCAACGCATACATTAACTAATATATAATAGCGTTATAGTTTCGCCAAATTAACTCTGTCCTCATCAGACAAATTACGAAATACAATTTCTAAGATTACAGCTTATATACTTCTTAAAACGAGAGGTCACATTTATGAACCAATCAAATTCGTCCTTTCATTTTTAACAATTTTTAATTAATTGCAATGCAATTTTAATGATCCAATCTTCACCCAAGAGCTAAAAAATTTAGTTGGTACACTGGTGGATTCTAAATACGTAAATTTTACTGTTGAGAGTTATAAACTTTTAATTGGCTATCTGATATTCAATACACATGATTTTAAATCTTCTTTGTTCTCTGTTTTATCCAAATTCTTCCTTCATACATCAAGTATATTTAGTACACTATCATATGTTTTTCGTTTCCTTTCTTTCGTGTATTTTCTGTCTCTTTACATTTCCTTACAATGCTTCTTGTCTCCCTTTCCAACTCCCCTAAGCTTTCCCAGTCTATTTCATGTCCTGACTATTTTTCATGTTTATATATGGCATTACTATCCTTCTTCAATCTAATGTAGTATTTGTGTTGTTTAATTCTTTCTTCTAATCTCCTTTCTGTTTCTCCTATATAACTCAGAGCACATTCTTTGCATTTAATTGTATATACGTCTCCTTCATCACTTAGTTGGATCTCTCTTACCTTCCCTTTCCTCCTTTTCAATGCATGTATTTAATAACATTCTTGTACTTCCTCTCCTGTATGATTAACTTCTCTTTTTTTCAATAAGATCTTTAAGACCTCCGATTTTTTCCTATGCTCTCTATCCCAAAACATGTTTTTTCTTCTTCTCTGTCATCTCTCCTTTCTTTTTGAGCTCTTCCCTCTTCCTTCTTGCTATTTTTCTTCAATTTATCATCATTATATCCGTTCTTGATTAATAAACTATGAAATTGCTCTATGTCTTCTTTTGATCAATGTCTATCATTTTTATTCTTCTCGCCATGTTTCTAATAAAGTTTCTTTTACTTCCTTGATCTATATCACTCCTTCTATGACAATAAACACTTGCTGAACATTGTTTCTTATACCCCCTTGTTTCGAATCTCCCTTCTACTTTTCTTACAGTCATATCTGAAAACTGTATTTTTCCCTCTTCTTCTAATTTTACCTTTGGGCTTATTTCTTTCTCTTTATCTTCATTCTGTTATCTTCTTTATCTTCTCTTTATATTCGTTTCTTCCCAAATACTTAAGAAAATTTTCACGTACTAGGTAAGCATATCCAATCTTTCACCTCCTTTCCCTTTCCATTTATTCATCAAAATTTGTGATAACACTCGGCCTAGTTTCGATCCTATACTTAGTTATTCCTTTATTTTCACTAACTATTCTCCTGTTGTACACACACAGTACTAACAAAGCTTTTATCACTTTCTATCATTTCCATACTGTTCTACTTTTCGTTTCGTTTTCCAATATCTTCAAAATATGATCTCTTCTTAAGATAGAAGCATTGCTTTAATGTGTACGCAAAGATCAATGTCCTCTCATTTCTTCTACCTATTTTCTCTATCATCCTCTTGACTTCTTCTGTATTGTTGACTCTATTACTTACTTGATTTCTCTTATTGCTTCTCTCATTTTCTTTATTTCCTTTTCTAATGGTTGAAAATATTCTTCCTGCAATCCATTGCTGCTCTCAACTTTACTTATTTTCGTGTATCTTGGGGAATCCATTCATATCCAGAATTCTTCCTTTTTCCTCTAGTAATTTTTTATACTTGTCTTCTTTGCATTTCTTATTAGAATCTACATTAGAATTTAGAATTTATAGCTGTGCCAATTAAAAGTTTAGCTCTCAAGCGAAAGTTAGATCACATGTTGCATAAAGTCATAGTTAGATCATACATTGTTGTAGGTTAGATGATATAGTCTAAAACTTGCATATGCATTTAATTAACAATTGTTAAAAAGGAAAGGACGAATTTGATTGCTTTATAGATACGCCATACTCTCATTCTAAGAATTATATAAGCAGTAATTTTAGAAATTATATTTCATAATGGGTCTGATGAAGGCATATGTAAATTTCCGAAACTATTATTTATTATTAACGGTATTATTTATTAGTTAGCATATGCTTTGGTCAGAATTTGTCTTTTATGTATACAAGCTAAAACTAAGATAAGTTGTAGGACAATTATGTACCTTAAAATGAACATTTTCGATACGGTTGTTAGGTACATAATAACATAAAAAATTATACTAATATTGATGTAATTGAAAGTAGATTTACAATCACTGAAAAACAGCAATAGCAAGCACTTTTCAGGAATGTGTTTAGACTTATTTGTGACCCATTATCATTAGACTTAATTACACTCTGAAGCTTGTAAGAATTCATTTTCTCTTTCTAGGGTGGTCGGCGGTCAGGAGGACAGCGAGTTTTGGTAAGCACATCAGTTTTCGTGCTTCAGAAAGTTAAAAATGTAGTATAAAAGATTACTGTTGTTAGGACAGTAAGTAGTAAACTTTTACTGTTTAAAAGCCTTTTTCTATTGTTGTGCTTATATAATTTACTATCGTAAACTTCGAAATACTAACTGCAATTTTCGTATGAAGTGATTGCAAATATCATTTGAAGTAGCTAAAACGTTTCTCCTAATTGTATGGTTTTAAATGAAATCACAAAAATGATAATATAAAATATTACATAATTTTAGTATAACCAGTATATATATAAAAAGCACATCTTGCTTGAGTTCAAGCGAACTTCGAATATGAACATTATTTAACTCATTTTTATTTATTAAATTTAAAATGGAAAACACCTTTTAATAGTAGCATGAAATTTATTATATTTTCTGATATTTAATCCAAATAATCATCTATTGACATAATATCGTATATTCCTACTAGGACTGGAAATGTGTACTACTAACTTCAGGAACTAGGAGAACTAGATTACATGAATATTACACGAAGGAAACTAACATTTTTTGTGTTATAGTATATATTAACTATACCTCAATATTTATGTACTGTAGTGCTAGCAGTGTTGTATTTTTAAATAATTTCATTCTATAACGATAAACGCCTTAATTAATAGTAATTAAGAAAAATGATCTTTGAATGTGATTTCCTCACCTGTATTCTCATTTTACAGCATGAAGTCTAAATAGTAGCCAACGAAGTCACCAGGATAAGTTTAAGAATTATAATTTTCAAAACTTCCTTACATTTATAACTTTTATAAACACAATCTTGGTTAGTGTCAGTATTATTATCACTTTTTTTCTATTTTCTCGTTTTCCTCATCGGGTTCCCAAGGTCTAGACTTCTCCTTTTGACACTTTGTCTAGGAATTTTAGTTTTCTTTAGTTGTCATTTGCACGAAGTGAATAGCACAATTGAATCAAAAGTACTCAATGTCCACGCAGTCAAAATATAAATCTGTTCCTCGGAACCATAAACATAAACTACTTACATTAGCAGTAGCGCAGAGAACGATGCTTTCCATTCGCATTTACTTGGATTGAAACCAATGCGCAAGAATAGCCAATTCAATTCTTATGAAACAACTGGACTCCACCAGCTCAACTTTCAGACAACAATGGACAAATATATCGAGCAGAAGTTCAAAGCTTACACAGTGTTACCGTGTTACCACATTATAATTACAGGGAATGTTTACGTTATATACCAACGTGCCTCGGTATAGCTTAATAGTTTATAACTACTTTTATATTCATTATGTTAAATTATGATTCCCTGATAAATTGTGAAAATATTATTTTATCTCTGACACTAATGTTAGATTACATATTACTAATGTTATCTAGTCATTAATATATAAGAGCTTTTTTTATATTTACGTAGAGAATCTTTTACATATGAAGTACCAGAAAATTGAGTTTTTGAGTTTAACTAAAGATTTGCTTTTGGAAATATTCATATTATTTTCGCAATTTTACAATTTATTCATAGCTTGTATCTCTTTTAGCCACTTCCCAAGATACCAATAATTAGCGATTTGATAGAGGTAAGAATTTTTCTTTTAAATTTTCTACTTCGATAATGAGTTAAATATATATGTTGTAATGCTTTATTTGGGTAGCTAATACACAAAAAATATGATTTACGTTATATTCGAAAAATATAATTATTTATTACGATGAATTTAATGTGGAATTTAACTATATATTAGTAATTATTACTTCCATAGTTACTTGCTAAGTTAGCATTATAGTTCAGTGAAATTCACTAATATATTCTTATATTATTTTCTTAAAATGAATTATATTTTAAGGTTAAATGTTAAGTTAAATTTTATTGGAATAGTTTCATTATTACTGTTAGTATAAAAAAAAACTTGTATGGTACAGCCTAAAGGAAATATTGTAATACTAATTGTTTATCCGTTTCAATTCAAAGGGTTAAAAATAATTTGCATAAATTTTCAGTACTGCGTGAAACGATTGATTATGCATATTATGAAAATACAATTTCTGCTTACGCAATTTCACAATGGAAAGTTGTTTTAAAAATAAAAAATTGAATAACATATACGATTGCAGACTTAGTTTTTTTATATTCTTATAATGTATATGTTGACCTATAAGAGAGTTTCGGTATTTGATACATTAAACCTTTATCTGGTTTAAAGTAGTACTACGTGAAGAGACATGTCCAGTGCAATTGGTTACGACGTAGTATTACGTTTTGACTAAAATAACATTAATGTTCAGTTGCATTGACAAAAATCTCTCTTGAAAATTTTTCTTCTTACATTTAAATCGTAAAAATCAGGTCGTGAAAAGAACTTTCCTGTTTCTCTAATGCAAGAAACAGAAACTGCATTTCAAAACAGATGCAAACGCGTTGGTGTCACTTTTTGTTTATTGTTTTCTGCTGCTGCTGTTTGTGTGAAACATGAATCATTGTTTCATAGTTCTACGACTCTTGTGGCTACAACGTAGTACTACGTCTGCCACCTGAGAGTACACATTTCAGAAAACTTTGCCAGTTAAAGTGTTGATGGCAACATAATATGCCAGTATACATGGAAATTTATTTTTTAGGAGAGTAATATGTTGTAATTTTTGTGTGTAATAAGGTTTTCTTCAACATGAAGCAATTTTTTTTTCAGGAGAGAGCTATTAGGTAAAATATACTATTGCATTGTCGAAATATTGTAAACAATACATTTGATATAATGTCATGCCTCAATTTTGACAATGTTGTTTTGCACGTAAATAATTAATCATACTTGAAATCTAAAATTTTATTTAATATTTTTAGGGTAGAGGCCAGAGATCGTTGGTGAGTCAAATTTTACTTATATCTAGATATGATTAAAATTATGTTAAATATTATATGAATGAAGTACATAGCAAACTGTACTTCTATGACGTGGGGCTACCCATTTTGGAGAGGCGTTTTAAATATCTTTCGCGTAGTTACTTGCTATTTTTGCATACTACAGTATGCTTTAAAGTTAAAATGTGAGAAATATTATTAATCTTAATAAATAATCATCTAGGGTAGTTTGAAGAAATAAGGAAAACAACTCCTCTCGATAGACATATACGAAACAAGTAATCATATTATACATTTTCAAATACATAAAATATTTTATTACTAATTTTTCAAGGTAAGAAAATCATGCAAAATTTAGTTCAAAATACTATACAAAAAATGATAGTGAAACATTTCCTACATGATTCACCCTAAATTTACATTCCGAACGTAGCAACATGTATCTTGTCTCCATTTGGCAATAAACTAGTAAATATGTTGGAATTGTACAGAGATATTGATGTTAATATTAGTGTATCATATGCAAGTAGAAAACAGAAGAACGTGGTAAAACTATTAAATAAAGTGAAAACAATGAAGTTTAGATGTAAATTGTTGAATGTTAGAAAAAAGTGAAACAATTGTTATGAATGTACATGTGTTGGTAACACTGATATATTGGTAACTATGCCATCCAGTGACAGTTTTTGAACGTGATATTCTGTAGATATGGTTTACGTCAGAATTCAGGGAAAATTGAAACTGGTCGGACCTTTTTACCAAGTGTTGTTATAGTTATAATAATGGTGTATAATATTCATCCGTTGTTAACAACTAATAATATTCATTTCTGGAAGTAACTTAGTGTTAAACATATAAAATTGGGTGAGTCTGTTCTATGATTTTGCTATTTGGGGTTAATTACATCTTTAGAATCTGTTATAGACCGTCATTCAATTAATTTGACAACTGTAACCTGAAGGTTAAATTGCATTACAGTCAACTTGTAAATTCAGCTTTTGTCTTAAAATTTAATTATATATAGCTATATTTCAAACTTTCGAGAACCTAAAAGTATTAGAAGAATATGTTATAATTATTAATTCCTGAAATTTTCATGATTGCGCTTGGGGTAGTTGACTAATGGAACTATTATTTGATAGTTACATTTCCTTGTAAGCTGTTGTACCGATTTCTTGTTCTATTCATAAATAATAATTATTTAAATTTAAATTCAGGATACTTGTTATTCAACCTAATTAATAATTAGTATTCACATACTCGTTAATATTTTTGTACGTGGAAATTAGTAGCTGAAATTAACTAATTTAAAACCGTCTATGCAGATTAATAGCGTAAATTAAAAGCTGAGTACTTATATATGCTTATATACTCTCTTTAAATTTTTAATGCTGATTACTCTCTTCTATAATATTGGGGGTGGCGTATTGTGACCCTGACCAGTGACGATGCGATATAGCAATTTCAATATTTCTTCTTTTTTAACACACGTTAGAAAATGCAACATGTAAGAAATACCATCATATCTAATAAAAGTATTTTCACCTCTTTACAAGATCATACTTCAAAGTAAATTATGTTGAAATACTATAATAAGATGGTTTGAACCACTATTCTAAGAGTAGAATAAAATCTGTTTGAATTTCATAGGACAAATATTTTTTGTTATTTCCACTTTTTATTAGACTATATGTTCGCAGTATGAGGGGAAGTGGTTGTTTAATTCAAAAAGTAAAAATGTACAAATTCACCTTCAAGAAAATCCGAAATGAGAATCTTTGTAAATTTCATGATTCCGGGAAAATTAGAGTACATTTTTTGTGGTCGTCTATCAACCCCAAATATTAATATTTATTATGTAAGCTTAAAAAATAATAACAATTGTTGAATATATAATATGAGAGTATATATGTAACAACAAATTAAGTAGAGACATATCCCTGTAAAGAAGATGCAATGAGTTTGTACATAAAAATGAAATCTAATATAATGTCTTTGTTGATATGATTCAATTTAAAAATAGGTGTAGAAATACCTGTTTTTTTTAACCAAGGATGAATCACATATAACTAAACATATGTAGGCAGCAATGTGTTTCGAATATAATATGTAAAGCGAATACGGTGTACAAACGATTAAATTTTAAACGCGACTTTTTTTCTCGAAGTGCTAGCGTTCCCAAGTAAACATAATAATCTTTCTTCTTTTCCCCATTAGATGTCAGAATCTTTCATACATTATAAACTACAATCCAGAAATTCAGATGTCAACTCTAATCCTATGTATTATATTATATTTTACGCCAACTATTTTAAATAAATTTTAATTTCTAGAAACACTAAGAAAACAAATATAACCTGAAGGCGGAAAGTACGAAATCAAACGTAACATTCCAATTTCATTGCAAAATATATTTTGAAACAAATAAAACACAGTTAGTAAAAAAAATAAATGTCATGTATGAAATGACCATCTACTCAGGTAATTGTGGGCCTTCATTGTACTGATAATTATATTATAAATTACTTAAAACCTGTATAAGAAATATAGAAATAAGTGTTCTTTTCCTGCTGGTATTAGTAAATGTGTTTTGTAGTAAACATGATTAATATTATATAAAATATACTTTTAATATAACATTTGGACACTATCGTTTTAAGAATTCGTGCTAACTTTCAGTTTTGTACTTTATTAAATATATATTATTAATGCCATTTAAGAATACACCTAGAGAAATATGGACAATAATGTATCACTTTACGTACCTTAATATCTCGTTATTTAATACAAAATGAAAGTAAATTTAGAAAATTTCGTATTAATGAATTGTAGACATTTTGCGATTTCGGAGGGGAATTTCTTCAATTTCGTACTAGTTCCAATATTTGTAAAATTTCAAACCAAAAATATAATACTATAAAGTAGATTTAAGACTGAATGGTTCAAGATTATAGTTAAGTGTTGTGTTGCTAACCGTCACAGCGCTATATAAGAAATTCATAGCTGTAAATGTACCGTTTACTATCAACTATATTAAATATGTGCAGAGAGTAATGTTAGTTTGAAACATTTTTTAATTGTTTTATAAATTCAGTTATTTCTTTTTATAGTATTCTTATAATAACGCTTGCAACAAGGCAATTTTTTATATCAAGTAAATGTCTACGCTAATTATTTTTATATTCGGAATCATAAGAAATTCCAGACAAAAAAGGTAATTTCACTTAGGAATATATATATATATATATATATATATATATATATATATATATATATATATATATATATATATAACAGCATATATGTTATTTGCAGTAACTAAATTTGTTCATTCTTTCTTTTAGGCGAATTTGCCATTTATTGGGAGTCTCTTTGGAGTAAGAATATTAAAAAAATATACTTTTTAATAAATAATTATTACACAGTTTCTTATATATTAGTTATAACTATGTCATGTTACTTTTAATTTAGTACTGGTATGGCACTAAAATGCAAAATATGAAATTATACAATCTCGTACTATAAAGAGTCTTAAACTCGTTACACACGGCAACATTCCTTAGAACAACGCTATAATAAAGCTATGCTTCAGTATTTCATTATAATGAAAAAGCATAGCTCCTGGTTTCCTTCTTGCGATAATTTCCGTGTTAGTACTTTCATACTTCGAAGTATATTAAGTTTCACTTCAATTTCTACCGTACCTTACTTGCCGTAGATTGTACCGTAGCTTGCTTCGTTTGTACCGTTCTGGATTATGAAAAATTAACGAAACAATATGGGGGCCCAGATCAAGAAGGCCCTCAAATCACGAATTAATTACACCAGGTACACATGACTTTTTTATGTCATATGAAAGTAATTGGTTAGTACCGGATTGTACCACAATGAGTTTTAGTTTATCCATAATAGATTATGAAAAATTAAGAAAACGAAATTTTGGGGGGCTGTGTGAACCTGGCACTCCCACCACGTTGTACAAACGACTCAGTTGGCTCATTTGAAAGATTTTCGTTTGTACCGGATAGCATCGTAGTTTATTTCGTTTGTACAAGCTGAGGACAAGCTGACAAGCTGGCTGAGGACAAGCTTGCACGGACAACAGAATTTCATTACAATCTGAATGAAAATGGGACAAATTTTTTTTTACCAATTATGTGCTAATTTGTACCAACAAAATCGAATTAGCACCCCCACTAATACTTAGAAGTTTGAATGCTTCATTGCGGTTCAATCTGTCACGCATAACTAACTTTTCTTTCGAATAATAATCAAAACTGTGTCAAAAATTTTTAGCCAATATTTACCAATTTGTAGTACCAAAATTTCAATATGTACAACTTCCAACTTTGAGAAATTTGGATGTATGTTTGCGGGTTAGACTGGCCCGCACAACTTATTTTTCATTAAAATTCAAATCTAAACGGTATGCAATATTTTTGTTATATTTGTACAAATTTCTACCGCCATAATTATTATTTCTACCGTCATCAATTTAGAAAAGTTTGGATTTTTGATAATGGATGAAGCAGAACCGCACAACTCTCTTCCTCTTGAATCAAAATGGCACCATAAATTAATACCCCATATTTTCCAACTTGTACCACCAAATTAGAATATGTACTTTGACCAATATCGAGAAATTCAACTTTTGATAGCGGGACAAACTAGAATCCACAACTTATTTTTCTTTCAAATTCGAATCACAACGGTACCATAAAAAATTTCTCCAATAGGCGCCAAATTGTACCACCAAAATTAGAATTTGTACACACTACTAATTTTGATAAATTTTGAATTTAATGGAGGACCAACCGGACGTCAATCTGGCCTACACAACACATATTTTTTTTTAATTCGAATGAGAACGGCACTAAAACTTTGTAAGCAATATGTACCAATTTGTACCACCAAAACTATGATTCGCACCCTCACCAATTTCACGAGAATTGAATTTTTAATGGTTAGACAAGTAGGCTTGCACAACACTTTTCTTCCCAATATATGTGAAAACGGTACCCGAATTCTGTACCCAATGTGTAACAATTTGTAACACCAAAATTAGAATTTCTATCCCAAGAAATTTCGTGAAGCGTGGGAGGTCATGTCAGACAGAATTTTGTCGGCAGCTCAAACTTGCCCACACAACTTATTTTTCTTTCCAATTTGAATGAAAATTGTTCAAAACTTTGTACCCGATATGTACAACGGTTGCTACAAAAGTTCTAGCCCCACAAATTTCGAGGTGCTTTTAATTTTTGGGTCTAGGTAAAACCCCACACAGCCAAAAACCCCACACTCAAGAAATGTCCAAACGCCCACACGATCGGCCATAACTCCCACACAAATGGATAAATCTCCCAAAAAAACACGAACGGTCAAAATCCTCACAGCCAAAACCCCCACACTCAAGAAATGTCAAAACGCCCACAAAATCGGTCAAAACTCCCATACAAATGGACAAAACAGCCACACATAGCAACGGTCATAATCCCCACATAAATGGACAAAAACCCCAAACAAATGGTCAAAACTCCCACACAATCGGACAAATTCCCCACACTCTGAAATGATCGTGATTGCACGTCTTTGTTGCGGCTCTTTATGACGCCCACTTTAGTGTTCCTGTCATTAGAAAACAGTGCAAGAAGAATAGTTGTAAGATCAGTTTAAGTGGAATAAAAATGTTGTTAAAAACTACAAGAGCAAGACATGCAACCAGGATCATTTCAGAGTGTGGGAGATTTGTCCGATTGTGTGGGGGTTTTGTTTATTTGTGTGGCAGTTGTGACAATTTCTGCATGTGGGAGTTTGTTCATTTGTGTGGGGGTTTTGTCCATTTATGTGGGGGTTTTGTCCATTTATGTGCGGATTGTGACCGTTGCAATGTGTGGCTGTTTTGTCCATTTGTGTGGGAGTTATGACCGTTGGAGGTTATGACCGATTACCAGTGTTGGGGTTTTGCCTGTGGGGGTTAAGACCGTTCGTGTATTTGGGAGATTTGACCATTTGTGTGGGGGTTATGACCGCTTGTGTGGGCGTTTGACATTTATTGAGTGTGGGTGTTTTGGCTGTGGGGGTTTTAACTAACCCACAAACACTTTCTTTCCAATTTGAATCAAATACCTTACAAAAATTTGTACCCATTATGTACCAATTTGAACTACCAAAATAAGAATTTGTACCTTCACCAAATTCGAGAAATTTGAATTTTTGTTAGGAGGTCAAGCTGGCGAGCACAAAACTTATTTCTTCCCAATTCGAATCAAAACTGTACCATAATAAATTTGTAACCAATATGTAACAACTTGTATCACCAAAACTAGGATTTATGATCAGACCAATTTCAAGAAATATGAATTTAATGGCAGGTGATACAGGCCGGTCAACTTATTTTTGTTTCAAATTCGAATCAAAACCTCACCAAAAATTTGAACCCAATATGTACCAATTTGTAGTGTCACAATTAGAATTTGTACCCACACTAATTTCCAGAAATTATAAATTTTTGGTGGCGGGTGAAACTGGCCTGCATAACTCATTTTTCTTTGCAATTCGAATGAAACCGGTACCAATAATGCGTAGTCGATATGTATCAATTTCTACCACCAAAATTAGAATTTGTAACCTTACCGATTTGGAGAAATTTCAATTTTCATTGCTGTAGCCAACTTAGCGTCGAAACCTGGCTCGCGCAACACATTTGGTTTATGAATTCGGATTAAAATGTTACCAAAAATTTGTGCCAAGCAAGTAAGCACAGTTTGTACTCTCAAAATTAGACTTTCCAATCCTACCAGTTTCTAGAAATGTCATTTTTCATTGCAATCTTCCTGGGCGTGGCAATCCTTTTTTGTATTCAATCAAAAAAGTAATCGATTCGAACGAGAGCGTGCAACCAAATTTCCCCGCAATTGATAAAAACGGAACGGAAGCTTTGCTTATAACTTGCATGAGCAAAATCATGTACGAATAATGATTAGAAATTGTTATTCAACGAACGGCCAATTTATCATCAAGTGAACTCTTCCAGGTTAAAGGCTTATTCAGAATTCATATGAAAATTCTCCAAAAATTTGTTAGACAATTTGTAACAAAAATATTATATTTTTCCTGCACCAATTCAATAATTCTGATATGCTTACTCAAATAAGTGGATCTATTCGATCTCAAGGTAAACAACAGAAATGCATTTTTTAAAATTCGACATCACTACTTCGCAAATGAATTTCTTACTATTTTCATTAAACATTTTAACTCTGGAGTGCATTATTGATTGTAACTGAATTTGTAAATATTTGTATAAGCAAAATAAGAACTTAGACTCTGTTACCGAAACGGAGATATGAGTGGATGGAGACGACTTCACCTAACTGATTCTCTGGATGAGTTCTGTATTAAAAAAGGTATTGTCCATGATCACAAATGGTTGAAGAAAAAACTCGCCCAATCATAAATATTTTGGAGTCGTCAAAACATCTAGATGTTTTACTCTCTCTCTCCCAACCAAGCTGTACAAATGCCAATGATAGCCATTTAATCTGCAGCCTACCCAATAAGTTGTTTTGTGATAATGCTTTCCTTTATTCTTTCTAACATTTGGTACACCGTAGAAAAATATTAAAATAATATAGTCTTCGGTGTTTATAGATGGCACAAAGTGATATCTATTTTGCACAAATTTTTGGTAAACATTTTTATTCGAAGTGATAAAAGAAATGTGTCGGGCGAGGCGAGTTTCGACTTCAGGTTGCCTCGAGCATTGAGATTTCAAATTTCTCAAACTTGGTAGTTGCACAAATTCCTATTTTTGTGGTACAAATTGGTACACATTAGGTACATACTTTCGATACCATTTCGATTCGAAATGGAAAGAAAATAAGTTGTGAGGGCCAGCTTGACGTTGCCACCTAAAATTCAAATTTCTCGAAATAAGTGGGGTTCAAATTTAATTTTGGTGGTACAAATTGGTACATATTGAGTTCAAATTTTTGATACTGTACTGATTGAAATTGGAAAGAAAAACAAGTTGTGCAGGCAGCTTGAACCGCCAACAAAATTCAAATTTCTCGATATTGGTGGAGGTACAAATTCTAATTTTCGTGGTACAAATTGGTACATATTGGGTACAAATATTTGGTACTGTTTTGATTCGAACTAGAATGAAACAAGCAGTGTGGGAGAACTTTTCCTAACACAACAATTCATATTTGTCGAAATTGGTTGTGTTATAACGCTAATTTTAGTCGTACAAATTGGTACATATTGGATACCAACATTTCGTGTCATTTTGATTCGAATTGGAAGGAAAAACAGATTTCGGCTCTACTTCACCCGATACATGTATTTTTTTACGAAATTGGTGAGGGTACATATTATAATTTTGGCGGTACAAATCGGTACATAAGGGGAAAAAGGTGTTTGGTACAGTTTCGATTCGAATTTTAAAGAAAAATAAGTTTTGCGGATCAAGTGGGAATATATATTCTAATTTTGATAGTACAAATTCGTAAATGTTGACTACAATTTTTTGATACCGAATACGAAAGAAAAATAAGTTGTCCAAGCCAGCTTGACCCTCCATCAAAATTTAAAACTTTTAGATATTGGTGTGGGTACTAATTTTAATTTTGTTGGTACAAATTGGTACAGTCCTGGTTCAAATTTTTGGTCCCGTTTTGATTCGAATTTTAAAGAAAAATAAATTATGCGGGTAACTTCAATCCGAAATCAAAAATTCACAATTCTCGAAATTGGTGGGAGTACAATTTTAAATGTTGAGATACAAATTGCGTACAAATTTTTGGTACCCCTTTCATTTGAATTCGGAAGAAAAACAAGTTGTGCGGGCCAGCGTGACCCATCAAAAATTTAAGTTTGTAGAAATTAGTCGGAAAAAAATTACAAATATTTGGTATTGTTTTCATTCGAATTGAATAGATTAATTTGCTGTGTGGGCCTGTTTTTCGCGGCATCAAAAATTAAAATTTCTCGAAAAATCATGGGGGCTCAAATTGTAATTTTCGTAATACAAATTAGTACATACTCGGAACAGATTTTTGTTGCCATTTCGATTCGATTTCGAAGGAAAAAATAAGTTGTGCGGGCCAGTTTGATCCGCCAACAAAAATGTATGTTTGTCGAAATTGGAGGTTATACGGATTCTAATTTTGGTGCTACAAATACTGGGTACAAATGCTGGTACCGGTTTAGTTGAAATTGAGAAGAAAAATGAGTGTGCTGTCCAGATTGACTTCCCAACAAAAGTTCAGTTTTCTCAATAAAAATTCGGGGTACAATTTCTCATTTTTTTTACAGATTGGTGCATATTGGGTACAAGTTTTTTGTAGCTTTTTGCTTCGAATTGAAAAGGAAAATAATTTGTGCATCCAATTAAAAATTAATACTTCTGGGAAATTGTGGGGGTAGAACGTTTAATTTTAGTGGTAAAAATTAGAGTATATTTGGTTAAAATTTTTGGATCGAATTAGAAGTAGGTTCCAGCTTAACCCGCCAAAAAATTCAAACATCTACAACCTGGTAATAGTACAAATTCTAATTTTGCTGGTACAAGTTAGCATATATTTGGTACGAATTTCTGGCACCGTTTTCATTTGAATTGAAAATCTTTAAATTTAAGGTCTCATGGTTATGCCCGTTAGGCTAAAGGAGACGGTGATAATGAGAAATGAGTGAAATGATGGAATGAAGAAAGTGGGGAAAAACGGGAGAACCCCAAAAAACCCACGAGCACGGTGTTTGTCCACCACTAAGTCCACACGGAGCGAGCTGGAATCGAATCAGGAACCCCAAGCACCGGAGATGAACGCTGTACCACTGAGCCACCGCGCCCCTTCATTTGGATTGAAAAAAAATATGTTTTATGAATCAGTTTGACCTGCCATCAAATATTCAAATTCTCGAAATTGATGGGGGTAAAAATTCTGTGCTTTAAAACTTGATTAGAATGTTTGCTTGAATTAGGCCCACAGTTTGATCCGTTAATTTAACATAATCTACGGCGGTAAAAAGGAAACAAACTACGTACAATCAGGTAAAATAGAAAATCTTCCAAATGGCACAACTAAATCGTTTGTACAACTTGGTGGGATGTCCAGTATCACACAGTCCCCAATTTTGTTTTCTTAATTTTTCATAATATGTTATGGTTAAACTGAAACTCATTGTGGTACAATCTGGTACTATAAAACTACTTTCATATGACATAAAGAAATCATGTGTACCCGGTGTATTAAGTCATAATTTGAAGGTCTGCTTGATCTGGGCCCCAGTTTGTTTCGCTAATTTTTCAAAATCCGGGACGCTGCAAACAAACCAAACTACAGTAAGAAAAGGTAGAAACGAAGAGCTTTCAAATGAGACAACAAAATCGTTTGTACAAAGTGGTGGTGGTGGGGGAGGGGGGCAGGTTCACACAACCCCCCAATTTTGTTTTCCTAATTTTCAATAATCTGTTATGGTTAAACTAAAACTCATTGTGGTACAATCCAGTACTAGCCAGGTGCTTTCGTCATACATAAGCCATATGTACCCGGTGTATTAAGTCGTGATTAGAGGACCTGCTTGATCTGGGCCTCCATTTTATTTCGTTTATGTTTCATAATCCAGAACGATACAAACGACACAAACTACGGTACAATCCGGTAGAAACGAAAGTCTTTCAAATCAGCCAATTAAATCGTTCCTAGGACATTGTGGGGTGTTGCTTGAACTTTCCCCCAACTTTGTTTTCTTAATTTCTCATACTGCAGTACAGTAAAAAAATAAAAAAAAATATTTACGGTACAAACGCAGTACTTTTTTTTATTGATATGCGAAAATCGTTTGTGCCGAGAGGGGGGGGGACAGGTTCACAACGGTCTGGAATGGAGTGTTGAAATATTATGTAAACTTACTACATGCCTGTAGATTCAAGACTAAAAAATTGTGAAGTATTTGTATTCCGAAGTATGAGAAGTGGTGACGAGAAGGAACTGTTACTAGTCTCTTCAAGGAATGGGAGATGGCCTTTCATGAAAAGAAGCTCATTTGTGTATCCTTATTTTATATACCTAAGAACGAAGATAACGTATGTTTGTTGGTGTATATTAGATGACATATCTATATATAAAAAGTATATTATGTACAGCCCTTCTCAGTTCATTCGTTAGATCCGGGTTTATGTCGAATAACTTAATATCAACAAGTGATTTGATCTTGTCCAGCCTATCCTGAATTTCATGCTCAGTTCTATAGAATGTGTCATCATTTTGTTCCTCTGTTTGATCATCACCCTGTATATCAACTTTGTGAACCTTCTCTTCAACATCTGCGATAAGTGCGTTATTACTAGTGTTATTGGTATATTAGATGGATTTGATATTAATAGTGTGAAATAATTCTTAGGTACGATAGTAGGCAAAGTTTGAAGTGCGTTGTACATATACAATACATATACAATAAATTCACTAATGGAGAGACAATAAAATACTCAGTATCCATTTCCCGATTTTTGACATTAATGGGCAAAAAGACATGTGACCTGGCTGTTATGGTAACCTTTCGAGTAGTAAATACGTCAGCCTATTTATGCTGTTTTATTGTACGAATTGCCCTTAACTCCAATTGTGTAAGGCGATGCCCGTTTCTTCTTATATACTACAAAATATTCTCTTCAGGAGCAGGAAATGAATAAAAGAAACGAATAGGTTATAATGACGCTTCAGTCATGGCGTTATCCATGTTGGTAAAATACGATATCATTCCTGCAAGAACACTGAAAATAGATAGTCCCATGTATAAAGATAGTGGAGTTAAACACTTCGCCACACACTTGTTGAAAATCATCCGAAAATGATATCAAAAATGTGTAGAGACACGTGATCTCATTAACATCGCTATTAAATGGCACACTAGAATCATTGACCCTGATTCGGCTTGTAACAATCTTTGGGCATTACCGGAAAGTATTGTTGCATAAGGGCCATTCCAAATTTCTGTTTGTAGCACTGATTATTTTCTGCATTGAAGTTATTTACTTCCGATAGAATAGTACTCCAGAACACGAATGTCTTTTCAGTTTGTGAATCTGAGAACGTGCAAATCTTATTCATCTCTCATATGACTGATAAAAATTCTTTGCACAATGCGTGACGTAAGTGTGTTATATATTTTGAGATCCATGCATATTATATTATATTGGTGAATTGTAACTTTTAACCATTGAAACAAAATTTACGTGGAGTCTAAATATATTACAATAAAATAGGTTAAACTTCTTAATCTTAATATAATTATCTATCTATCCATCTATGTATCTATCAATTTATCCCTCTCCCTCTGTATATATATATATATATATATATATATATATATATATATGTATATATATATACATATATATATATATATATATATATATATATATATATATATATAGATAGATAGATAGATAGATAGATAGATAGATAGATAGATAGATAGATACATAGATAGATAGGTAGGTAGATAGATAGATAGATAGATATTACAAATGAGTAAAAACTATATAATGAGCGTGAAATGTTTGTTTACATCGTCTACATTATTGAACACTCATTTAATAAGAAATATTTGAATAAGTTTAAATTTGTTACTAGATGGAAATAAATAAAAATTTGTAACTGTAAATTGAATGTTTAATACACCATAAATTTAGTTAATTACTGATATCATAATTGAGCTAAATTATCTAAGTTTACAAACTTCATAAACTAATAATCTACGATTCACTATTGTAAACATTTAAATTTGAAGTTTATTTGGGAATATAAACTGATTTAATTCTTCATGTTTAATAAGGTTTTCTTCAACATGAAGCTAATTTTTTCGTAAGAAGTGAGCTATTAAAAAATATATATAGTATACACTGTCGAGATATTGTAAACAATATATTTGTTATAATGTGAAGCCTCAATTTTGACAATAATGTTTTACACATAAATAATTAACCATATTTGCAATCTAAACTTTAATTTAATTATCTTTTTAGGGTGAAGGCCATAGATCGTTGGTGAGTCAGATTTTACTTATATCTGTATATTATGAAAATTATGTTAAATATTATATGAATGAAACACACATCGAACTGCACCTCTGCGACGTTGTGCTACCCATTTTTAAAAGAGTTTTAAATATCTTTCGTTTACTTACTTGCTATTTTTGTATACCTCAGAATGCTTTAATGTTAAAATGTGAGAAATATTATGAATCTCAATAAACAATCAACTAGGTTAGTTTAAACAAAGAAATAACTTCTTTTGACAGACAAATACGAAGTAAGGAATCATATTATACAACATTCAAACGGATAAAATGTCTTATTACAAATTTTTCAGTGGAAATTAAATCATGCAATTTTTTTTTCAAAATACTTTACAGAAATCATAGTAACATTTTCTACATGTTTCACCCTAAATTTACACTTCGAATTTAGTGAAAAGTTTCTTGTCTCAATTCGGGAATAAACTAGTAAATACTTTGGAATTATAGAGAAATTTTAACGTTAATATTAGTGTATGATATGTATCAAAGTAAACAGATAGAAAAATATGGTAAAACTATTAAATAGAGTGAAAGCTATAACCTTTTGATGCAAATGCTTAATGTAAAAAATATCATCATATATCATAAATGTACTTACACTTGTTTACAAGATCAGTTGATGGAAAAAATGTTGAAATACTATAATAAGATGGTTTGAACCACTATTCTAAGAGTAGAATTAAATATGTTTGAATTTCATAAGACATGTATTTTTTGTTACGCCCACATTTTATTACAGACTATGTTCCCAGTATGAGGGGAAGTAGGGCTTAATTCAGAAAGTAAAAATACACAAATTCACCTTCCAGAAAATCCGTAATGAGATTATTTGCAAAACTTCATCACTCCGGGGAAACTTAGGGACAATGTACTCAGCAATGTGTTTTGAATATAATATGTAATGCAACTACAGTGTACAAACGATTAAATTTTAAGCGCGACTTCTTTTCTCAAAGTGCTGGAGTTACTAAGGAAACATAATCTTGTTTCTTGCTTTTCCCATTAGATGTCAGGATGTTTCATACATTATAAGCTACATTCCAGAAGTTTGGAAGCCACCTCTAATCCAATATATTAAATTATATTTTACGGCAACTATTTTATATGAATTTTAAGTTGTTGAAATGATAAGAAAACAAGTATACACTGAAAATGGAAAGTACGAAAAAAAGCGTAATATCCCATCTTCATTGCAAAAAAAAAAAAAAAAATGAAACAATCAAAACACAGTAAGTAAAATAATAAATGATACACTTGAAATTACCATCTACACACGTAGTGTTAGGCCTTCACTGTTCTGATACTTATACTAAAAATTACTTAAAACCTGTATAAGAAATATATAAATCAGTGTTATTTCCCTTATTGTATCGTTAAGTGTTTGTAGCAAATACGATTTAAATTATATAAGATATAAACTTAATATATCAATTGGACACTTTTCTTTTCAGTCTTCGTGCTAACATTCAGTTGTGTACTTTATTAACTATATATTAAAATTCTCATTCAAGAATAACCCTAGATAAATATGGACAATGACGTATAAAGTTGATGTACCATAATTTTCTTTTATTTAATATCAAATAATAGAAAATTTAGAATATTTGGTATTAACAAATTGTAAACCTTTTGCGATTTTCAGGTGTATTCCTTCGATTTCATACTCGTTCCAATATTTCGAAAATGTGTCGTATTTTTCTTCAAGCCAAGAATATAACACTATAGAGTAGACTTAAGATTGAACGGGCCAAGATTATAGTTAAATGTGGTGTTTCTAACCGTCAGAGCGCTATATAAGGAAATTCATGGCTGTAAATAGACCTATAATAAATATGAGGGGAGAGTAATGTTAATTTGAAATATATTTTTTATTTTATTTTATAAATTCAGTTTTTTATTTCTTGTTATGGTATTAATAATCATAATATTTGCAATAATGCTATTTTATATATGAAGTAAATGTCTGTCCTAATTATTTTTATATTTGGAATCATATTTAATTCCAGACTAAAAAATATAATTTCCCTTTCGAATATGTATATAAAACAGCTTACATGTTATTTCCAGTAACTAAATTTGTTCATTCTTTCTTTTAGATGAATTTGCCAATTATTGGGAGCTTCCTTGGAATAACAATATTAAAACAATATACTCTTAATAATTAATTATAAAATAGCTTTTATGTATTAGTTATAAGCATGTCATGTTAGCTTAAAGTTAGTACTGTTTTTTCACTAAAATGCCCTATGTAAAAATGTCTTGCACATTTTTATGGTTTTCTCGCTGAACTTTTATTTAAAATATTGAGAGACAGAGAAAGTTTAAAATCCTATTGCATGAAGTTTACATGATACTGAAATTTCAATGGTAATGCATGTCACAGATCATAGTCAAATGCATGCAGAATGAATTATAAGTTCTTCACAAATTATGTAAATATCGGAACATTGTGCGTTACACTTATTCCCATATATCAGCAAATTCTTGAAGAACTGAACTGAAACCAAAGGAAATACTGAAGCGTAATATAAAGTGTTTGTTTTATGAAATACCTAAATCCACTATGTAAAAGGCTGACTTTGTTTATTACTTTATTTTTGTGTGTGAAAACGTAATAAACAGGGGAATTTGACACGTTAATTCCCATTTTCCTTCATGAATTGAAACTAAAATAATATAGTTTTGGCAAGCGCAAGAAAGCCATATAACTCTATTGATGCCCCGTAAGATTAGAGAGAGAGTTATCCTGCAAGAAATGAAGTAACAAATTTTCAGATAAACTTACTCTTAACATGTTTAACCTTTCTTGAAACATTTACTTCAAATTGGCAAATGCGATATGATGTTAGAAAATTTATCTTTATTTCAATTTCAGTTCATTTCCAAAATCAATCTTCCTCATAGTTGCAAATCTCTAAATGCAATAAATATGGCATAGTATAAGTTTATTCTCTAGTCTTCCTTTCAAATCGCTGGTTATGCACCAGAATTACCTCAAGGTATAGATTTCATTTGGAATTTATAGTACTGATATAAATCTGAAACAATGATGTGTTTTGAAGTTGCCTGTATTGATTATGCTAGCAAAGAAAGATAATGGCATCGGACACATGAAGGGAAATAGTTTATTTTTCATTCAATGCACAAGAATGAAGTACAATTAGAAAATATGTGGGAAGGAAGCATAACGTTGTACAGTAGCAGGAACTGCATCAAAAGCTTAAGTTAGTTTCTTTATAATAAATATAATAAATAACTATATATTTACTTTAATCTATTGAGATCTAAAATTAGATTAGTTAGAGATTTTAAAGAAGAATTTTACGCTTTATTCTGTTGTGCATGCTATGGCAGATAAAACTCGATCATCTTCATGATTACTGCATATATTTATTATAGAATATTTTATATTTCTGAAGTAGAAATTTAGTCTATCTTTCTATCTATCTATCTATCTATCTATCTATCTATACACACACACACACACACACACATATATATATATATATATATATATATATATATATATATATATATATATATATATATATATATATACTAAAATATATCTTATTCTTCCAGGGTGGAGGCCACAGATTTTTAGTGAGTATAATTTTAGTTTTATATTTCAGTATTCAAAAACTACTTTAATAATATTTTTTCTACATAACCTTACCTCCATAAAAGTATTGGTAACTATCTCATTCACCTTCCGGAAGATTGATTCTGTTTTTTTTTTATTTTGATCATATAATTGAAACCTTTTTTTGCAGTGAAAACAACTTTACTGCAATCGTTTAGAATATTTTACTTTTGGGGATTAACAACTTATCAAAAACGTATATACCGTGATTTAAATTTCTCCTTATGATAATTGATTTTTTATAATTTAGTTAACACTAGAAGGACCAAAATTTTTACCTCCCTAAAAGTACCGAGCCGTCATGATGACGGCTATTTAAATGCAAGAGATATATATGATTTTTCTTTATATTTCTCTTATTTTAGCTTTAATTTAATATGTTTAATGGACTAGCTTATGTTTTATGTAAGTTTTTCTTGTGATATAATACAGGGTGATCCACTAAATCCCGTCAATACATTAAACATAATATTAATATCGAAAGTTTGTTCACAGGACAGTGACATGAAAAATTAAAATAAAGGAATAATACGTACATTCCTACGTATAAAATCCCTTTTACTAATCACGTGATCACACTACCTGCCCTGCGCTGGGCTATTTTTACTTTGCACAGACCCAGTGTATAATACACCAAAATCATTATATTTGTTGCAAACTTTTTATTACATGAAGATGAATTTACATTTTCAATACATTTTTTATTTCAACTTGTATGCACTGAACTCAAGAGAGAAATACTTTCTCGCGTTTACACTTGTGCACTGTGAGTGGATTTTCTGATTGATATCCATAAACGTTTGTAGTGAACATATTCTTTTCCTTCTGATTCAAGCACACTTTGGAAAGTTCTCTTCTATTTGAAGGCATACTACCAATCAAGGTCAACTGTTTCTTTTTCAAAGATTCGGCAAATTTTTAACTTGTAAGAAAAGTTATCGCATGTAACATTCAGTCCTCTATTGGGAAAAGAATCCATCGTCTTCAGAACAATATATTCGCCTAACTATAAGTCCCGACGGCGTTCTTAGTCGTTTCCCAGGTAGGGAATGCCTTTTAGTTGATACCGTGACTTTAGAACTGTTAGCAGCAACATTTGAATCCAAATTTGTCAGGCTTGTTTGTCATACATTATATGTATTTGCATGTCATCTTACTAGAGAATGACTGTTCATCCACACAAACACTGCCGTGGGTTTTACAGTGCCTGATACAATTCTCAATGAATAAGTTCTACACAGATGATACTAAAGCAAACTTTTTAGCTTTCAGCCTTGAAGAGGTAGGGCACCTTTCATCAAATCGACGATACTTCATTATTTCAAGAAATATCTTTCTTTCCATAATCTTTCTGTGAAACACTGATCCACAGCTTACGTTCTATAGTTCCTTTACAGATATATCAATATTGCTAAAAATGAAAGTGTTCTGCAATTGACAATGGCCAAAAAGAATCTTGACGCTGACTGAGCTTCAATAACGGTGCATTTCAGAATGTTTCTCAACATTGTTTCGTCTATGAACAAGCGAAAAGCACTACCAAAATCACCATCTTCAATATGATGTAACACATAATATAACGAACAGGTTTCTCGCAAAGGATGTCGTGTAAGGCAGTACACCCAGCATTGTTTTGTCTCTCCATTTTACTCCAACGTGTCCCATGACCTGCTATAAAGACATTTGATTGATTACTTCTGGAAACTTCTGTATCTGTTTCCTTCTTCTTATCCGAAGAAATAGCTTCAGACACTGCATTCTAGCTACTACTGCTGGCTTCATCGAAGCAATCTCCCTGTTGTTCTTCCAAGCGAAATTCATTTTCACTCAAATCTTAGAAAGCATGTAACGTTTTATCAGGTCTCATCTTGGTTTCGTAATTATCGTATGTACCTTCAAGAAAACTTTTATTTCTCCAGAGAACAATGTTACCAACAAGATACGAATATAATTCAAGAAGAAATCAATCAAAGAAGAACCAAATATTTTACCTTTACAGCAATGAAAAGCAGAAATAAAACATATATCAAATAGCAAACTCGTTGGAAAAATAACGTAAAATATTTCAAAATTTATTGTTTCTAACAGAAATATTACATTTGTTATTACCATATAGCGTACAACCTATAAAACAATCCACATCAACAACAAAATATAGATTTTTAAATGAGGCAGTCAAATTGACGGTTTGGTCCTTTTAGGGGTATACAACAAAAATACGTATTTATTTAAAATAGACACACAATGTTTATATGCTATATCAAACCTCTCCTTAAAATAATAAAAGTCCTAAAGTATGGTTGCAAAACTAAATGAAATATATGAGATATAGAAAATTGTTTTACGTGATGCCGTCAAAATGACGGCTTGGTCCTTCTAGTGTTAATAATATAACAGATCAGATAACAATAATCTTTTGAACTTATACTTTAAGTTCTAATGTTTCCAAAATGTAGTAATTGTGGAACATATAGCACTTTATGGTTTCGCAATGATAGATTGTTTACATAAAACCTTAAAATGCAAGATATTCGAATTTTGTAATATTTATAAAATCTTACAATTTTGACTTTCAGTGATATAGCGAAATAGTTATTAATTACTGCGAACATATATTAGATTTCTTTCAAAAAATATTCATGAGAATATTCCCACGAAACGTACATGGATATTATATATTTGATATCAAAAATAATTTGTATTAACAAGCTCAGGACGGCTCTGGTGTAACATTAAATGAAAGCATAGATTGGGAAGGAATGAAATATTTATTATAAAATTCCTCTACTTTCAGAAAGAGTATGTATGTGGATATGTATGCAAATTTCATTTTTTCTCAATACAGACAACAGCTGATGAATTATTTTCCACTAGAACAATATAATTTTATCATTTTTCGTTTTATTCTCCTGATTCTAACATTATACTATCTTATTAAGCCACAATGAGAAAACTAAATTGACATATGGCAAAATGTCATTTATTGTATACCTTCTTTTTTCTAAACTTTATGATCTTTAAAAGGTAATTGCCATTATGTCTAACCTTGCTTCTGTTCCCATAGTAACATATAAACACATCGTCTTGGTGAAATATAAAGAACAAAACATACACTGGCTTATAACAAGATATGGTTTCCTTTTCATCTTTTTTTAACCTAGCTGGCTAGTGCATATTTTATAGAAAAGATTACACATTTTGCCCAAAGAATACAATTAAAAATACAACATATCGTTGTGCAACTTCGAGGCTTCGTTTGTCAAGGAGAATTGCAAATTCATGGTTGTGTTCCCCAAACCACGCCTCTACAGCTACTACTGTATAAATGAATATACTATTACCTAGAAACTTGTACCAATTCCATGAAATAACCTTTGGAAAATAAGAAGCTCGTGGAGCCCTAAGAAGCCCACTAAATTAAGGAAAGACTGGTGACTGGTAACCATAGTCACATATCAAACTCAAACCTAAGATATTGTAACTCATTCGACCATACCACATGTGTCACGTCTTTATGTTCATATATTGGGTGAGCCGCAGCATTCGCATAGTATTATTGCCTTATTGTATTTGGCACATCTATTGCGATTCCTGATGAACATTTTATATATATATATATATATATATATATATATATATATAAGTGTGTGGAGGTATATTTTACTCTTTATTCTTTAGATTGCTCTGCACATTTTAGTCCACGACACACACAGTTTGTATTTAAACATACTTTATACTTCTTTTGTTAACTACTGACAATTTGTGTAGTGAATGTTTTTAGTCTTCGATAACAGCTGCTTTTGATATTACCATCTCTTAATTCTTTCCGTTGTAAATGATAAAGACAACTTGCACTATAATTTATTTTGAAACTATATAATTAAAGTATTTTAAATCTAGATGTATACTACTCGAAAGCGATGATAATGAAATAATCTAATAATGTAATGAAAATATAAGTAATACATGATAAACAAGGTTCATAATTAAAAAAAGAGTTTTGTAAATAAGAGAATTACACTCGAACTTGAATCAAGTGAAGTAATAGAACGTGAAAAATGCTCAAATGTGTAATAAGTTAAAACAGTCAATTTTAATTTACTTTCGTTTTTAATTTTTAGCCCGCGTTTACTCGGCGTAATATAATATGCATCAAAACCGTTTTATTTTCTTACGATTATAAAGCTTATTACCTTAGCCAACAATTGTATTAGATATGACGTAATTTAAACTTAAAGATTCAAGAATAACCAAATGTTAGTATCACATATCTAGTATTTAATCATTAGAGCGAGTTCACTCGGAGCAAACACTTTAATATCCACCAGGTGCTACATATATTTCTACATTTCAAATATGAGTTGGTATAGTTTACACGTTGAAACATAATGAAACACATAAAGCCTCATTGTATTCAATAGAATAGTAAAGATATTACCTTCTTATCCACTTGCCACGGGCATCACGCACTCTGGAACACATATCGCGCTGCCTTGTAAGATATGAATTCATCTCAATCGCTGACAAAGCACTACGAAATGACGACGTGGAAGTTGTAGTGGAGTTTGATGTGTACTTGGTAGTCCAAATTTCGGTTACATTGTTCGGATACGATACAACTTTATTATGGCATTTACAACATCAAGAAGTATTGCAGATGTCTGTTGGTGCAACGCTTTTTTTTACATTATATATGAGTTCCATATTGCTAGATCGAGCACATGAAAGAAGATTGTCTTGTAGTATTCCTTGCCGCGCTTCTCATTGCATATTGTGCAACTTGTTGTTCAACGCGATCGACCCCACTCTTAGTGTCGTTGTAGTTCGCAACGACCATAGTTCTTTGTTTCATTTATTGCTCTATATATAAATTAAAAATTGTACTATAGAGTCATGTGTCGGACAAAGCAGTGTATCTTAACACGCGAATCTCTGTGTACGAACTCTAATTACCAAATGCAACGTGGAACGAATCCATTCGAGACTATACACAAGAGAAAAACTCTAAATCCTAATCTGGTGTTAACCTGGTATAACCATGCGTTACCATACGGTCACATTGCGCGCGATGAACTTCACATTGTTTTCCTCTGGTTAGTTTCACAAAGACTCACACGCAGCGCTGTCAACTCTCAGCTAGTGATGGGTTTGACACGATTTCAGTATCAATCTTGAGATTTCCTTGTTTAGTGCGAAGTTACGTGCATCTGAAAATCTTGCTACTTCTAGAGTTGGAACAATGACACATAATAAAAGGTGAGAATTAATTTGATCTTTATATTGTTATTAACATATTTGCAATTATTGTGTATTTTGATTCAGAATGAAGTCAGGCGTTAAGGTAAATAATGTATTGTGTTAAGAAACATAAATGAACGTTGTGCAGAGCCATGTACCGTTCATGTTACCACATGGTCACACTAGGTTTTCGTAGTAGCAATAAGTCTTGCAAATCATATTTTTTCCGTCCTAAGAAAAACTGTTCATTCGCATTTCCAGGTACTTAATAGTGTATGAAATATCGGAAGAACTTCAGAAACCGGATGAAATAGGCCATGGAGAAATAGAGCGTATATTTGTTGAGTCTCCAGAATCAAATATTTTATCTGGCGAGGATTCGGCAGATGAAGATGTTGGCGGTTTCATAGACAACCTCAGTGGGAGGCAATTCGATGCTTTGGCAGAAGTTGTATTCTCCCTGGACATGCGTTTGGGAGGGATTGATGTGGAGAAGCAGGGTCAGACTCTGGAACAAGGGAGTGAAAACATAGACAAGGAAGAAAGTAATATTTTGAAGAAACGGAAGCGAAATCAGTGTGATAACAGGGAAAAGTTGACACAAAACGATATCAGCAATTCGCTGCCTGTATTTCCGAGGGGGATTATTCAAAATATACTGACTTCAAACCTGCTGAACTTTTTGAATTTTTCTTTGATGAAGATATATTCGATTTAGCTATATGTGAAATCCAGAAAAATGCTCTGTTTAAAAACATGCTAGATCCTAATGTCTCTAAAAAAGATTTGAAATTATGTTTGGGTATTTTGTTTGTGTCAGAGTATAATACACTTCCAGGCAAGAGATACTATTGGGATTCTGGGGCTTATATGAGAAATTTAATGGTACACAACGGAATTAGATGGGATATGTTTATTCAGAGAATGAGGTTTTTGCATTTGGCGAACAACAACAAGGTGAGTGAATCAGATAAACTTTGGAAACTACGCTTACTAATGAATAAATTGAAAAGTAATTGCATCAAACATTTTGACCCAGCGCAGGCAATAAATGTTGACGAAGCAATGATAGCATACTATGGCAGACATGGTTGTAAAAAGCTTATAACAGGAAAACCTATGCGTTTCGGGTACAGGGTTTGGTGCCTGAATAGCCCAAATGGATACCTAATCAACTTTGATTTGTACCAAGGCAAAAATCTGCAATGGATAGCAGAATATGAACAAAAATTTGGAAAAGCAGACGTTCGTCTGTTATATATGATAGATGAATTTCCAAGTGACGTTAAAAAGTACCATTCAGTTCTATTTCGACAATCTTTTCACAAGCTTACCACTTCTGTTACATCTAAAGTCCTTAATGGATATGTTGTAACTGGTACTATACGTGAAAACGCGGTTCCCAAAGAATGCAATTTCTCGATGTCATCTGAATTCAAGAACCAGAAAAGAGGTTACTACGAACATAGAGGCAGTGAAGATGGTGTAGTCATATCAAGATGGCATGACAATTCAGTAGTCACAGTCGCATCCACTGCTCATGGTATTTTCCCACTAGGAAATGTAAAAAGATATTCCAGGTCAGCCAAGAAAGAGATCACAGTAGCTCGTCCACGTTTGATCGGAAATGGTATGTGAATGGTATGTGGTATGTGGTAAAATGAATGTAAATAATGTTGTGCATAACATGTATTGTACATAAAAAGTAAATCAAAGATATGTTTACTCATATAGGTTTACTTTCAATTTGTTATTTATTTATACATCCTTACCTTGTATAACGAGATTCCACCGTGCAAATTAAAAGACTGGACTAATGTAAGTTTATGAATGTAACGCAAATAGTAATACATGCACCATGGATAACAACATATTATGCATTCTCGTGATCCAATATAAAATAAGTTTATAGTTTAATGTTATATTGAATATCAAAGTTGTTATTATAGAAAAATATACACACATTAATTATACATCGTAATTGTCAATAGCTTAATACGATTGTTTCATTTTAGAATAAACTTCCACTAATTGGCAAAGTGTTTGGCGTAAGTATATATCTTTTACATACTGCATGCTTATAAATATATTAAAACAAATTTCAAATTTAGGCATTACAATGATTTTTCTAATGATACTTCCGCTTTACCTACAGTGAGGAGAAATAAAGGCCGTGGTTCTTTACTAGGTATTAATGAAATTAAAAATGTTCACATTATTTTCACAAATCTTTATTTCTATGGTACGTGTCACGTTTTAAAGTACTTATGTCTAAAGATCATATTGTTATTGAGTCACTTATCGTAATTGGAAAATAAGTTTATGTTTTCTTGTTATAAAAACTTTGTTCTAGGTTGATAAACATGACATTGTTGCTTGATGCATGACTTTATAAAGATCAAAGTCAATACATTTTCAACCAAATTATGGGAAGATGTTTTCCACAGAGTCTCCCAATTTGCTTTGTATCACATAGTATGCACCCCTACTGACTGTTTTACTCCTGGGAAATGATTAAACTAAGGAAATGTTCTGTCTATCCCAGAAAACGATATACGTAAGCCTGTGCAGTCTTTACTCGAATATTTGATTTACAGGGAATATGGAGTATTTCTAGCCAATGGATTTGGTCTTAACTCAGGAGTCTTCCGTTACTATTATGAATGGCATCCATCGTTTCTCACCTGTAACGACGTGCATCAAATTCGTAGTATGTGAGAAGACCCAATGTCCAAAAAGAGAAGATAGCGTGTTCAGTTTTTCGCCATGAAGTTGTTTTGGCACTCATGAAGCACCGATATTGTATGAAGTGAAAATAATATTTTGTAAATATTTATGTTAACAGCTTGTCTAGTAATGTTTTATTCGACGGAGTAATAATTGATTAGATACAATTGGCAACTCCGTACTTATTCTTCACACCATACAATCTTCATTGCACTACGTGATCCATTTCCTCAAAATGTCGACACTCACGATATTTTCCCGTTCACCTCACACAGTTTTGATGATTCAGTAAAGCTGTAGCGTTTATTTTATTCAACGAACGATAGTGAATCTCATACTCAGTCAGTCGTTCAATAATATTGAACATTTTAACGCATTGTCGACAAGAGAAAAACAAACTTTGAGTTTTCTGAGATCTACATATGTTTTGCTAATTGTTGTGCAATCATTGAGTTTAATTGCAGAATTTAAATACAATCATATTTTTAAAGTTATTTGTAATCTTATAATTGTTTATTACGCTGCACAATCCTACGATAACCTATACGTTTACATTATTTTATATTCTTAATTTATGGCTGCCTTTTAAGAATATTTCATGTCGTTAACTTTCCTTTAGAAGAATATTTTACTTCTTTCACCATTTAGTATAACCATTCCAAAATAAAGCCTCTAGTTAATATTGCGAAAGTGTTAGAAATAAATGTTACTAAATAAATTACCTTGAGTAACTGCTTATATAATATTTATTTCATTGCAATTTAAATTATGGCACATGCTAGATCTTTGAATAGCTTGTGTATAAATAATGCAATGGAATGAACCATTGAACAATTTGATGAAGATCCACTTAATTTGAATATCAGCCATCGCAAGTTATTTGTATTTCTAATCCACAATTGAGTTTTCAGACATCAATAAGGACATATTAACACTGGAAGAAATTTTCCTTCGACGCATATATATATGATGATCTTGCTGTTTTCTATATTGTGATGAAGAAAAACACTAATACTTCACAGGAAAGTTCACCGAAATGTCTTTAGGTTAAATTGAAAGCTACTGTTTTCATAATATTTATTATGACAGTTTTTTTAAATTACCATTTACCGTTTACCAATACAAAGATTAATTATTATATTTTCATATTTTTAGGGTGCCGGCAGGAGATCAAGTGTAAGTAACCAATATTTTTTCACGTTCCGGTTACAAATATAAAAACATTTGTATTATAAAAACGATATCAATATTAAAACACGTTCCGGTTACAAATTTTGGGAAATAGAGCACGTGGTCATCTGTAGTGACTGCTAATAGAAAACATTCATTTGAAACTAACGTTAATGATTAATGTTACTTTTAAAGAGTGTATTCAAATGATAGTAGCTTTTCACGTATATTTTATGAGAATGAATCATATTTTTGTTCCTCATTTGAAACGTAATAATATATTAGATTAAAATATAAGTTTCTATGTTGTACTTGCGATATAAATATTATTTTATACGATACGGAATCAAAATTAAGTCCCATTTATATTCCACCTTATGCAATGATCACTTTGTTTACTTTGTTTAATTTTTACAAATATGTGCCACAAGCTGTAACAATTTATTTCATCGTTGAGTTACATAACACAAACGTAAATAGTTGGATCAAATTTATACTCTCAAGGTGTATCTTCGATAAATTATTCATAATTCCGTAACTTAATGTCGTGAATCGATTATGGATTTATATGACGAGCATTTAATTACAATGTAACTGTATTATAATTCCCTATGTTAAGAAGCAGATATAAACGACACGACGAAGCAGATTGTTCTTATTTATATTGTTGTGCGTACCGGGTTTATCCACCTCGGTTAACTCGACACCGCACTCTTGGGTTCTCGTATTTGAAATCATGCATTTATTTATTTACGTATCCATTTTACTGGTTTCCGTTCGTAAACAAACTTCATGAAAAGTAAGATAGCAGAACTTCCGTAAAATAATTTTACTACAGGAATTTTTATCAATAACTCATATTATATTTAGGTCTAGCCCTATTACGATCCCATGTTAACCTGTCTTCATTTCGCTTACCTCGTAGGAGCTTTCGCGCCTCCTCTTCTTGTTGGTTTTCGTTTCAATACACAGCAGATGTATTCTTTCAAATTCCTAGACCCAACATGATTGACATAATCCCATTATTTTCAAATGAATTTCAATTACCCCACTCTGTCACGAAGTGATTTTCTGTAAAATGAAACGGAGCATATGTAGACTTCACAATTATTGGCATTCACCTATGTTTCAAGTCACACATTTTGAATGACTGAAATAAACAGGATGTTGAAGTTTCCCTTCTGTCCATTCCAGCATTTAGGATTTTGGTTCACCTGTTTTGTAACTGTATGTGAACAAATGCAAAAGTGGTAGTTTAATTATTTCACAGACAAGGTGATTCAAAGTGTTGTCAGATAGAGATAATACATATTATGAAATAAACAGTTACGTTGTAGGGTGAATGAGGTGAATCGTGAGCTCTATATTTAATTTAATTTTACATTATGATTTGCAGGATTTTCTAACATTGCTATAGAAGTAAATCTCTGTATAATAAAGAGCATTAAACGCACACTTTAATGATGTTAGTTAAACTGTAACATAATGGCGTATTATTAACGCAATAACACATCAATAAATAAACAGATATGAAGCAGTAATGAAGCATAGTTATTCCAAACCTATTGACCAGAACGATGAGTATCTGTTTAGTTGCTTAGATTTATCCTCATAATTATTTATATTAATGTTAAGATAATTCTAATCAATTTAAATATTAAATATTTAAGTTATCTTATTTGTTGGTATCGTAATTCCTAAATACGTTTGATATTTTTAAATGCTTATATTGCAGTAGAGGTATAATATGTTTATCCTTTTCTTTTAGAGCACTCCATCACTCGCCGACATCCTATTAGGTGTAAGTTATACTTTCTGATCGTTTTATTCTTCTTTCATTATATTAAATAATTGTCTAATTACTTAATCGCATATTGAGATATATAAGGTATAATTCTACTGGATATTAGTATAGTGAATCTCTCGAAATAAAAGTAAAGGAACATTCAATGACAATTCATTAAATATAATAATATGATGCAACTGCATAATGCAACAAGCATGGTAATATTCGCTACTCAGGTGAAATAGACGTTTCTAATTATTATGATCTAAATGTCTGTATATATTTTAATAATTTTTGTTGTTCTGACTCATTAATTTCTTCGTATTATATTCGGCATTGCACTTAATAGTAAGAACATGTTCAGTTACAAAAAATATGATTATACTTAAACTACAAAATAGGTAATTAAAATCCTCACACATACCTTCCAAATTCACATTCTAATAAAATCTTCTTTGAGGCGTACAATTATGTATTGAAATAGGTTTTGAAATCAAATATAATCATTGTTAAAGTAAGAAAAGCTATTATTACTAAATTATTAAACAGCATTGATGAATAGACATAGATTAAATTTGTTAGCTAAGATGCTTATGATTAAGAAATGACAGTAAAACAGTCTAGTATGTATGATCTATAATTGAACTTAATCTAAAATTCATAATGGCATCGTGTAATGAAAATTTCAAAGCTTGGAAGTGTTTTTTAGATCCAATTTAAATTACGAAACATTATCAGCTGTTAATGAGTATTATGGAATGGAGGGATATTGACAAAAAAATATTAGGTGTGGCTTACAGAATGACATCATTTCTTAAGTATCCTACTAATGTGACTAGATCAGAAATACAGGTACAGGTAACAAGTTGTTTGCAGCTATAAATATATGTGGGAAGATTTAACCCTGCGTTAAGCGCGTAAGTTTAAGGTGTGTCACCCACCTATTAAAATGTATCTAGAATGCGTGAAGTCTTCTTGAAACTACGATTCTTTCATTTATTTCATAAAATGTTATTATACAATTTATAATTTCGGTTGTACACTGTGTTCTACTGAGTATAACGGACTTTTTTATGATTACCAGATTGATTGCAAGCATGTTAGACAAATATCTTTGATATGTTCTCCACACATCCATCTCTCACATTTCAAGCACCACTACCTTGTAGTTTTGGCTCTTCTTCTTCCACAGGCATGGCAAATTGCTTTGGAGCCTGATGGCTTCAAGATCGACCATTCTCTCTTTCTCAACAGCAAGTAACAGCTGTAGTCAGTTTTTCTTCGGATACGGTAACATGAATATTGTTATTGACCTTATATACACGGTTCTTCACAGAAAGGATAAAAACTTAATAGTATCGACTGCTCCATTAGTACCAAGAATCCCTTAATAACTCTCCTTTGAATTCAATAAAGTAATTTGACATACTTATTTCTAAAAATATTATAAGCATATATGTTTCGCATTATTCAAATATTGCTATACCATAGCAACGAAAACTATTGTTTAACCATTATTATTGATGGATAGAATAACGTGACACACTAGCTAGTAATGCACTATTTCATTAAAATCATTGATAGACTTCTCATTTCTTAGCGATTAGCTTACGCACCTTTGATGTGGAAGACCCATATCCGATTCTAGGCGAAATTATTGTGTTTCCGCTTCTACGTTGCGCACGTTCGTTCCGTCACATATAGACGAGCGGTGAAAAGAGATATTAAACTAAAAATAAACTCAATTCACTACTAATGATTTTGCATTATAAATATATCTGTACCGCGAAACAGGTTCGCGTTTTTGCAAGTGAGTTTTCCTCTTGTCTTCAAGAGACTTTTTTTTTTACTCAGTGCGGTCGCGTTCTTGATGTTTCCACACTATAATTTGAAACATAAGAAAAAACAATAACTGTCAAGTGTTTCACGATGTATATGTCACTATGTGAGTCATAACTTTCGAATCGAAACCTTGTTTCCTACGCCAAAGACGGGTACGTTAGATCATTGACTAGAAATTCCGACTAGGAGATTGTTTTAACAGTTTGGTGAATCAAAAAACAATGTATCGTATGCAATTTTCAGCAATGAGTTACCCTTAGGTTCGTCGTATAATTATTATTAGATATGATTAGTCGTACTATAAATACTCGTTTCAGATTCAAATTTTTGATACAAAATTTCTGAAAGAAATCTGATACAGTGTTCCTTTCTCTGCAAGTGTCTCAGCTAAAAGAACTAACCTTTTGTAAGTACACTATTTTTATAAAATATGCATATTAAATAAATGTTCCTAGACACGGAATATTTTTATAAATATTAGTAATGAATATATGTTTCACCATTCGGACAGGTTTGTCTGGCATTTGGGTGGGTGTGTAAGTGCTCGACGAGGGCCGAATAAAGAACAAGATTTCATGTAATAATACTTGAGATTATCAGAATATTGTTATGTATATATCGCTTTGGTAGTGACTACTGGCGAATTGAAACCTGGCATTCAGTACGAACTAGAATTACCGGGAAAAATAATTTACGTTTCGTTAGAATGGAATCGAGATTTCTATAGACGTACAAGTCTTTTGTTAAATACGTAAATTCTGGTTTAACGAAATATAGGCGAAATTGCACAATATTAACCTTTCTTATAGAATCTACGTTAAAGATATTGGCAGCATAATTCAGCTTGTCTCCTTAAATGCCGGGATCTACCGAATTGTATTGTCGAAGTGTTTATGCTTCAGCGCACATACTGAAAAATATTACCATTCAAAAATCAATATGGTTGCAAACGTTTTGAAGTTTTCGCATTTTTGTGAAGGTAACAATTTGACTTTAACGCGATTACGAGATCTTTTTGTTTCCATATAATAAGAATTAAAATGTCAATAATGAGTCTCTTGTCTAATAACAATTAGACGATTAACTCTACGTAGCTCATTCATGAAAGTTGAATACGATAGAATGTTGCACCAAAGGACGCTCTATCGAAACAATCTCCCAATGGCAAACTCTTGTCAAATTATTATTAAACAAGAAATACAATAATTCTACCTTTGTGATAATACTTGTTTATTATCTAGAATTGTAAAATTATGTTTACCATTAACAGACACATACTTTCTGAAGTAAGCATTATACTCGTTTTCTATTTTGAATAGGTACTGGTTTCTAAACTTGGGTGGCCTTTGCTCGATACCGGGTGCTAATTATAATGTTTTCAAGGTTGATTTTGAATACGAAATATTTTGAGATTTGCTTGTTTCGCTTCAAGCGATTGATCGTTCTAGATTTTATCTTTACAGTGGATAGGATAAAAATCTGTGCCCTTTATAACTGCTAGCTAAGAAATTAATTTCTATCACTGCCTCCTGAACTGTTATTGCGTACTTGCATGAAATGCGTTTAGCAGCGTTCTCCTTAGGTGCGCACGTTCCAGGTTTGATTCATGGTTGATAAGCGGGCAGCCCAGTTTCCTTTACATGCTTTAGATTTATTTCCAAGTAGGAAGGTCATGTGTTTCTGACCCAGATCTACGTTGCTGATCCATTGTCTTGGGAAAAGACGTGGCGGTTTTCTTGCTCTTTTCACTACTAGTAACTCGAATATTAACGCTCGTTACTAGGCGACGAAAATTGTGTTTAGCTCGTACCAATCAGCGTCAAGAATACTCTGATGTATATATCACTGTTTTAGTCATCAATGGCCTATCAAAACTTTATGCTCCAAGTCAAAGCCGAGTGCACTAACCCCATAAACACGGAAGAGATCTAGAAGTGAATTCAATAAACTATTTACACATACTGAAATACGATTATAAGCTATAAGCACGTGTCTCACATTATCCAAGCCAAAAATAATAGTTCTTAAACAATAATTTCCGTTGCTAGGTTGTAGCATTGTTCGAAGTTATTAAATAATTTTCAGCTCTAATGGTACGTGCGATAAGTATCATGAGCTTATTTACGGACCCCTGCAAAAAATTCCACAAACTTCACTGTGAAGAGTTAGTCCTTGCGAAGTTAGATGAGGAAACATTCGTAACCTCCGTAAAGCATTCGGTAACACTACCAAAGTTTCAATTAAGAAGCTTGCACGGTAGAAGGAAGTAGACAGAACTTACTTTATTGCGTATAAATAGGTTATGATAAATCTCTGTAATCGTGCATCCTACAAAGTGGGTTATGAAAACGAACTCCATCACTTGCTGCGAAGATCACTTCCCTTGACGCTCAAAATCAATCTCGAAACAATTGCAATTGCTACACTCTGACTGATCAGAATCTCTTAAAGAAAATACGATGGCTGGAAAGAAAAAAGTGGCAACAGACATATCATTCAGGAACCCTTTATTGGACAATCATGAAACTTCTACAGGCCTTCAGGTAATCCCCTGCAGTATGTTGCATCCGTTGTCAAATATAGGGAGGTCGCAGGATACCACCAGCTGTGCCCTTTTTGTTGATGTCTGCAAGAGAGCTCCCTATAGCTCGAAGTATGTTATCTCTGCTGCGGAAACGCATCCCTCGCTGGTGTTCTTTCATCAAAGGGAACAGATCAGTCACATGGACTAATGTCTGGTGAATAGGTTGGGTGCTCTAGAACCTCCCAGCCCCATCTTGCAAATAGGTCCATCACAACACCTACGTTGTGACAACGGGCGTTGTCATGCTAAACAATGTGTGGATCCCTGATGCAGTTGGGTCGTTTACTACGGAGTGCAGGACGGAGATGTTCTTCCAGAAAGCTGCGGTAATATACTACATTCACGGTCTGGTTCGGAGGAATTGCATGCCGTAAAATGACACCTTTTACATCGTATGACACTATCAGTATTACCTTCACATTTTCAGGTTCCTGACCCAGCTTGAGGGTCGGGGAGATGATGGGTGCCGCCATTTATTTGATTGGCGCTTCAGTTACGGCTCATACGTGCGTGCCCATCTTTTGTCAAGTGCGATAATTCTGTCCAGGAACGTGCGACCTTCCAGTCTGTACCATACCAAATGATCACCCATGAGGGCGTATCTCAGCAATTTCTAAACATCCTACCTTGTTCGCCAACTCCCCCGCAGTCCATCTTCTGTCGACATGCTGCAACGATTGTATCAATTCAATGACTCGTTTGTCGACTTCATGGCGTCCTCCACCTGCTTCCTGTTCTGCACTGCCACGTCGTGCACGAAATGCTGCTACCCAACGTGCCACTGTCCGATACGGTAATGAGTCATCCCCGCATGCTTCACGTAGTCAGAAGTAACATTCGGTGGCGTTTTAACCACGGACCACGTTGATCTTTATCCATGAACGTTGTTCTAACTTGGAAAACTTCACCATTAGAGCGGTGTGCTAGGCAATCTGCATTCAACACACTTCACTACGATCACAGCCGCTCCTACCCTAGCGGCAACACCCGCGTTGTATAGATCCATCTACCCGTCAGAAGTGCTGCCAACTACAGCTCACTCAAAATTCCCTGTGCGGGGATGGGGCAGTGTTGCCATGTTTTTCTTTCCAGCTCTCTTAAATATACCGTTATGGTAACTCTTCTTTATCTAGAATGCTCCGTTTTAATCCTTGTTTAAAATTTAACCTCTGACATGAAAATTTGGGTGTAGAGACGTCGGTGTTATAAACCATGTGTAAGAAAGTACTTTCCATATACCATGTGTATATATTCTACGTATACTTAAATCTCTCCTGCAGACGTGATTTTCGTGTCCTTATTCGTACGTCCGGAGGAACTGTAATTTCCGCACACGCTTGTAAACGCATAAAAGGGCACTCCACCGAGAACAAAGATCACCACCAATCAGAAACATACAAAATATACGATAACACGAATACTGTTATTGATCTTATATACAGAGTTCTTCACAGAAAGGATATAAACTTAATAGTATCGACAGCTCCATTTGAACCGAGAATCCCTTAATAACTCTCCTTTGAATTCAATTAAGAATTTGACATACTTATTTCTAAATAATATTATAAGCATATGTGTTCACATTATTCAAACAATGCTGTAGCTTAGCAACGGAAGGGATTGTTAACCATTATTACTGATGAATAAAATAACGTGAGGCACTGGCTAGTAATGTATAATGTAACGTAATGTAATGTAATGTATAATCTTCATAAGGCAGTATATCTAGATATTTCTTTAAATTCACTGCTAAAGCTGTTTCATTTCTAAGCGGTAAGCGCACGGCTTTGATGTACAAGACCAGTATTTGATTCTAAGTGAAATTGATTCATTAATCAGTACGTATTTCATAGTGTGCAAATTCTCTATCACATATCTAGTTTACACGTGTTATAGCAAATTTATTTTCAAAATTTTCTAATTCTAGCCTATGATGTGTATTCTGTTTATTTGGAGAAAATAACAAAAGTGTAGTTGTTCATACTTCCGTTTAAATAAGTTATACTTCAGTGATAAAATGAACTAGTGAAAAATGTAATTAAATGTTTGCAAAAGGTAGGTTTAAGAGAAAAAAAATACATGCTTGTGTGTATATTGTAGACACGTAATGTTTTCAAGGACGCTGAAAATTGCTCGAAGGGAATACTTTAAAGAAAAATATAGCATTCAATCATATATGAATTACATTGATAAGAATAAAGGAAAGTAAACGAGATATAAATATAATATTTTCCGTTTAAAATATATATCTGGTGTAGTTGATAGCAAAATCTGAACGTTCACATGTAAAAGAAATTATTGCGCAAGGAAGAGATTTTGCTATCAACGAAATCAGATATATTTTTAAACTGAAAATATTATAATTATATATCGTTTACTTTCCTTTTTTCTTATCAATGGTGCTGTGTTTAATCTTACATATCACAATTTAATCTCTTACTCAACATGTTTTACCTACTGACATCACAATCTACTTCCAATTGAAAAACTTTGAATTAAATTAGAAAGCAACCAAAGGTGTGAAACTGTTACCCGTGTTCTGAAAAATTTAGATTAATAACTCCTAGGATGGATTGTCAGTTCCAAATCATTATCTGATCCATTTAAATTACGTTATTTCGAGCTCCAAGAACTGATACTGCACAATAGAAAGATGCCTGTGTAAAATATATTGCACAATACAAAGATGAATATATTCTAATGAAATTGCCAGGCCAATTTCAAGAGGAAATAGCTGTTACGCCGCCTGGTAGATTGCACTGGACAAATTGAACTCATCATGTCCGTAATAGCATATCTTACTCTTTCAACACAAGTTGCGAAAATAATGTCACTTATAGTTGTTGTTTCTTCATTTTCAACCTAAATGAAATTAACTACAATTTCAAATTTTCTCTCTATTAACTTTGTACGAATTATCATTCTATAATAAATTTAATTCAGTTTATTCGTCTGCAGAATCCCCGTTCATTATCTGCGAGCCCTCAACTGTTATTTTAAAACAGCTCAAACAACTAAGTTAACAGTTTTTATTAGTGCTCTTGACCCTTATAGAACTTGGTTCCGAAATTGAGTAAGTAACGTAACGGTGCTGTTTTCTTCGTGTACAACATAAGCAAACAACGTAAATAGCATACAACTTGTTGCGAAAAACCGATCATTTTAACGGAGACAAGCTAGATTAAAATGGTAGGAGTATTTTTTACTATAGTTGCATGTTGCAGGAATGTTTTTGGTTATAGAATGTTAATCTCAGTAGAGGTTATGTGAACAACCTACTATCTAAACTTTAGAAATAGAGGAGTTCTGTTGGTTAGACAACAAATCATATTTTACTTTTGTATGATATGTGAAATGGTTATTCTAATATATCAAGGAAACTACTATGTATGTGCTATAAACTAACCTAATTTTAAGTGTTCGTTTAGATTGAAACTAAAACAAGCGTCGATAATGTGAAGCACAAAATTTAATTTATTATATTTTCTTGTTTGAACAATCAGAAAGAAAAGTCGATTTAGTATATCGCGAGTAGATGACTTACATGAGGGGAAACTATAAACACAGTTTCAGTTCATTTTGATTTTTGTGATTTTGTTTTTATCAATATCATATTGAATAAACGTTGTGAGAAAGGATGTGCGTGTTAGTTAAAAGTGACTCAATTGATATAGTGTTATTTAGCTTTTTACAATATCGTAAAAACTTTAGCTCAATCTACAAAACCCAAATTTCAAAAGAAGAAAACATATTAAAGTTGCAAATAATTTACTTTAGGTTAAACCGTTCTCAGTTTCTGAAATATTTGTCAATGTACACATCTCTATTTTTCATTTATAAGTGTAGAAATTTATAATTCATTCAAGTGCCAATATATTTCTAAAATATTAACTAAATTATTTAATATTTTTCAGGATAGTACATTATTTGACCTTATAGCCAAAACAGTAAGTATTAATGCTAATTGCATATAATTCACATGCTTATTGTGGTTATTTGTATTTTAATAGAACACCTACAAGTGAAGCTATAGTCTAAACTTCAGGTACGAAAGTATACGATAAAATGTTTCGCCTTATATGTAAGATATATAATTCTTTTCGTAGAGTACCATCCAGTGACCTAATCATTCATCTCCGAAATAGGCTCAAGTACTTGGTTAAAGCTACGTATATAAGGATGTTTAGCAAGATCTATGCGCTATAAGAATCTAATAAAATGTATACTCAGCATATTTTATCAAGCTATAATTAGTTTTACATAAAAATTGAATATAAATTAGTTTTATATAATGTTCAATTTTTCTTATTATTCGCCGAAACCAAATGAAGAAATAAGTGATTAAAAGCGTTAGACTTGGTGTTATTGTATTCAATTTATTCTAAGATTTCGTAGGTTTACAAGCAATTTCTATTTCAAACGGAGGACATTGTGATTCATTATGTTTTAACGATATCTTGGAAACTTTGAAGGAGCAAAGTTGGAACATTCTTTGAATGAGTCAGCGTAATGTACTAATCATTCGATAACCAATTACATTCATATTGCTGCATTCATATTCAGTATAAGGCAGAAGTTTAAATATTTTAATCTACACAGATTCAGTAGAATGTTTGAAAACTCTACTTTTCAATCCAAATTATAAAGATATTATCGTTTAGTTTTTTCCACACATCTTGATGAAATATTTATTACAAATACTTCTTCAAAAATGTGCATATTGCCAGCAACAGTTTTGATAGTATTCTTGCAGTTGGATTTGCCCTTGAAATATTATTGTTTGTTTACTTTCCGGTTACTTTTCCTTACTTAGGAAAGTTGTTAAATTGTAGCTGATTCATCACCTCTTACGACTGTTTCTAATGTATATCAGATATGTTCGATCTTTTACATATATCTGTTTATATCGCTGATAGATAGCGTTTCACTTAGGTTTTCATATAGACAGTTGTACTCATAGATAAAAAAATACAAATAAAAAAGTCCATTCACAAAATAAGAATAATTTGTTAAAGAAGTCCTAGTTAATTTTGCGTTTTCCTTAAAAATACATTAAATTTTTACAATTATTTTATATAACAACACACAAATGTCTTGACCATCCGCAATAAATAAATAATTTTCCGTAGTGTTTTGTCCCAGTAGAACTCGACCAAGGCAATATCCGTAGCATTTCGTCCCGGCGTAGTAACGTTTCGTCTCAGTAGCTTTTCAAGTTATTTTTGTTGATTAGTGAACATGCTAATAAGTAATAAGAGTTTCGTCCCAGCGATACAGAAGTGATGACACACGAAAGTGGTGGAAAAAGTGTAAATATATATATATATATATATATATATATATATATATATTCACATTATCTGCACTGGATTTTATGTTATGGGTCTCCAAACATTGCGATTTTCGAAAATTAGCTTTGTTCAACCACAAATGATACACTTGAAAAGACTTAAATGTTCACAAAACAATCTCTGTGTAGTAATCAGAGACAGATGTAGAAAGTAAAAACTGAGATTGCTAGCCAGAAGACAGGCCGTGATAGATATATTTAGATATAAAAAATGTATAAGTAAGAGCTTAAATTATTTTTGACACTCAAAATAGTGGGAACCTAGGTCTCTTGCCCCAGGCTAGATCCGCCATTGCTAGTAATAATATGTTGCAAAACATCATCCTGACAAATGTGTTTATAGCATATAAGGAAGTACGGGAGTCTATCAGGACGTGTGCTGCCTTAGGCTTTTTGAAGCCAGGAGAAGTGGAGGAAGGATGGCTACATATCCAAAGTACCACAGAAGACCACCAAAGGATTGCTGAATTTCCGATTACCAGTGGTTGGAAAATTCACAAATATTGGTTGATAAGTGGAACTGCTACCAATGACGACACCGAACAAATAACTTTCTACAAGGTTCGAACCATCGCATAAACTCAGTTGTCGGTAATCGAAACCCCGTGTGAAACATTTGGTTGTATTCTTGAAAAAAGAAACAGAACGTTCAGATGGAAAGATTATGACAATGGAGTTGAATTTAGAAGAGGTGGAAATGAAATAAAAGTATGTTTCGGTGGACGAGAGAATTGTAAGAACAACTGAGTCACTAGAAAAGTCAGGAGACGTCGGGAAGTTTTCAAGAAATGTCTCTTACATAATATACATGGATTAAGAGGAGAGGAAAGCCGTTATGACTGACGTATGAGAATATTGGATGAAGCTCTTTATAGAAAAGAATATTTGAATATCATTTAATAAGTGACAAAGCGCTGATTGCATTTTCTTTATTTTTGGGAATAGGTCTTAAGTTTTAAGGTCGAGTGTGGTAATTCCGTGGATTTTTAATTTATAAAACTTTTAAAAACTAATCAATGAATTAAGCGGCCGGGACCCCCCTTTCGTATATGCTGAGTGTGAATCTTATACGGTAGCTCCACCTGTGTCAGAAAGGTCTCATAGAAAAGGGTACGCAGTAATGGCAGGTGCTAACAATGGTCTTTATCGCACCGTAAACATAATCAATATATATGTAAGTGTATAAGTATTGAACGAAACAGTACTCTATTAGGTGGTGGGCCCAAATCTATAAGCTTCGTGTTGAAACGGTATTGAGGAGAAATGCTGCTTGGGACGAAACGATACGACACGTGGTGGGATCGGGACGAAACACTACTTGGGACGGAACAATACGACACGATAAATAAAACGGACAGAAAAATACAAAAATATTTAATTAAAAAGGAATCCTCTGCCCTTTTACAAAAATACTGAATGTTCCTGCTTTACTTTGCAAGTATCTGACCGTACGTTTCAGCGCATTTATTTTGAATTACTAGGAGTCACAATTAGCAATTTAATTACATTTACACATTTCACAAATTTCATTATTGTTTGACATTATTCATAATTGACTATCGTATCAACAATTATATCTATATATATTTCTGTTTTGTTTTATTCTAAGCCTGAACAACTTGCCCACCGTTTTCAACCACAAGTCCAGGTGAGTTCATGCATAAATTACTTATCATGTTTACATATCTAAATAAAATTGTCGGTATAAGATAAATTATATACCGTAATGTCGTAATTTAATAAGTGGTTTTAACACAAGTACTTACCTAAAGTAGAATCAACACACATATAAATTAAATTTATAAGTAAATTTTCGCTGTATTTTTAACATTTTTTTATCTTTGTAAGGAAAATATTTTTTTCTTAGTTTCACTTTCGTATTCTTTGTAAGTTCTTTCCTCGTCTACATAATGTTAACTACATTTATAAAATTTTATTTTCTGAAAAGAATAGTTATCTCTGTTTACGTAAGTTTTAGAGAAATGGTAGAAAGTTTTGGACACGAATGTGCCTAACTGTTGCTTCTCTACCGAAAGGCTACCTTCAATGAGTATTGACTTTTTTTAAAGATAAATCGAAATTTCAATTTTCTTTATCACAAATGTTTCAACCGAAGGAAGTGACTAAACTAAATTATGTTCCAGGTTCAAACTTTGTTCACGAATTCATATTAAACACCGCAAAGATTTTTATTAAATATATGATTATAAAACGTGAAATTAATATATTAGAGATAGCGAGCTACTATATTTAAATTAATAGATAAAAATCACTACTAAGCAACGTGCTAGAAATGTTTTAAAAATCATTGCCGACGGTTCAGTGCAATTCTCGTGATGACGATGCAGGGAAAATTGGTGCTATGAATAATGAGATGTATACACAAGCTTCATCCTTTCCTGTTCTGAAACTGTTATTGTCGATTACGCAGGTGTAGGTTACATTTTTAAATAACAATATATCATATGTTGAATGTAATCTCTGTTACGTAAAGAACTCACCAGAATACTCAACTCTTATTTTGCAGTTAAAACATCCTTCACTCCTTGAATGCACATTTTAGATTTTAAGATGTGAAACAATCGCCTTAGTCGAAAGTTTCATTAAAAGAATACTATTTTCAAAGATTCTATTGCACTACAATAATAAAAGCGACATGATGATTAATGATTATAGTGTAACGCTCATGCAGTTATAAAATGGAAACATACCATTGCATCATTTAAAAGGAAAACATACGAAATTGCTGATAGTGTTCCTATTATCTTCTATAAATAGTTATTATATCATTTTTCTAGTCAATTACACTAGTACTTATAAAATATTACATTCGTTTCGTATTTCTAAAATCGCCTATCTTCTACGACAAGCAAAATTAACAAAAAAATAGTTCAAGGTAGATATGAATTATGTTGAAAATTTTACTTCAATGTGTTGTCTAAATATTTTAGGTTAATAATGTAAAAATTGTTCACTTGTATAATATATGTTAAGTCTCAACATTTCAGATATTATAGCTAGTCCAAACTTTATTCTAATAAATACTAACGAAGTTAAGTAAGTTACTAAAGGTTATGCGTTCGTATACACATTTACAAATCATTCTCTACATGCGTTAAACATAAGATATATGATCAAACTATTCATTAGCTGCTGTATATTTGTAACATTTAATATAAATGTGCGTAGTATAAAACCACTTCTTTTAGGGAATAATATGTGATATTCTCTATTGGCAGCTGAAAATTATTTTCCAAAGAGATATTCACGACGAACAATTACGATGTAAATATCAAAATTTGAAAGAGCTTCACTGTAAATGACGATGAGTTTATATTGGTTGTTAGTAGCAAGCCTATATAAAACGAAATGCTTAGTTGGATTTAGTTCTGAACTACTGTGTTTGCTGCTCTACCATGGATGTAAAAGAAATGAGTGTGTGGGCAAAATTCGCACATTTAAACTATTATACAATTGCAAGGTATGAAGGTAAGAACACATTCCTCCCCAAAAAATTTCCATACTCATCATAATCTGGTATGATAAAACCTTACTAATCTTATAATTTATACATAACAGGCTGCGTTTCAACAAGACGTCCCACCGGAGTCTACTCCTTTGTCAAAAGAGGTAAGTAAGTTATTAATATTTAATGATTATAGATAACATAATCATGATCAACTTCTTACGCTCGTTGTGTAAATATAAAATGGTTAGAGCTTTGACTGATACCTTTATCATTTTTAATAATTAAAATATTCAACTACAAATGACAAGGCTATTCATTAGTGTCTTTCTTGTAAAATATTTCCTGAAGTGGCGTTACAAAAAGAAGATGGTTACTTTTAAAGGTTATGCAATAATGCACATACACACATACAACCATATATATATGGTATTTCATAAATAAAAATAAATATAAATAAAGAACTGTAAAAATTTTCACAGTTTGAGAATTGTTGCTTTCTGAATCAGTATGAAAACTACCGAAACAATGAAATATAGAGATTCCAGTTAATAGACATATTAAGAGAATTATATCCTGTTAAAAATATGCATGTCAGTAATATTGAACAATTGCTGAGAGCCGTTTATAAGAACATAAGATCATTTCGATAACCAATACGAAATGACCAGTGATCCATTTGGGGTCACTTTGTAGGTGCCAATGGCATAAATGAGAAGTGCTTCTTATTATCCCGTAATGTGGCCAGTGTCAAGACAGGCATCAGAATGAAAACCATCACCTACAATGTAATGAAAGAGTTCACCTACATGTATAGAAAAAATAATTGCAATCTGTAATGCAGTCTACGTTATTCGAAACCCACTTCTGTTTTAAGATGAAAATGATTAAGAGAGAAAGAAAGATAATAATTTCCAAGTTAATTGAGTACACGCTATTTGCATGCGTATTCATGTGGTAAAAACGAATGTTTGATTTTTAAGGTCAACATTTGGACAACATTTCTTCTGTTTATTAATAGATGTAAAATTTATTAGAGTAAATTGAAATTTGTTGTACTGTCCTTACTAAACAAAGAGCGTAAAATCGTAGCAGAAAGATTACATTATAAATTATATAAAGATCAAGACGACAAGTAAAATTTCCCTTACTATTGTTGACAAGATTGTCATTCAATACAGTTGTTGTTGAGGAAGACACCACAATCAGTTTTATACCACAACAATCAGTTTTAACATTACGTCAGAGCAATTCATATCGACAATCTATTGGTAAAAGCATTGTCTTCAGGTATTATCTTGCGAGTCCTGATTGCGAAGAATGATATTCCATGCAGCTTAGAATTTTCCAGGGATATACAACATTTCTTGCTACGTTACTGCAATTGCTCGTTGTTTTGTGCCAACTTTGTTCACAACGTGAGGGTAAAATCCTAAGATAGGTAGATAGAAGGACTATAAGAAGAAATTTCAGAATAGAGCAAGATATAGAAAGGCGACAATCATCAGCATCAATCCGAGAATAGGTTTAAATTAGATAGTAACTTGGATTAAAATTTACTGTCTATTTCTGCACTTAAACTATTTGAAATGTGGACTTCTAGTTGAACGTGGATCCGAAACAATCTTTGTGTGTTGAAACTTTCAAACCTCTCCACGATGATTTGAACGTGGAAACCCATGTTCCTAAGACACGTGTGCTAACTAGTAAACTATAAAGTGATGTAAAGTGTTGTAATTTGTCAACTACAGCTTAATGTTCGTTTTCGCTACCGAAGGTTTCTACCACGGTGGATCAGTGGCAGAGTGCTTACACGTTGTGCGTGGAGCCGTGCTGCAGTACTTAGCCAAGTAACTTTGTGTTGGATAACATCGTGTCCGTGGGTTTCCTCGAGGTAGTCCCACTAAATCCTAAATTCACACTCTACTAATTCTTCATTCATCATTAATTTGTCCTAATAATCCGTCTCCCCTAGGCGAATGGGAATACTTGTGGGACACTAAACTGTAAGCCTACACTTCATTTTCATTTATCAATTTAAGGATATGTACGTCATTACACAACGTACTCTACCAATAAATATTACCTAATTCTTGTTACAATACACTCTTTGAGAAAATCAGTGGTAGAAATATGACAACTTATAGATGAAATTAAGAAAAGTCAGTGTATACATTTTGTGCATAAAATTACAAAACGGCCTAAGAACAGGCGAGACTAAAGAAGAAATCCTTTCTAAGGGACTGAAAACAGAAGAGAGAAAACCTACTTTGAAATAAGATAATTAAACTCATGTGTTTGCCAATTGGAGACGTACGAGACGTTCACGAGACGGAGCGAGATGAGAAATAAACTTTTTCATCTCCTTTCGTATATCTATCTATCTATCTTACCAGAGGGACCTCTGTAAGTATATATATATATATATATATATATATATATATATATATATATATATATATATATATATATATACTTACGGAGATCCCTCTGGAAGTCTAACAACTATAATTTTTATATGACTTTAGCATTCATGCAGGTGATGTGTGAACCATGATCTCAGAATCCTTTCATTTTCTAGTCGACAAACAAAATTGATTAAATTCATGAAGTCGATATAACAAGCTAAAACTTACTCTCATCTGACCTTAACCACACTAAGTGAGTGTCATGTCGAACTGATTTTATAACTTGCGCGTGTGAGGTCGGACGAATATAATTTTACATTGATTTTCAGTTTCTGAAAAGTCAAATTCACGTGAATTGTAAGGTTGACTAAGCATAATATCGTAACGGTTAGATAAGCATAATGTTATTACTAGTATTACAAGGCAACAGGAAACAAAACGAGGAGAAATAAGATTTTGTCGTCCCATCTTCTAAAAGCATTATTTTTAGAATTGTTGTTTTGTATCGATTTTCGGAGAACGGTTTTTGGTTTTCTATCGATTCTCGACATTGTTTTCTAATCCTGCCTCGTTTCCTCAATTGAAGAACAAATGAATGGATGCTTTTTCCTTAATTTTATTTAGATGATCTCTTCATCATTCCATGTAACGAGAATTTTACGTTCAGGGTTTCATTTTCTTTAGGTAGAAAGTAATGTGATTAATTCTAAACTAAGTTTTTTTAAAAATCGAAATTTCCTTTTATCTCACGTTTTTGGCTCTTAACAAAAATGATGAATGTAGTAAAACCAAGGATAACAGGATCTACTTAAACGTTCAAGATGTATTGAAGTTCAGTGAGAACGAATGGTATGTGCTGTGCAATGATTCCAGCTAGTGGTGTACACATAATTTCACACATAAGACAGTTTCAGCACTCGAACGAATATCTTTTCTCTTCAAGTTAGATTTTTGTATATTTATCCTAATGTAGTAAATGTTTACAAGTTATGAGTGGAAGTATTTATTTTAGAAAAAAGAATGGGTAGTATTTTGGGATTCGTCCGGTGGAATGAACAGAATTACGCTGAGACAGTCATATGAAACACTTCTGTATTCTGTAAAGAAGCACTTTACAGTTAATTACCTGAAACTCATTTTCATAATTACTTATAAATGTATGTACGGATAGTTATAACTAGAACAATGGATAAACATTGCATGCATCTTTGTATAAACCTTAAATTTGTTTGTTTCAGGAAGCTCAACGCCTCGTTTATGAATTCATAGACGAAACTGAAAATACAACTCAAAGATTATATGGCGAGGTAAAGCAAAACTAACTTGAAGTTACAATTATTGTAAAGAATCTGGAATGCTATTGTATGTGCTAAACATGTACTGTTTACGAAACGGGATTGATTGTAATAACGGCTATGACAGCCGCAAAGTTCTTCCTTTTGTACAATTCTACATTTTAGTAAATAATTAGTTTTACTTGCATTTAAAATATTGGCCATATTAGAATCAATCCCCGTTTTCTAGCAATTTTTAATTAGTTATATAGCTTCTCTTTTCTATAATAAAAAGTATAGTAACACATTACGTAATGGCTTCGTTAGAATAAGAATTCTATATCTCTGCTTTTCTTGATTTCTTTATACTTAAGAAATTTGAAAAAAAAGTATTTCTTAATGAAATATTCATCAAGGGTAAGTAGATATGAAAACATATAAGCAGATTCGGTATCTAGTTTCCATAATACGAAATCACGACGTAAATAATTTATTGTAAGCCTTGTAACAAATCATGAAGAAACATCAAACTACTTATTTAATAGTCCTAAGAATACAACAAAATTAAATTTTATTTACCTGTCCATGTTTCAGTGCCAATGTATTACTCTAGTTTGGCAATTTCTAAGTTTATTGGTATTATTAGGTGATTTTAAAGAAATTCAGCGTTTAGCATTTTATACATTTGTAAACCTAGGAGCAAAGTTGTTCAATCATTTTCACCCTTATCCAATTTATGAATGGTATATTTCCAAGGTACTATATACATATTTTAATTCTCAGTGATTATTCTATTTACAAGTAATAATTTAGACTATTTCAAATATCTGAAAATACAACTCAGTTTTTTCATTTCTCCATGTTTGTAGATGCAAGCCTAAAATAACCATCAATCTCAATATGAATATCCTCATTTACACGTGTGTTTCAAACACCTAATGGCTGCCAATGCACTTACATGTATTATATTCTTTGATGCACATACATTCTTTGATGCAATATATAAAAATAATCCTTTTCTGAACAAGACGGTGTGGACCAAACTGGTTATAAACTTTAAATTGGTACTGTGTGTAGGATTTCCTCCATACAGTACTCTCAATAAATCATTTTCCTAAACCCTACGTGGAAAGGGGCACCATTGTTGAAAAATATAATGATTTTAATACATATTTATGATTGATTGTCATATGATTATTCCTCCATTTTGACATTCAATTTAAATTAATTTTACTTGTGTTCAAACCCTTTTCGATATTTGATCTAAAGGGAAGCGATATCCTTAAATACAATTCAATGCGTGGTTCAATAAGATCTCACAAATAATGTTTAAATTTTGGGTATGATCTCCAGCTTAGAAGAATTGTACGTAAAACACTCAGGGGAAGAACCAAACCTATTCTAACATGTATGGCACACGTTATTTTAACATCATGTAAGATTATATTAGTGCCATGATTTTCACTCAGATATGCATGATAACGTTTAATGTTAAGTGTATAATTAATGATACTTCATTTCTCAAAAACATTCAGTCTATGTCCTTGTGCATTTTCACAAAAAAATCGTTTGTTACTAATGATGTTGTATTCCTCATTTTAGAACATTTGACAATTTCCATTTGTATATACAACTGCACTAATAGCCCACGCACTTGCTACCAAACACGTAGGGAAGGCCGATATAGAGAAACAATTTTAATTTACTTTTCGTATTTTAATATTCTATTAGTCTACGCATAAACGTGCAAAACTCATTCTATTATCACTAAATAGCTAGCAAATCCTATTGAAGTAACTTCAACATGAAAAAGTATTTAATTACTAGCCAATATTGACATACATATTCAGCTGCTAGCAATAAGCCTTAGAACTACTAATACAATATTTCTTATATAACTTAAACGAGGACTTTTAAATGTTAGAACATTACATTTAGTTGTAATTGTTCAGTTGTTTCTCAAATTTCCTTTACAAAACCAGGATATCACGCTGCTAATACGAAATATTATAACAATTAATAAAGTATGAGAAATAATCTATCTTTCTAAATAAATGTTAGGTTCAAATGAATCTTACAATAAAAATACAATAAGAATAATTTCACGCCTTTACTACTTTGAACATTTTAGAGATGTAAACATTCAATTACTTAAAATGTTTGTTCAAGTGTTATGACGAAATTACTTAGTTCAAATTTATGTTTATTATAATTTATTACACGCAAATGAAATAATTTATTGACAGATTCTAACAAAATATTTCAGGCTCTAGAACAACTTAAATCAGCATATTCTGTAGTTAGAGACGCAGGTGAGCAGTTGGTACAGGTAAGTATAGCTCTGGATATACCATTCTTTCTAATTTTAACCCTTAATACTCATATACGGATTGTATAAACGTGAAATAGTTTAAGTCCAAGTAAAAAAAAAAGAAAAAGAAAAAGAAATGACAAATACTTTTATTAGATTAAATTGAATGGTGCTTCTGATTAGAAATAGTTTTGTAAGAAGTTAACTAGAGATACCATAATCTACAAATTTAAAGTTTGGCGGTAACAGAAATGTAGATTGATAATCAGATATTCAATTTCAGCTTTGACGTCTGGGCTATTTAGCATCTCTACTTTCTCTAGGAGGATGGAAATTATAAACTTGTATGAAACCAGTAATTCTCAATATGTGTGTTCCTTATTACTGTATTACTTTACTTACTGGTATTTCTTATTATAAGAAAAAAAAATTAAAATGTCACGATTCCTAGAGAAAATGAAATAACCAATTTAAAATGAATAGCTAATACTATACCATATTGATTATAAACCACAAAAATTAACTTTTCGTGAAAGTTCTTTATTAAGGAAAAATCTAGTATATCTAATAATACAATGTAGTAAGCTTTTCTGCAACAATGCCAACACTGTAAACGTATTTTATAATTTTATACTCTCGTTGGACTACTTAATTTATTTTTATAAATATTACATTTTACTAATATTAATTCGTTTATTATTTTAAAATGCAATTAAATTACGCATTGTTAATACTTTTAATGGGAAAATAATGAATGCACATAGTAAAACATGTAGTGATAAAACTAAAAAGAGCATAGGTAAATTAACACTTTCGTTTCTAAGCCCGAGTCTGACTCGGCTTGTATGTTTATTCCAAAATGCCGGAGCCCGAGTCTAACTTTTTTTTTATGTAATAGCCCCTATGTAACCAATTCTGGGGTGCGGTCGGTTGTTGGTCGAGGTAAATATTTATTGAGACCACTATTACTAGGTTCCCAGCTCGAAAAGGCGCTTCTGTGCTATCAAAATTCCGCCACGTTCCAACAAAACAATACGTAGCCAAGTACAGAAAAGTCAGTTGTGCGTATAACACAAAAGTTTCTCGACCACAAGAATCAATAAAGAACAAAGAGAACTATTAAAATGTTCATCCTCTATCCATACTGCAAGATTCGTAGTTGTTTCAATAGCCATGCATATAAAGTTGCTTCTTTCTAGTAGATATTTAATACTTTCTAACCTGGTTCGAATCGTACTTGATGCTTTTATTTATTTTTATTTTGCAATGTTTGATTCTTTTGTACAGTACCTGCCTCATAACACGGAGGTGATTGACAACTTATATGGTATGGATAAATAAGAACGAATGTGATTGAATATACATAAAAATGTGCCTTATATATTCTTTTCTGGAAATCGCATCTTACATCGAGCCACAGAAATTTCGTAAACTTTAAATTAAGATTAATTAATATTAATCATAATATTTTAATTAGCGTTAATATGTTTAATGCTTGTTGAACAGTTTCCCTATATTCCATTTAATACATCAATTTTATCACCCACATATAAGGATTGGCGAAGCGTAAAAGAAGAAATTAAACGTCCGTGTAATATTCAATTTGTGTCTAACTTATACCTAGACTCCTCAAAGTGAATCATTTACATTTACCGACCTTTCTGTAAGTGCGCTAGTGCTGACATAATTGTCATTGTTCGAGAACAACAATCGTTTATTTCCGTAACATGGCCCCGTGTGAGTCAGGAATTGTTTGAATATTTTTAACTTATAAGTTACATTGATGTGTAGAAAATGTTGCAAACGACGTGTGGAAAATTGTCGCATTAGAGTTTTGCCTCGCTAGATTTTGATACTATTTTGTGCTGTTCGAAAATCCTCTTTATTTGACATTGAATTGACACTGGCTGCGATTACAAAGAGATGGTAAACTACTGATGACGTAACGAGTTCATGAAGAAGAGATAACGTTGTTGCCGATAATATGGATAGCTTTTAATTAAATTGTGTCCTAGAGAAATGGAAGATGATGCGAAAGACGGCTGTGATGTAGAAGCGGTGAGGGTAGAGAAGATGAAACAATAGGTAACGATGTTTGGTATAATCTCAAACAATATGATTCAATGAAAAGTCTGTTCTAAAACATTTTCCAGGCTCGTGCACACCACGATGTAGGAAAGTCACCAAGCTATCGCACTCAGTCGAGAAAAGAAGGCGTTCACTTATATATTTTATTAAATATTTTGTAGAAATTTTACGTTGCACGAATTTAGAGGATAGTACATTGGTACTGCTGAATGATATATATTGGACTAATGCAATATTGGAAACAGTCCAGACCTTTATTGATGTCCTTCTTATCAAAGAACTAGGGGATGTTGGTTTATGCCCTTCCGCGAAGTTTTCGATATCCTACTCGAAATGCAAAGCCACTTTTCCAGTCTATCATTTCGAAGACACATGAAACGCCTTTTGGGTTACGGCAAAGTAACTCGTGCGCGTGTCTAGATAATAATCAAAAGGTTGCATGTTGATCAAAACTGTCGCAGTATTATTGTTCCTGGTGCTTTCATTAATGTTAATGAAATATCATGCTTTTAATACGAAAATGAAAGCTCATGCAAAACATGACATGTAAGCCAGGTAATAATGGAACGAGGAACACCTTTTCCTGCGATTGTAAGACATCTAGGACAAGGCTTGCATAATGTATTTTATACGTCAGCCACTATAACCAGTTGAAAAGAATAGAAAATATAGTGAAAGTATTTCTACATCCTGGGAAAATCTGGAAGAAATATCACAACTGGACAGAGTCTCTCTAGTTACGAATAAGCTAACTATCTATTTGTACAGAATATAACAATTTTTGTAATTGTGGGTAAGGACACACGATAAATCACACTTGTAAAGACAAAATAGTTTGGCTTATCGCCTTTCGCCATACGTAAAAATTTGACCCTAGTAAGCACACCCTCTAAAAAGGCATTTTACTCAGTACCGTGCAACGAGATACACGTCATAATGATGATGATTAAAGACAAAACAAAAACTCGTAAAAATCTTTAACGAAATAAAGAGTGTGATTTGAGAGATGGATAATCTTGTTTACCTACACAAGCAAGAGGCAGGCCCGTCACTTGTGAATGCCACTCTTCAATAATATAATCAATGTATGCCTTCCCAATGCGTATAAGTACTACTTATGTTAAGAAGCCAAATTGTGTTCAGAAGCAAGTCACAAACACCGTATCTTTGTAATAAAGTTGGCGAGGAAACTAATTTTTCTCACATGAAGTTGTAGTACTGAAGCTTCAGTCTTAAGAAACCGGTAAGAAGGCGATGATATTTTGTGATGTTGTAATGAAAACATGGATATTGTTTAACAAAACAAATAAGAGATTACGATGTCAGTCCTGCACAAGAGAGGGAGACAGGAATTTTTCGGAACATTGTTGTATAATTTTAAAGCTTGTGGGTCAGCTTTACAGATGTGTCCTTGTGCTCTGAATACGAGTGAAATGAAATTGAAACGATATTGCCAATATATTGTACCTTGTAAAGTAAAATATGTTCCTGTTGCTTTCGCTGCCCTTAAAGACATTTTGATTGAAATCTTATTGTGCTGAACTACAGTTCTTGATACTTTTGCACTGTAGCTGCTTTTTATATATACTCCATATTTTTTTGGAAGTGTCACGACAATAAGAAGGTAACAGTTCATTGCATTGTGTTGATAAATAAACAGAATTATGATTGAGTAATTACTCTGCCACACTTATTTGAAGGCATAGTGTCATTCAGATAAGGTTGACAACTTATAAGTAAGGCTATATGCACCTCAGGATTGATGGAAAGCCAGGATCGCATATAGTACATATTTTTAAAAAAACATGTAAAACACAATAATTCCTTAAAATGAATTCAATTTATATTTTTCGGTGCAGAGAACATTGTATTGAAGGGTTGGATGCAAGACTCAGATAAGTCTACTATTACAATTTTTCCGGAGTTGCCTGTTTCCTGCTCTAACTTCACGGTGAACACTTCTGTACGTACCTCCTTAGCATTATAACACATAATATACTCATCGCATCAATATGATTCTTGCACACAATGTACAATGATCTTTTCCTACTGGAAAATATGAAAATTTCAAAATGCTAAGGATATGCACCTGCCTGGTTCTTGCATCCAGCCTTCAATTAGTATTTTAATTTAACTTATTTTAGAGCAGAAAATTTATTTCCAAATAAATTGTACTTTCCTAATCTTCTTTCCCCGATTAATTTTCCAGCAATATGAGAACAATTATGCTCAGGCAGAAGAAGAGTTAAGATCTTTTATGAAAAGAACTCAAAGTGTATCATCAAGAATACATGAAGCACTTTCCAATGAACAAGCGGTAAGTTCTCATTTATTGTACTTGAAACTAAAATATGATAACATTATATACATTGCATGTGCCTCGTTAATGTATGATCTCATTTTCAAGCAAATATAAATTTAAACATTAACGTAAATAAAAGATATATTATTTTTCCTTGGAAACTAAAGTGCAAAAGTATTTATCAGAACATGTGCGCACCGTTTATACACCATAAAGTCACATTGAATGTTCGTTTTCAATGTATTCTTAACTTCTTTCTGTTAACAGTACACAGTTGATACATTGGCTCTTCTCCTCTCATTCAATATTTTAAACAAAATCGAAAAAAGGGGAACACTTAATCCCTAGAATTTAAATTTTTATTCAATTGTGAATATTTAAAGATTTTACTTTCTGTCGTAGCACTACGACAAAATAATGTATTTATTCATCAGCCTAAGTATCGAGTACTATACACAGGAATGTAGTTTCGTACTTTCAAATAGTTACATTGTACTTTTCTGTGGCCAACAATTATCTAGAGTAAGAGTCCTGGTAAATAAAAATCAATTAGAAACAAAAATATGGAGTAAGTGCGACATTAGTTGTGAATTATAGGAGAATTCGATATGTAATTGCGAACGTTCTAGTGATAGAAGAAACAGCTGCTTTCATTATCAGAAAAATAATGATAGTCAATGAAGAAAATATAACTAACATCACTGCAAGACTCACTTGGCCAATTTATAGTACCTTCACATAGGAAGAAATAAAAAATATTTAATAACCAACTGGAGTAATTGCTAACTCTTTTTAAAGTAGTAGTAGTAGTTGTTTCGAAATCAGTTGTTATAAAATATCAAAAATTTCTTTTTAGTTTAATGACCATATTTACGCCCATTAGTCTAAATGTAACCCATTAGGGAAGAAAATATAAAAGTATAGTTAATTTTAACGATCCCATCAGGTATTGAACCAAGGACTACGTACACACACGCTAAATTGTAGACCAGTGAACAAGGCTAAGGGCACATTTGTATTATGCCATGTGTTCCTATAACCAGAAAAAAGTTTGAAACTCTTAACTCGACAGCTTGTATCAATTAGAGGGTTGTTAAAGCGCGTTGTAGTAGTGTTACAACTTGCTACAAAGTCCGGAAACTATTTGAGTAACTAAAGACGAGAAAGAATGAAAAGAAAAGCGCAAAAATAAAAAAGTTGTGAAGGTGTAGCTCAATAGCTGGATATCACATCGTTGCTGTAGGAGAATGAATAATATACATAGCACAACGCAATGATATACGAAAACAGGTGGTGGCAAACCAGCATCATCTGTAGTACACATCGACCACTACATTCTGAAAAAACAAAAACATAATAACATCAAACAGTGATTACACTTAGAAACACATCTAAGAGACATTCAATTTGCACAATCCACAGTGATGCTTCGTCTCGATGAGTGTAATTTCTTCGCATGTATTATTCTAACACACCCACTTTAGCGGCATCAACTGCAGTAGCACTAAGAACATAAGGACCAGACATTCAAGGTAAGCAGATTCAGTCTGTGAAGTAATTTTGGACATATACCAGTCTGACGAGAAGTGTGTTACCATATTGAAGACAGGAATTTCGTTAAATTTACTCATTTTGGTTGTCAGGTGTTATTCTGCGGGAGCTACAATGTGCCATATCATACCGATCTCTCACGTTTGGAACACAGCAAACAACTGTCAAAGTTATTATGAGAATATACTCCAATTTCACACTACTGTCTTCAGAGGTGTAGAACGTTCAGATGCACAACTCACCATCAAAAATTATTCAAGTCTACCTGCGGAGTAAAGATCCTCTATACAACAACAAGTCATTTTCAAGATTGTAAGCAACATGGAAGTATGTTTTTGAGCATAAATTTCTGGCAGTGGTCTTTGCACTTCCAACTAAGGGCCATTTCACTTCTTCCGCAGTGAGAGATACATCGTCTTTCGCAGTGCCTTCTCTATAAATGATTGCCACTAAATAAAATATTTGACTTCCACAAGTAATCAATTTTCTTTCTTGTTGTTTCCTGTATTATACGAAAGGACCACTTACTAAGTATAATTAATAGGTTTCTTCAACTTAAACCACTATGTAGTGACATACAATACGAAATGTACTTGTGTCCTTAAGTTTTGGACACCAGTGCAGTTGATTGATGTTTCCAATACTACAGAACCATGTTTTTATCTTTTTTTAATTTTCATGTTGTCATTTCCAGAACAGGTGCAAATTTTATTAGAAACTTGTAGATAATTCCATGCATATGAAAACCAAAGATTTGGTAAAGTGATCGACAGTACAATTCACACCTGGTGAGACTCGCGACAACCAAATATCTAATACTAACCAAGAGATTGCTATGTGTAAACACAAAAGTTGTTAAATTCATTTGAAAAGAAAGAAACCGCACGTGGTAAATATAAAAAGAAATTTCGAAAACTAGTAATTTGTAAAAAGTATAGGTAGACTGTAAGATACCATACTACCTCATTACACACTGTATTGTAATTTTGAAAAGTAAGTACACAGCATACCATACTAAGTAGCCGTAATTGATACATAGAAATATCATTGCACTGCAGAAAGTTGAATGTACGATATATAGCACTTAGAAGTATTATCCATTGTTAATGCTACTTGTATCATGAATAAAAAAGTAATTAAATATTAACATATTTACATATGGATATTCTAAACATAGTGGGAAAAGGAAATGCTTTGTTATTTAACTTAGAAGAACAATTTATGTAGTTACATTTATGTAAGTGCTTTACGTCAATACCATTTACATCAGAAGGCAAATATAAAAAATCAGTCATTTTGATTGATTAGTACTTCTCGTTATATAAACCCGCCGGTACTTCTAGTGTTAAGCAAAACACTTATTTTAATGAGCAAGTTAAGGTAGAGTTATATATTATGGACTAATATTAATTGCACGGATATATTTTGAAAGTTATTCTATTTTAAGTACGTATTGTTAAGAGGAATTGAATGTATAAACAGTAGCACACCACTCGATAATTCGCTAGAGTATTTATCTCTTTCGTTTTATAGAGCAATGATGCAGCTGTTTTACAAGAATTCTCGAGTCTCGTAAATGACCTTGCTGTGTATAGACTTGTAAGTAGCATTATTTTTATTGGAGTACACTGTTTTTTCCACTAGGAACAAAGCATAAAATTGTTTAGAACAATTCAGTCCGATAACTTTTTATAAGATTCAGACTTAATACATTCTTTATTAATAAATCATTGAGTAACACTAATAATTCACACATTTTCTGACATATGTAGATAATAAACATGAGCTTCAAGAATTATTCTGTGATTAAATAAAGCACAATGCGAAGGAGGGAAACGGTGTTTTTTCAATACATTGTTTAATGGTGAGGTACAAATAGGGTAGGATGCTCAGATTTTCTTAAATGGAACCTCACTGGTAAATAGTTTAGGTGAATAGAAATATACTTTTTTGTCTGATCTCAAGCAATATTAAATTCAAATATAATATGTAGTGGTATTATTTTCGATATTTTTCCTAATAAACAGTGCTCAAATTATATCAGAACACAATTGATGAATTGATATTTCGCCAAGACGTAAACTCTCCAACTTCAAGTGAGACATTCACTCATTACCTTTTACCAATATATTTATTTCTAGAGAGTTCCTATTGAATACCGTGGTGATTGCACTTAAAGGGATGTTCAACAATGCAATAGCTCTGGGTGTACCTCTATCTAAATCCGTACAAATTTTCGTTACGAATATTCAATCCTTGTTCAACGTTCAATATTATAATATGAGATAAATATTTTAAGTATCAATCAAATGAAAAGCTATGTTTGGTTTCCCAAATGACATTTTCTACATTTCTAATTCACAATCGCCAATCAAATTTAAAAACATTTCGATATTGCTACATGCACCATAATATTTCTTTACAAGTAACTTAATGCCTGTATGTACCTCTCCTGTTTCACGTGGTTATATCCTCAAACAATGCTTATTAAAAGAACGTTGTTTTTTTTCTTAAAAGCTTTAGTGAACAAATGTTGGTTTTGTTCACGACTTTCTTAAATTTCAAAATAATGTAACCCAACAGCATAAATTAATTGTGCATGTGCGAAGTGTCAACATGTACGAACAAACAGAATCTCATTTATGTAGTGTTGTAATGGATACTCTATTACTTCTTAACATTTTAGTATAATCAGCACATTAAATTTAAAGTCTTAAACTGCAATACGAAAATGTAGATACAAATTCTTGAATATTGCTTTGGGGATTATTTCAATATTCAATCTAAACATTCAAATAACGAAATGTATTACTACGAAATCTTACCAACATTACTATCCCAACACTTTAAATGCACTTAATTTAAAATTAAAATAAAATTTTAAAATTTTGCTTTGGTTTCAGTACTATAAACTATCAATACAACTTATACCAGTAAGGTTTTAGATGTATAATAACTATAACTATATATAGGAAATTGAACAATTGAAACAAATCTCCACTAATAGGATAAGGCATCTGGAAGTTTTTTTACAGTCCACTATTAGTGTGCTTTTATCCTTAAATGTTACTTAGAACATTGATTTTTCTCAGCATTTTCTTTTATGTATAACTGTCCTTCCTCACTTACATTCATTACTCTACTAGGATACTACATTACAATTCTGGATATTTCCAAGCTTCTAATGAAATTTCTTAAATCGTTTACTATCCTATTGTTCGAAAAAAATTTTCACCTTTATAAAATTCCACTTGTCCCCGGATTAAGGAAACTTCATCAATTTTCACAATTATCTGTATTAGTTGATGTAGGGAATGCACTCACCAACTTTGCTTAAATGTCAGTATAGATAATTATAATTCAAATCAGCAACTTGCAACCCATATTTGGAATTTTATTTATTGTTTGAGTATCAGTACAATCACATAATCAAAGAAAAATATTATTTAAATTCGAAAATTGTGCTTCAAATACTTAGAATACATCTCCTTTTGTTTAACTTTGCGTAAATAATCATGAAGTAAACTGGACTTTAATCTCAGCAACATTACGTAGGTATATTGCGACAATTGCTTTGTATCAACTAATTTATTATCAAATCTCCAAAATGGAATATTTAGTGGAATAATACTTAATTTGAGATCGCATGAGCTAAGGATGACATTTACTATTAAACGTATGTCATTAAACAAGTAAAAGTGACAGATTGAGTAGAAATATTTTCAAAGAAACAAGTTCAAAGAAAATTTTCTTAATAGATTTTGATACCGAAACTATTCAACCCTAATTTGTTTCTTTACATAAAATAATTGATAATAGATTTGTACTGTAAAGTTTAATTAGAGAAAATAATTCGTTGGTCGAAAGTATGGTTTTTATTTCAATACTGTATTATATCAGCATCTTCAATTTACAAAATGTGTTATGAACAACTCTCCCAAAAATTGGCAATCTAAAAATTTCAACTTGCTTGTTTCATTTTATTTTCCCAAGTTCCATAGTATATGTTACCATTCAAAATTCTACAAAAGGAACTCTCTTTATTAATATACATCTTCAACATGTAATGCATACAACTTCGCTTGAAGAATTGCACCCGATGTTCTCCACTGATCGACTGAGCAATCTGAAAATCCCGAGTCTTCTACTTCTAACACTTATTTTGCTTATATATTACTTAACGCGTTTGATATAAATGAATTAAAGTCAATGTTTACACGGAAACTGTATTGAAAACCGTCATTAAAGTCAACGCTATTTCATATTCCATTAAAGTTTAACATTTTTTTTACTTTTATTCATTAATGAATAATTAGCTTTCTAATGTTATGAACAAGCAAGATCTCTCTCACATTTTTTAGATAATTTCACCCTCTAAATATGCTACTATTTAAGCAAATTATTTAATCTGATATTACTGTAGTATTCATCTGCAATTGATACTAAAATAAATGATTATAACAGGACGTCTAACTCTTTACTATCTCAATTATCATACTACGTAATTCATCTGTTGATTAACTTAGACATATTTTCTAACTTCCTGTCATAAATCTGATCACAAAACTGAATTAGAAAGGTAATAACAAATAAACGTTGACGGCCTCAACAAATTAATCACAAACGCTTACGGTACTAGTTACTATTTTTGAAATAATCAAAATTTAATCAACACATGTTTTGAAAAATAAGATATTAATTTTAAGGTATTATCTGCGTTATTTACACCGACGAATTACTTCTCAATCACTATTCCCAAAGTTATTAGCAAATGTCATTTTCTCTAATTAATTAACTAGAATGACAGTAACAATATCTTTCTTTTCTTCACTAAAACATTTTGAATTTATTCACGTTTATTCATTGATATTAAATTAGCAACTTCTAACATTTACTTTTTTTTAGGTCTAATTAATGTTTTGCTTAAGGACAAAAATTCATCCCAAGAGCGCTCCAACTGTCCACTCAGAATGTCTTCGCTCTCATGTAACGCGTTTCGAAAAATTATGCTAGTTACTTCTCACCAAACATCTCTTCCTTCTTTACAACATACAATCTCGCTTGTTGTATGAATTACTTTTGCTCTTCATATTATTTAGTTCCAAAAAAATGTAGCGTGCAATGTAAAACAATGTAACGTGTAACGAAATATAGAAGTGTTACATTCATTAGAAATACAAATCTAATGAACGTACCCATTCAAACTAATATCTAAGATTCCAATACATTTTATAGGGTTTGAACGAAAGAACGTGCAGAGTTCAATCGACGCTCTTCGGACTGATTAAGAGGAGGATGGCTCGATTGGCAAATTATGTAAGTAAAATTTGTGTGTCTCTGTATTATACTATTGTATTTATATTCTTCAGAGTTAAATTGTATAGTGACGTTTGTAAAGGATATGTATAACTCAATGTGGGTGCTTAAATACCGAATGTGTAGGTAATAGTATTGTATTTAGTAGGTGATGCTTCTACTGAAAATATTTGTTTTCTTTACATATCAGGAGGCACGGTTACTGACACAGGTATTTCAATACTTTTGTTTCTCTAATTTCATAAAGCAACACTTTAGAAACAAAATCTTTAAAATAGAAAAATTCTCGTCTACTGTCAATGCTATCAAACAGACATATAGTAAAGATAAACTATTTTACCAAAATAAGATACAAAACTTGGAAATTAATTTAACCAATTCTCCAATAAAATATTAAATGGTTCTAATGAAGAAGATTGCAATATGTGATTACACAAACAAGAATACTTGAACAAATTGGACAAAACCATAGTTGAAAATTACTTTGATACTGTTACTTGTATAACTGAACTATGGTTGGGAAATGGTGAAACTTAAAATTTCCTTCCTAAGTTTTCAGAGCTATTTCGGATTAAGGGATCGGTACAAAACATTTCATTAAACCCAGCAGTTTTGGTTTTATAATTGTCATAATTGATATCTGCACTGTTCAAAATATGTGAATATTCAATGCTCGTTATTTACTTCTGTGAGGAAACCAAATAATTTTATGCACATTTACGTAGGCAAGTATATGTCTACCTTATAAAAGGAATGTTAAATACATTCCATCCATTCGTGAAAACGAAACACTAATATATCATGAAACCTTTCTTCTGGCGCACGTATTGACTTCCGTATTTTCAACTACCGGAGTCCAGAAAGAAAGAATGGTCAAAGGCCAAATTTCGCTTGGCTGCACATATATAAACAATACTTTGCCATCTTTGTACTATATATGAAGTAGGCCATTGGAAATTGTGTATCGAAATATTCTAATAACAAACTTCTCTCTTTTTCTACATCACCAGTACGTTAGCTCTGAATGCAGCAGAGTAGGAAACAACGTATTTTTTAAACTGTATACTTACTGCACACACAGCACTAATGCCATTTAGAACATAATCATGGAGTATAAATACGATACACCCAGGTTAATTTTGGATATGTAATGTAAGTCTTATTATAATTGTACAGAAACAAAACAGTTCTGAGTTAACATGTTGTTAATAGGTAACCAACATTTCAAGTGTATTCGGTGGATATGGTAGGGAGACGTAATGGACGTGGTCTTTCCAATATTATTTCTGCTACGAAAATTTATATGAATATCATTATGACAAAATAGTGAATGTGAATTTGAGTTTCAAATGGAATATTTTGTTTCACAATACGACAGTAATGGTACAGTTTTCCCGTAAATGACAGCAGGTTTCTAAGAATTAAAAAAATAATGGCACTTTAGCAGACAAAACAAAGTGTCTTATATTATACTGGTCCTTGTGTAGTGTGATATTTAAGCCAAGTAAGCATAATTTGTTTTAATGTTTTTCGTAAATTAGCATATCACTAACAAATATTAGACACATATGTACTTTCTAAGTACTATATTGTAATGCACATTAAAGGGTTTCAGAATTGATGAATGAACAAACTTTTGATACTGACATTCCACCGTTGTCAATAAGAGAGAAAATAGCGTGAAGTGCGTACATATAGCCTATGTTTTTGCTGTTGTTTGAGCAAGAAAACACAAGCACAACATTAGCTTTTAAACGACACAAGATCTAAAGCAAACATGAAGACCACGTCGAAGAAATTTTTCAACTAAGTGTTTTCGAAATAATATTAAACTGCCACTAATGCTCATGAAATACCTAAGGTAGTTAGGCAAACAGAAAAAAAAAATAAGTTGAGTGTTGTGGAATAAATTTTCGTGGTTTGGCATGTACTAAAATCTGCCGTAGTTATAACTGTCTTGCAGTAGCCACAGTTGCTGGTGCCTCGGAGAGAGAGTACAGTGGTCGTCTCCAGGTTCCATAATCGTGTGGTCCTAGAATTAATGTCCAGCGTAAATCTTCTTTGCGGGTGTTGGATAGTTGGTGAAACATGATTTCTCTCGTAATGCATGTAAATTAGTCAATTTAATATTAAATATTGAAGTTTATATGTAATATTGTCCCGAAAAGAAAGTAGTGATGAAAGAATTAAATGTAATATGAAGAGTAGAGAATCGCTAGACATCTTTTTACTATAATCAATTTTTAATTAGATGAAATCATGGGATGAGGACGGGATTATTTTAAAATTGACAAAAAAATGTATTACTTTAAAGAAAAAGAATAATGTAATCATGAAGCTGAGGTTTGGCAGGATAAAGGTAACGCACAGTAGAGTAGAAGAGATTACTGATAATCAAATTGACATGTAACGAACGAATGTTCGTCGCAAAAAAAAAAAAAAAAAAAAAAAAACAGCTAAGAAGAATAATTGTCGTTGTCATATTATATTGTCCAAAACTATTTTTAAATTAGGATAAATAAATTGTAAAACTAAGCTAATTAATCAAAATTTTAGGGCAAATGTTTGTGATTCACATCTGCAAAGTGCTTCAACTCAAGTTTCATATTGCATATTTCTACATATTTTGACAAATATTCATATTTCTATGGTTTCTGCATATTGTTTTTACATAAAACTGTTTCAAAATTTTGCGTTTACTTAAATTTAAATATAAAATTAAAAAACAACAAACACTCCAACTGTGCAAGGCTTGCATCTAGATTGAAGTTTGTCATGTCTCTCTTTTGGTTTCTTTACCGAAAGAGAAACTTCTGTCCCTATTTTTATTTGTTAAACCATGTTTCGCAGAATTTACGTCTATATAAAGAAATATAAGAAGAAACACGTAAAGATCCTCCCTCTGGGATACATTAGCAGCGCCCTTTATTCTCAATTCTAGAGGAAGACACATCATGTGCCTCATAGACGACTGGCCAGGATATTCCTAAAATAAAATTATTTGATTGCTATCGGAGGTCGGATAGGAAAACAGATCAAAGAAAATCCTGCAATACAAGTTAAAACTTATGCTAGTGTACTTCCAGGAATTTAGTGCAAGAGTTCGTTCCAAGAAATTGACGACATTGGCAATATCATAGCAAGTAACCTGAGCTTTCAAAGAACTTCGTTTGTTCAACTGATTGACAGGAGGACAGCACTCTAGTATTGCAGTTGAAATACGCACGTGTTCTGTATTGAATATCGAATTTAGAAATGGCTACGGTTGCCTCAATTTTAACCGCGAAATTGCGGTCGTGTGTAACTATCAATGATGCATTTTCTACGGACGGTAAAATTTTGTTGTGCCAAAATTGTGATAAAAACATTGGATGGTCAATGCAATATGTGTTAGAACAACATATACTAAGTTCACTCCATGCAAGAAAGAAAAAAGATTGCGAAGTGCAAAAAAGTAATCTTGACACAAATTCATCAAACTACTTCAGAAAGTGAGTTTTTTAAAGACTTATGCCAAGCAATGATAGCATCAAACATTCCTTGGAACAAAGGTCCATGCTTTTCTGGAGGAGTACTGTGGGCGTCGAATCCCTGACGAATCCACTGTCCGAAAGTGTTATCTCGAAGTTTGTTATAGGGAAGCTATAGATAGCATAAGGCAAAATAGGTAGTTATTATATTTGAATTTCTGTGGACGAAACACAGACGTTTTGGGACGCTATGTAGCAAATTTAGTTAAATGAAGATACTCCATCTAAATCCTATCTTATTCCGAGTAAATTGCTAGAACGCATGAATCATTCCACGATTGCTCGCTTTGTAAACGATGGTCTTAAAGTGTTGTAACCGGGAGAAGTTCAGGAAGAAAAGTCCTTATTCTCTATACAGACAGTGTAGCGTACTCGTTAAAAGCGACTAGAGCACTTAGAGTTTTTTACCCTCGCTTAATACATTTCACCTGTATGGCCCATGCACTTCAGCGTGTTACTGAAGAGGTGAGATATAACATTTGCGAAGAAAATCAACTAGTTTATTCCGCGAAGAAATTCTTTGTTAAGGTGCCACAACGTGTTCAAGTTACAGAGATCAACCGCCAGACGTGCCACTTCTTCCGGATCCTGTGAGAAGGCGATGGTGCACTTGGATACAGGCGCATTTCTATAATGAACATTTTCAAAAATTAAGCCTGTTGTTCATTCATTTCCATCGTAGTATGCTATGTCAGTTGACATTGTTTAATGACTCAAAAGTAGCGTGTGATATCACATACAAAGGTAGCAACCTTGATAGGCTATCTACAAGGAATAAAAAGCTAGAGACTGTTGGGCGGAATCTTCCGGAATCCATGGAAATCATAGAGGATGCAAAGAGACTGGTGCAAGGTGTGTGTGGAGATGTAGGAGAAAAAGTTCGAAAGAAACTAAATGCGGTGGTGGAAAGAAACCATTGTTACGACAGCCTATTTTCAGTGTGTGAGATTCTCAGTGGTGAAACAAGAACCCCCTGAAGACATTTTGCCCAACTACGTTCCTGTTGAAATACGCTCCTGTTATCTCATGTGATGTGGAGAGATCATTCTCTGCATACAGGAATATTTTCTCCGATCGCCAACAAAATTTTACTCCTGGTCATTTAGAAATGTGCCTTGTAACCCATTGTGCAACAACACACAGTTGAACTGCAGGCATGTCTTTTGTAAGTACTTTATTTAAAATTACAAATGTTCATTAATGAAAATATTTTTCAATCATAGTTCAGCTGGTATTGTTTAAAATATATAAGACTACTTTTCCCTGTATGAAATAAATATATATAAAACAATACATTCCGTCTTAAGTTGCTTTTAATATTTAAATTTGTATATTGCGTATAATTTATTTCAAGATTGGTCCATGGTGACGTATGCGCATTTAGTGTTCTAGTTTTGAAACGTGACCACACCACACCATATGACATTTCTGATATAAAAATGTCGTATGCATTGCTTTTCTCGGGGCTTTCCTGTTTCTCTCTAGCCGATTCACACCTTCCTTCATTCGAGTCTGATTTTATTATCCTGCAATCAGTCACGTCAGTGACGTATGTCTGTCTCAGATCTTCAAGCATTTCACTTAATTGAGGGACTTGCATTAAGCAGGATAAAGTGTAGTAGATTTTCCTTTTTATTTCCATTATTCGTTTAAATATCGCATACTTATACGCATGTTAATATTACATATACTTATATAATATTACATATTTCTTACATTTCTAAGCGATTCTTTCCATATTTATGTTCATATTTAGGGTGTGATATTTCATAAAAATCCGGACTCTACTAATTGATATTGGAAAGGGACAACATCATAAAATTGAGAGATTTTTCTCTCAAGCTATAATTGAATAAAATAACTTTAACGATGACTGCTTTTATTCTGAGATGTGAGATATTAGATTTTATTAAATTACACAAGTTGGGGGAAAATTACGTTTACACCACAATATATCAATAGCATTTGTATAGACTGTGAAAAAACGTAGCGGAATAAGAATAGCAAAACTCACCATAAAATGCCGAAACGACGCGCTATGTATAAATGAAACTGAGAAATTTGTATTTTAACAGTATGCATTTCTCAGGAAAGCAACATAATACAATGTTAGATACTTTTACGCTGCAGTTATAATGTTGAAGGAACAAATAACGTACATATGTTTGATTAGATTTCTGTAACGATAAAAAGGATGTGTTATTAATCGGTATTGTGATATTAGTATAAATAAAGTTTACAAATAGTGAATAATAAGTCTGCAACGGGGTTACATAAAATTACGAAAACTGTGTTAATAAATTCCATCTTTGGTGTATAGTAAATATTCAGCTATAGTAAAATAAGGAATAAATGTGACATATACAGGAATATATGTCACTGTATAGCTTTTAAATAGGATTTTTTGACACATGTGTCTTCTAAAGAAGTCGGTACTGTAATAAATTTGTGTCTGCTGAAAATAAATACTATACCTTTATATAGCATTATATAGGTATAGGTATGCAATGTATAGTAGGTTAGGACATATTGAGGTATGTAATACCCAGGTAGATCAACTTGCTACGTTTCAATCTCTTTCTCGTTGTTTTCCAAGAACACACTAAAGATCATTTTTGGATGTAAAGGCAATCCATCTCCTCGTCCAGTGATTCGATGAGTCTGCCACTGAGATATTAACTGTTTTTGAATGAAGCATAAAACCCATTCTACTCCTCGGAGCTCTCTTAAATGTCTTGTTGTCCATATTCGATATTCCTAATCTTCGTAGATATCTTCACCATGTTTTGAGAAACAAATAGGTCATCTTCTTCTTCTACTTCCACAGCACCATATGTGCCAAATTTTGTGTCATTATAAGTATATACTTTCTTGTTTCTTCGAAGCTTGTCCAATGTTTCGATTGCCATGCATGGTAGATGTGAGTATGACGAATTGTTTTTTAGTTTGAAAGACAAACATCTTACCTCTGATTTTACAGAAAATAAAAACATGGAAGTTCCACTACCTCTGATTTTGTAATTCAGGTCAATAAACTAACTGAAAAGTTGTGGCTTGTTAGTTTCTATTGTTTCACACGTGTTGAATTGTTTGGTTATAAAATCTATTCTCCAAGATGTACACTCGTAAACCAGTTATATAGTGTTAGATTTCTGTTGAATTCTTCAACGGAACGGATCTCAATTGCTTAGCATAGTAAGTGTGAACGTGTACTCGTGGAGGTGTAGAGCCTTTGCCAATCTGAACTTTTGTATCGATTGTATAATGAGATCAACTGTCCGATGACATGGTAATTTTAATGCCATACTCATTAGGTGTATTACGAATGTAAACCTTAAAAGGGCATTTACCTATAAACCTGATTAGATGTTCATCGATTGTGCAGTATTATAGTAGTTCTCTTTACAATTTATAACCGGTTCACCCCTGATTCCCCTTTCAGATGCCAACTTACGTTCTCTTTCTTTCACTCCTTTGGTTTCAAGTCGCCTTTAACATTGTTGTACTGTACCTAAATGTACAAAGGGATCAAGAAACATCAACTGAGTTGGTAAATGATTTTGCTTCATTGCTGCTAAAATATTAGAAGAGCTAAGCGTTTTTTAGTGGTAATTTCATTTAAACTTTAGCTTGATTTTACAGATTATGATGTGCCGAACGTTTCCTCATTGGTACGAACGATCATATCATTCAAGACTTCATCTGTGATAAAGGAACTTAAGCATTCCAGAGGAACTGATTCTATGCATTTAGTTGTTCCTGGTCTCATGCGAACAACGTTTTAACTTCTATATATGGCAATATCTTGTGGTTTCTCAATGTTCCATTGGTAAACTCTCCTTACGTAATTTAAACACAAGTCAATTTTCTCAATGATGCGATCAGTTAGCAACTCTTTGTATGACGATGCTCAATTACACTTAGGTGCCCCTTCAGGCGGTTTAGATTTAGAATCTACAATCCTATTTTGCGTTCGTGTTGACGTATACTTCTAATTTACTGGTCTCTTCATTTTCTCCAATTTATCGCATAGCTGAACACTAGGATGTTCTTCCAAGTCAAAAGATTTTTTCTCATTTTGCAGTCCGTTCGGATGATCAACACTGTCATTAAATCCATTCTTACTGTATATTTTATTAAAGTCTTTTTTTCCCTCTTGTCAACATCAAATTATTCTAGAACATTTTAATGAAAGTTTCCTCCTTGCTTGTGGGACGTTCTGAATCCAAACGTAGCGGTTAGTGTACACAGTTTTCTAAAATTATTTAATTAATGTAAGGGATTAGATTTGTGAATTTTGAAAAATATTTTTTTTGTTTATTTCATCATACTTGTTTCCAAATCAAAATAACCTAACAACAGACATTACAAGGTTACCTCCTCTCTTTAGCAAACGCTTCAATATATTTTGATAGTGCCAATACGGGTATAATAGGTCTCCAAAATGTCATACATAAAACAACAAAAAGAAATTGAGAAAAAATATATTAAGTAAAAATTAGTCGTGAAAAACAAAACAGTACAAAATATAACTAAGTACAAGATATCATACTAATAGTGCAGGTATACAAGTATTTATAATTAGGCAATAAATTGAATAATGCACAACATTATAATCATGTATGATAATGATATATGCAGGTAAGTTTTAACCACAGGGTGAACATTATTTGGGACACATGATGGTTAGACCTTGTTCTCGGGGTGATTCAAAGCTGATGTGAGGACTAATCATGTGCAATGTTAGCTATGAGTGAAGTACATTGCTAAAATTGACAAATATTATGTCGGCGATCTCCAGCGATATAAGTGACACATTTGGCTATCTCTGCGGCGCAGATTTGGTGTGTAAACAAAATGTGATGAAATGAAAATGAAATGAAATCTTTAAGTTTTACGTCCCACGGTTATGCCGATTAGGCTAAAGGAGACGGTGATGATGATTAATGAATGAAATGGTGGAATGAAGAAAGTGGGAGGAAACGGGAGAACCCCGAGAAAACCCACGCACACGGTGTTTGTCCACCACAAAGTTCACTTGGCGGGGGCTGGGATCGAACCCGAGACCCCAAGCACCAGAGGCAAAAATGTGATGAGTAGGTCGATGGAAAGCGCTGGTACGGAGGCGAACCATCTGTAAGAGCATCAACTCTTAAGGTATTAAGATATTTGGATGAGGTATTGTAAAGCTGCATTTAATATATCTTCTCCTTTAGCCTAACCGGCATTTACGTGGGACGTATGCTTGGAAAGGTAATGTGTCCGTAGGTAATGTAATTTGGATATGTAAAGCAAACCCTTATGATACTCAAATTTCATGTCGTTCCATAAGTAGTAAAGTTCCGTAGTCTTTAAAAGAAGTGTGGCACCAAGCAATGTGACCAAAAGTGAAAAGAAGTCGGAGAAAAATGTTGTATGTCTTTAGTATGACATCCGTACTTGGTCTCCAAGTATTGGTCGTATGGCAGCATACAAGAGTTAAACTAGTTGATGCTTCTTGCATCAATTTCAGAAAGCGAGGGTTTCAATTGAGTTTGGAATGAAATATATCACTCCAAGAATAAGAGTATGTTTTTCAAAGGAAACGTTCCTCAATTAATACGTGAAGATTAACAGGATTTCACATTGTTCGTTTTTGACAAAACACGAAACAAATATCTTTGTCGTTAACGATTTCTAAGCGTACTCATTTTTCAATAATATTACCCGGTTGAATAAGATCATCGCACATATAGTTATCCGAGAACACAGCAAATAGCGACCGAAAGCATTGGCGACTTTCTAAGGGGCCTCGGTTTTTTAGGCATAGAATCAGACGTTTTACTTCCTTCCTAAACATTTGATATGGTTATTTATTCCTCAATTATGTACATAAATTATGATCCTTTTATTTATTAATTTACTCATTGCTAATGTGCAGTATTTGTTCAACATTAGCACATGAAATGTGATTAATGTTGTGTAGAAATGTAATCTTAGATGTGCTTTAGTGTCAAAATCTATAAGAAGCAAGTTATAAACCGGGTGTGTACTCATACATAGAATTGAGAACGATGATTCTGGAGGGATCTACTGTCCCTGGTGTTGTTGGCATGAATTTCCTGAACGTCAGAATTTTTAGATCCACGGCAAAATCGCTTCAATGGGTGCTGTTGTGCACGTGAATAGCTTGTGTTTGTAGGAAATGAAGGTGGTACTCTTGTCTGTCTAAACCGACTGTCCGTTTGTGTTGCCAGGGCCCGTCATCGCATTGAAGTATCTTCGGACCGAATAAGATTCAAAAATCGACTTGCCCTACGAAAGTGAAAATTTCCGCCAAACCCTCTAAACTATTTACCCATTCTTTGCTAGCAAATGCGTATTTCAACACTTGGTTATTACTAGCACATTACCATACACAATAAAAAGTTGGCTACTTGATTAAATATTTGGCACAATGTAATTTCTCCACTTTATATTTCACTTATGTATTTGCATTTTCCGTGGGGTTTGGTAGTGAAAACAAATATAAAGGATTCTAATCATTTATAGTAGTCTGAAAAGTTTCTTTATAAAGTAATTTATTCAAGTAGAAAATCAAGTTTCATAAACATGTATTGGTTTCATAAATTCATTCGTATATATTCACGTAGACCTGGCGTATAAGTTTGAAATTATGTATATAAAACATCTTGGCTACAGTTACTAACATGCGTAACAAACTCGTACTAGCTACGATCAGTTACACTAATATGCGTAAAATTGATGTGTATAATTTAACTCTGAATACCAAACTACGCAAAATGAGAGAATGCTAAATTACGTAAAATAAAAGTTGTGACATATGGAATATGCAAAATCACAAGATTAATATATAATCCCGTAATTTACTTTCATGGTTATACTATCTACAGAGACCAGTAGAGGCATACGAAGAAGGAACCCAGGCGGAAAGAAATGGAAGTGGAAAGCTGAGATTTTGTCAGAAACATATACTTAAAATTTGCTTTTGTTAGGGATTAACAGTTAGAATTATCAGACTGGGAGAAAATATTAGAATTTATAGGTAACATGGTGCACGATGTTTGTTCACCATAAACCCACTTCCAAGGTCAAGGGATTCCAGGCACCAGATGTGAGAATATTCCACCGAGTCACCGCGGACGTTACTAATTTACGGTAAACATTAGATAATAAAGATATATTCATTTACTTTATTATCATGTTTGATAGTATTATGTAATTCCACAGGTGGTGTCAAATCTTCCACTCCCATCGGGACTGTTTGTGGACGTTCCTAATCATGTAGCTGATGTTCTTAGTGTTGCTATTAATGGTAAGTAAAACGTATATCTCTATATACATACCTACACACACACACATACACACACACACACACACAGACATATATATATATATATATATATATATATATATATATATATATATACGGTCTCTTTCAAAACAACACCGACAACGCTGAGAGATAATTCCAGACATCAAGATAACACAAAAGCAATAGACAATATACGAGCAGGAACCCAAAAAAAAAAAACGGATTGAAAGACCGCTGCGTAGTAGAAAGTTCCTGCTAGTTGAGTATAGTAGAGACCTTCCAAGATCAGTTGGCCAAGCGGCATCTGCGTAGAAGGTTAACGTTTGATCGTATTATTGTTTTTCTCAACTATTGTCGTTTGCCGCCTGCGAAATTGTTATGGCAGATTCAAAGGAACAACTACTTGGAAAATCGGAAACGAAAACTTAGCAACTGCTTCAACAGGCTTTTAAGAAGGATACTATGGACCACACACAATGTTTTTGTGGTTTGGGCACTTTAAGTGTGATGAGATGGGTGCTGATGATCATGCTCGTTCTGGGTGCTCTTCATCACTTCGAAACGACGAAAATATCTAAGAAATCTGCCCCAAAATCAGCGAAGATCGTCGTTTCAAACTAAACAGGTAGGAGTGAGTTGGAGCTCGTGGCAGCGTGAGATTTTGCAAATGAGACATGTTGCCGCTGAGTTGGTTTCTCCCCTGCTCACACAGTACAAAATCTTTTTTTTTTTTAAATTTGAGTCAGGAATAGGAAAATCAGATTGAAAGTGAACCAAAGTTTCTTACCAACATGATGACATTTTCCTAGAATTAAACAAAATCTACAAGGAAATTGTTTTAGTGGTGTAGAGGCTGTAAAAAGAACTTCGCAGAGCGTATTGGGCGATATAAAAAAATCCAGAGTTCCACAGGGGTTTCAAACAATGAGAAAGAAGATGGGATTGAAATTTGTATTTTTGGGTTTTTCTTTGGAAGAACATCTTAGATAAGTATCACAACGATTCTAGTAGATGACTATAAATAAATGTGAAGACCAACATTTGATTAAAATATTTCTTTAAGTTCAAATCCTTATAAATCATTACTTGCATTAATTACATTTTATTGATATGATGTTCGAGGAAGAAAAATATAATTCACGAACGTAATAATTTGCTGAAAGGAGAGTTTTTATTTTCAGGTACAAATGTTGTAAATTACATAATTATAAAAGGCATAAAGTAAATTGTCAATTTTTACAGTGCTATTTTATGTTACTGTATCTTTTCATTTTCTACAAAGTAGTCAATCTAATTACTGAAGCTCTTTTTATAATCTAATTTGGTCGATGTTTTACACTTGCGGTATTTATGGAGCTAAACGTCAAATGAAATAAGACAAAAGAAATGCTACTATTCTGTTTATATTTTATTACATGAATAATTCAAAACATTTTTGTCAACGTAACACAACTTTTATGTTCCACGATAGTATTCAATAGAATTAACATGGTCTAAAATACTGTTGTACATTTTTCTAATGGAGAATAGTGCTCTAATTACGTTCTTTATATTATTCAATCTCCTACATCATTTTCTTTAGTGTTACATGTACGCTGATTACAATATAAAACTGAAAGAATAAACAAGTTTATAACTACTTCTCAAGTAATACAGTACTCTATGTAATAGTAAGCCAACTATATTATGTAGCCACATATTAATTTCTAGTTTAATGAGAGTACTACCGGTTAGAATAACTAAAACCTCTGTATATATTCAAAGGCTACTTCGTCATTTAGAATATTTAATCTGTCTCTTACATATAACATATACACTTTTTTATCAAAATAATAGAGGAAACGAATTGCCCAAGTGGAATAACGCATTTTACTACATTCAGTTCATCAATGAAGTCCGTAAAGATTATAGAGTCGAAGATTTAAGCTGGATACATTTCTCCGAAACAGATCAAAAATATTTTATTATCATCATTTTCGGAATGAGAAAAAGATTAAATGGAGGTATACAACTTCTTCTGGAAACCCTTATGCTACGCCATAGAAGTTCAATCTCTATGAATTTGTGCATTATCATGCCACATGCACCACGTGGTTGCCAGGAAACACATGTATTAGAGAATGCTCAAGCTACTTACTACACTAAAGCATAATCATAGTACTGGTGGAAAGGGTATTGTTTGCATATAACCCACTAATAACATAAGGTTCGTGGTCCATATAAACACAAGGTCCGGCGACATGTTGCTTGAAACACGCCATATCATACGATTTGATGCCATCTTCCAAAAAATAACACTGGTGGGGATTTGGAATAAAGTTAACGACATATTCTCCGATCATATCATATATTTCCGGGACATACAGTTGTAAATATGTTTTTCTAATTGTGAAATAGTGAAAAAAATACGAAGGATTTGCATAATGCCGTTATTTATTATTGAGAGTATTTTGGATAATCGAATTTAATTACTCGTAGTATTACTGTAGAATTCCAGTTGAATATTTCAGATCAGAAAACGAAGCTGCATTTATTGCGAATATTTTTTACTATATGCATTTTATAGAAAATAAGTAAATAGTGGATTATACCGTGGACTTACCTTTTCCAAACGCAAACGCAAAAGATGAGTCGCAGAATGTGATATAGTTTTCAATGATTTGTATAAATAAGTCCTCATTCATTTACAGGGAAACGGAAGGTTTTTGTTTAAATAATAATATGTCAATGTATTATCAAGTTCGTATGTACTGTTTTCTTATTTTATGAAGTTACTTCTTTCGGTACAGCATGTTGTATATAACTAAATATTCATGTAATTATAGGAACACGTAAGTGTCTAATTACTTCTGAAGAAATTTAGCAATATATTATTGCTATAATAAAATTTAGACAAACCAATACATTAGTGTATGGCACGCCTTTCTTGTCATGATGGTAAAACAAAATAAGACAATATTGATTTTGAATAAGTTTCAAATACTTGTGACAAATATGTGTGGTCAATACTATATACATTCTAAAGGAGACTGGAATATAACTTTGAACATGAGATTACTTTTTTTAAATATTAAATATGAAATATATTTTAAAAATTCATATTAAACGTTTTTATATGCTTCCTTACAGGACCCTGAACTTATTTTACTACACCAGAGGAAACGAGTTATAATTGAAATAATAATGTTTCGTCAAACGATATAATATTACGTCACATTTATGAATGTTGATATGTCAGTCACATGTAGTCTATAGTACTGTTAAATAAAGTTGTATATTTGATTCTTTCCTTTTCATTATTATCCTTTAGGAACGAATCCTAATTCTTTGTATACAAATATAAACATTTAGTTATCTAATATCTAAGAGTTATTTTATCTGTTATATTTATTAGTTAAAATCATGAAATAACCTGGTTAATCATCAACATACTAGGCGTGCTTAGGTTAACGAATGGTTATTATAAAAAATTTTATCCATCTCCACTTATTGCTTTTCAAAACAAATTCTGAACTGGATAATTTTTGGTGAATATTCTCAAATATTTTCTCGTTTACGATGACATTGTAAAGGTTAGTTTCATATATTATGGATATTAATGCATAATGTTCAGAAGTACGTAATAGACGAGAAGATAGTATAATCTTCTTTACCCCAAGCTTACCATAAGCTTTATTATGATCTTACGAATACCTATTACCTACAGACTTGAGGAAGGCTTTTCTTGAAGTTGGTGAGTGGCGGGGGTCGGAGTAATGACTTAATCAACATGAGTGTCAGAATTAATAGCACGATTCTAACTGAGGATAACTTTCTACTAAATAAAGGTAGAAACTTCGGATGCATATCAAATTGAATGTAATAAACGTGTCTAAAATTTGATTACATTTTCCTCATTTGATGCTATTTACATTACTGCTATCGGTAAATATGGCGAATGATTCGCTGAAATTTAGTTTCATTGGCGTTATTGTAAAAATATCTTGGGAAATAATTATGACGGCATTATAGATATGAAAAGCCAATATGAAAGGAACGTAATAGAGCAGAATTTGATCCTTCCAACGATATCCATTTTATTACTATATCTTGAAAATTTAATTAGTAATTCGACATTATTTATCATATGATGTTGTATTCTTGGCCTATAATATTATGCAGTTTAAAACGCGCAGATAACTTGTATTTATCCAGAGTTTACCATAAACTTTGTTAAATCCTTATGATTTCAGAGGGTTTCTCTCAAGGTGGTGAAAGGTCGGGATCTGAGTAATGAGGCCATCACTGTGGCTACCGCGAGGACGTTTGTTACTTTACTTGAACAAATATAATTTTACAACGAAGTGTGGTACATAATTGTTCTTCTTAATGTCCGTCGTAAAGTAGCTCCAATAGTCTTCCTGATATTTAGCCTGAAATTTACACTTTCTGACTTTTTAGGTAATATATTGAATATATTACACTCAATACCTTCTAAATTTTAGGGAAATATAATTAACGAAACAACAAAAAGTTCCCTAATATTGTTAAGAATGAAATATGGCTTTTGGATGAACAAAGCGATAGTAATTGTAGTTATTGTCTTTTCCTCGCTGCCAAGACCTTCTTCATCAAAACTTTGTTGTAGAGATGACTTAACATGTAGGTTAGGAATAATCTTAAGCACGTAACAAAGCTTATGGGAAACTTAGAGCAAATGTGTTCTCTCTCTTGGTCTCTGAGTGTAGATTGACCTCACTAATATACAAATGTGGATTTATAAGATAATATAATCATAAACAAAGATTAAGTGACAAAGAAATAAAATATTTTTATGCGAAGTTTGTTCATTGTGTAAATGATATTTCGCACCTAGGAATCTGCATACATTTTTGTAAGTACTGTAACGTAATAGTCTTCTACTGATCAAGGAAACCTAAAACTAATCCTACATATTGAATTAGGTATCAGAAACAAAGTAAAATTCAATCTTGCGTTCCACTTAAGGATTTTGAATGTCGATCTTACTACTCATAATCGAAATTTCTGCCGTTATCACATCTAGCTGAAGCAACTTAATCCTCACTTTCATTAATATCTTGAATTCCGGCGAAGACGTACCACTTAACTTGATAATTCAGTTTTCTGAGATCCTATCCATTACAGGTTACATCAATGTCTTCTATGGGGATAACGAGGTTTGCATCTTTCAAAATCCAGATGACATTTCTTTTTTTTATTCTAAAGCATTTTTTTTTTGCCGGAGAAAAAGGATAGAATGAAGAGGCCTAAGTTCCGACAAGAGTTTACGTTATAACACAGGAATTGTTTTATTTGTTTAAACAAAATATTGTAACTCACTTATGACACGGAGTTGTACGAAAGGTGGACATACCTACAACACACGAGATAGCAATAATTCATACACCAAGACGGAGTATCCCAATTTAGCCAGATTTCTTTGGCGATCCATGCTTTTTGTGAGAGTGTTAAGTGGTTTGATTAAGTCTGCTAAAAGCAGTAGTGTAATCTTAACCAGTGAAGGCATGAAAGTCACGCAGGCTGCCAGCTATTTCACTTCGTATTTCTAACATTAAAAAAAAACTTTTCGGTGATAGATCATTAGCAATGGAATATTGAAGACGAACACTAATGAACTCAAATCTTTATCTCTCTGGACAATGTGTTTGGTTTGAAATTTACCTTTTGGTATACAGCCGAGATTGTATTACAACTTGTTGATGCATGAGAAAACAACAGTGCATCAATAATTTCTTCCATATATAATAACTGTTGCTGGTAAATATTAAATATACTTGTCTCTTTCTTAATTCCAGGGGCGTGCCTTACTAACCTTAAATCACAGATTTCCTTTATTAATGCTATTAACGAATCAAAATCAAAATAAAAGAGTTAAGGTGTTGTGCGCAGTAACAGCAATAGACCCTTCTCATTTTTTTCTTTCCAAGGTTACATTAACGATTGAAATATCAGTATTAGGCTTGGCAAATCGTTACATTGGACTTCAAACAACAAGTTACCAGGATATTAATTAATGAAACTTTATTTTTGCGATTCAATAGAATTTGAGCTTCAGTACATAATATGTCCTAACCGAGTTTTCTAGAAAGTAAATTAATGCCGACCTCGTACGTACTGTTCTCTCTTCCTCGATTTTTTTCGTTGTCTGTTCATGTTATACAAAAAGCAACGAAGCAATTATCGTCACTACGTACGACATGTAGAAGTCAAGAATATGAGAGTATTTTGCTGGTCTTGGACATAAAACAGAATACAGCATCCATCCTCCATCTAATATAACAAGAGCATTCGTTGGTACTTTGAAGTCGCTACCTTCACATTTAAAATCTGAAACTAAAGATGACTTGATGCCCTTTCTCATTGATTTATTGCTAAACAAATAAGACAGTCTTGGCAAAAGCTCATATTGGAAGCAATCTTTGAATTGATCACTTCCCTTTACGGTATATGTATTTTTATCGAATAATTAGTGGCTATTAATTACTGCATTATTGTTTCGCATTTTATAACTGCATTCATTGAACCACAGAGAAACCTTTGTTCTTCTGTTTTACTTTAACACTACTGAAATCATTTCAATGTATAATTTGAGTAATTGCAATCTATAGTGATTGAATTCTGCCTGAGAAACTGTACTATATGCACAAAATTACAAAGTTCCCATAGCTTTAAACTACATACCTCCTGAACGAATATAACTAGAGAGACGTATTATAAACAAAGTGTGTATATTTTAATTCTATACACATCATTACTGTTTAATTTTTAAGCTATATCTGTTCATTCTTCAGGTTCCGGCGAAAAACGGAAATCGGGGGCAAATTTCCTGTATGGTGGCCGAAGCTCAAGGTCAATCTTAGTGGAATTTAATATGTAGATAAGGAGGCCAACTTCTGCAATTTTGCAAAGTTTCATATTTGTATGATATTTCGTACAAACTTACTGCACAATAGTAGCAAGCGTACAACTTTGTAAATCAAAATACAACAGACGATACTTATTATTTTCACAGGAATAATGATTAATTTCATTATTGACTATAAAGAAAATACTCACAGTTCAATATTTTAAATAAGCTCTTCTTGAAAGTTTATAAACAAGTTAACTTACTTCAAGTGTTTACACATATATGCGTATCAAATAATATAGTGATATATTATTTGGTATATATACTACGACATTTTTAAGTAAACACAACGCCTTGCGCTGAGTTTTGAAACTATTAACAATAGCCCTACCTGCAAATCAATTAAAAGACGGATCAATCACTCGGGGAAGAGCTCAGGCTCAAATGAAAATTTTGGATGTCTAACAGGGCCTGAGCGCCTCAGTTCCGCCTCCACTGATTGATACGTAATACTACTTCGAAAGAATAACTTGTCCAATTCCATTATTCGTTAAGTGACTTTTGAAAATGCTAAATACTTGTACGCCGTAATTTACTTGTAAATATTAAAAAAGCAAAATTTGATAACACTAAAACGAGTTGGAGAACTTATCCGTACTAAGCGTATTTTCCTTTAGGTTGCTAATATAACTGAAGGTTCCTGATTTGTATAATATTTGTGAAAGTTTACACATTGAGACACAATTAGAAAATTGCAGAATATAGTGTCAATTACCAACAATTAAAAATGCACGAAATTAGCGGATAATATCAAATATAGAACCATTAACAGAATTAACTCTGTACTTCGTTATCTTCATGCACTTTTCTTCCTTTATGTTTTGGATTACATCATCAGTGAACTTCTCAGCTGGAAATTACCTTCTTTCAGCAGCATCCAACTGGAGCTGAGCTTTATAAATGAAACATTTAAAAATACAAAAGGGAGGGGGCGGGAACCGAACCCGAGACAGGAAATAAGCAAATCACAACACTAACTATTCACTTAAAGCGCTACTTACTGTGACTCGCCTAAATAAAGAGTATTTTCTGTTCGCTGAAAACAGCAGCTTGTTTATACTCAAATTGATTGCCAAACAACAGTAATATGGAATATGTCGTAATCCTACATTGGCTCACTATGGGAAAGTAAATGCAAATGTTGAATATTACAGGAATAATACAATAAAGTGGAATTATGCCTGTGCAATACTTTTATACTATCATAGAAAATGAAACTAATCAATATTTGAGCTTATTTTGTTGTCAATATTGCCAACCTGGTACAAAGTGTTATGTTTTCAAATAGCAGTAGACGTCTACACTTTAGTCTATGATTGCTGACATCAAAACCTTACTAAATATGGAGCATTGTCTTCCGAAATTTATGAGTGGGATAAACGAAAGCTGTGTGCAAATCATCATCATCATCACCCGGCAGGAAGTCACGTGGTTCGTTTTTTTACGTTAGTTAATACGTCCAAGTCTCATACAGTCTTGCTGTTGAATGGGACATTGAACTATAAATCAACTCAACTCATTAAGAACATTGTTCTGAATTAAATTTCAACTTGAAACCATACGTAAAAAACGAAAATTATTCATCCTCGTGATATATATATATATAAAGAGAGAGAAAGAGAGAGAAAGAGAGAGAAGGGCTTAGTGGTAGAGCGTTCAAATCTGGTGCATGGGGCCCTTGGTTCGATCCAAACTTTCACAAAGTCAGATTTGTGGTGGAGAAACACCACATGTGCGTGGGTTTTATCAGGGTTTTCCTGTTGCCTCCCACTATTTTCGATCAACAATCCTCATATATCCTTCATCATCACTGTCTCCTTTACCTAGCTGACATATGCATGGTAGGTCTAACTTAAAGATTTAATTTAATTTCATTGAAAAAAATTAGTATAATTCATAATCTGCGTCTTCATAAAGCAACTTGAACAATCATATAGATGTATAATGCTTAAAACTGATTTAAATCGCAATTTCAGTAATCTGCATTATTTTAGGATTCTCATTTATTTACATCAAATGTTTAGTTATTTTATACTTTATCGCAACAAACAATGCAATCTTGAGTTTTACGTCCCACGTTTATGCCAGTTAGTCTAAAGGAAACAGTGCTGATGAGAAAGGAATGGAATGGATAAACGAAGAAAATGTGAGGAAACGGGAGAACACCGTGAAACCCCACGTGCACGGTGTTTATCCACTGCATAGTTGATATTGGCTGCTATATAAGACACAATTATCTATACCTTTGGTTTGGGAGGCCTGGTTCGATTCCGGCGGGAGCTCATGTGGTTCTGATTCCATGTTAATCAGTAGGTCCCGTCTCATATAGTCTCGCTGCTGAAAGGGACGCAAAACTCAAATTCATATGAACTAAACAATAGTGTATACATTGAATTTAATGATGAAATCAGTATTGTTATCATAACACAAAGTTTATGAAAATGAAATGTATAATAATTGTTGTATATAAAATAGAGTTTGCGTAATGTTGTAATGCTCAACTAGCGTTGCAATAATTGATAGTTCAAACTGTTAATCCCATCATTCTAATTATTTCATTTCAATGTTCATGTTCCAAGGTTGTGCCCACAGTGCATTGATATACCAGCAAAAGCAAGAAAATAGTCGCTGCTCCGACGGTGAAGTCATGGACTACTAACTAAATCATGGACTCCATGTACGAATCTCGCACCGGTCATAATTGTTTATTGTCGGGATTCAATTGCTACGAAGCATATTTTTACTCTGCTGAACAATTTTAATCTGTTCTGTTTCTAGCAGTAGCTTCTATTTCTATCAATGTTTGCAGCTGGTTGCTCCCACAGCTAATAAAAAAATGTGTTTTATTTGCTAACAGCCAGAATTCACTCCTTATTCCGATATGTTGTTTGGTTTAAAGTGAGCACTGCAAAACTGTTAAGCTTTCGTTCCACTTTCCTTCAGGAAATTTTTACACGCTAACAGACAATATTGTACTGACCTTGTACATGTATGTACACATAAGACAAAATTAAAATGTTAACACACTGTTCTGTGAGTATTAGCTCAGCAGAGGTTTCGATTTATGTTTAATTCCTACTTTTCTGCTCTCTAGAAACGATAGCTATTTGTCGTATAAAGAAATTAATTCGTTCCATTGCGTTTTTTTAATCTTCATCTCTAAAGCTAAACAATAATCTGTTTTACAGAAAAAAAACGATATGTAAAGGTTACTTTCCTGTTTAAATCCTTTTCCAGTGCTATATGCTTATTAATACTTTATTTATAGAGTGGAACAGGGATTTACGTAATTGCAGGTTTCCCAGTGTGAAAAGAGTAGACTTACCAATGTAGAAATCTAACAATTCTCAAAGGCATTATCAGTTAGGCCATATTCTATCTACAATACTGCTACTATAGTCTGCATCTCAAGTAATACGTAAAATTCTATTAATATTAATATTAATATTAATATTAACATTAATAATAATAATAATAATAATAATAATAATAATAATAATAATAATAATACTATTTTAGAATCAGACTTGAAGAGATTTCTATATTATACATGTATTCATGAAAATAGTCACTACTTGCTACGTACTCAGTTGGTGTTCCATTCCCGCCGGGAGCTCATATGGTTCCTTAATCAGTAGGCTCTGTCTCATATAGCCTCGCTACTGAAGGGGACGTTAAACTCTATAATGAAATGAAATCTTTGAGTTTTCCGTCACATACATAATCAGCTATGCTAAAAGAGACGGTGATGATGGGAAATAAATGAAAGGGTGGAATGAAAAGACCGAGAGAACACCGAGAAAATCCACGCACATGGTGTTTGTCAACCACAAAGGTTACTTGGCACGAGCTGAAATCTAATTCACCAGAATTGAACGCTCTACCACTGAGCCACTGCGGCCTTGTTTAAACTCTACATGTATAACATGTAATACTTCACAAGTGTAACACTCCGATTTAACAAAATTTAGCAGTTAGATATTACACATAAACGAATAGTTTTTTTTTTATTTTCTTGCGGAAAAACGGTTTTAGGGGGCAGACGGTCGAAAGACAATAGAAAGTGGACCGAAGTCAATTAAACAGTGCACAGATGTTGTAGACGTGAAATGGTGGAATACTGTTTCGAATTTTCCTTAAATAAAGAGTTGGCGGGACACATACCTTCTAAACCGTTGATTACGAAATAGCAAAGTGCAATTCGGAGGGGCTTTGACCCTAATATTCTTTTGGGGGCCAAGTCCCCCTTCTAAAAAGTAAATTTTATCATAGTTGCTCAGAAAGGAGTGGACAGAAGCAAATGAAATTGTGTGTAGGTGTTGTATATGTTAAATAAGGTCTATCTTGTTTCCCAAGTGACCGTATCCGATTTGCTTCAAATTTGGAACATCAACAGTAAATAGGAAATAAACCGACACGTCTTTCTGTTTATGCGCAAAAAATGTTGTAAAGGTTAAAGGCGCCTCCCGAAAAACTATAAAATACGCTATACTGTTTGTGCTTACTGTTGAAGTACTAAATTTCATACATAATTGATACCTTATTTTACATATATAATATATACACACTATTTCAATCACTTAGGTCAACTTCTTCTTGCCTTAAGGACGTCAACTTTCAAAATTTTGGATGACGGCATTTGCTCCCTAAAACCGTTTTCAGAAAATAAACCAGAAAATAAAAAAAATACGTATTCCTTTATGTGTAGTGTCTACCTGGTAAATTTCATCAAAATCGGAGTGTTACACTTGTGAAGTATTACATGTTAGACATGTAGAGTTTAAGCCAGGCCGCAGTGGCCCAGTGGTAGAGCGTTCACTTTTGGTGCATTCTATCTCAGCTCGCACCAAGTGAACGTTGTGGTTGACAAACACCGTGTTCGTGGGATTTCTCGGGGTTCTCTCAGTTTTTTCATTCCATCCTTTCATTTATTTCTCATCATCACCGTCTCTTTTAGCCTAGCTGACGTAAGTACCGGTATGCGACGTAAAACTCAAAGGTTTCATTTCATTGTAGAGGTTTACGTTTCTTTCAGGAGCGAGGCTATATGAGACAGAATCTACTGATTAACGAACCATATCAGCTCCCGCTGGGAATGGAATACCAACTGAGTACGTAACAAGTAGTGACTATTTTCATGAATACATGTATCATGTAGAAATCTCTTCAAGTCTGATACTAAACATTATTATTATTATTATTATTATTATTATTATTATTATTATTATTATTATTATTATTATTATTATTATTATTATTATTATTATTATTATTATTAATAGTATATGTAGCTGCAATATTGTAGATAGAATATGGCCTAACTGATAATGCGTATGAGAATTGTTAGGTTTCTACAGGGGTAGATCTATCTTTTCCACTCTGGGAAAGCTGTAATTACGTACATTCTTCATCCAATCTACACATGAAGTATTAATTAGCATACAACACCCAAAAAGGATTAAATTTTAAACAGGAAATTAAAACTTTACATATCGTTTTTTTCTGTAAAATAGATGATTGTTTAGCTTTAGAGATGAACATTAAAAAAAGAAAAAACGCAATGGAACGAATTAATTTCTTTATACAACAAATAGCTGTCGTTTCTTGATAGCAGAAATATAGGAAGTAAACATTAATCAAAACCTCTGCTGACCTAATACTCACAGAACAGTGTGTTAACATTTTAATTTTGTCTTATGTGTACATACATGTACAAGGTCAGTACAATATTGTCTGTTAGCGTGTAAAAATTGTCTGAAGGAAATTGGAACGAAAGCTTAACAGTTTTGCAGTGCTCACTTTAAACCAAACAACATATCAGAATAAGGAGTGAATTCTGGCTGTTAGCAAATAAAACACACTTTTTTATTAGCTGTTGGAGCAACCAGCTGCACGTATTGATAGAAATAGAAGCTACTGCTAGAAACAGAACAGATTAAAATTGTTCAGCAAAGTAAAAATATGATTCGTAGCAATTGAATCCCGACAATAAACAATTATGACCGGTGCGAGATTCGTACATGGAGTCCATAATTTAGTTAGTAGCCCATGACTTCACCGTCTGAGCAGCGACTATTTTCTTGCTTTTGCTGGTATATCAATGCACTGTGGGCACAGCCTTGGAACATGAACATTCAAGTGAAATAATTAGAATGATGGGAGTAACAGTTTGAACTGTATATTATTGAAACGCCAGTTGAGCATTACAACATTACGCTAACTCTATTTTATATACAACAATTATTATACATTTCATTTTCATAAATTTGGTGTTATGATAACAATACCGATTTCCTCATTAAATTCAATGTATACACTATTGTTTAGTTCAGATGAATTTGAGTTTCGCCTCCCTTTCAGCAGCGAGACTATATGAGACGGGACTTACTCATTAACATGGAATCAGAACCACATGAGCTCCCCCCGGAATCGAACCAGGGCTCCCAAACCAAAGGTATAGCTAATTGTGTCTTATATAGCAGCCAATATCAACTATGCAGTGTATAAAATGCACGTGAGTTTTCTCGGTGTTCTCCCGTTTCCTCACACTTTCTTCGTTTATCCATTCCATTCACTTCTTATCTTCACCGTTTCCTTTAGACTAACTGGCATAATCGTGGGACGTAAAATTCAAGACTGCATTTTATCTTTCTTGCGATAAATTAAAAAATATCTAAACATATCATGCAAATGAATGAGATACCTAACATGGTGAAGATCACTGACATTGCGATTTAATTCAATTTAAAGCATTATACATCTATATGATTCTTCAAGTTGCTTTATAAAGATGCTAATTATGAATTATGTTAACTTTTTCAATGAAATGGAATGAAATCTTTTAGTTATACGTCCCTAAATAAAGCTAGGTAAAGAGACAGTGATGATAAAGAATATATGAGAATTGTGGAACGAATAAAGTGGGAGGAAACAGGGGAACCCTGATAAAATCCACGCAACACGGTATTTCTCCACCACAAATCTCACTTTGTGTAAGCTGGGATCGAACCAAGGACACCATGCTCAAGAGCTGAACGCTCTACCAGTAAGCCACCGCGACCCTATGAGAAATACAACATATTTATTCTGCTGTCTCTCTCGCTCTCTCTCTCTCCTTCTCTCTCTCTCTCTCTCTCTCTCTCTCTCTGTATATATATACCAGAAGGATGAATTATATTCGTTTTGGACGTACGGTTTCAAGTTGATATTTAATTGAGAACAATGTTCTTAATGAGTTGAGTTGATTTGGAGTAACACGTCCCTTTCGACAGCAAGACGATATGAAAATGAAAACAATGAAATGAAATGAAATTTTTGAGTTTTACGTCTCACGTTATGCCGGTTAGGCTAAAGGAGACGGTGATGATGAGAGTTGAGTGAAATGGTGGAATGAAGAAAGTGGGAGGAAATGGGAGATCCCCGAGAAAACCCAAGCACACGGTGTCTTCCCACCAAAAATTCACTTAGCGGGAGCAGGGTTTGAACCCGGGAACCCAAGGCCCAGAGTTGAACGCTCTACCACTGAGCCACCGCGGTCTCCACAAGACTATATGATACTTGGACGTATTGATTAATGTAAAAATCGGACCACGTGAACTCTAGCGAGGGTAATGTGATGATTTTGACGCACCTTTCATTTATGCCGCACATAAACTACGGAAGACAATGCCCCATATTTAGCAATGTTTTGATGTCAGCAATCATAGGCTAAAAGTGTGAACGTCTACTGCTATTTGAAAACCTATCACTTTGTACCAGGTTGGCAACATTGTCAACCAAATAAGCTCAAAGATTGAGTAGTTTCATTCTTTATGTTAGTATAAAAGTATTTCCACATGCACAAGTCAATTTGATTGGATTATTCCCGTAATATTGAACATTTACATTTACTTTCCATAGTGAGCCAATGTAGGGATTCGACATATTCCATATTCCTATGTTTTGGCAATCAATTTGACACAGGCCACTGCTTTGAGCGAACAGAAAATACTGTATTTAGGCGAGCAAGAGTAGGTAATGCTTTAGGTGAATAGCTAGCTAGCGTTGTGATTTGCACATTTTCTGGCCCGGCTTCGATTCCCCCCGCTCCCTTTAAACTTTTCAAGAGGTTGCATTTACAAGGCTGAGCTCCAGTAGGATGCTGCTGAACGAAGATAATCTTCAGTGGAGAAATTCAGTGATGATGTAATCCTGAAAATAACGAAAGAAAAGTGCATAGAGAAAACGAATTACAGAGTTAATTCTATTAATGGTTCTATATTTGATATTATCCGTTGATTTCGTGCACTTTTTAATTGTTGTTAATTGACACTATATTTTCCCCTTTTCTAATTGTGTCTCAATGTGTAAACTTTCACAAATATTATACAAATCAGGAACCTTCAGTTATATTTGTAACCTATGGGGAAATACACTTAGTACGGGTAAGTTCTCCAACTCGTTTTAGTGTTATCGAATTTTGGATTTTTAATATTTACAAATAAATTACCAATATTTAGCATTTTCAATAGTCATTTAACAAATAATGAAATTGGACAAGTTATTCTTTCGAAGTAGTGTTACTTATCAATGGGGCCCTCTTAGACCTCCAAAATTTGCATTGGAGGCTGGGCTCTTCCCGGAATGATCGATCCATATTTTAATTGATTTGCTGGTAGGACTATTGTTAATAGTTTTTTGAAAACTCAGCGCAAGGCTTTAAGTTTACTTACAAAATGTCGTACTACATATGCCGCATAATCTATCACTATATTATTTGACACGCATATATGTATAACTTGAAGTAAGTTAACTTGTTTATAATCCCTCATTTGAGTTAATTACAAGATTATTTAAGTTCCGTGACTGTTATCTACTCATCGGCGCCTCTGGTATCCTTGTATCTTTTTTTCTGGTATTGTGCTGTTTATTGTGATTTCAATATCGAAAGACTTCCTTTTGTAGTTTCGTGAGTCAGCGTTTCTCCCCACTCCTGCTCAAAACCACACTTTACGGTTTATTCTTTTAACAGTTGGGGCAAATTCATGCTGCTGTTCTAGCTACTGTACCAAGCGTAATTAACCTTGAAGCAGGCGTTAGTTGAGTTGCCTATGTCGCGGAGTTCGTACATCAAGAATTTTTGTGGCCCACTGTACACTCACCCGAACACAGATATATTCTCGAGAATACTAAATTTCTTTTTCGTCTCCGTATGTTACGTTTGACCTTCCATTCTTAAAAATTTTGATGCCTCCCTTTACCAGTCTCTACGTAAAATTTTACTCAATTATAATAGTCTTCTGGACATTCTTTATTGTAAGATAAAAGCAACATGAATTTCCTTCTGTAAGTAAGATAACTGTGATCAAAGACTATTTGCGCTATTAACACCTAACCTTTCTTTGAATCTTTTTATGAGTTCTTTAAGAATTTTCTTATAAATTGTTCACGTTTATTATTGCTTGGTTTGATTTGAATAGATGCTTCGATAACATTAACTCAGATCTATTGTCAACATAGTTCATGTCTTGTATGTGCTGCTTAATCTTTGTTGAATTGTGATGTTCTGTTTGTTCTGCGTGAACTTTATTACATTTCCAAGTTACTCATACGCCCTCGATGTGGTACTCTGCTTTAGAGCCAAGTGTGTTTGTTAACACATTCTTTTTTGTGGAAATAGGGCGGAAATGCAGGCATTAGATTATAGGTACGGGGCACTGAATTGAATTTTCGGTTTAATTTTCGTGCGTTCGGAATTGGTATCCATTTTTTCTAATTTCTGTCTTGCATTCATTTAACGTTTTCACTTTCCACTTGTGTGTACCAATTGTTAAATAAAACTTCACTGTACCAGTTCTTCTTGGCTCGTTGAATTATTTTATTGATTTCCAACTATAGTGATTGGTCGTCTCAGAATATAGTTAATGGTCTATTGAAAGAAATATGTTTTAAACACAGCCAGATAAATGCATACTTAGGAGATCGCAATACCTCGTATCTGATGTCTTTTTAAGCCTTCTCATTTTATGTTTCTCACGAATGAAAGCAGATACTTCAGTGTGAATCACCATAATTATAGAAAAAAGATTGTACAATCCGCGGCAAAAGACCTGCAACATGAGGATGTAAGTTTATTGTGAAACTACGCCTAACAGCACAGGGAATGAACGTAACGTCTAAGTGGAACGAATCATGCCAGGATAAATCTCGGCCTCCTCCCGTGCACACTTATTTTGGAGCAAAAGACTTCGTCATTTCACAATAAACTTATATGCTCATGTTGCAGGTTTTTTGCCGCGGATTGTACAATTGAAAAGATGCTTGAAAGTAACCAACAGCGGTATCATCTGTAGAAATGTGGTTGTCGTCACGAACGTATGATTCAAAACTTAAGTAAAGACAGCGACTAGAACAGCGAATCAACGGTATTAAATAAACTTTTATCGTATTTGTTATAAGCATTTATAAAATGAGCTGTTTCATTTTTAATAAATGTATTTTAAAGTCAAAGCAAAGTCAAAGCGGAAATATTTATACGTAAGTAAAACCAAAATAGTTAGAATATATAGGTTTAAAAATAGATGGCCAATGTTCTGTTTAATCGGATTGTTACTTCTAACACACAATTTTGAAAGCATTTTTTAAAGTTCGTTGCTTAATAATCATCTAACTTCACATTGAACCTAAGATCCATTGAAACTTATTATTTACTGAATATGTTTTTTCTGTGGTTATAATGAATATTAATTAGTTTATTTACTGACTTGTATTTATCAAATGCAGCCGAATGGTCATTTCAGACTTATATTTTAATCAGAATGGGAACTATTAGAAAGACAACGGCAAATGCATCCATTTAGGACATCCTATATAGCGGTACATTTATATTAGAAGATTTACATGTTAAATTTTGTATAGTTTGAAGTAAGATAATGAAGACTCTGCGCAAGTTTCCCCACAGTACAACCCACAACATTCTTGACATACTTCCAACATTCACTGTATCTCAATTCAACAGGCAAGTATCTAACAGATTGTTAGTTATGAATATGATAGGTGCTAAAATAATGATCTTTTTACTTAACTATAAAGAGATGAAGTTTTGACTAACTTGTTTTACAAATTCAATTGCACCAATTTGATAAAATTCTCATTAAATAAATATACCAAGATGTAGACATTTCGTGAATTCCTTTAACATTGTGCTATTGACTATTATAGATCCACTGTTTACCACTTTCCCGAAACAAGGATAGCAATAATATTGCTAATTATACATTTCACAATTTTCATATGCAGGTATTAATATCAGAGTTACAGTGTAGACAGTATTGACTATTTACGCAATTGTAATGAATAAATATATTTTATTTCTGGAACTTATTAATAAAGATGATTACACTCTTAAAACATAAAACGAAATTCACACATTTATTCTAAGAAGTTTGTTCAAATCCGACTATAATATCTAATGAATTAGCTTCCACAATTTTCAATCAACATGACGGACAAATGATATAACTGTACTTGTTATTTCATATATTTGTATAAATTAGGCAGTATTATCCGAGTTACGGGGTACACAATATTTAATCTTTATGATGCCCACAATTTTGTTTCGTCAACAAATAGAGAATAATCATTATGTCGCAATGGCTTAACTAGACTCACAGGACCCTGACCAGTAGGTGGCAAAAACCACATTAAAATATAGATCATATATTTTTTCTCGTGTATTCGGGATGATGCCTACGGGCCCATTTACTTTGTGGAACTCTGGGCATAACCCAGTTGGACCAGTCTAGTTACGCCTCTATTGTGTCACTGAAACTATAAATAATCTTCTGTTAATATTCAAAAAATTTCATTCAACTCGGATAGTAGAGCTGAATTAACAGTACTGCTTATGATCTTAAAATAAATTGTGGAAAATGCGTTTATTGATGAAATTTAAGTTACATTTGCACATGTATGACAAACATAGGCCTACATTAATCTGAAACGTTTGTTTCCGTAATGCAAATAGTTTGTAGAAAGTCTATTGTCCTCCTACAATTCTAATTTGTTTTAATGTCATGATAATGGAGCAATATTTTTACAAAACGAGTTTCATTTATTTAGCTAAGAGAAAAGTTTCAATAAAATCAGTTGAGATGCAAATACGATACTTAAAGAGTGTACCCGTGTGTTAGGAAATCTGGGAAGTTTTTAACGCCATCAATGAAACTGAAGGGTTGAGAAGTAGAAAAAGACAATTCTATCCTGATTCATTTATCTGATTTAATATCAGAATCGTTTTTCAACTTCCAAAGAAAATAGTTGGGACAAAATAGCAAACACAGCCATGACCAGTGAATAATGAAAGCATCACTTATGAACTAAAAACAAATAATTAGGTTTGATTCATCGCAATTCAGAGACATATTATAGACCTCAACTAAAGACAGTTTTCCAAACGGTTACAGACTTCTAACGAATAATTCTCAGTCGTAAGCTCAGAAAAGTTAAAGGCCAATGTATGTGAATGCACAATGTATTAGTCTTTAAATACGTTGCGCTGTTGTCATAAATTGGAAACCATGTAGTCAGCAAATGTAAACGGAACATGAGAGTGAAATATACAAACTTTGTGACTCGAGCTCGAAGGTGGTAAATGCTCGAAGAAAAAGGAGAATACGGGATTCCAATATCGAATCCATTAAAGTTCTATTGAACTTAAATTATACAGTATATCTTATTCGTCGATGAACATTTTCAGTAGTTGAAATATATTATTTTTTGGGTCAACCATCAGAAAAATTATCCTTTTAGAAATATATAAAAATATAGATGATTTGAATTTGGCGCCCGAAATATGTACGGAGAATATTTGTTGACACCAGATTTTAGGCAAACTTCATAATATACGGAAGTCATATTATTCGCAATACTATATATATATATATATATATATATATATATATATATTATATACATTATATATATATGTATATATATATACATACATATTTATATATATGTATGTTTGTATGTATGTGTGTGTGTATTACTGATTATGATATGTAATTTTCCCTTTGATACACATCAGTAAAAATATGATATATATCTTCGCTTTGCTTGTATTGTTATTGTATGGACAATTTTTAAAGCTTGTTTATAGTATTGACGTAAGTCACTCGTAAGGAAATGACATATTTATTATCTGAAGATTGAAACTAGTATTCCAAAAAATAATAATCTATTGACATTCAGTTTAATCAATAGCCATGAAATTGCTATCACCTTCACTTACAATGAAAATAGAGTATAATTCCCTTCTTGTTTCGGATAATGAAATTCTCGTATCTCCTCAATAGAAATGCTCAATAAATTGTATCTAGTACAAACAATTGAGAAAATATAATAACATTATTCTTTTTGAGTACACGAATATATTCTACTGCGAAAGGCTGGACACAATAAGGCGGTCTCGACGGTAACGTATAAAACGTGCATGTATCTGCTTCTCATTCTCATTCTTATGAGGACACAATTGTTGGCAAAATGGCACTAAAAGAATGTTTAACATTCATAATAACGTTGCAAATTTTGCAAGTAAGTAATAGATAAATAGTACATAACTATAATAGGTAGTACTAGGGCCTACTATAACTAACAAATATATCTAAATAAATATGTGTATTGTTATTATTAAATCAAATATAATAGTTTATACTAAGATATAATCAACATTGCAGCACTTTTCTAAAAAAAATCATAACATGAGTACGAGAACTTTGTCATTGATAATTATAAATTTTTTGTTGCTATTAAAAGACGCTTTGATTTTATTATTTATATATCATTTTGAAATACAATCTTACCTGTAAATGAATGCTATGGTGGGAGCCACAACTTTTATATTAAAGTCATAATATTCCGTTTTAATCTAAGATACTAACACTTAATTTATATTATGTTTAACTTATTGTTAGCTGAGTGTGTTTAGTAAATTACATTAGGAAGGGCTTTCAACACAAAAATTTTGTAATGACTTAATACTCGAATAGTGAAAGAACTCAAAACAAAACGATTCTGTAATTAGTGTAATACGTAAATTAAAAAATATACTTTCTATATTATATTATAAAAGTGGAAGACTGTAAATCTTTCTTTAAACAATTTACTGCGTACGTGTAATGTTCACACTTACTCTTTGCTAGCTAAGACGGTTTAAATCAGTTTGATCTTCCTTTCATCTTTTATAGCATCTTTATCACACTTATAATTTTTATTTTTAATAGTCAGTCTACGAAAATTTAACACTTATGTAAAGAAATACTTTAAATACAAAATTATATATCAGAAGAAAATCAATTTGGTTTTATTTTCAAGAGCTTTTTTTTACTTTTTGCTGTTAAGTTCCATGCTTAAAGCCATTGTTACAAACATATACAAACACACACACACACATGCACAAATGCAGACCCTCTGATCTACCTACAACATTCCTAACATATAGTGAGTTTTGCTCAGTCGCAATTTTCATTAGTAATCAGTATATTTGTAGATTTGAAACGCAATAAGCAAGTCTGTTCTGTACTACATATTTAAGCGACACTGCCAGCAAACGCTACCTAATGCAAAGTCTTTACTAAAGTCTATGCTAAAACAGTTAAAATGCTGAGCATTAATCAATTAGCATTAAATGGAAAATAATGAAGCTTTTCAAGGAGTTCCCTTTCAGTTTCAAAGAGAGAAATAGTACAAATCGTAGTACAAATATTGAATATGCCATCATGTTTCTACAAAAATCATAGCTTTTATCTAAATAACGATGTTTCTGTTCCCATCACATTCACTGCAGTGTGACTTCTAACGTAAGTAAACCCGAACATCAAATATCAAAAAGACCAAGGAAGTAAGAGTCAGGATTTCACAACGAACCATCACGGTTCTTAAGCAGATATTATGCTACAGAAGAGGGCAACTTCATCAAACTATGTCTTTTATCATTAATATTTAAGCATTCAGAAACAGGAGTTCATATATGGAACTTACTTCGCCACTTTTACATTGCGTCAAGTGAACTTACATGCAGAGTATTATCTATAAGCCAATGTTTATATTGAACACCTCTTAATGTCAGATATTGGTTATTTCGTACATTTAGAATATGATATAACTTTAAGAAAATGTGGAATAATTTTTAATCGTCTATTAAGCAAGGCCGCCGATCCTTGGGGCCCGGGCCCCCAAATCTCATGTGGGCCCCTATTATATTTATGAGTATACAATATTTGGCATAATTGGAGCGCAATTTTTCTTAAAATCTTCATATATCTACCTTCTGCATCTGAATGCCCCCCAAATTTACAAAGAAATCGGCGCCCTTGCTATTAAGCTATTTTCACAAGAAGACTCCGTTTAAGTTTCACAGAGAATTTTTATGCTAATCGAGTTGAGTATTAACCATGCCCAACAGAGTTATCTTTTCCTTACATATAAATACAAACCTTTTCAGCGGGTTAATTCCTGATATTTTAATAATAACGAAATTTTAGCTTTACCAACATTGCACATAAAATGTTTATATAGTTCCGTTTCAGGCTAGTCCTTACACCAGACAATTCCAATTACGATGTTGATCAATTTATTTACTCCGAATAATAGAAAATGTGGAACTATACTTAATTTACTTTTTAGTTGTACCTACTCTTTAGTTGTAGCTTTTCGTGATTATTCATTCTTCATATTCGATAGATAATATATTTTGGTGTCAGATAATCAGAAAATGTAGCACATTCGAAGAGTAAATTAAACATGCTCGAAAATAATTATAATATATTTGTCTTTATGAATGCATTTTAATAACAGCAGAAACGTAATACAAACCCTAAGTAAAACTCTGTTAGATGCAGTCAATATTTAGAAAGAACGAAGAATAATTATGCATCGAATATGTAATACGGAATGTCCAAAACACTTACCCTATTAACATTAATTTGTTTTATCCGGAAACGAGATATGTCACAATCGAGGAAATATTGATATGATGTCATATATTTTCCTGATATAGACAACAAAAATTGTCACATAATTAAACTCTTCAGTTAGGAGGTAAAAATTAAAATTTGAAGGAATAGCATAACAAAGAAAAGTATCCAATAACATATACTACAAAATCTTCTAGAATGTTAGAAGAATATCGTAAAAAATGACAGAGATCGAAAAGTTGAAATCAAATTTACTTAGATATTTGTAACTCCAGACAATATTTACAGGGAGAACAAATATTCATTCCAATGACAGAAATTATTGTTTACATATCAAATCATATATAGTGAAAACTACACGAAAACTTCTTTGTATATTATAGGGTGTACGACATCACAAACTAAAAAATAATTTTTGCAATAAAATTTGGCAAACTCCTTTTAGCCGAGAAATGGTACCAATAATTCTTTGATATGTACCGGTTACGCTATTCTTTCTCTTTTCATGTATGTCCTTGATCATGTTACGAACTTTAGTGAGTAAGCCAGAACATTATGATTTTCCGTGAGTAGTTTGTCTTTGTTTAACCCAATTACTCCCGAGTTACAAGACCAGAAATTTCGCAAAGAAAAACTTAAATTTACTATTCCTTCAATGTTGTTCTCAGGCAAGTAAATAAATTATCTAAATTTCTCAAAACTGTTTAATAGGATTTATTTTATAATACAATCACGTTATACTTTGTTTCCAAATAGTAATAATATAACGTTTGTGATAATTGCTTGTGAAAGATTTTACATAAAAATACAATTGAAATTGGCGTCGGCATATCAAATATTAATTTATGGTTCTAAATCTACATATCTAAAACGAGATTGTATAATCCCCAATGATGTAACAAAACAATTTCGTTTCAGATTTACGCCACGGAAGTATACAGAACTGATAATGAAACTCTTAGAGATCTTAGAGTAAGTATGAGTTACTAATATATTTTATTGTGTAAATTAATTAATGTTCACTAATGTCAAAATGATAGATGTGCTTGCTATTAATAAATTGGCCGCAATAGACTCCTTGAACTTTGCAAAAGAGTGGTAACGAAAATAAATATAAAAATATGGCGCTGGGTAATATTCACTCTTACTTATGAAACATGATTAAGATCATATAAAATCACTTTCAAAAGCATAGTATGCCCTTCTTTATTTAATTCTCCGCTTAAATGGCTTGCGCAGAAAGAAATTTGTTCGTTGCTTATATCCTAAAGTAACGATTGGATACAACTATTCAGAAAATTTAAAGAATTTCCATAGTTCACGAAAGATTGTACATTATCCAGAGGGTAATCAAATCAAATCTGAATATTTAGGTATGATAGTTCCATAATGTCATCATATAAGTGTCTGTCTTTATCTCTCCTTATAAGTAGAGAGCAAACATATGCATATTGTATTAACCTCAGAACCTATTATATGTTCATAATCACTGAAAGTAATTTGCAACATAAAAATAAAACAAACATAAACCATAAACAAAGGAAACCATGAAATCTACGATTTCATCAAATGTGGAAACTATTCTAAAAGGTACTATGTAGGAGAAATAGGTTTACTATACTGGATACATTTGGTTAAGAAGAGAAATCATTGGAGAGCTTTTTCGCTGCAACATTGAATCTCTGAATCTCAGAAACCAAACATACTCACGCATACATGCATACACACACAGAGAGAGCGAGTGAGAAGTAGATAGTCCTGATTAAACATAGGTTTTGACCGTTTGCATATTAATTTGTTTAATATTATTTTATGTGTGAAAAGTAACAAATTTGGCTTGTGGTTAAGAGAAAATGCGTATGTACGTATATCTTAGTACGTGTTGTCACAATAAATTCGTGATTAGAAGTTAAGGATCCATTCATCTTAAATATACATAATATATGTTAATAATTTTTGTTTTCTTTATACATCTATGTATTTTCCTCCGTTGTACCGGATTTAATACTTGGGAACTATTTTAATAATGTTCGTGCTAACACTTAAAGTTATGTATATTTTTTCAATAAAAAAGCTTAAAGAAATAGAATAAGAATGCTGGATGAGAATGAGCAAAATAAAGTGAAAACTTTAACGCTGAAGAACCTAACTTACAAGATAGTATCAATATATGCAAATAAACAGGCCATATGACAATGACGTTTTCTTTCACACCCTCTGCCATACGAAACATATGTATTTATTATTGTATAGCCAGTAAATAAGTAATTTATAAGTACGCGTCAGAGAAGTACGTATCCAGAAGTTATACCTAGAAGGAGTATTTAACAACTATAAATTCCTCTGCGGGCTGTAGAACAGATTGCAAAATATTTCTTCATACGATATGTTAACTTTATGCTTAAAAGTTATTATTTTCAGAATTAGGTAGAATATCGAATTCTGTCATACACATTTGTTACGAGGAATGGCTTTTGGAGAAATTCAGAAAACTATTCCTTTCAATTCAGAAAGACTTCCATTAAATGATTATGTCCCATGACGACGTCTGTGAAGTAATTTCTATTTGCATCACAGAAGCTTGAGAATAGTGATTGGCTCATATTCTTAGCTTTTCAGTAGTTACCTCTGTTGTAGTTGCCCAGGAGTAAGTTAAAGACTGACCATCACTCATTTCTTAATTACCATTCTCATAATTGTAAAGTATAGGTTACGAGGTGATTATTTGCGCACTTAGTACCTTGGACCCGTAGTACCTTCTCCAAACCATGAATGGGATAGCTGGAAGGCAGATGCATTTGAAAACATTAGTGTACAAATTTAAAATGCGCCAGAAATAATATTTCCTTTCTTTAATGTATCCGATATAATATTAATTGTTATCTTTTACACAAGAGAATTGGTACAAACTCCATGCATCAAAGGTAGTGCGTGGGAACATATGGACCAATGGTATATGCATCAAGCTCGAATGACTGCTTTTCTTCTCGAATATTATCTTTAGTAAGGTTAAAAATACAAATACATTGAAGACACAATTCCCTGATACGTGTGCCTTCCATGTTTACATTAAAGCTGCTTTCGCAAATATGGAATTATTCTCTATATTTTTTCCCGTGTGTGAGATTACATGCACGCTGCATCTTCCTTTCTATCCAAGTAGGTGTTAAGACTTCAAAAATGTGATGTTGTGATACTATGCTATATTCCATTACATGATACTATCTTTATATTTTCCTTATTTTCCTTTATTTGTGAACAATGAATCACTTTCAGTAACATCTAGTATGCAGCTGTGAACATTTCTTCTATACTTCGCTTTGACATTTTTGTTGTACTTGCCTCAAGAAATACACTTCTACCTTATACTTATACTGAACACTTATACTGAAACACAGAATACATTTAGGTGCATATTTTAAAATGACGGTAACAATAATCGATTTGAGTGAAGAAGCGATTAAAGATTAACTTGTTGATTATAAAATACAATCCATCCCAACCTATATGGAAATGTTTTGTTCCTTCAGTATATAGGTCTACTTCATGAAAATATTCTGTTAATGCATGTTTCATTTGCATGATCAAATCAATGAATTCACTATTAGAATATTACTAGTGCAAACTTCTTCGCCAGTGAAATAGATTATTTTTTCTCTAAAGGATTTAAAGCTGAAATATTATAGATAGAAAACACAATAAACATTACTGATTATACAGATAACATTTGCACACTCATTGCTGAAATTACGATATTTCCATTTAACTCGAATCGACATAATGCAACTACTTAGAACTACAATTTTAAAAAGTACAATTTGGGAGACCATGCTAATATTAAGGTATTAAATTTCATTACATATACTCATATATTTTACGTTTGAGGTTCATTAGCTTCTCAATTTTCTTAATGTTGTTGTAATTCTGATTATATGAGTAATATTCGTTGGCAATTATTGTCACAAACGCTAATTGAATGGTACACTTGCGTAAATCAAACATCAATTAGCCTAAATAAATATATCTAGACACAGAAAGTAACAAAGAAAAAGTTGATTATCAATTTCTTCCTGTTGTTAAGTGAATGTTCAATTATAACACATTTAAAATGAAATGGTTAATAATGGAAGTGAAATAATATCATTGTACTTTTTTAACACTATTCTTATTTTCCATCAGTGAGTTTTAAGATTATACATAGTGCGATTTTATAAAACAATAAATTTTATATCTGTCTATCCATCAATCAATCTCTCTCTCTCTCTCTCTCTCTCTCTCTCTATATATATATATATATATATATATATATATATATATATATATATATATATATATATGCCCTCATAAAGTCCGCGACATGCTTCGCATCCTTTGGGAAATCCCTTGTGCTCGCCTTGAAAACATCTAATCTTAGGATCTTTGGTCAGTCCACGTTGAGTGTCTGTGTGGGCCGCCTAACACCACCCTTCTATCTCTTGTTGTTTTGCCAGAATTAGCCTTCAAAGTTCTTTTTCTCACCCTTTTGGACGTCCGTAACTCGGCCAGAAGGCCGAGATGGACATTGTGTATTATATACATTTTTAGTTGCTTTCATCTGTAGAACCACCCCCTAAGCATTGTAAACAACCAGTTTCTATAATACGTTATTTTCAAAATTTCGAGAACACGAATTGTCAACTTAGAAAGTTAGCATAAGAAGTTGGTACCAATTAAAGACCTGAATAAAGTCAAAGTCTTCTTGCAGTACTAGTCACGTTTTAATCTTGTTGAAGTATTATGACTCAGAAACAAAGAATTGTACACCGACATTAAATGTTACATTAATGAAATACGGAGGTTTTGGACAAAAGATATTATTTTGTGCGCGTATCCAATTTGGCCTACAATCTATACCTTGATTAAAAGGGAGAGATTATTTATCCTCAGAAAAAGTCCCGCAGTTAAGTAGATACGTGTAAATGCTCGCGAGTCAAAGTAAAATTAGATATCATGTATAAATTTAATTAGGATAATATGCAGAAATATGTATATTTTTCTTCACATTTTGATATAGATAATTCTTTTATATGGGCATAATTATCTAATTAGCCGTCGATGAATGTAAGGATTGTTCCGAACATTATGCATTTTATTTGACATACGTGTCTACAACCTTTGTGTTTATTTTCCTTATTATGTCTCTTTAACTTCAAATTTTGTCATTAAAAAGAACATGTTACTTCCATACATAGGTCATATTTTTTCAGTTCTTCTTATATCATTATCACCAGCTGGTGTGCCACATTTGAAGTTGCGTGCTTAAGGTCGGGCTCTTGTAACAAATTTGAAATTTCCAGTTCTCATTGAATTTTAAGAAGGATGTTGTCGGTGTATAACAAGTTTTAATGTAATGCAAAAAAAATGTCAAAAATAAGTAAATATTATTGCCGTTAGTTAAATAATATAATTGAATACATTTTTGATACCGAACTAAACTTAACAAAGTCGAAGTGAATTACTGGTAAGTAGTTTAATTCGTTGTAATATGAATTATTCTGTTTCGTTTCGTTATTGTTTCAGTTTCGATTGTAAGGAAGCATTTCTTTACAACATCTCAACAGCCTGACAAAAATATATTACTTTTAGAGGAAATTTACATATAATATTTGTATTGTTTTACTTCTGAAGCTATGAATACATTTTAATGTTTTCAATTTGCAGACCCATTTAAGGCAATCGCAACTTGTTCCTTTATTAGCTACACATGTCGCTGTAAGTATAATTGTTAATGTAATTCTTGATATTGACAGTGTTACTTCATTTATACAGTATTTATATTCAATATGTTTAAAGATGTCATATCCATGTTTAATATCAAAGTCCTAGCAAATTATTTAATTATTGTACTTGAGTATGTTAATAGTGTTAAGAATATATTTTTATCATACCTACCTACACTAACTAAGCTAGAAAATCCATGTGAAATATACGAAAATTCAAACCGTTTTTCAAGAAATTAATGAATTGAAGGATACAATATGCAAGGTATCCCAGAATTATAACAACCTTAAGGCATAAAATATGACACATAGACCAAAACATTTATCTTGAATTGTATGTAACGTATTCACGTTTTTGAGTACAGAATTAAAACATTTCTACGCAAGGTCCTTTTCTTGCCCGAAAAATATCGAGATCATATTTCAATTCCACCCGTTTGTTTATTAACATAACGTGAGGGACGGTTGATATGACTTCAGTAACTGTAGCCCTAATGATGTGATGACGTTCACTGGTGTTTTGTGAACCTAGTTTGACATAAATCCAAACGAAGAAATCCAGTGGTGATACGTCTGGTTCGAGAATTCCTGTAAATGTTGCAATCAAAACTGTTGCAAAATGTTGTAACTGTTGCTACATGTTCAAGAAATATTTTAACCAAATTGACACGAACCTATAACCCGGTATGAGATGGTGCAACATCTTGGAAAATTAAGTCCGGAATGTCCTGAATCTGTGGAAAAACAAACATCTGCAACATTTCAAGATAACGTTACTTGTGATCGTCTTTTCGCTGAACGAAAACGATCCTATGATTTTATTGTGCATAAGTCCGCACCACATAAGTCTCTGGGATTCTTAATCTAATACTGAATATTGTCGTTTTCCATGATACTAGCAATATGTCGGACGACAACATTGTGCAAATGAAAAGTGACCTCACCTGAGAAAATAACATGCCAGATAGTTAAGATCTTCCTCAATCGCAGACAAGATTGTCATAATGAATATTGTAATCCGTTAGATTGATAGATATAAACTAACTCAATTATATTAATTCGAACTATTTTTTTTTTAAATATTAGAGAAATACGAATGTCACGTCTGAATATGACTTATAAAAATAGTAAGGAAAGTCCGACATTACTTTTGGAACCATACATTTTGAGGTCGCTGAGGTGAATCATTACACTACCGATGCTGTTCACATACAAATTTAGCTCCTCTTCTCATCCCTGGAATAGGTTGCCAAGTAAAATAATCGAAAACGGTTTAGCTTAGTGGCGAATAAATAGTTCGAGTAAATATAACTGTCGTAAGGAAGATTAACTTCGAGAATAGAGATTCTTGTTTTTTATAGTTTTTGGTTACATATTGCGTGATCATCAAAGAGTTGCATACCTATATTCGTTGTATGCAGTACCTCATTTTGTGTTGACATTCCTTACGAAAGTTGTACAGGTGTTGACATGGACTACGAGCAAGGCGTTGCTCCTCATTAATTATATGCAGTATAAGTTAATTTCGGACATATGTAACATGGAAAGCTTCGCTCGTACATTGCGTACATATAATGTACAATCTGAAAAAAATACTGTGAAAAAAAAAGTTTCTAACTTTACAAGGGATGGGGTCAGAAAGAATGAATTGGTAACAGTATTCCTAAAAGGATAAGTGTAAATGTCGAGTCGATAGTTTCGAGGTTACTGAAGTGAGTACTTACACATCCATTGCCATTGTCAAAGTTCAATATCTAGTGCTGATAAGACACTACTATCATCCATATAGTGGTGGTACTAAGAGGAAGGCATGCAAAAAGAATGCAAAACACTATATACTCTTATGGAATTTACGCTTCCAAAAATTACATTGATTTATATAATACTGATACTCTGATTCCGTTTAAACTGATTTCCAATTTACATCGCCGTGGTGAGTAGAAATTAAAAGTAAAATTCAAAATGGCCCAAATTAATATTACATCCATAGTTTTCGAAAACCGGGAAAATTGATAGACTAGTTTGAAATAACGTTTGAAACATAGTACATAGGTAAAGGTGGCCTCGTATCGTATAATTTCGAATGAAATTTGTGTTTTATGTATAGGGTATCTCATATTCCATGGCAAGAGTAAAATATATAAAGACTATTTTCGTTACATTCTTATTGAAAGCTTATTATAGGAGAGAAAAGATAGTTAAATAATGTTTATTCATATATTCTGCCAATGCAAATTACTACAATTTGTGTGGGTACCATAATACATTCTAACTGATAATCGTATAACTGATATTCCCGGCTACACTTGGTAGCCTATGTAGTAATACATTTTGAAAAAAATATCTCAATTTATAAATTGTGTATATATATAACATTGTTATCACGGTTTTGGTTTTCAATTAACATTCAATTTTAGCGTCAAAAAATAGACGATACTTAAATCACATAATGGAACCCAATTTATTAAGACAGGAGTATTGTATAAAAATTGAAGATTTAAATATCATAGGTAACATTGTGAATAAATAAATGATCTCTTTTCAGGGAAAAAGTACTGCGAAACAAATTCAGTATTTGCAATCAGATGAAGCGCAAGGTGTAAGTATTTTTTACAATATTACTAATTGTAATAACATAAGCACAAAGAAAAGTAACTTACATTGCTAATTGACGTTTATCATATTACTCCAATAGGAAAAGAGAAAACTAATATATGGTCAGATCTATTAATTATTTTAACTTTTTGAGCAAATGTCACTTCTGTGACGAGTGTTTGAACAAAACGTCAATGGAGTAAAGGTTATGCTAAATAAATATTAAATAGTATGATTATTTTTTGATCAAGAAAACATAGTTTTGTTTCTTGTGCGTACAAAAATGTACATAGCCCATCATGTTAATTAAAAATATGTTTTTAACTTTAAAACAAAATTTCAGAGGTATATATATTTACAATAGTTGTGTATATGTAGTAAATTTATCAGGTGATATTTGTGCAATACTGTAGTCCGTGCTGCTATTCCATGACACTCTTTATTTTCAACTGGTACAATACCATACTTCGTAATAACAGCTGCCATACTCCATATTTTTAAAGCTAATATTTTAAAATAAATGTTATTGTATAATCATCGGAGAAGGATTACGCATATTTGTTACAGAAATTTATAATAATGTTAACTTCAAACTCTGATTTTTCGTTCTTACCTGTGTAATATCTCGATTTACAGGTAGTGACATTGAAACACACAGGCTTTAAACTCTACAGCACACATAGCATAAAAGTGTCTCATCATTGCACACATCTTCAAAATATATTAGGGAGTCGTATTTTGTATAACTTCCTTAAAATTGCAATTTGGGAACAAAGCATTAAAAATAATAGGACGGATAATGATACGAAAATATAACGAGAAATTATAACAAGGCAATAGGTATGTTCATCAAAATACTCAGCTCTATATAGTTACTTTATCTAATAACTCCTTTGAAACTAAATAGTGCCCTGGAAATTTAGAAAACTTTGTTAGTATTAACACACAGAATTTTTGATCAAAAATAATAATAAAAATAGGCTGTTATGGAGTTCATTATCAATTAACACATCCTGAGATAAAATTGTACAATTATTATCACAGTCTTACATTATATGTAATTCATTTCAGGTTATGAATGAATACTTTGGAATAGTTGTAAACCATTTTGTAGCTTTTCTCTATTGTTCGTACATTTTTATTATATGTATTATGCGGCGGTGATTGACAACTTTTATATTTAAACAAAATATGACGTCACCCAGGCGTGAAGTACTTTCTATATTACCCTACGTAATTCCTCTTTAGTACAAGTAACTTTTTACATCGATCCACAATATTTTCGTAAACCTGATAAAAAGCTGTATTTCTAGTATGCGGAGGATCATTATCACAAGCAATAATGCCCCCAACTCTACCAAACATAGTTGCTCTACTGTCAAAATCAAATGACCTCACTAATGGCATGAAGAAACACGTTATAAGTAGTCTCTTTATATGGGTTCAGTATGTGATCAGGTTCTATTTCAGTCTGTATTTTAAACGTTGAGAAAACTGGAAGTTGTAGAAATCTACTTGACTTCAATTCAATTCTGTTTTCCGTACTAGGAAGCTGTATGGAGAAATTTTTATACGGATTCAGCTTATAAAAAAAGTTGCATCTTCGACTTTATTCTTCTGTTTCAACAAGTTATGTGATAGGACTTTCGGTTTTAACACTAAACTCACAATTTGAAAATATATCAGTGTTTCAAAATACGAAAATAGCTCAAGTCTTCGTTAAAGATAAACATGTTCAAACGGATATGAGAAGTATCTCACTTCTTTGTTGAAGGGAAACAACCTGAATGTTTTTTAACAATTTAACTTGTTAGTTAGTGCCACTCAAAGAACTTGAATTATAAAATGAATAACGGATTTTAAAAATATCTACTATCATCATTACAGATTTTTATTACTACATTACTTCGATGTAGTTCTATTAGTTGTTATGTTATATTAGTTTGATATAAGATTTTAGTTATGTAAATCCTGCAATTTATTATTTGCTCTATATTATTTGCTCTATAATGTTTTTCAGCTTGCAGTTCTTCATTTGGCTTTCGGAACTGTTGAAAATACTCTTAATGATGCAATTTCAGTAAGTAGGAGTGAGATTGTGTCAAATTTAAATATTGGTTAACTTAAAAATTGATTATACATTAAGGCAGAAAACAATTTCTCGTTGTTTGCTTAATTATAATTGTTAATGTTTAAATATATAGCTCTAGTTTGTCTTTATAATTATTATATCATTTATTATAAATATGATAAAAATCAGAATTACTACAGGCATTATCAGATCACATAATTCAAATATGTAATACATTGACAGCAGACGATAAATATTTTTAAGAAAATAACATGCATAAACGTTTACTTTCAGTTTTCCTGCAGCTAATACATCCGACTATGATGCGTTTGAATATATCTTTATTTCTTTTCCCTTACTGGTTTTCAATTTTCGAAACAAGAAGGCAACATTTTAAAGAATTTATGCTTGTAATTCTGCTCTTATAATATTAGCGGCTGGGAGAAAATATTAACGATTTTGTCGCGAGTATTGATATCTGAAACAGGGAAATTCATATGTTGCTACGTTTACTTTAATATATATATTTCATTTTTAAATTGCAAAAAATTCTAAAGTTAATTGTAGGAATATATGTAAAGCATAAAAAATATTATTAATAAGAGTTGAAAGTCAGTAACTGGTTTGTCGTTGGTATTGTGTGAAAAGAATTTAGTTTAGCATATATTAATTGCTGTTTTCAAACGCACACTATAACAGTTATAAAAATATATCTTATTTAATGTTTATGATTTAATTTCAATTCCTAGGAACTTGATCGTGTTGGGAAAAACTACCAGAAGACTTTAGTAGAAGCAATGTGTGCCACACAACAGGTACAATGTTTCCTTGTCAATTTAATGTATATATATATATATATATATATATATATATATATATATATATATATATATATATATATATTTGTTTATCGCTTGATATGTGTCAATTTGTTTGCCAAATATATATACACATATTTATATTTATATAAAGCCTTTACTAGTTCTTAATATATTGCAATTCTCGCAACTGTATATGCTTTAAAGAAAGATAGCATTAAGTACACCATTATTAGAAGAAAATGCAATACATCTCTACGTTTATTGTCATGATGTTCCTTTAATAGATATTTCGATAAAATTAACATGGCTTTAACATTTTATGAGACAGAAATAAATTTATTGTTTCGAAATCAAAGTTTCATCTATCTGAACTTCCTGACGCTTTTCCCGTTTATTTTGTGACCGCTACGATAAGCCCAGCTTTGATTCTTTTGTTTGCAATTTGTAACACATTACGTTCCTTAATACGTAATAAAAGTAGTAATAATAGTAATACCATGATAACTTCTGTCTACAGGTGAGTATATCGAAATAAGCTATCAGATGAAATAAGAAAGAGAGAGCAATATACTTATAAATTGTACGCAGTTAGTCCGTATTTAGAAGCTGAGTAAGATAATATGGAACTAAATATTGTGAGCTTGAGTCCAAATTAGATGTCAGTCAAGTTAAGTTTGCAATATAAGGAAGAATATACGAATATAAATTCGCAATGTTCATTATTCCATTTGATTCCAGTGAACTAAATTATATATGTTCACATATGTTTGTGCTTGCTATATGCTTCCCTACGATTAAAATAATGTTTATCCTTTTTAAATTATAACACAATCCTTTTAGTCATTCAAAGTTAAATTTACCTTAACTTTGAATGTCATTGTTTATACCAACCGAGAAAAATACATGTTGTCTTGTTCAACCCTTAACCAGGCCAGTAAATTCCATTAACGTTACCAGGCGCAGGGAGAATACCATACCTCATATGTTTATTTTTAAACTACTAATGTGGTCATGGTATATCATACATAATCTGTGATAAGTAATACTATAATCAGGAATGCCAACTAAATTAAATTTATCTACCTTTATATATTATCATGATTTCTTTTATGCAGTGCTATTTTAAAAATTATTTAGTTGAACATTACTGTTATAATACATATCACATTACTTATTTATTAATTTCTAATGATACTAATAACACCAGGATTGCCAAATACATTCAATTTCTTTTAACTTTTGAATCAATGACCCCTTTGTGTAACGCCATTTTGATTCCAATAAACATCTATTTGAAATAAACAAAGAATATTTTCCAGTGAAACTCTTATGAAACACATTCCACTGCATCAATTTTCTTGTTAAATAACAATGCAGAAATACCTCCAATAGCAATTGAAACCATAAAGTAAAATGCTGCCACATTATAAAGATTATACCATAATTCGCCTGGTTAACGGTTAAAATGTATTGATTTCTCGAAATGATTTGCGAAACGTAATTAAAATATATGAAATTTAGAAGTTACAAAGTAATTTCAAGGAATCGTACCACAACTTAATTGGTTATACCAAATGCATGTTTGTAATTTGTGCACGATGCATTGCGTAAGCTTGGCAAATTAAATTTTCATGATTCCTTAAAATCGTGGACAGCTAGGATATAAGTGTTTAATCAAAGAACAAAAGGCTAATAATTAACATACTTTAATTGCATATAACAATTAATATTTTATATGTAATAAAAGAAAATAAAACTAGTAGTAATTCAAAAATGTGATGCAACATACCTTATTTTTAAAGCACAAAATAGGTCTAACAACAAATAACTAACTTACTAATGACGTATATATATATATATATATATATATATATATATATATATATATATATATATATATATAATTAGTATCTTGTATTTTTAGTTTGCTGCACTGCTGTCAGTTCCAAGGGTGATTAAACTGCCTACATTACGAGACTTCGTTCAGAAGACGAGAACACAACTACATTCTGCTCTTCAACAAGATAATGTACTTTTTCCTTTCCTAATAATCTAATTGGGTTTAAGTACATTTTACATTTTACTTTTATATTACTTGAGGTATATCCAGCATCACTTATTTTACGAATAATGGTATGTAATAATCGATGTATATAATGTCTACTATACCAGAAATGTGAACTGTAAAAGTATATTTAAAAAGAAATGCATGTTCTACCCTTATTTTACTCCCAGGATTGTGTCTTTCTATTTGATGATCATCTGAAAGTCACTCATTAAAATATGAGTGCATTACATGATGTGCTCTGTACACAGATACTACATATCAATTTCACTTTATTGGCATTTGTTTTAATATAGCATTATTCAGCGTACCTGCCATATCAGTAACAATAACAAATCATTGAATTTGTTTTGTGAAATAAAAAGAAATAATATATAATGACCTAATTCAAAACATCTCGTGGACGGAAATACCTTTCGCTATAGTTTGTGTATACGCTATTGTTTACCAGTTAATGCTCACTCTTTGCTATTACTAAAATTAAAAAAAAAAACATGATAAGAGAGTTGGCCAATAATGCTTACAACTAATTTGGTTATCTTAACATTAATTTAAATAAGATTGTATAATTAACGATTTACAAAAAGTTGGGGAAGTGTAAAATCATGAACAAATATTTTGTTCTTTATTAGCTGCCGGTGTAGAAGTCAACCTGTACCACGTAGAGACGACATCCTTCGTCTGCGAATGTGTAGGAATAGTTTTGGGAACTTCTTGAAATTAGGAAGAAAAACTGTTCTAAAAACATATATGAAACACAAGGTAGTAAGCAGCACGGAAATGTATAATGGAAGTATGAATACTTTCATTTTATATTTTTTCTTCATGAGTCGAGGGAGGAGAGTAAATAAAATTATTGGTCTTGCTACAAATAAAAATTATCAAGTAATCTTCCCGGTTTCCGCGTGTCGACTACTTCAGAAGTGAGCATTAAAGTAGAAAATAATAAATTTAACTTAATCATAGAAAACTGGAATATACGAAACATATGATGTGCTAGTAAACCTGAAAGTTTAAAAGTAATGCTCTGGGAAGTGTGAGATATTATGAACACCATATTCTATTAATGTGGCATTGAGACTAAAAATGGTTCCGCGACAGCAACGAGGAAGGGAGTAGCAAGAAACGTAAAGAAACAAATGCTACAGTGATCGCTAGATGTTTGTAGAGGCAAGGGTAAATTGAGTCTCAATTCTGATAACACAAGTTTATATACTGAAACCTGACTGTAATGACAATGAAGTTGAAATAAAATATAGCGAGAATAGATACATATTGTCTGAGAAGGGAAAATGTAATATCAACGTTATGGTAATGGGAGAGTTTAACAGCATAGTAGATATAGCTTCGTAAAATGTGGTTTCAGACTAGGTAGAACAAATATAACGGGTCAGATAATAATATTTTCTACTATGCAACACATTCTGACACATGAATGTCTTAAGAAAAATAACAAACAAGCTGCAGATCAGGAGAATTCCAGAATATAATGTTACGATACTATACGTCGGAGGTCTCTGGTTCGATTCCATCGACGGACTTTTGGATATAGAATATCTACTTCGCTGGATGTTTTTTATTTTTTTTCTTTCCTTGGAAAGTTTAATTATGTAGTCTTAAGCTTCCTAGAAGCACTTTTGTATACCTTTGTGTTTTATTAAAAGATAAGTGCAATAGCAGATTCCTTTAACCTCATATAAAGTCACTACCCTTGTTTGTTTTTCTACCTTTGTGCAACTTATCAATTTTCTACTTGTGTCTGGCTACGTTTCCATTTCTTGGCAGTGTCACTAGTCTGCGTTTGAGGACATTGCTCACATTCAACTTATTTGTAAATATTTCGAGCGCCCAGTTAGCTCTTCTCTAGCTGACTCATTGGATTGCATCAACTAAGAGTTATTGTCTGGTAACTACGTCAACGATTATTAAGTGTGTATTTTGTATTTTCTACTTTTCGCTGAGGTTTAGTTTTGCACTTGAAATTCCTCAGAAAGTACATTTCAGGAACTGGAGGTGAATTCCCCAGCGTGTGAGGTCTTCGACTCTCAAACGTTTTGACTCATGTGACGTCACGAACACGGTGTTAGGAGGAGGAGAGTTTTGGAGTGACCATATTTGGTATTGAGGAAAGGAGGAGCTGTGGTTTGAGGCCTCAGTCCGGGAAACAAAACTAGATGGTGGGTGTTTCTCGAGGTACTTCGTTTGGAGTTGTAAGAACAGCAACGAGCCAGCGAGAGGGAGAGGAGAAGAATGGAGTTACTATCTTTGAAGAAGGTACAGTTTATTTCGTCGAAACAATAAGTGACTACGCCAGACTAATTACTCTTATACTTAATTTTCCTTTCCTTATCTGCTGCACTTTTAAAAGCAAATTTGAGTATGAGTTATGATTTCTAAATACCATGAGCTCCATTTCCCACATGCTTTAGTTGTAGAATTATCTTTCAGATGAGATTTACTTTTGTATTCCAGCGTAAGTTGCTGGTGGTGGAGAAGATACCCCCAAATCTAGTCATCTATCGGTCTCATAATGACCAAAGGGATAGATGAAATCAAGCTAAACATAACTGCTATTTAGTCATGTTTCATGGTGGAGATGCTACGTATAGTATTGTAACAATAAGTAACGTTACAAAAGCAATTACATATTAGTTATACAGCGTTTCAGGAATACTATAGGATACATGAGTCGCTCCCGGATATAGTCTTGGATCACAATCACCTTGTAGTGATATTGCATATCTGGTTAAAATCATTGAAAAAATGGGAAGAGAAATCGAAAATGGAAGTTAGAATAACTAAGCAATATTTTGAGTGATGTGAAAGAAGAGATTGAAGAACAATCTGCATAATAGGTTTTACGTTAGGTATTTAAAAAATGGGGGAAAAGCATAAACATATTTTATTAGACACATGCTATCTCAACATTTCCAGGATTAAAAAGCTACCTGGAAATCCATTGATCACTGAAGATATACTTTAGAAAATGGAGGAAGGAGAAAAACTGCTAACATCAAAGCATACAGAAAACCGAATAATGAATTGAGGTACATAGTATGATGGATATAGTATAAGAGAATTGCATAAAATATATGTATTAAAGACGAACGGAGCATACGAATTCTACACGAAACAAATATGTGAAGACATAAAGGAACTGGACAAAGTTATGGTTATTATCTGGCTTTAAGTGGCAGGCAAATCTAGCAAAACTGGAATCAAATAGTATGGAAATTTAAAAAGGAGTAAGACAAGAATATTTATGTCTCCTCAGTTATTCTGGATTTACAGTAATTATTTAAGAAAGGAAAGATTAAAAGTATTGAAGATTTTAAACTTGGAGGACAAATGGTTAACAAACTCAGGAATGCAGATTATACAATTATTATTCTAGAACTACATAAGAATTACATAAGATTATGGACTAAATATTTAACAGTGAAACACCATATGGAGTGTAAATATATGTCAAAGGACCCCAAAAAATTAAAATCTCCCTTAGAAATGCAACCTTAAGGGTTAGTATAAAACAAACTGAACATGAAAAGGTTGATCATTTCAAATAACTCAGGAGTAGTATGCCTGCAAACTGCACGAAAGAGATAAGGTCAAGAGTTGTAGCTAAAGCAGCTTTCAACAAGAAGCAAATACTCTTAACTAGTAGATTTAATATTGGACTAAGGTAGAGATTGGTCAGGTGATATATTTAGAGTATATGGCTGCATGGAACAGAGATTATGACATTACGAAAGTTAGTCTAAAACATTCAGAAAGCTTCGAGATGTAGTGTTGGAAATATACAAATAAAATAAAATTTACAAAGATAGTAACAAACGAAGATTTAAAAAAAATAAGTATGAGAGTATATGGCTTTTATTTAACATTCTCCATGCAGAATTTGATTGGACACATCTTCAGAAAAACTGTCTTCTTCATGCCACCATAGAAGGAAACATGAAACGAAACAGATGTTTAAAAAATAAACGAAAATATTGGGAGTTAGAAGAAGAAGCTAAAGATCGAGAAAAGCGATAGAAAAATTTCGAGAATCAAACACATTAGTTCAGGAGTTGACAACTGGCAGAATACCTAATGATAATAACACTAGTTACCAACAGTGTTTATCTGATCTTGTGCACCAATTAAATAATCAAAAATGTTAGTGTTCATTACAATAAATAAATCATATGCTATTAGTCATTAATCTCAATAGTCCTTAATAAAAATATAAATCATCTAACTCAAGCAATGATTTTGAATTCCACATAAATAACAGTACTTCTTTGTAGAAAATTTATTGAAAACTTACCTAAACTAATTACTCTTAGCTCATAAATGATACATATTTTCATCGTGTATATAAGTATTTCCATTCAAGTTTATCAAATATCAAATACCAGCAAGAATTATACAAACGACTTGAATATTTAACCTATTTTTGTTACATAAATATTCGTCCAAGGCTGTCTAAAATAATACGTACTATTATTAGGAAATATATAATATTTCCTAATTTTACTTCAACAATATTACTCCAGTGTTCGATTATGCTTATTTTGTAATGATCTATGGATCTTTTTAGGAAATGGTTGAAAGTTTTATCCTTGCAATAAGGTTTGCGCCGATTCTACTAGGAGTAAGTATTATATTCTTAATTTTTACTATAATAGCGATTGAATAATGTATCTAATCTATTAACAAAACGTGTGTTTTACATTGAATTAGCATGTTTCTAGCAGAGTAATGTTTACATTCATATAAAGTCTACACAATAATTTATACTAATGTTAAAAATTCAAATTATTCATATCATTGCAAATTGTGTGCAAATTGTGTTGCATTCATATGTGTGCAAATTGTGTTGCAATTTAGTTATTTTTGTTAAATAAAATTTTTTTTTTCGTTAAAATAAAAATTATATGAGGACAATGGTGTTTAATAAAGTTTATTCATTTGTCTCTATGATATACACTCATGTCCAAAAATATTGTCGAATGTCAATAAATATGTTGTAGGAATATAATTTGATAATGAACTCACCCGGTATTTATTATAACGTTAGTACGCGTATAATCGGCAAATACGTGCATTTGGCAAATTCCTTGTCAAAAGATCACTAAATAAGAACAATAAAACGAAAATAAAACTTTCTTATCCATTTACCAGAACTTTGTTTTACTAATTTTAATTTCCGTATTTATAATAAACGTCTCTCGATTATATGCATAGTGTCAGTATTAAACATACCCTCAAAAATCATTATCAAATTATATTGTTACAAAAAGACAGTTATAAATATGCGGCAATAATTTGGACATGAATGTACAACTGGCGATAAAAATAATTTTCCTTAAAGAATGCATATATTAGGATTTAATGTGACAGCAACAATTAACAATTACTACGTTGTCAAATGTGATAGTGGTGAAAAGTACTAGTTTGAAAGAAATGCAATATATAACATCTGAAGCTACGCAATTTGAAATTTATCTTATCCATTCAGTAATTTATGTCTTCATGCAATATTTTTATACGTTCGAATCCAGTGACAAATATATTTATTATAATAGTTTTTCAGTTCGTATTAAAGTTTGGTTATCAACTTATTGATGAAGCGGACAAACGTTGAACAAACGATGACAATTGTGTAGCCTAACTAGTGTTTTAGATACTGTTTCAATGTTGCGAATGCTAGTTATGCTGTCATGGTTACCAGAATCAAATTTGAATATGCGTTTGCTATTATTTTTTATATATTGTACCAATTCAAATTCGATAGTACTAGTGTCTTATTTTACAATATAAATTAAATACAATTCTCAATATATACTTTTTAATAATATTAGAGCATTATTATCGTAATCTTTCCAAATCATTTCAGGCTTTCTTGACAAAAGTTTCAGAAGTGTACAACACTAATTCTGCACAATTTTTAGTTTCGCATGATGCATCTGAAGTAAGTACTATCCGTAATTCATAATGCCAATTTTATGTTATTTAGCAGATATTCATTAAATGTTTTTTTTCTATCTACAACAAAATAAGTCCGTATATACAGGGATTGTACAAAACAAATATAAAAACACTTCATACAGGACACGTAAGATTGGCCCTCCAATGTACAACACGTGTAGCGTTTCTCGACCGTTTTTTTTTTTTTTTTTTTTTGTTTTCAATGTGTCATGTGGACCTTCATCTTCCACCAGCAGTAAACAGTTTACCTGTGAGTGTCGTGGTGTAAAAGTGGTGTGGTAAAATGGGTCTTGACATACTTCCAAAGAGTCATGATCGTTCCTTCCCGTCTGTTTGGAGCTTCAGTGGCAACAGTGGCGAACATTGTGGGAGTATCGAAGTGCACTCTGTCCAATGTCATTAGAGGTTACACAGTTCATGGCCAAACGACGTCTGTAAAGCACAATAGTGGTCGAATGCTGTCAGATAGGAACCGGAGGGCATTAAAACGGATTTTGGCAGCTAAAAAGAAGACCTCTGCAATGAAAATTACGTCTGAACTCACTTCAGAAACCTGTTTCATCGAAAACAGTGCGACGAAAACTTCATAAAAGGAAAATTCATGGCAGAACCGCTATTGCCAAACCCTTGGTCACAAAAGAAATGTGAAGAGGCGTATCCAGTGGTGCAAGAACCACAAGCCGTGGATTCATGAGCAGGGGAAACACAGAATGTGGTCAGATGAATCGACCTTCACCTAGTTTCCAACAGCCGATCGTCTTTAAGTGTGGAGAACACCGTCGGAGGCAGATGATAGAGACTGTCTGCTCTCAACTGTAAAGGATGGGAATGGATCTGTTACAGTATGGGACGTTACATTGTGGTTTGCTGCAGGTCCCATAATAGTTCTACATGGAATGATGGATGGTAAGGCATATGATGCCATTTTGTGGGACCAGGTTCTACCCATGGCCTAAATATTGTTCTCTGATGCTGATGGCACCTACCAAGATGATTTGGCACCCTGCAAAACCGGTGAAATAATCGTTTGAGGACCATGATCAGGAGCTATCACATTTCTCCTGGGTCCCACAATTACCAGATCTGTACATCATTGAGCCATTGTGGTCTGAGTTAGAAAGACCGGTCCGGTCCACCCTCCACCAGCATCTCTTACGGAACTGGAGCATATTTTGGAGGAACAATTTTACAAAATTCCACACACGACAATTCAGGAGCTGTATACGTCCATTTCATGTCGGATCCAAGCGCAAAAGGAGATCCCACACCATAGTAGATATGATTTTCACACTTTTGCAAGCGTTTTATATTTTTTTGTTCAACTCCTTTACGCTGTGAATTGTAACAAACATATATCTAGCATTGTAACTTATAATAGACAAGTGTCCAAAGCTTAAACATAACGACTTTTCGATAATATAGGGCATGAAGAACGTAAAGAAGCCATAGCGAATGGGACCACTATACCAACCTCTCATACGTAGAGGATACACTAACACGGAAGAGGTCAAATTTAAAAGAAAACATGTTAGAAGGGGTTAGACAACACAAACCCAAAACTTGGTACTAAGATGCACATAGCACAAAAGCTTTATGAGAAGCACTGGCTGCATTGAAAATACATTAGTATGGGATATGTTCTCCTGGAACAGACATTCTTGTCTGACCAATGCTTAAGATCAGGTTTTTGGAGAGCTCTTCGTGTATCTGATTCCATTCCTCACGAAGAGTGCCTGGTACAGAGTTCTTGGTGTGTCCCGAGTGGCGGCTGGTGGGTTGCAACATGTCTTTCTAATTCATCCCAAGTGTACTTAATCGGGAATAGATCCGAAGATAGTATGGACCACTCGATACGTAGGAGATTTTCTGTCTCTAGATATTCTTCCCACAATATTTCTCGATGGGGTCAGGCATTGTCGTACATAAGCAGGAACTCTGGGCGAACTGAGCCCCACAAAAACAGCACTTGGGCATATAGGGAATTGTTTCTGTACCTCTCACCATTGATGGACCTTCATCAAAGATGTGCAGGTCAGTACGGCCATTCCGTATAAAGTCTACTTAGGTAAGTACGTCACTACGGCCAAACATATTCCTTTCCACAATGTCCGTGGGATGTAAGCGCTGCATCTATTTGTGACAATTCAGAGCCCGATGGAAATCGGTATCGAACTGCAGCAGGATTCATCCGTGAAGAGTACGCTGCCTCATTCGTTTATGGGTCCACTAGTGATGTTGTTGACACTACTGTACAGTCACCCACAGAAGTACATGGACTCCAAGTAATGAAATTATAACAGTCAATGATCCAGATACGTATGTGAGTGACTGTAAAGGTACCCTTTCGTATCTTTAAGTGGAACGCATAGAGAGTGGTCGTTGGGCATACAGCTTACTGGCTCTCAATCTCTGCTACACAGTTTCTTGTGACACCCTTAGCCTTAAGGCGCTTCAATCTCCACTGAGGGTTGTGTTGGAGGTATAGTATGATTTCGACGCGCAGGTACGGATATGTGTCGGTCCTATTAGAGGCTGACATTCGTAAACTCTCTACACGAGGCCTACGAATAATGTCTGATATGACGATAAATTGTTTCCACAACCTAAAGAGGACTCCTTCTATTGCTGTCCGTTTGGCACCTTTTTTCCAAGCCTCCGCTAAATTGGCTTTGATAAACGTATCCAAATGACGTCTTTGTGCAATATTCGATTAATTTATTGCAACATTTTAACTTAGCAGTGCTCTCCGCTTACTACAACACTCCACCAATGCACACACTGTATACGCCTATTTCAACTACAAGTACTAGTGATTGATTTCTTTCCATACGAGATCAGGCGGACATTTGTCCTAACCGGTCCAATGCTTCTCACAAGCAATATATGTCATCCACCATAATTCGTAAAAACGAAATGAAATCTTTAGTTTTACGTCCCACGATTATGCTGGTTAGACTAAAGGAGACGGTGATGATGAGAGATGAGTGAAATGTTAGAATAAAGAAAGTGGGAGGAACCGGGAGAACCCCGTTTAAAACCAAGAGCACGCTGTTTGTCAACTCCGGTGTCCACATGGCGCTAGCTGGCATCGAACCAGGAACCGCAAGCACAGGATGTGAACGCTCTACGACTGAGGCACCGCGCCCCCATACCATAATTCGTGTGCTCGCGATTCCCTTCCAGGGCACTACATGCAACTTCTTCCATTATGCTTAAGTTTTGGACAGTTGTGTAATATAAATATCAAGATTGCGCCAGTTCAATGGTGGAATAATCGGCTCTGCCAGTTAAGTTTCTTGATTGATTTCAATCTCCGACAGGTGAGGTTCACAGTGCATAAAAACATTATAATGCGTTTTTCCGGGACTATTTCTTCTGTTCCTGCATTGATCATTCTGCTATTACAATTAATTTCGTTACCACCGTCTCCAATAGCCACTTGGGTAGTAATGAGACATTAAACTTTGGATATGTGTAAGTAATAAATACTTCAAATTTCAAGTTCTAAGTGATGACATTGATAATATTTAAGTGTAATGAAATGAAATCTTTAAGTTTATCTTCTCATATTTATGCACTTTAGTCTATAGGAGATGGATGAGTGAATCAACTGAGCGACGGCGAAATACCTAGGTAGTTGAGAAATGATTATGTCAGAGAGAATTCTAAGAAAACATAAGTACTGCAAAGAAAAATCAGGCATGATGCTGTCAACCACAAATTAACCAAGCCGGAAATCGAAAGAGGAGCTGCACGCACCAGAGAATACCATTCTACTACCGATGCGCTATGCCTTCACATTAATTATTTAAGATCAATTTTATTTGAAATTCTATGGAGCATTTTTTGGGGTTCCAAATGTTCAATATATCTTATAAATTACATTTTTAAAATAATCTAAGATTCTACATAAATGATGAAAAATAAGAACTATTAATATATATATATATCATTATGTGTGAAAGTTAAAGTTTAAATAATATCAGAAAAGGTTTTAAGCACTTTTACGAAGATTCATACATTCTATATTTTACAGTTATACAGAAGGCAATACGAAGTTAACGACCAAACGTTTGTGGCGTCCTTGCTGCAAGCTGACCTTCTGGTGAATCTTGCTTTTGGAAGGGAAGTTAGAAACGAAACCGTAAGTAGTATTATTATTTATATTTCACTGAATATCATAATTACTGCAGATTAGTACTTAATGTATTTCAAATACTCTATTTCGTTCCTGCTTTTCTTATTGTATGTTCTTTAATTATAGTATTATATAATCCTGCTTTACTAGTTCTTTAATTATTTATTATTTAGAATTGAATAAAGAGAAATATTTTAATATGTGTAAGATCCTGGTTTCAGTGAAGTCATTAACACTAGAACTACCAGGAGAGTAATTATACAAGAACTACCAAAGGGGTCATATTGACACCTTGTGTTTTAGGGTTTTTAAGTTGAAATTTAGCGCTCCTTTGGCAACCAAGACTTGATGAGATTTGATATAAAAATGTATATACTTTAGAATCCACACTAGCTTTAACCAGGTATCAAACCATGGTCTCCCAAAATGCTGGACAATATTTGAATAAATGTAAACTTGAAATCTTAAGGATAAATTCAGGAACATTTATTATACCAATAGGTTACGCCTATATTTAAAAATATAACATGTGAGCATATAAATGAGTACAAGATTTAAGAGTAAATCAAACTTTTAATAATAGTATTATGTTGAGGCATGTAGGTATAAATTTCAATGCATTGATTCCGATACATGTCCTGATTTGGCACCTCTTCCTTTTTCCGGTAGAAGTTGTTGATGCTGCTAGCAAATCTTTCGAAACACGTTTTTGTCTCTCTTTTTCAGAATGTTCTTTTGCCAACTTGAGAAGTCAGAACTTCTCCAATTTTCTGTTACTAATATGCCTATTTGTAATATACTTGTATATAATATGAGAGTTTACGGCGGCAAAACCAAGTAAGTTATAAAAGAGCTATACCGGCCATTTTCTTCTAACAGCCTTCACAGAATATTTACTATCCATCTGGTCTACAATCTCTCTACCAATTTTCTGCCTATTATAAAATCATTTTCAGTTTTCTTATTTTCCTGACCACTCATTACATGTACGTTATTGTTAAGGGTGCTCAATATCAGTACTCTTTTCTTTTTCTTTCATTGATAAGTGGTGAGTGTAATATTTTCCATGGTTTTGAGTAGTCTTTGGTATACAAATCTGTATTATGGAAACGTATGGAAGCTGGAACTTTTCTCCTGTTGTTTTGAATAGTACCAAGCAAATTTATTCCGTTAATTTTTAGTTCCCTTGCAAGATGTAGAGACGTAAAAATGTTATCTCAAGTTACAAGCAATCCTGATTTTCAAAAAGATGCAAAACTACATGTTCTGTAAGAGGGATGTTTGTTTGCCACTTTTCATGTTTTCCTAGATAAGAAAAACTATTTACTGTATCTTTGTTCTTCTCTTCAACAAGCATCCAAAATTTGTCGCCAAATTTATCCGGCTTGCTATCCATTAACTGAATAAATGGACCGCGAGATTTTATTGGAAAGAGCCACTCACTAATAGTGCAATAATTATGAGGATTGTAGTATGTCCTGGAATTTGTAATCAACTGATACTAAATATAAGAAAATAAGCAAAACCTGCTAGTTTTCTTCTTTCACTCTTCTTAGATGTGAGATAAACTTTATAAACCTCATTATTTCTTAAAACCTGTTTCTGGGCATGACATTCCGAAAGAAGCTGAAACCCAAGATTTCCAGACCAGAGACACTTTACACTTAACGCTCTTCATTGCTCCACGGAAATACATGATAATAATTGCATCACACTCATCGAGAGAAATTGACCAGTTAGGATCATCTAAAAACTCAACTTCTGTGCACTTCTTTATATTTCTTAGTAGAGGATTGGTTACAATCAGTCTGAATGCACTTGCACCAGCATCATCCATATTACGTATAACGAGTGATGTGGCTTCTAGTTTGATACGAAATATGTTATGTGTTTGTAATCTTCCGCATGTCTTGTTGTTTACATCCACTGTCGTCTACGCTGTCTGATCTGGAGTTCACTAGGCCTACCAGTAATATCAGTAGAATTCCCTTGCTCAGATTCTTCACTTGAATGATTATTACTAGAATCAGAATGAGTATATTGGACTCCTTTCTCATAACTACTGGAACAATCTTATTTTTCAAGATATGTAACATCTTCCTGTTCAATCTGGCTGTTACTGTCCTCATCACCAGAAGCGATATCGTCAATTTCCTGTAACTGTGCTAGAAACTCGGCTGCTGCATGTCGTTTACTGCCTGAAGACTCCATCATTGGCAAACAGGAAAATACGTCTTTCTAAACAACCACCGCAAATCAATGGTTGTTCACAACTGTTTCAGGGGCATCAATAATATACCTTGATAAAAATATAAACAAGAATCAAAAAAGGCATTTTTTATCCAAGATAAAATAAATAGGAAGTGGACTTTGTGGTGGAAAAACAGCGCCTGCGTGCAGTTGCTCGAGGTTCATCCGTTTCCTTCTACTTTGTTCATTGCACCGTTCCATTCATTTTTCATCATCACCGTCTCGTTTACCCTATGTATTTATATATTTATTATTATTTACTTACATATAAAAAGTGTAATAATTGAATTCTATTTTAACATTTTATTGAGATGGTAATAAATTCTTTGTTTGTGAATTAAAGAAAAATATATTTTTTATAAGTTCATTTTTCTTATTTATAGGGTACATATAAATATGTATAATAAATTTGGATATCAGTAATTTAATATGCAACTTAAAACAATAATCCTTCTCTTAAAATTTAATTTATTTTTAATTAACCTTAACTGCCTACTTTTCAGGTAACCGATTTCACACAAAAGGCAATCTCAAGTGCTCAATCTCAACACGTAAGAATATTATGTTTACTATCTTAATATTCAAATGCTAGCATTGTTTCACACTGTACCTAAAATTTCGATTGCAAGAATCTTTTAGAATTTTGAGTTTATAAATCTTATTTAGAGCTATCATCTTTATGATATGCCCATTGCAACTGCATACTTGGGACACAAACTTCTTTTATTTTAATGGTATAAAAGCATATTCTTAATAAGAAACCAGTGGAAACAGATATTAAAGTGACAAACAATTCACCGAACACACTCCACAAATGCAAATGATTTATGTGGTAAGAAAAGAAGATCGCCTTTTACGAAGAACACTCTCTAATCTTACCGCATTACAGAAATATTAAACTGCTAAAAAGTAGATCAACATCACGACTATTTTACTTGAGAGATATTACGAATTAAAATAAAATTGATTATTGGACCAATATAAGAATGATATTCAGATAAGATAATATATTTTATGAAATGTAATATATATATATATATATATATATATATATATATATATATATATATATATATATATATATATATATATATACAGGCTATTCGAATGTAAGGTAACTATGTTTTTGAAATGTTTAACTGTCCTGGATTATTTCTTTAATTGTAATCAATTTAAGGAAGTCCTGTAATTCCGGAGCCATTGTACAACGATAATGTATATGTCGTATGTATTTGTAAATAGCGTTTCTATTTTCGCGTAAAAGTGCTATTTAAAAGGCATATACTACTAAGAAGAAGAAGAAGAAAATATAATTTAAATATTTGTATTATATCGAGATATTTCTTGTTCCGTTGCTATGACAACTTGTTTATCTAGTTGATATGGTGATGTAGAAATATATAGAACGCAGAACCGTATTGTTTGAATTGGATGTGTATTATTTTAATGTGATAAATACTGTATATGTAAAAAATATACATATTCGAAAGTGCATAAGAATGGTGTAATTCAATGTAATCTCGTGGACTTTAGTAATATTCAAAGTATATTTGAATCAGGGAATGTAACGGAAGAATTGACGTTATAACATATTAATGTAATATGCAAAGTTTCGAAAACAGTCAAAGAAAGTGTATTAACACACTGATGTCCGATATGAGTCTGCGAGGTCATACATGTAAAAGAAAATGTTTTACTTCATCCATACTTTGCATTTGCAGGGTAACTATTTTCACTTCTTTTCAAAGTATTAATATAATTAGTCTGGCAAATGCAATTAACTCCGTAATCATAAATAGGGCATTTGTTGAAGTATTTTCATTCTACACTATTACATAAGAGTTTACGAATGAGGTCCGTTAAGAGTTTGTTTTATATTTTGCTAATAAACTATGAACATAGTAAAATATTATTGATAACTAAAATTATATACGTGTTTGTCATTAACCTATCTTGCTTTGGAAACCTTTCAAAATTTTGAACCTGTAGATAAAGCGCAGATAAGCATGTTTAGACATCAGATTAAAGAGACGAGTCATTAATATTATCCCTACTTATAGTAGTATCATTAGAAGGAATTGAATGCTCAGTAATTTTTCTATGTCGCTTCAATTGTCTTCAGGTAAAAGTTGTATTGTGGGTAGTTATAATAAAATTACATATTTCAGCTATGTATTTCTCAGTATGTCACATGGAATCCTTACTCAAAATTTACACTTAACTGGGAGCAATTTTATGTTAGTGTGTCGAGATTACCTTAATGGTTAAAGGGCCTCAAGTCTCGTAGACTATTGTGCAGATTTCTCTTGTTTTGATGCTATTTTGTATTATGGCATTTTTAATGATAAGCAACATTAAAAGTTCGGTCCCCCTAAACGTATTCGCCTACACTCCCTATGTTTAGTTATATATGCACTGCCCGCTGATGGGTCATGGTTTAAATTGTTTGTAAGCATGTGTTGTACGCTAAATACAGTAGTTCTTATTTTACCAAGTGCATGTTAAGGTGATAACTATAGCGACCGGACAGTTGATAAAGGAGTATTAGGGCAAATTTTGCACTTTCGTATGATCAGTAACGAGTAACGCACAGGAATTAAGCAGAGAGTGGTAATGTTTTAGAGTCATTCTATGTCATTCTCAAATCTTCACCTAATGACAAATTTTTCGCCTTACGTTAATTGCACAACAATTACGAAAGTACCAAGTATGTTGGGTATTTTGTAAGCAACATTGTCAATGATGATGACTTTACAAAATCAGATAAAACTTCATAAACGAAATGGAACAATGGTCAGAAGGACACCTCAGTGGCAGGAAATATTGAAATTTAAAATGGATTTCGAGTCAAAACTTTCGTACGTCTGTAGAGCAGGTAGTTAAGGGAGTCAATCAACGTAATCCACAACACGTTCCATCAATAAAGCCTATTACGGGTTATATCCTATGCGTATAAGTGATCAGGTTGCGAGAGAAAATGCAAGGCACTAAAACGGTTTAGCACGACACCAAATACTGATGATAGTATGTTGGGATGAGGCTCTGTTACTCACATGCCTCTTTGTGGAACAGATACAGAAACTATGAGATGTTGTCTGAATAAAGTGGCTTATGACACATCCGACCCTACTACACATTCTTTTTCGTAAACAGTAAAGCTGGAGGTTATTCTGTAATGCGGTTGGCCGCGAAAACCAGGTTTTTATTTAGCCCAGTGCTGATGGTTGTCGCGTTGCACCTGATAATATGACACCATGGGAGGTACAAGTCCATCCTTTGGTCAAGAAGTTATTTTAGTGGAATTACTTTAGGTTCCAAAATATAATTGTTCATTTATATGGCTATATTACAGGGTGGTTAGAGAGCATAAGTTAAAATTTAAAACATCTCCTGGTAATACTAATTGTCCAACATGTCCTTAAGTGAAAATTTGTGGTCATATTTTCAAATACGAATCTAGATCAAGTTTCCGCCTCCATACTCTCACACGGAACTGTGTGAGCCGCTGTACGAAGGATGGTGCAATGTTATTTTCACTTTCATTCTTGACAGCTATGATATCGTTTTAGTACTAGTAGCTTCTCCGGTTGCTCCTATGTTAATCTAGCAAGTTGTCCTTTATCACATATTTGGTTAAATTTTAAAATAACGTAAGAGCTTGTTATTAAACATATTTAATACTGAGTTTAAATACCTACATGATAATATATGTTATGCATTTGTGGGCGAAAATTTATCATATATCAAATGATTTTTACTGTATAGAAATACCTGCAACTGCAAAATGTAAATAATAAATTTAAAAAAGTGTATGTCTTAAACTATGCTTTATATCCTATATAAATACAAATATAAATAAATATTAAACTATACTTTATATTTTATACAAATATCATTTATTGCTTTACTTTCTTTTTTTCGCAGGTTCCAAGCTTACATTCAATTCAAGTATGTAACAGATTAAATACATTTATATTATTTGTGTTAGTTTCAATTTCAGTAATTTTAGTATAGATTGTGCTTGAAACAAAATTAGTATACGTACGTAAGAAGTACTAAAATATTAGGAAATTAACCACATTAATGAGTATTGAAATACTTACATATCGCGTTATGCAAATCGTTCTGAAAATCGTAGAATATATAATAAATTTAAAATTTATTCAATTTTACAACATGCTACTTTAAAGACATTTATTGTTTCGTAGCATGAAATGGAAAAGAATTATGTTTCTCCAATTAATAACTTAAATTAAGTTTTACCTCTGTTGTCCTCCTCACAGGCAATGAAGCGCAGTCATCAATGTTTCTAACTATAACCCACTACATTTTATTTTGATACGATCAGTTACTAATTATTTCTTTTAAACTTATACAGTTTAATGATTACCAGAAAATACATTGTACACTATAACTTAATATTAGTTGCACAAATTCTCATGAAAAAACTAAGATATATAGTATTACCTTATCTTCACCACGGAAGAATTAAAATTGCAAAAGGGTTTTTTTTTAGAGCGTGATTAATATAACAAATATTAACATCATATTGGTTAAGCATAATATTCATATATTGTGAAGAAATAGCTAATGTACATACTACCAACTGAATTGTTAGTTTCATGAACTGTGGAATGATATTAATTTGTCAGTTCTTCACAAGTTAAAGATGTAAAGAAATTCAAGTTACATTTGAAGAAGGGTACACATTTTTTAAAGGTGTAGATTTCGAAAACTTTTGACTATGCTATAATCTAGGTAACTTCAAAGTTCCACAATTGACTTCGAAGTCAACTTTCCTTTGTACTGGCAATAACACACGAGAGCCGTTACAGATTTAATTGATTTTTTTTTACAGTTATAAGTACCTTGAGGTCTCTGCAGATACATAATCTTTCGCAACATACTCTTAATTAAAAACTACAGTTTTGTTTCAGAAATGTGAAAAGCTCTCTATGCACTCCGCGAACTACTTTTTCGGAGTCTGTCGCACCCTCGGCAAGAGTATCTTGTAATTCCAAAACTCGGCGAAATCCTGTCTATGCAAGTGTTTCTTCAATGCTTTGAATAGATGGTAATCAAAGTGGACCAAGTCAGGAGAATAAGCTGAGTGTGCCAGCATTTGGCACTCCAACTAATTAATGGCAGTCGTGGTTGCCCGATTCGTGTGGAGACGAGCATTGTCGTGTTGCAGGAGCACAACTTATGTCCATTTTCCTGGTCGTTTCTTCAGAATCGCACTGTGGTAACTCCGAAGCGTTGTCACGTATGACTCACTGTTAATGCTGGTCCGTGGTTACACCTAGATAGTAGGATAATTCCGTCCTTGTCCCAGAAGGCTATTGCTATGCGTTTGCCCATAAAGTGTTTTATTCGGTACTTCCTCGGCGGGGGACTGCTTTTATACTTTCGCTGTATTGATTGGGCTTTACTCCCTCGCTCATGTTAATGCAGCCAAGTCCCATCGCGAACAACGAGGTTTTACATGATGCCTTCTGGATCGTGGCTGCAGCGTTTTAGAAAAGCGCTAGCCATGTCCTTGAGCTGTTGCCCTTGTGCTGCATTCAGGCGTTTGGGAACCCACCTGGAAGGCACCTTCCCCATTTTAAGGTGTTTTCAAACTATGCGATGCAGAGTGATCGTGACTAGTTTTATGGCCGCCTCCTGTTCCCTGAACGTCATGCGCCTATTGTCCAGAATAAGTCGCTACACTCTGAAATGTTGACTGTTATTTTAAAGTCACTTTCTTTCAAGAACACTTCTGTGTATTGTTCTTCCACCTGAAGCCAGATCTAACTACTACATCCTTTCAACTGTAATGACAAAGCTCAATTGTGGACCCTCAAACAAGGGAAAAAGGAAAATGTAAATCAATGCGGAACGCTCCTCGTATATTTTCCCAAATCATTTACGAATAATACCAAAAGAACGATGAATTCAACCGAAATATTATACACATAAAGGTAAGGTGGGGGCAGCTCTCGCTGGTAACGAAATTACTTACTTTGGTGACACAACATATTTTAAGCATGATGTCTTGTAATATAATATTTATCACCCCAGAATTCACACATGTAGTTGTTTTGTGTGGAATCTGTTTTATGTGGTGATAAATTATGATCTCAACCACGATAACCCCTGACATATGTGGATCCGAGAATTAAAGTTCTCGGATAATTGTAAAACATCCACACAACGATGTGAGAAACGTACCGAATGCAAATTCGTCTCTCATTGTAGGATGAAGGGCAATAAATGATAGAGGAGATTGTCGTTATCATATGCGGGTTATCATGGCGACCAATGGAGTCATAGTAATCAACGCTAAAGCAGGCATCCTCTCAGATATGCTGTCGTTCTTTGTTTTTAATCAGTGATATTCACTATACCATTGTAGTTATTGTGCTATACAGTTAACTGAAATCGTAATAATGGGAACCTTAAAATACACCACTTTATGGCAAAGATCATATAACAATTTTGTTATAGACGAATTACTTTTGTACAAAAGCATTCAATGTTTTCACTAGTGTGTTTCATGTAGATTTCCAATTTCTCGGAAAAATTGTATATTCCTGCCTGTTGCACTGTGATCGTTATAATCTGTCTTGGGGCTATTAAGTTTATATGCGTAGGAGTGTGGTCTCATTCTTTTTGTTATGAATACCAATGTAGCGTAAGGCTGAAGCACACTGGTCATATCTCACCATGCATAGCAATCAAACTTCGAAAACATCTGGAAGCCAATTAGGATACCTTCGAAGACAAGGTGCTTTTTATCTTTACCCTTATATGGATCAAACACATGCACTTTATTAAGATTATTGTGATTCGTTTCTTTTACTTAGTTGTGTTTTAAAATAAAATATGCCATTTACCTTCAGGATGCGAATATGACCATTATATTTGTTTGCTAGACTTGAGTCTGTGTTTTTGTTTTTATTTCTAGTTCAGAACTGGTTTTATTTCTCGATATATCTCATATTATGCAAACGTATTTTTACTGTTACATGTAAGTCATGTTTCTTGTGTAATCTTACAGTTTATTTGATTATTACATTTATATAATTAACATTAGTGGGTGCGGGTGTTGTTATAAAATATATCAATTGAAAACATAAATTTATATAAATAAAATAATACGAATTCAACACACAAAAAAAATAACAAATACGTCACATTTCCCGATATTATTAATATTATTGAGTCAAATGACATATTCTGAATTATCTTCCTTTGACACCTTTTCCAGCTGGTGGCAAGCATACTCGAAAAGCTATTTGTAAGTATTTCGTTTTTGTATTTGTTTAGCAGCTCGAAACATCTTGTATGATTATATTCTTCAAAAATATAATACATTTGTATAACGTGGACAATACCTTAGTATTTTTTCCGATAAATATTTCTTAATCTTTAAATGTTATTCATATATGTACACCTTGTCTCAAAAAGGTTGAGCGCATTCTTTATTGGTGTTTTGAGGCAAAAATTTTCAAAGTCCAGCTTCGGGTATCTTCGGGAAAAAGTAAGCCAGGTTCGAACTTCCAAGCCAGCCTTTGCAAAAGGGTAAAAGTTTGCAGATGTGTTTTTCTTCTTTTAAATATAATAAGACTTGTTACCAAGTGTTTAAAAAAGCAACATTGATTGAAATACTAAATGATACAATATTTCGAAACGTTTTTATTAATGTGAGCACATGCTTGTTTGTCATTTAGCTCTCTATACGTAATGGAACATTTAAATACGTTAAAGAATCTTTCCATATGTAAAAGAATGCTCAAAATTAAGAAATAGAACATAATTATCGCCTGAGTACTAAAATAAAAGTCAAAGTAGAACAGAAACTGCGTTTGTAATGGATATGAATGTCATAATTATCATGAGATCCGTTATACATCGCTAGAAGCTTAGTTCTAGAAGTCCTTGTGTTAGCTCATTGGTAAGCTGTTGGATTTCAAATCATATGGTTGAGAGTTCGATTCTCGTCTGGGCCAATTCTTTTTTTTAAAATTATATTTTCCGCAATGCATGAAAAATTATATAAAATAATTACATTAAAATACATAAGTTGTTTATATATAACATAATAATTGCAGAACATAGTAAGTATTATGTTTAAAATATAACACCTGAGATAATTTTCACAGTAGGTCGGTATTATATATGAGAATGTTAAATACAAGTTAGGAAAATCGTTTAATAGCAATAAATAAGTTATGTAGTGTATTTATTTGCAGCTATTTGTCATACAGATTTAACTTCTCAATATTCTCATTACAGTATGTTATTTATATTCGTGAAATACAGTATATTCCTACGGATATAGAAAGTGTATAAACAGAGTATCCAAAGTCGTATCCTGCTTCAAGACACATAAGTTTTCCCGATCCCCTTAACATCACGGGAAGAAACACAAATTCTCTTTAGAACGGAATGTCGTTACTTAGAGTCTCATTCGAATACGTTGAATATGCTTTTGTGTATTCATCTCTCTCTCTCTCTCTCTCTTTCGCTTTGTTTATGTGTGTGTGTGTGTTGCGGAATATCCCAAGTTGAATACAACATTTGCAAAGTATATGAGCATCGTTGTCATCGAATACCAGAAATTGAAAGTCGTGTTTCTTCAGGTTGGGTTTGCGTGTTCATGTTAGTTCACTGGTAGAGTACGGACTTGCCACTGAAGAGGTCTTGAGTTCAAAGCCTACAGCTAATTATCATTCTTTTGTTAGTAGGATTGCACAGAAATCGGATACAAGAAGTGGTTTACTTCTAGAAATATTTTCAGAGGCGTTTAGGTAGCCCTGAAAAGGGCTTTTTTCGGGAGTTAAGGCGGGGACATTAATATTGTGTCCAAGACCCTTCTGAATTTATTACACGCTCCATTCTTCTGGGCATGGAATCTATTACATGGGTGACAAATCTATCTTCTTCCCCTACCTCCAGCCATGCTTCGGAAACAAGATGCCACAGGTCATCCTGAGTTCTTGGTGGATCTGCCTCAGGCCAACGTTCCCTTAGAGTACGCTTCACTTCTGCCCACATATTTTCCATGAGATTGAGGTCTGCTCCACGAGGCGGCCAGTCGATTAAATCAATCTCAGGGTGCCCTGCGAACCATTCATGATCCACACGGGAAGTATGTATTGGCGACTGGTATTGCTGGAACTGAATTACACCATCAGGCTGAAATACTCGTACAGATGGCACCATGATATTACTGATAATGTCTAAGTACTGAGCATTGTCCAGATGTCCTTCAATTCTATGAAGCTGTCCTGCTCCGCGACTGGAAATCCAACCCCAACATAAAATAGATACATGGCCACTGCGATTGCAAGCAGCCACATATCCATGGTCATATCGGGTACCTCTCGGACGATACACAAAACGGCGTCCCTCCTTTGATGTTGTGAATATGGATTCATCTGAGAAAACTACGTTTTCCCAATTGAGACCCACATTCGCCTGTGCAAACGCGAGACGGTAAATTTTGTGGTCGTCTGAGAGTTTTTCCTTCACGGCAGCAACACGGCCACGTAACCCAGCATGACGAAGCCTTCGCAGAGCTGTATGCTTATTACCAGGAAAGAGAGAAGCTTCCCTTAGCTGTCCAGACGTCCTTAGTGGGTCTAACCGGGCTTCGTTTACTAATCTCGCATCTTGGGCTTCGGTTGACACATGCGGACGACCAGGAGATCGTAAATTACCAGTCTGACCTGTAGCACCATATTTCCGAATCCATCGCCTTCCTGTAGAGGCCGGGACACCTACTCGACTGCTAGCTGCAGTTGCAGAATAACCTTCCAACTCCCATAAAGTAATTACTGCTGTACGTCTATCCATAGTTACCAATGTTCTGAGCTGTGAGAAGGAAGCAATAGGTAAAAGCTAGTACCTGGCGTGTGATTGGTTACTTGCACGACACGCCTATTGTGGGGAACAGCGTTGCCAGATCTAGCATAATGATGCTAGATCTAGCATAATTTGCATGTCTCTAGCATCTAGCATCTTGCTTTTAGCATCCTGCCCAAATCTAGCACAATTTCAGCAAGTTATCAAAAAGCCGTAAAACCTGGAGATGAGAAAGAAGTTGGTCGTGGGAAGAAAAAGAACGGCAGAAATGTATCCTCTTCCATTGATTCATACACTCGGTAAACCATACAGGCAGTCTTATTTTCCGAAGTAATTTCGGAACGGCTTTGGGCTTTTTTTTTGTGGCTCCACCCAGGGTTTTCTAATCCTTTAACTCCGAGGCATGGGCGGAGCTATGGGGGCCATTCTCCCCCCAACTTTTTGGCAACTTCACCATCTTTATTTCTGACTTCATGATCATATTTATTCCTGAAATGACAGCTCCGAGACCGACCAAAAATCTGCCCCCCCCCCCAGCAGACGATTCCCAACTCCGCTTATGCTGCGAAGTAATTTTCTTTCAAAATATGTAAACAAAAACTTTGCATTCATTTATACGATATATACGCCATTGAGTCTGACAACGACTGCAGTAATTTAGTTGAGTTAAAATTTTGGTGCGTGAAGTATTGAGTTCTATCCATGCATTCTTGCTCTCTGTGTATTTTAAGTTACGTTATCGTATCTCAACTTCCTTTCTTTAAAACTCCTGAATTAGTAATTATGAGGATCTAGCATAATTTGACCGAATCTAGCATAAGTTCGATCAGGTTTTGGAATAATTCCGAGCTGTGAGTTTGGCAACGCTGGTGGCGAACGACTTGATCAACGACTCGCGAAAGAAATCTGAAAATGGTGCGCCGTAATAATAAAATTAAAAACAGTTTTTATAAAGAAATATTAATACATACGAAAAGCTGTTTAAAGAATGAATTGTTATACTGACTTTACACGTATAAAAACATATAGCATATACCAAACAGATTGAGCGATATGATGATAGCTGTTTTGAGACGAACACTTTCGAAGTCCAACTTCGGGTATCTTCGGAAAACAGTAAACTAAAGCTGCTGGTTCGAACCTCCAAAGCCAACCTTAGTAATCGGGAAAAGATGTACAGATATGTTTTTCCTTCTGTTAAATATAATAAGACATGTTGAAATGGTATTAAGAGTAGAAAAAAGTAACATTGATTGAAATACTTAATGATACAATATTTCGAGACTATGTATTCACACTCTCGTTTCGTCATTGTGATTTCCATACGGAAAAGAGCATTTACGTATGAGCTCAGTTATATTTCAGAAGCAGATTCCGAAAAGCGGTCATGTTAGCTCAGTGGTACACCACCGAGTGTTTAAATCGTGAGTTCGATACCCGTTCAGGTGAGATTCTTTTATGATATTCTACTTTCCTCAATGCATGAAAATTATGTAAAATAGTTACATTACAATTCATCAGTTGTATATATATTTTCATACCATCCGTTGTATATATGAGTTGAATATATATATTCATATCATTTCACGACATAAGTAATTCTTATCTTTAAAATATAACATCTGAGGTATTCACAGAACGTCGGTGTGTTATGTGTGAATATTGAATACAAATTTAAAAAATCCTGTAATAGCAATAAATAAGTTATGTAATGTATTTATTTGCAGCTACTTTCATCGCAGATAACTTCTCAATATTCGCATTACAGCATTTAGGTCGAGCATATCGAAAATCGAATCGTGGTTCAAGACAAAAAAACTAGCTAGCCCCAAACTGTCACGTAAGATTTTCACGAATCGCAAAAGTAAAGTGAAGAGATTGAGAGCGGTAATTCCTTAATCGCTCTCTCTCAACTCTCTCTTATCTGCATTTATACATATAAAAGTGTATGTATGTATGTTCCATCATAACTCATGTGTGCCTAGAGCAGGGTTTCTCAACCTGGGAGTCGCGGCCCCTAGGGGATCGCGAAGATAGGCGGAAGAGATAAATATAGTTAGAATCTAATACCAGAAATTATTTTTAAATATTATTTTTAATTTTGTTCTGATAGGCATACTTTTATTTTTTATACACACTGTAAAGAACAATAAAAAATAAGTCTACTGAACATTTTCAAAGGGTGTAGAATTCGTGTTACTATTCGGTTCAAAGTCTCTTGTCGTCGCGAATTCTGTCGAGAAATTTGAAGCTTAAAATATACAAAACGATAATCATGCCTGTTGTTCTGTATGGTTGCGAAACATGGTCACTTACTCTGAGGGAAGAACATAGACTGAAAGTATTTGAGAACAAGATCCTTAGACGAATATTCGGACCCAAGAGGAACGGGAATGGGGAATGGCGGAAACTTCATAACGAGGAACTACATAATTTATACGGTTACCCAACATTGTTAGGGTCGTCAAGTCTAGGAGGCTTAGGTGGGCAGGTCATGTAGCTAGAATGGAAGAAAGTAGAAACGCTTTCAAAGTCTTGACAGGAAGACCAAACGGAAAACGACCATTAGGAAGACCTAGGCGCAGATGGGAGTAGAATATTAAGATGGATCTCGCTGAGATAAGAATACAAATTAGAAACTGGATCCAATTGGCTAAGGATAGAAGTCAGTGTAGAGCTTTTGTGAACGCGGCATTGAACCTCCGGGTTCCATAGGCCATAGAGTTAGTTAGTTAGTAGAGTTGTTTAAAAATGAATTTAAATCAAAGAGGTATGATATAAAACTAATGAGAACTGTATATAGAAATACTAGAAAAATACACATGAAACAAAACCTGCACATTGAAATACAATTAAAATTAAAACCTAATGAGATACCTAAGCATGGTGTAATTTCACTAGTGCAGCAATGCCCGGTTCAATCTTCATGACGAACATTATCAAGCCATTTTCAACTGATAAGCGATTTCTTATCTTTGTTTTAATGTTTACCATAAAAAAAAACACACTTTCGCACAAGTACGATATAGCAAATGGAATTATTACTTTTAAAGCAGCAATCACCAGACCAGGATATTCTTCTCTCCTCATCAGGCAGAACTTGTCCAAGTCTTCGTTACAGAAAACCAGTTGCAAAGACTTGTCGCATGATCATTCTATTATTTGGTCAAGAAGTTGTGGGCTTAGATCGGATACGTTAATGGCCTCTTCAATGAAGGAGTTTAACATCCATCTTGAACCAGCACCTTCGTCGTTGGGAATATAGATATTACAGTTACTGTATCCACTGTCAGTGCCGGACGCCTAAAAAAGGGCCCACATATTTCGGAGGAGGTGTGTTACTCATGTTAGGAAAGTGCATGTGCACATGTGTAAAATAGAAGGAAAACGTAATAAAATGTGCTCAAAATTAAGGAAAGGTAGGGTTTATTTTGAAAATGTTATTGAGCTTCGTGCCAACCATGGTGGCGCTTCGTAGCTAGTCTGTCGACGTCACTCATATATACGGTGACATCGTACTATACTCTCGCCCCGGGCAATGATTTTCCATGGCACTGTTCACTATAAACAAAAAAAATGGATTCTACTATTATAGAAATAGGTATGTTAAAAATCCCACACAAGCTTATTATAAAACAAATTATAAAAGGGTCGCTGGCAAGAGCGTGTGATAAAAGGGGATCGTGATAGGAATTAGATTGAGAACCACTGGCGTAGAGTAATTTTAACCACATTTCTTATAGTTTCAAAAAGAGTGCTGTCGGGTTACCTATGGTGAATGGGAGGGGGATACATATAAAAGATTGCTAGAAAATGATCGATATTAGATTCATAGTTTTCGGGGTCGCTTAGATAAATAGTGAGACTTTCAATTTCGCTTAACTCCGATTAAGCTCTCATTAGTAGGGATGGGCACGAACGACTTTTCTTTGAAACTCGACTCGACTCGAAACAGACATCTTTGAGGTCTACTCTTGGACTCGGCGCGAAAAATATCTTCCAACTCGACTCGGATTAGAGTCAAGTCGAACCAAAACGACCCAAGTCCTGTGTGTAGTCCTACCTAGACAATACATAGACAATAATTATTCTATCATCAATTATACTACTGTTACTACAAATAATAATAATAATAATAATAATAATAATAATAATAATAATAATAATAATAACTATTATTATTATTATTATTATTATTATTATTATTATTATTATTATTATTATTATTATTATGACAACACCGTGTACAAACATGAACGATAGATGGTTAATAAAGGAATACTAAAAGCTAGTTGACTGCCGACGTCGGTAGTCATGAAGTCTACAAGGCAAGGACATCATTCATTACCCTAAGCTGTAAGCGTCGGTGGACTACAGATGGTCAACTATTAACCTCTCGCCAGAAATTGGTGGCCCCGCAGCGACGATCCGTGATGGCCCAAGTTCAATTTTGAAAACTTTACTACCAGCGGCAGAGACGCGATGAAACGCCAACGAACCACAAAAATTACTCTCCCAAAATATGTTAAAATGCCTGTATGTGTGATTTGTTTATATTTAGGTGAATCAAAAAAACACAAAACAAATACGCCGGGGTGGACGCGAACTATCAATATTACGATTACTAGGCACGTGTTCTTCTGACTTCCCCACGGAAACGATCATAAAAAGCTTGGTTGTTGAAGGATAAATCATTGACGTCTTAATTTAGCCAATCAGACAAACCCCTACATCTCGAGTTCTAGGAGGTGATACCGTGAACCGTTTCAGATTTATTGCTTTCTGGTGGAGTACTATCCATGCGCAAAATTTGAGCATAATAGCCGACATGCATCTTCGGTGCCTCTTATCTTTAGTACAATTTTAACCAGAGATGGTGTGGGTCAATGAAAATTTGATCCACGACCCACCATGACCCACTATCACCCACCACCCAAATGACCCATTGGCCCACTCTGACCCATCAACCATCGTGATCCACTCTGACCCACCACCAACTATGAACCACTCTGAACCATTGCGACCAACTCCGACCCACCAAAACCCATCGACATCAACTCTGACCGATGACCCACGTCCTCCTCTCCATTGACTAAAGAGATTACACTTGTAATAAAACAAGACTGTGAAATTATCACTTATCGGAGTTTGAATTTCTACCGTCATTGGCTCAAGCACCTCTTTGTTACAATACTGGTGGGTCTGACCTTTACGATATATAATGGCAAAGTGTTTCTCATTTTCTGAATTAAAATGAATTTAAATTTATCATATGTAATTATTTCTTTGTTGCCTTACAGACACATTCAGTAGAAAATAGGGTGAAATTTAAAAGTTTCGAATCAAGGAAAAGTAGACCAACGTAAAAAAAAAAAAAAAAAAAAAAAATTGAAAATGCCCATGTAATTACGTTTAGAATACAAATTTTATGGCCATTTTCTCTAACTTTATGGCTTGATTGCCTTATGCTCGGAACGCTCCATATATTAAACACCAGCTTCAGCAATTATAAATAGAAAGCAGTGGGTATAAAATTCAAAAAGAACTTTAGTTTGCATTACTCAATTTTTTTTCTCAACTAATATCAATCGTTTTCGATTATTTTTACTAATCAACCCACTATTAATTTCCACTATATAGAAAAGGCACCCCCCGTCCCCCCGCTCATAAAAGACAATTTTAAAAAATGCCAGGGCATATTCTCTTTATTTTTAATAAAGAGTTGTATGCTGAATTTCAGCTCTCAGTTGAACGGCTTGTGAGATACTAAATTTTTCGCAAAAATTCGGACTTCTACTCCCCCTAAGGATATGTATTATAATGAAAGTGACACGCGTATGATAACTTCCCAGTTGGGATTGGAGCCTGATTATATACCAAACGTCAATTCATTTGACTTTGCAATTTGACCGTGATGATTACGCAGACATAGTTACTTTCAATTTTCTATGATACATATCCTTATTTCATATGTTACAGATGATTCAAAAATATTTTTTCAAGCAGTTAGCTCCTCTAGAATCTCACAGGCTGCATCCCAAAATCCAACTCCTACTATCCTATGACAATCCAAAAGTGACTGAACTTTTTTTATTAGGAACAAATGACAAAAGAAAAATGGAGATCTTGAAAGTAAAATGTAGAAAAGCTCGGTGCCGCCAATAACTACATATTTCTCCGCCCCTTCATTCCGAACTTAAAAATAAAACTTAATTCGAATATGGTTAATTACTGAATTTATTACAGTTAAATTCCACTCACTACATGCTATAGCTACAACTATGTAACAAAAAATAACAACTGTGAAACATGTTCTGAATTACTATTACATTTCTTACGCAATTATTAAACATATTAGAATAGTAAAAGAGGATTGTTCGTGAAATAGTATATTTGCCCATGATTTTTAACTTTTTCATACGGAAAAAATTAAAATATTATTCAAGTTTTAAAATTTGCACTCTGCAAATATGTTGCCCTCTAGGCAATGGGACTAATGTGGACTAATGGGAAATGCTACACTGTTAGCGGCGCTGAAAACTTACGATTCGATTCTAATATCGGTTGATTTCGATATCTTTATGTCGCTACGTAACCACCCTGGGTGCTAATGGGAGCTTAATTGGACTTGAATTGAAAGTAGAGCTATTCACCTAAGCGACCACGAAACTATGGATTCGATACTAATATCGACCCGTTTCTAGCATTTTTGATATGTATCCCGACAGTACTCTTTTTCCAGACTGTAAGAAATATAGTTAAAATTGCTCTAGATATATTAGAATTATGTTGAAACACACACATAAATCCACTTTTATATTCTGTATAAATAGAGAGTGAGCGAGCGAGCGAGCGAGAGAGGGCGACTCAAGGCATCACCACTTCCACATTGCAAAAGCATATATCAGGAATTGAATTGAAAATCTATGTAAAAACTTTCTGCTGTGGCATGCTTCATAAGCACAATTTCAGTCTGCTCACGTGACCATTGGGGTTCATGAATTTTTTTGCGAGCGTTCCGACTTTGGATTCTCTGTTTATACCCTCTGTTTATGCATCGAATAACTTTTCAAGAACATAAATGACATTCTGTATTATGAATGTTGAGAATTACTCTCTATATGACAAATAGCTGCAAATAAATACACTACATGATTTATTTATTGCTATTGAACGAGTTTCTTAACTTGTATTTACATCCTCATATATAATACCGACCTACTGTGAAAATTATCTCAGATGTTATATTTTAAACATAATAATTACTATGTTCTGCAATTATTATGTTATATATAAACAACTTATGTATTTTAATGTAATTATTTTATATAATTTTTCATGCATTGCGGAAAATGTAATTTTAAAAAAAAGTATTGGCCCAGACGAGAATCGAACTCTCAACCATATGATTTGAAATCCGACAGCTTACCAATGAGCTAACACAAGGACTTCTAGAACTAAGCTTCTAGCAACGTATAACGGATCTCAAGATGATTATGACATTCATATCCATTACAAACGCAGTTTCTGTTCTACTTTGACTTTTATTTTAGTACTCAGGCGATAATTATGTTCTATTTCTTAATTTTGAGCATTCTTTTACATATGGAAAGATTCTTTAACGTATTTAAATGTTCCATTACGTATAGAGAGCTAAATGACAAACAAGCATGTGCTCACATTAATAAAAACGTTTCGAAATATTGTATCATTTAGTATTTCAATCAATGTTGCTTTTTTAAACACTTGGCAACAAGTCTTATTATATTTAAAAGAAGAAAAACACATCTGCAAACTTTTTCCCTTTTGCAAAGGCTGGCTTGGAGGTTCGAACCTGGCTTACTTTTTCCCGAAGATACCCGAAGCTGGACTTTGAAAATTTTTGCCTCAAAACACCAATAAAGAATGCGCTCAACCTTTTTGAGACAAGGTGTACATATATTCTTGTTATATATACATCCGTTAAAGTATATTATTGTGGTTTAAAATATTTATGATTATTATTTCATTAAAAACTATAGTTATAAAGTAACAAGAATCAAAATTATTTTCTACACAATATTAAAAGAAACACATGTTACATGTGAGCATTTTACATACAATAATAATACAACCCTCGCAGGACCAAGCGTCTACCCTTTTCGCTGTGGATCAAGGGGGGATTAAAAAATGTCCATTGTATTATTGCACTTAAATGAGAATTTATTTTTGTGAAATTTAGTATAATTAACAAATACACCTTTTCATATAATATTTAAGATTGTCCACATGGGTATTTAGGCTTATTTGTATGTAACATGCTGAGTATTATTAATTGGACGGATGATACCATACATAGCTTTCATATATTATTATGTGAAGCTAATACTAAATTTATAATCTTCGAAATGTTTACATCACACTAATTTTGAGTTCTTGAACAATATGCGCCACTGTTCATATGCTATTGATGTCAGTAACTTTGTAGTGCGGAACTTTTTACGGAGTATTCAATCGGAGTTTTCAGTGGCCTGGTGTATTTAATCCCAATGAGTCTTTTGCAGTTGGTAGTAAACTCCTGATCTTCGGTGGAGGACAGTGCACAGTCTTGATGTTGAATTTCTTCAATAGTCTTGCTAGTTGGTTGGAGGTTTTTCCCATATATGGAATAACTGCAATATTTTCCTTGTCTGCCGTGTTGTCCTATTTTGTGGTGCAATTTCTCCTGCTGTATTTTCTCATGGCTGTCTTGATCTGTTTCTACGAATATCCGTTGAATTTGAATACGGTTTCCAGGTGAGACAGTTCTGTGCTTATATTAGCTATTTGGTATAAGCACAGAACTGTCTCACCTGGAAACCGTATTCAAGTTTAACGGATATTCGTCGAAACAGATCAAGCATAAGATCTACATAGTAAGTTCTATAGGTTTAAATGGACCAAGAGCAATTTAAGTGTAGGAAAATGTATAGGTCTCTAATGTAAACACCTATGGCGATTACATTAGTTATATAAGGAAACATAGTAAAAGTAATAAGAGTCATTCAGTATGAGAAGTTTAGATAATAAATCATAGGAAATAAGGAACATTGAAAACAAAAATGGATAAAAATGGACCAGAGAACCTTAGGAGGTTTAAACATATTTCGAGTGCTACTGATATTATAACGCACGCAAATCTTCGAACATCAATTTTGACCCAACTGCATTTTTTTATTAAATATTCACGAGTTCTATTTCGTCATTATTTCCTCTTTTAAGAAAATGCACTAGTCTTTACTGTGATTTATAGTTTCAACTTTGCCTATTTTTAGTGCAACGTATCTCCAAATTTTATTTTATTTGTAATTGTTCAAAATTATTTTAAGTGTATATAAAACATAACATACTACTGTAGAATCAAATCTACGTTTTTTTATCTATAAGTAGCATATCAAGTTAAGACGCTTCATTAAAATTCAACTGCTCTAATGTCTTCACGCAATTTCCTCAATAGAATATAAATTAATAGATACAAAGTGTCAGATAATTCGTAACATAGAATGTAAAATACAGAATGTAAAATACTTACAGACTGTAAAATATTCATAATGTAGGCCTATTTCTTCAAATATTGATCATGTGACGTCATGGTCGATATCAATCACTGCCTCCATAATTAAAAAAAAACAGAAGTAGACTACTCGCCCTCTCTTAACCCGAGACAAGTTTAAGCTGTCGATGTTCCAACCAACACTAAAATTCCATAGATGTAACCTCTAAAAGATTCATTTTCTCCACGATATGCATAAAGATGATGCTGATCACAGAATCGAGTTGCGTAATTGTGTTTTAAGAATTCCGGTTAATATGAATAATGAGGAAGAATTATTCTCTCCTCATATAATGGTCTTTTTTATATTAGTGCAGAGGTCTTTAAGAAAAGCATACAATATTGAACTAAGAATAACCCATATTGAAACATGAACATCAAGTAGCATGTTGTCGAAAATAAATTGTGTGTTACCGAATTCCGGACATGAAGATCAAGAACAGAAAGCTCAAAGCCGAAATGTACCTGGGCCTTTTATAACATTCCGTAATATCGTTTTAACCAATTCTGATGGACTTTCCCCTTTTTTCGTCCAGTAGAACAATGATCCTCCATGTTTAGGATTACTTTGCGATGTACGTCTATAAAACGTATCAAAACACTGAATCGGAAGACGAGATTCTGAAGATGATTCACAATCTTTACTTGATCTGATTCTTCGGATTAAACATGGATCACACAGCATGTAGTATCGTTATTAAGGAATACCTTTCAAAAATAGAGTGTAATTGGATGGACCAGATTTACCTCTGAGTGGAGATTGAAATACTACACACCAAACCAGAAATTATATTTTTCATTTACAATCAATATAAGTTCTGTAATATATGTCAGTAACGAATATACAAATGCATATACTAATGTATAGAGACTTTCAAACTTCACTTTTTATACAGGCATAGATTGCCATATATTTTCAGTAATTTATATGTGGAGGATAGATCTTTACGTATTAAATTTTCCAAACATTGATCATGTAAAAAGAGTACTTTTTCTTTCACTTTATCATATTTTAGTTTACAATTTGAATACAATTTTTTTGTCTGTGACTTGTTATGGTATATAAAAAATGTAAAGAGTTTAGCTCTATAAATTATTTGGAAAAAAAGAATATTATTATAAATATATTCATTTTTCATTTTGAAATTTTAGGGCGACAAGTATGGGAAATCCGTAAGTAATAAATATTTTGAATGCATAACATTTTCTAAAATTAAGAACACTATTCTGGTTATGGAATTTTAACCAAATGTTTTTGATAAAGACTGCCTTGTTCATGAATTTTCATTTTTTGCTTTAATGTTGTTGATCATAAACAATGATTAACAAACATATATCTGAAATTATAAAGTTTTAACTTACTTTAAAAGTTCCTAATGGATATTGTATTTACACATTTTAATTACTGTGAAATGGGGATTAGTATTAACATGGTAATTGTTATTTACTTTTATTTCAAACTTTCTGTTAGTGTCATATTCAACACATTTATAGCTACATTAGTGTAACTTATTTAGCGTAGTTCCATGGAATGGCATTTGACCTTAGAAGATTCAAAAGCTTCCTAACACACAGACACACAATACTGTTTATAAGAATGTAATGATTAGTATGTTATCACTTTAAACGAAAACTGGAACTCTGAGAGCAAGTGGTAAATCTTCAAACACATTGGCGACCCTGGTTGCTCGTGAAAGTTTATTTGTCTCTTTTATTATATAATTTCATATAGACCTACCATGTATAACAACTAAACCTTAAGTATATTTCAAAGTAAATGTATACAAAATTGACTTGTAGGTCTCTGAGACTTTATCTTTCTCATAACGTTTCCGAAACCAATGTATCAGTTAAAGTGCTAATGGTCATGATTATTATTATTATTATTATTATTATTATTATTATTTTCAAAAATAATGTTACAACTGTTAGAAATATAATAAAAACATTAACATCTTTTGGGAATTGTTGGCATCGTATAGATAATATATTTATCTAGATATGTTTCCTTCTAATTAAGATAAATACTTTGAAATATTACAGAATACAGGTCTCAGGTTCATCGGACAACTGCAGGTCGGTATATTTGTCGAATATTCAAGCAGAAAAAATATATTGGGTTAGAACAAATGATTTATTGCACATTGTTTGCTCCAAAATTTAAATTTAAATTATAATATTATTAATGGCACTACAGATTTTTCTGAAACTAGTTTTTAACCTGATTTTCATTACTACCGAAAACTAATACGATACTCTCTCTCAGCTAAAAATTGCAAGAAAGCATTATATTATCACATATTACTTTCAAGAATATCATAAGTAAATAGAATAGAAAATAATACATTGTAACTTATTCATCCTATAATCCCAAAAATATATTAGTCAATTTACATATAGTAAATATCTTGATGTCTGTTAAACTCTACCTCATTTGGTAAATTTGTGTGAAAGTATTACTTTAAAAATTAGTTTTCATTAGGGATAATCTTCAACGGTATTGTTAAGTCATGCCTTTGTTAATATTTCAGGATAGTTATTTGGTGAGAAGTTTTTGCAAGCCTAGTTCACTATAATCTATGGAGATATTCAATTAAAATAATCTTGAATATCTTATGAATTTTATTGAAGTATATACTCTAGTATTAATCTTGGGAGCTTCAGATAATAAAACCGATTAAGTATTATAAAGAATTAAACCATTTCTAAACAATTCCATGCAGTAAAAAATCCATATATTTTTTTTATCTACTTTCAGCAAGGGGCTTCCGAACATCTTGGACCAGGATTTATTGGGGTAAGTGTAACTGACAATTTCAATAATACATAGTTATTTACGAAGGTTATTAAAATCAGTGAAACTTTCAACAGTGGTAAAATTGGTATTACATATGAAAATATAATCTGGATTACCTAATTAATGATACAGAAAATGTGTAAGATGAGTGTGATAAGACACCTAATTAAATAAAAATATTAAGAAATTGTAACGATATGAATATCTCAAAATTTACAGCTTGTTATCGTTGAAATCCCTCATCAAACTAATTTCAGAAGTACATAGAGAACAAAATCAGCTGTTTTTTTTTGTTCGGTGTTCATTTGCTGCACAATGTTTGAACAATGTGTCCACTGAAAATTTGATTGAGGGACAAATTTTGGTTTAAATCCATGTATTTATTAGCGGTACTGAACTCAGTACGTAGCAACTAAATATTTTTTTTTCTGTGTGTGCTTGATGGAAAACTATGAAATTCAATTGTAAAAAGTCTGTTGCCAATCAACTTAAGGTCAGTGTGAAATTAGATGTTAATATTGGTTTCTTTTGTTATTTTTTCAGGACTACATCCCTCTAGTAGTACTAATTTTTATTGAACGTCAATTTCAACATCATCTGGCAGCATCTGTAGGCAAATACTGTGTACTATCTGTCGTGACTATTTAACGTCAGTCTTTTTTGATCATTTCATATTACATTCTTCCACCTTTTTAGATGTGGTATGAGTACCACCCCTATTGGTTGCTGAATTTCATTTAAAAATCAGAGGAACTACCACTAATCAATTTAGCCATCAAAAAGCTGTGGATTGTCTACTAATATCGATCCTATTTCTTTATTTTCATATATCACAATTTCATCTTCTTCCTGCATGTAATTGGAGGCCGAACTAAAAATTAAATGACGTCTAGAGTAACTCTGTTGATCTTAAACGGCATCGGGTCTACTATCAGTTATATTAACAAGGCTAAATCTAATGATTAATACTAATATCGTTATTCTTACATATAAAATTTCATATGCTCTTGCGAGCATTTCAGATTTAAGCGGCACCGATAATATAAGTAGTAATGTAATCCAACTATAGAACCAAAAATTCGAAACTGATATTGGTCTGTTCAATCATTTTATGTGTATCCCTGCCTGCTAAGAGTACTTCGAGCGAGTTTGACCCCAACTGGAAGCAAATGTGGGGTTAAAAATCACTCAAATCGTTACCAATCATACTAACAACTCAAAGAACTGTAGTTTCGACACTAATATTCAATTATTCATATTCAATTATTTTTCATGTCACCATCTCCCATCAGTAGTACAAATGAGAGATAAATGTGGATTTAACGTTTCGGAAATGCCATTTTTCATATCGCAAAACACGAAAACTACAGATTCAGTAGAAATATTTGACGTTTCTGATCAGTTTTATATGTCATATAATCCACATACCCCAAGAAGTGAGAGAGGAGTCTTACACCAACTGTACCATTTTGATGACAATAAGCAATAGGTGTATCTACTTTCCGTTAAGTAACCTGAAGTATTGTAGTCATATTACAGCATACATACCACTCACACACATATATACAGCTGGAACGACGTTTCTAAACATCCGTTGTTCCTCTTTATGATCCCCTTGGTGTCCTTGCAGCTCACGAAATTATCCAAAGAGGGAATTCAACGAATATGACAGGGATTTCTGTGCATTATGAAATTACATTCTGTTAATGCGACTGTCAGAATATTATCTGCTACGTTTCTGTAAAGATGCCGTGCCTTTACTTTACTACGTTTAGTCAAAAAGTGTATCATGTAAAATAAATAAATAATTTTGAGGGAATGACCTTTCTGATATGTACAATTAGAGAGATATTTTCATTGACAACTTCATTTTTATTCCTTTCCTTTCAGAAACTGACACAAGGATTTTTCGTAAGTGTATTTTATAACACATAAAATTTATTTCAACCGGTTATATGCTAAGTGCTCCAAGACCAAATTACTCTAAGATTGGAATTACTTAATTTTAAATAATAAATAAACATTCATATGATGAACGATCAAGATAGGACTCAATGTGTGTTTGGGTAAGTAAAAAGTGTTCTCATTTTCCCCAGTGTCATTAGATTTTCATTATTTTGAACATTACTTGAAGTTCTGTAATTTTCGAAATGACTCATATGATAACTTTAATATTTCACATTGAAAATTATAAAAAAAAAGCTTAAGATACTATGTTTATTTTAGTATTACAATAACGATTTAGAAAAAAAACAATTAAGTTTTAAAGTTTTACGTAACATCATTATGCCGGCTAAGCTAAAGGAGACGGTGGTGATGAGTAATGATAAAATATTGGAATAAGGGCAATTACAGAAAACGGAAGAACACCGAGAAAACCCACGCATATGGCGTTTTCTTAGCACAAACTTGCTTGGAGTAAGCTGAGGTCAAACCAAGGAACCCATGCACCTGAGATGAAAGTTCAACCACGGAGCCACGGCAGTCCAGCAAATGATTGTACAATCTCACAAACATCTTATTTGTGAAGACTACTGCTCCACTGGTGAACTAAGAAAGACAATAAATGCGTGTATGAATTGCTGTAGGCTTAAATAGTATGACAAAGATAATACATCTTTCGAATAAATAACAGGACAAGCAGCAGCAGACTAAGTATTTGGATAAGCGACACATTTTATTTCGAGGAACGGTAAGGATATGATGTTCAGTGGAGAAACCCGTCAAGTTAAATCACATAACGTGTTTCTGCAGTAAATCTAATGTTTGCCTATGTTGGCAACACAACACTGCTAGCGACATTCGTTACGTTTTCGTTTCAATGCACTTCGTTTGTGGACACTTTTTAACAGTCATCATTGAGGAGTGATGTGTACTGGTTAGAGAGGTGCTGTTATAATATCCGTTGCACAGATTTATTTTCAATTCTTTGGTTGCAATGCGTAGTAATAACTCTGACGATGAACTTGCCTTAAAAAGATAACGTTTCGGCACCAATGAAGACAAAAACAAACGAAATTGTATACGAAAAGCAAATATCAACGGGGAAGAATACAAGAAATACAAAGGTAATATGATATCCATTCCAGATGAAAAGAGTGCCATCGTAAAGGTTGATGAAACAAGACAAAAGATTGTGAATTATTTCTATGATTTAGATACAAAAACACTCAAAATACTTATTTGCAAACATTGAAAGAAGTAAAAGAAGTAAAACGTACTGTGAGAACAAAGGTGATGCTGGTGTCGGTGAAGCGTCAAGCTCTTTTAAAAGAAAGAAATATTTTAAGTATAAGACTTGACGGAGTTTCTATTCCAGTTTCCAAAAACGTGTTTCTGTATAGAAATACATGTAGCTTTTTGGAATCGATTTGCAAGGCTAAATAACTTAGTTCAGAATAAACTTACCCTTCTGGTAAAGTACCTATCAATACAAAAAAATTGACGACGTTGTTAAGCTGGGTGACAACACTACATGTTATGACGATTTGTGAACAGCCTTCAGTGGCCAACCACAAAAGTCGTGTGTAACGTAGACAGGTAATATTAACATGAATATTTCAAGACAAAGAGACATACATAGTATTTAGGTAGTGTAGAAGGGAATACTGTTGTCTTTTGCATGATGCTAATATCATGATTACTGCTGTTGCTGGGTACATTCCTATCCTTATCAGCTTCCAACTTTCTATGTGATACCCAAATACAATGGTTTAATTAATAACTTTGTGTTTTCTCTTTAAAACAGAATACAACAACAAATGATGCTATTTCGCTTGTAAACTTTATATTTTCTTCAAACACAAATAGTGTTATTGCAGAAACCCGTTAAATGAAGTTTCAATATAAATATTTAATAATTGCGGAATATCTATTATGATCTAGTAACAGGCACCATCCAATTCGCGAGCAAATTAACTATTATTCTAGATTTTGTGGAAACCCGAAATTAGTTATTATCAAAGATATTTTTTTTTCATTTTCCTTACAGTTTCAACAGGTCTCTTTAGCGGATTTCTGGAATAAACGATTCATTAATATGGCCAAACAACTGCTTAAAAACCAAGTAAATTAAATATTTTAAAATCACATATGGAACCAACTATTAGTGTGATAGTACGGAAGGAAATGAAAGCGAATGCATCTTTTAAAACCGTTCAACAAATACAATATTTTAAACAGTAAAATTATTTGCATATCTCAGAGAACGTATCAAACTCTAATGCTGCTACATAAGACTCAACCCCATAACGCTCATTCGTATAAATATGTAAGAAATTAATACCTTTGAAATAAGCCATATTCTATATAAGGAAGAAATATTTAGGAGAAAAAGGTTTACAGTCACCCGAGTTACTTCATAGCACGATCATAGTATTTGACACTTCAGTATTTGTGTATTGACACTTCAGCATTTGCCTTTCCGACTCACTGTAGTTGTTACAGCTGTAGACTATCCCAGAATATTCATGATTTGTAGTACAGTACTGTCCTTTGTTTAAAGTCCTTAAAATAAATGGATTTACATTTTTTTTTAAATATATAGTTATGAAATATTTGATAATCTTACGTAACACCGTTAACATTTATTTTTGTGTGAGTGGCTACGCTTTATTTCTAGTAATAACTATAGTGTATTAAATGTCTTCATATAAATATTGAAAAGGATCTGAGGTTTCTCAGTATTTTAGTATAAAATTCAGAAGAGCTTCTTAAGATGTATTTATACATTTTTCCTATGAGTTTTTTTCATAGTGATTTGTTTATGGTTTATGTGTAATTCCATTTCTAAGGCAATACATGTTTCCAATTTTTCGGCATTTTCATAAAATTTTAACAAGACAAGAAATAATATACTCGATATCTTACCCTATTTCATAAAGTTCAAATTTTACCCCTAATGTGAGTTATATGTATCATTTCATCATTTCGGAATTGCAAATACTCAGCGCGGTCCAAAAATGATAATATTAGAGACGAGTTAATGTAAATACTTACGAGAAAGCCTTTAATGTGATTACAAAGATCAGCGCTTTCCATCTTTAGATTAGGATGAATATTTTTATAAAGAGAGAAGAGTATTATAAAATCACGTTACTTGAAAGAGGTATCTCTCTTAAAAGCAAATACAATTAAAACACGTTGTCAGCCTATATTTAATCATCAATTTCAATCACTTTGGTTATTATAACATTTAATAAATACATTAGCCCTGCTATTAAACGTACAAAGTCAAACGTCTCTAACAATTGTCCTTAGAAGTGGGAACGTAGCAGGTGTTATAGCATTATAAACAGCCATACTTCATTCTTGTAGATAATAGAGATTTACAATATCTTACTGCTTATAAGATTTTTTTAAATTTAGTGATTCTGAATATAGCTGCAAATTTGTTAATTTTCCTAACAAAAAGTAAACATAATAACTCTGCATATTCAGCCTACATGTATTAAAGGGTAAAAAATGACCACTCAAGTCTGATAGTTTGAAATCTCCAGTAGACAATATCCTAAAAGTGGCACTCTCCATCATAAATTGAATATTTTTTTATCGGAGTAACATGGGTTATTATCTTTATTTGTTAGCGAGTCAATATGTAATTTAGGCCCGTCACTTTTTAATATGTTCATGTCAAAGCAAATGAAAATCACAGACTTAAACATTACTACCCTTAATTAGATAGTTGATCTTAAAAATATGTAATAAAAGAATACAATCTTGCTAAATTATTTGTTTTCCAAATACTGATAATATATTAATATCAGTTTCAATGTCTCTTATTAAAATTACGATATAAACATTTACTACTTGCCATGCTTGCTGTTTCAGGTTTCGGCTGTCGATACCTAGCTTAGAAATATCCTGTTTTTCCAAAACTATGTAGTTAGTATGCTTACGCAAGAAATTATTTTCGTAGATTGTCTTAGTTAAATACAAGTCAACAGTTAGTTAGTTAAATAGAAAGAATATGAAGTACAATTTTGACGACTTGAAATATTTCTTTTTCAAATACGGCGTGTACTTTTCTTATGAGGCTCCGTACCAATTCCAATGAAGTACGCAAACTTTAGACGCATTCCCAAACTACAGTTGTAGGGAAATAAAATCTTGTTATTTACTATGCATTTATACCATTTTGCAATTTGAAAATAGTTATCTATTTTATCACCATTGTATTTCTTTTGGAATTGTACGGTGTTTCTTTGGTCAGAATGATGACTTTTATCTTTTAAGTATTAAAGTTGAATTCTTAGTGTTGACAACTAATATTAGTTCCGAATTTGTTGTTATATCTAATTCTTACATTCGCAAATCATTTGTTTTCACTTTTTAAAAGTGTAAACTAAACTAGATTTTGATAGGCTGTGACAGGAAATTATCAATTCTTATAGCAGATTTTTTGTCAATTAACAGCTCAAATAATTGACTAATGCTTAAAACAGGGATGCAAATAAACAGCGAAATTTTGCTAGCCAATGAAAAAAGCTACGAGAACACATCCCACAATGGAAATTGTTTACTTATTTTTCAAATAAATAATAGGACATCAAAAACTCGCCGCAGCGATAACCACTTCCTACAGGCGAGTGGGTGAATAGTTATTTGCATCCCTCGGTTTAAAATCTTCACCAAGATTAACGGAAACAAATAAATTAATGCGAATGCAAGAATATATTCTGATTTGAGCTGAAACATTGAGGAAATATTCAAACGTTTCAGTTATTAGTCACCGGAATCCCTCCAGCTTATTACCACCTTGCGAGGGGTCACTTGAATTCACTATCAGAACGTTATTGAAAGTATTAACGGCAAATATAGTTTATAATAATTGTAATAAATATGTACCTTATTAACATTAGTGATGAGAAAATGCAAGACCAAGACCAAGATACATGTGGTCTTGGTCTTGGTCTTAGTCTTGCATTGCAACCGTTGGTCTTGGTCTTGCACACACAGTTTTCGTCTTGCTTCCAAAAGTCTTGCAAATGTTGCTTTTAAGAAACCTTATGCTTTTCATACGTACATTTTACTCTGTATATAAGGGATAACAAATTATACAACGTGCAATAGTAACAGAAAACATTGTACTGCGAATACCATGAATTTGAAAATTACGTTTACACTCTAAAGTCGTCAGTTATTTTCTTTTCAACGACAATTTTTTAATGTTTGTATTGAACAAACTTCCAATTAAGTCTTGAGATTAGTTTTACTTATTCTAATACGTAGTATGCGGGGCAGAGAGATGGACATTATGCAAAAGCGACTTAAAAATAAATGGAGGCTTTTGAAACGTGGGCATGGGCAAAAAAGGAGAGAGTTAACTGGGTTGAACGGAAGACGATTAAGGTGTTAGAAATAGTAGGACTAGAGGAGAAAAGAAGAATTTTAGATGTAATTCAGATTAGGAAGAAGAACTGGTTGGGATATTGGCTGAGGAAAAAATATATTATGAGGGACGTGCTATAAGATATGGTGCAAGGAAAGAGAGGGAGTGAGCGAAGGAGACTGTAGTTAAAGCTGAGAAAACTAGCTGAGGACAACCGTGCATCGAAGTTTGACATTGTTGCAGCAAGTAACATAGCAATAATGGCAGAATAGCTGTGATGATGATGATGACATGTTTAGCAATATTGGCCAAGAAAGAGAGAGAAACAATAAAATAATAATGATTATAATCAAACCTCTGAATATTATAAAGTAATTGGAGATAAAAGTGAAAACGACTCAAATGTCTGTATTTTATGAAAACTCAATTTATATAAATACTTTTTGTCCTATATTACGAACAAAAATAACGGCATTAAACTCCAAGCTATTTGATATAACTGTACAATATCAGTGTTACTTGTGAATATGGATTATTCATTTTTGTATAATCTTACATCGCTCAATCCTCGATGCGCCGTATAACAAAGAAGGCTATAATTATACAACGTATAAAGATACGCCCATGAAATAATATTTCTGGTAACATGCACTAAGTTTCTATCAATGTCATGAAATTCTTATTTCGGATAAATTTTTTTAGCATACATTAGAAATTTCCAACGGGTGCTTGATCCTCAGAACGAAGGTCATACCCATGTAATCGGCACCTATGTACGCAACTACAGATGTTCAATACATTTCTATTTTGTTTTCGAAGAAGAGCAGAATTAATATGTTTTGAAATGAAATGAAATATCTAGTTTAGAGTCCCACCTTTATGTACCGAGGCTAAGGGAGGCGTTGCTGATGAGAAATGTATGAAATAGATTATTAAAGATAGTAGCAGGAAACAGGAAAAAAGAGAAAACCCACGCATACGGTGTTTGTCCAACAAAAAAGCTCACATGACGCAAGATAATACCTTGTAGTTTGAAAGCGAGTAATAACTACAGAAAACTACAGCAAACTGATTCGCAAAACGACATAGTATAGCTATATGGTACAAAGAAAGATTGACTCACACGGATAGCATTAAATTCTGGGAAGACATTCGCTTCAACAGCATTTTCACTGAAGTCAAGAAATTCAAGACAATGATGTAAGGATTTTCCCCTTCCTTTCTGCACCCTATAAAAAATCAAGTAATGCCGGTTTGCCGGTACTTGTACAAGACTGTTGTGCAAGAATCTTGGTCTTGATCTTGCATGCAAGATTATTACACAAAGTGTTAGACCAAGACTCTTGGGCTCAATAGTAGTTAATATGTTGGTAATCCAAGAAAGTTGCTAGTTAATTACAAATCACGGTATACTAAAGTATTTATTTTATTTTAGTACACAAGAAATAGTTCAATAGTATTTTTAACAACCAACAAAATGCAGTATTGAATTAGAATTTTCCAATAAATTGTTGTACATTCACGAACATAACCTTCTTTTTACCAACTTAAATGTTTCACGCTATTTTTCGAGTGCAGTGCAAATGCACTCGACACACAAATCCCTGGTTTTAATAAAAAAGTGTCATTAGTATAATATATAAATTTTGAAATGGGACTTTATTGGATAGGTAATGTTACCGGATATAAAATAACTTAATATATTTGTTAATTTTCTCATAAATACAGTGTAGTTTGAATTTTGTGTAAAATGCAGCCTATTAACATTTCTCTGGAAACAAACAAGATTCCAATATTCTTACATAATTACTTGCTTATTATATATATTCAAATACATAAACATGTAATATTATTCTTATCATTGGAGACACTACCAGTCTGTTCAAACAACTTCTTCGCTGAGTAGTCTTTGCGAATAAAACTGTCATAAATGTCACATTTTGTTTGAACCTTTCTGTCTTTGGAGCTGATACAATTTACAAATCTTCCTTGGTTCAATTCAAGAGAATATTGGTTTCATGGTTTCCTTCTTGCTTCTTATTTTTCTCTCTTGCTTCAACAATGCATCCGAATATACTACAATGTCATCATAACAAAAATTCGACAGAAGTAACGTTGGTGTAATACCGTAGATTCATTTACCTTCTGCACACAGAGTAAAAGACAGAGAAAGATACAAACGTGATATCATATCTTATCACTACACTTTGATATTTGTGCATGATAATTGCACAATAGGACCAATTAACAAAACGAATCAATCTAAAGTCAGCTACCATCAAGTAATCTTTGAGAAAACATGTGCATATTTAAAAGTAACATGATTTACGAAGCGGTATGTACTTGCACCCCACTCTAATAATTTGTAAATATTTAGAAGTCAATTTATTTAGTAGGATTGTTTTCCCCGTAAAGTATTTCACGGAAATAAATCACTAAAATCACGTAATATCATCCTTGCAGAAATCCTTTTACAAGAGTAACAACAAAATAATTAATACTGGTTTGTGTTGGCAGACCCCTTGGTCAAAATACGATTAACATATTAAGAATTTAAATAATAATATTGTGGCAATATCCAGTGAATGGTAGTATTTACATGTGCAGTTGCGGATCAGATTTCTTACCAAATCCATCTTAACACTTGGCTGTAGTAGCATTAAGACTGAATCAAATCAAAACTACTGAGTACAATATTACAATTTAGCTCATCTTTTCTTAGGCCATCTATTATTGCATTAATTGATGGCAAGATTAATCTATTTAAAGAAGTTTTCATTCATCAGTAAGTTAGTTTTCCATAGTAATTGCTCCAAAAGGTTACAATAAACTTAAGATTGAAATAAATCATCTTCTGAAATCGCCAAAAATATTTGTCAAGAAGTATTGATTTTAATTTAGTGTGTTATATTGTTCTTAACAAATCATCCTACAAATATTGTGCAATACTATAATGTAAGAAAATAAGGATTATCACTTATATGATGATTCTTTGTTTATTACAAATAATAACCAAATAAATATGAATAGAAAATAAAATAAACTGCTTTAATTTCAGCCAAAGGTAGATGTATAAGTTTTCCATTCACAAATGTAATATTATAATTATCTTAAAGATTTACTAAAACATTTCAATTTTACCTTAGTGATAAACATAACTATTAAAACAACTGCTCTTTCCAAATATTCTCAATAATTTCTTTCTATTCTTTCTATATTTCTTTCTTTTAAATATTTCTTTCTTGGGAAATGGACAATGATGGTTAGTACGTTTTATATTCCCTTTATCATATTTTCGTTTTTCACTCGTTCATAATTTTACGGGAAATATTTAGTTGCACATAACCTGATAGATATTTTAAGCAGGAATATTAATATTTGGACGTGAAATTAGTGAAATATAAATTTCAAATTTTGAACGTTATACATTAGCTAATGAGATCAATTCTGTCATTATACAATAAAAGAACATGCAATATAAATGGGAAAGTACAAATTCAACAATTCATCAACATTTATCATTTTCATTACAAAAAAAAAAAATATTTCTATCAATTTTTGAAATGGCTAAATATACTCTAAATTTGTATTTGAAAAGAAGGCCACTAAGCTCTAGAAAGATTATGCATAATGACAATTTAAGTTACATATAAAGAGTGAAGTATGAACTTTATAAAAGATTCAATTTACATAATTTAGTTAATAATTTATAACGAATCCCCCATTCCCAGTAAAGATTTGTTTTCTATAGTGTATAAATGCATATAATTTAATAACGATTATATTTCTGTTGACTATTTAGTCTGAAATTATTGATAAAGGTGCATATATGACAAACCATTATTACATGACTTGCGACGTTGCCGGAATAACACAAAGGAAATTTAGTATAATAGCTGAGTAAAATGACGTAGAAAATAAGTGATTACAATATAATATATAGGCCTATCCGAAAAACAATTCATAAACTCAAGTTTTCTATAATATATAATATAAGAAAGTATGTTATGTTATGTAACGTAATGTAAGAAAGTATTTTTAAAATAAATCTTCATTTTAGTTAATAGTTACTTGATAATTATTGAGATGTTCATGATGGTAAAGAAAACAAACTTGAAACTTAAAACTTATTATAAATTCCTCATGTTTCAGGGTTCTGGTCAACGAAATCGACAGTATGGTGTAAGTTTTCTTTTGAGTCTAAAAATAATTAAAAATATTAATACTACACTAAGGTATAAATGGACTTATATATAGTGGTTGATTTTGTATCGTACCTACGTGAAATTTCAAAATTTATGTCATTACCTCTTTGCGCTACAGACTTAATAAAATCTTGGTTTTCCTTTTCTATATTTATGACAAAAGTGGTTGTACATTTTATAAGTAACAGTTATTGGGGTAAAATATATATTCAAGAAGATAGTAGTATAGGGTCTATATAGTTCCCCGGGAAGTCCTCAGTTTAATATTACATATGACATACTTGTGTGAAGCTATGCATTACGATACTTAAATACTCATGTTATATATTCCTGTCAGCATTACAGCAAGCATTAATATAATCTTAAATTTTGAAAAATAAAAATTGTGATCCACGAATACTAAAAAATACTTCCAAACTACTGAAGAACTATATTATAATAAATATACTGTATCTTACTTATTTATACAGTTTTCTTATAAGTTCAATGCTTTGTTCAGCACAAAGGATTAAAACTATGTCATTGCAAACAGTAATAACAACAATCTTCCAGGAAGCTACAGCATCACTGAAATCTTAGAAACTGTCACTACAGCACTTCATACTAATAGGGTTTAACTGTATAGTTTTGCTGTGTTATAACACTTTGTTTTCATTTTGTTGTACATTTCAAACTTTGGACATGTTAATGTCTAATTAAAAAAGTTTCCTGATAGAACTCCTTTAGTATTTTAGCATAAAGAGTTCTTCCTCCAGTGCAGAATATAACCACCAAATATTTCCTAATTTTATTTCTTTAATAGTTTAGGATAAACATTTTCTACTCCATATGAGAATATAGTATGAATCTCACGTAATGACGCTATCAGTCTACAATAGATAACCATAATGATTCTAAATGGAATTTCTATTATACTAAACACTTAAGAAAACTCCCTACTTTATTAATAACACGTTAATGAAGGTGATTATCTGCTGGTTTATGCGATATGTCTACTTAGATCCTGTAGTACTTCATTTGTTCTTTATTTTAGGTTGACTTGAGATTAAACATTCACAATGATTTTAAAACCAGGATTCACGAAAGTTAACAAAGATGGTGTAGTGAACGACTGAAGCAACTTTAAGCGTGTTTACACCAAATAATTAAGTGTAATTGTAAATAACAGTTCCTTTTGTTTTAAACCAATTATATTCAAATTCATTTTCAATTTTCTGACAATCAGTTAGGTAAAGGTAAATTTATAGCTGTGGATTTCCTTGTCCTTATTAGTTCATCACAAATTGAAAATATCATTGTTTCTTAATGTTAATCTTTCTTGAGCCAAGACTCATCTGTTCAGTGAACAGTATAGTGTATGCCATAAGGAATTCAATTTGAAAAGCTCAATTTTAATCTGAAAACACTTGTGTTCGTATGAAGTATGCTAATTGATTTATAAAATGCCTAATGAAAAAATCACTATACCTACTTGTAATAAGAGTTAACATATATTTTAACAATCTTATTAAGTTAAAAAACAATCTGACTTAATATTTATAAGTGACATATATTAGCAAAATTAGAACCGTCCATATAATAATATTAGCAACAAAAAAAAAGACACAAATGAATTTATGGTCAAGAAAAATGTAGTTCTATAGAGAAGCAATAAATTACATCGAAAGATCTTTGACTCATTATTCCCAATTGGCGTTAGAGAACAAGAAAAATATTACTAAAATGGTGTAGTATCAACAAATGTAAATGAAATCCTTGAGCCTTATGTCCCATGGTTTTGCCGGTTAAGCTAAAGGAGACGGTCGACAAAGGTAGTGATGTATACTCTTCAAAATACCTATAATCTATTAAAGCACCTATAATCAAAGCACAGTAATGCATTACTTATAACAAATTGGTAATGCATGTTTGTGGTATGGAGTTTCGTTACAACACCAGCAATGTTGACAGCCGCTCTCTTGTCATTGGTACAGTTTGATATGCTGCAAGTAATATGCATATATCATATATTATACGTGTTCAATAGGATTTAAGTTTTCTGAACAAGCAGCCCATTCAATCCAACGAATATCAATTCTCCCAAAAGATCCAGCGTCTTCATTGTTTGATAAAGTAGTTTATTATCACTGCTGAGGAAGAATTTAGTAGAAACATGATACCCGAAAAAATCATAAGGAATGAAAAAAACTGAGTCATAATTACGTGGAGAGGCAAGTCTACTATTCTATAAATTGGGAACTTAATATACAATGCAATATTATGCTTCTTTACGGAAGAACACAAAACGTACTATATATTGCTATATATATTGCTATATACATGTATATGGGAGTAGGTATCAGGAACATAAATAATTTTCATTTTGGAGGTCTGGTTTAAGGTTGGTATTCAAATCAGAAATCAGTTTCCATTAAAATACTTTTAATTTTCCTCATTTTAGCGTCTTCGTATATAAATGATGGGCATTGTGAATATATGTGACTGAGGTGTGAAATGTGACGAAACGAGTTGTTTTTATTTTTTCGAGCCTTCAAAACAGAACTTCATATTTAAGGAAATGTTTCGAATATATTTAAAAAAAGCTTCCCGCAACTTCAGATAAGTGATCTAGCGTATTGACCACTTAACCGCGATTATTACTTGTTAATTAATTCGTCTTTAATGTGTTTACGTGTTAAATATACACGACGTATTTGATTCAAAGTGATAGAATTTTGTATTTATTTAAATCTGCAATCTTGATAACTTAGTAAATACAATGATATAATGCCCTGCGAGTCCTCAATTTCATATTCATGTGATTTGTCAATCTATTTGACTGCAAACAAGCTACTGTTTTGAGCGATAAGAAGGGGCTCTTTATTTAGGCGACCGAGAGTAAGTAACGCTTTAGGTGAATGGTTAGCGTGGCGATATCCTAATTTACCTGTAGGGGTGTAGTTCGCGCCCTCTCCCTTTAGACTTTTTCCTATGTTTCATTTAAAAGGCTGAGCTGCAGTTGGATGTTGCTAAACCAAAATAATCTTCAGTGGAGAGATTCAGTGATTATGTAATCCTGAAGATAAAGGAAGAAAAATGAATGGGGAAAACGAGTTACAGAGTTAATTTTCTTAGTGGTTCTGTATTTGATATTATCCGTTATTTTCGTGCATTTTTAAATTGTTGCTAATTGACACTATACTCCCCCGTTTCTACCTGAGTTATAATGTGTTCATTTTTAGAAGTACTATACAAATCAGGAACCATCAGTTATGTTTGCAACCTAAGGAAAAATACGCTTAGTACGGATAAGTTCTCTAACTCTTTTGAGTGTTATCGGAATGTGCATTTTTAATATTAACAAATAAATTACTACATACCAATATTTATCATTCTCAAAAGTCATTTAACAAATAATGAAATCGCATAACTTCATTTTTGGAAGTATTACGTAACAATCAGTGGCGCCGCAACTTGGGAGTTCAGGTACTGTAGACCTCCAAAATTTTCTTTGGAGTGTTTTCTCTTCCCTCGAATGATCGATCCATACTTTAATAGATTTGCAGGTAGGACTACTCTTTATAGTTTCAAAGTTCTGCGCAAGGCTTTGTGTTTACTTAAAAGAATACATATACCGCATAATTTCCGGTATACTATTTGATACGCATATATTTATAGTCATTTGAAGTAAATTAGCTTGTTTATAATCCCTCATTTTAGTTAATTTAAGATTATTTAAGTCCCCTGACTGTTATCCCCTCATTGGCGTTTCTGGTGTCCGTGTATTTTTTAGGTATTGTGCTGTTTACTTTGAGTACAAGTATCCAAAGATTCCCTGCTGTCATTTCGTCTGCCAGCGTTTCTAATTACTCTCGCACAAAAGCACGATTTATTTGTTCTTTTAACAGGTGGGGCATATTTCATACTGCTGTTCTAGCTACTATATCAGACGTAATTAATCTTTTTAGCCGGCGTTAGTTTGGTTGCATAACTCACGGATTTTGTACTTGAGAAATCTCTTTGGCGCGCTGTATATAGCTCGAATATATAGTCGGTCATACGTTGAGAAATATCCTTATTTCATAGAAGGTGTCCTTAAGACATGTAATTCGGTTGAGAACTCGAATAAAGTTTTCTGCTATTTATGTGCATGCTTATAATCGATGTTCTATCGTAAATTGTGAATAGGAAAGCTCTCCTAGGAATGAGATACATAAATACTTCTAATCTACAGAATATGTAGCTAGGCAATAAATTCATTCACCGGAATAATGTTATAAGCATTTAAGGAAACAAGTAAGAAAATGTTACACTTTCTTGTTTAGTACAAATTATAAGTATTTATATTTACATTACTCTAAATTAACTTTAAACTCTGATATTATAACATAAACGAATATAAGTATTTATAGTAACACATTTTTCTCCTTAGGGTGCTGGACACCGTTTTCTCGAGGTAATTATAATATTTTTACTTGACATATTTATGTTTGACTTCATATTTTAAAAGAAAGATATTTAAATGTAACCTTTAAAACAGTCTCCCAAAAGTATACGTTATAACTCATTAATGTATAGCGATCAATAAATTATGTACTTAAATATGGCTGATTATTTCAAAGCAGAATCATTTGGATATATCGAAAACTTGTTTAACTGATGTATAGACCCAAAGTAACTTCGTTTGCTGACATTCAGGAACTCTGTGTACAAGTTGGTTGTAAAGATGAAGAAGAAAAAGTGCATTCCTGTAGCTCTGTTGAACGCGCACGGGATAAGTAAATTTCCTTTTTTAAAATTATCTCCACTTATTTCCTGATATGAGTCAAGTGTCCTTAGAATTTAATGAGTATCATAATTGTAATGCTATAAACAACGCAATACGAAATGTTGTCTGTCCAATAAATTGGACGCCATGCACGACACGCTCTTTTGCTATAGATTCATATTCACTTGCACCGCTTGTAGCCATACAAGAGATAGCATTGTTTCCTTTTTCCAGTACTTATGTTTTCTTCCAAGGAAGCAAGACTAGCATTAACTTCTGTCATTCTTTTAACATAAAGAAAACTGATAAACAACATACTTTTCTGACATAAGTTGATTAAGTTGCCATAAGTTGGTTATTCAAATTATGTTTCAATGTTATATTTACTAATGGCCAAACCAGACAATCACATGTTCCTGAAAGAAAGGTATTACTCGAGCTATGTGTTGTCGTGTGAATGGCAAATTTTGCACTTAGTATTACATAAAAGCATATAAATTAGGACTACGTTGGAGTGTGACACACCTTATGTAACACTCATTTCAATGCCCAAGTTATTGTTTTCTTACTGCATTCAGTATTTACTCTCGAAAATCACTGAATAGCCATTTTCAGTTTGGTCTTGCAAGATATGTTGTATTGATATTGCTATTGTCTGGCGTAGTTCGAATGGACGCCCGCTTCAAGGTATTTTTTGATAAATATTTTACTAATATAGCCTAATGAAACACTTGTCGGAAGTAAGAAACATTTATGAGGAAATAATCCTGAATAGCTGGAGAGTAAAAATTCAATGAGAAAAAAGAAAGAGAAAATTTTGATTATTGTTGTTGTGATGACATACTTCTTGTGAATTGAATTCACAACAGTGTCGTAACAGTAGCAACAAATTGCCAGTCTATGACAGTCGGCAAGATTGTAGGGGATAGGAGCAAATGGACAAAGTCATGGTAAGGCAAGCAATGGTAATATCTCAGTACAAGAAAAATATGGTAGGTGTTGATCAAAAAGACAAAAACATTTCAACAAACATGCAAGTATAAGACAATGGAAATGTCGGTGGCCAATATTTGCATACTTTGTGGACGTAGTGGTTTCAAATGCAGGGATTCTGGCGGCTAAAGTCAACTCAACCTACGGACTGAATCCCCTTTGGCATTTAGAAGGTACATAGCATTATTCCTCTCACAAAAATTTAGTACAACTTCACATTAGGGAAAGCAGTTTTCAGTCCCCATTGTCGATGTTCGATACAATGGGCTGAATCATTGTCCGCAATTAATAGAAAAGAGTGTGCAAATAAAAATTACACAGGAAAAGCAAATTGTATGTGCTCAAAGTGTAAAATCGGACTGAATCCAAAGTGCTTTCTGTACTATCACGTTAAGAAATAACCGATTACCCAAATACTGAATCCAAGTCTAGAACTGAAAACTTTACCTATGTTTTGTTTGAATAACAATATTAGTTATATAGTTTGTATCATTGTAAACCAAGAATATTTACTGTGCTGTAAAGAGTAAAATATACAAAAGTATTGAATTTGTGAAAACTATTTTCTAAAATATTTTATATAATAATTATGAAAGGTCTGTGGCATTCATACTGAAGCAACATTGAACTTTTCATTATACTAGGTTATATTGCTTTGCATATCTAAGTAAAATTTCTTACAGAAAAGAGTAAACCTTTACATACAAGTGTCCAAGGTGCATTGTGTCCAATTTATTGGACACCTTCTTCCCTCGCACAGAGAGATCGTACAATGATTATGATTTCTGATTAGCATAGTTTGGACGTGTAAGTGCTAAGTTCTATAAAGAAAAGACATTAGAACTTATTTATAAGCTTTATGCACTAATGGGTTAAGAAATGAATTATCGAAGTTATTGTTTTCAAATTCTAGAGTAAGGAATATGTAAACTGACTAGCACTTAGTTGATCCTTCCAATACATAATAAAGTATATATCAGAAATATGGATTCCAACTACGATTATACATTCGTTTTTATTAATGTTCTTTATTTACTTTTTCTATGTTTTCGTTTCAGAGAGTTTTTAATCCTATAGCGAACTTTTTCGTAAGTTTCACTTACATTTCATTAATTTACTATTTTTAAATATATATAATAGTAGTATATATAAATATATAATATATAAATGTATACTATCATGATTCACCGGTAGTTAGAATGGCGAAATTAAGTGGAAATGTATCCTCAATGTATTTGTAACCGAATATCTATGAACCTGCACTCACTGACAAAGAAACACAGCAAAACAGCAATTGTCCATTTCAAGTACTATTCGGTGAATGCTTAGCTTTATAGAGAATGTGTAAACGACTAGTTATTGAAAGATTTGGGATATCGTGAATGAATCTGGAGTATACTAATGGGTCGTATGGAACTCAACTCTGCTCGTTCCTGTACTTTTAAAAGCGTTAATGTGGCTCAGCCTGGTGCAGGAAGGTATCAGACAATGTCTAGTCGCGTGCAATCGTTAGACAGAGTGACGTTCCAATGTCACTGTGGTCGGATGTTGGATCTAATGGATACATGAAGACCCCAACATATGATCTAAAGCTTTCGGTCAACCACGCAATCCAAAAATGAGAGATCGTCATTGTACACTCATGTCCAAAATTATTGTCGCATGTCTATAAATATATTGTTGTCTGAATATAATTCGATAACGAATTCGCTCGGTATTTTATATATATATATATATATATATATATATATATATATATATATATATATATATATATAATATTATAATGTTATTATGTATATAATCGCAAAGACATGCATGGGGCATATTTCATGATGTCAAAAGAGCAGTAAATAATAACAGTAAAACGAAAATAAAATTTTCTTGTTCATTTAGCAACATTTTGCTCTACTGATTCTAATTTTCGTATTTATAATTCTTTTCCTATGAAATTTACCACAAATATACATTTGCCGCCTATACACATAGTATAAGTATTAAACGTACCCTGCAAAATAATTATCAAAATATATGCTTACAAGAAAACACTTATAGATATGCGACAATAATTTTGGACATGATTGTACATAGACCAATACATAATAGTACAACATCTTAACCTGCCATCAAGTCAGAAGTGGGAGACAGTGTACAATGACCTATCTCACCCCACGTCACGTCTGAACAGCTGATATTAGCTTAATTGTTTGAGCACCGTCTCCTGCGTACAATGTCATTAACACAAGTACAGTTACAAAAGCGTGAAATTGTGTAGCGCTCGAGCAGCATGAAATCTCCATGAATGACAACGAATGGGCTTAAGTGATAAGTTTTTTATGCATTACAAGAGATTGCCACCAATGATCTATTTCGTAGGGTCAGAAGGAGCAGCTCACATTAACAGTATCATCACTCCCGAATTACAACTGGTACTGTGGTATATGGAACAATATCGTATGACTTTCGGGCACTTCGCGTATGCATTCACAGAACAATCTTCCAGAGTGATCTTGCACTACGGATAACAAATGCGGACGTAGAATCTTACCAAGGAATCATAAAATACCTTGAATCGTGAACAAATGAACACTGGCGCAAAATGTATGGATGTTTATGAACTGTATATAACATGTTGGATAAAAAGGCCACATTCAAGTCACCGCTTTCAAACCATATGAAGCTTGCATCCGAAGCTTGTATCCAAACCCGGTAGAATGTTGTAACGTACTGATATATAACATGTATTGCGATAGCTTAAACAAACCAATTTTCCGTTAACCTGTAATTTTAATAAATATAATAGATTTGTACAGCCTTACAACTCGCTAGTTTCAACTTCTTCGTTTCAGTCCTTGTGGGTCTTTTTTTCTTTTGTCGTACTTTTGTGAACTATATTCTTTATTCTTTAATTGTAATTTAGTTTAAATATATTCTATTAATCTATCAATGATTTTTCTGAAGTTCCAATTCAACGAAGTTTAATGTAGTGTTCAAGATACTCCTAACTGATATTTTCCCATGAGAACCCAGGATTTCAATATTTTTTATAGATTAACATATTGAATTGCTCAGACGTAGAGTTATACTGACCTGCGTTTATGAATTATTGAAAACAGATCATATAATAAACAAATTTGAAACAAGTACCCCATTCTGTAACAGCTTTCTTTAAGTAAATCTTCATATATATGTTTAACTGAAATATCTAGCGGCTTATGGTTTTCAAACTCTTCGTTTAATTCGAAGGTGTTAACAACAACATATGTACTGCTCACAATTTGGGCTTTAAACAAAATATTTAATAATAATGCAAAGTACATGTATAATACTGAATAAATAGAGTCCAATAGAACATGCTTTTCTTGGAAATTGTTTGAATCCATTGCAATGTATACTAGCCTATCTTATCAGGAAAAGAGAATACATAGATACATATTAGTTATTAAATCAACGTTAATTTTCATAACTTTATGTTGGAAAGTATTATTAACTTAAACACTGAAGTTAGTTAACTAGGACTTGGTAATGCAGCAATGAATTATTTATATTGCTTAAAATTTGGTCCACAGATTTTTTTCATTAAAAGTAAAAGTACTGAATAAATAATTTCCTTATTGGGAGACAAATATAAATTTTTAACTTACATTCAATTTTTCGTTTTTCAGGGTTTTGGGAAACCAAGTGGGCTGTATACTGTGAGTACTGTACTAAAACGAAATATTTTTTTTTTAGAAAATAGTTATACCATGCTAGGATACAATAATACCAAAATAGTGGATGATTACATAAAATCCGTCTATATTTGTATTCATATTTCATACAAATTCCAACTTATACAAGCTCAGAACTTATTTGTTCTACAATTCAAGCTTCATAAAGTATTGGCTCAAATAAGTAATATGATGAAAACATTTACTTTCAAAATAACATAAAGTTTTATTTATATCTAACTGTATATATAAATTAAAGATATATTTGCAAAAGTCTTTATTCTACTATCGGTATTGAGTAATTCATATGTTGCCAAAATGTATAACTTGCATAAATGTTTCATATTCATGCACGTGATGATCTTAAATCAACCACTGAACTGATCCTATAATTTTGTTCTGTTTATTTAATCATAACAAATAGTTTAAATATAATGAATAATGAAGTCACAAAATTACATAATCACACAACATTTTTTTTACAAAAGGCTTACTAATGCCATGAACAATTAAAAAGTTATACGCTGTAATTATTATTGCAGGTTTAGAATCTATCAAAGGTATGATGAAAAATAAAATGGTTAAATGATTTTTGATAGCATATTATAGTATATATTTTCCGTTAGTAACATCTTACTCCGCAACGTATCATTAACCAGTTCTCAATATTATCATTGCATTGTCGTGGTATGGACTCAGATATGTACACCAGCACTGATGACAGCTACTGCTTGAAAATTGTTGATTTCGAAATGCTGCAAGTAATATTCATGGATGATTACGAACGTTTTGGACAAGATTCATGTCGTTAGAACAAGCAGCCCATTCAACATGTTGAATATCAATTCACTCCAAGTGCAGTAGCATTTGCATTCTTTGATACAGTCGCATATTATAATTGTCATCCCTAAAATACCTCATGGAAAATACGTACAGTGTCACTATTACGTTGACAGGTCAGTATCAGGCTTTAAAACTGAGAACTCAATTTGCAACTTAATATTATGTCTCCCCCACACAAAAATGATTACCGAGATGACTATGCTCGACAATTTTGGTTGGGTTTTACCGCAAATAAATGAACGTTGAAAATCATTACACAGAGTGCATATGTACCAATTGGAGAAGAGAACGCGAAGTTATTTTTTCCTGATAGTTTTGGCATCAGAGCTAATGGTTCCTTAGATTTGTATGATGTGAGGATTTTACCTTAATACAATTTAATGGATGTCGGGAAAACGATGAGAATAATACATGCTTTCTAACAAAGTGCGGCATGAGATTGGATGATTTAAAGTCCTTCCAGATTTGCTTATATCTGCACCGACTGATTTATGTCAGTCCTTCTTGCCTGTTTCATACCACGGTGTGTAACGACCCTCTCCTTTTCACCCCATCAAACGAATCCAAATCGAGAGCAACAAAAAAAAAATAAAAATAAAAATAAATTAATAATCGATTTAAACTCGCGCAGCCAGATCCGAAAGAAGGGTCTTGATGGAACAGATACCTCAACTCAAGTCGCTACGGTTGCTTATCCGAATTTATATTCCTTGTGAATACGCTTAACAAATACACAAATATAACTCAGGGAATAATTAAATAATAAATAATAATAAAAAATACTATTTTCAAATTTTAAATAAATAACTTTATTATAACAAAAAGGTGGTTGTGCATATACACTAATACGTTAGAGTAGTCTATGTACACATGACAACAACAACAAACGAAAGATTATATAAAAAAATAATATTAATAACCCGCAAAATAATTAATATTAACCTGAACATTATAAGCATTCACAATATATAATCAATCGAAAATTTCATTCATTAAATTTTTCCTTAGATACCATGAAAAATTCTCGATGTTAATTCAACACCTATACATCCAATACTTTTGCCACCAACTGTACCTAAATGTCGTTGATGATAGCGAAACTCTCAAATTTAATCAATATGTAGATCATTTCATTCAATCTTCAATATATATAATAAGCAATACTTATTCCTTCAATTGAACCTAGTCCAATTATTTTTTACGGCCACTGTACAAATTTCAAGAAATGTACTAAATTCCAAAAGATGAAAATTAATATTTCTATTATTACCAATCGTTTGAACATACATAAATGTCCCCGCAATTAACCTTCAATTTAATTATTTTTCGAATAGTTTTACTCCTTAACGTGCGAGCAAGAATTTTACTGGAAACCATTCAGCGAAATAAGAATTTATGTACGAATCAACGAGTCTTACTAAATCTATAATATAGAAACATATCCATAAGGAATAACCATAAAACTTCGTTCTTTTCTTTCAAATTACTAGAAATTATTCTCCCGAATTTTCATTCCACCAAATTCAAATATGTTATGGGGGATTTGTCTGATACATGGGACATTTCCCTACTATGGCAAGTTGTATCGAACAAAAATAATAACCTAAGCAAAGCGGAAAGTCTATAAACGACCAAACAGGAAACATTCAGAACATGACACATCTACTACTAAAAATAATGAAGTTACACTCACTCAAAGTATTCTTCTCTCTGTTACCTTATCTCTCAATCCTTTAAATATTCTACAGCATGACCATAGAAACGTCACAAGAAGCAAACGAACATATTGGTCAAAGCCGGTACTGAGTGCATAGAATCTTTTAGAAGGTTCTCGCCAAAATTCAAACAAGAATACTTTTTGGCATACAAACGAGTTCTTGATACAGCAGTTTAGCTCTAAAAGGGCTGGCTACATTAAAACTAAAGCAAGAAACTCTTTCGTTTCTCAGTTTGTCCTTTTCTTCCACAAATTTAAAGTCCCACAAAGAAGCAGAATTTTATCCTTAAAGAAATAAAACTCCATAAACTAACCAGATATATCTCTGAAGAGACCGTAATCAAACGATTACTCTGGTTATTTGGATAAATGCCATAAATAAGCGGGGAAAAAGTTCACCACCTTTGGTCAACCGCACAACTCCTGCTTCGGCTCTTATTCTCCTGGAATCTTTCAGCTTTAAATCGAAAAGAAGCTTAACAGAAGTCACTGAGAAACTTGGATAAATTTCAAAACACAAATCACTATATTCAACACTTTTCTTTCCTCGCCAGTGATTCACAATTAAAAGTAGTGATCATCTGAAATAGTGATACAGTGATCATCTGAAATAGTGATACGTCTTTGATCACTACTTTTCATTTTACATTATCATATGCTGTTCTGAATGGTCTACATGTGCGTAAAAAGATGAGGGGCAGTCCAAACTTATTGTCCATAATCACCACAGTTTGCCATTTCTCCAATTTCTTAATTATTCTTCTCCATGTGATGTCACCCCCTGTGTTCGGGCAATTTTTGTTGTAACGAGCACCACAGTAATAACTTTAACAGCTGTTCAACTGATTAATAGTATTACCTGAATTGAACTACTTCGTAGCTGCAAAACATATAGTTTCGGTGCTATCGTCTGCCTAACGACACACCATATAACATATTACTAAGTATGAAAGTGTTAAAAACTTCAAGAATCATGGAGAGGGTTTCCATTTTCCTATGGAATACACAATATTATTTGATAATGTATATATATCCATTCATTAAGTTGTTTGCACTAGTCATTAAGTTTTTTTTAAAAAAAACAATCATTAATTACTTTAGAAAACTTCCCATGGATGGTAAACTAATGCATACATGTGTTTACCTATGAAGTAATACGTTTTATTTAAAAAATATTATTGTTAATATTGAAACATATGTTTATGACGTATGAGTAAATTTTCTATAGTGATTTTCCAGGAAATTGTCCGAAAGTATCTAATGCGATAATCATCTACTTGATTTTTACACCAATGAGTTGTAATTTAGTGTCAGTCAATACGGACATATTTGCCATAAAATAACATAATATTACCTGAGTTATATTTTTATGTCGTATGAAAGATATTTACTCTCAGGACTAAGCTACGAGTTATAACACTGCATCAGGATATTAATGATATTTTTTCTTCCAAGTATCAGGAAGAATATAAACGAACAGCACTTTTATCCTTCAGTAGCCTACTTTTTAAAGAAAACAATAATAGACAAAGAGTTAAGTTTGATTTTTTGCGGGTAAGTAACTTGATGGCCTCCAGTAACTGTACCTAACTTCAGTCGACCGGACGAGCATACGTTCAAACATCACCCTATTTCACATGTGATTTTTTCCTAAAACGTATATTTTTGTTGAAAACCGGCGTCCACTTTTAGCGACTCACATTTACATGTTCTGAATCTCTGTTCGATCATAAATTGGAAATAGGAAAACTCAGCACGGAATTAGAGATGCTTCGCTAACTGTGATTTTTGAACAATATATGAAAATTCATTCATAGAAATAATAATATAATTATTTTAAAATGAAAACAAAATGTTACACTATTTTCTAAGCATCCATTTTTAGTATGTATATGGACTTTCTCTAAAGCAATTTTAATCTACTAATATTATAATAGCAATCATTATATAAATATATAACAAGCCGTTTTTCTTTTCAGAGAAGTGGACAACGCTTTCTCGAGGTAAATATTTTGATTCTACTACACATATCTGCATGTTTCAATTTATATTATTACGGTAAATATTTAAATGTAAAATTAAAGACCAAATATTAAAATTATTCATTTTAATAAACGAAGTTACCGAAATCTTTATTCTCAAATTCTAGGGTAGTGAATAGCTAACTTGACTAGCACTTAGTTGATCATTGTATAATAAACAATATGGTCCAAAACGTATTAAAACATGTAAAAGTAGTATGCATTATTACTACCAATACACATACTGTTTTGCTAATTTTATACTTTTACTTTCGTTTCAGAGTGTTATAAATCCTGTGGCGAATTTTTTCGTAAGTTTCGTTTATATTTAATTAAGTTATGCTAAGGTATCCTGAATATATGCTGAAACTATGGACACTACACTCAGTAACATGAAAGAGGACATAGGAGGGATCGTCCATTTCAAACATCATGAAGTGTATGGCTAGCTCTACGGACAGTGTATAATCGATTAGTAATTAAAAGATTGGGAACATCGCGAATGGTAACATGAGATCAAGATTGTGGGATGCAAGGACCTCAACTTTGCTCGTTTCGGCTATTTGTGAAGTGAGTGTGAGTCAACATAAGACAGGAAGGTAATGAATCAGATAATGTCTAATCTCCGCATTAGATATATATACCTATTTAAAATTTTACCAGATTTAAGTCTAGTGGTTTCTTGCAATCGCCAAACGGTGCGGTGTTCCGACGTCATTGCCGCATGATGTTGAAGCCAATTAATGCACATTAAATATTTGGAGACTCGTCTCGTCATAAATGTCTCAATACATAATCGTGTAAGAACTTAACTAACCCTCCAGGAGCAAGTTGTAGGCACTGTATAGCTACTTGTGAAAAACGTGAAGTTGTTTCGCATTGAGTCTGGATAGAATCGCTATGATGAAAACGGGTCGTCTTAAGTGATACGTTCTCAATCTGCATTATAACAGAGGCCCATCGTTTGCATGTTACGCGGCGTCTGTAGGGGCCACATAAAGTGTATCGACATCCCTTCGCTATTTCTGGTATTCCGATATGGGAAACAATAGTGCATGATTTCTATCCTTTCTGGTAGTCATTCGCAGACCATTCTTCAAAAGTGCACTTGTAGTAGCGATAACAAGCGGACGAAGGATCTTACCCGTGAATCACCGTACTGTGAATCTTTAACAAAAGAACAATCGGGTACAGAAGATATGAATGTTTATGAATTGTCCATAACATGCCTAATAACAAGGTCACTTTGTCCCTCCCTAACTAAATACACATTGGAAAAATGACTATGCCTATCAGCATGATACCGAAACCCAGTTACAGCACCTACGGATTTGCTTACCTCAGGTAACGATACGACGATTCTACGTATTACTTCCAAGTAGAATTTACACATGCATCCGCAACTAGAGGGTGGCAACGGGACCTAGCCCTCCCTGAAGTTTTCGTGGTCCCGAGGCTTCAATACAAAATGCCATCATTATTACAAAAACACAATTTAGATATTTGTAAAAGTACTTTTAATGACATAGCTCTCCTAACTTATTCATGACCTCCCAAACCTTTGTGGCTGGTTGCAGGTCTGTGTATCCGTATGCGTCCGGCTCGATGCATTGCTAACCTCACAGACATGTAGCATGCAATATGTTTGCACAAGCCCAACAATTGTCCATTGGTCTGATATTGTATTAAGTACAACACAGTTGTACGCTTTACCAGCGTTTTATTTGCTACAGGATTTCCTTGAATTTATGGATTTATATGCCAAAGAAGAACAATTATATGAAAAGAGTAGAAAAAACGAGAAGAGCAAAAATTATTTTAAAAATAATATGTGTTATTATCTATTAAAATTAAATCATATACTTTTGTGATGAGTATATTAGATGGAGTAAACTGATTATAACTTGTATCGTTGCGATAAAGGAATCAAACAATATAAACATTTCTGGGTTTGATAACATGTAAAAGTTAACCAGATCTTAGCTAGCAACTCTGCTTGTTCCTTGTGGCATGTGGCTCCTTGGTTGAACGATTAATTCGACGGAGGAAGCCATCTGCAACGGAGAAAGGCTAGCAGGAAGGAAAACAGAGCGAATTCGACTATCGTGTATTGTAACCGTGTGCAAGTTTTTAAAGAAAAGTTGCGAGTTGGCTATATACATTTCTTGTAACTCCTCTTCGTTTGATTTTTTTGGATATTTAGATTCGGTTTATTAATCGTAGGGTATCTTTGGTTTAACTCTGTCTTTGTTGTAAGACAATTGGGCTGTAGTCGTGCTTCAGACCTGGACTGGTAGTTGGGTGTTAAAAGGATAAGAAAAAAACTGTAGTTTCTCGCAGTGCATTTCTCTTCTCCTTGCTAGCGTTAAAAACAGTATTGACTACATATTTTTATCCTTGTTAACAAGATGTTAGCTTGCAGAAATTTTTAACTTTGCTTCGCTGTTCAGTTTGACTAAGTGAGTTGACAGTTTAATGCTTGTTTAAAGTCGAAGTCGTGTTGCAATTTGGTTACATGTGGGTTTAAAATAAATATTGTTTTGTTATTTGGTTTCCTTTCATCGTGATTAATTTGCTTTTTTTTTTAGTTCGGACAGGTTTTCTTGTGCAGTAAAGCATTGCCTTGTTTTCGGTTAGATTCCATTAAAAGTTGATGTAAAAATAGTCGAAGTGATTAACGATAAGCTGAAGTTAACGTTTATCAATACTGTTACAATTGCCACTGAGACGGAAAAGTATGTATTTAGCTTATTTGTTAGAGTTGTAAAAAAAATGAAGAAATTTAGTGTTTCTAATCGTTCAAATTGTCTCTGGTTCAGGTTACTGGGTTTAAATAGTTTCAGTTATCATTTCAAAGCATATCTGAATATTATTCTTTTAATTTTGGCTTGTACACTCGGCGGCAAATATGTTGAGCCGGCATGATTTGTTTTATCCTACAGTTATAATTGATTTCAACTATCGATTCTCAGTAAACAAATAGTAAAATTGAATTTATCTTGTCATTTGATGCAATATAAATATCACCACATTTCTTAAATTTTTATAGTAATTCTTCGGAAATTTAACTTAGTTAAATCAGTTAGATATTAAATTCTACTCTTAATATTGTAATTTATATCGAATTTTCTGTGTATTTAACTCAAATGATTTATTATAATATTATTCATGATAAATTGTTACCTATTGGAACTTAATTGCTTTACAGAATTGAATATTTCAACCATGAACTAACATTACAAAAATAGTTGTATTAATATATAATTGTAATCTGGGCGTAAAAATTCTTCTAGCTGGACCGTAATCCGTGACCGTTTCTTTTATACATTCATTGTGGTTGGGCCTTTTTATTTTCGTCTCTTCTTCTTTGGAAGAATTGGCCTTCAAAATTCGTGTCTGAATCGCTGTGCCTTACAGGAGAGTGTTACAAGACTTCCTCCGTCGAACTCCTCTCGATTTTCAAATATAAAATTGAATAAATGAATTGAGGTTAGTGAATTTAATTAATATTATTTGCAATTATTCTAATTTAGGGACCTTACTCTGAGAACATATAACAGATAATAGTTGAGGTGGAAAGAATTAGGTGTTTTTTTTTTTTGTAGGTCTATTTCAATGTTTTCTCTTTTGTAGTACCTTATTAGTGTTGTTAGTTTAATAGTCAGAGGAGGAAAGTCACCAATGTCGGACCCCGTGTTGTTTTTGGACGGTATCACTAACTATTATGGTGTTTGCTATTTGCATTTTATTGAAATAATATCTTCTGTATGTTTTGAAACGTTAGACATTACTCAGATCAGCATTCAGCTCAAATGATTCAGCTAAATAATTATTTAATGAAAAATGACGAAAATGGCGTTTCGGAAAGAGGTCTCCAAAGTCGAAACCACCGTAATAACTGATGTGAAAGTCACAAACAAAGTATCAAAATAGCACAAAACTTTATTTTACAAATAAAATACACGTCTTTGAACAATTGAGTCAAAAGAAAAATAAAAACAAAAAACAAATTAAAATCTCATTGATCGTCCCTTTTACAACAGAAGTCATATATATCTCACAGTCATTCTCCGAGCACGCATCGTGTATCCACATACAACATATTGTACATTATACAATCCACAACTCATTATTACAATCCATAGAGAACTTCTCCCAACAAAACAAGCAATCTACATAAATGTCGTTTGACACTCCTGCTTGTTGAATATCCAAGTCGCTGTTTGCGCTAGAAATGAACGAAACGTCACCACACTCTGAACTGTCCTCTTCGCGATTACGAATTGTGCAAGTAAGATCTGTAATTCACTTGCTACATTCTCGCGCTTGTAGTGTGTTGTTTTGAGAAATATTGTCCTGTGTGTCCATGGGCACTCTTCCTATAGTGGCTGAAGGTTTCTTTAGCTTTCCCTTTGAGCTCACTACAGATTGAAGTAGATGTGTGTATAAAGAGAATGCTTCAACAAAGGATGACTTTGCCTTCTCAAACAATATGCACGATACATCAATCCTTCGTCAACAGGCTGCAATCCTTCGTTGACAGAAAGGATGTCTTGTACAAAGAAATCAGGGGTTCCCCTTCGTATGGGACAATGGATCAGACTTTGGCTAGCTTGCTGTTTTCATTTCTCTCTACATTTACTCAGTTTCAACTATGTGCTACCTCACGAGCAGCACAGTTACAAAGAATAGTACTTCCTAAAGAATAAACTGTGCAAAGTATCTCTAACGCCCTCCTGACACTTTTCTAAGTGACAGGTGTTTGCACGGAAGCAAAACTTCCCTGCACACCAAAACAAAGAATGTATCTACTTTGCGGGCTTTAATTGCGGTTTGGTGCTCCATCTTTCATAACGTAACGATTGTGTTTTTGTCTTTTCGTTCCTACACTTTCGTGTCTTTGTCTTCCAACAGGCAGATCCACTTATCTTGCGAAATACACGGTTGGTCTGACTTAAGAAACGGGTCCGATTGCGGTGAATTTCCTCAAGTAATATTTCCCATTTCATTGCTTGTGATTGTTACATAATATTTATATATTGTTGATTTTACAAATGTTTGTGAATTTGTTATTGAAAATGGCTTCTCCGATTAGCTATTATGTTAGCATTAATATGCCTGATGACGAATCGCGTGATTTGACAGTGGATCAAACCGGTATTTTTGAAAATAGTAGTAGTTTTAATAGGACTGATATGAGTTTAAAGCCTGTTATAAAAACTCCAATAATAATTGTTTAGGTATTCTTGGTACAGATGGCGATATGAGGGCAAATATTCTAAGGTAGTTCACAATAAGTGTAGTTTTTCTGAATCTTCTCTCCCTTTTTGTTAAATAATAATAATGGTAGACAAGTGGAGTTTAGATTGCTAGTGAATTCAACTAGTGGTATCATGCAAGTCCGAAGTTTCAATTTAATCGTACTATTCCTTCTGAATACCCTTCTCATTTGTTACAGACAGTATTGTAATGTAAATGATATATTGTAGTAGGGTCATGCCGAAAGTTTTTAGCTTTCACCACAAGAAGCATGGAACTGGAACAAAACAATTACATTTTTCAAAGTAATTTCCACGGACACGAACACACTTTTGCATCCTTTCAAACCACTTAGAAAACTGTTCATTTCACACACTTTTGTCTATATGTCCACAGACTGCAAATAAGCATCAATCGCGTCTTCATCTGATGAAAAGCGACGTGAACGCAAGAGTCCCTTCACTTTGAGAAACAAAAATTCGCACCAGGCCAAGTCCTGAATATAAGGAGTATATGGCAGCACTCTGACTCCTTCCTGGTTCAAAACGTCTACAGTTCTTGCAGCATTGTTGGCCCTTGCATTGTGATGATGCAACAGAAGATGGCCAAGCTTTGATCTTAGATTTTGGCCTTGCATTTCTTGAATACAGTAGGGAGACAAACTGTTGAGTACCACACAGCATTCACCGTACGCCGATTGTTAAGTACAACAGTCGCAACATTTCCCATCCCTGAGAAAAAGACGCAACTATTTTCTTTCCAACACTCCGAGGTATCTTCACATTGGTTGGAGGATCTTCATTCTCGAAGCACCACACTTGCGACTGCTGATTGGTAAGCGAATCATAATGATAAATACACATTTCGTTACCTGTGACGATGTTGCAAACATCACAACTTGCCCATTTTTTGAATTTATTCAACATAAATTAACACCATTCCACACTACCCTCTTTTTTACCGTCTCCTTTAGCCTAACCGGCATAACCGTGGGACGTAAAACTCAAATATTTCATTTTTTACCCTCTTTTTCCCTTTCCGTGAGTAATGGGGGACAAAACGAGAACTTCTTTTCTTGAGACCCAAGTGTTCATGCATAATTTTCTGCGCTGCTGTTTACCCACTGTTGTGAGTCGCTACGATCTCCAGGAAAGATACATGGTTATCATATTTTACCATTTGCCTCACAGCTGCGATGATTTCGGGAGTCACTGCAGTGTTTGGCCGTCAGGAACAAATTTCATCTTCAAGTGACGTACGTCTTCTTTTAAATTGCCGAAACCAATTTGAAACACTGGCTCACGAAGGAGCAGATTGCACCTCTTGACAGCACCATGACTAACTAGACAATGGGTCACGCGCTGTTCCTTATATCTCTTATCTCTGCTATTGATGGCTGAAAGTTACAAAATATCAGATTGCTGAATGCAATAAACAAAATGTTTCTATGATGTTAGGTCATTGCGCTGCTAAAAACTTTCAGCATCACCCTCGTATAACTTATCGTTTAGTTACATTTCATTTTATTTTTTATACGCACTTTTTCTGCTGTTCCGGTACAAATAAGTTTAACGTGGTGTTCAAGATACTCGTAACGTATGATTTCCCAGGAGAATTCATGAATCTCGGATTGTTTTTATAGATTCTCATTTCGGGTTGGGAGAGCTAGAATTATACTATTTTCCTTATATGAATTATACGAAACAGATTAGTTTTTAAACAATTTTGTAACAACTCACCACTTTATAGCAGTTTTCTGTAAGTTAATTTTTCAATTTAAAAATATATATAAAGTTAATATTTATATATATTTTTAATTGAAATATTTTTGATTTTCAAATTGTTTGTTTGATTCGAATGTATCGACAAAAATGTATGCACGGTCTTTAAAAATATTCGATAATAATGCAAACAGCATGTATATTAATGAATAGATCCCTCTAAAAGACAATACTGAAGCACCTAGTAATCATTTAAATGCGTGATTGTTCATAACAATACTTTAGAAACTTAAGTATTAAAGTTAGTTAAGAAGGAGTTAATAATGTGTTCATAAATTACTTACATTGGTTAAAATTTGTCCCGCATACATTTTTCCCATTGAAACTTTAACTACATAATAATTTATTTTCGTAAAAGCGAAATACATGTTTATCTAACATTTAGTTTTCCTTTTTTCAGGGTTTTGGTAAACCAAGTGGACTGTATAACGTGAGTGTTGTTTTAAAATGAAATAATTTTAGAAAATAGTAATATCATGCTAAGGTACTACGGTCTCTAAGTAGTGACTCGTTACACGTAATGGCTATATTTGTATCCAGCGGTCATACATGTTGCTCTACGGCCCAAAATTTCATAAATTATACGCTCAATTTAATAATGCGATGAAAGCTGTTGTACATTTACAAATAACGTAAGGTTGTTTTGTATAGAACAAAATATACGACTTAAAGAGATGTAAGAAATGTTCTCATTTTAATATTGGAATTGTATATTTATATGACGTGCAAAAACATTGCATATGTATGCATCCTTGATTATCTTGAAACAAGCATGCAACTACTCATAAATGTTGAAATAAAAAATTCTTGTGGAGCTGTGGAGATTCAGTAGCTCCTATTGAAGCCGGGTTTTAACCAAAATCAGTATTTCCATTATTGACAAACTTACATATTAACGCGAAAAGGTCATGTACTGAAATTATTATTTCAGATTTACAACTAATCGAAAATAACACGGTCTCGCAGAATTTTTGTTTATAACATATTATGGTATACATTTTCCGTTATTTATATACGAATTGTACACAATGTGGCCGTGACTTCTTGATCAGAAATAGGAAGAAAAGACCGAGTTGCCCCATTATTTTACGCCTGTACTTTCTCCTCTATAGCAACCGAATGTACGCGATTTGTGCTATACTACAGAGGTGAATAAATTCAAATTTCTACTTTAATTTTAGTACATATTTGACAAAACAAGGTTATTTATTAATAGAACATCAATTAACGCAAAGACGTGTCTCTTTGTACAATATATACTTCTGTACGTTTTGACTCTTGGACGCAACACATACGCATGTTTCTTTATTTTAAGTAGTTTTTTTAATGATACATTGCCAACAACCTTAAATACATAGATAACCAAAACGAGATCAAGACTTTCGATTATATTTTCTTTGGAAATTACAAAAAAAATGTTATAATTGAGAGAGGATTACACAAAATATTAGCGTTTTATTATTAATTAATATCACATTTAAATAACTATAAGAGTTCAATGAAGTCATAACGAACTAACCAACTTTTCGTGTTATGGGGAATTCAAACTTCTTGAAACTTGAGGACACAGTAGCAGTAAGCATTTCATAATCGTCCGCGCTCCTTCGATTCGTCGCAGAGAATCGCGAAAGGACGAGCAAGAACTATCGCCAGTTTGTTGCCCATGTAGTTTCTCTTGGTATACTTGAATGTTTTGTAAATAGCAAGCAATAGTTACAACGGCAAATTATTTATTCAACTCTCGTGTGGATAATTCCATCCCTTCAAAATTATTTTCTACTGAATTCTGGTATTAACAAAGTGAAATACGTACCATAGAAACACAGAATAACTCTCTCGTTTAGATTGATTGTTTCATTTCATATCCTCTTTTGATGTCAATATAAGAAATCATCTTTTGTCGTAAAAATTGTATAGAAACTAATCCTGAGATATGTTAGGTACTTTGATCTACTCTGCAAAACAAATTAGTGGTGACTCCAGTTTCTTGAAAGAATAATCAAGTTTTTTCTACATATGTGCCTCTCTACTAACATGTTAGTGATGTAAAACAAGCTGGAATTAATTTGAAGAACTAATAAATTTATTCGGTCACCTAAGATTTTTATCTACCGCCAAAGAAGTACATAAGTTTGCAAAGTACGGCATACATTTGTTTGATTATATTTATTTTCAGTGTAAAATTTCTTTTAGCCAGTTAGGATATGTGACGTTTAAACCTAAAGCTTACGTTGAATCCAAAACAGAGGAAATTCTACTGGGAATCGAACACGTGCCTTTTACTGTAGAAGAAACTTCTATAACTATTTAAAAAGAAGAAACTTGTATGTATTTTTGTAAAAAAAAAATCACTATGCTTTTTTCAAACATCTCTTGAATTAGTTAGCAATATATATAACTTTTATTGGTATTATTTATGTTTCCATTTCTACTCATATGCATGACCAAATTTTAACCATAAACTCACTCTTTCATGAATGTATGTTTCTCTTTATGAAATTACTATCTTCCATAAAATGTGTGTTTCATCCATCCAAAAAATTTGCTGAAATCTTTAACCAACATCAAGGAATTAAAGAATAAAATATTTTTACTGGGAAAACTACACTTGATGATCAAAAGTACACTACATTTACTTTGTTATGTTTGGAAACATTGAAGAACGGCAAGACGTTCTAATATTTTATTACATTATCTTCTACGAAACAACAGTGATATTTTATTTACTAGTTATGCATTTTTAATACTTTAGTACTTCTTTTTTTTTTAACAAAAGAGCCTTTGTTTTCGTTTCCTCAAAAAAATTGCATAATCATCTGAAAACTGAAAATTTTGGTTCTAAATTCTGTTCCGTCTGTTTGTAAATCTAATTTTGCTACATCTCATCTGCCATCTCTATCTGATGGTAAAATTAATAGATGCTTACGCAACTACAGTGTCCTTTATTGCTGGGATCTACAATACTCTCACCTAAACTAAGGTTGTTTGTAGCAAATACTTCTGAAAATAAGTAGTGTATGTTCTTCATAATTTCATATTTAATTCTAACTTACCTTTCCATAAAAATTACAATATCCAATTAGAAGCAAAACATGTAAAGTCTCTACCGTAACCAGACAGTTCTGCAAAATTGTGTTCGAGAAGAAATTTCGAATGGTGATAATATCTATCTTCTGCTCACAGCCAATAACAAGGAAACAATATTGATCATATAGAGCTAATGGTATATAATATAAAATTACTAAATATTTTATTTAAGTGTACGGGTAATTGCAATAAACGTTCTAAGTTCAATATATAAAGTAAAATAATTTATGTTGCAGTTATAATTGAACGGTATCGTATTATAGTACAGCCAAATTATAAGAACTGAAGAAAGTAGAGTCCCAAACAGAAACTACGCTTTGAGGGATTATCAAGACAAATGGCTAATTACGTATAAAAGTCCATGTGGATTCTGCAAGCGGGACAACCGCAATCCACCGCAAAGACATTTTTATAGCCCACAAGCTCTAAGAATATTTGTATATAAAATAACAGTATTGCTGAAGTTGTATCTGACGAAATGATGAAAGAAATATAATCATTTGTTGTGAATATTTTTATAAAAGTATATATGATTTGTAAAACATTATTACATAATTATGGAACAATTAATCGTGAAATATATGAACAGAATCTCCAGAGTCGGTTTAAAGAAAGAAAAGGGAAACACAATCATAACCGCAAAGTCACCTCCAAGATTAAGCTAACATTCGTGAGTGACGTTTTATGAAATATTACGTATAATGAAGTGAATTCTCTATACAAATTGGATTTAGGAAGTATATTAATAATTGCGTAAATGTTCTTTAACAATTGATTCCAAACATTTTTCTAAAGTGTAAGCTACCAATTGTAAACAGTATCATGATAAAATACCTTGAATAATTTAGAGCTGCTAATGAAGTATTTATTAACTAAATATTATCAAAATAAAATGAATCGTTGTTAACAAAACCTTCAAAATGAACTAGCATTTCCAGTCTATAGTAAAGCCTTTAAATCTTTTGGATTATATAAATATATTATCTATTGTACTTTTATTCGTGAATTATGTTTTAAGAAATGAAAGATAAGGAACGCATAGTTCGATAATGGTGTCCGCGAAATACTGACTTCAAAATATTCCTTTAACTTTAAACAAAAGGTCTTGTCATGTATTCTAAGTTAGAAGATTAGGATCATATATCATTGTGCTTCATTAAAAAGTAGACTCTTTTCAGAAGATAGTTCTCAAATAACTCATTCTCAAGCAAACTAACTCTTATACAATTTTCAGGTTGTATATTTACCTAATACTTAGATTCGTATAGCAGACTTATTTCTATAATCTGAACATATGAGTCGTTTCTTAGACAATTGTTGAAACATACTCACTCCAATAGTAAAGTGCACCTTCTGAACCCTTAACTATATGAAAAAGTGTTTTGTTCTTTAAGAAATATTGATGTTTGAAGTCGTTTACGAGTCGGATCAAGAAACTAGTGTTTATTTTTATATTTTCAAATTCTGTGACGTGGCTTTTCTGTTGAAAGGGAAGAAGTGAAAGAAGTCAGGTTTGGTGCAGATACATAAAAACTTATAACAGTTAGCAAGTGTGACAACATTGGGTAGAAGACATGCAGAGATTATATTCGAAATAAACATTTTTCGACCTGTAGCTCCCATGGAACATGTAAATCTGTTGCAAAATCTAAATCTACTTTTTCGAGATCTACAAACCTAGTTTCTTTCTCATCTTCTTTCGTTAAAAATTGAATTCATAAAATATTAAATTTAATTGTTTTCGAGACCATAATATTACAAAGAAATTGATATAATGAACATGTTCAATTATAGAAGCGACGAAACTCAATACTATGTCCAACTGTAACTACTTAATGAAATGAATCAAAATTAAATGAACCTGTTTTGCGTTATAAGAGCTAAGGAAGTAAGAAATATGCATTTTGTGAATTAGAGTTCTCACAAAATATTTACACCTAAATTTTGAATTGCGTGTGTGAATTTTTTTCATCTCCTACTTCTATTGAATTATACGAGCAAAATATTGGAAAAAGTATAATGAAAAATCTACTTTTTCCGTTCAGCTCGTAAAGAATGTACATGATAAATAGTAAAATTATGTTAATATATTTCTGAAACATTTACTATATTCTTAACTGAATGTTTTGTGCTGATCTTTGAAATGGAAGCTATAACGTAAAATTGCGAGTAGTGATTAAGAAATAGAACTATATTAAGCAATGGGGTACCACAGTTTGGAAAGCGGTTCAATAATCTTTCAATTTTTTCTCCTCTGCACCGCTGTTCCGAACCCAGTATGATCACTTTATGGATGAAGCATATAAATTCCATTCACTTAAACAATGCATTTTATTACAGAAACTGTCATCTACAATAAAAAGTGTTAACAAATTACTTTATTAACGATTTTTTAAATGATAGTCACAATTGGGTCTCCCCTGCAGTCCATCAATATGTTATTTTTTGATAATTTATTAAAAAGAACTAGTGAAAATAATATATTTCAATAAATTAAAACAACGCAAAGACCTTCTCAAATTTCGTATACCCATGATATTTTTAACTCCGGATTTCTAACAGTGCACTCGCAAAAATGTTAATTTGAAATATCCTTATTTCTTTCAAAGGTAATATTGGTGTGTTATCTTATCTTGCGTTGTGCTTTGTTTGGTTATGTTGGTTTTGTTGGGTCTAGGTCAAAACCCCCACAGCCAAAACCCCCACACTCAAGAAATGTCAAAACGCCCACACGATCGGTCATAACCCCCACACAAATGGACAAATCCCCCAAACGCACGAACGGTCAAAACCCCCACAGCCAAAACCCCCACACTCAAGAAATGTCAAAACGCCCACACGATCGGTCATAGCCCCCACACAAATGGACAAATCCCCCAAACGCACGAACGGTCAAAACCACCACAGCCAAAACCCCCACACTCAAGAAATGTCAAAACGCCCACACGATCGGTCAAAACCCCCACACAAATAGACAAAACTACCACACATAGCAACGGTCACAATCTCCACATAAATGGACAAAACCCCCACACAAATGGACAAAACCCCCACACAATCGGACAAATCCCCCACACTCTGAAAATACCGTGATTGCACGTCTTTGTTGCGGCTCTTTACGACGCCCACCTTAGTGTTTCTGTCATTACAAAACAGTGCAAGAAGAATAGTTGCAACATCGGTTTAAGTGGAATAAAAAATGTTATTAAAAAGTACAAGGGCAAGACATACAACCAGGATCATTTCAGAGTGTGGGAGATTTGACCGATTGTGTGGGAGTTTTGTCCATTTGTGTGGGGGTTTTGTCCATTTATGTGGGGATTGTGACCGTTGCTATGTGTGGCTGTTTTGTCCATTTGTGTGGGGGTTTTGACCGATCGTGTGGGCGTTTTGACATTTCTTGAGTGTGGGGGTTTTGGCTGTGGGGGTTTTGACCGTTCGTGCGTTTGGGGGATTTGTCCATTTGTGTGGGGGTTTTGACCGATCGTGTGGGCGTTTTGACATTTCTTGAGTGTGGGGGTTTTGGCTGTGGGGGTTTTGACCGTTCGTGCGTTTGGGGGATTTGTCCATTTGTGTGGGGGTTATGACCGATCGTGTGGGCGTTTTGACATTTCTTGAGTGTGGGTGTTTTGGCTGTGGGGGTTTTGACCGGTTCCCGTTTTGTTAGCGTAGGTTATTTTATGTACGTTAGGTTAGCGAGACAAACGTTTGTTGATATTTTATATAACTGAATTAATTTCGTAAAATTTTTGTGGCAGGAAAGGCTAAAATATTGTAATGTGAATGTAATATGCCCATGGTATATTTTAATAGGCTCTAACGTTCCATGTTTTCTATTCTATATTTCGCTGATCAGAAATCAAGCAATACAATATTTGAAATAAAAATGGTAACATATATAACCAATTATGTAGAAATGTACTCCTGTGTAGTTTTAGCAAGATACATAAGCAGATCACCTTAGAATATAATTGTTATTGCGGAAACAAGTTTCCATACAATATAGTCCACAATGTAAAGGAAGCTAGTCACTTCCGGGTGTCTGTGACCTAAAATATACAGTAAAATACAACATGGGGTACATTGTAACCCCTTGAGTATCCTAAGGTTAAAGATATAAGAATAGTTAACTTGCGAATTTTGAGTTGTAAATTTTTAACAAAGTTGCAATATATCTTTCTTGAAAATGTATAAATTCATATTATTATGACATAACAAACACCCTTTTGAATTGAAGGTATCATGAAACATTTAACATAATATATAGAAAATGTTTCTGCCGAGAGATAAATCACTACACATAAAGAAAAATTAAGTACATATTGAGGCGTACATTTTATTAGTTCTATATAACCTATCTATTGAAATAAAACAAAAAAAAACCTTAATAGCTTTAAAGGATATCACTACTAAAGTAAGAGATGATTTGAAACATCACTATGATTTCGTAAGGTATAAACCTTGATTTGTTCTTGCAAAAAACAACCTCCATTCACTTAATATTTGATATCAGTAGGTAATGATATCATAGACATCACTGTGTTCCTAGTCATGTCCTGCTGAAAAAAAAAATAATAAATCGTGCATTCTTTATTATAACTAACTAGATAAAAAGAGGACATATGTCTCATATTACTTATTTCTAGACAATTACAGTATAGCATTACCTGTGACTATAATTGTTTGTGTTTCCAACACAAACGAGTTTCATTATACTTGTCTTATAACGACTATCAGTATATTTACAAGTATAAAAATGTAGTCAATACATAATATGTTATTAAATCATTAATCGTACCAATAAATGAAAGATTGTTATAATTTTAGCAATTTCTTTATCAGTAATATTATTTATATTTTACATAGTAATGGTTTTATTTTGTTATTTATTAGGACGGTCTAAGATTCATTGGACAATTGCAGGTAGGTAGAATTCCCAAGAAAGATTAAGACTATATAGTTTAAGGGTATGAGATATGTAACCTTTATGTGTTTGTTCACATGTATTAGCAATCACGTAAAGAACAATGATCATGTATTGTCCATTATAATTATGATTCATAAATCATTAACGAATGTGAATAATTTTCTATATATGATGTTGAGTTGAGTTATGAATACAATATATATTTTTGTGTCAAATATAATGACCGCTTTGTTTGTATTGGCTGTTTCAAAGTGAGGGCGGGAGATATTTACACAAAGTGAACATATGTAGACAACCATATGTAAGTTTTATCTTTTTATAACGCTTATTGTTAAATGGACTTAGAGTTTTTATAAGATAACCAGAGTATCGATTAATTTAAACTTGACCAAAAAAATTCCCAATGGAAAGTGAATACAAATTGTATACAAACTCTTTAAATAATAAGTTAATATTCAGTAATAATTGTTAATTTACAATAAACTACTGTAAAATAAATTATGCGAGAACAACATTTCTTCACATAGTTCAAGAAAGATATATATACAATTTTGATTTGTTTTCCACTGTTTCGTTTCCAGCAAGGATTTTCAGATCTTCTAGGACCAGGATTTATCGGGGTAAGTACCGAAAGAAAGCATTGTATAATTATGTATATAAGATATATATATATATATATATATATATATATATATATATATATATATATATATATATATATATATATATATATATATATATATCGAAATGCAATGACACATTTTGATAACGCTTATGTGTATTTACGTAATATTGTGTTTCACAATCGTTACCTCTGGTATTATTTTATTAAATTTCTTCCAAAGGTACGTGGGAGAGTTTACTTTATAACTCACAATAGTGCATCTGCAGTGATGCAATTTCTATACATTAGGATTGCACATTATTATTATTACTGTTATTATAATGATTGTCTGTTTCTTTTGGAGTTTAACATCCCTTCAGTTCAAACCTATAATGGATTACTTATGGCAATACGCTTAACAAGTAACCCTAAACGAATGAACTTCCACAAATATTATTACCATGGTCATCAAGTGAAGTAAACTTAAAAGGCAATTTATTCAGAGAAATATGAAAATTTGTTCTCATTTTCTTGTTACGTTTAATGATTATAAGTAACTATATATATATATATATATATATATATATATATATATATATATATATATAGTGCCTAAATTAAATATTTTTAATACTTGTATTTGCTTATAGTAACAGATATTACTACTATAATTGAAATAAATGGTAAATATTATTACTCTCAAAATCTTTAGGAATGAATTTAAAACATTTGTTCATACTATACATCCATAACTTTTCACCTTTCTCATATTGAGAGTCCTACTGAAGTCATCCTACTAAAGCTCAATGTATCGAAAAAAACCAGCAATTATTGAAACATAAAAGGAAGTACCTCTGTTTCAAATTTTAACTTGACTGAAGGCACGGATCTTAGAATAGCGCTCTATATTACTATTTTAAATTTGTGCAGTACTTTGTTTTAAATACATAAGTTGACGTGAAACTGCACAAGATTTACTATCGCATATTGTTCAAAATTTGGTCTAAATATTACTTTAGAAAAATCTCACAGTGAACCGTATTTTAGTCAGTGTGACTACAGTCTATTTTCTCAGAGTGCAGAAAACACAAATAAAGCACCTAATGATGGATTTATCGAAATTTATATATGGATGTTTTCAAAATAGAAATAATGGACTTCCTTCGATTCTCCAGTATGTTCTGAAATCAAATAAATTTCATATATTTTGTTCTCCCCATTTTCACCACTCATTGCATAAATACATGCGTATAACCAGACTGGTAGCGGTGAACATGGACGTGACTTAAACATAAGGTTGACTTAAAATAATATTAATATTCAGAATGTATTACTGATGGAATGAAATGGTCTAATTAAGACTTTCGGTACTAGGGGAATGTTAAATATTCCCCTGTAAGACTATACTGTACATAATATGCGACTATATGTACTTTTAGGAAGTTCCCTTGGAGCGTTGCAAATATTCGCAGGAAACATTTGTTCGACCAAGGAATACGTTAAGGTGCCACATTTATGATAAACAGATTGGTCAATCCAATCTTTACGCGTAGATACATTTCGCCAGCCAACCCACCTCGAAATTTCGAAACAAACCCTATGCCAATCGTATCCACAACGTATGCACCTGACTGTACTGCAACAGTTTTCGTTTGTACTACTTCCGGTACAAAGGAATAAGTTTTAAAGTGGATGTTTTTTTTGGGAAGGGAAGCCCACATGTGTTTCAACTTAGCAGGACTAAGTACGAAAATTATAAATATTTGCTCCTCGTATACTTGTACTGCGTTTGTGCCGGTTTGTACCGAAAAAATATTCCTTTGCACAGTATTCAAATCTGAGAAAATCGAAAAATAAAGCTGCCCTACTAAGGTCGTGCAACATACCTGGACCATTGAAAAACTTCTACCGATTTGAAGATCCTTCTCTACGAATAATTTGTACTGCGTTTGGTCCTGATCGTATCCTAAAAGTTTTGTTTGTACCTGCTTCAAACTCAACAAAATCGAGAAATAAAGTGGTCCTGATAAGTTCACGTATTCCTAGTAAGACCAGAAAATAGATTCCTACAAATGTGAATATTTTTCTGTAAGAGTCGTTCATACTGCATTTGTACCGATTTGTACCGTAAGAAATTTTGTTTATAATGGTTTCAGATTCGAGAAAATTGACAAGTGAAGTGTTTCCTAAGTTCACATGAACATAGCAGGACTATTGGTATATTTCTTCAAATTTCAAGAATATGTGTATTCTAATAAGAATTACACAAACCAAACTTTATTTACATTTTAAAAATATATTTTCTACACCTACTATTTAAAATGTTTAAACTGGAAGTCTTACCTAAAGCGCAGACAACATCAGAAAAATAAAGTGAAAGACTTATGCACAAGAAATAAAATAAATAAATTCACATCATACATAAAGTTTTCAGTTACGTCAACAAGTCTGGTTGACTATTTACTATTTAGCAAAATTTAAAACGGTGTTTAGGAAAGATTTTATGAAAGTCATAGCTTCAGAAAGTAGTTTAAAACCAAAATTCACTTAACCTTATGACGCCAACCTGGGTCCGTGTGGGCCCAAGGCTTCATTATATTTTCTCTGTATATTCTCTCTGTTCCTGTATATTCTCTTTGTTTGTTTCATATTCTTATCCACGACTCAGGACATCTCTTTTTAACATATTTTCAATTCACTCATAACACTACTTGGACGCTTTTTCATTTAGAAATTATTAGCGTATTTAAGAACCAAAACGTATTTAGCACACTTGGGGTCCGTACGGACCCCATGACTTCCCATGCTTGCATATGCACAGATATATAAATAAAGCTTGGTAATTGGTAGTTCCTAATAACAACGACATAAATAAAAGTAAATATTTATTCCTCTGAGAAGTGAGTTGTGTTGTTTTAAAAAATGTCAGAAGATGGCAGCACGATCTTTATGTTATTATTCTATTAGAATTTTGATACCTTACTGGATGTTACTACACACATATTTTTGAAACAAATAAATTCAATTTAACAAAAAGTGTACTTCGTGTATAATATTTGTGAGGAAATTGTTCTATTTCATTTGTATTTCAAAGTTGCCGGAGTATATTACTACTGAAATAAACAGAAAATGATGCGTTTCAGGTCACAATTTCATCTTCAGGTCAATATTCCTATTGGCCTTATCAGCTGTGACGTACCAGACGTCAGTACGGCTGTTTTTTGTGATCCTATCCTCTTCCTGGCTGAAGAAGCTGATAGTTTGTGTGTTTGTCCTGGCAGACTGATCTAGCCAATACCAGAGTAAACCGACGCAGACTAAAAGCGACTTCAAGTCTACCTGAGAACCTATCCAAACGGGGTTCTCTTTACCTACATTATTACCTCACCTGGTTCATTGTGAACACATTTATCAGGCCGGAGTGCCTGCATCTTCATCATGGCGTCTCAGCCTTTGGCTGGTCGTCATTCTAATCTGCCACCTGTTCTCCTTGCCCCCTCAACCTCTGCGAAACCAGGGTTACGGAGGGCACGATCTCTGGAGAAAAATCTAGATAGTAATTCTCGTTCAAGCTCACCTAGTAAAGCTTCAAATAGTACTCCACAACCACCAGCCAAGAGACCACATAAGCTTCATGACAATATTCCAGCAGATACTTCATCCATGTCTGTTGACATGACTGACACGAACCAGTTTCCAACTTTGCAAGAGACACTCAAGGCTCCAATCTACTCTTTTCTTTTAGAACATTACGATCCAAAGTATGAGGACCTCAAACGTCTGTTTTTGCAAATCACTAAATACATGCCACGTTCTGCTATTTCTCAATTAGTTCGTACTCGCACTGGTATTATTATTAAGACTAGTGATTCACAATTCTCTCGCAAACTGTTGAATTCCTATAGCTACGAAATCTTCGGCACAAAGGCAACTCTCAAGACTCTCTCTACTTCTCGTCTAAAGCAACCACCCCCACCTCGTAGATCACCTACTCTCTCTGTGGTCATTCGTGGAGTAGATCCTACATATACTGACTCAGAGGTTCAGGAGGAGCTCACTCAAGAAGGTCATACTATTCTTAAATGCCTGAGAATTCGAAATAACCAAGGCCCGACATACATGGTGCGGGTTCTCACAAATTCTCAGCAGACCATCAATGATCTATTGGATCTAGGAGCTTATATTTACAAGAAACGACACCGTGTAGAGCCGCCTCACACATCTAAACCCTTGCCTATTAGATGTGAGCGTTGCCAAACTTATGGTCAACACCCTACCAATCAGTGCCATAACCAACCAAAGTGCGGCTACTGTGCAGGTCCGCATCTGACCCGTACATGTTCCAATATGCAGCAACCCCCTCAGTGCTCTCTCTGCCCAGAAAAACATCCAACCTATAGCTATAAATGTCAATCTAAACCATCACCAGATCAGTCCAAACCAGAGAATCTTGTCCCATTACGTCTCCCGAAACAAGCGCAACCAGCACCACCACCTTCATTGGAAGCACCTGTCACCATTTCCCAATTGCTTTCTTTCATCACCTTATCACTACAGAACATCCATCCATTTTTGCGACCTCATATCTTACATCATATACAATTAGCTGCCAAATATGTTTTTCATGCAAATCTCCATGCCACATACACTGGACCGTATGTTTACTTTCACTCCCGCACTCAGGAAACGGCAGTTTAATTCCTTCATTACAAAATACATGTTCTTTTTCATTATGGGGCTTACATTTTTATTTCTAAATATTCGTTCTTTGCAACAGCATAAACTATTGTTTCAAGCCTTACTCCAAGAAGAACATGTTGATACGTTCATTCTGAATGAAACCTGCCTTACTTCCAAACTCCATTGTCGTCTTCCTGGGTACCAGCTTATCCGCCATGACAATCCACATGTCTTACGCCGTGCCAGTGGTGGTGTTGCTATTGGCTTTTCGCCTGCCATTCCATATCGTCAGCATTTTTCGCCTGTTCTCAACCTTCCTGAGCACCTTCTCACAACTGTTTACTATAAGAACTTCTACATAACCTTAGCTACAATATACGTGCGGCCCGGCCATAACATTCAATTACCATTCTTTCAATATATATCTAACACCTTTCGTACTTATCTTATAATGGCAGATATCAATCTCCATAGCCGTTCCGAAGCACAAAGAAACCGCTTTCATAACTTTATCACCGGTCATACGACTGGCATAATACTTCCTCTACCGAAACCTACACGCCCAGATAGTCGAACTACCCCAGACGTTGTCATACTCTCCTCTAATCTTGCATCTCAGTTTACTATCGATGTTCTAGATCTCATAGGCAGTGACCACGCTCCTATCAAGCTACAACTTCTTTCCAGACCAGCTAGCGTTGACCGATCCAACCCCTCTACTTGTACTAGGCTGCGTTTTGATCGAGCCGACTGGGCAAACTACAGACTATGTATACAGGAAACCGTCAATACTGTTTTGCCTCCTACCTCAGAGTCTGAACTTTATTCTTGTGTAGATACTATCACAAATGCTATCACCTCTGCCACAACCCAACATATCCCTTCATCTAAATGTTCTTTCTCTCGCCCTCCCCTTCCTCCACAATATATTCCTCTCATTAAACGCTCCCGTCAGTTATACAGAGATTACTTACATACTGGCAATGTCGAGTCCCTTCATCATCATCGTCAACTTCTTCGCACAGTACGCAATTACCTTAAGGCATACAAGTTACGCTCTTGGATCAAAACTTGTAATCAATTAGGCGCTACAGCACATCCCAGTCAGTACTGGAAGCGCTTTAAGACTCTTACTGGGCAGAACACTCGTATCACCTATCCTCTCATAGACCAAAATCAACCTCTACATACTGATCTCGACAAAGCCAATGCCTTTGCTAATTATCTGCAGGATATTTTTACTCCTCTGCCGTCTACAAACCCACATCGCCCACATCCAGCTGATCGTCTGAACCTAAGCTCACCTAATCTTCAACCCCATATAGATCACACACTTCCTGACACTCCTTTAACAGCACCAATCACAGTTCCAGACATCACCTCCGTTCTCGCAAACAAACGCAACACTGCTCCTGGACTGGACAGCATTACATATCGCCAGATCAAAGAGAGTCCGTTCTCGCTTCTCTACCTTTTGTCGGCCATCTATACGTTCATCCTACGTACTGGTTACTTTCCCGCTCAATGGAAAACCTCCAAGACGCTCATGTTTTTGAAACCACAGAAACCTCCCGCCGACACCAAGTCATACCGTCCAATCCAACTCACATCTACATTTAGTAAAATACTCGAACGCATCATAGTTAAACGCTTGCATATCTTTCTGTCGTCTAGAAACATGCTCCCCTTTCAACAAGCTGGCTTTCGTCCATATTATAATATCAACGATCAACTTCTCAGGCTCAGTAATTACATTACCAATCACTACAATACTTCACGCCCTTCCTGTTTAGTTCTCTTTGATCTCGAAAAGGCATTCGATAAGGTATGGCATCCTGCACTGATCTACAAACTCAATAAGCTTACACTTCCCATATCTTACATCCGATTCATCTTTAACTTTATTACCTGTCGTCTGGCCTACGTTTGCATTAACTCCACCTTGTCTTTTCCTATATTCATCCACTCTGGTGTTCCTCAGGGCTCTGCACTCTCTCCCCTTCTTTATATTCTGTTTGTCGCTGATTTTCCCCCTCTTCCAACAAAGGTCCACTTGTTCCAGTACGCCGACGATACTGCCCTACTGGCTACATATAAAACTGTTCATCAGCTCAATATCTATATGCAACAAGCCATCGATACATTCGTCACGTGGTGTCATCGCTGGCGCTTGAAAATTAATGCATCTAAAACTCAAACCATAGTCTTCCTTCCACCTCACGCTCGCTCCCGTATCCAACGCAACCCTACTCTTCTCCATCTTTCAGTTGACGACACACCCTTAGTACCTACAAAAACAGTTAAATATCTTGGAATTACATTTGATCATCACCTCACCTGGAAGCCTCACTTAAAAGACATTACTAATAAAGCGTATATTCGCCTCAACTTACTGAAACGTCTGACAGGCACTACTTGGGGACTTAACGCCGACACGCTTCTGAAAACGTACAAAGTTTTCCTTCGTCCAATCCTCACATTTGGTTTCACTGCCTGGCTGTCTGCTTCCTCTCAGTATTACGAAAAACTCAAAGTTCTTGAACGCCATGCCTTACGAATTGCCTATCGAGTTAAGCTTCCCAGTCCCACCCGAGACCTCTATGAGCGACTCAGTTTTCCCCACATCTTATATCATCTTGAAGACCTTCGCACCAAATATGTCTGCCGCCGCCTTGCGCTCAATCAACCCCTTCTCCAGGATACTTTTGAAGCACATGCTCGCAGTCCCCCTCCATTGCTTACACCGGCTATTCCTACTCCTCTCGCTTTGCTGTTCACTCTCTATCGCTTTACTCTTCCTCCAGACCACCCAGATTTTGCTTACTACCAGCCATATTGCTCCGATGAAATTCTTCCTTACATTTGGCCATCACATGCACAGTGACACCTATTGTATCTAACAGGGCTCCCACTGTCTCTCATCAATGCCTAGTGTCGCCCCTAGGCGAGAAGCTAACCTGCATCTGTCTATCTAACACTTACCCCTGTGATGTGTGAAAAGTCAAAATTACGTTGAGAAAATTCTGTTATTTAGTTGCAGTGTCTTGTCTAGGACTGCCTAAAGAAAGCGTTCTGCGGATGTCAGAACTGAGGTTGAATCGGGTGACAGCCATTACGAGAATGAACGTGAATTGTCTGGGGAAGGGAAAAGAGACTGAACTAGTGGTGGCTTCAATGAATATGACGTGGACATGTTTTCTAATTATGGCCCTCCGCAGCGTTCTAGCCGAATATTAGACATGTCAACAGAGCACGGAACAAATACTACAAAATTTGCATCTCCACGTGGAAGAAAATCAAGTGCACAGGACCCTCCAGAACACCAGACATTAGCAAAAAATGTCGTCAAGGAATTCAAACGAGCGGAATTAGGTATTCAGAATGAACTACATGCCTTCCATGTTTTCAAATTCCAGAATCAGCAAATCTAATTGTGCAGGAAGCAGAAGCTCGGATCTATGTTGAGAAAGTAAAGGAGTAAAACTCAGAAACGACCAAACTTAAATATGTACGTTCAAAGACTTCATTATTTTGGCCCTATTTCAAAATCGGCACGCGAAGGGTTGACTGAATTGTGACCATGTGAAAAAGGACGTCCAATATTCCAAGCAACGACCTCGCTGAGTCATTTCTACTGTCTCCTTAGCTTTTTTATTTCATAATATTCAAACTAGTCAAAAGAAACCAGAAACTTAAAGGAAAACAACTTTCCGTGAACTCTGGGAAATATTCGTTTTGAATTTCTATGTCTTGCACAGATCTGGAAATTTGTAAGCTACGGATCAATAATTGGTACCTACATGTGGAAGGTTTTTTTGTATGCTTACATTCTAAGTATGACTGGAAAATACGGTATAAACATTTACTGATGTGCAATACTGAAATATCATAATCATTCAAAGACAAAATATATGTTTGGCAGCACGTAGAGCATGAACGAGGAAATTTAACAGACCTGGTGAAGTGACTTGTAAAGCAATGATTAGATAAGCGAAGAAATATAACCATGGAGATTTAATTCACAAGCACCGGGCACGCCGAGAATTGCGTCTTCAAATAACAACAGTTGTTGATACAATGAGAAGGTGCAAAAGGGATAACCATCAGAAATGGTTGAAAGCCGTGAGTGATCAGTAAAATACGTAGAAATAAAGAAAATGTAGTATATAGAAAATTTCAGTAGAATGTAACGTAGTTCACAAATGTTGCACTATATGTATTGCTTGGGGTCCGCACGAACCCCAGGTCGGCATTAACGTAATCTTTGAAAGGTTGGCGCCAAAAGGTTAAAATATACTAGAAATGTACAAAAAATGTAATTCATTCAAACATACTGCATTAATACTTTTTACAATAGAAATATTACTTTCTCGTTAAACATGCATTTTAATGTAAGCATTTATATCATATTTGTCGCTTATAAAATGTCTACTCATCTGTAAAATAAAAAAAAAATCCTACACACCATCCTTACCTCTCCTACTTCTAAATGATAATAAAACTATTTAGTTTGGAATTTAATGTGTTTTAAGAATTCCAATCATTGCATTAAACTCAAATTTTAGTTGTCTACTTAAACAAACAGACTGGAAAATTACAATAATTTTCATCACAATCCATTGGTTTGTGAGGTTTAAAAGTTTATATAAATTAAACATTCAACGGAAGAGAATTCCGTGGAATATTGTGGTTTAATGCGAATAGTCTGCACTTGGAAGGTCTAACTGGACTCTGCAAATAGAGACTGTTCATTGTATTAAAACACTGAATCAACATTACTATATACACACAATCTCTCAACAATTATCAGTTAATAAATTGTATAGAAGTTGTTCGGAAATATAGGTGGAAGACATTTTACTTATTTTTCTTCATTTACTTTATTTAAGATGGCAAACAACATTTGAGTTTGATGTCATGGACGGAATTGAAACCCATTTTGAATCCCAATTGAATATTTTTGGTTTTCATTTAAAACTAGAAAAGGTAAAGATAAAGGGTAAGCTTTTTTATTTTAGTGATTACTCGACCTTTTTAAACGGCAAACATGACACGAATGCTTACATCAAAATCCGTGTGTAACGAGTAACTAATGTCCCTATGCTAACAAGTAACTAATGTCTTATAGTGAAAGATTATGCCGTATGTTGGTATGAATTCTGTTTTATGTACATTCCCATTACATTTCTCATGAATTTCGGTTTTAAATACTTTCTGAAGAGGTGATTTTTTTTCTAAAATTTGTTGAACTCCGTTTTATATTTTGCTAAATAGTAAATACTCAACCAAACTTGTTGCCGTCACTGAAAATTTGATTATATGAATGTATTTCTTTTATTTGTTGTGTATAAGTGTTTTACTTTATTTTACGGTTGTTTTTGCACTTTAAGCAAGACTCCATATTCAGATATTTTAACAGACGATCTAAAAGTAATGTTTCAGTTTAAAATGTAAATAAAGTTTGGTTTATGTTCCATGTCTCTCTAATTTTTGTGTAATTATTATAGGGATACACATAATCTTCAAATTTGAAGAAATTAATCAATAGTCTTGATATGCTCACGTGAACTTAGCAGAATCATTACTTTTTGATTTTCTCGAATCTGCAACCGATAGAAACAAAATTTCATAAAGTACAATCCGCTACAAATACAGTATGAACGATTCCGCCAGGAAAATCTTCACATTTGTAAAGTTTCATTTTCTGGTCCTACTAAGTATACTTGAACTAATCAGGATCATTTTAATTCTGAATGTTCTCGAATTAGAAGCTTGTATAAACATTTTTACGATAACTTCCGGTCCAAACACAGTACAAAATATTCGTATAGAAGGATTTTGAAGTTTGTAGACATTTGTATTCGGGTCCACCAAGGTACACGTGAACTTAGCAGGACCACATTACTGTACAATTTTCTCCAATTTCAAGCAGTGTCAAAGGAAAAGGATTACGGTACAGTCTGGTACAAAAAGAGTGCAAACGATTCTGGCAAAAGATCTTCAAATTTTTAACAATTTATAAATGGTCCTTTTATGTTACCTGAACTTGCACTTCAGTTTTTTATTTTCGCAAATTTGAAACCGGTACAAGGGAAGGTTTTTAATGTAAAAACCAGTACAAACGTAGTAGAAAGGTATGGAATAATAATATTTATAATTTTCATACGTGGTCTGGCTACGTTCACACATGTGAGTGCTACCCTTCACACAGACCCTACTTTAAAGCCCTATTGCCTTTGTACTGAACGTGATACGAGGGTTGTACCGGAAGCAAGGTTCCTATATTTTTTTGAAATAGAAAACTGTTTATTGTTATTAATTTATACATCCTACGAAAGCTTACACTCTTGTCTATTTTTCAACTTAGTCTCCATTTTTCAACACACTTTTCAAGACGGTGCTCTAGCTTTTGTAATCCTGAGCCGAAGAAGTCTCCCGCCAATTCGTTGAGCAAGCGTGTGACATCTGCTCAGGTTTCATCGTCGCTCTTGAAGCGATTGCCACCTAAGTGTTCCTTTAGCTTGGGGAAGATGGAAGGACAATTTCACAGACAGTGATCCTCCGATCTTTGAGCTGCTCACTGTTGATCTTCTGTCAATCCCATGCGACACAGGCGGTCTTCCATTACGTTCTTCATCGTGAACATCGGTGCGACATTCAGCAAAAGACCTGTACATTCCGGCCGTGCTGCACGGACATACACTGTTCACCATAAGCCTCAGTCTGTTGCCAATGAATCTCCACGGGCGGTAATTTCCTTGCTTGGAGAAACCGGATTATTGCTCGAACCTCGAACTTGGCTGGAGCGACGGTCAACACTTCCATCTCTGACGGCTGCCAAGCGAACACTGAGCGACCTGAGCGAACTCGTACAAACAAAAATTATTGCGGTACATTCCGTTACGAACGTAGTACAAGCGATTTACATATGGTTTATTTGGAAATTCCAAGATGAATGACTGCCATTTCCAAACCCTCACATTTTAAAATACTTAAAACTTGTAGCGGAAGTGATGCAAAGAAAACTTTTTGCCGTACATTCCGATACAAACGTAGTACATACAATTTGAATACGTTTTATAGCGAAAGTCCAAAATGGATGGCTGTTGTTTCAAAAGCCCAAAGTTTTAAAACTTTTATAACTTTGTATCGGGAATGGTACAAACGAAACTTTTTACGGTTCATTCCGGCACAAACGTAATACAAACGATTAAAATATTAGTTGCTATGAAATTCCGAGGTGAGGGACTGCTTTTACCACATCCTTCCCACTTTAAAGCTCATATCTTTGTACTGCATGTGGTACAAATAAAAGATTTTGCTGCACATTTCATAACAAACGTAGTACCAACGATCTGCATAGATTTTGTTTTGGAATTCGAAGAAGGGGGCTATCTTTTTCACAGCCCTCACTTTAAAACTCTTATAAATTTGTAAAAGAAGTGATACAAAGGATATTCGTTGCAGCACATTCCGGTACAATCATAGTACAAACGCTTAGTATAGGTTTTGTTTCGAAATTCGAGTGTGAGGTCCGGCGAAATGTACTTTTATCCTGAGCATTGACACTTGCATTTGTCTCAAATTAAATGGCTCTCTTTGAGGAATTCTAGTTATTTTCTTGTCGCAACCGCTGGCCTTGCATAACGTTGATCCTCACCAGTAAAATATATTTCAGAAATTTATCTTTTCTCGCCTTGTTTTTAGATAACCTTCTCCTAATTTATGCAAGTCTGAAATCATACCATATGTAAAGGCTTTCCAAGTGATATTCCAATAATAATTCTGAGATACGCATGGGTCTGTACAATGCTCTGTCACATTTGGCTTCAATACACTTAAGATAAATGCAGTACTACAGCTTATACTTTGTATTGACATTACAAATTGTTGTAATTGACATTTCGCACATGCTTGTGTCCTGAAAGTTGGTTACATGTATAATTATCAACCTACGTACGCAATTTAACCAAATACACTTTCTTGTAAATCACCAATGCCCAACAATAAGCCTTTTGTTATTTTTATGTGACAATCATTGTTTCCGTACAAAGTAACAAATTTCACTTCTCGCTAATATGAACAGCAACAATGAAGCCCATAGAAAAATTAAGATTTCATCATATGTGTTTTAGTGACCACTCTAATGTCATATATGAATACCAATAGTCATTCAGTTTTTTTCTGTGATTTGATATATAAAAGCACACACTCACTTGATAGAGAGAGGCCATATTAAAACTTCAGGTAAGTTTTTCAGTCGATAGTCTGCACTATTTTTTAATGATTGAAGCTAACTTACATCATATTTCCGTGTGTGGTCTTACTAAATAAGTTGAACATTTTCACTTTGGGAGTGGCCTCGTATTTAAAAGCACGAACACATTGATTGAGCACATTGCTCCCTAAAAGTGATTAATTTACTATGTAGATATGTTCACGAAATGTGTTCAATATCGATGTTCAATATCAAATCTTTAGAACATTTCCTTATTACTTTCCCTGTGTGTTTTCAAGCTCCTTTTTCTCCAGATTTTTAACTTATATCACCACTCTCTACATAATGTTCTTATTATAAACTCACAGATGGAAACTATTGCTTACATATTACATCAAATGTCCAATGAAAATTTTTGGGGGGAAATACTATTATGAAACTTCTTGAGTACCCTTTAGGCAATCACCATCTGCTATTTTCCGAAAAAGATATAAACTCGTTCCTATATATTTTTCGGTTTGATATAGTAGTAGTAAGGGTGTATTTCACACTACTACTTAAAACTAACAGGAAAACTTTCAGTGTCTTCTGCGTAGACTGAAAAAGATTTAGCACAACACTTACAAGTGTTTTATCTCAACTTCTGGTAGATCGCTATAAATGCGTGTAGCACAATATTCCTTATGTTGACAAGTTTTAGCCGTTCATCTGAATTGCTACTGGCCACTCGTAATAATTCTTCCTAAATCTTCGTAATAATTAAAAGAAATCATGTTATTTTCTTCCTCTGTCTCAGTTGTGGTTTTACACATACCCCGAAACCTCTAATCTCGAACACAATCATTTTGCACCTTAAGGTTGCGTAACACATCTTTTATCCTTTTGATGATCTGCACTAGATAAGGCTCCAATTCATTATCTCTCAGTGAAGATCTGTGAGTAGAAATTCCATAGTCAGATCAGATTCGAAACATACATCCAGCTATCAAACTTTGTGAACACAGCTTTCTCGAATTGGTTTAGTAACATATGGCTATGGATGTTTGTTTATGTCACTAGTAATTAAAGATTGCTTTTGTCCTGGTCTTGCTCCAATTTTCCAACTATACCATACCTTTATATTGTAAATTGCAACAACATTTCTCCGCTCATAGGGGGAGCAACATGAATATCATAATTTACATACAAAATATACTGTACAACCTTTTAATTGGTATTCCTAGTAAGGTCTTTCTAATGAATGTTTTCATGGTCTTACGTAGCGTCTGCACTATAATTGAAATGGAAATGTAAAATGTAGTCATGTCTTGCGGAAAGTTTATTCATCTTCGCAGTGGAATACCTTAACTTTCGTTATAAAGAATACATCACTTATTATATACCTACTAACAAAAATTGTGAGTTGCTATATGTTAGACTTCACCTTTGAGACTGTCAGATAAGGCAAAACCCCTATATACGCCGCAATAAAATCAATACTTTTCCCCATACAGCGTATTTCAAAATATATTTTACCTATGTATTTAGTTATTATAGTACTATACCAATACGAGTATCTAACTGTCATTATTCATGAAATGATCTATACATATAAGACAGACTATGAGCGTATCTTAAAAAAATAAATAATGCGTTCATAAAATATGGAATAACATAATGACATTTTAATATACAACAAAGTAGAATGCTTCCGAATAAATAATAAAATACCCTATCTCTATATTGCGAAAATTGAAGATAGTCAAAGTAATTTCTATTTAGCAGTGAGTACTGCATTAGGTTAATTTTTGCCGTGCTTTGATTTCTTAATCTAAAAATACTATTATGTTATTACTTACTTCATGTCCTTTAATATAAAAATCATAGTGTGAATTATAGGTAGATATGTTTTCTTATTTGCGAGTGAATACACTATTAAATAGGAATTGACTTTACTAACTTATAGTTATTGGAACAGAGAAGTAGTATATTTGATGAGTTGTTTTCAAGATTTCTAATTTTCTAATTGTTTTGTATACGATTATGTTATTTTAGATTACATTCTATTAAGTTTAGGGACAAGGTGAGGCAGTGGTGGATGACTTACTTCTGATGCGTGAGGTCCCTATTTCGATCTCAGTGAACGACAACGTGACCGTGCCTTTTCTCTGGTTACACACGATTCCACGAACATGGTTCTTTCAACAAGTCTTCCATCATCATTCACTTAATTTAATGACTTTGGACTAAATGGCAAAATCATACGACGTTAAACTGAAATATGTAATTTTCTTTATACATTTAAGTGCAAATTTTCTTAAAATATATTATATAAGGATGTACCTTCTCAATATTTTATTAAGGAATTATACGTAAAATCATAAAATTCCTTAGTTAAATTGCACTTTGTGTATAGGGTGTCTTAACATTAATGCTCTGGTTTAATATAGTTATATCAAAGAAAGTTTTATTGATATAAAGTTTAATTTTATCTTTAAGTTGGTTTAAAATTTGTAATTACTCATCGAAGTTTGCAGCACGATGTTTGGTCAATCTTTGGCTATAGGTTTTCTTAAAGTGGTAGAAATATATTTTTTTACTTTCTCCAACATCTTTGAAGTAACGACAGTTTCTACTCTCACAGATTGTTTCAAAGCATGAAAAGTTTTCCATGCCATTTGTTTCTAATCGTCCCGTTCCACCCTGATAAAGTCAGTGATATCTCGTTTTACCTTTATGATTATTATTTGCTTTACATCGGTCACCCTTTATAATATCATTAGAAGTGTTCCGAGATCCTGATATTTCTATGCACCAGAGACTTGTAATAGGAATAATGTTTATGTGCTAATGTATTATCTTCACATATAGGATAACATGTGCCTCGAGTTGACTATCTACTTTTGCAGTATTGAGCACAGAATACAACACATCAGTTCACAGATGTCTCTTTTATCATAAATCTGTTACATCTATCACTGCGAGCCAAAGATAGTTAGACAATTTCAAGCTGCATAATAAATTTCATTCTAAATCCTTAAAAAAACTATTTTTTCAATATGTCCATTACTAGGAAGAAAAATTTAAAAGGGAGTGCATCCGATTCTAACACGAATAACATGAAAATTGTTTCTGTTAGTTTGATAATGAATATAATTTAAGTTTGATAATGAATAATTTGTTTCTAAAAATTCTAAGAACTTATTTAGTACTTTCTTCAAGTCTAATGCAAACAAACTGATTAGCTTTGCTGTATTGACTCTCCTAATATAATTAGTTCTGTCGAAATATTAGTCTCAAAATCATGCGGAACACAATAAAATGAAAAATGTACAAGGCATATTTATTATTGTTATGTTTTTCCTAAAATAGTAATAACATATTCCACATTATTTCCGTGCTTAAGAGGACAGCCATAGTTAAAACATACGTGTGCGGATTATATAAAGTAAATTATTATTATTATTATTATTATTATTATTATTAATATTAATATTATTATTATTGCTGTTATTATTATTATTATTATTACAACAAATTAATAAAATAATAATCACTACTTTTCATTCCATATTGCAATATAATTTAATCAAATACTTTATTTTTTTTCAGAAACTTGCAGGAGGGATTTTCGTAAGTTGATAGGAACATGAATTCAAATCATAGTTCAATAACTAAGATAAGAAAAAAATACAAATTCTTATTTGTTTTTATTTCTTGTTATAAAGAAAAAGTGTAAGTGTATAATCAGACGTGAAAACCAACCAATTTTTTTCGTATTATAGACTTAGGAAGTGTATTTTAGTTTTGTAGTATTTGTGACTATTTTTACACATTTGAGGAAAAGTTACCTGTATTCAGGACATTAGCTAACTTACAGTCTGTGAATGGAACACGCACAGAAACACCCCCATATATATATATCACATCTAATAATAATTATTTATAACATTAAACATAACAACCGCATGTTTATTGAAATTGTTAGTTTATTTCTGATTTTCGTAATGCCTATTTAGTATAACAGTTGATTGTTTAAAATCAAGGTTTGAGCCATATAGAAAGTTTATATCTCATTATTTAAATGTTGAAAAGTGGACATTGAGTTTAGTATACAATATAAAATTTTACTACATTTCATAATTGTATTAGCGATATTCCTTCTTTACAAAAGTTTTATTTTTAGTCTAGTATTTCAAAATATTTTTCAAATAGGTAAATTTGTAATTTCTTAAACTGTGAAAGTATTTATTTTCAGTTCTCATAAGTTAATAATTTAAGATATATACAATTACAGAAACTCAGACGATTTTCTGTCTAATTGGTTCTGAAAGAATTATTTAAAAATAAAGATATGTTTATGCTAAAATGCAATATAAGGATTTAAAATGTCACTATAGATATTTCACTCTACCTCAACGTCGTACAAATACATCATTTCTTACAAGAATATCGAATATTAGAATACGAAGAAAGTTTTTCTTTCATTTTCCTTCAGTTAGTGGCTAGCGATCAGTACGTTGTCTAGAAATCAATACAAACTGTACATAGTACTTCAAGTATTAGGTTTATATTCATGCATTTTAATTATGGCGAGTACGCTTGGAACTTATTTAAAAATTTGGTTTTAATGATCAAGCATGTACATTCAAGATATAATACTAAATAATATTCATCTTTACTAACGAAATAGGTTCTTCTAAAAAGTTAAAACACACAAAATGCCAATAACGAAAATGAATCCTGCAACAAAATATACATGAATGGATTCCATAATGAGTGCTGAACCTCATATTTAATACATGCAATATCATCAAAATCATCGTAAATATTTTACGATTCAAATATCTTAGTTACATATTTCATATGTTATGTTTCCCTTGGAGATATCAAAAAGAATACATACTTTGCAACATTTCCATTATCGTAACAAATGATCGTTATTCATTCCTTCATTATTGAAGACTGTTCTACTTAATTCAGTAAATTTTGACCATATAAAGTTCTTTCCCGATACGTAAAAGAATGATAAGAAGTTAATCATATTAGTTTTCCGATAATTAATTGCCGAAGAACACTATGATATAAACCGAAATAGCAGATACAATTTTTGACAAATGTAAGCAACAATACAAATGGGGGTTACACTGTCAACTAATTAATAGTTCATTTTCACACAAAAATTTTTATTCTTTACTTGACCTGTTCAAAAGCATTATATTAAGAAATTAGATAGATAAATATAGATATATATATGGGTGGGTGGGTTTGAACATTCTTTTAGTTAACTTCTTTAACGTCAACCTTATTGCACACACATTCAATTATTAAAATGCATTACATAATATTTTAGATAATTATTGCTAAGTTTGCAATGGTATACTTATACTTCAATAATTTAAACTTACTAAAATAATGAGTTAACTAGTACCAACACATGCAATTACATTATAATAGGTACATTTCATACTACTATTTCTTGCTATATTTTAGGGACAAGGAAGAAGATTCTTTGAAGTAAGTATAGATCATCTCTAATTAGTATATTTCTTCATGTATGTTCCATTCTTTACTGGAGCAAAATAACTTATTGGTTCAGTTGATTTAACTGAAAATTAGAAATAATATAGTTTAATATAATTTTAGATTTTTATTTTATATATTATAAAAACAATCGTTTAGGTAGTTCTAGTTTTATCTATCAATGTTAATTTTTAAGTTAAATAAAGTTTTATTCATTAATATTGAACGGTAAAATATGTTATCCGTTTCATACAATGATAATATATGTTTCTTCTTAATTATTTTAGAACGCTATTTGTAAATTATTTACTAAGTTCTTATGACTTTAGCTTATACTTAAAATATATCATTATTTTTTAGTTTATAAATATCCATAAATCGTACAGCTTCCTTTAATATGAGAACATCTCTTTAACCATCTTTTCCTGTATATTGTATTTTAAGATAAAATATATACACTACGACATATACAAATATAAATACGAAATTCAGATAGATGCAAAAAAAATCGTTCTGTCTACATGGATATAAATGAATATCCCGACAACTATTTGTTTGTGTGATCTTTCAGTAGTTAACCTAACGTTAGTTTAGTTTTATAACATAATAGTTTATGCTAAGCTTTAAATTAATCAATATAACTATGTGCATTTTCGATCAATTTCCTACCCCCCCAAAAAAAAGAGCTTGTTCTTTGTAGGTAAAGTACGCAACATTGTTTTAAATTATATAGTAGAAACAAAATAATTTGTTAGAACTTTATGTATGGTAGTTGAATGGCACAAAGTCACAATATTTCTATATTGTGAGAAAATAACTTACAAGCTCTCTCTGGATGTTGTCTGGGTAGCACACATGCCTTTGGGGCAGAGATTTGGAATTTTTTCCTGGCAGATCATTGAGAATTTTGAAATGGCAAAACATTCAACATAACATAGAGAACCAGGTTTTCAACAGGTTTTGTACCAAAGAAAAGTTAAAAAATGATTCCAAAAATAATTAATTATAGACTAATGAAGAAATTAAGACAGCGAATCACGGCACACTAACGAAAGTGATATTTCAATGTTAGGTGCAATTGTTATATACGATTTCCACACACATCCTTTATTGAGTTGCACACTTTGTAAATCTATACATTTCAAATTAAGATATTAAAGTTTTGCTTAAAATTCCATTCCATCGAATTTGTCAAGCAAACCATGAAGAAAACAAAATTATTTTAATGTACTACATTTCATATTGTAAATGAGGGTTGCACATAGAAATGCTACATATTTCATCTTGACAACAGAAAACTCGTACACACTTCATAATATGAGAATCCTACATAATATAGTATAAAGCACTTTATAAACCATTTTATACCATTGTTACATAGCTATCTAGCAAACTTCTAAAATTATCCACAAAAGGATGTTCATAAACTGGGTTTCAACTTAGAGTCTGAAATCAATCCTTGTAGGAAGATTTAATTTACGCATATGCTATTTCAAATGCATGCATATTATTTATACCATTTATCAGAACTCTATAATAAAAATAGTCATAACATTTCACTTCATACTTCAGATAGATTTAAAAAGTGGGGAAAATAGTTCTAGGTGAGATGAACAAAATTCTACCTTGACTTTTCTAGTATTAAACATACGGTCTAATCTTTCCATTTTTTATACTGTAGGGTTCTGGAAGTTCAGCAATTGACCCTGTAAGTATATATACGTACCATATAAATACTTTCTTTATTTATAGTTTACTATAGCTGGAGTTCATATACGTTTGTATTTTTAATGATTCATCTCTACACTGTACGTTGATAAACTGAGACTGAGATATTTTTTCTCTAATGTTTTGAGATTCGTAAAACAAACAAATTTTATATTCATTTATTAATTACATTTATGAATATCTTTGTGGAAAAAGTATATATACATTTATGTACTAATCATTGAAAAGGAAATTAGTATTTAAAAGTAGCGAGCCACATTTCATTTCCAAATTCCTAGTAAAATAACATGGCGTTAAATATTAATATTTTAGATTTGCAATAAGATGAAACATATTCCAGAAGCTTGGAGATTTACTTTCAATATACAAGGTGGGACAAAAATAAGCTAACAGTCGTGTAATATTTTTGGGGGAAAGAGATCCAAATTGACCATGGATGATGAAGGGAGGTGGCGAAAAGTAAAAGTGACCACAAACTTCGCCATTTTGAAGTTTGCCCTTGTTAATATAATTTTATTTCTTTCCATTGGAAAGTAGGGATGCTGCACACGCTTTAAGACAGTTTTATAATAATGAGTGCATGGGGTTGTCCATTTTGTCATATTGCTAACCGCTGATGAATTATGCCGCATTATATCATTGCAGATTTCACTGAATGAGCAATGGTTCTGACATCCCACGAATCTTTTAACGTTGTCCTGATGTGCGGAAATCGCATTTATCGTGTTATTGCTGCACATCGTAAAGCAATACACTTCGGAGAGTTGCCCATATCGCAAAATGAGATGGCCAAAGCGATCAGCAGATTACAGGAGAAGTGTTCTGTGGAAACATACATCATATTGGTTCTCCGAAAACCTTAAAGTAGAGGAAACCACAACCGTTGTCATCGCATATTTCCGTGTAAGGCCCCAACGTAGGACAAGGTATTCATCCCAGGAATGTGGAGTTACTCCTAATTCCGTTTCATGGATTTACTTTCCACTATCAACTCTCAGTCATACAAAATACCGCTTCGCTATCATCTCACAGAGGACGATCCCGAACATCGGATACAGTTTGCATTGGGCAACAGCACAACGGACAAGAAATCAAAAATCCCCCTTGGCCGTGCTGTTCTTCGACGAGGTAAATTTTCACGTCAATGGAGAAATAAACATAAAACTCATCGCTACTGGAGTGGAAATAATCCTATTTGGGTGGATACATGAGGGATGGTTGATGATCAGAATATTATAGTATGCGGAAGTATTTCTGGCATAGGTTCATTGGTCCATTCTTGATTTATTGTACTCTGCATGCGAACCAACACCTACGACTGCTGAACGAGGATATCCTGCCTCCGGTGTTGTCGGAGGACACATCATATCTAACGCTCCTTCACCTGCGTGAAGCTCCTCCCCCTTAAGAACTTAGTATGCAAAAATACCTGGGTCAACAGTTCCCAGGAGGTGGATCGGATATCGGTGTTAGCTGAAGTGGCCGAAACGTTTTCTTCCCTATCGACTTCCACCTGTGGGACCACCCTATATCTATGCTATACGTTGTCAAGACTTGGAATTGACAAAATTGTATTTAACAAATTAAGGATGTATGTGTTTCTATGCGTCCAAAAACATTGCTGGCTGTACATGTTGAGTGGAAGAGGCGTGTGGCCTACACCGTCTTTGCACATGTCACTTCCATAATATGTTCTCATTGTATGAAGGGGTAAAACAGGAAACTTATCAACGGCTAGTGATACAACAAAATGGATCGAAAGACATGTGCAGCATTCCTACCTTCCAATGTGAAAGATTAAAGTAGTGTTCAAAGGGGTTACTTCAAGATGGCAGTCGTGTTGGCCACGTGTGATTTTAGGTCCCACGCTATGTCCAGTGAGGGTCTCTAAGCTACAAACTTACTGCTAGATGATTTCCATCAGAATTTTGGCCTACCCTGAATTAAGTTCCAATTTATCTACATCATCATGCAAATGATTATACAAATAATAATTTATGTGTTCCGATATTATACTATCATTCGTAGTAATTTTACATATACCACATTTTCTAATATATGATAAACGCAAATTGTAAGACTTCTCAAATTTTTCGTATTTAAAAATTGTGTACACTAGGTTTATCTTATATTAAGAGGAATTTCATTGAAATGGACGCTTGCTGAATAAATTATATAAGTGTACCTATAATTTTCTTTTTTTTTTCAGGTATGTGTAGTGCCGTTGAAAGAGCGGTTTTCTGTAAGTAAATATGATATTATTCCAATATTATAAAATTTGTTCATTTTGAAAGGTCAGTACCGTATTTCATTATGACTTGGATATACACAAGTTTCCTCCCAACTAGAATTCTGAAAAATTGCCATCACTTCAAGTACGTGAAAGAGTGACAGTATTAGTGTAAGGTGTATCCCATTTTCCAGAACAATTTGCGCTACAGAGTGTAACCATTTGACAATGTGGTTCTACCACAACGGAACCAGAGAAAACATCACTTATTGAAATGCAATCACACAGCTTCCCTCGCCACAAAAAGTTTCACTGATAAAGTTGACCTAGGAAGTGCTTGCAAGATTTGCCTGGAATAAGAATGATGTCACACTTACAAAATAGCAGGAAAAAATAATGCAGAGCGCAAGTTTTTAATACTCAGGAAACTGAAACAGAAATTGAATGCGAAATGCTAAGGAATATTCAAAGAAATTAATTTTATTCTTTAAGAGAGATGCCAACATCCATCGACCCCTCAAAAAAACAATTATATTGCACAATATAAAGTTTAACTCTCCCCATCATATTCATTTTTACCCATCTATTTTCATCAAATTATAACTTATTCCCCAAAACAGAGAGGACACTTAAAAGGACAGCATCTTTTATTTGATAAATAGGTGACTGCCGCTAAGGAAAACCTTTTAGACTTTAAAATATCAGAGAAAATTTGAGGACTGTGCAAGGAAATGTATTGAACTTCGGGAAAATATGTAGTACGACTATAAAATTGTAGCATTCCACGTGTGCTGTATCTGTCAATATCACTAAGTGGGCGAGGAAGACATATAAATATCTGCTTTCCAATGAAATAAGTGCAGAAATTGGAAAATATATATGGACATAGTTATGACTTTGTACTTCATCAGTCAAAAATTCGGTTGTAATTGTACGGACGACCAGGGTTTTGAATGATTACGCACCTGACTGTTCTTTCATGTACTTTTGAGAATTTATTCAAAACTAGCAGCGTTCACCCCGCTTCGCTGCGGTCACCCCGGAACGCAATAAACTTTGTTACTTAGATAATTTTTACTTTTTCGCTTTCAAGTGATATGATAAAAACCATAGAAGATTGCAGTAAATGTTAACATTATATCGCCTGTCATTTATGTTAACCCGCCCCGCTTCGCTGCGGTCACCCCGGAACGCAATAAACTTTGTTACTTAGATAATTTTTACTTTTTCGCTTTCAAGTGATATGATAAAAACCATAGTAGATTGCAGTAAATGTTAACATTATATCGCCTGTCATTTATGTTAACCCGCCGAGTGACACGGTCATGCGTTTATTTTTACCTATGATGAACTAACAAAGGATTTGTACGTTATGGACACTTGAATGGTCAATTATCTCAAGACACTGGTAATTAAAAATTAAAGTGATATGATAAAAACCATCTAGGGTCCAAATCCTAATAACCCCCCAAAAATGAAAGAAATTGGTTCAGCCGTATTAGCGTGATGAGGGAACAAAGGATTTGTGCGTTCTCTTTTATACATAAGATGTAGATCTTAGAAGATACACATTTTTCCAACGGATTAGTCTAGAATTATCTAACAACTTCATCGCGGAGTAAAAACACACCAAGTTTCTTTTGCATAGAGGTAATCGATGATAGACCGCAACATCAGTAGATCATCGTAAGTATCGTTTATTGATTGATTAGTTTGAATGTGTTGAATCTCATCGTCGTAAGAAATTTCAAAATATGATGTTATTTCATGAATATCGGGTAATCAGCTATAAATTTCAAATGAAGGAAAAATTCTTGACGTCTAACCACACATCTTCAAATGTTTTCCAAACTGAAAAAGAAAAAAAAACAATTGTCCTAATGTCAACAGCATGCCGTTTAAAATCAATCAAAAGAGAAATTTCGTGGGAGGGAGAAGGAAGGGGATAAGAACGCAGAACATATGATAAACGTTAACATATCTTTAATTATGCGATACTTTTATTTTCCATATTAAAACGCTCACTCTGAAACCTATTTATTAGGTAACAAGTATTAGTTTACATTGCAATATTACACATTTTTAATTAAAATTTAAAAGGATTCTTGCGTACTGTACTTATTTCTTCATACCGTGCTCAATACATATTTCTTTTATTTTATTGTAAAATTTTCTCTCCATTTCTCTGATATAAGTTAAGCATAGGGAATTGAATTCTCTAATTTGAGATTTTATAACAAACAATCTTTCGTAGTTTAAAATGACACTTAAAATGACATCATAAAATTACAATTTCTCACTTTTAAGGAATCATGAAATCAAACAGCACAATTCGTACATACGACACACTGACTAAATTCAAAATTTACAACCATACGGAAGTTGGGTCGTTGCCCATTTTGAGAACTGACAGTATTAAATATGTAACTTTTTTGTCTCCTCCTAAAATTATAAACTGAATAGAAATTATATGTTTAAGTAAGACCCTACAAATTAACATAAAATATATAGTAGATTAAGTCATCACTACTTTATTTCAATATTTACAATAGAGTAGAAATATTGCTAATACACGCAAAGCTTAAATACTATAATCACAATTCAACAGCGATATCACTTTAACAGTCAAACTACGAAGAGTATTTCAAATGCCCTGATATTCGTCAAATATATAACATTGTTGCAAAATGTGTAAATAATTTTTGTTATTTTGCGCAATGATATTCCTTTATTCCCTTATAAACAAGGGGAGAATGTATGACTGACAAATATTTATTTCATATGGTTGTATTGTAACATATTTGAATATCTTTTCATTAAGATGGTCACATATATATTATCTGAGAGGACTAAAATGATTATATGTATGTGGGACTAGCATACACGTTTGTAAGAGATAAATTAGTTAAACTTTTGTACCATTTAATCACAAAGTTTGGAACGATTTTCATCACAGTGCTAATTAGGCCTATAGTGTTTATCGAAAAAACGCATAAGAGTTTTTTTCGATATATTATAATGTTCCTATTCATTCCTAGATCATATGAGTTACATTGTTATTTTAATGACAAGTAAACACGTCTGTCCACTTTGCTTCAATAAGATACTAAACTCATAATCAACATTGAAATTATAAATTATAATTCCCTCCTTAGTGTATCACGTGATCAGATTTTAAATAGTTCAATCTTCTCCATTGTAGCGTTCGAAAATAACCAATTTTCTAATTTAACATTAACATATTGATTTGGACGTTTCTTCTCTAGGTTCGTCAGCCTGGAAGAAGGCTATTTGTAAGTATTATCCTTAAAATTTCATATTTTGAAGTATTCATTACATAAGCTCTTACATTTACACAGTACAGACCTACTTCTTTCGTAAGTGATCAACGTCATTGATGGGAATTGTGCTTCCTGTCTGCATTTACAATATTTTTATATTTTCTTGTACCCTGTCAAATAAAAGATCCCAATTAATTTGATAAATGCATTATAAATAATAAATAAATTCTTCTGAACGACGCTTTCTGCATTAAGGTAAATATAATTTCAAAGAGAGGGTTATAAATTTATATTATTAAAAAGTAGTGCACATAGAAGTCACAATATACATAAATAAGTTGGCTTCGTTGCAATCAGAGGTTGTTTCGTGACCTATTTTTCAATGTGTAAATACTTTATGATTGAAAAGAAGCTAGGAAAGACTCAGCATGATCTAAGTGCTATCTAGGTTAAAATTTTAAATTGTAAGGTATTCACGTAAATACTTTCAAGTTGTTGCCATTATAATGATTCACGGTAGGAAAAATTATGTTCCAGAGTTGCAAAATACTGACATTGTTTGAAAGAGTTATGATGATAGTTTTTGTAAACTAACAACGATTTTCTTTGTTTCAGACATCTCTTCAAATGCAATTGAAATTGTCATTTAGAAATTGTTATGAATCTCTAGAATTTATAGGAAGGAATAGTATTGTAAACAATTAAGCCTGATTTGCTTACAATATTATTATTTTTTTATCAAAATCAGTGCATTACGTAAGATGTTCCCCATACTTGCCTCATGAAAGAAACAATTAAATAATATCACATTTACATACTCGTTCCTTGTTTCTGATAAGTTTAAGTCCAACTAAAGCTTGAATATATATAGTTAATAATGGAAACTTTCAAAGACTATGCTAACCTAGGTAATATGGCATTAAACTACCATACTGTTTCAGATCAGCTCTGAAACTCTTGGATTGGAAGCATAGCCTCGGAATATCTAAATAAATTAATATTGTACCATTTGTGCTGTAGTAAGATAGTGTTTTATCAGCAAGAATAGCAAACAAATTACGCTTCGCAGTATGTTTACCAGAAGCTCCAAAAAAGATGTGAACAAACTATTCATCTGGCTATCATCGGAGTTCGAGTGAACAGGAATGTAATAAAAATTCGCAATACCATCTCTAGCAGCATGCACTAATTTGCAGCAGTGTTAATGAAAATAAATATCTTGCCGATAGTCTGTTGAAATAACCGCAACGTCTTTGGTAGTAGCAATTCCCAAGGAACTGGAAGAATTAAGGGTAGTGTGTCCCACAACATAATAGAAAACCTTATTTTTTTATGATACATTGGCCACATGTAGTAGCAAATATTCATTGAACAACTAATACAATGAAGTTTATAAGATAAATGTAATAATACTCGTTGGACAATTTTAGTCCTTATGTGTTGAATTATTTTAGTCAGCCGTGCATGTTACCGGTAAGCTGCTTTCTTGCTGAAAAATTGTTAGCTATTAATTAGCAGTTTAGTAATAATAAGTCGGTTGTGATTGTTGAATTTTTTCATTTACTGTCGCATCAAATCTTATGCGTTGCAAAATAGCTGGCGTTTTGGTAAATAATTGAACTGGTTCTACCAATTATATGAAGAAGCCAATGGTAAATTAAACTAGTATTTATATATATTATTCTATGTTTTCACGAGTTATATGAAGTACCATTGCTTCAGAGTATTGTGAATGTGAGTTTTCTTTATCCAAATTGAATAAAATGAAGCTATTGGACACTCGTAGGCAACCCAGATTGCACATGTTACCATGTGGTAGTAACGGTACTTTTTGATGCACCTGTAATGTGCAAGCGAGAGATGTCGGTAATGTGGGGACGATTCACCACTATTGGTTTATTGGCCAAACAGAAAAATACAAAGCAAGACACTGAACTATTAAACGTGTATTCATAATAAACTGAATTTAGTGTTATTGTGTTGTTTGTGTAGCATCTGTGAGATATATTATATTAGATGTGAGTGTCAGGCTTTTGCACTGTTGTAGGCAGGTTTCTAGTTGAATAGTACATACTGTCACGCCATGTAGATTTCCTTGTGATGGAAACAACGCATAGTATCTCAGTGTAATATCAGAGTAATAAATGTTACAATGACAAGTACAGTGGATTTACGAGTTCGTAAATGTCGCAGTTATCAATGTGTCACTGGATAGATCTCCATTACTCTTTCCGATTATTTTTGTTTCTCACTCACTTTCAGGAAGCAGCCTGAAGATTATATACTAACGAAAAGTGTTGGAATGCAGTAATATTGTGTGCAAAATTTGGCTGTAATCTTCAACGTGCTCTTGAGATTCTTTGAGAAACAAATAGCTTATTACAATGAAATATAATACCAAAATACATAACGATAGAAATCAGATTAATAAGATTTTTAAAATATAGCTAATAACTAGTTTCCCAAATTGTAGTATTTAAATAATTAAGTTAAAGTCTTCAAGTTCCCCTAACAAAAACTCAACGACAAGTATAACGTCTACAAAATGAAAATAACATATACACTGAGAATAAGGAGCTACATGGATTGAGCATAACTTGGTAATAAAATTGAATTAAAATTCCATTACTAAAACTTACAATGAAAACATGAAAACATATGTACTAAAAGACAACCAAATAATATAAAAGTAATAATAAGGTAACATAAGTAACAAGAAAATACCGATAACATATGACTTGAAAGTATACTAAGGAAATTACGTTGTGGCTGAAACGAAGTCTTTCAGAAGACCCGTAATACCGACAATATACCGCAATTTTTGCATTTACATTATACCGTGCGAATAACAATCCTGGATTCTTCCCTATGGACGCTGAACGGTGTGAGGAATCATAATGTATTTTGCTATATTGTTTCCATAGGTGAGTCACAACTTAAGTAGCGATGACGAAAGCGGCGACCATCTTGAAATCCACCATCCATCTTGAATTCGGATTAGGTTTATCAAATGAGAAAAGGGTCATATGCAATATCATTGTACATTAACCTTTTGTGAGGAATACATCTGTGCAATCCGTTTTAAGATATTTGTTACTTATGTAGGAGCTCTGACATGTTAATATCTGGGCAAACTTGTCAGAGATGGCATTATAGCATATGACAATATGACCTTCATTGCGCTGCATAAAAAATCGGAGTCTTTTTTGTTAGTCCTTCTGCACGAGTACCATGGTATATGGGTGAAAAGGGAACACTCCTTCTCAATACATCCGCAGAGATGAGCTACATTGTTGATTTTACCTCATACACAATGGGATTCAAACAGTAACAGATAAAAGTCAAGAGGTGTGAGATCAGGAAACTGTGGTGGCTCTAACATAAGATCCCTTATACCTATCTAGTGACCTAAAATCTGTTCACCCAGAAACTGTCTTACCTCAGTACCATAGTGAAAAGGTGCACCGTCCTGTTTGAAGAAATGTGGGAAATCACAACGTTGAGGATTCAGCAACGTTGGAAACACATAATCACGGAGCATCTTAAGGTTTATCTCCCCATTAAACATTATCCCACGATTCATGTGTCCAAAATCCCAAACCATACCATCACTTTTCCATCACCAGCACCTTTACCAGTACAGGGAGCCACCACGACGGATTTGAATTTGAGCAGTAACGTTGATAGTGATTGTTTACCTCGCCTTCCCCATAAAAGTTGGTTTCGTCAGTGAACAACACGTGTCGTAAGAAGTTTGGTTACTCTCGCACTAATTAAGAGCCCTTTTGCAAACTGTAACCGCCAATCAGTGTGACTCTCCGAGAGCTGATGTTGGAACCTTAGCTTGTGTGGGTGCCATTGTTGTGTCTGCAACACGCGCAGGATTGAACGCTTACTGACATTGGATATTGCTGATTACCGGCGCGTACTGCGATGTGGACATTTCCCAACAGATGCCACAATTACTGTTAAAGTTTCTTCGTTGGTTACTGTTGTTGGACGTCCACAGGGTGGCTTGTCTGACACAGAACCTGCTAAACGAAATTTTCCGATAACTTCTAAACAGTCACTTGTGAAATATCATTTCTCTCAGGATACCGGGCATTGAAGTGAGCAGAAATCACACTGGTAACTCGTCCACCACCCATTAAGCCAATATCAATCCGTTCCTTTAGTGTAAGTGCTATTGCGGATGACATGCAACGTTAAAGAAAATTGATCACCATCTTGCAATGTTAAAATTGAAGAAATTATAACTCCTACATAAATACAGATGTCGCAAAACGAATTTCAAAAGTGCATTCCTCACAAAAAGCCAGTGTGCAATGATGTGCGTCATAACCGTATACACATTTGAAATACTTAACCAATTTTCAAGATGGTGAATTTCAAAATGACTCCGCTGTTGCCATAGTCACTATGAGTTATGCTCCCATGGATAGACACTCTTTACTAAACGACATTATGATTCATGACACTGTTCCACTTTTATAGGGGTGTATCCAGACTTTAGCCTATCCTGCATAACATCACAATAATATAAAAAGTGATATAAGTGAACGTAACGGAAGCAGAAGTTATAACATTGGAACGGCAAGTTCAACTAAGAAGTTCAAGAGCACTAAAGAATATAACACCAATTCAGATTATGAACTGTACCCTTTTGTAACCAGGCCACACAGAAGATAAATACATTTTTTTAATCCACTCAATAGAAGAGTTTAAAATTGATATACTATATTTATATAATAATTGATAACCAAGATTCTGAACCATTTGTGGTGTTCCTGATTATTTGTATATTTCTTATGATTGTAAACAAACTGAAGACGTTCAAAGTTAAAAATGTACAGTAAAAAAGACATTTATAACCAATAATGATGAGCATATAACTTACTATTAAATTTAAAGGATGAATTTACTATTGATCTTATTTTATAGAATAGTGTTGAAAAATAATATTACATCTGGTGCAGAGAAAGCAAAATAATGTGTTAAATTTATATATAATATGTTCTTAAGTTCTTTTTATCTAATTTAATATAATTGTTACAGGAAAGATTGCCTGTGCTTCCGAGAAGAGAACACCATCATCAACACGTTTGTATTTCTATCGTATTTTATTTTTATCCAATTAAATATGTTTCGATTATCTTAAATTCATGGATGTTGGAAAGCTACTGTTATATATGGATGTAGTACGTCAAATCTAATTAAATCAATTAAAAATAATTTTGAAGTAAGCCCATCAAGAACAGTACGAATTACTACAAAAGGTTTTATGTCCAGCAGGTCATATAAATTAAGTGCTGTTTAATTATACATGTCTCCATTTCCAACTATCTTGTCCGTAGTTTGTCGACTAACCTTTCTGATATAAACAGGGTTTTTCAGAACAAACCGACAACGTTTGAAGGTGATTCCTGACCCCAAGATAAGACAAAGAATGTAGACCAACCTGTTAGCACAAATACTTTCTCCGCAGTTATTGGATGACAAAAACATGAAAAAATAAATGTAAACGCAAATAGCTCCCGAAATATGGGATAACGCAGTAGGGTCAAGACTTTATTTAGGTACTAATACGTGAACTATCCAAAAATACATGTTTCTCAATCCCAATGTACTCACGCAAATTTTTTTTTTATAAACGGAATTTCGCTATTGACATATAGTTTGAAATGCTGACTAACTAGCTCTATAAAAATTGTTGAGGAAGTACCGTAGGATTCTTAAACGTGGATATTTGGAAAGGGCACATGCCATTTAGTAAGTGAAATCTTAATCCAACTATGTTAGATAACATATTTTTGGAACTATGCTTCTTGAAAGTTCGTTTTTTCGTGTTTTCGGCAGGCTATAACTCCGAAAGGTATCATTTATGGACCGAGGTTAGTCTATACTATTTGTCTTATTTTGGTTTGAGGAATCAGCTCCCTTCAGATTTCATATGTGTTTATTATCTGAATCTTTCAATAAGCTTTCAATAGAAATTGTATAACCTCATATTCTTGTGGAAATGTTGCGTTCATAATAATGGGCATGACATTCAACAAGTTTATTGCATACTGCATTTTTCATGATATTATTTTTGACCTATTAGAAGCTTCAAAACTCGCAGACTAAATAGAATAATAAGCAGACGTGAAGTAAGTAACGGTGATCTCTTGCTATTTGTCTAGGAAATTTATGAGTTACATTTCCATATTTAACATAACTTCTTCTCGTAACTAATTTACATTTCAATATTCAATAAAATGCGGTCTTCTTACTTCATTAGCTTTCAATTCATTTATTTGTCATAAAGACCAAACTGACAGTTGAACTTTGAATTTTTATACCTTAGTAATTCGTTTCTTCAATGTCAAAGTGAATATAAGTGACATTTATTCTTTGGTTTTAACATCCGATGATTATGCCCTTTAAAGCTAAAGGAGACGGGTGACCTAAGCGAGATAAATGTTGATGGAAGAATTGTTGGAATGGATTTTTTTAAGGAAACGAGAGTATCCCAAGCAAACTCAAGAACATGACAACACAGCACAAAGAAGTGAATATAAAATATACAGTAATTGTTACAAGAATTTTCATTCATATGTGGAATTGATTCATTGTGAAAATCATATTAAATACTTATTCAGTTTAAATATTGTAACATACATTAAATGTGATTTCACTTTTCTATATAGGTTAATCTTCGATCTGGATCATCCACATCAGTAAGTAATTGATAAGATGTATCAACAAGGATCTTATGTAATAGGATAAACATTACGTAGAAAATTGCAAAATTTTTTTTTGTCATAATACATTCTGGGTAATAATTTCCGGAGAAATGTTGAACATATGCCTACTAATAGTTTTGCAATCATGACTTGTAACATAATTAAGAAATTATTCGAGGAATAGTAGTTTATTCACGTGGATTTTAAAGCTGTTATTTTCCTATTCAACTATTTCTTGATATTATGTTACTTAAGGTTGCGTTAACATTTAAATCGCTGTACCAATTGCTATATGTTTATTATTTTACAATAGTGTTTAATTATTAAACAACAAAATCCGAAACAATATCGAATCATGAGAAAGAAATATGATGCTAATATTAAACTGAAGACGGAAATTATTTTTTTAAAAATAATATGTCACACAATATATGGATCTGGTTACTAATTTTAGTTCGTTTGTAGGAATTCGGTTGGGTTGCTATTAAAGTCGTTTCTTTCAATCCAATGAAAGTGAACAAACAACATACACTAAAGGGTAAAGAAACGAATACAATTCATGAAAAAGATAAATAGCAAAATTATATCTAGGGAAGTCAGACAATTGTATTCACAGCAATGAGTATGAAGTTCTAAACCATTATGCAGAAGATTCATATTTCTCATGGGTGAGCAAAAATATCATAGTTTAGAAACCACACTAATCGTGATTATACGTATGTTACTGATTTTAAAATTTATGAGTTTATTACTTCCATTATATTTATCTGTAACTTATTATATTTGTTTGCAGAGTATCATACACATATTCCTTTTAGTTTTGGAATCTTAAAGACATTGATTAATCTACAGAAAAAAATAGAATCAACTATATTTCTATAAAGAAGACATGCTCTGAAATTGAGTGCTAACACAGTCATTTATTCCATACAATTGGGAATCCACATTGACACCAGCAACTATGAAATCAACTAAACAATATGAACATTAATATATTATCTAAATAGAGTATAGGGCATAGTATATTTTATGCTTTATCAACATTACACAACTCTAATAATTGTACCATTATAAAATCAATATATAAAATAACATATTGATTAATGTACACGTGATTATATTAGTCTCTACGTTACCACAGCGGAAATTTTCTTGAAGTAAGTAAAAGCTAAACAGTGTAAACCATTTAAAGATTTCAAGAGTTGTTAACACATTTTTAGTACTGAAATCGTTTGCTACGGCTGTACAAGCCAAACTCAACTTTAATCTCAATGAGGTGTAGTAAAATATATTTTGTTTATACTGCATATTTAACGAGGTATTATTTCGTTCTTAGATATCAGTAGGACACATTATCTTTTTTTAAAAAATCTAGTTTTATTTACATAATCTAGAATACAAAACGAAAAATGAATTGAAATCTTTAAGTTTAATGCCCCACGGTTATGCCGGTTAAGCGAAAGGAGACGGTCATAATGAGAAATGAGAGAAATGGTGACATGAATAAAGTGGGAGGAAACGGGAGAACCTCGACAAAACCCACGAGCATGGTGTTTGTTCACCACAAAGTCCACATGGCGCGAGCTGGGATCGAACCACGGACCCCAAGCACCGGAGGTGAACGCACTACCACTGATCCACCGCACCTCCTAGAATACAAAACGAGTGTTATATAATGATATACAACATTAGTAGAAATCAAGCATATTCATTTTATAATTATTGTTTCTTAATAGTAATAAGAATTTATTAGAAGAGTTTCACAATTTTTAGATACATAAGTAGAATTAAATGTACAAACTATAACATCACAATAGCATAAACATTTTTCAATATTTCTATTGAAAATAATATGTGCTGTGTTTCTCTCTTCAGGGTGCCTTCACATATGCACAACGCTTTTCCGACAAAGTAGCAGTAAGTTGTAGATTAGAACATGCCTTAACTTTTGTATATACTTAACGCAACCTTACAAACCCATTCGAAAGTTTTTTTTTTTCGGAATAAATAAGCCGACAATGCGTGATGGTAATCTGAAGTATTGACTTGTTTTTGAAAGAGGTGTAACATACTATTTTAAGTAATATCTATAAAAACATATTTGAACCCAGTGTTATAAGAAATTAGGTCACGATCTAAAAGTAAGACTTATAATAAAATTCTAAGTGTTTTTGTACAAATAAATCTACGAATAAACACATCGAACATTGTCTATAAGAAACCACTGTATTTGTTAATTTTAATTTTTAAACTAAACATAACAAGATACTTTGCAATGCTGTACGATAAAAGTATATAATAGCACAAACACGTAGCAGCTTTAATACACTAAGTATGTCTTGAGCTGTAATTCACTATTTCTGGGTACTTTGGAGTTTGTTACCTCTTATATACCTTCCGAAGATCGAAATTACAAAAGAGCAAATGGATGACGTAAAATTTGAAACGGACAATACACAAGATATTAGAAGCAGGTCATTGAAGCAGAGAAGAGAATATTAGTGAGGAAATGGAAATAAGAAAGAGAAATCTTGCAGGGCGGAGAAAAAGTTGTGAAAGCAATGAATGATTTCCGATACATAAAGAATGAGGAACTAATTTGCTTAACCCTTAAGTACTATGGACGAAAATAATCACGTACTTACTATGGAACGGTCTGTCAGACCGCATTGTAGTTTCACATTTCCTGAGTAGTAGTTTCATTGCTTATGTTTAAAAATGATATCCTACATATCTTAGTTGCTTATAGAAAAGTAAAACATAGTAATTTCACGATGTAAAAAAAGCTTTATATTTTTAAACAATGAGAAAGAGAACATAGTCAAAATTTGCAACAATGCTTTCATTGTTATACTTAAATTGTAATTGCTGAAATATTCAATTTTTTCTCCGTTTCTATGTAGTCAAAATAACACTAATTTAAAATACACTGTTCTTATAGATGCACTGAGAATAAAAAAAAGCAGTAATAACGGAGAAAAACATGGAATTTTAGCTTTTTTAAACTTACAGGAAGGTACTGTTATAGTTGTACTCTTACAATTTTTTTTTATTTTTTTTATTTTTTTTGTAGTTTAAAGGTAATGAATAAAACTTATTTTTAGTTCTTATATGATGGAGAAAGTAAAGAACTTTACGTTTTGACAGTAACGAAAGTAACTTTTCTGACAGCATGCACTATCTTCAGGTAGGCACTTATATCTTCTTTTTCTGCACTGCAAGGAAATCGGTACCCCACACTTCTGACACGAATGCGTATCTTTGCTTTGCGCTTACAACTCAATTGACAGAAGACTATATTTTCCTTTTGAACTCCTTATGCGCGATGGTGGGAAACTCACTTTCAAGCTCTTGATTGAAAAAATCAGCTCTCGTGACAGATGTCCGATGAAAAATCTACGTACTTTGTGAGGACTAACAAGTCCTTTTGCCAACGTATTCATGAAATCACGTCTTGTCATCACTGCGGACTTAGCGTAGACTTGATGTAAGACATACGCATTGACACCACACGCAACATCCACCAGCATAAAGAAAATTGTCAATGGCTATCGTCTTGTTCGACGACTTGATGTGTAATCTGTACATTTTTTGTTTAGAGTATACACTCCGCCTTTACTCATGTTATAAAATGTGATTATTTCAGGTTTTCCAGTCTCTGGGTCATTATTTGATGTGTGGTGCAAGACGTGCCACACGGTAAGACACAAAAACTGCTAATAATCAGTAGATAACGAAAGACAACTGATCAGCAAAATACTCACGTAACTACTATAGTACGTCTCTGAGACCGCTCGACCCCTCCAGCGCCGCACACAGGGCATCAATTATAACACGGACTTCACAATACATAACCATTTGCTAGACAGGAAGGTAGACGAAAAGATCCACTTGTAGTAGTGAGACTGTGGAAAATATAATGATACGAAAAGTCGCAGCGGTCTGAGAGACGGTCCATAGTACCTACGGGTTAAAGAAAAAGAAAGGAAAATTAAGATGAAAGAAGAAGAACAAATGAAAAAATGAACACAAACAAGGTTAATTAAAGGAGAATAAATGTATTCTGCAATATATATATTTGGACAATTGTGCAGCTAAAATGTGAAAGTGATAACTCACAAGAGTTTCCTTTTAATGAAGTTGCGGATTCTATTTGAAAGTTCATCTCTGGATGATATGTAAAAGCTGACCAACTGCCAGGTAGCAAGAAGGACTGGAAGTGTGATGAACACAAATTAGGTGTTAGTGGTTTGACAAATTTCATAGTTTTGCTCAGTGTGTTGTTCTGTTTATTATAAACCAGAACTAATAGAAAAGACCTTTATAAGTAGGTAGTTTTAGTGGAAAGATGAATGATGTTACCATATATAGGAACAATATAAAAATATAATGAAATGATAATAATGGATGATTGGTCTGCTTACGCCTCATCTAAGTTATCGAAGAATTATACCAGCTAATATTGTATGAGCTTTATTAATTCGGGAACGTGGTCGTCCTTATGACATATACCTCGTAATTCGAAAAGAAGAACACATTGAAAATGTATCTAATTTATGACATAACTTGATACACATGTGGCACATTACTGTGTAAAGGTCATCTGCCCCCAGCTATTAGTTCCATTAAATAACTACAGCTGTGCCAATGTTGCTGAGGACAAAATAATGACTCCATAATTGCAGACGTGGTGTGGGCTGCAATATACAAAACGAGAATCTATCTTTGCAGAGTACTGCGTATCCGCTGTAAGTAAAACAAAACGCCGCTTCGTCGCAAGAATATTTATAATTCGTAACCAGGGATTGTAAATAATGGACCACAAATTTGATATTTGTTATATAAGGAATGCTATTCATGTTGAATGCACCACACAAAATTTCGAACTATTGTACTCATGTTGAATGTATAAAATAAAAGTTGGAGCTTTCTTCTATCCAGCAATGAATAGATTGTGTCTCTGCCATTCATTTATTTTTTAAAAGATATAATCTTATTTTTGGGATAAGCCCGGATAATTATTAGAAAGAAAAATGGTACTTCTATAATTTATTGCCTGGGTATTAACATATACTTTTGATATTGAAGATGTCACAAAGTTGAAGCTCTGCCCCCTTTTAAATCTATCAATTATTCATGTGCAAAAATTACATAACATTATTAATGCAATAATGTAAAGTTACAAATCCAATACTCAACAATGCACTTGCTAACACCTAAGGTAATATTTTAGTCAGTATTGCTAATGTGAAAGGATATGTTCAAAAATATGTTTCCTTAGGATATATATATGGTTAGATGGTTTTAGAACAAATAATTTACTAGGGAAAAATATGATAAGTCTTTTTTACTTTTGTTCTTAACAACCAAGGAACTTCATGTGTGGTAGTGTTCAAGTTTATAACACGAACAAAATTGTACCGTGTCCTGCAAAAACGAACCAAGCGCCACTTTCATACTTTTAAGAAAATTACGTATAACTTTTGATGTCCAGCATTAATGTAGGCGTAATCGAAAGTGAAATTATGTTTCGTTTTATGGAAAGGTGTTGGTTTTCCTCTCCTTTCGATTGTGCAAAACGTTCTAATGCTTATCAGGAACCAATCGTCGCATTTACGTAGATTTTCAAACTTTGGCGCTTGGTTCATTTTTGCATAACACGGTACAGTTGTCTCTTTGGTGAACATTCTTTCCAATTCTAATAGTTTTATCTATATTAGCAATTTATCTAGTACTTTGTCTTGCTCTTTGGCTAAAAGTGGTGAGAAACAAGTAGCGCAAAGTCACGTATTTACCTTGAATGGTGAAGGTTCTCCTATACAAGAGAAGGTTTCTAATTCATTGCTACCACTTAGTGACGCCTTGCATGGTCATCCAAAAGAAAGATGTGATGCATAAGGTGCACAGGTCGTTCTGTAGAAATAGCATATTTTATTGTTATCAATGGGTAAAAATACTGTATTCCAGTGTATCTTACAATCTCCGTAATTCCTAAACGCAGATAGAGCATCACGTCTGAACTTTCAGCAAAACTGCGAAAACGTTATCATCACTATCTCACCATTACGTCATCGAATCACTGATAGAGTGTTCTTCCATTAGTCCGAAAAGTTCTTCCACCTCCGTTTCTTTTCTTTTTTTTTTTTTTTTGGGAGGAGAAGGTAGGACAACTTACTTTCAGACATACTTTGTATAAATAAATAATTGTGAGGAACCTGAAAACATGTATGATTAAATGTTGTGTTTGTTACTTTAGGTCGCAACAAAATCACGAATCCAATTGCCCCCTTTACCGAAGTCGCCATCTGTAAGTATTGTAAATTAAATTTGATGACATATTTATAACTATTAAGCATTCGTGTTTCGTAAATATACGTTTATAGTAACCTTTAGTTAATTGAATCCACGTCTGTGTCTTAAATAATGTAAACAGTAGCATTCTGTAAGATAAATAGTAAGGGAAAAAGTGTAAATACGTACAACACTTTCATTGTTTAAATCTAAAAGAAATGGGTCTGTTTCTTTTTTTATTTTTTCATAATACCTGCTCCAAAAGCTTTACCAGTTGTACAAAATACATAGAATCCATAATCGTTAAAATCTAAATAACGTATGAGTTTGCATGTGGCAGTAATTGACAGTTCGCACTTACTCGTATATAAAAGTTTGTTACATTTCTACAATTTGATGATATTTATAGTAAAATTCGTTTTTTATAGTAAAACATATAACATTCAAAAGAAATGAAAACATTACGATTCCAAAACGAAGAAAAACGAACATTGTTTCACCCCTATTTTAAGAACCAAAAGCAGTTTTTCTACCGAGTCATCAATATTATTTATAATCCTTGTCATGGTATCGCTAAGATGTTTGAATTGATTCGTATAAATTTCCGTTTATGTTGCTATATGGTAATAATTATGTGATGCTATTGAAGATCCTTATAAAGTGGAAACTCCTGAATTAATTAAGACCCGTACAAAAAGACTTCACGACATACAGTTTGAGAAAAAGAGGCGTATTTCCTATATATGCACTTACAATGTCAATGTGAGGTGTCTTCTACCTAACCAGTTACATTCAGCTTGGAAGAAAGATGATTTTGTTTTATTTGCAATGCTCAATTAATTTTGATTCACTGTTACTTTCCAGTATCTTTATATAAAATAATTCTTCACTATTAACAATTTTGTATGTAAGAATGTATTCAAACTATTCTATTAAGATTGAGAATATGAAATACATATTTCAATTCAAAAGTTTAGAAACGTATTATGTATTATGTACAATCTATAGTAAGAAACATATTAGAAAACCATTATTAATCATAACAATATATATATTATGATTTAATGAAATGGAATGTTTCAGTAAATGATATTATTTAATAGCTTAAAGAATATAACACAGTATTCGCTACAAAAATGAAGCAAAACAGTATTGTTAGTAGTATGCACCCGCCCAAAATGTTAGTGTCTTTCTTTCTCCAAAGTAATAGTGTAACATTTCGAATAAGTATATTCAAACTTAAATATTGAGTCACTGTGTTACAGAGAAAACTGTATAGTGAGTCTGATATCAGATAAGGAATTTAAAGCCATTGTCTGCATACAAATATTTTAATAAAATATTGCAGTTGCAACAACGTATATAGAGAAGCAATAACAATGTCCAACTTTTAAAAACAACAAATTTTAATAAAATGTCAATGACACCCACCAAGAAAGTAGTATTACAGTATTTTGTATATTAATAAACATCTACACTATTATACTTTATTTATAAACAAGAAACACGAAATAACAATATTATTAGCCTATGGTATATAGCAAATTAAACGTATTAAAGTTGAAGTTTTGATAATAGTAATTAACGTAATTAGTTCAATATTTCGTCATTTGAAAACATAAATGGTTAAGATAAATCTTACAGATTTCGAGAAAAAGAGTAATTCAGTTCATCTTTTAATTATTTATAGGAAGCAGTTAACTTAGTGGACAAGATATTTGATACTCTTGAGCAGGTATCAGATACTGCATCCAAGGTACAGTAGTTATTCTGAGTTTTCTTAGTAATAATTTAAACATTAGTATTGTTAAGTTTCTTGACTTTGGCCGGTACTGGGACTAACGAGTTTTATCTTTGCTTCTTAGTTTTCAGCTTGAGTCTGAAAATATTTCTTATATCTTTAAAATTATCACACACACACACACACACACAAATATATATATATATATATATATATATATATATATATATATATATATATATACATATATATCTGTTGTTGTGTTAGCACATTTCTGAATTTCGTTAAAGTACTTAAAACTGCTGTAATGGGCACAACAAATATTTAATTATTCAAGTGTTGATTCAATGAATACTTTATTTATAAATTTAATGATGATACTGAAGTGAAAATGTAGGATAAGCAATTATACTGATGTTCAAGCTAAATGTTTTATCTGTAATTGTTACATTATTTTTCAGTATATCCAAAGCTACAGACCTGATCTGGAGCAATTACGACAGGCCTTTCTTGCTGAAAGTAAGGTATGCATTTTACAAGTTTTATTTCCTTTCCAAGCATATGTTTACTTGCCCTATTTACACTATTTACTGCACGGCATATGATCAAGACCATGAATTATGTCTTTCTTTGTGTTTTCCATCGTGTATAATTTCCATATATTCCTTGTTTCATTCTTCATGCCATCATTTCTTCCTATTCAGGTTCTCTGTACTTTATACTTTTTTTCCATTTTACGGTTTATCCGCCGCTGATAAAGGCATCTAAATAAAAAAAATACGGAGAAATGAACAGAATACGACGAATTATCATCATGAGAGTAACACTAAAGATAGTGAAGGTCATTAGTGTAGTTCGTTTAATAAAGGAGAAAACCAATGTTAAATTCTGGATTATATGAGTTCGCGGTTTGATACGATGCGATGTGAATAGGCAGTTGAGCATAATATCTGGGTGCCTACTCTACCTATTACATTATTAATTTACGTACGATGTGTATCCTGCTGAAAAGGACAGAAATACATAAATGTAAAGAGGAAACTTGTAGAAGTGGAGTTGCGTGTGAGATAAATGTAGTGAATTGGGACAAAGTTTTGGATGATATAATATGCTTGAGGGGGCATAAATTTGTCAATTCCATGCAAGAAGTGGGACATTTGATGTTGCAGTAGAATTGTTATTATAACGAAACTTATCGGGATGTCACAAGATTAAAGTACTGTGTTATAAGATTAAAATACGAAGTGGAAAGCGTGATCCGTATTACATAATACTTAAGAAAAAACACATACCGAAATAAATAGCTTTAATTGCTAGTGCGAAAAAGTTATGATGCGTGCCGCAGAACTTTGCGTCAAACGATGTATGTTTTATGCCGAATGACGAGTTTTACCACTATCCACATTTTGTGCTTATACTCATTCTCTCTGACGCACCTGACTGCTACAAACACACCCCTCGTTGTCATCCTGTTGAACTTCAGCTCTGACTTCTTTAGATATCATTCATGCTTTTTGGTGGGCACCCAGAACAAATTAGTTCGTTTTTAATGCACTCTAGTTCTTTGTGCGCACATCCACACACTGTGTATCAACTCAGCACTCGTGAAATCAATCTGCATCTATTGACTGAGCTCATCATTTAAAAGCACTTTCTAAGGTTTAAGAGTGTACGTGATGCTGAAAGAAATTCTTATTCCCCTATTGAATGGTTAGAGCGCAGGAAAGGTATCTTCGATGTTTTTTTTTTTTTAACTGTTAATGTCCTACGGCCATGACCTCGAGAAAGGTCTTCAATCAACAACGCCCCAGAAGCATGAATGATATAAAGTATGATTATATCCTTCGCCAATTTTTAGTAGGAGTTTCGAAGCTATATCCTACATCACAATGAGAAGGTAAGGTTTCATTATTTTACGGCAGCACGGTTTCGTGCATTATGCATGATTCCATCACTCAGCGACTCCCGCAAAGCTTGCCCCGTGCAATACAGTTTTGCACTGAATTACCTGTGGGTTCAGAACGTATAGAGACTCTCTCTCAGGTAATTGCCCAATCACTCCAATAAATGCACTCAACATTACCGTCTACGGTATAGATTTGGGAGACTGCATCCGTTAGAACATCTGAAATCCAATGTTCAGAATAGGTGAAAGCATCTTCTACTCCCATATACTTGTCACATTGAAGGTCATACGCTTACATTACAATTGCAAGCTTTCTGGAAATAGAACAGAAAATTACATATGGTTTTAGTACCTATTTATTATTAAAGTCAACCGTACCTTAAGAATTACATGAGATACTTGTACAATTTTCGCCCAAATTATGTGATTAACTCGTGGAATAATAAATGAATATTCAAATATCTTCAATGTCTCAGGCCTGTTTCGCACGAGATTATGTTCAATCTCGAAGTACAAGTCCTTGCTCTTCTTGATATCTGCTTAATCTTCTAACAACAAATGTTCGCATCGCCTACTCAGCCAACGAAATATTTTGCCAATATCATATCTACTTAGTAGCGAGAATGTGTTATGTTCGATTCAATGCACAACGAACAGTAGAATAATTTCGTCGGAAGGCAGTTTACTTACGTCACCCTCGCATTTTGCTCAGTTCGGAAATTAATTCTTTGTTCGCTGAAAGGTATCTCTTTCCCACATGTTTTTATCACAAGCTTGGGTGTGTCGAAGTTTAATGTTAATATTAATTAGTTATGTGATAGTAAAGTATACTGAAATATCGATTGTTATATTCCAGAAATTGTTTGTATAATATCACCTTTTAACTTGCGTTATGCACATTCGCATTTGTATAACTTTTATGTATTAGATTATTAATTCAAATTCTTTGTAATTTCATTAGTCATTGTTCACAGCAACACATACACAAATTTTCCGAACGTTCTACACACATCAGTTGTCTTCTTCCTTTTCTTCTACTAATGTTTTCTTTGGTACCATCTAATGGGATCATAATCGACGAACGGAACACATAGGGCGAACTAAACAAATTCGGATTATCATCATCACTGAACACCAAGCAGAACATTTGCGTTCGAGTGAAAAAATGAAATTAGGTGCAAATTTCGAGCAGTTACGATTTTTGTCATTTAAATGTAGTGCGTAGTTTGCAAAACTAAAAAATTAGAAAGTACTAATTTGGCGCAGTAATAGTATATAGGTGAAACGGTTGTAGGAAGTAACAAAACAACAATGACAGTAAGGAACATTTGGTATTAACATTTAACAGGGAAAACCTGAAATGAAATAGGGGTTATTGCAGGTATAGTATATGAAAGTAAGAACAGATAATTACTACTGCAACGCTGAGAACATGTTCATGTAAATGTTATTCTGGGCCGCCATCTGAAGCAATTGACTACATTCTACTTACCTTAGCTTACATAACAATTACAAATGGCTGAGTAGAGCAATGTTTATTTATAAAAATAAATGCGTGACACTTTCGCCAAGTAACAGAACAGATTGGCTTCATTAGACACTGTCACTGTCAAAAAAAGAGGTGTACTAATGTCAAAAAAGGATAAACATCAAGCCAGGTAAACCATTATTTGTGAGAGACAAAAAGAAGAAATTTGATTGGGTGATTGTCGCATTCGACGAGCCATCTTTTGACTGTATGGACACATTCAAGTCTAGATGCACTACATGTTATGCTCATTTGAAATTCCTGCAGTTTTTCTTCTTTGTACGGTACTATATACATTTAGATAGTAAAGGTACGTAGTGCATTATTCATTAATATTTTATCGAAATTAAGAATTTTACTTTCTTCTTATGTGTAACGTTTGTCTCTAAGTTTTGAAATTAAATGAATCATTTCAGTTTAACATTCGACGTAATGTCCGTTAGGCTAAAGAAAACATATATATTTTTCCTTTGTCGTACGCAATTGAGTTAATATTTGATCAAACTGATATTTCTCATAATATTTTCATACATAAGCAGCATTGTTTTCTGCTAACTAATCACATTACATGTTATCGTCTGCGTACAGAACAAATGAAATTATATATTTGTTTTACGTCAAATAGTTAAGTACGCTAGGCTAGGGGACGGAGCTGATGAGGAAGAAATGTAATGGCCGAATGACAAAAGTGGAAGGAAACGGAAGAACCTCGATAAAACCTGCGATTTTTACACTATCATGTTATTTTAAATATTTTGCTATAAAATCGACTATATTTTTCCTATATAATATTGGTTTATATTACATTTATTTTCATACTTCTACAGTACGTCATACTGTATAACCGTTATTTCAATCTATTACATACATCATTATAAGAATTCACTTAGAACATTACGCTTATTTAAAACTATACTTAGAATGTTTGAGAATTTTTTCTCTAATCTCTCTCCTTTTTTTGTTCTTGCTTATATACATTTTATAACGATATTATCTAGAATAAATATTTAAATCATACTTTGGAATTTCCTTGAACAAGTTAATTATCAACTTCTCAATTATAGTGGAACTATTGTGTATTTTAATATAGTGTGATAAATAGCTATAACATGACGTGCCTCGTATATACATATATGTATGGTATTTCATGTTCCTATAATTTATCTACACTTATGTTGAAGTTGCTGCATAAAATAACATTTTTTTATTTCAGCAATATTCCAGTATTGCTTCACAAGTGGGAGAAGATTTGCTAGCCCTTCAGGGTAGAGTTGAAAATGTTAAACAATCGCTTAAAGCAACTCTTAATAGTGAGGATGGGGTAAGTGCGTTTTTTAAGTGTTGGACATTTCTTGGAATGTTAGACAAAATTGAATATTCAAGATGAGGTAAAAATTCATGCAATGCTTTTGACACACATTCTCTTGAGTAGAGGAGACATTATGAACACTACAGTTTATCCTTCACGGTAGTTCTTTTTATATAAGACATAAAGCAATAAATTGCCTTTCCAAAATTTGATTCATATCATATACAATTAGTAATTCCCTTTGTTTTGTATTAGCACAAAATATTCACAATTTATATATTGTTTTTCAAATCTTGATCACCCAATAAAATATATCCAAAGCACATCTTTGCAGTAATTATGTTTGGCATGACTCTTCCAATTGACATAAACAGCCAACAGCAATTCTAAATTCGTACAGCAGAGACATTATAAATTTGCTGCAAAAAGTTCCAAATTTTGGATCCTAATTAACTGTGCCATGGTATTAATGTGGTAATAGAATTACAAATCCAAAAACGTGAGATCTGAAGAGTAGAATTTACGAGGCTCAAGTTCCTTTTCAAGGAATTGTTATTTCAGAAGCTCCGATATGGGGATAGTTTCTATCCTACTGGAAGAACGAGTTAGTATATTATTTAACGATATTAACAGTAATATCTCCGCTTGCATCACACGCAGGTACTGGAAAACAATAGTATTTTATTCGTTTACTACATTTACGTAAACCCGTATCTGAACGTAGAGTAACACATTCGTTATTTTAACCAGATTAATAGATAGTTTCCCTACTGCAAATTCAATTAAAAGAGTTCGAAGGTATGGATCAACCCTCTGTGATTCTGCAACTTGATTATATATGAATTCTACTTCATATTGAAAAGTAACTTTGATCGGTTATTTCCTTTGTCCATTTCGTTACACAACTTGAGAAATTAGCCTTAACAACAATTATGGTTACTGCTGTCACAGACGTGTTGATCACTACAAGACTCATCATAAATAGGCTTTATCTAAAAGATCATGCTAATCAGTTTGGACACATCGTTGTGGGAAATAACCTCCTGATCAAAGAGCAGCATGCTAACATTTTGATTAGAATTGCGTTCTCTAAATATCATAATTATCTTCACATGTAGCATGATCATCAAAAAGTTTATTTTGTCCACTAGCGGTTCTAATAATAATACTGGTCATTATTACTTAACAGTTTCTAATAGGATAGATCAGTAAATGATACTGTTTGGTAAGCGAAAGTTATATATGTAAAAATAAAACAAGATAAAAACTAAATTGCTAACTGGTTACTGACTTTAAAAACTATTCTTGTTACAAACAAACTTCACGTACAAAACGGTTTCAATGCCGATCTTCCAATTAGAATAAAAAGATAAATTCAGGTGTCAGACTCAATCCTGGCAGACTCGCTGGTCAATTGCCTTTTCTTCTTCCCAATCTGTGAAACTATATTTACGAGGAATGTCAAAGTTTCATGTACTATGATTATATTCCTACGTTTTGTTTGTGCTGCAATTACGTATTTATTGAACAATCTTTATAAAACCAATTATAATGTTATATTTTGAGTACACAGTATTATTTCATGAAATAACTTACCTAATACAAATATTCTTTATTAATGAAAAAACAGTATTTATGTTGTTTAATATAGTTAGATTCATTATGAAGATATTATTTAACAGCATTTATTTTTATTTGTTAAATAATATGTCCTTTAACTTGATATTATGTAGTTTTTAAACATCACTTATAATCTCCATATTGACATTATTGTTCAGCTACCTTTTTCCGCAGCTACATATCTTATGTCCGAGTTAATTATTCTGTAACAAAAAATGAACAACACAAGAATGTTTTATATAAATAACTGTAGAGAACGTTATTGTTATTTAAAGTTCTTGGTAGCCTTATTATGTGAAAATAATTCATACATAATTGAAACAAGTAGCGCTATGTGAATCACGTGCGTTTCCACAATTTTCGTTAGTAAAGGTAGATTACTAGTAAGCTGAAATCACAAGAAAACTGATGAAAGCATGAAGACAATGGTGCATTGACAAAATTGTATGAATAGATACGTATTCGAGGTCAGTGACATATATTATTAGGTCACAAATAAAGAATGACAGATCCAATATAGTGAGAAAAACTTTTTTTAAAATCTACAAATACCCTATAATGTAGTCTCATATTTTTAAGGTTAGTAATAATGATTATGATGTCAAAATAAAATTTGAGAATACCGGATCCAATATGTCGGGAAACTTTTTGACAAATCTGTAAATAGGCTAAAAACTGGGTTAGTCATATATTTGAAATCACTCATAACGATTATAAAGACGGCATTCCAGCATTTGCAATCATTATGAAATACACTGCAGTATAACAAGGTAACATATGTTTTTATCGCTACCATAGTTTCAAAATACTATAAAAATAAACATGGCATTGCTAATATTTCTTGTGAAACACGTACTGTACATTTACAAGGGCAAATATGGGCAGATGTTTTTTGTGAATTCCGTTACCTTATACTATAGCGTGGGTCGTAAAATCAATATATTGATAAAAATATGTGGAATAGATAACTAGTTTATGCATTTATTTAGTTTTTCCTTTAATTTCTCGTTACCTTTTATGTTAATTTTTAATAACTCTAGTAGTTCTTTTCAGCGTAAAATATCTAAATTTCGATTCTACATATCGTCATCTATTATAAACAGTTTTGCATAAAAGAAGCTGAAAATTAAGAAAGATAAAAATATTTGAAATCAAAGTGGTTTTTAAAAGTATAATTTCATTACATCCGGAAAGTTAAAACGTCCTCTTTAGAATAACTATCTGTTCCACATGCATAGAGAATAGAAACGGACGTTTTAAGGAAATGTGATATTTCGCAAATTCTAATATGGGACCCAAGATTTAAACATTCTGTCATCGACATTTTACTTTTGACCAGCTCTTTGGAATTTCAGCCCACTGTGAGATGTCCCGCGTTATTTTTGAGATATTTCAATTAAATGGTGATGACTTCAATATATAATCAACAAAGTAAACTGTTCTTCTAGGAAATTGCTTACATACTATTAGTTTTCTATTCCTCTCATTTAAAAAAAATATTAAACATAATATATAATTATATTGCTGATATTATTTAATAATTTAAACGTTCATAATGTATTGTCCTTCATTTTCGTGTAGTTACAGGAGAAAGGTTTTTAATTACTCAATATATTTTTAGGTATAATTAGACAAATATTATAATTTGTTAAATAATTTGTTTTATTTCCTTTTCGTCTTTTACAGACAGACGATGATCACGTATTGTCAGAATTTGAAAATGTGGTAGCGGATCTTGCAAGAACCAGAACGGTGAGAAATCTGTAATATTTTCAACATACCTCCACAAGTGAAGGTGAAACATTATAAAACAGTGGATAAAATGTCATTTACTTCACAAATATTTAAAAAGTATATATCTATATATACATATATATATATATATATATATATATATATATATATATATATATATATATATATATATATATATATATTCCTTACAAAATGGCACACACACATTATGAAAGTTGCAATACATCTTATGTACACCGATATTTGTCATCCGTATATGAGGTGAAAAATGAAAATCTGCTGTATATTTGACTGTGAGTTGATTATAGGAATGTTGCTTTCTTTCAAAATTGGTTGAAGAAAAAATAATATACATTGATCGCTGAATATGTCTATCCATGATCAGTAAATCGGACATGTAAGGTTCGTTGAACGTTGAATGCATAGGCCAGTGAAAATCTTAATTCGCGTTCTAGTTTTAGCGCTTAACACCCTAATGTTTGAGGCTCAGAGTTCGTTTATTTACTTGCTAATTTCGTTTCGATTTGCTGATTATATAAAGTCTAAACTATTACAAAGCGTTTGAGGATTAATATTTTGTGCGTAAGCAAGGCTCTTCAATGGCAGTTCGGTGACCTGGCAACTATTTTGATGTAGAGCTGTCTAAAATAAATCTTCGTTTGAATTACAACAATCTAAATCATATATTTTAACGAAACGTTGCATACAAAGATAAATAACTCAATAAACTGTTCTTGGACCATGTAGACATTTAGTCTCTAAAGTTAAATTTCCGTCGAACCATACAAATTCATTGATTGGTTCATCTCAAATAAAGTAAATTAACAATTGTTAAAATTGAATATCGCCCAAATCAGAGTTTTACCTTAAGCATTTCCATGGGCGAAAGAAAATTTACTGAGATATGAACCGCCAACATTTTTTTAAATGTTCTCTTTGAGTTATTTGAAGTATTGTCTTTGCACTAAAAAGTGTGCAGGAATTCTTTATGAGAATATCAAATGAAATTACTAAACTTTAAACTTATGTTCTTTTATTGTCTACATAATAGCTTAATACGCTTTGGAGAATAATAATAATATAATAATATAATAATAATAATAATAATAATAATAATAATAATAATAATAATAATAACATAAATAATAATAATATAAATAATAATAATAATTGTTCTCTCATATTCAACGGACAGTACTTAAGGAGAGAATATACTCTTCACTGAGACAAGGAGTACGATTACACTTACTATGTATATCTGTGAGCATCAATGGACAATGCATAGAAGGAATTAAAACTTTATATATATATGTATAATATAAAATTATGAAGAATTTATGGGGTCACAAAATTGCAGGTACAATTTGTTACATCATTTTAATTACATTACAGTAATGATTTCGTATCTAAGTTTGGAAGGTATTTATTTACCTAATTGGTGAGATCCACATTTAACATGTCTTTCAGAACGAAATGTATATGAGGTATGGACTTAGAGTTTAAAATGAAATTTAGTCCATCGTAATGTGTTTAAATCTCGAGAATCTCCAAGCGAGAATCGAATTCGAAACCGCGTCCAGCAAGAAAAAGGCGTGGCCACAAGATAGCACGTATGGTTTGCAAATTGTAGTCTACTCTCATTTGCGTAACATTTTTTAGTTTAGGAACCAAAGCTATGCATGAGTTGCTTACTCTACTTATCACAGTAAGGACGAGTGTTACTGCGAGACAAATTCACTAGTAAAAATTAAAAATTCCCAAAATTTAAGCAATTAATTTATTATCCATTATTTTGGTAAACAAGGATTAAGAAAAACAATGTTAAGCATTTTGCCTGAAACTAGCAAGTATAGGTATCAGCATTTATCACTCATAAATATATGATATATATGATTAGGTAAAACAAAAATTAGATCGAACAATGCAGGATCTACCAATTGCGATATTAACCAAAAGTAGTAATTCTTTACTCTGCAAATTACATACTATCAATTCTGACTACGTTGGTATTCATCTGATAAGTTTGCATCGAGTATAAGAAATAATGTTTAGTATAGAGACAAAATTCTCGTGGCATAAACTTGAATGGAAAATTACTTACATGGAATGACATATTACGAGGAAGATATTTGTATTGGTTACAAAGCCGAATGATTTCACCTTGGAGAATAAATAAATTGAGGAACAATAATAATTTTCAACCATCCTTAGAGCTGAGGTAAACCATTTAAATGAGTCAATAGCAATTGTGCTATCTTCAAGACCTCCAGTGATTAAGGAGGTGTATTTTCAGGTTGAAAGCAACTTAATCAGTCACTCTGATGCTACTGCTAACTAGAAACTTGAAGAGTTATTAGATTATCCTATACATAAGTTGCTGCATAAGGAAAATATTTTTTGAGACGTTTATTTGTACAAAATTCGTCATGTTTTGCATACAATGATAGGACAAATCAAGTAAGTACTTACATCCAAACTTAAATATTCAGGTTCAGTTCTCTGTAAAGTAGACCTAAAAGTTTGAACACATTGCAATGGCTTGAATTTCATCTTAAGCAGATGTCGACGTCCCATATAACCTCAGTACTGAATGGGACTCTAAATTATCTTTCATTAATAAACAAATTTATCTTTATTCAGGTAGGCAAATCTTACTTCTATTTAATCCAAACGTTGCTTTAAAAATAACTGAGATTTCGTAGAATTTTGTACCTATTTAATATCTACCAAACCCTATGTATGTTTGCAGAAAAGTCTAGAGAAATATGACTAATAGACTTATATTCAACTCCGATGTCTCAATAATTAAATTCCACGAATATGATAATAATATTTAGCTCAATTTATGACACTGCAAATACTATTAATTCTTATTAATCTTAATTAGTTCTTAACTGAATGTAACTGAATCTTAACTGAATAGAGGGAAAAATTTGGAATGGATCCTGATCTCCATACTTAGAATTTCAGATTTGGTAAGATACATAAAACATTGCACATAAAACTAAACAATCCAGTTGCAGCCCCATTCAATAATTATATTTATTAATCTCTCTATGATGGATGTACGTACACACACATATATATATATATATACAAACATACCGAAAAATACTCAAAATGTATTCAGTGTATTTTTTACAGTAATGTTGCTTGACATATCATAAATACATTTAGTTCTGAAAGTGAAATATCAAACCAGAAAATTATTAATTAGCGTCAGTAATATGTATTATGGCTTACCAGCTCACATCAATGGAATCGAACTAAATACAAGAGAGGTAAACCGTAAACTGGTCATAGCCATTCTTTACACTAGCTAAAATGTCCTCCTGCGTCAAAATGGCACTATATGTAAGTGAAAATCTTTTTGTGTCGTATTGGTTAATCTACATTAAGCACACTGTAGAGTTGGCAAAGATTCACTCGAGATTTCTTTCTGAATGCAACAGCATACTTTTCAACAAGTACGATTTGCGTTTAATACGTGTTTCGGTTCGTAAGACCTGCCTTCTATTCGTAGTATGATATAAAAGAATCCGATCCCACTATTGTTATAATAATAATTGGTATTTAGTATATATCTTTAATAATATTACCAATTCTCTTTCCTAATATGTATAGCAAAACATGCTTCTAATTAGCCACTGTAATCACTCACCTACGGAGCAAGTTGACCGTTCTTCGATCACATCTCCTACCAAGTAGAATTTCTTGTAGAAAAAAAAAACGTGTACATCAATTTTCTCTAGCTTTACCTCTTTCCTCAAAATTTGTTCCTCCCAATAGTACGTTGATTACCTTTATTATAATCTCTCTTAACGTCTGGAGACAATTATGGGAATATAAAACCTAAAAGTTTCTCAAACTTCAAATTTTCGTTACTGGTTTAATACATATCAGAAATAAACTTCTACCGTATCAACCATTTCTACATACCGACCATTATCCAGACGCTTTCATTTGCGCCCTGGATGCATGTGATCACAGATTCGATTACTAGTGGAAGAGAAGGTTCTAACATTACGGGGTCCGTTATTCTATCTTTAAAAGTGGGCTTACATCTCATATAACATTGGCGTTGAAATGAAGCACTAAATATCATTCAATAATATCCATTCTGATTCCTAAACCTACTCTGAACTGTCGAAATGGTGACCCATGAAGCTTCCTTTGGTTAAATAGGCAAACATTCATAATAAAAAAAACTTACTGATATAATGAAAGTAATGTCGATCATCTCTATTGGCAAGATGGTTTAATATATATATATATATATATATATATATATATATATATATATATATATATTATGCGTAGTCAAACTCACAGCTCAGCGCAGAAAATCAGATGGCATTTCGGTGGGGATAATTCGGTTCACATTCTATTTTAAGCTGTTATCCAAAGTCATATATAGTATTAGTGTTGAAAGGGACGATAAATTCTACTTTAACTAATTACCTCACAATTCACATCATTCAAAATTAAGTTTACCTTATATTATGATCGCAACATCATGCTCACTGACTTCACAATCACATCATCTAGACAACATGCGATTAAAGTGGTTTGGATATCAGACTTGATAGACTTCATCCTCACTTAACATTACACTAAACTTGACAAGAATGATGGCGGCTGAAAGCGTATTTTGAGCTAATGATCACATACAGAATTAGCTAGAATTTTCCGGAACGAGAACAGTTAACGAATAGAGTAGCCCAGCATTCAAACTTTGCTTACAATCACGCTCAACTGACTTTACAATTTTACAATGACAGGTTACTAGAAGCCGTAAAACTCACTGGCGAGTATCTTTATTTACCAAGAAACACCAGTGGTAAAGATGATTCTGTATTTCAATAGTTTTTTTCCAGACAACATATTGAAAGATAATTGCACAAATGTACTCAAAATTTGTAATTCAAAACAATCCTAACTTGATTATAAACAAATTTAATTGTGTCATCTTACGTTGCAAAGATTATTCTAATAATGTATGAGAAATAGAAAGAGTTATCTACCTCTCTAAATAGAGCATAAGCATCGAATGTCTGAGTACTATTGATCTTTTCCAAATAAACTATTTCTAGTAAGGATGCTTGTGTATCTCTCTATAAGCATATCCCATGATGATGAGAGTTTAAGTGCAGTATTCCATGTTGGTCATTACTGTCGAAACATTACTATTGTCTTAATATCGAAGAGATATTAGTACGGCAAATGAGGCAGTCTTGAGTAGAGATTCTTCTGTGGTAATTCAAAATATTTAATTGTTTGATTGTACTTTCTTCCGGTTCCACGACTTTGCTGTTTGTTATATACAAACTGGTACCAACCAAATAACGACCATGCACTTACAGCATTATATCTTACGTTTAAGATTTTTTTCAATTTACACCAGATGCCTTGAAAATTCAATATAAGTTTACTTGTTAATCTGATTTATAATCTTGTTCATAACTCATGAGCAGATGCGTACCTTGCTGGAACGTATGGTAAGAACAAAAGCTGAATATCGATTTCTTCTTATGTTGCTTGTATAATAATAAAACTATTTGTAGCGCAAAGTTGTTACTAGAAAGTATTGTCACAAGAACTGTAGTCGGAAGGGGTATAAAATATGAACGTTTACGACATTATGTTAAGAACATATGACTATTATAAATATTACCTAAAAATAAATTTACAATGTAAAGTTCATGACAAGGATTTGGTTTTCTTTGCGTTATATTCTCTCAATTAGTATTGATATTTTATGTTGTAGTACATTTCTAGCACTTCCGGGTTTAGTAGATATGTTAGAGTAAAAACAACGTATATTCTTGGAACGCTTAATTGATTGCGGAAGAACGCATTCACTTTCAACTACCATGTTTACTATGATGAATGTTAAAAGAGGAAGTGTTGACTTCACCGACTTACGGTTTGCATAGAGGGTTAGACCAAATATTGTGCATATTCCTAAAATGCCAAATACGTTTTATATAACGTATTCACGCTACGTTCTTATAATTTTTCGTTTATGTTAACGCCATGACTGATTTTAATCTATATCTGATGATTTTAATTTCTGATCCTAAAAGTTGGCTAACATTCTTCCGTCTATTCTTTTAGAACTTGAAGTATCAAGCAGCTCATTTCCAAGTATCCCTGGCACGAGGATCACTTGAAATATCGCTAAGATTTCTAAATAGCGTAAGTAATAATACTGCGTATTTTTATACATGGAATTGAACGAAATTAAATCTGACATATGAACATAAATATGAAACAGACGTGCAGGTTAAGTTGCGATATAAATAAGAGATTATTTTAGTAGTATTTGCATTGATATTAATTGGCAATTCTATTGAGGTGCATATCAACATATTTCAAAATATTACGGTTTTATTCTTAGTTACAAATATTGCATATGGATATTCACTAGTAACTAATAAATTCTATTCTATGGTAGGAGTAATAGTTTAAAAAAAATGTTAGTTATAATGGAAATTCACGAAACCATAACACAACTTTATAGAATGCAATTTCTGTAAATGTTAATATTTACGTCGAATATATATAAGTAAATATCTGTCAGGGGCACGATGACCCAACAGCAGATTGCACACTTTAGAATGTCCGCTTAATTCGAGATGAATATGTATCATCTATCACATTAACTTTCAAAACAATATCATTGGATACGAAACAAAACTAACAAGTAATTACGAATTGTTTTACTCAATACGACAATAAGCAACGGAATTTATTTTTAAGTTTGTAATGTAATCACCGTAAGATTCTCATAGTCTTTAACTTTGTAAGAAATATTTACTAGTGCTTTAAACTAATAATATATCTGTTTAAGATTATTGAATATATATACTGGGTGTTTTAAAAATCGCTTCCACGGACCACAGAGCACTATTGAATAGCTCAAAATAAATCGAAAATACTATATGATGAACAACCCTCCCCGGACTCCTTCAGCTGCTATAGACAAGTGAAAAGTTACTATGTGGCAACATTGTAGATTAACTTGTTAAGCAGTTAGAAAGATAAGGAGTCACTCTATGAGTTTTCATCAAGTAGCTGCATCGATTGTCGCAAATGGTGTTACAGCTGGCAGTTGCAGAGTCAATGGAAATTATAAGACATATTTCATAAGTCATATTGAGGGTACCTGAGAACTATATCCAACATGCCGATTGGCTGATCGTTAGTTTCAGCGTTCTTCTTTGACTAATCCTTTCTCGATTTCAGAATAGATTGCCATTCTGCGTATTTTTTTTTAGTCACGAAGATTATAGCCTTTAGTCTCTTAGCATCGGTAGCGTTATATCATTGTCCAAGGAAAGGAAAAACTAGAGTAATTTATGCGTATATGTGTGAGTTTGCTACAGAACTGAGGCAGCGGATTGATACAGAAGAAAGTATCGTGTTGTTAACTTCCTTAAGGTCATAACAATAAAATGCATTTGCAACTGCTTGTAGTAGTGATATAAGTGTTTTGTTAACTATAACTGTAGAAATTAAAGATGACATCCGATTGAAACAGACATTATTATCATATCTACATTAGTATTACCAGGATAGTACTTTCTGTGAAACAGGACCAAAAATGCAAGTCCTCAGAAATTGCAGAAGCTTCGGATTTGTAAATCAGTAGGGATGGTTTAATGAACTGTTCAAGACCGAGAATCTAGGGGTACGGAAATCACTCAGGCTTATAGAAGATTTCTTTCCCAGGTAATTCTGGAAATTGACTTTTCTAAAACTGCAATTTTCGGTATTGTGAATGAATTGATTCTTTTCTTGTTTCTTCTTTTTTACCACAGTGGAAAATATGTATTCCTGGATGAGCGTATTGTAATGTAACCAGGAATATTCTAAGATCCTAACCCTCGACCTTAGTTCTGGCCACGCCATTTTCACGTATGTCGTTTGGGATACATGAAGCACAAAAATTGTAGTTGAATTTGTCATTTAAAATAATCGTCACTTTGGTGAGAAAAAACAGTAAAGATGATTTTTGCTGTCTTTTCATCATCGGCATCACACGTTCGGATTTTTCCATCCCTGCTTAAATCTCAACTCACATTTTATATATATTTTCTCAACTTAATAAAATATCGGCTCCCACTATCATTTGGCTTGTTCAGAGAACAAGATATTCCAGTTCAGTTAGCAAAGCTGAGAGCCAAAAAATGACGAAGTTTTACATGAAGAAAGGAGCAATCTTTTTTTCAATATCAGATGTATTTATACTACCTGGATATGAATCTTTCAAGCACTGAAAGGAGCTTCATATAAATATCTTAAATATTAGATATCACCTAATTAACCAAAAGTGGATTTGAATTTATTGTGCACTGAATGCCTCATTTAGGAATTATTGTGGATTTGAATTTAGTTTCCTTTCTTTTCCCTTAGTTCTTTTATTTTCAATTTTCTTATATTTGTATGTTTTCTGTGGTGCCGAGAACCCCACAAAAATTCTGCGGAGTCCTTCTCCGCAGTCTGCGATTCTATTCAGTTGAGTAACAGCTTTTTTCAGTCATTTAGACAGATTTTAAAATTATATTTTATTTACAACATTCAGAAACTATTCCATTTGTAATAAACCCTTAGCACGAAATTGCTTCTTGTCCATCCTATATACTGAAGAATAAAACATGATATATCTTCGCATATTTTTTACCGTTTAGTACTCCACGATTATGCTCTGAAGTTAAGAGAGGAGCTGAAGATGATTAACTATAGTGAAGGAAATGTAAATTAAGAATGAAGAAGGAAAGAAGAGAACTCTGTACAGGGTGTCTATTCATAAGAACGTTCACTTGGCGTGAGATGGAATTGAGTCAAGAAATCTCTAAGATGATTTACCTAAACCGTGGTAAACATTTTTTTTTTAATTTCTCAGTGTGTTATGCTTCCAGAGTTCGTTTTCCCCTACCTCATAAGCTTCTATTCTTTTTAATAAAATACTTCAAGATATTCCCCTTGTTGTCTGTTCAATGAAAACAATGATTTTTCTTTTCGAATAGTCAGCAGAAAATTACCAAAAATATCACTCAGAGATTATTGATTAACCTTTATCAAAAAGAAGATGCAGATTGAAACAGAGTACTAAGGATAACAACAAAACTAAGCAGCAAAGTCTTTAGTCCATGGTCCAATGAAACGGATGTTTTGTTCAACGTCAAATAAGTTAAATCGTGAACTTAATTAAGTTCATGTTTTATGTATTTAAGTTTGTTTTTATCAACTTTTGAATTACCATACGCAGCAGTTGAAGAGAATAATTATCTACATTATCCTGTGAAAAAAGGAAACTATAATTTTCCCTGCCGTTCTTCTTCGCTAAAATCCAGGACATGGAAGTGTACCGAGAAATATTTTCCGGACACCGGGACGCAGATCTCGATTCTGTAACGGTCCAGGATTTTCCTGGAGGAATGATAACCCTATCTGCAACAAGATAATAACACTGTAGGATAAATTAAAGGGTATGCCTGGTGGTGTACTTTTAGCGCAACCACATTTTGGAAGATTTACAGTCAAAATTGAATACTTTACATGAAAATACATATTTCTGAAAGGAACAAATTTCTTGAGGCGACAGAATTAAATAGAAAGTAATAATGCTGCATTTTAGATTTATAAGTAGGGTTAGTAGTGTAAATTACGAAGGGAAAATAAGTGAGTACATACTATGAAAGGTGACTCTCTTAGATATTATTTTACAACAGTGGTCTATTTCTTCATAGTGTACAGAAGTTTCATTTTACGTTCACAAGTGGAGAGTTAATAGCATTAGACTATTACATGTTCAATTCAACCTAGTATCGTTCCGAAAACCCTCTTCTTTTCACTACCCTCGCTTACGAACATACGTTGACGCGCCTGAGTGCAGAGAAACCACCTTCGCCCATCCCTGATTTGGTTAGATTGTATTCATGCTTTTCAGTGCCCACATAGCACAGGTTGGCTTGTGTCGTTTGCACTATGACAGCTATATAGTGGTCATCCCATGCTAGCGGAAGCAAATCATCAAAGAATTATAATTTTTCAGCAATCAGTTCTGATGGCCGCCAGGAATTTTATCTATGTTAAGTGAGATATTTTCATGTCGCCCACCGCAAATCTTTTAGGGAACAGTAAGAAGGAACTTAGTGAAAAAATATGTTTTTTCAACAACTATTTCGAATGGTGCAACAAACGTCAAGCTGGACGGATTACGATATTAAGTTAGGAAAATGAAATTAAATATTATAAAGTAGAGGAGAGCTCATAAAACTGCACGCCATGCTACTTAAGTAATGATTAAAGAAAGCATGATACTTTACTGTTATTTCTGAAACTGTAAATAAATAAATACAATTCGAAAATTTGCTTTCGTATACTTAAGAATACAAATAATGCGTTATTCTATGTTTTCTTCTTTCTTAATGCATGAGCTCGTAATTTATGGGAATTAGATTCTACACACATGTTATCTATCTAAATAACAATCTAAATAACGTTATCTAAATAACAATTATCTTCATTTTTTTCTAAATTTTAAAATATTTCAACTGCACCAACAATCATTCCACTTTTTCAAATTTTGGAATGTGAAAAATTATGTTATTTGATAAAATATGCTAAAATTATTTTTTGAAAATATTATTTTATCTTTACTTAAATGAAATAATTTATGTGCTTTGTTTACCAGAGACAGGAATGAATTAAAAAAAAGAAGTTGTATGGATTGTATAGATTATAGTGTAACAGCATCTTATTTTGCAGTTGGCTAGGTAGCCGAACATGCTAAATCATGTTTCTTTAACACTTATTTTCTAAATTTAAGACATTATTTTGATCTGGTTCTAAGAATAATGTGTTCTATGTTTTATTTTTCATTTACGATCTAATTGTATAATTAATGTATTGTCTTCACAATATCTATATTATGTAAATATCCCTCTCTTTGAAGGAATATTAAAAATTTATTTATAGGCCTATATTTTGAGATCAATTTGAGAGTGCGCTGAGACATTATATAAGATCTAAGCAATCAAGCAGAATGTATTATTTGAACCTACCAAGTTTTATGATCCGAGTCATTAACTTGTTAAGACAATATTTTATTTTGAATTCATTACTAAATAAAATTACACTGATTTAGCTAGAATACGTATTTTTATAGAAACTATTTTTCATAACTTTAAGTGTTTAATTTTGTCCCGAATCTAATAGATGGTGCTAGTATCAACGTCTATGGACTTAAGTACTATAAGTAAAGAATCGATTTGACTATTTAATGGTGGGTTATACATTTTTTAGCTTTATTTTAACCTGCAGAATATTGCTCTGTGATGGGTGGGCACTATTTATAGAACATTATATATATATATATATATATATATATATATATATATATATATATATATATATATATATACGTACGTATATATGTGTGTGCGTGTGTGTATGTGTGTGTCCCTTTGCGTGCGTATATGATAGAGAGATTGATGATAGTTTTAGGTTATTAGAAACGCAATGTAAATTACCAAAATAAGTGTGAAAAATATAAAATCATTAATTGTTTTTTTAATTGTTTTGCAGTTTTTTGAAGCTCTTCCAATACCAGCGGAACTATTTGTAGACTTTGGTTACTACTTATCTGATGTTCTGGCTTTAGCGGCTAATATTTTAGTTTAATGAAAATGTTAAGTAAGTATCTAAATAAGTTTATTGTTTTTCATTCACTTTTATTCATTTTTAATCACTCCAATTTAAATTAATAGATGCAAATTAAAATTTTAACATAAATAAAGGCGAAAGGACGAAAATTGTTTTTACCTAGTGAGAATATTCATATTTTTTTGTTAATTTTCCTACAGTGTATAAACTTTAATATGCACTTTGTACAACAATGTTTGCTATATTTGGGACATGAAAATAGTTCGTAGCAATTTATATTAAAATCATAAAATTGGTTATTGTTGGTGGACATTGAATTCTGTACTAGGATAATAGGAGTAAATAAATCACAATCTTATTCTTGATATTAATACATTTACGTACATCTAAGAAATAATCATTGCTCTATTGAAATACGCAGCCATGGTACATTAAGTACTTAGCCATTGAGAAATTTTATATATCATATTTCTGAGTTATACAATGTTATGGAGATTGTAATAATTTAAGAATTAAGGTACCTTAAATTACTTCTTACAGTATGACACTGAAACACAAAGAAATGTTTTATTTCTCTTGAAAGTACTATCATGATTTAATTTAAAAATAATTAATTAGTAATTTAGAATTTTTTCTAATACCAGCTCCAACAACATTATATATACAGTATATAAAACGTAAGAAAGTTTCCTAGCATTTGAAAAATATATTATGAATACAAGTAAAGAGTATGCATGGAAAAAGTCGGTGTTAATTACATGTTTTCAATCCAAAATGTTGCTACTTTTTTACATCAGATCTGTAATTCTGAATCTACTCTAGTATTCGCATAATGCTAATTTCAAATGCAATTTTCCTGTCATAGTGTTACAATGTAAGCATATGCTAACGATATAGTTCAAGAGAATGGATCAAGCGTTGAGTCGTAGGAAAGAAACAAGACTGCTGGAAAATTCAATGGTAATCATTACTATTGTTGAATTCCATTGAACGGCAAGGTTATGGTAATGCTTTTTATATCAAGTTAAAAATTGGCTGTGAAGATCGTCAAAGATGTGAGATACATTATATATATCTAATATAATACATCGCTTAATTCAGTAAATTACTGCATCACACAATAGAATATTTCACATTTTTGGAAATAGACACTTGTTTACTGAAAAATGTAAAATATTGTAGAAATGAGTTTCTATTTATCCTGTTGTAACCTGTATTTTATTTAGACATCAATTGACGATACAATTACTTTCAATAGCACATTATAAAATTACAAATTTTTGAGCGACTGTGATGCCTTAAGTGGAGGAGCAATATGAATGAGGGGCATCGCTTTTGCTTAGGTATGCTACCGATGTTAATCATCAATTCATTTGGCAATGTTCTCACCGCGCATATGAAATTGAATTATTTTAGAATACCAGCCAAACTATGATGACAGTTCAAAGAACTTTCCGCTTAATGTTTGCGATTCCACGTATTTAAAGTGCTCCTCATTCGAACCAATGTCCTACAGCTGGTCGAGAACTTCAGATCATGAGATTGAAGGCTGGAATATCTAAGCTCTGAGAGTCCAATTTGTAGTCCCAACAACGTTCTGAACTTAAGCGTTTAGGAACATTTGGGCTTTCTTAGATTTTAAGAATAGAGAAAGTCAGAACGAAGTAATTCTTTTCATTATCATTTTATGTGTTTTAAAAAATAACTGTCTCAACCGTAATACTTATTTCCTTCATGAGTCTTTAAATTGTAGGAGGTTTCATTGAGTTACCCTTTAAATTTCATACTATTGCTTACAAAGTTTAGTTGACAGTCTGTACATGTAACTGAGAGCAAATTTACTTACCTTGCGCACACATGGTGTACACTTTCAGTCGCGTCATTCTCAAGCACACCTGTGACATGTGTTCAGGTTTTTACCCCTGCTGTACCATCTCAAAATGTACAACATACGCTCCGTAGTATTTCAATTACTACCCCACAAATGTATCCGATATTCAAATTCAGGTGATCTCTTGTTTCGGCCCTCTTTAAATATACCCAAAGAAACAATTTCAGAGCTTCAAAACAAGTCAAACCCATAGACCAATCTTTTGGCCAGAGATCACCTAGTTTAAAACTGTCCTACTGTACAGAGCATTATAGCGGTGTAATATCGTGCTGGATATAGAATTAACTAAGCAATGCCAAGAATATATCCTGCAAAAAGTGCTGCAGTGGTCTGATGTAACAAATTCATGGAGATAAAGTGTCTAATAAAACATCAGTTTATACCATGCGACATATTCATTCGTCTTATGGCGAGCATGCACAGCTATGTAGTGCTATTCAGTAGAACAGTGCATAGTGTTCCATCTGTTAACTATACCATTAGAATTACAGTAACCTTATTTCTGATACAATGTCGGGTTTAGATGAGTATACTGTAAATGATTTTGGCTGAACAAACTCTGTTCTTCGGTCTGCACGTTTCTCATATAGCTCGTGTAGCAAATACATATTTTAAAAATGCTACTTTTAAGTTAACATCATTCCCGAGAGAGATATATGGCCAATGAGTGATTCTTCAGTGATTTCTGGTTGTTCATTTCTGTCTGTCACTTTTGGAACCACATCTGCACTTATGCTTCATAACGTAGCACTTCAGGGCTATTCAAAACGGGATATGTCTGCTTCGTTGTTTTTAGCCATGAGTATCGAAACCATTTGGTAGAATTGTGCTATCAGATTTTGATTGCTCATAAAATACTCTGTTGATTCTTCCCATGTACACGTGCCAGCAGCATGAAGGAGTACCATCTTAACTTATTCCTGCGTTAAATAAATTACACTTTCTCAAAATATACGTGTCACAGAGGACAGCCGATAGAACACAACTACATTAAATTGTCTCACAGATGTAGTAAAAGTCACGTTGTAGACAAAGAGCACTTTGCATACAGACATAACTCCAATTAATACGTAATTAGTCCACCAATAGACTTTTGCAATAAGCATACAACTCAACAGTGCTGGGAAATTTGTATGAGATCTGAATTTTCCAACTTTGTTCTGTTCTCTCACAGGTTATCCGTTGATTGTTTTTATCTGCCTTCTCTTTTGTCTTGAGCTTGAAAGGAAAACACCTAAGATCCACAGTTGTGATTGTATATTTACATTTTTTATGAATCTTAAATGACTTTAAACTACAGAATGACCGGTAGTGAATGTGAAACTATCCCTCGTGCGAAGCTCCATATCACTAACTAATCTAGATGCGGATATAGATGCAAAGCTCCGAATTTTCTTCCTCTGAAATGTATTGAAGAATGGTAATAAACAAGTTCCCACTTCCTCCTTTTCTCATGGAGGTTGCTCACGTATTACGTATCTCTCGTCGCTGAGTGAGTCCCATTCTCTAAAGGTACGCAGACAACTGAAATGTATTTTGTCTTTTTTTTTCATCTCATAAATCGAACCAGGGAGTCAACTTTTGCAATCCGATACTGCTTGGCCACCGATACACTCTTATCCATTGCCAACATTTGCGTTCGTACTAGATGGGATGCAACCACATTGCAGCGCATATGAACTAGATGGTTCAACGAATCAATTACGTATCAACATTATAGATATATATAGAACCACTCAATATCTTGAGCCCTCAGTGCAACCGGCTTACGTGTATGACTCTGGAGGGAAGAAGGGAATCCTCCATAAACTATTGCCAATTTGGAAAATATTACACAGCGCCAGTTATCCCCAGTAACAATCTAATCTTTGCGGGAAAAACGGGGTACATTTGAATTTAGATCATTGTTGTGGCTTAAATTAATAGTACATCATATTACATCGGTATCTAGTACAAAGTGCATGGAATCATGAGTAGCACGTTACTCTTTTTTCAGACAATTTCAGGGGGTGTACACAACAGTGGTCTAACCCACATTTTTAAAAATGGAGAAGAATCAAGTTAAACTTAAACATATGTTGTTTTCTGTACAATATATATATATATATATATATATGTAAAATGCATAACACATACAACCACTTATGGTTGCTTTTGGTATATGGTAGAAAAAGCACATGTGTTTAACTTTATCTTGATTTTTCTCCATTTTAAAAAAAATGTGAGTTAGACCACTGTTGCGCTCACCACCGCAATTCTACTTTTACCTGCAGTATTATGTTAGCATTACTCCTATCTGGAATTATCGGTGCACCAATGTAATGAAGGCACACTTTTTGCACCATAACATTGTTTTACATCGGATATTATCATGTGTGGAACCATTGGACTCCGTCGCGTTAATGCTCTTATTTATCGTTGGACGCTTGAGCTGCCAAAAGTAAGGTCAGTGAAACGCACTCTACCAGATTTCATTAAAATAGTGAACCTCATTGGTTTAGGAATACAGGCTCTGAGGGGGAGTGAATTAAAAAGAAAGGTGCCTTTAAGTATAAATAATGTCTTAACATTCTGCCAGGAAGCAATAGTGCTACTTTAGCCGTTGTGTTCTCCCAAAATCGTACCGATTGAAAATATTTCCCTGATCCTTGAGCAACACTTGCATTTTTTAACAGTGACAACTACAGTTTTTGAGCTGCGACATCGAGTGAATGTTTCTAAAACCTCAGGCGCATATACAAAAGATCATCCTATATGTGATTCGACGTGTTGCACCAGTTTTGGCCATCATACTTCTGCTCAAAAATTACAGATATCAGCGAGTTCTGCTCTACAGACTGGAGCATAGAATGGATCAAAAAGGGCGTGGCAAGATTAATTCCTTGATATATGTATTAGCAGCATTGTGTCTATCTGTATTAATGTTGCTTTCTTGTATATTTCTTTGTTTTCCATTTTCATGATTTTTTAAATGTTATCAATATAAATTTAGAGTTCACGCAAAGATATCTCATCTTTCAGCGTATATTTATTAAATATTTCTTATTGACAAATTACCAACTATTATCTTCTCCGAATATCCCAAATTTGATAACCTCTTCAGTCATGAAAGCAGCATGGCAGGATAATTATACTTTTCTTACATAACTTCAACCTTTGGAGCCTATGATACAAAAATTTAGTGTTACTTTTAGTGTAAGTGTGTAGGTGGCGCTGAAGGAATATGTCCACATATGTAGACGAATGAAGAATTTATCTTCTTTCTAGAAAACAATGAATTCTTAAACCTTATGCTTTTATTATTTCAAAACGTACATTTAGTGATTTCTTTACTAAAAGGAACTAAAAGAAAATACTGCTAAGAAATAAAGAAAATATACATGAATAGCGACAATACAAAATAACCTTCTTCGCCATTAAGAAAAAAAATAAGAAACACATTACAAACTTTCAGACATTTCAAGATGGAGATATTTTCCTTAACTTCAATGAGAATGAAATTCTTGGGAATAGTTCTGTTCTTTAGAACGCATAACTATATTTTGCAAGAAGTACATATAATTCTAGTTTTTCCTCTTCACATCTCATTTCTACAACGAGTTGCATTTGGTATGTCCATAATTTAGATAAGTGAAGATTGCAACTTTTCTTGCTTCAGGTGGGAAACTGCACGTCCAACTGGTATTTATCTTGTAGCTTCTTCATCTTGCTCTAAAAAATATATTGGCGTATCAGAATTGTCAACACAATGAATCAAAGATTGGGTTACGCGAAGTTTGAAGTAGTGTAGATCAAGAATATTTTGTTCTCTGACACCAAGTGCCTTGCAGTCATGTTTGTACTGCAATCAACTGTTTACAACAGCAGCGTCAAATAAATATACCAAAACACGAATTTCCATTTATTCTTCGATAATAAGAACAGCAATGCGAGATAAGACGGTGACCAAATTCATACCTCCCATGTTTTCATTGTAGTTTTCAGTGGCGTTGAGTTGGGCGATCTGTACATACTGTCTATTTTTGCTGGAATATTGGGAAAAGTGCTCTAAGGATTCCCAATCTTTCCTACCCTCTAGATTTCTCTCTGGAAAATAGCTTTTTAGAGTTTTATCATTCGAACCTCCTTGGATAGGTCGTTTCCTTCCAACATTCTTACCATTTTTCAGTCTCACAACGTTCTTTCATCTGGTGGGGTTTACTGTATGGTACAGTTTGTGGAAAATGTTAGAATGTTCGTAGATCACCAATATTTGTGCCACCATCCTCTGCTGTAGAAGCATCTTCGTGTAGACCTAATGATGGGGTTAATTCCGATAAGTTATCACTACCTTCATCAGTGGAAGCATTGATGTCAGATAAATGGTTCATAGACCTTGCCATTGTCTGCATTACCCCTAATAAGATCAAAAGTACTGTCTGAATCCTTTCAACCTACACTTTCTGAAATTCTTCAGGGGTTGTCCGTTTTCAAGAACATTCAGGAAGATCCTGTAACAAATAATGGTAGGAATGAAAAATATTGCAGAGTAGTATTTTTTTACACTAAAAAATATTAATTGTACTAAATTTTAATAATAAGTTTCACTAGAATTTTTTATGCTAATTCATTTGAATTCAGGAAAAAACATTGCTTGAAATAGTTGGTCTAGGTTCCATGAAAGACCAACATTTCCGAAACAGAAAACACAACTCAGACCTTATGTCCACATACGTGGACATACTGCCTCCTTGAAGAATAATAATACAGTCCCAATGTCCACACTTGTGGACATATTTATTTCATTTGCTACAGCTTGTCGATAGTTGAATTGAATGTATTTATTTTAGGAAAAATATCTTCTGACATGATCATTTTAATATACAAATGCAATAAAAACATTAAAAAAGAAATTTAAGAAAAATAACAAACAGCAAACCTGGAAGTCGGAAACATGATCGTGTTATTCTCTTCATTGTATTGTCCATTGTTGTAGTTCATTCCATAGACGTGCAAAGTTGCTTGATACTCTCCCTTGCGTTGTGTGATCCATAGACATTACAATAAGACAAGCAGTAGTACCAACTGCGAATTGTTGTATCTAGAAAACACTAAAATAATTTGTCCACAGGTGTGGACATTAGGACGGAAGAGGATAAGAAAGTGGTTGATTCTTTTATAAACCAAATTCTTCATTTTATTGAAACTTTTAAATGCACAATTTTCCAATTATGTAAAATACATTACAAATATGTGATTACTGGAATAACTAGGAACAAAATAATGATGTATCATATAGGCTGAATACTAACATATAAACCAACAATTGGTTATGAAGTTTATGTGAGCAGAAATATGCGTAATAAAACTGTGTTATAGTAATACTAATATATTGTATATTATCTCCAAATGTGCTGTTTTGTACCGTGCCTTATATGCATTTCAATGTTACATATAATGCTTATTTATCTATAGCGTCTAGATAAAATTATATTTATCAACAGTTCTGTTTTTTTTTCTAGATTGACAAGTGAACCACTTCTACGAAGACACTTGGGACAAAGTCGTTAATCAACTATAATGGGAAACATTGAATATCATTACTGTTATTTTGTTAGTTGTACTTATAATATTATACTCACTTGTCAACTAAGTAATTAAATGATTTTCTCCTGGATATTGTTTTGACTTTTAATATTTTCAAGCTAATATTTCCGCAAATGTTATATTTATCTACATAGAAAACTGCCACATTTTTTCCATGCGTGATCAGTCCACGCGATGTATAAAGAAGTTATTGAAGCATAAATGTGCAGACGTTCGTGGAAGTAAATGCACAGTAATAGATTATTTCTGGAAATTGTATGGGTGAAAATTGTACTTGAAGCAGTTTGTAGGCAGGACAAATCTCCGCATATAAAGCACTCTGAAAAGAAGTTACAAGAAAGGATACACATATTGCCTAGCTACCATGATAACGCTAGTTATACCATTTGTCATTTGATAGGAGCAATATATTTCTGTAAATGGAGCGGGTTTAAAAATTCCACACAACATTCTGTAATAAAAACATTCTGTAATAAAATATTTGATGCACCTCCTCGAAGAAAGCACATACCAGCCACTCCGTATATCAGTCGCTCCGTCCGTTTAGTGTGAGACACATGCCTATCACGTTATAAGTCCGGGCCTACACAGACACTATGAACGCAGATAATACGCAGATAAGATTAGTCCAGTATCGAAATGGCTCTTCTCCATTACAGAACATACTAGAAAACATAAGAAACTGTATGATAGATGCGTTTTGTAGAACAGGATATATTTGAAAATTTCCACATGAACACACTGAATTATTCAGAGTTCTACATATTATGCAGATCCTAAATTTTTTCAAAGATTTCTTGATTTACTGCAAATGAATAAAAGCCGTGTTTGAACTGGACCATTCATATATATTTCATATCTTCTCTTCCGCGCAATGGCAGTGGATAACGTTAAAAAATCTGTTAAAGTTTCGATAAATACATTATCCTCTATTGTTATGTGACTATTATTAGAACTTTGTTTTATAGCGTTCTTTTAATAAGTTTTTTTTCATTGTTTGTAAACTTATTTTACAGTTATAGTTTAATGCATTGTGTGCATACGAATTTCGAATAACTAGAAATTGACTTCAAGAGATTTTAAATGAATGAAGTGGTATTGTTATTTTGTGATAGTTAAGGTTAAGAAGATACAATTACGCTTGCAAATACAATTGTTCTTCTCTTAACCACAATTCAATGTCTAACTTATTTTAAACTTATTTTACCGATCTTATCTCGGTATATATAGGACAATCAAATAATGATAGTGCTAAAGAATTTGTCACTGTGTAGTGATTGTTGGGTAAACTTGAATGTTTGTCTATTTCCGGAAAATTCGCTAGGATTACTTTTCAGAAGTGATTTAATATATTACGTATTGTATACACATATATTGGATATTCTTTTAATATTTCACAACAACATCATAAGCTCAAATATGCTAAATGGTCACATGGTAGTAGTGTTATTTTTAATGTAGTGTAGCAACGTGGGCTTTATTTTGTATATGCTTTGTAAATTGTTTCGGTCAACTGTAACAACACATTCAGGTATTACGGAAACTCAGCACAAACTAGACAATTTCGAAAATTTGGTCGTTTAACTCAGGTAACACAAAATTGAACAAAATGTTGTACGTGTTACAAATAATAGACAGAGGAATTATTGTCTAAAAGAAATGATTGCCTTACAATATTGACACATTGTGAGAATATAAACCAAAATGAAGAAAGTGTTTATGGTCTTGTGTGTATTACTTGCTACACAAAATAAAGGTATTTGTGAACCATACTAAAGTGAAATTATATTTTGCTATTAAGGAATGTTTTAAAAACTCATGACACATATGGGAATAAAGTATGCTGACATATTATATAAGATGTTGAATAATCTCGAAAACATCATTTTTAGCTTAATTAGTTAAGCAGTTTTCCATAATCGTCCTTTAGTTTGTAGTGAGTACACTCCTAATTTAGAAAATGTATGGTTGAACTCTTTTGTAACATTTTGACTGTACTTAATGACTTGGGAACCAGTCTATTGTTGAAATTTATACAAATATTAAGCTAGTGATTTAATAGTAGTACGTTTCACAGTAACATTTTGGGAAGAATTATAGCTATTGAGAAGCAGCAGCAGATAAGTTAAAGCAAGTATTCTATATTAATTTCGAAATTATGTCATGATCCGTTGTGAGATTTGTGGCTGCTATTGCAATAACTCAGCTAGAATATATAACTCCAGGAATCTACGTAACTATCAGGCTAATTTTCTCCGCGATCAATTATGGTACGTAATAATTTCAAAGTAGGATTATTGACATAGACATTGCGTTATGGAAAGCTTGTTAAATTACTCATTATATTTTAATGTAACATTCAACCCTTTACATCAACATATATTCTACCTACATGACACTTTAAATGTAAACTGATTTTAAGTTAGTTATTAAACCAGTGAAGATTGCTTGAATAGTGGGCAACACACGATAGTCAGATTATTATGCATTTCAAATTCACACGTTAAAACTAACAAAACGACACTTATATCTTTGTCTTATGAAATAAGGATGCTGCAGTAACATACACGCAATACTAAACCAATTATAGAGTTTTCTATTAAAGTAATATTATTATTAGTATTAGTTAGTGTGCAGGGAAATGGGCAGGGAAAAAATGAAATAAAATCTTTGATTTTATTTCCCACCGTTATGCTGGCTAGGCTAAGGAACGGTGTTGATGAGAGATGAATGGAATTGTGGAATGAAGAAAGTTGGTGGAAACGGGAGAGTCCAGAGGAAACCCACGCACACGGTGTTTGTCCGCCACTAAGTTTACTTGGCGGGGGCGGAGTTGAAACCCGTGACCCCAAGCACCAGAGGAGAACGCCCTGCCACTAAGCTACTGCGGCTCCACCAAAAATGGGAAGGGAAATACACATAAAATGTGCTTTATCTTAGTGGAACATACAGCATCATATTATGGCGTATTTCAAATTAAGAGTAATAGAATAGCAAGTTATTGAAAATCTTCCTTGTATAAAAGTTTCATATCTAAAAGAATATGCATTGGTAATTAGCACCTTTGACCCCACATATTGTTTGCGAAGAACAGTAAATATCGTAATGCCTCTACAGCAATTTGATGTGGCTACTCCTTCATGAGATATGATGAACATTGGTAAAGCTTAGAACAGTGCTTCTAAAGTATTAAATTACAAGAATTTGCTCAATCACAGCCACCAAGATATTGCTATAACGTCAGATAAGAAGACCGTAGTAATAAATTAAATTAAACAAGAACAAACTAATTAAATTACTAACACATCCACTGTCCAAACACGCAATAGTGTCAATGCCATAAATTTAAACGGTCACTAACGCAACTCCTTCGTTTTATATTAAAGTAGCTTCTTTTTTCGTTGTTTCTAACAAACGACAAAGAAGCGGGAAAAAGTGTGTGTTTTTAGCCAATAACAGTTTCGTTTAAAATGAGGACCCATACAAACGAAGCAAGCAACCGTTTTCTGTTTCTATTATTTAACTGTCCTTGCATAACTTGTAAGGTCGCTTAAGAATGTGCCTTGAACTTGAATTGTTTAGAATGAAGTCCATGAAAACTAAATTCATTCAAAATCTAAAATAATTCACTTATCAATTTAGCTGAAAGATTATAAAGTAACCTCTCGTTGGATGCCACTAGTTACACAACAAATTAGCTTCTCTTCGCCACGGTTTATTCTTAACAAACGATCGACGGAAACAATACAATTAACAAAGCACTTTAACTCCTCGAAATGGCCTTGCGGGCGACACATATCTTCCAGTATTATAGTCTGGACAGTACATTCCGACAGCAAATTATGAAAAATAAATTAAAAATAGTTTCCAAATCTTAGAATGATTCTGCAATTCATTCAAAACATTACTTAATAGACTTGTAACCTACCCCTTCGAGGAATACAGTCACGCAAGAACTGTTATACCATTAATTTTTGAAGACTCATCTACTTCTTTAAAAAAACTTATAAAGGAGTACAAGATTTGATCCATCAGAGACAAGTTAAATATCAAAGAGAGAACATATAGAGGTAACAAAGAAAGTTCTCTCGTTTTTCTTCGAGGTCTGTATTCAATTTTGCCTCACATCGTGAGCTGAATTCGAATGGAGATAAGGCGTAGGTTAGTTGTTGCTGCGCTTGAATCCAAAATACTTCCCGCTGTGCCAGATGAAATGTGACCTCAGCAAAGCGTCATAAGGGCGTGTATAATGTATGAGTTCAAACTCTGATCAAATGCAACTGCAGGAGGACGGAAGACATACCAATGTCGTGGCTACGCGGACAGTGCATCGGTGGTTTAACAATTTTAAAGACGGTGACTAAAAACTCGAAAACGCACCAAGTGCCGAAAGACCAACACTTGCACACAATGGAGATATTCAGGCAGTAATTGGGGCTAACATTCGCCAGACATATGAGGAACTGGGACTACAAATCAGTGTGAATGGAGAAACCATTCGGAAGCATCACCATCAACTTGCGTCGCATTTCAAGTTGATGGCGACGCGAGCAGACACCTGTATTTCTTTGCTGTCTAGTCTAAGGAAAGAGCCATTTCTGGAAAAGATGTTGATATGTGATTAGATTTGGGACCTGCACAAAACTCCACGGCAATGACATCATATTTTAGCATCTCAAGAACCGGTTCCAAGACAGTAGAAACCAGCAGAACAAGGTCGTCCTGTGTGTTTGGTGGAATGTTCATAGCATCGTAAATCTGGAACTGGTGCAAGCTGATCAGAACAACAATGCAACTGGGTAATGTCAGCAGTTGAGTCGTGGTTAAGAAAATAACAACACTCTGGATACAGCACTTCTGAATCGCAAACGCATCCTCCAGTTACAGGATAGTGCTAAGCCCCACGTGGCTTGTATGACCCAGGGCGCCATTCTACGCCTTGAATGGAAATACTATTGGAGCGTCATAATCCCCAAACGTCGCACCTTCCGATTATAACCTTCTCCATTCATTGGACACTCCCCTTAGAGGATGCCAACTCACATTCCTAGTAGAGGCGCAAAATGCACTTGATACCTTCTTCGTTTCACGGTCCACCAAGTTCTACCGCAATGGAATCTATTTCATACCATTATGTTGGCAGGTCTTCGATGCTGATGCGGGACTCTTGTTCTCTTCCGTTTAAGTCTTAGGTGATATATCAATGTTTGAAGGTGGTGGGTGAAAAAGCTACAAACTTTTATTGGATACCTTCTTTAAAACAAGCACAGCACAATTTACTTCAAGTTCACCAAAACCATTATCCAAAGACGAAGTAGAACATGTAGCATACATTCCACATTCTTGCTATCTTTCAATCCTTTAGAAAAAATTCATCAAAACAAATCATTTACATTGGTAATAAATGAACATGAATTTTAATTCACGATGGTGGGTAACTGCTATATATTTGCCTAAAATTTACGAGTGAAGGCAGTAATAAGTTTGTCTACAAAGAATACGAGAAAAGATTCTAAGAATTTTTAAGATGAGACCAGATAACTTTACTACTTGTCTCGAGTAGTCCCCTAGACAACAGTAATTACCATTCTTGGTTACAATTTTTATTAGTAGATCTCATCTTTAATAGCTTTATGCTAAAAGGAAAGGTAACCCAATTAATCCATAAGTTTAAAACAGTTTCATTTTTCATTATGATCTTTTCAAGGTGTAAGTGCGTAGAACGTAAAATGGGAAGCATATTATGTAATAGAGGACAAAACAGAGGTCAAGGGAATTCTGGTCGTAGTCAAACACAATATGCTCCAGTTCGCAACTTAAGTATACAGCCAGGAAATACTTCCAATTCCTGTTGTTTCAATAGCAGAATAAACGATCGTAATGTTACCGGGGATCAGGCGCAACCCAATCGTGGAAACGTAAACAGGAATTTTAGAAATAATAACCGGAATTTCAGCAGGAACAATTATCGTCGCTTATTTATACAAAATCGGTTTATAGATGGCAGAAATTACATCGATAGGAGATTCACAGATGGCAATAATCACAGGCATAGAAATCCGAGTGTTGTAACCATGCACAATCGCCAAGAAAACACCCAAGATTGTGCAATACCGTGTAATTTAACCGAAGTTATGAATCAAAGTAATTTAAACTAGAACTTATGGATATAATAACTGGAAAACTTTTAGGATTACGAAATATTGATGAAATTAAGTTATTGCAGCCTACCGGAACAACTAGAAAACGGTGGATGGTTTTAGTCTAAACTTTAGTTCCTCCTGAAGCTATAATGAAAGTTAAGGTAAAGAACACTTAACAGAAGGAACTTTGTCCTTAAAAACGAAGTATTTCATGGATATATTATTTGGTTTAAGATTTTTTACTTTATGTTGTTTAATTTTTGAGTTTATATCTATAATATAAATTTCTCATATTATGTCTACATATGCCTTAATGTTATGTGTATTACTTAATATTTGTGTTTCATACTATCTATGTGTTTTTATATGATTGCCAAAATGCAATACCAATCACATTATTTATGTTATGATGTCAATAAGACGTTAATTATTATGTTAGGTTCTGATCATTATCATTTTTCGATCTTAATCTATATGTTGTTTAACTGCATCTTATATTCGATCATGTTGTGTTCGAATAACAACTATATAAATATGACATACATCTTTCTCGAAATATTCTTTATGATGTCTAAGTAAATAATTATTAACTTGTAACAAGCATTTAATGAACCCGAAAAATGACTAAAATCAAACAACTTGCAAATCAAGTTTCGAGTGTGCCTTATCGTCGTTGAAATGTATAAATAAATGAAGATGATGATAAAGTTTAAAATAAATATGATAATAAATACGATAATAATATTGTTATAGAATTAAATATGATATATATGTATAATTATATGAATTGTAATTTTCAAGTATACGAGGTGCATTCGAAAACTCAAATTATTGCTATGTAAAAGTAAACGATCCAGAGTTCCTTTTATTTTTATTAAGTAAATGAATAAAAAGAAAAGCCCGTCGGGTGCTATAATATACAACGGTACGTTCTATATTTTTGTACATTGTTGTCACTTGTAAGTTTTGGGCGTAAAGTATTTTTATATATGTACTAAACAATATTTATTCTGAAGAAGAACAAGAAGTTAGTCAGATATTATATCGGTATAAAGAAGATATTTTATATGTTGTCATAGGTTTTTAAATAATAAGATTTTGGTATTTCGTTGTCAGGACAACCAGATATAAATAAAATTAAATAATTGCAACGTAGCTTCGCTTTATTTAATGGTTCAATAACATAATTTTAAAAAGAACTGGTTTAAATGAGGGTAAAAAAAATGTAAGTGCTCTAGCCGCTTTAAACATGTACGCTGCGCTGTCTGCATAGAGAACAAGGACTTTTTCTTCCTGAACTCCTGCCGGCCACAACACTGTAAGACCATCGTTTACAAAGCGAGCAATCGTAGAATGATTCGTGTGTTCCAGCAATTTACTCGCAATAGGATAGGATTTAGATGGAGCATCTTCACTTAACTTTCAAATCACTAAATTTCCTACATAACGTCCCAAAACGTCTGTGTTTCTTCCACAGAAATTCCAACATATATACTACCTATTCTGCCCTAATGGTATCTATAGCTTCCCTATAACAAACTTCGAGATAACACTTTCGAATAGTGGATTTGTAAGGAAATCGACACCCGCAGTACTTCTCCAGAAAAACACGGTGTTTTGGCACTTGAACTTTGTTCCAAGGAATGTTTGCTGCTATCATTGCTTGGCACAAGTCTTTAGAAAACTCACTCCATGAAGTGTATTGATGCATTTGTATCATGAGTGCTTTTTTTGAGTTTGCAAATTTTTATTTCTTGCATGGAGCCTACTTCGTACATGTTCTAACTGAGATTTCATTGAACATCCATTTTTATCACACACTTGCCATTACTACTTTACCTTCTGTAACTAACGCATCATCGATAGTTATCCACGACCGCAATTTCGCTGATAAAGTTGAGGCAACCGGAGACATTTCCAACTTTGACGGTCAATACAGAACACGTGCGTTTTGCAACTGCAATCCTGTCATTCAATTGAACAAGCGAAGTTCTTTGAAAGATTAGGTTACATTCTGTGATATTGCCATTGTTGCTAAATTCTTGGAATGACCTCTTGCAGTAAATTCCTGGAAGCATACCAGCATAAAGTTTTAGTTTGAATTGCAGGATTTGCTTTCGTCTTTTTTTTCCAGTCTGACCTCCAATAACAATCAAATAGACTTCATTTTAGGATTTTTCTGGCCAGTCGCCTGTCAGGCACGTGATCTGTCCTCCACTAGAGTTGCTAATAAAGGGCACTGCTAATGTACCTCGGAGGGAGGAGTTTTACTCCTTTTTTCTTTTTTTCTTTTGTTACCGGCGACAATCTGCGAAACATGATCTGACAAATAAAAAAGGAGAGATATTTCTCTTTCGCTAAATAAACGAAAATATAGACATGACATAATTGAATCTAGATGCAAGACTTCACAGTTGGAGAGTTTATTTTCTATTTTAAATGAAAATTTCAGTAAACGCAACATTTTAACACAGTTTTATGTGACAAGTATGAAGAAACCATACAAAAATGTAATATTGTTCAAAGCTTGTAAAAATATGTAATATGAAACTTGAGTTGAAGCACCTTACAGGTGTGAATCACAAACATTTAAGGATTTGACGAACTTGCATATGAAGGAAAAAAATATGTAATTACATACAAATCCGAACATTACTGATTACACTGTGCAAAGAAGATACATAATGAAAACTTGCAATAAAATTAACTGTTTAATTATTGTTAATAATCCTTATTGTCTAAAGATAAATTTAACATTTTTCTTTGTATACCTCCGTGCACATTTAAAAATAATAATAAACGTTACTTAAACTTGGATTCTGTAACACTGCTCAGATGTTAAGTAATGTGGTATGATGAAATTATGATATATTAATGAAACTAAGGGAATCATTCTGCGGTATCATTAGAAGAATTCTATATGATCATTAGGATTTTAAAAAATCGTATTTTTTAACAGTTAGAGGAAACTATTTTTATAAGACTCTTTAATCGTAATCAATTCTCAAAACAGGACAACTTTAATACTGTCTCATTAGTACACATATGTAGTTGTTAAAAACATATCGTAAACTTGCTTTAAGTTACTAAAAACTGAATACAATATTAGCAATTGTTCGGTGAATTAGGAAACACTGTCTCATATGTGCTTAATACATATACATATACATACATGTATATATATTAGAATCAAGGTCTAATACGACTTCTTTGTTGATCGTTAAACCGTTTCATCAGCCAACGTGACAAAAAACAAGAAACGGATCCGAAATTGTCATTCATTTCTCTAGTAACTAACTTCCATCGAAGATTCTGGATGCTTAATTATCACTTTTATGTTCTTACAGTTCGCGCTTGTACATCGTAAATTCCTAAATACCATTGAAATTAGCGAACCTTGAATGAATAAGTAATGATGAATGTAATAGGTGTCTTTCGTGCAGGAGAACACGTTTGTTTTCTTCATCATTAATGTACGTTCTCGTTCAAAGTATTCTCTACAAATTTCATAAAAACGCTTTTACGGGAACTCAGTGTTGATACACAGATTGAAGTAACCTATGTTCTGATTCCGTATGAAAAATAAATTCAGGAAAGATGTTACGAGTGTTTCTTCTCAAGGCTAGACCATTACCAATTTTGTCAGATGGTTGCCTGCCACATCTGACCTAAATATAATGGTGAAAACTTCTGGACAATCCATTAGGAACACCTAAGAAATTACTGACGGCAGTTTTTAGTATGATTATATTCCAAACATACAAGATAAAACATATATTGATTCAAATCTGCTCTACGATTTTGGGGTGTATAATCGATATCGTTAGAGACCCTAACTTGAAACAATGAATGATTTGTGGAAACTTTTACCGAAAATATAACTTGTTTGTAGAACATTGAGTTGCATTTGGGAGGGGATGGGCCACCTTGCTTAGGGTTCTCGCCAGTCCCGTCAGGTGTATGCAAGAATGGTACCTATGCAAAATTGCTCTCGTCGCTTCCTCTAACCATCGTTCCCCAAGGCATAGGCAATAGATGCCATATATATACATCTATCTATGCTATATAACGGAACCTTCTGAACGCCTTTCTTTCATAACTGAAATTGGATTTCGATGACACTTTGCTGATGCATTGAGTCCCATAATACTGCAATTCAGTTCGGCTATGCGCTTCGTGGGTGCAAGAGGGATTTTACTTCCCTCCCATATAGACGTGGCAATGGCCGTACAACTTGAAAGGTGGAACGAAAGCTACTCGCATGCTTTTGCATAACTGGCCACATAACAAACGAAAGCTGGCCAGTTGCTGAACCATGCGTTGTTTTTTATAGATTTACCATGAAACATACCCTCAAATTATTTTTTCCGGGAACTACATTGTAACGCATAGCCGTTCTTCGCATTAATACAATGTCTTTATCTTATTTCCATCAGCCCAAATTTTTTGCAATTGTTTACTAACATACAGAACTACTTTGTGGTCTAAGCAGCAATTCACAGCTCTTTCCTGTCCTGAGATATTACGCTACAAAAATGACAACACAATTATAAACTCCAAATTTTGGACGCCTATAAATCTACGGCACAAGTAATATCATAGTTCTGGATATCTCTACAGACTCTTTACATGCAAAATGTTTCATCACAAACCATACGAACCTTGAAGGCCATGGCAACATACAGTCACATTAAAAGTGCAATTTAGTATTTTTTCTTGTGATTTAATGTAATGGTTTGCAACCCTGCATATTTGTTAAAAACAAGATTATATATTTCCCATAAACTTCAGTATCTCCTGAAAAATTGATTTTATTCCGTGTTCGTCTGAATTGTACGTACTGTGCAACTGTAGTTTTGGTATAGGCTTGCAAATGCATTTAATAACAATCCACCGACAAAACAGATGAAAAACATTGAAGAACGCTTGTACATACGAAGACTAGAATGGTGTTTTAGACCTTCTCATACTGATATCATTTTCGTAATTCATTACTGAACAATCCAAAATCATTACTCTTTTACGATAAGTTAAACATACAAGTACATATAGAAGATTTCTTTATAAGGAATACAACATTAACAACATAATGCGTAATACTATACAAGTATTACGGGTAATTTATACGTATAGCATCATTGACAATATAATTACTAGAGTGGTATTGACAAAACCGCATTAATTAACAATTTTGATGTTCAATCTACACTAACACCAATACTCTCAACATTCTCTCTTTAATACGGCCATTGGTTAGTAGAAGAAGATGTTGATAATCAATATTGTTAATTGTAAACAATAAAAATCGCCTCAATAATTTTTTTTTAGAAAATCATAAAAAGCTCCATCTTTGAGGAAGAAACTACAGTAATGTTATGGTTTGCACAAGTAACTTCCTGAAGTAATTATTATTTAAATTTTGTTGGTCTGTTTCGTCAATCTCACAGCTGCGGCTGCTGTTCAAACTCAAGGGAGGAGGGATGTCACGTACATCTCCTCTGACAAGATTTTGCTCGGAAAATACTGTTTTCTATCTCTGGAAGAAACAACGTTTCTCCGTCAAGGGTCATGGATAAGATATAAACAAGATAATTCCTCATTTTCGGTAATATTAATATTAAAAGACCCGTGTCAACTTAGCCCAACTACCAGCACGAAAACAACCGGAACATCTATCAAAATAATGGGCTATTTATGGGCTAATTAGTTCCTCTAATCCCAATGTTTGGGCTCCTACAGTTTAGCGGAAAATCAAACTCAAAATGGGAGAGGCTAGCTTGACGTCAATCTAGAACCCCCCATGCGGATATAATGGTTGGATCGAAAAATTCCAAACGTCAGTATTATTGGCTATTTATGGGCTAATTAGTTGCTCTAATCCCAATTTTTGGACTCCTACTGTTTAGCAGGAAGCCAAAATCAAAATGGACGAGTCTAGCTTGACGTCAATCTAGAACACCCATACGGTTACAATGGACCGATCGAAAAATTCAAACGCCAGAGTTATGGGCTATTTGTAGACTAATTAGTTATCTTAATCCCAATTTTTGGGCTCCTACTGTTTAGCGGGAAATCGGAATTAAAATGTGCGAGTCTATCATGTCAAGTTAAGCCCCCCCCCCATACGGTTACAATGGTCCAATTGAAAAAAAATTCAAAAGCCGGAATCATGCGCTATTTATGGGCTTTCTAGAACTACCCTACTTGCATCTGAATACGTTAAGTCTCTACTTCTATTGTGGTAATGAACAGGTGTAATAAAATTCGAAGAATCTTTGCTTCTCGTATATTCTCTTCACTGGTTTGATTAAAGAAATATACAAAATAATTATAAACTATCCATTCAAAATATATTAGAAAAATTACCAACATTATATAGAAAATGTATAAACATTCTTAATATATTTAGCATTTTTAACGTTTGGCTGTTTTAATGCTTGATTTTTGCCTTTTTCCAACTTTTTTTCCTTTTTTTCTTTGACATGTTTGTATATTTTTTGTACATACAAAAGAGCTTTGATTGCGTATTATTTTATTATTTGGAAGTATGAACTGAAAACTTAGTATATATTATATTAAAAAGTAATTTGCATAGAAACGCAGAGAAATAGATCAGGAAATTATTGCATATAATATAAAACGAGATAATTTATTCTTAGAAAAATAAAACTGTTCCTAATAAATCAACCAACAATTGAGTATTGTTGAATCCTATAACGTTTGTGAAGAATGTTGAAAAAGTAAAGCCTCCACAAATGGAATCGAAAATTGCACATACGGGAAAGAAACGAAATATCTAGTTTAACGTTCCACGATTATTCACCGAGACAAAAACAGAGGTGATAATAAGAAATGAATGAAATGGTGGTATAAAAAAAGTGGGAAGAAACGGGTGAAACCTTATAAAACCTAAGCACACGGTGTTTGTCACCGACAAAGACAATTTGGCGCGAGCTGGGATCGAACCAGGGATCACACCCACAAGAGGTAAATGCTCTACCTTTTTGCCACTACGGCTCGCAGCCACAGCGAAGAGGCATTTCCTTTAGACAAATGTATTTAAAACAAATATTATGGTACACTATATAAATTCTTTACACTAATTATTTTCTAACATAATGAACATGAACACGTGAAAAGATAATTCATATATATATATATATATATATATATATATATATATATATATATATATATATATATATATATTTGCAGAGAATGGAAATAAATCAATTTTCAGTTAATAAACAACGATGTTTTCTCAGAAGAACTTTGAAATTATCATCCCACGTTATCTAAAAGTCACTACCAATCTTCCATGACATTTCTTGCTTACGATAGAAGAACAAAAATCGATATTAGAGAACCTAATCATCACAGAAGTAACCCATATTCTGGCATTTAAACTCTTTTGATCGGAGTATTATAGCCCTAGGTTTATAGCTAGAAGTTAAGCGTATTCCCACAATTTGATAAAGAATTCCTGCTAAACGGTAACAGCCAAAAACTCGGAATTATAGCCTAGGGCGCCGATCCTGGAGGGGAACGGGGGCCGGGCCATTGGAAAGCTCATGTCGGCCGCCATATTGTATTTATGAGTATACAATATTTGGCATAATTTGAATGCAATTTGTCTTAACTTTTATCCGGGCAACCGGGGCCTCCCAGGCCCAGTAGCTTCAGTTTTCTAAAATTTCTCAATAACCATACATATTTCGAAGACATAAAATACTGAATTCTTCTATTTTTCGTCGAAGTTAAAATCATGAACATATCGACTTGGTAAAGCTTTTTTTTTTAATTTGAAAATCTTCTCCTGACGTAACCGGGCAATCGGGGCCCCTTATAACTTTAGTGAAATTTCTGTCAAATATTAGATCAAATTGTCACATAATTATATATTGAACACGTGACTATTTTAACCTTTAGTCGGAACAGTATGCGGCAACAGACATTGAATTTTGAGTGTTCTGCACTTAAAATATATACTGGGCCTGACAGGCCCCGGTTGCCCGTTTACGTTACAAAAATGTCTGGACCGGATTTGATATTCTGCTTGGTCGGCTTACAAAAGCGTGACACGAAGTTTCGCTACTTGACAAAAATATATACTGGTACATTTTAAACCAGTCTGAACAGTAAGTGACAATAGGCATTCATTTTGTGTATTCTGCACTTAAAATATATACTGGGCCTCACAGGCCCCGGTTGCACATTTACGTTACAAAAATGTCTTGCCCGCATAAGGGTTAAAAGCCTCTTAAATCTTCATTTGTCCACCATCTGGATCCGAATGGGACCCCCAAATTTATGGAGAAATTGTCGCCCTTGATTAGAGCAGCAATTAGCTAATAAATAGAGCACATTCTGGCGTTTGAATTATATCGATCGGATCATCGTAATCATATGGGGTCTTCTAGCTTGACGTCAAGCTAGACTCACCCATTTTCATTCCAATTTCCAGCTAAAGAGGATAAGCCCGAAAATTTGGATTAGAGCAACTAATTAGCCCATAACTATCCCATTATTTTGAGATATATTCCAGTCGTCTTAGTGTTTCTGGTTGGTCTAACTTGACACGATTTAATAAAATACCACTTTGATGCATTAGTGTTTAAACAATTTAAGGAATACTAGTCCTGGTTCCATAATATACCCTCTTAGAAAATCGTGGTCCAGAGAATTACATTAGTGATTTGTGTACAGGATCATTATTGAATTAATTTAGTTTGGGTAAACATTTCTAATCCGAGCCGATTAAGTTCTGAACGTCATTTTAACCCTTTCAATACAGTGTGCTTTTTGATGTTTTCGTCTTCGAAGTTATGCAGGTGTTGCAGCTTGCGTAATTATCATATTGAAACTTTGTATTGTTCTTGTATCGGCCGAAGAAAGGTTTTCACATGCTGGTATATTTGTTTCAATCTAGCTAATAAAAGGAAAATTGTAGAGAGAAATTGGGATTTTTCCCAAAATTTTCACCTAAAGTCGTGAATTAAAATTTTTCATATCTGGAAACATTGCCACTGGATAGATAAAAGAAATCTTAAAATAAATTTTGGTACACCGCTAATATATCATAGAAGTATCAGGTCGATATGTAACAAACTAAGCATGTAATTAAAAAAAACGTATCATTCTTTTTTTAAAATAAATCACCATTTTATGGAGGTCATTTTTAAGAATGGCGAATACATTTTAATGATGACTTAATATTTCGTGAACTATGAAATCTATATTCAACATTCTTGTGTCAAAACGTAAATTATGAAGGTCAAACATCTTTATGAACATAGAAAATAACCTATCAGAACAACTTTTTTTTATTTTACAAAATAGCGAATATTATATAGAAAAGTATAATAAAGAATGTTATTTTTTTGGTTTGTTTGAGCTTAACGTCTATGGTTATGCCATAGTGGTTAAACGGGACAAGGACCTATTGATTATACACGAATCCAAACCAACTTTTCGTTCAACTGTACCCCGATCGAGAATCGAACCACTGACTATACTCTCAAGGCATGCGTGCTTGCAACTAGACTACCTGTAGGTCCAATAGAAAGTTATGATGGAGGCTATAATAAAGAACGAATACACATGTATTGAAATAAACTAAATATAAATAATTATCAATCCTTTTATTGTGATCGGCAAAGAATGTCTAAGATCATGAATAGCAATAATGTATACAAGGAAATAAAATACATAAATTTGCTTATGGGTACACAAGTATACATATTCAAATTATAAAGAATAGTCATGATAAGTAATAAATACGTGCATATAAGTTTGTTTGATTTACATTTGTATGAAATACGTGTGACATTTTTCTTAAGCTATATAAATTCAACAATGATGTAAAAATTACAAATCAAAAATGAAATTCTGTGAAAAAAGGATTTCTTGTTAAGACGTATATCGTGGAGGCTGGATTTAATTATGTCCATTTGGAATTACGCATTTTTACAGTCACTTGCATTACATTTGCAAGCATTTGCAACATGGCGAGCATTTCAGAAGAGCGTATCTGGCAAGAGCATCTTTTCGTAGCCCAGGTTTTGCAGTTACATGTTCCTGTAAGTTCTCTGGCTAGAGGCTTCAAAAAGTTAATAGTTTTAAGAACACAATCAATGTTTTCCCATCCAAACTCACTGGTCTTTTGGAACACACAAATGATTCAAAAAATACAAATCTTCTGAGTAAATAAAATGCTCTTTTAATGTGTATATGCACGGGCGATAACGTTGTAAGGTCACATTTTGGACTGATATCTTGAACTCATTGTAGCGAAGTTCATCAAAAGTGTCAACATCACACTTTGTTTTCCACACTAGCACAAGATACTTTTCGACGTCTTTGAAGTAATATTCGTTGTCATCCTCAGCAAATTATTTTAGAAACTTCACTGGTAGAGCGGCTAAAGCTCGCTGCTTTGTTCCTATTTTGCTCATAACGTGATCACCTGCGAGAATATGGGCGTTGGTGATGACATTGCAAATCTCTCAGTTGAGTATATGGTAAAAAAAATATAAAGAGGGATGTAGCGCCTTTTTTCATCTGCTCCATAACATATCCATAATTCTTCCAATCCCTGACATATAAAAAGTGCAACAAATCGAAGTTGCAGAATAATTACATCTGTGTCATTCGATAGAACAATTATTCGCTTCAAACCTTTTCGAACTGCCCACTCTACATGTGGAATGGCACTAAGGTTAGCTTCCTCCAATTTGTAGTTAAGTTAATCCACAATACGGGGTGCGCCGTATGAATATATTTTTTGCCGGCACTTTCCATTAACAATCATTCCAGTAGCAATGAGTCCACTAATGGAAATTCTGAGTTTGCTGAAGCATCAGCAATATTTCGCCGCATTAGCATCTCCGGACTAAGCTTGTCTGATGTTGATGACCATAATTTATCATGTTGCAAAGGAAGAGGTGTAGAATTTGTTATGCATGTAAGTTCGATCAAATTAGTTGCAGACATTCACCTGATTCTCTCACATTCTTTGAGTGAAAGTTCAAGATAACTGCCAAATATGATATGCAGTTCTTGCAGAGTGCATACTAATTTTGATATAACTCTCTGAACAACCTCTCCGGAGTTTTTCATGGATGACAGCTTGACCGTTCGCAATTGGGACTTATAATCCATAATAAGAGAAGTGTTTAGTGCAGCGAGTTTTTCGAAATAAAAATCGTCAGGTGAAAAATATATTTTTCTAATTCTTTAACTAGTGTGTGTTTTACTGGTTTTGTCGCAGCATCTCCATCAAATAACGCGTTTGTTGGAATAAGGTCGTGTGACAAAATATTCTTGATGAATTTCGTCTTTCTTTTGCCATATCTGTATCTCTGTGGACTTGGGAAACAATTTTATTTAAGATCACCAGTGTAGCTTTTCTGGTTGCTGGTTCTGTTACACTGTTCCAAATAAAGCGTGGAAGGTTACCTTTGTTGATTACGTCAAACAAGGATTTTACTTTCAATGCAAATCTCTCTTGATTCAACAGTGTATATAATTCTAACACATGTGGGAAAATATCTAATAGACTGTCTTAACATCATTATTCACACATGTTTTCTGACAAGGTTATTCAGCCGCACAGACTTAATCATTTCAAATTGATTTCCTCGTTGCCGCATAAAATAAACAGAACCCTCAACATTTGTATTGAAACGTTTTCCTCTCTTTCCCATTAGTTCATGATGAGGAACAATTTCACAGTGGTCCATTACTTAGAATTAGTCACGTCTCTGAAAACGTTACAAATAGAATGATTTCGTGGTAAACATTGAGCAACATATTCACTTTTACGTGTTTGACCGACAATTCCCTTGAAGCTTTTCTGTGATCTTTGATTGTTTTGTTCTAATTTCACATCAGGAGCTACAGCAATGAATATTCCTTCTCTGTCTTAGATCACGAAGTGTCCCTGAACAAATTTGTTGTGAAAGTACTTGTTTTCTACGTCTACGTTTTTATTCTTTCCGAATATCAGGACCCACATCTCACACAGTTTATGCAATCGAATCCACGAAACACATGAATGGGTGACTCCACAGTCTTGACGTGCAGCTCCCAGTCACCTTTTCTATCAGTATGTACTAGGTCCTTCATAGACCGATTAAAATTACATTTTCCGTGTACTTGCAAATCTCTGACTTATCCTCGCACTCTTTGATAAACTCTTCAAACTTGGCTCTTAAGGTTTCTGGTATTGAACTAAGTGTAGCGAATGTTGCCCGATTTTGCATTGTGTCCTTCAAATGAAGTGCGTCGTTTGCCGTGCACACTTCTTCTATAACATCTGCGAATTCTAATTTGTTATTCTTCTTCCAGAAGGCCATCCAACGCAATGTTTCTATAGCCTCGGAGATGGTAACGATCGAATCTAATGAGTTCCGATCAAAAAAGATTGCACATTTTTGTTGCGAAAAATTTCAGTATCAATGAGTGCATTATGTATGCTACATACATTTAGATAACTTACTACGCACGACAGCGCAAAATTTATCATGTGAAAAATGCCCTTCATTGTATAATGATCACTAAATTCATCTGGAATGTTCAAACATATCTCAGCGACAATATGGAAGACACCTCTGTCACAGAATATTGGGAGGATTTGTTGATCTTCAAGCTGAGCACGCACATGTTGGATTTTTTTAGAGCTGTAAATACTATTGTTTAATTTGTGACAGGAGATTTATTACTGGTAAAAAGCCAACCTTTTTTAATGAGACGGTACTCTGGGAGATTAGAGCATGAATTCCAGACACAGAGGAACTGGTTTGTGCTGATCTTTCCGTCTACATCGAATAAGAGTAATAACAAATTTAGTTTGCTTGGTTTTACAGACTACAGTATCGGGCACTACATGATGATTATTCTCAGCCACCATTAAAGTTTCTGGTAAACTGGGACGTGTTTTTGGCTTGTGTGAGTTTTGTACACACTAACAAGGCAACTGTGTTGTAAGTTTACAACTTTGTTTCTGTATATTTAATGCTGACACTGATTGCCCCCCTGCATCTAACTCATTGGCACGGTCTTGAAAAAAACACCACTGCCTTATGACGTGTGACAAATGTGCCCGATAAAGAAGTGCTGTCTTCAAAATCAACATTATCAAAGGCAGCAATTGTAAATGCTTTGTTAGTAAAGTGACTGGGGAGTGATGCTCTGTTAGTTTCGTATGATTTCACAGCGTAAGCTCCTAACAAGTTCCAGCTGCGTATTATATCGTTATAACTTGTTCATACACCTATCCTGTTCATTAAAGTAAAAAAACTCTTTTTTTTTGCCCTTTTATAGGTCGCAGGAGTGGTCATCACGTGTAATGGAGTTCTGTTTCTTCTGTGATGTAGGTCATAAGACATAATTTGATAAATACAGTACATTTGTACAGCCCATCAATTCATGGGAATGTTTTGCTCTCCTTCGCTTATATCTTCAAACCCATCATCAGTGTTGGTGGCATCTGTTCGTAAGTAAAGGGAATTTGCTTGTAATAGTTTTCCTTTACTGATATTAATCAACACGAAAAAATATGTCAAGAAAACATCAGGCATTCTTTTTGTCTTCCGTGATTTGAAGAGCTCTGAGGCATCACCAAAATTGTACACTAGCCCAAAATCTATGTCTTTCAAGACTTCTCTTAAAATTATTCTTGCTGATTTCACTGCACCCTGGGATCTTATTTTTGCTGCAAGATCCTCAGGAGTCAGATCTGCTGAGAATACCATTAGCGGTTCTTGAATTTTTGTCAGATGGACAGAAACGAGTTTTGTTACTGTACACTCTCACTGGAAATATTTTAATCTCATTATTATAAATACTTACTATTTCATCAATGTTGGTTATTAATTTACTGATATTACTGAATGTGAATCCGTACCAAGCACTCAAGAGTGGTTTTAAGACCTCATTTGCTTTTTCCAAAAAAACAAAAAAAGAAAAAGAAAAACGAACTTATCAGACGCTGGCAGAGATCCTTCTCTTGTTGGGAGCTCACGGCACGTTCGTACCTCCGAATATATGCACCCATACAGTTCCGTGGGCATACATATCTGCTACAAACACGTAAATTTCACTGATAAGATCAGCAATACCACTGAAAACTTCATCTTGGAAAAAACTAGCTGCAGATAGAATCGCGTTTGTTGTTTGAAACTCACACACCCTGTATTTTGCTCTTTCATCATTTCATTTCGCCCTTATGTTAGCTAAACGACAGGTAACCCACCAAAGGTCCTCTGGTTTGTGATGTGATGTTGCGGGTGGGCGAGGGGTTGCCATAGATCTCCTAAGTTGAGGAACAACGGATTTGGCCGAAGCTGTCTTCTCGGAACACTCAGAATTTTGTTGTGGTACGCCGCTTTCTGTTAGTTGTTGATGAATTCTTTCCAGGCTTTTCTTCATTGTGTACGACTTGTAGCACTTGTTACAGTGATAAAATATTAGCTCCTGCACATCAATAAATTTCAATATCTTTTGAACTTCATCTTATCTTATTTCAGCTGCGTCTCAAATTTTCTTCTGTCCAGCCTTGGTAGATGTCAGTCTTTTTGTGTATCACTTTGGCATATAGCACATATGTTTTTTTAGAGTGGCTTCACAGAGTCTATAGAGAACAAATTGTAATAAGGAGATCTCAATATGCTGATATCATCTTCATCTCTCATCTTGATGTCATCAAGCCAATAGAATACCGGCAACACACAAAATGTAACAACACCGAAATTAGACATTACCTGCCACTGCAATTCTAGTCACTGCTTACTGTACAAAGTTATGAAAAGAAATTTTAACCAGTACTGTCAGCCAATATGAAGAAAGTATCAACCAAACCAACAAACAATCACACCATGTTTTTCTATAGGCGGCAGTCTTCAAAAAATCTTCTAAAAGCATGTTTACTATACAGTACTCAATATTATGGGTTCGAGTATTACTAAACAGACATTCTTTTTAAAAACAATGACTTTCGTACACCCCGTGTATAAATAGTCCATTATGGAGACTGTCATGTTGTATGTAGATTTCATGATTCACGAAATATTAAGTCATAATTAAGATATATTCGCCATTCTTAGAAATAAAGTACAAAAAATGGTGACTTTTTAAAAAATAGCTGATATGTTTTCTTTTAAATTACTAGTTTGTAAGGTATCGCCATGATACTTCTAGGATATATGAGCGGTATACCAAAGTTTATTTTAAGATTTATCATATTTATCCAGTGGCAGTGGTTCCAGACATGAAAAATTTTAGTTCCAACCTAAGGTGAAAATTTTGAAAATATCCCATTTTTATATCTATAATTTACCTTTTATTAGCTAGACTGAAACAAATATACCATCATCTGAAAACCTTTCTTTGGCCGATACAACGCACTATACAAAGTTAGTGACATGATAATTAGGGAAGCTGCATCACCTGCATAACTTCGTTGACGAAAACATCGAAAAGCGCACCGTATCGAAAGAGTTAAATGAAGATCAGAATCTAATGGACCCGGACTTGAAATGTCTACATAAGCTAAATTAATTCACAAATCAAAAAATGAAATTCTCTGGACCTGAATTTTTACGGGGGTATATGGGTTCTGGACTAATAACTGGCTACTCAACAGTTTTGTATTATAAAGGTAACCAAGAAAGTGCTGCTGCTTTTTCACCTCTACCATCAAACATCCACATTTCACCTAACGTATAAATGAAATATCAAAAAAGTCCCATCAGCATTGACGACCTTCAGCCAACCCTTTTTGCACCTCTACTACGGATTGGAACTGGCGTCCTCTAAGATCCAAGGAATGAAACAAGTGATAATCGTACGGTGCAATGTCCTGGGAGTATAGCGGACGCAATAATGCTTCCCATCCAACGCGTAGAATTGTGTCCCGTGCCATCCTATCCCCGTGGGACTTAGCGTTGTCCTTTAAAAGGAGATACTCTTTGCGGTTCAGAAGTGTTGAGTTTTGAGTTTTGCTCCAAAGTTTTTGGGTTTTCCTGAACACAGCTTAACTACTAACAAAATAAAATTTCTGCACCGAACACAAATACATATTTACTTTTAACTGGAATATCTAAGGTACCCTACAGTAACTCCTATGTTATATTTTTCTCGGTGATACACAATGGTTCAGATAGTGTATTTAGTGTATATATTCTCAAAAATATCTTACAATAACGATTATTACTATTGTATTACTATGCTTCGTAAAGCCTCAGAGTTTATACCAACTCAAAATATTTACCCTTTCAATGAGCGTATGAATAAAGCAAGCGTGCATATGAAAATGCTGGATGACTGACTTATGCCACAGTTTGAGACTAAAAGAAGTAAATTAAGCTTGCAGCAAATACTGCTCTTCTGAAATTCCACCATATTGTTTGTTTCTTCTTAAATACGTGATTGCGAAATGGATAGAAACCAATGTCCCATTATCTAATGAAAACATATGGGAATATCAAGAGTTTTTGCTGTGTCACGAAGAGTAGCTCTTAGGTGAAATTGGCCGAGGAACGGAAGTAAGACAAAACATAAGAAAAAACAAACAATGTTAGGAAGAAGACGCTTAGTGAGAATTCCGACGAACTAAAAATAATTGTTAACAATATCACACACCCTGTATCAAAAACACAAAATGCCCGAAGTATATGACATGGACATACAGCATATCGCTGCACTTTGATACAGGATCACGATACTTTAATACTATTCCAGGAATATCATTAGATTGAAAATTTGTCCGAAGAAGATAGAAAACGTTTCAAATTGTCAGATAAGCAATATTTTACAACATAATTCTTGGACTTTTTTATATATCTTACGAGGGAACCTATCCAAGTGCAACTCTGACTTCGAGTCGAGACTATGGTCATTGGATAACTTGTCCCATGAGAACATAACACGAAAAGTGATACATCCTCGATCGCAACCGTTGCGGAGATATAAGCGTGAAAAGTTAGAAATTGAGCTCCATACTATACATTACAAAGTCAGCTTCCGGGTCAGATTTTTCGGAAACGGTCAGGTAAGGAAACTCAGCGAATACATATCAAATTAGTGTTGGGAGCCCACCACCTTTGGAATGAAAAAATGTTGCCCCCGGGGCACTCGCAGGGTCCCAGGCGGGGTCCAACTCAAAATTGGCAAATGGAACCGGGGGTCAAGTAGCATATTGTATGAAAACTATTGTTAAATAAAAGTAGATAAAACAAATCTCAACTCTCTATGGTGACCCTGTGCAAACGGGCAATTGGTCAAAATGTCAATACAACCTAGGTTCGTTGTGTAACTCTGTGAGAGACTCTGCAACAATTTGTTTAACTTCAATACCTTGCACTTTTAAACGTGTTTTTTTGTTTTGTTATTGTCACAACTTAACGGATTTAGAAGAGTGGCCATATATCTTTTGATGTAGGTTGTATTGACATTATGGCCCGTTTGCACAGGGTCATCATAGAGAGTTGAGATTTGTTCTATCTTCTTTCATTTAACAATAACTTTCTTACAATATGCTACTTGACCCCCGGTTCCATTTGCCAATTTTGAGTTGGACCCCGCCTGGGACCCTGTGAGTGACCCGGAGGCAACATTTTTTTCATTCAAAAGGTGGTGGGCTCCCAACACTAATTTGACATGTATTCGCTGAGTTTCCTTACCTGACCGTTTCCGAAAAATCTGACCCGGAAGCTGGCTTTGTACTGTATAGTATGGAGCTCAATTTCTAACTTTTCACGCTTATATCTCCGCAACGGTTGCGATCGAGGATGTATCACTTTTCGTGCTATGTTCTCATGGGACAAGGTATCCAACGACCATAGTCACGACTCGAAGTCAGAGTCGCACTTGGATAGGTTCCCTCGTTAGACAGACTTCCAAGAAATGTAAGACCCTCCTTTCGCCTCTAAGTTTTCTCACGAAACTGAAAGGTGATCTTCTCGACAAATTCGACAAAATATTCTATTTGCTACACTTCAGGATTTCTATTACACCATTCCACGTCCACTCATAGCTGTTGTGAGGATAAAACAAGATCATATGTTATAATTATCCCTAAGTTAAAACTTTTATAAAGGTGTTCCCATTGAGTTTATAAATATACTTATCGTCTATATATAAATATATTTGTCACCTGTATTTATTCTTATTTATTCAACGCAACTTGTAAATACTTGAATTTGTATGTTAATATAACATTCGAGTATCATTGACACTTAAAACAGCTATTCGACAACGAGGAATGGAATCATACACGTAGTTAATATGTAACGCTGATACGTGAAAATTCCGATGGAATCATTACATTGTCCTTCCATCAGTTTCATTATAATTAATCACACTATATGTATAGTGTATTCAATTAAAACTCTGATATTATAGCATTAGATTAGTTCTACTTTAATTACAATAGTATCTATTATTATTACGTATTATAATTTGCTAATAATCAGATCTATTCTTTGTCAATCAGATACGATATAAATTCCAATATTTTTATATTTTGAGGCAAAAAGTTCTAATGCTAACCCGGAATGATTAGTTTCATCTCTGAAGATTAAGTGACAGCACATTGAGAGAGGTTTGGCTGATACCACACGCCAATTCGAGTGACGCGGATTATTGTGTGCACTTTGACTTGGTATCACTGGTGAGTTGGAACACCAACTGACAGCAGATATTCCAAGCACGTACTTAATGCATATATTGTAGTGTAGAGGAATTACACATTTTGATTGGGTAAAATGGATTCATCAAGCACAAAATATTATGTATTTTTTCTCCTTTTTTCTGAAATAGTAGCAAAGGATGTACTTTTTAACAGCAAACAATATTGTTTGCCAAACTTAATATTATATCAGAACTAACGACAATATATTTCGTGTCCCATAGAGGGGAAGCTGTGCATTATATGTTTTCTATATCCTAGAATATTTTACAATGAAAATATTTTATTTGTTTACACATATGGAAAGCTTTTATTTTTACTAATACTATTATTATTACTATTATTATTATGAGTAGGAGAGGGAAGATGAGAAGGAGTAATTTTATTGGTTTTTCTTTCAAGAAAAAAATTCTCTTTTACAAAGGAATTACAATATACGGTATAGTTACATATTTTTGACTTTCTTGAAGTATTTCTTCCAAATCTACCCTTTATTTTCATACTTATTTTGAACTAGTATACGCTTAGCAAATATCCGCAGCGAAAGCTGAATTTTTAAATTATCACTATGGATAAAGGGGTGTTGAAGATGTTTCTTTTTCCTATAGTACACAGTACAAGGAAAAGTGAAGTTATATGAGGAGATGTGTACCTTCAACTAAAGGAAACCAAGATAGACCATTGTACATGGCTTTAACCTAGAAATAGAAAATGTAAACTATCCTAACTTATCTTCATAAAATCAAACTAACCTAAATAACAAACAACAATAAAAGTAAGGGTTTCCTATGTTTCCGCTTTGAGAAAAGGCAACAGGTATCTGCCAAACGTTGGCTCTCCTTTTATGAATGTTAATTATATATTTCTTCTTGTATTGTTACAGGCCCACGAAATAACAAGTGTTAGTTTCCTTTCTTATATATCAGTCGCTCGTGATGTTTTTGAGTTTCTATTCAGTTTCTAGTGCATCGAATTATCATTATCAAGTGTATATATTTTTTTTTAATCTAAGGAAGTTTATGACATATTATGTAATATATTATATTGATATTAGATGCAAGGTGCAATGACTTTGTAGATGTAGCTAAGATATCAGTTAATTAAGTGTTTTTATTTACAAACTGATTTGTTTAAATGTCAAAATATGAAACGTGTAATGCTCAGGATCCGCTACAGGGAACGTACCCCTCTAACCCGCCCAAGCAGCCACTTTAATAACTTTTTGCACGACCTATGCATATAGACTAATACTAAGAGGATTAACTTAAAAACAGGCCCATCCATAATTCAATAACCATTTATGCTTTGAGCGGCTAAACAAAATAAGAGATACGCCTATTAAACATATACTATTTTCCCCTAATCACTTTATACTATTAGAAAAAAGGTATAATTTTCTGATCTTAAAGTGTTCTTTAAAGTCAACACCTGTTCTGTAGAAACTTAATACATCAATATAGCGTCGTTATTCTAATGGTAATAGGCTCAATTACTATAGTTCATGTAATGATTTTAAAAGAGTCCAGATAATTTCTGCCATATACTTATCAATAAATATTGTGCTGTATATGATCAGCGTTTTATTTCAATTGGTTTCTACCTAATTACTAGCATATTGGTGAAAATATTATAGTTTAATTGACAAAATATCTTTATATTATTCATTTAGAATTGTGCAGAATTCTAGTAGAATAATAAAAATAAAATAAAGTAATAAATGCCCATTTGTTATGGATACTTCTCTATTATATTATTCCAAATCCATGTTTGATGTCATCGTAATTCCAGCGTATAACGCTTAAGGAATATGTCTAACCTTCATAGGTAGCATTATATATATAATGGTAGGATAGAAGGGGCTTTTAAGTGAGTCATAAAAAATAATTTGGTCAGGAAGATTGCAAGAGCTGCCTTCATTACCTCAGTATCGCATTTACTTTTGTAGGTAGGGTGAGTTCTCTTCCTAAAACTTTAATACTATGCAACTTAAAAAAACTTGTTTTAATTTTGTTAAAGAGACGTTAAGTTTTCCAAACCCTTTATTCACATTACTTTTTATGTATTGTGAAACTTATATAAGATAGCTTTATCACTGTCATAAAGTTTGTCTTTTTTATTTTCTACGTAAATTAAGCATGTAATACAGTGATAAGGAACTTCTCTATTTTCAATGAATCATGTCGCTTTTCTGCATTTGGTGTATGTTAAGAAATTAAAAAAAATACCAGAATGTCAGGAAAGATTTTTTTCAAATAAGTAAATCCTTAAAACATATTCATATTTATTGAAACGTTGCATGTCATACTGCCTATTTTAAAGCATAAAACAGCATATTGTGATCTAATATGAAGTATTTTAATTCTAAATTACATTTGTGGCCTCCAATTACATTTGTGTGTGAAGTTCAATACTTACTTTTGACATTTATTAATAATAATAAATTATAATTGATTAGTCACATATATTGTTCTTCTGATAAAATTTGTGAAGTGCTAAATATATTCCGACATGCACATTAAGCAAAACTCGCTTCTGTTCGAAATTACCACCACGTAAGTAATATCAACCCTACTCTTTCCTGGATTTACACACATAGTTTTGTGGCAACATTTTCATCGGAACAGATAGTAATGTAAACATATATATGAGTATTATTATAATAAAAAAAGACAAACCACTTAGCGTAAAGGCGAACTTTGTGAGCCTAAGCTGTTCCACGCCATCTGTTATCAATTTGTAAAACTACGTACAACTTAATTAATATAAGTCCGCATAATTTTTATTATCATTGAGTTTTCTGGTTGACAAATTTTCTAACAATTATCCCAATTAAATAAATAGTATTTAGAATAGTCTATTTATAAAATGATGTAATAAACTTAATTTAAAAGATGTTTTAGATATATGTATTTTAATGTGTTTTTAAATTCATAAATAATATCACTATGCCTACGCATGAGCTTGTCAAATCATTGCTAACAAACTGATTAACCATGAAATGAAAAGATTGAATAAATATCATTAATCCACTAAATATGGAGCAAAGTTTTAACAGTATTATAACAAATTAACACGACAATTTAAAAAAAAATGGTTACCTACAAACATTATTTTGTAAATATTTTCACTCATGAGAAAACAGCAGATGCATACTACATCCTAATCCAATTACATTTATAATCACCGTTGGAAATGCGCACACCAAGCACGTGAAGCGTAGATGAAAATTTCATCGGCGGAAAGAGTCATAATTCATACCGGATGGTAAACGGACAATGAACATCTCTGGTAAAAATTTCTTGCTGGACCAGCAAGAATTAACATTAAATGTTCGGTAATACACTTTTAATGGCGGAAAATGTTTACAACACATACTTTTCTGCAGAGAGTATCCTGGTGTGTACATTTCTTTACGTGGAATTTTGCGTGTCAAACAAGAGTCTGCTAATTTTTCCAACATACAAAATGTGTTGCTGGAATTGCACTCAAGACGTTTGGAGCTCTAAGAAAATATCCCGCAAAATTTTGTAACGTGGGCTGCTATGGGAATCAACGTGTAATAAACGTATATGTGTTAGGTTGAACGTAAAGACAAGACCTGTTGAATATTGGGGCGGAATTTCTTGATGCAGATACAACGTTTGGTTTTCTGTGTAACCAGGAAGCTTCAATTGTATAAGATCGGGAACACAAGTGTAGTGACGTACATAGCACAAATGTAAATAACGAACACTCGCTGATCCTATCACAGTTGCATGACGGTTGTGTTCATTCAAGACGATATCTGCAGTGTTCCGTTTTCTGCGCTTGTGCTACGTTTCTTTGGGAAAATGATGTTAGTGTTTTCTTTACATTTCACAGAACCTTATAGTGTAATTTGCCTGAATCCTGATAATGTAGTAAATATTTTAAAAGTGGGAGTTGAAATTTATATACAACACAGTTCAAGAAGAGGTAGAAGACCAGGAGTTCGAGTGTGAATTGTTAGAACAAATGCAAAGATAGGACATTTACTGTACAGCGGACACGTTAGACATAGAGAACGATCCTGATAGCGAGGGAACGGAAAAAGAGGACAAAAAGTTTTAGAATGTGACCTTCCACCAGTGAGTATGGACCATGAAATCGGGAACAACACGTAATAGTTACACCAATAAATGGAACTGTTACTAATAGATATAGGAATATTCAAGGATATTATGATACCTTAATGACTCGAGGGAACCAAAACATCGTAAGGCTAGTAAGGCTTTCAAATATGTTAAAACACGTCAAAAGCCACGCATATTGGAGGTTAATATAAAAAAGTTGCTACAAACGTTCATGCCTTGCCGCCAACAGTGCAAAACCATTCATGATGTTGATTTTAAAATAAGTTGACTATATTACCAACAAAATAACAATTACAGGGTACTTAAATCAGCAAGGATTCTCCGCCGCTTCAAAACGGGAAACAGGATAAAGTCTACTCTGTACAAAAAACAAAACATTTGTTTGTAGAAAGGAATACAAGAAGAACGATAATTAATGACACAGGAAAACATTTTGTGACGGATGTGAATAAAATTGTATCAAAAACTTTGAATATGCTTCGCAGTGTTTTCACTTTCTGTACAGAACAAAGTACATTGCAGTTATAATGTAAATAGTCATTCCTTGCACACACAACTGTGCGCTAATTCAAACTATCAACTGGTGAAGACCGTGGGCCTTATGCAGAGTCGTAATGACGAGTGATTAGTGCCATACTAAAGAGTTCGCTTAACATATGATTCCTGCAGTAGTCAGACCTTTAATATGATGCTAGTCATACGCCAAAACGACTCTGCAGAAGACGGTGTGTGTCTATTTACGCCAAGGAACTCAGTGACGATTTCGCACATTTGTAATTAATTTTTCTTTGAAAACAGAAAAATAAAAATTGTTTGTGTTACTACATTTCACCAGGTGATTGGCAATAAAAGGTCAAAGCTTCGTCGCAAACCGTTTGCTGGATAGAGGGTTCTTAAACTCTTATATTTTGGCAATGAATCAGTCATTCACTCATCAAAACCACCTATAAATATAGAAAAGTGAAATTGATCAAGTAAATAGTTTTATCCCACAGGGGAGAAATATCATTTGAGAACTCGATTTCTTTCCCTTCAAATGAATAAAACAATGTTACTTTTTTCTGGATTATGGGTTCAACACTAATCAGGCATGCTTTTAATACGGGCTAAGTTGAACCACGGCCCAGACAGGTGAAAAATATTATCAATGAATTCTGCAATCAATCGTTACTAACACACATTCCCACACATTTCGGTTCATATTTAGTCTTCTGGCACATTAGGGACACGACATTTTATGTTTCCAACAACCGAAAGAACAGATTTTACACAAAATTAAGACAACTGAATACATATACCTTCCATATAATCTCGTTACTGATGCTAGCAAGTCCGGATAACTCATGAAACGACATATGCAAAGATGGCAAATGAACATTGTCATTCCTGATATAATGGATGACACGTTACTAACCCTGCTACTACCGGATTTTTTTCATTACACTGAATACCGTTAGACCCAATTTCATTTATTGTTGAAACATAAACTTCTTTGTTTAAAAACATTTAATGGTGCCCACTTTTACATTCTATCGTGCTTGTTTATACATTGTTATTAACTTAGCTTTTTTGGTCATGTAGTATGCTTAATTGTTGATAAATTGATAACATAGTGCAATTATATACATTAACACACGAACTACCAAAGGGGTCATTTTGACCCCTCACCGTTATTCACCATCCTCTAATTTGAAAATTAATTACAATATGCAAAACATATTGCACCACTTTTCTTCTCTCTATCCAGTGTGAATATATCATAAATAGCATATTTCAATTATTTTTGGTTTTCTTTAAAAATGATGATTTACCTAGAACTACCACAGGGGTCATTTTGACACCTACGTGTTTACTTCGAAAATGAAAATGAAATCTTTGAGTTTTACGTCCAACGGTTATGCCGGCTAGGCTAAAGGTCACGGTGATGATGAGAAATGAATGGAATTGTTCAATGAACAAAGTGGGAGGAAACGGACGAACCTCGAGAAAACCTACGCAGACGGTGTTTGTCCACCACAAAGTCCACCTCCTATTTATCTTACCCTGGATAAAAATGCCTTTTTCGATTATTGTTTATACTTTTTTATCAAGGTGTATTATTGATGCCTCCGAAACAATTGTGAACAATCATTGATTTGATTTGGTTGTTTTGAAGAACATGTTTCACTGTTTGCGAGTGATAGAGTCTTCAGGTAGTAAATGACATACAGCAGCAAAGTTTCTAGGAAAGTTACAGGATATTGGCGATAGTGGTGAGGGTAGTAACAGCTGGATGGAAATGGAAGATGTTACAGACCTTAGAAAATAAGATTTTTCCAGTAGTTATGACAAAAAAGTCAAATATACTGATTCTGATTCTAGTGAATTACTGGTAGGCCAAGTGAACTCCGGATCAAACTGTGTGGATGCCAGTGGATGTAAAGAACAAGACATGCGGAAGATTACATAAACAGAGTATAGTTCGTATCAAACTAAAACCCACATCACTCATTACGCGTAATATGGATGATGCTTGTGCAAGTGCATTCAGACTGATTGCAACCAATACTCCACTGCAAAATATAAAGAAGTGTACAGAAGTTGAGGACTGTCGAGTTTTAGATGATCCTAACTGGTTAGTTTCTCTCGATGAGTTTGATGCAATTATTGTCTTGTATTTCCGTGGAGCAACGAGGATGAATAGCGATATTATAGTGTTTCTGGTCTGTAAAGCTTGGGTTGCAGCTTCTTTCGGAATGTCATGCCCAGAAACCGGTTTGAAGAAATAATGAAATTTATAAGGTTTATCTCAAATCTATGAGGAGAGGAAGACGTAAAACTGACAGGTTTTTCTTATTTTTTTATATTTGGTATCAGTTGATTGATCTTTTTCGAAAATTCCACAATCCCCGTACCTATTGCACTATTGGTTAGCGGCTCTTTCCAATGAAATCTCGCGGTCCATTTATTCAGTTCACGGGTAGCAAGCCGGATAAATATGGCGACAAATTTTGCATGCTTTGAAGTGAAGAACAAATATATAACAAGTAGTTTTCCATATCTAGGAAAAGATAAAAAAGAGGCGAATAAACATCCCTATTGCTGAACATGTAGTTTTACATCTTTTGAAACTTGGGATTGCATGTAACTTGAGACATTTTTACGTCTCTACATATTGCAAGGGAACTAAAAATTAAAGGAATAATTTAATTGGTACTATCCGAAGCGACAGGAGAAAAGTTCTAGCTTCCGTACGTTTCCATAATAAAGATTTGTACAAAGATAGACTACTCAAAACCGTGGACGATATCACACTCACCCCATATCAATGCAAAAAAAAACAAATGTGTACTGATATTGAGCACCTTTCACACAAACGTAAATGTAATGAGTGGTCACGAAAATTAGAAAACTAAAAGTTTTGTTTTACAATCAGCAGAAAATTGGTGTAGACATTGTAGACCAGATGGATAGCAAATATTCTGTGAAGGCTGTTAAAAGGAAATGGCCGGTATAGCTCTTTTATAACCTACTTGGTTTGGCCGTCGTAAACCCTCATATCTTACACAAGTGTATTACAAATAGGCATATTAGTAGACAGAATATTGTAGAAGTTCCGTCTTTTCAAGTTGTCAAAAGAACATTTTGAGAAAGTGAGACAAAAGCGTCTTTCGAAAGATTTGCTAGCAGCATCAACAACTTCTACCGGAAAAAGGAAGAAGTGCCAAATCGGGACATTTAGCGTAATCAGTGCATTGAAATTTATACCTATATGCCTCACTATAATACAATTACCAAATTTTGATTTACTTTTGAAATTTGTACTCGTTTATATGCTCACGCTTTATATTTTTAAATAATTGCGTAACCGATTGGTACAATAAATGTTCCTGAGTTTATGTTTGGGAAGATTTCAAGTGTAAATTTATTCACATACTGTCCACCATTTTGCACGTGGGAGACCATGGTTAGATACCTGGTTAAAGCTAGTGTGGATTCTAAAGCATATTGGTCACATCAAATCTTGGTTGCCAAAGGAACGCTAAATTTCAACCTAAAAAACCTCCAAAACACAAGGGGTCAAAATGACCTCTTTGGTAGTTCTTGTATAATTAATTTCCTGGTAGTTCTAGTGTTAAGTACGCGTACAGCTATGCACATAGGGAAACGGATGATGATAATAATTTGGATGATGATTAGTAGTATAGCTGAATTGTCCAGTCTAATTGCCTATTTTAGACATACAATTCGATTCTAAAACAGTTCTCTAAATTTTTGTTTACCTGCGAAGTAAAGTTTTTTCGATTCAGGAAATTTTGATCTTCAAGAAACAGACTGCTCACAAAAGAACTTTACAAAATTATACTGTCGTTTTAGTAGTTGTCACATTTTACACAAAGAGCTTGCTGAGTGTTGCTTGTATACGTATGTTTCGCATCTTTGCATATGTCTTGCATACCATACCCCTTATAGAAATGACAACGACCAAGTTTTCTATATTTATTGGCTTCTGAAGATATACACGGGAACTGAACGAAGAAGTCGATTTTGTGTAATTAGATTCTTAGCTTATTCAAGAAGAAATATTCCACATCTGTAATTACTTCTGCTGTTCCATTCAGGATTGAGTGAAAACCAAATGATGAAAACGTTGAGAGCTCTGAAGATAATGACGGAGGGGTCAGCGTCCTCATAATGGCACTAATTGTTCATCAATGGTAATGTTACCCGCTCTATATGCGTTTGTAACGTACTTCAACATACATCAAAAGTGTCTCTAATTGGTATAATTTGTCCGAACTATGATTCTTGCCTCGTTCTTGAGTGTCATTGAACCGGAAGCATCGATATATCTGTGTAAATCTATTTCTCCACATTGATTTGTTGGAAATAGGCCTGCCATCTTCTTTATTCCACACATATGTAATACATTCATTATGTGTTTTTTATACTTCCGCCAGTATAAGAAGCAATATGAAACACTGAAGTTCACCCTTATCAATATACGCCCATTGATATCCATATGTAATAGAGCATTCCTTGTTTGTCCATTTCAAAATAGTTTCAAGAATATTGGGTCTCATAAAGTGCTCGAAAGGAGATTGAACCAAATCCACATTTCTGATACTATGACGTTTAAGCCCTGTTTCCAGTCTTGATAATATTGCGAAACGGAGTCTTAAAGACGGAAACTGAGTCCTGAGAAGTCCTTAGTGAATTACTATTGTAGATTTATTGTCCATTCTTCGACTTGAAAAGAAATACGGGTTCATAAGACAAAAGATAGGGAAAATCAACATTGCAATAACATAAGATGACTAACAGAAATCAGGATCAAAATCAGAACAAGGAAAGAAATATGCTTATCACCGTAGTTGATCGCGCTCATTAGGAACAATTTTAGTGGTTTATTAAGAAACACAACATTGAATAATGTACCGCGGTGGCTCATTGGTAGCATTTTCATCTCTGGTGCCTGAGATTTCTGGTTCAATCTCAGCTCGCTCCAAGTGTAATTTGGGGTGAATAAACACAGTATGATTGGGTTTCTTGGGGTTCACCCGTTTTCTGCCTCTTTCTTCTATCAGCCATTTCCTTTATTCTCCTTATCGTCGTCACCTTTAGCCTAGGTGGAATAACCATGGACTCTTCCAATTCCTTGTCCTACAATGTTGAATAAGGTTGGGAAAAAGGAAATAACGAAAAGGGGAATCGAATCATATTATCAAATGAAAGAACAATGCTGAAATGTGTCTTTCATGAAAGTTTAGAAAACTAATAGATCAGGACAAGAAATACAGCAGATATTGCAGGGCTACGATATCAACTAGGACTATTTCTCATTATTTTCAGGACCCCACTGGATCTAGAGGCTAGCATTCTTACCTTCGTCCCAGGGCCGGGTTCTATTCCCGGTAGGAGTACAGTTGAAGGAAGAAATTGGTTCGGATTCCCGTACACTCACTACGCCTACGTCTCCTTTACTCTTCACAGCATAATCTAGTGACGTCAAACTCAAAACAAAGAAAATCATTATTTTAGATTTTTATACTACATGAAAGTATATCGGACTGCATTTACCCATTTCCATATAACAATAAAATCAATTGACAACAATGATTGACTAAAATACAATTGCAACCAAAGTGGAAGTCTATTAGAATATACTTACTTGTAAGAGCAGATGTTGAGGTATCATTTTCGCTTCTTTCAAGCATACACTCATCTTCAGAATCTACATATGAATCTGAAACATATCCATCGATATCATTATAGTCCAAAATTTCATCTATTTTACAATCGTCACTAGACGAAACATCATCACTTGCAGGATCTTCTGGCGAAAAGTCAGAATCAGTGATTTCTTCATGCAAATATTTTTTATCTACGTCTTCGCAAGATAGATTTTTGATGCCATGGTGCTTCTCATACATTCGAGAAAACAATTGAAGAGTGACTTCAAATTTCACTCCGAATAATCAGTGGCATGTAACGGAAAAATACAAAAGTTATTAATAATTGCAGGGGTTCTATATGACCCCAATGGTACTCGATGCAGGAAGCAGAGAAACTTGCGATCACATACACACAAAAAATATCACAATGTACCAAAGTGAAATTCCAAAGCAAACATGAAAATCCAATGTTTTTCATTTTTTAAATGTAATATATTAAGCAAGTTACACACCGTTAAACTTCGCTTGGGGTCATATAGGATCCCACGGTAGTAGGAAGGCTAATATGGACGGACTGATTATGCTATTGTAAAGACTCTCAAATGCAACTGGTGTTAGAGAAGGACGCTTTGATCCTGCATAATTTCTCCCAAGACTATAACATTTATGTCACTACTTGACGTTTACTTTTTCCGTCAGTACAAACTTACCATTCAGGGAACTGAAGAATACTCTGTACATAAGATTATATTTAAAAATATACTGAAAAGTTGTATGATATATCCTTTATAATGAAATGACATTCAGTTTCCTATCATCAATTAAGTTTCCCTGCACTGCTAGAGATGTAATTGGATACGTGGCGGAAGGCTGGATATGTATCCAAAGAACTGAATGGTTATGCCCGAAATTTTCATCAAACTCTATTTCAAGCTGACGAACTTATATCTGCAACAGAATATTATGAGTCAACGGTATTTCTAACATGCACCTACTACTCGTTCGCATTCCACACTACCATCGTTAATGTACGCCTCGTTTTAATTTCCATTCAATATATTTCAACTGTAGTTTATTTCATCTACGTGCTACTATGACAAGCATTAGGACAAATCGTAAATCTTTAGCACTTCCTAGTTACTTAGTTGTGTTATGTTGCATTCTGCTTCCTATCAGCCTGTACATCTCGTAAAGTACACAAAAGCGAATCACATTACTGTTCCCAGGCTATTCACCGACCTCCGGGAAATTTTGTCCCAACTCGAACTCGGATTGCATAGTTGTCTTATGTTGCAATCTGTTTTGCATCAACCTGTATATCTTGTACAGTGCTTAAAAGCGGATTAAATGATTAATTCCACGTTATTACCAGACCACCAATTAGTATTTGTACGAAATTTGTCTAAGTCTTGTCTAAGTCAAACTCCTCCCGTTAGGCCCACTAACCTGTTGGTGATAGTGAATATGCAACACAAGCAGTTCAAATTGTTCTCATACTAGTAATGTGTTCCATTGCCATGATTATTTCGGGTTAAATTTTGCTTATAAATGCAACATAATCTTACCAAGATCCTCAAAGCCCACATCCGAAACCCAAAAAGCTAGAAACATATCTTCGAATCAATGGAAACAACTGCTCTGAACAATGGTAGCAAATCGACCGAAATATCGTATGCACCTTGAAGTAGCGGACTAATATTAGATATTCTGAGAACTTGATAAATATTCCAGGCAAATATAAAAAAAGTAGCTGAAATTCTTTAGAGTTCTCTGTGTAGTGTAAGTTGGTTGATTGATTTGACAGTTTTTCTTTCTCCCATTACATAGGAAGGGTGACTGGTATAGCCTTAAGGCTATCCATACGCATTATTATCAACGTCATTGTAATATATTTCATAATACTAGTTAATAAAACATATTATTAGGCACATTATAACGGCCAGTATGCAAAAGAGAATTCGAATACCTTAGTTCATAGGCATCTTGACTTCTGCTGTGGAATTACAAGGTGAAATTTAGTGCTTTATTTATGAATTGATACTGCAAAAAGCGAGAGATAACTAGGTTCCCTTTCCTAGTTGTAATTAAAAGATTGAAATTGAATATTATGTGAACTGAAAATTACAAGAGGGATAGGTTTTGTTATTATTTCTTGATTGATGGAAATTTATGGTATTAGTAATATGGTATCAAAGTATACACACAGATACACACATACACACATATTTATAAACTTACTTGTGGATTGCCAGACATCTCATACTAGAAAGTGATGGAATTGTCAGAGTGCGTTTCTGTAAGGAAGTATTTTCTAAGACCTAGGCGCGGTCAGTTGACTGAGGCCGAACATAACTACATTTCTAAAATATATATAAAAACTGCAGGGTATAAAGCTTATGTGGAGAGATGGATTGAGAAATAGCATAAGAGATTTTACGTAAATATGACCATTTTCATCATGGCGTCATTACACAAAAGTTTGTTTGTGAACATTGTTGAATTCTCAATGTTGATTTTAGTCAAAATGTGAATCAGTTCAGATCAAAAGTTGATGCATACTTACTGAGCTAGGATACAGAAGTTTGTTTTCTAATTGGAAAGTCACATGATCAACCATTAGAAATAATAATAATAATTAAATAATAATAATAAAATAACAATAATAATAATATAAAATAATTCTAAGTATCAACGTAAACGTAAGTATTTCACAGTCATGGTCAAACATTTGTGTTTGTGATTCATATATCAGAGTATATAGATTATGTTTAGGATATTTGGTTATATAAGTAACCAACACCTCCTGATAAATAAATATTGCCCCAACATATATATTCCAAGTATTTTTATGACGCGATCATTTTACTTATACAAAAAATTTAGACTCATCTTCTATGTTACAAAATTAGTTTTTCATGAATTCTTCTTGTTTCATTTGATTAACAAATGAGAGTGTTCGCCTTTTGCGGCACTGAAATCGACTTATGAGACCACTGAAATCATTTTAATTATGAGGTAGATAATCTCTGTCTAGGATAAATAAACAGTGCTGTTGAAAATCTACTAGCTGTCTACACATTATTGAGTTAAATTACACTTTTTAGGCATAGCAATTTCTTGATTGCAACTCCTACAAATATATAGGATGTTAGATACCTATTATACTCAAATTTCCAGTTAGGGTGCTTTATTTCCATTTTGCAAGGGGCTAATGGGGAACGACTGAAAATAAAGCCAGTTTTGACGCGTCTTTACCCCGTTTCAATACAGTGATAGTTTTATCATTTCGCTGTACGAGCTTGAAGTATTTAAGTAACATTTCAAAGCAATAACAGAAACTTACTTTGCTTTCAGGTCAGGCTGGTTATTTACTGCAATCGACATTTCCGATATGCTTTACAGTGCTTTCACTTTCTGTAGAGAACAAAATACATTGTAGTTATACTGTAAATAATCATTCTTTGCACACACAGCTGTGCGCTAATTCAAACTATCAACTGGAAAACACTGTTGGCCTTATGCAGAGTCGTAATGACGAGTGATTAGTGCCATACTAAAGAGTTCGACTAACATATGATTCCTGCAGTATTCACACCTTTAGTATGATGCAAGTCATACGTCAAATCGGCTCTGCATAAAGGCAGATGTGTCTATTTACGCAAAGCAATTCAGTGACTATTTCGCACACTTCTAATTTATTTATCTTTGAAAACAGAAATATAAAAGTTGTTTGTTTTACTAAATTTCATCAGGTGATTGGCAATAAAAAGTCAAAGCTTCGTCGCAATCCGTTTACTGGATAGAGGGTTCTGAAACTCTTATATTTTGGCAATGAATCATTTGTTCACTCATCAAAACTTCCTGTAAATATAGAAAAGTGAAATTGATCAAACGAATTGTTTAATGCCAAAGGTAAGGAGTATCATTTGAGAACTCAATTTTTTCCCTTCAAAGGAATAAAACAATGGTACCTTTGTCTTAAACCACGTACTGTTAAACCTCTGTTCAAAATGATTCAAAATCTGTAGGATGTTTATTGTAAGCATAGAAACTTTACATTTGGTTCATATGTAGAGTTAAGAATAGAAATAAATTAAAAATTATACTTCGAATCTGTCTTTACATAAAATAAAAGCAAGAAGGAAAGCCAAAAATAAATGTTGCAATGACACTTAGAAACTAATAAAATTTATAATCTATAGGGCCTTATGCAGAGTCTACCTGATTAGTACCATACTAAAGAGTTCGACTAACATTTGATTCCTGCAGTAGTCAGTAGTCAGTATGATGCTAATCATACGTCAAAACGACTCTGTATAAGGCGGATAGAGTTCATCTTGTTAATACATAACATTACACTTTTACGCAAAGTAAGGGTTACTGACACAGCAAAAAAATAAAACTTGCCATTTTGTTCTGGTAAAAGATAAAACTAGAAGAACGTAGACCAATTTGTATATTGTTAAGCCACATACAAAAACGTTTCGAGTCTTATAGGATATTTCATGTCATTGCTTCTTTCAAGCAGCAGTACGGGGATGTTACTCATCAAATAACCCACCATTAATTTCTTGCCTATTGTAAATAACATTTCAAACTATATAATAATTACATCCAGTAAAACAATAATACTTCACGGAAATACTTTTCTCAAAGAAAACATTCTTCTTATAAACGAACTAACACACGAAGATTGTAATTGTTAATAATCATAAAAATGAACCAATTTTAGACATGAATAATATCTAGCTTTTTGTAATCTTTGGTATAAAATGATTTCCTAAGAAAACCCAATTTTGTAATTTTAAGAGTTATGAACTAGTAGTTACGGAAACAAAATTTTATTCAGTATAGAAAAAGAAGTCAATCTTTCGTATTTTAAAATATGATTTGGGAACAAAACAGGAGAAACGAAAAGAATAATTTTTCTCTAATCGTTTTCTTTTCTGTTGCACTTCGTTTACACCTAATTCAGCGTTCATTCAAATGTACAGTATATACAAAACGTACAATAATCATACGATTCTTTTATCCTTAATAATTGATAAAAGATTAAGATTTTTATTTATCTGTTACCATCTATACAATCGTTATTTCTAGCATTGCATAATAAGTAAATTCTCATAATAGGTGGCATATTCAGTGTGTTGGTTCTCTGAGCACAAGTATGTAGATAATTTTTAATGTATATAATAATTTCGAACAGGACGTGAAATCTCAAATCCGATAATAAATTTTCGTACGTTGTAGTGTTAACAAAATCATGTAGAAATAACAATAAAGAGTTAAGCTCTCTCTTCTTTAATGTATGAAGGAGTATTTGAGTCCTAAATCTGTACCCTTTTCAAATTTGCGATATATTATTTTTTCTTTATTTCGTGATAACGATAAAATGTGACATTCCTGATGACTCAATTTTTTTCTTCAATCAAAAATTACAACTTATTATTTATCTTTTAAAAAGTACACATTTATTTTCTATTGCTTTTGTTATTTATTTAAGCTTTTGTGTACAGAAATGTTATATTACCGCTTTATGTTGTATCGAAGATCTCACGTATGTTGTAAACAATGTTAATAAAACAAATTCTCAAAATCATTCCCCAGTCGCACAACAATTAACATTAACAACACATTCTGCTTGGAGAAATTGAACGGTAGTGTCCCATCGAGGTCTCTAATAAAAGTCACCTCTCACTATAGGTTTAAAATTACTTTCAAAGTCGTATCACGAATAATTGGATTTCCTTGCATATGATATATAATGATACCTCTTTCATACCGAAATGTTAGCATGTTCACATCCTACGCATTGTACTGGATTCGATTCACGATGTGAGCATTGTCGTTCAAATTTCAATTCAAACTTAAGGTTCAAATCTTGCACCATGTGTATGTCAACTGAAGCAATACGCTCATCTCCACACTATCAATCATGGATGCAATGTAATTATTTTTATTATTATATGTTACGTTTATCTTTCATTATTATTAAACTTTGATATTGTTATTACCTTCTGAACCTGCGCTCTCTACACAGCGCATCATTCGCATATGAGCATAAATGTCCTTATCATACCTTACAACATCTGTACTTGTCCCTCTATAGACACAAGTGAAAGACGCATTGATTTAAAGAAAAGCCAAGGGGTCCAATAAAGGGGAGACTTTTTTCGATTATTTTTTCTCAATATCTCGCACCTTTTGCAAGATTTGAGCTTGCTTCCGGTTGGAGTTTCTAATTCATGTATGATCAGTGTTTTCTATCTTCTTGCATGGACTATGTAATAAGCAAATACATTACGTCCACAATTAATTATAATGTCAGTTATATATGGTGTTCACTGGGCAAAACACTCCCAAAAAAAGTTCATCTAAGACTGGATAAATGATTATCCTTCCTTTTCCAACATTATTTGGCCATGAAACAAACCCCTGAGACATATACAACTCATATATACAACAGTGTGGTGTTGGAATGTATAATGCTTAGGATGTGATGCTTTAGTTTTTTTTTTAATTTCAACACTTCCAATTTCATCACCCTTAAAATGTAATAAAGAAATAGTGCCCCTGTTTTTTAAATATTTAATTAGAACTGGACAATCTACATGAAATTTGCAATCGATCAGTGAACACGTCATCTTTCTAGAACCTGTAGTTTCCGAGATCTTATTGTCGAAAGGATTGGCCACAAACATATAAACATAGTTTAAAAGAGCTCCAAAGATGATAGCTCAATTCATTTGAATTTCTTTCGGAGAAGACTTATTGAAACCAAAGGCCTTGGAACAATAATTTAAAAGGATAAACTTTGTGAAAAATTTAAGTAATAAAAGGTTTGAAAGCTAACGTTATAGGTTAGAGGTCGGTCGCTCTTAATTGTTACTGAAGCATTTGAATAGATTTATTATTTTTATTACTATTATTATTTGATTCCAATCCTAGTTTGTTTTACTTGGTTTAGCAAGAAAATTGCTTTAGACACAAACATACCACTGCAATATATATATTTAGGAAATTCATGAACAAATACTTGATGGATGATGCAAAAGTAACTAAGTTATATGAACATATGAATAAATAAAAAGTTCGAGGTTGGATCGTTAACTGTATATACAAAATACTGTTCAATTATAATATTTTCGTAGCAAACATGGTGTTCACGCAGGGAGAGAGAGGTCCCTAATAATAATTGCAGTTTAGATTTTCAAATTTCAAGGTTATAAAATTACTAAAAACCATGCTGTTGTCAGTAAAATCAAATTCTTTCGAAAAACGTGTGTACATTATATTCTTTTGTCCTTTCCAGTCTTCTTGGCAAGCTTAGACGTTAGTCAATATTTTAGGATTGGATTTATCAGTAGTTCATTGGGATACGAAACAATGTTATACAGATAAACAAGAGGTTGAAGATATAGAATTTTAGGTACGCAGGCTTCTAAGGACATTTTTTATTTCTCTAACTTTTAAATAGATGAAACGAAATATTCACCTTTTTATATTTTATCAATTTTACTCTAAGAATTAGGATAAGTTAGTTTAAGAAATGAACTGTTGTGAAACATTATTCTAGGAGTTAACCTTTTAACATGAGCCCGTTACTTGTTTGAACTCGCAAAACATCAAGCATGTTACGACCCTTTAATATTCTATATTTCTATAACAGTATTCCAATTCCCCTCAATCAAATTAACGTGTATATATATAATCAAGGATCAGGTTTCAATTTAATAAATCACCATATGGACAGGTATCACATGGAAAATAGATACATATTCTTGTTCCTAAAACGGGGAAATGTCATAAAAATTATCTCTCGACGTAGAATATTTACCACAATGATATTTAGACTCGCTAACTCAACAGGTCACGTCTAGGTGTTTCACTCGCAAATAATAATCTTATATTATATTCTTAGCCTTAAAAGTTCCGTCCGTTGATGCTTGTTTAAGCTCTACTGCAATGAAAGACATATACGAAGTGTGCTCCTACAAGTGAAAACTTATAATCTGTATTTCCTTCAATCCTTCCAAACCAATACCGAATAAAATTATCAGGTGTACGAGATACATGCCCGTTAGAGCTAGAGTATCGTAAACTACTACAATCGTCTGGTCTTTGTGTATATTAATGTAACAATCGACTCTTCATCATTCCAGTGCTGGACTAAAGAAACAATTGACAGAAGAAAGCAGAATATGAACTTGAACGTATATATTGATTATTTTTTTACATTTATCTTATAATTGACTAATTGTAGAAATCAAAAATATTAAATGTCAGATATATTTAACAAACGCATTGTTTCCAATTGTGTAATATAATGTATTATTTGGTAATACAAGTGAAGTTAGGTTCCAAGACAAAAAGAATCGAGGTGTGGTACTGACAAATGAAGATTACAAAAGGATCACTACCTTACGGCTGCTTTTGTAGTCATTTACGATAGATTATAAAAGGGACATGAAAATCCATGAAATGTGTCTATGAGGACTGTTTATTATTGTTCATGCGGTAAGTAAGGAAAAATGAAATGAAATGAAATCTTTAAGTTTAACGTCCCACGATTATGCCATGGTAAGTAAGGAGGTTTCCATGGGCATGTCGGTTACGGGCATATAATCTGAAGTACTCACTGACTACCCCTATAAAAATTATTGCGGAAGTAGCTTAGGATTCTGAAGCATGTATCTTTTAATAGAACACCTATTAGTTCCTAAGTAAAGTCTTGACCCGACTCTGTAGGCCCCACAGTTTTGGAGCTATGGACCTCTAAAGTTCATTTTCTCATGTTTTCGGTAGCTTACAACTTCGAAGGGAAGCATTTATGCACCCAGGTTGGTCTACAATTTTCGTCTGATTTTGGTATAAGGAATCATCTCCCAAACGTTGTCGGTGTTGTTTTGAAATAGCCTGTGTATACACAAATAAATTTTGAAACTTGCCGGTAAGTAACGTTTTGATTCTTTCTATACAAAATCAGACCTAATGGAGAAACACACATGAGATGTGATATAATATACCAGTATAATGGCACTGCATACTTCTTTAGAAAGTAGCGTGAAAACAATACTTATTTATACATTTTGAAATTGGTCCAGATGTGTGTTATTAATACTAACGTTTACTTATGGTTTCTCTTACCAGAGTAAGAAAATGCTTATTAAAAATTATTTTCTCGTCCATTTGAACGTTGTTTAAATATTTCCTGCATTTAGCAGCATTACTCAGAGATGCAATTTGTAGCTAAAATGACAGGTTCATTTGGTTCTCTCGTACTTGCTGTGTCATGCACGTGTGCTTCCGTTTGTCCCCAGAGACGAAGCATAGCACAATGCTGTTTGAGAACTAATAAGCCCAAGCTATGTTTCCAGACTCAAGAGATCTTAAAAAGTTTACCCATACTATGTAAATACTCCATGAAGAGACTGATGTATTGTTTGCGACATATTGAAGATAACGACAAACTAAAGTTTCTGAAAATTTGTCTATATTGTTTCAAGAAATTAATGGGTGCTCCCAATTGGTATGCTTATTTTATTCAGGTAATTTGGATTCGTATATGATTTAATCTGAAAAATACATTGAATATAATAGTAATGCAACACAGTATCGGACTACAGAGTGAAACCTTATTACAGGTATATCTTATTTGTCGCATCGGCAAAGAATTCTGTGTTGTGATAAATGGAAAATGCAAAATAGGTATTTGAATGTATTTACAAGTTTCATTGCAACTACATTTCTATAAAGGAACATGTTGATGTTTTTTATTCGTTCAGTCGTGTTAATGTATGTATACGTACCTTTACTATGCTGTTCAACGTATATGCATCAAACTTTCGTAGTTTTATAAGATTCTTCAGTTTCTTTAAATTATTTCCTACCATCTAAAATAATACTAGTTACCTGAAAGTAAAGCTAAAAAAAAATGATTTTCTCTAAAACCGATTAAGCGCTTTTGGTACAAGGATATTGTATATATATTTTGTAACTTCTTCTATTTTTATATCGTGGTTTTGAGCAACGGTGCTTATAAGTACACAATCTGTCGTGCCAGAGAAGAAGAAGAAGACAATAATATAATGTGGATTTTATATATAAAAAAAGAATGGAGATTAAATTTTAGTAGCTGGAAATATATGTTGATTTCATATATATAATTGGTACTCATAGTTAGAGTACAACAAATAGTTGTTTATTAAAACGTTGCTATGACAACCGAAAAAGAAAAGTATAATTACTGGAGTTTTGGAGAATAGAGATAATAATGATATAAGTTGTCGTGCCTGATTTAATGTAATTTGATCTTGGTGGCATATTTTAAAATTTTTACACGGACTGTGGTGTGCAATGTAAACTAAAATATATGTATAATGTAAATTAAACGTTACATTATAGGTTGTGTTATGTTGCTCAGAACTTACATTATAATGGTGGTTCCTATATACGTTACATTCTTTATTGTACATACAAGAATATTTCAGGGAGGATTTTTATAATAATAAGTAATTTCATTTGAATAATTTCAAAGGAGTTACACTACTGCTTTTGGCTGATTTTCACAAAAAGCGACTCAGGGGAATAATTCTAAACAAATCCACACGGTTCTTCTCATGGGGTACGGAGAACATACTGGTGGAATACTTGCCACCTATTTTTAGAAAATAAACTCTTCGAAACCACTAAATTATGATTATATGACTTATTTTAGATGGAGATAAAACCTACATATCATTTTAAGAGAAATGATATTTTATTTGGAAATTCGTAGCAGATAAGTCTCATTAATTTGCTTAAAATTCAAACTGTAACTTTGAAAAATAACATTTACCTGCTTGTAAATGATTGCCTTCATTAGTTAGTACCGTAATAACTTCTTCCCTGTTGTCTCTCGAATTATTACTTAAATATTTAATATTTTTCTGCCAGAGTATGTACTTCTTTATTAAAATTGATTTAATTCGTAGTAATTTTCATAACGTAAGGTTATCTAGTGCAGACTATAATTGGCACATCTGATGAAGTTGACGTTAGGTTATGAAAACTATTACGAATTAATTTAATTTTAAGAAAGAAGTACATACTCTAGGCAGAAAAAATATTAATTATTACAGTAAAGAACATAATTTGTATTTATTTTCCACATTTCTGAAACATAAATAACCTTTTTCTTCAATCTGGAGTATTAACATACTATTTGTAACCATTACCTAAATTATGCCTACCCGACTAAACTTTCAAGCCTAGTAGAATGTGCAGGCTGTTTCTACTCATGTTTTCTCGTACACATGTTCGAAATGAATGACAAATTCACGAGAATTCTATACATCCTGTAATATTATGAAGTTCCATTAAAATGTGCACATATATTTCATATAACCCTACATAATAAATACACTGTATGTATCTCAATATAGTTAAATAATTTAATTGCCATATATTGCAAATATATTAAATATCATATACGGATGTATTCTAGTGGGAGACACAGGGAATATGACGCACACATGTTTTTTGTGTCACCTGTAAGGCATAAAAGTTGCTTGTCGAGAAAAAAAAGGTCGGTGCACTGAAATTGGGCAAACTTTCACTGCTTTATCTACTGACCCAGATAAAGCTTTAATGAACAGACAACAAAATTGGAAATTCCGCAAGAAATGTTGTGCAACGTTGCCATCATTACTATAAGCATTTAGACTAATAAAAAGAGTCAGCAAAACGCAAGTCCTATTAGGAAAAAATACAAAGTAATGGAGGAAAATATTTTAAGTTATCGATATTCTATGTATGCACGGTCGTCATTGGCGAGGAAGACGAGGGACATGTTCCACTCAATAATTTTCTGTATCATGTCTAACTGTAAGAATAAAAGTGTAAGATAATACTTATTGAAAAATTGATAGGAAACAAACTTATATAAAATAAACAAACGATATGTTTCTAGCAGCTCCATTTAAGTATCGTCAATAGGCCTTCGACCAATCAGAGGTAAACATTTGTTTACATTTTCCAGTTTTAGTGAATCACAAACAAATATTTGTTTACACTTTTCAAGCGTCTCTTAGTAATTCTTCTTTCATATTTCTATAAATGTTCCTTATATTTGCAGTTGTATTTTAGTTACTATTCTTAGGTGCTGTAAAGAAGCTTTGATATATATTATTATCGTACAATCTGTTACGAGAATGAGTGATAAGTGTACTGTTTAGAGATATAATAAGACAATAATATCACAGACAAACGAAGAACGAGAATCACAACGAGTCATGTCGGATAACAAATATACTAGAAGTTTTTCATAGACACTACAATAGTCAATTTTACTTTCTTGTTCCTGATGTTCGTACGGTGACTTCTGTTTTGCTAAAACTTCAAACGGAAATGAGTTCGTCATGAGTGAATACACAGAATTTAGGACTTACCCGATAAACCATGAAAAGGCACATATGGTACTTTCGAAAGCTGTAGGATTTCAAATCCTAGTATTCAATAAGTAAACGTTCCCAAGCTGTAAATGTGAAATGATTTGTAAATATATCAATATTTTGCTTTGTAAATATAAGAATGTAATACAAGTATAGTTCCCAAAGATATGACGTTTATATATTTTATTTCCGTGCAAAATTTCACACAATTCCTTGAATTCTATTCTTGGCAACGTAGTGGTGGAACTTTGCCCAATTTCAGCACTTTCTGCTTCTCGTTAATAAGTCTTAGATTACAGAGATTAGCAATTATCTAATCCTTAGAAAAAATGCACAATGTCGTTGGACCGGAGGAGTATGTTGTTGGTATTTGTTTACGGCTAACTTAAAGAACTGATAATTTTCTGAAAGAATGCCGCAATTTCACTTTAAAGAGTTTGCACCCCTATTTATATTGCATATCAATGTTTAATCTGTATGTGATTGATCATAAGAAATTCTAACAACGTGAAAGCTTCACGGTTTTTTCAGAGACAACTGTAAAGCTATAGCATCCATGTTTGGAGAATGTTTTATTAGGATTTAAACTATCAATGGCAATCTTTTAAGGAAAATACTACTTACTGGATGGCATATGACTTGCATAGAAAAATAGTTTTAAGTTTCTTTGTTTAAAAAAAACAGACACTAACGCTGTACGCGTATTCGAGGTACGTTGTGCAATTATAATACAAGGCTCAATCAAAGCCGATGCAGTGATCGAATAAAATTGACTATACGTGCAGTCAGTTTCCCTAAAGAAAAACTAAGTTTACTACACCCCTTTGCCAATGCATCATTAGCGCGTATGCAGACTGAGAGCGCAACAATGTGTACTCAAAGACGACGCCGACTTGTAGACTTAACAAATTAAGTTTAGGTTCAGGATGAAGGTGTTACGCTATCCAAATCCCCTGGTTGGAGTCCACTGTATGTCGTTGTGATACTGTACTTCGATAGTAGACCTCACAGTTGGGGATTTTCTTACGTAACGATAAAACTCGATTTTTAAACTCATATCTAAAACTAAAGTAACAAATACAGGGGATTCAAAAGTTGAGCTTCTAAGAGGAAGAAACTAAGTTTGATTCTATAAAATCTGAATTCCCTATTATGGTTTAAGGAAAATTCACTCTGAAGATTCAATTCATGTTATTGAGAGTATAAATTCCAATGAAAATAGGTAAATCGTTTTTGAACGTTATCAAAAATTTTTAATTGGTAAAATAACGTTGACTATATAATATACAGGGTGTCACAAAAATGTACGGCAACATTTCAATGGTAGATTCTTTACAGGTAGACAAGCAAAAATTTTGACATGATCATGCACCATGAAATGCATCGTTACAGAGTTAGACCATTGAGCTACCTGACGGTGTGAGTATCCTTTTGGTCACCCATCAATGTGATTCAATTTATACCTCAAGAACTCAAACAATAATTAAGCTAGGGACATATTTTTCTACCCATGTGTTCCTGAAGGACGAAGGTTTCCGTCGATAAGTATTTTGTGTACTTAGGCGGTGACGGTGGAGGGACGGTGGAGGATAAATTACATTTGATTTGGTTTTTCGCATCAGTATTTTGATAATGGAACTCTATCCTCTCGGGGGTACACTCATAAGAATTGGAATATGAAATATGCAACATTCCACTATATGGTAATTGCTTGCATGTGTAGTTGTTACCTATATGACGGTGAAGGGGAGGACAAATTTGGACAATTTTTTCTCTCAGTTTCAAAATTACATTTATTTTCAGGGCGGCTCCATGTAACACTTCTACGCAAAACGTCAACTACATAGCGGACTACTTCATTGTTTCACATATCAAATTTTGAGTGTACCACAAGGCAAGAAGGAATACCATTCCCAAAATTCTAATGCAAAATACTCTAAACTACGTATTTTACCCTCCCCGTCTAATGTGGTACCCTTCACATATGTAAAAGCTGTATCTGCGAAAAGCTTCCTGCCTCACAACCACATTGATACCAAAATTATTTGCCTTAATTTCAGGTTGAGTAATTGAGGTTTAAATCAAGTCATATTAAGGGGCGACCAGAATGTGACAAATTTGCACCGTCAAGTGTTCAATGGACGTAACTGTAACGATACATTTCCTGATATAAGGTCATATGAACTTTCTTGATTGTCTACCCATAAGTAATCAACCCCTAAAATTTTACGGTACCATTTTGTTATATCCTGTATAAAAGTTTCCACATTACTGAGAAAATACTCTTCCTTAAGATTTGCTTCAGTGTGACGTGCAAATATCGATATATATGTAAACTCTTAATTAAAAATTAAATAGGCTACACATTTCAGAGTATGTAAATATTTCGCTTCTGAAAAATAAATGCTTAGCTTATATAATAAAATTTCTAATTATTTAATCAGTAAGTGCTTAATAGAATAATTCGCTTAAGTCGCAGGTTCGGAATTTGTTAAAACTCTTAATTAAACGCAAATTCTTAAATCGACGTAAACTCTTAATTAAAATCAAAATAAACAATTGTTACAACGTTTTTGAAATTGTAGCTTGTGGAAGGGAATATATTTACGATTATATATAACAATAAACAATTTACGAAAAACTCAAAGCAAGCAACTGAACGTAATACTACGAAAAGATTTTTTTATTACAAGAGCAATGAATAAAGAAATAAATGGGTATTGTAAGAAAGGTAAAGATGGAAAGGTGATTAAAATGTTGTACCCAGAATAGAGTATCATATAAATTAATGAAGTTAGGGAGAGTTAACTCAGCACAAAGCTTCTCATTAAAACAAGTGAACGCATAATTAATCTTGAACTACTTACCTCTAGCTTACTTTGAATCTCTACTTTCATTAAATTCGTTTCTTAAATATTTAGTGGGTTAATCATTAATGAGTTAAATACGGTACATCATGAGCACCTCAAGTTAGGAAGATGGAATATGTAGGTATATAGCTTTTTCTTACTTCAAATAAATGGACATGTGAGCCGGCACTTCCCAAAATTTCTATTTTAAAGGGATGGAAGTTGCAATTTCTATAGTTTTTATTATATTGGTATTCTGATTGGTTCTTGGTGAACGGCTTACTTGCTTGAAATGAATCTTACTAATTAGAATATAGCCCCTAGCTTAAGATTTCTCTAATGTCATATTCTTTAATGATATAATTCGATTAAAATTGGAGACTCCAATCTACACGCGAAAAGAGAAAATATTATGGGCTTTTATAATTACACTTTCTTCTACTTTTAATAATTAAAATATATATCTTAATGAAGAAATAAGTTCAAATATTGTGCATACACATTTTCTTCCGGAGTTAAGAACGGGCATTTTAGCCAGTTTCCTTACAAATTATTAGACACACAAGTACTTGTTACATTTGCTACTTATTGTTTCTTGTACCAGGCAACATAGAAAAAATTATATTGATTTTTATATTTATGAAATAATTCAAAATGTTAAAATAAGATATAACTCACTATTTTTACAACTCATTTTTGTCCTTTAATATATGCTATAAAATATGATTTTATGTAATTACAATTTCAACTTATAAGTGTCATATAATTAATTTTCAGATAAATACAATCACTGTTTTTCAAATGTAACTTCATCAACCATATATAGGTACTTAATTTGACAATAGAAACTAGCTGTAAACAACAAGAAAGTTATTTACATCATTCGCAGAAACTTTTCACAATTGGCCTGTTTTCCTATTCGTTAGTTAACAATTGTATCTACATAAATGTGCTATCGCTTTGTTTTTTACAAGATCTATAGAGAGTATGTATTCAAGTTTGTTGCTTTTTGATGCAGATGATTCTTTTGGCATTAGCGTAGTGTATGTTTATGTAGATTACCGTCATTATGAAATGTTTTCTTTCTGCCATTCCAACAACCTTCAGTACTATGTTCCTTTTTCGTATTTTGCTAAAAAAAAGGTAAAGAATGAAAAACTTATGCAGGCCGTTGATAGGGTTCAGACCACTGGTCTTGCGATTTTAAATTTTTGTATATACTTTTTTTTTGTATTCCCAATTTGAAAAACTTATCACATATTTTTTCTCTTCTTTTTACTTAGTGGAGAAGGATTGAAGTATGCGCTAAATGTTTCTTAAAGCTGTTTCCTACGGTTTAGGTCATATACATAGCAATACATATTATGATATTACGGTAATGTATACACGACTCCAAAAGTGCATTACCACCTGCAATTCTCGTTTTCCTGCAATAGCAGGCAACCCAAAAAGCTCGGCGGTTAGGTTGGTTCCGAATTCGAAAGGCGTTGGACCAAACCTCAATTTTGTTAACAATATATCAGTGTGGCAAACTGAAAAATAAGGAAATAAAACAAATTGTTAAGAATGACAATTTTATTATCGTGACAGAGTTGGATGACATCAAAAGTTACAAAATGATCTTACTTAAGCAGTTCAAAAAAGATGAATGGCAAAAGACACATATCAGAAAAAAACATGTCTCTCCCTCCCCCCCCAAAAAAAAGAATTTTAAAAAAGAAAAAGTTATATAAAGTAAAGGTTTAATATAAAAGACTCACCCAAAATTTTGAAAATTGACACGCGAAAGGCAAGAATAACTGAACCCAAATGAATAAAATTGTGCACAGATATTGCAGACGTAAAATGTGGGCTTTATATTTTCCTGAAGAAAACGGTAGGGTGGGGCACGGACCCCTCCAAACCCTTGATCACGAGATATAATGCTTGTAACAGTATGTCAGATGTGTGTAAAGGACATGAAGAATTGTAACGAAACTTTTTCTATGGACAACACGTAAAAAATAAAGGAATACGAGGTTTGAATGTTCTGCAGAAAACAGTTTTAGGGGGCGAAAGCCCCCTCGAATAATTTTGAAATTTGACGTCCGAAAGGTAAGAAGAAGTAAACCGAACTGAATGAAATTCTGCACAGATATTATAAGCGTAAAATGAGGGAATACGGGTTTCTTATTTTCCTTTAAAAAACGGCTGGGTAGGGCGCGGACTTCTCCAAACATTTGATCATGAAATATCAAAAGTACTAGTAACAAATGTCAGATGGGTGTAAAGGACATGAAGAATTACAACGAAACGTTTTGTATGGACAATTCGCAGAAAAATAAAGGAATACGTTTTTTTTTTATTTTCTGCGGAAAGAGTTTTATAGGGTAAAAGAACCCACCCCAAAATTTTAAAGTTGACGCGAGAAAGATAAGAAGAAGTGAACCGAAGTGAGTGAAATATTGCAAAGATGTCGTAGGTTTAAAATGAGGAAATACGGGTTTCGTATTTTCCTGCAAAAAAAGGTTCGGTGAGGCACGGACCCCTCCAAACATTTGATCACGAAATATCAAAAGTGCTAGTAACAGTATGTGAGATGTGTCTAAAGAACATGAAGAATTGCAACGAAACTTAATGTATGGATAATATGCGAAAAACATACGAATACTGTTTTTTTATTTTCTGCGTAAAAATGGTTTTACGGGGAAAAGCACCCACCCAAAATTTTGAAAGTTGACGAACGAAAAGCAAGGACAAGTGAATCGAAATGAATGAACTTGTGCACACATATTGTAAAAGTAAAATGAGTGAATACGGGTTTCGTATTTTCCTGGAAAAAACTGTTGGAAAGGGCACGAACCCTTCTAAAGTTTTGATTACGAAATATCAAAAGTACTAGTAACAGTGAGGTGTGTGTAAAGGAAATGAAGAATTGCAACGAAACATTTTGTACGGAAAATAACCATAAAATAAATCAATACGAGTTTCTTATTTTCTGCGGAAAAACTGTTTTAGGGGTCAAAGGCTCCTACCCAAAATTTTGAAAGTTGACACCCGAAAGACAAGAAGAAATGAGCCGAAGTGAATGAAATTTGCACAAGTACTGCAGACGTAAAATGAGGATAAGGGTTTTATATTTTCTTAGAGAAAACAGTTAGGTGGGGCGCCGACCCTCCCAAACGTTTGATAACACAAAATCAAAAATAATATTAATAGTATGTGAGATGTGCGTAAAGGAAATGAAGACTTTCAACGAAACGTTTTTTGTGTGGGAAATGTGCTGAAAGCAAAAAATACGGGTTTTTCATTTTTGCGGAAAAATGGTTTTATGGGGCAAAAGGCCCCACCCCAAAATTTTGAAATTTGGCACCGAAAGGGAAGAAAAAGTGAACCGAAGTGAATAAAATTTTGCGCAGATATTGTAGACATAAAATGAGGGTATACGGGTTTCGCATTTATCTAAAAAGAAGCGGTTAAGTGTGGCACGAACTCCTCCGAATCTTTGATCACGAAATTTCATAAGCGCTATTAACAGTATGTCAGTTGTCTGTAAAGGACATGAAGAATTGCAACGAAACATTGTGTATGGAGAATACGCAAAAAGAAAATGAATACTTGTTTCTTATTTTCTGCGAAAAACTGTTTTAGGGATCAAAATCTCTCACCCAAAATTTTGAAGTTGACACCCGAAAGAAAAGAAGAAATGAACCGAAGTAAATGAAATTTGCACAGATATTGCAGACAGAAAATGAGGTTACGGGTTTCGTATTTTTCTAGAGAAAACGGAAGCGTGGGGTGCCGACCCCTCCAAACCTTTGATCACGAAATATCGAAAGTACTATTAATAGTATGTCAGATGTGTGTAAAGGACATGAAGAATTCGAAAGAAACATTTCGTATCGACAATACGCAAAAAATAAAGGAGGGGCAAAACAACCCACCCCAAAATTTTAAATTTGAAGCTGAAAAGGTCAGAATAAGTGAACCGAAGTGAGTGAAATATTGCACAGATATTGAAGGCTTAAAACGAGGGAATACGGGTTTCGTATTTTCCTGGAAAAAGGGGTTGGGTGAGGCACGGACTCCTTCAAACATTTTGATCACGAAATATCAAAAGTACTAGTAACAGTATTTGAGATATGTGTAAATGACACGAAGAATTGCAACATAACTTTTTGTATGGACAATACGCAAAAAATAAAGGAATATGAGTTTCTAATGTTCTGCGAGAAACGGTTTTAGGGGGCAAAAGACCCCATCCAAAATTCTAAAAGTTGACGCCCGAAAGGTAAAAAGACATTAGTCGAGGTAAATGAAATTCTGCACAGATATTACAGACGTAAAATGAGGATATGAGTTTCGTATTTTGCTGAAGAAAAAGGTTGGGTGAGGCACCGACCCCTCCAAACCTTTGATCACGAAATATCAAAAGCGCTAGTAACAGTATGTCAGATGTGTGTAAAGAACATGAAGAATTGCAACGAAACATTGTGTATGCAAAATAACAAAAAAATAAATGAATACTGGTTTCTTATTTTCTGCGAAAAACTGTTTTAGGGATCAAAATCTCTCACCCAAAATTTTGAAGTTGACACCCGAAAGAAAAAAAGAAATGAACCGAAGTAAATGAAATTTGCACAGATATTGCAGACAGAAAATGAGGTTACGGGTTTCGTATTTTTCTAGAGAAAACAGTCGGGTGGAGCGCCGACCCCTCCAAACGTTTGATAACGAAAAATCAAAAGTGCTACTAACAGTATGTCAAATGTGTGTATAGAACATGAAGAATTGCACCGAAACTTTTGTATGGACAATGCACTGAAAACAAAGGAATACGGGTTTCTTTTTTTATTTTTGCGGAAAAACGGTTTTATGGGGCAAAAGACCCCATCCCAAAATTTTGAAATTTGACGCCAAAAAGTAAGAAAAAGTAAACGGAAGTGAATGAAATTTTGCACAAATATTGTAGACATAAAACGAGGGAATACGAGTTTCGTATTTACCTAAAAAAACGGTTAATTGGGGACCGGACTCTTCTGAACCTTTGATCACGAAATATCAAGAGTGCTAGTAACAGATTGTCAGGTGTGTGTGAAGCCCACCAAGAATTCGAAAGAAACTTTCTGTATGGACAATACGCAAAAAATAAAGGAATACTTTTTTCTTATTTTGTGCGGAGAAACAGTTGTAGGGGGCAAAAGAACCCACCCAAAGTTTTGAAAGTTGATGCCCGAAAGGCAAGAAGAAGTGAGGCGAAGTGAATTAAATTGTGCACAGATATTGTAGACATAAATGAGGGAATACGAGTTTCGTATTTTCCTGGGGAAAACGGAAGCGTGGGGCGCCGACCCCTCCAAACCTTTGATCACGAAATATGAAAAGTGCTAGTATGTCAGATGTGTGTAAAGGACATGAAGAATTGCAACACAACCTTTTGTATGGACAATACGCAAAAAATAAAGGAATACGGGTTTTTTTATGATCTGCGGGAAAACGGTTTTAGGCGGCAAGAGACCCACCCAAAATTTTAAAAGTTGACGGCCGAAAGACGCGAAGAAGTGAACCAAATTGAATCAAATATTGCACAGATATTGTAGGTTTAAATTGAGGGCAAACGGGTTTCGTATTTTTCTGAGAAAAACGGTTATGGGGCTCGGACCCCTCCAAACCTTTGATCACGAAATATAAAAAATGCTGGTAACAGTATGTCATATGTGTTTAAAGGCCACGAAGAATTCCAATGAAACTTTTTGTATGGACAAATACGCAAAAAAATAAAGGAATGCTTTTTTATTTTCTGCAGAAATACAGTTTTATGGGGCAAAAGAACCCACACCAAACTTTTGAAAGTTGACTCCCGAAAGGTACATGTTGTCTCAAAGGTCGAGGGCATTCTTTATTGCTATTTTAAGGAAAAAAATTTTCTAAGTCCAGCTTCGGGTATCTTCGGGAAAAGGAAAACCAGGTTCGAACCTCGAGGTCAATCTTTGCAATCGGGAGAAATTTTGCAGATGTGTTTTTCTCGTTTTAAATATAATAAGACTTGTCATTAATTTATAAAAAAGCAACATTGATTGAAATACTTAATAATTCAATATTTCAAAACTTTGTATTAGTATCAGCACATGCCTGTTTGTCATTTAGCTCTCCATACGTAATGAAACATTTAGATACGTAAACGAATCTTTCCATATGTGAAAGAATGCAGAAAATTAAGACATAGAACACAATTCTCGTCTGAGTATTAAAATAAAAGTCAAAGTGGAACAAAGACAGCGTTTGCAGTGGATATGAATCAGAGCCCTGCACCAGAGCCCTGCACGAGCCGGGCGCGCCCAATTCGGCCCGGTGCCCGGCCCGGCTCGGCCCGATAGTCTGAAAGACGGTTCGAAAACTAATGTTGTCAGCCTACTTGTTTTTTTAATGTCCTCCACTACCTCTATTTTTGCCGTGTTTTTACGGTCTTACTGTCAGCCTATGTTAATCGTAATGTGTTTGGGAAACTGACTCTTTATTCAAGACTGTGATGTACTGGTAATACTATTACTATTACTACTTCTACTACTACTATTACTACTTCTACTATTACTACTACGACCACTGCTAATACCTACTTCAAGTGCTACGACTTCGCGTCAGAGTTGACATGTCTGATGGTACCGAATTTACCTTCTAAGTACAGAATAAAATTGAGAAATGCTAGTTATTATGGTCGGTCTGCGTAGAATGTGAACCGATGCTTGATCTACGAGAGAGAATAGTGGCTCAATAGAAAAAATACTCACATCTGGTGCTAGAGGTCGTCGGATCAATCCCTGCTCATGCTATGTGAGCTTTGTTGTGGACAAACATCGTGTGCATGGGAGTTTCTGGGGTGGTCCCGCTTCCTCCCACTGTTTTCTTTCCACCAATTCATTCCATCATCATCCATTCAGCCTGAGCCGTAGTTACCTAAAGAATGTATGGTAAAGTCAAGTACTTGACCTAGTAAGTAGAATTTGGTACGCTACCATTGGACCACGGAGGGCAAAACCATAAACTGGCGTGCTCATAAGATCAGTGCAATTTGTAGTAATGTTCAATTAGCAAGGCAAATATCGAATGGTGTTACATGTTCATGTATTGTTTTTAAGTATGATGCTACAAATATAACAAAATATAATGATCAAATAAATCACCAAATTGCCAGGGTCGATTAGGTGTTCCTGGAATGGTGGCTCAGCGGTTGAGCGTTCACCTCTGGTGTATGGGGTCCCTGGTTTGATCCGAGCTCTCGCCAAGTGAACTGTGTGGTGGACAAACACCGTGTGGTGGGTTCGCGGCGTTCTCCTGTTTCCTTCCACTTTATTTACTCCACTATTTCATTTATTTCTCACCATCGTCTCCTTTAGGCTAGTTGGCATAACTTGGAACCACCTACCAAGAAGAATAAACTAATGGATTGGGAAGATAGACATTCAGTCTCTGGTGAATTTGATGATGAAGTGGACATCTACCTCAACATGTCATCATGTGTAAGAGAAGTAGATACACTGCAGTGGTGGAAGCAACAAGAACAAACATTACCAAAATTGTGTAAATTAACGCGTCAGTATCTCGTCATCCCTGCTTCTAGTGCGTCTACTGAAAGAGATTTTAGTACTCAGGAACGGAGAAATGCTCTAAAGCCTGAAACTGTTGAATCTGTTTCCGTGCTATTCGATGCGTACAAGGACATACAGTAAAGCGATGTTCATTTTGCACTATTGGTTTCTTAGGAAACCTTATATATTCATTTTCTTAATATCAACTATCCCTTCTATTATATGTGATGTTAAGAGGCATTTTTGATAGCTGGTATCTATACATTTTTCATTCATGGGACTTTTGAAGTATTTTTTAATCAACAATGATATGTGTGGATTTTGTTTTGATTTACTGCCTCGCATTCCGTCATATAGCTCTGTTATTTACTTGTTACCATTTCAGGAACACTTCATCGATCCTGGGGTCTGGGTGATTTATTTGATCATTGTTTTTTGTTATTATTATTGTAGCATCGAATTATAAAGAATACAGGAACATGTAATATGATTTGGAATCTGCCGTGCTAATTGAACATTACTACAAATTGCGCTAATCTTATGAACACGCCAGGTCATGGTTTCGGCCTCCGTGGTCTAATGTAGCGGAACAAATTCTAATTAGTAGGTCAAGGACTTCACTTTCTCATATGTTCTTTAGGCAATTACGGCTCAAGACGTATGAATGATGATGGATGAATTGGTAGAATGAAGACAGTGGACGAAAACGGTCTAATCCAAAAACTCCCACGCTCACGATTTTTGTCCACAACAAAGCTCACATAACACGAAGAGGGATCGATCCGACGACCTCTAGCACCAGATGTGAATGCATTCTACTGGCCAGACTACGCAGACTGGCCATAATAACTAGTATTTCTTCGATTTTTTCTGTACTTAGATTGTAAAGTATGTACCACCAGACATGTCAACTCTGACGCTCGTAGCAGTTGTAGTAGTAGAAGTAATAATAATAATAATAATAATAATAATAAAAATAATAATAATAATAATAATAATAATAATAATAATAATAATAATAGCAGTAGCAGCAGTAGTAGTAATAAGAGTAGTAGAAGTACAGTACTTTACAGTCTTGAATAAAGAGTTAATTTTCCAAACACCAGTGGCGGCGGTTGGACGTTAAAAGTGAGGGGGCAAGACATGATCTGAATATTTGTATATAAATGTTAGTTTTCCTGGTTGTTTCTAACATTTTGTTTGACGAAAGGTTGTATAACTAATAGGATACTATATTTTCAGTTAAAATACCGTATATCGTATATAATAGTTTATTAAGTAAATTGAGAAGAACAACGCAAGTAGATACTAGCCCTTTGTACTCTTAAACAACGAAAGTGTAAGAAGAGATTTGATTCCTTGCTCATGAACATCTTAAAATTCTGTCTGGAAAATTGTGTGATCAGATTATTTAATAAATTTGCAAAACAAATAAATAGAAAGGATAATATTAATAATAGTAATGAATAATGATGCTTGTTTTGCAAAAGTTATATTGAAACTGAGGACTAATGAAAAACTTAATATTTAATTCCAAACATGATATTAAATGTATGTTATTACTCTTAGAAAATGAAAGACAGTAAATACTACAAGCATATGCTACGACATTTAAAGAAATATTTGCTTTTGCAACTTCTTGAAATATGTTCGTTGCCATTAGGTGCAGATTTCACTTTCTTGGAACACATCAAAACACAACAATACTTACAATCCACACTTCAGTTATACAAAATAAACTTAAAACCTAGAATTATGTTCAATTTACTAAATTTTATTGTATATACACTCGTACATCCTTAGACACAATACTTCACTCGTATATTACACTACAAAACAATGGAAAAGGTAGAAGTTGTTTCTTATCACGCTCTTTTTAATCGATATTCCTTACTTTAGAAAGAAGAAAAGACATTTTAGGAACTGTCAATTTTTGTGCAATTAAAGAATAACTTGTGAAATAGGCCCTACTTTTTTGCATAATGTTCTTTCGATTAGCTTCAAAGCGGCTCACTAGCATATCGAGCCCTTGTAAGAAGAAATGAAAGTATGCTGAAATTTTGCTCCAATAGATTATTTTCTGGGGTTATTTTCTGTGGCGATTAAAACGCAATTACTGTAGCTTTCTTTACTCCACGGGAGAACAACCAATACGTATTCACGCAACAGCAAATTTTATATGGCAGCATTTTTTCCTATTAATCAGTAACACATACAAAATCGTTACATTTCCAAATAAAACTATATACATTAATTGGTTACTTAAATAAAGTGCGGGGGCAACTGCCCCCCTTTGCCCCCCTAATCGCCGCCCATGCCAAACACATTACGATTAACACAGGCTGCCAACATTAGTTTCCGATCCGTCTTTCACAGTGTTCGGCCCGATTTGTGCTCGGCCCGTTTCGGCCCGATTTGTGCCCGGCCCGTTTCGGCCCGGCTCGGTCCGAAATGTGCCCGGCCCGGTTAGAGCCCGGCTCGAGATTCAGGCCGGGCCGGGCCGGGTCGAGCCGGCCACAGAATTCAGATCCATTCGGGTCGGGCCGGGCCGTCTTCGGGCCTGGGTTTGCAGGGCTCTGCCCTGCACGGGCTGGGCGTGTCCTGTTCGGCCCGGACACAAATGCTATAGGGCCGAACCGGGCGCACGTATTTCCGGGTTGAAACCGGGCACTCAAGGACGGATTGGAAACTAATGTTGTCATTTTTTCCCTGAAATGTCCTCCACTACCCCTGCCTTTGCCATGTTCTTACGGTCTTACTGTCAGTCTATGTTAATCGTAGTGCGTTTGGGAAACTGACTCTTTATTCAAGACTGAAAAGTACTGTAATACTACTAATATTATTACTACTTCTATTATTAGTACTACGACCACAGTTAATACTACTATAACTGCTACGATTTCGCGTCAGAGTTGACATGTCTGGTGGTACAGAATTTACCTTCTAAGTACAGTATTTTATAACAAGACTTGTCAAACAGGGTGAAATATCCCTATTTTCATTTTCCAACCATTTTTGACCATAAATCGACTTTTGCGAGGTGAGAAAGGAAGATACGACAGAAGGAAAACAAAGTTATTGTAGAAGCATTATCATCAATATTTTGCATTCCAAAATACGGAATGTTACTTAAAAAACAAAACTTTAAAAGAAATATCTACTAAAATGAAAGAACAATCATGGCATTTTAGGCGTGTGCGTAACAGTAATATACAAAATAAATATTACAATACTTTTGAGGGTCTAGATCATTTAGATTAGATATTGGTGTTCCAAAGGTAAACAAATGAAATGTTTTTTTTTTTCTTTTGACTGAAAACGTGATTTTGAAATATATATATATATATACAGACTGTTATACAATTCGTGTAATTTTCTACATCACTGGGAGAAGATGAAGTTTTCACACCATTAATATAAAATTTGGCACTCTTATTGAGAAATATCTGAATTTTTCGAATTTCTAAAGGAAACAGAAGAAAATTAATGTTTAGCCCCCCTTTTGGAAGTGTAAACACAGAAGTTCATTTTCCTTATGGGAGGTTCAATGTTAAATTTTGGAAGCAGTTTTCTCCAATAATTATTCGTAAAGATTTTGGGGCGAATGAGTTGTATTTGTTACGAAATGCAAAAACACTCATTCACAAAGCTAGTAAAGCCGTCTCAAACATTATTTTGGGAAGGCCCCCCTTCGGGGGGCAAGGGCCGTAAAAAGCTGGTGGGTGATGTGTTACCAAATCTCAAAATTTATTTTTGGAGTGCCAGTAAACGTCAGATTAATCACGAATGTCACATAATTAATGCTCCAATGCTCCTTACATGTAAGAGTGACTGATAATGGGGCTACAGCCCCCTTTCAAAAGTAAGAAAATCACCAGAAATATCCTTAGTAGGGACATACGAGAAGAAGGTGTTTTTGTTAATTAGTGTGAAATTTGGCGCCATTGTAGCAAAAGAGTATGCATTTTTGAAATATGGAATGCTATTTTGGTAACGCAGCGCCTTAGGGGGGCACAGGGGACGAAGCATTGGATGATGTACCTTTATAAAAATTCAAAATTTTGTTCGGGAAATGCCAGTGAGCGTCAGATTTTTCACAACTGTCACAGAATTAATATTCTAATGCTCCTTGCATGTGCCAGTAACTTGTGTGGGGCTATAACCCCTTTCATAAAATATCCTCATAATTCTTCAATTTATTTGAGGTGGCCTTTGTGCTGCCTCTGTACCATATCGGGTTGTGCATTAATGGAAGCCATGGCTAAAAATAATATACATTTCCTTTCCCCCGACTTCGATCCGACATTTTGTTCTCGAGTTACGGCTGTTTTGGGCATTTTTCCAACCGGTTTTTGGCTGATCATAGCGCCAAAAGGAAGCATTGTGCACCCAGGTTGTCTTATCACGGTGTCAGGAATGAGCTCTCAAACGTTGTAAGTGTTGTTTTGAAACACCCTCTATGTTTCTATCCTGTTTCTGATTAGCTTCTCTTTGCCAATCAATTTCCAGTATTCCCAAAATAAACCAAAAGTGAACTAAATTCACTAAATCGCCTTCCCCCTATGCTTTCTTCTTGTATAGTATTTATTATATATTTATATTGTAATTGACAGAGATTGCCAATATTGATTGAAATATCTGGTTAAAATTCTATTAGAGGAATTCCCTCTTCAGTACAGAAATTCTCTCCTTGCATCCTACCGCCATTTTAGGCGAGATGGGATTAAGTAAAATGGAAATTCCCATCTCGCCTAAAATGGTAGTCATTCTTATTTTGGAGATATAAGTGGCTGATAAATCGTTAGGCGAGGTGGGATTAGGCTAGATGGGATGGAATCATCTGAAAAGGTAGGGGTACGGTAGGTAGCGGCATGACGTCACGCCGTCCCCCATGCCTATCTTTGCCCATTGTAATTGCTTAGGAAGTGGAAGGACGCCGTACACAGTTTTTTGGAGGTGGGGATAGGGTCCCCCGCGTTCCCACGCGCTTTAACCCCTGCTGCTAAGTATTAATTGCTGTGAGGACAAACGAAAAATATTATGTGATAATAATAATAATAATAATAATAATAATAATAATAATAATAATAATAATAATAATAATAAAGTATCTGAATGATACAGATATTTTTTCAACTTTTATTACAATTGGTGTGGGTTCCCATGAATCTGGTTATATTGTTTTTGCAAGGAATAAACAGGCTTCAAACAACAATATGATTTGTATAAAAGAAAAAAAGCCTTATCAGTTGCAAGAACTGACAAGTGGCCTTGTGTCTGTTTTTTTAAACACAATGTTACGAGGCACAGACGCCACCACGCCTGCGGTGTGCTTGCTTTTTTGCCTCAGGCAGCTTCAGTACTAAAATTTCAGACTTTGCTTCAGGCAGACAGTACTAAAATTCTGTCAATTTATGTGTAGCTATCAGCAACCACACAGGTTCTTTGAAACGTTGAATTTTACAAGAAAGGTTTTGTCCATCGGATAGGAGGCGAACGAAGCCCATCGTACGTTGTAATCCCTCCCCTCTTTTGCACACTGTGTGAAATTTAACTTGTATACTGTAGTAAGTTACAGAGAAGAGAATGTTTTTTTTTTTTTTTAAATGACTTTATCGAATAAGATTGACCATTATTACAATATATTCAAGATGAAAAATATTCTTTTAACAGTCGTCGTACTTAGTTGTCTGCACTGAAATTCCCATAATGTGCTTTCTTCTTTTCTAATATGAGCTCCGAGCTTCTTCGTGTCTAAGTGGTTAGCGTACGTGCCTTTGGCGTGAGAGACCCGGGTTCGATTCCGGTGAGAGCTCATGTAGTTCGGGTTTGTCAATTAATCAGTAGGTCCCGTCTTATATAGCCTCGCTGCTGAAAGGGACGACAAAATCAACTCAACTCATTTTGAGCACCATAGAAGATATAACTCCGAGGTGAATTTTGTCCCTGGAAAACCTCCCAAAATCATCAACGGTACGAAATATGTCTGCAATGCAACATGTCCATCATTTCCAACTCTATGCTCTGTGATCTAGTTTGCTTTTCATGTTTTCAGTAAACTAGACAGACAAAAGGAAGAATAGAGGCATTCTTCCAGAAAATTGTGTTCGAGGGTGGGGGGTCACACAGGCTCGTATCCACGGGAAGTCTAGGGGGCCGGGCTCACCAAAACTTTTTACATTAGAATGATTTATGAGCATTAAAGTAGTCAGCCATTAGGATTTTTTTTTGTTTTAGGATGATACCAGATTCGACTCCTGGTGTAAGCTCAACTTTCAGTATTGTGTCATTTGCAGGTCTCGTCTCATACAGATTTGTTGAAAAACCTCTAAACATGTGCTATGACTAGTATGCGAACTACAGTTTTTTTTTAGCAAAAGAGAGAGAAATTTCTTGCTTTAGACTCTGCCCTGTAATCCAGTTTTTCTGGAGGCGAGATAGTATGGTTGGGAACGACCTATCAGATTCAAGTTCCGAACCCACATATAAAAGACCTTCCTTTATAACCTTGGTGTTGTATAAAGACGAAAAACAAAAATATACTGATAGCTCCAGTAATAGATATTATAGCAAAGAGATTTAAAAAATAGGTGGTTTTGAAATAGAGAAAGGACAGTACCTGAGCTTTATTAGTATTACTAGCATATATTACCCGCTTTGCTAAGTTAAAATGAAAATTTTAAAACACAACTCCGTATTTCATGTGTTTAGTACCCGTGAAATATGCTGTTTTCGTTTTTAATGGCATCGATTTAAACAGCATCGGAAAGATCATTGATCATCTCGGCGACCCCAAAAATCATGGATTCGACACCAATAATGGTCATTTTCGGTCATTTATATATATATTTCCTCCTCCCCCATGTTGCGGGCCATGGCAACGAAAGTGTCACTGTTAATCTCAGCGACCCCCCACAAATGTGGATTCAGCACTAATTAACGGTCATTTTCCATTATCTTTAAATATCTCTTCCTCCCTTTCCCCCAAGTTGTGGGGTTGAATTTGAATTTAAACATGATCGAAAGTACCACTGCTCATCTAAGCGACCCAGAAAACTATAAATTTGACACTGATAGAGGCCATTATCGATCATTTTATATATCACTTTCTCCCCTTCCCGCAAGTGGCGGAGCTGATTTTGCATTTAAACCGGATCGAAGATGTCACAGTTCATCAGAATGATCCCGAAAACTATGGATTAGGCACTAATATTGGTTATTTTCGATTATTACTATTATATATAGCTCCCCTTCCCCCGTGCTGCGGCACACGAAATCAGAATTGTCACTGTTAATCTCAGCTACTCCTAAAACTATTGATTCGACACTAATATTACTCAGTTTCGATCATTTTTAAACGTTTATCCCCATCTCCTCCATTGTACCCTCCACCTTCCCAACTATTAGGACTGAACTTGGATTGAAACAGCATCAGAAGTGTTACTGTTTGTCTCATCGGGCCCGAAAACTATGGATTTAACAGTAATATCGGTCATTTTTGATCATTTTTAAATTTCTATCTCTCTCTCCTTCCCCTACGTTGCTTCGTCAAAGTGAATAGCCTAAAGTAATCCCTGCCCCTATAATCATGTATACTGAAAATTTGATTTAGATCGGTCGGGTGGTTCAAGAGTGATGAAGTCACAGAGACAGGCATTTTTATTTTTATTTTTTTTTTACATATATCTGCCCCCTCTCCCTCCCCTACGTTGGCTCGTCAAAGTGAAATGATAAAAAAACACCCAAGGCCCGACCCTCATATTTGTTGAAAATTAGATCGAGATTGGTTGGGTGCTTCAAAAGTTATTAGGTTTTATTAGTTTCTATTTATACGTTCCCCCCTCCCCCTAGGATGTACCGTTAAAGTAAAATTACAAAAATGTTTCCAGATCCAAACCTCATACATCTTGAAAATTTGATTGCGATCGGTCGGATATTCAAGATATAGTTCAAGAGTTATTAAGTTACAAAAATAGTGGCTTTCAGTCTTATATAAATTGATTTATATATATATATATCTCCTCCTTCTCCGCCCCCACGTTACTTCGTCAAATTTAAATAACACGATCCCAGGCTTGAGCCTCATCTATGTTGAAAATTTGATCAAGATTGGCCGAGTGGTTCAGGAATTATTAAATTTTATTTATTTTTACACCCCTCCCCTAAGTTGTACCATCAAAGTGAATAGCCTAAAACCAGCCCAGCCGTAAAACTCATCCATGTTTCAAATTTGATTAGGATCAGTGGGGCGGTTCGGGAGATTTATAGTCACAAACATAGTGTTTCTCAATTATATATATATATATATATATATATATATATATATATATATATATATATATATATATATTAGTAGTGTCGAATCTAGATTTATTCCTATGGGGCAACGTAAAATTTTACGGCACATTCCACCAGCCCCCCTTCCAACAGAACGGCGAATATGCATCGTTTTTACCACTACCACTCTACATTGAAACTTTTCCCAAATAGGCAGTACTGGCTTCGATAGAAGGAAAAAAAAGTTTGAAGGGCCGGATCGGGACAGTGAAGAGAAGAGTGGCAGTGTTGGGCAAATTTCAGTTGAATTGACAATTAACAATTAATCTGTAAATTTAATTGTTAATTGCAATTGACAACGGAAGTGAGTAATGGTTAATTGTTAATTGCAGTTGCCCATTAATAAAGGAGAATCAATTGCAATTAATCAATCAATTGAAAGTAAGTGCAATTGAAATTAATTAGCAATTAATTCAATTGCAATTTTTTGATTTCCACAGCAATTTTCAACACTGTAGTGCAGAGAGAGTGTGGGGCAATGAACACTTTAGCCACGACCAACTGACCCACCACCCATCGTAACCCATGACCCACCGTGACCCACTCTGTCCCACCACCCACCATGAACCACTGTCACACACTGTGACCCAAGACCCACCGAAACCCATTGTCATCAACTCTGACCCACGAATCATGCCCTCTTCTCTACTGACTAAAGAGTTTAAACTTGTAATAAAACAAGGCTATGAAATTATCACTCATTGGATTTTAAATTTCTACGATCAATCACTCAAGCACCGCTCTATTACAATAACGGTGGATCTGACTTTTCTAATATAAATAAAATAGAGTTTGCTTGAATGTCTGTCTCTCTATCTGTGTGCGGCCCGTGGACCAGACGAGTGGACGAAAGTTTTTAAAATTTGGTCGCGGGTAGCTTGGTCTAGGCCACAGATCAAGACGAAGAGTTTTTTTTTTCAACCGGGACCGGCCTGGGAACCAGACAAGTTGGCCGAGAGTTACCAAATTTTGGACACGGATACCTTGGTTCAGGTCCCAGACCAAGGTGAAGCGTTTTTGACTAAATTCGAACCAGGGGGTCTCAGGAGGGCGTTAACACAGACATGTAAAAGTAGTAGAAAATGACCGATATTAGTGTCGATTTCATAGTTTTCGCGGTCGCTGAGATCAATGGTGATACTTTCATTAGCGATGATTTTCTAATTCAGCCACCATTGGATGTGGGCCGGGAGTCACCGGGGTGGAGAATTGCGAGACATGTAAAAATAATGGAAAATGACCGATATTAGTCTCAAATCGATATTAGTCGCTGAGGTGAATGGTGATACTCACACAGGCGTTGACTTCCAAATACTGCCCACATCGACTGCTGGCCAGATGCATGGCTTTTTTCAAAATTGGAACCAGAGGATCATAGAGGCTTTTATCGGAATATGTAAAAGTAGTAGAAAATGGCAGATTTTAGTGTCACATTCAAAGTTTTCGCGGTATCGGCTGGAGGCCAGAGGCGATTTTTTTAGAATTCGAACCAAGGGGGTCTCAGGGTGCGTTTACCGGGACATGTAAAAGTAGTAGAAAATGACCAATATTTGTGTCGAATCCATATTTATCGGGATTGCTCAGGTGTATAGTGACAACCCCGATAGTGTTTACGTTCAAATTCAGCCCCCATCGGCCTTCCCAATGAAAACACATGTATATATATTATTTTGTTTTCCATGTAGTTAACATTAATGTCATAGTAGATTAAATGATAAAATTCGAATTAGTAATTCTGTTTTACATTGTTCCATACATACACTGGAGCAAATCTCGGGGGGATGAAGGGGACATGTCCCCTCCAATCTTGGAACTGGGGAGATTGTCCTCCCCAATAATCCGATTTGAAATGTGTTTTTTTGGGAGAGAAATTTGATTCTTTGTGTCCGATCGCTAGAAAGGAAAGTGAGATGAAATTAATGTCCACTCAGAATAAGCCTCAAATCTGCCCGCCTCCCAATGTTGAAGACAATTCTGCTCCCCTAATCCTCTACAGCATTGTTTCTCGGCTACAGAAATATTTTGAACATCGCTATATGTGTATATATATAATATGGGAACGATCTTACCCGTCCCCCCTCCCGTAATGTTGAAGACAGATTTACGCTGTTGCATACATACCTGTCGTTTCTCGTTTCTTTTTGTCCATGAACTCAAAATCCTGGACAAGGCTTGCATAAATTTCTCGCCGTGCTTTTTGCTTTTCAATCCTGTCCTTGAAAGAGTCTGTCATCTTATCCCATATGCAAAGTCTACATTCCAGAAGTTCAATAACGGTTAAAATATCGAATGGAAAAATTCCTGCCATCTCTAAAAATCTAAGCAAAACTAGAAAGGTAAGAATGCAATAATACACAACCTATTGATCCAGTCACTGTAGCTAAAATGCAGAACTCTATCAGGGGGTCGATCCCGGTACAAAGGGGAGAGGGAAAACTTGGATACATAGCTTTGGTCTTTCTTTTCAATTGCCATTCTACACATTATTTTTTAAAATGGGAGTTTTGGGATAGTTTTGGAAGTGAGAGAAAAAATCTGTAACAAGTGAAGCATGAAGTCACATCCCTATTGTTGAGATCACAATCAAGAAAATGCCAAGTGAGTAACTTGTCCTTGGAGCTTGGGAAAGAGTGTTTGATTGTGTTGGTTTCGTTTCAAAATAATAATTCTACTTTGACTTGTCAAAAAATATTGTATTCCATCACTGCTTATTGAGTGGAACCGGGAAAAGTGATCTGCACACAATTCTAATGAAAATAAAAGGAAGTAATAATAATCAGGATTTTTTCCATATGCTTATGTTCACAGTTATCAAAATTTGAAAATTACGCTTAAATTAATTTCCAGAATGTATTGATATTTAAATGCATTAATAGATTAAAAAATATACCATCAAAGAGTGTGTGTGTGAGAGAGAGAGAGAGACAGAGAGAGAAAGAACAAAAATTAAAAATTAGTGGAAAATAATCAAGAACTTGGTTACCTAAATTTTCTATATTCTATTTGGTAATAGCTATTTAGAGGGAAAACAGTACTCTACAAACTTCCCACATTTTATACTTATTTAATAAAGGGAATTAGCTACTCCAAAACAGAGACTGTAAAAAAATAATAAGCTGTTCCGAAGTTGTTTATAGGACAAGATAATAATAATATTATTATACAATTATAATAGAAAAAAGTGGAAACAACAAAATTCCAAAGACAAGAAACGAAACAAAAATATACAGCGCCTTTTCACTCACTCTCTTCATCTAACCCACTGGCCGGCCGACGTTATCGGCCACATGTGCTTCCAATCACAAGAAAACATTGCCACCGACAAAATCGGTGTCGGCGATACCGCCGACATTATCTGGGGCTTGGCCGACAGCATCTGAGTGTCGGAGGATCGGCCGATAATATCGGTGGCGTGTGTAAGCTACGATTTGATTACATTGAAGTCGATTTCACCGCCGACATTATCGATGCTTCCACCGATATTATCGTTGCCGTGTGCAAACGCACTACGACTTCTCTTTGATCTGTATGTAAACTTTTGTCAGTTGATGCAAAAAATAAGTGAGTTTGTTCTACGCTCTACATTTCGAAACTGATTTTATAAGACGAAAAGACTCCCCACACTTGAAAACAACATAGACAGATTTTCTGAAACTTTCGTAGGTTGTTAGCTGCAATATTCCTGTACAGGTAATTATTCGCGGAGATGTTTACATAGAATCAAGGAAATCTTTACGATCTATGAAGAGAAAGAAAACAGACTTTGTTCTTATTTGCTGTCAATCTACATTCCATCGGTTTCTTTTTCTCCGCGGGCAATCCTAAGTTCACGCACGTGACCTAGCGAGGGAAGAGAGAGAAAGAAATCTACCTAGTTAGATTCCTATCTGCTGTTCTGCACTGTTGCAAAATGCAGCCAATATCTTAAACAGCTTTTAAATGGAAGAAAATTAATTTTTAATTAGCGCGCTATAATATTACCTTAGCAAGAAAAAGTAAAAGTGAACATGCAATATTAATACTAATAAACATTTGGCCGAATTTTGAACTCTATAAAATAAATAGATTTTTATAAAATTTTGGAAAGAAATATGCTATGTTATTATATATATTAGGGATGGCCAAAAATTTTCGGATCCGGATTTTCCGGATCCAGTGAGATCCGGATCCGGATCTTGCCGGATCCGGACCTAGATCCGGATCTCGGATCCGAATCTCAGATCCGGATCTCGGATCTGGGTCCGGATCTCGGATCTGGATCAGAAATTCGAATCTCAGACCTTGATTCGTATCCAAACCTACATCTGAAATTGTGATCTTATAAAATTGAATATCTAAAATTCGTTAAAACTTTTTTCGGATTCACTGATATAGTAGGTTGCTGTGCTTTTAAATGTTTCCGTAACACGTTTGTGCTACCTTTGTTCTTTATTTTATTTTAACCTTGCAATATTTACATGTTGCACTTTCTGTCGAAGTCGCTTTAGTAAAATGTTTCCAAGTTTGATTTCTTCCCATTTCAGAGTATAGTGAACTGTCTGAAAACTGATGTAAATGGTAACAAATTCTTCTGTTTAGCTCCTCTTCTAAACTTAATGTTAGCTTCACATTGATAATATTTATTTTATTCTTAGAAAATAAACTTTCTCCTTTTCTCAGATACAAATGAAATATCTTTTAGATAAGGCCCTTTTAATCGCAGGAATACTAGACAAAACAAATTCTTTATTAATAGTAGTTTCTGACTCACTAGAGTCCATCCATCAACAAATGTAATAATGAATATCTTTCACTTTGAAGGTATATACAACAAAAAATATAGACTGGTTGGCGTGAGAATTTCAGGAGAGCAATATGGTTGTGTTCGTTGTATGACTTTATTACCTAACTTATGTCTTGCCCTTCTGAGGTCGGTCGTTTGTTGAAGGAGTAAATATAAAAGATATTTCTATTATTTTTTCTTCACAATCCATGTTTCTTTAAACATACATTGCAGGAGGTAACCAAAACATATCCATGCGTCGTATCATTGAAGCGTTTTGTGTTTTGTATATTAAAGTGTTCAAAAATATTTAACATATTCGCATTTGTTCATGTGATCTCAGGTTCCATTCTCGGTGGGAACATACATGAGAGAATTGAAAGCTGAAACAATATGAAAATAGTATTTAAAAGTCAGGAAATTGATATTAAAACTTTAGCTATATATTGGGACTGTAAGGCTGTAGTTAAATTAACCCACACGTTTCGTGAAGATATATTACGTCGTTATTGTTTTTTCACTATAAGCTACCAGATACATCCTCAGAGGCTACTTTACACTGTAGTAATCAACAGATGAAAACATTTGAAAAAGGAATGGAAGGAAGGTCTCCAGAGCCTTAGATCAAGGTACTAACCTAGCATTTGCCCAGTATAACTGAGAAACAACCCTGGAAAATCCTCAGTCAGGATGGCTGGTCTCCGAATTCGATTCCGGTATTATCCAATTGCGAAGCAAGAATCATAACAAGTAGCCTGAGCTCGCTCCGTATTATTATTATTATTATTTAATTAATGTAATGTTTTCAAATTAGTGCAAATTAAACCGTACTTTATTTATTGCTGATGTTATAGTTAATAAGTCTACATGAGACATCAGTCCGCTATCAAGAAAGAATACTAGAACTGGAATTCAGGAAGCGGGGGTAAAGAGAGGAAACTATGTACGATGCAAAAACTGAGTAATTATGACTTTGTCACAGATATATTCACTTACATACGTCAATTAATATTTCTATGATACAGTGCACTCTTACTTTCTATAGTGGCAGGAAAATGGCCCGCTTTGTAAAGGAACACACTAAGCACGTGGGTATAGCTGCAATGTCCGTGCAAAGAAATATAGGTAAAACTAGAAAAAAAATAGGGAAAGCTAGGGGAAATGATAAACCGCCCTTCAATTTAAATAAAAACTAAAAATAAGTAAACTTAGAGCTACGAAAGACGCGAGACGAATTTTATTGAAAAGATTGTTTTTCCTTAGTGATTAGTTCTTCTAACTATCAACATGAATTAAAAAGAAAACAAGTAGCTAGCTCCGAGTTTCTCAAACTAGTTGAAACTAAAATATTGGATAAAATTTAATAATAAAGAAGGCATTTATGATAATTAAAATAAACTAAATTCTTGGCACGACAGTCCTTTGGTTCCTACCAGCGGCCCTACGTTCAAAGTGGGGACGTGTAGTCAACGCATCGACACCCGAAGTCCTTATGCCAGCTTTCTAGACTGGAGTCCGCTACCTCTTACTTAAGATAACTCCCTCACGATGCTGGGTCAACACCGAAATTGTTGAGTGTCTCTCCGGAAATTGAACCCATGACCACGGGCACCGAAGGCAGGCTTTCAGTCTTCTATAGACGAAAAGCTATAGTTACCCACATTATCTAACACAGAAATAAGTTCTGATTCTCTAATAGCTGCTGATGGTGATAGTCAAGGTTCACCGAAGCATGAACCCAAACCCAAACTGAGATATTGATGTCACTGGAACGCCTGAAAAGTCATTGTGGGTAAGTGAATTGCCCGGATGTCCGGAATTATCAGGATGAAGGGCGATGGTGATGTGAAATGCGGGGCTGTCAGAGGTACTACTTATGATAATTGGATTTATAATCTATGTTGCTATAAACCCTTTTCAAGAACATAACTGTTAATCTTAGCTTTGAAAATGTTACATAAGGAGTTTTATTGCTATTATTAGGTTGCATTAGGAATTATCGGATTTATTTTAACGCTTAATTTTTACATCTCTTCTAATTTACGAATATTTAAATCGCAATTATACCCTTAAGGTCAATTAGTGATATTTTAAATCATGAAATGATATGAAATCTTTATGTTTAACGTCCCGCGGTTATGCCGGTTAGGCTAAAGGAGACGGTGATAATGAGAAATGAGTGAAATGGTGGAATGATGGAAGTGGGAGGAAACGGGAGAACCCCGAGAATACCCACGAGCACGATGTTTGTCCACCACAAAGTCCACACGGCGCGTGCTGTGATCGAACCAGGAACCCCAATCATCGGAGGTGAACGCTCTACCACGGAGCCACAGCACCCTTCATTTTAAATCATTTCGAACCAACTTTATATACTGTTAGTCTTACTATATTTGAATAATTGAGACCAGAAGCAGTCTACACGCTAAGTCCAAAAGAATCTTGGCCGACCTCCTGATAAACCACGTCTTTCAGAAATGTGAATTGTGGCAATCCGATACCCACATGAGGAAATCTTCGGTTCAGTGTGAAAGCTTCCGTAAGAACCAGCACTCTCATCAGTGAAATGTGCGACTTGCCCCTGAAAAAGAATATATATCTGTTTTTAGTTTCTCGTGTTCCCCAAAGTACACCCGGACTTAGTGCAAGTGCCTTCCGCTCGCACTACCTAGGTACAAACGGCTAGGATCTTGGTACTAGCACTTGTTTCGGTTTCCAGATCTCAAATATTTATCTTTCAGCCTGATTCTATGTATAAATCCGAAATTTCAAATCTAGATAAGGGGCACCAAAATTCATAGTTTATTCTCGGTGCTCATATTGTGATTTATTAAATAATTATTAAATCTAATTGTAAATTATACATTTGATATTTTGAGCAGACTGAGCAAGATAAATATACGTAAAAACTAGTCAATACTTATCTTAACTGTTTATGTTTTCTTAACTGTCAATGAAATATGTGTATTGAGGAATTTTAAATATTCGTGTTTTGTATTCCGGTTTCAAATATAAATATGTATGTATTTCATCTCGGTCCTGCAACCGGGTGGACTTAGATTCGACATTCGAACTCTCATCCGGATCAAATCAGATTATTTTTTAGTTAGGCAAGCATTTAATCGTTAGTGTAGATTGAAGGAGACAAATAGACTTGCCAGTATTCTTCTTAATTTTCTGTTTTCTTCTTCACTGTCAGGACTTCGTGAAATTTCTTTCGGCGAATATTTGATATTCAAGTTTATCACAATTTGGGTGGGATGTGGGTTTGGATAAGAATCAAGATCTGAGATCCGAATTTCGAATCCAGATCCGGATCCAGATCCGAGATTCGAGATCCGGATCCAGATCCGGATCTTCGAATCCGACCAGATCCGGATCCGGCCATCCCCAATATATATAACGTTACCCTCGCGTTCCCCCTCAGTTTTACCCCTACTATATATGAGAATTAACATTTCCCTTTATACTTATTATGGACATAAGAAAATGGATACTCAGAACAGTTTTAGTTTTCAAAGAATAATGCCAAGAAGCAAGCATATCTCCATAAAACAAGCATATCGTTTTGTTTATTTCTTTCTTTCTTGACTCTTCGATCTAGTCGATCGCCTGAAGGCAAAACATCGCACAGCAAACAAGTTGCTTCGACACGTGCCAACGACAGAACGAAAGTCTTGATTTTAGTAATGAAACTACACTCAGGCAAAAAAAAATGCCCGCACGCTTCTGTGCCTTGTAACATTGTGTTAAAAAAAACAAACACAAGGTCAGCTGTCAGACACCTGATAAGACTTTTATACAAATCGTCGTTGTTTGAAGCCCCTTTATTCCTCTTAAAAACAAAATATCCAGATTCGCGAAAGCCCACAGAGATTGTATTAGAAAGTTAAAAAAATATCTTTATCATTCAGATCATTTATTATTATTATTATTATTATTATTATTATTATTATTATTAGTAGTAGTAGTAGTAGTAGTAGTAGTAGTAGTAGTTGTAGTAGTAGTAGTAGTAGTAGTAGTAGTAGTAGAATTACCACATAATATTTTTCGTTAGTCCTTACAGCAATTAATACTTAGCAGCAGAGGTAAAAGTGCTTGGGAATGCAGGGGACGCCGTCCCCCACCTCAAAAAAATGTGTACGGCGTCCCCCCAGTTCCTAAGAAATTACAATGGGCAAAGATAGGCATGGTGGACGGCGTGATGTCATGCCGCTACCTACCGTTCCCCTACCTTTTCAGATTCACTTTATCTTTGCTTAGCAGGAAATCGATACAAGAGTTAGTAGGACAGCCACTCTTTACTGATAAAAATCGTAGTTTGGCGTTATTGAAAACAAAATTTCTGTGTCTAGAGGTAGAAGAGAGGGGACCATGGAAGTTACTATTGCCACGTACAAAAATGAAACCTGTATTCAACACTGACTACGTATAATTCAAGGATTTTTTTAAAGCAAAATGCTTACACCTTTTCAAAAGTAAAATTAAAATAATTAATAAGAAATACATTCATTGAAAAACTCAGGGGTGGCAAGTACACCGTTTTAAATCTGCTGCAGAGCGTTTGAGTCCAAATTCAAGTAAAGTTAACGCATGGAAGACCGAGGTTCGATTCCCGGTGGGAGTTCATGTGATTCGGATTCGACGATAATTAGTTGGTCCACGTTTTATATAGCTTCGCTGCTGAAAGGGACGTTAAGTTCAAAATCAACTCAAGAAAAGTTAAAACAATGAGAATGTTTTCTACTGTTTTGTCGTATGCAATTCTATGTTAAATAAAACTACATACACTATTTGATAATGGAAGCATCGTCAGAAATACAGTATCCAATAAATAAAACTTTTGACGGAGGGTTTATCTGAAGATACATACAAATATTGAAAATAGTTTAAAAAGGTGCATAATGCGGAAATACTATTTTATCGCGTATGAACTTAAGGCTTCTAGAACAGCAAGTTCTGACCAGATATTAACACCGCAGAGCCAGAATATGATCAAGGGATGGACTAAACCAGCGTTTCCCAACCGGTGTGCCGCAAATGGGTCGCTGGTGTGCCGCGAGGAAATGGGAACAAAATTATTAATTCTATAGCAATCAAATTGCAAGACATACAGAAAAAGGTATATTTGTATTTCAAATTATTACTATGAATCTAAAATTTAAAGTTTCATTCTGTGTTACTTTTCTGTAGAACATTTTTCTGTACATTTCTAATTTTGCAAAAAAAAAGTATTTGTTATCATTGTTATGACCATTATTGCTTCTTTATTGTTGCAGACTATTTCGTAACTTGAAATTTTAAAATATTATTCTATCCTTCCGGCAAAGTAAACATGCATACGAATTACCTATATTTGTGTTTTAAAAGTAAAAGAGATTCGTTTGTTCGTTCGTTATTTAGTGATCCTCCTTCTTAATGAAAGGTTGGATACAGTTTTCGAAAAAAAGTGTATTTTTAACAACTTGAGCCCTATATCTGATTGTAATTGTTTTCTATTTTTAAATTAAAATGAAAAATAAGCATAATGATTTACCACGGGGAAAAAACAGTGGTCTAGCTTTCTTCTCTGTGAGAAGGATGTCAGTAATCAGACAAAAATACTATAGTATTTTATATTTTCAAATAATAATAATAATAATAATAATAATAATAATAATAATAATATGTGTGCCGCGAGAATTCAAGTTACCCTGAAGTGTGCCGCAAGTTGAAAAAGGTTGGGAAACGCTGGACTAAACCATAGTTTCCAACTTTACCCAGTGTAAATAAAGTAGGATTGAAACCCACTCTATCCAGTGTACACCTGAGCGTCATGGGGGGGGCTGTATCCCTATCCCCTATAAAATTCCTCTTGGATCCGCACCTGTTGAAACCAATTCATATTTCATAACTTCATACACGGCACGATCAAGCACTGAATCTATTGAAATCTTGCTACATAAAATAATTATCGAGTGTCTACGCTTTCTCTATTAAAGCTCATAGTATATTCTATCATAATATAATTTGTCACTCATGTAGTGTGTGCTAATATAACTAGGAATGCGCACGAGACAAGATTTGTGGCTGTCTCGTCTCGAAAATGTGCTGTAAAAGTGATGTCTCGACTCGAAAAATGTATATTTCTCTATTGGAAGTGCCATGTCTCGACTCGAATTTTGTCAGGAAAATCCTGTCTCGATTCGTCTCGTGCGCACTCCTAAATGTAACTCATGACAAAAATGTTTTGTTTTAAAACAAAATTAAACGGTTGAAGTGGACTCTGCCGAGTAGAAGACATCCAACTTATTAAACCGCCTCGCAACTCACTTGGCAGCACACTTAGGTTACACTCTTCACCTTTTTCTCATGCTATCTAAAGTATCGGCTAATCTTAAATTCGCATTGCCGATTCGGGTTTTCTAACAAGAATTATTATGTTGCAACTTAATTTGGATGTGAAATCCTGACTTAATTAGCATTTAAGAACTTCGAAGTCTGCATTAAAATCGTGACAGAAATATAGTTAAATCTCAGTTCTAAATTTTACGTCTACCTTGCATCTAAATACTTGTGCTGTCACTTCTTTCAATGTTGGTAGGAGCCGAAGTTCCAATTGATCCCAATTTTTCGCTTTAATTCCCTCTATTTGTTCATAAAATTTTAGAGAAATATTATTATTAACAAGCAACACTTCTGAAGTGTAACACTCCGATCTTGATAAAATTTGGAAGGTAGATACTATACATGAAATAAACGAATACGTGTTTCTTATTTTCTGCGGAGAAAAGGGTTTTAAGGGGCAAGAGACCCCACCCACAATTTTGAAAGTTGATGCCCCAAAGGCAAAAACCAAGGAAACCGAAGTAAACGAAATTTTACACACATATTGCAGATATAAAATCAGGGAACACGTGTTTCGTATTTTCCTGGAAAAAACGGTTAGGTGGGGACCGGATCCCTCCAAAACTTTCATCACGAAATATCAAAAGTGATAATAGCAATATGAGAAATGTGTGTAAATGACACAAAGAATTGCAACGAAATTTTGTGTATGAACAACATACCAAAAAATAAAGGCACACGGTTTTTTTTATTTTGTGCTGAGAAACGATTTCAGGGGCAAAAGCTATCACCCAAAATTTTGAAAGTTAAGGCCCGGAAGGCCAGAGGAAGTGAACCGAACTGAATGAAATTGTGCACAAATATTGTGGACATAAAATGAGGGAATAGGTTTTTCTCATTTTCCTGAGAAAAAAAAGAAAACCGTTTAGGTGGGACACACACACCTCCAGAACTTTGATCATGAAATATCAAAACTGCTAATAACAGAAGTGTTTGAAGGACATGGCGAACTGGAACGACACATTGTGTAGGGACAATACGCAAAAAACAAACGAATACGGTTTTTCTTTTATTTTCTGCGGAAAAACGGTTTTAGGGGGCAAAAGCCCCCATCCCAAATTTTGAAATTTAAGGCCCAAAATGCAAGAAGAAGTGCACCGAATTAAATGAAATTGTGCGCAGATATTGTAGACAAAAAACGAGATAATTGGGTTTCGTATTTTCCTGGGAAAAGCGGTTGAGTGAGGCACGGACCTTCTAAACCGTTGATTACGGAATATCAAAAGTGCAAATAAGCATACGCAAAAGTTCCAAAAGAATACGGAGAATTGGAACGAAACTTCGTAAAGGGACTATTTGCAAAACAGTATATGAAACGTGTTTTAATTTTTGCGGAAAAACAGTGTTGGGGCCTAGGTCCCACCCCCCCCCAAAAAAGGAAATATTACCGTAATAGCTCAGAAAGGAGTGGACCCAAGCAAATCAAATTGTGTGTAGACATTATATGTAAAATAAAGACTCTCGTGTTTCTCAAGTGTTCCTATCCGTTTTGCTTCAAATTTGGCATACCAATAGCAAACTGGAAATAAATCGACACGTGTTTTTCTTTATGCTGAAAAAACATTGCAAGGGTTAAAGGTGCCTCCTGAAATACTATAAAATACGCTATACTGTTTGTGTTTGCTGTTACTTGATCTGCCAAATTTGAAGAAATCGGATGGAGACACGACACTTGTGAAACACGAGAGGCCATATTTTACATATCCAAAATCTACATACAATTGCTTTCGCTTCGGTCCACTTTTCCCGCGACTCAACGTCTCGGTTCACTCACAATTTCTTTTTCTTTCAGGAAAATACGAAACACGTATTCCCTCACCTTACCTCTACAATATTAGTGGACATTTCATTCACTTCGGTCCACTTCTTCTTGTCTTTTGGGGTCAAATTCCAAAATTGTAGACGGGGGCTTTTGCCAACCAAAACCGTTTTTAACCAAAATTAAAAAATGTATTCGTTTATTTTTTGCGTATTGCCCATACTCGCAGAGCTCCTCCGTGGCTAAGCGATTAGCGTACGCGCCTTTGGCGTGGGAGACCCGGGTTCGATTCCCGGCGGGAGCTCATGTGGTTCGGATTCCACGTTAATCAGTAGGTCCACGTCTCATGTAGCCTCGCTGCTTCGTGTCCGTTACAAGCATCTGATATACTGTTACTAGATATTTTGATATTGCGTGATGAAGGGTTTGGAGGGATCCATGCTCCACCTGGCCGTTTTTTCCAGGAAAATAAGGAAACTTATTCCTAATTTTGTGTCTACAATATCTGTCCAAATTTCATTCACTTCAGTTCACTTCTTCTTACCTTTCGCGCGTCAAGTTTCAAAATTTTGGTTTTTTGTTCTTTTGCCCCTAAAACCGACTTTCCGCAAAAAAGAAAACATATTCTTTATTTTTTGTCCACACAGAAAGTTTTGTTGCAATTCTTCATGTCTTTTACACACATCTAACATATTGTTACTAGCATTTTTCATTTTTTGTGATCAAAGCTTTGGAGGGGTCGGTGCCCCACCCAACCGATTTCTAAAGGAAAATACGAAACCCGTATTCACTCACTTTATGTCTACAATATCTGTGCACAAATTCATTCCTTCGGTTCACTTCTTTTTGCCTTTCGGGAGTCAACATTCAAACTTTTGTTTGGGAGGTTTTGCCCTCCAAAAACCGTTTTCCCGCAGAACATAACAAAACCCGTATTCATTTACTTTCTGGGTATTGTCCATACACAAAGTTATGTTGCAATTCTTTATTTCCTTTACACACATCTGACATACTGTATTATTACTTTTGATTTTTCGGGATCAAAGGTTTGGAGGGGTCTGTGCACCACCCTACTGTTTTTCCCAGGAAAGTACGAAACTCGTACCCTCATTTCACGTCTGCAATATCTGTGCACAATTTCATTCACTTCGGCTCACTTCTTCTTGCCTTTCGGACGTCAACTTTCAAAATTTCGGGTGGTGGCATTTGCCCCTGAAACCGTTTTTCCGCAGAACAAAAAAAAAGTATTCATTTTTCTGCGTATTGTTAATACACAAAGTTATGTTGGAATTCTTCAAGTTGTTTGCTCACATCTGACATACTGTTGGTAGCACTTTTAATATTTCGTGATCACAGGTTTGGAGGGGTCCATGCAGCACCCAACCCTGTTTTCCAGGAAAATAGAAAACCGTATTCCTTCATTTTACGTCTACAATATCTGTGTAGAAATTCATTCACTTCGGGTCACTTCTTTTTGCCTTTCGGGCGTCAATTTTCAAAATTTTGTGTGGGAGCTTTTGCCCCCTAATACCATTTTTCAACAGAACATAAAAGAACCCGTATTGCTTTATTTCTGGCGTATTATCCATACAAAAAGTTTCATTGCAATTTTTCATGTCCCTTATACACTTTCTACATACTGTTATTAGCATTTTAATTTTTTGTGATCAAAGGTTTGGAGGGGTCCGTGCCCCACACGACTATTTTCTCCAGGAAAATATGAAACCCGTATCCTTATTTTATGTCTACAATATATGTTCACATTTGCACTCACTTCGATTCACTTCTTGGGGCCGCGGTGGCTCAGTGGTAGAGCGTTCACCTCTGGTGCTTGAGGTCCCGAGTTCGATCCCAGCCCCCGCCAAGTGAACTTTGTGGTGGACAAACACCGTGTGCGTGGGTTTTCTCGGGGTTCTCCCGTTTCCTCCCACTTTCTTCATTCCACCATTTCATTCATTACTCATCATCACCGTCTCCTTTAGCCTAACCGGCATAACTGTGGGACGTAAAACTTAAAGATTTCATTTCATTTTTTTTCGATTCACTTCTGTTCGCCTTTCGAGTTCAACTTTCAAAATTTAGGGTGTTAGCTTTTGCCCCCTAAAACCGTTTTCCCGCAGAACTTAGAAAAACCCGTATTCGTTTACTTTTTGCGTATTGTCCATACACAAAGTTATGTTGCAATTTTTCATGTCCTAGACACACATCTGACATACTAGCACTTTTGATATTTTGTGATCAAACGTTAGGGAGGGTCCGTGCCGCACCCACTCCTTTTTTCCAGGAAAATAGCAAACCCATATTCCCTCATTTTATGTCTACAATGTCCGTGCACAATTTGATTCACTTCGGTTCACTTCTTTTCGCCTTCCCTGCGTCAACTTTCATAATTTTGTGTGAGAGCTTTTGCCCCTAAAACCGTTTTTCCGCAGAAAAACCCTTCTCCATTTTTTTTTTTTTTTTGCGTATTGCCCGTACATAAAGTTTCATTGGAATTCTTCATGTCCTTTACACAAATCTGATATACTGTTACTAGCACTTTTGATATTTCCTGAGCATATGTTTGGAGTGGTCCGTGCCCCACCTAACAGTTTTTTCAGGAAATACGGAACTAGAATTCCCACATTTTATTTTCACAATATGTGTGAAAAATTTCACTCACTTCGGTTCTTCTTCTTGCTTTTTCGGCGTCAAATTTCAAACTTTTGGGGTGGGTTCATTTGCCCCCCTAAAACAGTTTTCCTGCAGAACATTAAGAAAACGTATTCTTTCATTTTTTGCCTATTGTTCATACACAATGTTTCTTTGCAATTCTTCATGTCCTATACAAACATTTGACATATTGTTACAAGAACTTTTATTTTTCGTGGTCAAATGTTTGGAGGGGTCCGTGTCCCACGCGGCCGTTTTTTCCAGGGAAATACGACATTCGTATCCTCATTTTACGTATTCAATATCTGTGAAAATTTTTATTCACTTCGGTTTATTTCTGCTTTTCAGGGGCCGCCATGGCTCAGTGGTAGAGCATTCACCTCTGGTGCTTGGGGTCCTGGGTTCGATCCCAACCCCCGCCAAGTGAACTTTGTGGTGGACAAACACCGTGTGCGTGGGTTTCCTAGGGGTTCTCCGTTTCCTCCCACTTTCTTCATTCCACCATTTCATTCATTACTCATCATCAACGTCTGTCTCTTTTAGCCTAACCGGCATAACCGTGAGACGTAAAACTAAAAGATTTCATTTTTTCTACTGCCTTTCGGACGTCAACTTCCAAAATTTTGTGTTAGAATTTTTCCCTCTAAAACCGTTTTTCCGAGGAAAATAAAAAACAATATTCATTTATTTTTTGTCCACACATAAAGTTTCGTTGCAATTCTTCATGTCCTTTACACACATCTCAAATACGGTTACTAGCACTTTTGATATTTCGTGATCAAAGGTTTGGAGGGGTTAGTGTCCCACCGAACCGTTACTTCCAGAAAAATACTAAAACCGTATTCCCCCATTTCATATCTACAATATCTGTGCACAATTTCATTCACTTCGGTTCACTTCCTTTTGCCTTTCGGGCATCAACTTTGAAAATTTTGGGTTTGAGCTTTTTTTTCTTAAAACTGTTTCTTTTTTTTACAGAAAATTTAAATAAATGTTTTCCTTTATTTTTTGCATATTGTCCATAGACGCAGTTTGATTAAATTCTTCATGTCGTTTACACACATCTGACATGCTGTTACCAGCACATTTGATTTTCCGTGCCACGTTCCGTGCCCCACCTAACCGTTTTTTCGAGGAAAATACGAAACTCGTATCCTCATGTTACGTTTGCAATATCTGCGCTTAATTTCGTTCACTTCGGTTCACTTCTTGCCTTTAGGACATCAAGTTTCAAAATTTTGGGTGGGAGCTTTTGCCCCTAAATCCGTTTTTCCGCAGAAAATTTAAAAAGGCCGTATTCCTTTAGTTTTTGCGTATTTTCAATACAAAATGTTCCGTTGAATTATTCCTGTCTTTTACACACTTCTGACATACTGTTACTAGCAGTTTTGATATTTCGTGATAAAAGGTTTGGAGGGGTCCGTGCCCCACCCAACCGTTTTTTCCAGGAAAATACGAAACTCGTATTCCCTCCTTTTACGTCTACAATATCTGTGCACAATTTTATTGACTTTGGTTCAGTTGTTCTTGCCTTTCGGGTGTCAACTTTCACAATATAGAGTGGGGCTTTTATATTAAAACTTACGTAACTTTGTGTAACTGTTTCTTTTTTATGAGATTCTTTTTTTGGGAGGTGAGGAGAGAAATGTTTTCCTCTGATATGTGTCTTTTGCCATTCATCTTTTTTGAACTGCTTAAGTAAGATCATTTTGTAACTTTTGATGTCATCCATCTTTGTCATGATAATATTATTGTCATTTTTAACAATTTGTTTTATTCCCTCATTTGCAGTCTGCCACACTGATATATTTATTACAAAATTGAGGTTTGGTCCAGCGCCTTTCGAATTCGGAACCAACCCAACCGCCGAGCTTTTTCGGTTGCCTGCTATTGCAGGAAAACGAGAATTGCAGGTGGTAATGCACTTTTGGAGTCGTGTATACAATGCGTTTAAGATAATTTTATGGCAGAAAAGAGGTGTAAAAAATTTATGGAATAAGTTAAAAAATATGATCGGATGATATTTGGGTTGGTCATCACAATTTTCATTAACGTAATGTTATACATTACAAAGGTCATGTAGCTAGAATGGAAGAAAGTAGAAACGCTTTCAAAGTTTTGACTGAAAGACCAATCGGCAAAAGACCATTAGGAAGACCTAGGAGCAGATGGGAGGACAATATTAAGGTAGATCTCGCATAGATAGGAATAAAATATAGATACTGGGTCCAATTGCCTAAGGATAGAAGTCAGTGGAGAGCTTTTGTGAACGCGACATTGACCCTGCGGGTTCCATAGGCCATAGAGTTAGTTAGTTATATACTACATAAAGCTGATCAGCATGAATAAGATATAATTTGATACAACAAACGAAGACAATTAATAAAACAATACTAGCATTTTCGTTGAACAAGAATGCAACTGTGGAATTAATTTTATCATTGGTGTAACCAAAGGAGCAACATAATGATAAGCATAAACGCAAAATTTGTTACGTCTTTTCATCAATTCAAAAGGGTTCGTTATTGAAGCCAAAGCAACGTAAATATACATAAGGCTAAGCTGTTTTAATTGTAATAGGCAAGACGGTTTTCAGAACCCTACTTTCTTTAGTCGTCGACTACTAATAATATGAAAGACGCAAAGGTTGTTTTAACATAATAAAACATCAAAATCATCCTTGCGTTTTAAATATTTTAATATCCCTTCCTGGCCAAAGGTAAAATTGAAAACCCACCTGAAATAGTAATTTGCGTTTAACGTGATAATAGAAGGCAAAACCTTCTTTAGTTCAATGTTCCATATTTATTGATCAAGGTTAACAGGGATGGTGATAATGAAATGGTGGATAATTATGGAATTAAGAAAGTAGCATGTAACGAGATATCTCCTAGAATACCACTTTTATGGTGCTTGTGGACTGAACAACGTAGGAATCTCCCGTATTATACATAGAATTAACAAAGCAATCATTATACACATTATAAAAATTCAGAATTTTAAAGATTCTTCTAATGGAGTTTATGTGCTTATTATTTTTAATACTAATAACAATTGCTTGATGAATGAGTTGACAGAAAACAAATTACATTTTTTTTTTATCTGTTTTGCAGACAAATATATCGATTAAAACCCCGGCTTAACACAGAAAGATAAATTACACGTTTTGTGCATAGCAGGTTATTTTATTCTGGTTGTGTTTTATTTTCTGCTAGATTGTAAACTGCCATTGGGAGTAAACTATGATTTTACTTTATTTCCTAAAATATAGTTCACTCTCAATGTCCTACGCAAAAGAGAGATCTTATCAATCATATGTTAAACCAGGAAATTATTCAAATATTTTTCATACTTCCATTGTTCCAGATACAAAATATAAATATTTTTTCAAATTCGTAACATAACATTGGTGTAATTTTCTGTATTTTTAAATTTTGTTTAAATGAACTTCTAATATTCAAATATTATGGTTCAATTTCCGCTAGTGAATGCAACGAAAATGCAGGAAATAACAGCTCGAATTAAATGGAATTGAAAATGAAATATTGCCCACCGAATATTTGAACGCGGTACTCTCATCGGCTAACGTTACTCTTACATCTTACTCTTTCCTGTGCATCTTTTCAGTTAATCTCAGCTTCATCTGTATGGACAATAATGTGAGGTCCCATCGAAGAGCACATATAGCGGAACTATTAAGAATGGAAGGATATTCAGCAAATGGATTGGCCTTCCTTATGATCTGTTGCTCATTTCCATCAAACATGTCTGGGATGGATGGAGAGACGTCTCACAGGATGCTCTGCTTCATCAAGAACTACTGAGTTGTTGTATAAAATACTAAATGACCAATTTAGCTACATACTATAACAACAGATTGCCTAATTTGTGAACAGCATAGGAGCGTTTTAGAATGGAATGCACCTTATCCGTGGTGAACACATAACCTTATACTTATAATTTTACTTCTGTAACTTTACGTGGGTATTATGAATTGGAATAAATTTAGTAAAAGTTATTATTACTGTACAAACGTGCTATTTTAGTTGTCCTATTCTTGTGTTTCTCTCATGTTTCCTGCAAAATACTATATCATTATTTACAGTGTAAGTTTGAAAGGTTTAAATCACTTGGGAGTTACGAAGGATGTGAAACGTCTTTATATTTTGGGCACTAATGTGTAATTAGTGTTACCTTACTCATATTGATATATTAGATTAGTGTTGAATTGGTTTTCTAATTTGTACATGTAATCCGTTCTCCGTGTATAGGCCTTGGGACATTCTTAAAAGTGTATATTGTGGTATGTGAACCAGGTAAGCTTTCAGTGTAAATCAAACCAAAAGTATTTGTATCAAATAAAACATATGTCATTTAATACTTCCACTGAAATATTATGAAAGTAAAGTACAGATTGAGAGTTTTACTTTATTTTGACACTGGGTGCAAAAAGAAAGAAGTCATATTTCAGGTTATGTGACCGATGACGCAATTTCTTTCACAGAACATTTGACTTTATAGGTGTTTAGGCGCACGTGTAACGTTCCATACTGATGCGTACAAGGGGCATTGGTCATATAAAACTTTATGTTTATGAACATGTCCATACTTGTGCTAAAATTATTTTCTATCCCTTTCAAACGACTGTGTGGGAAGCTTAAATGTTGATTGGCTGAAAATGCAAGTTTCTAAAATATTTTTCTAATTTCATTTCCAATTTAACGTTCTGTGTGTATGCAAGAGTGGAAGAGTAAGATACGGACATCATGGGATAGATAGGTTAATACAATCCTATTAAAATAGTACAAAGATTTCGTACCAGTTCGCTATAATACTAGCATTATCTAAGATTTGTAATTGAAAAGTCACTTTGAATATGATAATAAAAGACAGAAATGGGACATCTTTCTTACTAGTTAGAGAGCCAAGTAATTAACTAAGTCGTAATATTTATCAGAGTTCAATAATAGAGTTAGGTTGTTATCCTTAACTTAATTTGGTAATTGATTATGATAAGTCGAGAATCACTTTGTTTGATGTAAACTGTTAACCTAAGATTACAATGAGTGTCATATATAACGCGTGAAAATGTTCACGGTTCTTCTAATCTAGATATTTTCTTAGAACGACGTCAATAAAAAGTAGACAATACATTGCGTCATCTTCACTCTAAAATGATGAACGAAATACGACATTTTGCACCTTTTTCCGCAAAGATAAGAGCTTTATGGCAATTCATTTATTAGCCTAGTATGTAATTAGAAATCTTCATGCATATCAAAGATATGCATTTATAACCTTTATATATCCTGACAGTTGTTGTATTTCTTCCGATACGTGGCATTTCACCACTGCCCTTAAGATGGATACGAGGGCATTTGTGCTGTTGCTCTTATCATTACCCTTATTACAGGTATGAACCATTAGTCAATACGTAGATTACCATACTATGATTATTTATTATATCTAATGTTGTTGCAGCTATTAATAGAAACAAATATAAAATAAAAGACAAATGCATAAATGTATTTATTCACAAATTGTAATAGAAGCGTTAATTCCCGTGGCTCAATAAATATAACTACCAAAAAAGGAGTTATATTCAATGAAACACAGTTGTAAACACAGCCATACCACATGCAAATACCGTAGCACTCTTCTACGATGAATTTCGTCAACCCGTCATTCTGAAATGATGTATTAAATTTTAGAAATAAATAACTGAATGCTCAATGGGAAGCTAAAAATAAATCATAATTCTGCATTGCAAACACGTTCTCTCCTTGAAGAAGAAACCAGTCAATTGGAAGCCAGCTTTTAAGCAATAATATAATGTATATTAAGAGAATATTTTGCACACTTGCAAAGAAGGAAAATTATATTTTAAAGGACATATAACTGAATGGGTTGACGAATAGATTTTAGATTATTTACCAATTCACTACTAGCTGTTGTTGTCAGAAGATTTGAGCCATACCAGATACAGTTTGTTTTAGAAGAATTTGTTTGTCATACACTAGTGAGTAATGGTTTATATATGAAACGCTTACTACGCAAGCAAACATGTACAACATTTACATACTGACTTTTTTACTATAATGGTATGCAATAAGTCAATGGATCGTTTAGCAGCCAAATGACAAATGTGGCCTTCATAACAATGGACATTTCATCGCCTTAAATTTTCATGTTATGATGGAAATATCATAAAGACAGTTTTCTTCAGTTATTTTGTATATCTGCTAACATTACGAAATGTGAACATGTTTACCTTCTGCAGTAATCGGTTCATATGTTGTCAACTCTAACAAAACTACTTTAATTATTATCCCTGAAACAAAATGATGTTTAATGTATATATCTAATAGTTAATAGTTTAACATTGACAAATAACTGTAATAAACAATATGTTCTCTTGGCCTTGGCTGTAGGTATAGTCTAGGTATCGGGCCTTAATTCCGAGGGTAAATTACATAACAATTTGACATCCGATATTTTTTCAATATATACCCATCACCGATCACAAAAATGCCGGATACCAAAAGAAAAAATAACACCTCACGGGTGAAGAGGGGGATGGGGAGAAAACAGAAATTTTAGCCGTTTCTATTATTCATTATAACTCCGTAATCATTGAAGCTAGAACATCCAAACTTCTTTCATTTTGCTTGTCAAATTGTCTTCTGCAACTTAATTATCGTGCAATTTCGAGATACATATAGTGGTTTTCTGGTTATTTTCAGGTTTACTCAGTATCGGTTGAGTGTAACGTCAGGTTTCAAATGACAGAATCTATACATGATCGAATTCGGAAAAAAAAATATCTAAAAGTTTTTCGTCATTTTACGCTGTTTCAAAAATTGTATACTTACATTAGTGTAGGAATAATAGTACCTGAGTTATAAGCGTCTTTATTCTGTTGTGCGCGAAACTGATCAGGGAGCAACCGAAGAGCCACTTCCCAACAAACGATAGATATTAACTGCTGATGGTGATTAACATATATATATATATATATATATATATATATATATATATATATATATATATATATATATATATATATAATCCTATCTAGCTGCAAGTGTATAATCCTGATGATTGATTCTAATATATCTAATATATCCTAATTTCTATCTAATATATTCTAATATATCCATTTTAAATATCAATTGATCGGCTTTTCGGAAAATAATCCTTGTCAAAACCCAAAATTTCTCTCAAAAATGAAAAGAGAGCTTTCTCTATACAGAATAAAGGTAACCAAGAAAGTTCTAACGCTTTTTCAGCCACCACTTTCGAACATCGATATGTCATCTAAGACGTACCTGCAAGTTCAGAAATTGCCCCATCAACATCGAGGACCTTCTGCCAACGTTCTGAAAGGCCATCGCAGAAGAACTTGGTGGGACGTGAAGCAAATAAGGTATCAAGTGCTTTTTGCACCTATACTGGGAATTTGATCTGGCGTCCTGTAAGATGATTGTCCACGAAACGGAGCAGATGATAATCGAACGGCACAAAGTCCAGGGCAAGTGATAATGCAAAAGTTTTTCTCATCCAAAGCCTAGAATGGTGTCCCGGGTCATACTAGCCACGTGGGGCTTAGCGTTGCCCTGTAAACGGACGACTCCTTTGCGACTCAGAAGTGCTGGCTCCAGAGTTTTAAGTTTTAATTGAACACGGCTCAATTGCTGACAGCACACAATTTCATTGATGTTCTGGCCAGCTGTTTGCAATTCCCAATGCAAGATGGTGCGGGCAGTATACCAATCAAACACGAAAAACTTCTTCTGGTGCAGTGCTGGTTTCGGCTGTCTTATAACTGGTTTATGGGATGCTATTCAATGATGAAGGCTCCGTGCAGCTTCGTACAGGTTCCACTTCTCATCACATGTCATCACCCTGTCCAGAAATTTTCCTTTCTCGCACGAGATAGCAAAGAAACACAGGTGTCTCCTCGCGTAGCTTCCTGGCCAAGACTCAAATCATGTGGGACGCATCGAAGGAACTTGTAGTGCTTCCGTAGTTGATGGATGTGCTGTAGAACGGTTTTTCCATTCACACTGAGTCTTAGCTCCAGTTACCCACATATCTGGCCACGGTTCATCTTAGTTGTTGCTTGAAGATCTTCATTTTGTACATGTGTTGGTCTTCCGGCATGTAGTGCAGATTCGAGTGTTTCGTCAGAGTATTTAAACTTGTTAAACCAGCACTGCACTCTCCACGTAGTCACGACACAATCACCAGAGGCCTGTCATATCTTCCGACTCCTACAACGTACACGCTCTTATGACGCTCTGTGGAGGTCTCATGTTCAATGAATTTTACGAAAGTTAATGGTGTAACTGAATGGCACAATCAGGTGATATGTTGGATAAGCTCACACCAACAATTGGCCTTTGTCTTATGTCTATTCGCATTTAACTCACGGTGTGAAGGCCGACTGAACAGGGATCTCCATAAATACGAAGACCATTCTTTGTTACCTTTATGAAATGAAAAAAAATAATGAAATTTGTGATGTATTTAATGCATCATTCAATCTTCTTCATCTGTCTGTCCGTGAATTGATATGGAATTTTATACTAGCTCGAACAGCAGCAGATTGGAGTGCACAATAAACCGCGATTCTTACAATTGAATTGCAAACTTACACACTTAATTTTCTGATAGCTACACATGTTAACCTCTAAACAAGCCATGGGAGTATTTTCGAACGTTTTCAAAATTGGACTCAGAATATGGTCATCTAAGTACCACCCGGAGAAATCTGGGATTGGTAGATGGATCTCACACTTATCAGCGTGTCCCAAATTGCTGTTCGGTAATTAGACCTCTTTATATGTTGTTTCAGATCATCATTAGTTGGAGACATTCTATCCAAGCTGAATTTTCCTAAACGTAGAACCCTAGCTCCATAACTGATGTTCACATTACCCTTGGGGGCAAGGGCAAAAATGAGGGAGAACTCAGGGAGACGCCATCCGCACTTCCTAAAAATACAATGGGGAAAGAAAGACAGAGGAACAGCGTGACGTCATGCCGCTACCATCCGTCCCCTATCTATACTGATCCACATTCCCCTGCTTGAGGATCTTTGCGAAAAACAGTTCTGCAGATTCCATTGCGCTTGCTGCTAAATGAATCTGTCCTAAGCAAAATACAGTTAGTGATCTTGATCTTTGATCAAAGACAGTTCTTGACATTTGATATTCCAACTAAATACGATATTATGTCACATCCAAGTGGAGCGTGATAAGCCATTACCTATCTTCTCATTCTCAGCTGATGGCAAAGGTGGTGAACTCGAATATACCTTCTTGCATGTGAAATCCCGCCATCATGTACAATTCTTTACAAGAAATTATGTCGTAATGGCGTATCAACAGCAAGAACATACGGTTTTTTCTGTATTCTGATTCACAGCATAAAGTATCATTCCAGTATTTCCTTCTTCATGCTTCCCTTGAATATTTTGAACAGTGATCTCGAAGTTTGACTTAACAATCTCCTGATCTTTAAAACTTCCGGAAAAAAACAACGAAGAGTTCAGAAGGTGATAATTCCAGCTATACTTTGTATACTTATGGTCTAGTTACTCAGAAAACTTTGACATTTATTTTCTCTAGGACAGATTTCTACATCATCAAACGATATTGAATTTGCAGAACTATTTTCCACAAAGGACCTCAAGAGGAATGTAAAGACCTGTTATGGAGCTAGGATCCTATTTTTAAGAAAATGCAGCCAAGAGATTACCTTCAAATAGTGATGCTCTGAAACAACATATAAAAAGACCCAATTGCCAAACAGCAACTCGGGAAACGCTGATAAGTGTGAGATTTGTCTACCAAGTACAGAAGACACTGGACGGTACTTGGAGGACCCAATTCTGGGCCCATTGAAAAACACATTTGAAGACAATCGCAAGGCTTGTTTAGAGATTGCCAAGTATAGCTGTCAGAAACTTAAGTGTGTAATCTTGAAATGCAAATGTAAGTATCGCAGTTTCTTGTGCACTCCAATGTGTAGTTGTCCGTCATAGCATAACTTTCCAATATCAGTTAATGAACAAAGTGATGAAGACTGAATGATGCATTAAAGAAACTACAAATTTCTTTTATCTTTTTAAGATATAAGGGTGGCATGACATTATTGAGAACTAATTATAGAAATAAGATAATTCGTTTTCTTGTCTAGAGATTTCTTGTCGTAAACATATAGTTTCCATTTATTACGTATTATTATAGATTTACTGTATTATAGCAACTGCACACAATCTTAATAGTAGTGTTCATTCTGTAAATAAGAGTTAAGGGTGTAAAAACTGATCATTTATGAAAAAAGTGTATGTATATATTACCCTTTGTTTTTTTTACCGTTACAGTGTTTATTAAGAGGAAAAAGTGGTAATATTCCAAAAAACATAGATGGCAAATTGTCCATGATTCTCTCTTGAAGGCAATTTTAAAATCTGATTCCAGTTCTATTTCGCTCAGTACCATTGCAGTACATAAATCGAATAACTTGTAGCAAACCAAATTTGTCGAAACAATATTTTTCCAGAAAATGAATAGAAAGTTGCATGATTGTGCATGTTTTAGAAGGTATTAGACATATGTCTAAAGAAACAGATTTGCAGAGTTTCTCATATTGTCTACTAGAGAAATCTGTCCTTTCATTTTTCGTAGAAATTTTGTATTTTGACAAGGGTTATTTTCCGAGAAGCCCCTCAATTGACATTAAAAATGAATATTTTTAATGAGATTATAGACAGACTAAATCATCACGCTTATATACTTGCAGGCACATAACACATTATATATATATTAATCATCATCAGCTGTTAATATCTACCGCTTGTGGGAAAGTAACTCTCCCGTCGCACCGTGATCAGTTTCGCACACGACGGAATAAAGTCGATTATAACTCAGGCACTATAAGTACTACACTAATATAAGTAAACATTTTAAGAAAGAGCATAAAATGACAAAAAGTTTTTAGGGGAAAAATTTTTCCGAATTCGATCTTGTAAAGAAACTTTGACTAAAAACCTCAAGTCACGTGCAACCGTACTGAGTAAAAATGAAAATAACCAAAAAAATATTATATGCATCTCAAAAATTCACTAAAATTAAATTGTAGAAGACAATAAGATTAACAACATGAAAGTAATTTGGATGCTCTAGCTCCAATGGTTAGGGAGTTCTAGTGAATAATAGAAACATCTAAAATTTATGTTTTCTGCCCCTCTGCCACCCCTTCCGAGAGTTTTGGCACTTGGCATTTTTGTGATCGGTAATGGTACATATTCAAAAAATATCGGAACCTAAATTGTTACATGATTCGCCCTTAAACTTGAAAAGGAGATCTCTTTTGTAAAGTTGATGCCTAGACTAGTAGCGGTTTTTGTACTAGGAAATAATGTTTTTATCCCTACGCTTTTGGACATTTTTCGGTATTGTTTTCTTTTTAAGTCTGAGGCTAAAACCAATAAGTTGATGGATAATTTACTCATAATCGTACCCAGTGCACTAACATGGTAAGTTTTAAGTTTACCTGGATCCCAATGGTGTATATTAGGGATATTTATAATAACTCGAACGCAATGCGTTACGAAAATATGGGTAACGGTTAAAAATATGATGTTAATATATTATCCATTATTTATTTTATAAATTTTAGTACATGGTCACTTGTTTAAGTAGCAAATACTATATGTGTTGCTAATGAAGTAACTTTATTTTTGTTTTCAGGGTTATTCTATTTCTCAAAATGGAGATGTAAGTATTGTAATATCAAGACGTGTAACATAATAATCAACATAATTACATTGAAATGCTTCACGTTTTAATGTTTAAAAATTTATGTTATTTTTAAAACACCAACAATGTTAATTATAGATAAGTTTTGACAATACACTACTTTAACTTGACTTTTAAAGTATAGGTTTATAATACGAACATAATATATAGAAACAAAATTGGGCTGATCAACTTCAAGATTCGATACCACATACGAATTTGTATATTCTTCATAAGCAAATTTCCCCGCCAAGTGTGAAGTAAATCAACTCCTAACCTTTAAACTTCCATTTACCCAACTGCTACCTTAAGATTTAAAATTAATTGCTAAACAACTAATTAAACTAAGATGAAAATTTTGGTATCAATCCGTTTCTAAAAGATAAAGCTTTCCGCCGATACCCATTTATGAATGTGAGGTACCACGGATTAGGGGGAGGGTAAAGATTGTGTTTTTCTTTCTTATATGTGGATTTTTGGTAGGCATTGTTTCCCTTGGATTTACAACCATAAAAATGTGTATGTGATGCAATGAAGTAATCCACTACATGGTAGTTCTTGTTGACCATATAGGTAGATTGGAGACAAAGGTAGTTAGTGTTTTGAGTCCCAGATTCTTGACGTAAATTACATTTCTTTTCCGGACGGTTTCATATAAAAAGATATATTTTTACTGAAATGATCTACGAGTATAACTCTTGGGATGTACGTGATATGCGCTGCAAGAATGATGCGCGTATAACAGAGTACTACAGGGAATAAATGTCATATTTAAAGAATTTTCGTCTAAGTTTAATATTATTCGAACATTTCCTACATAAAACGAATTCATTAACTTTTTTAAAAGAAATACACAAAAAAATTAATTTTGTTTCAGGAACACACACACAATTGTTTGTAACAAAATACAAGTTTGTCAGCGTAGGTTGACTGCAAGGGTTGCTAGCACACCAAAATTTTAATTTATTTCATATCTTTATGCACTTGGTTTATCCTCTGCTACTACTAGAGAAGGGATTGCACAAATATTATCTCGCTGGAATCTGCGTTCTATAGACATTCGAGAGATGTGTTAATGATAACACTATGATGATTAATAGCATCACTATGGCGGTCAACGGGAGGGTCTTAAATAATCCAGAATAATATATCATTAACTTGATATATAGGACGTTGTGTAGAGGATTTTCGTTCTTAATGATTTATATTTCTTTGTCTTGAAGCAGTGGTTTCCGCTTTTTAAATATTATTGTCAAAGATGCACTGCCTAAACATTAGCACCATTTTGTCAACGTAGAGTGACTGCAATAGTTGTCAAGGCTTATGAAATTCTACTTCTTATCGGTTTTTGTTTTTCTTCTACGAATAAGGTGAAAATATCCACAAATGTTTCTTCGATGGATTCAGGGTTTCATAGGCTCTCCAGCGATGTATGAGTCATGGCTAGGTGATAATTATGACGGTCGTCAATGCGCGAGTCTATGCTTTCGTTCAAATTCTTTGAGGGCGTAAAAAGGTTAAATAACTGTTATAATTTTCCACCTGATATCGTTATTTTATGTACTTTTGTTAAAAGTATTGTGACTTTTGTAAACTTATACTATTTAATGGAGAAACAATGTGCTACAACACTTTGAGGTACTTCACTCCACCCACTAATTTGAAAATCTTCTGCTCATATCGTAACTTTACCGTTTGTTCACGTTGGAGTTCCTATCGTACGGCAAAACTACACTTTTCTATTGTAAATATTAAATTCCCTCCCAAGCATGAATTTGATGCATAATAAATCATTTCAATAATTTCACACTTTATACCATTAAACTAATTTTTAGGTTAGTTTTGCAAAAGACGCATGTTTTATTCTTGAAATAATTTATTATCAAGCGTGAAGATAGGCCGCACATGATTAGTTTTCATATTTTTATTTCTCATATGGTTAGTTTTGCTACAATTTCGTTAGTTCCGTGAAACTACAGTTTTCTTTATTGCAGAAATAAAGTCCCTCGACATTCCTCATTTGTCCGCTATATACAATTCTAATAAATGATTACCTCATTTTTTTATTTTGTAAAACTGTCCTTATTCTGTGTTAGAAGTTATAACTATTTATTCCTATATTATCTGCCGTAGGTCAGTATTATTTACCTTCCTTGATTTTCCATTACCATGCTAGTAACATATTATTCAATGCAATTTTGTATAAATCTATCTGTTAATTTTTCGAATTATACAGTAACATGCTCCTTTTGCAAATAGTGGACATTTCTGCGGTTTTATGGAGTTAATTTATTTTTTAAAATAATTGAGAAATACAATGGTAACTTTACAAAAGTGAAAAAATAAACACTTGTCACACTTACTTACAGGACCTTGACAGTTTATCAAACTTTGTGTTAATTCCGAAAAAGTACATATGGTTCAGCAAATAATGCTTTTTTTCTTTTATTAGATAAATAAAATTATCTTAATGAATTATCTTGAATTAAATTATATTAATGAAAGCAATTTCCACATTTTGTTACCGAGTCGTTGAGTTTGTTTCTTTACTTATTCTAAAATTATCACTAATGTAGAAAAGAAACTTTTATTCGAAAGCCAAGATGGACATTCGGTTCAGTCACATCTTTAGTTATTTTATGAAGAAATGAAGGGACTCTGGTGTTCTTTCAAATTAACCAATTTTGGAATGTGCTTATTTCTTTCGTGAGTTTAAATAAATTTTCTCGGTTTATACCAGCGAATTGAAGTTTAAAACGGAAGAAGACGCTCTTGTATAATATAGCTGTACAGTCCGCGATATAAAATTTGTTACAAAAATTCTAAGTCCAAATGAATAACAAACTCTTGCCCAGTTTTCTTATGCATTCCCGCAATACATACATCAATCGATTAGTTTCTTCTAGTATTTATTCCAACTCCTCCCAGTCCTACACCTCTCCTTGTCTCAGGCAGTGTGCGTGACGTATTACACTCTTTCCATTCAGCTGGAAAAGAAACAGGAATCAAGTTTACAACGTTATAGCTTTAAAACAGTCTGTTCCATTCGTTTGTTCTGAAATATTTTTAAGAGCCTAAATTAATGGAAAGTCACACAATCTTCCTAGAGCTTCATAAATATCTTTAGTTTCATTCTTTTCTTTCTTTAAAGAGTGCAAGCTAATAAGATGCTCCCTAAGAAATCTATGGAAATTGCCAAGAGCTCTAAAATATCTACGGACAGAAACGAGTTTTATTCAAAGATTCATTGAATTTCTTTTCAGTAAGTGCAAGCAAATGTTTCAGGGGCGTCATTTGGGCAGGACAGGAGGGTGTAATTCCCCCTCTCTTGAGCTTCATAATCATGTATTTTTTCATCAAATGTATGGTAATACACTAATAAAAATGAAAATCATATGTCGCCGGAGAAACTCTTCCTCCCCCCCTTCCCGAATAAAGTCTAAAATACACTGGTTTTACCAACAAACTTATAGAGCTACGATAGCACATTGCTAAAGAGCATACATTTGGTTTCAAGAGTCGAAGGTTTGATCTCAAGCCATATTACTTCCTGGGTGACATTGAGGGAAAGAGAGAGAGAGAGAGAGAGAGAGATAGAGAGAGGGATTCAAGTATTAAGACAGAGAGGGATGATTTGGATAAACGGATTTAGAATTGGGGAAAAAATGATCGGACAGTATTCGTATTATGACGAAAATTCTGATTTTGTGAATGATAACAAGGGAAGTTTTCGAACTGCGAGGATCACATTAGGCAGTTGTCGAATTAATGTGGAGAACTCTTTTTAAAGCATCAGATGATTACGAAAGGAGAGAAAGATCTTCAGAACTGAGGAATTAGGATTTTAAAAATCTGATTTCGGCGACGGGTTTCGAAGCACGAACCTTGTGGTTATCGAACCATGACTTTATCCATTCTGCTACGGAGAATTCTATTACTGGTTCACATACGCTTCCCTTAGCTACGTTGAAAGCTACCTTAAGGGGATATTCCAAAAGTTGACTCGGTGGGTGCGCCGTTCAGATAGGACGTAAACCTCTCGTAACTTAGTTACAATGTGCAAACTGAACTTGCTCTTCTTCAGGACACATTTAAAGCTTTAAAAAATGTTACTATTGTTTTAATTAAGTTACATTTCATAGAACCATCTGATAAAGTAGTGCCAAGCCCTGTACGTCATTGTCTGTTAGGTGAATGGTTAATGTAAGTTACTTCTACGTGGATGGTCCGAGCTTCCAATCAAGACCATTCTTATTGATTATTTTATTTGAGCTACGCTCATACTGTATATTCCACAAGTTCAATTTTCAAGTAATGTAGTAACAGCTAGTTTAATTCGAAATAATTTTCCAATATTACATTTGTTACTAAATTTAGATGACACTCCTCACTGCTTGTAGCCCTGCATAAATGCAAAATTGTTTTAAAAGTATATTTTACTTTCAAGTAATATTGATTTTTTTTAAATTGTCCTTCCAATTTATTTTATAATTATTTTCTGTTTCTTAATTATAACATATTTTCTATTTATATTGTATTCTATGTTACACTTTTATTATTTACATTTTAAGTCTTAAGTTTGAAGACGAGCTTTTGACAATTCAGAGCAGCAGGGACATACACAGGATGCAGGCCTTGGCAATCCAGAGCTTTGCCCCACGAAATCACTACTTTTTTGTTTCTATATATTTATATCTAATTTTATAGATGGTGATAGCAGGGGCGGATCCAGGGGAGTGTGTTTGGAGTGATCGCATCCCCCTGAATAGGGGACTTTTTATACTGTTTATTTTAAAAATAAAACAAAGCCTAAGTATTTTTCATCTTTGTATTATAAACGTAAATTAAAACCTAATGTAGATAGGCTTTAGTTTCTTAAGAATGTTAATTCTATAGAAGAGCTCTTTCTCATGTTCTATTTTTTCTTTTCTTTCTTTTCTTTTCTTTCTTTCTTTCGTTCTTTTTCTTTTCTTTTTTGCAATCCGCTCTTGCCTTGATTTGACTTCGAACGACCGCCCCTCCCAAACAATCATCCTGAATCCGCCCCTGGATGATAGACATTTTAGTAAAATATGCCCTCAATCGCTGAAATAAATTCCTGTCAAGCTTTCGATCGCTGAAATAAATTTCTCTCTACGGCCCTGAAAAACAGTGACGATTTTAGGGAGTGATCAGTTAGTAATGCCTCCCTGGAGCAACGACACTTCCCCTAAAGTCATATCTCCGATAATTCAGAATGTGATTTGTGCATTATCACTTTTCACTCTCAGTGTTTTGAACAGCACCAAAAAGGTATTTACTGGTTCTCCCTATGATCCCATTTTAATATGGCCAACCTTGGACATATACACATCTGAAATATCACCTTTTATGTCAGTAATCCCGAAAACTATCCATTCGACACAAATATAGGATATTTTCGATTCTTTATTCCTGTCACCCTCCCATTGTCAACTCGAAGCCAACCAAGGCTTATTTTGTACTTACGCAGCATCCACAGTGTCACTTTTCATCTTTGCATATGAATTCGACACTAATTTCGTTCGTATTTGACTACTTTTACATGTCACCTTCACCTCTTGGTAGGGATTTTTTCAGTATCTCGCCCCCACAACTATGGAGAAATTTCAACCAACTAAGTATAATTATAAAGTATCATCTGAAACACAACAGTACGGGTGATCTTTTTCACAGAGGAATTCGTTAACTACTGTTTCAATATCAATTCATTGGCTTTTTTTTTCTGTCCATGCTGAAGATTGCCAAAGGGCTAAGCTTCATCTGCACTATTGTGCAATGAATATAGGTTTTAGTGGTTTAATTTACTGAATACTCGCTTAGATGTTGCTCTCGTCACAGAAGAAGTGATATACAGTTATAAAAGAAAAATGAAATGAAATATCTAATTTTTACGTCCCACGATTATGCCGACTATGCAAATGGAGAGAGTAATGGTGAGAAATAAATGAAATTGTTTAATGAAAAAAGTGGGAGGAAACGGGAAAAACCCGAGGACACTCATGCACACGGTGTTTGTCCATAATAAAGTTCATTCGGCGTGAGCTGGGTTCGAACCAAAGACCCCATGCACCATAGGTAAAGTTATAAAAGAATAGGCGTCTAAACAAATACGGAACACTACTATCAATGAGAGTTATATAAGATTAGATTTTTAGTTATTTCATTCTAAGTTAAAATTTCAATCAATCTTGTTCTTCATTACTGTTCGAAAACTTAAAGTTGTTGCTGCTAGGACGTGATAAATCTTTTCAGTAGACTTTGCCGTCCCCTCCACAGCTTCTTTTTCATGTAAGGCTAAAGTAGTCTCATTTTAGACATCGAGGAAAAAGCTTGAAATTAATTGAAACCCTTCAAAGTGGAGTTACGAATCTTTAATGGACCCCATTTTGCTGTTGGCCTCGCTTAACGCACTCCCGTCACTGTTCAGGGTGCTCGATGGAGTTTCTTGCTTTTAGCTATACTTTCTAAGACAGTACTAGTTTTTTTTCTTTTTTACAGCAGTTTCAATTGAGTTGTATTTGCTAGAACTGTCGGTTAAAGGAAACAAAAGATCCTATACTCAAACACAAATCATCTCCCTAGAAGCACTAATGGAAAACGAAACGAATCGTCGTAAACATGTTACGTTCTTGAAGAGGAAAACAGCAAAACATTGATTGCACAAACGTATAATGGTATCATTTGCTTGCAAATTTAAAACTTATAGAAGTTGACGGCTTGTTAGGTGAGGGGTTAGTGAACAGGATTTTTGTACTGGTGGTCGAGGGTTCCAATCTCGTCCGTTCTTCTTACGTTTTGTTTCTTTAAGCTACACTGAGTTTGTTCATTCCAATTCTTTAAGCTTGAATTAAATCTAATACCAGTAAGTGAATTAAATGTAGCTAACATTATTTTGAAATACGAGACGTTATTACATGATTGTCACTAGCTCTTAATACTCAACTTTGATATAAACTCTTGCAGCCTTCATTTAACTCATTTTTTGACGTGTTTTGTTACAAAACTCATGAATCGTGGCGAACAAAATTGCTTTACCAGATAACGGAGACTGGTTTGAAACAAAATGAGAAGTATGAGAATTAAACGTATCATATATGTAGTTTGGTGTGGAGATGAAACCAAATAGCGAACGAAAGGTTTAAGAACAACCACGTTATTAATATAAACTATGCCAAAGATTATTGACTGATATGATTTTAAAAAATCGAAAGAAATTTTGAAAGAACGAAAAATACTAACTTAGAATTTTGTAACTGGAGGCAAGTAAATCTAATTTAAACATACTAAAAGATATCATTTAGCGCATATAGAGCGTGGATCTGTGCTCAAGGCGCTAGCTAATAATCTGGAGGTTCTCAAGTCGGAACCATGTGTGAATATTTTGTTTAAATTTAAAATTGTTGCTGATCATTAGTCGGCAATGACACACGTTTAATTGTCTTAAGGTATTTGAATATATTGATTTTTCAATATTTGAATGATCAAATCTTCAATACTACTACTACTACTACTACTACTAATACTACTAATAATGATAATAATAATAATAATATTTATTATTATTATTATTATTATTGTTATTATTATTATTATTAGCAAAGTAATTCAATAACACGTTAATATCTTTAACTATTTCTCGATAACTACTCGAACTTAAGACGTCCTCGAATCTAAGTCGCACCCCGATTTCGCTGGGCTAAATTAAAGAAAGATAGTAATATGTTATGGTTTTACTATTACTAAAGCACTCTTTGATATTGGTCATTTTCGATGATTTTATGTATCCATCTCCCCTCTCCATGTTGGGGGCACTGTATGAAAAAAAATATCCCAGGCCCGAATGTCATGTACGTTGAAAATTTGATCGAAATCTGTTGGATGGGTCAAGAGTTGTTCTATTTATTTTTATATATTAATCTCCCCTTCTCTTATCCTCTCCTATGTTCTACCGTCAAAGTGAAAAAATTAAAACAAAAGCTTCTAGGCCCGAACGTCGTCTATGTTGAAAATTAGATCGAGATCGGTCAGGTGGTTCAAGAGTTGTTAAGTTTTATTCATTTTTATAGATATCTCCTTTCCCCTCCTCCTACCCTACGTTCTACCATTAAATGGATATGATAAAAACCACCCCAGGTCCGAACCTCATCTATGTTGATAATTTGATTAAGATCAGTTCAGTGGTTTAAGCGTGATGAAGTCACCAAGACAGCATTCTTATTTTTATTTTTTTTACATAGTCCCCCTTCCCCTCCCCTACATTGTGCCGCAAGGCAAAAAATGAAATCATCCCAGGTCCGAACCTTATCTATATTGAATGTTTGATTGATTGGGATCAGTCAGATTGTTCAAGAGTTATTAAGTTTTGTTCATTTTCATATATTTACCCTCCCCTCCTCTTCCGCAAGTTCTAATATAAAAATGAAATAACAAAAAGCTTCCCAGGTTCGAATTTCATCTATGTTCAAAATGTGATTGAGAACGATCGGGTAGTTCAAGAGTTATTCACCACCGAACATTGTCACTTTTATTTTTATATTTATAGCTGTTATGTATCTTTCCCCTCCTCTCCATCCTCTACCTTATTCCGTCAAAGTGAAATGGTAAAATCCATCCCTCGCGTTAATCGAGACGGGGACATAGAGCCTCATTGCTGACGTCCCAATTAATCCCCCTACTCATACCCTTTAGTGTGTTTAAGTTAGTTTTTTTTTCTTCAGTTGCAAATTTGTATGTTATTTTTCTTTGTTTCAAAATTCTCGCATTTCTTGTATGATAATACCAGTTAATAATCTTTGACTTGTTTTATATTAATAATCTGAGTTGTTCTTAAACCTTTGGTTTCCAATTTTGTTTTGTCTCTACACCAAACTACAGATATGACAAATTTAATTCTCATACTTTACATTTGATTTCAAAGCGGTCGCCATGAACTGCTAAAAAGCACTTTTTCCGTCACGAAACACCCAGCAGAGGGCGTACGATATCGTCTACAGCAATGAGAGGAAACTCCGCCTTGTTACGTGACGTCACATGAAGCACGTTCCGTTCAAACGCCTAAGCAAAGCTATCATTTTGCTTCTGGAGTGAAAATGGCTCACTACGAAGCTTCCGCTAAAAGCAGCGTGATTGCTTTAATTGGGCATGCGGGCATGAACTATAGCGAGGCAGGATACAGCACGGAAGTGATGGAGGAGATATGAGGAAGCAGGAGATGTAAGACGGAAAAGAGGAAGTGGGCGACAAAGAGTTTCCTCTGCCGAAGAAGACCAGAGTGTAATTGCCCAATGCCGTGAGCACCCTTTCATGTCTGCCCGACAGTTACGAGAGGAAACCAATTTCACAGGCGATGTTACGACTGTCCGTCGTAGACTCAAATCCTTTGATTTGAGATCATACAGGGCAGCTGTTAAGGAGCGACTAACAGAAGACCACATGGTTGACCTTCTGGCGTTTGCACAGTTAAATATTGCACGTGTGTGGGACGAGGTCGTTTTCACAGACGAAAAAAATATTTTCCAGTGCAAACTTCGGGCCGAAGCGTGTTTACCGCCCCCTGAAAAAAGGTATGCCTCTGAATACGTTTCCCGTTCTGGTCGAATGGGACATGTAACTGTCCACTGTTGGGCATGGATATGCAAGGCTGCAAATTTCGGAGGAATCTACAGGATTCCTGGTCGCCTAAACGCCCACAAGTATGTGGAACATCTGGATGAAACACTTCCGGAAATAAAAGCTCATGTAGGTGACGGCATATTATATTTGCAACAGGACAATACCTCGATACATAATTCAAATGTGGTTCAGACATGGTCGCAGAGGCAACCTGATGTCGAAATAGTTGACTGGGTTCCTCATGGAGCAGATCTGAACATTACTGAAAATATTTGGGCCTCTGTTGCAAGAACATTGCGGGAAACCAGGTCGAACAATCCTCCACGAACATCTAATGATCTTTGGGAGCGTGTTGAAGATGCGTGGTCGATCTGCTGCACCAAACGCTATACCTCTCGCCTGGTGGATTCAATGCCACGGCGTATGGCAGCTGTAATCGAGTCCCAAGGGGACTATACACACTATTAGTAAATGCTCGCCCAAACAACCATCAGCCCTCTCGAGGGCTACCTAATTCGACCCACTTATTTTCAAAATTTTATGAAATACATTACGCGACACCTGTGAATGTAAGTTTCTCAGTAGGTTCTGCATTAATAAAGAAACTAACGTGCGAGACTTGGTGGTCGAGTGGTATTATGCTTGCTATGTAAACCAAAACCGCCTGTAACAGTGGTTCGAATCTAGTGAAGAAGACCCCTACTTTTTATCACCAGGGATATTTGAAATACGCCTTCTGCTATGTCCGCCTTCGTACGGTCTATTGTATGACACACAATGTGGACCGCCATAAGTTTTTACTTAGTAAACAATTTATAAATAAATGAACAAATACCTAGGTATATTAGAGTAACAATGGAATATAGTACTTTCGTCCGACTGACGTCGCTCTGCAAATGTTCATTGTATTACACCGGGAGATGAATTAAAGAAAGACTGAAAAATTTGATATAAAAATTGATACGTAATAAGTTAAAGACAAAATATGCCATTATAATCTCATATTTGAAACTCATTTCGACTACAATTAATTCTCTACCTGCTTTCATAAATAATCCAAACCAAACTTCGAGGTTTGGAATGCACAAACAAAGTGTAGCTAAGAGAAAAAAGTAACCAGAAGAGCAGAGATTCGAACCCACGACCACCAGCGTAGAAATTCCTTCTACTAAACACTTCATCTATCAAACCATGACGTGAACATGCCATTTGTAAGTTATAAATTTGTATCCAAGAAACACCATTAAGCGTATGTGCAACTACTGCTTTGCTCTTTTTCTCTTCAAATGCGTAACATGTTTAGGACGATTCGTTTCGTTTTCCATTAGAGTTTCGAAAGAGATTATTTGTATTTGAGTGTATGATCTTTAGTTTCCTTTAACCGACACTTCTAGCAAATACAACTTAATTAACACAGCAGTTAAAAAAAACTCGTACTGCCTTAGAAAGTATTCCTAAAAGCAGAAGCTGCATCATCAATCCTGAACAGTGACGTAACTAACGGCAGTGCGTTGAGGGAGCCCAGACTAAAACGGGGCCCATTGAACATTCGTAATTCCAATATTTTTCCTCGATGTCTAAAATGAGACTACTTTAGACTTACATGAAAAAGAAGCTGTGGAGGGGACTGCGAAGTCTACTGAAAAGATTTATCACGTCCTTGCAGCAACAACTTTAAGTTTTCGAACAGTAATGAAGAACAAGATTGATTGAAATTTTAACTTAGAATGAAATAACTAAAAATCTAATCTTATATAACTCTCATTGATAGTAGTGTTCCGTATTTGTTTAGACGCCTATTCATTTATAGTATTTCCTATGGTGCATGGGATCCTTGGTTCGATCCCAGCTCACGCCGAATGAACTTTATTATGGACAAACACCGTGTGCATGAGTGTCCTCGGGCTTTTCCCGTTTCCTCCCACTTTTTTCATTAAACAATTTCATTTATTTCTCACCATTACTCTCTCCATTAGCATAGTCGGCATAATCGTGGGACGTAAAAATTAGATATTTCATTTCATTTTTCTTTTATAACTGTATATCACTTTTTCTGTGACGAAAGCAACATCTAAGCGAGTATTCAGTAAATTAAACCACTAAAACCTATATTCATTGCACAATAGTGCAGATGAAGTTTAGCCCTTTGGCAATCTTCAGCATGGACAGCAAAAAAAGTCAATACATTGATATTGAAACAGTAGTTAACGAATTCCTCTGCGAAAAAGATCACCCGTACTGTTGTGTTTCAGTTGATAATTTATAATTATACTTAGTTGGTTGAAATTTCTCCATAGTTGTGGGGGCGAGATACTGAAAAAATCCCTACCAAGAGGTGAAGGTGACATGTAAAAGTAGTCAAATACGAACGAAATTAGTGTCGAATTCATATGCAAAGATGAAAAGTGACACTGTGGATGCTGCGTAAGTCCAAAATAAGCCTTGGTCGGCTTCGAGTTGACAATGGGAGGGTGACAGGAATAAAGAATCGAAATTTGTTTCGAATGGATAGTTTTCGGGATTACTGACATAAAAGGTGATATTTCAGATGTGTATATGTCCAAGGTTGGCGATATTGAAATGGGGTCATAGGGAGAACCAGTAAATACTTCAGAACAGTTCCTTTTTGGTGCTGTTCAAAACACTGAGAGTGAAAAGTGGTAATACACAAATCACATTCTGAATTATCGGAGATATGACTTCTGGGGAAGTGTCGTTGCTCCAGGCAGGCTTTACTAACTGATCACTCCCTAAAATCGTCACTGTTTTGCAGGGCCGTAGACAGAAATTTATTTCAGCGATCGAAAGCTTGACAGGAATTTATTTCAGCGATTGAGGGCATATTTTACTAAAATGTCTATCATCCAGGGGCGAATCCAGGATGATTGTTTGGGAGGGGCGTTCGTTCGAAGTCAAATCAAGGTAAGAGCGGATTGCAAAAAAGAAAAGAAAAAAGAAAGAAAGAAAGAAAAGAAAAGAAAGAAAAGAAAAAATAGAACATGAGAAAGAGCTCTCTTATAGGATTAACATTCTAAGAAAGTAAGGCTTATCTACTTTAGGTTTTAATTTACGTTTATAATACGAAGATGAAAAATACTTAGGATTTGTTTTATTTTTAAAATAAAAAGTATAAAAAGTTCCCTATTCTGGGGGATGCGATCAACCTAAACACACTCCCCTGGATCCGCCCCTGCTATCACCATCTATAAAATTATATATATATATATACAAACAAAAAAGTAGTGATTTCGTGGGGACAAAGCTCTGGATTGCCAAGGCCTGCATCCTGTGTATGTCCCTGCTGCTCTGAATTGTCAGAAGCTCCTCTTGAAAGGTAAGACTTAAAATCTAAATAATAAACGTGTAACATAGAATACAATATAAATAGAAAATATTTTATAATTAAGAAATATAAGATAATTATAAAAAAAATTGAAGGACAATTTAAAAAGAATCAATAGTACTTGAAAGTAAAATATACTTTTAAAACAATTTTGCATTTATGCAGGGCTACAAACAGTGAGGAGTGCCATGTAAATTTAGAAACATATATAATATTGGAAAATTATTTCGAATTAAACTAGCTGTGACTACATTACTTCAAAATTGAACTTGTGGAATATACCGTATGAGAGTAGCTCAAATAAAATAATCAATAAGAATGGTCTTGATTGGAAGCTCGGACCATCCACGTAGGAGTAACTTACATTAACCATTCACCTAACAGACAATGACGTACAGGGCTTGGCACTACTTTATCAGTTGGTTCTATCAAATGTAACTTAATTAAAACAATAGTAAAAAATTTTAAAGCTTGAAAAAGTGTCCTGAAGAAGAGGAAGTTCATTTTGCACATTGTAACTAAGTTACAAGAGGTTTACGTCCTATCTGAACGGCGCATCCACCGAGTCAACTTTTGGAATATCCCCTTAAGGTAGCTTTCAACGTAGCTAAGGGAAACAAATGTGAACCAGTAATACAATTCTCCGTAGCAAAATGGATAAAGTCATGGTTCGATGACCACAAGGTTTGTGGTTCCAAACCCGTCGCCGAAATCAGATTTTTTAAAATCTTAATTCCTCAGTTCTGAAGATCTTTCTCTCCTTTCGTAATCATCTGATGCTCTAAAAAGAGTTCTCCACATTAATTCGACAACTGCCTAATGTGATCCTCGCAGTTCGAAAACTTCCCTTGTTATCTTTCACAAAATCAGAATTTTCGTCGTAATACGAATGCTGTCCGATCATTTTTTCCCAATTCTAAATATGTATATCCAAATCATCCCTCTGTGTCTCCATACTTGAATCCCTCTCTCTCTCTCTCTCTCAATGTTGCCCAGGAAGTCATATGGCTTGAGATCAAACCTTCGACTCTTGAAACCAAATGTAAGCTCTTTAGCAATGTGCTATCGTATCTCTATAGGTTTGTTGTTAAAACCAGTGTCTTTTAGACTTTATTCGGAGGGGAGGAAGAGATTCTCCGGCAACATAAGATTTTCACTTTTTATTAGTGTATTACTATACATTTGATCAAAAAATACGTATTTATGAAGCTCAAGAGAGAGGGAATTACACCCTCCTGTCCTGCCCAAATGACGGACCTGAAACATTTGCTTCCACTTACTGAAAAGAAATTCAATGAATCATTGAATAAAACTCGTTTCTGTCCGTAGATATTTTAGAGGTCTTGGCAATTTCTATACATTTCTTAGGGAACATCTTACTAGCTTGCACTATTTAAAGAAAGAACAGAATGAAACTAAAGATATTTATGAAGCTTTGGGAAGATTGTGTGATTTTCTTTTAATTTAGGCTCTTAAAAATATTTCAGAACAAACGAATGGAAAAGACTGTTTTAAAGCTATAACGTTGTAAACTTGATTCCTGTTTCTTTTTCAGCTGAATGGAAAGAGTGTACTACGTCCACACACTGCTTTAGACAAGGAGAGGTGGAGGACGGGGAGGAGTTGGAATAAATACTAGAAGCAAATAATCGATTGATACATGTATTGCGGGAATGCATAAGAAAACTGGGCAAGAGTTTGTTATTCATTTGGACTTAGAATTTTTGTCACAAATTTTATGCCGCGGACTTTACTTTAAACGATAGAAGAGAAAAGTTACAGAACCATCTCAATTGCAGAAGAATAGAGAGAAATAACGAAGCTTACGAAAGATTGCAAAGTAGTGTAGAACATTTGCTTTTACATAGAAATACAACATCAGGATCTTCGTCAGATATTTGTTGTTGTAGATATTTGTCACCTTCCAATTGATATCAGCATTAAAAACATTGAAGATATCAGCACTCAAAGAGAAGGATTACCGAATATTCTCCGTTTAAAAATGCGAACCTGGAGTCGTGAAGGCTCGACAGTCACTATCCGTATTATGTTAAATTACATTAATAAACACTGCAATCTTCCAGAATCTTTAAAGAATATTTATTGGTACACATGAAAGTTTACATAGAACCACTACAAAAGAAACATTATTTGAAATGCTTGTAATGCCAAATATTTCGTCATTCGCAAGCTACTTGTCAAGCTCTGCCTTTCTGCGGAAAATACGCCGCCTTTGAGGGGTATATCTATGTGAAAAGAAGACCAGAGGCAAATCAGCAAAATGTGTCAAATGTAAAAGTGCCCATCCTACAAATTATTCCTCAAGACACCACTTCTGTATCCACTTCAATACCTGAGCTTACAATATCACTCACTATGGCAGCTTCAGCACTAAAGAAGTCCCCTGATTGTAGTTCTTCTCCGAAGACATCATCCAAACTATTAAATAATTTCTTCGTCTTCTGAGGGATTTAAACCTGACAATCTTAGTTCACGCGTTATACACACTTAAGCCCCAAAGCTGAAAGTCGTCCCAGGTCTGCCCAGCAAATCCAAAATCCTCAAGGATTTCTTCTCTTGCCTATAACCGTAAAATCATGAAGCCTTTTCAGCACTTCATCATTCCATCACTCCAATACTTGTGCACATCATTGTTATAAAATTCATTTTTCGTACTTTTTTCTGTATTTTTCTATTTTATAATTTTATGTTATATCCAGTAAAACGTACCAGTAAATAAATAATCATGTTGCCCATCTCCAAATGAAACTAAAAATAAATGAATACTGTTGGCCGAAGAGAAGCCGTTGTCTTCTGGGGCTTACCCTTCTTCAGATAGGAATGAAAATGATTTTTTTTTTAAATACAAAGTTGTAGTAAATTTATATTCGTTAGATGTAAGATGAAAATTAAAAGACAAATGTATGAACTTTATATTGGTAATTAAAAATGTTCTTAAAGAGAAACACACATGCAGTATAAAATTTACACTAAAAGGAAAGTTCTAAGTAGAACATAAAAGGAAAGTTTTTTTTTCTTTTGAAAACTCGATAGAGCACACATTTTGAGAATCGTGTATTTTTTCAATTGTGTTACCATGTAGAGGTAACCCTTACCACTGTACACAAAACTAACTCAATAAAACAAAATACTAATCAAAACTAAATAAAGAATATATCATGACGACATAAAACATAAATCGCGATAGTAATATAACACTATAATACAATAATACTAGCAGCAACTTCAGGTTAGTCATATTCCTATGTTTTAGGCCCATGTATTTTATGGAGTTTAAAAAAAACTGCATTTTTTAAGTAGCCAATTCTATGACAAATATTTATATTCTCTAGGTGGTTCACGTTGGCTGTACTTGTCCCAGGATAATAACTAGTACTACCTACAATCTTTAATGAAACGTTGTGTACAAAAATGACAAAAATGTAATTCCTGTAAAAACGATTTTTGTGCTGTATCAAGCTTTTAAAAAAACGCTCCTCATATATTATGATAAACTAGCCCCTAATTTTATTACAAATACCGCAAAATAAAGATAAAGTAACAATATGAAATGTATAACTGTATATGGTAACTGTGGCAACCTGCGGTAATGGTAAAATGTGTATAACTCAACACATATAATACTTGGCCTTGTTTTTTGAATGTATTTTTTTTACAAATTTACGTGAATCATATTTATAATTTATCCAAAAGCAACCAAATGAGAATACTAAGCTAAATGCCATAAGATGTCGATATTCAGAAAATTAACATATTAGTTCGATGCATATGCATAGATGTATGCATAACTACATATAATACGTGCTAGTGCTGTAACAGTGATAAAAGAAGCAATAATAATATAATAATATATTATTTTAGAACATTAAACATATAAATAAACATAGTACGTACAACATATGTGCGTATTTATGTAAAATGTATGATTATTTTAACATGTGCGAGTTTGTATGTTTCGGCATAAATCCGGAAAATCTGCAAATAATTTAAGCAATATTCATAAACATATTACTAACAGTCTCGGAAACCATACTGTTGCGGTAAGAGATCAACGAGAAGAGAGTTGAGATGTGCCTTAAGATAATTCCGCTGAAGTTCAAATTCAGTCTCCATCAGCATGTGAGAGCGGAGTATGACATCTAAAAGTACAAATAACTGCAATTAGTGTCGAAACAATCATAAGTTAAAAAGCATTTTACCGCATTCAGTAGTTATTGCTAACCATTCTTACAACCCGGATAGTAGCAATTGTGAATATTTAATAATACTTCTAATTATCGATTAAAAAGAATAGAGTTTGAGTTTAGTTAGAGCATATGGAATTAGGTCTTTTCTCATTTCTCGTAAAGGGCTTGAGACAATTCATAGAAGGATAAAGTTTCCAGTTGTCGCAATAACAATTATGACGTACGCCCCTTAATATGAACAAAGTAGAACTGCCATCTGATCTCGTTTCCCCTGTACTTGCGTATTTACTTCTGCTTGTCGTAAGCGCCGGTGGACCACGGACTGAACGCCAGTGACATATTATTAAAAATGGGCAGTCCCTCAGCGACGATCCCTTCAGTTTTTAAAATTATAACAGAAGCGGCAGAGACGGGACTGAACAGCAATAAAACACATAATTACTCCCCAAAATTCATATTTTAAATCATCTATATCTATGATTTGTTTATATTGATTCTAAAAAAAACTCTTAAAAAGTAAAAAAAAAATGTTACCCGTGGTTGGCACGAATAATCTATCTAATGACCGCCATGTCGCATGTTCTTCCTACTTCGCTACGGAGAGGATGGAGAAAAATCGCTTGTAGAGATATAAATTTATGAGGTCTTTCTAATTCGGCTTATCAGAGTGCTCCATGTGTACTCGACGGCAACTGTTTGGGATCAGGTCAGATAAAATGCATTCGCCATGTAATTTTATAACAAACTGACACACTTCTAGTTCCCTTATATAATCGTTTTCTCATATTCACTTTTCCTGCGTTTCATAATTCACCCATATTCACTTTCTAATGATCGGCGACATTTGCCATCTAAATTCATGCAGTTATACCCACTCATCTCAAGAGTTTTCTCTTCATGATGTAAAGGCATTGATTACTCATGACCACCGGAGCTGACATTAGGAACAATTCATCAGGAAAAAATATATATATATAATATCCGCTTGCACATGATTGGCGATAGTTGTTGTTCTCTGCGACGGATCAAAAAGAAGTCTACGCTTTTATGCGGTTGTAATTTCAACACGCCGACTCCAGATATCTGTTTCGAAGGGACAAAACGCTTCCATCAGTGTCACAATAGAGGCAATCCATCGACGGGTCTTTATATCGACGATCGGCATTTACCGGCAAGTGGGCCACTAGACGTTGGTGACGTTTACGGCTTAGAGTTAAAATGTAAGATAAACAGAATAAAAATTTACAGAGAAAAAACTCTGCATCTAGAGAGAGTTATTATAATGGTTCTAGTTCCTGTTTACCGGATACTAGATTTAGTGGATACTAGCTAGCACACTGGAATGTTTTAAATCTGGAACGAATACACGCAACAGCTTAACATTTGAGGGAAGGTAGCCGTAAGTCGTAATGAGTTGTTAATATAATTATAAAAAAATAAGTACGCAAGTAGAATTGTACATATGTCAGGAACTATGGCGCCGTAGTGGCAATATATATAACTCCATCTACTCGAATTTTTCGTCACACACGTTTTACGCTTCATTTATGAAGCTGAAATCAAACTAGTCGAAAAAAATGTAAAATTGAGTTAGTATATAGTGTCCTTAAATTTTGTATAAAGCATTTACGTTACACAGTTCCTTCGTAAATGTTAAAAAAAAATCTTTGTTAACTGTGGTAGATGTCATAAAGTGTATTGGATGAGTTTCAATGCTTACATAGTATTTTTAAATAAGTGGTTTAGTAGGTTGTTTAAACGAATGTACGCTGGTTCCAGAATATATGATTAAACTTGTATTCAAATAGAGCTTGCTCATGTTTTGTCAGTTAGAAGAACAATAATTTGAACGTTGTTATTATCTGAAAATATAGTTTACAATGGAGAATTTAAATCAAAAAGAATGTTCCTTCAATTGGTGTTGAATCAGTTATACAACCATTACTTGTCACATTTTTTGAGAAAGATCTATATTAAAATTAAGATAAAGATCTATTAGTTAGGGATTTGTTTTTTCAATTGAACTTATTAAAAGTTGTGTTCGCAAAGAATATATAGATAAGATAACCTAACCATTACACAAAGTAAGTATCAATTGGCTGTAGAATGGAACTACAGAAGAAAAAACACATGTGGCCTCCTGCTCCATCCCTCGATTTACCCAGTTAAAATTAATTCACATGTCAACTTTTCTTGACGATCATTTTAACCAATTCCATAATAATAAAATTAATGGATTAATGCTAGTAATTTTTGTTTGTAGTGTCTTACTGAGTATAACGTATTCCTGGTGTATTCTTTTCGTACATAAATACCAATAACACACACTTCTTAATATTTCTTTCACCTTAAAACTTTGTTTACACGTTCGGTATGCATATATATGATCAATTTTCTGAAGAATGTTTCACGTCCGTAATTTAATAGATCCCATTTTCAAGTGTTTAATCATTGATAATCGGATTCACAATTTGCTTCAATATAACAATTAGCATATTTGCACACAAAGTTTCAAGTATTGTTAATTGAAAATGTTATCGTTCTTGCTCTTAACCCTCGTATTATTTCTTCGTTACTCTGTTGCTTCACGCCCTTACACATTTCTTTTTCGTCTGATGGAGTTATTCTCGCGCAAAGAAATGTAGCAATATGAAAATCTCATGATTGAATGGTTATAATTAAAACATTAAAGAAAAATTTTGTTACAATTATTTATTTTATACACTTGATTTTTATATAACGGAAATTTAAGAAAGTAATATTTTGTACCAATCGAAGTTATGTACACATACAAAAATTTTTGTTTTATCATTTCCTTCTCACTGTTGAAAGTATTCCTATCTTTCATATTTCAGCGAAGGTATCAACTGATATGAGCAATAAAAGTTGACCCAAATTAGCCATTCTAACGAAAAGCTGGGTCTACATTTATTGTCTGCCCCGGTAGGTTTGGTTAAATACATATGAAGAGTCTCACTGATTCCAATCACAAAAAAGACATATTAACTAATATAAAAGAAAATCATGGCTCATGCGAATCCACACTTTCACGAAATCACCTGATTCCTACGGACGCATTCTGACAGAGATCCTCCAGATTTACTCTCTAGTGATGTAGATTTAATGCAGTACTGTTTTCTCTTGACACCCTAACAAATGTTATTGAGTGTTTCTCTTCTACTTGCAATGAACTTTGTTGTCTATATACAATTTATGAGGTCATGAGTCATGATTTTTTGTTCTAAACCAACCTGACCTATTTTAGATGTAGATGAAAACGTATTAGAAATCCAATAAAAATTAACCCTTAAAATGTGTCACTGGCATTCGCTTTTTCTTCTACTTCCATAGTAAACATATTTGTCATATTTGGATTTATGAGAAGCAAATTTGTCATAAACGAAATAATAAAACACTACAATCCAGAAAAAAATGAAATAGCAAATAATAACATTATTATGAAATTGTTTTTGCGAGTTGCATAACGAAATCACCATGAAAATCTCAAGATCGATAAGCGCTACTAAACGGCGTACAGGAATATAAAATATTCTTCTTTTTCGTCACAAATGGCTACTTTGTAATACTACTCACCTAACCATTTTGAGGGGAAAGTTGTGTTCGATACACCCTAAGTAAATAAATAAAAATTAGCAGTGATGTTTGCATGCTTGAAAGTACAAAATAATAATATTGTAATACGGAATGTACTCAAGAGTTTTAATTATAATGTTAATGCAAGTTAGGTACAATAAAATGATTGTAAAATGAAGCCATTAAAGTTATATAGGAGGGATGCAGGTAACCTCTGACCCACTCTCCCGGGGCGAGTGGTTCATCGGGGCGGGCGAGTTTTTGATATCATACCCAAGATAAATAAATGCTTTGAAGTGAGCTAGTAGACTTTCCCCTGGACTAGTAAAATTTTGTTGCTTATTTGCTTCCCCCTATATAGAAAAAAGGACTTTTATTTTTATTCCATTTGTAATTTAATTATATGGTATTTTTATTTCAGACTTTTGTTGTAAGGCTTGCCAATGATTCTCAGGAGGCACTTGTAAGTATTTTACAAAATAAGCTTTATTTCGGAAATATCACAAAGCATAATCTTAAAAATACTTTTAAGTTTAATCTGGTATTGTATCCAAGAAATTAAGATGTAATAATACATGTTACATGTATGCGCTTTCCGTGAAAAGGACGGATAATAAGTAATTTACCAGTATGCGTTTTTTTTTTTTTTTTTTTTTGTATTGCTGGAACTGGAAACGAATTATAACTAGGTAAAAATTTGAACATGATGACGCTTCCTACAAGCTTTGAACTTTATATTAAATTACAAACGTTGTCCATTAGGAGTGAATGCTCTACCACTGATTCTTTAGCTCATCGAGTTATGCCTTCTTACTACGTATATAGTTATACCTGAAATTTATTACCAAAAAAAGATAGCATCGCAGTTAGGCAATTTCAATATATGGTTTGGTATTATCAATACATTATAAGAAAGTTTACCAATTGTTAAAAGAAGCGCATATGGAAGACATTTCGATGCATGAACACAACGAAAAATAATTAAACCCAAACCTAGACGCAAACAGTGCATTCATATTTATTTCGACAAGAAATATGTTACCTTCTATTTCATGTGTGTTGTAAATTGTGTTTATATTAGAAATGGATTCATATGATCATAAGTCATAATTCAGTGTTATTTACACAATATGGATTATTATAAAAGCTAAAAATGGACTTCGGATTTTAGATGCGATACTTAAGCTTTATTCTTTCGATTTATACTAGAATGTGATTTTACGTTACTTTGTGACTTAATTCAATTTCATAATAGCAAAATTATTAGTCAATAGCAATTATTGATTCTTAGGTTTAGTGATCAACATACTCGGTTAGTTATTTAGTAGTTACACAATTTTATCAGACACTTTCAATATAATGGGGCAATTTGTTAATACGATATTTTTGTAAATGGAGCTCGTGGTTTTGATTAATAAGTTAAATGTACATAATTTGCATTCTCTGCCTTTAATATGCACTGCGTAAAACTTACATATTTCTTTCTTATAAAATACCATAATTTTTATAACAACTAAATATATATGTTTTAGTTACATTTTTATTATTTTAATGAATAATGAGCACGATTAACAAGTTTATTTGCTAGCTTTTCATTATGCAAATAAAGCGATAACATTAAAGAGTTTACAAAGCACGATATATGAAACGTCGATAAATACCGTGTGTCTTCTTAATACTTTGTACGGATGCTTTTGTACATATTGTCATTTTAAACATAGAATTACAATTTATTAACATATTTAATAATAGTGTTACCTTTCGTAATGCTATAATAATGTTTGCAAGGTGGTACAAAAATAATACCATTATCAGTTGGAAGAGTTGCATTTGATATAAATGTAATTTAAACTTTTTTCGTTAATTATCATTCTTGTCCCAGTTTATCTTTATTAAAACTACTATGTTTTTTCAGTGTGTCTTACACATTTAAGTACGTTTCCATGTAGCGGTAAATGGAAGATCTGTTGTAATAAACGAAAGAATGTTCTGCTTCTTATTTATAATTAGCTTGATGATGTTAAATAGATTCAGGCAGTATATATTTTTAAGTTTGTGCCTAATAAGCACACATACTTCACAAGGTGTCTGTAAATCAATTCCATGCAACAGACTATAATAGGTGGGGATAGGAAGAGAAAATTTTAAATGTCACCGAAATGAGGAAAAGGGAATAATGATGAAGAATCTGGATATATTACAAAGAGTAAAACAATGTAAACCAAAATTAAAATATAAACTACAAGATGACTATGGAAGAGTGAAGAACAAGGGACATCATAAACAGAGTTGAAAACTCAACAGAAATGTCATATATCAGAAATTGGACAATCTCATAACAATTACGACATCAGGAAAATTAAAATGAAATGAAATATTTGAGTTTTACGTCCCTCAGGAAAATTAATAATAGAACAAAGTGTATAAGGAAATATTGATTACATGTGCTTGATCAGTATGTTTCATATATTTGCATGATTTTAAAGAAGGAAAGAACATTGAAAAAATAATAGGCAAAAATCCTCAGCTGTGGTAATGTAGCTGCAGTTGACGTGAAGAACTATAATAAATGCGTAATAAATGTACAAACGTTTCTCACAATAGGCAAAGTATATGAAAGCCAGCTGGATAAACGAGCCTCCGCAGCATTCCCCAAGTAGGGACTTTTACTTAATAACATTCTGAAGGTGTTTGTAAAGTCCCAGGATATTCACTGAAATAGTCTCATTTCAGTATCCAAAAGTGGTATAAACATTGAATTATTTTGCATAGAACTGCTAATGAACAATTGGCTGAAGTGGAAAAAAGTCTTGCGTTGTCTCACTTTAATGCTGGATTATAAGGCAAATACTTATATTTCCGTTATCAGTGATTAAAATAAGTATATCTTTAAGGAACAACAAAGTTATATATCAGTTAGTTTTACCATACAGGAATGATGACTGTCAGAAATCAGCTTGTCAGATTACTCACTACTCTCAGGTGCGGTTGCGTTCAGACCATCATTTCCCTTTACTGCTCATGAGTCAACCAAAACCAAATATCTTTGTTCTGCAAGTCGGCCCCAAGAATAGTTTAAGACTTATTTACAAATTAAACATACTAATAACAGCTGATTTGATTCCATACTCTTTCACATTAATAAATTCAGTAGCCATCCTCCCTAATATCACTGGGCACAGAAACCAGAAAATACCATTAGTGTTAAATCAAAATGAATGAAACAACGGGGTGGGTATAACCTGACGTCTCTCTTCAAAAATAAGAACTTGAAACGAGATTCCTATTTTAACTCACAATATCTCCTTTTCTCATCCAATCATCAAGCAGTTTTGTTCTTCCTCCTAGTCCTAAGATTCCCTATATCTTCCATCTATGGCTGTGTGAAGAAGACATGTATTTCGCAAGCTGTGTCAAATCAGATCTACTCCATACGAAAGATACTGGTTTAAACAACCCTTCATTCTTTTATCCATTTTAAAATATCATATTGTCCCTGCTCAGCCCATTCTGTCTTCCGCATCTTAGTGCAATATTTCACTTCAAAGGTATCTAAATATTTCTTCTCTAGCTTCAATATCCAACTTTATGAACCATAAATTAAAATATTTCTAGCACTCACTAGCACCATAACAGCGATTCAAATCTCAAAATTTTGAGGGTAAAAGTTCCGAAATCCAACATCTCAAACGACAGACCACTACAACAGCCTAAACGGAGTCATCGAACCTAAGGTCAAGCTAGGAAAGGAGATTGAACTTAGATTCCATTAATCAGACCAAGGTAAATTTATAATATCCCCTAAAGTTCTGTAAAGATTAACTAATTAATTAAAATATCAGTAAAAATAATTAAAAATTTCAAAAGAAATATCCACTAACATATCAGTTTATTTTAATAAAATGTGAAGAAAGTACAACGTTCAGGACAATATAGATATTTTATGTATATATGTACGTATGTATGTATGTATGTATTTACTAAAGCCAATGTTGGATAATTTTTAGGATTATTATTTTTGTATATTCCGAATATAAATTTGAAAAATTTGTTTAAATAATTATTAACTGAAATAGTTAAATAATCTTCTTGAGAATCAAGAGACAAAATTATAGCCAATTCCAGCATTTATTAACAATGTAACCTGACCAAATCCAAATTAAAATAAAATATTATTTCCTCTGATTTCGGATTTTACAGTACTACAAATATTCAATCCAGGTTGATAATAAATATTATATCATTACCACATCTCTAATACAAACCAACAATAATTTATATATAGTTTAATGGAGTATATAGTTTATTCAAGACTGCGACCGTTTTGCCCACCCCAAGTGGTCTATGAACCAAGAATTATCGCAAAAATATGCCCGATATTCTAATTCAGAAGCAATTATGATTATTAATATCAATTTAAAAATAAACGAACTCTATTGCAAACCGAAAACCCCTATGGAAAACACGGTGAAAAACATGAGTCACAATTTTCTTGAGCTAACATAATGTGACTTAAAGTGTTAGCAGAACGAGGTTTAAATACACAAATAGAAAACAAATAATTAAAAAAGCCTCAAAAACACTAGAAGTGGTTTACTATTGTTCTTACTTTATTTTTTCTGCTCTATGCTCTGTGCATCTTTAGTTCAACATGTCAAACTTCTTTCTACTCAAAAGCTGACTATTAATACGAAAGTAATACAATTATCAAAGTAAAACTTCTAACACAGTTCACTGAATAGAAGGAAACAATCGAGCCAATATATGTTTTAAACCTTTCATAATATATACAAGCAAGAAAAGTACTCAGCGGACTCCCGTAATGTGTTCCTTTTTAAGCTAATTAGGCCCCATTCTGGCATTGTTTGCTGAACTGCAGCTCGGCATCAGACTACGTCACGAACAACTAAACAGCGTTCTGACTTCAATAGCTGACTCGACCAAAAAAAATCATTAATTCTTGATTTTTTTCTAAGTTAAACCTTTGATACCAAATTAGAATAAAATGTTAATCTTCAAGGTTATTAAATAAATATCATTTCTAAATTCAGAAACAGACAAAGAATATATTTTTAAAGAGAAATATTATTTTAATTACAGACCAAGCTTTTTCACTGCGTTTTCATATTTTACATTACAATTCTTTCTTTTATTTCCCTTCTTCTTCCTAACATTTGTTTCCTTCCACTTTTTTTAGCAGTTCTCGGGATGACATTACTTAATATGTAGCATTAAAATAACTTCTTAATAATTAAATTTTAAGCCCACTATGTAAAAGCAAACTCTGCTTTTTGATTATCCCCTTAGCAATAGCAACACCTGATCTGATTTCTTGCGAGGAAGTCAAAATCGTAATCTCCATATATTTCAAGCGATCTACGTCTTGAGGGTTTTTTTTCTTTTAGTCTTACCAGTAATACATATCCACATGTGATATTTTCATTATAATTGATTTTTCGATGTTCATTACTATTCCTAATAATTTTCCATTGTCAGCTTTATTTTGTCATCATTGATAGTACTTCTCCTGTTCCAGTTATGAAAACCATTCCATTTGCAAACTTGAATTGTAATGATCTTCTCTACAAATATGAATTGCAATTTCTACCAAAGCTTCCTTCATTGAACATTCACTGGAAACATTTAGTGAGAAGTTTGTTCGTAAATTATTTACCATTACGAAAAAATACTAGAACAGTTTTGTTGAAGTCTAATTAAGTCCAGATTACGCGCGTTGTTGACAGGTGTCCCCCAGTGTTTTTTCTTTCATACTGTCATCACTGTATGTTGGTGTTCGGAGTTGCACTTTTCAGTGGCTGAACTTTAATTGTTAGTTACACCTCTATTTCCTGTCTACAGTTTGTAAGAAATAAATTATCTCTGCATCACCGTGTTTGGGTGACAGTTGTAAACCGCGTGCCTATGTGCGTAACAAATAAAATACCAAAACGCCGGAAGAGAGAGACGACAAAAGATATAAATATTGTTCTGTAATGGCCTGGGGACGAAGAGGAAGAGACAGAGATGTTCTGATGACAGTGCTTATGAAATTGATCGCATTAGTACAAGCTACGCTTAATATTGTAACTGAACAAGATGGCTCATGGTTGTATTGTTTGATTTTCTAAGTATATGTGCAGTTAATGCACCTTGCATCCTGAAATGCAATACCAGTTCACCTCAGTTGCAACGAAGGACAGTTTCTTGGAGGATATCGCCTGGGAAGTGACTTAATCTCAAAAAGAAAACCGATGCTCTATTCCCCAAGTTTCAGTTTAAATTGGAAAGAATAGCCGACTTCCATTCTTACTTGGTGTCGAGGAGGAGAGAATAGTTTATCTTGAAAACCATCATTCTCCAGAGGACGTTGTCATGCCTGTAGAAGTGAAAGGAACAAAATTACAAGGAAGTGTTGCCTGATATGTAAGAGATGAATGCGTAGAGAAATTTCAAAGACATTTGTGTAACATGTTTGCAATCAGTTTAGTAGTCACGAAGAAATGTCCTTTATATTCAGCAGAACAAGGTATACGGCCCAAATTATAGCCTATAGTTAACATTTTATCGAACAAATGAAAGAATCAGCATTTAAACATGATTTTATTTATTTTAGATAATTTCAATGTGTGAGTGACATCTGTCACCCATGCGCTTAATGATGCAACAAAATCGTACGCACCTAACGCTGGGTTAAACTTACATGGAAGAGCATTCCACAAACCACTTTCAGACATAGTTTTCACAAAAATTTAAACATTTGTCAGAGCGATTAAATAACTTCTCCAAACCTTCCTCAAAAAAAAAAAAAAAAAAAAAAAACATTTGCTTGGCAAGTTATCATCGTTTCGTTTGAACGATACATGGAGCGCTGGTGTCGGCACCTCGCCCATTCGCTCTAATTCCATTGGTTTAGTGAATCTCCATTAACGCCAATGCGGTTGAGTTGTCCCACGTGTGATCGTTTACAATGTTTAAACCACTAGCTGAATCTCGCGACTGTAAGAATAATTGTGGTATCCGATTTTTAAATGGAAAGAACGTTAAACCTGTGGAAATGCATTGTTAAATTGTATATACTTAGTGTGAAAATGAATTGGAATATTACCATGTGGGTGACGCAGTTGAATGAATCTCGGACAAATGTTCAAGATAAACCAGGATGTGCAATCTCTTTGTTCCGACTTATGAATTGGGAAAAAAAGTGGATCATAAAATTCGTGAGAATAGGCAACCCATAATGGCAAGTTCAGTTGAGTTTCCTCAAGTATCGATAACTAATTTGCATGCGATTGTTACCGATCGCTAAGGTTGTCTCAAACTGTGCTCCCGTTGGTTTCCGAAAATTCTTACAGATGTCTGAAAACCAAACGACTCTACAGTGCTTTCACATTTCTTACTCGTTAAAGGGAGGGAGAAGACTTTAAAAGAAAATCGCTTCGGTGGCAAAACTTGGCTTTACCCCAACACCTCAGAATCGAAACAATAATCAGTAAATTAACTGCACACAGTATCATTCACATAGCAAAGTTAAACACGACAAGGTCACCACAGAAACTCATGTGACAGACTTTGGGACAGGAAAGGGGTTTAGCTAGTTGACTTTGCACGAAGTGACTCCACCGTCTGACTTTCCTCAGTTTTACTGCAACTTTTATCTGAAACTGAAGAGCGAGCTCGTCCGTAAGCGCTTTCGAAGTGCCAAATGACGCAAAACATGGAGGTATTTTAATCTTCACTAGCACAATGTTTCTTAGAGAAGGATTGGAGAAATTTGTCATATGATATAACAAGTGGATCGACATTGGTAGAAACTATACCGAAAAATAGTTTAAGCTGAGGCTTTTCATGTAAAAATGTCTTGAGCTGACCTGTTTAGTATTTAGACTAAAACGGTACATACTTTACGGACACGCCTCTAAATTGGGGTGTCATTTTATATCGTTGTCAGACTCCTCTTCCTATTTTTAGTGTACTGGATTTCCTTCTTTGCAGCACAACTTCAGTTCTTGTCTTACGTACAGCTTGCGTATCAATAGTTGGTGTGTCGAGTTAACCCCGACTTCCTTAAATATTTTTTGAGAAGTTTCGTGAACTTGACCAGTTCTACAGCTTTTTCTAATACATAAAACAAACAAACCTCTTCCTTCACGGCGAGAACTACTTCAGATAAAGTTTTCCTCCACCCAATAGCATCTGATGTTTCCTTTTCTTTCAAGAATTTAAGTTGAACTATCTTCAACATTTCTTGTCTCCTACTTTCCAGCCGTCTTTTTTGTATTTGCGCAACAATCTATTCAGTATATATAATACAGCTAATGGTTCTGTATTTGTTGCAGTTCTTTGCTTCCTACTTTTAGGTTGTGCTGGAATTGTAATATTAAATAAAATGTTTTTTTCTTATTCTCAGCCCACGACGATCTTGTTAAGTGAAATCCGCATTTCAGTGACGTTTTCATAGTCCTTCGATCAAATAGGTTGTAATTTCTTCGTCTCCAGTGGTATATTCTTCCACAAATGTTTCATGCCTTGGAAGACTTATCTTTCCAATATAATAATCCCTTTTCTTATTCATTCACTCATTTATTTCCTACGTTCCCAAAATCTTTGGGACTATTCTTCTGCTCATACGTATACCTTATGTATTTCTCCCAGATTGTAAGAATAATTTCATTGTCTCTGGTCTGTTACTACATGCCGTTGTTGATATTCGATTCTAAAGTCTGCGTATTTTTTCTAGCTCTTTTCTGCTTTCTGATATATCAGATAATGTTTTCCGAACCATTATTTCTTTAGCTATCTGTTTCATGCACTTTTCTATGTCTTGGTTCGTCAATCGTCTTTGCTCATTAATCAGCGCTCTGTATTCTTTGATGTCCATGTTATGTATATTTCCAGGATTTTCCATCTTCAGTTATCCATGGTTTTGTCGGTAAAACTGAACTTTGTCAATGCTTTTCTAGAGTGTGTTTGTTTAACCAAAATAAAAAAAGATAATAAATCATAAAAAAGGAGGGGATTAAGTACGTGAATGTTAAACAAGAGTTACATGGAAAACTTTCAGATCACTTTAAACATATGCACTAGAAAAAGTGAATAGTAAAAATAGTTAGTAAAGGTAACCATTATATATATTCCAAGGTAAGGCGTGATGTATAATGCGCATTGTAAATACCTTACTATCAAATACTATGATCATATATATATATATATATATATATATATATATATATATATATATATATATATATATATATAAATTTCTGTGTTTTGTGAATGCCATATTATATGTAATTATCTCCTATTTCTATATTTTACAGTATGTTTATGTTTTTGATTTGATCTCGTGAATATACCATCTAAACCCCGTTTAATTGGGGCAGTATTAAGCAATTTCGTTCATTATGTTGTTATCTATAAGTATGTATCTTCATTTTCCAGGATTTACTTGGAGTTCCGCAGCTGGTAAACCTTATTTACAGAAAGATTCAGAGAACAGTAAGTAGTTTTAAATGTAAGATCCTAAAATTACTGCTATTTTTAAATTGTTATTTGTTTAAACGTAAGATCCCAAAAATACTGCTACTTTTAGATTGTTTTCCAAAACAAATGTGATCCACAAAGGATTTTTATGAATGTGTGGTGATAGTGATCTGCCTAATGGGGCAGCTGGTTGCTCGCTGCAAATTAGGTGGGCACTACCTAATAGAGTCAGACCGCTAGTTATGTAGCAGAAAAGGTAGAGGCCAGAGCTAAAGAATGTTGTTAACTAAATTTGGTTCGAAATAAAAGTAAAGTATTTCTTCTCGATTTTCAAATTACTGAAAGTGGTTAAATTAGATAAAATTAGTTACATTTTATATCAAACACTAATTCAAGTTATCATGTCGAATTTGGAAATAATACTGTCAATATAAGAACAGATTAAGAATATTATTTGACAATTTTCTTATTATAGAAAAATTCAAATTTCCAATTAAAAGTGTTTTATGGGCTGTAGACCAAGTTTTTCCATTAGTTTAACTTTAGTCAGCGGAAGGTTAATATAAACACAAAATTAAGAAATACTTTAAAACAACATATTAAGCACACGCAAATAAGCTGTGATAGATAAATTACAAGATTATGACTCACACTATTATTTGAATGTGTTCACTTTATTTCATGATGTTAAACTAAATATTAAGCAAAATATTTGTGAAAAACATAATTTATAAAACTGATAGGTATAGTAGGAACTCAATTACATAGTATTCAATTAGGATATGTTTACACCTTAATTATTTACCAGATTTACTTATTTTAATAACTTTGTTATGCTTTTTTCTTATCTAAAACAGCAATTTCTATATTTATCTAGTTTGTAACGCAGCCTGAGTGAAGTTTTCCACACAAAGCCTAGCGCCATTGGACATTTACTGTTTGAGTAAATACACATAACTGATTTTAAATATGATGAATAAAACATTTAAATCTGAGTTACTATACTCCAAATATGAAATAATGTAATTCCAAAATTTATAATTGATATCAAGGAATTTAAATTGACTGATTTTTTAATGAACGAAATAACAAAATATTAGGTTTTACAATAAAACGACTAATTTCTGGAATAAACATGAGACTAAGTATTTTGAACAAGAATTCAACACTTACCAACATTGCTGGCTCTAGATATTATTACTTCCGTAGCGAATGTTATTTCTTGTACAATGCATTTAACGTTACCATTCCAAAAAGTAAATATGGAACACTAGACCCAATTCAAAAGCTATTAATGGGTTGCTAAACACACTCGAAAGGGACTAATTTCTTGAACTTTACTGTAATCATTATAAATGTGAAAATTTGAGTAGAATTTTTCCATTCAAAAACTTCAATGAGGCAAATATTATTAAGCCATTCACCAAATGTAACACACACTTGTAAATGTGAAGGTAATCGTTCCCATAACCTAGATAAATTAATTATTTGAATGAAGTAGCCAAAATGTTCTTCTTTATAATCTTTGTTCTAATTCCGGCAACCGAACACTTTAACTTATCGATCGATAAACTGTTTTACATTGTCACTCTAAACTACCTATATAACTTGAGAACTTTCCACAAAGAACAATTTCTATAGCACTTGAATTTACGAGTATTTGACTATGTCCAGTTCTCGATCGCTGTCGTAATTATGAGCCTACTCTATACAAGCGCACAACCTTAAGGTTCTAGTACTCGTTATTCCTGTTATAAACTCAATGGCACTGTTTACCATTTTAACCGACTATTATGTTTTTTTTTTCTATTTAATGAAACTGTTACAAGTTGGTAATTCATTGTTATCCTTAATGCATTATTTATATATTAGTTACCGTGAGTATAAGTGAAGTAAAATGATTTTAGGTAAATATTACACTTACATATGAAAAACTAGATTTAAAACTGTAATGTGTATTATTTTTGTTGTTATATATCTTATTTTTTATCGGCTAAGAATTACTGCATTTGCATCAATAGATTATACATTTTGATGTTAGAATGGATCCTCATATATTCTTGAGAGGAAACGTGGTACTAAGAAACATACCACATTTAGCTTTTTTAGAAAAGCTTCTCACACTGGAGTTCTGATACTCTCGTGCAAGAAATAATACAATATTTACAAACAACTTTGTTATATACAGAAACTCAAGCATACTGGGTTTATATGTTTTCAATCGAAGGTTCTGTCTCAACACCTCCAAACCGTTCACCTTCTGTGAGGAAAGAAACGTTCAAAAACAATGTGGCTAGATTTATTTGTGGCATAGTACGTATGTAAAAAATAGAATATTCTTGATGCTGCACATCGCGGTTCAAATGTGTTACCTCATATTTTATCGAATTCATAAATATGGTTTGTTTCTTGTTTATTTTTGACAGATTAGTGTTCAGGATTGATAAACTTGATATGTATATGAATTGCAATTTCAATTATAGTATTACTATTTATTTATTAGTGCAAAACAAATATGTTTATTATTCAGTGTTATGCAGTCTGACTTTTATGTGTTTGCGAAATATTTATAAACACGTCCCACGATCTGTTGCACTCACGTACACGAGATAATCACATTCGTCGGCAGAATGCAAGTTGTTAGATATTGACGTTTACAATATGAATAATCTTGATGAAGGTGACAAGCTCAGCAGGTTTCGTGTACAGGATTGAGATCACGGATATCTATTTATGATCCAATGCTTTTGAAGACATAGAAAGGATAAAAATGCTTTTCTTTTCGCTATTTTCAAAAGACTGGCTCAACATTTTAAAACCATTCAATGCATTACAATACACCTACCTGTTTATATGTCACAACTAATATTTTAATTCTTCCATCGCTAAATCCTTTTATTTAATTTTTGTTTACGTTAATAGAACTTTGAAACATGTAGTGTCGGTTCCGGTATCGTATTATAGTATCGTATGGTATCGTATCCGGGAAATAAACAGTTTATCTTCATATTGAGATGGAGATTCGTATTAATTTAATTTTTCTTTTCACAAGTTTATTTTTTCTTGCACAATCTCTTATGTATTCTACAATATATGTTTTATGAGTTATATTTTGAGTCTCCAGACACGAGAAATCCAGACAATAAGTTTAGCTAGATTCAACACATGTGGAAGTCATTTAGTGCACAGCATGTGCCTCGATTCAACACATGTTACTGAATACTACACTCCTCAAGAGTATTGTACGGTAGATGAACATTCCCTTGCGTTTCGCGGTAACTGTCCCTTTAAGGGTATATATCAGTGGCTTAAGTACAATTTTGTTTCTAGGGTCTTTGCTAACTTCCGGCGGGCTTTGCCTGAAAATGTGAGAATTCTGCAAGACATTTCATATACTTTACTATAGTAATTAAGATAAAAATGGTATAAGGATTATATCCCTATGTGATTCGGGAAACTATTATATACTAAATGCAATGCTTTACTTTGGTATATAAAATCGCCCTACTGGTGAACTTCTTCCAAACTTATACGTGAAAATATAACAAAGTGTTTACGGAATATAGGGAATCACAACCATTAACAATTGTTTTACGCCCGTTCCGCTAGTATTTGAAGTGTTAAATAATAATAAGCTTATTATAGCACTTACCCTCCGAAGAAAAGAAGGAAGTTCAATTTTGTTTCTTACCGAACAGAAAGAAACCTGTAAATTGAGCTGAGTTTGCTTTTAATGACAAGTAAAATTTATTATTTTCACTGCAAAGAAAGGAAGATAAGTTATTTTGCTTTCTACAATGCATTCTACACAGATGATTGATATAGGGAGTGGAAAACCAGAAATATTAAATTTATACATCTCAATGGAAGGGGGAGTGGATTCTTTTGATCAAATGCTGCATACATATTCTGTGAGTAGATAAACTTGCTGATGGCCATTAGATAATTTTACGATTGTTAGACCCAGCTGGAATTAAGACCCTAATATTGTTTAATATGGGAAAACAGAGCATAACCCAGGAATTCGAAAGGCGCAAATGCTTGGTTGAACTCGGAGTGCAGTGAGCCTACCGTACTTGCATTAACGCCTGTCATGAATCCTACCGAAAGAGCTACGGGTTCAGTTCAGAAAGTTATTGGAGAAGACGAAGGTGGAAAGAGATGGTAGAATTACAAGAGGAACCACTTCAAAATTCCAGAATGCAAAAACAAGTGAGATGTCAGTTATGTTAGAGAGTGACTGATAAGAAAACGAATACGCTGTGTGCCAAATGTCACATACCAATTTGTGCCAGCAGTTAGATGTGTGCTATAATTTTTGCAAATAAACACCGAATCAGCAGTAATATGGAAGCTGACATATTTCTAAACATTTTTTTAAACTAGTGTCTGAACTTGATATACTCTTCTATACGATAGATATGTTAATAACCATTTCATATATCTGAGATCACCAGTAACACCACGTTAGTGTTAATGAATGTAATATTTATATTAGTTATCCAGCGTAAAAGTTCTTTTATTACAACGTAGCAAATATTAAAGAAGGTATCAAAGAGGATTAAGAGGTTTTACGACGAATCCAATATTTCATTCATTATGGGTTGGTGACATCAAAACACTTACATAGATTAGAGTAATGCATTTTAGAAGTAAAAGTTCTTCATTGATACGAGCTAATAACAAGGGTTAATTCTATAACAACTTATTGGAAGGGTGAACTGAGATAAATCGCACAAAGAAGACTAGAACTATTCATTTTATCATATATCATCATCACTTGTCGCCAGTCAGGATTTCATTGTACTCTATTTCCTGTGAACGGTGTACGCTTCAACGATAAAATTCAGGATATACAAGAGAAATATGTGTTTGTTAAGCATATCACTTAGTGTATAGAGCAGGTTAACGAACAAGACAGAACCTTATTCAAGGAGATTTAAATCCTATTATTTTGCGGAATCAAACTATGTGTTTATCATTACTTACTCATCATAAACGTTATTAAAGATTTTATTTCAAATAATTTTCATCTTTCAGCATTTTGCTAAAACATTGACTTAGGTTTGTACATTAGAAGAAACAGAGTAACAAAATCTTTATAAAATACATTTAATTGAATTTTATTTATATTTTTATTACAGTTTCAGGAACCCTTGCCACCAGATCAGAATGAATACCTTAATTCAACCCAAGCTCAAGCAGTAAGTACATCAATATAATGAACTTGTCATATAAAGTGTTACACAAATATGTCATTCCTAAGTATATATAAGCCTGAAGGTAGAAACTTATTAATCACTTAATCATCTATCTGTAAGATATTATCATACAAATTCACTTCTGAGAATATATCAATATGGATGATTTTCTCTTGAATAAGATTTTATTTCATTTACATAAATTTGACAGCCCCAAATAAAAGTAATAAGATATATTTTAAGTAGAATAACTTAGGGATAAAATAATTACCCAATGTTTGGTTTCATTATTCAAATCAATTATGTAAACGTTTTTAAAGTTTAAATTGTATGAAGTGGAAGAAATCATTTATTGTATTAGAATTATTATATGTGTGCCTATTATTTCTTATTTCTCACTTCCATAACAAAAGGACATAACACTAAATCTTCTGTATTTTAGGACATAATGTCTCACTTATATGACAACCTCTTTAATAGTTTAATCAGCTAGAGGAGATAAATTTGTTTGTCGTCTTAGTTTTTGAAGTAAATGGGCTTGCTTACTTAAGCAGCATACAGTTCACAAGAAAATGAATTCATATTAATTTAACGCTTACTAACATATTTATCTAAATGATTCCACTAATCCCACACCCACTGAATAAATTACATTGAGGCTAACAATTCATTGACTATTTATTGTACCCATTATTTCTGAAGTTGGTTTCAAGTTATTTATTGTTCTAAAATACACTAACTTTAAGAGATCATATAATAAGAACTACTCTGTTAAAGTTTAAAGAGTACATTATATTACTTGGACCAATTACTATTTTGAACCTTTAGATAATTTTCTTTCTACAAATTTAGCATCCACAAACCACCTTATTACGCCGAAATAACTGCTCGTTTCGGTTATTTTGATGCATTAATCTACCGAAATATTCGAAATCAAGATCTATTAATTCTAACTCTTCATCTGCTGTCATCGCTCTCACTGTGTTCATTAACATAGGTACGTTAAACCGCTTGTAGGATTGATACTACTCCGGTGGTCTCACTCTCTACACTAATTTTCAAAAATCAAAGGTTCATGGTGTGAAGAAGAAATATCAATTAAATACTATATTAAAAGAGATCATCCTTATAATATAATAAGTAATTGATTGAGGGCAGCAAAACAGGAATGCGCAGTGTGGCGATTGTTCCAGTCACGAGGAACTTTATAGAGGAAATAAAGGCTTGCATAGACAGAATTCCCGGAACACAAATTTAAAACAAAGTAATAGTCAGAAATACATGGAAAACAAAAAGAGAAACAGGGGTTAAAATAATATATGTAAGATAAAACTAATGAAGATACATAGCAAAAAAACAGTAAAATTTGAGAAAAGAATAGAAGACTAAGAGCGGAAACGAGAGCACAAAGGTTTAAAAAATCTCACAGAACCTTCATACGGATAGTAGTAGCAATGTAGATAAGAACACGGCTAACTGAACCATTTCCACCTCTTCAATAACAAGTCAAATATATGAGGCAGTACTTGACATTGTCTGAGATCAAAGTATTTTGGGTATTCGAAGGAAAATGTGCCGAATTCTCTGTAGAAAAAAAAACATTCTTTTTAAAATAAGAAAAAATTTAAAGTACACACAAAATACCTTGAGTCAGTTTACAGTGTCCAATAATCATACGCGAAAGGAGTATTAAATATATTCAACTAGAACCTGATGATGTAGCCAATAGTCCAAGAATTGCTTAACAGTTAGTTTATATTTGCCCGCTTACAACCTCACTGCCTATGAAAGCGCATATATATATTAAGATACATAAATATATCGAAGAAGAAAAGCAATATCACAATGTCACTTCAGGCATTCTTGATAGCTCTTTCGGTACTTTTATTTGTATGACTGCCGACATGAACAAAAACCCAACAGACAACGACAAGACAACCTTGATCCTATAAATGACAACATCTTTCAAGAATGTATTCAACCAAACTGTGCTCTTTTAAGACATTCAGATCTCACGCAGCTATGTTCTTTGAGTTTGTTAACACTTCTGGACCTATCCTCGTACGCCGTACGTTGTTCGTATTTTGGCATGCAGGACGGACCTTCAATCTTATGTTATGGCTGGGGAGACGAAGATGTTTTTGTGTTTTTAGCCCGATATGTTATTTTATTTCTTTCAACTCATGAAAAGTTTTGTAGTAGTGTTTGAGAGAATGTATCTTTAGCTTCTGGAAACTACAAATAGTTTTACAAAAATGTTTATATATGGTATTTTGTTAGCCAATACATAATAACATAATCTTAGTCCCAAAAACTGGAAAGATGTGCTGAAATGTATTGGTAGTAATTATAATATAATATTTGGCCTATATATATATATATATATATATATATATATATATATATATATATATATATATATATCGGGTGTTGCAAAATAAGTGTTACAACTCTTGGGAGGTGACTCCTACCACTGATACAAGAAGAAAAGTTCTCTTGAACTTTCGGCTATCGGACATAGTTTCAGATCTACAAGGTGCCGAAAGCGTGGGAAAATCACTTTCGGACGTCAATAGTTCGGAAACTATCCAACGTAAAGAGGGCGGGTAAAAACTTCACTGAAGAAGTCATACCTGCTGTATTGAATTTTGGATGTTTCACAATCCTGCCATGCACGCGCAAGGGATTCCCCAAAGGAACGTAGGGAGTCCCGAATGATCTGCCAAATGAAAATTGGTCTAAATGGATATGAATTGATAGGGTTTCTACCAGGTAACAATAATTCGTTTGTATTAAGTCGATATCTGGAACAAATACAAAATGGCGGACACCTTCATGCCCGTTGTGTGTGGTTGCATAATCGCCAGGTACGGATGCTGGCCAACCGTGAGTATCGGTAGAACACAACAGATGAAGCAGGGTGATTCACATGTGTGGAAACACGTAACGAAAAATGCCCAGAGATGCACTCATACTCAGTAAACGTGATTTCAAAGCGTCGGAAATGTAAGGAATAGCATCAAGAACATGAAAGCCATTGTCAATTCACCAATAATATTTCATCAATCCGATGCAATATGATCTGCACGGTTGCATACCAATAAGGATGCAACAACTGAGGCAAAGTTGAAATTGTGCAAGGGGACTCACGAAGAAACTGGGAAAACTCAAGGAATGTCAGTAGTGGGATCGCATGAGCGATATTGAAATGTGGCTAATGTGTGTTGATATCAACATGTAGCTAATGGACAAATGTCAACATGTCCCACCACTGTTGGGACACCGTCCCACGTGCAAAAATTAGGAAAATAACGTTGTAGATTCTGCTATTACATCTGGTGCACTTTTTGGTAGAACGTAACTAAAACCCGATTGTATCAATGTCCCTCTTTGTTTGGGGCATTTTCCCACAGTCGACACATATGAAAAGATATCTCTTAATCCATTGATCAAAATCTGATAGACCGTGAATATAACAAACTTGTATCATGTCCCACGTCTTCTGGAACATATGACGTACTCGAAATATAGGAAAATACCTCCAGAAATCCATATCTTACATACAGTGCACATTCCAAGACAAAGACGAAAACGAACGAATTTGGCACATGTAACACTACTGCTGGAACACCATACATATGGAAAATATAACGACATGAGAAATAGGAAGAAACCTCTTAAGGTTGGTTTAAAGGGACAGGTTTTGCCGATAGGTGTTACTACAGTCTTCGTATCTCTCCTGTATTTTTTACCTTTCACGAAAATTTACAATTTCCCAAAATGTACAAATTTCAGCCTAGAGACTAGACCGGATTGTTGAAATGGCTGGATTGTTGAAATGTACATCCAAACCTTTAACAATATAACTATTTCAACAATGAAGAAAATTCTAAATGAAAAATCGGCCCGGACTGTTGAATTTGATAGGGTATGAAGTTCCTTTTCTAAAAAATTTGAAGTCTCTAAGTTGAAATTTGCAAGAGAAATTGTAAAGTTTCGCGAAAGGTAAAAAATACACGAGAGAGATACGAAGACTGTAGTGACACCTATTGGCAAAACTTGTCGCTTTACACCACTCTGATTGTTTACATCTGTGCAGTAGGAGTAACAAAATGAAACACACAAGCATGTCGGAGGTTGTACAAGAGCACTTGCCAAATAAAGTGTGTAATCCTCAAAGAAATGAATACAGAAAAAGTGAGGCTCCGTCGAAGCCTCAGGGCTAGAGCGCTCGCTTTCGCTTGCGTGGTCGCGGTTTTCAATTCTATTGGGAGCCCACGGCCTCAGATTCAAGACCTGAGTAGTTATTTTCCTATTTCTCGTACGTGGGACGGTGTCCCAGCAGTAGTGGGACATGTTGACATTTGTCCATTAGCTACATGTCGATATCAACACACACATTGGCCACATTTCAATATCGCTCATGCGATCCCACTACTGACATTCCTTGAGTTTACCCAGTTTCTTAGTGAGTCCCCTTGCACAATTTCAACTTTGCCTCAGTTGTTGCATCCTTATTGGTATGCAACCGTGCAGATCATATTGCATCGGATCGATGAAATATTATTGGTGAATTGACAATGGCTTCCATGTTCTTGATGCTATTCCCAGGGGTGCCCACAAGGGGGGGCTATGACGCAAACTGCGTCATTGAAATATTTGGGGGGGGTAAAAATCTATATAAATATGTTAGATGGGGGGGGTAAAATTAATCGAAAAGAAGATTTTTTCATGGAAGAACACCTACGGATAGACAATTGGGGGGCGGTGCGTCATGGACATAAGGGGGGGTGGGCACCACTGCTATTCCTTACATTTCCGACGCTTTGAAATCACGTTTACTGAGTATGAGTGCATCTCTGGGCATTTTTCGTTACGTGTTTCCACACATGTGAATCACCCTGCTTCATCTGTTGTGTTCTACCGATACTCCAGATGTCTTTCTATCGCATTTGAGTACAAATTCGTTACACTTAATACTCAGAACGTCACTGTTGGCCAGCATCCGTACCTGGCGATTATGCAACCACACACAACGGGCATGAAGGTGTCCGCCATTTTGTATTTGTTCCAGATATCGACTTAATACAAACGAATTATTGTTACCTGGTAGAAACCCTATCAATTCATATCCATTTAGACCAATTTTCATTTGGCAGATCATTCGGGACTCCCTACGTTCCTTTGGGGAATCCCTTGCGCGTGCATGGCAGGATTGTGAAACATCCAAAATTCAATACAGCAGGTATGACTTCTTCAGTGAAGTTTTTACCCGCCCTCTTTACGTTGGATAGTTTCCGAACTATTGACGTCCGAAAGTGATTTTCCCACGCTTTCGGCACCTTGTAGATCTGAAACTATGTCCGATAGCCGAAAGTTCAAGAGAACTTTTTTTCTTGAATCAGTGGTAGGAGTCACCTCCCAAGAGTTGTAACACTTATTTTGCAACACCCACCCGATATATATATATATATATATATATATATATATATATATATAATTTCGTGTATCGTAATATATATCGTTTTCTTCTTACTAGTATCATACAAAATGTCCTTATTAGAACTAGTTATTTCACTGTAACCTACGTGTGCACATAAAACGTAATTTCAACTTTCCTTGACGATGCAGCAGCTCAATTTTATCAGCAGCATAATGATTTGTATCCAATTTTACATGTTTGAACACATCTGCTCCAAAGAAATTTGATATACAATCTAACGAAGTACATAAAGTGTCAATTTTATCAGCAGCATAACGATTCGTATCCAATTCCACATGTTTGAACATATCTGCTCAAAAGAAAATCGATATACAATCTAAGGAAGTACATAAAGTGTCAAGAGGAACATTAAACCCTACAATTTTTTGGAAAACAGCCAAACACGGTTGGTCATCACAAAAAGGGCATATTCGGTCACTCCATTGTAAATTGCAAACTTATGAACTTACACGTGGATCCTTCTGCAACACGGAATTAAAATCGTTCGATACAGAACTACTGTTTCTGTTTCCGTTACTCCATCCTAACTGAAAGTCTAGATATTTATCTCCTTCTAAATCAATGTCACTTATATCAGATCGTGATAATTCACCAAGTACTTCTATAACATCTTCAGCATCCACATGATCACGGCTGTGTTTGGAAGCCATTTTATCAAAGTGCAGAGGTCGAGCTAAACTGGGAAGAAGGAACGCTGGATATTACTAGTGCTTAAATATGTTGGCTGTGTGGCTAACGAAACATTTCAATTCAATGTAATAGTTACGAATGCTGTGTTAGGTACATGCACGACCGTTACATTTCATTTAAATTTCAAAACGTATGTTGTACGAGCAACGTGCAGAGACACAAAATATTGTCAACGTACGCCATACGGGCAACGTATAATAGTTCACAAAATGATTTCATGCCCCGTGCCATAAGTGTTAAAACCACTACACGAAGTAACAAAACATCAGCTCAAGGTACTGAGAAATCAAACTTGAATTAAATTTAACAGTAAATTCTGAACCATGAACTGCACACTAAGTTTGGAGCTGTAATCTTTGTTGACAAAGGACCAGCCATTTGAATTTCTATTCTTAAAAGAGTCCTTATAAACATTTTAAGATCGGGGTATTACATTAACAATGCTTCTAATTTCTTCTGGTATGCATACATATTGGTGTCTTGTTTTACCTGTGAAGAAAGGCAGGGATGGAGTCTTAGTGGAGAAAGCAGACATGAGAGAGGAACATATAATTGTCAAATAGCCAACTCACAAAGTTATAAATGTAACATGGGCGTGTAGCGCAAGGCTAGGCAGCTAGGCGTTCGCAAATTTGCCCACTGTGGAGAGACAATCTGAATGAGTGAGTTGGAATACAACGTATAAAACCAAATTATTGACTGCAAGTCTTGCTCAATAACAATTTAAAAACAGTTGCTTCCACATGAGCGCTAGTCACGGGAGTAGTACTTAACGCTCCTCTATCTAGGCAAATATTCAGGTGAAGAATGTGTAAAAATGTTTCAGACGATAAGAACAAGAGTTCATCAAGTAGCAATGGTAAAACTCATAGACATCCTCAGACCTGCACAGAATTCGCCGACGCAAACGGTTAACAGCTTTACTGACGTTAAGCCGTGTCCAGAATTACCAGTATGCTTGAAATGCTTTGCAAGAAGAGCTACAAAAAGTTACAAATGCAATAAAAATCACTAAATTGTAAGATTTCAGGTGACACAAAGTGATATTAATTCTTAAGCCTATTCGCGGCCGAAAATGACTCGGACTAAGATTTGTATATAGGGAACACATTGGAAGCAGAATAGGAAATAAAATTAGCATTACAGCTGTTTGTAGTTAGGAAACGATGTGAATGTACGAAGTAAGAAGATAATATGGCGCGCCCGTTACTACGCTGCATGTAGCTGGAGTATCGAAGTACTTATCGCGATTATAATGCTTATCATGTTTATAGAAACCAGAAAAAATATTATACTGGGGAGGCGTGAAATTTGTCTCGTACACAGAAATAGGTGCTGCAGAGTGGTCACAGACGATTTTCCAGACGATAAGAGCAAACTGACATATGGGCAATAAAACTATAATCTAACTTGAACCATATTACAATAGGGTATTACGCAGTACAACAGTATGATCAGCACTCACGTGTAGCGATAAAGTATATGGAATAGGTCCACAACACGGGGACAAAGAATACTCAAGAATATAAGTTTGCGATGTCGAAATAGGCAACATTTAAGTCTAAGACCAAGTAAGCGAAATATATATACGTAAAACAGATGAGTGTCACTAAAATTGACGTCTGACGAGGAAGCCGAATCAAGTGTGACAAGAGATTGTTGACAAGTTTATGAGCAATTGAAGTATTTTGTGCACAACTAAATCCATTAGAAGAAAAAAAACCTCTATCTCAACTCTTCCGGAGATATAGAGGAATAGAGGGAAGGCCAATACTCCGATAAATTGTGAATTTTTGAATATGTAATGATAGTATAAGCCAAAGGAACTTCAAACATAAAGGGGTTCTTTATCCACGAAACTTCAGTAATACATCGTCTTTAATATAAGGTTTACAAAACCGAAGAAACCATTAAAATTCTGGGAGAACAGGTTTTGGAGGGGGAAATGAAATTAACAGAGTTCCATTGTTGCCTGAAATAGGCGTGTGAGTTGTCAATGTACATGTTGTTTGGTACGCTGAATCGAATAAAAGCATCATCATCTCAAAGAGGATGAAAAGTGTAAAAACAAATTGTGGCCGTTCGAACTTTCCATTGCACTAGCTTATATAATTTGTATAGTTTCACAAGGTATGCTCGTACGTACGTCGAAACTACTTTACTTTGTGATGCAGTGTTGTTATCATGCAACATTTTATGTGATATAGAGTACACAAATTTTTGTGCGTAGAGGCTTTCACTTTTTAAGTGGAAGCTACACTTTTGTTTATTGATTCATACTTTGCTTTTAAATATGTCACACAACTAGCCCCTGTCGTCCTTACGTTTGCGACAATATGTATTTGTTTCATATTATTTGATATTATAGCGCTTTTGCACAGAATATGACTTCGTATATTTGTTCCCATAATAATGTTTCTGTTCCTTCAGAAGTATAATTCATACATATTAGTATCACTTTTCTCACTTTCTACGACTTAAAGACATAATATTATTATACTATACTATTATTTTTATAGCCTTGCTAGGTTTCAGAAATGTGAGGTTAGAGACGATTAGTAATATTGCACCTAACAGTACTAACTGAAACATAAAATTTTATGGTATTCGCTTCTTTATAATAAAGGGAAGAGTCAAGGCGGAAATATGACGGACAATATAAGTTTACCATAGACAACAGGTACGTATCAGTAATGGTAGCAAAAGGGACAAAAAAGATTAAGAGATGTTTTCTTCTATAATACGCCTTATATCTACATTAAGAATGCTCTGAATGAATACTACTTCGTTGATATATTTCACAAACTAAAATGCTGTCGAAGTTCAGAGACCAAGCAGAGGGATTATCGTTAGAACACACAAAGGTTTTGTGGATTTACAGCACTATCACTACCTTAGCGAAATTAGCGCAAGTATCAGATTCAGCCGAAACACGGCCTTTTTGTTTGCATCATGTGGTGATATTTGAAACTGTACATTTATTAGGAATTGAAGAACGAGCTTCAAGCCTCTAGTAAGTAACATTCATATATTATGAACCTGAAGGTAAGAATCAGTAACTGACCAGCAATAAGTTCATCAGAAATTGTATTTTTGATGTAGGAACACTACAACAAGCTCTGACAAGTTCTACTCTTCTGGAATATTTTAGAAATCCCAACACGATACTGCTGCACAAGATACATTCAGTAGACAGTCAAGATCCCAGTCTACAGGCTTTATAGTCTCCACTTTTGCAGTTTTCAGTGTATGCAATTCGTCGATATTTTCCGCTAACGAAGTGCCATTCTGTAGATTTTTCTATCTTTAAAATTCTGTTGTGTTGTGATAGATGACTTTGTAAATAACGAAAAAGAAGACCATGTTTTCAATAACATATGGAGAGGTAGCGTCGATACTCATGACATAAGTGTATTTTCTCTTTATTCACGAGACGTGGGTCTCCGGAAATCCTGATAGGCTTCTTTTCCGCATTTATTTCTCAAAACAACTTGAATCAGTCTCACTCTTAATTTTGGCTACATAAAACGGAGTGATTACTTACGAAACTCTGTAGCTTGTTTGTTCTGAAAAGAGACTGAAGTAGTTAATGTATAACACGGTAGAGTAAATAATTTATGAACATTTTGTAAGCCAAATTAAGTTATATGTCAACAAAACCTATTCAACATACTTGTTTATGTACCTTTATTTTGTTACCTGGAAATGAGACATTATCGCGATGTGAGTATAAGACATCATCCTATTATTTCTATTACCAAGCACCTAAAAAGCAAGAACACTTGAAAACGCCGAAACAAATGGTTAAGTAGTAAAAACGTATACTTTTTAAATTTATGAACCATTCTAAGCACATGAAAGTTAGAGTTTAATATTGTAATATTCTTCGTGCTTCCACGTGTACCAACACCAAGATGTTGTTAACCATCGCCAAGGTTGGGCAACGGAAGTAAATTCATCCATTCCAACACGCCATAAGGCGCATGGTCTTCAGTAATCGCTAAGTTATTTACAGGAAATTGGATTTTATGTATATTATTTATTAATGTTGTACAAAAGGAAAACCTATCGTAATAAAAGGCTGTAGTAAAGTAAAACTCGCCTGTATCATATGTTTGTTCTACCCTAAATGAAATAATACAGTATATAAATATAATATTACAAATTCCATATAGCGAAACATTCTGAAGTAAACGTTATAATTCTTTTCTTAGAGCGCAAGAGAAGCCATTTTGACTGGTTACGTCGATACACTTGTGGCCGATTTGGATAACGTAAGTAAAATTAATTTTATCATAAAGTAAAGTTAAAACTAATTCGAGTATATTGCCTACGTACATTGAAATTTTGTTATATAATGTTTTGAAACTTTGTGTTGAGTTGAGTTGATTTTAGTTTAGAGTCCCTTTAAGCAGCGAGGCAATATGAGACGTGGACCTTCGGATTAACGTGGAATCCGAACTATATGAGCTCCAGCCGGGAATCGAACCCGGGTCCCTCACGGCAAAAGGGGCTCTTGCCACAAACGGGCTCTTGAAACTTTGTGAAACTTACGTGTATGTATATAACAAATACAATAAATTGGTATTAAAATAATAATACAACCCTATTTTGTGTCTAGAGACGCTGATTTTAATATTCTAATAAATGTTGATATTAGAATCAGACGTATCTTTTCTACGTGTTTCAGTACTGGATTTGTTAAAATGTAAATGTGTTTTCAGTAAGTACCTTTCCTTTACAATACTGTTCGTATTATACTTTGTAACATGTCAATAAAAATCTTGAATTTATAGAATAATCTAAAATTCACTTTCTTTTTGTACCTAAATACCTTCTACCTAAAAATCTTATACAGGAAAAAAGATACAAAAGACATTAGATAGACCTACATGATTTTCAAAACGTTCTCAGATCAACTTCATTTTATAGGGAGACTAAACCTTCAAAATTCAAAGGAAGGCAAAATAATATAAGGTGAGTAATGAAGATATCGAATAACGTTGCTCCATCTGGCAAAGTAAACAAGTACGGGAAATACTACGATGTGCTTCTCTTCAAATAAAGGATAGAAACTAGATGGGTAAAGATTCTGAAGGAAACTACAACATCCTACAAATAAAGTGTTCGTGAAATATTTGTGGATCAGATTATCAATAAATTAAAGAAAATCGTAAGAAAACTTGTGAGAGAAACGACAAAAACAGTCTTCATTGGTAACAACAAATGATACTACAATAAAAAGTCAAGCAGCTGTGAAGGAAAACAAAGATCAGCACAAAAAGTTGTGGAACTCTTGAAGTTAAGTAGATCCGATAGATTACAATAAAACGAATAAAAACGCATAGAAGTCAGTTGCTGTAATAAATGACACGACTTATTATATGGTATATACCAACCTGGAAACAAAACATGAAGACAAGATTATATACAAGCTGTGGAAGGTAACAAAAACATTTCGCACTTCCGCTGCATCAAGGAAGAAAATATCGTGTTTCTTTTAGAAGCGAGCTTATATAAAGAAGAGACAGTAGAGTAGGAGTATTTTCAGAATATTTTCAATTAAGACAACCCGAAAAAAGCTTATTTTGAAAATCAAATCACGAGTGAGGGACTTTTTGACATGTTACTATGTTAGCGGTAGAAAATAAAATGCAAAGATAAAAAATGTTAAGACTTCTGACCAGATAATCTTCCTATAGAAGCATAGAGAAGTATTTGTTTCCATATGAAGCAGTGGTTTAGTTGACTTTTAATGGGATATTGGAAAAAATAAATACTGCAAAATGATGGAGAAGCAGCTACATGATACTTATTTTTTAAACTAAGGTAATGCCGAAGTATATGCCAACCACAGAGTTATAAAACATAAAGTATGAGCAAGATAATAAAGCTCGAGGAGAGCGTGGTACAAACAAGATTGATGGAATAGACAAAACTAACACATAATCGACTTTGATTCATGTCAAGACGATCAACTATGGTTGGAAAATTTCTACTTAGAATGCTATTGGAAAGTCAAAAAATACCAGAAGAACATTTATGAACATACACTAATCGTATGACAGAGTGGCACGTGATTTATTTGGTTGGAAATTTGGAAATCTGTTCCTAACACATGCATTTGTGTAATTGAGATATGTATAATTGATGTAAGATACATGTGAAGAACGCGTGTGGAAAAATAGAAGCGTTCCTAATTGAAGTGTGGCTTCATCTTGTATAGAGAAATAGTTAATTTTTCCCAATTGCAGAAAGAACTTGTAACGGATATGCAAGAGTTAGTGGTTAGAATATGCTATTTGTGGATGTCATCACTCTGTGAGACCAATGCTGCAATGCAATAAAAATTAAATACGTGGAGAAAACCATTTTAGAACAAGGGACTTCCAGGAATTAGTGAAACCAAGACATAGTATGTGTATTGTTCTCTCATGAAAAATATAATTGATAATACGAGAATAGGACTGGAAGAAGAATTATAGATAATGAAGATGTAATTCTAGTAATTGGCATAAGGAGAAAACCCGCGATCACGACGTTTTCTACCACAAACTTACTTCGATGGTGATCCAGCCAAGATCCACACTCATTAAAGGTAAGCTTGGACCACTGAATCACCGTGTCCTCTTGCAGGATAATAAGATGTAACCAGCAGAATTTGCAGAGGTAGGACAAATAGGGCAGAAGCCGCAGGAGTACTGTGTGACTATACAGTACTAATATATCTATAAAGAAAATCTACGAAACTCTAGTGAGACCTACTATATTATAGAGAACGAAGTGCAGGACGAACAATAAAAGAGAGGATTCAAAGTTTTTTGATACTAAGATTAAGATGCTGCTGTGGATGCATAGAATGACGTATAGGAACAGAATTAAAGACGATATGTTCGGTACAGGAGAAAAGGGGAGACCAGTATTAGAACAACTGCAGAAAAGGACAGTGAAGTGGATGAGTAATTTAAGACGAAATTCCAGTATTCGCAGCTAACCGAGTTGATGCTATAGACCTGAATGGTAACCAGAGTCTGAGGCCAGTCAAAGATGAAATAGGTTGCAATGAGTTAAGAATGATATGCTACAGTCAGGTGTCACAGAGGCTATGAAATAAGATAGAAGCCGGTGCGGGACAGAGGTTCGAAAAGTTAATCCCATCTGACTGTGGAAAAGCACTGCAAATTTTCTGTGGTACAGAGTACCTCCTTACTGACTTAATTGTTTATATGTATGTTTATGTATGTATGAAATAGAAGATATTCATTCATTACATACATTCATACATTTTAAATGTACCGTTTTTTAAATCCATTTAGAAATATCTGATTTCTTTCCTAATTACTGTTTGGATATTCAAAGGAAATCACGTGAAACATATCATCATGCCCCGTTCTCAAGATGTCTTATTTCATCAAGTAATATACTTTGTGACACATTTTAAGCGATACTCTGATTTTGTTAATCTATGCAGGAAGTTGATTTTGAATCTCCCTGTAATAATATTTTACAAATTTAGGAATCTTAGTGTCTCCTAACAATTCTAACGAGTAATTGATGTCCATAATATGAGATAGATGTATTGTTTACCTTTCAGAAAACAGCAACATTTAGTAATATAGTTTCAATGCAAAAATGTTATAATTAACCAACAGTAGAGAGTACATTAACAATGTCATATAATTTTTAAAGTTATATTATATAATTATTTTTGTACGATGGTTTGACTACAGCGATTTGTTGATTTTTTCGTTAAGATTTTAATTTCTTTGACATCGTGCTTTGATTTTTATGATGGTGTAATGGAAGTAATATGTAGTAGACAGCTTTCAGATTATGTGAAATTTTAACAAATGAGTACGATAGTATGTCAACCAAGGTATAGGATATTAACTGATGTAGGAAGTTGTTCCACAAGATTATATTGCAATAAATTTAATTTTTAATTGCAAAGCGTATACGCTGCTGACGATTTTTATTAAATGCACGTTAGTAAACTGAAAAGTTTACACTCCATATGTAAGGTACGTAGGTGTAGTTAAACTGTACTCTACCTTAACATTTTACACATGCAGTATATATAAATAAAATTGAACGTTTTTACATTCTATACATCTTAAAAATGAAAATTCAAATGACTAGTTTCACATTAAACTATTTTTTCAAAATTACTTTATTATAATAACTAGTTTAAATACAACAACAATCCAAATAATTTCAAATTGAAACTAACTTCTCAACCATTAATACTAAGAACCACTTGAAATATATACGTTACTTTATTAAATATGGTGTGTTAGATGATACAATATTTTATTTCTTAGGTCTTCAATAGCAAGTATTAGTTACGTGTTTATTGAGATTAAAAGTTGAAAAAATATTAAAAATACAACTAAATCCTATTTGAACCACTCGCTTAGTAAAACAATGTGCCTATAGTAAAAATAATATTGTATGTTATTCCTAATACACGTTATTCTTTTTATAATACACTTATTTTATTACTCAGCGAATAGTTTAAAACGAATTTAAGTCTACTAAAGCAAAGCTTGTACAATGAAAAAAAGAGACAATCGTTTGTGGTCTAAAATGGTGGATTCTACAGCATAGTATTATTAATATAAAGAATTGTGCCTTTTTTCTGGTCCTGGGAAAAATCATTTTTTTTTTAATTTTCAGTGTGAGCCTAATAATGATTTTTCCTTGGTTCTCGATTTTCAGCTTCCTCTTTTAATTCATAATATTTTCTTCACATCACACTACTTTTAGACAATATTTAATACGTTGACTATAGTTTTGCTTTGCCACTTTCTGATTTCGTTCAACGGATACCTATTCGCAACGCAATCACCTTAATTGTATATACTATAATTTTCTTCTGTTCAACCATACTTTTGTATTAGTACATTCTTTCTGACATATAATCCTTCCTAATTACTTGGTTTCTCAACCAACCTAATAGTATTCATTATCTTGTCAATTTACTACATTAGAACATAATTATCTTAACTGTACACTTCCTTGCTTATCAATGAAAACAATATAAGCAACTATTATTATTTCAGAATTACCTGTGTATCTTTTTCATTGTTAATGGAAAAGAACGATGTTTGGTTTTAATGTATATTTACCGTTAGATAATATACAGATGTTGTTACTTAGTTTGGTTACGTTGAAGAATTTATTTATTGCTCTGATAAAGTATTTAGACATACACAAGTGATCTCCCAAGGCAATTTATTTCATGTTTATAATATTATATAGAATATGATCTTGCATTTCCAGCAACTAGGAACTGGCCATCGAGTATATACAACAGATTCATGTGAATACCGTTCATGAATCATCAATGTTATTCATGTAAATACCATTTAAGAAGAATCTTACTACAATATTTTAAGACATACATTTTATCAATTCATAATAACCAAAAATGTAAAACGAAACTACTGTATCATCTTAATCTGAGTATGAATTAATTGACATTCCGAGTTAGTGCGTACCTCAGAAAAATGTGTAAGAATAATTTAGTAGTTGGAGTGGCCAACCAACAGGTCAGTAGTATTTTGAGCTCCAAGGAAAGAAGAAAAGTTTTCAAGTTGAAAATTTCATGACGATTGCATTTTGTGAATCCAGAGTTATATCTTATGTAATCAAGGGTCTTTAGAGAAAAACATTCAATTTTCTAACTTCAGCGCCAACTCTTAATACTAATTAATCAGCAGGTACTAGGTTTAAAGGTAAAATTATCGTTTTCCTGAAAGTAATATGCATATCCGCACGAGAGATTTGGAAATGATAAGCTAAATCAACTGCATGCTCCTAACCATTTGTATACCATGTGCCTAATTTCACACATTTTATGTCTCGTACCTTTCAATTAACGAAACAACACAAGCACCTGTCTTTGGTGAAACGAAATAAAAGTATGAAAAATATTCAAAAGATACCCTGGAGCAATTTGCTTTAAAAAGAATTTATATTACCACGAGCAGATATATCACAATCATATGAAAATTGTACTGCAGCATCACTGGAATACACGTATTTGAGCATAGCATTTTTCAACGCTTTTGAAAAGTATCAGACCATTCTTGTGTACCAAAACGGATTAAACCTAAGAACACGAAGTGGAGGGGATGACTTAGAGGCCCACAAATTATTTTTATTACATTTTGTAACTTTTCTAATTGCCTAAAAAATCTTAAAAACGATATTCATCATAAAACGTATTTACTTAGTTTTTAGTGTTTTATGTTTTTCTACTTATAAATAAAGAAAGTGATGTGGGCCTCAGAGGCCACACCTTGTTAGTACTAAGGGACTATTCACCCCATACGCTAACTGTTATATTTCAGTGTTTTGGGTATTTAATTCATTTTCCTTCCAAACAAGGTGTTCCATATAGACCAGAAATATCTTGGCGTACCTGTGAATAAGTACAATTATGAGTGGTCAATGAGATTACAAAAACTTTTAAAACATTAATATTTCTATTAATTTAATGTTTATGATTTATTTACTTTCCTCAAATCTGTTGTCATTCTCTTAAATATTTTCAGGAAGTTGTTCGTGATATTGATCACTTTATTAAAAGAGCTAAAAATTATTACCAACAAATTTTACTGGTAAGTACTTTAGTGAACATTACTCAACGTAATTCAGGCAGTTTAAATAATTTTCAGAATGCACATTGATGTTGTAATAACAGTTATTTGTAATATGCATTTAAGATATATGTGTTTGAGATTTGTGCTAAGGCCTCAAATTGAACTCCTGTATTTTCGGAATTCGTCAACCATATACTAACAGGATGCTAATTAATTATTGTAATAATAAATGTTATTGTATGTGTCTTTGCGTATATGTGTGTTTGTATATTTTTGTCATAATAGTTAAAATATAATATATAGGATTATGGATTAAGGCAAAAAAATCCTATCAAAGCCTGAGAAGGGTTTTCTTTGAATTTCAAGGTTTACTGTCCATAAATTGACATATTATCTTTAAATTATACATCTCTAAGATTTACATTATTAATATTTATGGTTTTGTGTTATTACCATTATATGTTATATATAACTGAGTAAAAATAAGAAAATGCAAATGGGTGAACTAAGTTCCTAACCACCTGATACACTGGTTAATTTGAGGGAGGAGGGTATTTGTTTTTAGCAATTGCTCAGTGGTTCCAGATATAATGTCTTATCTGCTTTCGAATGCTTACAACTGACACCTAGATTTTCTTTTCTGAATTGCCTACAACTACAACTTCTAACTAAAAGCCTCCTTAATACATTTTCGCTATGCGCAGATCGATTCAAGTAGTTATCATTCATCCGAAGAAGATGGATATAAATTTATTACATGTTCAGAAACAGTGATAATATATATTAAAAGTATTGTATATACATATTTCGTGATTGTGTGCTGAACGTCCTTACAGAAATTCGTAATAGTAATGTTAAACGTATTATTATACATCTCTTTCTCACTTCATAGAAGTACCAAACTCAGTTCAGAAGACTTCGAATACGTAGGTCAAAATATTATTTTCTCCTATACAAAGTGGCATGTTGAGTTTCAGCAGTTTCTATTTGATCCGTAATCTATGGTTTTAGAAAGATATTTTCAAACAAAATTAAGTAAATTTTATACGCCAAACATTTTTTGAAAATATTTGTGAATAGCAGAGAATAAAAACTAGAATTGCTTTCTCCTTTTAGGTTCACTTTTTCGAAGTCTCAGTTCTATTGTGAGCCTAACATTTAGTGAGGAAATTTGTACAAATTTTTAAACGAAATAGTTACAAAATTTGAAAACAGTTGACCGAAATATCTCATTCCTGTCACTAATGCTGTTAGTTTCTAAAATTTTATATCACCCCTGTCCTAGGGTTAAGAGACAGCGTTTCAACTGAATTTAAGCTTCTTGTTTCAACGTCACGAAGATCTGGTGATCGAAGTTCTATCTAAAGAAACAACAATAGCTCTAGTCATTTCGGAAGTGACCCATCACGAGTACAAAATAAATGATCATACTTATGTAGTTTAATTAAAATTCGAGGTAAGACACATATTTCACAGGAAAGAAATTTCTCACCTTCTTCAAATAAAATCTCGTAAAAAGAGAAATGGTTGCGTCATGTAAAGGTTTATAATAATATCCTAGCATCACAAAAACGAAGGTACAGACGGAACGTAAAGAGAGACAAACGCACAATAAGGGGCAAAAGTAGCGTAGCAAACTTGCAGGCCTTCCATGCAAGGAAAGAAATTATTATTATTATTATTATTATTATTATTATTATTATTATTATTATTATTATTATTATTATTATTATTATTATTATTATTAAAACTCGTTTCCTCTTCAGAATCTCTTACTCTACCTAAGAGCATGCCTCCATAAGGGCTCATGTGTGCACTTCTTGTCAATGAGCACTCCCAAATGCCAAAAGAGATAGAAATATCCGACACAAAGGAACAAAAATTTACTTATCATAAATTCTACGTCAAAGTTCGAAGTACTTGTTTTTTATTGGTACTTTGTCTTTCTTTTTTCTGGGAACAAACGATTTTACGGCTTAAAAATTACAGTATATACTATTACCTATTTGCAAGTAGGTTTATTAACATTGCAGCTTGTGGTAATAAAGAAATTATCATTATAACACGTACTGTAAATGTAAAATTTAATTTCTTCATCCATCGCAAGTCTTAGCATTCCCCCGAATATCGATATCAAAAATCTGGAATGTTCGTGCATCGATGTCAAAATATTAGCGATATCGAATGTTGATACATGTGAATATCGATATTGACGATATCAATATATCGACACACCGCTTTGGCCCAGATCCGAAAAATAATGTTAGAAAATACTGCAATCAACATTCAAAATGTAGTACGATCCATTTCTGTATCGAAGATTGAGGGATAAGGAGGTGAACCCGAAGAAAAAATTTAAGCCAAAAAATGATAAAATAAAAGCAATTATACATTCCCTTTAAGAGAGAACTATTTCTTTAATATAACTTTTATTTCTGTTTCTGACTGTCATCACAAATCAAAGCCAATACACATACTTTACATAGTAAAGCAATTTACTCTATAATATTTGAGAACTAAGTAAACTGGAAAACGAAATTCCTGTGATATTAAAGTTGAATATTCTACAAAATAATCATAATTCATCCCCTTATTTCAATCTGTACTCTTGCCACAGACTGGGAGCTACAAGACGAATAGAACTGGACTAAGTGACTCAGACTAAAAGACTTGTGCATGAGAGACTGAGAGTAAAAGACTTCTGCATTTTGCTGTGATTGTCACTTTTTAAAATATAAGGTCCCTGTTCCGTACTAATTCTGGCTACCGGCCTTTGAGGGTAATCTGTACCCGAAAGGAAAAATTGTCTACTCTCAAATATCGTCAGTTTGTTTAAAGATATTTCACATTCCGTGTTGTTATCTCTTCGTTACGAAAACATTTCTGCTTGGTTCTATTCATGTTGAATTACTGAAATTATGCACTTCGCATTAAACATTACGACAGCCATGTTGCGTGACTAAACCACTCAATACACATGTTTCCATACAATAATCGTGCTTCTATCCTCCTTTTGGTCCCTCTTATACTAAAATCAACAGAAACATGAGCATCCTTCCTATTTCAAAATATACTATTGTGTATTTTTATACTATTATATATATTTTAATTCTATACAATACAATAATAGTACTATAGTAGTATATGTATGCGTTAGTGTAGTATTATCTATTATGTATAAGTATAAACAAAGCGGATGAATAATCATGAGACGTAACAAGATTTATAAGTTGATGTAGAGAGAAACTTAAACAGATCTCAATGAAATATTAAAACCAATAGATGTATATTAAATGTACAGAAGAGAGACTTGAGAGAGAGACGAAAAGATGCAAAAATTGAAAACCAAAAAGGTACACAATTTAAAATATTCGGTTTAATTACAGCAAGAAAAGAATATAAAATTATAAAATTTCCATCCATAAATCGAACAGCAACACACAAATAAAGTTTTTTTCTTCAGTTTTTTTCAAAACTATTGAAATAGATAAAGTATGATTGAAAAATTTATTGTCATTTTAAAAATGAATACCAAAATGTTTGGTCAAGTAAAAGTTTAATTTTTCAGTGAAAGTGTAGATTTCCGAGACACGTGTAGGAACATGCCTAAAGGTTAACATATGCTTTATTTCTCCGCGGTTAGGTTGAAAATTCGGTAGACTTTATTAAACATTCTGATTCAAAATACATTATAATAAAAAAAGGATGTAGCGTAGGCCATTCCTTCTATTACATACTTCTAGTACAAACTGATTATACAAGATAGAAAGAAGAAATGAATGATTGTTATGTTAGAGGAAAAAATAGCATTTTCTTATTTCCTTGACGTAAACTGTGTGCTTGTGTTTGTGAGTGTGTGTCTGTGTGAGAGAGAGAGAGAGTAGAAATGTGAAATGTATTGTAAGAAAACGCATAGAAAGATGAATAGAGAGAAAGAAACGGAGATGAATACAAATATGAAAACTACTTGTCTTCGTGTATGATGAAGAGCACACACACTGTTTAATCGGATTATCCTTGTAACTTCTCCAACCGCGGATGAATCACTGTTCGTAACGATTTTCTCGAAAAAATGATACTACCGGAGGGATATTCGAACCGAGATTTTACGTTTAGAAGTCTGGCACGATACAAACACACCAACGCTTCCTCTACACAAAACATGTTAACCAAATGGTAGAGTGGTTCTTTCTAATAACAATAACATGAAAAGTGAATACTACAGATCAGTGATTTATTTGTGGATTTTGTAGAAGGGGGGAATTTTTATAAAGGATTGCTACTAAAACGTGAAGTTGAATTATTGTACTTTATAACAGATTATATAGCCTATGAAAGGGGTATTTTCCCTGGGAAGGGGGCGCGGTGGCTCAGTGGTAGAGCGTTCACCTCTGTTGCTTGGGGTCCCGGGTTCGATCCCAGCCTCTGCCAAGTGAACTTTGTGGTGGACAAACGCCGTGCTCGTGGGTTTTCTCGGGGTTCTCCCGTTTCCTCCCACTTTCTTCATTCCACCATTTCACTCATCTCTCATCATCACCGTCTCCTTTAGCCTAACCGGCATAACCGTGGGACGTAAAACTTAAAGATTTCATTTCATTTTTTTTCCCTGGGAAGACTGAACTAAGAGACAAGGAAGTCAAAACTTAGAAGGGGGGAAATTCCCAGGCTTCCCTGGCTACATATAAATCCCTGCTACAGATGAATTACGTGTTTCGAATTGACCTAGTAGACCTGATAGTTATGATTTGCCCTCCCCAATCAACATTCGTAAATCATCTCTATATAGCTATAAGTGTTTCTATACGTCCATAGTTTTTCGGATTGCACGTTTAGAAGTTAATCTTTGATTTATCACGATCACTTTGTAAAAATATCCATTTGACTTGAACGGGAGTTGAATCTAAAGTTTGAACCTATGCTACTCGTAAGTCCAGTACGTTACCTCTAGCCATCCTGCCAGCTAAAGCTAAAACACACATATTACTAAGTTCAGTTCTGCTTTCTGCAACGAACAGTCTTCTTCCTGCAATGGTATTACACAAACGTCCACCCTAAAATTCATTTATTCGACGACTTGGAGACAAATTAGTGCGGAAGAAAAAAACGATATTAAATACAATCCAGGGAACATTATAGAAATAATATTATAGAAATACTAAGGAGTATTTTGGCTTATATTACTACTACTACTACTACTACTAATAATAATAATAATAATAATAATAATAATAATAATAACAATAATAATAATAGTTATAATAATAATAAATGTTTTTCACTGAGTTGTCACGTTTAACAAATGCAAATATCAATATGCTAGCGGTAAGACGTGCACATATTTTATACGGAGACAATGTAGAGCACATTCTTTCGAGATTACGCTTTTGTCTAATTTTGTTCTTCGTTTCCAGAAAATCCACGCACCTGGTGTTTATCCATGTGCCATGTGCCATGAGAATAGATCTAATGTATCAATAAAATTCAGGAGAAGTACTACAGATGTTATTGGCGAATAACCGATACAATAATATTTACTTACGTCTACGTGCGCGTCTACCAGGGTTTCAATCCGTGAGGAACTATAGAACCGAGTGGTTCTTAGGACACTTTATCCAAAATTATATGTCCCGTCGTTGGAAGCTTAGTTGTTCGTTTTAGTCTCTAGTAATAATAATTATTGATAGTGTTTACTATCAGCAATAAACGTAGTGTTCTCGTATTGTATTTATTCTTTTCTTTACTCTAAAACTAGTTGAAACTCCTGCACTTCGCACGGGTGAGATAAAATGTTTATGTAAACAAAATAAAGAGCAAAAGAAAAACTATTATTTTACTTATGGATTTGAGACTCTTATCGGTCATTTGGATTATTTTACATGTGTTTGTATGCCCCTCCCTGTTGAATCCCGGCCTGCATACTGTGGTAGCTGAATTTGAAAGTAATCGATAATGGAAATGTCACTGTTCATCTCAGCGACCGCGGAAATAATTGATTTGATATTAATGTCAGTAATCTGGATTATTTTACATGTTTCGGAGTCCCCCGGTGACTCCCAGCCTGTAGCCGAATGGGTTAAATGTCGGAGGTTCTCCATTGTTCTCAGAGATCACAAAAGCTACGAATTTGGCACTAATATCTTTCATTTTCTACTACTCTTACATTTCCCGGTAAAAACCCACTCCCTTAGACCCCTGGTTCGAATTTTGAGAATACTCTCAGTCTTGGCATTCGAGATGGACCATGGCACCAATGACCAAAATTTGCTAACTCTTAGTCTTGCCGTCTGGTTTTTTAGCCTACCAAAATCCGACAGACAGACATAGAAAGATACACAAACAAACTTTTTATTTTATATATATTAGAATTAGAATACGTCCAAACAAATGCCATCCTATTAATTCACATTTTGTCAAAGATCAAAGTTCCTGCTAATATCCAGCCAGAGTGCAAGAAGAACATTTGTACAAACTTTCAAGATTCTGTTCCTAATATGTCTAGTTATCTATCGAGAGGGTACAATAGCGTTAATGATAATGATTGCATACTGTTATCATCAACACATAAGTTTTAATTTGGTTTGGTAAAAATGAAAGTTCGTGTATCGTTCAAGTATAATGTAGGCCTGTCATGTATAATACATAGAATTAGAACTAAACATCGGAGCCATAATGTTTATTAAATTTTATGCATTTGTTCATAATACTTGTGACAAATGATTATATAACTGACAGAAACATATGATGTTTAATAATACATATCAGTCAGTCGTGTATCGTTTTCAGGGACAGTTAACATCTTATCTTTACCAGTGTTTGATATAAGAAATGTGAATATAAAATAATCGTGAGAAATTGTAAAAAAGGAAAAAAACTTACGTATTACGGTTATAAAAAAATAATTTCAGAATAAATTTCTGTTGTACACTCCTCATCTTCGATACTACAGGCAGTCAAATAAATACATCTCATGGATATTTTTTTAATTGACATTCTTCTTTTTTCATTAGTGAATGGATTCAACAACATTAAATAGACAATTACTTATAACGGAATTATAGATTTTAATGAGTACTATACTATAATACATTCTTCGTATTTACTTTAGAATTTTTATAATTATATTGAAATATTTCATAACATTCCTTTACGTAGAACGCTCTTTTGATGTTATGTTATATATATATATATATATATTAATTGCTGTCATACGGTAATGGTTAAATGGAACGTAACCATACCAAAAGGAAAACTGATTTTCTGTTCTCCATTATTGTAAGCACAAAAATTAGTGGCAATATAGATTTCAAAAATATGACTTATATTTATTGAAAACGAAGACGAATGTCATGAACTTAGAGTTAAAAGATTATCAAAAAATAATTCGAAAATGTTTTAATTTATGGGTGGTTCGGATGGTAAGTAAATTAGTTAAAATTAGTTTGTTACGTAATCAATTAAAATGATACCATATTTAACCATATCATTTAGTATTCAGACAGTGTAGGAAGACTCACAGACGACCTATCACCATTGCCCATCCGTGCCCTAGAGAGCGCTTATAAAACTGTTATAAGTGCATCACAAGGAAACGAGGCAGCAAAGGAAGCCGTTAAAACTTTTGCTTTGATTTTAAGGATACTTCAAAATGTTTATGCGGTAAGTTTGATATACTATGCAACTTTGTTTTATTGTTATGTCATTTTTATAATGAAATTTTAATTAAGAAATGTAGCTTTCGTAAAGAAAAAGTGTCAAGATATATAGTATTGTGCTCTTAAATTCTCAATTAAATTACTGATTTTTATTATATGTAGTTTGATGCTTTTGCTATAACGTATAATAATATTATTTATAATTTCACACTTCTAATTTTCGTTAAATCACAAATTAGGCTGTTTCGTAGTTTACAAAAGAATTAATTTAACTGTGTAACAAGTTACTTAGTACATAACAAAACACACTTCTGAACCAAGCAACACTCAAAATTTAACTTCTTTAAAATGCTATTGATATTTGATTGTTTTTTCGAGAATTGTTTTTGTTACTTATGTAAGTTAATTAATAGTTCCAAGATGTATAGTTATATTCCTTGTTTGAATGACTGATTATTTTGTATTCTACATTTCGAATGACATTTCGGAACTAATATTTTTAAAGGTATTAGCTATTAGAAATAAAAAAAAACGAAAAATGCTTAAACAAGAAATGTAATGTCACTGAATATCAGCTTATTTCCCTTGGAAGTTAACCCGTTGTCGGATTTTCATTTTACCTTTAGGTACTTGCTGTTTATAAAAACAAGCATGCTACGCACTTAGTTAATCACTGTCGCACATTCAGTCTCCACTGGAATTTCTTAAGCTATTTAACCATTTTTGATATCTAAATCTCATGGATGTTTGACAATGCAGTAGTAGGTATTCAGGTGTTACAAATACGCATTACTGATATTTTCGTTGCTCAAATTCACGAGAAATGCAAAGATTGAAACTAGTTAAACTTGCAGAAACTTTGCAACTTGGTATCATCCGTATATACGATTATAGTTTATAAATAATTATATTTTTGTTTAACTGTAAACACTGATACAGTCAATATATCCTAGTAATTTCGAAGGTAGATTGACATCAAAGAAGACGAACGAGTCAGGAATCTGAGCTTTAGATACTAATGTCGTTGAACACGAGAGTATAAAGCAATCAAAATGGATAAACTTCAAGTAATTCTTCTGCAGACTAAACGAATGTGAACAACTTGAAGGCAGTATTTGTAAAGAAAGGTACTTATAGTACAACGTATTAGTTTCTCATGATTAGGCTTATTGTCAGTGGTAACACAACTTCAAAAGACTTTCAACAGTCTCAAATGTTACTAAAATTGAAATATGTTAGTAACATTATGTACTTTCAACGAACTAATAATCCAAATACATTTCACTCAAGGGAAGAAGCATAAAACACTTTCCGATTCCAGAAAAGTATTATGTTGAAATAAATTTGATTGATTTCTAGTGGAACGATAATTTTAAAGCCATTTTCTACATGAGAACACTGTGACAAGTAAAACTGCGACTTGAATACATTCAAAACATCGTTAAAGTTCATTATGACTGGGACAGTTTTAAAATTCTAAAAGTCAGTTATTTCACGTAGCACGTTTATAACACGTAGTATATTTCTTGATATTAGTAATGTTTATTGCTAATATCAAAGGTAATGTTAAGCACTTCTATTCAACTTACTAATTAGATACATGTTTTATATTGACAAGTAATATCGTTGTTTTAGTAATAATCACACAATATCAAGTTAATATTACTATTTGCATATAAAACTATCAACTATTGAACTTAGACCATAAGCAAGAATTTACAGTTGATCTATCCTAATTTATCTGACATATAATAGCATTTGATATATTTTCTTAAATTTGGAAATCAAGATCTTATACGTAGTAGGTTAATTAATGACCTCTTTTAATACCTCTATTTGTTAAATAAGTACCAGGAAGTCCCATAAATTACCCGCCAAACAAGAAGTGGAAATGGTGATCGCAAGAGAACAGAGTGGGAGGTGACTTTACTCTGTAAAATACAAATCCTCGTACTCTATAGTAAATGCTCAGCTTTCCAAGAAGTTTAAATACCTGTAGCTAATATTAGACTTGCACTCAAAAACCTTGTTCATTCTATCAGCCAAATATTAATCATCGGTAAATGTTTTAATATTAACAAGATGTCTATCGCACACAACGAATGGTATTTAAAATGTTCTAAGTCTAGCTTGTATGCAGAATGTGTTAAGAGTTCAGGAAACCCAATTTACGGAATTATCCATTCCTGTAAGGATATCTATCACATATAGTATCAAACTGCTGCACCAACAGAAGCTTTTTGATTGACTAAATGTGATCTATTTTGTGATAGAATTTGCTACATTTGATACAGTTGCTCACTGTACAGTTCAGCGTTTACAGTACAGCAATGAGAAAAGAATTCCGGGGTAACAGATGTTAATAATTTCACCATACCTTAGCACTACTTTGTGCTCAATCCGATGTCGGTTTGTCTTGGTGTGGGTTAAACCATTGAAAATTCACCTGAACTTCGATAAAACCTATTTCACACGTGATGAAACAATTGGTTTAATTAAACGCTGATTCATGGACTTGCTCCAGGGCTTTCTGTTCACTGCAATTAATCGTTAATAATAATGAAGAATGCGATCATGTGGGACAATTATACATTATCTTTACAGCTTTCCGACATTAACAAATGTCTTTGATATAGTTTATTTTGATATAATTATCTCCGACCTCAACATAACGGTATAAGTGTTATGAATTTCCTCGATAGTTTGAAATGCAACCTTCATGTTGATGGCGTCAGATCTTCATACACGTTATTTTTGTAACATGTAGTAGTCATTTACTTTTAATGTTCTGAAGCCCACCTTTCCACTGTCGTAACACGGTACATGGTCTCCTTTCGCCGAGTAGCAGTTTCGTGCTTCTTCAAAAGCTGTAAATTTCAGCTGTATATCACGAGCTCCCTAATGAGTGTTTTCACCGTTCCGTATTTCAGTTTACACAATGTGGGGCGTAAGACGGCAAACAATTGACATATACCAATAAAATAGTTTATTTACATTATTTGGTTGGTTGCTACGTCTCTCTTAAGAACAAATGTTTCAAAAGATGTTATAATAATCATTTCTACATTTTTTTACAAATTTCCTTTATTATTGAGACACTTTTAATATTGTTCAATACATAATTTACTTAAGTGAGTTATTTTCTAAAACTAAATTAAAATTTCTGTTCTATATATAATATTGACATTTACGAATTGGAAAGAAAATATAAATATTGTACTTTTCTTGGATTCTTTTTCTTTCCGACATAAATATATTAAGAGTGGAAATAATATTCTCTTAATTATAAATTTATTCGTCTTTTTGGGTAGCATGGTGGTACTTTACGCGTTAATATCACGTAACTACTTTTATTAACATAGTTGTTTGAGGTTATATGTTTGTTATATCCTGGATATGGCGCAAGTAAATAAATGAGAGTAACAATGAGAGCTACTCAAACATAATTCTTTAAGAGCAAATACAATTCTGTACGCAGTAATTTTCATTCTAAAAAATTAGTTAAACTGAAAGTGTCAAATCCAATAAACGACTATGCTTAATGTATAATAATTATTATTTTGAGTCGAAATACTGTGAATCAAGAAGATACATATTTATATTGTTTAACAGTTTACAACTGAACAACAGAAATAGCAATGATTTTATTGTAATCTTACTTCAGGAATGCAAAAGCATTACATTATAGTGTAGGAACAATTCACATACGGCCTTAGATAACACAGAACAAAGTACTGTATGTTAATATGATCATGATTTGAGCAAATTTTATTGTCATTTTGGGAAGTTGTTTTCATTGGAATTCATTATATTTTGTCGTTATCAGGCAAACAATGCTGAAGCAGCATCCATAGAATGAATTATCTATGACATACATTTTTAAACTTTCTTGAACGATTTGTTTAACACGCAACCAAAAACTAATATTAGTGCAGAAAGTGAAATACACACAGAATAACCATATATTCCAGTGCCTAATCGAATAGAAGTACACATTACTATGGAAAATTTAAAGAATATCGAAACTTCCGGACGTAGATGGAATACTAGCTGAGTTCATTCTAGCCGGAGGGAAAATTCTGGAACAAGATTCATGAACTCATTCTTCTTACCTGGCACAAATAGGAATTGCCAGAAGACTGTAAAGAAAAAAATCATTGTACCAATTCAAAAGAAAGGCGACAAAACCAATTGAAATAATTATCGACAACTTTCCTTCTGTTAATATCTTATAAATTACTGCAAACATTTTATTAGTAGGATTGACCACATACGCAGATGAAATTGTTACAGAATATTAGTGCCGATTTACACAAGATCGATCGAATGTCGACCAGATACTTATCAGTCGTCAAATACTCGGAATACAGTGGGAAAACTTTATCCAGGTACATTAATTATGTAAGCCTTACTACTCAGTTAACAAAGAAATATTGTATATCATCCTTACAGAATTCGGAATACGGTAAAAGATGGTTACATTAATTAACATATGTTTAAATGAATCCCGAAGTAATGCCCGAGTTGGAAAATTCTTGTCCACGATTGTTCGGGTGGAGAATGGCCTGAAGCAAAGAGATGTGTTGTCAATATTATTATTATGCAACTTTGTCCTGGAATAGAGAAAATAAAAAATAGCAACCAGGATCTAGAGCTGAATGGTATTCACCAGGGTAAGGCTTGTGCAGATGAAGTGAATTTAATAGGTAATTATAGAAGAACAAAAAAAATTCAGAGGTCATATTAAATACTTGGAAAGATTTGTGATTTAGACATATATGCAGAGAAAACTAAATACATGGAAGTCCGTCCAGATGGTATTACTACAAGTTATGAGTGTATTAAAATACCAAACAAATAGAAATAGAAATGTAAGGGAAAAACTCTCTCTACTTGGTTAAGGATATGAACCAATTGAAAGTTTTTTGAACGTGGCATTAAATTTCCAAGTTATATTGTCCATAGAGTTGGTTAGTTATTTTTTTTAAATGTGAACAACCTGGTGTGATCGGTTGCAACTTCACAAGATTTTATAAATATTTTGGACGAGTTCTTTTGTTTCGCTTAGATAAAATACCCTACATTCAGGGATATTCAGGGATGTTTAAAATTTTGTTATATACTGCGATGGATAGAAAATGATTATGAGTTTTGAATGACACATTAATTTTGTTATATGCTATTTTATACTTGTTGTACAATATTGAGTATGTTATTATTTGTTAACCTAAGAACATATACTTGAATTTTAATTTTAGGGCACGCAATGAATCAATTTATATTTAGTTATGAAAATTATATATATACTAATTTACAGCTTGGTGGTGGTTTGTTGTATGAGACATTACAAGAGGTGTCGAGACGCTTAAATGAAGAAAAACTAAAGGAAGTCGTAAGTATTCAACTACCTTTGTAATTCCTTAGCAATGTTTATATGCTCTCTTAAAGATTACATAGAATGATTTTGATGTTGTAAAAAAAGAATATGATTTGTTATTACCTTACTTAAGCGAAATAAGTAATAAAATTTTTAGGAGAAGAATGGTCTTCTATGTATGTAAATATCTGGTATTTTGTTTTCTAACACAGGTTTCCAATACTGTATTGCCATGCAAATTGAATTGATTAACTTTACTTATATAATATAAAAGTAATAACCTCTTACTTGTATATAAGTAATAACAAGTGATAACCTCCGATCTTCTTCGATTCAAACGACAATGATTGGTACCTTCCAGAGTTAGTTTCTCAAAGAAACAAAACTGCGTTTGCAAAAGTCTATGGATTTTAGCTGCTACATAACAGAGGAAATGTGTTATAGGTTTGAGAAATTCAATAAATACTTGGAGAAGAGCACGTGTTTGCCTCTCCCATGAATGCGTAACTATTTGTCTTATAATAAAACATGCACAGAACAATCGACTTGAAGAAGAAGAACTGCCTACTATTGGTGATAGATTACATAGGGTTTCAAACGAAAACCGCCTGAAAGTTGTTTCGTTTCGATAGGTGAATTTAACAATTATTCACTCGCTGATTCCGAAAATGAATTCCATTTTTTATGTCAATGCAAATTGACTTTCAAAATTCAACCTAATATCACATAATCAGTATGTATATTTTATACATATGAACAAATATAAGAAGGAACTATACATATGTCTCTACGGAAATGTACAACTGAATTAATGTAAATTCATTGACATACAAAAGTATTTTTATTCTAGGTAGATTTCCAGATATCAGGTAAATATGTAAGACAAACAGTTACATTTCAGTTGCCTTTCATTCGCTTTTTTCTGTACGTTTTAGAACGTTTCTGACGCTTTTCTTCCGTTGTTTGTCTTTTTATGCTCCAGCTATAATTCGCTGTCATGATTACACTCCACCTACGTTTTTATATATTCTCCACATCTTTTATATCCCATTAAATTATCCCATGTTGCTTTTCAATTACTTGTCCAGATGTCAGTGCAATGCTGAACATTCACACTCTAAGTTCACTCGTTGCCCTATTGTCCCACTCGAATGGCAAATTCGTATCCAGATATTGTCCTTGTAAAATGCCCAAAGTCTTGAAACCACCACACACTTCTCACCCATGTTCTCGATATTTAATTTTCTTTATAATTAATTTAATCGTTTCTTTCATTGAAGGCAATAGATACAGGTGTTTACGTCTTTTCGTTGTGTGAAAGGACGCATTTTAAACTGTTATGTTCGAATCAACAGTTTCCAGCTAGTGAAAAATAGAGAAAAACCTGACATTATTAAACAAATCCAACACATCATAACACTAGGCAAGAGATTTTGGTATGAAGGAGGGTGAAAATTGTCATTCTCTTTCTACACCGAGCAAATGTTGCAGAGGCCAGAATGTTGCTTTTGTGAAGCCTAGAGCTAAGAACGTCTGCTGACTCCTTCGACAGATTTAAGTCCAGAACTAAATTGTTGAGATTCTTTTGTTTAAGACTATAGGCGGAGAATAACCATTATGCGGTTCTAAGTTGTAGCTTCGCGAAATATAATCATTAACACACTGTAGCAGTGATGAAGGTTTCGAGATAGGAATGTCTGGACTATGATCCACAAGCCCTATAACTGATTAAATATTTGAGTAAACTACCTTCTTATTTCTAGCATTGAAGCCAACAGTTTCACAACTGCAGAAGTAAAAAATGTCAGTATGACTTATTGGTCCCTACAAACCATAGGAATTCTAAACGGCATAGAGCACTGCTTTCCTTAATATAATTTTTCAAAGATTCAACCAAAAACGTCACATTTTGCGCGGAATCTATGGTTTTGGTTGAACACCAAATTTTATATGAATAGACCCTAACAGCACAGGATGTGCTAGGCATTTGCCATTTAGATGTCCCAGCTACGCTTTAGGTACCCGACACTTGGCACATAAGATATCTATGTGCTAAGTATGTACTGCAGCTACCTACGCTTTTAGGTACTTGTTACACCTAAATGATATTTGCAATTATGCACTACACATATGACACATTTATATACCTGGCTCAGTTTCGCACTGTAACAGTCGTTTCTTTTTATGTCGTCACTTGAGATATAAATATGTCATGTTCTAGGTGCGTCATTTCGGAACATATTGTTTCAGATATTCTAACAGCACAAGATGCGCTAGGCTTTCGCCATTTAGGTGTTCTAAATTAATCTCCCGCATTTGATGCATTTGTTGCTTCTTTTTCTAAGCGATTGTGTACTAGAAGCAACAAACGCAACAAATTTATTAAATGACAACTGTCGTCGATCATTTGAAAGTGAATATGGAATAACCATTAAATGAAGTAAGTAGACGCTCGTCACTTTTTATAAAATTACATGGCGAGTAGATTTTATCTGTTCTCAACTGTTATCGTCGAATATATGCGGTTAAAAGAGCACTCGGATTAGCCAAATTCAAAACACCTCAACACTTTATCCCTCCAAAAGCGACATTGTTTTCATCGCCTTCTTGGCCAAGTCGGTAGAGTACGCGGCTAGTAATCCAAAGGTTGGTGGTTCGGGCCCGCCATGAGCACTTGTTTTTTTTTTTTTACTTTTTAAAGTGTGTTCTGGACTCACCTTAATGTAAACACATTACGCATATACGCGATTTAACATATTTTGGTAATGCAATTTTGTGGTTTATTGACGCTTACGGCATGGGAAACATACCTAGAACATACTATTCATGTTCCCCAGGCACATGTCAGGCATGTTTACTTAGGGGCGGTCATAGACTGTGTCTATCACTTGCTACCCATGTGATTTTTCTCTCAGAGGTACATAAGGGACATACTACACACATATCCATTAACTTGAGGGAACATGATAGGCATATGCCTGCTATGTGATTGTGCTGTTAGGTTAAGGACAATATTCATTTTAAACAAATTCCGAAGAATATTGTCATTCTCTCATAGGAACAAATTAACCGAAATTATAAAAAAAAACACATTCGAGCTATATGTACAAACACGACGTGACATTTTTTCTTGTGTATGGCACAGTAACATAGGATCACAGAAGAAGCATATGCATCTAAAATCCTACGCAAGTTGATTTGTTCATACATAAATTGAAAAAAAATATCGATATATGACCTACAAAAGATTATTTACCAATGATTGTCTGGGACATTTTTGTGCATGTTATGCAATTTAATTTATACATAAAAATAAATGTCAATTATATAGACTTAATTTATAACAAATTTTCTTTCCTCATAACTACATCAGGTGCATAATTGCTTAGACACACTGCTACTATCTAGGGAGCGCTTGATTAATTACAGAAACAGAAACTGTTAGGCAACAGAGAAACAGAAACTGTTAGGCTCGAGCATCATCAATGAATTGATGGTAATTGTAGGGCGATAGGAGAAAACCAATGCCAGATTCTTAATGAGTGAACTCAAAAACATGTAAACTATGTGAAAATTTCAAAATAACAATACCCATGCGGACCAGTGTAATTAATCATCAGGAAGAGCAGGTTGTCGTTACAACTTATATACCAATAAAATGCATTAAGTAAAGATGCATACCAAATTCGCATGACTTATTCCTAAAATGATATGGAATATTGCACCCTTTGAAAACCCTTATCATATTGTTTTGATTGAACTGTTATGTATGACTTATTTTCCACTGAATTGAGGAGTTCGATGCTATAATGGCATTTGTCTGGAACATGGAGGAATATGGTGTTGAAATTTAACTAGTGTTATTTTCTTACATAAAACAATGTAATATGCAGCATTTTAGTCCGATATTGAATTAAAATGTTACCAGGAACCTAAACAGGCATAGCGAAAGCCACACATGTGTTTGATGCTAAAAGGGAGTAAAATCGCTTAAGCACTTATTACAACAAACTCTTCAATTTTAAAATCACTTTTAAATATAAATGTAAATTTTGCGTAAAGAACATAGCATATCACATAGGAAAAGCGCAACAACACAACAGCGTACAAGTGCCAATTAGATGAATGTCATTAAGAATTTTTTTGTAACAATGGAAGAAGCATTGTTGTACCTACGTACTTACTATTAACTTACTTAGGGTGTTTTGAGGGATCAGCTTCTGAAAGGTTCATAAAAGAAAAATATGATGCTTCCTATGCCAATGAAATAAAAACGGTAGTTTCCTGTACAACCGTAAATAGTGTAAGCGCTTTTATGCTTGAAAATATTCTCCTTAATACTAAATATATTATTTCAGCGAGTACTTTGTCTGTCTATACGTTTCATATCGTCTGTTTTTTACAGTAAATGACCTTTGGAAGGCCTCGAAGTAGGAGCGGATTATAATGTTCATAGTATTTCGGAAATAACGTATCTTGTGAGGAAAACTCAGATTTATTGCAATGTTCCATACCAGGCATAGATGAATGCAGCATGGAATTCTTAATTGTCAACGCCATGTTGTTTTTTAAAAAGAAATTTAATCATCATCTGTATGTAACATGTACCCATACAAATAACAACAAATTATATCCAAATGCTTATCAAACAATTTGGTTAAATGGCATCTAGCGACATCTGTAAATTAAAGATTGATCGAAAAGTTTTTTCATTAAATATAAAACCTTGAACTTAACAATCATAATATATACTATTATAACATTTATTATTAAGAGAAACGAAATTTTTTTTTCTTTTAGGCATATTTATTCTGGAAAGGTAACATATTATTAAGGAATATGTCATTATATTAAAACATCCAAATGCTTTTTTTCAGGAGAGTAGCTATGATGCACAATTGAATGCTTTGAATTTTGCATATGGTGCAGAAACAGTAGAACAGTTGATAAGCCTTGCTCTTACTGGCAACTATAAAAGTGTAAGTAGTGAAATTAGGTTATGTTGTAAGATAATGTAGAGTATTCATTAATAACTATCCTTTTTAATACTATTTGATATATGAAGACCTTGTAGAATGTGTCATTAAGCTTTCAGGATGTATTTCAAAATTACAATTTACATCGCGAGATAATTAGAATTAATACCATTTTCTTATACAAAAGAAATCTTAATTGAGTTATTACTTAGCTGGATAAATGTATTATAATACAACAATCTCAATAAAAAAAACGGTAAATGCAAATGGAACAACAAATGATACAATAAGTTCATTGTGAAAATGTTTTGCTTCAAAGATATTTAAACTGACTAATGTAGACAAATAAGAATTTAAAAGGCATAAATTTTAGATTATTATAAAAATACATTTCTCAGAAATTACCTTCCAGTTCTTTAGGTAGCGTACAGTTATTGCACTTGGTTCTAGTATGTATTGTTATAATGAATGATGAAAATTTAGTTACTGTGTGACTAGTATAATGATTATCTAAAACTTTCAGAACTTTTCTCTTTTAGTATGGACGAGAATCGGTAATGAGAATGTTATTAATAAATCAGTAAAAATCAATTTCAAGTTCGGAATGTAATCCAACTTATTAAGTAACAGTGCATTGCTGTTTGAAATTATTTTGTAAATAGCTTATTATTTGTAATATATTGGTTTCAAAGTGATGTTTTTGATTCAAGGTTTTCTAGGAAATAATCATTTTAATCTTATATTATCAACTTCAGAGATATGGGTTTAGTGTTGAAGGAAAAATAAATCTTACATCTGTTGAAAAAATATATATTAAATTCACATTATTTAATTTCTCAGACAACAGGTGATGTTGTAGTACATATTTGACAAATGATAATAATGATTTCATATTGTGCCCTACCAAATGCGGTATGGTATACCTCTGAAGTGAATAATCTCAAATCTCAAAGTTTATATCGGAGACAAGTGCTGGAAATAATAAATCGTATATATATACCTGAGACATATAGGAAAGTTAAAACTTTTCTTCTAGAAAAATAACTCAAAGCTAAATATTCAAGTGAGGAACACTCTATACCTTTTACATACCGTAAAATTAAGTTGTTTTTCAACTGAAGAATAGTAACCATTCTAAATTCAAACTAACAACGAAATGGTATTTCGTTGTATCATTTTCTTGTAATAAACTTGTAATTTTTAGGGGCGATACTTGATTTTTATATGCAGTAGCCTTCTATTCCGATAGAAGAAGAAGATGATGTAAATATTTTTCTAATATATGTAATGGAATGTTTTTGGTATCTATAACAACGAATTACTTGCTGATTCTTGTTGTAAAGACGTAAGATATACTGTTATAAGTCGCTTCACGTTAAATATTTAAAATATTTGGAATAAACGACATATTACGTGAAAAGTAAGTGAATTATTTGATTTATTCATAGTGGCTCTATAATATTTTAAGGATCAGGAAGAAAATGTTGCTATATATATTAATGGTGCCGAAACACCGAAACACCAGGAATTGTGATAAAGATTAGAAGGATAGTATAACTATTTCACCATTGAACTTAACGGAAATTATTGTATACTGCGAAGAAGTGGAACTAAAATAAATAGACATATTAAGTTGAGTGCTCCAGAAAGCGAAGTCAATGAAGATACCGAAGCTGGAAGGAATATATCTGGAAATATAGTGGAACTTATGAAACAGCATTCAACCAGTTTCAACATCAATTGTATAATAAGTTCGATGAGTTCCACCAACGTATCGACAACACATTGGATCAGTTTCATCATCAATTGGATAATAAGTTTGATCAGTTTCAACAGCAAAATGCTATCATTTTTGATCAGCTGCTACAACATTTGAATCAGCAAATCAGCGTAAAATTTGAACAGAATGAACGTAAGGTAGAAGAAATATTGAGTAGGTTCACGTAAGTACTGGATACGGTGGAAATCATTGAAATTCTTGTCAATTAACATAATAACCAAAGCAAGGAGTTACATTAAGATTTGTCAGTTCCCGAAGAAGTTTCATCACAAGTCAACATGAATGCGTTATGTGAACCTGCACCTTCTATAGAAACTGCAGAGAATATAGATCCTAAATTTTCATCGACGAAGAAATATGACATTATTGATTTAATGTACAAATGGAATTAGCTGAAGATTCGCAAAAGCGAACTCCGGTATTGGTTGGGTCATTTATCCTGACTTCTCTCTTCATTCGAATATATTTAATTGCTTTACCGATGTTGTGTGTAACGAAGATTTTGGTATGTATCAATGTGCGAAAAGTTATCATCATTTTCGTCTCGTGAACGATATTGACTGCTTGTATTTACGACTTGTATTGACTGCTTGTATTGACTGCTTGTAAGTTCAACATGATATTAATCCTGAAGATGAAGTAATGGTAATAGAATCATTTAGTGACATGCACAATACTTTGGTTCATGTATCATGAAGAAAATTGATTCCAGTATTCGTGAAATTCAGAAAGAACACGTGTGTTCCCACCAAAGTTTGTAGTGATTGGCAGATTGAAAAAATGAAATGAAATGAAATCTTTGAGTTTTACGTCCCACGGTTATGCCGGTGAGGCTAAAGGAGACGGTGATGATGAATAATGAGTGAAATGGTGGAATGAAGAAAGTGGGAGGAAACGGGAGAACCCCGAGAAAACCCACGCACATGGTGTTTGTCCACCACAAAGTTCACTTGGTGGGGGCTGGGATCGAACCCGGGACCCCAAGCACCAGAGGTGAACGCTCTACCACTGAGCCACCGCGGCCCCGATTGGCAGATTGAGTTGAATCTTTTAAATTGTTCATTCAACAAAAAGACCAAAATGATGTTAGTAGACAATCCGATGATGCTTGTACACAACGTGATGCAGTAAGTTGCTTTTAATCATCCAGGCGTGACATTGCAAAATTTTGAAAATCCATCAATGGTGCAATACAGTACTATCCTGAACCAAACAAACATTTATCGAAACCAACTCTGATACATTCATGTGAGATTAAAGTGCGATCCTAATGTGCAAGGTGATGTTAAATACACGTGTACCGATAATGTAACCGAACCTAATTACAGTAGAAACAGAAACTGTGGTAGGACAGATTACAGTGAATATTGTAGAAATAATATGTACAGACACTACATCTCGCCATCAGTAAATGAATGAGAACTGAACCTAATTTTACCGGTAAGATAACCAAACCTAACCTTAGTAATACAGTAATAACCTGAACCTAATCCTAGTGTAGTATGATTACGTACACCTAAGAGGAATGCAAGCATTAGATCTAATTTTGTTCGAATTATATTTCGTAGAAATCTCATAGATGGCGAAAATTCTCAAAGTAAGAAATGAAGAACTTTAGAAGTAAATAACACGCAGTACTGTATTCCTGATTATGACTTTCAATGCAACTTAAACGATTTCATTGGTTATGTAACTTGAGCTAAAGTTACGTGGTCCAAGAAAACCGTACTCAATTGATTTTTGCTCTATTTCATAATGATTTTGTTTGTTATTTGCACCTTATTTGAATTCTATAACGACAATTTAATGAATCCACGAATGGAAATATTCTTCTTTTTATGATTTTGATAAGAAGTTAATTATTATTATATTTTCTGATTATTATCGATATTTCAATCTTAATCTGTATTTTGTTTAGCTATATCTTATATTCGATCCTTTTACGTTCAAAGAAAAACTGTATGAATATTACATACATCTTTTTCAAAACATTCTTCATTATGCCCAAATAAATAATTATTAAATTGTAACAAGCATTTAATGGAACAGAAAAAAGGACTTAAAATCGATTTACTTGTAAATCAAATTTCGTACGTGCCTCATCGTCGTTGAAACATATAAATGAATGAAGACAGTAATAAAATTTAAAATAAATATGACAACGACATTGTTATAAAATTAAATATGATATATATGCATATGTATATAAATTGTAATTTTCAAGTATACGGGGAGCATTAGAAAACTCGAATTATTAACATATAAAAGTTAACGGTCCAGGAATCTTTTTATTTTAATTGGTAGCACAAATGCAAGTAAAGTCAGTATGTTCATTGCGCCATATCAAAAGAAATGTGGGCATTTCGTTATATCATTTTCTTGTAATAAGCTTGTAATTTTCTTTCGGCGATACTTGATTTTATATGCTTTAGCCTGCTATTCCGATAGAAGAAGAAGATGTACATATTTTTGTAATATAGGTAATGAAATATTTCTGTATCCATGACAACGAATTACTTGTTGATTCTTCTGATAAAGACATAAGATATACTGTTATAGGTCGCTTCACGTTAAATATTTAAAATATTTGGAATAAACGACATATTACGTAAAAAGTAAGTGAATTATTTGATTTTTTCATAGTGGCTGAATAACATTTTAAGGATCAGGAAAAGAATGTTGTTATAACTACTTCATTTCTTCTTTTGTATTAGAAGGATTTGACTGATGCCTTTTACCCAAAATAGTAGTGAATACCAAAGTAAACTGCCAACGAAATGCATAGTCAATGTTATTTATGGTAAAATTACGTAGCTTTAAAATCAACTATAAAGAAAAAATATAAAAAATAATGTTTCATCTGGAAAGTATTATAGATTTTGTCAACATAAAATTCGGTTAGCAAGGTGTTAGAAATAAAACTATATTCGTACGTGGAAGAGCTAAAACTTGAGTATGAGAATACCGTAAAAGAATCATAAACCAAATATCCTAGGCAACCAAAGCTCAAAAGTCATCATTATCTCTTCCACAAAATTCAAGACGATGAAATGTTTAGTCATTATTTACCTTGTTTCTATTATAGTTGTCTTGTTCTTAATTAAATGTTGTACGCTTGGGGATTAATCTGTGCTCAATAACAACTTTAAGAAAAAATAAATGCCGTCAAAAGGAAGGTAAAAATAGGTGTGTGTGTGTGTGTATGTGTGTGTGTGTGTGTGTGCATTGTCTAAAATACGAAATATTCAAATATTATGGACGGTAATTGAATATATATATATATATATTTTACTACTATAAGTTACTAATATCGGTTCATAACATTGTCTAATATGTTACTTGATTTTACACTATGATGTTGCCATTAGAGAGAGCTGTATACCTTGGAATCTGAGAAAATTTCACAAGAAAACTTTAATGTAAATGAACATTGCTTTGCGTACTTGAAAAAAATCTTCTCTACATGATCTTCATTCTATCCTCACTATACTGATTATTTCAGGAAGAACGTTTCAATTAGAACACAATTTTCATATCACATAATTTAAGCAATCATTTAGTTGCAAAAATAATGGCAACTACGAAGTTAATGTTAGGAAGGAAACAATGATAGATAAACATGATCATGACATATTATTGTAATAGTCTTCATAGGTTTCCTGCAATTATTGGCATTCACTTGCCACAACTGAGAAGCCTCTATGCTTCACGGTTTCCAGCTAACCTATCTTCTTCCACATGTGACTTTCTATTTCGATATAATTCGCCAATTGTAGGCTCCTTCGCCCTCTCTCTTTCATATCACAACATCCTCTAGAAGGTGCCTTACGAAATAGTTTATTTTCCTTTGGCACTGTCAGAAAACCGATTATCATTCCAATAACATATACTATTGTTTTCTTCCGCCACTGAGTTTGTAACACCTTCTCATTTGTTTCCAGCTCGATGAAGTTAATTCTACAGATTCCTATTCACATTCACATTGCGAAAGCTTCCAATTGTATTTAATCATTTTTGCGTAATTTACATATTTCTGCTCCATTCTACACCATACTCTACACGTACTATGAGTCTCTCTCTTCTACTCAACTCTTAATTAAATTTCTCACAAAATAATTTTTTGTTATTCCTAAAGGCACCATTCGCCATTCAAACATTTCCTTTAATTTCACTATTTCTTTTGTCTTCTAAATAAATAATAGTTAATCGATTCCATAATTTATTTTCTCTAATATACATTGCATTAAACTGTAAAAAACAGTTATTGTATTTTCTAATTCACAACATAACTGAAAAATATTTTCCAAAAAATAACATTTTTCATTTGTATAACATAGTTTGGATTATTTCAGTTAAACGACTGGTTTACAAAGCAAAATGAATGTTATAAGACCGTTCATGCAACTTTTTTATTCTTTAAAAGTATTCTTAAAATTTAAATAATTTTATGTGCAGCTCTTCGCCCATTCCTAAACACTAATGACCTAGAACTCACCGCGAGGAGTTGGCTGCAGTTTGAGTTCCACCCACACCCTTCCCAACCAACAATCCAATGCAGGTGTGTTTTTACATATTTTAGTTAATCCTCGATTTCGTGGGTTTTTCCACTTGTTTTGCCAATGGTGATTCACTTTAAAATGAGATTTTTGGCTGGAATGTGGCATAGTAGCTCTGGATTGCAGAGTTGCCCTGATATATTCATCTCTTGACTGAGCGCCGAATACTTTGCCAGCTGTTTCTGTTACCAGTATTACATGTATCTCGACAGCTTGTGTGTGGCAAGGGAACCCTCTTACAACTTCCCAATCTGGCATCATGCCACCCTGTATCAGGAGTCTGATTTCATCATCATTGATTCGGCGCAACAATGGATGAGAAGATACTTTGCAGGCCGACCAGTCAATCATTTCACTACAATCTTTAGCACCAAAATTGAGTTTGAGTGGGATTAAGTACCTGATTGTCTTTCCTTTAGTTTTTGCCTCTTTTGCCTTTATTTTTCGTCTAAGAGTAAGTTCTCTAATATTTTTGTTTTTGTCCGTTATCATAGCCAAGAGCAAGTTTTCTGGATAGGCGTTTCTCTCAAATATAGGCTCTACCACTTGCCGAAGAGTTTCAGGATGGTATCTTGTTGTAGCAATTGCTTCAAAATGAAGTTTCAAACCATAAGAATAAGAATGGCTTGTTTTGGTTTTAAACCACAAAAGTACGTACTAACGCAATATAAAAATGTATCAATTCTTTAAGACTTTCTGAGGTATTTTCAGCACTGATGTACACCCTAATTATTCTGTTTGCTGTTGTCAGTCATCTTGAGTGCAACATAACGCCAGTGTCTCGATAGGACAAATCTTTTGGACATTCCTATGCATTTGCTGATCTTGAAATATCCAAAAGGTACTGCTGGTCTTTGCTGAGAATTGACGGCCTACTTCAGGGATTATGCAGTCAACTTTTTCAAATTCAACTACAAATAATCTTTCACAGTCATTAAGCATTTCACCAATCGGCCCACTAAAGGTTTTAGGAAATGTTGTTACCCAATCAACGTGTTGAAATAGGTGGCGGAGAGGCAACTCATTAAAATGGAGAAGACATACAAAACACTGCAACGGTCTACCTACATGAAGTTCAATTTGCCAAATTACACCATTCCTCCATCCTGTAGTGGTCCACCACCGAATTACGCCAATAGTACCATCACAACCAACAATATCTAGTTCGTCCAAAGAAATGTCAACTTCAGTCAAGTAGAAAATTGTGCTGGAAGCGAAATCAGTAGAAGATCCCGATAATGGAAAACGTGGCTAATATATGTCGACCCAGTTTCTTGAATGATAGTGTAGTGCTCCTTTTTTGAAGTCTACGGAATAACTTAGAATCACGTTCTTCAACTACCAAGGTACCATCTTTGCACCCGTCAAAGTATACACCACGAAGCAAAGTATCAGGTTTACACTGCTCCTGATATGTATTTTCTCTCTGTGTACTTTATTTTTATCGACCACGTGAAAATAGTTCTTGTCTGTCAGCATTCAAATATCTTGTAGAACCCTGGAAGCAATTGCAGCAGAAGCATGGTCAGATACATCAAACCTATCACTATTTAGTGCCGTTGTCTTGAGTTTTATTCTCATTTGCTATTCTGGCGAAGTTTTGGTGGGAATATTTGGCACGAACTCATCATTTTCACTTTCAAAGAACTCGAAATTGCCCGAACAGTCTTGTTGATGTCTTAGCTGAAACAATCTGTAATTTCGTTTTCAAAAATGGTTGTTGAACTCGAAGGCGTATCATTAAAAACACGTTTATGTTTGCAGTTTCTTCTTTTCAGTCTTGAAAGTTAGCCTTTTCGTTTCTTGAAGATCTATTGATGCAATTTTGTCCAAACCACACTTCCTTTGAAAACAGATAAATCGTAACTCAAGGGCAGGTATCTTCCTAGACTTTTCACACGTGCACTTGATAGAAATTAAAGATTCACACAAATCTTCTGTCTTTTCAATGCACAGTTCAAAATAATAGGGCATTTGCATGTTGCCACATCAAATAACGACAATGATCTTTGCTTGAAGTCTGCAATCTTCTTTGCAAATGTTGGTTTGTTAAAATCACGACCGTACGACTTTCTCATATTATAGTAACTCTCATGATACGCAACAACAAGCTGCACGATCCTGAACTCAGTAACGGTAGGAGTGGACGCTCTATAATAAATGATTTTTTTTTCTTGCTATTATCCCACAAATTTTGAAAAGCTCAATTTTGCAACGTTTGATTTTGGGTATAATTCTAGCCTTTCTTGAAAACAAAACCGAAGTACATCTTCATATGTAGGCAGTTTAGTTAGTAGCAAATCTATGGGATGACCAAAAAGAGGACACTTAAAGTTTTCCTTCCTAATCGTCTTCGAACCTTCCATTCTAGCGCTAAGAAATATCACCGCACGGAATGCAACAAAAATACTAGCGCTATAATTCAAGATTAAAAACAACAACTAATACAAATGTAATAACACAGATAACACTGAAGAGGACTTTTGCACAACGCCACATTTAATCACTAAGTGAGGAAATGACGATGACGGGACGCAGATGGAATGAGTGTCAAAACTTGCAGCGTTCAGCATTCAGTAACAATGCTCCAACACTCTCAAAGTCAAGCTATATTGCAGAAGGTGAGGGGAAGTGGGATTAAATCCAGTAAATTATCGGACTGCGGTGAACTATCTCCCTGTCAATCTGCTTGTTTTTAACCCAACCCTTTAACTCATATGTACAAATTTACCCCAGACATTAAGTATGAAAAAAGACATTTTTTGTAAAAACAATTTTTAGTAAAGTTGTGCAATTGGTAAACATAAAACATAACAACACACTGTAACTCTTTTTATACTGTACTACAATTTGTATTAAAGGAAAAATCCTGGAATCGATTAAATACTATTTTTTTTATAAGAAACGAAATTAAAAATCACACGATTTTCGTTATTTTCGGTAAACTTTAACTGCGATGAGCGAACGGAATATGTTAACCGATTTAAATATTATTTTTTTTCTAACCAGTACCAAAGGCAACTTTTCCAAGATATAGCGACTTAAAAAAATAAAAAGTTTTTTTTCGTTCCACCATATTGAATATACCTCTTCTTAAACATTAAGATGTCCAAAAAAGTTAAGAGAATATAAAGTTCAAACAGAATGCATGAATTATCTGTAACATGAAAAAAAATGCATTCCTCGGGATAGTAAATTTTGCAAAGTGGAACGGAATGTACGAGAAAGTCCCTAACGTAGTATTTCATTGACATATTAATACTTTAAAAGCTGTAAAACTTTGCAAACTAACAAACTATACCATATTTGCTAGTACATGTGACAAAAGAAATAACACAATGCTACACTAAATAGGAAACATGTTTTATAATATTTTCCACAAAATATAATATTAAAAAGTCGCTTTAGTACATATAGGCTAAAGCAGGAGGGTAGCAAACGCATATTTCATAGCATATTTTCGTTTCTGTTAACAAATCGGTTTGTAAAATTTCAAATCTCTTCAAGCAGAAATTTTGTAAATGTTCGTCTTACACATCAAGTAGCTATAAAAATGCACTATCATCGTTTAGGATCATATTTTCAGATCCTGGCTTTTAAGGTTTTACGTTTCTTCGCAGATCTTTCTTAACATTGTAAAATAAATCAAAGTGTAATATATATCAACTAAAATCAATAGTAAGAAGGTTCTTTATATTTTTTCCAATAATAACGTATACTTATAAACTTGTATCCGAAACTAAATATACTAATTGTTGTAACTAATGTAGCGAGTTTTAACTATTTGACAGAATAAACAATTTTGATTTTGTTTATATCTCTTTGTTTCGCCATACCTCTCAAAAAATTCCTAAATGTTACAGAAATTTTATATAATAATTTCTTGTATATTTCTAAATAATATTTTTAAAATGCTGTTAGAATTTGACAAAAATAGGAATGTAAAAGGGAATGTATAATTTCTATCTAGCAAGTTTTGACATATATAGAATCACTGTATAATAGGAAAGTTCCCATAAAACGACTTAAATTGAATAAAACGTAGCTGATACTTTGTTTGGTGAGTCTTAATCATCCGACTGCTTAAGGTGAAAACATTCAAGGGTAAGTTGATGAAATATGTAAGTGCATCAAATTTCCAATATTTTTGTTTAAGATAATGTAAAGAAAATTTCCTTTTTTAACTTACCAAAAATATATTCAATTTTGATGAAATATCTCATTTACTTTCTCTTATACTTCCCAATGACCACCTGCATTTGAGTAAACTCTGTTGAGCATTTAGTGTTAATTCTCAATGAAAGAAAATATGTGTCCCCGATAATCGTTTATAACATTATACCGTATATTTCTCTTAATGATTCACTTTGTATCCTTTCAAAAACATAAAAGTATGAATATTGGATATATCTTGTTTATCGACCAAAAACTGTGCTAACCTTTATCACTTTCGTAAAAACAGATTCGGCAATAAAGAAGTATAAGATATACCTACATGAAGCTTCCCCTCTTTCCCAAGACTTAGGCGTAGAATCAGTGAAGGGTGAATAAGAAAGTACAGTATATTTCTATCATCTAATATAGGAAATATATCCGTAAACAATTAAATTTCCATAATATATCATGACTGCACCAGGACGTCTCAACTCTTGTCACTAGGTATGGGGTTGAACTCCAATGAACCGAGACCTTATTGTTTCCTGTGAACATTATAGTTTAGCTGTTTTGTCTATTAAGGCAGATTCATGAAGCAAAATATAGTTCGATATCTCTTCAGAAATAGTTCGATCAACAGCCGCTGATGCTAACTGTGACTCCTTAGTTTAGGCGTAGGCTCCTCGTGACGTTACAGAGTTCCAGTTCGTAAGTCAATTTATTTTCACAGACAGGGATAGCAAATACTTAACAATGTTAGGAAACGTTTCACAACCATCATAACTATCATAACTATTATTAGTTAGTCTCAGTTATGAAGGAATCAAATTTAAATAGCAGAACACTATAAAACGTTGCTCTTTATCGTTTCCCGATTTTTTATCCCATCCTAGTACTTAACGACTAAATATATGTTTTTTAAGCAAAGGCAAACAAAGTATCTGTACTGTTATTTTTTAATTGAATATGTATAATGCTGCTTTTCTTACCACACCTTATTAGAAACTGCTATCCCATGTATCAATTTTTCCCAGTATTGTGGTAGTACGTATACTCTTAATTCGTCAAAAGTTCGATTTAGAGTGGACAGAATGGAAGTTCCGTTTACAATCATTCACTTTGAATACTCATTGCACATTACACAAGCCACGCGAGACACGATATCTTTCGGAACATATTATATGACTTAAACATGTAGAACAAAGTTCAGTTCATTTCTGGTGTTGTACGACAATTGCAGGGCTGACAAGGAAGGGTCACACAGTGGCTCCGCGCAGATCCAAACGAGACAACTGTGTTTGTATTTGACATGTTATAACAAGACGAATCCCAAAGTTGTACGTGCCACCGGGCGGAATGTCGTGAGTTAGTACAAATTTTGTAATATAAAAGGTACAAAGCTGGCAGAATAGTTTGAACCGAGTCATTTCTTCGGAAACGGTTATGTAAACGGAAAACTCATACAATATGTATCCTATCATTTTCAAAGGCACACTTTTAGGAGAAAAAAGTTTGCCCGATGGTCCTCGCAGGGTCCCAGACGGGGTCCAACTCAAACTTTTGAAATGACAAGGGAAGTTAAGTACCACATCGTTTGAAAGTGTTGTAAAATGAATGAAAATAGAGCAAGTCCCGACTCTCTACAACAACCCTGTGCAAAATAGTTATGGGTCAAAATGTAAACACAATCTTAATTGCAAAGTCCATGGTCACCCCTGTAAATCGGAAAAGGTGAGACAAATATGAAAACAGGGAAAGAAGTATGACATGATTTTCAAGGTACATTGATTTAAGTGAAAACGTCTTGTCCCATTATCTCTGCAAGGTTCAAGGTGGGGTCCAATTAAAAGATTTCAAATGACAAGAGAAGTTACGTAGCTCATCGTTTCCAAGATCTTGTTAAATGAAAGTAGATGGTGCAAGCCTCGAATTTCTATGACAAACCTGTCCAAAGTTGCAGCTCGTCAAATTGTAAAGAAAGCTTAATTGAAAAACTATGGCCACATTGAATCTAAGATGGTCGATTAAAACTTATGTCATTCACAACTACAAATTTAAACCTCTATTTTTCTCTATTATGTATTTAGAATCAATAGGAAGAGTAAAGGAAAATTGAATTTCGATTCACTTCGAATATTACACTATTTCATTCGGTAGCAACACATATCTCTTTTGTTGTTAATGCGCGTTTGTTACGGTTCTCTCGACATTATTTATTGGAATATAACGAATATGCGATGAACATATAACTTTGACTTCCTTCTCATACTGCTATCAAAAGTTGAATTGCTTATTGTATTTTTTTTTCTAATTTTGTCATAGTTCGTTCATGCATAAAGCATTTGCTGCATTTGTGGGCTCTATTGTAGCGTATTTGTGATGACTGCACTTGTATGTTATTCGTTGGTTTCATCGCAATACTTGAGGCAATACCAAATATACAAATAAAAACATTCATTTGCAAGATTGGCGAGTAGTATCAAACCATGTGTAAGTCATTTCAGTACAACGAGCTACGTCAAACTTCGCTAGTTTGGTCACTGTATTCCAAGAAATAAAATATGTATATACAAACTCATTTTTCACGCTGGCAGCCATATTGGATTACATATTATACTCTTTGATATATTGTCGATATCTACTATTAACCATAAAGGTAAATACCACAGTTCGCTTCTCCAACACAAGTGGTGTACGCTGGACACGCGTTCGATACATAGTTCAGCATTTTGAACTCAAGATGTCGCGTTTTTCAACATTTCGCATATCTTGTTCACATACTAATCAATATTAATACAAATTTGGTTTTCCTAGCTTCAGCAGTTAGGTATGCTTATCCTTTCATATGTGTTTTAAGCGGCCATCTTGGATTCAAGGTCGCGATAAATTTTCAATTATGCTTTTGTTTACATTTTGACCCGCCGCAATTTTGGACAGGGTTGTCGTAGAAAGTGTAGATCGTCTTTCACTTAACAAGAGGTTTCAAAAGATCTGCTACGTCCCTTGTCTTTTAGTTGGACCCCACGTGGGAAGATAGGGATACAATGGGACAAGACGTTTTTACTTAAATCATTGTACCTTGAAAACCATGTCATACTTCTTTTCCTGTTATCTTATTAGTCTTACCTTTTCCGATTTTTAGGGGTGATCATGCACTTTGTAATTAAGATTGTGTTTACATTTTGACCCATAACCATTTTGCACCAAGTTGTTGTAGAGAGTGGAGACTTGCTGCATTTTCTTTCATTTTATAGCAGCTTCTGAACGATGTGCTACTTATCCTTCCTTGCAATTTGAAAATTCTAGTTAGATTCCGTCCGGTACCTTGCTGGATACCCTGATACAATGCTTTTTACCCCAAAATGTTTGTGTTTGAAAATGACAGGATACCGGTTGGCCTTGTTTTCCACTTATTCAACCGTTTCCGAACAAATGACTCGCTTCAGACTATTCTGCCAGGTAACTTTTTGTATTTCTTACATTACAAAACATGTTGTAACTCACAATATTCAGCCCGGTGTCACGAATAATTTTTTTGGGATTCATCTATTTGTAACATAGTAAATGCAAACACAATTGCCTCGTTCGGATCTCAGAAGAGCCACTGATGACTGTTCCTTGTGAGCAAGATCGCTGACATTCGAACGATTGGCAAGATCTTACAAAACGTACACTTTTTCTCATATTCTATTAACATGTAATTTTCTAAATAGCATAGACAGTGATTAATTTATTCAACCCTTTTTAAGTGATTGTATACCCCAACATCTACTTGCTGGAAAGAGTTCGTCCGCTAAAAGCATATATTTGTTAAGAAAAGTTATCATGAAACATGTTTTTGATCGACATTTTTTGTAAACATTTTTAAAAAAGTTGACGAAAATTTGGTGGAACGTTGTAACGCCCCTTCCATCTGGTATCTACAGAAAGCCTCCAGCCTGACAACTATTACTATTCAAAGTAATAATAATAATAATAATAATAATGATAATAATAATAATAATAATAATAATAATAATGACAAGAATAGTAATAATTGTCAACCCGGATGCAATCCGATGATACCTAGTCGATGGGACTTGGGCCAGAAGATTCAGTTCCCCATCGTTCAATTCGTCAGTGTAACATTTAAATAGTTTTCCAATATTTCCAAATACAATAGGAAAATCAAACATATATAGAAAAATAAGTATAATATATTAAATAAATCAAACAAAAAGAAATACAATTTTATATAACAATTTTATTAAACGAAACTAGGATTGTGTATTTACACTATTACGTTAGAATAATGTAGATACACTAACGAAAAAATATAACAAGTAAATATGTAATTGAAAAAAAATACTAATGAAAAATTATAAATGCTTTTAATATGCAATAAATTTCTTTAATTCTCTTGAATTCTATGTAAAATATTAGGTGAATATTATTCCTCAAAAAATAATTATGTTTCTTGAATAAATATTACTTGAAAAATTTAATTTCCTCCTCATTTCAAATACTATTCTCAGTATAATAATTCTATTAATGTTGCATAAATCTGGCTTCATAAAGTAAAGAGAACATTTAACAATTTATTAGCGCGCTTCTAATTTCTTTACAACTTCACTTTACGAAGACACTAACAATATTCAAATTAATGAGACGATTCTCTAGATTCAATTTCAGGAAATTAAGTATATGTCAAATCTCTTAATCTGTAATAAATAATATTACTTTCATTTATAACTCCCAGTCTCTAATCCAGAAGAGTAGAATGACAATGTTGGATACTTCAATTATCAATAAAATATGCCTTATTCACATTTCAAACAACTCTCAATCAATAATATACTTTTTTCATTCATTAATTTTTGGTAAATGTGGAATGAGAATGTTGGAGAAAAATAATTTGCAATCAAGAATTGTAACGATAAAAATACTCTGAAAGCTCAATCTATAACCAATATAAACTGTAAATTCAAAAATAAATAAATTTAATCTGGAAATATATGAAATTTAGTTATTTTATCAAAAAGGCGAAAATTGTCCCCCTGACTACTTAGCACTCCGCGAAACATCAAAAATGAAGACATTTCTGGAATTTAACGCAAGGGTGAAAAGACTTTGAAATTGCATTAGCAATTCGACCTGGGGTGGATATCGAGCTTGACAACCGGACAAACACAAATTTGACAAGTCACAATGACTACTTGAAAATAAGTTGGAAATATCACTCACTTTTAATTGATTCAAATACGTAATTTACCTTCACTTGTGTTTACCTTTCTCTCCATTGGTAATATGGATTCAGTCTGAGCTATTCTAGCAATCGAATAAAATCAAATCGGTAGAAAAACGTCAGTATTCTTATACAACGTAATTCCCCACAAAAATCTTTCCGTGCCTTAGTTTCCTCACAAAAAATATATGAGCATGAAAAACTTATAACTGGTTTTCAAGCAAACGAAACCAGCTAGGGCCCAATAGGAATAACTTTTCACGTGATCGAATCGGACTTTCACTTGGGACAAAAGACCCTTCACTTCACTGCCCTTTAGTTGCACTATTTCTCTGCACAGAACTGAAAGAAAGTAAGAACATAAAGTTATCACGCAAACCACTATCTGTATTAGCAATTCACAACTATTTAACACACTTTCAAAGAAAGCTCTCACACTCTCTTTCATTATCATAACTTAGTAGCCACAAAAAGAGGAAAGAAAAAGAGCCCGTTTGACTTGCCACTAAGTTAGCTTGTGAGAATTGCAAAATCAGCGAATAAAACAGTCCTTTTTTTACTGATCACTTTATAATATATTACTGACATTTCACCAATATGACTTTTTCGACACACGTCGTTAATACACACACCACACTGACAACAAGTACAACGGTGAACCATTCTCCGAAATAGATAACCCCTGTCGAACCGAAAGGAGAATTCTCCCGTCTAAGCTATACGAACAACAAGTAAAGAAGCAGCGAAACTTCCTTTAGCTTGTTGAGTCAGTAAACGTTAACCAGGCCCCCTTTCGCTACTGCTATCATTTCCTCCAGCAGTCTTTCCAACTGCTATTACCTAAATATTCCACATACATTTAAGATTTTTTCTTCCTACTTTTTTAACTTTTTCCTTTTTTTAAAAGAAGAACATATCTAACCAAACCAATGATTTTAACATATAGAATAGTGACTCTTACAAATTATTAGGATTTAATCAATCTATTTTACAGTGTTTTTCTTCTTTTTTAGTTTTGTTACTCTTGTGACGCATCCATATTCGTCGGCCTCATTCCGCACGAAGATGACACGTTGTATACCCCAACATCTACTTGCTGGAAAGAGTTCGTCCGCTAAAAGCAGATATTTGTTAAGAAAAGTTATCATGAGACATGTTTTTAATCGATAAAATAAATGCATCTCTTATTTTTATTGTTCTATCTGCACCGACGGAATCATTGGAAGCATTGCAGAAAATATGCACAAACTTGGCACAAAATCAGTTATGAATATGTTGACGAAATTTGGTGGAACGTCTTAATGTTTTCATGGAGAGTTTGACTCTTCAAGTTCTTTACATCCCTAACCACATGCAGCACCTGATTTCGAAGTGTGGCTAAAAGTACACAATTTTATATCAAAATCGAATATGTTTGTTATATTTATGAAAGAAGGTTATTTTCTTAATACTATAATCTATGAATGATGTAATTTCGAGATTAGGCGAAACGTAATCTCTTTTACTAAATCATTTTAACTGATTCCACCGCAAATAATGGGCTTCATCCTGATTCTATAAACAAATATTCTATAGAATCTATATTTTATATTTTAAGTAATTTACAATAGGAATCTCTATTTATATCTCTAAGTTTCAAATAAGCGATGCATAGTATTCCATTTACTAGATTATTTTGAACGGAGGGATGATTACACCAAAGGGAGTAATAAATATTTAAAGTTTCACTAAAATTGAGTAACTTGTAGAGGCACAAAATCAGATTTATACAGGACAGTCGCTACATTCGTTTCAACTATGTGAACAGGTACATATAGTTTTGTTGACGTAAATGTATTTTTGCATTTTCTTAATGAAAAAACATAGAATATAATTACTTTTGTTAAAGATTATACTTGTATCCTTATATTGTTATGAAAGAAAACAGAAAAAGCAAGAAAAAATATATGATAATGAAAACATCTAAAACTATAATAACACGCGCTTTAACATTCGACGAAATGAGAAAGAAAAAGAACGTGTACTAGGTGAAGCTTAAACAGGGATCAACTACGTGTCAGGTAATAACTTTATCCACTATGTCAGATATGCACATGTCTTACTCCTGCGTTAAAAGTTAAATATTCGTATTTCTTTCATATGCATTTCTATTGCGGAAAAATCTGCAAAACAGTCCAAACGTTTTCTTTGGTTGTTGAAATATCTCCGTTATATGTTACGTCAACTGGTTTATCAAACATAATATATTGTGTTATTTATCATGATACATTGCTTTTAAACTTTTTATAAGTTTAATTAAATTATGAAGTAAACTGATTTTATGTTATCTTCTATTGCTACCATACTGAAAAAGATCCCATGTAAAACATGATTTACTTAAGTATGACAAATAATACTATTATAGTAATGGTATTATATTTATAACCTTTCAGAGGTTTTATATAACGTCTTAATGATCATTTGATAAGATTGAAATTAGAATCTGATGAGATATTTCAATGAAATATTTTCGTTTCCATCTTAGGAAGTGCTTATTCAAAGTAAGAGTGCAAATTTAATTCTTAAAAGAAACTACTTTAAGATCTTGCTCCTTAGCCTTTCTTGGTTAGAAGCTTTGCTCAGTGAGCATAGTTCACTTAATTGCTTAGTGAGTACTTTGAAAGTCGGTTGTATTCTAGGCATCCTTCCTTTTGTTTTAACTGTATAGGCTTGAGGTTTCAAACGGTGTCACTTCATACTAGTTTGCTAAGTAATTCTGTAACTTATGTCGAAAAATTTTAGAGTTTCGTCATAAAAAAAATTCTTCATTTTGCTGAAATGCTGCCCACGACCATCTGTCTTATAATATAAAATCATTCATTCTCAAGGAAGATTTATTTTATTGAATCCTCATATTCTGTTCTCTATAAATATAACAAAGACATTTTTGCTTATATTTTATGGTGTTCAGCTCATATTATGTTGTCTTTATTTGAGTATTAGGTACATATTCAGTGAACAGTCTGTTCAAAATCTATAGCTTTATACGATTATACTACGACCGTACTAAGATTACTATTTAATTCATACGTACTACCAAAATACATTATTGTATATAATGAAATGTATTTCATTTTGGCGGTAACTCTCGTGAAGGTGTAAAGAAGTACTGATTTAAGATTAAACTAGGACCTATTTATATTACTAGTTTAATCTTAAATATTAACTAACATTAATTATTATTAGACTAATTTAAGTACTAGGTAAACTCGTACAAAACATTTATTAAAAGTTTAAATACATATATTTAACCTGAAAACTGAAGTACGTACATTGTGGCAATTGTTTAAGTACATGGGCTCGTATCGTAAATCAAATAATATATACCTATGTCTAATGATTGAAATATATTATACCTCTACTTTGTTAGTACACGCTTTAAGATTCCCGTTTTGAAAACGATTGACGTTTACTTGTTTTGAAATCTTTCTAGAAATTAACTATTACTAAATTATACGCTGATTCATTATTTCGACTAACCTGTAATAAAAGTCGCGCTATGTATTATGAAACTTTATTACAGGAAGACGTTCTTTCTGCTGTATCAACACTAGGACCTGTCCCTTACGTAAGTATATCGTTACAATTATAGAAATTCTATTTATATTTAGAAATCTATGTCCATATTTCAGAGGTAAAATATTTTTAAATGTGGTCGATATATCAAACCCAAGTACTTACAACAATTTTAACTCATATAAACAAAATATTAGCAAATACTTTATTTTAAAAATATAAAATGTACGTATCATTTTGCTAGTAGTTCTTAGGCTTTTTAAATTTTATTTTTTATTATATATTGATAATGATATACGTTTGTGCTCAAGGTATTCAAAATACTGTATATAGAAATTAATTAAATAAACATATACATATCTGTTAATTTACAAGTAAAAAAGAGGGTAATTGATACAGGGATATCTGCAAGTACAATTTCGTGCGTGTATCTACAAATATTACATTTTCTAGGTACATGTTTGGCCTATGATATCTTAAAAAAATATAAGGAACAAAATATAATGGAAATTTGCCTAATCAAGGCTTACAAACAGTCAATTTAACTTTCTGTTGTTAGTATTTAATTAAATAGTAACCTCCTCGAATAATAGGCAAATCAATAAATAGGTAGTCTAGAAGATCGTTAATTTAAGTTAAGGAAGTAAATCGGTACAATTCTAGTTATAACATTCAATCAAACTACACACTTTACATGGAATTGATACACATTTCTGCAGTATAATCAATTGAACTGATGAAATTCGAGATACTTCCATGTACACAATAATTACTAGATATTGTGTTTGAAGAAATTCTTAGTTATATTCGTAGTCTTTTATTCGCCCTATTTTCTGCTTGCTTTGCACACTATTATGATTTGTCAACCTTCCTACTGTATTTGTTTAAAATGTTCCATTCACCGTTTTCGTAAACCTCACTATTTCTGTATCCCTAAACTATCTCATATTTGTCCTCTTCAACCCTCCGTTACTTATTTTTCTGCTTATATTTGTTCTGCTACTGTATTATTTATTTATTATATTCAAAGTGTCAATACATATAAAAACTTTAAAAAATTACGAATTTTAACACCACCAAAGCACAATATACCTGCCGAATATTCTGATTATTTTGAATTAAACTGTAAATTTGTGGTTATTTCTGATTATGATTCTGATTATTTTGAATTATTCTGATTATTCTGATTCTGAATTCTGATTATTTTGAATTATTTGTTTTCATTTTGTCTTTTGTTTCAGTTTTATTCTAAATGTCTAACTCATATTACGCAAATATAATTATTGGTAATCATTTACTTTTGAATCACAAACAGAAATCCACTTTTTACAATTGATATTCATTGCATTAACAAATTATTTATCATTTCGGTTATTTGAATATATATGTCAAATTACATAATGTGATTCCATCGAACTTGAACACACTCACTCTTTATTTGGTATTCTTCGCTCTGCAGCTTATTAAATTTGGTTTGTAGTATAAATTGCAGATATTCTTAATTTCGGAAAATACCTCAAGCCCAATCTCTCTTTTTCGTTGGGGAACACCAAATACGGAAGATATGACGAAGTCTTATACGTGAGTACATATATGAATTTCTGATGATGAACATTTCTTACTAAATCGTATATCGCACATAACGCTATGTCAAAGTTATCAGTACCAGACGAAGAAATACATTTTTTGAGAATATATATATATATATATATATATATATATATATATATATATATATATATATATCACGTTCGCTGCCATGTGGGTCCGATCGGACCTATTGGAGTGATCTAAGAAAATGTTCTTGTAGGTCCGATCGGACCTACAATATCTAATTCGTCGAATTGACGTTAGAGTACTTGTATTGTAAAATCCTATCTCTACTGTTTTTATTACACATGTAGGTGTAGGTCTTTGATATTCATTATTAACGCCGCTAGGGACGCTAAATACCAAGCATTTGTTGCTTTTGTAGACCCGATCGGGCCTACGTTTTGCTTTTTCAGTGACATGTTAAAAAGTTTAACAATGGGTTCATTATTTATTCTAATTTATTTTTACAAGATGTCAGTGTTCCTCTCATTTGCTGAATTTTCAGAAAAGTCTAGATCACTACACTGCTATTACTAATGAGATCGAGTTCTGCGCATATTTCTGCGTTTTTCATTGCACAAAGATATTACTTATTAGCACTAAAAGGAGGATGAATATACCCACACTCTTCACTTCTGCACATGCGGTAATAAACAAATAACTTTCTAAAAGAATTGCCAGTTCAACTGTAATTTATCCCCCTTGCCCATAAACAAAATACACACACGTAGGTTTGATCGGAACCCCAACTTTTATGCCCGCGGATTCAATACCCTGCCTTATATTATGTTTCAATATTAATATTATGTTTAAAAAATATGAACAAAACAAGAATATTGTAAGTCAGTACGCTTGGCACTCTACCGGTTTTCATACTACGGCTACTGGAGTTTCCGAACTATATCATGGCGGCCATTTTGAAACTGGTGCTCCATATGAAACAAATTTTGGTACAGTGTTACTTAGTTTTCCAAGACCTTTCGAACGAGGTATTACTCGACCCATGTTCCTGTTTGACATTTCAAAGTAAGCCCCCGTAACCCCCATTTCCGGGGGGTGGGGAGGGGTACTTTTGGTGGAAATTGTTTTCCCCCTTAGCAATATATAACGTTTACTTCAAATATTTCTTCTATGTTTTATCATTTTCCAGATATTTCCGTGGATTAATTAAAATGGCCCACCCTATATATATAATATACATATATAATCGTTAGGTTACAATGTTTTAGATAAGAATATTAGAATTTTCCTATACTCACCATCACGAGTTACGTGCTGAATTTTTTATAAGTATCTTAATTACGGAAAAAACATAATCCATTATTGTCTCGTAAGAAAACTTTATAATAATTCTTTACCAAAAGATGTACTAACTACAAGTTCCAAAGTTAATAACCAATAACTCGGAAGATAAAAGCCTACATACCATAATGCTCTTGCTAGCAGTTAGATTATGTTGACCAAATATACCATATAAATTGTCTAATACAATAATTTTTTCTAGTGAACATTGGAAACCAAAAACTTGTTGACTTACATTTCTGGAATCAAATGTATTAAGATTGTATTTGCAACATTGTAAAGGAGATCAAAGTGTGCTACTATGCGAAGTATGTTGAGTGATGGATGACTTCGTTCAAGTTTTGTTCCTTTTATTATATTTTGAGTTGACATTACTAAAGCAAATATTAAACTATAATATTTTACAACTTGTGAACCAAAAGGTTACCAATCACATACGTTTTTATAAACCAGATCGGTTCACTTTTGTTGCGTGCGTATGATATATACTGTCCTTCGATTTAAAAAAATGAACGAAAGATAACATATTGAAAGTCGAAAACCGTCTTATATTTTAATCCAAAAACGAAACGAAAATGAACTTCGGTTCCTCAAATGTAAAGAGGTTATCTCACATTGATCACATGTCGAATGAAATAAATTCCATAGCCTGATTTAATTCAAATTGTCAAAACAAATATTTCCATTACTGCACTTTTAATTGCTTTCACATCAATCTTTGACTACATGTGCTTAAATTACAAGCAAAATGTTTGCATGTACCACGTTTATTAAACATGTTTATTGTCGTAAATTTGTATAATTAAAATATTCTTATTGCATATATATAATATAAGAGAAACTAGAATATCTATGAATTATATACTTTTCCACGGCAGTTATGTGCCATAGAAATCCTTTTATCAATTCACTCCAAACTTGTTATCTGCTTTATGAATAATTCTATGTAACATAGGTGTGAAAATAGGCACATTATACAAATAAATTCCTAGTTCTTTCTCAGCAGTTGTCCAATGTTATATACCTTAAACTCCGTATTTTTGCATGTAATACTAACCATGCTACAATGCTGTATCAGTAACAATACTGTAATAAAGGAATAATAGAATGTATTTTTCTTTATTAGTTAGACAATCACACGAAATCTAGGTATCTGCATGTTTGAAGATTAAAGGGGCAGTTTATTATTTTAGGAATGTTAATTTTCTTAAAACATGTATGGCCATAGTTGCATTTTTGCAACATTTGTAGTGTTATTAAATAAAATCGTTTTATTTCTTTTATAACGATCTGGTGGTACTGGGAATTATCAAGTCACACGCGAATAGATGCTGCTCCTAGCGGAAAAATTCGAAGTTCTTACTTGTAACTGCTTTCTGTGTAGAGAATTCTTTCTTAATGCGTATTATTTGGTTGTGGATTTCCGTTTTCCTTGGTGAAGAAATGTGTATTCTATTTCTAATTTACTACATTAGTAAAATTACATTTAATGTACTACTAAGGTTAACAGCTTTTATTCGTAATATTTTTATATAATAGTTTGTTAAGTCCACGATCAATAACAATTTAAAATCAATTGCTGCGTTTTCTTATCACCAGGCATATATGTATGCAATTGCAACATGCATATCAAAATCATTTAAGTTTTTCTAATTATTAACAAATGATGATATTTTGATTTCAACACATAAAATGGGATTTTTGTTGTACGGCATATGCATTATTTGTATACTCATTTCATAAAACGTATTATAGATGGGGATATATATCGTAGAAATGCTTGGAAGGGGTAATAATGTTTTATACATCGCAACATAACTATATCACTGGCAATTATGAAAGTAGCACATTTCCAAACAAGTGAACAGAATGTATACACTTGTGAGCCAGTAATCTTTTTAACCTTTTGTCACTAGCGCCAAATTTAGTAACATAAGTACTCGCGCGTTTGCTTTTTCCCAACACTGACATTTTGAGATAAAAACAATATATTTAGTAAGATTTATTTAAAGTAACGCATGCAATTGTTGAGTAAATTACCCAGAACATTTCGAATTGCTGTTATATTGCTGTCAAAATGTCTTGTTCAGTGGCAAAAATGCGAACTAAAGCTCAAACCTTCGACACACCCACGCGCTGAGCCAATAAGGGGTCAGCTGTTGCTGAACGAAAGAGCCTTTGCTAAAGGGAGTGGAATCCTTCAGTTGATAGCAGCGCTTGGAACAGAAGACTAGGTGTCAAGTCTATGTGATATATCTATAGCTTGTCAATATCTCTCCTCTGAAGTCGGGTTTCGAAATCATCGAATCTAATGCCCTACTTAGCAGTAAAACGCACGTGTAACTCATTCCTGCTCTTACGATTGGAATTGCTGTTCCGTCACATACAAACAGTAATCTTACATCATCACGTGCTCCCTTCTTTGTGTCAATCAAATAAAGACATCGTTATAAAGCCATTAATTCCGCTCATGAAGTTGTAGTGCGTTCTTCGTCGAAATGTGTTCGAAATTTGTCCAAATACTTGTTAGTACATTTTCACAATTTCTTCAATCGCGGTTATATCGATAAATTAAAAAAGTCAGTTGGGAGCATTCTAGGGTGTATGAGACCCTGCCAGAGCTTTAACGTTAGTTTATTTTTCCATTGAGATTGAGGTGAACATTTTCTACTAATCTTTTTTCCCATTTTTATGCACTAAACTTTTGTAGAAGTTAAGGTTAGGATGCCATGGCTAGAAAGAAGCCTGTGACAGACGAAGAAATACAGCGTCTACTGGAATACTCAACTGTCAACGATAGCAGTGAAAATGAGTTATCTTCGTCCTCGGAAATCTCAGATAGTGTAGTGGAGCCTGGTGACATATAATCCTCAGATGAAACTGATGTCAGCGAGGAAGAAGATTGTGTACCCACGTATGATGCATACTTTTCTATGGGAAGAATAAATGTTTCATGTGGAGCAAGAACCCCCCTGCACTTGGATGTACGCGTGAGCATAACATTGTTATCAAATTGCCAGGTGTTCGTGGAGCTGCAAACGATATCCGTGATAATGACATTTTAGATACTTGGCATTATACTGAACTGACAGCATGCTACAAATTATAGTAAATCACTCAAATGACAAAATCCGTCAAATTAGAAGTACTTATAAAGAACCTTTGCCATCATTTATGAGTGATGTCGATATGGTTGAAATTAAATCAGTGATAAGACTATTATACCTCGCAGGTGTATTGAAATCAGGAAACGAAGATGTTTCTAGCCCTTTTGCTTCAGACGGTAAGAATAGAGAGATCCTCCAGGCCACTATGAGTATGAAGAGATTCTTGTTCATTCTTGCATCCTTGCGGTTTGACTGTGCCCAGACATGAGCAGAGCGAAGGGAAACGGATAATCTTGCTCCCATTAGTGAAATTTGGATGCATTCATACATAAGTGTATTGCAGTATTTTGTTGTTGGAAGGTTAGTGACTATTGAAGAAATGCAGGTATCATTTCGGGGACGGTGCTCTATTAAAATGTACATACCTAGAAAACCTAATAAATATCGAATAAAAGTTCTGTGCCTTGCAGATTCAAGGAAACTTCTATATGAATAATGCTTTCATTTATATTGGTTCAGAAAATGAAGTTCGCGGAAACTTGGCTGTGCCAACACAAACAGTGCTGAGACAAATTGAACCCATCAAAGGCACAGATCGAAATGTGACCGTTGACAATTCGTACACCTCCATTGAACTTGTCGAGAAATTGAAAACAGAGAAGCTTACTATCCCGGGAGTAGTGAGAGGCAACCAACGTGAAATACCAGAATAATTCAAACCTAGCCGGCCTAAACAACTTGGATCTACTCTCTTTGGACACACTGCAGACCTCACGCTTTGGTCATATGTTCCGAAGAAGAACAAAGCAGTTATTTTATTTTCTAGCATCCATCACGACCAGAAGATAACAGGCTCTGGAAAACCTGAAATGATACCAAGTACAATGAGACGGATCCCTTTGGGGTTGGGTGGATACCCTTGAATAGCTGTGTGGTACATATACTACTTCGAGACGCAAAGGAGGTGGCCTATGGCTATTTTGGGGCCAACAGTGTCATAGTTTCACACTCTAAGCTTAATTCAACAACACAAAAGAGATCAAGAAGGACATTTTTGACTGCATTAGTTATGACTTATCAAAGAGCATATGGATAGACGTGAAACCAGATATCTTTCAAGGGAGCTGCAGCAGCTTGTTGCAAAAAAATAGAGGTGGAGACGAAGGAGTGGGGAGTCCAGATCCACGTGTCAGGAAGGGGCGTTGTCAGTTGTGCCCTCGAGAAAAAGACAGAAAAACAAAATTTTCTTGTGTGAAGTGTCATAAGTTGCTTTGTTTGGAACACAGTTTATGTATTTGCCCAGACTGTGCAAAATAGCATGGCATGTTTTACATTCACAATTAAATTATGTAATCACACATAATTTGTGTATGTACACATAATTCATGTATTACATATTCACATGTAATAATATGTATCTTATTTGACACGTAAATGCAATTATATGTGATAACATCTTATTTTCATTCATTGGAGAGTCTCAGACCACACTAGGGTCTTAATGCATTTTTTCACTGGACCCATAAGAGCTAACGATCGCGCGTTGGAAAATATCAAACTCCATAAAAATAACTTGTTGCTACTTTTATGACGGAACTACTTTTATGACTGAAAAAGCAAATACAGACGAAAATATTTCCTCAACCTGTACTGGAAGCTAATACAATTGCAGCACGTCAGCTTTTAGGTGGAAGAGAGGGAGGAACCACTTGAGGAATAGCAGTGAAGGTGACTCCACTAATACGACTGTTCGTAAAAATCATTAGATTTTATTCGCCTGTTTGCTTTTTTCCAACAACGCTTGTGACAAAAGTTAAAACCTGAAATGTCAGTTTATTAACTTTGTTTTTTTTTTTAAAGGGGCAAAAACAATTTCGGATTGAATTGTATATTTAATTTTTACACGGAATCTACTCCGAACTACTTGCATGCTTTCTGTTGCCATTCTAGTCTTTCAATTATTGTTTTATCATGAATTCTAAAAGCAAATGACACATTGTTGCAATTTCGGTTCTCAGTAAAGAACATAAATATATGAATACTCATATTCTCAAGACACTCCATATATTATAAAGAAAGAGTAAGATGGAGCATAAGTTTTATACGCAATAGTCTTAACCCAGAATTCAAAGTTGAAAAATATCCAACCTTTATTAATACACCAGCAATATGAACATTTATATTGATGTTTCTCAAGCCCGTGTTGAAAACCAATAGCCTTCTTAGCTTAGAGATATATTTATTATTTTAGCTCATATCAAGTAAGTTAATATATAAATTGATAAGGTAATATAAAAATGCTGTAGTAGGATGCTGATCCACGATTAATTAATTACTATATACACTATCAATTCCTATGTTTTCAGAATGGAATTACTCAGAAAATAACTGGAAACGTTTATAATTTTTAAAAATCACGTTAAAATTATGCCTTTCAATATTAGATTTTTTGAGTTAGAATTATCATAAGTTCCTTTCGGTTCATCAGCATGTGTGATTTCTTACTTTGTTAATGTCTGTTTCCCATTTTGCAAATTAAGCGATGGATCATGACATTACTGGTATAGTGAATAACACATAAGTATATTTTTTTTACATTGCACTTAGCTGAATAAAGTTTAACCCAATTTTTTAGGATCAAGGTGTTCCAACCGGAAGACGAGCGCTTATTGATGTAAGTACATATACAGTGGAATACAAACGATTTTAGAGAGTTATTTAACCATCGTAATTATATGTATGTCTCGAGCTTTCTCTTATAAACGTAGTTAAATTTATCAAAACTAAATTATGTTGTATGCTTACGTTAACCATACATTATCAATATTGAATAAATACATTCAGATACTTACAATATAGACATTTATTAATAATAAGTTCAAGTATCTTTTGATCATTTCCAGAGCAATTTGTAATTGCAAAGTAGTTATTAATATCTTTTTAAATAAACTAATCAGAACGAATTGATATGTTGCAGTAATATATGGTCATTCTGCACTTTTACATTAAATACATTTATATATTATTCTACGCTTTAACATGTATCACATTTTATTAGGCAACGCCAAAATAATCGCAATAGATGTACATTTCAATCGCAAATTTTTGTACCTAGTAACTAGTCATGTTGTTTTTACTTTACTCCAATTACTAACATCACACTCTACGTACAATTGAGAAAAACGTAATATGTATTGTAAATAGAGACGATACAAGAAACCGAAACGAAGATTGAATTGAGTTACATTTTATGTACGATAAAATAATTATAAAGAAAGTAATTTAACTTAGCAAGAATAGAAACTAAGGTGTGGAAAGCCATCTACTCTTCTAGGATGCAACTAATAGAGTATGATTTAATTTTAAAATATAGACTGCATTTCGGAAGGTGGTGCAACACCAACAACGCAAATTTAACCAAATATCAAATATTGAATGGTAGTGCTGTGTAAATACGAAAGGAATTGGAAATTTAATAAATAAAACATCAGACAATATCCGCCATATTACTGGATATCATAGTAGCAGAATTACAGGAGATCTTTTACGATATGAAGAGATAAATTTGTATGTAATTTTCATGACAGATGTGAATGGAAAAATATCGGAGATGCATCTAAAAAACACCTTCAACCATTAAATAGAGGGAAAAAGGGAAAAATTAGGCAAATCTAAATATCTCTACCCATTAACATTTAACGATTACCTCCTAGTTAACCTGCCCTTCCTCCCACTGCGTCCTGGATTTCTGTGTCATATCCAAACCTATACTAGTTCAATAAAATTATTACTTTATTGAATTATATTACATATATAGAGAGAGACTGTTATAGACGGAGTTTTAAATGTAACTCTCCTGGAAAGATAGTCTAAGAGGATCAGGAAATCGGTAGAGTCGTGTGGATAATGACCCTTTTCTCTGGTTGACATACATATAATTCAACTAGACGAAACTAAAATCTCTCATATACTTTAAGTAAATATACGCTTGAGAAAGTTAATATTACACTTGAGATAAGTTAATATATATATGTTTGTAGGAGATTTAGACAACTGAAATTAACGTAGAGGGAATGTGTTAGGTTGCAAAGGCATGTCTCATATATTCAGGAATATAAAGCAGATTATTTTTTTATTATTTTTGTTTAATTTCATTATTATTACCTACTAGCCACTCTTTCAGTAGCCAATCAGTTTACTATAATGTGACTTAGGTTACTATATAATTTTTTTAAATAATATAGATAATTAATTGAACAAATCATTACTCGTTACTCCAATTATTGAAACATTGTGCCATAAATTTTGGATTATTACTATAATACCGCACTCTTTAAGATTTGTACTCATTGTGACTTACAATACAATTACTAAGTTACATAATGAGATATTTCGAAGGCTATATATTTTCTTCACATTTTCGGTCATATTTAAAAAGACTGAGGGAAAAAATAATATTAATAAATTTTCAAATTGGTTACGTATAAACAAGACCACATTTGCTTAAATTTGTTTACTTAATTAAAAGAAACAGAAATGATTTCGAGTGTAGTTGTTGTTAAAAAAGAAAATACTCACCTGAAGGTGCGATATTCTTTTCCGTTATTGGCCTTGTTCTCACGAGGCGCATTTCTAAATTTAACATGTCACCCAGTCATAAGTAAATTCCTATTCGCTTAACGTGGCATGTAAACAGCAGATGCTAGACTCATCTTGGGGAGGATTCCCTAAAGTTACTATCTCTCAGGAGTGCCACCTTGTTCTAATGAGCTACAGGGTATTCATACCAATTAGCGTGAATGGTACAGTATGATATGTGCACTTTCTCTGAGAACACACCGATGAAATTTTGCAAAGCCACAGCAATCTCATTACTTCCTATCAATTAATTATATCATTGCAAAAACTTTATTGAATAAGATTGTTTTCGTCCCATATGAAGTTCTATTCAACGTCTCTACAATTGAAAAGGCTTCATTGCTTCACCAATTTTCTCACGCCGTATCGCAACATCGTTATTATCTCAATTCTGAAAATGTTGACGAAGCAAACAATACAAGCACACTTAGTTATTCCTGTACGGATCATTTTCAAAGACACAACAGTGATCTAATCGTAATATGTGAATTATATATGCAAGAAGTCCACAGATACGTCCCAAAGAATGAAAATCTAGTTAATTAGCACATAATAAGTTACACATTTTCTTATCTCTGTTATAATAAAAATAATCACTTTATTTCCATCCGGAATTCATTTCTCATACATGAAGAACAATGCGAAACATTTTGCCCCCGTCTATACCTCACATTCTCAATTTTTACCACAACTTTTTTTCTGAAAAGTATTTTTCATTGAAAATTCTTACTTCAATAGAAAGAAAATTTTCATTTACTTCAATAGTTAAAATATATAGTGATTTTAGAATTGGATTGACTCAAATGTTACTAAAAGCAATTGTCATTTGAAATTCATGTAAATATGAACATTTTTCATTGCAGGGATTCCTTTATAAAATAAAATGGATAGTGCGAAATAATTTTGTGATATGTTTCAGTACAAAAAATGCCAGATACATATACGTATATCACAACATTTCATAGTGCTATTTTATATTTATCTGCTCGCTAACATTTTATGACTTTAATATAGAATTAATTCACTTTATACCTCTTCAAACAATAATCCTCACCAAATAAGAAATTTTTAGTGTTCACAAATGAAAATGAGTAGAATGGTTTCATCACGGAACCAAATAATTTTTTTGAATATACTAATTGAAAATAAAACATGACGTAGAGAATAAAATTATATAAGTAAAATTTTAATTGTGTGAACAAAGAATATGTACAATTCTAATACGGTTATAAATGTCAGGACAGCCTGTGGAATATAGTGGGCGCAAACATGGTAATCAGTTTGTATATATATATATATATATATATATATATATATATATATATATATATATATATATATATATATATATATATATATATATGGTTTATTGAAAGTTTATAGGGTTTGGGGGTTTGGAGACATGCCACTTATTTATACAGATGTGTTCAGAAAAATGGAAACACCTGTAGTTAGCAACACGTCAGACGTATGGGTTGGCAGTGGTGTCGTGGGCCCATAGCGCCGGACCGCTGGTGGTGGTGTGTTAGGCCGGTCTCCATACTACGTCAGGCGCAGTGGAACAGCAGTGTCCAGTGGCTGCAGCAAACGGAGGTAGTGTAAAATGGGAGACCTCTCAGATTTTCAAAGAGGGCAAATTGTTGGTGGGCGGTTATATGGCGTGAGTGTGACAGCAGTGGCTTCTCTGTTAATTGTGTCGCGTGGGACAGTGTCGAAGGTGATGACGGCCTACACAACACATGGGAAAACCACATCGGGGAAGCGGAACAGTGGGCGGAAAAAATCATGAGTGACAGGTCACGCCGGGTATTAATGCACATGGTCACGCAGAACCGTCGTGCCATTGCACAGCAAGTGACGGAAGAACTCCATCAGCACCTCCCGCATCCTGTTTGGACAATCACGGTCCGCTGCGAATTAAAACACATGAACTTACGGGGTCGTGTTGCATGGGCCAAACCGCTCATCAGGGACCATAACGCTTTCGCACGCCGCAAATGGTGCCGCGACCATGCAACTTGGACCGTTGAGGACTGGGAACGTGTGATATGGGAGGATGAGTCATCATTCACCCTATTCCCAACCGCGGGCCGTGTTTATGTGTGGAGAACGCCCAAAGAAGCTTATGATCTGTAGTGTCTCCGCCCCACTGTGAAACATGGCGGCGGCTCGGTGATCCTGTGGGCCGCCATATCATGGTTTTCATTGGGTCCTGTGGTCACACTTCGCGGATGAATCACTGCCAACGATTATGTCGCAAGTTTAGGAGACCACTTGCATCCTATGTTCCGGTTGTTGTTCCAGGACAATGACGCCATCTTCCAGGATGATAATGCACCCATTCACACAACTGGCGTTGTTGCAGCGTGGTTTGAGGAACATCGGGATGAAGTTCAACACCTCCCCTGGGCCGCCCAATCCCCAGACCTCAACATAATTGAACTTCTGTGGTCCGTCTTGGAAACACGACTCCGGCGACGATTTCCACCTCCATCCTCTCTCACAGAACTGGGCGATGCCCTGCACGAATAATGGTGTAAAATTCCACTTGCTAGCATTCACGACCTCTATGCCTCCATCCCACGTCGCATCAAGACTGTTCTGAAGGCGAAAGGTGACCCGACACCTTATTTATCTATTAAGTTGCAATTTCGTTCAGGTGTTTCCATTTTTCTGATCACCATCTGTATGTCTCACGAGTGAAATTACATCATTGTTACCGTTAACATGAAATAATATGATTAGAATAAAATCATTGTCCTGAATATTCGGAAGACCTATCATTTTGACTGATATCGTATTTCAATTATCAAATAGTGATTTATTTAATTCCTTATTACCATGCAATAATAAAATAATGTTTATGAGGTGTTTACATCGTATATCATAACTATATTAGCATTTCAAATATATGGTATATGCATTTATGAAGTTTAGTTGAATGACTTTTAATAAAAGTGTTGTTAACAATTCAAACTTATATTAATTTCAGGATTATAACGTAGGAAATGTTACCGTAAGTAGTTTCTCCTTAGAACTTACACCTTGTTAGTTTTATGTACTGAATACTGACTTTTTTTTATTTTGTTACGAGGATTTCCTTAAAAATGCATATATTTAGAACGATATGTGAAAATTCCATTGAAGAAAATGAAGTTTATGACTAATAAATCAAGTGAGAAAACATTATTGGAGGGTTATTCATTTAGGTTTTTCATCATTCAATGTGATTGAAAACCCTGAAACACATTACTTTCTATTAACGATATATATTATGATTTTCATAATTTTTATAACTGGCAGTATATTTTTGATTAAGATAATAATATTATAACAATTGTAGTCATATTGTTTTTCCCAAATTATTAGTGATCAATTTAAAGACAATTGAAGAGTCTACACCATATGTCTGTTACTTTTCTCTGAATAATGAATAGCAGCCACAACTGGAAATAATAAGACAGTCAGTAAACATTTCGGAATTCCCTTCACGAGAAAAAAATCATCATTTTTCATTCCGTGTAATTTTATGTAACGTATCTAGCTTGGTGTAACCTAATTGTTCTGTAACTGAGGACTAATAATTATATGATTTGAGAGCTCCTTTACCTTGCATTTTTTCTCAATCCTTACATGCGAGTACGTTCAATATTTTCTGTATTTTCGACGGCCTTCCAACTCAATACAAAAGGGTAAGATATTGTCCGATACTCGCAGTCTTTCAAATTTGTAACCCATTACCTTCTAAGCTCCTTTAGATTAGCCTCCTACTTTCCCTTCAGCAACCCTCTACGAAACTAGTTTTGTTCTCTTATGGCTTTCTGAATTTGAACAAAGTTGCCTATGATAATCTAATGTTACCTTTCTTTCTACATTCTTCCCCGGAAGGGTTTTGGAGCCCCAATACTACTTGTGAATGTTTAGTTTATTTGTGTGTATAATTAATGTATCCATGATATATTCAAACCCTGCCCAATGGTTTTATTACTAGTATTATATGTTGCATAAATTAGTAGATGATTTGTTTTATATATTTAGAAGACACTTTAAACTTAAATGATGTAATATATTTTGACCTCGAAGCGTGATTGCAATTTATTGTTGAGGGACTTTTAAATTATTCCATGTATTAAAACGTTGTAGTACGAAACGAGTGTAATACTTTTATTGAAGTGTAAAGACTTAGGGAATTCTTGAAAACAGTATGCTCTTTTACAGTCTTCCGTATTTCCTCCGGCTAACATAGAAGTTAACACTAAGTAAAATGCTGAAGTAGGGGTCCGAAGTCCCGTACTGTTTAACAGTATTCTCTGCAGTCAGCGCACTTCCAGCAATACCAGACTCACCACAAACAACATTTAATCAACGGGATGCAGTAAGAGAACGATGCCTATTGTAAATGGACGCCGTATGGATAAACTTTTAATTCCTTCCTACGACATCATTCTTGCATATAAACAAAGGCCTTAGATTGACTCAAAGCAATCATTCCAGGTGTTGAAGTAATCACAAACAGAAGTGTATTATATACGAAACCATTTTACTAATTACCATTCTGGAAACTTCTAATCTGTGAGCATATTTCTTCACAAAATAGCCAGATTATGTTTTAAATTTCTTCTATAAACATTTATGTTTTTAGTAATAATGGGGTATATTTTGCAAAGATTCTGCTTTAACTTGTTAAGTCTTTCTAACAAAAGTAATGATTAATACCTTTCAACTATTTCTTTCTAAACAAACTTACTATTTTTATTTTTGAATCCGTGACAATTCTATACCTAAAGTTTAAATGAAGTCCTTATTTCAACTATATTTTAAAATTGATTATGTTGGTAATTTGAAATGAATGGTACAATTTTGTTGCATGTAAATAAAATTAAACTATATTGTTATTTTCTAAATTAAAATAGAAGTAATACATTGGTGAACAATCACTAAGAATCAACAATTACACTGAAACTGTTCTATATACTATACTAAAATTTGTTCTCCAAAAGACTACATAATTTTCATTCTTAGTCTTCTAAGGAAAACTCCATCGATATTGATATGTTATCGAACGTATACGCACCAATTTCAAAAAAAGGCATTAGGATAAAATGTTATTTTATCTCAATATTTTAACTACATAATCGTAGATTTAATAAATAATCTGTATCTACATGAAAAATAACACTTTTCTATCTATATATGTTTAGGAAAATGAAAAGGAATACCTTGTTAAATGTTTCGGTCCTAATGGTCCGGTAAGTATGTTACATTTAACCCTACTTGATATCAAAATCAAAATTCGTTCTTGATATTTGGTGAATTTGAAACAATTTTTCAAACGTTAATACACATATTAATTTTTACTGTCTAGATTTCTTATTTTCTTTGAAAATTTCCACAAATTTCCTTAGTTGAGAAAATAGCATTAGGAAAGTCATTTCTTTTGATATACTTTCATTAATTAACCAATAAAGATAATTTTAGTACTAGACATGTCATCAGTTACATTAATGTTTAATAGTAAAAATTGAAACTTTCACATTTTTACGTATGTGATGGCTCTCTTTTAGAAAGGAAGGAAAGACTAGAAAATTGATAATGTTATGCAATATTTTCAAAAAAAATTGTGAAAATAAAGAAATATTGTTTATAACCGTATACTATTTAAAGTACATCCCTTATAAGTACATAGGACAATACATTGCTTTGCACTTATAACAGTGCGCAGGAAAATTAAATTAATGATTTAAAATTTAACTCAGAAGACCTTGGTGATGTTATTTACATACTCTTGAAAGCGATGCATTTGGTTGTTCTATGAGAGCAAAAATATAGTATACATTGAAATTATTATAACATTAACTCATAGGTTTACATTTTGGATGTTCTAATGTCTGGCAGAAATTTTGATGCTATACCAGTTATAACAATAAATTAACATTTCTGAAAGGAAATTCATCACTTAGTTAATGGCTGAATGATGTTTGTTACGATGAAGTCAAGAAACTTTTATTTTGTCGGAAACCAAAATATTACACGTATAAGTTATGTATTTGATAATATTTATATGTTGAATATGTAAAGAACGTTAAGAGTCAGTTTGAAAAATACAGATCTACAGTCAAGTTTACTTATATTACAGGAAAAGTTTGTAAAAGAGGTTAAGACCAAAAAGAATTTAGAAGAGTTTCTGGTACGTATGATCTACTTCGTTACTCCTAATATATGAGGTACTATTGTCACTGTGCATTGTGCATTAGCGTTCCTAATGATAGTGCTGATAGCAATAAATATATATTGTCCTCTTTTAATATTTGGAGAACATTCTAAAATAAAATTTTGCAAAGGAGCTCTTAATCGAAGGAGGTGTTTAATATCAGTAAGTTAATGTATGTTCTTTTGAACTGGTATATAATTTCATCCAATTATTGTAAAGATCGCTATTTCGTTTGCGCTGCAGTAGTATTCTTCAAAGCTTCTTATTAAGAGATGTGGACTCTCATAATAACCATTATAGCTTCTTCTTTATTAATATCATAATGCTTAAGCGGTATATAGAGCTAAAACTAGTTAATGATTAGAGAAACGAAACACAAAATAATTCAGTGCGTCAAAATAAAATGTAAGAGCCTATATAATTCTGTGGTTATAAATGATATATATAGAGTTAGTTGACGTTCAAAAGCGTCAAAATTGTAAGTTTCAATACACAATTGTTTAAAATAATAGAAATGCCAAATGTTAGATTAGAAACTAGGTTGAGAGGCCTGTCAGCTTGAGGAAGAAATAACTAACACAGAAATGTATAAGTGGAATGGCTGTGCAAAGGATCACTATAGGATACATTTCCCAGACAATATTCCAACAGCATTCTCTGGTGTGATATGTTCTTATTTCAAGCATTTCACATAATAGATATACCTAAGAATGATAAAGATGAGATTTTAGCCTCCGGGATACAAAGCATGACGGTTTCCCGAGTTCAGAAAAGCACGTGATGTAAACTTGTCATGTTTACACCTTAAAATTCGAACAATATTCCACAAGAAATTCTATTGCATCGTTATATATTTGGAACACAAGAAACCTTGAAGCTTACAGCTCTCGCCATTGGACTTCCTGCTTAAGTATTCTTTGTCCAATATTTCACTGTTTATCTTCTTTCTACTTCGGTCCAAATTGAAATCTTATCATACTTGTAGATTACATAGTAAAAGTATCTGCGGTACTACAAAATCCCTTGCAATATTGTTTAAACATATATGTTGAAAATGCTCACTTTAATTGTGCATGTAAAACGTGTTTCAAGCTGAAATGGAACGTCACTCCCGCTTTTTTTCGAATTCGAAATAACATTAGGCAAAATTTACTTTTTCGACGATATTGTTGGCCTTTCTCTAAAATTGTACATTTACTCCACATCTCAATATGAATATTTTATATTATTTTTGTTTGAAGATAACCTCTTAAAGAATATTAGAGATAGCTACTAGAGAATAAAGCTGAAAGCTGTTCACTTTTCTTGTCTCTGCTAGCGGTTTTCAAAATTTTTGCAGTAGAGGCTTCTCTGAAACGCCAAAATATGAACGCACCTTCCATATCAACAAATTAAATGTGTGAACAACATAAATACATTAGTTCCTAAAATAAAGACCGTCACTACGATAGACTTTGTCTCGTTATTAATCACTATCTCATTACAACAGATGATCCACATTGTACACTTAACCACAACTTTCAATATAACTAACCGACTTTAAATATTATAAATTCTGGTAAGTCAGATAGTTATGTTAACATTGAAAAATACGAGCAGAGAGGAAATGTAAATAAAAAATCGGCACATTCCATTGCTGACAAAGTCAATGTGATGTGTGAGTCTGTTTTGTGACCCATAATGCATTACATCCTGCACATATTTCAAAATAGCAATACACATCTCTGTTTGGTTATTTATTATTGTTTTTCTATAGTTGGATTTATATGGGATAAAAGTGGAGAGACTGCGTCCGCTCGCGTTCCTCCTCACTTTTATCCGTAGATTTAATCAGCACAATTACTGAAAATCGTGTTCCGCAGAGATAAGAATTTGCAAAAGGAAGGAGAATACACAAGAACTTTTAACTTAATTCTCCAAACTAATTCTTTGGTTAGCACCAAAGTTCAAGTAACGATGCATAGGAAACTTGGTCTTCAATGTGTTTTCTGAAGAGAGATCAATAAGCTCTTCCTCTTCTCTTGTGTTCAAATTTTGTGGATCATCTGTAATAGATCGTGACCCAAGAGTGCTTGGTTTTCTTTAAAATCAGATTTGATTTAGCTCGTCCCCGTTTCTTCCTAACAATTTGCTTAGGGTAGAAGACATGTCATGTATGTCACTACTGAGATTCGTGGAAGCAAAAGATTCATTGTTTAAACTGAAGTGACTCCAGAGTGCATTTGGGGCTATCTTGCGTATGAGAGCTTCAAATGCTTGATAGTGTCCAAACATCGAGCGAGAAGCACCTGTGCATACTACTGTATAATGTTTCCAGTTCTGTTTTTTTTTTCTTCCATGATTTGTCGTCAATTTCAAACAACTCTTTTGCTGTATTTCCAACTGCGCTATTCTCAAAAAAAGAAAAGATCTTCCAAGAATTTATGATATTCGGCCATGAATTTCACATAGCAGTTGAACTTTGCATCACTATCAGTGTCAGGTACCTAACGGATGAGAATCGTGAATTCGTTCCCAATTACTTCTCCGATTAATAGTTTATTTACATAATCGCAACGTCATTTATTCGACGACTTATTGTTTTGGTAGACAAAGATACGCTTTTCAGTTGCTTAGCAGCAGATTTAACAACCAAAATTGAGACTATATCAAATCTCTAATTCGAAAATCAGTTCCTTAGCTAATACGTGGGGTTTCTTGTATTGTTCCCCAGGATATGCTACTTTGTGCGATCCTAGAAGAGTTTTCGTTCAGAGACATTTGCTAAGAAAGTGCGTTATTATTTCGTTTCACTTCACTTGCTTTACGGGAAAAGTGTCACCGGTCCTTATTTTTTAAATTAGTGTGTATATTTTCTAAACGTAACTTTAAATTCTTGCATACCATGCTGTCTGCAGACAACAACGGCTGACAATTTACATTATGAGGCCTCTCTTCATTACTAACAATAGTAGTGATAAAACCGAATTTCAAACAACTTTCATTGTTCCTATACTTCTTTTTCCTTTCCTATACTTCTGTTTTGGTTTATCTAATCCACTAAGTTCTGAATTGTCCAATTGATGTTTCTTATCCGTTTTCGGTATTAACTTACCCATGGTAAATCCGTCTACAGAAAACAACCTATTGAACCTAACGTAAATAAAGCCAAACACTTGCAAGTAAAATATTTCCAGTTTCTTTCTTAGTATTCACTGTAAAAACCACATAAATCTTTTACTTTTGAAAGTAGCAATATACAAAATCAAAGACAACATAAGAAAACGAAACAAGGAAGAAAAAAGTTGAACTTAAACATCGGAAAAATGACCGCAACCAATGGAAATAAAACAAATAAGACTATTCGTAATGGCGTTAATAGTTCACTGAAAGTGAAGAAAAGATTGAGAGATTGAAAGTGAAGAATCGTTCCAAAATTCATAATAGAAAGGTAAGAGAAAGAAAAGCCCAGCTACTATGGGGTCTCACAAGATTCCAAAGACATTTAAGAAGATATATTATTCTACAGAGATGAAGTTGAAGATCGTTAGTGGCCATCTAACAAGCATAATAAACGTTTAAGCTAAATATTGAACGGGTCATCTGTGGTCGCACGTGGAACATAGGTGATACAAAGCATTTGTCCACTATGTGTTTTTAAATAAGAAGAGGAATAATATGTCTTAAGCATATGAATTAAAATAGGCAGGGATACATATATGACACTGAAACTGAATCTAGATTGCAATGCAAAGAAATAGATGTGAAGCATTTGGAATGATACATTGAACCTTTGGATTCTGTATGCGATAGAGTTAGTTAATAAACATAGTAACAAAACAAACTGAAAATATTTTCGGAGTATTTTATAAAAGTGACTATGTAGAAAATTCTTAGTCGATATGGAACTTCTATGGAACAAATAATCTATGCTGTGCATGTAACAATGTTAGAATCTATCATCATGTTACCCGAATCTAAATAATACTCATATACCTTTTGTTGTATAAATGATATATAAAATGAGGATAACGAGTTTCTGCAAAACAATTAAGTACACCGAAAAATAATCCAAAGTTAATAAGTAATTCAATTTAGACAAATAGTAATGATACTAACAGAGCCTGACTTGGAATTTAACATTAAATATAAAATTGAACGCTCATAATCAGTGAACAATATATACTGTGTAATAAAAGTCGTTCTCTGATAGTATGATACTAGAAACCATAATATATAGTGTGCGAAATAGAATGAAAAAAAAATATAATATTAAGCAGGCTTACACATATGGATATACGAGAAGTACGAAGACTTCATAAACTCGGTAATATAATTTACACTGCCATTTTGTTACGGCAGAGTTCTGCAACACGGGAAGGCACTACGTAGAGACGCAATAAAGCATAATGGCGTAACTGAAAAATGAATAGGTATAAACTATACTTGATTATTTTCATTAAGAAAATATATATATATACAGGTTTACTCTTTGCATCGTTTTACTAGCTCCAATGAAAAAGTTTCTATTTCATTTCAAAATTTATCATAGGTTAAATGAATCTGCATTTAAATTTGCCATCACTACAAACGATGTAAATCAAGGAAACACGCGGCTGAATTTAGAATATAAAAAAACTGACCTTAACTATCATATCATGATAATTTCCTGAGACAATTGTGCAAGCACTATTAGTATCGCAATGCGTGGCCTATTAACGTAAAAATAAATGCTTTGAGAGTAGTAAATTATTAAGAATAGAAGCGCAGATAAAATAATATTCCAACATGCTATCTTATTATCAAGATACGATTATCAGGATTTAACTTGAAACAATATTAGTGGTTAGTGCAACAGTGGTCTAACCCACATTTTCAAAAATGGAGAAAAATCAAGTTAAACACATGTTTTTTAAACAGTATATGTATGTACAATGTATGACACATTCAACCACTTGTCCTTCCTTTTGTTATATTGTACAAGAAAAACATGTAATTAAGTTTAACTTCGTTTTTCTCCATTTTTAAAATGTGAGTTAGATCACTTTTGAGCTAAACACTTCATATTTCACATATTAAAAGAGTGTGATCTTAAGCTTAAGAATTTTATGTAAAATTGGCTCATTTCACTAACATCTGAATTCCTAATAAAAAGTCTGAAATAATGTTCGAAGTAACTAAAATTCCTACACAAATAAAATAAAAATTGATATACTGATAACAAAATGAGTATTAATAAATTGGGAAACAGCACATTGATATTGTACTATTTCATTCTAGGAGTATGTCAGACATCTATTGGATCAGTGTGGTGATTTTGTAAGTATCATTTGTAATACCAATAATACTAAGTTTTTCCAACCACACGAAAATATAAAACAATGTTAATAATGAACAATGTAATAAAAATATAAATATTACTAGTATATATATCTGTATATAATTAAATTTTAGATTAGGAAAAACAACAATTATATATCTTAACAATGAAGATAATGATTTCAAATCGAACATTACGAAAAGGCTACAATATACATCACAAATGATGTCTTGTATATAAAGACAAATGGCAAGATACTTCTTTTTAATCGTAAACTGAAATTTCAATTTACAAATTATAAAAGAATATAACATGCATGTTAAGTAATATATATCTAGCATATGCATAAATGTTTCTATACGTTATTGAATAATTAAAACTTATTCTTTATAATGGACAAACTATATAAAATTTATATTTTAAAATTAATATCTATATTCAATTCTCCAGGTGCAATCTGGACGTAGAGGCTTTCTTCAAGGAATTGTAAGTAAATAATTCTTATTCTAAAATATAAATTTTATCACTATATATATGTTTTTATCTTATACGAAATTTTATCACTTTCCCGTTTTGTATCCATTCCATAGTAATTCCACGACAATAATTCAAATGTTTAGTGTATGATGCAGAAAAACAGTAGAAAGAATAACTACACTGCTTATAAGTCAGAAATATATAAAGATAACATTCAATTCTATTTCACTCTATGCCCTTTTTTTACTGTTTTATTAAGCGTGTGACTAAAGCGTAATTCCAACTTCCGTATTAAAAAAAAATATGAAAACGGTGATTAATGTCGAAAAGGAACTATCACGAATTTTCCACAGAGTTTAAGAAGTATACTAGCATAAATCAAGGTGATATTGAATAATGAAATTCTCTTAATGTTGTAGGACAACTCTGTGGAAAAGCCGTTAGTTGCTTTCTCCGACAAATTTTTTGAAAACGTCAGTATGATTTTTCCAAAGTGGAAAGAGCATTAGGCGGTAATCAAACTCGTAATGTGACACCAAAATGACTCTGAACGTGTCACATTTTACAAATAATTTCAAGAGGTATTACTCATTATATAACACACAAATTTGTCATTATGGAATGAATAATTATGCTTTTATTTCAAAAAGATTGGGACTTTAATACTTAAAATAATTTAATAAACTGTAGTGAGTTAGTAGTGTTTCGCATTATGTAAAGCTTCGATATTTCTTTATAGCATGTATTTTCTTACGATATTCAGAGCGAGGAGAAATAACTGTACCTATATCAATAGAACAACCATCTGGTACAACAAAATGTAACACAGCAGCCGAGAATAAATGTGAAGCAAATGATATTCCTTTCAGAAATAATTATTGGAAATTGATTAGCTGTGCATTATCTTTTCAAAAGTGGAAAATTAGTTAAACAATGATAAATGCTCTTAGCTTTTTCTCCACGCCAAAACTGAGACAGTGTAAAATATTAACTCTTTGTGGCATAGTAATGCATTTTTAGCATCACCGATTTATTAAACGATGTTGCATGGTGATGCATTTATTGCATCACTTGCGTGACCGCTCAGTTGGTACTTGTACAGTGCTGCAGATTTTCAATCACTTATTTGACGAAGTTACGATGTTTGTCGCCAGGTGGCCCGTCATGTTATTTTCAGTCAATTGTCACATTCTTAGGTTCTGTGGTACTGTTATGGTTCTGTTGGCACGCCGTGAATGCGGTGATAATTAAATTGGTATTGTTATTGGTAATTATGCTAATCTATGTATTTTGTGTATGAGTTCTTGTATTTTAGATTCTTGGAATGTAGTGCAGGTTATGTAGATGTCACCCGAGCTAAATTCGTGATTTTTAAAAGTTATTTGTTGTGATGCAAAAGTTGCACCACTGTGCAACAAGCCGAAAAAAACTATTCTGGTTACTTGAAGGTTTGTTTCTCATACGTATCAAGTTACGTGTAATATTTTCGTTGATGGTATTAAGAAAATGATAAGAATATAATAACACCAATGATGTAATTTTTGGAGAGGTCCGAGGGCGCAGTCTTTCCTCAGAAAATTTCGTTCCTAACAAAAGGCTTAAGTTTGTAGAGAAAATATTTTTACACGTATTTCATACATAGGTACAGCGATAATATTAGGGAATTGGGGGGAAATGCTGTCCTCCCTTTCTGTAATATTAACTTTGGCGTCCTTTTACTTCTAAAAAGAAATTATAATGGACAAAGATTGCCAATGGGGAACGGCGTGACGTCATATGGTTTCTATTTATTTCATAATACATAATATATAAGATAGCAATTCGAACTATTTTAAAGATTTAGTTTTAGATAAAGTTCATCATATTTATGGAAAACCATTAGTGTTGTTCCATAGTGATGCAGTAATTGGATCATCCCATTTTGGCGCCAATAATTATAAACTATGATCAATTATATTATCACTGTATTTTATAGGGTCTAATATATTCAAAAGAACATACGGTTTATATTCACTAAAGAATGATTTTTCGCGTGAAACATGAGGATATGAAAAAGATATTTCTCCGTGCTCCAAAGAGTTAAATGTTCCATAAAATGCATAGTCAAACTTCTTGCTTTTCATATGACGGATAAAATCGGAGCCAGACATATTTTAAAATTTAAAAGTCACTTTCGGTCATTAGTAAACGTAATAATATTTTGTTAGTAATTAATACAGATTGTCTCAAGGATGTGCATGATATTACCCATACATGCAGTAGAGAAAATTGTTGCAATAGTTATTTGGATAATATTCCTTCTTAATTACTTCTGCATAAAAAGATAAATAAAAATTCAGGTCAACATTAAATCAACAATTTATTTAATTGATATAAATTTCTTGTACTACATATCTTGGAATTTTACTGTACATTTATTAGATAGTCTTTTCTCTACAAGAAACTAAAATTACCCTAGGTCACCCTCCAACTTCCAAGCACAAAAAGCACACACACACACACAGACACACACACACACACACACACACACACACACACACATATATATATATATATATATATATATATATATATATATATATATATATATATATATATATATATATATATATGTATATATATATAGGTAGGTAGGTAGGTATGTATTCAAAGTGTAAATTATTTTCTCTCCAATTTCACTCAGAGACAGTAAGACCAAAATATCATAGAGAAACTGATTTTAAGTTTCATTTTACTATAGGCAAAATTGTCCAGAAACATTTTTCAGAAATTGGAACTGAGTTTTCAAACTGAATAAAAGGTAATATTTTAACATTAGTAAAAGTACAAGTAAACTATATTTTATTTCCAATGAAATTATGCCGTTAGTATTGCTTCAAATTTCGAATTCATTTTGATACGTCAACCCAGAAAACTACGCAAAAATTGATTATAACGTTCAGAACACAGAATTCAAGAAATTTAATCCTAGATTACTATACGAGTACTTGGTGAAAATTCGTCCATAGTTTGCTTTCGTAGCGTGTTACTGGACGGTACCACCATCTTGTATAATGTGGTTCCTGGTATTCTTCTCGCTTTCTGTGCAGTGTGTGACGAGTGTTGAAAGTAGTGTTTTGAGATTTAGTTCAGTGTCAAATACATGGAGGTGGGTGAATTTCCACCCAATCTAGTTTTGTGTTACTATTGAATGAGCAACTCTTGCTAACAAAAACGTGAGTTCATCGTACATATTAGTGAGTGCGTAACACAAAATCATGCCAAAGAAAGGGCGTAACCCTCTAATGGCTACGGTTTAGGAGACACTCTACAAGCATACAGTTTGGAACGGAAATAGATGAATAAAGCTTACACTACCAATCCTTAACCCTGTAACCGTAAAAAAAAAAAAAAAAAAAAAAAAAAAACGAAATGAGAAGTTGTGTGCTGTAAGAGTAAGTGCTCAAAAAGTGTTGTATGGAGTAATTTCCTTTTTCCTTTCGGGAGGAAACGTTGGTGACTTTGAAGACGCATTTTGGATTTTATGGATAAAAGGCACATTTTGGGAGATCGAGAAATTGCTAGTGCACTTTTGGAAGAACTTGATAAAGAGAATTTTGATACAGTTGAAGAAGAATTTGTGGACAGTTAACCTGATCAATTAGAAGTAGACGAATTTCAGGATGATGTTACTGACTGTGACGATAGTGATTTCGATCCCGATTTTAACCCTAACCAGTGTGTTTCTTCATCGACTCTGAAGAATATAACTTTTCAAAACAACGTCCCAAAAAGAGAAAAGCTGATTCACTCTCAGTGAAACATCCTTCCAAACAAAGATCTGAAAAAAAATACCGAAGAATTAAGAAGTTTACCCTGGAAACCTAATTCTCAAAATTCATATCATCTTTTTCTGAAGGAATCAGTTATCAAGGGAAGAAAACATAGAATGTGGTCAACTTTTGAACCTCGAAATAAATCGAGCGTAAATGCGAGAAATATGATACATAAAATCCCTGGTCCTATAGGGGATGCAAGAAAAATAACTTCCAAAATAGACTGCTGGTCTTTGTTCATGGGTGACGAAAAGCTTAGTAAAATTGTACTTTACACAAATCTCTAGATGTCACATCAAAGAACAGCTTATACTCGAAACCCAGGCTGAGTAAATAATCTAAGTGTTGAAGAACTCAAAGCGTGTATTGGCATTCTGTTCATTTCAGGAGCTAGACGAGACAACCACATGCCACCTAAGGTCTTATGGGAAGAGCTTGTTTCGCAAGTGCATACAAGTGTGATGTCTCATGAAAGATTTGTATTTTTATCAAACTTCCTTTGATTTGATGATAAAACTGATAGAGCTGAAAGACAAACTAAAGATCCATTTACCCACATACGCTGGGTGTGGAAAAGATTTATTTCTCATTGTCAGAAGTACTATCCACCATCGTGTGAAGTGACCAACACTAGCAACTCCTAGGATTCCGAGGAAATTGCAGATTTAGATAGCATATACTAAGGAAGCCTGACAAATATGGTATTAAGATAGTTGTTATGGTCGATTCAAACGCATTTTATCTCGTAAGCGGAATTCCTTATATCGGGAAGGAAACACCAAATGGTAACGAAGGACTGGCTGAATATTTTGTGGATGAAATATCACAGCCAATGCATGAATCTAGTAGTAACATAGGAACGGATAATTGGTTTACCAGCTTTTCCGTGATGACAAAGATACTCAAGGAAAACAATTTGACTATGGTAGGAACTATGAGATCAAAGAAACCAGAAATACCACCAGAGTTGTTATGTACGAGGAATCGTGAGCCGGAATCTTCTATTTTCGTTTTTGATATCCATAATCAATCGCAACTTGTGTCGTTTAGCCCAAAGAAAAACAAAGTTGGTTGATTCCTCCATGCACAATTTAGCAACCATATGAGAAGAAAGTAACAAGCCAGAAGTCATAGATTATTATAATAGAACAAAAGTGTAGTAGATGTTTTTGACAAGGTGTGCAAACAGTACTCATGCAGCAGAAAAACAAGGAGGTGGCCCCAGGCACTTTTCTACGGTATTCCTAATGCAAGTGTCATTAATGCAAACGTCATTCACAAATTCAACCTGGCATCAAGTGGATTAAAATTACTGAATCGCCAAGAATTTAACCTTAATCTTGGACTGAAATTAGCCCGAACTCAAGTGATGGCAAGATTACAGTCTCCAACATTGCTGTTGTCTGTGAAATCAAAAATTAAGAGTATTCGGAAGATAAATGGTGATGAAGAAAATTCATATTCAGATTCTGTGTCAGCACTTCGTACGAAAGATACCTGTCAAGGATGATGTCTGTTGTGCCCTTCTCGTTTAGACAGAAAGTATTCTGTGAAATGCTCCAAATATCCTTCTTTAAGTGTAATGAGCACAGCGGCACTTTCTGTGAAGCTTATCAGTAAGTGTTCCTCTATGAAGTTCAGTGTAAGGAATTGTGGAATTACAATGTAGCGAATTTCTTAGAGCAGTATTTGAGTAAAATCGTGTGCTCTAAGATTAGCAGACTTTCAATAATAAACCTTTCCTTAATACACACTTTACTTTGAAAAAAGAAATGGTTGAATTTTCACTCAGTGTACTATTGAATGTATAGATAATCTCTCACAATTGTCTGATACGCACCTTTTCTCGTATTGTCCTAAAAAGTGTATTTTAATATATGCTGAAAGAAATAAAATACAATGAAAACTTATCGAAAAGTTTGTTTTAGTTTTGTAAACGTTTTGGGTAAAGCATAAAAGCTTAATTATTAGTGATTAAACAAATGCTAATATTTTATTGGTGAAACTGTGATTTTAGTTCATTTAAGTTTTGCACATGTTTCCTTTGATATTATTTACCGAAAAATTGTCCAAGAGAAACATGAGTGTATCTACTTTAAAATATAATTGTAAGCTTCAAACTAAATAAATCACATATAGAGGAAAAACAATTAAAAATATGTGGGTGAATTTTCACCCAGTCTAGTATTAGAAAACAAAAAACAAGCCTAGCAATCTAGGGTTAATATACGAAATATTTGTTGAAAGCTACATCGTACCATATTACAATAACATTACTTTCCATTAATATGGTTAATAAATATGAATTAGAAAACAATTACTTCATAGCAGTAACACGGATTAACCCAACGTACCTAAAATAATGAAAATTCCTGCTTAGCTTGCATCAAAATACTGTGTGAAATTATTGGTCACTTAACGGAACGGAAATCGAAAATGCTATGGTAGGACCATTTTGTTTTCTGGACAAAAGGGGAACCAAGGAAACAATATTAAGACCCAGTTGGTAATGGAACAACACATAAGTTCAAATGAACTAATTGTGGTAGCATTTGTGGATATAGGAAAAAAGCTTTTGATAAACCAGAGTAGAATATCATGTTCAGATCGTTGAATCGACATTTTGATTTTATCGCCATTTTCAAAGACAATTACTTTTAACCTGTTCTTATGTTTTACTTTTTATACGCTGCTTTAAAATATTTTAATGTTTATGTCTATAGTTTTGGTGAGTGTGTCTAGTGTTTGTATGTGTTAACAGGATGAAAGTATTAAACAATTCCGAGTGTATTTTTTATGTTCATTTATAACATGTTTCAAAAAATAATATTAAACATCCATTATTTACAAATATTAAATACTACATGTACTTGAGATTTCACCACTAAATGAATGTAACTATGACATAGTTATTTTTATATTATCTAGAACGAAAATATAATAATATCATATGGCATGAAAATATAATTGTTTCTAACTGTATTACAGATTTACTGTCATTCCCCTACGCATCAAGTGGAACAGTAAAGGTTTAATCAGGGCATACTCATTACAATACAAACTGCTGTACTTCCTGCACATCAAGTTGTTGCAATTGCAGCATGAAGATCGAGTTTCCCCAGGCCATTGACGCGGGCATATTTCACACCGTCCACAAGTTATCTTTTCTTTCTCCTTTTTGGGTTTACCTTCATAAGTAGTGATGCCCTTGACTGGTCCTTTCATATGAAGGAGGAGGGAGTTCAGTAATACCTAAATGCAATATATACTCTACACAGCTGCAAACCCAGTAGCTTCTGGTTACTTGGTTTGCAGTTCAATGTCGTTTTTGAAAATGGCAAGAGTATTGGAGCCTGCAACGTTTATCATTCAAAAAAACTGCTGTAAGTGGCCAACGCTTACACTTTCTTGAGACAGTATGTATTCCGCAGAGCTTGTCAGGAACATCAATACCGCCTATATGTAAATTGTAATCAGTTCTCAAAAAATCATCCACCCTCTATATCAATTTTGTTGTCATTGAGCATTGTACATGCCAGAAAAACGAAATATGAATATTAAATACCTAGTTTTAGAACACATAGGTTGAAAATCTGGCAAACAATATATTACACAAACACACGCGGGGGATGGATTTCACCCTAGCCAAAATTTTGTGATTCATACACCATGACTCCTTAACGAAAAATGAATGTGGGGTGAATACTATCAGGAGTGACAGCCAGAAAGGTATCTAGAAGCAGAGGGCGCTACAACAGGTTTTATTTTGCTAGCACAGAATTGAAATGGCTTGGGGTGGATTTTACCCCAGCGTGTGAGTTTAAATACTAATTCGTGCTTCGGTAAAAATCACACAAATTATTCATAAGGAGACAAAGTTATTAATTTCCGTTTGCCTTTTCCAGAAAGTAGATATTCCTGTGCCTTTATTTAAAACACTCAAAACTTTTAGTCTTCAAAACCAATATCTCAGCCTCCTTTGTGTGTCACGTATTTACTATCATTGGGTCATAGGACAACAACTAGTACACAATTTACTAGTGATTTCCGTTAACCATACTACATATATTTGTAGGCGCTCTAGATACAACCCGAAATACGGCTTGGGAAGTCAATCTGTTAACAATATTTTGTTATTACTAGAGACGGGTGGGAAGGGTGATGGTGGTGTGTTGGAACATCCACACATATTCAAAAATCCCCACCCTTAGTCCCGCCTCAAGAGAGTTTATGTTGGATAACATCGTGATTGGGTCATCTCTATTAAAATATCATCATTTTGCTGCACATCTAATAGCAAGATAACTAAATAAAATTAACATATATCTGTTTTAGCAGACAGATAATTTTAGATACCATAAAATGAAGTTTCGATTAATCTCTTTTTGTGCACTATGCATATCCCGCTTTATAGGTCTGTCATATTCGCAATTCATTGTTTTCATTATCGACGGATTATCTAGAAATGTGTATTGGGCCTCCTATTACTTAATTGGACACCGTTCATAATATCATGATTCAATCCAATCTCTGGAAATGAAAGCTCTACTCCAAATAATGAACGACTGCGCCTCTCCACTAAAGCTGAATCGTAGGTCAATTTATACCTAGCAATTTACAAATTTAATAACCTAAAAACTTCTTTCTGATCAGTTATCTATTTCAACTCGAAACTTCATTTCCCGGGATATCAAAATTGTGAAAGTAAGCGAGTTTTTGAGAATATGTAGTATTTTTCATGCTCTAATGAATAAATTAAATTATGCTCTATTGAATACAAACACATCCTTTATATTGTACTGTGAGTAATGCTCTTTAGTCAACAAAGCATTTCTGACTTATACCCAGGGGTATAGACATTAAGTAGGGATGTCTGTGTTTTGGGTTAATTTTTGGTTTTTGAAAAGAATCATTTTCAGAATTTACAGTCTTTGATGTTTCATTGCGAGAAGATTCATGTTCGTAAGACATTGGGTTACGCTCAAGAAATGCGAATTAATGTGTACTCCCGTTGCATTTTCAGGCTTAAATATATCTACTTTCAGATTTCAATTTGTTTGGTCTTCCCATTCTTCTGTAATGATGTAGTAAATATTTTTGGTTTGTAGTTTCGAAAACAATACACAATTCATTTTGCTAACTCGCATCTGTGTGCTAACAGTCATTAGTTTTCCTTATTACTCTGTGTAAGTAAACTTTAACAATACGCGGTAAATGTAAACTGAATTAGAAAGAAATTGATAGCTTACATGTGTATTATAGGAAAGCGATCACGAAAAACGATGACAGCCTTCAGAAAATCTAGAATGCAGTGTGGGCAGAGAAACCAACGCATATGATTTGTCCCAAAGGAGAGTTTTCCTAGAGTAGTTATAATCGATCACAAGCAACTGGAGTACATTACGAACATAATCACTCATTGCCTGCCGCAGTGATGGATTCTATCAAACCTTTCTATACTGTTCCTGCGGATCCCCCTTTTTGGAAAAATGTTTGAAAAAGAAAACAAAGAAACCCAATGAGAATTGCAATGCACTGATATGGCAACGATGTCAAAACACAACATTTGCGAGTTCTAAAATCGTACACGTTGCGTGTATAATGCTTTTTTTTTTGTTTTAGTAGCGTATGTGAATCAAGAAACGGTGTTCTGGAAAAGATGGGAGTTTCAAGCGGTGAATACAGCTAAAAAATACTGCGATACATGGACAGAAAACGTATAACAAAATTTGAGTTGGGAGTCCTGAAGCTTATGAAGGAATCAAAAGTGAAGAAAAGAAAGTATAAAAAGGGTGAAGAAAACAGAGTCGAAGACAAAGAATATGGTAGTGATCCTTTCTCAAAGTTGTGATGCGTCTTATTGCTGAAAATCCATTGTAAATTTTAAACTTTTAATTTCTCAAAAATAAATTTTTTGACATGCATGTACCGTTTCCTCACAGACTATGAACGATAAAGTAATCACATTTTGAACAAACCTTACTTATATGTATCTCTATTTAGTGAACTAGAACTATAACATAGTTCCTTTATTTATCTCAATTACTCTTTGGTGAAGGTAAAAAATATCACATTATTAAAAATCTTCCAATTTAAAAAAAGAATATTGGTTTTGTAAGTAACATAGAAAAAATCCTAGTTCTGTAGCCACAAATATCCCAAGCGAATGATGAGTATTCAGAATCAAAACAGTGTTGTGTGAAGGAGATTATGTTGTCGACCACGGTTAACTACAACATATAACGACTTCAACATTAATTATTAAGAAAAAAGTGGTACATGAAAACCAACAGCTGCAATTGTAAACAAACTTAATTTGACGGTGCCACAACAAATATCACGCTAAGTAGAAGTACCTTAACTGCAGCCGGTAGCCCTTTGTAGATGGGCATGAAATCGAATTCCATTAACACTTGCGAATCGAGAATACCGTTTGTTGTACGCTAACTTACGAAGACGATGCTATTGTACAATTAATTTGCATTTGGTTTAACAAGTTGTGATACATATTATGTTATCTGGAGCGAGTGTGATAAAAGTGGCAAGTGATTTTGTAAATAGCAATTTCGATGGAGGTGATTATTTTCAAATGAAACGGCAAACTAATGTGTCATGCGTAATGGTGATAAGAGTAAATCAGCAAGGAAACGACAACGTAGCATTATAACAGATTACAAACAGATTACATCAAACCAGCAGTGAAACTGTGAAAATAATACTGTCTCAAACAAACGGTATCGAAAATCATAGTTCAGAAATTACATAACATAATTATATGTGGTCATGTTGCTGGAGTTAAAAAAACGGACAGTAAATATCTACATTCTGGACTCTATGGTGGTCACACTGAAAGCTGCGAGCTTGGCCACTGATGACTTAACATGTGGTATCAAAGCGTGTTGGGAATCGTTGAGTTTATTCTAATCAAGTGTCGTGTGTTCATATGTAGTGGAATCTTTACGGAGTGTATCGCATGTAGTGTCTAAACAAATCGTGAAAGAATTGAGCGACTCTTAATCCCCAAAATCTTTCTTCCAGTGGGCAATGTGATGGTGCTTCCCTCTCATACCATTGGACGTGATTGCTTGAAGAGTTCAAGGTGCACGTGCATTCTATTTTACATACAATATTACTATATATTGGTAACGCTATAGTCTTTAGTGGCACAGTACACATACATAACGGAACTGTTCTAATTGTGATGTTTAGCTAAGATAGGTAATAGTTTGATGAACTTCCATCATTCTGTCAATTGTACTATGCGAATATCATTGAACATCCACGTTCACTTGTGCAAACACAAATCTTAGACAGATATCAACTTCCATCCTCCTTTGCAGAACTGGTTGATGCATTTTACGCCCAATTAAGCATTGTCTAACTTACCGTAACTCACAATGCTTATGATTGAATTCCATGTCGAGTTAAATTGCTGTGAAGGTGGAAGATTTTAAAAGAACATAACGGTGTTTCTGTTATGTCTTACTTTCGAATTGATAAGTGATTCTAAAGTAAGTGAAATTTTGTAATGCGGAACCAATAGTGGTGTACGATATCAACAAAAAATACCACTCTAGTAGTAAGAAAGTTTCTTTTCATATAACAAAATAATACTTTTCCTTGTACATAATGCATACACTTGTGAGCCAGTAATCTTTTTAAAATATGAAATGAAAGTTTATTCTATTTTGGCTTAAGAGAAGTGCAAAAATAGTTTCGGATCGAGTGGTATGTACAGGGTGTTTCAAAAAACACCGACAACGTTTGACAGGTGATTCCTGACACCAAGATAAGAGAAAAAGCATAGACCAACCTGGGTGGACAAGCGCTTCCTTTTCGACTTACAGGCTGTTGAAAACATGAAAAAATGAACTTTAAACGTCCATAGATTTAAAACTATGGAACCTGCCGTAATCGGGTCAAGACTTCATTTAGGAACTACTATGTGCGCTATCCAAAAACACATGTGTCACAATCCTGCGGTATTTCTGTAACAATTTTTATAGAGGTACTTTGGCTACCTGCATATAATCTGAAGAACTCACCATCTACCCCTATAAAATTGTTTTGGAAGTACCACATGATTCCGAAATTTGGATGTTTGGTCAAGCCACATACTGTTCCCTAAGTCAAGTATTGACCCGACTACAGTAGGTCCTATGGTTTTGGAGTTATGGAGCTTTAAAGTTCATTTTTTCATGTTTTCGGCAGTCAATAACTCGGAAAGGAAGTACTTGTGCATTGAGGCTGGTGTATACTTTTTGACTTATCTTGGGATCCGGAATAATTCCCAAAAACTTGTCGCTGTTGTTTTGAATCACTCAGTATAATTTCGATGCACAATCTACTTCAAAATAGAATGTATATTTTCTGATGTGTGAATTCTAGTCTGTGAATTATTGGTTTCTCATTTATACTAGAAGCAAGTAATGTATTATTGCAACTACGGTTCTCAGTAAACAGCAAAGAATTGTAATACTCATAATCTCAAGACACTAAATTTATTTCAGAGAAACAGCAAGCTAGAATAAAGGATTCTACGCAACAGTCTCTCAACCAAAATTCAAATTTGCAAAACATTCAACCTTTACTAGTATAGCGACGACATAAACATTTATATTAATAATCGTAATAATATGTATTTCTCACGCTTTCCATCACTCACGTTTAAATGTTCTTTATCAAAGTTAAATTATGATGTATGGGTACGATAATCATATATTATCAGTATTGAATAAATATGTTCCAATACTTACAAAACAGATATTTATCTACAACACTTTCAAGCCTATTTTGATCATATACTGAGCAAAGTAGTCCCAATATTTTTTAAATTACTAATCAGAACGAATTGATATGTTGCAATAATACATGATCACCTTGTACATCAAATTAATTACATGTATACATTGTTCTACTGTTTCACATGCACCACTCTTTATTATGGAAATATCAAAATAATAACAATATATGTACATTATAATAGAGAATGTTTCTACCTAACATCTTGTCATTTTCGTTTTGCTTTACAGCAACTACCAAACCAAAGCCTAGAATTCAGAAAAAAACAATATATAGTGAATATATAAACGAAACTAGACAAAGAAAAAGAAGAAGGATTTGAGTTACATTTTATTTATCAGAAAATAATTAAAAGTAAAATAATTTGTCTTAGCAATAATGAAAAGAAAGTTATATATTTGCTTAAAATATGAGAAGAGCATTCTAATCTAGTAGGATGTTATCGAATGTTTTCGAATCGAGTGTTTTCGAAGCCGATGCAACACCAATAACGCAAATTTATCCATTTATCAAATATCGAATGGTCCTGCAGTGAAATTACAAAATTATTCAGAAACGAAATGCATAAAACCTCATACAATATTCGCCATATTATTGGGTACCATGCTATCAGAATTACAGGAGATCGTAAATTTTACTATGTGAAAAGGTAAATTTGTATGTAATTTTCAAGATATATGTGAATCAATAAATATGGCAAATACGCAGAGAAACACCTTCCACCACTATATAGAGGGCGAAACCAAAAATCAGGCAAAATTTTACGCATTGCCATTTAGATATTAGGTCCTATTGAAACTGCCCTTTTTCTCACTGCGTTCTATGATTCAGTCATATTCAATGCTAGACTAATTCAATGACTTTATTAAAGTAGGTTAATTACGTAGACGTAGGGTAATTACGTAGATTGATATATATGGATTTATATATGCAACTTTCCTAAAACGAGGTCTGGTTGGACTGGAAAATTGATAGAGTTGTGTGAATAACGATCCTTTTCAATGGTTGACAAACATATAATGCAACTCACCGAAGCTAAAATATCCATTTTAATAAAAATAAACTTGTTACTTCCTTCGGCAATTACAATATATGTAGAATAATTAGAAACATTTTCCCGCGTCTATCCCTAACACTCCCAATCTTTACCAAAACTTTGTACACCACAAAAATTTTCCATTTAAAGTTCCACTTTAATCGTGAATTGTATAGTGATTTTACAATTGATTGATTGGAAGATTAACGAAACATTGTCATCTGAATTCGCGAAAATATAAAAATTATTTATTGCAAGAAATTTTCATAAAATAAAATGGATAGTGCAAATACTTTACTTATATATTTTAGTACAAACATTCCAGATTCATATACGTAGCTAAATATATTTTGCTGGAATATTTTTTATTTATATGTTCGATAAAATTTTAGTACTATAGTATTTAATTTAGTTTATATCAATTGAGTCAATAATCCTCACAAATTAAGACATTTCCAGTATTCACAAATAAAAATGTTCAGAATGGCTTGCCTCAGAGAAGCAAATAAATTAGGAATATACTAAATAAAAATAAAACATGAAGTAGGGAGTAGAACTTTATAATTAAAATTTTAAGTGTGGGACAAAGAATATTTTCAATCGAATATATATATATATATATATATATATATATATATATATATATATATATATATATGCTGTATCGAAAGTTTATAAGATTTGGATACATGACACTTATTTATATGTCACCAGTAAAAGAGCATCATTATTATCGGTGACATGATATAAAACGATCAGAATAAAATAAAGACTGGAATATTCGAAAGATATATATTTTCTGACTGATATCGTCTTTCAATTATCAAATGGTGTTATAGTTAATTCTTTATGATTTTACAAAAATTACATAACGATCAAGAGTCATTAGCAGCATATAAGTTAACTATGTTAGTGTTTCAAATATACTGTATATGCATTAGTGAATTTTAGCTGAATGAGTATAAAAGTGTTACTAACAATTCAATCTTACATCAATTTCAGGATTACAACGTAGGAAATGTTACCGTAAGTAGTTTCCCCTTACAACTTACACCTTGGTATTTTTAGAAGCTATAAACTGAAGTTTTCTATTTTCTCATGAGGATTTTTTTGAAAGCCAATATATTTATAACGATATGGTAAACTTCCTTCTAAGAAAATCAAATTTATGATTTATTAATTAAGAGAGGAAACATTATTTGAGTTGTAATTCATTTAGGTTTTTCATATGCAATGTCATTGAAAACATAAAAAGTTAGAAAACCCTGTATCATATTATCTTCAATACACGATATGTATTATGTTTTTCACAAGTTTTCAAACTGAATTAAGTTTTTCGATTCAAATAATATATTATAACTATTGTAGATATATTGATTTTCCCGATATTATTTGTCTCAATTTAAAGGCAATTCAAGATTTAATAACAATTTTCCTGTTTCACTCTCCTCTGAATAATGAATAGCAGCTATAACTGGAATATATAGAACAGTCAATAACTATTTCGAAATTCTCTATAGGAGAGAAGCCATCTTTCTTCATTTGTGTAATTTTATGTAATCTAAGTTGTATCTAAGTTGATGTAAGCGGAATGTTCTGTAACTGATTACTAATAATTAAATATATCGAGAGCCCCATTCACCTTGCATCTTCCTCCATACTTACATGCAAGTACATCCAATATTGTTTTGATGTTCGACGGTCATCTTCCTTGTTTGGATGGTATGTATTGTGCCAAAACTAGGAAGGTGGGAGAAGCAAGAAGAAGCGAATGTGAACAAATCTGAGGAGCAGCAGGGCAATTTCATCTTTCATGCACATTTTGATCGGAAGTTAGGACATGGAGACGTCCAGCCAAGGCGCAGGACCAGATGAATGGAATTCAAATCCAAGGTCCGAACCAGAAAAATAATATTTTTCCTTACCCCCAAACAACCTCTCGACATACTTTCCTTAACATTTGTTCTTATCAATTTCAACACTCAACATCATTTCAACACTCAATTTCGAACTCTAACGCTAATCGTCATCCCAGATACCTTCTGTTTCTACCATGAACTATATTTTCAAGTTAATTATTATCGCTTCTTTACTTTATTCAAAACGACGACGAAAAGATTCCAACTGGATGCAAAACGGAAAAATATTGAAAGATGTTGGATTTCTCTCAAAATTCTATCTTATTTCTTTTTAAGCTCTTTTAGATACACAACGACTTTCCCTCCAGCAACCCTCCACGAAACCAATTGGGTCTCCTTTTGGCTTTCTCAATTTGAGGAAACTTGCATATGCTTTTCTTCAACTACCTTTCATTCTCTCTCATTATATGTGGGAGCAGTGGAGCACCAATACCTATTGTGTATGTTTCGCTTATGTGTGTGTGTATAATTAATGTATGCATGACATATTCAAGGTTTTGACACGTATCCAATGATTTTACTAGTTGTATTATATGGTGCGTACATTAGTAGATGGATTTTGGATATCTTTAAAGGATATTTTTAACACAAGTGATTTAAAATATTTCGATGATGCTGCCTGATTTAATTTATTGTTGAGGGGCTTTTATATGATTATTTAAAAGTTATAGTATGAAACGAATGTGATATAGTTAGTGGCCTCTTGGACGACTTGATGATCAGGAAAGTAACTAAACTTTTATTGAAGTGGAGGCCATTAGATAAATTCTTGAAAAAGAATTGTGCTGTTTTACAGTGTTTTTATTTCCTCTGGTTAACATGGACGTTAAAAGTGAGAAAAATATTGTAGTGTGGGATCGAAGTCCGCATACACTGTTTGTTTTCTGCAGAGGCAGCGCACTTGCAGCACCAGAGTCACAAGAAACAAGCTTTAATTTACCCGCTAACAGACATACACCAAGATCTGTCAAAACAGACGCTGCTAATTCCTGCTTCATCTTCTACACTAAATTCTGCAGTAACCGATTATTTCCTATGTAAGAAGAAGCACTTTAAACAGCTGAAAAATTTAGTCCATGAATATCAATGAAAAAATGGGAATCAAAACAGTGTCAGAAATATCATGTAAATAATAAGAAAATGCATAATGATGCTATTACCTCCTCTACCAATAGTAATTGTTATGAAGGTCAGTGTTCGGCTTCAGATAGAAGCCAAATCATATGTTACAGGTATAAATTGCCCACTCATAATGCGAGCGACCTTTAAACAAGGAAACAGAGTAGAGGTTCTGTTTCAATTTTCTCAAGGTTGCACCATAGTCCGTATAGTGTCCTCTAACAAACGTCCTCATCTTTCAGCTCATATAAACAAAAAACACGGAATTATGATAGACAGTCGTAGCCAAATTACTTATCTGGGGAAAAATTTGCTCCTGGAAGTTACTAAATCTTTACGTATTAATACTAGACATCTGTTAGTAAAAGGGAAGATTATACAGGTTTCTGAAATTTCTTTATTAATGTTTCGGATTGGTGAGACTCATGTTTTCTTATGCATTCCAAATTTTGTTTATTGTCCATTGATTGACGCTGATTGATTTTAAAGACATAGGGCCGTTTTAGTTAATAAGAAGCAAACTTAACCATCTTTTGTTTCGGATGTCCCCCTACAAGAAAGTATAATCGAAGGAAGTTAGATGTTTATTTGTCAAAAGTTCTACCGTCTAGGTTTGCACAGAGATCTCGAGAAATCTTTAGAGTATTAGAAAATAAAATTCTACAACCTAGCTCTTATACGTTGGTAAAAAATGAAATGAATTATTTAGTTTTACATCCCTCGTTTATGCCGTCTAGGTTAAGGAGACAATGGTAATGATAAATGAATGAAATGGTGTAACGGACAAAGTAGGGGGAAACGGGAAAACCCCGAAAAAACACGCACAAGGTGTTTGTCCACCACAACTTTTACTTGTCGGGGGCAGGTGTTGAACTCGGAAACGCTAGCACGAGTGTTGAACGCTCTACCACTGAGCCACCTTGGCCCCAGAACTTTGAAGAACTTACGCAGTTATTGGGACGTTTCGAAGAAGGAGTTATTATCGCCTTCTCGACGTATAAAAGAAATACTGCGAATTCTTGTTCCGTGTGTTATAGTGAATGGAGAATGCCCCATGGTGTATGTGACAAATCAAAATATTATGGAGGTGAGGTTAGAAGAAGTTGGTACAAGTCTTTCGGAAGCTTAATATTTTGTGGAGAGGTGCCTGTGAAGAGCAATGTTTCTTCTGTAGAAGAAACTGACTTTCCTCGAAAAAGATGGACCTGCCAAGGCTACTTTGTGGCCCTTGTCTTCTCAACGTTAATTCAGAGCTACCTCCAAAAGACGGGGAAACATTTTACGATCTTATAGAATAATTTCCTGGTGTTTGAACTTTTAACTGAGAAGAACATAGGACTCGCACGGGACTATCTTAATGAAGTTCTTCTATCCAACCTTGCGACCGTCATTAAGACGGCCTACCCTTGTCTTATAAAATCCGTGGGATATTCAAGCAGCAGTTAGACACGACGATTCATCAGATGGTTATTAGGGAAGGAAAATCATCCCGGAACGACACCATCTTGCTGATTAGAAAGTGTAATACCCAAAATCTTTTTGTAAGTAATTAGTTTGGCATAAATAAAATTTTACCAGTCGAACTTTTCGACACCGTCGGAGTACAACATAATTAATCGTACGTGACCTTACCGAAAGATTCTTCCTAATTCCAATTACTGTGCAGTTGAATGGGTGTCGAGGCTTCTCGGTACCAGGCATGTCAATTTACCAATATTGTGTTTTGCATGGGATACTTGTATAGCAGCAACTTTAATAGATTAGTCAGATCAATGATAGCAGACTTTCGTCATATATAATATGCAATACTGTGATAATTTTTACGTTATCACGTCTTCTGTAGACGAAATGATATATTTGTGCAAGGACATTTTCTAAAAGCTCTGATTACGTGCAGTAAAATTGTCCCAGATAAAACAAAGATTGAGCATTATTCCTGAATGGTGTTAGGGTATCGTTTGCGAAAATTTAGGGTACAAGTGTTGGATCGTGTGTTAGCCACCATTCAGAGTTTTCAACGTCCACGCAGAAAGAAAAATAAAAAAAAAAAAAAACTTTTCTGGGCGGTTGCTCCATTTTCCGGCGATATGTTAATTATTTCTCTAAAATTGCTTATCCTCTCCATCTTTTGCTACAGAAAGACCAAGATTTCACGTGAGGTAACAACCAAAAATAATCATTTGAAGCTCTGAGGGAAGCAAGTTTGGAAGCACCGACCTTGATGACATAGAAACCGGATACAGTTGTGTATATCTACAACTATCCATGTAAGAAAGGGGTCGAGCTGTAGCAAAACAACCTATTTCGAACTATCCTGAAGTAGAATTGGTACCAATTTCCTATGAATGCGCGGAGTTGGACCTTCGGAGAAGAATTTTGTGTGTACCACTTGGAATTCTTGTCTCTGCTGATACTGTGATATTTTTCAGATTTTTCGTCATGGGTGGAAATTTTTACCTCTATACAGATTTAAAGCTATTGCGTTCCTTTGCCACAGGGAAATCTTGACAGAAATGTGTCTGATATAGATACTTAAGATGTTAACATCGCCCATACATTTTCTGAAACAGCATCTAGAAGAAAATATTAGCAATTGTGTACGCATGAACATATAAAGTTGAAAAGAATTACTGGTCATGTTTATTTATATGGATTTACAGACTATTTCCCCTCGCCCATTTCATTTCCAAAAAGCATACCAGCAAAATCGAGTATTGGGTGATTTTAAACCAATTCTGCCTCTAGTTATCTTGAGTTCCCAACGTAATCAGGAAATGGGTTAAGTTCATATAGAAAATAATGTGCCCCGGCCCCTTTGGACTATGACATTTAGGAAATTGTATTTAAGGTTTTAGCAGGAAAACGTGTGGGACCTTGGGCATTTTGCTCAGATCATTAGTATGAACTACTTACACCTACACTAATCCTTTCGTTTGGTTATTGTATTTCCAATTTTTAGATACCCCTAGCCGCTTCTACTGAAATATTATGTTGATCACGAAACTCTCCTAAAACTGCCCCCCATTCTTCAAATAACGACACTTCCCTTGTTTTTATATTCGTTGAACGAATTCTTACGATACACTTCAGTTTCCACCCTGCTTCTCACGGAAAGTAAGTCTTTGGATACTAATATTACCTAATGTCCTACTCATTTTACCAAGATTTAAAAAAAAATTCCTTATCTTACATTATTCTCGATAATTTTCCTATTTTGGACCGATCCCTAAGGTTCAACTGGATACACCAATAATAATTCTAGATTTATGTACTTCAGTTTTCAAAACACCTTTCCAGAAAAATAATTGCAGTAAACTTTTACTTCAATTCCTTCTCTCATTATCATCATTTTAACCGTACAACTCTTTTCCGTACCTGAATGCAAGAAGAAGATGGTCAATGGACATCAAGAGGCATCACTAGTCACATTTATATTTCACAACTATTACGCCACCAACTAGACGAGAAACGATACGTTTATAACTTTGTTCTTTTTTTTTTTTTTGTAAAATAAGATATTTTAATGCTAATAATACTCATCTCCATAGTACATGATATTGGTTGTCTTCATGAAAAAACAAACTACACCTTTACAATCATTACATAGCTTTGAAGCCATGACGAGATTTACAGTTGATTTACATTGCTGAATATATCACCATGGAAACAATCTTCACTGATAAATTTGGCCATCTGTAACGGCTATTTCAATTAAACTATGTCCTTTGCCTTTGGTCAACGACTAGATTTGATTAAATCATCTCAGAGTGAACCATGCCTGATTCAGCGTTCATGAAGCTTCAAGGTGATGTTAAATAAGTCCATGCATTTCATTTCATTTAGCAATGTATATTATATGATACATCACTAAGGCATACGAAAGGAAAGACAGGACCTACCTACAATACAGGAACTATCAGTGTTCTACCAAAATAACTTTTTGTGTGTGTCGGTTCTTAACTTATGTTTATTCTTGGTGGAATTGTGATTAATTTAGTACTATACTTTATTACCTGATAAGTTGACTAATTCAAGGGTTGTATTTTTTGTATTCAAGAATGTATGGTCAATTTTATTTCGTTATTTAAAAATACATAATATATATAGCATGCATAAAGTTGAAGATACAGCACAAATACATAGTGTGTCGTATAATTAAACTCTGACCACGACTACGTATGAATAATAATTTCATTTATCATTGTCATGTATGTGCAGTATGTTCAACAAATAATTGCACCTGAAACTACTACGTTGCTTTTCTCGTCGTTCATTAAGAATTAGTTGCGAGAATGTGCATATAGTGGATTCGCGCATACTATATATGCTCAATTTGGAAACAAGTCATGATTCAAGATTACTTTTTCTCTTTTTTCATTTCTCTAAATAATAAAAGGCAGTCATAGTTGGGAATAATGAGACAGTCAGAAAACATTTCAAAATTCTCTTTCGCGGACGAATCCTCATCTTTAATTCTTTAGAATTTTATGTAATTTATTTAATCTGATTTAGCCTAATTGTTCTGTAACTTTGACTAATAATTATATAAGTCGGGAGTTTCATTTACCTTGTATCTTCCTCAATCCTTACACATGTGTACCTTGAGCATTTTGCCATTTATCGACGTCCATCAATCCTTGTTTGGATGTTATATAACGTCCCCCGAGAACCGAGTGCAAACAAGTGTGAGTAAAACCAAGGGAAAAAAATATCTCTCACGCAAATTTGAAGCATAGGCCAAGTCTCGGAGACACCCAGTCAACGCGCAGAAGCCAAGGCACGGAATACTAACTCAACGCTCCAAACAACCTAACATTTGAATTTCTCCTTCCAAAACCAAAACTCTCGACTTATATTTTTAAATATTTGTTCCTATATATATTTCAAACGTCATACCGCACAAACTGTAAAAATCATTGTCATCCCAGATGATATTCGATTCTACCAGTGTTTTGTACTTCCCAGGTTAACCCTTAACGTTTTTTTTTCTGTTTCTTCATAACTACGGCGAAAGCATTAAAACTAGCTGTAAAATCGTAAGACAATATTACAATTATAGTTTTAAATACTTCCTAATGCCATATTATTCTAATACTCTTTTTTTCATCGCTATAACTAATTCCTCATTCGTAAATACCACGTATGTTCACATTTTGAATTTACCCGAATTCTTATATTAATAAAAATATAAATGTATCAGCGCGTAAAGATAAATTGTTTATGCATGTAAATCAAATAACTGAATTTACTTATATTATTTAAAACAAATGAATGTTGCTTTTTGAAACAACACACTGAAAGATGCCAGAATAATAAATTTAATTTGAGAAATTAGGTAGCCAACAAGACATAAATGATCACAATTACAGAACTGTACATTAATTGTGACATGGATAAATTATAATCGTGAAAACCCGTGTGAGCTACATTTTCCTGATGACTATTTTACTACGTGGTATATACATGAGCCCACATTTGCCGGTGGCAAACAGTGGCAAGTATATTTTTGCGCAACTATATCCCAGACATGATCTATGGATGATATGTCAGTTCACCAGGTAGGAGATTCACGTAAATTTATATGAATTATTCTTACACATTTGTCGCTACATATGGTTTTGTTTTTCCGCGTTGAAATATGTGGTCTGGCCTTGTCTTTTAGTAGGGCATCACATCTAGGACTAAAAGCCTCAACTATATATCGGATGTTGTTCAGATTGTTCTGGTTATTTATTGTTACTTAAGAAAGTCAAAGTGGATTTGGCTACTGTCAACAGGTTCAGGTTTAAATTGTACTTGACGTAAACTATCCTGAATCCTTTTGCAAAATGAGTAAAAATAATATGTTTACTCCTATGAATAACATGTCCTCTTTAAACTTGCATTAAGTTTCACCTTTGATCTTTAATATTTCGATAAGATTATCTTTAAATATTTCCCAATTCAAATGCTTACATTTTCAATCTAATCTTTATCCTTACAGCTTCTATTCATAATCTTGAACTCATCTTGCTTATCTTAGTAACAACTTGATGTACATAAAAAAACATGCTACAAACTCTACACAGCACGTGAATTCTACCGTGACAACTCATGTCACCAATCATATTGTAATTAACGGCATCGGACATAATCACAATGAGGGGTTTACTCGTATAACGCTCAACAATGCAAGTGTGATGTTGGATTCAACACGTTCATTCGATTCTGCAACCGTCACTGTAAAACATAACACGTAAATTGTTCGAAAAGTCCACATTTGCCTTTAAACTAGCTAGTTAAAGTATTGTAGAGCACAAAGCAATCTCATACATTTGTGGTTTCTATTGAAGGGGAGCCGATGCAAATATATTCTAGCCACCAGCCCAGACTTTAGCAAACTGCGCCGAATACCCGACAGAAATAAAGCAACACTCGTGAAAGTATTCCAGGGTTTAGCCAACGCTGTGCATATCGCTGTCTGGTTTGTTACTGCTGCCTAGACGAGGTGTGTGTTAACATGTGGTTTAGTTACATTGCATGACCCAGTCGTATTGCACCACACATTTGTGTCCACTACTTCCACATGTGCATAACTGTAGTAGTAATTGATTTGTACGATTAGCAATTTAGCGTTAGCATACAGCCACTTCCCCTGATAGGTCATTCTTTATGTTTCAAATTCACTCAACTGCATATCTTGCGAGCTTTTACGTCGACGAACAAAACTGGTATAGGTTTACATTGATTTACCACTATCTACAACTTTCACATGTGTGTTTTAAAGGCGATATACTAATATCGTAAATGAGATGGGATACCGAATTTACGACGACGTAATGTGGATTGAATTCTAATCACTTGCTCCAACAACATCTTTGAATATATTCATAAGCCTTACATTCACCCAAAGATTTCTTTCATGGTCTCGAAATGGTCAAAAAAGTGTTTGCTAAATCATTTTGTTAATTGCCATTCTTGAAACTTACCATTAGCATTCTTAGCATTGAACACTTTTCCTCACAAAATACAAAGACTTATCTTTGAAATTTATACTATAAATATTTGTTTTTATTAGTATATATGGGATATGTTTAGCAACAATTCTCTTTTCATGTTTTCATTCTTTCTTAGAAAAACTAGTCAATAATTTTGTTATACCTTTTACCTGTTTCTTACTAAAGAAAGTTACTATTTTTATATTTGAGTTTGTGGTAATTCTATAGATAAAGTTTAAACAAAACGTTTAATTGAGATATATTGTAAAATTGACTTTGTGTTAGGAATTTGAAATGAATGGTAAAATTATTTTGTATGTACATTAAATTTAAATACTCTGTCTCATTCGAAATTAACATATAAGTAATTCATTGGTGAACAATGCCTAAGTCTTAGCAATTATCCTGAAATTATTTTAAATACTGTACTGAAATTTGTTATACTAAAGGCTACATAGTTTTTATTCTTAGTCTTGTAAGAAGCTGAAAACACCATCGACATTAATTTCAACTTAAACCTACTCTTACCAATTACAATTACAACAAGGATTATTACAATAAAATGTGATTTTGTTTCAATATTTTCATTTCATATTCTTAAGTTTAAAAAGTAAATTATATTTACAAGAAAAATAACACTTTTATATCTTTGTATGTTTAGGAAAATGAAAAGGAATACCTGGTAAAATGTTTTGGTCCTAATGGTCCGGTAAGTATGTTATATTTTACGCTGTTTCATTACTGTAATCAATAGTCAATCTATGACATATGGTGAATTTGAAAAATTAATTAAAACTTTATAATTATCTTAATTTTCACTGTTTAGATTTGTTTCCTTTTGAACACTTTAACCAAATTGCATATTTTAGAAACTAGCATTACTTATCATTTCTTCCGATATACATTTAATAATTAACCAATAAAGAATAATTTTGGTACTAGACATGTCATCACTCATAGTAACATTTAATATGGAAATGCATACTTTGACATTTTTACGTATGTAATGTCACTTTTACAAAAAAGCAAGGAGAGACAAGAAAATGGAAAATTTCGTAAACATATTTAGAACCATAGTTAAAATAAAAACACATTTTTATAACCGTATTAAATTTGAAGTATATGGGACAGTAGATTTGTTTACATTTACAAAAGTATGCACGTAAAGAATAAATTGAATGATTTAAATTTAACTCAGAAGACCTTCTTAATATTAACTGCATACTATCAAATCTAATGCTATTGGATGTTATATAAAAGCTAAAATATACTGCTCATTGAAGGTATTATAACACTAAATGATACGTTTATATTTTAGATGTTCTACGGTCTGGCAGAAATTTGGATGGTAGATAAGTATCACAATAAGATAACATTTTCAAAAACACACGCAACATTTATATAGTCGCTGATCGAACTCTTGTTCTAATGAAGTCAAAAAATGCTATTATTTTTCGGAAAACAAAATATCACAACTATAGGTTCTGTTATGTATTTTATAATATTTACTTTGTGAATTTGTAAAGACCGTTAGAAGTCTGTTTGAAAGAAATAGTTCTACAGTCAACTTTACTTATATTACAGGAAAAGTTTGTGGAAGAGGTTAAAACCAAAACCAATTTAGAAGAGTTTCTGGTACGTATTATCTACTTCATATATGCTAACATTTGAAGTACTATATTATGACAGTGCATTGTGCATTAGCTTTCCTGATTACAGTGTCGATTAGAATATATATGGAATATATTAGAATATATTAAAATATATTAGGAAATAGGTGTTTAATATTGATAAGTTACATGTATATAGTTTTCAACAGGAATATAATTCCATTCGATTATTGTAAAGGTTCCTATTTAGCTTGCTCTGCAGAAGTATTCTTCGAACATTCTTAACAAAGCGTATGAACCATCTTAATAACTATTATAGCTTGAGCTGTATCATTATAATTATGTGTAAGCCGTATATGGAACTAAAATTATTTAATAAGCTATACAAAAAACATAAGATAATTCAGTGCATCAAAATAAGAGAAAAGAAAATATATGTACCTCTGGGTAATAGTGATAGTTATAACTTTAGGGGACGTTCGAAGCGGTCGAAATTGTAAGTTTCAACACATACTTCTTTCAAATCGGAGAAATGCCGCATATCAGCTTGAAGAGGAAATTGAGAGTTCTGTCAGCTTGAGGAAGAAATACATAAGACAGAAATGTACCAAATTTCACAAAATTAAATCCCCACGTTAAGCGGGTTTGCATATTCAGGCTCCTAACTATGAAAACAATTAACGCTCACTCCAACCTCAATCATTTCACGAATTCAATCTGTTTTACGTATGTTATTAGGACATAATATCGATTGTGATTTATTCTAAACACACTTTTATACATTGCAAGAGCTGTAACGTCCAAATATTTACTGAGAACTCATAGTCGTATCGGAATAAACAAAAGCGAGTATGGAACAGTAAACTGCTTTCACAAGAGGCAAAAGAAGATGTGCATAGGCATACAAAACAGTCGCGTGGTTTGGGTCGATATACTATCAATCACATGTTTGTGTGTTCAAACCCGGTAGCAAGTTGTTTCTCTTTTAAGTGTCTTCCTATTTTCATCCGGAGGCTGAAAATATTTCTTTGAGTAACTCATTGAAAACTTCTTTTGTTTCAAATTCGATTAGAACGGAACATTATATGAATTGCGAATCTTAAATCCATAGCTAAAAAAAAATGACGTATACTCTACTCCATTATCTTCTGATTTGTAACGAAAAACTATTTATAAACAGTGGTGACTTCAGAAAATTATCCTCGGGGGGAATTTCAATATGCGGGTGGAGGGCAAACATTGGCAGTCCACATTAAGCACGATCGAATTTATGGTCCTGAAGGCGGAAATTTCTTAGCTCGAGAGGGGTCTCAAATTCTCCCTCAGATCACGTCCTGAAAGCATCATTGCTTAAAAGCTTTTTCTAACAAATATAATATAACACTTGTTTCTCGTTCTACATTTAGAATTGGTAAAATCATAACTTATAGAGGATTATAATAAAAGCATAAACATTACAATACCAATCATGTATAAATTATCCTATAAGTTACCAACTTTGGGTCAGAGTAAAACTCAAATATTTGTTTTCGGATTGCACTTTGAAGTAAGTCCTCTCTATATAATCCTGATTGGAAAGCCATGTATAAATCTAATTAATTAATCAATATTTATACAAATATTTTTTTATTTTACTATTTTTACTATTCAATATTATATACACTTCATTTCCAGAATCAAGATCTCGAAAATGTATATTGTACGATTGGAGATTCGCAAATAAATGATTATTTATCACATATATTGGTCTCTATTCGAAATTCTATTTAATCGAATCCGACAAGAACACAGACAGAAACATCGAGAACAGGTGAAAAAAGAGGAAAAAAGTGCTGAACCCGGCGGGGACTCGAACTTAGGTCGAATGGTGCTTTTTAAGCCGAACGCCTTAGACCACTCGGCTATGGTAACAACTAGTGATTGTATCAAAGGCTTCGAGTAGTAGTTCTTATTACAGAATAACATTTTCTATTGCCTAAAATTTAAACCTAATTTACTTTTATAAAATATATCTATTAATTTGTTTCATGAACACGTTTTCGTTACTTTGATGAATGATGTATGTTGTTGATATAGATTCTATTACACGTTCTTTCGTAAATATTATAGAAAGTATCAGGGTTATTTATGATCTTTCATGGAAATTGACTGGCGCATGCGCAGTACACAGACAGTTCAATTGGAAGGCGAGGAAGGAAACGCTAACACACTGTTACAATATTTCATCGCTGTGAGATATAAAGAACAGCTAAAATGTATTTTACGCTTGTCATTGCGTAAAGAATCACCAGGTTAATGTTTGTCCAAGTTCTCACTGATCAACTGGACTCATGAAAAATAATTAATATTGTCATAACTGCACAGTATGAAGAATAAAAAACGTAAATTACACCATATTGTTCTCGAATTCGAACCTAGCTAAGGAAGGAACTATAAACAAAATGTGATTTATTCATTCAAAATGTGATTATCTCAATTGAGACAATTGAGATAATTCAATGAAAACTAGAAATTACACAATCAAAAGGGAAAACATCGTTAAAAAGACAATAATACTTTTATCCGAGATGTGAAATAAAGTTATTAATTAACTGAAATGAAAGTAATATTGGGCATGATACAGAGTAAGAAAAAAAGTAAATGTATTCCTAGAAACGTTCAAAGTAAATTCACAAATACTTTTTGAAGATATACTACTCTTCCTTAACGTCTTAACGAACTAATAAGTAAACAAGCAAAGCAGAAGAATGAAGAACGAAAGTATTGCTCTTGAAAAAATATAATAAATAAATGAAACTTAAATAAATGTTTACACAAAAAGTGGCACACTAGTACTTCGTGTAATCACCTCCAGAGTCAATAACTTCTTGAATTCTTGAAGTCTGGAGGGGATACTAGATACAAGTCTCGAGCAATACGACGGTGTGTCACGAAAATGTTGCCACAGTTCCATAACATGATTTTGAAGAAACGTTTGGTCTCTGTCTTCACGTCTCTCTTCCCATTATTGCACCATGTAGGCCCAGAGATTCAATTGGGTTCAAATCTGGGGATAAAGGGGGCCACTCAATACAAATTAACTCTGGATGTTCACTTAGCCACTCTCGGGTTTGCCGGGAAGTGTGAACAGCACTGTTGTCATGCATAAATATATATTCTTCCTGTTCGGGGAAGTTTCTTTCTAAGGACGGTAACAACGTATTTTCGAGGATATTAATGTAAACACTGCTGTTCACTCTCTCAGGCACCGCAACCAAATCTCTAGGACCAGCAACCGTCATGTATCCCCAAACGTGTGCTAATGTTCGTCCTGAACAAGAAGTTCTAATAATATTTTGTTCAGCATACCTGGTTCCGCGCGGTCTATACAATATAACTCTGCCTTGTTGGTTAGACTTGGAAATCTTCTCGTCGGTCCAGATAACTAAGTCCCAATATGACTGAGGTTGGGTTATGTTATTCTGTGCCCATTCCATTCGTCTGGCCTTGTGAGTTTCAGTCAGGAGAGTCTTCCTAGCGGGACTTGAACAGTGTAGACCAGCCCCCAATAATCTTCTTCTTATTGTTTCGTGAGAACAATTATATACTCTGGCTTTGTCCAAGAGGATTGACGTGTGGCGTAGAGGTCTGTTGATTACTTCTGTAACTAAAGCTTGATTTTGAGCTGCAGTTGCCACTTTTGGCATTCCACTTCTTGACCGAGACCTGAACCATTTACCACCTTCTTCATGTCGCTGAACCCATTTCGTGACAGTTTTCTTGTCACGTCCCAGATCTCTAGCAATCTGAGGCACAGTTTGTCCCATTTTTGCTCGGCCTATGATTTCTCCTCTCAGAGCAACAGATAGTTCTCCACACCCTTTAGAGCGAGGCATTTTCAGAACCTGTTAGAAATTTGCGTTCTGGCGTGTATGACAAATGTCGGTAAAGTGCATCTTTCTGCTTCTACTGCGCATGCACCAGTCAGTTTTCATGAAAGATCATAAATAATCCTGACAATTGTTGTAATATTTATGAACGAATACGTAATAGAACCTATATTAACATCATTCGTCAAAGTAAAGAATACTGTAAACACAAAACAATTTCAACAGACTATTACATCAGGTCAAAATAGGCTTAAACTTCAGAGAATACAAAATAAATTTCACACTGTAACAAAAGATTGAACACGAAACACGCTTACTATATTTTCAACTTGTTACATTAGCCTACATTCGGCTAGAGATTCTGAGGCACCATTCAAGAGTAGTTCGAATCCCACCACAGTACAATTTAGTTTTACCTCTTCTTGACGTTTCTGTTTGTGATCCTGCCGGATTCTATTAAATATAATTTCGTAACACGCTAAAATATACGTAATATTTGAAACTCTTAACCTCCCATTTTTACATTTTTCAAGCTCAGTTGAGAAGAAAGAGGGAAAATGAAAGTACAAAGATTTACAATAATTACTTAGCATTTACTGTCATTGTAATTGTGGATATTTTATTTATGGAAATGTATAATGAACTAAAAATATATTTAGTAGGTCACATGTCTCCATTTTTCGATTCTAACTTGAAAGTTACAGTTTAGGTGGTGACATATCAAAGACCCACGGGGTTGAGGGGGGTGTATCCCTTCCCATTGAAACTTTTATATTCTATTGAAATAAAAAGCGTTTTAGTTTATAATCTTGGAAAAGCAACAATTACTGTGTGTGGAGGACGGTTTATTTATACTACGATTTATCACTTCCAAATGTGTAGAAGATGTGACTGGATATTGTGCATTATCATTCAAGTAATATAACACAACGAAGGGACTTCGTAAACCCTTCACGCCACCCCAGGAGGAGGAAGTGCGTCCCGCCGTCCCTCGGTTGGGAACTACTGCTTGCGAGGGAAACATTCTAACAGTGCGTTAGTGTTTCCTTCCTCGCCATCCAATTGAACTGTCTGTGTACTGCGCATGCGCCAGTCAATTTCCATAAAAGATCATAAATAACCCTGATACTTTCTATAATATTTACGAAAGAACGTGTAATAGAATCTATATCAACATCATACATCATTCATCAAAGTAACGAAAACGTGTTCATGAAACAAATTAATAGATATATTATATCAAAATAAATTAGGTTTAAATTTTAAGCAATAGAAAATGTTATTCTGTAATAAGAACTACTACTCGAAGCCTTTGATACAATCACTAGTTGTTACCATAGCCGAGTGGTCTAAGGCGTTCGGCTTAAAAAGCACCATTCGACCTAAGTTCGAGTCCCCGCCGGGTTCAGCACTTTTTTCCTCTTTTTTCACCTGTTCTCGATGTTTCTGTCTGTGTTCTTGTCGGATTCGATTAAATAGAATTTCGAATAGAGACCAATATATATGATAAATAATCATTTATTTGCGAATCTCCAATCGTACAATATACATTTTCGAGATTTTGATTCTGGAAATGAAGTGTATATAATATTGAATAGTAAAAATAGTAAAATAAAAAAAATATTTGTATAAATATTGATTAATTAATTAGATTTATACATGGCTTTCCAATCAGGATTATATAGAGAGGACTTACTTCAAAGTGCAATCCGAAAACAAATATTTGAGTTTTAATCTGACCCAAAGTTGGTAACTTATAGGATAATTTATACATGATTGGTATTGTAATGTTTATGCTTTTATTATAATCCTCTATAAGTTATGTTTTTACCAATTCTAAATGTAGAACGAGAAACAAGTGTTATATTATATTTGTTAGAAAAAAGCTTTTAAGCAATGATGCTTTCAGGACGTGATCTGAGGGAGAATTTGAGACCCCTCTCGAGCTAAGAAATTTCCGCCTTCAGGACCATAAATTCGATCGTGCTCAATGTGGACTGCCAATGTTTGCCCTCCACCCGCATATTGAAATTCCCCCGAGGATAATTTTCTGAAGTCACCACTGTTTATAAATAGTTTTTCGTTACAAATCAGAAGATAATGGAGTAGAGTATACGTCATTTTTCTTTTAGCTATGGATTTAAGATTCGCAATTCATATAATGTTCCGTTCTAATCGAATTTGAAACAAAAGAAGTTTTCAATGAGTTACTCAAAGAAATATTTTCAGCCTCCGGATGAAAATAGGAAGACACTTAAAAGAGAAACAACTTGCTACCGGGTTTGAACACACAAACATGTGATTGATAGTATATCGACCCAAACCACGCGACCGTTTTGTATGCCTTTGCACATCTTCTTTTGCCTCTTGTGAAAGCAGTTTACTGTTCCATACTCGCTTTTGTTTATTCCGATACGACTATGAGTTCTCAGTAAATATTTGGACGTTACAGCTCTTGCAATGTATAAAAGTGTGTTTAGAATAAATCACAATCAATATTATGTCCTAATAACATACGTAAAACAGATTGAATTCGTGAAATGATTGAGGTTGGAGTGAGCGTAAATGTTTTCATAGTTAGGAGCCTGGATATGCAAACCCGCTTATCGTGGGGATTTAATTTTGTGAAATTTGGTATACGTGGAATGGGTGTGGGAAGTATCATTATAAGATACATTTCCCAGACAATATTCAAACAGGAATCTCAGGTACGTTGTTATTTCAAAATTCTATATAATAGATAATACATAGTAATTGATCGCAATGAAAACAGAATGATAAAGCTGAGGTTTTGAAGCCTCCGGAATACCCGGAATGACAGTTACAGAAGCTCAGAAAAGCACCTGATGAAACCTTGTCTTTTTTATACCATAAAATTCGAATAAAATTCCACAAAAATTATATTCCGTCGTTCGTCATCTAGAATACAACAAACCTTGAAGTTTACGGGCTCTAACTAATGGACTTGCTCCTAAAGCATTCTTTGTCCAATGTTTCACTGCTTATCTGCTGCCTACTTCGGTCCAAACTGAAATCTTAGCATATCGGATGATTCTAGCGTCAAAGTATTCGATTCACTAAAAAAATTTTAAAAATTGTTTAAACATACAAAGTCTTCCCAAAGTCCTGCCAAAATGTTAAAAGCTGTAACTTTGAAAGTACTAATTACATTTTTTTTATTTTGTTTGTAATGTTTAGTGGAATGTTAAAAATTTGTTGGCGAAAATGAGCGGATATAAACGTTGACGTCATAAACTCAAATCACGTGACAAAGATTGCGTCTACTCAAGATAAATCGCAGTGTGTGGTTTGTTTTTTGAGTTAAAGATAGTGTTTTGGTGAGAAGAAAATTATGAGAAAAATATCAATAACACCTACCTGCAGGCTCAAGTATAAAGAGATGATACGATAAGTTCCTAGCTACCGGAAGTGTCTTCGACTTGGCTCGTAGTGGAAGGTCAACAACCAGTGTTGTGATTCAGTCCGTGCAGGAAAGAGTGTTACCGAGTCCAAAGAAACCGTTGAAACGCAGATCATTGGAGCTGCCAATGCCAATGATAACGCTATACAATATCGTTCGTAAGAAAATGATACAGAAGTTTACAAGCAAAAACCGTAAGATGTTTAGGACCTCCGGGAGAAGATTGGGAGTATTACGGATGAAGCACATCGAAATGCAATTCTTGGATTTCCGAAGATTTCAGCAATGTTTGGACATAAATGATGCTCAGCTTATGGTTTGACCTTGAAAATATGCTTGTAAACACATTTTCAGACTTTCTTACAAGTCCATTAAAAGTTTTGTACAAATGAAATAAATGGCTACAAAGTTACAGCTTTTTACCTTTTTGCAGGAGTGAGAATTATTTTAAGCTAAAATAGATAGTCACTCTACGCCATTCTTCGAATTCGAAACAACGAGTTGTGAAATTCAGTTTTCTGTTATATTCTATCCCTCCTCTGAAAGTATGCATTTACTTCAGATAAAAATATAAATAATTTATATTATTTGTGTTTGAGAAATCACCTCTTAAGGAAAATTAAATTTACCTGCCAGAGAATAGTGCTTAAAGGTGTTTACGTTTTTGGTCTATGGCAGTGGTTTTCAATATTCATACAGTTAAAACTTCCCCCAAACGCCAAAATATGAACGCATTTCGAATATCAACAAATTAAATTTGTCAACAAAATAAATAAATCTGGTCCTAAGGGAAAGACGGTCACTTCGATGGACTTTGTCTCATTAGTAATCACTATCGCATTAAAACAGCTGGCAGAAAAGCAGCTACTAATGTTCCCATTTGAATATGTTTTCTTCCAAAGAAAAACACGTCAATTCAAAGTTTCACAACTGCAAGGTGGATGTATCATTCCTTTGTAAGGACACATTAAAACACTCAGTTTCTAAAAATGAAACACTGATACGAATGGTTCTGAATAAAGGCAGAATTGATGACATTTTCACCAATAGGATAATTTTCGTTGACCATATAGAAGTACAGTTCCTATTTCAGCTCACAAACACCGAAAATTGCGTTGTCGCGAAACAAACAACATGAGTTGCAATAATGCTGTTGGGACGTATGCTTAGCTACCACATTAGCACACATTTATAAGAAATCTAGCTATTTTGCTTCGACTTTTTATCTAGTTCACAACGAGTAATATTAATTATAGAACTTCGTTTAAGTCGCTACTAAGATTCTTAAAAGCAAATAATTCCTTGGTTAACACTTGAACGGCGGTGTTTTTGATACTCTCTAGAACGGCGGGAGTGGGTCAAAAATGACCCATTCCATTTTTATTAAATATTTGTATTCTATACCACTAATATTTATTGCATAATAAAACGTGACTTTCATTCAATAAAAGAAAAAAACTTCTTTGAACTCTAGCTTAATATTTATTGATCTCAGTGTGTTTTGCCAATAATACAAATTTAAGAAATATGCTATCTTTTCATGAATATAATATTGTCAGAATGATATTATTAAATGTATTATATACAATGTCAGTTTATTATATAGTAATGTTATATATCATTCTAATTCCTAGATAGTTTATTCAAGTGCATGACCTAACTGAACTAAACTAATCTAATCTACACACATCTAAGCCTGCAGTCTTACACAGAAAAAAGTTCATCCACTCCTCTATAAGGAAAAGGGTTATACAAAAACATTGTTCACAAATAAAAACGTGACTTATTACACAAAAAAAAATTACTAGTAGGGTTGTAATACGCATCTATGCATTTCTATAGCTTTCCTCTCCCTTAGAATTTGTTTAAACACATAACCTGACATAACCTAAAATAGCATACACAGTCGTAAACTTGCAGTAGTTCAAACCAGAAAAAGTCAGTATAGGGTGATTGTTTTCTAAATAAGATATGCTAGGTTCTAATCATGAAAGCTCTGACATAAAAAGAATGGTAAACTACCTGTTCTTTCGAACAACTCCTTTACAGTTTCTACTTTTTTGGGTGAAATATAATTTATCCAAACATACGAGAAAGTAAGTTGCCTCGGATTTAGACTCTAAACTTTTTGGTTTCAGTAGCTTTGAAATTTCTTGTTACGCCACAGGCTAGTAGCCTAAGAATTCTTGGCAGCGCAGGAAATCAAACTCGGGATTCCTCAGTCCGTTGTCAGCCACGTTCACCACTGGACCAGCAGGGCGGTCATATAGTGGCGATCACAGTGAGAGCTTCAGCTTTCTTCTTCAAACCCGTCTGGTATATAGGAATCTTGTCCCAACCCGTCTGGTCAGCGTGGGAGTAGTAGTGGACAAAGTCCTCCCTCCGGGGAGAGGTCTCATCCAATAGTAGATCGAATACGGCTGTGATTTATTTATTATTTATTTGTGCTACGAACGTCTTCTCATGAAACATTTCAACATAGTAATACAAAAAAAATACTAGCTTTATATTTTCACAATAGCATGCAAATTGTTTGAAACTTTGTTGTTAAAATGATTGAAATTATTATGAATATATTGTTACGATGTAAGACATATAATTTGTGTTTAATAATAATAATAATAATAATAATAATAATAATAATAATAATAATAATAATAATAATAATAATAATAATAATAATAATAATAATAATAATAATAGCCTTACCTATTTTACGACGCTTATTTGCAGAAGTATGGTTTTCTGTGCTTATCTCTTCCTCTTTCAATATTTCATCCGAATCATCATATTCGTTGTTATTCGGCAGGTACTCTTCATCTGAAGAAATACCAACGCATTCAGCGATAGATTCGGCCTCACTTATGTCATCGAAATTTGCAAGTATTTCATCCAGTGTCATCAGTTTCTTGCTCATAATGAGAGTTTGAAATAGCACATCAGTCCGAAAATAATGAGATTCTCCTAATCAACACTCTCTAAAGTATAACTAACTCCAACTAAACTGACAAAATTGCTGAGAAGCTGGTCTCGAACACGAGGTGGAATGGGAGAGTATTATGAGAAAAAACGGTCGCAAGATAAAGACGCTACCCAGCAGTGTTGCTACAATGCAGCAAAATATCATTAAGAAAAGAGTTGGGTCAAAATTGACCCACGCCGCCGTTCTAGTATAATAGTTTGGTATTTCAAAAGGCAAAGTGTGGATAGGAGTGATATTTAGTACAAATATTTCTTGAAGAAAACGAGTCAAAGCTACAAAAATTCGATCCGATTCGTAAGAAAATAGAAAAGTTGTTAAAATGTAAAGTTCGAAATGGGTCAAAAATGACCCAGCCGCAGTTCTAGTGTTAAACTGGAGTGAGTCCAGAGTGCAATAAGGCTTTCTTACGTATGAAATCTTGCAATACTTGATAACGTCCTAACATGGAGTGAGCACCATATCTACATATTCCCATACGTTTTCCACAGTTCATTTTGCTTTATTCCATGAACTTATCGTCAGTTTCAAACAAATCGTTTATTGTATTTTCCAGTGCGATTTTCTCACAAAACAAAATAACTTCTAAGAATTCATGACTTTCGGCTATAAATTTCATTTAGCAGATGAAGTTCACATCATTGTTAGTATCAGTTACCTCATCGAGGTGGATCCCCAATCTCTTCCAACTTGGTTCAAACTTTCTTCTTGATTTATATCGGCGGGAACGTCATCTATTAGACGATCAATTTTGCTTTTAGACAAAGGAACACTTTTAGTTGCTAATCAGTAGATTTGCCAACCATAATCGATATGAAGTCATTTCTGTACTGACAAAATACATTCCTCAGCTCTACCGGTTTTCCTTTCGAATTGTGCCGCACGAGATGCTAATTTCTTCAATCATAGAAGGACTTTACTGTAAAAGACATTTGATAAGAAATGGCATTTTTCTTTCGTTTCACTTCAGTTGATTTGCGGAAAAGTTATTCCCGTCCTTACCTAGTAAATTGGTGTGTACACGTTCTAAATGCAGCTTCAAAATATTGGGTAAAATGCTATGGAAGTCAACAATTTCTGAGGTGAAATTGCGCACTGAGGTATTTCCTGAATACTAACAACATAACCGATAAAGCCGGAGTTCTAATAGCATTAGTGATATTTCATGTACTTCTGTTTTTGTTATTATGAATCACTAAATTATGCATTATACAATTCTCGATTCTTACCCGTCATACCTATAAATTTATGCATTGAAAATCAAACTTAAAAATAAAACCTATTTAAGTTAATGTAATTAACACAAAGCAGCTGCACAGAAAACACTTTCAGCAACCTTCCTACTGTTCACTGTCAAAACAATATTAATCTCATCTTATTTGGAACAAAGGTGATAAAGAGACTTTGTTCTCTATGTGTTACTAAAGAAGAAGACTGTTGACGCAAGTATGCGTGTTGCATTATAAAAAATTTCCTTTGTAAGATCTTCTTTCTAAAAGTTCTCGCACATATCCTGACAATCTTGGGTGCCTAGATACGGATACGCGCGGTTCAGTTTGTTAACGCCTGGTTTATGGTGATTTGGTAAAACTAACATAAAACAGTAATAGAATGATTGAAAGAAATGCAGTTGCCTTACCAAATACTTGTATGGACTTGGCTTAGGGAGTAAGTGCCCACAAAGTAAATGCATGAAAGTTGAGAGATCGTAATACTGCAAATTGCGGATTTGTCAAAGTATCAAATTACTCTTTCCTCAAATACAACTATCAAATACCTAATATGATTTTAACAAGCCAAAACAAAATTCAAGACGAAATTAAACGTCAGAAAAAAGGGAATTCCTCTTATGGTTCACTTCGAGATGTTTGTTCATCTCGAATTATGTCGAGGGATTTGAAGCTTATAATATATAAAAAAAAGAAAATTGTTCTTATTGTGTTGTACAGTTGTCAAGCAAGATTGCTTACTCTGAGTCTAAGACGCTGTTGAAGGTATTTGAGAATACAATGAGAATACAATCCTGAAAGAAATATTGAGATCCCGCTGGTTTTATTCAAGTTTATTCACGTGCAATAGACTCATGTGGCCACTTCATGTTCACAGAATTTAAGAAAGAAGGAATACATTCAGCATTGTAAATAGAAATCCAATCGGAAGACGATACTTAGTAAACGTAAGCGAAGATGGCGTGACAACATTAAGATGGATCCTGCAGAATAACAACTAAAAATGACCTGGACCCAGTTAGCTCTCTAAAATAATAAATGTTTAGCATTTGTGAATGATACATTGACCTCTGGATTCTTGATTCCCAATCTAAACAATACTCATATACGTTTGGCTATTTATCATTGATGCCTAAAATGAGGATTACAAGTTTTTTTTAAAAAACAATTACGTACTGAAAGACAATCCATACTTAGGAACTTATTTAATTTGCAGTTATTATACAGAAATAGTCATAATGCTAATAGAGCATGAGTTAAAATTTACCACTGAGATATCAAAACAATCGCTTATGATTAGTGAATTATATACACAGTGTATATGAAAGACGTATTCTTATTTGATAGTAGATACACATAACATATATTGTACGTAGTAGAATGGATACAATATCATAATAATTATATAAACATGATTTACAAATTTGGAAATATAAGTTCGAAGATGCCACGACGAGAAACCCAGTAACATACTTTACTATATCAATTTTTGACGGCAGGTATCCTGCAACCACAAAGAGACTTAATTGTAACACGATAAAATTCTTTGACGGAATTGAAAAACAATTAATGTATTGAATTATATTTAATTGTTTCCGTTAAGTAAAGAATACAGAACGTATCAGGAGATTTACCCTTCATTTCGTTTCATCAGTTGTGAGCGATAAAAATCTTTAATGTTATTTTGATATTTATAATTGGATAACAATGGAAATTTATAATTGGTTTATTTTCATAATAGTTGCTGAAACCCGTCGCTGAATTTAGAAATGAAAAGATCAGACTTTGAATGATCATGCTATATGTACGGCATTTATTCTCTGAGGCAATTTACTCGATAATTCACATGTTAAAGAATTTGATCTCAAATTTAAGAATAGTATGACAAAATCTCCTATTCCGCTGACATTTAAATAACTACAAACATGTTTGAAATTAAGTTCATCGTAACTGATGCCACTTTACGAATCTAATACACAATGTATATATTAATGTTGATTACAAAATGAGTAATGGAAATTTCAGAAATAACACACATTGATTTTATATTATTTCATTTTAGGAATATGTCAAAAGTCTCCTGACTCAATGTGGTGATTTTGTAAGTATCTCTCGAAATTCCAAGAATTCCAGGGTTTTCCAATAACACGAAAATGTTAGACAGCAATATAAAATATAGCAAAGGAATATAAAATATAAACATTTCAAGCACATATATAGTATAGTTTTATTTTATGGTTTATAGTTTAATTTCAGATTAGCAAGAAAAGCCATTTATGAGTTTCATCTGTGAAGATGATGATGACAAATGCAATTTAAAGAAAATTGAATAATTTATCCGACGAAGCAAGGCTTGAAATATGACAAGATATTTCTCGGTTAAAGTCTAAGTATAATTAACATCTCAAATTTAATATACAAATTTGTAGTTGAATTAAATTTAAATAAATTTGGAGCTTAAAAAACATATAATGCATGTTATTTTACATATTTCTAAAATATGAAATTAAATTTGCTCTGAATTATTCAGTGTTACACTTAATTCTTTATAAAGAAAAAGTAGTAAAATATCTATTCTTAAGTTAATGTTTATGTACAATTCTCCAGATGCCGTCCGGACGCCGAGGTTTTCTTCATGGAATTGTAAGTTCATCTTAATTCTTAATCTTAATTCTTAATCGAAGTGTTTAGTGTGTCACGTATCATATACATTCAAAATATAATAAATTATAAATTATATAAAATAACAGACAAATTCTGACCAAAGCATATATTAACTAATAAATAATAGCGTTACAGTTTCGGCAAATTAACTTTGCCTTCATCAGACACATTATCTGATAATGTGTCTCATGAAGGCAAAGTTAATTTGCCGAAACAGTAACGCTATTATTTATTAGTTAATATATGCTTTGGTCAGAATTTGTCTGTTATTTTATAAAAGAAGTTCCAAAGCTAGAATGAGTGGCATTTATAAATTATATATATATTTGAAATGAAAACTTTATGCGTAAATTCATATATACTTATCATAGACTGGAATCGTGTTGTCCCTCACCAAATTTTACATCCGTCACTGGTTGATGGTGCTAAGGGACTAGAGCCATCTATCTCTTGCAAGGAGGAAAGTACTATTAAAAGACAATTTATAAATTTGTGATTTTAAATTCTCTTTTACTCTAATAATCAATCAATGTTTCCAAATAAGGCTGATGTTAGAAAATTTGTCTTCTTTCAGCGTATTTAAGTTTGTAAGTTTACCACCAAAGTCGACCAAGCTTACGTAAATCAGTTAGGAGAGTTATATATCTTCACTGGCAGATCCGTGGTATATTCAATTGTAGGTAGAACAGTCCTACCCTCTACGTTATCAATCGCAAATTGCCGAGTGACGTAACTGATAAATTTATTTGATCGAATTAGGGATACGCCTATCCAGAGTTTGATAGATGCAAAAGGTCGATCGTGTATATCGGGTGTTAGTTGATCGCAATTTCTTCCAGTCTGAGAAGAAAGAGGGACAGTTGCCAGTGTGACAGTTGTTTTCTTCACTCCCTGTAAGCAATCATTGTAGTGTAGTATATGTCTAATTGGTTTTCCTAACAATTAACTTTTCGGATGAAATTAATTGTTCTGAATGTTATTATGTCTGAGCCTAAGAGACCTCGAACTGTTACAACAGACGCAAATATTAGCTCCGTATTGCTTGACGATAGTGATGAAGAAAGTGAAGCAAGTTTCTATTCTAGAAGAATTTTTCATTCAAAATCCCAATTTAGTCATGAATTTATATAGTGACTTTATATTTTGATTGACTGAATGATTAAAGAAATAATTCTCATCTGAAATTCGAGAAAATATGAAAATTATTCATTGCAAGAAATCGTCATAAAAAAATGGATAGTGCAAAATAATTTGCTTACATGTTTTAGTACAAAAAATCCAGATAGATGAAAATATTTGCTGGAATATTTTTTTTATTTCTTCGCTCCCTCAATATTTAATACTCTAGTATTTAATTTTGTATATATCACTTGATTCAATAACCCTCAGAAAATAAGACATTTGCAGTATTCACAAATGAGAATATGAGGAATGGCTTTTTTCGCAGAAGCAAATAAATTAGGAATATACTAATTAAAAATAAGACATAAAGTATGGAGTAAGATTTTATAACTAAAATTTTAAGTGGGGGGACAAAGAATATTTTCAATCCAAATAAGGTTTTAAATGTCAGGATATCCTGCAGAATATAGTGTGTTACACAGTAGTAATCAACTTTATGCTACCAGTGAAAGTACATCATTGTTATCGGTGACATGGTAAAAAATGATCAGAATAAAATAAACGACTGGAATATATCATTTTTGACGGATATCCTATGTTAACTATGTTAGTGTTTCAAATATACGGGATATGCATTACTGAATTTTAGCTGAATGTGTACAAAGTGTTACTAACAATTCAATCATACCTTTATTTCAGGATTATAACGTAGGAAATGTTACCGTAAGTAGTTTCCCCTTACAACTTACACCTTGGTATTTTTATGAACTATATAATGAAGTTTTCTATTTTTTCACGAATATTTCTTCAAACGTGAATATATTTGTAACGATATCTTACAATTCCTTCAAAGAAAATCAAATTTATGAGTTATTAATTAAGAGAGGAAACAATATTTGAGTTGTAATTCAACTGGTTTTCCATCATGCAATGTGATTGAAAAGAACAGAATTAGAGAACCCTGAATCATATTACATTTTATACACGATGTATATTATGTCTTGCCCAAGGTTTGTAACTGAATCAAGATTTTCGATTCAAATAATATAACTTGCGCATATATTGATTTTCCCAATATTATCAATGCTCAATTTTAAAATAATGTAGATTTAATAACAATTTTCCTCTTGTTTCTTTCCTCTGAATAATGAACAGCAGTGATATCTTGGAATAATAGAACAGTCAATAAACATTTCGAAATTCTCTTCAGAAGAGGAGTCATCATTCTTCATTTGTGTAGTTTTATGTAACGTATCTAAGTTGATGTAACCGGATTGTTCTGTATCTAATGACTAATAATTATATAAGTAGAGAGTTCCATTCACCTTGCACCTTCTTCAATCCAGAAATTCACGAACCTTCAATATTGTACTGGTTTTCGACGGCCATCCTAATTCTTTCGATTGTATGTAGTGTGTCAAAACTCGGAAGATAGGAGAAACGACGGGAAGCTACTGGCAACAAGCCTGAAAAACAGCAAGGGAAATTTCATCTTTCATGCACATTTCAATCAGAAATCAGGTCATGGAGACGTCCAGCCAAAACTCAGGACCAGATGAACGGAATACAACTCCAGAGTCCGAAGCAAAAAAATATTTTTTCCTTCCTAAACAAAAGCCCTCTACTCATTTTTCCTTAACATTTGTTCTTATCTATTTCAACACTGTTAGCCTATAGACTCTAACAGTTGTCGTCATCCCAGATACCTTCTGACTCTACCAGTGATCTATATTTCCCAAGTTAGTTATTATCGCTTCTTTTCTTTCTTCAAACCGACGAAAGGAATTCCAACTGAATGCAAAAGCGAAAGATATTGAACGATGCTGGCTTTCTTTCAAAATTCTAACCCTCTACGATACCAAGAACCCTATACGAAACCAGGAACCCTCCACGATACTAGTTTTGTTCTCCTTTCGCTTTCTCAATTTGAGCAAAATGCCTATGCTATTCGAGAGTCACCTTACTTTGTCTCTCGTTTTACAGGTGGTGGAGCCTCAATACGGCGTGTAAAAGTTTCGTTTGCATTTTTTGTATAATTAATGTATGAAATATATATTCAAGGTTTTCACAGGTGCCCAATGATTTTACTACTTGTATTATGTGTTGTGTACATTAGTAGTTGAATTATGGATATCTTTAGAGGATACTTTTCAAATAGTTATTTAAAATATTTTGATGACGCTGCCTGATTCAATTTCTTGTTGAGAGGTCTGATTATTTAAAAGTTATAGTACGAAACGAGTGAGATACAGTTTGTGACATCTTGGACGACTTGATTATCAAGAAAAGGACTAAACTCTTATTGAAGTGTAAGAAATAAGATAAATTCTTGAAAAAGCACTGCGCTGTTTTACAGTTTTCTCTATTTCCTCCGGCTAACATGGATGTTAAAAGTGAGAAAAATGCTGTAGTGAGGGTTCGAAGTACGCATACGCTGTTCAAGAGTTTTAGCAGTGCACTTGGAGCACCAGAGTCAAAAGAAACAACCTTTAATTGACTCGCTAACAGACATACACCAAGAAATGTCAAAGTAGACGCTGCAAATTTCTGCTTTATCTTCTACAACAAATTGTGAAGATTGTTTACTATGTAAGAAAAAGCAGTTTAACTACCTGGAAAATGTCGTGCATGATTATCATTGAAAAAGTAACTGTTATCAAGTCAATAAGAGTCAGGACTATCATGTCAATAATAAGAAAAGGCATAATGATGATTGTGAAGGTCACGGTTCGACTCCAGATAGAGCCAAAGGTATTAACTCCCCACTCATAATGCGATATATAGCCGTATGTCATCTTTGAACATCCAAACAGAGTAGATGATCAGGTTGAATTTTCTCAAGGTTGCAACAAAGTCCCTATTATTTCATCCAACAAAATACCTCATCTTTCAGCTCATATGAACGAGAAAGACTCGGAATCATGATAGACAGTGGTAACCAAATTACTTATTTGATGAAAAATTTGGTCCCGGAAATTACTAAATCATTACGTAATAATACTAGACATCTTTGAGGAAAAGGGAAGTTTATACAAGTTTTAGAAATTTTTTTATTAAAGATTCGGATCGGTGAGACATTATATTCATGTTCAGACTTTCATATTCATTCCAAATTTTGATTATTGTCGTTTGAGCGGTTCTGGTTCTTTGTAAAGACATAATGTCGTTTTAGTTTATGCTAAGCAAACTTGACAATCTTTCGTTTCGCATGTCCCTGTACAAGGAAGTTGACTCAAAGCAATTTAGATGTTCATTTGTCAATTGTTTTTCCGACTAGGCTTGGTACCGTCTCGAGAAATCTTTAGAGCATTAGAAAACAAATGTTACCACCTAGCGATTATTCTTTGGTAGTAAAAATGAAATGACCTTTTTGCGTTTTCCATCTCCGTTTATGCCGGCTAGGTTAAGGTGACGGTAATAATGAGAAATATATGAAATGGTGGAATGAACAGAGTGGGAGCAAACGGGAAAACTCCGAGATAAAACACGCACACGCTGTTTGTCCACCATGAAGTATACTCGGCGAGGGCAATGGTCCAACCGGGCACACCTAGCACCAGTTTTGACGCTCTACCACTGAGCAACCGCGGCCACAATACTTTGCTGAACCTACGCAGTCATAGGGATACTTCGAGAAAGTTGTTATTTTCGCCTTCTCGACGTATAAAAGAAATACTCTGCATTCTTGTTCCGTGTATGATAGTGAATTGAGGATGACCCATGGTGTATGTGAGAAATCTAGGATTTGTGGAGGTCAAGTTGGGACAAGCTTGGACCAGATATGGCCATCCTTCCTCATTTTGACCTCATGAAGTACGCCATTACCCTCACCTCACCCTCATTTATTAGTTGAGGGTGAGGGCGTTGGAGGTTGGGAGCGATAAAGTAATTGAAATCTTTAGTTTTACGTCCCACGGTTATGCCGGTTAGGCTAAAGGAGACGGTGATAATGAGAAATGAATGAAATGGTGGAAGGAAGAAAGTGGGAGGAAACGGGAGAACCCCGAGAAAACCCACGGCACGGTGTTTGTCCACCACAAAGTCCACACGGCGCGAGCTGGGATCGAACCAGGGACCACAAGCACCGGAGGTGAACGCTCTACCACTGAGCCACCGCGCCCCCGATAAAGTAATTGAGTGTGAGGGTGCCAATGGAGGGTGAGTGTGAGGGAAGGTGAGTGTGAGGGCGTCAATGGAGTGTAAGTGTGAGGGAGGATGAGTGTGAGAGCGTCAATGGAGGGTGAGTGTGAGGGAGTTGATGGTGAGGGAGGTGAGGGTGAGGACGTCAATTCAGGGTGAGGGTAAGGGTTCGTAAAATTTATTATCTTGCAATTCTTCATTTCTGGAAAATATGTTAGAAAATGTAATGTAGTTTTTTCTTAGAAATAATCGTCGTTCACAGAAAATCGTCATATCAATATTCCATCAGTTTTATACGCTTTTCATGCTCGAAGACAAGATGTTTCTCATTGCTTTATTAATTTTCTATATTTATATATTTTCACTTTAGAGAAATTACGAAATATATAAACGTATATATAAATATAACTACGAAATATATATAAAAAATATCTACTGGAAGTTTTTGGCTACCGAAAATTTAAAAGTTTAACGAAAGTAAATAATTAAAAATACTACAACTTCTCAGGAAATAATGCTTTTTTCATATATTCGTTCAGAAGAGAAACTAATAAATATTCATATATTCATTCATTCTGAAATTGTAACTAAGGAAAGGCTTTATTTCTTCTTCTAAGTAAGAGAAAAAATATATAAGAAAAGTACAAAGCTGCAAGCCACAATAAATAATAAAAAGATATTTCCTGCTTTTGGCTATATACGTACTTTTAGACTTCCAAACTACGCTATGCATATGAAAGGGAAGTCTTATAGAACGGCTGTGTCCGTCTGCCAAGAGGTATCACTTCAAAATCGGTAAGAGCTATTGACAAGCGGTTTTCGGGAATCGATCCAGCATCCAAATAATAGGTTGCATCTCCTTTAACAACCTCCTATTTAACAGGTACCCTCAAATCACAATGTCAGTCAATCTGTTAAACCGGAAGTGGTAGAAATCGGAAATTTCCGGTTTCAAATTAAAGACCACGAGCAAAACACGGTAATCGAGATCGGCAAACGGTTTTCGGAAATAGGTTGATATGAAAGAAAGCACCTTAACTCCTGCATTTCTACCAATACTGGAAGTGTTAGGATCCAGTGGCGGCGTAAGGCAAACTGGGTCCGGGGCCAGTGAAGTAGATTGGGGCCCCTTTTCGAGCAATCGTGATTTATACACTTCTATTTTTAACATTCATTTACATAAGCATTCTTTCTGTTTACTACTCCCCCCTTTCCCGTTGGTGTGTGTTCTAAACAATCTTAATTTGGGATATATTAAATAAATTTTGGCGACATTCACCATCTCTGTCTATTTTATTAATGCTCAGAAAAGCCTTCAGACTGGTATCTAAAAATAAAACCGGACCAGAGCTGTCGTTGCATAATTTTTTTATTCATTTTTAAACAAGGGACGCGATAGAAAAAGGGTTAGAGATACAAGTTTATCGGAAGCTACAAAGCATCCAAAAATTTATCCTACATCTAATAAATAGAATAGTAAATGTCATGCTCCTAATAATACATTTAGAGACAAATTTATGTGCAAATTGTAACAATTAGCTGAAATTGAAAAAAATCGCAAATAGTAATAATAAAACCGATTCTATTTTTAAAGGTAAGCGCTACGTTTTCTACAATTTTCTTGTACGGTTCTCGCATTTAGTGGTTCTCCAGTGCCAATTCTCACATGGTTAAGTTTATTCATGGTTTCTCATCAGTCTGAGTTTACGCTACATGGGCTCTATTTGATTAAATTATTCCCCTGCAATTAACCACATTCACTTTAACATTCGGTTTCTCTCCAGTGATCATGCAGAACACTTAAAAATTTTTTTTCTTTTTTATACCGAAGTATTAGTAAATGATGGCTAGAATAGATTTTTTTCTTGTGTGTCTTCTTAATTTATCTTTTACTAGGTTTCTCTTCAATGATAATGTACGATCTATTTCGTCCCACTGCTTTTGCGGAAATATCAGTGAATAGTTAAGCATTAGTATGTTTCTCTCCTGCTTGTCTTTTTTTACTATTGTTTCCATATTTCGCACTTGTATTACGATTATATCATTTTGTGTTTAATACTCATATTTATATTCTGTCACTTATGACTGTTTCCATTACCATTTCATAACATCTTTAGTATTAGAATACATTATAACAAAAAATCCTGAATATACTTAATAATTGGGTATATATCATAGATTAAATTTGTGAACACAGAATACTACTATGGGTTGTGCCATTCTACATTTCATCACCAACCATCACCAGTCAATTGACAGAACTTGATGCCTTTTTGTTATTCTTTTGGTACTTTTGTGTTTTTATTTCTTAAGTTGAAACATGAAACTACATTCAATGATATTTACACTACCTTAATAGCCTGTGTTCTACCAGCATTCAGAATGTTACATTGCTTGCTTTGGTTGCTGCGGAATCTCAACTATATTATCAAAATCCACAGTAGATGTTATTTCATTTTCAATAGAAAGAATGGCCAGATTCTTTAGTTTTTCTTGACCCATTATGGAGTGCTAGTATGATTTTATCAGCTTAATTTAGTGAAAGGCCGTTCACATGATGCGCCAGATACGGGCAGTGTCATCAAAATCTGAAGAGCGGTAGCTAAACTTTTGTAAACTTCAATACTGATTGAAGATACATATTTGAGTATGCCTTGTGGGGAAAAGTCAAGTTATTCTTTAGGTTTCTGAGCACCCCTTAGAGAATGGATTATATCCTTACAATCCTGAAATAATTCTACGTCGTCCAGGTCATTGTGGTAGAACAAAGCCAAATCAGAGTATCATGCTTTTAGCTTTCCTCGCTCTCATCATCTAGCTCTGCACAGTTGCCATCACTTTCAGTCCCCCCAAAATATGTTGTACCTAAACTTTTTAACCAAAAAATCAGCGATTTGTTCCCACCGAAATTGTTTCTACAATTTTTTGAAATTTTCCACACGCAAAAAATAAAGAAAATACGCATCAATGGTTTTGAAAACAATATATTTACATCTAGATAGTATCTACAATCCATGAAACTTTCAACATTTTCGACCACCACCCTAAAATTTTAAAATATTCAATTTTGAGCATGTATGATTCGATAATTCGATAAGGGTAGGGGGCAATTTTTTTTTCATGTAGTTTTAGTTCAAGAGTAACCTTTTGTGTCAATAGCGACTCAATTTCGATCCAGGGCAAATTTCACTATCTTACTAGGAAAGATCCTTTATTTGGACAAACCCAAGAGCATGGAACGTTTATTTTATTTATTTTTAATCTTAATTCAGTGTTTTCTTTAAATTTCTTTCCAGTTCCCAAATGCAATAGAAGGTGCACACACACATTAAAATTCGGCATCTTCACAAAGTGATTGATCGTTGATTATTAATATTCTGTTACTATATGAATAACCCCGTAAAATATGAAGTATTTCACAGGGCAAATTTTAAATAGGTGACTTTTAAGGTTTGATTACTTTATAAGGTAATTAATATTTTCTTTTTTTTACTGTATTGTAATATTATATCGTGCAAATAGGGATGCGCCCAAGACTAGATTAGAGGTTGTCTCGCCTCGAAAATATGTTGTGTAAAGTAATGCCTCTGTTGGAAGAACCCTGTCTCGTTTTGAATGTTGTCGAGTTGTTTTGATAAACAATAGCTTTAATTTAATCAAGAATAAAACAAAACATCACTATGTTCCTAAAAATGTGCAAGACTGTAATAGTAACCACAAATGCCCTAAATGCTTGCAAATTGTGTTATGTTCTTGATTAATGGTAAACCTAAAATACCGAAACAATGGAATTTTGGAGTGTTGGGTACCTTGGCTCTAAAATGGTTTGTTAGTCCCCTTTTAAAAAAATCTAGTTACGCCACTACTTGTTGGGTGCAAACAGTCAATGATCGTACAGAGCACGCCCATACCAATGGGGACTGAGCTTCCCTGAAAATATGAGTTTGAGAATGAATTTCGTACTGAAGAGTAATTGACTTCATTTTCCTAAAAGTTGCCTGTATCGGAAGTATGTTCCGTCCTTCATTTATAAGTATGGTGTTATATAAAGTCATAACTTCAATATCTTCTTTCTGCACCTCCAAAGTTCTTTTCACCAAAAGTTGAATATCAACAAGCATTTGGCAACCATTATTTTAGATTTTTTTAAATCTATGTTTTCCATCAATTGTAAATCAGACATGTTGAAAGAAAGGCACGAAAAGTCAATCTTTATTTCTAAAGAAATAAAATGAAATTAAACGAAATATCTAGTTTAACGTCCCACGATTACGCGCCAAAACTAAGGGAGACGGTGATGATGAGAAATGAATGAGACTGTGCAATGGAGAAAGTGGGACGGAACGGGAAAACTCCGAGAAAACCCACGCTAACGGTGTTTGTTCATCACAAAGCTCACTTGGCGCGAGCTGGGATCGAACCACGGACCCCACGCACCAGAGGTGAACGCTCTACAACTGAGCCACCGCGGTCCCCTTTATTTCCAAAAAAAGTGGATATTTTGTGCGCATAGCCAAGGACGTATGCAGGGGTGGGTCCTTGAGGTCCGGAGCTTCCTCGAAATCAGGACTTTTTTCTAATTTTGGTACAAAGTTGAGTATAATTTAGCCTGAAATTGTGTTTGGACCTCCACGAAACGCTTTGGACCCTTCTCGAAATAAATTCTTGCGTACGTCTCTGCGCATAGCACTCAGAGCGGATTTAGGCATTTGGGACCCTGGAGCTGACTATTTCAAAGGGCCCTATGTTACGTATAATTCCAACGCATAACTTTTCTTTGCTGTCTTCCACAGCCTCATAGGCTTATCGAAACACCGAAGAGTATGCTGTAACATTTCAATGTGCTTCAAGTTTACAACAATTACTTTATTTACATTCATTATTAACAGTTAAATGCCCATATATTTCAGTGTAACACATAAATGCCGAATATGAGCCAAATGGGCAACAGTCCCTGTAAAAAACACTAATAGAGTAAAAGGAGAAAAATCTTATATAAATAGTAAAGCTGTACAAGGTTACACTGAGAGAAAAGTTCCGAAATTGAAGGTCTTCGGTGTGAACGATGTTTGAATTTATTTGTTTATGAAAGTCTGATGTTTGCAGACACGAGCCCAAGCTAGTGGAAGAAGACTTAAATCTAGCGATACCGCAAGTCTCTCTTGCGGGAAAAGAAATTAGCATGGTTCGGAAGCATGATATAATAAGTTGATTGATGTATTTTAGTATTACAGAGGGGGATTTTGGGGGACCCCTGACACTTGGCTCCGTTAGCTCCGCCTTTAATCCGCTCCAGATTGCAATCCAGGTTACTTAAGTTGTCACATTACCTATAGGCCTATTCACTGGGTCTGTTAAAAGTCTATTCCTTGGGTCTATTGTGTCTGAGAGGTTTGATTCAACAACTAATTATTATTATTATTATTATTATTATTATTATTATTATTATTATTATTATTATTATTATTATTATTATTATTATTATTATTATTATTATTATTATATACATGCTAAAAAATAGATTTACTGCTATAGAAAAACAGCCAAAAGCTAGTTTTAAACCACGAACTACGTTCAATCCAACAGAGTTACGTTCAATACTTCTCATTCGCTGTACGAAAGATGGTCACCCTCCCTCATTTTGCCCTCATGAGGGTTGCTCTCTATTCTAACTGGCCATTTGTTTTAATCCTCCTATTTATAAACATGGGTCAGCCATTACTATACTAACAGTCTTTACCAAAACTGCCATTCCTCCATCATAGCATCATGGCTATCATCTTGGTATCTTTCACGTTTATCCTCTCCCACGGCTTAGAACCAGCGTCTCTTTTACAACTTTTTACTACGTTTAATTTCCTAATTCCTTAGTACCATCATTTTCCACTTGCTGTCCTTCTGAACAAATCTTACATAATTATTCATCCTAGATACTCATATATATGGTCACATGTTCTTCTCAATTTCAATTTTTTTATCAAATCTTTCATCATTTTTAAACCCTATGATGAAGCCCCTTCCGTACCTCATTACAGCACTCCACTGCTGAGAAAAAGAGAGTCTATGAACATCAAGAGACATAACTAATCACTTTTACATGTCACAACTATTATGCCACCAACTACACATGAAAGGATATGTTGCAAACTATGTCTTCTTTGTACAGTAAAATATTTAATGCAATTAATACTCATCTGCATAGTACACGATGTTGTTATTCTTCACGAAATAAGTAACTACACCTATACAATTATTTCACATATTTTGACCCATGACGAGATTTACAGGTGATTTACATAGCTGAAACGATCATCATGGAGACAATTTTAACCGAAAACTTTTGCCATCTGTACGGCTATTTCAATTACACTACGTCCTTTGCCTATTGTCGACGACTAGGTTTGCCTACATCATCTCAGAGTGAACCTTATCTGATTCAACGTTCATCAAGCTTCAAGGTGATGTTAAAAAAGTCCATGTACTTCACTTTCTTTAGCAATATATCTTATATGTTATATCGCTAAGGCATATGGAGGGAAAAACGGGAACAACCTAACACATATGAAAAGATAATTTCGAGATCGATATACAACAGTGTTCTAACAAGGTAACGTTTTTGTATGTGTCGTTTCATTGCTTATATTTATTCTTAGTGAAATATTGATGAATTTAGTGCCATACTTTATTACGTGATAACATGAATGCTTCAAGTGTATTATTTTGTATATTCAATGATGTGTTGTCAATTTGATTTCATTAAACAATGCATAAAATATATAACTTGCATAAAGTTGAAGATACAGTACAAACTACATAGTGCGTCGTATAATTAAACCCTAATCACGACTACGTACGGATAATAATTCCATTTTTCATTTTTAATCTTCCTCAATGTTTATAAGTGTGCACATTGAACATTTTGCAAATTATCGGTGGTCGCTTACTCTGAGGGAAGAACATAGACTGAAAGTATTTGAGAACGGGATCCTGAGAAGAATATTCGGACCCAAGAGCTTCATAACGAGGAACTACATAGTTTATACGGTTTACCCAACATTGTTAGGGTCGTCAAGTCTAGGAGGCTTAGGTGGGTAGGCCATGTAGCTAGAATAGAAGAAAGTAGAAACGCTTTCAAAGTATTGACTGGTAGACCCATAGGAAAACGACCATTAGGAAGACCTAGCCGCAGATGGGAGGATAATATTAAGATGGATCTCGCAGAGATAGGAATACAAAGTAGAAACTGGATCCAATTAGCTAAGGATAGAAGTCAATGGAGAGCTTTTGTGAACGCGGCACTGAACCTCCGGGTTCCATAGGCCATAGAGTTAGTTAGTTAGTTATCGGTGGCCATCTTCCGTGTTTGGATGGGATATAATTTCCCAGAACCGAGAAGGTCCGAGAAGCGAGTATGAACAAATGTGAGTATCAGCAAGGGAAAAATATCTTTCACGCGAATTTGAAGGAGGAGCTAAGTCTTGGAGACGCCCAGTACACGTGCAGGAGCCTAGGTGCGGAATACAAATTCAAGGCTCCACACAACCTAACAATCTTCATTTCTCCTTCCAAAACCAAAACTCTTGACTTACATATTTAAATATTTGTTCCTATATATTTGAACACTCATACTCTACAGTATGTAAAAATCGTTGTCATTCCAGATAATATTCGATTCACAAATGTGCTGTATTTCCCAGGTTAATTATTATCTTTTTTTGTTTCTCAAAAGTATGGCGAAAGCATTCAAACTAACTCTAAAAGCGTATCACTATATACTAATTGTAGACTAAAAAAGGCCCTTATGCCATAGTATTCTGGTACTCTTTTTTTCATGGTTATAACTAGGTCTTCATTCGTAAATATGTTCAGATGTTCAGATTACCCTAATTCATATATTAATAAGAATATAATTGTATCAACGCGTAAAGATAAATTGTGTATGCATGTAAATCACATAATTACATTTACTTATATTATTTAAAACAAATTAATTATACTTTCGTTTTTTGAAAGAAGACACTGAAAGACCTATGCTAGAATAATAATTCTTATTCGAGATAATAGGTAGCTGACAAGACATAAATGATCACAATTACAGAACTATAGATCAATTGTGACATACAAAAATTAGAATCGTATAACCCTGAGCTGCATCTTCTAATGACTATTCTACTTTCTAATAGGTGGTTTATACGCGAGCTCACATTTGCCGGTGGCAAACAGTGGCAAGTATATTTTTGCGCAACTACATCCCAGACATGCTCTATGGATCGCATGTCCGGTCACCAGTGTAACGCTCCCGCGCTTAAAAGTGAAAAACCATCTAGTTCGTCCAACGATCCCACAAAAAAAGTTCCGGAATAAGAATTACAAGCAAGGACGATTCGGAAAATCACAACAGTGGGGTGCTGTAAGAATCACAGCTGTACATCCGAAAAATTGTCGGTCTCTATATATGTAATCCATAAGTAAATTATCTTAAAGTCAAGAATTAACAATGTGTTATGGATTTACTCAAGCAATATATTAATTCATAATGAACTAAATTCAATTTAACAATTTATTTTCTTTAACAATTTGCATTAAAAAGAAGAAAAAATATTACAACAAATAGTACTTTTTAATCACTCTGTATATAATTCAAATCTCATTCAATCCGTAATACAACAATAGTTCCAAGAATTAATAACTACTAATACCTCCCAAATCTATCATAAATTCTTATCTCAAATAGAATGTTTTAAATTGGTCACGGCGTCAATCACTGATTTCTACAACAAATCAAATTCCAAATTTATATGCTTATTTGCAAGTAAGCCAATAGTCAACCGACTAAATTAGATTACATATATATTAAAATGAGCCATAATTAATTCCTCTAATTCGGAGACTAAACTGTTACACTTAATCAACGAGTTTTATAGATTTTTTTAATGCGAGTAGTGTTTAAGCTTCAAAAAAAAAAGTTTGGAACGCTAACTTCCAAATCGAGAACTTCCAAAAGAAACGCTATCAATGGAAGATTAAGCAAACGATAATATGAGAAAGATCTTAAGCAGAAGCTAAAGCAATATAATCAAGTTTCAACAAATTTCCCTGCAGAAAACTGATAAAGGCAGGAATCCGAATATTTCAAAATCGTGCTAAGTCCCAATAAATAGTTTCATAGAACAACGATAATCCTAAAAAGGTTTTAGATCTGTTCGAATATTTAACAGAATTAGGCTAAACATCGAACCAACAAACTTAAGTTGCCTTAGAAAAAAATGCTACTTAAACACAAATCTGAACATTAATAGCAAACAAACGATAAACTATAAATTCAAAGTAAACTAATTAGAACTACAAATTGCACTAAAATAAATTTCTAATGAACCAATTCAGACGGTTGATTTAACAATTAAATAAAATTAAATTGAATTCAAAATAAACCCCAACAACAAGAAATGAGGTTAAAATTCTTCCATAGTTGTAGTGTGAAAGCTAGCTTCATTCAACCAGATCAAATAAACCAAGAGTACCGAACTTGAATAATAATCCAGTATACCAACTTACATGATAGAAACCTTCGAACAATTAGGCTAATGTTGTAATAGTACTCGGAACTACCAATCCGAATGGGACACTAGATTTTAAAAAATACAAACTAAATACAACAAAATTACTCAAAACTGAAAAAAACTAAAAGAGGACGCTAAATCTAAAATAAAAGTATTTTACAGAACTGACAATTAACGCAAGATTACTCAAAACTGAAAAGAATTAATTGAGACACTAAATCAAGCTGAAACAAATTAAATCGGACGAGAAATTAGAGCAACCACCCTCCCAATTAATTATGGAAAAATACTAGTGATAAAAACAACTCAATAGAAACGCTAAATTAAATAAATCTTCAAAGCAACTCAATAGGGACGCTGAATTGAAACAGCCTTAAAGCAATCAACCAAAAATACTAGTGACTGAAGAAACTCAATAGGGACACTAAATTAACTCAACCTTCAAACCAATTAACCAAAAATACTAGTGATTGAAGCAACTCAATAGGGACGCTGAATTAAAACGGCATTCAAACCAATTAAAAAATAATAGTGATTGAAGCAACTCAATAGGGACGCTAAATTAACTCAACCTTCAAACCAATTAACCAAAAATACTAGTACTTGAAGCATTAAATCAACCAACATATTCAAAGACAATAGTATCTCAAACAGAATATACAACACATACTATGAAAAATCCACTCATTTAAAGCAGAGAACTCAACAATCCAAAAGAAATACAGGGAGAAAGAAATACAAAATATAATATTTCTTCACTTACCGCAATTACGTCAACTGCTGGGCTTTCTTTTAATTTCTTCTCAAAAGAAATTTCTGCTAACAATTTTTCCCAAACGAAAATAATCCAATCAATGGATAATCAAAATGAATCAGAAAGTCCAAAGATTTCGAACACAGTACCAACCAACGAAAAAGCACAAAAACAGTAACGATTTCAATTAGAACAAGTCCCTCTTAGATTTGAAACACACCCAGTCAATCATGCATACAAGCAACTCGTTGACGTGGCAGTACAGAAAGCACGGATGGGATTGCTTCGGTGCTAAGAAATAGCATTTCAGGCAACGTTCAATTCTTTCTAGCTTCTGGCGCGTGGAAAGCAAAGCACCAGCCACGAGGAAGAGCGCAAAGGTACAAAGTTGACTACTAACGTATAAATACATAGAACTCAATAAAAACATCTCTATTACTTTTCAAAGTGATTCCGATTTCAGTTTTTCTTAACAATTAATGTCTCTTTTATTAATGCTTTTGTTTCATCTTTTTAGAAAAAAGAAAGACAGAAAGCTCTTTATTTTTTATAATATTTTCGCATAAAAATAGTCCATTTCACACCAATAGCAGAACGTATTTCATAAATCCAATAATTCCCGATGCTTGTAGAGTCCAAACAACAGAGTACCTCAAAAGTTCGGATACAAAAATAGAATTTCACAGAAAATATTGTGACGACGAGTCCAAGTTGTCACAATTCTCCCTGGACGAATTAAAGAAAAAATCGAATAGAATTTTTCTTATCCTAGGATCCTATTACAGTTTCTCTGAAAAACTCACAACAAAACTATAAAATAAAAATGTATTAAAATTTGCTTTTTTTCTAAAAATTATTCACATGAGACAAATAATAACCACGTGGAATTTTTCTTTGGCTAGCCAATATACAATCTTTTCATTTAACTTAGTTTTAACATAGCAATTAATGAATTGTCAATATATTTAACAATAAAAACATAAGAAACACCTTAAAATTTATCAACTTGAAAATTTATTTAAAAACTTACTTTGAATTATATTGCTACGTCACCTTATAATTTAAAATTTTATACTTCACAAAACAGTTATATGTTTTCAAAATGTAACATTCTCAAAAATTTCCAATTATTACAAAGTTTCCAATTATTACAAGAAACTTACAATATTAATAAAATTTCTAAGAATTACGGACGTTTGTAATAATTACATTAATATTTCATTATTGAAGATTTTTCAATCAACATTTCTACGTGGATAATTGTTTTTAACGTCTGATACGTGCACTCGTTTATAAGAACTATTACTATCATCCAGGTTCGAAATTAGCACTGTATTTGAGGTCAAAAATCGTCTTATAACAAACGGACCTTCCCACTTGTCACTTAGAGACTTGGAAATTTTATCAGTCAGGGAGGATTTAACATTTGTTCTAATCAATATTTAATCTCTAACCTTAACAACTACAGGTCCTCTGATTTTAATTAGCAATTTTTTCCTTCGATTCCAAGTCTTCTCCATATTTTGAACGGCATAATCCCAGGTTTTGGATTTATTGAAAGTAGTGAAATCAGTATTATTAATCTTCCAACGAATTTCTAAAGGAGTTGATACAGGACGTCCATAAAACAATTCCGCAGAAACAGATTTACGCCCAGAATGTTCATATATATTTCAAGAAAATTGAATCTCCGGAAATTATTGAGCCCATTCTGTTTGCTTACTCGAGCAATATGCTCTCAAGGAATACTTAAGGGTTTAAATGAGTCTCTCAAAAATATTAGCTTCAGCGTAATTAATAGCTATTTTAATATGTTGTAATCCATGGGAAAAAAGAAAGGACTTATATTGCTGAGATATAAAGACGGAAGCATTAACAGTAGAAATTGTTTCCGGAAAGCCAATTCTACCGAATGTTTCCAATAATGTATTACAGATCATCCTTGAGTTTAATGTTCTCATTTTCACCAGGCAGGCGATTCAAGTAACTTTTCTACGAAATATTCTTACACATTTTTCGCTACATATGGTTTCGCCTACTCGAGTTGAGATATGACGTTTGGCATTGTGTTTAAGTAGGGCGTCGCATCGAGAAGTATAAACTCAACCATGCATTGGATACTGTTCAGAGTGTTATGATTATTTATTGTTACTTATGAAAGTCAAAGGGGATTCGGCTAGTGTCAGCAGGTTCAGGGTTAAATTGTACTTAACGTAAACTATCCTCAATCGTTTTGCACCTTGAGTAAAAATAATATGTTCACTCCTATAAATAACATGACCTCTTTAATCTTGAGCTAAATCTTACCTTTGATCTTTAAAATTTCGACAAAACTTCTTTGAATATTTCCCAATTCAAATGCTTATACACCGGTGTATTTTCTATGTAATATTTATCAATACGACTCCTATTCACTATCTTTAATTCATGCTGTTTATCTTAGTAACAACTTTATCTACATCAAAAACACATATTACAAACATTAATCTACACAGCACGTGAATTCTACAGTGACACCTTATGCCATCATTCATTTTCTAATTAATGGTATCGGACAGAATACCAATGAGAGTTTTACCCGTATAACGCTTAGCAATACAAGTGTAATATTGGATACAGCACGTTAGATCATACACTTCTGCGACCGTCAGTGTAGAACATATAAAACGAAACTCAATCGAAAAGTCCATATTTGCTTTTTAGCAAGCTAGTTAAAGTATTTGAGATCACACAGCATTCTCATATATTCGTGATTTCTGTTGAAGGTGAGCCTTGGCAAATATATCGTAGCCACCAGTCAAATCTTGAGCAAACTACGTCGACTGGTCGACAGAAATGTAGCAACACTCGTGAGAGCTTTCAGGCTTTAGCCAACGTTGTACATACCGCTGTATGGTTTGTTACTGCTAAATATACGAGCTGTCTGTTACCGTGTGCTTTAGTTGCATTGGGTGACGCAGTCGTATTGCACGACATCTGTGTGTCCATTGCTTCCACACGTGCATCACTGTGGTCGTAATTTATCTGTACGTGTAGCAATTTAGCCGTAGCGTACAGCCGCGGGCCCCTGATCGATCATTAGTTTCAATTCCAGTGCACCCAACTGCATATATTGCGATCTTTCATTTCGCGAAAAAAACTTGCACAGTCTTACTTTGATTGGCCACTATCTACAACATCCACAATGAGTGTTTTAAATACGGGTTACCAATATCGTAAATGAGATGGCGATGCCGACGTTACGCGGACGTCATCTGGGTTAAGTTTAAATATCTTGATCCTACAACATATTTGATTATATTCATACGCCTTATATTCACCCGAAGATTTCTTTCAAGGTTTTGAAATTGTCAAAGAAAGAAGTATATTATTTGCTATATCATTTCGCTGGTTGCCATTCTTGAAATTTCCAGTGCCATTCTTAGCAGTTAACACCTTTCCTCACAAAATATAAGGACTTGTCTTTGAAATATATACTATAAATATTTATTTTTATTAGTACATATGTGATATGTTTAGCAACAATTCTCTTTTTACGTTTTAGTTCTTTCTAAGAAAGGCGAATCAAAAATTTGTTATACCATTTATCTGTTTCTTACTAAGGAAAGTTACTATTTTTATTTTTGATCTCATGATAATTGTATAGTTAAAGTTTAAACAAAATGTCTAATTGACATATATTGTAAAATTTACTCTTTGTTGGGAATTTGAAATGAATGGTACAATTATGTTGGATATACATTAAATTCAAATACTCCGTCTCATTCAAAATTAAAATATAAGTAATATATTTGTGAACAATCACTAAAACTCAACAATTATACTGAAATTATACTAAATACTATTCTGAAATTTGATATAATAAATACTATATAGTTTTCGTTCTTAGTTTTCTTAGGAGTTGAAAGCTCCATCAACATTGATTTCTTCTTAAAACTCTACTCACCAATTAGAAGTCCAACAAGAATTATAAAATGTGAATTTATTTAAATATTTTAACTACATAGTAGTAAGTTTAAAAAGTAATAAATATCTACAAGAAAAATAACACATTTATATCTATGTATGTTTAGGAAAATGAAAAGGAATACCTGGTAAAATGTTTTGGTCCTGATGGTCCGGTAAGTATGTTACATTTTACGTTGCTTCATTGCTGTAATCAATAGTGAATCTATTATATATGATGAATTTTGAAAATTAATTAAACAATTATAAATATCTTCATTTTCACTGCATAGCTTTGTTTTCTTTTGAACACTTTAACAAAATTACTTACTTGAGAAACTAGCATTACTTCTCATTTCTTCCGAAATACATTCAATAATTAACCAATAAAGGATAATTTTAGTACTGGACATGTCATCACTCGCATTAACGTTTAGTAAGCAAATATATATACTTTGACATTTCTATGTATGTGATGACACGTTTATAAAAAGGTAAAAGAGAGTAGACATTTGAAAATTTCGTCAATATTTTCAGATACGTAGTTAAATTAAAAAATATTGTTCATAAATTTAAAGTACATGGGACAGTAAATTTCTTTGCATTTATAACAGTATGCACGTAAAGAATAAATTGAATGTTTTAAATTTAACTCAGAAAACGTTCATAATAATAACTGCATACCATCGAATCCAATCCATTTGAATGTTCTATAAAAACTGAATTATAGTGGTCATATAAGGTATTATAACGATAACAGATATGTTAATATATTATATGTTCGACTGTCTGGCAAAATTTGGATCGTATACCAGTTATAAAAATAAGTTAACATTTCCAAAAATGCAACATTCATATAATCGCTGATCGAACAATTGTTCTGATGACATCAAAAAACCCTTTTATTTTATCGGAAAACAAAATATTACAAGTATAGGTTATGTCATGTATTTGATTATATTTACTTTTTGGGTGTGTAAAGAACGTTAGAAGTAAGTTTGAAAGATATACTTCTACTGTCAACATTACTTATATTACAGGAAATATTTGTAGAAGAGGTTAGAAGAATAAACAATTTAGAAGAGTTTCTGGTATGTATTATCTACTTTATATCTGCTGATATTTGTACTACTATTGTGACAGTGTATTGTGCATTAGATACTGTGCATTTGCTTTCCTGATTATAGAGCCGATAATGATATATATCTGTATATTAGCTTTTGGTAGTACTTCGAGAGAATTGAAAAAGAAAATTCTATAAGGAGTGGTTACTGGAATTGGGTGTTTGTTATTGATAACTTACATGTGCATTGTTTTCAACTGGGATATAATTTCATTCGATTTTTGTAAAGGTCCCTATTTAATTTTCGCTGCATCAGAATTCTTCAAAAAATCTTATATAGCTTAAGGTATATCATTCCCATTACGTGAAAGCCGTATATAGAACTAATATTAGTTAATAAGCTATACAGAAACATAAGATAATTCAGTGCATCAAATAAGATAAAACTACCTATATTTTCCTTGGGTGAAAGTGATAGTTATAAAGTTAGGATATATTTGAAACGGTCTAAATTGTAAGTTTCAACACACACTTCTCTCAATTCGGATAAATGCCACATACCAGCATGAAGAGGAAATTGAGACTTCTGTTAGCTTTAGGAAGAAATACGTAACACAGAAATGTATAAGTGAAATGGGTGTGCAAAGGATGATTATAGAATACATTACCCGGACATCATTCAAACAGGATACTCAGATATGTTCTTATTTCAAAGTGTACACAATGGATAATACATAATAATAAAACGCAATGAAAACAGAATGATAAAGCTGTGATTTGGAAGCCTCCCGAATACCAAGCATGACGGTTACCGGAGTTCAGAAAAGCATGTGATGAAAACTTGTTACTTTTATAATTAATATAAAATTCGAATAATAGCTAATAAAATTCTAATAAAATTCCACCAAATTTATATTTGGGCGTTTGTTATCTAGAACACAACAAACCTTGAAGCTTACGGGCTCTAACTATTGGACATCCTCTGAAAGTATCTTTGCCCAATAATTCACTGTTTAACTGCTGTATACTTCAGGCCAAAATGACATCTTAGCATATTGGCTGATCCTAGAGTGAAAGTATTTAATTCAATAAAAATCCCTTGAAAAACTGTTTAAACGTACAGAGTCTTCCAAAAGACCTGCAAAAAAGCTGTAACTTTGAAAGTACTATTTGCATTTTTTAAATTTTGTTTATAATGTTAAGTAGAAATGTTAAAGCTTTTGTTTGCAACAATGAACGGATATAAACGTTGACGTCATAACCGCAAGTTACATGAAAAAGATGGCGTCTACTCAAGAAACAGCGTATTATGTGGTGTGTTTTTTTAGTTAAAATCTAGTATTTTGCTGAGAAGAAAATTCCCACAAAAATATGAGAAACAACCACCTACAGGTTCAAATATCAAGATATGGTAGGATAAGTTTCTAGATATCGGAAGTGTCTTGAACCTGCCTCGTAGAGGAAGGCCAACAACCAGTGTTGATGTGATTCAGTCCCTACAGGAAAGCGTGTTGCGAAGTCCAATGAAATCGTTGAAACGCAGAACCTTTTAGCTGCGGGTGCCAATAACAACGCCACACAATATCGTTCGGAAGAAAATGGCGTTCTTGGTTTCCCGAAAAGACTTCATCAATGTTTGGACGTGAATGATGCTCAGCTGGAGATTTGTCGTTGAACCATGCTTGGAAACCAAATTTCAGACTTTCTTACAAGTCCACTAAAAATTTCGTACAAATACAATAAGTGGTTGCAAATTTACAACTTTTTACTTTTTTGCAGCAGTGAGACTTATTTTAGGCCAAAATGAACACTCGCTCTACATCTTGTCTCTAATTAGAAACAAGGGGAGGTGAAATTTAGTTTTTTGTCGATATTGTAACCCTCCACTGAAATTGCGCATTTACTCCAGATATAAATATGAAAAATTATCTGATTTGTGTTTGAAAATCGCATCTTAAGGAAAATTAGATTTAGCTACCAGAGAATAGAGCTAATAGGTGTTTAAATTTTTGGATTATGGCAGTGGTTTCCAATATTCTTGCAGTTGAAGCTTCCCTCAAAACCCAAAATTTGAAAGCATTTCGAAGATCAACCAACTAAATGCGTCAACACTATAAATAAATCTGGTCCTAACGGTAAGATTGTCACTAGTGTGGAATTTGTCTCATTATTAATCAATATCTGACTACAACAGTTGATCCACATGGTAGACAATAAAGGGACATTTTAATGTAATTATTTGTTGTACATAATTGGTAAGTAAGATCGTTATGTTAAAATTGAAAAATTACGAGCAGGGAGGGATTGTAAATGATAAAATCTGCACTCGTCATTGCTAGAAAGGTCAATGTGAGATATGAGCCTTTTTCTGTTACATAATGTAAATATCTCGGCACATATTACAAAATAGCTTTCCACATCTGTTTCTCGTGATTTATTATTGTTTATATATATTTGGATTTAATCAACACAATGACCGATTTTTTTTTTGTTTTGCTAGCCGCACACGACTATCCCCGCCCAAAGGGTCATACCCTTTATTAGGGGATGAGGAATTAAGGAAATCTCGGGTGAGGAGAAAGATAGATGGGTTAAGTGAGGTTTAATTTATTTATGAAATCTTTAGTTATTTCAAAATCATAATAACATTAGGGGATAAGCATCAATTTTCAGCTCTGGTATTGACTGGAGGAGCTGCAGGACATCATGGCCTTTAGCCATGATCATACTATTAGGTGATGATGAGATGAGGATGAAGTGCAGAAGACGTCACAACACAAGGTATTGGTTAGTTCGACAAATGCTGATTATCTTCTGATCCAGGGCTACTCTGGATCGTGATGAAGACAGTGGGAGGCCTGTTGAGACAGTAGGACTACTGTGCAGTAGATGGGAAAATATAAGGTGAATCGAGATGAGTGATGAAATCGGCAACGAGAGGAAGATCAATGCTGTCAGGTGGCAGTGAATAACGATACAGTGAGAAAAGCAGAGACAACGGTGTATGGCGAAGGAGTTCTCGTTTTGGGAAAGTGGCCTCGGCGTGCATGGTGTCAAAAAGTAAGGGGTGGTGGTTCTGGAAGCGTTGAGAAATATAGCGTAGGCGGAGCGTTTCAAGGTGGTAGAGAATATGTGAAAATGGAGTACGGACATACAGATATCGAGTAGGGCTGGGAAGACGGACACGAAAGGCAAGGCGGAGTGCGTGGCGTTCTAGAATTTGGAGGCGTTTATAGAAAGAAGAGGGAGCATCGATCCAAGCTGTAAAGCCGTATGTAAGAACTGGTCGGAGGAAGGATTTGTATGTATTAAGAAGTGTGAAAGCAGAAAGATCCCAAGTAGTGCCTGTAAGGCGGCGAAGAAGGTTAAGGCGTGAGTAAGCCTTGGTACAGATGTACTTGAGGTATGGAGTCCATTTAAGATGTTGGTCGAAAGTAATGCCTAAATAAGTGACTGTTTTGCTGATGGTGACAGGAGTATAGGATATACGGAGATAGAGATTGGTAGGATTGCGATGAACACGGGAGCGCTTTCCAGGTGGTAAGAAGATAATCTCCTGCGTTTTGGCGGCATTGATGGTAAGACGCCACTTGTAACACCAAGAAAGAAAGGAATCTATGGCAGGTTGGAGAGAAGAATTAATGCGTTGCATCGTATTTCCTGTGGCTAAAAAGGCAGTGTCGTCGGCATATTGAAAGAGGGTAATGTTCGGGGGAAGTGTGTGAAAGTCTGCGACATATAAAAGGTAGAGCAGAGGGGATAGGGCTGATCCTTGGGGGACTCCGGAATGAAGGAAGATAGGATAGGAAAGGTGATTATTAATTGATATATAGCTAAGTCTGCAAGAGAGAAATTGATAGATGAGGCGAATATAACAGTAGGGCAGGTGAAAGGAGAAAAGTTTATAGAGGAGCCAAGATGCCAGACTTTCTCAAAAGCTTTCTCGAGGTCAAATAAGATGAGGCAGGAAGGTTTGGATGTGTTAAACTGATAAAAATAAAAGTAGTGAGGCGGAGGAGTTGATCGGAGATGCTAAAGGAAGGACGAAAACCTGCTTGATGGAGAGGGAGTAAATTATATGCTGAAAGATGGGTGTGAAGGCGAGTGACGAGTATACGTTCGAGAATCTTGCTAAACACAAGGGTGAGTTGAATAGGGCGGTATGAAGAGACATATTGTGGGGGTTTGCCAGGTTTGAGAAACATTAAGGTAGTAGAAGTTTTCCAGGGTAGAGGATAGAAGCCAGTGCGAAGAATGAAAGTAAAAATGGTAGAGAGAAGGTAAAGCAAGGCATAGGGACCTTCCTTGATGTGGCGGTAGGTGATTTTGTCTATGCCGGGAGCAGTGTTCTTCTTTCGGGAGATGGTATGCTGTATATCAGAAACAGTGATAGGAGCTGTAAGTGGATTGTGGAGAGGTAATGGATGATCGGGGTGAGGTTGAAAGTCGGGTGACGAAAGATCTAAAGTGTCAGTGGGATGTCGGCGAAATACTGGATCTGGTGCAGAAGGAGTGAATATATCCTGATGGTAGGTGGCAAAAGCGTTGACTTTAGCAGTATCGTCGGGAAAAGGTAGTGCATCATCTAGAAGTGGATAGGTAGTACGTGTGGATTTGCCGGTAAGTTGATGGAAACGCTTCCAGAATTTGGTGGGGTGGGAGTTATCAGAGAGAGAATTGCAAGTTTTGATCCAATTTCGGCGTTTATAAGCTACTAGGTAATTATGGACACTACGTTGGTATTGACGATGGAGCCTAAGGGATTCAGGATTGCCGGTACGGGTGAAATCACGATAGAGTTGTCTAGAAGGCCTGATTAAAGGAAGGTATTGAGGCGGCAGGGGCGGTTTGTGTGGATGAATGGTAGACTGAGGTATGTATTTCGTAGATGCAAGAAGAATGGTGTCGGTGAGAGTGTCAAGAGTTGTATAAAGTTCAGTTTCGGTTGTTGGGGGCGGAACAGGTTCAAGAGCCGTATCAATGTGGGAGCGGTAACTAACCCAATCGGCCTTGTCGAAACGAGGGAGGTGCGAGCGGGAAGATATTGATAATTTACAGGAGAGCGTTGCAGGAGCAGCGACAGTTTAATGAGAAGTTGATCCCTTCCAAGATGATCTAAGACCGAAATTGTGCAGCGGTGAGAGAGATTGGATGATGTCATCACCACGTCAGGTGTGGTATTACTGACAGGGAGAGTTGGTTTCGGGAGAGTATGAATAAACCCAGTAGTATGAGTTCTAATATAAGTTCGAAAAGCCTGTTGTTGTTGGGCTGAGCGGCTATGAAAGTTGATATCGGCCATAATAATGAAAGAGCTGAAGTTTGCAGAGATAAAGTGAAAAAAATCGTGCGGAATGGGATGGCCAGGGCGAACATAGAGAGTAGCGACAGTGACAGATATATGTCTGAAATAGAGAGTGAGAATGAGATGCTCAGGGAGATTGGGAACAGCAGAAATATGTTGTCGGAAAGGAATGCTGGGAGGAAAGCCAATGGCAACCCCACCATTTGCACGGCGTGCCGGGAGTGCATTATCATGGCGAACTATCTGATAGCCAGAGATGCGGGGATGGAGACGTGGAGTCAGATAAGTTTCGTTGAGGAGAAACGTACTAACATGTTCTTCTCTGAGCAGTTGTTCAAAGAGAGGTTGGTGTTGGCACAAGGAAACAATATTCAAAAATAGAAAATTCAATTCCATGATGAAGGCAATGAAAAATTTGAGTTTCTGGTGGGGATACCTAAAATGGTTACACTGCTGTCTGGAGCACACCAGAGTGAAAATATACAGTTGGACCAGAATAGGTTGCTTGGAAGTCGACGTTAAGAATGGCTTTAGCTGTTTGTTGAACCTGGTGTAACATGTGATGTCGAAGGAAAGGGTGGATATTCTGAAGAGTAACAGTAATGAAAGACAGGAATTGATTAATAGTGATCGGTTGGTATACAGATGATGGCGGAGGAACAGTAGTATCTTGAGTCCCGTGAGGACGCAGAGGGACAACGAGTTCTGGCTTGAATGGTTCGGTTGTGGGTCTGGCTTTGCATTTGTAGCTGTATGTAGGATGTTCATGAGAACCGCAGGTACTACAGAGCGGAGGTTGCTGAATATTCGTGCAGGTTTTGGTATTATGAGGTCCGGAGCAGAAACCGCACTTAAGTGTGTTCGGGCATTGACAAGTATGGTGCGAGTTGTACGTTGACAGGTTTCGCATCTGACAGGGAGTAGTGCCGGTGATTTTGATGGTTCAACCCTGTGTCTTTTGCGATTAATATAGGCTCCGTCCGAGAGAAGATTGTCGATAGTTGTTGAGGAGTTAGTAAGCACTCGGACCATGTAGGTGTTACCAGAAGCGTTTTTGATGCGGATGCATTTAAGAATAGAGTGCCCATCGAGTTTGAGTTCCTCTGCAATCTCGTCATCTGTGTAGTCAGGGGGAACTCCTCTAATAACGACAGAGAGTGCTGGTGAACGTCGAGATGGTGGTGGTTGTTTGGTGCGAGAGGGAGCAATTTTAGAAAAATTTGCGTTTCTGCCAAAGACCGCATATTAGTGGGTGTTAAGAAGTGAAGAAGCCAGATTGGAATCAGGAGACTTAATGATGATACCCTGACGGGTCGAGACGATTTGGGTGATCTGTGAGCGAGGAACGTACTTGGTAAGACGAAGGTAGAGCTGCTTAAGATCTTGATATTTTGGGTCGTAATTTGTGAGTAAGAATGAAGTAGTTGCTGGAGCCTGTAGATTTGTGACTAGAGGTCGATTTTGCGGAATAGGTAGTGATGGGAAGTCTGTATCCATGTTGAAGTGACAAGAAGTAGTTGATGAAGATCTGTGATGTCGTTTAGTGTACTGAGTGTGTGATGTCGTTTAGCTCGTGGTGAATGCGACTGGGGGTTCTCTTTAGAGTGAGGAGATCGTGAACGTTCAGGACTTGGTTTAGAACGACGTTCTTTTCTTTTATCCACCTTAGTGGATACAACAGAAGTGTCTGCATTAACAGAGGTTCGTCCTGTGGAAGACATAGAGAGTGCTAGTGAAAACACAAAGATGATACAACGAATATTTGTATAAGGTTCTAGGTTGAGGACCACCCATTTAGATAGTGGTCTAGCCGAGGAAATGCCCCAGTCTAAACGTGTCGCAACCCTTGGCTGAGATAAGTCTGATAGCTGTTGCTCAGCGAGTATCTGACAAGCAAGTCCCAGGATCGTGGACAGGAATACAAAAAGCAGCCGTTCTGACGTTTGGTACGTCACAGCTGTTATGGTCGATATCGATATTTGTATCGACCTGAAAGATCGAGCGACCGAAAATCTGGTTCCGAAAATAAGAATTTGCAAAAGGAAGGATCTCCCGCAAGAATTTCTTAATTAATGTGGAAAGTAATTGTTCAATGAGCTCCAAAATTAAAGCAACTATCCATGAGAATCTTGGATTTTAATGTGCTGTCTAATGAAAGGTCAAAAGCTCTTTGTGCACTCTTGTGTTCAATTTTTGTGGATCATCGTCATTGAATGGAATACTGACGCAGTTGTGATTTTAGTTTGCTTTAAAGTTTGCTTTTAACACTGATTTGATTTCTTCATTTAACTCGTCGCAGGTTCTTTGTAATAATTTGCTTATGGCAGAAAAGCAGCCTGTAATGTTCCATTTTAAATTGTTTTCTTTCAAAGCAACCCTGTCCTTTTAAAGCCTCACAACTGCAAAGTGGGTGTATCATTCCTTTGTAGGGTCACATTAAAACACTCAGTTTCTAAAAGTGACATAATGGTACAAATCTTCCAAAAAAAGGCAGATTTGATGAACGGGATGATTTTCATTGACCTTATACAAGTACAGTTCTTATTTCAGTTCACAAACACCGAAAATTACGTTGCTGCGGAACAAACAACATGAGGTGCAAACATTGGGGTTGGGACCTATGCAAAGCTACCACAATAGCACACATCTATAAAAAAATCTAGCTTTTTTGGTTCGAATTTTTACCTAGTTCACAACGAATAATATTAATTACAGAACGTCATTTAAGTCACTACTAATTATCTTGGAAGTAAATGATTCCTTGGTTAAACTGCAGTGCGTCCAGCATGCAATAGGGCTTTCTTACGTATGAGATCTTGCAATACTTCATAACGTGGAGTGAGCACCATTTCTGCATATTCTTATACGTTTCCACGATTCACTTTGCTTTATTCCATGAACTTATCGACAGTTTCAAAGAAATCACTTGTTCTATTTCCCAGTGCGATTTTCTCACAAAACAAAATGTTTTCTAAGAATTTATGACTTTCGGCTATAAACTTCAATTAGCAGATGAAGTTCACATCGTTGTTATTATCAGTTACCTCATCGAAGTGAATCGCGAATCTATTCCAACTACGTTCCAACTTTCTTTTTGATTTATATCAACGTCACCTATTCGACGACCGATTTTGCTTTCAGACGAAAGAACACCTTTTAGTTGCATATCAGTAGATTTGAAATCATCATCGAGACTATATCATTACTGTACTGACAAAATAAATTCATCAGTTCTACTGTTTTTCCTTTCAAATTGACCCACGGTACATGCTAATTTCTACAATCATAGAAGGACTTTACTATAAGAGACATCCGATAAGAAAATGCACTTCAGTTTTCTTTCACTACAGTTGCTTTACGCTAAAGTTATTCCCGTCCTTACCTTATAAATAGGTGTGCACACCTTCTAAATGTAGCTTCAACATATTGGGTAAAATCCTATGTGAAATCAACAACTTCTGAGAAATTGCGCATGGACGGATTTCTTGATTACTAACAACAGAACTGATAAAGCCGGATTTCTAATAGCATTAGGGATATTTCCTATAGTTGTGTTTTTGTTATTATGAATGACTAAATTCTGCATTATACAATTCTCGATTCTAACCCGTCTTCAACATAAATTTATCCATTGCAAATCAAACCTCAAAACACAACCTATTTCAGTTAAGGTAATTAACACAACGCAGCTGCAAAGAAAAAAAAAACTTTCATTAACATTCCTACTCTTCACTGTCAAAGTGTACATCAAAATTTTAGAAAAGAATTGACGAAAATTAATAACATAAAATTAAGAGAAAGAAATAGCAAATAAAATGGAGTCGCGCAAAATTCCAAAGGCATTTAAGACGTCATTTTATTCTACAGAGATAAAGATGAAGATCGTTTCTGGCCATCTAACAAGCATTATACACGTTTTAACGAAACCTGAAATGATCATGTCTCATCGTATTTGGAACATAGGTGACAAAATGACTTAGTCCTCTCAGTGTTACTAAAGGACAAGAGTGCTGACGCAAGTATGCGTATTGCATTATAAATATGTTCCTTTGTAGGATCATCTTTTTAAAAGTTATCGCACATTCCCTGACAATCTTAGTTGCCTAGCCAGGGATACACGCAGTTCTGTTCGTAAACACCTGGTTTATGGTGATTTGGTAAAACTGACATAAACCAATAACAGAATAATTCAAATGTTTTACCAAATGCTTAAATGGACTTGGGTTTGGGAGTAATGTGCACGAAATAACTACATCAAATATGAGAGATCGTAATACTGCAAATTACGGATGTGTCAAAGTATCAATTAACTCTTTCCTCAAATACAACTATCAAACATCTGTTATGATTATTAAGATACCAAAACAATATACATGACGAAATTAACCGTCACAGAAAAGTAGGAATTCATATTATAATTCACTTTGAAAAGCTTTTCGTCTAGAATTATCTCTTGAAATTTGAAGCTTCTAATATAAGTAAACGAAAATCGTTCTTATTGTGTTGTATAGTTGTCAAACAAGATTGCTTACTCTTAGTCTAAGACGCAGATGAAGGTATGTGAGAATACAACCCTGAAGCGAGTATTGGGATCCCACCGCTTTTAGTTTATTCAAGTGTAATAGACTCAGGTGGCCACTTCATGTTCACAGAATTAAAGAAAATGTAACAGTTTCAACATTGTAAATAGAAATCCTATCAGGAACGATCATTAGTAAACGTAAACATAGTTGGTGTGACAATATTCAGATGCACCCTGCAGATATAGAAATACAAAACAGAACTGGATCCAGCTAGCTTTGTAAAATTATAAATGTTAGGCATTTGTGAATGATACATTGAACTTCTAGATTCTGTAAGCCATACTGTTAATTAGTTACCTTATAAAGTAAAAGGTAACAAAATTAAGAGAGAAGCTCGGGTTAAATATAACATTACGATACTTCGTAGGAAACAAAGTGGAAAGTGTTTCTCCAAGCATTTTAAAAATCAAATGAAAATGTAGCTTATTCATAGTTGTTTTGGAACTTGCAAACAATCATTACTGTGCATGCATCATTCTTAGAGTGTTACATGATATTATCCCAATTTAAACAATATTCATATACGTTTGGCTATTTATCAGTGATACATAAAATGAGAGTTTTTAAACAATTTGGTACTGAACAGCAATGCATACCTAGGAACTAATTTAAATTGAAGTTGTTATATACAAATAGTCGTAATGCTAATAGAACATGAGTTAAATTTTAACACTGTCCTATCAAAACAAAATCTTATGATTAGTGAATTATAAGTACAGTGTGTGTGAAAAACGTATCGTGATTTGATAGTAGATACACATAACGTATATTATACGCAGTAGAATGAAAATAATATCATAATAATTATATAACGATGGTTTACAAATTTGGAAATATAAGTTCAAAGATACCATGACGAGATACTCAGTAACATGTTTTACGATTTCAATTTTTTCACTGGAGGTATCACAAAACACACAAGGAGACTTCAACTCTAACACGATAAGAAACTTTGACGTAATTGAAAAAAATGAATGTGCTGAATTAGCTTTAATTGTTTCCGTTAAGAAAAGAATACAGAACATATCAGTATGTTTACTCTTCATTTCGTTCCATCAGTTGTGAGCGATAAAGTCTTTAATGGTAATTTGATATTTATAATCGGATAATAATGGGAATTTGTAATTGGTTTATATTGTAATATCCTATGTGATGTCGTAAACAAGCAGTTCCACGCTTCAATGTTTACAAACAACACCACATGGTTCGGCAAGAGGATCTTCCACCAGAGGGACCTGTAATCACATGCAGACGACGGCTTCTGGCCCCTCCCACGGAGCAGAAGACGACATCGGAGCAGCAGCGCCACCGCCACCCAAAAGGACCCTATAAATTAGATGGACGAAGGCAACTCGACACCAGTTTTCTGGTGACCCTCCTCTAGTCTGCTACGGGACTCTTGGAGTAACCTAACCCCAGGCCTCTAGTCTGCTACGGGACTACGCCTATCCTATCTCCTGGCTTAGCCTGCTACGGGGCTCTGTCTGGGAATCCCAACCTCAGCCGCTTAGCCTGCTACGGGGCTCTGTTGGCAACTTAACCTGCCTCTGCTTGCTACGGAGCATTGGTTCCTTAACTCCACTCCTCTTAGCCTGCTACGGGGCTCTGTTGGAGATCCTGTCTGCGACCACACGGTCAAAGACTACCTTTTACTCACCCTTTTAAATAGAGACCAAATTGTATAGTATTTTGTACAAATACTCATATTTTTATAATAAAACTGGTAGTGGGAGACGATTCCGGACACTCTTTTTATTAACTGCTCTACCTCTTCCTTATATGAGACGAAATTACACAAAGTTTTACAATATGTTTAAGATTTGCTGAAACCCGCGGCTGAATTTAGAAAGGAAACGATCTGACTTTGCATGATCATGCTATATGTACGGCATTAATTATTTGAGGCAATTATACGTGCACAATCAGTGCTGTAATGACTGTGATATTAATATAATAACAAACTTACGAAGGAAGTAAATTATTATTGGAAGGAAATTAAAAGAAATATTTTGTCACACTATCTAATTATTAAGAAATGATTGTAATGATTCAACTCGTTTTCCACTCGTTTTCCACTGACATTTAAATTCCTACAAAAAATATTTGAAATTAAGTTCAACTTAACTGATGCCACTTCACCAATCTAATACACAATTTATATATTGATGTACATTACAAAATGCAAAATTGAAATTTCACAAATGACACACGTTGATTTTATACTATTACATTTTAGGATTATCTCAGAAGTCTCCTGATTCAGTGTGGTGATTTGGTAAGTATCTATCGAAATTCCAAGAATTCCAGATTTTTCCAATAACACGAAAATGTTAAACAGAAAAATAATGAAAAACGTCATGGAAAAATATATTCTTCAATATATATATATATATATATATATATATATTATAGTTTAATTTTATTGTTTAGAGTTTAAATTTAGATTAAGAACAAAAAGCAATTATGACTTTCCCTGCCAAGATGATTATGACAAATGCAACTTAAAGAAAAGGAAATAAATTATCTCAAAAACAAATCTTAATATATAACAAGATATTTCACGGTTAAAGCCTTAGTTGCATTTACATCTGGAATTTGATATACAAATTTGAAATAGAATTGAATTTAAATAAACTTGAAATTAAAAAAAAAAACGTATAATGCATGTTATTTTATATATTTCTAAAATATGAGAATAATTTTTATCTAAATTATAAAATCTTACACTTAATTCTTTACAATGAACAAGTAGTATGTAAAATGCCTATTCTGAAGTTAATGTTTATATACGATTCTCCAGGTGGTGTCCGGACGCAGAGGCTTTCTTGAAGGAATTGTAAGTTCATAAATCTTCTTGTAACATAGAACTTCTTTAATTCTTACACGAATTGTTATCTATTTAACGTATCATATAAATTCAATTGTAATACTAAGGTAGCAATTCGAATATTAGAAATATCTGATACTTCTTTTTTGATGGCAGTGGTAAACTTAGCCTGGGGTTCGGGCGCCCACGCCCCACCAAATTTTTGAACGCCATAAATAATTGAAGCTTATATATATATATATATATATATATATATATATATATATATATATATATATATATATATATAATTCTGAAATTAATACATGTTGTGTTAACTCATTATATACCTATCATAGACTGGAAATTTTTGCCCTCCCCAAATTTTACCTCGTAGATCCGTCGCTGGTTGATGGTGCTAAATGACTAGAGCGATCTGCCTCTTGGAAGGCAGAAACTACTAGGAAAAGACAATTTATAAATTTGTCATTTAAGTCTGATGGTAGAAAGTTCGTGTTATTTTCGCTAATTTATGTATGTTAATTTAGCACGAAATCCACCAAGCTTACGTAAATCAGTTGGCATTTTAAATATCTTCATTGCAAGATCCATCGTATATTCACTTGTATGTAGAGCAGTCCTACTCACTACAGTATCAATGGCAAATGCCGAGCGAGTAGCAGAAAAATGATCGATCTGGAACACAAAAGAACAATCCAGGAGCCCATGGGAAATCGAAAGCCTCGAACCATGCACCCACTGTCTTTTACGACCTCCATTTTAATGGTTGTTTTGTTCCCTTTTATGAGCACTATTAGGAGGTGTACTCGTTCTCTTTTACGAGTACATTTTAACAGGTGGACTCGTTCCTTTTTATGATCACTTTTTCCACCACTTATCTTACAATAGCGGAGAATACATGGAGACTACGAACACATGGAAGAGCAAGATAATCTTTTATGAGTACACTTTAAGGAGTGGAGTCGTTCCCTTTTATGATCACTTTTTCCACCCCTTTTTTTACCATAGCAGGTAATACATAAGACTACGTAACATGGCAGGGATGTATTCGTTTCCTTTTATGATCACTTTTTCAACCCCCCATTTGAACATAGCAGATAATACATATAAATCGATCTGGAACATAAGAGTTCAATCCAGGAGCCCATGGGAAATCGAGAACCTTGAGCCGTCCAGCCATGGTCATTTACGACCTCAATTTTAAGGGTGTATTTGTTCCCTTTTATGAGCACTTTTAGGGTATGTACTCGTTCTCTTTTATGAGTACATTTTAATGGGTGTACTCTTTCCCTTTTATGATCACTTTTTTCACTCCTTATTTTACCATAGCAGAGAATACATGGGGACTACGAACAAATGGGAGTGCAGATATTCTTTTATGAGTACATTTTAAGGGGTGGACACGTTCCCTTTTATGATCACTTTTTCCACCCCCTTTTTTTACCATAGCAGATAATACATAAGACTACGTAACATAGCAGGAATGCATTCGTTTGATTTTACAATTAATTTTCAACCCCTATTCAAACATAGCAGATAATACATAAAACTACGTATCATAGCAGGGATGTATTCGTTCCAACACTTATTTTAACATAACAGAAATTACATAAGACTACGAACACCCTGAACCGTCCAGCCATGGTCTTTCACGACCCCAGTTTATGGGTTGTTCTCGTTTCATTTTATGACCATTTTTAGGGTTGTATTCGTTCTCTAGTTTAACATAGAGAAAAAGCAGACAATGAGCACATTGCAACAAAGACTACCAACATAGTAAGGGGTGTACTCGTAGAAATTACGTACTATCAACATAGCAGAAATTACATAAGACAATATAACATAACAGGGGTGTACTCGTTTCAACCCCTATTTTAACATAGCAGAAATAGCAGACAATGAGAACATTATAGCAAAGATTACAATCGAACAACCTGAACCGTCCATCCACAGGGGTGTATTCGTTCTCTTTTTTATGAGCACTTTTTTCCACTCCTATTTAAACGTAGCACAAATTACATAAGACTATGTAACATAGCAAAGACTACCAACATAATAAGGGACTACTCGTTTCCTTTTTCAACCCCATAGTAGAAATTATATAACACTTCGTTCCCTTTTATGAGCCCATTTTAGGGGTGTATTCGCTCGTACCGTTCCATTTTTTATTTTATATAAAGTGCATTAATATTGAGAAGCTTAAACATCTGCAGCAACAGAAAGAATTATAGTTTTTGAGTTGAATAAAACTTTACACAGCTAATAATTCAGCGGTTTTCTGTAGATGGTGTGCAACATGGAACTTTGAAAACTTTTCTTTTCCTTGGTGAGCTGATTTTTACATTTGTATGATCTCTTCTTCGTCTGGTTTTTCTTCTGCCTTTTCCTCTATCAGTACTGTGATCCAAAATGGCCAAGCATGCTGTTTGTTCTTTATTAATTGTCATGATTCGCCGTCATTCATCAGTTTTCTTTAGAACATCTTCATCCCTTAATAACGATAATTGCTATGGAATCTGTTCTACACATTTAAGTTAACATTGAAGTATAACGCAACTCTCTTCGAATTGAATATTTTTCGTCTGTAGCCAATGGCAGTTCTGGTTGGTTAAATCTTACATTCAAATATATTGTTAGTGATCGTGAAACTTTGGACTTTAGAGTCGCCCCTCTATAAAAATTGTTCCGTGGGCACCTTAGGACTTTAAATGGCACAAAAGTATAAAATGCTGAGCTTGTTAAAATGAACCTTCTTTGTTTTTCTTTTGATTGGTACAAAAATAAAATAGACCACTCAAGTTTATTCCTTCGATTATTTGAATAGCACAAAAAGGTATAAAATGTTGATTTAGTGAAAATGATTTTTCTTCGCCTTTTCTGGTCAGTACAAATTAATTCCTTTGTTTACTTGGTTAATTCTTTCCTTTTTTTCCTTGGCACAAAACTAAATACTCCATCCAAATTTATTTCTTCGTTTATTTGGGTATTACAAAATTTATATAAAATTCTGAGTTAGATAAAATGACCCTTCTTCGCTTTCTTCTTCTTGCTACAAAATTGAATAACGACTCAAATTTATCTCTTCGTTTGTTTAAGTAGTACAGCATGGTCTACAAATTCTGAGCTAGTTAAAATTGGCATTTTTTCGCTTTTTCTGGTTAGTACAAATTGATTCTTTTGTTTACTTGTGTAGCGTTTTTCTGTTTTGTACAAAACGAAATAGGTCACATAAATTTAAACCTTCGTTTGATTAAATATTACAAAAAGATATAAAATTCTAAGCCAGTGAAAAATGGTCCTTCTTCGCTTTTTGTTTTCAAGTTGGTACAAAAAGGAAATAGGACAGCCGGATTTATTTGTTCATTTCTTTAAATGACATAAAAAGGTGTAAAATGCTGAGCTAGTTAAAATGGTTCTTCTATCATTTTCTTCTGATATGTACAAAAATAAAATAGACTACTCAAATTTATTCCCTTGATTATTTGAATAGTACAAAAGGGTTAAAATGCTGAGTTAGTTAAAATAGACCTTCTTCGCCCTTGCTGGTAATTAAAAATGTATTCCTTCGTTTATTTGAATAATACAAAAGCTATGATGGCACTTCACTTTTTCCAGTTGGTACATAAGTAATTAATCCACTCAAATTTTATTCATTTTTCACTTTTTCTGGTCCGTACAAAATGATATAAAATTTTGACTTGGTTAAAATATGGCCCTTCCTCGCTTTTTCTCTTGCTACAAAATTAAAAGGCTCACTCGAAAGTTATATCTTCATTTGTTTAAATAGTTGAAAATGGTATTGGAACTTCGGAGCCAGTTAAAATGATCCTTTCTGGTTTGTACAAATTTATTCCTTTGTTTATTTAAATAGTACAAAATAGTATAAAATACTCCGCTAGTTAAAATGGACGTTCATTTTTTTCTCGTTGGTATAAAAGTAGGACACCCAAATTTATGTTTTCGTTTATTTGAGGAGTATAAAAATTATAGATACATTTTGAGTTATTCGCTTTTTCTGGTTAGTACAAATTTATCCGTTTTTTTATTAAAATACTACAAAATGGATTAAAATACTCAGATAGTTAAAAAGATATTTCTCGTTATTACAAAATTAAATATACCACTCAAATATATTCCTTCCTTTATTTAAATAGTACAAGACGACAAAAAATTCTCAGAAGTTAAAATTGACCTTCTTCGCCTTTTTTGTAGGCACAAAAGGTACATAAATTTTGAGCTAGTTAAGATGGCATTTGTAATTGGTAGAAAATTGAATAGGAGAATCAAATTTATCTCTTAGTTTGTTTAAATAGAACGTGATGATATAAAATTCTTAGCTATTTAAAATGGCATACCATTATTTCTTTCTCGTTAGTACAGAAATAAATACTCCATCCATCCAATTTCGTTTGTTTCATAACCCAAAAAGATACAGAAATTCTGAGCTAGTTAAAATGGCGTTTCTTTGATTTTTTCTCGTTACTACAAAAGTAAATAAGGCACTGAAATGTATTCCTTCTTCACTTTTTTCTGTTTGGTACAAAAAATTTAATAGGTCACAGAAATTTCTTGCTGGGTCCGTTTACGAGTTACTCGGGTTCAAAAAATTGACGTTTGACCTCGATGATCAGTACTTTTGGTACGTGTATTAGTTGATGCCCTGTTACTAATTGTGCAAATATTACCTCAATATGTTGTTCCGTTTAACTTATTCGCGTTTAAATATTTGACCTTTCACTTCGATGGTTAGTACTTCTGTAGCATGTATTATTTGATGACCTGTTGGTAAATGTGGAAACATTACCTCAATATGTTGCTCCGTTTACGAGTAATTTGGGTTTAAGCATAAGACCTTTGACCTCGGTGGTCAGTGCTGTTGGGACATGTAGTGGTTCATGACCTATAACTAAATGTGGAAACAGCACCTCAATGCGTTGGTCCTTAACGAGTTATTTGGGTTTAAATATTTGACTATTGACCTCAATGATCAGTACTTTTTCAACATGTAGTAGTTGATGACCTGTTACTAAATTTGGAAACAACACCTCAATATGTGGCTCTGTTTATAACTTATTCGCGTTTAAATATTTGACATTAGACCTCGGTGATCAGTGCTTTTGGTACATGCAGCGGTTGATGAATTATTACTAAATGTGGAAACACCACCACAATATGTTGCTCCGTTTACGAGTTATTCGGGTTTAAAAATTTGACTTTCACCTCGATGGTCAATATTTTTGAGACATGTAGTGGTTGATGATCTATTACTAAATGTAGATACAGCACCTCAATAAGTTGCTCCGTTTACGAGTTATTCGAGTTTAAATATTTGACCTTTGACCTCGATGGTCAGAACTTCTGTAACATGTAGTATTTCATGATCTGTTACTAAATGTGGAAACAGTACCTCAATACGTTGTTCCATTTACGAGTAATTTGGTTTTAAATATTTAACCTTTCACCTTGATAGTCAGTGCTTTTGGGAGATCTACTAGTTGGTGACCTATTAGTAAGTGTCGAAACACCACCTCAATACGTTTCTCCGTTTACGAGTTATTCGGATTTAAACCTTTGATCTTGATGGTCAGTACTTTTCGGACATGTTGTAGTTGATGACCTATTACTAAATGTGGAAACACCACTTCAATATGTTGCTCCGTTTACGAGTTATTCGGATTAAACCCCTGACCTCGTTGGTCAGTGGTTTAAAAACTTGCAGTAGTTCATGACCTATTGCTAAATGTGGAAATACCACCTCAATATGTGGCTCCGTTTACGAGTTATTCGGGCTTAAGTATTTGATCTTTGACCAAGATGATCAGTACTTTTGGGGACATGCAGTAATTGACGAATGCTATGTTACACAGGGGTTGATAAAAGAAAACGAGTACACCCCGTTATTAAATAGGAGTGCTGTTAAAATAGGTGTCTGTGTAATTTCTACCATGTTAAAATAGGGGTTAAAAAGGGAATGAGTAGTCCCTTATTATGTTGGTAGTCTTTGCAATGTTACATAGTCTTATGTAATTTAGGCTATGTTAAAATAGAGGTTGAAAAAAGTGTTCTTAAAAAAGAAAACGAATACACCCCAGTGGGTGGACGGTTCAGGGTGTTCGATTGTAATCTTTGCTAAAATGTTCTCATTGTCTGCTATTTCTGTTATTTTAAATTCGGGTTGGAAAGAATACACCCCTGCTATGTTACATAGTCTTATGTAATTTCTGCTATGTTAATTAAAGGGTTGGAAACGAGTACACCCCTTACTATGTTGGTAGTCTTTGCTATATTGTGCTCATTGCCTGCTATTTCTGTTATGTTAAAATAGAGAACGAATAATTCCTAAAAATGCTCATAAAAGGAAAGGAGTACACCCCCTAAACTGGAGGTCATAAAAGACCATGGCTGGACGGTTCTGGGTGTTCGTAGTCTTATGGAATTTCTGCTAGGTTAAAATAAGGGTTGGAACGAATACAGCCCTGCTATGTTACGTAGGCCTATGTATTATCTGCTATGTTCAAATAGGGGTTGAAAAAGTGATCATAGAAGGGAACGAGTCCACCCCTTAAAATATACTAATAAAAGAGAACGAGTACAACCCCTAAAAAGAGTTCATAAAAGGGGACAAACACACCCCTAAAATGGAGGTCGTAAAAAACCGTGGGTGGACGGTTCAAGGTGTTCGATTTCTCATGGGCTGCAGGATTGTTCTCTTATGTTCCTGATCGATCGTTTTTCTACTACTCGAGCGGCATCATTTTATGTGACTCACCAATTTATCATTGACACTCTAGAAAGCGGGACTGTGTTATTTACACAAGACCCAGTATATGAATACACCTTAAATCTACTGGCAAATTTATTTGATCTAATGAGGAATACACCAAACCACAGTTAGATGCATGCAGAATTAACAGAAAGTTTCATCGTGTACAATGGACCTTAATTAATCGCAATTTCTTCCAGTCTGTGAAGAAAAAGTTAAGAATTTCTTCAATTTCCAGTGTGACAGCTGTTTTCTTTTTTTCTTGTAAGGGATCATTGTAGTGTAGTGTATGCCTAATTGTTTTTCCTAACAATTACCTATTCGGATGAAATTATTTGTTCTGAATGTTATTATGTCTGAACTTAAGAGACCTCGAACTCTTATAACAGACTAAAATATTCCCTACTGCTTCACGATAGTGATGAAGAAAATGTAACAAATTTAAGCGATGATAAAACTAATTCATAAGCCGAAGATTTTGTTTTACCACCAGGAAACGACTATGATGATCCTCCAGCTGGTATTGAGGAAGCTAGTGAGATTGAAGATGAAGTGGGTGAATCTAACGTGAGCGACTAACAATCAGGAAGTGAAAATATTGTTGTCAACAACAGTGGTGATCCTCTGCGAGTTTCGAAAAACGGAATATAGGCCCTACTTGGAATCCAGAGCCCACGCCACCTTTTCAAACTAGAAGACATAACACACTTTCATTTTGGTTTGCTGTAAAAAAGAACGTAGACATTGCTACGGCATGGGAAGCATTCAAATTACTTTGCAGTGATGCTATTCTTGACGAAATAGTACAAGGCACAAATCTCAAATCAAGGCGACTGACTACTGTCAACTCAAGGGCTAAATGGATACACCCACTAGATGAGAGAGAATTAATTGCATTTCTAGGACTGTGTATTCAGGCAAGGATTGATTGTAATTGGGACTCTCTTGCAACGGAAATGTACGAAGGGGCAAATGCTATTTTGTATCTGCGACTATGTCCCACATGGGATTTCAACAAATTCTAAGGTTTCTTCGATGTGATGATAAAGAAACACGCGCAAATAGACAGACAGAAGACAAGCTTTTCCTAATTTGATTTGTTTGGGAACGTTTTCTTGCAAACTGTAGAAATTACTATATACCAAGTGAGTGAGTAATTGGGACTCTCCTGCAATGGAACTGTACAAAAATGCAAATGCTATTTTGTATTTGCGACTATGTAACACATACGATTTCATCAAATTCTATGGTTTCTTCGATATGATGATAAACAAACACGCGCCAATAGACAGAAAGAAAACGAATTTTTCACCATCCGGTTTGTTTGGGAACGTTTTCTTGCAAACTATTGAAATTACTATATAACAAGTGAGTGAGTAACAGTGGATGAATAACTGGATCAATTTCGTGGTCGCCGCGGTTTCGTGCAATATATGCCTAATAAGCCAATTAAATATAGCATAGAAAGATCTTCTTTATGCGGTGGACTGAACTATGTTGCACTTAGTGCATTTATGTATATGTAGGAAAACAACAGGAGGTACTGTGAACAACAATCTGGATCTGAACGTTGTAAAGAAATTTTCAAAACATTTGTTCAAAAATTGAAGGAACATTACAATGGAAAATTATTTCAAAAGTGTTGACTTTGCTTAGTACTTGTAAGCGCAGGCTCTCACTCTCGATGGAACGATGAGGAACATTTTCCGGCGTCTATCCTTAACACTCGATATTTAGCAAAACCTTATATTCTAGAAGAATTTTTCATTCAAAATTCCACTTTAATCTTGAATTTATATAGTGACTTTACATTCTTTGACTGAACGATTAAAGAAATAATTCTCATCTGAAATTCGTGAAAATATGAAAATTATTCATTGCAAGAAATTGTTATAAAATAAAATTGATAGTGGAAAATAATTTACTTGTATGTTTTAGTAGAAAATTTCCAGTTACCTGTATAGATTTTGCTGAAATATTTTTGATTTCTTTGTTCGCTAAATTTTTACTAGTATAGTATTTAATTCAGTTTATATCACTTGACTCAGTAATCCTTGCAAAAGAAGACATTGAATGCTGAATCGAAAGTTTATAAGATTTGGAGACGTGCCACTTATTTATATGTCACCAGTGAAAGTGCATCATGGTTATCGGTGAAATGATATAAAATGATATGAATAAAATAAAAACTGGAATATTCGAAAGATATACCTTTCTAACTGATATCCTATTTCAATTTGCAAATAGTGTTATAGTTAATTCTTTATGATTTTACAATAATAAAATAATATTCAAGAGGTGTTTCAAGCATATAATTTAACCGTGTTAGCGTTTCAGATATACAGTATTGCATTACTGAATTTTAGCTAAATCTGTATAAAAGGTGTTACTAACAATTCAATCTTACATTAATTTCAGGATTATAACGTAGGAGATGTTACTGTAAGTAGTTTCCCCTTACAACTTACATCTTTGTATTTTTATGAACTATATACTGAAGTTTTCTATTTTTCCACGAGTATTTCATTAAACGTGAATATATTTATAACGATATGTTACAATTATTAGTAATAAAATCAACTTATGAGTTACAAATCAAACATTATTTGAGTATTAATTCATTTAGGATTTTCATCGTGCAATGTGATTGAAAAGAAAAGAATTAAAAACCCTAAATCATATTACCTACATAAGCGATATATAATATGTTTTGCACAAGTTTTCTCACTGAATCAAGATTTTCGTTTTAAATATTATATTATAAATATCGTATATATATTGATTTCACCCATATTATTAATGCTAAATTTAATGACAATTGAAGAATTAATAGTAATTTTTCTCTCTTTCTTTCCTCTGAATAATGACTAGGAAAAATAGGCCAGTCAATAAAGATTTCGAGTTTCTCTTTAGGAGAGGAGTCATCATTTTTAATTTCTGTAGATTTATGTAACGTATCTAATTTGATGTAACCGTATTGTTATGTAACTGATGACTAATTATTGTACAAACTGTGAGTTCCATTGACCTTCCATTGACCTTGTATCCTCCTTTGTACTCGTTTTCGACGGCCATCTTCCTTCTTTGGATGGTATGTAATGTGCCAAACCTCAGAAGATGGGAGAAGCGACGTGAATGGAGTATAAACAAGTATAAGAAACAGCAAGGAAAATTTCATCTTTCACACACTTCTCAATTAGAAATCAGGACATGGAGACGTCCAGCCAACTCGCAGGAACAGATGAACGGAATACATATCCAAAGTCCGAAGCAGGCAAATAATCTTTTCTCCTTCCCAAACAAAACCTCTCTACTTACTTTTCCTTAACATTTGTTCTTATCTATTTGAACGCCCGTAGCCTATAGACTCTAACGTTTGTCGGCATCCCAGATACCTACTGAATCTACCAGTGAGCTATATTTCCCAAGCTAATTATTATCTCTTCTTTTCTTTCTTCAAGCCGACCACGAAAAATTTCAATTAAATGCAAAAGCGAAAGATATTGAACGACGCCGGCTTTCTCTCAAAATTCTCACCTATTTCTTTTTTAAGCTCTTATAGATTCACAACTACTTTCACTCCAGCAACCCTCTACGAAAGTAGTTTGTTCTCTTTTGGCTTGCTCAATTTCAGAAAACCTGCCTATGCTATTCTAGGGTTAGCTTTCTTTCTCTCTCGTTTTACGGTTTGTGGAGCAACAATACCGCTTATGAATCGTTCGTTTATATTTGTGTATGATTAATGTATGCATACATATTCACGGTTTTCACAGGTGTCCAATGATTTTAATAATTGTCTGATATCCTGATACATTAGTAGATGAATGTTGTGCAAATCATTGTTAAGAGATTTTATCTGATTAATCAAAAGTTATAGTACTAAACAAGTGTAATACAGTTAGTGACCTTTTGGACGACTTCTTTATCAAATAACGGACTAAATTTTATTGAAGTGTAAGAAAATAGATAAATTCTTGAATAAGAATTCTGCTGTTTTAGAGTTTTCTTTATTTCCTACGGCTAACATGGACGTTAAATTCAGTAAAATGCTGAGGTGAAGGTTCGAAGTCCACATACACTGTTCAAGAGTTTTGTACAAAGCCAGGCGCACTTGCAACACCAGTGTCACCAGAAACAACCTTTCATTCACCCGCTAACAGACATACAGCAAGAACTGTAAAAGTTTACGCTTCAAATTTCTGCTTTATCTTCTTCAACAAATTGTGTTATTACCGATTGTCTACTATGTAAGAAAAAGTACTTTAAGTACCTGAAAAACTTCAGCAATAATTATCAATGAAAAAGAAACGGTAATAATAGTAATTGTTATCAAGGTCAGGGTTCGACTCTAGATAGAGCCAAATCATTTGTTACAGAAATTAATTGCGTATTCATAATGCGATATATAGTCGTATCCTATCTTTAAAAACATAGAGTAGATGATCGGGTTGAACCTTCTCAATATGGCACCGTAATACCTATAGTGTCCTCTAAAAATACCTCATCTTTCAGCTCATATGAACGAGTAAGACTCAGAATTATGATATACAGTGGTAGCCAATTACTTATCTGGGGAAACATTTGATCCCTGAAATTGCTAAATTTTAACGTATTAATACCAGACATCTTTGAGTAAAAGGGAAATTTATATTGGTTTCTGAAATTTCTTTATTAAAGTTTCGGATTGATGAAACTCATGCTTTTAATTCATTCCAAATTTTGATTATCGTCCTTTGATTGGCGCTGATTCTTTGTAAAGGCATAGGCCGTTTTAGCTTATAATAAGCAAACTTGACCATCCTTGGTTTTGGATGTCCCCGTACAAGAAAGTTGACTGAAAGCAATTTAGATGCTCATTTGTCAAACGTTTTAGCGTTTAGGCTTGCTACCGTTTCGAGAAATCATAGAGTATTAGAAAACAAAATATTACCACCTAGATCTTATAATTTGGTGATAAAATCATATTATTTTTTTAACTTTACATTCCCCGTTCATTCCGACTATGTTAAGGGGACGGTGATAATGAGAAATAGATGAAATGGTGGAATGAACAGAGTGGGAGGAAAGGAGAAATCCTCGAGAAACGGTGTTGTCCACTACAAAGTTTACTTGGCGTGAGAGATATCGAACGGACGATCCCTAGTATCAGTGCTGAACTCCTGAGCCACCGAGCCACCGCAGCACCAGTATTTTGCTGAACTTACGCTGTCATTGGGATATTTTTTGGAAGCTGTTATTTTCTCCTTCTCGATGTATAAAAGAAATACTGTGCATTTTTGTTCCGTGTCTGATAGTGAAAGGAAGATGCTGAGTGGTGTATGTGACAAATCCAACAATTATAGAGGTCAAGTTGGTACAAGTTTGTAAATATCTTTAGAATGTTGAAGATTTTGAGGAGAAGGGCCTGTGAAGAGCGTGTTTTCGTCTGTAGAAGAAACTCACTATCCCCGGAGAAGATGGACCTGGCAAACCTATTTTGTGGTGCTAGTTTTGTCAACGTTAATTCCGAGCTACCTTCAGAAGACAGGGAAAGATTTTACGTTCTTATACAGTAATTTCCTGGTGTTTGAACTTTGGACTGAGAAGGACATAGGACTGGCACCGGGCTATTTTAATGAAGTTCATCTATTCGACCTTGCCCATGTATCAAGACGTCCTACCCAGTATCTCATAATCTCCGTGGATATTCAACCATTAGTTAGAAACATTGATCCATCAGAGGGTTATTAGGGAAGCAATATCCTCCCGGAACCAAATCATCTTGCTGATTAGAAAGCGTAATATCCAATATCTTTTTTAAAATAATTTGCGTGGCTTTAACAAAATCTTACCCGTCGAACTTTTCGACACCGTCGGTGGGCGATATAATTAATCGTATGCCTTACCAGGAGATACTTAATAACACTAATTACTGTGCAGCTGAATGTGTGTAGAGGCTTCTCGGTATCAGGCATGCCAATTGTTTTCTGCATGGGACATATTTATTCAGTTTAGTCAGATTAAAGTAAGAAGGCTTTTGAGTTACATATAATAAGCAATACTTGGATAATTTTTACGTTATCACGTCTTCTGTAGACGAAATGATGTATTCGTGCAAGGCTGTTCCAAATCTGAAGGTACGTGCACTAAAATTGTCCCAGATAAAACAAAGATTGAGCATTATTCGTGAATGGTTTTGGGCGATCCTTTTCCCAAATTTGGGATACAAGTGTCGGATCGTATGTTACCCACAATTCGGAATTTCAACTTTCACGCAGAAAGAAGGATGTAAAATCTTTTCTGGGCGGTTGCTCCTTTTTCCGGCGATATGTTAATTATTTCTTAGAGATTACTTATCCTCTCCAAATTTTGCTCCGGAAAGACCAACATTTCAAGTGAGGAAACAAGCAAGAAGAATCATTTGAAGCTCTGAGGAAAGCACTTTTGGAACCACCGACCTTGATATAAAAACCGGAGACAGTTCTGTATATCTACAACTGAGCATCTAAGAAAGGCGTCGTGCTGTAGCAAAACAACTGATTTCGAACGAGCAGTTGACCTTCGAAGAGGAATTTGTTTGTACCATTCTTGGCTCTGTTGTATGTTGTGATATCTTTATGCCGTTTCTAAAGGTATTACGTTCATTTGCCACAGAGAGATCTTCACAGGAAAGTTGGCATGCTGGATGTCTGAGATAGATACTTATGATTTTACCATTGCTCATGCATTTTCTGAAACAGCATTTGCAAGAAAATATTAGATATTGTGTCCGCACGATGATATAAAGTTGAAGAGAATTACTGGATATATTTTTATATGAATTTACGGACTAGTTTTCCCCTCACCCATTTTTTTCCGAAAAGTTTACCAGCAAAATCGAGTACTTGGCGATTTGAAACCAATTAAATCTCTAGTTATCTCGAGTTCCGAAAGTTATCAGGAAATGGGTTGCGTTTATATACAAAATAATATACCCCCGGCTCCTTTCGACTATGACATTCAGGAAATTGTATTTAACGTGTTAGTAGGAAAATGTGTGGGTATCTTGGGCATTTGCTCAGATCACTGGTATGAACTACTTATACCTACACAAATTCTTTATTTTCTTCATTTTTGGTTTTTGTATTTCCAATTTTACAGATACCTCCTACCCGCTCCTACTGATACATTATGATGATCACAAAACTCTCATAAAAGGCGACCCAATCTTGAAATAACGACCCTTATCTTGTTTTTGTCTTCGTTGAGCAAATTCTTACAATACACCTCAGTTGCCCACCCTGCTTTCCACCGAAAGTGAGTCTTCGGATACTAACGTTAAGTGATATCCTACTCATTTTACCAGTATTTTCAGAGTTTTCCATTATTTTCTGTAATATCCCTATTTTGGACCGAACCCCAAGTTTCAACTGGATGCTCCAATGATACTTCTACCATTTATATACTTAAGTTTTCAAAACACCTTTCCAGAAGAATAATTATAGTTATTGCAGTCAAATTTTACTTGCCTAACCGGCATAATAATGGGACGTAAAACTCAAAGATTTCATTTTCAAATTTTACTTTTCCAATACTCTCATTTATTAATTCTTTAACTCTCCTTCCCTATCCCCGCTATTGTAACTGGTCATTTGTTGTAATCCTTATCTTTATAAACATGCCTCGGCCATTACTATACTGACAGTTTCTACGAAAACTGCTATTCCTCCATCATAGCATCATAGCAATCATCTTGGTATCTTTCACGTTTATCCTTTCCCACGGCTTAGAAACAGTGTTTCTTTTACAAATTTTACTACGTTTAATTTCATAATTCCCGGTTCCATTATTTTTCACTTTCTGTCCTTCTGAACAAATCTTACCTTAATCCTCATCCCAGATAATCATATACATGGTCACTCGTCTTTCTGAATCTTAATTATTTAATCAATTCATTCTCTCATCATCACTTTTTTAACCTTACAGCCCCCTTCCGTACCTCATTGCAGCGCTCCACTGCTAAGAGGAAGAGGGGCTATGGATATCAAGAGACATAACTAATCAAATTTACACTTCATAACTATTATGCCACCAACTATAGAATAAAGGATACGTTGCCAACTTTGTGTTTTCTACAATAACACATTTTAATACACATAATACTCATATGCATAATACATGATATTGTTTGACTTCACGAAATGAGTAACAACACCAATATACTTATTATACATCTTTGAAAACATGATGCGATTTACAGGTGATTTATATTGCTGAATTCATGGTTATGTAGACAATTTTAACTGATAATGTTTGCCATCTGACGGCCACTCAATTACACTACTTCCATTGCCTATGGTCAGCAACCAGGTTTGCGTAGATCATCTGAGAAAGAACTTTATCTGATTCAGCGTTCATCAAGCTTTAAGTTGATGTAAATAATTTCATGTGCTTCACTTTATTTAGCAGTACATCATATATGTTACGTCACTAAGGCATACGGATGGAATAACAGGAACTACATAACTCATATGATGTTTTGTGTGTGTCGTTTCTTAGGTTTTGTCTTTTCTTGGTGAAATATTGATTAATTTAGTGTTATATTTTATTACCTGATCACCTGACTGATTCTAATGTTTATTTTATGTACTCAGTGATGTTTGGTCAATTTCATTTCATTATTAAAAATACATAAAATATATAGCATGCATAAAGTTGAAGATACAGTACAACGTGCGTCGTTTAATTAAACCCAGATCAAGACTGAGAATTGATAATAATTTCATCTTTCATGGTCATAGTTACGGTATTTTCAAGAAGTAATTGCTCCTGAAACGACTGCTTTGCTTTTCTCGTCTTTCAGTAAAAATTGGTTTTGAGAATGTGCATATATTATCATTGTCCATACTATCTGTGCTCAATTTCAAGACAAGTTATGATTCAAGATTCCTTTTTCTGTTTTACTTTTATTTATTTATTTATTTATTTATTTATTGAAACAGAACACAACAGGTATTATACCCAATTACAGTGTTCATCTTTCATTAAATAATATATTTACAATTTCCCTTTTAAACCTTGTGAGGCAATCAGCGTAAATATCTATATTATTTGTCATTTTTAAGAGTCTGTTGTAGGTTGCACTAATCCTCCATGTTGGACTTATTTAGGATATTAGTAATTGCTTTTGCACAATAAAATAAGTTATAGTTTTCATCCGTGTTTTTCTACCTGGAACGTTTATTTGAAAGCTCGAAAGCAATTCGTTGCAGTCTAGCTTATTATTAAGTACCTTGTACAAAAATATCATGTCAGATAACGTTCTTCTTTGTTTGAGGGTTAGAGTTTCAAAATTCCTATTCAATGAATTAGTGTTTCCAGTTCTTGGAAAAATGTTTGTTTCCTTATATACAAGATATCTAAGAAATTTGGATTGGATTTTTTCTATTTTTAGTGAGTTAAATTTTGTATCTGGGTTCCATACAAGCGTCGCGTATTCGAGTTTGGATCGAACGTAAGTTTGATATAATTTATGAAGTGTGGCAGGTTTACGAAACTCCCTACTAATTCTTAGAATAAACCCAAGATTTCTGTTCGCTTCATTTATTATGTTATCAATATGAGGTTCAAATGTAAATTTCGTATCACACATTACTCCTAAATCATTGACAGTACTTACAACGGGTAGTTGAGTCTCATTAATTGAATATTTAAATTGCACTGTTTTTTTACGTTTTGTAATACTCATGATTTTACATTTACTAATATTTACATTCAATAAATTACTTTGACACCATTGCACCACTGAATTTATGTCTTGTTGAAGTTGATTACAGTCATTTATGGAATTTATACATCTAAAAAGTTTGAGATCATCGGCATACAACAGTTTGTGGGAATACGTTATACATCTAGGAAGATCATTTATAAATATTACAAATAGTAGTGGACCCAAATTTGACCCTTGTGGAACACCAGATATTTGCAAGTATTCGGTTGACTTGTATCCTTTATATACAACAAACTGCCTTCGGTCTCTCAAATACGACTCGAGGAGCCCAATTAACTCTGCGGAGAAGTTAAATTGACGAAGTTTCTCTATAAGTACCTTGTGATTTACTCTATCAAATGCTTTCGCAAAATCGGTGTAGATAATATCTACTTGACCACCTTGATCTAGGATTCTTGCTACAAAATTGTTAAGAATACTGAGATTTGTGACTGTCGATCTACCCTGGACGAAGCCATGCTGGTATTCTGAAATTGATAGTTTTATATGATTTTCAATCCGTTTATAAAGAATAGATTCAAACACTTTAGCAAAAGTACTCAATATTGATACAGGCCTATAATTTTGAATATCTTTACCATTATTAGACTTAGGAATGGGTCAGACTTTTCTTATTTTCCATTTACTGGGGAATTTAGAAGTAGAAATAACTAGGTTGAATAAAATATAGAGTGGAAGTAGAAAGTGTTCTTCACATCCCTTTACTATATAATCTGGAATACCATCAGGTCCTAGGAAAGTAGTCATAATTCTGAATAATAAGACAGTCAGTAAATATTTCGAAATTCTCTTTCCCAGACGAATAATCATCTTTAATTCTTTGTAATTTTATGTAACTTATGCAGAATGATGAAACCTAATTGTATTCTAAATTTTGACTAATAACCATATATGTTGGGAGTATCATTTACCTTGTATCTTCATCAATCTTTACACGTTTGTACATGGAACACTTTGCCAATTATCGACGGCCATCTTCCTTGTTTGAATGGTATATAATTTCCCTGAACCGGAAGGGTCCGAGAAGCAAATATGAACAAGTGTGAGTAACAGCAAGGGAAAAATAACTTGCACGCGAATTTGAAGCGGAAGAAAAGTCTCGGAGACGCCCATCCAAAACGCAGTAGCCGAGGCACGGAATACAAATTCAAGGCTCCAAAGAACCTAACAATCTTCATGTTTCGTTTGAAAACAAAAACTCTCGATTTACATTTTTGAATATTTTTCCTATATATTTGAAAGCTTCGATTGTACAACATAATATTCGATTCTACAAGTGTGCTGTATTTCCCAGGTTAATTAATATCGTTTTTTGTTTCACCAAAAGCACGGCAAAAGCTTTCAAACTAATTGTAAAAACGTAAGACAATATTATAAATATTGTCTTCAAAACGTCCTTATGACATATTATTCTGGCACTTATTTTTTATGGTTATAACTAGGTTTTTATTCGTAAACATGTTTACATTTTCAATTTACCCGAATTCATATATTAATAAGAATATAATTGTATCGGCGCGTAAACATAAATTGGGTATGCATGTAAATCACATAATTGCATTTACTTAGAATATTTAAAACAAATGAATGATAGAATTGGTTTTTGAAACAACACCCTGAATGATCTATTCTAGAATAATAATTTTATTTCAGATATTAGTTAGCTGACAATACTTAAATAATCACAATTACTAAACTGTACATCCATTGTGACCTAGAGGAATTTGAAACGTGTTAGTCGTATCTACCTGATGACTATTTTACTACGTGGTTTATACACGATCCCACATTTACCTGTGGCAAACAGTGGCAAGTATTCGTTTGCGCAACTATATCCCAGACATGATCTATGGCTCATATGTGAGGTCACCAGGAAGGTGATTCAAGTAACGTTTTTTACGAATTATTCTTACACATTTGTCGCTACTTACGGTTTCGCATTCTCGAGTTGAGATATGACGTCTGGCATTGCCTGTAGGTACGGCATCTCATCTAGTACTATAACCTCAACTATATATCGGATGCTGTTCAAAGGGTTCTGATTACTTATTGTTACTTATGAAAGTCAAAGTGGATTTGGCTTGTGTCAGCAGGTTCAGGTTTAAATTGTACTTATCGTAAAGTATCCCTGAATCTTTTGCACCATTAGTAAAAAAATATGTTCACTCCTATGAATTACATGACCCTTTTAATCTTGAATTAAGTCTTCCCTTTGATTTTTAATCTTTCAACAAGATTATATATATATTACCCAATTGAAATGCTTATATTTTCAACTTAATCTTTATCCTTATGACTTCTATTCACAATCTTGAATTAATTTTGTTTATATTAGTAACAACTCAATCTACAGGAAAAACACATCTACAAATTTTACTCTACACAGCACGTGAATTCTACCGTGACACCTTATGCCATCGTTTATGTTGTAATTAATGGAACCGCAGAGAATGACAATGAGTGCTTTAACGGTGTAACGCTCAACAATGTGTTATATTGGATTCAGCACGTTAGCGTCATACGCTTCTGCGACTGTCACTGTAGATCATATAAAAACGGAACTTAATCGAAAAGTCCACATTTGTATTTCAGCAACCTAGTTACGGTGTATGGGATCACACAGCAGTCTCATATATTCGTAGCTTCTGTTGAAAGGGCAAATATATCCTTGACCAGACAAATCCACCAGACAAATCTTGAGCAAACTACGTCGAATAGTCGACAGAAATATAGAAACACTCGTAAAAGTATTCCAGGGTTTAGCCAACGCGGTATATAAAACTGTATGGTTTGTAACTGATATCTAGACGAGGTGTCTGTTATTCTGTGCTTTAGTTACATTGCGTGAGCCAGTCGAATTGCACGACACTTTTGCGTTCACTGCTTCCACACGTGCACCACTATACTCATAATTGATCTGTACGAGCAGCAATTTAGAGGTAGCGTACAGCCCCTGATCGATCATTATTTCCCGTTTCAATTTACTAAACTGCATATATCACGACTTTTCACTTGAATGAACAAAACTGATAAGGCTTACTTTGATTGATCACTATCTACAACATCCGCATGTGTGTTTTAACAACGGGTTACCAATATCGTAAATGAGATGGCGATGCCGACGTTACGCAGACGTCATCTGGATTAAGTTTGAATCTCTTGATCCTACAACATATTTGAATATATTCATACGCCTTACATTGAGCCGATGATTTATTTCATGGTTTTGAAATGGTCAAAGAAAGAAGTGTATTATTTCCTAAATCATTTTGATAGTTGCCATTCTTGAAACTACCATTACCATTCTTAGCACCGAACACTTTTCTTAACAAAATACAAAGAATTATCATTGAAATTTTCCACTATAAATATTTATTTTAGTAGTACATATGGGATATGTTTAGCAACAATTCTTTTTTTGAATTTTAATTCTTTCTAAGAAAAGCTAATCAATAATTTTGTTATACCTTTTTTCTGGTTCTAACTAAGTAAAGTTAGTATTTTTATTTTTGAGCTCGTGATAATTGTATAGTTAAAGTTAAAACAAAATGTATAATTGAGCTATATTGTAAAATTTGGTTTGTATTGAGGATTTCAAATGATTGGTACAATTATGTTGTATATACATTAAATTCAAATACCCTGTCTCATTCAAAATTGGAATATAAGTAATATATTGGTGAACAATCACCAATACTCAACATTTATACTGAAATTATACTGAATACTATTCTGAAATTTGCTATACCAGAGACTACATAGTTTTCATTCCTAGTTTTCTAAAGAGATGAAATATCCATCGACATTGATTTCTTCTTAAACCTCTAATCAGCAATTAGAAGCCGAACAAAGATTATTACGATAAAATGTCAATTTATTTCAATATTTTAACTACATAGTCATAAGTTTAAAATGTAAAATATATCTACAAGAAAAATAACACATTATATCTATGTATGTTTAGGAAAATGAAAGGGAATACCTGATAAAATGCTTTGGTCCTAATGGTCCGGTAAGTATGTTGGATTTTACGCTGCTTTATTACTGCAATCAAGAGTAAATTTATGATGTATGATGAATTTGAAAAATTAATTTAAAAAACTTAATAAATATCTTAATTTTTACTGTCTAACTTTCGTATTTTTTGAACACTTCAACAAAATTCCATAGTTGAGAAACTAGCATTAGGGAAGTCACTCTTCCCAATATACATTCAATAATTAACCAATAAATGATAATTTTATTACTAGATATGTCATCAATTACATTAACGTTTATTAGGAAAAGTGTAAATTTTGTCGTTTTTACATATATGATGGCACTCTTATACAAAGGAATGAGAGACTAGAAAATTGAAAATTTCGTCAATATTTTCAGAAACATAGTTAAAATAAAAAAATACGTGGTTTATAACCATATTGAATTTAAAGTACATTGAGCAGTGGATTTCTTAGCATTTATAACAGTATGCACGTAAGGAATAAAATGAATGTTTTAAATTTAACTCAGAAGACCTTCGTAATAGTAACTGCATACTGTCGAATGCAATGCATTTGGATGCTCTATAAAAGTTAAATTATAGTGGTCACTGAAGGTATTATAACACTAACTGATACGTTTAAAATTCAAATGTTTGTCTGTCTGGCGGAAAATTTTGAAGGTATACTAGTTATAACGATATGCTAGCGTTTTTAAAAACACATTTACCATTTATCTAATCGCTTATCGAACTCTTGTTCCAATGAAGTCAGAAAACCCTTTTATTATATCGGAAGGCCAAATATTACAAGTATAGGTTATGTTAGGTATTTGATAATATTTACTTTTTGAATATGTAAAGAACGTTAGAAGGCAGTTTGAAACATATAGTTCTACAGTCAACTTTATTTATATTACAGGAAAAGTTTGTGGAAGAGGTTAAATCAAAAAACAGTTTAGAAGAGTTTCTGGTATGTATTATCTACTTTATATCTGATAACATTTCAAGTACTATTGTGACAGTGCATTGTGCATTAGCTATTGTGCATTATCTTTACTGATTACAGTGTCCACAATAATATATATATATACATATATATATATATATATATATATATATATATATATATATATATATATATATATATATATATATATATATATTAGCCTCTGGTAGTATTTCCAAAGTATTCTAAAATAAAAATTCACTAAGAAGTCGTTACTGGAAATATGTGTTTAATACTGATAAGGTACACCTTGTCTCAAAAAGGTTGAGCGCATTCTTTATTGGTGTTTTGAGGCAAAAAGTTTCAAAGTCCAACTTCGGGTATCTTCGGGAAATAGTAAACCAGGTTCGAACCTCCAAGCCAGCCTTTGTAATCGGGAAAAAGTTTGCAGATGTGTTTTTCTTCTTTTAAATATAATAAGACTTGTTATCAAGTGTTGAAAAAAAGCAACATTGATTGAAATACTTAATGACACAATATTTCGAAACTTTGTTTTAATGTCACCACATGCTTGTTTGTCATTTAGCTCTCCATACGTGATGAAACATTTAGATACGTAAACGAATCTTTCCATATGTAAAAGAATGCTCAAAGTTAATACATAGAATATAATTATCACCTGAGTACTAAAATAAAAGTCAAAGTAGAACAGAAACAGCGTTTGTAGTGGATATGAATGTCATAATTGTCTTGAGAATATTTATACATCGCTAAAAGTACCTTAGCAGAAGTCCTTGTGTTAGCTCACTGGTAAGTTGTCGGACCTTAAATCATAAGGTTATGAGTTCGAATCTTATCTGGGTCAATGCCTTTTTTAAAAATTATATTTTCCGCAATGCATGAAAAATTATATAAAATAATTACATTAAAATATATCAGTTGTATATATATAACATAATCATTGCAGAATGTAGTAATTATTATGTTTAAAATATAACATCTGAGATAATTTTCACAGTAGGTCGGTATTATATATGAGAATGTTAAATGCAAGTTAGGAAAATCGTTTAATAGCAATAAATAAATTAAGTAGTGTATTTATTTGCAGCTATTTGTCATACAGATGTAACTTCTCAATATTCTCAATACAGCATGTCATTTACATTCGTGAAATACAGTATATTCCTACGAATATAGAAAGTGTGTAAACAGAGTATCCAAAGTCGGATCCTGCTTCAAGACACATAACTTTTCCCGATCCCCTTAACGTCACGGGAAGAAACACAAATTCTCTTTAGAACGGAATATCGTTACTTAGAGTCTCATTCGAATACGTTGAATATGCTTTTGTATATTCATTTCTCTCTCTCTCTCTCTCTCTCTCTCTCTCTCTCTCTCTCTCTCTCTTTCGCTTTGTTTATGTGTTGCGGAATATCCCAAGTTGAATACAACATTTGCAAAGTATATGACCATCAGTGTAATGGAATACCGGAAATTGAAAGTCGTGTTTCTTCAGGTTGGAGTTGCGTGTTCATGTTAGCTCACTGGTAGAGTACGGGCTTGTTAATGAGGTCGTCTTGAGTTCAAAGCCTGCAGAGAATTATTATTATTATTATTATTATTATTATTATTATTATTATTATTATTATTATTATTTAGTAGAATTGCACAGAAATCGAATTCAAGGAGTGGTTTACTTCTAGAAATATTTTCAGAAGCGTTTAGGTAGCCCTGAAAAGGACTGCTTTCGGGAGTTAAGGCGGGGACATTAATATTGTGTCCAATACTTATTTATTTAAATCCGCTGACTCCAACAAGAGAATCCCAATTACAGGAGTCTTACATAAAATATTACATCTATGTTATCAATTTAAAACAAACACTAAAATAAAAAGAATTCACCCTTCTGAATTTATTACACGCCCTATTCTTCTGAGCATGGAATCTATTAAATGGGTGACAAATTTATCTCCTTCCCCTACCTCCAGCTATGCTTCGGAAACAAGATGCCACAGGTCATCTTGGGTTCTGGTGGATCTGCCTCAGGCCAACTATCCCTTAGAGTACTCTTCACTTCTGCCCACATATTTTCCATGAGATTGAGGTCTGCTCCACGAGGCGGCCAGTCAATTAAATCAATCTCAGGCTGCCCTGCGAACCATTTCTGAACCACACGGGAAGTATGTATTGGCGACTGGTCTTGCTGGAACTGAATTACACCATCAGGCTGAAATACTCGTACAGATGGCACCATGATATTACTCATAATATCTAAGTACTGAGCACTGTCCAGGTGTCCTTCAATTCTGTGAAGCTGTTCTGCTCAGCGCCTGAAAATCCAACCCCAACATGAAATAGATACATGGCCACTGCGATTTCAAGCAGCAACACATCCAGGGTCATATCGGGTGCCTCTCGGGCGATACACAAAACGGCGTCCCTCATTTGATGTTGTGAATATGGATTCATCTGAGAAAACTACGTTTTCCCAGTTGCGACCCACATTCGCCTGTGCAAACGCGAGACGGTAAATTTTGTGGTCGTCTGAGAGTTTTTCCTTCACGGCCGCAACGCAGCCACGTAACCCGGCATGACGAATCCTTCGCAGAGCTGTATGCTTACTACCAGGAAAAAGAGAAGCTTCCCTTAGCTGTCTAGACGTCCTTAGTGGGTCTAGCCGGGCTTCGTTTACTAATCTCGCATCTTCGGCTTCGGTTGACACATGCGGACAACCAGAAGATCGTAAATTACCAGTTTGACGTGTAGGACCATATTTCCGAATCCATCGCTTTCCTGTAGAGACCGGGACACCTACTCCCTGCTAGCTGCAGTTGCAGAATAGTCTTCCAACTCCCATAAAGTAATTACTGCTGTACGTCTATCCATAGTTACCAATGTTCTGAGCTGTGAGCAGGAAGCAATAGGTAAAAGCTAGTACCTGACGCGTGGTTGGTTAATTGCACGACACGCCTATTGTGGGGAACGACTTGGTCAACGACTCGCGAAAGAAATCTGAAAATGGTGCGCCGTAATAATAATATTAAAAACAGTTTTTATAAAGGAGTATTAATACATACGAAAAGCTGTTTAAAGAATGAATTGTTATACTCACTTTACACGTATAAAAACATATACCATATACCAAACAGATTGAGCGATATGATGATAGCTGTATTGAGACGAACACTTTCGAAGTCCAACTTCGGGTATCTTCTGAAAACAGTAAACTAAAGCTGCTGGTTCGAACCTCCAAGCCAACCTTAGCAATCGGGATAAAATGTATAGATATGTTTTTCCTTCTGTTAAATATAGTAAGACATGTTGAAATGGTATTAAGTGTAGAAAAAAAGTAAAGTTGATTGAAATAGTTAATGATACAATATTTCGAAACTATATATTCACACTCTCTTTTCTTCATTGTGATTTCCATACGAAAAAAATAATTTACGTATGAGCTCAGTTATATTTCAGAAGCAGCTTCCGAAAAGCGGTCATGTTAGCTCAGTGGTACACCCCCGAGTGTTTAAATCGTGCGTTCGATACCCGTTCAGATGAGATTCTTTTATGATATTCTACTTTCCTCAATGCATGAAAATTATGTAAAATAGTTACATTACAATTCATCAGTTGTATATATCAGTTGAATATATATATTCATATCATTTCACGACATAAGCAATTTTTATCTTTAAAATATAACATTTGAGGTATTGACAGAACGTCGGTATGTTATATGTGAATATTAAATACAAATTAAGAAAATCGTGTAATAGCAATAAATAAGTTATGTAATGTATTTATTTGCAGCTATTTTCATACGCAGGTAACTTCTCAATATTCGCATTACAGCATTTAGGTAGAGCATATCGAAAATCGGATCGTGGTTCAAGACAAAAAACTAGCTAGCCCCAAACTGTCACGTAAGAAACTCACGAATCGCAAAAGTAAAGTGAAGAGATTGAGAGCGGTAATACCTTAATCGCTCTCTCTCATCTCTCTCTTATCTGCATTAATACATATAAAAGTGTATGTATGTATGTTCCAACATAACTCATGTATGCCTAGAGCAGGGTTTCTCAACCTGGGAGTCGTGGACCCTAGGAGGTCGCGAAGATAAGCATGTAGCATGATCATTCTGTTATTTGGTTAAGAAGTTGTGGGCTTAGATCAGATACGTTAATGGCCTCTTCAAAGAAGGAGTTTAACATCCATCTTGAACCAGCACCTTCGTCGTTGGGAATATAGATAGTACAGTTACTGTATCCACTGTCAATGCCGGGCGCCGAAAAAAGGGGGCACAAATTTCGTAGGAAGTGTGTTACTCATGTTAGGAAAGTAGGGATGCACGCGAGACAAGACGAGACGAGAAATGGAAAAGTCTCGTCTCGTCTCGCAACCTCAAGCGTTGGTCTCGTCTCGCGTAAGGTCTCGTCTCGCAAATGTGAAGTCTCGTCTCGCGTTTCGCGTAAAATTTTGAGTCTCATCTCGCGTCTCGCGCGAGACTTTCTTGCATGGTCTCGCATATATTCTAGTCAAAATTTTGCAATGTGTTATTCTATGGCTGTTAATGCATGATGATGTGATATTCTGTCCGAAGGCAGGTATTTGATCTAAAAGTCCCTTGGCAAGGTGAATGGTGGTTTGCCATTGCTTTCCATGGGATGAATGTTCATAACATCCTAAGGAGACGGAACCTAGAGTTCAATATGGTATAGGAACTTGTGTCCCCTCCGCTCCAAATTAAAAGAAAAGTTGTGCTGGAATTTGATCGCTGGACCATTAATTTTCGTCAAATTAATAGCATAATTTACAGCAAAACCAGCATAAATTGTTGCTGGATCCAACATTGTTTTCCAGCTTAGAGGTCTCCAGCAATATTTGCCTCTTCTAAAATATCGTCGCCACTATCGACATTTACACGTTTTGGTCGTTTCCTTGAAGGGTGATTTTTCAGTATAAAGATGTTTTTATACCACCAAAAGCGCTTGTACACAACAAAAGAACTCCTCACAACACAATACGACCCAATTCTTTCGGTTCGTTCGGGCTTGTAGCAATGTTGGATTATCGCATTTTATCAACTTTCGCTTTCAATTTATACTGCCAGATCTAGAAAATAAAATTACTGACAGATATAGGGCCATTCCTACCATCTCCTACCAAACCTATAGGGACATCCTGCCAAACCAGTATTTGAATTAAACTTCCGAATTAGGGGGGGGATGTTTTTGATAAATATATAGAAAGAAAATACTTATTCCATGTAAAAATATCATGTTATTTCTGCGAGCCGGGCCGGGGATAAACTTTGACGAGAGGGAATTTCCCCGCCATCCCCCAACATTAATTGCTAGTAGTAATGTGAAAAAGACAGAAACAACAGAAATATCATATTTCGCAGCAATAGGGAGTCTTATTCGCTTTTCAGACCAAAAATAGAAGTTCATGTATTCGTGCGTGCCTACGTGTATGTGTTTGTGTCGCAAAATAAAGTCCTAAATCGATGGTGTAATAAATTTCCAATTTACAAAGCTTTTTATGATGTTTGGAAACTAAAGAAGGCTTTAATTATGAAAATCAACCTTGAATAATAATAAATCTCATAAAGTGTCTATTGCCCCAATCACTTTTTTGTTCCTGGAGGCATTAACGCTCAACTTAGAAAACTCAATAAATGTAAAATTACTAAATATACAATTAAATGTAATTCATAAATGTTGCGAGACTGCGAGAAGTCTCGCGAGACTTCTCGTGCGAGACTTAACCGAGTCTCGTCTAGCGTCTCGTCTCGCATGGTTTAGTCTCGTCTCGCGTCTCGCATAAAATTTTCACTCTCGTCTCGTGTCTCGTATCGCAAATGCGAGACGAGACGAGACTTCTCGCGTCTCGCGTGCATTCCTATAGAAAGTGCATGTGCACATGTATAAAATAGAAGGAAAAACGTAATCAAATGTGCTCAAAATCAAGAAAAGGCAGAGTTTACTTTTGAAAATTTTATTGAGCTTCGTGCCAACCATGGTGGCGCTTCGCAGCTAGTCTGTCGACCTCACTCATATGTACGGAGACATCGTCGTATACTCTCGCCCCGAGCGCTGATTTTCCATGCCACGGCACTGTTCACTATAAACAAGAAATGGATTCTACTATTATAGGAATAGGTATGTTAAAAATCCCACACAAGCTTATTATAAAACACAAATTATAAAAGGGTCGCTGGCAAGAGGATGTGATAAAAGGGGATCGTGATAGGAATTGGATTGAGAACCACCGGCCTAGAGTAATTATAACCAAATTTCTTATAGTCTGAAAAAGAGTGCTGTCGGGTTACCTATGGTGAATGGGAGGGGGATACATATAAAAGATTGCTAGAAAATGATCGGTATTAGTGTCGAATTCATAGTTTTCGGGGTCGCTTAGATAAATAGTGTGACTTTCGATTTCGCTTAACTCCGATTAAGCTCTCATTAGTAGGGATGGGCACGAGCGACTTTTCTTTGAAACTCGACTCGACTCGAAACAGACATCTTTGAGGTCTACTCTAGTACTCGGCGCGAAAAATATCCTCCAACTCGACTGGGATTAGAGTCGAGTCAAACTAAAACGAACCAAATCCTGTGTGTAGTCCTACCTAGACAATACATAGACAATATAATTATTCTATTATCAATTATACTACTATTACTACAAATAATAATAATAATAATAATAATAATTTTATTATTATTATTATTATTACAACACCGTGTATAAACATGAACGATAGATGGTTAGTAAAGGAATACTAAAAGCTAGTTGACTGCCGACGTCGGTAGTCATGACGTCTACAAGGCAAAGACATCGTTCATTACCCTAAGCTGTAAGCGTCGGTGGACTACAGATGGTCAACTATTGACCTCTCGCCAAAAATTGGTGGCCCCGCAGCGACAATCCGCGGTGGCCCCAGTTCCATTTTGAAAACTTTACTACCAGCGGCAGAGACGCGATGAAACGACAACGAACCACAAAATTACTCTCCCAAAATATGTTAAAATGCCTATATGTGTGATTTGTTTATATTTAGGTTAGTCAAAAAAACACAAAACAAATACCCCGGGGTGGACGCGAACTATCAATATTACGATTACTAGGCACGTGTTCTTCTGATTTCCCTACGGAAACGATCATAAAAAGTTGCTTGTTCATGGATAAATCATTGACGTCTTAATTTAGCCAATCAGACAAACCCTACATCTCGAGTTCTAGGAGGTGATACCGTGAACCGTTTCAGATTTATTGTTTTCTGGTGGGGTACTATCTATGTGCAAAATTTGAGCATAATAGCCGACATGCATCTTCGGTACCTCTTATCTTTAGTACAATTTTAACCAGAGATGGTGTGGGTCAATGAAAATTTGATTCACGACCCACCATGATCCAGTATCACCCACCACCCAAATGACCCATTGGCCCACTCTAACCCATCATCCATCGTGATCTACTCTGACCCACCACCAACTATGAACCACTCTGAACCATTGCGACCTACTCCGACCCATCGACATCAACTCTGACCCATGATCCACGTCCTCTTCTCCGTTGAATAAAGAGGCTACACTTGTAATAAAACAAGACTGTGAAATTATCACTTACCGGAGTTTGAATTTCTACCGTCAATGGCTCAAGCACCTCTCTGTTACTATGCTGGTGGATCTGACCTTTACGATATATAATGGCAAAGTGTTTCTCAACTTCCGAATTAAAATGAATTTAAATTTATCATATATAATTATTTCTTTGTTGCCTTACAGACACATTTCAGTAGAAAATAGGATGCAATTTGAAAGTCTCAAATCAAGGAAAAGTAGACCAACGTAAAAAAAGAAAGAAAAACTAATTTTCTATATCATTAAGCACCTGAAGTGCCACTCTTTATCTAATCCACCTCGAAAATTATGGATTCGACACTAATGTCGGTCTTTATATATATATATATATATATATATATATATATATATATATATATATATAATTTTGATGTCAGCCCCTTTCATTTCTCCTAGGAGAGCAAACGGATACTGCCACCGTTAGGACTAAATTTGGTCTTAAATGACATTAAAATTTCTACCAATTAATTTAGCGACCAGTGTTGCATTTAAAAGCTCGGCACCTCTACGCACTTTTGCTCTCGGCGCCCCAATAACTACATATTTCTCCGCCCCTTCATCCCTAACTTAAAAATAAAACTTAATTCGAATATGCTTATTTAGTGAATTTATTACATTTAAATACCACTCACTACATGCTACAGCTAGAACTACGTAACAAAAAATAACAAATGTGAAACGTGTTCTGAATTATTTTTAGATTTCTTACGCTATTATTATACATATTAAAACAGTAAAAGAGGATTGTTCATGAAATAGTATATTTGCTCTTGATTTTTAACTTTTTCATACGTAAAAAATTAAAATATTATTCAAGTTTTAAACTTTGCACTCTGCAAATATATTGCCCTCTAGGCAATGGGACTAATGTGAAATGTGGACTAATGTGGACTAATGGGAAATGCGGCACTGTTAGCGGCGCTGAAAATTTACGATTCGATTCTAATATCGGTTGATTTCGATATTTTTATGTCGCTACGTAACCACCCTGGGTGCTAATGGGAACTTAATTGGACTTGAATTGAAAGTAGAACTATTCACCTAAGTGACCACGAAGCTATGGATTCGATACTAATATCGACCAGTTTCTAGCATTTTTTGATATGTATCCCGACAGTACTCTTTTCCAGACTGTAAGAAATATAGTTATAATTGCGCTAGATATATCAGAATTATGTTGAAACACACACATCAATCCGCTTTTATATTCTGTATAAATAGAGGGTGAGCGAGCGAGCGAGAGAGAGCGACTAAAGGCATCACCACTTCCACATTGCAAAAGCATATATCAGGAATTGAATTGAAAATCTATGTAAAGACTTTCTGCTGTGGCGTGCTTCATAAGGACAATTCCAGTCTGCTCACGTGACCTTTGGGGTTCATGAATTTCTTGCGAGCGTTGCGACTTTGGATTCTCTGTTTAAACCTTCGGTTTATGCATCGAATAAGTTTTCAAGAACATAAATGACATGCTGTATTATGAATGTTGAGAATTACCCTCTATATGACAAATAGCTGCAAATAAATACACTACATGATTTATTTATTGCTAGTGAACGAGTTTCTTAACTTGTATTTAACATTCTCATATATATAATACAGACCTACTGTGGACACCTACCTATTTCAGATGTTATATTTTAAACATAATAATTACTACATTCTGCAATGATTATGTTATATATATACAACTGATATATTTTAATGTAATTCTTTTATATAATTTTTCATGCATTGCGGAAAATATAATTTTAAAAGAGCATTGACCCAGATAAGATTCGAACTCACAACATTATGATTTGAAATCCAACAGCTTACCAGTGAGCTAACACAAGGACTTCTGTGAAGGTACTTTTAGCGATGTATAACGGTTCTCAAGAAAATTATGACATTCATACCCACTAGAGACGCTGTTTTTGTTCTACTTTGAATATTATTTTAGTACTTAGGCGATAATTATGTTCTATGTCTTAACTTTGAGCATTCTTTTACATATGGAAAGATTCGTTTACATATCTAAATGTTCCATTACGTATGGAGAGCTAAATGACAAACAAGCATGTGGTGACATTAATACAAAGTTTCGAAATATTGTGTCATTAAGTATTTCAATCAATGTTGCTTTTTTTCAACACTTGATAACAAGTCTTATTATATTTAAAAGAAGAAAAACACATCTGCAAACTTTTTCCCGATTACAAAGGCTGGCTTGGAGGTTCGAACCTGGTTTACTATTTCCCGAAGATACCCGAAGTTGGACTTTGAAAATTTTTGCCTCAAAACACCAATAAAGAATGCGCTCAACCTTTTTGAGACAAGGTGTACATGTATATTGTTCTCAATAGGACTATAATTTCATTCGATTATTGTAAAAGTCCCAATTAATTTTTGGCTGCAACGGTATTCTTCAAATATTCTTATCAAAGTGGGTGAACCCTCGTAAATAACTTAAGCTGCATCATTACCATTATGTGTAAGCTGTATATAGAATTAAAACTAGTAAATCAGCTATACAAACAGAACATAAGATAATTTAGTGCATCAAAATAAGATAAAAGACTATATATGTGCCTATAGGGAAAATAGATTGTTATAAAGTTAGGGCCCATAGGAAACGGTCGAAACTCTAAGTTTCAACACACACGTCTTTTAAATCGGAGAAATGCGTGACACATGTCAGCTTGAAGAGGAAATTGAGAGTTCTGTCAACTTTAGGAAGAAATACGTAACCCAGAAATGTATACATGGAATGGGTGTGCAAACAATCACTACTGGGTATATTTTTCGGACAATATTCGAACAAAAATCTCAAATATGTTCTTCTTTCAAAAGTGCACATAATAGATAATACATAATAATAAAACGCATTGAAAATAGAATGATATGGCTGAGATTTTGAAGCCTCCGGAACACCAAGCATGACAGTTACCGGAGTTCAGAAAAGCACGTGATGAAAACTTGTCATTTTTATACCATAAAGTTCTAATAATATTCCACGAAAATATATTGCGGCGTTCGCTATTTGGAAAACAACAAACCTTAGCTTACGGGCACACAACTATTGGACTTCCTCCTAAAGTATTCTTTTTCCATTGTTTCATTGTTTATCTGTTGCCTACTTCGGTCCAACCTGAAATTTTAGCATATTGGATGATTCTATAGTGAAAGTATTCGATTCACTAAAAAATCCCTTTAAAAATTGTTTCAACATACAGAGTCTTCCAAACGTCCTGCAAAAAGTAAAAAGCTGTAACTTTGAAAGTACAACCTACTATTTTGTATTTTGTGTGTAATGTTTAGTGGAAATGTTAACTTTTTGTTGGCAACAATGAGCGGACGTAAAGGTTGACGTCATAATCGCAAATAACGTGACAGAATGGTGTTTACTCAAGAGAAAGCGCAGTATGTAGCCTGGTATTGTGAGTTAAATTCTGGTGTATTGGTGGGAAGAAAATTCAGACAAAAATATCAGAAACAACCACTTGCATGTTCCAGTATGAAGGGATGGTAAAATAAGTTTCTAGCTACCGGAAGTATCTTGGACTTGGCTCGTAGCGGAAGGTCAACAAGCAGTTTTGATGAGATTCAGTCCGTGCAGGAAAGCGTGTTGCGAAGTCCAAAGAAATCATTGAAACGCAGATCCTTGGAGCTGCGAGTGCCAATGACAACGCTACACAATATCGTTCGCAAGAAAATGATAGAGAAGTTAACAAGCAAAAACCAAAATATGTTCAGGCATCGGAAGAAGATATGTGATTTGATTGGGAGTGTTACGGATGAAGCACGTCAAATTGCCATTCTTGGGTTCCCGAAAGGTCTTCAGCAATGTTTGGACGTAAATTATGCTCAGCTGGAGGTTTCGCGTTGAAAAATTTCTTGGAAGCAAACTTTCACACTATTTTACAAGTCCACTAAAAGATTTGTACAAATGTAATAAATGGTTTCAAAGTTAAAGCTTTTTACTTTCTTTGCAGGACTTTTCGGAGACTCTGTATATTGAATATGCACATTTTATTTGTGGATGTGAGACTTGTTTTAAGCTAAAATTGACAGTCAATCTAAGTTTTTTTGAATTTGAAAAAATGGGTGGTGAAATTTAGTTTCTTGTCGATATTGTAGCCCTCGTTTGAAATTGTGCATTTACTCCAGATATAAATTTGAATAATTTATGTTGTTTGCGTTTGAGAAATCACCTCCTAAGGAAAATTATATTTAGCTACCAGAAAATAGAGCTGAAATGTGTTTATGTGTTTGGTCTACGGCAGCGATTTTCAATATTCTTGCAGTTGAAGCTTCACTCAAACGCCAAAATTTGAACGCATTTAGCATATCAACAAATTAAAAGTGACAACAACATAATTATGGTCCTGAGGGAATCTCTGTCACTACGATGGACTTTGTCTCATTGTTAATCACTATTTCATTACAACAGTTGATTCACATTGTACACGCCAATACACCTTTTAATGTAATTACTCGTTGTATATAACTATAAACTCTGGCAAGTCAGATAGTTATGTTAAAATTGAAGAAATAAGAGCAGGGAGTGATTGTAAATGACAAAACATGCCCTTTTCAGTGCTTGCAAAGTCAATGTGAGGTGTGAGACTCTTTGTGTCACATAATATATTACAACTTGGGACATATTTCAAAATAGCTGTGCACATCTGTTTCTCAAGATTCATTATCGTATATATATATTTGGATTTAAACACTACAATGAACAAAAATCTGGCTCTGAAAATAAAAATTGCAAAAGAAAGTATTACCCGCAAGAATTTCCTACTTAATCAGGAAACTCATTGTTCAATGAGCTCCAAAATTAAAGCAAATACCCATGTTAAACTTGGTCCTTAATGTGCTGTCTGATGAAAGATCAGTAAGCTCTTTATGTACTCTTCTGGTCAAATTTTGTGTATCATCTGGATTGAATGGAATCATGACTCAGTTGTGTCAAGTTTTCTGTAAACACTGATTTGATTTCTTCATTTAACTAGTCGCCGGTTCATTCTAACAACTTCCTTGTTCCAGAAAAGCAGCCACTAATGTTCCCTTTTAAAATTGTTCTCTTTCAAAGCAAACGTGTCCTTTTAAAGCCTGACAACTGCCAAGTGGATGTATCATTCCTTTGTAAGGACACATTAGAACACTTACTTTCTACAAATGACATAATGCTACGAATGCTTCTGAAAAAAGGCTGAATTGATGACATTTTCACCAATGGGATGATTTTGATATACCTTATACAAGTACAGTTCCTATTTAGTTTACAAACACCGAAAATTTGGTTGCAGCGGTAAAAACAGTTGCAATAATCCGGTTGAGACCTATGCTTAGCGACCACATTAGCACACATTTATAAAGCGCCTAGCTATTTTGGTTCGACTTTTTATCCAGTTCACAACTAATAATACTAATTACAGAACGTTGTTTAAGTCAGTACTAAGATTCCTGGAAGCAAATGATTTCTTGGTTATACTGCAGTGAGTCCACAGTGCAATGGGATTTCTTACGTATGAGAGCTTGCAATACTTGTTAACATCCAAACATGGAGCACTACCTCTGCATACTCCCATACATTTTCCAAAGACCACTTTGTTTTATTGCATGAACTTATCGACAGTTTCAAACAAATCGTTTGTAGTATTTTCCAGTCCGATTTTTGCGCAGAACAAAATATCTTCTAAGAATTTATGACTTTCGCTATAAATTTCATTTAGCAGGTGAGCTTCACATCGTTGTTAGTATCAGTTACCTCATCGAACTGAATCGCGAAAACCCTTCCAAATGCGTTCCAACATACCTCTTGATTTATATTATCGGCAACGTCACCTGTTCGACGATCAAATTTGCTTTCAGACAGAGTTATACTTTCTAGTTGCTTATCAGTAGATTTACCAACCGTAATCGTCGGTATTTCAAATATGTACTGACAAAATCAGTTCATCAACTCTAGTGTGTTTTTTTCTTTCGCATTGTGCCACACGACATGCTAATTTCTACAGTCATAGAAAGACATTAATGTAGGAGACATTTGACGAGATAATTGCACTGTTCTTTTCTTTCAATACAGTTGATTTATGGGAAAAAAATATTCCCTTGCTTACCTTGTTATTTGGTGTGCAAACGTTCTGAATGTAGCTTCAACATATTGGGTAAAACGGAATCTGATGTCAACAATTTCTGAGAAATTGCGCACTGAGGCATTTCTTAATTACTAACAACAGAACTGATAAATCCAGAGAATTAATGATATTTGTAATAGCATTAGTGATATTTCATGTACCTCTGTTTTTGCTATTCTGAATCACTATATTCTGCATTATAAAATTCTCGATTCTTACCCGTTTTCGTTATAAATTTATCAATTGCAAATCAAACTTCAAACACAATCTATTTTAGTTAATGTAATTAACACAAAGGAGCTGCAAAGAAAACACTTTCAGCAAATTTCCTACTGTTTTCTGTCAAAACAATATTCATCTGATGTATTTTACCTCCGTACTTTAGTACTTTAGAAAATAATAGACCTTAATTAATAACATAAAATTAAGATAAAGAAAATTGCAAATAATATGGAATCCCCCCAAAAAATCCAAATTATCGAAACGTCATATTATTCTACAGAGATAAAGTTGGAGATCGTTTCTGTCCTTCTAACAAGCATTATACACGTTTAAGCGAAAGATGAAAGGATCATGTCTCATCCTATTTGGAACAGAGGTGATAAAGTGACTTAGTCCTCTATGTGTTACTAAAGAAAAAGGTGCTGACGCAATTATGCATATTGCATTATAAATATGTTCGATTGTAGAATCTTATCTTTAAAATTTCTCGCACATTCCCTGGCAATCTTAGCTGCATTGCCAGGGATACGTGCAGTTCTGTTTGTAAACTCCTGGTGTATGGTTATTTCGTAAAACTCTCATAAAGCAATAACAAAATAATTGAAAGAATTCAGTAGTGTTACAATATGCTTGCATGGGCTCGGGTTTGGGAATAAATGCGCACAAAGTAAATGCATCAAATTTGAGAGATCGTAATACTGCAAATTGCCAATGTGTCAAAATATTAAATAACTCTTCCCTCAAATACAACTATCAAATATCTCTTATGGTTATTAACAGACAAAAACAATATTCATGACGAAATTAAACGTCAGAGAAAAAAGGGAATTCGTATTTTAATTCACTTCGAAAAGTTTTTGTCTCGAATTTTGTCGAGAGATTTTAAGCTTATAATATAAAAAAATGAAAATCGTTCTTATTGGGTTGTATAGTTGTCAAAGAAGATTGCTTACTCTGAGTCTAAGGCACAGATGAAGATATTTGAGAATACAATCCTGAAACTAATATTGGGATCCCAACCTTTTTACTTTATTCAAATGTAATAGACTCAGGTGGGCACATCATGTTCACAGAATTTAAGAAAGAAAGAATAATTTCAGGATTGTAAATAGAAATCCAATCGGAAGACGAGCATTAATAAACGCAAGCGAAAATGGCGTGACCATATTAAGATGGATCCTGGAGATATAGAAATACTTAACTGACCTGGATCTAGTTAGCTATGTAAAATAATGAATGTTTGGCATTTGTGAATGATACATTGAACCTTTGGATTCTGTAGGTGATAGTGTTAATTAGTTACTTAACAAAATAAGAGGTAACTAAAATAAGAGAAAAGTTCGCGTTCAATATGAGATTACGATACCTCGTAGGAAACAAATTGGAAAATATTTATCCAAGCATTTTCCAAATCAAAATGAAAATGTAGCTTATTCATTGTTGTTACGGAACATGGAAACAATCAATACTGTGCATCTATCATTGTTAGAATGTTGCAGGATATTATCCAAATCTAAATAATTATCATAAACATTTGTCTATTTATCAGTTATCTACAAAATGATGATTACGTTTTTTTAAACAGTTAGTTACTGAAGAAGATTCCATACCTAGTAACTAATTTAATTTGAAGTTATTATACACAAATAGTCATAATGCTAATAGAGAATAAGTTAAAATTTAACACTGAGATGTCAATACAAAAGTTTATGATTAGTGAATTATAGGTACGGTATATATGAAAAACGTATTCTCATTTGATAGTAGATACACATAACGTATATTGTACGTAGTAGAATGAAAATAATATCATAATAATTATATGAAGATGGTTTACAAATTTGGAAATATAACTTCGAAGATGCCATGGCAAGAAACTCAGTAACATATTTTACGATGTCACTTTTTTCACGGCAGGTATCCTGAAACACATAAGGAGACTGCATTGAAACACTATAAAAATTCTTTGACGGATTAAAAAAATGAATGTGTTGAATTAGATTTAATTGTTTCCGTTGAGAAAAGAATATAGAACATATGAGACGGTTTACTCTTCATTTCGTTCCATCAGTTGAGAGCGATAAAAATCTGTAACGGTAATTTGATATTTATAATTGGATAACAAGGGAAATTTATGATTCGTTTATTTCCATGAGAGTTGCTGAAACCCGCGGCGGAATTTAGAAATGAAAAGATCTCACTTTGAATGATCATGCTATATGTACGGCATTAATTCTCTGAGGCAATTCTGCCTGCACTATCAGAACTACTAATATAATAACACACTTATTAAGCAAGTTAATTATTAGGGAAGTAAATTCTAAAAAAAATATTATCACAATATCTTATTATTAAGACAGGATTGTGAGAATTTAAGTCGATAATTCAAATGTTAAAGAATTTGGTCTTAAATTTTAGAATACTATGAAAGAATGTACTTTTCCACTGGCATTTAAATTCCTACAAAAATTATTGAAATAAAGTTAATCGTAAAAGATGCCACTTCATCCACCTAATACACAATTTATATATTGATGTAGATTACAAAGTGTGTAATGGAAATTTCACAAATGACACACATTGATTATATACTATTTTATTTTAGGAATATCTCAGAAGTCTCCTGGCTCAATGTGGTGATTTTGTAAGTATCTCTCGGAATTCCGAGAATTCCAGGGTTTTTAATAACACGAAAATATTAAACAGAAAAATAATGAACAACGTAATAGAAAATAAAAACATTTCAAGTATATATATATATATATATATATATATATATATATATATATATATATATATATATATATATATATATATATATATATAGTTTAATTAAATTATACTGTTTATAATTTTAGATTTGGAAGTAAAACAGAATTATGAGTTTTACCTGTTAGGATAATGATGACAAATGTAACTTAAAGTAAAGGGAATAATTTATCTCACGAAGAAAGGCATGATATATGACAAGATCTTTCATGGTTAAAACATAAAAGGAAGTTACTTCTAGAACTTGATATAAAATTTTGAAATGTCATTTGCAAAATTAATGTTTATGTACAATTCTCTAGGTGCCATCCGGACGCAGAGGCTTTCTTGAAGGAATTGTAAGTTCATAAATCTTCTTGTAACATACAACTACTGTTATTCTTAGACGAAGTGTTATCTGTTTGACGTATCATATAAATTGAATTGTAACACCGAGGTACAATTCAAATATTTCGAATAGTTCGTACTTCTTATTTGATGGCAGTCTTGGATCTAGCCTCGGGCTAGGGGGGCACAGGCCTAACCAAATTTTTGACCACCAAAAATAAATGAACATACTATAAATATAAATTTGAAATTTAAACATTTTGCGTAAACTCATTATATACCTATCACACGCTGTAATCATGTTCCCCCCCCCAAAAAAAAAATTACTTTCAAGATCCGTCACTGGTTGAGGGTGCAAATGGGCTAGAGCGATCTATCTCTTGCAAGGAGGAAAGTACTAGGAAATGACAATTTATATTATTTTAAAATGTTCTTTTACTCTAATAATTAATGAATGTTTCCAAATAAGTCTGATCAGAGAAAATTTGTTTTTTTCAGTATATTTATGTTTGTTACATTACCCCCAACTAGACAAATCTTACGTAGATCAGTTAGGCGAATTAGATATCTTCACTGGCACATCCATGGTATACCCACTTGCAGGTAGAGCCGTCCTACCCTCTACATTGTCAATGGCCAATTGGCGAGTGACGTAACTTTATATGACTCACCAAATTATCATTGACAATCTATAAGGTGGACTGTGTTATCTACAAGTGAATACACTTTGCATCCTCTGCTAAATTTATTTGATCAAAAATAGGAATACGCCCAACCAAAGTTTGAGGAATGCAAAAGAAAGAGAAAGTTTGACCATGTATAACGGACTTTAGCTGACCGCAATTTCTCCAAGTCTGTGTTGAGAATAAGTCAAGAAGAATAAGTTGAGAATTTCTTCATTTGCCTGTGTGATAGCTGCTTTCTACAGTCCTTGAAAGGAATCATTGTAGTGTAGTGCATGCTTAATTGGTTTTCCTAACAATTAACTTTTCGGATGAAATTATTTGTTCTGAAAATTATTATGTCTGAACGTAAGAGACCTCGAACCGTTTTAATAGAAAAAAATATTAGCTCCGTACTGCTTGGCGATATTAATGAAAAAAGTGAAGCAAATTTAGGCGAAGATAACACAGGTTCAGAAGACGAAGTTTTTGTTTTACCACCAGAAAACGACTATGACGATCTTCCAGCTGTTACTGAGGAAGCTAGTGAGGTTGATGATGAAGTGGGTGAATCAAATGTGAGTGACCAAGAATTAGGAAGTGAAAATATTTTTGTGAACAACGGTGGTCATCCTCTGCGAAAAAACGGAATGTACTTTAATCCCGATCCGCCGTCAACTAAACAAACTAGAAGATATAATATATTTACATCTTGGATTGGTGTAAAAAACAATGTAGACATTGCTACACCATGGGAAGTATTAATTATTAGTCGGTAATGCTATTGTTGACGAAAAAGTGCAATGCACTTATCTCGAGGCAAGGCGAATTACTACTTCTGATTCTAGCGCTAAGTGGATACACCCACTTAATAAGATAGTATTAATTGCATTTCTAGGACTGTGCATTCAGGCAGGAATTGATCCTGATTAGGAATGTCCTGAAATAGAACTGTAGAAAGGTGCAAATGCTATTTTGTATCTGCGACTATGTCCCGGATGCTATTTCATCAATTTCTGTGGTTTCTTCGATATGATGATAAACGAACATACGCAAATAGACAGAAAGAAGACAACCTTTTCCCCATCCAATTTGTTTGGGAATGTTTTCTTGCAAACTGTAGGAATTAGTATATACCAAGTGATTGAGTAACAGTGGATGTACAACTGGATCAATTTCGTGGTCTCTGCGGTTTCGTTCAATATATACCTAATAAGGCAGCTAAATATAGGATACAAATATTTTCTTTATGCGTTGCGCTGAACTATGTTGAACGTAGTGTTTATGTATACGTAGGAAAGCAGCAGGAGTTACTGTGGACAAGAATCAGGCTCAGAACTTTGTGTAGAAACTTTCATAACATTTGTTCAAAAGTGTAAGGAACGTTACTATGGACAGTTATTTTGCAAGTGTTCAACTTGCTAAGTACCTGCAAGCTCAGAACTAGCAGTGCCTGCTAGCTACTCTCGTTGGAACGATGAAGAAGAAATAACGTGAAATCCCGGACATTATGCAACCTAGTAAATCTCGTAGTTCATTGAAATGTGTCTTCGTATTCAAAAGAGACCTAACAATCGTGTGGAAAGCTGTGACATTACTCAGCACTCAGCATCATGATACCTCTGTATCTGACACAGTTGAAAAGAGACATGTAGTTCTATATTATAACAAGACGAAAGGGACGTTGAACTTATTGACCAAATGGTGAGAGAATTAGCAACAGAAACAAACAAGATGATGCACATTAGCTGTGTTCTTCAATATGGTAGATGCTTTTGCGCTCAATGCATCTATAATTTTCAAAATTCAAATTTCAGATTTATCGAATAAAGCCAATGCAAGGCGAAAATGTTTAGCTAGCCTTGTCGATGATATTCTAAAGCCTCACATGCAACGAAGATGCGGGATGTCAGCTCGTTTACCAAAATCAGTGACTGAACCAATGAAACACTTCGAGGTCTCCAAAACTGAAAGTTCTTCAGCAATTTAAGCGTCATCTGCCAACAGAAGAAAGCGATGTCATCTATGTGATAGGAAGAAACGGGACAAACGCTGAGTTCTTCTCCAATAATGAGAAATATGTTGAAATGTATCAAATGTGAAATAGTATTTTGAGCTATATTAAAGATTAAATTGTAAAACAGAATAGGATTTGTTTTTAAAGGAATATTAAGATGAATAATAAATTGTTAGGTTAGGTTATGTTAGTGGTCACTGTAAATGGTAACAGTAAATTGTTAGTCATTATTTTCAATATAGATCCACTATACGATATTAGGTTGGGTTAAATTAGTTGTCATTGTAAATTATAATAATGAATTGGTAGTTGTCATTTTCAATATAGATGCAGTATAACATGGTCATTGTAAATTGTTATTGGTAATTTTCAACACAGATTTAGTCTATGGCATTGGGGTCTGCAAGACATCACGACAAAAGAATAGGTAGGTCAAAAGGTTAACTATATTTTTCAATAGTGGTGTTAATAAGCATCTATTGAAAGACATTTACTTCTTCAGCGTTAACACGGATTAACTCAACTTACCTAATATAATTAAAATTACTACTTTTCCATCCATAAAATAGTAAATTACAGCATAGCAAATGGAATGGATATGGGAAGAGGATATCGTAGGTATACTTCAGTTAAGGAGAAAACGGAAAACATGGGAAGATATGTTAAGACTATGGTTGAACTTGGAACAACACGCCAGGATAAACGAATAGATTTTGATATAATTTTTGATTTCAGGAAAACTACTTTTGACAAAGTAGAGCCGAATATCATGTACAGAGCGTGTCAGAATATGAACGTGGATTACAGAGACAGAAGAATGATATATCGAATATACAAAGACAGCTGTTACTGGGAGAAATCAGAAGGAAGGAAGAACATATGAAGGATTATGGCTATGATCTAGACTTTCACTTCTCCTGTTTGATATCAACATAGAGGAGACTATGAATGTATTATTTCATAAAAGGGAAAAAAGTGTAAAAGTATATGTTCAGGTTTAATAATAATCAGTTTGCTGATGACAAATCACTGATAGGGAGAACAAAAAAAATTGCAGGAAGAACTTTTATACTTCGAAAGCCAACTAAAAAATAATGCAAAATGAAAATTAATAAAAGCGAAACCAATGCGAAAAATGAAGAGAAGGACAGAAACGGGTAATGTATATCTACAGGGATGGAAAGTCCAAAAAGTTAAGATACTCAGTTATTTAGGAAAGCAAATATCCTCGGATACAGAAGTGAAAAAGTTATAAGATCTAGAACAGCTAAGGCTAAAAAAATCAATAGGAACAGAGAATTGCTAGCATCTAGAATTGTGTCGTTGGACTTTATCGAAATTTTAATAATATACGAAATTTCGTATTTTAAAGTGAATGTCTCAAATCGAATAAAAAGCAAAATCTTTACAGCATAGTTGTTGCGATTTACAATAATACTACCAGTAGAAGCTTATGCACAAAAAGGAAATAAATCATTTCTTGAATTCTCATCGTTAGTTTGAAATACCGACCACACAGGAGATATGTTTGTTTCGACACAATATGCTCTCATGTAAAAAAGCGAAATTCTCAATGTAGAAAAAAGATTTAGGAAAAACATACGAATTTTAACAAATCAGATTTTTAAATGTTTTCCAAACATTAATAAATTTTATTTAGATACAAATATACTTTTTAATATTAAATAAAGTATGAAAAAACAATAAACATATCATAAGGAATAGAATACTCAAAAATTCAGACGAAAAAATTAATGAAGGTAACAGTATATATACTCGTCTACGGCAATTAATTTTGTGATTTCAATTACACATCAACACAAAATAGTCAATAGTTCTTTCTGACATAGAAAACACTTAGAAAAGGAAAATATTTATAGCAAAACAGGAAAAGATTTTGGGATATTAGGAGACTACATTCGTAAATGTCTTATCAAGGGGCTGACGTATTGTCAGCCTATGCTACATATTTCGAAGTTCCATTTATTGACGTCACTTTCAACCAATTCACTAGTTTACGTAATTTCGTCCCATTTCCATTATTAGAAATTTCCTATCAAATTCGCAGCTAAATGTTTTCCTTGTCTGGATTCATGTCCGAAAGTTGTTGTTGATTAAAGAGAGTAACCACGTAAAGACCATTATCACTATGAACATTAAATAGATCTTGTTTCCGTAATTATGCATGTATTAGAAAATGGATTTTTTTCCAATGAAGTTGTAAACGTGAAGTTGTTTTAATTCTTTTTTTTATTTTAATGCTGAAACGCCCTGTATGTTATAGAGAGACGGAATAAAAATAAACATAACCAAAATAAGACTCCTGGAACTGTCGTACTCTTTTTCGGAATTGTCGAAATACATATATAGAAAGTACATTCCAAGCAAAACATATAACTGCTTACCAGTACTTGGCACCAGGTATTATATATCTGATTACCTTCCAATAACAAGTAAAACAACGTAAACGAGGAATAATGTAATTTTGCCATAGTAACTAACATTAGGATATTTATGGAAAAATAAAAGAAAATGACTAAAAGTGAAATGATGGATTTATCCAAACAGAATCCTAAACCTTTAACAAACTTAGTCAACATTTTATGACGGATTATAAGCACCTTTTATTTCAGGAGACAAAACACACTATCGTATTAAAGGTCAGAATGCTATTTAGAGACATGGAAAATATCTACTAATATATTTCCAGCTGCTTGGACGAAGGTCATACAAAATACAGAGGAAGAAAAACAACAGTTCACAATGAGTCCTGGATTGAGGAATACTATCTGAACAACACATTAGAGAAAAGGAAAAGTATAATAATCACTAATAAGCAAATTGTTGAGGAATATCACCAACCTCAAATCAAGCATTGCCTTTTTAACAGTAGGACGATGACGTATAACCGAAGCTTTCAGTTCAGTATTATTTTCAGAAAGTATTCATATCTTAATAAGATTGAGAAAGTACAGACTCATTCTAGTTACTTGATGTTTATGCTGCTGCAACAAAGAAAATAGTAAAAACTCGTTTCTAGAATCATTTCAAAAATATAAATTTATCTTTAGAAAGGAAACTATATTCTTTCTCATTTCTAAGTCGTTTACCGCACACAGTTAGCATTTTTAAATCGGAATGTATACGTTATAATTCTTGCAAAATCTAACTTAAAACTCTGAAATGCCATCACAATATGGACACATCTCTTCTAAACTTTTCCTTCTAACAACTCAACTGTCCCCCCAAGATACATGGCAATTCCAAGCGACTAAGCTTATAGATATTTCACATAACGGTTCTCGGTAAGACATTGACATCTGCAAATTCTACACACAACTACATGTTAAACTTTTAATTTTGTTTACTATGGAATTAAATATTTTATAGACTTCTCTGAAATCATAATAATCTTTCGAAAACAACTATGTATTGGACTCACTAATTCATTTTAGAGGACCGTACTTATAGTTACAACAAAAATAACGAAAAGGGCCTGAATTAATGTTATATGTCTAGAGCCAATTTAAATGAAAATAAATTACAGATTGCAAAATTTCAATTATATCATTTTAAGTTAATTTTTTAAAGTTGTTACTTTGCCTTGACTAGCATTTTCATAACAAACGTGAATGTCATATCTCCAAGAATTTACTATTATTGAATGAAAGTGAAATAACTTAGTAACAATCTTGAAAAATAGAATGTTAACATTTATAATAATATAGGTTTGGGGCGAAAAAATGTTTGTGGTAGGGAAATATTCAGTAATAATTGCTTTCCTTTCCTGTCCAACTCAGTTGCTTGTGATCACTATGTTTTGTTGTTCCGAAATAAGTTTCATTAATGTATTTTTTCAGGGCCAGACAATTCAACACATACTTCAGAATATATTAGAAAATTTGTTCTAACTTAGGCGGTGTTACGGTATTACACATTACTAAACTTACGATATATATATATATATATATAATTTATTCATCTTAAAGCATTTTTAACAAATTAGGTCTAAAGGGTCACATCGATGACACGTTGAAAATCATAATGTCATATATCGAATACTTTTTATTTTACTACAGTCAAGTAAAAAAAATATAAGTGATTAATGTTGTGAAGGAAATCGTACTTATTTTCTTTTTCCATATTATCAGAATGTTACATCTGATGAATATAAAGAAACAAGCAACTGATCATATAAGAGAAGATGCCACAATGAAATGCACTTTAGGGTTTTCGAATAACACCTCAAACACGTTCATTTCAACTTTACATTGCTAAAACATTATAATATATCACAATGTACCTTGTCAACAATATCCATAAAGAATTCATTTTTGTAAAACAGTGATTAAGATACCTAATAATTAAATAATTAAACTAGAAGCAATGTATGAATAAGCTATGTGGCCAACCAAGGATTCAATACTTAAGCCCGAAATTCTTAAAGATAAACTAGTACGCTATCCTGAATGTGTGTATGCACTAAGTAAATAATACATTCTTAATCTGCATCATAATATTATTACATAATGTTAACAAAATTGCCTCATGGGCGTTCAATAGCTATTATAATTTACTTGTAAAGTGTCATAATAGAAAACAATAAATTGTGCAATCGTTTCTTATTTCAAAACATAAATACATAGTACAATTCCAACATATAATCAGCTTATTATTTCTCCTCTTCATTGTCAACTAATTTTCTTAATCTTTCCATTACACTTGTAAAAGTGTTTGACTTTTGAGAGTGGTGTACGCCAACCAAGGTATGTTTTCAGTAAGATAAAATGCTTCAATTTCTGACCTAATTGTGACAAGTTTGATTTCGCTTTAATGTTGCAGTTGTCATTATCTCCTTGGTATTTGCGGACCCATAGGTGTTAAAGGAAAGAAAACTATTTTCTAACAACTTTCAATTTAAAATTACCTTTTTCGAGTATTAACAAGATATGTTTTGAACTCTAAAATCTTCACATAGTGAGATATTTCTTTAAAGCTTAATAGTACATAGTATATTCGCGATACGATTACAATTTTCGGTTGCGTACTAGAACAAAGCTGGAGTCAATATTCATACATCATCAAACTTCTTCTATAAGTAGAGATATCTTTTGATATTTCAGTAAGGTTTGATAATTTTGACACCTATTTCCTCATCAACAATGAGCAAGGAACATTCTGCTGGACTAGTATGGCACAATGATGAATATTACTAACTTGTAAAGGATTCTGCACAATCCTTACGGAAATTGAATTTCTGTGGAAGTACCTGAAACCGTGATATGTTGTAGATACTGAGATCCTGAGAAGAAAAGTCTTAATGGGCACAATCACCAAATACTAATCGCTTGGCAACTACGAGACCATATTTTCCCACAGCTAAAGATAGTGATATTCTTCATTTCGATAAAAATAACTGAAACTTTGATTTGTTGTAGATATTGTAATTTAAAGAAAAAGTCACAACAAGTGTAGACACAAATCAGTGACAATTTGGCCACTACAGGGCCAAATTGTACTTTAAAAAAGAACATAAGATAACTGTATTCTGGATTTCAGTGTAACTTCTTGAAACTTTCTAATGTTGTATTGTCATTTTGAGAAAAGTGTCAATGGAGAAAACCACCATTCAGTGATCATTTATGAACTACCAGGCAACATTTTTAAAAACACCAGAAAAGTGTGGATACTCTGGAATTTTGGTAAAATTGTATGAAAGCGTGAAAGGGCCTATCCCACAACCCAAGAAAGGTGTGGGGAGAGTAGCCGCCAGCCTTACATAAGCATAGACAACATTCAGATATTCATCTTGCAGGACAAAGAAAACCCCGGAAAAGCCCTAGACGATTTTTCTCTGGATCACGACATCTACAACACATCAGAGTTACATTCATTTATAAAGAAATCAAAAAATATCGTTATACCCGGTTGCTTTTAAAAAAAACCTGGACTTGTACGTGGTTAAGCTATCATAATTCGATGGTTATGATAATTAATACTTTTCCCATTATGAGATCTTCAACATATCTTAGTTTTACTCAGTCTTACCGAAATCCAGAACATGGTTATATTTGGCTGTTTTAAAGAAAGTAGCCCTGTTGTGACCAAACGTATAGTGATTTGTGGTTGTGTTAATCCATACTTTTCTCAGGATGGCAATATTTAAACATATCACGGTTTCCATCATTTTGACCGAAATTCAAAGTATCACTGTTTTCGGTGCGGCTGCTTTCACAAAAGTAGCATCTTAGTGGCCAAACGGTCAGTGATTAGTGTTTGTGCACAATAACGACCTTCCTCAGGATAACAATGTCTACAACATATCACAGTTTCAAGCAATCTTACCGAAATCCAGAATACCGTTACTTTGTGTTTCCAAAAAACCGATCATGTAGTTGAGAAACGGTCACTTATTTGTCGTTCTACCCATTAAGACTCTTTCTCAGGATCACAGTATATACAACACATCACAGTTTCAGTCATTTTTACCGAAATACAGAATATCACTATCCTCGTCTATTTTCAAAAAGAAGTTGCCCTGTAGAGATCAAACAGTCAGTGATTTGTGGTTGTGCCTTTGAGTGTTTTTCTCAAGAACTAAATATCTACAACATATCACGGTTTCAAGCAATTACACCGAAATCCAATATCCGTAAGGATTGTGCGGAGTCCTTTGTCTTTTGTAAGGGGACAATGGCCCCTGCAACACTTTTTCTCCCAAAACCTGCAAAACATGTATTTCATACTTACAAGTCATCTTTCCATTGGCAGAATTCCGTTTCTTTAATGTGTCTGTTTTAATCAATGGGACCTTTTTTTTAAAAAAATGACCCTTAGCCCCGTAAGTTATTTTCCGAAAGAAACAAAAAACATGTATCGATTTTTTGGGTTCTAGTATATCTATATGCCAAATTTGAAGAAAACTGGATGACGAGAAATCTTTGTGAACCTATCTCCTTTTCACTTTCACTTTTTGGACTTGACGGGTTACTGCCCCAAAGTCTTCAATTCAGTTGGAAATTTCTACCTCGAAAGCTACGCAAAAAAGATTATAATCTGTGATCACAGACTTCCCCACATTTGCGTTACCATACGGTTACGTTGCGCGCGATGATCTTCAAATTGTTTTCCTCTGGTTAGTTTCACGAAGACTCACATGTAGAGCTGTGAACCCTCAGCTAATGATGCGTTTGACACGATCTTAGTATCAATCTTGAGATTTGCTTGATTAGTGTAGAGTTTCGTGCATCCGAAAATCTTGCTGCTCCTAGAGTTGCAACAACGGCACATAATAAAAGGTGAAAATTTATTTGATCTTTACGTTGTTGTTAACACATTTCCAATTAGTGTGTGTTTTCATTCAGAAAGAAGTCAGGTGTTGAGGCAAATAATGTTTTCTGTTAAGAAACGAACATAAACGTTGTGCAGAGCTATGTATCGTTCATATTACCACATGGTCACGCTAGGCTTTTGTAGTAGCAATAAGGTTTGGCAAATCATAGTTTTTCCGTCCTAAGAAAAACTGGTCCTTCGCATTTCGAGGTACTTAACAGTGCATGAAGTATTGGAAGAAGTTAAGAAACCAGATGAAATAGGGTATGGAAAAATAGAGTGTATATTTATTGAACCTCCAGAAGCAAATGTTTTATTTGACGAGGATTCGGCAAATAAAATATGTTGATCGTTTGGTAGACAACCTAAGTGGGAGACAACTCAATGCTTTAATACAAGTAGTATTCTCGAACAACATGCGTTTAGGAGGGACTGAGGGTTAGAAGGAGGGGGAGAATCTAGAACAAGGGAGTGAAAACATAGAGAAGGAGGAAAGTAATATTCAAAGAAACGGAAGCGGAATCAGTCTGATAACAGGAGAATGTGGACACAAAATGATATCAAAATTTTTTGCCTGTATTCTATGAGGGAGATTATTCAAATTATAGGAACTTCATACCTGTTGAACTTTTTGATCTTTTTATTAAGATATATTCGATTTAGATATATGTGAAATCCAGAAATATGCTCTGTTTAAAAAACGTGTCAGATCCGAATGTATCTTAAGAAGATTTGAAATTATTTTTGGGTGTTTTGTTTGTATTAGGGTATAATGGACTTTCGGGTATCAGGGTATAATAGACTTCCAGAATACTATTGGGATTCTGGGACTGATATGAGAAATTTACACAATGCAATTAGAAGGGATAGATTTATTCAGATAATGAGGTTCTTGCGTTTTGCGGACAACAACAAGGTGAGTGAATCAGATAAACCTTGGAAACTACACTCACTAATGAATAAATTGAAAAGTAATTGCATGAAACATTTTCTTCCAACGGAGGCGATAAATTTTGACGAAGCAATGATAGCATACTATGGCAGACATGTTTGTAAACAGTTTATAAAAGGAAGACTTGTGCGATTCGGGTACAGGGTTTGGTGCCTGAATAGCCCAAATGGATACCTAATAAACTTTGATGTCTACAAAGGCAAAAATCTGCAATGCATTGCAGAATATGAACAAAAATTTGGAAAAGCAGACGCTCCTCTGCTATATATGATAGATGAATTCCCAAGTGACGTTAAAAAATTACCATTCAGTTTCTATTTTGACAATCTTTTCACAAGCATACCATTTCTGTTACACCTAAAGTCTAATGGATATGCTGGAACTGGTAATATACGTGAAAACAGGGTTCCCAAAGAATGCAATTTCTCAATGTCATCTGAATTCAAGAAACAGAAAAGAGGTTACTACGAACACAGAGGCAGTGAAGGTGGTGTAGTTACTTCAAGATGGCATGACAATTCAGTAGTCACAGTTGCATGCACTGTTCATGCTGTTTTCTCCCTAGGAAATGTAGAAAAAATATTCCAGGTTAGCCAAGAAAGAGATCACAGCAACTCGTCCACGTTTGATCGGATAATACAATACAGATCGAATGCATAGAAACATAAAGGACTACAGAATTAGTACTAGGGGAAAGTAATAGTGGTGGTTAATCTTCACTTGGCTGTTGGATGTATCAATTCACAATGAATGGCAGGTATCTCTCAATACTCGTTCAACTTTGAATCAACTAGAATTTAGAAGAGAAACTCCTCAATACTATTTACTTGCATTTGGTTCGTCTCAAAGAGGTGCTGGACGTCCAGCTGTATCCAGACTGAGTTTCTCTTCAGTAATATACGATTCAGTAAGATTTGATGGTATTGGACACTTAGTTCTTCCTGTTCCGGGCAACAAAAGAAGAAGATGTGCTGGAGAAAATTGTTCATCAATGGGGTGTACAGCATTTGTAAAATGTGATGTTGACCTTTGTGTTCCTTGCTTTTTCAATTTCCATACTAAAAGTATTAAACACACTATTGTCATTTTCCCACGACAATGGGAATAAGTTTGTATGAAAGATAGGTAAAGAAAATATAGTTTTGAACCCTTCTTTAGTGTTATTTATTGCATTTATATATCACGAAGGCTTAGCATGACCATATGGACACACCATATATATGGACACGAAAAATTATTTTCTCAGATGCAATGGTATTTTTCTGATGTATGAAGCCCAATTATCATATTCAAGTATAAATTAACAAAACAACAGCACAAAAAATCAGGCTCTATCAGGTTAATATACGCAGATTTCAATGAAAACTAAATCGTACCCAGATTAAAATAACATTAACGCTACTTGGTAGTGTCTGTTCAGTATCAGATAACAATTGTAGCCACTACAGAGCGTAGCAATGAAAAAGGTGAAGGATCCAGTATTATTGGATTGGCAAATTCTAAAAAAAATAATTTACCTCTACATTCTTCTGGTAGTTTCAATAAATAACAATTAGAAAACGTTTACCTTTCAAGAGATAACAGAGATTAACATAAGATTCCTAAATTTTTAAAATACCAGCTTTCCCGTGCATCAAAATAGTGTGCTAAATTATCCAACAACGAATGGAAGAGAGATGAAAACGGCTATGGTAGAAAAGGATTCGAGAAAGAACGAGGAGCAATGGAACCAATATTATGATTACGATTCATCACAGTACAGGGAAAGATGATAAATGAACTAATAATGATAGCATTATAGATATAGAAAGAAAAAACTTTTTCAAGTTAGAGTTGAATATCATGATCAATGCTTTGAAGAATCTAAAGGCGAAATACAGAGAAAGAAGAAAAATATACCAACTTCTAGAAGAGATTAGAAGAAGCGAAGAAAAAGTGAAGAAGTAAGGCAAGGGTCTGTTCTTTAATACTAATACAGAACAGCATTAAAATGTTAAGTTTAAGAAATATTTTAGTCCAATGTTTGCAATAATCAGTTTTGTTGTTTTACAACTGTTTGCATCAGACATTGTTACTATGTAAGCGTCTATAAGTGATCTCGTCGATTTCAAAGGACGTATCTCATTATCAATTCTGGGGGCATTTCTCTCTTTCCATCTTCTTATCCATATATATATATATATATATATATATATATATAGATGGATGGATAGATAGATAGATATATACATTTGTTAATGATTATGAAACCAAATATCATTCGAAGCTTTGTGGCACCCAACGGAAAACATAGAGTATATTAATTTGTATATGCACATATTATCATTGTACACTGTTCCCATAATGGCCACCAACTTCGATTTTGCAAATTTGAGAGATAAATTTAACTTTATTTTGTGATTAATTTGAAGGCATTTTATTGCACTTCCATTAGGAAACCCGTATACGTCATCCTGCGAATCAATCATTATGGAACAACTTGATGTGTTAGATTTAGCAGTAGTACCAATCTTTAAAAATTTCATTTATGACTCTTTTTTTAATTTATCGTGTTAGTAATGGTGCGTTCAGAATAAAGGTATAATAAGATTCTCCCTCTCTCTTTGTTTCTAGCTCCCGGGGTAAGCAAGTGCGAACTACCAGACCTACTTCCGTCTGTATATATGTTGGTGTATTTGTGTGTGTGTGTGGATGGTTTGTAAGAAGCATTTATTAAAATCAATTAATGGAACTTATAATATCGTAATATTCCGCAATGGTAATAACTTTTGAATGAAAGGGGATTTTTTACATTCTGTTTTTTTTTTTGCAGTAGATAAATAGAGTGATTTGTTAATGGAGGTAATTTCGTCAAACGGAAGTGGTAGAAATGAGTCATTTTCGGTCTCAACATTGATGACTGTACAGAAAACTGTAATAGATAGCGAAAACCGGTTATCGGTAATCGCTTAAACGTTTCTGGAACAACAATCACCTTCATTCTTAGACCCTACCACTCTAAGAAAACCGAAAGTGGTGTAAGTGACTCATTTCCAATTTTAATGTTAACCAGTACAAAGTGAAAACAGTAATAGATAGCAATAAGCAATTTTCGGTAATCGATAAAGCATGTCAACGAAAACGTTTAACTTCATCATTTAACATTCTAACAAAACCGGATATTGTAGAAAAGAAACATTTCCGGTTGAATGTTATAGAATGGACAGCGAGAAGAGATTTTATGCGATTCATTAAGTGCCAAAGTGTATATTCCATCTTGACAGTAATCCCTCTACTCAACTCGGAAGTCAAACAAATATACTAAAACTCAGGGGTGTCATTTACGAGGGAACCTATCCAAGTGCAATTCTGACTTCGAGTCGAGACTACGGTCGTTGGATACCTTGTCTCAAATGAACATAACACGAAAAGTGATAAATCCTCGATCGCAACCGTTCCAGAGATATAAGAGTGAAACGTTAGCAATTGAGCTCCATACTATACATTACAAAGTCAGCTTCCGGGTCAGATTTTTCGGAAATGGTCAGGTAAGGAAACTCAGCGAATACATATCAAATTAGTGTTGGGATCCCACCACATTTTGAATGAAAAAATGTTGCCCCCGGGACACTCGCAGGGTCCCAGGCGGGGTCCAACTCAAAATTGGCAAATGGAACCGGGGGTGAAGTAGCATATTGTATGAAAGCTATTGTTAAATAAAAGAAGATAGATCAAATCTCAACTCTCTATGATGACCCTGTGCAAACGGGCAACTGGTCAAAATGTCAATACAACCTACATCAGAAAATATATGGCCACTCTTCTAAATCCGTTAAGTTATGACAATAACAAAACAGAAAAACACGTTTAAAAGTGCAAGGTATTGAAGTGAAACAAATTGTTGCAGAGTCTCTCACAGAGTTACACAACGGACCTTATGCAAGTATAAGTGTGACTTCGAATGACCAATGGACCAGTTGTCCGTTTGCACAGGGTCATCATAGAGAGTTGAGATTTGTTCTACCTTCTTTTATTTAACAATAGCTTTCATACAATATGCTACTTCACCCCCGGTTCCATTTGCCAATTTTGAATTGGACCCCGCCTGGGACCCTGCGAGTGCCCCGGGGGCAATATTTTTTCATTCAAAAGGTGGTGGGCTCTCAACACTAATTTGATATGTATTCGCTGAGTTTCCTTACCTGACCGTTTCCGAAAAATCTGACCCGGAAGCTGACTTTGTAATGTATAGTATGGAGCTCAATTTTTAACTTATCACGTTTATATCTCTGCAACGGTTGTGATCGAGGATGTATCACTTTTCGTGTTATGTTCTTTTGGGACAAGGTATCCAACTACCATAGTTTCGACTCGAAGTCAGAGTTGCACTTGGATAGGTTCCCTCGTCAGAGGGAAGGGAGGCACAACTACCCCTACCCCGTGAGTTTGAGATTTGTATAGATTTTATCAATAAAATAGTAGCAAATCGGTGAAAAATGGGAAATTTGACTTCTATCAATGGGTCTTATGACGCTGAAGGTATAACTTGAGATTTTTAAAATCAATTGAGAAAATATTACGTGACCCTATTTACGAGTTTTACTATTAGGATCACGTAGTGGAACTTGTAACTTCGTACTGTTAGTACGTCCGTCCGTTACTCCGTACGATAACATTTGTATGCATACAAAATTTTAAATTGCTTTTTGTAATAGATAGATAAAGCGATTATCTCGAGAGAGCTCGTTAATAGAGATGATTCGCCAACCGAAGATGGTAGAAATGAGTCATTTCCAGTTTTAATATTGTTCATTATAGAACAAAATCGCTAATAGGTAGGGAAAAGGGGTTCTCGGCAATCGATTATACGTTTTAAAGGCAACTTTTATTTTCATTCTTAACAGTCTGGTAAAACCGCAAGAAGTAGAAATGAGCCATTTCCCGTCTCAATGTTGACCACTATATAGAGAGAACGGCAATAGATAGCGAAAAGCGTTGTTTGACAATTGATAATATGTTTGAAGGGCGACGTGCAAGTCCATTCTTAACACTCTAATAAAACTGAAGAAGGTAGAAATGAGCTATTTACTGTTACAACATTTAATACTATAGAGCGAAAAACGTAATAGATATCGAAAAGATGTTTTAGGTAATCGATTAACTTTTCAAGAACAACCTTCATCCTGAGCTTTAACGTGCTATTAAAATCGAAGTTGATACAATTGAGGCATTTCCAGTTACAACGTTGATCACTCTAGAGCAAAAACAATAATAAATAAAAAGAAACCGTTTTTGGCAATCGAGAAGCAGTTTTAAGAACAATCTTCATTTTCATCCTTAAGACTCTAGTAAAAGCGGAACCAGTAGAAATGAAACATTTCCAGCTTTAACTTGGATGAATATAAAGCGAAAATTGTGATAAATAGCAAGAAGCTGTTTTCAACAATCGATAAAGCGTTTAAGGAATAACTGTAATCTTCATTCCTAACAGCCTTGCGAAAAGGAAGTAGTAGAAATTATCCATAACATTCGTTTAAATTCAATCTACATAGAGCAAAAAGTTTAACATATAGCGAGTAACTGATCTCGGGAATCAATTTAGCGTTGTGGAAACAGGTATTATTTATTTTATATTCCTAATTAAATTTGACGTACCAAAACCCAAGTACTTCTGGTTTTATGGACGAACGCAATAGGTTAGAACCCGTAATAGATATCGAGAAGTCGTTTTTTGTAATAAATTAAATGTTCCAAGAATATGTTCTATCTCGGCTAATCTTTCTACTAAACCCGCAAGTGGCAGAATTCAAACACTTCCGGTTCTAAAATTGAGTGTTTTATAATGGATAGCCAGAGGGAGTTTTATGTAATTTATTATGTTTCCATAGAGTATATTCTATTTCTGAAGTAATATCCCTATTCAAACCAGAAATGAAAGAAATATACTACAACTTATGGTTTCCGTATTTTTTGAGAACATATTATGTGATACTTACTGTTTTTACTAGTGTTTATTTTTGAGTAAATACTGGCCGGATCAATAGCAAGTAACATATTGCCTGAGGAATAAAGGCTGATATATCCTGTTGTCAAGCCCGGCAAAGAACAGGCTCGACTGGGGTTGCATTTCATATTTTATTTCTTGAAAACTACTTAATTAATCCATAGCGTAACTTAAAAGATCCCTGTACTTGCTAGGCGAACACGGAGAAATACGCCCCCAGCTAAGCTTAGCTCGGTTTGTATGGTGCTTTATTTGGGGGTAACCAAACGCCTCATTTCAACTTTCTTGTTTTAATCAAGTAGCGCGTCATTTAAGTAATAAATATCGTTATCATTGTGTCCGAGCTTAACTTACATTTGATTTTTTTTATAACTACTGGCCGAATCGGAACTAAATTGGTGGTCCGCAGCCCTCAACCTAACTAATTACCATCGCTATATTTGCTGGGCGAGGTGGCCAGGTTCTGAGCTCGATTTGTGTCATGTACTTTATTTGTCGGAAATCTTTTTCCAATCTAAAGTAATTACTAATTGAAGAATTTGGGGCAAAAACAGGTTACGTCCAAAAAAATAAAATGTAATGAGGTACCTTCACAAGGGTTTCTCGTCGTCCTATTTTCTCCAAACTTAGCACATATATACTACACCGAAAATAAATCGACATGTATTTTATGTTTCTTTCTGAAAATAGGTTAAGGAGGGAAAATGCCCACTTTCATAAAAGGGAAAATTTAATGAAACGAAACTCTCCCTATGCAAAGATGACTTCAAAGTAGGAAATACGGGTTTTGTGGTTTTTGCGAAAAAAGGGTTGCAAAGGGAATGACCCCTGTTCTAAATGGCAAATGACCCCGCACAATCCTTAACAAAACTGGATTACGGTGGAATTGCTTAAAACCATGTTATCTTGAAGATATGCTGTTCTTGAGAAGAGTCTCAATGAGCACAACCACTAATCACTGACCATTTGGACATTACAGGAACACTTTTTTGAAAACATGCAAAGATAACGGTATTCTGGATTTCGGTAAGAATGACTAAACCCGAGATATGTTGTAGATATTGTGATGATGAGAAAGTCTTAATGGGGATAACCAACAATCACTGATCATTTGTCCGCTACAGAGGCACAGTTTTGAAAACAGCAGAAAGTAACGTTATTCTGATTTCGGTGGAATGGCTTGAAACCGTTATATCTTGTAGATATTCTGATAATGAGAAAAAGTTTGAAGAATCACAACTGTCCCTTACTGAGCGATTGGCCACTCTTTTAAACCGAACAAGAGGTAACGTTTTTCTGGACTTCGGTGAAATTAGCTGAAACTGTGATATATTGTAGATTATGTGATCCCGAGAAAATATCTTAATGGACACAAACACCAATTAGTGACTATTTGTCCATATTTCTTAAAACAGCAGAAGGTAAGGATACTCCGGAATTTTGGTATAATTGTATGAAACCCTGAAAAGTTCGATCCCACAACCGGAAAAAATGATCGGGAAGATTAGCGGCCAACATGATTTAAGCACAGACAATATTCAGATATTCATCTTGCGAGACAAAAGAAAATCTTGGAAAGCGCTAGACAATTTTTCTCAAAGTCACGACCTCTACATCATATCATACATTCAATCATTTACACCGGAATCAAAAGTATCGTTATACCCAACTGATTTAGATAACCTGGACCTGCAGTGACCAAACGACCATATTCGATGGTTTCGTCAATTAAGACTTTTTTCATGACCAGAAGTTATTAAACATATCTTATTGTTACTCAATCTTGTCTAAATCCAGAACACTGTAATACTCGGCTATTATCAAGAAAGTAGCCCTGTAATGACCAACCGATTAGTGATTTGTGGTTATGTCCAATAAGATTTTTTTCACCATCACAATATCTACAACATACACCAGCTTTAGTCATTTTTACAAAAAATCCATAACATCGTTCTCTTTGGCAGTTTTCCAAAATGTGGCCCTGTAGTGGCCAAACGATCAGAGATTGGTGGTTATCCCCATTAAGACTTTTCTTATCATCACAATATCTAGAACATAACATGGTTTTAAGCAATTCCACGGAAATCCAATTTCCATAAGGATTATGCACAGTCCCTTGTCATTTCGAAAATGCCCATAGCCCCTGCAACCCTTTTCTCGCAAAAACCACAAAACCCGTATTTCCTACTTTGAAGTCATCTCGGCACAGGCAGAGTTTCGTTTCTTTAATGTGGCTCTCTTAATGAAGAGGGCCCATTTTTGAAAAGGGGGCCTCTGCCCCGCTTAACCTCTTTACCGCAGGAAACAATGAATGTCGATTTATTTTCGGTTTACTATATATGTGCCAAGTTTGAAGATCGGATGAGTGAGAACCGTTGTGAAACTACCTTCTTTACAGTTCCTTTTTTTTCTTGGACTTAACCTACTTTTGCCACAAGTCTTAAAGTACAGAAACCCGCCCGCCGGTAATATCGATTATGCTCTATAGGGATCAGCGTAAAACTGGATATGGTTTATATGTATCACTTTGGGTTTCAATATAGTATTAAGAATGGAGATGATAGCTATTGTGGGAATGCTCAACAGAATGACGGAAACCTTTCTCACAATCTGTCAAGGATTTTGTTTTATAGTGGTCAACTTTAAAACTTGGAAATAATTGTTCTCTACCACTTCCAGTTTCTAGATCACATCAATTAACAACTTCTCCGAAATAATTAACTACCCATAATTTCCAAAAAGAAAATGAAGTTTGAAGTTCTCTTTCTTTCAAGAGCTATGGTGCTTAGGAAAGGACTGATGGCCAAATTATTATTATTATTATTATTATTATTATTATTATTATTATTATTATTATTATTATTATTATTATTATTATTATTAAGTATTCTGCTTCTTGACATTTTGGGACTTGTAGGACGTTCACCCTTCTCGATTTTCAACTTCCATTTTTAATTTCTAATATTTTCTTCCATAACTAAAATCATCGGCCAGCTGCATTCATCATTTTTCTACTCCTATCTTACCTTCCATATCTTACTTTTAACTTTTTTCTTCCTCAGTTAGTTGAGGAGGACAGAAGAGGCTAAGATTTTCTATCCCAGTTTCTTACAATATTAAAAATACAATTCTACTAGACTGTAGATTCCTCAATATATTTTAAAAAAACTATTTTTATTGTTTTCTGGTAACAAGTGAATTGTAATTTTTAAACACACCCATTTCTCTAGGTAGTTCACCATTACATGAGCCTTATCCAATTGGTTTCGGCAGAAATCAGAAACTATTTTTTTCTCTACCATTGATATGATCTACTCCACCCAACGAAACTGGAAACTAAGAACAGAATTGTCCATGAATAAGCGTTATGTGCAATTTTACTATTAGTAAAAAAAGGAGATAACGCATTTCGTTACATCATCCAACAATACGAAAGAAATCGTTTCCAGGTTTTAAAATACCCCCTTAATTAGAATTTATTTTGCTATAAGCGTTATGCGTATACCATTTTCGGTTCGAAACTTATACCATCTCCTATTGAGAATTGCGTTGCAAATTGAACACGCTGTATATCTCAAGAACTGTTTTGTTATATGAAATCAACATGAAATACTGCATTAGAAAAACTAAGCATTATGTAAGATATCTACAGCTCGTTTTCTGTGTACTGTTCAATTTCATTTTATTACGTGCATCCCCGTGGAATAGTCACTTAAACTCTTACATTTGACGCGAGAGATCATAGTTTCCTTTCCCGGTGGAGTCATACGTTCGAGAATGTAATGGCGTTTTAGGAAAGCAATCCTGAGTGAGTTTATTAGGGTTTTCTCACCCACACCAGGGAAATGCCGGGATGGTATCCAATACACAAGCCTCACACCGCTTTCTTCCTCCACGATTCCTTTCTTCCTTTTCTCATCACCCGGATAGTTGTTGGCCTAAGGACATTATTCCCTCAACATGAGGAGCCTAAGGAAATATAAGTCTGAAATGCCAATAAAATGTATAAATAAATACATTTCATATTAGTATAAATCAGGTTATGAATAATGATAAAGAGGTCACAAAGAAAAAAATACATACAATATAATGAATCTGTTTCTGTATCTGTTTCATGGTCTCATATCAGTACTTTGACCTTCATAACAATTACTATTAGCAGTAAACTTAAGATCAAGATTAAACCTTTTGTTATTATTGACATGATAGTTCTGACCCCTATTGTCTTGATTACCATTTCGTTTTCCTTGACAATAATGACCAACATTTTTCCGCTGGATGAAGTGATTTTTCTTACATAGTAAAACATCGCTTACTTTACAATTTGTTGAAAGAGATAAAGCAGAAATTTACAGCGTCAACTTTGAGAGTTCTTGTTGTATGTGAGTTAACTGGTTGAATAAAAGTTGTTTCTGGTAAGTCTTGTCCTTCTACAAGTGCACTACCTGCAGAAAATGCTGTTGACTTCGGACCCTTACTACAGCATTTTACTGAGTGCTAACGTCTATGTTAGCCGATGGAAATAAAGAACACTGCAAAATAGCATAATTCTTTTACAACTACTTCTCGTATTAGTTACACTTCAATAAATGTTAAGTCCTTTCCTCAATAATACATATTTTCAAGAGGCGACTAACTGCATTCCACACGTTACATACTAGAAGTTTTAGATAATGAGGTAAAAGTCCTCCGAGAATAAATTGCAATCAGCCAGCGGGAACAAAATAGGATATATCACTTCAGTGAAAATATTCTCTAAATGTATCAAAAATCCATCTAATAATCTAAGCAACATAGAATACACCATTAAAATCATTTTGCACCAGTCGAATCCTTGAATATGTCATGGTTTAAATATACACAAATATAAACAAAAAATTCACAGAGGTATTAGGGATTCACAACTCTTTCGGAGGAGGAGATAGAAACCAATGTAACTTTAGAATAGCATCGGCAAGGTTGCTCAAATTGAGAAAGCTAAAAGAGAACAAAACTTGTAGTAGGGGGGAAAAGAGCTTAAACATGGATTGGAAATTTGAAAGAATGCCAGAATCGGTCAATAACTTATGATTTTATATTACCCTTAACCTCTGACGTCACAAATGTTTCAAATAAGCCTCGACGTGGTGTCCCGTGGACTCCGAAACATAATCTATATATTTTTATACGTAACACTTACTGTCTTTAAATTTTTATTTCTTTGGCTATTTTTCACGATTTATTATAATGCATTATTACATGACTGAGTTAAAAACAAAGGGTACACACTATATCAAAAAATCAACCAGGTTAACAACATCACCATATTTCATTGGTAGCATTTTTCATAGCTTGTAAGTTTTTTTACTGTCTCTAACAAATAAAATGTTTTTTTGATGTTGGAAAAGGATATTAGAATACACTCAAACCACCGCAATTTTAACAATCACAAAGAGTTTATAAACCTGCAGGGCACAAAGATCACAATTGTTTTGGCGCTCTAATTCTTGTGCTTGTTTCGTCCAAAATAAAATTCATCATTAGAACATGTAGCTTCGTCAGATGAATTGTCCTGACATATGAGACATTTTCTGATATATGAGACTTGCTTTTGTGATCACTTTGACGGACAATCCTGTCATCATCCACATCCGAAAGCAATACATAAGGCAAAATTCTACTCACATCGTCCATTATTCCTGCGACTTTGTCTGCAAATTTGGTTCAGAATCCGTAACTCTGTGCGGCAGAGATATTTTCAAAGTAGATTTTTACTAAAAAGAATCAATTTCGACAGATTTCAGAATTTAAATACTCATCACAAGCTGGGAACAGTAAATTAGCTACGGCACATTTATGTTGCATAAACCAAAACATGGAGTCCCACGGACTCCGTGCAAACGCTTGAGCAGAACTGAAATAAATGTTCATCCCGCTTGCCGCGGAACATTTCCGCACCAATTGATTACCATTATGATTACTAGTTTTCGATAATTAATCAGAGTACCAATTTTCATAAATATCTAGCTGTCACGATCCGCATACATCCCTTGTTAGAGTGCATTTGCAAGTTCGGCAAAAGAGGACGGAGGTTGAGATTCTGTATTAGATTTGTGTTTGCAAAAGTCAACAACGATTTTGAATGATATTCACGTAGTAGAATTGAGACATCATATGGGATCATCAAATTGATATCGATGTTATTTACGGAGGCAACGCAAGTAGAACTGTTGCTTTATAGATGGGCACGTCATCGTTATAGAATACGGGGTAATAATAGAACGTATCAAATATTTAATGGTCATCTACCCTGAATTATTTATGCAATCACGTTCAATGGCGCTAGGCACCACATCATCTCCTCCACTCAACACCTCTTTGGTTCTAAATACTTATCATATAGTTGAGATATTATTATGTGTAGCATGGAATTCCTTGGCTATTCACCCTTCTGCATGTTTGTAGATATTTATTTTCCATTTCAACTCACCAAAATATCACACTTATGCCACTCTGAGTAACATTCTCCTTTGTTAATGTGTGCAAGTCATCTAACATCATGTTTCAGTGTTTCATAAATTTTCGTAGAGAACATACACGTATGTAACTTTACATAACTCGTCATTAAGGTTTACACAAATAGGTATAGGTCAGAAATGCTAGCTCGACTAAAAAGTATTATCTATGATACAACACAAAGGTTGGATTTATATTGAATAGAATATTTTCTTGTTAACCTCAACAATAGATTGGTGGACAGCGTGGTAATTTTAAAAAACTTTTATCTCTCTTGGGAGAGCTGTTTTATACTTCGATAAGGTGTTTTCTTCGTAATCACATCTAGGTATTCTATCATTGGTATTCCTCTTCCTGGTTTTTCCTCTACATTTCCCTCTATCAGCACGGTGGTAAAATCCAAATGTCCAGTAAGATTATCGAGCATGCTGTTTCATCTTTTTCCTACTGTCGCCCTTCATTATCTTCCTTTAGCACGTATTAATTCCTTCCCTTACGGTTCATGTTATGTATAGCGATCTGCGCTAACACCAAATTTCAAATTCTTCCAGCTTGGATATTCAGCTTTTTTAAATTTCCATGTCTCTGATCCATAAAGAGTCAAGATCCATACCAGTGTCTTAATAAATTTTTTACGAACCTACAGCGAAACCTTTCTATTCCAGTGATGATAGTAGTCATCTTCTCCTATAGAATGATTGTTTAGCCTGCGCTATTCTGGAACGTACGTCTTTTTCACTTCTTCCGTCCGAGGCCATTAGACTTCCTAAATAGGGGAAAGTCTTAACGTCTTCGATTTCCTCTCTCGATATAGCCATACGATTGGCCCTTCCTGTCTTCATCTTGTATACTTTATCACTTTGGTATCTTATGTATCTTTATTTTGCATGTTTTCTCGAGTTGGCATTTCGTTTCAAAGTGCTTCCTGGAAGTCTTCATTGCTCTCCGCTAGCAATACTATGTCATCAGCAAGCATTATTCCCTTTGAAACCTGATCCTTTACTATTACGCCTTTCTCATTTTTCTGAAAGAATTCTTTCATAGCCTCTTTTATCTAGATGTTGAACAGGGGAGGTGAAAGTCCATGCCTCATTCCTTTACTTATTCTTGCTTGCTTCTGATCTCTTCCTATAACAGCTTTCTGATTTCCATAAACTTTGCTTTATTATTCTTCTGTTTCTGTAATTGAATTTAAGTTTCTCCATCGCTCTGACCATGAGGTTCCCATCTACATTCTTAAAAGCTTTCTCTATATCTACAAATGCTAGCACAGTTATTTTTTCTATTCTGATGTGCTGTTCAATTATCAACCGTAGACTCAGTATTGCTTCCCCTTATCCCCTTTCCCTCCTGAGTCCAAACTGGTGCTCCGATAGCCGTTCTTTGATTTTGCCTTCTATTCGTTAAGCTATAATCTAGAACATTATTTTTGGTGCATTTGATAGTAAACTTAAAGTTCTGTGTTCTTCGCATTTCTTTGGGCCTTTTCTCTTCGGGATAGATACCAATATGATTTTCTCGAAGTCTCTAGGTATTTTTGTCCGAGATGTACATTTCATTAATAAAATTAAATAATTTCTTCTTTTTTCTGTTCAGAGATTATTAATCACTTCCGTTGGTGGAGGCTTTACTATTTTGCGTATTCTCCAAAGCAATATGAAATTCGTACTTTAAAATTGACAGTCCTAATTCTCCCATAAATTACCTACGATTCAGGTTGAGAGGTGCATAAGGGTTAAAGCTGTCATTATGAAAGATGGGATTGACTCATGATATTAGAAACGATAATCAACTAAGTATGAGGAAGAACAATACAAATATGCATATATTCGTCGATAATGAAAAGAAAGAGTTGCCAATTTAACAGAACTATGAACTGAGACTAGAAGTTTTGGAATATTTGAAAGCACACCGAAATATGTACTCTCTGGGAAAGGCAAACATAAATTAATAACTTTTTTCTCGCAACCGAATAATCTGTGTGATGTTTTGCCTGAACATGAATTAATAGAGTGTGAAGAAAAGTAAAAATGTCTTGATAAAATGACTGATGCTTTTATGATAACAACTAACCCAAATGTCCTTTGTTAGATCAAAATCAAACTTCGTGACCTAGTTTAAATTTAGTATTGTATTATGGAAAGGAGGAAACGAAACTCCTGTTTGTATTTTAATAAGTAAAAAAAATAAGCTTTTTAGATTGTTGATAAATATACATGGAAATTTCTAAGTTACCAAAGTGTTAGAGAATGTTTTCCAATAAGTGGCATCGTTAATACCAGTGTCATTACGAGGTGACGAAAAATTACGACACCAAAGTTAGTAATATTCATCACTATGCCACATGAGTCCAGCACAATATTCCTTACTCATTGGTAATGCGGAAGTAGGTGTCAAAAATTATCACACCTGACTGAAATATCAAAAGATAATGCTACTTATAGACGTAGATTGATGATGTATGAATATTCACTAGAGTTTAATTCAAGTACGTAATAGAAAGTTATAATAGTATTGCGAATATACTATATACTAATTAGTTGTAAAGAAATATGTCACTATGGAAGATCACAGAGTTGAAGACATGTCTTGATCATACTCGGCAAAGGTAATTTTAAATTGAAAGTTGTGAGAAAATAGTTTTCTTTCCTTTAACAGTTATGGGTCCGCTAATACCAAGGAAATAATGAGAATTGCAACATTAAAGCGAAATCACAACTGTTACAATTAGGTCAAAAATTAAAGTATTTTTGACTGAAAATGTACCTTAGTTGGCACACACCACTCTCATAAGAAAAGCAATTTCATTAGTGAAATGGAAAGATTAAGAAAATTCATTGGTAATTAAGAGGAGAAATACTAAGCTGATTCTCTGTAGGAGTTGTACTACGTATTTATGTTTTGAAATAATTGCAAGCTTCATTGTTTTCAATCATGACACTTTACAAGTAAAATATCAATAGCTATTGAACACCCATGAGGCAATTTTATTATTATTATGCCACAATACAAAGATGCAGATTGAGAGTTTATTTACTGGTTAATGTTAAACACTATCAAAACAACGTACTGGTGTTTATCTAAAAATTTCAGTCTTTAGTATGAACATTTCGGGTATTGGATCCTTGATTGGTCACAGCGCTTTCTCTAACGTTGCTACTGATTTTAATTATTTAATTATTAGGTATCCTGATCACCATTTTACAAAAATGAATTCTTTATAGATATTATTGAAAAGTATTTTGTTAACGTAAAGGTGTTATGCGAAAATGTTAAAGTATATTTCATTGTGCTATATTCTCTTATATGATCAGTTGCTTGTTTTTATATTCATTAAATGTAATATTCTGATAATATGGAAGAACAGAAATACGATTTTCTTCACAAAATAAATCACCTATTTGTTAACTTGAATAGAGAAACTATAAATAGCAGAATAAAGAACAGAGTAGAATAAAGAGTAGAATAATGAAACTATTCGATATATGAAAATATGGATTTCAACGTGACAGCAGTGTGATCCTTTTGATCTAACCTGTTAAAGAAACTTCAAGATGAATAAATTGTGTATATATCGTAAGTTTAGTAATGTGTAATACCGTAATACCGCCTTCAGTGAGAGCAAATTTTCTAATATATTCTGAAGTATGTGTTGAATTGTCTGGCCCTGAAAAAAATAAATTAATGAAACTTACTTCAGAATAACAAGACATGTTCATCATAAGCAGCTGAGTTGAACAAGAAAGGAAACAATTATTACTGAATAAGATAATTCCCAACCGCTAATTTTTTTCACTCCAAACCTATATTGTCATAAATAATAATATTCTATCTTAGTTGGGTGTCAGTAAGTTATTTACGTTTCCTGCAATAATTGGAATTTCTTGGAGATATGACATTAATATTTGTTATGAACATGCTAATCAAGCCAAAGTAACATCTCACAAAATTTAACTTAAAATGTTATAATTGAAATTTTCCAATATGTAGTTTATTTTCATTTAAATTGGCTCTAGACATGTAACATTAACTCAGGCCTATTTCATTATTTTTCTTGTAACTATAATTACGGTCCTCTAAAAATAACTAGTGAGTCCAATACATTGTTGTTTTGGAAAGATTATTCAAGATTTCAGAAAACTCTACAAAATATTTAATACCGTAGAAAACAAGATTAAACATTTTACGCGTAGCTGTGTGTAGTATTTGCAGATGTTAATGTCTTAGAGAGAATCTGTTATGTGAAATATCTATAAGTTTATTCGTTCGGATTTGATATGTATCTTTTGGGTACAGTTGAATTGTTAGAAGGAAAAGTTTAGAAGCGCTGTGTCCATACTGTGATGGTGTTTCAGAATTTTAAGTGAGGTGTTCCAAGAATTTTAACGTATACATTCCGATTTAGCAATGCTAAGTGTGCGTGGCAAACGACTTACAGAAAAGGAATTAGGACTATCAACTTTAAAGTACGAATCTGACAATGATTTGGAGAGTACGCAACATGGTAAAGCCCCAGTAATATATCAAAGAAGTGATTTTGAATCTCTGAACAGCAACAAAGGTGAAATCATTTAATATTATTAATGAAATGTACATTTCGGAAAAAACTGAGACTTCGAGAAAAGCATATCGTCATCTATCCCGAAGAGAAAAGGTGCAGAACACAGACGAAATGTGAATAACACAGAAATTCAAGTTTGCTTTCCCATGCATCAAAAATAATGTGCAAGATTATCGCTCAACGAATAGAAGGGAAATCAAAGAACGGCTATCAGAACACCAGTTTGGACTCAGGAGGAGAAGGGGATCAAGGGAAGCAGTACTGAGTCTACGATTGATAATTGAACAGCACATCAGAATAGGAAAAAGAATTGTGGTATCATTTGTAGATATAGAGAAAGCTGTTGGTAACGTAGATTGGAATCTTATGGTCAGAGCGATGGAGAAACTTAAACTCAATTACAGAGACAGAAGAATAATAAAGCAAAGTTTATGGGAACCAGACAGCTGTTATAGGAAGAGATGTGAAGGAAGCAAGGATAAATAAAGGAGTGAGGCATGAACTTTCACCTCCCCTGTTCAACTTCTAGATACAAGGGGTTATGAAAGAATTATTCGAAAACAATGAGAAAGGCGTAAAAGTAAGCGATCATGTTTCAAGCAGAATAAAGCTTGGTGATCACATAGTATTGCTAGTGGAGAACAATGAAGACTTCCAGGAAACACTTTGAATCCAAGAAACCAAAGTGACAAACTGCATAAGAGGAAGTCAGGAAGAGGCAAACGTATGGGTACATGTAGAGAGAAAATCAAAGACGTTAAGACTTTCCTATTTCAAGGAAGTCTACTGTAGTGAAAAAGACGTACGTTCCAGAGTAGCGCAGGCTAAACAATCATTACATAGAACAACATGATTACTATTATCAGAGGAATAGAAATGTTTCGCTGTATGTTCGTTAACGATTTATTAAGAGACAGGTATGGAACCTGACTCTTTATGGATCAGAGACATGGAAATTGACACAAGCTGAAAAACTAAGTTTTAAGAACTTAAAATGTAGTGTTGGCGCAGATCGCTAGGGAGATATGAAGCTGTAAATTTGAGTAATTAGTAGGTCCGTATATGAAACAAACATATGTGTAACATCACTACGACTTCCGAAGGATCTAATGTACAGTAGGCAGTAAACCAGAGCATTCACAGCGTCCAATGACTAAAAGGTTTGACATTTCATATCGAGTGTGCTACTAGGGCAACAAATGTACATTGTTTTTACTTTTCATTCTCGACTGACACGTATCACAGGTCATTCATCTTTGCGAATTGATTCTGATGTACATTCTTGTTTTTGATTTCTTATTTTTTGTGCCACAATTTGTCTGTATTCTTTTTAGGCGCTACGATTCGTTTCTGTGGTTTGGAGGCCATGCAGGATTTTATGGAGTGTTGGAACTCCAAGAGAGTTCGTTTCATAGCTCTCGGGAACGGTTCGCGATATTGATTCCACTCAAATTCCATTGGAATTGCTGCATTATAGGAAGACTTGCTGTTCACATTTCCACATATGTCACATGCGAATTCTCCTTAATCGACGGCTATTTTAACATGTATACTTTTTGGGCTAATCCTCTATCAAGCCTGTTAGTTACTGGATGTTGTGTATATTGTTCCTTATTCCCTACTGTACGTTTGTTTCTTTTGCAGATTGGCTATTGGTATACATTTTTAGTCTCTCTGTAAAGAAGCCAAATTTCTCAAATTTACAGCCATATATTTCCCTTACACTGTAACCTTCTTTTCTCTTATTTTCTTTCGCATTTTATGCCAATTATTTTAATTCCACAAAAGAGAATATTTTCTCTTTAATAAACTATAAGTTTGTGTTAGGATTGCAACACTAGTTGCGTTACAATACTGCCGTCTTCTTGAACACGAATATCAGGTTACCTGCATACATTTTTATTTTCTGCCTTGCTGCGTCATTTTTGAGGAATAATTCGGCACAGTTTAACTGGCCAGTGCTTGGTATATATATATTATACGTTCAGGGTGAACAAGGCTCTTCCGCAACTAATGAATATCACAATGATAATTAGCGATACAGAGCTAGTAAGGGTACCAATTTTCATAAATACTTATCTGTTACGGCTTTCTTAAGTCCCTTGTAAGAACAACTAAAGATTGTCTATCTTATGATAAGTTACAATACATAAGACTCATTTGTTTGTCGCGTCAGTTATATTCTAAGTGTAGAAGTTGGTGAAAGGTCATATTATTTTTTTAACTAGTAATTTTCGTATGTCCTCTTTAATACTGACAAGTAATTATACAGTAACTGAACAACAAATTTGAATATTGCAATATTGAACCAGTAGTATTCTATCATATTAATGCAAAAAATATTTATTAATTAGTAAGTGTTTTTCATATTACAGAAGCATAATCCACATTATACAAACTCGGATATACCATTATTATTATTATTATTATTATTATTATTATTATTATTATTATTATTATTATTATTATTATTATTATTATTATTATATTTGATCGTTTAGAGTAGTTTTAAATTGGAAAAGAGGCCTTCATAAATGTATTTTCAAATAAACTAATGAATACGAAATAATATGTCTCAGTGTATATAACTGAATATTTTTACATTCAGTATATTTATATATTATTAAGTTTTGAAACATAAATCATATTTTATTGTGTAAAATCAAAATAATTGTATTACATATATCAATCGTGAATTTTACTATGTAACAATTAGATGTATACTTTGCTTTATTGAAACTAAAACCATACAATCAAAGTAGAAGTCAGACAAACATGATACGTATTGTGAATGTATAGACGATAGTAGACAAAAGGATAAAAGATTGATTTGAGTTATTAATTATGTATGGCGAAATGATTATAACAAAAAATAAGTTATGTTAACATGGATAAAAAAATATATGTATTTTTTATTTATGAGGAAATGAACTTATTCCCGCACAATGTTACTAAAAGAATATAAATTTGTTTTCAAGAGATCAAATGGTTTTCAGAAACCACTGCAACACCAATAATAACATATCGAATATTGAAAGCTATTAAAGACATCAGAAAAAATCCTCCATTATACTAAATTTTAGTTTATGAGAGTTACAAGAGATCTTAAATTTTACAATAGCGTGAGGTAAATTTGAGTGTAATTTTCAATATAGATGTGACAGTGTTAACATGATGACATGCCAGACAACGAAGGCCACCATTTTACAGAGGTTAACAGGTATACCATGCAACCTAGACGTCTCTAAAAATTGTCATTTAAATAAGACATCGAAGTGAAGGGATTTTTTTTTACTACATGGGATTCCTAGTCACATCCAATACTAAACAAGCTCCATAAATTTTTCAGCCTATTTATTAGAAACAGAGTTATTAAAGTCAGAGACATGAAAAAAAGTCATCAGAATACAATAAACGCTTGGGATATTCGGAAGATCTATGATTTCTGACTGAAATCATATTACAATTATCAGAATATGTGATATTTAATTCTTTATGATCGTACAATAATAAAACAATGTTAAGACGTATTTCAATCAAATAAAACAATTATGTTATATTTTCGGATATATGCGCTATGTGTTATTTACTTTAAGATGAATCATTACAAAAGTGTTGTTAACAATATAAACATTCATTAATTTCAGGAATATAACGTGGGAAATCTTACCGTAAGTACTTTCTTCTTAGAACTTACACTTTCATACATTTATGTACTAAACACAGAAAGATTATTTTTTCCCACGAGGATTTCCTTAAAGGCGTATGTGTTTGAAGTGAAATATGACAATTCGTTTTAAGAAAATCACGTATATGACTGATAAATGAAATTAAGAAACATTGTTATGGCGTAATTCATTTGGCTTTTTGTTCATATCATGTGATCGAAAAGAAACGAAATAAACTCTGAAATGTATTACCTCTATACGCGAGATATGTTTTGAACAAGTTTAAAACTGAATCAAGTTTTTCGATTTTACTAATATAATATAACTGTACAGTAACTCTTGACACCAAAATGGTTTATACCATAATGTTCTGGTGCTCCTTATGATGACCACAACTACAAGAAATGAAGAAATTAACACGGAGATTTTGAACTTACATTCACATCTCCCGACCAAGAAAAGTACTGCAAGCAATAGCAAAGCGTTGGTTGGAAAATTTCTCGTAGGCGGCCAAAACCCGTAAATCCTCCATGAAGTCTTTATAAGAAAAACGAATGAACAGTTATAATTTAACATGTTTCCTTCGATCTAAAGTTTCCATTTTTCTTTTTGAGCTCCTGATAATTACATAGTTTGGTTTTAAATTACATTTTTCTTGGAGCTATATTGTAAAATTGATTAACTTCATTACATGTAGGGAGTTTTAAATGAATGGTACAATTTCGTTGTATGTAATATAAGTTTAAATATTTCGTTTCTCTCTAGAATTAAATTAGAACTTATTCATTGATGAAAATAACTGAGAATCAAAAAATATACAGAAATAACACTAAATAATATTATACAAAATACTACATAGTTTTCATTCTCAGTTTTCTAAGGAGCTGATATCTCTATCGAACTAGATATGTTCTCGAATGTATACACACTAATTTAAAGCCCAAAAAGGGAATATTATGATAAAGTGCAATTTTACTTCGATACCTAAAGTACGTAATCGTAAGTTTTATAATATCCTTTATCTACATGAAAAGTAACACTTTTATATCTATATACGTTTAGGAAAACGAAAAGGAATACCTGGTTAAATGTTTTGGTTCTAATGGTCCGGTACGTATGTTACATTTTATGCTACTTCATTATTATAATCAATAATCAATCAATGATATTTAATGAATTCGAAACAATTGTTCAAAATTAAAAAAATCTTAATATATATTATGTAGCTTTCTTATTTTGTTTCAGCATTGTACAATATTCCTTACTTGGGAAATAACATTAGGAAAGTCATTAATTTCAATATATATTCAATAACTAGTCAATAAATGCTAACCTCAGTACTAGACATCCTATCAGTCACATTAACGTTTAATACGAAAATGCAAAGTTTCACATTATTACGTACATAATGGGGCGCTTACAGAAAATTAGGAGACAAAATGAGTTGAGATCTCGTGCAATATTTTCAGAAACATTCTACAAATAAAAATGCATTATCTAAAACTGCATTAAATTTAAAGTAAATTCCTTATAGGTACATGCGACAATAGATTTACCTGCATTTACAACAGTACGTATGTAAATAAAACAAATTCAAAGTTTTAAAATTTAAGTCAGAAGACCTGCGTAATGGTAACTGTATACTCTTGAGTACAACGCATTTGGATGTTCTATAAAAGCTAAAATATAATGGCCATTGGAAATATTATAACACTAATTGTTACATTTTCATTTTTAGATGTTGAAGTGTTGAGTCTTGCAGAAATTTGGATGATATTCCAGTTATAACAATAAATTAGCATTCCGATAAACAAATGCAACTACTATATAATTGTTCATCGAATCCTTACTCTGACGATGTCATAGCACCCTTTAGGTTTCTCAGAAACCAAAATATTACAACCATAAGTTATGTTCTTTATTCAATAAAATTTACTTTTTAAATGTACAAAGAACTTTAGAAGTCAGTTTGAAAAATATACTACAGCAGCTAACTGTAATTACATTACAGGTAGAGTTTGTAGAAGAGGTTAAAACCAAAACCGTAGAACAATTTCTGGTACGTATTATCTACTTCATATCAGCTAATATTTGAAGTGCTATTATAGTGTAGATAGCAATATTTATGTATTTTTCTTCTGGTAATAATTAGATAATATTCTATAGTTATGTTTTACTAAGGAGTATAAGTAAAAAGAGGTGTTTAATATTGATAAATTACAGCCATATTCTGTTCAACACGTACATAGTTTCATTCTATTTATTAAATTACATATCATCATAAAGATGTAAAGATCATAAACTGTTTAGATTGCGCCGCAACAGAACACTTCGTAGATTACTTTTAAAGCTCATAGACTCTTTTAATAAGCATACCTTCGGCTGCATTCCATCATCATACATAAGCCGTATTAGGAACAAAAACATGTTAGTGAACTATACAAACAAAATGTAAGAAAATTGAACACTTCAAAATAAGACACAAGACCTTCTATAAACCTGTGAGTATAAGTCCATTGCTATAGCAGCAGTTGTTTGTAAGCGCCAAACATGCAAGTTTCACCACACTTCTTTCAAATAAGAGAAATGTCATATGTCAAGTTTAAGAGGCTATTCATAGTAATGTCAGATTTAAGAAGTAATACGTAACAGAGAAATGTATACAAGCAATGACTGTGCGTGGATCACTATAGGATACCTTTTCCATACAATCTTCCAACAGGATTTTCAGTTAGGTTCTTATTTTAATGTAGCACATAATAGAAAATGCATAAGAATAAAGCAATGAACCCTGGACCCTTAAGCCTAGGGAATACCAGCCACGACGGATTTCCGTATTCAGGAAAGCGCATGATGAAACTTCCTAACGTTCACACCATAAAATCCGAAAAAAAATCCCATAAGAAAATACATTACAGCGTTCGTTACTTGGAACACAAGAAATCTTGTAGATTACGGACTCTAACAATAGGACTTCCTACTTAACCATTCCTTGTCCAATGTTTCACTGTTTATTTGTTGTCTACTAGGGTCCACCTTGAAATCTTAGCATATTGGCAAATTTTAGTGACAGTATCTGAGGCGCTAAATAATCCCTTCCAAATGTTGTAAACATCTATTGAATATCTACTTTCCAGTTGTGAATGTAAGAATTCTATCTGGCTCATATGAACGTCACTCTACGCTTGATGCGATTCGAAATAACGGATGCAGAAATTTAGCGTTTCCATGATTTTGCAGTTCTCTCTCTGCACATCAATATTAATAATATATCTTACTTTTGTGATTGAGGAAAGCTAGAGGAAGCTACCTTAGACTAGAGCTAGAAGTTGTTCACGCTTATGGTGCGTAACAGGAGTTTTCCAGGAGCCTTCCCTGAACCGCCAACTTCTAAAAACGCCTTCAATATAAAGAAATTAATGTGTAAATAGCATAAATACATGTGTACATAAAATAACGACCCTTTGTCTCATTATTAATCACTAATGGAAATATCTCACTAAAATAGACGATCAACATTGTACACTGTAAACACTACTTTTAATGTATTAACCGGTGCTATCCAATGCTCTCCGAAGAAAGATCAATATATCTTTCTCTTCTCTTGTGGTCAAATTGGATGTAGGTGTGAATATCTGAGTTGGATGAATTCACGACCCAGTTATGTGAAGTGTTATCTAAACACTGATTTTATTTCTTAATTTAGCTGATCCCTGCCTAACCCGCTGGTCTCCGTTGTTTCCTTCTAACAACTTCCTTATTATAGAAAAGCAGTAAGTAGTGTTCCTTTTTTTAATAATTGTCTTCCAAAACAGTAACTTCCTTTTGAAGCCTAAAAACTGCAAAATGGGTGTATCGTTCCCTTCTAAGGACACAGCAAAATATTTATCTTAAAAATATCACAATGGTATGCCAGGTTCTGAAAAGAAGCAGAATTGATGAAATTTTCAGCATTGGGATGATTTTCATCCTAAAAATGCAAGTATTGTTCCTGTTTTAGTTCAGAAACACGGAAAACTACATAGCAAAGGGAAAAAACAATATGAATAGTAATAATGCAGGAGAAAAATATGCTCATCTCTCATATTACAATACATTTACAGATAACTGGCTATTTTGGAGCTATTTTGGATCCAGTTCAAAATTTTTATTACTAGTGACAGTATGTGGTTTAAGTCACTACTGGAATTCTTGGAAGCATAGCATTCCTGTGTATACTGCAGTGAGTCCAGAGCGTATTAAGAATTGTCTTACGGATGAAGTTAGTAATGTTTGATAACGTCTTAACATTGATCGAGTGCCACCAATGCATATTAGCATACATTTTCTAAAGTCCATTTTGTTTTCTGGTAGAACTTTTCCACAGTTTAAGGACACTTTTGCTGTATTTCCAAGTGCGGTATTCTCAGAAAGCCGGAATTTATGACTTTCGGCTATGAATCTCACATAGCTGTCGAAGTTCACATCGTTTCAGTTATCTCATCGAAGTGAATCGCGAATCACTTCTAACTTAGCTCCATAATTACTCTTTCATTTACGTCATCGACAACGTCCATTATTCGATGATCACTTCTGCTCTCAGACAGTTTTCAGTTGCTTAGGAGGAGATTTACCAACAAAATGGAGACTTTATCTATTCTCTCCTGACAAAATCAGTTTTTCACCTATAATGTGTGATATCTTACAACGTGGCACACGGTATGCTATTTGTACGACAGTAGAAGGGCTTTTCCGTCAGAGACATTTGTTGAGAAAATACTCGTGTATTTCGCTTCACCGGAAATGGAAAAGTATTCCCTGTCCTCACCTTGTAAATAGGTGTGCATAGTTCCTATATGTAACTTCAACTTATTGGATACCATGCTATCTGCAGCCAACAATTTCTTCAAAATTACGTTCTGAGCCTTTTCTTCATTACTAACAGTAGTACTGACAAAAGCCGAAGTTAAAACTTTCATTATATATCGTATTCGTCTGTTTTGGTTTATCTAATCTACTAAATTTGCATTATACAGTACAAGTTTTTTACCCGTGTTCCTTCTACTGTTACCCATTCCAAATCAATCTACTTAAAACAAGCTATTGCGCATAATATGTGGTTAAGGCAAAACCGTTGCCCATGCAAGATTTCCAGTTACTTTCTTACAGTTCACTGTCAAAACTGTAAAATTCTTGATGGGTTTTTATTCTGAAAGTAGGAAAATACAAATTGGAAAAATATCTGGTAATGAAAGAAGAAAGAAACGAAGTTGAACTGAAGAATCGGGAAAATGGCTTCGACCAATGAAAATAAAGAAATAAGACTGTCGTGTATGGTAGTATTACTTTATAAAAGATTGAAAATCTAGAGTCCAGTTGAATTTATGTTTAGCGTCCCTTTCAGCAGAGAGGCTATGTGAGACGTGGACCTACTGATTACCGTGGAATCCGAACCATATGAACCGCCGGGAATCGACCCGGGTTTCTCGCACCAAGGTTGAAACTCTACAGTTGTCCCAAAGTTAATAGCAGGAAATTAAGAGAAATAAAAATCCAGCAAACATTGTGTTGCGCAAAATTCCAAATACATTTATGAAGGCATATTATTCTACAGAGTAAATATTAAAGATCATTAGTGACAATCTATACACCTTTGAGCCAAATGTTAAAGGATAATCTGGGATCGTTAGTGATTGGAAGGCATAGTACACTATGTGTTACTAAAGAACAATATGCAGACTTAAGTAAGCGTGTTGCATTTTAAAAATGCGGTTCTTTGTACAATCTACTTTTCAAAAGCAGTCGCGTCTTCCCTGAAAACCCTCGCTGCCTCCCCATAAAGACGCACCGCTCTGTTTAATAACCTCTGGTGTGAGATGATTAGGAAAATCTGACAAGGAATAATAGGAAAACAGATTAAAGACATACATGTGCCTACTAAAAGTTTGCAAATATTTGGATTTGAGAGTAAGTGCAGAGAAAGTTAAATGCATCGAAGTTGACAGGGATCGTAATACTATAATTTGCAAATGCGTCAAAGTGTCCAATAACACTTCCTAATATTCATAAAACGTTCATTTATCTATTATCATTATTAGCAGACACAAGCTACATCCATTGCGAAATTAAACATCGGGAGAAATCAGGAAATTCGTATTACTATTCAGTTCTAAATATTTTGTCGTTGTGAATTGTATTGATGAATTTTAAAACTGAAAATATAAAAAAAGACAACCGTTCTTATTGTGCGTTGAAGTTGTGAATCATGATTGTTTCATGTGATGGTAAGAAGCAGATGAAACTATTTAAGAAAAAACCTGAAATGAATATTCGGATCCCCTAATTATTAGTCTTATCAAATATAATAGGCTCAGGTTGACAGTTAAGATTGACAACATTTCAATACTTTATTCTTAAATCCTATCAGTTGATGATCATTGGGAATACTATAAACCGGAAGGAGCAACAAGTTTAAGATGGATCTCCGGAAATATGAATACAAAATTGAAACTGGATCCAGTTTGCTAAGTAAAAAAAAATTAATGTTTAATATTTGTGAACAACTCATTCAACATTTGGATTCTGTAGGTGATAGATTTAGTCAATTAATAAAAATTTATAAGATAACTAAATTAAGAGAGGAGCAGAGTGAAATTATAGGATTTTATATCCTCATAGGAAACAAACTAAAAATATTTCTTCCTTTATTTTAACAGTAATATTAATATTTTAACAGTAACAGTAAAACAAATATGTAGATGATTCATAGTTGTTATGAAACTTGTTAATACTCTATGCTGTGCATATATCATTATTAGAATGTGCAGAATATTATCCCAATCTAAATAATACTCATATCAGTTTGTTTTCTCTGTCAATGGTATAGACGAGTTTCTGCAAAACAATTAAATACACTAACTTAGTATTAATTTGATTTGAAGTGTGCTTTACATTAATAGTAATAAGACTAACAGAGCTTGAGTCGGAATTTCATACTAAAATATAAAAACGCATGCTTATAATTAGTGAACAATATTTTCATTGGTATAAAAATCGTACTTTGATCTGATAGTAGAACCACATATTGCATATTGAACGAAGTAGAATAAAAATAATTTTATTATATAAAGGTGGTTTACAAATTTCGATATATGAAAACAAAGATGCCATGATGACAAACTTATTAACATAGTTTATTGTGTCATTTTGACGGCGGCTCTTGTGAAAGTCGCGAACGCACTGCATAGAAGCAGAGTAAATCGCATTGACGTAAGTGAAAAATTAATTAGGTTTATACTATATTTAATTATTTCAATTAAATAGAGGACATATGAACAAGCTTACTCTTTGTATCATTTAACTACCTCTCCACTATATTTGTTTTATTTCAATTAAAAATTTATCGTAGATTCATTGATTTCCCACTTAAAAGTTGCTGTCAGTATAGATGATGTATGTTACGGAAACACGCGGCTGAATTTAGAATCTAAAGAGACAACTTTCAAAGATCATTCTAAGATAAATATCTGAGACAATTGAACTATCGCGGACGCCATGAGTGACCTACTAACGCATTGAAATACTCTATGAAAGGAGTCAGTTACTAATAGGGCAAACTCTAGAAATAATCTTATTATCAAGATAAAATTATCAGGATTTATCTCGAAGCAATATTTCGCATATTAAAGAGAATGATCTTAAATTTAAGAATAGTGTATACAAAGTGTTTCGTTTTACTAAAACCTAAATTCCTACTAAACTGTTTGAAATTAAGTTACACGTAAATGATATTCTTTACCACATCAAATTCACAACTCGTATATTGATAACGAAATGTATAACAATAATTTCAGAAACAACATACTGATATTATTTTATTTCATTTTAGGAGTATGTCAGAAATCTTCTGATACAGTGTGGTGATTTAGTAAGTATAATTTAAAACTCCAAGAATTGTATGATTTTCCAATAACACGAAAATGTTAACGCTAGGAACATCAAGCTATTTTTAAGTTACATGGAATACAAAGGGGGGGGGTCTGGAAACCACAGCATAAAAACCATTATATTCCACGCAAAATAATTTTTCTTGTCCGATATGAACTTCGAATGTCTTATGTATCATCTATTTTATTCATTAACATTACTAGGTTTCTAAGTACAGTGTTGCCAACCATATGTGTGTAATTGTTTAAGTAACTATTTTGTATTTACGTCAGTAACTATGTCCTATTTATTTTATTTGTTTGTGTAGAAAAAAACTATCAAACAGGTCAATAGAATCTTAGTACAGTTTAGTATGTGTACAAAGGCGATTTATGAAAGCATTTTTGTGGTGGTGCAGTAAAGTGGGGTAGAACGGGGAAGAGTGGGGTATACTTCAGTATAGCAATGAATTCAGCATTAATATTTTATAAATCCCTCCAGGTTATCCTAGGAATGGCGAATTTTTTTCAATTTTTTCCTGAAAAATACAGACAGTGTGAGGGTCGTTCATTGGACACTATAGGGGATATCAACAGAGAAGGAATGCTGCCAACACAACATAAGTTACAAGTTTTCTACAAACACAAAGTAAGACTTTTCCACCTATGGAATCAACCGTAAAACGTACGCAAACAGGCCACGGCTTATCTGTCTGTTTTGTAAACTAACACCACTACAAGATCACGACTATTACAAGAGATTCATTGCAAGAAACATACAACTGCTCCCATTTTTTCCATTTACATTATCAAAGAAAATATTCAAATTACTGCATTTTGCATCTTAATCTGACAGGGTTATTTCCAACTCGCTATACTCTAGCTAACTACCTTCCATGTCAGATTCATTAAAAATTCTTTTTAATTCGTTCTCAATTTACCTTTGGCGAAAATCACGATTTGCCATTGTTCCAATGCTGTTGTAGATTGACCTAGAGTCGCATACATAGAATAACGAACTGACAATTTCCTATGAAATATGGGTCTTCAGTCAGTGTTGGAGGCAGGTTCAGATGCAATAGCACAGTTCTTCAAAGTCACTATTGAAAACTTCATTTTCTCTCTTTCTTTCTTTATATATATTAAGGTTTGAAGGAATAAACTAATAGAAAGTAAAATATTCAGGTGTCCAAAAAATGAGAAAAATGTACATAATAAAATTTTATAATGTGCAGTTGGCAACACTTGACCGGAATAATATCTGAGAGTGTTCTGCATGTTGTAACACCAAAGATATTTCAAAGGAAAATGAAATAAATAAAAACACTGGAATATAACAGTCAGTTTATACGGTGAATAATTCTTTAGTACTACTAAGGTGTGGTTCTGAGGCCCACATCACTATTTTTATTTATAAATAGAAAAAAACAAAACACTAAAAACTAAACAACTACGTTATATGATGAATGAGGTAAAGCTTGAGAATATCATTTTTCTACATTTTTATGCAATTAGAAATGTTTCAAAATGTAACATAGATAATTTGTCGATCTATGAGCAATCCTTGGTGTTCCTAGGGTTAAGCATTCTAATAGGAAATATAAACACTGTGAGTATATCTATATATCTATATATCTATATCTATCTACCTATCTCTCTCTCTCTCTCTCTCTCTCTCTCTCTCTCTATATATATATATATATATATATATATATATATATATATATATATATATATATATATATATATATATATATATTCCGGCTGATTAAATGAGAACGTACCAGGCCTATATCGCAGCTAATACTGCACACGTAGAGCCTTCAAAAAATGCATTACCGAATTGTATGTGTAGAATGCAATAAAATAGTAGCGAGAGAAGTGGCGTCTCTTAATACCTCCAACGGAGGGCAATTTCAAAATTAGCAATAGAAAGTGGTATAACCGTCGGAATGGTTCGAAAGGACATTAAATGTCATGGAACTTTTAGAGGACAAAGTTTCTCACATCCTTTCCCATTTAGCCGCTAGAGGCGTTGTTGCAGACATGAATCTGACTACCCGTAGCAGCTCTTTATCTCAGCTAATAATGAACATAGAGCCGTCAAACAAACAATTGGACTACCAAATCCTATGAGTAGAATGCGATAAAAATAGTAGCAACATCAGCGTCGTATCCTGAAGTGGCGTCTCGTGAATACCTCCGAAGGGAGTCATCTGCAAAATTTGACCTGAAAACAAGGGTTGGTTGTGACTCCATTGAAACAAGCGCACAATGGGAGAAACGTCGAGAGGAAACATCGTCGACCATCTAACTTTCACCTAGTAATGCGATCGTCATATTGCCAACGAGGAAGAAATATGCCAAGGTGTTTTCTCTATGTGCATTATTAGCTGAGGTAAAGGCCTGCTACAGGTTCTCAGATACAAGTTTGCATCAACGCCTCTAGCCGCTAAATGGGAAAGGATATGACAAAGTTTGTCCTTTAAAATTTGCATGACATTTAATGTCCTTTCGAACGACTCCAACAGTTATACCACTTTCGTTTGCAAATTTTGAAGTTGCCCTCCGTTGGAGGTATTAAGAGACGCCACTTCTCTCGCTACTATTTTATTGCATTCTACACATACAATTCGGTAATACATTTTTTGAAGGCTCTACGTGTGCAGTATTAGCTGCGATATAGGCCTGGTACGTTCTTATTGAATCATCCGGTATATATATATAAATATATATATATTTAAACTTTATATTAGAAGAAACACCAATTATGTATCTTAACTGTGAAGACGATGGTGACAAACTGAACAGCAGAATGTAACAATATATATAACATATTGATTGTGTAAAATACTTTCACCTACTTCAACTTTTCTGAGAATAAGCAAAATCAGATGTATTAAAATAATTTACCCATCTTTAGATAAACTGATTTTATATTTCATTTTGCTATAAGGAAAATTGTCCTGTCACATATTACAGTGATTGAGATACTTTCTTTAAAATTAAATCAAAGGAATATTTTAATATTGTTGAAAGTTATAGTTTAAACTGTCATTGATTTCCCGCGAAGAAAGAACTTGAGTTAAAATTTCTTTAAATTTCAATTACAGTTTGAAACTTCTACAATAGTTTGAAATTCAGTTTGAAAGCTACGGAAATGTTGATTGTAATTGCTGAGAGCGCAGTCTTCTGCACATTCAATATACGTAATTCTGTATGAACGCTACATCGTACCAAAGTAAAATAACATTCACATTACTTGGTACTGCCTGTTTTGTATCATATACCAATTGTAACGACTACACAGCGTAGCAAAGGAAAATGAAAAGGATCCTGTAGTACTGGGTTGCCAAGGCAAAGATTTGAAATTAATATATCTCTTTTTTCCAATAGTAATGTTAACAAACACGAATCAGAAAATATTTATCTTTTCAGGTGTATTAGCGATTAACCCAAAATACCTAAAATAATTGAAATTCCTGCTTTCCTATGCATCAAAATACTGCGCAGAATTACCCAACAACGAATGGAAGCCAGATTGAAAATAGCTATAGAACAACCATTTTGCATTCAGGTAAAAGCTGAACGAGGGAAGCAAAATTAAGACTACGGTTCTTCATAGAATAATACTTCACAACGAACTAATTATGATAGCATTTGCAGATATAGATAAAGTGTTTTGGCAAAGTAAGGTTGATTATCATGTTCAGATCTTCGAAGAATCTGAAGGACGATTACAGACAGATGAATAGTATACCAACTTTACAAGAAATAATCATCTGTTATAGGAAGAGATCCGAAGGAAGAAAGGGCAAGCAAAATAGTAAGGAAAGGATGCAGATTTCCATCTCAACTGTGTAATATCTAAATAGAATATTCTATGAATATCTTATTTGATAAAACGCGAAGAGTGTAGAAGAAATTGGACAGGTTTTATGAACAATAAATTTCGTGGTTGCCATGTCACTGAGAGTAGAGAAGGAAAAGGATTTGAAAGAAGCACTTTGAAAGTTGAACGGGCAACTGGAAACAAAAGAGTACTGAATGAAGATAAATAATAAAGAAAACCAAAGTAATAAATTTCAGAAGAGGAGGACAGAAAGGACCAAATCTATGCTATAGGGAGAGAAATTCGAAGACGAAAATTCGTTTCCCTATTTAGGAAGTCTAAATTCCCTTGATGGAGAAGACGAAAAGGCCCAAGTACCAGGAGAGCGTAAGCTGAACGAGACTGCAATTTAAACGGATTATCGCTAGCATTACGAAATATGTAGTTGGATATTCGCTGGATTTTACTAAATGCGCAAATTCTCATTTTAAAATAGGACTAATATTAAATAATGTACTGGCCAATTCAGACGAAAAAATAAATGGCACTAACATCATTTGTATTCATCTAAACTGAATGAATTGTGATTTTAATTCCACGTCAACGCAAAATAATCAAAAGTTGTTTCTAACACAGATAAAAACTTAATGGATGAAAATGGGTATAGCAAACTCGAGAAGATATCGGGGTTTTCCCAGACTGCATTCGTAAATGCGATTCCTTGGGTTGACTTATTGAACATTATGCTAAATATTTTGGAATTTTCATTTATTGAAGTGAAAGTAAACCAATTCTATTAATTTGCTTAAATTCTAGCCATTTCCATTACGAAAAATTTCTAATCAAAATCGCAGCTAAACACCTTCCTTGTCTGGACTCGTGGACGCAGCTTGGTCTTAAACTATGGCCAAGTTCAAGTCAAGGATTTATTTTTTAACAGTAGGGAAATGATGTATAACGAAAGCTTTTAGTTCCCATGATTGATTAAAAGTATTAAAAAATTAATGATGTAGAGAGAGTTATGCTTTATTCTAGTTATTGAATGATTATGATGCTGAAATTACGAAAATAATCAAAACTGGTTTCGTGCCTTATTATAAAAGAGTAGAGTTATCTTCTCCTAGGAAATTATATTCGTTTCCCTCTATTATGAGAAAGGTCTATAAGCCGTAAGAGTAAAATTTTGATGGAAAGTAGTGACAAGATTCAGTTCGAGTTGCTAAATAACGTAGTAATAGTCACTCGATGCGGAAATGCTTCTTTGAGCTGCTACGCCGACGTCATCTTCAAATCCAGTTGGTAATGTCCAAGAATACCCTTTTGGCACAAAACTGGAAAAGCTTTTGGTAGATCTGACTACATAATTGTAAACTGGGATAGAGCATCTATATGTGGGAATACTTCCAGTGTATGATCGCGATAAATGTTGAGTGTCTTTAGTACTTTGTATTTTAGTAGTGATATGACATGAGAGCGAGGAGATTTGTTATTGAACTGCAAAGCTTATACACAAGGCCGTATTGATTTTAATTTTTTCGCTGCAGATGCAACAGTGTTGCGTTTCCCATCCCTTTTTCAATAATGCAACGTGCTACTCAATTTGTTTGTATTTTGTTGACGACAGCTTCTGTTACATGTATAGATTTCGTCTGGCTTGGAGATAACATGTCGTACTCGCTCGCAGAAGACTCACTGTCACTAATTGATGGACTAGTTATCAGTTACAAATCCATTTCGTTTGTCGAATCTTCATATTCACTCTCTGTGTTAGTGTCTACATATAATGTGTCACTAACTGTTAGAGAAAGTCACAATCATATTTGCATAATATCATTGCAAGCATTGTATCTGCAAATGTCTTATCTTCTACCTTATTTTCATTCACAAGACTATATTTCTCCAATACTTCTTGATTTTAAATGTTGACTAAGTTTATCAGATTAACTTTTCGCATTAATTAGATTCTGCCCTCACCAAAATTGCTGCACTACTACCGTTTGTCATTCAAACAAAGACACCATATACCATACTGCATACTCATGTTGCAATTTCCTGTAGGAAAGCACTCTAAATTCCCCGTGCTATGTCTTAAAACCTTAAGCAATTGCCTAAAGTCTAGAGAACTAAGAAGTCTACTTTGCTAGTTTCTAATAATATGGAGTACAATTTGGGGAAATTTAACACATTCCCATAGAGCAGTAGTTCTCAAACTTTCCGAAAACGCGGACCCTCTGTTCATTCGGAAACTGATCTGCGCACCCCCTGTTCATTCAGAAAGTGATCTGCGGTCCCCTTCCAATGATATGAAATTCCACATGGTATTAAAAAATACACTAATTAGAATTACCACTGAGAAGATAAAGAAAAAAATATATTTAATTTATTCTAAAGATTCATGATTGTTTCCTAGTGAAGGAAATTTCAATTGGAAATACTTTCAAGATTGTTTTTTGTTGTTGTTGTTGTTGTTGTTTTCAAGGTAGCTGACTTGATAAAAAATATCTCAAATGTGCGGTCAGTAATGTGAGGAATGCAATTGTTTGTGTTTTTCCATAATTGCATTGAAATCTGGAATAAGTTTTGTCATCATCAATCTTAGGCCCGATTCCACGTTCAAACGATTTCGCTTTAAGGTCTTAATACTGCAAAGAACACAAAAGGACTGCTCACATAAATAAGTGTTAGGGAAAGTCATCAAGCATTGTAATGGCATTTTAGGCAACTCACAGCGCACACACAACCAAGAGCTACAAGTTCGTTTTCTTTGAAAACGCTTTTCCATTGTAAATTAGTTCCAATAGCTGTTCTCGTTCTATGTTAGAGAAATTCGTACCTTGTACGTCATGGATTTCTACACTACTGAAAGGATTTTCAATTAAATCATTTCCAGGTTGTGGAAAAGGAAAATATTCTCGAAAACTTGCAGCTAATGCTTTCAACTGTCCTACAAATGTTTTGCGCACTTCAGCAGAGAATTTTTACCTGAACGGTCAATGAAATTCTACAGTAATAACAATGAAGAATAGTTATTGTTTTGTACTTATACTTCCCAGAGATATTGTTTCTTAATCTTAAAAATACTTCTTGTATAGCAGCTGTGAGTTCCATTTTATTACAATACATTTCAATTTGTAGGCGTCGCGAACCCCTTGACTAAGTCCCGCGGAACCCCAGCACGTGATTTAAATAATAAATAAATCCTCGGACTTTAAGGAACACTTGCTATAATTTTGATATGAAAACTAGTCTTGCCCTTATTATAAGCAAAGTTTTATCGTTAAAGGTGGAAAGATGCAGATATGTAATTGTTTAATATTGAAGGAAAAAGCAAGAAAGAAGCTTGTTTAATGGATTTCAACTTGGAATTGAATCTTCTAATAATCTTTATTGCAATCTATTCTTAGCAGGCGTGTATGCATTCCCTTATCACTAATAGCACAACATATACAATGAAAGTAAATTCTAAGTTTCCAGGTGTATCTTCGTTTAAGAATAGGCTGTGAACTGATAATTTGAATTCCTTCATTGTTCAATGCGTCAGCGGTAAATCGATTTTATGTGGACAAAATGACAAGAAATACATTAAAGTATTTAAACTTAGTAATATGCACGGTAATATAGGTTATTAAATATGAGTATTGGAAAAGAACACAATATCAGTGCAGTGGTCGCGCTTTTCAGATTAAGTGTTTGGTCGCGCGGATCACTATTGCGATCTGTGATCCACAGCTTAATTTTATTCAAACGATTATATTTATAGTACTGTTATTATATGGCGGGTAGATAGTGTAAAACAAAGTATAACGCACATTTTAATAATACTTTGTTATTATTATTTAAAAAAAACAGTTATTTATAAGACATTTTGTAATTTTAACAAAACTCATTACAAACTTATAACAAAACACATTCATTTGATTCTCAATCAGGCAAGCAAACGCCCCAACAGTTATACGAGCATTTTTAGCATCACCCTGAGGGCTAGGTGCATGAACAGAAGGTAATATATTGATATACGTCACTCTAGAAGTACAAGGCAATTGAGGCTTCAAATACCAGCGGGTTGGCTTTCTTTCCTTACATTTTCCCCTATCTATGTAAAACTCACGTAAATAAAGATTAGGCAGTTGAGATTCTAGTGTAGGTCTTTCTTCTACTGGAATATCCTCTCTGCTACTTCTGCAGGTTGCGGAGGTTCTGCTACAGCTGCTGCTTCTTCGTTTTATTGAACTCCTTACTCTCGAATTCATAAGAAACTTCGTTATCAATTAAGAGGTCTTCCTGTACTTCGTCTGGGTCTTCTATACCAACAATGCTGTCACTGTCACTCTGTTTCATTTAACTTCTCACGTATCTGTTCACGACCTCGATCTGACATTTTAAACACTAAATATTGGGAATATATAGAAAAGAAACAAAGCTATTGGAAAAACCAAAATAGGTAAAGTTTTTAAAAAAATGTAGTCCGTGTTTGGCGCCGTGGATCACAATAGTGATCCAACTACAAGAACGAGTACCCGGTAAACGAACTTTTGGTAACAGGAAAGCTGTGACAGCACTTGCTGGTTCCACATGATGTAGGGGGAAGGTAGATAGCTGCTCAAGGGCAAGCGTTCTACCAATTCCTAGCGGCAACAAAAGATATACCCCTGGATCACAATAGTGATCCGCGCGACCACTGCAGTAATATTCTGCAAGAATGAGGGTCTTTTCGTAAGGTTTCAAGATCGGAGAAGAAACCTTAACATACCATAATGAACCATGCAAAATTAACTAAATAAATTTTTGGTTTGATTCAGTTTAACGTTCCACACTTATACCTGGTACGGTAAAGGATAATCGGACTTTATGATTCTAGTGAAATCCTAACTACTTTGGTCGTTCAACTAATATGCATCAGTTATTATCATTTTTCTAATATGTATCGGAACAATCCTCTTGGTATTTTCTGCTCGTCAGTAATATTAAACCTGTGTTTCATCGACCACCAGTCCATTCCATCGCGCTTCAAAATAGGTATCATTTCTATCATTCTGCTATTCCATTTTTCACTATAGGCATTTCACTTGAATTAACAATTTCTCTCACTAGGCTCAAGGCCTGATTAATATAGTGGCTATTGTATATCAAGTGACTACTACTGCATTAGTTACAACACTGCAACTGCTTGCACTACCGCGTTTTATAACACAAAAATCTAACTCTTACGAATTTTATATGTTAATGAAGGTGAGAGAGCTCTTAACTCTGAAGTGAAGAGATATATAAAATTTCGTTACGGAAACGGATTCAGGAGTAAATTCCAGTATTATTTGATACCCTATATGACCCCATTGCTATTTATCACATTTGACCGCGATTAAATATGGTGCCTTTGAAGATAGAGATTATTCACTGGATTATTCCCACATATAAATCCCCTATCCCGATTTACAATGATGAAGTCAGATCTACCAAAAGGTTTTCCAATATTTTGCCAAAAGGTTTCCTTGGATAGCCTACTGGATTTCAAGATGGCGTCGGTGTAGCAGCTCAAGGAATCATTTCCACATCGAGTGACTATTACTACGTTTCTTAGCAACTTGAACAGAATCTTCTTACCAACTTTCATGAAAATCCAACTGTCACGGTTTATGGACCTTCCTCCTTATTCGTAAGCTGTACACACTTAGCTCTCTTATTTTGAATGTATACGTTAATATTCCTGGAATACTTCGTTTAGAACTCTAAAACACAATGAAAATATTGACACAGTATTTCTACATTTTTTCTTCTCACAGATCAACTGTACACATACGATACTTAGCAATTCCGACGGGCTGGGCATATAGCCGTTTCACATAACATTTTCAGTAGTACATTTTCATCCACAACTACAACACATAAAAGTTTTAATTCTATTTATTAATACAGTATTAAATATGTTCTAGTCTTCTCTGCAATCTTAAATAATCTTTCCATAACAAAAGATATGACTTATTAATTAATTTTAAAAGACTTTAATTATAGTAACAAAAAATAATGAAATTACCTTGTCTTAATGCTACATGTCTAATGCAATCTTACTTCAAGATAAACTGCAAGTTTGGGATATTCCAATTATCTTACTGTAAGTTAAATTTTGCGAGGTGTTATTTTAGTTGAACTGTTATGTTTATAACAAATACTAGTGCCATATGACCATATAATTCCAATTATTACATGAAACCGAAATAACTTACTAACACTCTAAAAAGACAGAACATTGACACTCATGATAATATAGTTTGGGAATGAAAATGAAAAGAAGAAATTGTTGGCGAGTGAATAATATCTTTTGAAATAAAATTATTCCCATTTCCCGTTCAACACAGCTGTTCATGATCACTATTTTTGTGTTAATATGCATAAAGTTTCGTTAATGTATTGATTTCGGGATCAGAAAATTCAACGCATACTTCAGAATATTTTAGTAAGTATGTTCTCACTTAAAGAGGTATTATATATTACTAAATATGCCAAATATTAAAAGAGTCATATATATTTTGTCTGTTATTTTTCCATATTATCCGAATGATACATTAAGTTGATATAGAAATAAGTAACTGATCATAGAGGATAAGGTCCCACAATGCCATGCTTTGTAAGGTTTTCTTTTATTACCCCAAAGACATTCATTTCAGCTTTACGTTCATAAAACACTGATACTTCACAATGCATTTTATCAATGACAGTAATTCATTTTCGTTAAACGCTATTCAAGATAGCCAATATTTAAAAATTAAAAAGTGTAAGAATGTAATGAAAAGCAATGTGACCAATTAATGATCGACTGCAAGAAATGTACATATTTCAATCTGAAATTCTTAAAGTGAAAAAATATTTATTTAATGTTTACAAATTATGTACAAAAGAAATTCTCAATATTTATATTTATATCGTCCCGCGTCATGACTGTTAAGATACAGTATCCATTCTTTATTGTATGAATCGAAGGATATTTTGCATATTGATTTCTTCTTGTCCTTGCCGAAAAAAACAGAAGATAGTAGGAATAGTTCTGCACGATGTGAATAATCATAATAATCTTGCTACAGGGGTGTTCTAATAGCTTTTTCTGTTACTCGTGATGGTTAAAGTCGTTGAAAACATTCAAAAAGGCATGTATTTCTTCTTTAAAACATTAATAAATAATTCAATTCCTATTTCTAAGCACCTGATTACTACACATTTCATTGTCAATTATTTTTCTCAATCTTACCATTCCAATAGTGAATAGTATGACTTTTGAGACTAGTGTATACCAACAAATGTATAGTTTGGGTAACGAAATGCATTAATTTCTCACCTAACTGCCATAGTTTTGATGTCTTATTACTGTTACAGTTTTTATCGTCTCTTTGGCATTAACAGACAAAATACGTTAAAGAAAATAAATTTTTTTCCCAACAAATTTTCAATCTAAATTACCTTTGTCGAGCACTACCAAGACCTCCCAGATTTGTAGTCTCGGAGCGTCATATAATAACATATTTCTTTACATATTCGTGATACTATTAAAGCATTAAATTACGTACAGGAACACAAATGGAGTCTATAATGACAGAAAATTAACAACTTACTTCAATAAGTAGAGCTATGTTTTGATACACTAGGCAGGTGTGAACATTTCTTTCACACCTTTTTCCACATCAACAAAGAAAGTTGTGTTACAGACATGTTGCATAGTGATGAATATTACTAATTCTGGTATCGTAAGTTTATAGGCACGTATTGGCAATTAATGAAAGGGATATTAACCTCGCCAGTTATTGGAAAACATTCGGTGCTCTATTACTGTCATCAAATATGCGTGTATATTTAGCAACAGTTTAAAAAGATTTATTTTTTTTAATTATAAACAATCAAACAAGCATTCAGATTTCTTTTGTCGACACTACAAATGTACGCAAGTTCATGATGTTCGATTTAGATCCAACAAAGGAGATTTGGGCTAGTTACTATGACAAAATAATTTATGCGTAATTCCAATCCACATTAACTTTTCTTAACAGTGTTTCATTTCGTGCTCAGCCTGAATAACACGCAGATCATTCATTCGGAGAGAAAGATATTAATTTCCGTTTGCCCTTCCCAGAAAGTACATATTCCGGTGTCCAAATTCAAAAGACTCCAACTTCATGACAATAACTCAGCCTGCTTTCCGTATAAATCAGGGTCACATAATTACTATCATGTGGACAAAAAGAGAAGAATTTGTACGAAATTTACTGGTAACTTCCGGTGACCATACCACATATATTTGTATTCGGCCTAGATCCAGGCCGAAATGCGCCTTAGGCAGTCAATGAATTAACAATATCTTGCTGTACCTAAAGACGGTTAAGAAATGCGTATAGTTGTACACTGTTGGAACATCCATATATATTCAATAATTCCCACGTTTAGTACCGCATCAATAGAGTTTCTTTTGGGTAAGATTGTAGTTGTGTCATCTTTATGAAAATATCATCATTCCGGAGTACATCTAGTATCAAAATAACTAAACAAAATTCACATACATATCTTTAACCAGACAGAGAACTATTAGGTCCAATATAGTGGAGTTTCGAATAATATAATTTTATTCACTATGCATATTTCGTTTCATAGTTTTGTTATATTGGCAACTCATTATTTTTAATATCGACGAATTATCTATTAATTTGTATTGAGCATCCTATTATTTAATTTGACATCGTTCCAATTATCATGATTAAATCCCATCTTTGGTAAGGAAAGTTGAACTCCTTATGATAAACGACTGCACCTTTCCACTAAACCTGAATAGTATATAATTTTATTCGCAACAGTTTAAAAATGTGGTATGATAACATCTTCCTTCAGTACAGTAGATAGTTGTATATTTCTCTTCCAAACTTTATTTCGCTTGATTTGAAAACACGTAATCGTACAACTAAGCGAATTATAGAAAATATTTAGTACTTTTCATGTTTTATGAAAAAAATTTGTTTATGGTCTATTCAATATAAACTCATTCTTTATATTGCGTTACGAGTAATGCTAAGTAGTCGAGCTCGATTTCGGACATAGACCTTGGTGTGTACACCTAATGGACGAGGCATATAAAGTTAATACGTGTGTGTAATCTATGGGGATTTATGAAACACTGAAACAAACTACTAGACGTATTCCACGCATAAATAAAGCAGGAAGATATTATACAGAGTGATATAAATGTGTTATTTTGGTGCGCTCAAAAAGAGAATAACCGTCTAAAAGCATAAGGAGGGTTTAATAACTCTGGAGTTCCGTGCTACCTACACCAATGTCCTAAGTGAATGATAAGTGTTTAGAACCAACAGGGTGCATTGTGAAGGAGATTATGTCCTTGACCACAGTTAACAACAACAGCGAACAACTGCTACATTAAACAACAAGCAGAAAGTGATTCACGAAAACTAAAGGCAGCAATTGGAAACAAAGCTAATTTCAGGGTAAGATATCCAATATCTCGTTCAATAAAAATACCTCAATTCCAAACGGTAGCCTCTTTGTAGATTGGCATTAAATCGAATTCCATTACAAATGTAAGAGCATAACAGTAATAGGAGTAGAACACCATTAATATGCCACGTAGCATTAGAAAAGGTTACTGGCAGGTTACATCAAAGCAGCAGTGAAACTTCAATGAATCTCACAAAGGAACTATACTAATATGTCCAGCAAACGCTGTAGAAAATTATAGTTTACGAATTACACAACATGATTATATGTGGTAATATTTGCTCGAGTCAAAAAATACGGACAGCTAATAACCACATAGTGGAATCTACAGTGGTCGCATTGAACGTTGCGAGGTTGGCCAACGATGGCCTAACGTATCACATCAATGTGTGTCAGTAATCGCTTGTCTTATTCCAAGCGATGGTTCGAGTTTATATGTAGTGGACTCTTCAAGAAGTGTATCACATATAGAATCGACACACAACGGGAAAGAGTTTGTCGGCCTCTAAACTCCCAAATTATGGTTTCCAGTGAGCCATGTTTCGTGCTCAGCTCTTGTACCATTGGACATGATTACGTATAGAGTAAAAGCTGCGGGCATTCAATTTTACATATGATGTCATTATTTTTGTATAATGCCGTGTACTGTAGCCATACAGTGCTCATACACAATGGAACCTGTTCTGCTTCTGTCGTTTTGGGGGAAATCTTATCAATTTGATGACCTTCCATGATTCTGCCAATTTTACTACGTGAGTAACACTGAAAATTCGTGTTCACTTTGGGATACACGAAACGTAGACAGATTTCAACCTCTATCTTTCTTGCAGAACTGATTGGTGCAGTTTACCACAATTAAATATTGTCTAACATAACCATTACTTACAATGCTTATCGTTCAATTCCATATTGGGTCAGATATGCCGTAAGGGTAAAATAATTTAACCTGTCAGTCTGTAAGGTCATGTCACTCTTTTTCTCATATGTCTTACCTTCAAATTGATAATTGGTTCTAAAGTAAATCAAGTTTAAGTTTTGTAATATGGAATCAATAGTGGTGTACGATATCATTCCAAAATATCATTGTAAAAAATAAATACGAATCTTTTCCCATTACAGAACTATAATTCACATTGATTATAATGCATACACTTGTGAGTCAGTAATCGTTTTGAAACTTGAGAAGACAGTTTATTCCTTTTGAGATTTTAAAAGAGATGCAAAAACAGTTCCGCATTGAGTGGTATATAATTCCGATGTAGAATCAGCTACAAAATATAATGTTACTTTTGTGGTCGCCATTCCGCTCTGTGAATTATTGGTCTATCACAAATGCTAAAAGCAAGTGTCAAATTAAGGAATTTAAGATATCAGTAAAGGACATAAAAATAGCAGTACTTATATTGTCAAAACAGTGAATTTATTTTCAAGAAATGATAAAAGCTAGAATAGAATAAAAGCTTTTAAGCAACAGTCTTTCTCACTAGATTCAAAATTGAAGAATAATCAACATTTATTAGTAAAGCGACAACATAAACGTTTATACTAATGTATGCTAAATCCGTGTTCTAAACCAATTTCCTAGTTTAATAGTTGTAGGATCTATTAAGTAGTTCAGTGCATATCAAGTAAGTTAATAAATAAATAAATTAATTAATTAATATAATTATGTTTTACTAGAATGCTAATACATATTAAATTAAAATGTTATTATAGATATTAACAAAATCCTCTTTTCAGAACGAAATTTCTAAAACAAATAACTGGAAATTACAATTATTAAAATTTTTAAAAACCAGGTCAAAATTATTCCTTTCAATATAAGGTGTTTTGAGCTAGAATTTTCATAAATTCCCTTTGTTTCATCAGAATTCGTCATGTGTAATTCAGTTAACAATATGTGTCCCAATTTTGTTAATTGAGCAATGGATCATGTGATTACTGGCCACTTTAATAACCTATCAAGATACATTTTCAACGTTGCACTTACTTGAATAACGGCAGTTCGTATTTATTTTAGGAGGATGCGGTTACAACTGGAAGACGAGCACTTATTGATGTAAGTACATATGCAGCGGAATTCGGAAAATTTGGAGAGTTATTTAGTCAACCTTATAATATGTATTTGTCATGCTCTCTCTTGTTAACTTAGTTAAATTTATATAAAAAATAATATATGGTGTATGGGAAAGTTAACCAGCTATTACTAATATCAAAAAAATACGTTCAATATTTACATTACAGACGTTTGTGAATAAAACATTCAAGTATATTTTGATCACTTACAGAGCAATTTCTAATTGCAAAGTAGTTCTTAATGCATTATTTTTAAATAAACTAATCAGAACAAATATTTATGTATTGAACAAACTTCCAGATACAGCATAACTTTGCCATTTTACACAGGGACATGCTAACGAAAGAAAGAAAGAAAACAAGACAAAAATAACAACAACATAGAAAAAAGAGTGTAAAAGTAAAACTATTCATATATATCGCAGTATTATGTCATTACTGTGTACGTTTACATGGAACACATTTATATATTATTATACTCTTTAACATTTATACCTTTGTAGTAAGTAACATCAAAATAAACAGAATATATGTATACTTCAGTCGATAACTTTTATACCTAATAACCAGACAGTTTCTTTTTACTTTACTAAAACTACTAAAATCTTACATTCACTGTAGATTTCAGAGAAATGTAGTATATATTGCGAATGTATAAACTGTACTAGCAAATGAACTGAAGATTGACAAGAAAATTATTTTATTTTAGTAAGAATGGAAACAAAGGTATATATTTGTATAACATGTGAGGAAAGCAATATAATCTTGTAGGATGTTACCAATACTGGGTATTTTAATTTTAAGAAATTGAGTGATTTTCGGGAGTGGTTGCAACACCAATAACGCAAATTTAACCATATATCAAATACTGAGTAGTCGTAGAGTGTAATAACAATATGAATCAGACATACAATGTATAAAATGCAGACAAAAGTTTCAATATTATTGGATATCATGGTATCAGAATTACAGGTGATCGTAAATGTTACGATATGAGGAGGTAAATGTTTATGTAATTATCAACATAGTTAGGAATGTTTAAATATGAGAAAGCACCTTCCACCAATATATACAGGGTGAAAAGGAAAAAGCAGGCAAATCTATCCCTCTCTACACATTCACATTTAGAGATTACGTCCTAGTGAAACGGTCCTTCCTCGCACTGCGCTATGGGATTCCGAGAAATATTGAAGCCTAGACTAGTTCAATAACAATATTAGCCTTTTGATATATATATTAGTTATATAGATGGATAGATTGTTATAGATGGAGTCATAGATTCAAATTTCCTAGATCGATGGTCTGACAAGACCGGGAAATCAACAAAAGCCGTGTGGATAATGATCCTTTCCTCCGGATGACAAACATATAATTCAACTTGGCAAAGCTAAAACTCATAAACTGTAAGTAAATAGACGCTAGTACATCTTCATCTTAGACCTGAGTTAAGTATCTATATATAAATTTGTAGCATATTTAGACAAGTGAAATTACCTTTTAGAGAATGTATTAGGTTGCTAAAGAATGTATCTTATACTCAGGAATATTACGTTGACTATTATTTATTGCTTTGTTTAATTTCTGATGTACTACTTACTAGCCACTCTTTCAGTACTCTAAAGTAACTTAGGTTATCATAAAATATTTCACACAGCAGAAACTTAATTGAACAAATCTTTACTCGCCAGTATAGTGAGAGAATTATTGAAGCATAGTGACAAAATTATTACTTTATTGCTATAATATCACATTATTTAAGAATACATAACACTATAGAATGTGACGTGCAATAAAATTGCTAGCTTACATAATAGACTGTTTAAAAGATTATGCATTCTTTCTTAATTTGGATATATTTAAAAAGACAAAAAATTAAGTAAAGTACATTAATACTTTTTCAAACCAGTTACGAATAAACAAGAAAACATTTGTTTAAATTTGTAAACTGAGTTTGAAAAAAGAGAAATGATTTCAAGTGCAGTTGTTCTTAAATAGGAAAAATATTCAGCGACAGATGCTATACTGTTCCCAGTGTTTCACCTAGTTCTCATGAGGCGCATTGCTAAATGCAACATGTTATCCAGTTACAAACAACATTCTCTTCGGTTAGCCTGACCCATAAATAGCAGATGCTAGACAGGTGTGCGCGGATTCCTTAATCTTCCGAAAAGTCAGAAGCTCCGCCTTGAGCTAATTATCTAAAGGACACTTATACCGTGTTCCGTGAACGAAACACCCTTAAATGTGCACCGTCTCTGCAAAATGGTCGAAGAAAATTCGCGGAATCAGAGAAAACTCATTATATCCAATCAATTATTATATAATTGCCTAAATAATATTGAATGAAGGTCTTTTCGTCACTTACGTAGTTCCATTCAACGGCTCTACATTTCAAAACGCAGATCGTTCCTTGCTTCTCCTTTTATCTCACGCTGTACCTCAAGGTTATTTTTATCCCATTTCTTCAAACTTTGAGGCAGCAAACAATCCAGGCATACTTAGTACTTCCTCTACTTATAATTTTCAAAGACATAACGCTGATCTACACGAATTCCGTAAATTATATATTCAACAAGTCTACAGATATATCCCATAGACCGAAAATATTGTTAATTAGGTCATAGTTCGTCACTCAATTTCTTCTCTCCATTATAACAAAAGTAAATTTGTTGGTTCCATGGGAAATTCTTTTCCATATGTGAAGAAAAGGAACAGACATTTTGCCCGCGGGTAACACAAAATCTCCCGATCATTACTCCAAACTTCTATTGCAAAAGTATATTTCATTGAAAGTTCTACTTTAATCGTTCAAATATATTGTCATTTTACAATTTGATTGACCGAAGGGTTAGATAAAACAATTGCCATCTGTAATTCGTGTAAATATGTACATTATGCATTGTAAGGAATTTTCGTAAAATAATATGAATAGCGCAAATTATTTTTATATATTTTATTACAAAAAATCCAGATGTATATACATACCTGACAATATTTCAATAGCTTATTATTGTTGATTTGTCTGCTCCCTAATATTTTACGACTATATTGAATCCGCAGCAAATAAGGTATTTATTGTATTCAGACATGAAAATGATTAGAATGGCCTCCTCAAAAAAAAAAAACAAACAATTTAGGAATACACTAATTAACAGTAAAACATATAGTAGAAATACACTGTCATAATTAAAATTATAAATTTTCAGTGTGGAGACAAAACTCATTTTCAATCCGCACTATGATGATTAATGTCAGAATTATATATATATATATATATATATATATATATAGATATATATATATATATATATACTTTACAAGATTTAGAAACATGCCATTTGTTTATATGGCTCACGAGTGAATTTACATCATTGTTACCAGTGATATGAAATACCACAATCAAAATAAAATCAAGAATGTTAGTTGGGTAATCTAACGTTTGTGACAGATATAATATTTCTAGTAACAAATAATGTGACATAAATTCTTTATGGCCGTACAATTATAAAAAAAGAGTTTAAGAGGTTTCTACAACAAATAAGATATTTATGTTATCGTTTCATATATATGATATATACATTATTGAATTTTAGCTGAATGAGTATGAAAAGTGTTGCTAACAATCCAAATTTTCATTAATTTCAGGATTATAACGTAGGAAATCTTACCGTAAGTAGTTTCTTCTTAGAGCTCACACCTTGGTATTTTAATATATTAAATACTGACATCTGCTATTTTCCCACAAGGATTCCCGTAATATAACATATATTTAAAAACATATATAAAAATTCCTTTATCCTTCCATCGGTCGAGGGTGAGGGCAACGCTCACTTTTGCATTTCTGGAGCTGCCATTGGTCGTTGTATTGTCCTACGGACGTGTGGTTCCATCTAGCTGTTATTTGTAATAATACAAACGGAATTTAGGATATTGATGTTGGTTTATCCGTATACGCGACTGTTCCACGTGTTGAAAAGCCATGTAACAGTGATCATGAGAGTGGAAGTGAACTATCTGGAGATAAAGGCGATATAAATAAAGAACTCGTAGTTCCTCGTGAATAGTATTTGAGAAGAAACCAGATGACTATCGGAACGCTCAGCAACCACAACAACGATCGTGTAGGGGGCGCAGGGACATACTCATCCATCCACGAGGAGTAAAGGAAGCTACTATAAAAAACACAGTCTCTGTTCTAGACTTATGGAAACCTTCCTTCCATGATGCTCTAATCGAATAAATAACGAATAACGAATACAAGAGAAAGAGTGGTATTGTAGATAATGCCAATATATAATCTTCATAGTGTTTTCATGCTTACTATGAAATTTAATAAAGCAAAGGACAAAAACAGTATGACAGATCGAAATGAAAGAAGAAAATAAATTGTCGTTCCAAAATGTGTCGTTGTCTCCAGATGAGCGCCGCGCTCACCACTGGACCGATGACGTGACCGAAATAGGCTCGACCGATGAAAAGTTAAAAACATCAAATTTAAAACTTATAAAGGAAATAGGGAAACATTGTTTTTGGTCTAATTCATTTGGATTTTCCATCATGTTATGGGATTGAAATGAAACGAAATACAAAACATACAAACATATTACTTCTATACACGAGATATATTATGTTTTGCGAAAGTTTTTCGAACTGAATCAAGCTTTTTGATTCAAATAATATAATTATTGTAGATATATTGGTTTTCCCATATTATTAGTTCTAAATTTATACATAATTCAATATTTCATATGAATTTTACTATTTTGTTTTCTCTGAATAATGAAAGCCGTTATAACTAGACATTCGAAAGTTTTCGAAATTCTCTTCAGCAGACGATTCCTCATTTTTAATTTTCTGTAATTCTTAATAACTTATCTAACCTGATGTAACCGAACTATTCTGTTAATACGTGTTCATACATATAGTAATAATTGTACAAGAATGTCAACATTTCAATTTAACTTGCATCTTCCTCAATCCTCACACGTGCGTACCTTGAACATTTTCTGCATTTTCGACCGCTATCTTTCTTCTTTGGATACTATATAACGTCCCAGAACCCGGCAAATGGGAGAAGGGAGGGATAAGCGAGTGTGAATAAGTTGAGAAACAGAGATTTCATCTTTCACGCCAATTTGAAGTAGAAGCAAACTCATAAACACATCCAGTTAACGCTTATAAGCCGAGATACAAGGTACAAATTGAATATCACAAACGAGCTAACATTCTTCTTCTTTTTCCTTCCCAAACCAAGACCTTTGACTTACTTTTTTTAAAAATATTAGTTATTTTTTATTGCAATCTCATGCCCTAAAGACTGTAGAGCTCGTCGTCATCCCAGATACTTTTCTATTCTACTAGTGAGCTATATATCCCAGGTTAATGATTATCGCATATTTCGCCAAAACAATTACCAAAATATTCCAACTGAATGCAAATGCGTTAGAATATATACTAATTTTTGGTTTCAAAACGGGCTTATTCCATATTATTCTGGTGCTATTTGTTATGGGTATAACTAGGTCTTAATTCTTAAATAAATTCACATTTTGAATTTACCTAATTCATGTATCGAAAAAAATATAATTGTATTATCATGTAAAGTAAATTGTGTGTTCATACATATTGCATGTTTACTTATTGAAACAAATAAAAATATATTGTTCTGTTTTTGAAATTTGCATCACACTAAATGATATATGCTAGAATTATAAATTTTATTTGTTATAATAGGTGCCTGACAAGACATAAATGATTACAATTACAGAACTGAACATCAATTTTGACATAGAAAAATTAGAATCGTGTATATCCTGAGCTACGTATTCCAGAGGTGTATTTTACCATGTGGTTTATATACGGGCCAACAAGGCAAAAACATTTTCTGGTGGGGGACCGTGACGAAGAAATTTGCTCGCTATCATAACCACATATGCTCCATGGATCACATGTTATGTCACCATTCAGGCCATTTAAGTAAACGCTCTAGGATGAAATCTTACACGTTTGTCGCTAAATATAATTCTGTATTCTCTAATGGAAATGTGACGTCTGGCATTGTCTTTAGGTTGGGCATAGCTTTGAACTCTAGATCCTACACATTATAAAGGTTGCTGTTACAATTATTCTGGATATTCATTGCTACTTTTGAAAGTCAAAGATGATTTGGTTAATGTCAGTAGTTTCAGAATTAAATTGAACTTATCGTGAACTACCCTAAATTGTATTGCACCATAAATAACACTAATATGTTAACTCCTGTGATTAACACGTCAGTACACGTCCCCCAATTGTAACATGAGGACAAGCCATGACGGCTTTTCGCTCACGCATGTTTTGATAGTTAATTTGAGTATTTTTACATTTTTATTGAGAGTGAAAAATTTATTCTATGAAATTTTGGCTTCTTAGCTTATTATGGACACTTTCAGTACCTAAAAAGGATTAACCTAAAGATTTTGAGAAAGTTTTTGTTGTTTTCACAGTTTTTGAATTTTCTATTACTACACGAGAACACGCCACGTTAGCATATTGCTGCACTCTTGGATTTACAAAGTAACGCCAGAATACGCGCTGTGAGCAAAATGCCGCATTTGCTATTTGGGCTATAGAAAATTTTCTCCGTCATATTGACACACGTTTTATTATTACAAATACAAAAAAATGTACAAAAAAGCATCATTAATGTATTAGAACAGTGATGTTATGAAACTAGTCCAGTGAAATTTAGAACGTATATTTACATGTCACCGTCTCCGTCCTTATCGTTTACAGCTGGTCCTTGGCCACGCTCGGTGCAGTTTGTATATGATGGTCCTATGTTTCTTGCATTTCGGAGTGTTGAGTTGATGCATAAGACTATAGTTTTCCTGTTTTTTCTACGAGGGCAGATACCGCAAACTCTATTGTGACCTCGCTGATCAGGTGCTGCTTGAGGTTCTTGTCTAGCTGGCTGAAGTTGGAATATTTCAACTAGCCGGTCCTTTATTGACCTTGCGATTGGATAGTTTGCAGCTATTCTTCTTTGCGCATGATCCATAATAAGCTGTCGACCAAGTGATTTCAAGAAGTCTTTTATTGCAGGCTTGTTGAATTCATTATCTCCCATATTGTTGGCTTTCCAAATAACAAACGAATTTATTCCACCAACATGCAATTCAAAGAAAAACATTGTTAGTGGCCAGCGATTTGATACACTCGATACGCTATACTCTTTTTGCATGACGTCACTGACATCTATACCACATTTGTTTTTCTGGTAGAAGGTAATTGATGGTTTGCATGCATCACCTGTACTTTCACCAATCTCATCGTCCCCATGTCATGTGGAAAGTAATACAATATACTTGTTCTTTGCAGCTTTGTACGATACTAGTGACACCTGTTGTTCTACTCTTCAAACAATACGTTTAAAGAATGAGCAAACGGCTTTTAAAATACACCACTTAACACTAGAACATGCCCGTTAGCAGCCTGCTCACAACAGTCTTTACGTGGTTACACGTGCTGTTAGCAATTTGCTCACGGTGACCATTACACACACTTCCACTCCAGAACCATGTACGTGACTGGCAAAACCGGTCAGGGTCAGATAGAGGTGGGGTGGGTAGGGGATAACTCGGCCCCTCCGCTTCTATTGTCTTAGAATAAGGAAAGTATAGGTGTTTTTGAAAAACTGCGGCAATTTGCCGCGGGTGCGTGTAACGACGAGTTAACCAGAACTCTTTATTTTTTTATTAAATCACACCTTCGATCTTAAATCTTCCGACAATATTCTCTCTAATTCTTCCCCAATCTATATGTTTATATCTTCAATCTAATAATTGTCCTTACGACGTATATTCAAAATCCTTAATTCACGTTGCTTACCTTAGTAACCACTTAAACTACAGTACAACACATGCTACAAAACTTACGCTATACAACATGTGTATTCTAGCGTGACACTTCCTGCCATCATTCATGTTGTCACTAATGGCACCCTACACAATCACACTGGGTGTTTGTCCGGTATAGCGCTCAACAATACAAGTGAGAGATGCGATTCAGCACTTTAGTGTCATACGCTTTTGCGACCATCATTGTGGGGCATGTTAACACGGACTTGTCAGAAAGGCTCTACATTTGCCATTCAGCAAGCCAATTACGGTGTCTGTTTGTCCACAGCAGTATGATATATTTGTGGTTTCTTGTGATTAAAATCCCTGGCAAATATACGTGAGACGCCAATGTAACCTTCAGCAAACCACGTCAAATAGTCGACGCAGCATAGCAACAGCCGAAAATGTTCCAGGGTTTAGCCAACAATCTGGATACCACTGTCTTGTTAGTTAATGCAACCTGGACGAGGTATTTGTTATCGTGGGCTTTCGTCACACTACGTGACCAAATAGTATTGCACGAGACTCTAGTGTTTACTGTTTCCACACACGCATTACTGTAGTCGTAATTGACCTTTACGAGCAGCAATTTAGCGATAACGTACAGCAAATTGCCCCTGACCGATCATTCTTTCCAGTTCGAATTCCCTACATCGCAAACATTGCATCCTTTTATGTCGACTAACAATATTGAGAACGTCGTATGTTTATATAGCGCTATCTACTAGTTCCACATGTGCGTTGTAGCACAGGACCATTAATATCAAAAATGAGATGGCGATGCCGACCGTAAGCGGATGTCATCTGGATAACATTTTAATCCCTTTTTCCTAAATCATAATTATATATATTCACAGGCCTTCGATTGACTCGGCTGAAAGTATTACTTTGCAGGTGTTGAAGTGGATATAAACGGAAATGTATTTACGAGGTCATTTTATTAGTTACCATGCTTAAACTTCTTAGCAGGGAAGATTCTTCTTTTAAATACCGAGATTCATCTTTTATATACGTACTATAAATACTTTTGTAAGTATATAGGGGAAATATCTTACAATAATTCTTGTTTTACTTATAAAGTCTTTCTATGAAAAGTGAAAGAGTAATTTTGTTAGACTTTTCATATGTTCCTTTCTATATAATGTTATAATTTTTATTTTTGAGCACGTGATAATTGTATAGTTAATGTTTAATTATATTTTATTGGAGCTATATCGTAAAATTGATTATATGTTCCGAATTTTAAATTAATAGTATAATTTTGTTGTATGGAAATTACGTTGAAATACTTTGTTTCGTTCTAAATTAAAATAGAACTAATACATTGATGAACGATAATTAAGAATAAAAGATTATACTGAAATTATACTAAATGCTATACTATATAATATTAAGTAAATACTACGTAGTTTTAATTCTTAGTATTTTAAGGAGCTGAAATATACTTCCACCTAAGGATGTTCTCGGATATATACGGACAAATTTGCAAATCTAAAAGAGAGCATTATGATAAAATGTGATTTTGTTTCATTATTTTAACTACATAATGTGCGTTTAACAAATATTCTATATCTACAAGAAAAATAACACTTTTATATCTCTATATGTTTAGGAAAACGAAAAGGAATATCTGGTTAAATGTTTTGGTCCTAATGGTCCGGTAAGTGTTATTTTTTGCGCTACTGCAATATTTAATCACTAAACAATCTATGATATTTGATGAATTTAAAAAACTTAATGAATATTTTAATTTTTACTGTCTACTTTTGTTATTTTGTTAGAATATTTCAACAGACACCTTTACTACTTAAAAAAATAACATTAGGAAACTTTTTATACATATATACGAGTGCTATCAAGAAAGTAGATTACGTTTTCGTCTGTGTCCGCTAGGGGCGGGGCTAGCGCGGCCATCTTGGAGTCAGAGCGTTGCGCAGCTCAGTCGGCATCTAGCCGTGCTAGTGAGAGGTTCGTGCTGTGCTCCGTTAAGATACTGTGACGGTTTGAAATGTCTGCGTTAATTGAAAATCCCGCGAGCTTCGAGGTGCGTGCAGTAATAAGGTTTCTGACAGCAAAAAACTGTAAACCGATAGAAATCTATCGGCAGCTGTGTGAAGTGTATGGGGACAACATTATCACTGAAGGTGGAGTGCGACAGTGGGTCATAAGATTTAAAAATGGCCGAACCAATGTTCACGACGAAGATCGAAGTGGGAGACCCAGCAAAGTGACTGCCGAACTTGTTGAAAAAGTCGATGTTAAAGTCCGTGAAAATCGAAAGTTCACAATAACGGAACTTTCTTTGAGTTTTCCACAAATTTCGCGAAGTTTGTTGCACGAAATCATCAGCGAAAAGCTTGGTTACCACAAGTTTTGTGCAAGATGGATTCCAAAAATCTTGACAGAGGACCACAAAAATCAGCGAATGGCTGCAGCGTTGCACTTTTTGGACGCCTACAATAAGGATGGTGACTCTTTACTCGATCGCATCGTTACTGGTGACGAAACATGGGTGAAACACGTGAACTGTGAAACGAAATTGCAATCAATGCAGTGGGGGCACACAGGTTCTCCCCAAAAACCCAAGAAATGCATGCAAACAATGTCGGCAAGGAAGATGATGGCGACTGTTTTTTGGGACAGAAAAGGTGTGATTTTGGTGGACTTCCTGGAAAGAGGCACTACAATAAACGCTCAAAGGTATTGCCAAACTCTGCAAAACCTCAGAAGAGCAATTCAAAACAAGCGCAGAGGAATGTTGAGCTCTAAGATCTTGTTGATTCACGACAACGCCCGGCCCCACACGGCAAATGTCACGCGTGAAGTTCTTAAACCTTTTCAGTGGGAGTTGTTTCCTCATCCGCCGTACAGTCCCGACCTGGCACCGAGCGACTTCCACCTATTCCCAGCAATGAAGAAGTGACTGGCTATGCAGCGTTTTGATGACGACGAACAGCTGCAAGAAGAGGTAACGAAGTGGTTGAAGTTGCAGGCGGCCGAATTTTTCGGCGAAGGAATTTCCAAGCTCGTACATCGCTACGATAAATGCCTTAATTTGAATGGTGACTATGTCGAAAAGTAGTATTTGTGTGTGGCTGTCATCTGTATATAATAAAATTTGTTTCCTATACTTTGTTGATTTTTTATTCCAAAACGTAATCTACTTTCTGGATAGCCCTCGTATATTAAATAACTACCCAATAAATGATAATTTGTGTAATAGATATGTCATCAGTCACATTAACTTTTAGTAACAAAAATGCAAATTTTTACTTTTTTTGTATTCACTTTTTTTTTGAATGTGATGGCAATCGTATACAAAATAAGAAGCGAAAAAAACATTGAAAATTTCGTAAGATATTTTTCGGAAACATTGTTAAAATAAAAAAAACACATGTGTTATTTTTTAAATTTAAAGCACATCCTTTTAAATTGAAAGCACGTCTCTAATGACTATATGGGACAATATATTTCTTCACATTTATAATAGTATGTATGTAAAGAACAAATTGAATGTTTTAAAATTTTACTCAGAAGAACTGCGTAATGGTAACTAAATACTCTAGAATCCAATACATTACGTTGTTGCTGTACAAATATCTAAAATATAGTGGCCATTGAAAATATTATAACACTATCTGATATGTATGTATTGTACATGTTCAAATGTCTAGCAGAAAATTTGATGGTATCCTAGTTATAATAGTAAATTAAGCTCCCAAAAAACAAATGCCACTGTTATATAATAGCTGATCGAGTCCTTGTTCTGCTGAAGTCAAAAACCACTTTATCTTTCTCGGAAAGCAAAATAATACGTGCATAATTTGTGTTGTTTATTTGATAACAATTACTTTTTAATTTGTAATGAACATTGGAAGTCAGCTTGAAAGATATAGTAATGCAGTAAACTTTACGTATATTACAGGAAAACTTTGTAGCAGAAGTTAAAACCAAAAACATTGCAGAATTTTTGGTACGTATTGTCTACTTCATATCTGTCAATATTTGTACCAATGTAATTGTGCATAGTGCACAATCTATTGAGCATTTATTTTCCTAATGTTGGTGTCGATAGCGATATTTATACGTTTAGCTTCTGGCTGTATTTAGAGAATATTCTAAAATAAAATTTTATTAAGCATTTGTCACTGGAAAGACGTATTTTATATTGATAAATTTCAGGCATATAATCTCGTTCTATTCTCGTAAAGATCGCTATTTAGTTTGCGCTGCAGCAGTATTCTCCATAGATTCTTATTAAAGTGTGTGGACTTCCTTAATAAACATTATATCATGGACTGTATCAACAGCATTATGTATAAGTCTTACATCGAACCATAACGAGTTAATGAGCTACAGAAAAAAACAAGATAATTAAGCATATCAAAATGAGAGTAAAGGGACTATATGAACCAGTGTATAAAAGTGATAGTAACAAGCTAAGGAGCTTTTCAGAAGCGTCAGCATTATAAGTTTAAACACACACTTCTTTCAAATCGGAGAAATGGCACATTCCAAGTTAGAGGAAATTCAGAATTATGGCAGCTTTAATAAGTAATTCGTAAAACACAAACGCATACGTGCAATGGCTGTATAAAAGACACCACGTGGAAATTTATTGTGGTTTAAGATACAATTCCCAGACAATATTCAAACAGGATTCTCAAATATGTTCTCATTCCAAGCTTGTGCATAGTAAATAATACATACGAATGAAAAGCAATGAAAGCAAAATGATAAAGCTGAAATTTTGAAGCATCGGTAATACCAAACGTGACAATTCCCTGTGTTCAGAAAAACACGTGATGAAAGTTTGTCACGTTTATATCATAAAATCGGAAAAATATTCCACAATAAAATATATTGCAGCGTTCATTATTTGGAACATAAAAAACTTTGAAAATTACGGGCTATAGCCGTTGGACGTCTTGCCTAAGTATTAATTGTCCAGTGTTTCAATGTTTACCTGCTGTCTACTTGGGTCCACACTGAAATCTCAGCATGTCGGGAGATTATATATTGTCATTATCTAAAGCATTATAGTATCACTTCGATTTTTTTTTAACATATAATGAATATGGATATTTTAATTGGGCATTTGCACCTCAGATCAATATGAATATTCTATCTTACTTGTATGTTTGATGAATCACCTCTTTAAGAAAATTAGAAGTAGCTACCAGAGAATAGAGCTGAAAAGTTTTCCCGTTTACGGTGTGTTGCAGCGGTTATCAATATTCTTGCAGTTAAGGCGTCCACCAACCTCAAAAATCTGAACGCGTCTCATCTTTCAACCAATTAAATGCGTCATCAACATAAATACAGGGATACATGTGTACCTCAAGTAAAGACTGTCACTGCGATGGTCTTTGTTTTCTTATTAATCACTAACGGAAATATCACATTAAAACAGACGTTTTAAAGAGACGATAGGAAATAACAGAGCTCATCTTTTTCTTGCAATTCATTATTCTTTGTATAAATTTGGATTCAATCACCATCATGATTGAAAATCTGATTTCTCAGAGATAAATAGTTGCAAAAGGAAGGAGCAACCGTAAGGTTCTCTTGCCTAATTCTGGAACCTCATTCTTCAATGAGCTCTAAAATTCTAACAAATATTCATACAACTTTGGCTTCAATGTGCTGTCTGAAGAAAGATTAATAAGCTCATTCTCTTCCCTTGTGGTCAAATTTGGTAGATTCTATGCGTTAAATGATATCATGACTCAGTTGTGTTAAGGTTTCATCAAACAGTAATTATATTTCTTCATTTAGCTGGTCCCTTGTTCCTTCTAATAGCTTGCTTAGAGTAGGAAAGCAATCAGTAATTTCCCCATATGAAATCCTTCTCTTGCAAAGCAGCAACTTCCTTTCTGAAGCCTGAAAACTGAGAAATGCTTCTATCATTTCTTTGTAAGGGCACATTAATACATCTACTTCTCAAAAATATCACAATTGATTGCCAGCTTCTGAATAGAGGCAGACTTGATGGAATGTTCAGCAATGGGATGATATTCATAAAAAAGATACGAGTACAGTATGTGTTTAAGGTCAATAATAGGGCAAATTAAGTTACCATATTATAACCAACATGAGTTGCAATATTACAGGAAAGAAATAAGTTCATCTCGCATATTAGGACACAATTCTAAAACAAATATGGCTATTTTGGGGCGAATTTTGATCTAGTTCATTGAGTACTGATATCCTTGAAAGCAAAGGATTCCTTGTGTATACTGCAGTGAGAGCAGAGTGCATTAGGGACTGTCTTACGAATGAAAGTCTTAAGCATGTAATGCTTAATAACCTAAAATAAAGCGGTTAACACCTCTACATATTCCTATACATTTCCCCTGTGCAGTTTGTGTTCTGATATGACCATGTCCACAGTTTCAAAACAATTCATTTTCTATATTTCCAACTGCGATTTTCTCACAAAACAAAAGATCATCCAAGAATTAATGATTATCGTGTATCAGTTTCACATAGCAAATGAACGTCGCTTCATTATTGGTATCAGTTACATCACCGAAGTGAATCGCGAATCCCTTCCGCCTTAGTTCCCGGATTAATTGTTCATTTATATCATCGGCAATGCTGTTATTCGACAGCAAATTTGCCAATCATAATCGAGACTACATCAATTGTCTGCCGTATAATCAGTTCCTCAGTTATAGTGTGATATTTCGCTCATTCTGATACACGATATGCTACTTGGTACGATCCTAGAAGAGCTTTCCCGTCAAAGGTATTTGCAGATAAACTGCATTTTTTTCACTTCAGTTGCTTTCCGGGAAAAGTAAATTCTTACCTTGTAAATTAGTGTTCATATTTTCTAAATGCAACTTAAACTTATTGAGAACCATGCTATTTGAAGCCAAAGCTTTCTGACAAATTACATGCTGAGGCCTTTCTTCATTACTATCAGTATTATTGATGAAACGGAAGTTCAAATAACTTTCATTATATCATATACTTCTGTTTTTGTTGTTCTATTCCAATATTTTCTAAATTATTAAATTCATGTTACTTTGCCGTCTTTCTTATAAACGTATCTATAACAAATCTGTCTACAAGAAGCGATCTATTTTATTGTAATTAAGACAAAACCATTGCACATAAAATACTTCCAGCTACTTTCTTTCTGTTTACTGTCAAAACAAATGTTTCCTTGTATTTTCTTCTAAGAGTTGCCAAATACAAAAAATAAAAAGAAAACTACTGGCAACGAAATAAGGAAAACAACGAGTTGAACTGAAACATCATTAAAAATTCGACCGATTTAAATAAAACAAATAAAACTGTTCCTTAATGGTGGTCCCTAAAACTGGTTCCTAGAAAATATTCAAACTCAAGAATCGTCATAAGATTAATAATAGAATATCTCGCAAACAAGAAGTCATGCAAAATTCCAACATCATTGGAGAAGACACATCATTCCTCAGAGATAAAGTTGAAGATCGTAACTGGAAACCGAATAAGCCATATATACGTTCCAGCCAAAGTTGAAAGGACCATCTCTGATCGTGCGTGGAACAGAGGTGATAAAATTTAGTCCACTATGTGCTACTAAAGAAGAAGATGCAGACTTACGTATGCGTGTTGCATCATCAATATGTTCCTTTGTAGAATCTTCTTTTCCGAAAGTTCTCACGCCTAAGCTGACAACATTCCCTGCCTCAGTTTGAAAACTTCTGGTGTATGGTGATTAGGTACATCTGAGATAGAAGAATAGGAGAATAATTGAAAGACATACAATTGTTTTACAAAATTCTTGCAAGTACTTGGGTTTTTGAGTAGATGCATCGAAGTTGACCAAGATTATAATACATCAAATTGCGGATCCGCCAAACATATCAAATAACAATTTAGTCAAATACAACTTTTAATTATATACTATCATTATTAACAGACAAAAATCACATCCAAAAAAAAAAATAAACGTCCAGACAAAGCAGGGACTTGTAATACTATTCAGTTCAAAATATTTTGTCGTTTTGAATTATATCGAGGCATTTTGTGGCATACAAAGCGACAACTATGTTTATTGCACTTTATAGTTGTACGAAGCAGGATTCCGTAATCTGAAGGTAAGACGCAGATTAAAATATGACACAACAATTGTGAGAAGAATATTCGGACCCCACTATTTTTATTCTTATCAAGGCTAATAAGCTTGGGTGTTCAGTTCATGTTTACAAAATTTAGTTAAGTAGGAACACTTCTTAGTTTTTAACTGGAAATCCAATTGGCAGACGCTCATTAGGAACAAGTAAGCTGAGATGGAGCGAAAATATTAAGATGGATCCCGCAAAAACGGAAATACAAAATTTGAACTGGATCAAATTTCGTAAGTAAAAAATGTTGAGCATTTGCGAACGATGCATTGAACCTGTGGATTTTGTAGGCCATAGAGTTAGTTATTTAGTTAATAAAAGTAAAACAGATAACTATATTAAGGGAGAAGCAGAGTGTGAATATAAGATTACATAACCTCATTAAAAAAAAACGAAGTGAAAAGTATTTCTCCCTTCATTTTAACGGTGAAATAAAAATGAAGATATAGATGATTCACAGTTGCAATGGAACTTGAAAATATCCAATGGTATGCATGTATCATTTTTGGAATATTGCAGCATATTATCGCAAACTAAATATTTGCGATACTGTACGTCATATAAGTTCGGTTACTGTATAAATGATATATAAAATGAGGATATCGAGTTACTACAAAAAGTAAATAAACAAGAAAACAATACAAATTACTAAGTAATTTAATCGTAAGTGTATTTTAGACTAATAGTAGTAATGTTAACAGAGCATGAGTTAGAATTTAACACTGAAATTCAAAATCAAACCCTTATGGCTAATGAATAATATATACTATGATATAAAAATAGTACTCAAATCCAAGAGAAAAACCAAATAATGTATATTGTACGGAGCTGAATAAATATAATTTTACAATATGAAAGTTGTTTAAGAACGTGGATATTTCAGTACGAAGGTGGCAAACGAGAAACACAGTAACATCGTTTATTGTGCCATTGTTTTACGGGAGATGTTCTGAAAGACGCAAAGACAGTGCATGGAAACACAATAAAGCAAATTGACGTAACAGGAAAATGAATAAATGTTGAACTATATTTGATTATTTCTATTAAGAAAAGAATACTAACAGGATAACCCTTTGTTTAGCTTTACCAGCTCTTAATGATAAAAAAAGCTTTTATTTCAACTCGAAACTTATCATAGGTTAATTGATTCTGTGTTTAATAGCTTCCGTGAGTACAAAGGGTGTATGTCACGGAAGCATAGTTCTGAATTTGGAATCTAAAAGAACTTATTTTCAACGATCATTTTAAGGTAATTCAGTGAGATAACTGTCCATGGCCTATCACTGTCGCAATACGTGACTTATTAACGTAATAAGGAACTTTTTGAAATGAGGAACTTTAGGGAAGGAAAAATAATTCTCCATAATATCTCGTTATCGAGATACGATTATCAGGATTGAGCTCGAAAAACTATCTCTTATACTAAGGAGTGTGATCTTAAGTTTAAGAATAGTATGTAAAAGTGTCCCGTTTAACTAAAATCTAAACCCTACTAACAACGTTGGAATTACGTTTAACGAAAGTGATAATCCTACACAAATCGAATGCACAATTCTATATTCATAACAAAAGGTCTAATAATAAATTGAGAAAAGAAAAACTGATATTATACTATTTCATTTTAGGAATATGTCAGATATCTCCTCAATCAGTGTGGTGATCTTGTAAGTATCGCTTGAAATCCTAATACTGGGGTTTTCCAATAGCATGACAATGTTAAATAATATAAATAATGGAAAATGAATAGACTGATTTATATATAGTTAGATATAATTTTATATAGTTAGATATAATAGATATACATAGTTTTAACTATATATATTTGATTAGAAATAGGGCAACAATTTTTACCACTAAGGATTACCTGATATATAATGGATTACTGTGAGATACTTCTCGTTTAAGGCATAAGCTAAATTTTAATTTACAACTCATAGGTGATTATAACATGCATGTTGCTTTATGCTATAACATGCATGTCGCTTTAGCTCATTGCTAAAATATTCATAAATATTTTCTAAATTATAAAACCGTCGCACTTAATTATTTATAATTGGAAAGAAATACGAAAAAATATATTTTAGAATTAATATCTACATTCTGTTTTCTAGGTGCCATCTGGACGCAGAGGCGTGCTTCAAGGACCTGTAAGTAAAAATAATAGTCTTCTTACATATAAATTATTTAATTCTAAAATACATTTTATAGATTTGGCGAGTCATGTCAATTCCATAGTAAGGCAAAATTCAAATATTCAGTGTATGGTTGAATAACAACAGTTATCCACATAATTACTTTAACCAGGAATAAATTAATATATGAATATATATTTAAATCTATTTCGCCATATGTACATTTTCATAGTGTCTTATTAAGAGTTTGACTAATGCATGGAGCTAACGTTGTACTTAGAAATGAAATGTTACTGTTAACAACGATTAATGTCATAAAACTACCATGAAGATTGCACAGAGATGAATAACTGCATTGACATAAATCAAGGAGAAATTGAATAAATCTTCCCTACCTTGAGTTATCTTAAGATGTGTGGACAACTCTGCTGAAAAACCTTTAGTAGGATTTTCAAACATAAATAGTTGCATACGTGTATATCGTATTTCGAAATATGGAAGTTTCCATAAGGCGTTTATCAAACTCTTAATGTGACGCCAAAGTGGCCATTGTGAAAACTAAAATCAAGATACACTTCGCATTATTTGACATACGAAAATGTAAATATGTAATTAATAACTGTATTTTGTTTTAAAAGGATTGGAACTTTAATACTTTAAAACTTATTAATCTATATGTGTGACTAGTAATACGTATTACATAAGGCGTCGATGTTTCTTTATACCACTAACAACTTATTATGCGATTGAGTCTCGCAGTTGAAAAATATAATCTTGTCAATATCTTGGTTTGGAAAGTAAATAGTTTCGAATTTTCATGTTGATTCATTTTCATATCAAACTATCGATACTTTTAACTTATTTTCTTATAAGAAAGAATAAATCGATCAAAGAGAAATAACTGTTCCTACATGGAAAGAAAAAATATTGTATAGTGATTTATTTATTGTTTTAGCACGATTTCAAGTCATATTATAGAAAGTCAATAAAAAGAAAACTAAAGAATATAATGAATGTAAGAAACAATAAATATGTATGCTAATCCCGATATTAACCAGTAAGTATCCAGCCGCTATGCCACAACCAATTTGAAGACCGATGGTAAATACATTATATTTATATATATATATATATATCGGGTGTTGCAAAATAAGTGTTACAACTCTTGGGAGTTGACTCCTGCCACTGAGACAAGAAAAAATGTTATCTTGAACTTTCAGTTTTCGGGCATAGTTTCGGATCTACAAGCTGCCGAAAGCGTGAGAAAATGACTTTCGGACGCCAATAGTTCGGAAACAATCCAACGTAAAGAGGGCGGGTAAAAATTTCACTGAAGAAGTCATACCTGATGTATTGAATTTTGAATGTTTCACAATCCTACCATGCACACGCAAGGGATTCCCCAAAGGAACGTAGGGAATGCCGGATAATCTGCCAAATGAAAATTGATCTAATTGGATATGAATTGATAGGGTTTCTTCCAGTTAACAATAATTCGTTTGTATTAAGTCGATATCTGGAACAAATACAAAATGGCGGACACCTTTATGCCCGTTGTGTGTGGTTGCATAATCACCAGGTATGGATGCTAGCCAACAGTGATATTCTAAGTATTAAGTGTGGCGAATTTGTACTCAAATGCTCTAGAAAGATATCTGGAGTGTCGGTAAAGCACAACAGGTGAAGCAGGGTGATCCACATGTGTGAAGACACGTAAAGAAAAATGCCCAGAAATGCACTCATACTCAGTAAACAGGAGTTCAAAGCGTCGGAAATGTAAAGAATAGCATCAAAAACATGAAAGCCGTTGCCAATTCACCAATAGCATTCTATCAAACCGATGCAATATGATGTGCACTGCTGCATACCAGTAAGGATGCAGCAACTGAGACCAGGTTGAAATTGTGCAAGGGGACTCACAAAGAAACTGGGTAAACTAAATGAATGTCAGTAGTGGGATCGCATGATCGATATTGAAATGTGGCCAACGTGTGTTGATATCGACATGTAACTACTCGACAAATGCCAACATGTCCCACTACTGCTGGGACACCGTCTCACGTGCTAAAACTAGGAAAATAACGTTTACATTCTGCTATTATATCTGGTGTATTTTTTGGTATAACGTAACTAGAACACGATTGTAGCAATGGCCCGCTTTGTTTGGGACATTGTCCCACAGTCGACACATATGAAAAGAAATATCTCAATCCATGGTTCAAATTCTGATAGAACGGAAAATAACTAACTTGTATCATGTCACGTCTTCTGCGACATATGACGTACTCGAAATATAAGTTACCTCCAGAAATTAGTATCTTACACACAGTGTACATGCCGACAGACGAAAATGAATCAATTTGGCACATGTAACATTACAGCTGGAACACCATACATATGCAAACTAAAATGACATGAGAAATCGGAAGAAACGTCTTAAAGCTCTGATAGTTTACAATTGTGCAGTAGCGAAAATTTTCTGCCACTTTTTGTAGAGGTCTGTATTCAATTGGCTATCACACCCTGAGTTGAAGGTGAATGAAGATAAACAGAAGGTCAGTTTTGGTGTCGACATATCCAACATATTACCTGGTTGTGGCAATTTAATTATCCCTGAACTTGCGAAAGGACAGAGTGAACATGGGACCTGCACGGAGGGTCATAAATACGTGTGTGCTGTACGAATTCAAACTGGGGTCAAACGCCGCTACAGCGGGGCGAAGAAATGCCAGGCCTTTTGTTAGATGGTCGTGACTACGCGAACAGTGCAGCTGTAGTTCAACAAGTTTAAGGACCTTGACTAAGCACTGGAAGACGCATCATGTTCAGGAAGACTGATGCATGTAAAAAATTAAGATCTTCAGTTGGTAATTGAGTCGAACATTGGCCACACATGTGAGGATCTGGGACTACAAATTAGTGTGAGTGGAGAAACGATTCGGCAGCACCTCCATCAACTTGGGAAGCGCTACAAGTTGGGTCGATGTGTCCCACATGATTTGAAATCGGTTCACAAGGCCACACAAGTAGACACCTATGTTTCTTTGCTGTCTCGTCTGAGGAAGGAGCCATTTCTGGACAGAGTTTCCACATGTGATGAGAAGTGTGTCCTGTACGAAGCTACATGGCACCGTCATCATTGAATAACATCCGATGAACCGGTTCCAGAACAACCGAAACCAGCATGGCACTAGAAGAAGGTCCTCTTTTGTGTTTTGTGCATTGTTGGCGGCAGTGGTACTAGCTGGTCATCAGGAATTGCTACTAGCTGGTCAGAGCATCAATACACCTGAGTACTCTCATCAGTTGAGCTGTGTTGAAGAGAAACTCAAAACTCCTGAATCGAAAAGGGGTCCTCGTGTTACTGGATAACGCTAAGTCCAAAGTGCGCAGAATGACCCAAGACACACTTCTACGTCTTTAATGAAAAATACTATTGCATCCGCCATACTCCCCGGACATTATGCCATTCGATTATCACCTGTTCCATTCCTTGGAAAATCACCTTAGAGGACGGTAGTTCAAATCCATAGTAGAGGTACAAAATGGACTTGATACATTCTTTGCTTCACGGCTCACGAATTTATCCGCGATGGAATCCATGGCCTTCCAGAACGATTGTAGAAGGTAGTCGATGTTGATGGGGACTATTTTTGATTTTCCATGTACGTCTAAAGTGAGATATCGATTTTCGAAGTTTATGTGTGTAAAAGTGATAGGACTTTCTTGGTTACCTTTATATATTACAATATAATTATATTTGTACTATATTATTTATTATTACTATTATTTATCACATTACGGTTTGTGCTTTTCACTCATAATTAATAGCTACTTGAGCCACATACTTATGATGCTGATATTGCATTTCTGAATGAGTTATAGTACTTCATTTTTTACTTCGATGCCAACTGTGTTTCCTTTCAAAACTACTTTCCTGCTCTTGGATACCATATACTAAATAATAGTAACGTATTCTTTAATGTAAATAATCTTAAACGTTGGTTTAGCGATAAAGGGTTCTCCATCAGTTCTCAGCGCAAAGACGCCAGTGTGGACACTTCTAACGCTAATGAATCATACTAGTTTAACTGATCTTGGTAGTTAATCTCTTGATTATTGATATAATATTTTTTCCTTTGAGTTTTGAACTCCAATGCATGTGTGCATCGTGGTATTCTAAAGCATCACTATCTCAGAGCTCGGAGAGTGCTTCGTGTTCTTTCTAATCGGAATTGAAATGGAGATCGTGATACTAGAGTATACAGCTGTCCCCATAATCTGTCCACATTTCGCATATTTACTTGCTGCTCGCTACGCCTTGGTGAATTAAATAGGCATTGCAAGTTAAGAACTAGTAATATCCGTATCCCTTTCCAACAAACTGAAACAATTAGAATCCACTTCCGTTATCTAAGTTATATAAAAATGGAAACTAATACACTTTATGAAAGCTTCAAAATAGAGTTGCATATCTCTAACTTTTAATTTCTTTTGTTTAACCACGTGAATCAATCATTTTTGTGATAATTTATTTTGATGTATACAACAACATTTCGCATGTAATATTCCTAGGATGTAGTCTAATTATCTCAGTGCCAGCTGTTTCTAGAACTGTCAAAGTAGTTAGTTTCCTATGTCAGAAAAGCACTATAGTATATATAATTTCATCAATATGTAGTAAAATTATAAAGATATAGTTTACTCTGTAATTTATCACAATCTAATTATAATAATATATTTCATTTCTAATAACTTGACATTACATTATAATATATATTATAAAGCTCATTCAATTAAGGAATGCGTTATAACTACATAAAATCACTTTCTCGTATTTGTCAAAGACATGCTTCATATTATTCCAACCGTAACTACAGTCAGTTACGCTTTTACTTTGCACTCCTTACAGATGATTAACATTATTGTGGATCAAATATAAGTCAGACTATATATATATATATATTGGTTATATAAAATATCAAAAAGTATTTGGCAACAATAGGGACTGTTTTCTATTTCCTGAATAGTTCAATGTATATAACCTGCATATTTAATACCGACAGATTTAAGAGCATGCTAACTCCTCTGTAATATTATATTTAATATCGGCAGTCCAAGCATAGCTTTTTTATATTAAGTGACGAGCTCTGACTTTCCGTTATACCGGTAATTCACGGTGATTTAGTAATTGCTCATGCAGTTATGTACTATATTACAATTACACAAGTCTGCAAATATTAAACAATGCTAAGCTGCTGCAGTTTAGTTAACAGCTTTTTATATGTTAGGGTGCGCTGAATCCAAGAATGACAACCACTTTGTCATGGGACGCCTGAGTTTCGAATAAACGGGTGGTCATTGTTGAACGAAAATATGAACACAAATATGGGATTTGCAGAAACACCATTAACTGCGTAACACAAATTAATGTACGTAAACACGCGCGCACATAAAGACAAAAAAGATATACCACCATTAATAAGATTGCTTGTAAAATCTTTTTAAAGGCCAAACTCCGTTAGAAGCTGGTCCTGTTGTAGGTGGCTGCGGAAGATCCCTAAACAACATCCAGCAGTAGCCTGTTGGACTCTATTTTCCCTGGTACCGTCGTTCCATTTCTTTGATATCTTGATGGAAACGCTCCCCCTTCTCTTCACTCACTGCTCCCACATAGTCAGGAAAGTAGTCAAGGTGGGAGTTGAGAAAATGGACTTTTGAGTTCATTTGTGCAACCAAACGTTCGAAACGCCGGCAACATTTTACACCATTTCCTTGTACTATGGGTGCTTTCGATTTTTTCAAGACTTTTTGATGACCACAGTAAAGGCAACCCAAGCCTCTTTTGAGTTAGAGTCATTGAACTGATTAAGTCTTTGTTGGAAAAGAGTTTCTTAGAATCAGGGCCAATAAAATCCCGCATACTGTGTACTCGTGTATTTGAGCAACAAACAGTGTAGCCGAACTACTTACCAGCATTTTACAAGTCTAAAATGTAATCTTAGAAAATTCGTCTTATGAACAAATTTATTATTTTTGGTTTTTCTTTGCAATATCGTATTCTCATTCATCATACATTACGATATGTATCAGTGACCTACATCCGGACCATATACATGTATTATCATGTTTCGGGAAGAACAAATACATTTAATCCTCCATGTTCATTTTTATTTTCGTGTGATGCATTTGGAATTTAGAGATTCCCAGCTACCTGTTTGACCACGTAACATTTTGATTGTGCACAAAATGTATGCCCAATGAAGAAACGGGGGACATTTTCGACTTCGGTGCACCCAGAAGCGTAAAAAGTCAGCTAAACGTATGCAAACAGGTTTCCGGGTGCAGACTTGTGTTATTAGTCTAATGAACTACGATTCCCGTTTGTAAATATCCTGTCTCGCAGTAATTACGTTGTATTGTAAACATATTATAGAAGATCAAACCAAAATGACTGAAAATAACGTATTGTCTTTTTAATTTAAATTCTTAAGAGATAATTTAAGAGAGTGTCAATAAAATAAGGTCAAGATTTCATTATATTCATATATAATGCCTTTAAACTATACGTTGTTATTTTTTTAAATAAGAATTTTATTTTCTTCTCGGCTTGGGAGTCCATTAACTTTAAAAGGTAAAATGTGTATCATCTTTGTGCTTGTACAATATCAAAAATATATGAATTATCTTAAACAAAATTATATTTGCCTTAGGATGCAATACGATAAAATTTTATATCCAGGAATGTGATTATTAGAAACACGTTACCGTTAGTGTATTTTTATTACTTATGCATCTCCAGTTTCGTTAAGGTCACTTTATTTCACAAACATATCTGTATTTACCATTTTATCGTCTGTGAAGTGAATATTATGTAATGTAAATAAAAGTGGGGAGGAGGACATTATTAAACATTCTTTATGGCAAAGCTCTGGGGGAAAGAAGTCCTGTAGGCACGCCAGGATACGTGTATTACTTTAAACGTTCGAGAATTGGAAGTGATAGATTCTGGATATTGGAGGTAAAGAACAAAGAAAAGAAGGTATCTGCAGGTATGTCTCACTGGTGGTATGTACGCTCAAGTATCGATCCTTATAACGTTAATGCTTGATGAACCTAGATCATTATAACGTTAATGCTTGATATGAGTGTGTGATCGTTTGATATAATAATGTTAATTAATACTTGAAATAATACTTGAATACAAGACAATATTTAAAATATTAGGTAATAAGACGACTTACACATAGGATTTTTAAACGGACAGAAGAAGTAAAATAAATCGTACAATGTATTGGTAGGGATTATTTCTACATTAATATCATGTAAATAATAAGTGAAGAATATTATTATTGAATTCTTTTCTGTAAATATCACATGTCAGAAACACAAATGTTTCAGAAAAATATAAAAATTATACTTCCCGTTATAGTTTATTTTAGAAAGATCTACTTATTGCTAATATACTAAGCGAAGGAAATAGATTGACATTTAAGTTATCTCGCAAGATGTATGTCTACATGTACCAAACACAATAATGTTGTTAACTTTATTTCTGCCAAAAACAAGTTTTGTTTTAAAAAGCAGATGAATTGGACACTAAATCTATAAGAATTCAGTACCTTTTAAATATTACCGTCCTTCGCTAGTGTCCCTACAGGATACAGAGAGAATATAGTGAATAAGTTGCAAGCAAATTAATGTTCGTACCAGAGTGATACGCTGGGTAAACAGGTAGTCGTACGCAGGATCAGGTAGTCGTTATTTTCGAATTCTACATTTATATGTTGTGTCCCTTCGACAATGGGAACTACAGGCTGTAGAAAATTCTTTTTCTCTGTTCTATGTTTTGGGAATTGTTTTGATCCCATAAGGTTCACCAAGATGTTGTCTAAGTTACAAATATAGTACTTCGGAAAGCTTCGAGTCGCATAGCGATATAAAATGGTGAAGAACAATGAAAATCTTTCAGTATATTTTCAATGTTTGTTTCATGTTTAAGGAGACGAAAATAATAACTTTACATTAGTATAATTGAAAATTCTTGTATCTATTCTAATTCACTCCCTTTGTAGTCTTCACATCCTTCATTTGTGTTTGTAAAGGAGTGGTTCCAAATACCAATAATTTTACAAGTGTATTTTATATTTTTATTTTTAGAAAATCATAAATGTAAGACTTCTTTATATTGGACATGTGCAATTTCAAAATTACTCTCAATTAAAAACAAACCATTACACGTACAGCTTTTCCGAAAATTCTGTCCTAAGAGGAGGATGGAGGATAGTATCTACCTATTAAAATTTCTGAATTTGCTTATGTTTGAGGTGTGAAATTTGGCTTTGACTTTTTAACTAAAAATAATTGAACGTATGTTTCCGGAAATTCCACTCTTTTAAAGATGGAGAAGAGAGAGGATTTCTATAATATTAATATGTACCACTATTTATTCAGAAAAAGTCATGAAATGTGAAATTCGCTTAATTCGAAATGTGAAACTTGGTATATAAACTTTGAACTAAAAAGAATGGAATACGTAATTCAGAGTTTTCGAAATTCTCCTTTTAAACAGAAGGAAGGAGGAATTAATTTAATTATTTCTCAACATTTAAATCGGCGTTCGCTGTCTCATCATCATAAAATGTTCCAGGATAATTACTGAACATATTTAGAACTATTCTAGAGCATGGTTTCATCACATCACTTACACTGAAATGCGTATCCTAAGGGGAGGGGTCAACGTCTAAAATATTTGCTAAAAGTACAGTATCTTACAAATCTCTCATGTGTGAACATGAAATTTAATATAAAAACCAAAATTCTAGGAAATTCCACTTCCGTCTCATCTCATGAAAAATGCTTGAGAATTTTAGAACATAGTTAGCACTTGGCTGAAACCATTTTTAATCATGTCAGTTTCATTAAAATTCGTATCCTAAGAGGGTGGAGGAGTTAGTATATATAGGGCAAAAATTAAATATCTTCCAAGCCAAGGAGATGAAACTAGGTATATAAACTTTTTACTTAACGAAGTCACCATCTGGACATGCCCCAGCGTTTTCGAAAATTCTGCTTCCAAAAAGGTTACAGGGTGACAAAGTTTTGAAATGTCTGGAATAATTTTTTAAACATATTTAGCACGTGGGACATTTCTATTTTAACAACTCACTTTGAAAAAAAAGAATCGTTAGAGCAAAAGAGAATTTAGATTTCTTGCAAATAATAAATACTGCATCGTATGAAACACATTTTTGAACATAGTCGAGCTAGGGGTTTTATTTCACTTTTGTTCAAATAAGTTACGTAACGGGGAAAGGGTGATCAAATATAACTTTCAAATGTTTCCCATAAACCTATTCTACCCGTACGAAGAACGGGCTTGCATATAATAATAGTAAATAATAATAGCCATATTCTTACAAATTTATATTTATTTCCAGCAATACCTTGCATAGCATTGTAGTGCAGGTGAATATTATATTTTACCAGTTTTGTCCTTAATGTAACCACATTTCTTACACAATAGTTATTTCGTGTTTAAATGATATTTAATTTAATGTTTGTTGCAACATTCGTAATATTTGTAATTTTAAATTTAGTTCTATCACAGACTCGCACCCCTAGATTAGGAGTCACTGCTCTAGGGAGTATCTAGAAACTTTGAATTTACACCTACATAGGATTTGTGACGTGGTGTACAACTAAGAAAAAAATTTTGAAAATTCACGAAAAGAGGAGGAATTGGGGTGCGAGTTATTTTAATATGATACCCTTATCTACGAAACGTATAGGACTGGGAACTTAAAATTTGGTATTTGGATTTCCAATTTAAAATAATTTAACACGTGTTTCAGCATTTCTTTTATCTCTTACTAATGACAACCCAGCCACTCAGTGCTTAATTGGGGATGCAAAATTGAGTGCAACTGGATGCCTTCCACTCACCATCTAGAATGAGTGGGATGAACTTTGATATTAATTTGCGAGAGGTTTCTCATTTGGGGATAAATCAAATAACAATACGTCCACTTCATTAATTTAATATCACTGAATTTAGTTATGCTTATGAGTGTACTGTAAGATTTCAGAACGCTAGTAACGACGGATATTAAGAATCATTTGCCAGACGGGTACAGAAACGGTCAAGTATTGAGCTTTTGAACCCTGAGTCGGTGCTACACATACCTGGATGAACTGGTGTCTTTCCCTCGTTGTTCCGGCGTTGAACTCGGCTCCTTTAAGCTGAATCTCCTTGCTGTTGAAAGACGGAAACGAGCATTAAGGTATGGCTCCTCTCAATGCTACTCTCTGCGTGATGTTCCACGTCGTTATATGAAGTATTTTCTCCTCCTATCATCTGGCTGATTCTCGGATAGAACGTGGCTCTCCAAACTCGAACCAAAGAATGATCACTAAGACTGGATCATAGACTCGGTCAACTGCACCCTGAGAACTCCTCTATGGACTTCCAGGACTTGATCAACTACTCGCAACTTCTCTCTCAACTTCCATCACAACTTCCATCCCAAAACCTTTCCGTCCTCCAGTTTTGTTTAGCGTTGTCCAACCTCCGTCGTCTGCTTGTCGTCTGCTGCAGCACGTGCAACACCGTTTTCACATGGAGAGACAAATTCCTTCCATGTGTCAAAACTCAAAATTGCAATCCTCGACACGTTCTGATTTCCCGATTCTAAGCAATTCTCTGCACATCCGTAATCTCATGAAATTCGTGAAATCTTACAGATTCACTTTATACAATTTCTAGAATCTGGCTAATGTGAGGATAGACACATTGTCAACATTTCCTTCCTACATTGCCAGACTCTCGACGATGACATTCTTATACACATTTGTTTACTACAAACTGCTGACACAAACATTTGCAACATTGTGCAGCTTGCACTTACTCACATATACAACATTTAATTCCCATAACCTTAATAAATGATTTTGTGACATAAACATTAAAATAGAATCAAAATATACAAATTACTTTACTCGAAAATCGAGTCCTTCCACATGACCCCCCTTAAAAACTTGGTTGCCTCGCAAACCAAGGTAGACCTCGTAAGAGGGCGATTTTCCATAAACACCCTGTACATCATATAAACTGAATCAATATTGAAAGATAAATATAAACTTGAAATAAAATAAAAGATGTATTATTATGCAGAATAGTTATATAAACAGTAATCATTATTCCTTCACCTAAAATTATTAAAAATATATATTTGAATCTTTAATCTTCTTTTTTTTCTTAATTCCTATAATTATAAAATACAAAAACTTCAAATGTAATTTGGCAAAGTATATGCTCACGACATCTAGTGAGTGTTCGCTGAAATACTTGCTCATCACATTTGGTCAAGAGTGATTGTGCATAATTACATATATGTTAGTTTGCAAGTACTCTTGAATTATCTTCTTTTGTACTACTCGACTGCTTATTACCAATTACGCTACTTTCAAATGGAAAAATTGATGTAAAATCTTCCGTATAAGATTTTGCTATAGGACTGGACGGGAAATTCTCGACGGGTCCTAATTTCAAATTTGGTTTCACACTTTCTTGCTTTTTCTTACTCGAACTCGCAATATTGAACAAGCTTCCGACCTGTACTCCTTTTGCCGCTTTTTGTGCTCTCGTACGAATACTTTCGTTACTCATTTACTTATTAATTACTTAAACTTATTTATTCTTATAACACGTATATTCGAGCTACTTTATTAACTTGTCGGGAGAGTCGGATAACTATTTTCTTATTGCAAAACCTTAAATTCACACTATATCAATTAACACATTATAACTTAATCTAATTCGAGAAAATACGATCACAATACTCAAAATTACACCTCATCGTAGAGAGGGTGTGAAGGGTGGGTTTTATTTACGTAATATAATATCATTTAACATATGGGTGGGAAGGAGGTTTTTAATTACCACTGATATCTTTACAAATCACCTTCGCTAGGCATCGAACCCTAAGCATCTCGACCATGCTGTCTCATTACTAGGATCGCTACAATAGTCAAAATGACCTCACAGCATCTCCACTATGACAACCCAGCCACTCAGTGCCTAATTGGGGATGCAAAATTGAGTGCAACTGGATGCCTTCCACTCACCATCTAGAATGAGTGGGATGAACTTTGATATTAATTTGCGAGAGGTTTCTCATTTGGGGATAAATCAAATAACAATACGTCCACTTCATTAATTTAATATCACTGAATTTAGTTATGCTTATGAGTGTACTGTAAGATTTCAGAACGCTAGTAACGACGGATATTAAGAATCATTTGCCAGACGGGTACAGAAACGGTCAAGTATTGAGCTTTTGAACCCTGAGTCGGTGCTACACATACCTGGATGAACTGGTGTCTTTCCCTCGTTGTTCCGGCGTTGAACTCGGCTCCTTTAAGCTGAATCTCCTTGCTGTTGAAAGACGGAAACGAGCATTAAGGTATGGCTCCTCTCAATGCTACTCTCTGCGTGATGTTCCACGTCGTTATATGAAGTATTTTCTCCTCCTATCATCTGGCTGATTCTCGGATAGAACGTGGTTCTCCAAACTCGAACCAAAGAATGATCACTAAGACTGGATCATAGACTCGGTCAACTGCACCCTGAGAACTCCTCTATGGACTTCCAGGACTTGATCAACTACTCGCAACTTCTCTCTCAACTTCCATCACAACTTCCATCCCAAAACCTTTCCGTCCTCCAGTTTTGTTTAGCGTTGTCCAACCTCCGTCGTCTGCTTGTCGTCTGCTGCAGCACGTGCAACACCGTTTTCACATGGAGAGACAAATTCCTTCCATGTGTCAAAACTCAAAATTGCAATCCTCGACACGTTCTGATTTCCCGATTCTAAGCAATTCTCCGCACATCCGTAATCTCATGAAATTCGTGAAATCTTACAGATTCACTTTATACAATTTCTAGAATCTGGCTAATGTGAGGATAGACACATTGTCAACATTTCCTTCCTACATTGCCAGACTCTCAACGATGACATTCTTATACACATTTGTTTACTACAAACTGCTGACACAAACATTTGCAACATTGTGCAGCTTGCACTTACTCACATATACAACATTAATTTCCCATAACCTTAATAAATGATTTTGTGACATAAACATTAAAATAGAATCAAAATATACAAATTACTTTACTCGAAAATCGAGTCCTTCCACACTAATAAAGGGGAAGGAAAAGATGAGAATATGAATTATTACTCATATAATAGCATATCGGTATCTCAGAATCTTTGAAAGTTACAAACATGAAATTTGGCTTTAGGACTTCTTATGTAAAAAAAAATCTCTTAAAGACAGTAAACATGACCACCCAACATTTTTCAATTAAAATTGAAACCAGAAGTTATAGTAGATATCTACAACTTAGTTTTATAGACTAATGATTAGAGTGGAGATGGAATACATTCTAGGGACACTTAATCCAATACAAAAACTGTGCTTATTTATTGCCGTTTGTCATATTCACTTTTGTTCTGGAAAACTTCGCCAATCACCTCTCTTTGAAAAGTCCTGTAGTCTTACCTACAGTTAAAATTAAATCAAATAAATGTGAATTTTGTTTGGTCGATTAAGAAGTGTATTTAGAGCCACAGCATTATAATTTCCTTTTGGGGTTGCAAGAAATCAATGCAGGTTGAATGTTCAATATTTCTCGAACAAGACTGGACAACGATGAACGTTAAAAACGGAAGTGGTTATTTCTAATAATTACGTTTGATTACAGGGAAAAACAAGACATGGTACCTATTTTAAGAACGCTAACTCCTTTTTTTCGTAAAAAAAAAACTCTTCTCGCTGTCTCTTATAAGTCATGTTGTTTGTATATTACATTTAAACTGGAAGTCATACTGGATTACCAGGGTGTCTATCGGTCACGAAAGAGATTTTAAAAAAAGTCACGAAATCAGAAAACGGTCATGAAAGTCAAGAAAAAGTCATGAAATTTTGCTTTTGTATCACGATTCATTTTATCTGTACAAATATAAGTACATACTGGAAACTGTTGTTCTATAAAACGTTAAAATTCATCACGAAAAACATCTATGGTTTTAGACGCTACCAAATCACAAGTAAAGCACGCTTCTATCTCTTGCATGAAAATTCGACCAAGTCGCACTCAAATTCGCTTTTGAGAATGTTAATAAATTTATTGGTTTGTTAAAGAAAATGTCATGAAATTTCATTTTGGAATTTTAGTAGACACCCTGTCATTTCTGATTTTATTAGAGTGTTATGGATAGACAAAATGTATTCTTGAGATGCTCAGTCGATTGTCGAAAACAGCTTCTCGCTATCTATTACAGCTTTTGCTCCACAGTAATGGAAAGTAAACCGAAAATTGTTGATTTCTACCGCTTCTAGTTTTACCAAAGTGTTAAGGATAGAAATGAAAGGTGTTCTTGGAATCTTTTAGTAGATTTCTCAAAACTGCTTCTCGCTATATATTACCGTTTTCCCCGTTCAATGTTAAAACGGGAACTAGTTTATTTCTGCTACTTTCTATTTCAATACAGTATTAAGGATGGAGTTGAAAGGTATTCTTGGGATGCTAAATCGACTGCCGGAAACCGTTTCTACCTATTACCCTTTTTGGTTTACAGGACCAACGTTAAAAGCAAAAATAGTTGATTTGTACCACTCCTGGTTTCTGATCCATAACCTCCTGGTTTATGATCCTATACTAACGAACTCTTTCGAGATAATTACTCTAGCTACCAATTACAAAAACAGAGAATTTAAATTCAGTTCCGTTCAAGAGTTTCGTGCGGAGTAACGGACGGGATTGACCAAAGTACTAACTGTACAATACTATTATATACCTTACTCTGTAATCCCAATAATTAGATACATATTTCAGCGTTTCTGATTGTGATCTAGAAGGGAAGAAAAGGGTTTGGAAGAGAATAGAGGTGGATATTACAATTATTATTATACTAAGATTTTTATATCTCGGGATCCCCTAAAGTTGAAGACATGAAGCGTGGTATTTGAACTGAAATTGGTATGCTTCCAGATATGTAAAGTGCAAGGCCATAGGCCGAACGAACACGGTCGCCTGGGAGCAAAGCCCCCAGGTATTTCAACTGAAATTCAGTATAAGCCTACTTGCAGGTATTTGAGGTGCGAGGCCGTAAGCCGAGCAAACACTGATGATTGCTGGTTTGAGATGCAAAGCGATAGATCGAACAAATCTGCGGGTCTGAGAGAAAAAGCTTTCAGCGAAACGAAGGCTTGTATTTAATAAATTGATGAACAAACTAAGGAGACTCACACAATATTTTCTTAATTAATAATGAAATAGGAAGGGATAGTAGATTTATAACACTTCCGGTGTTAATAGATGGATTGTATTGGTGACACAATTATATTCATGTGATGCTTAATTGATTGTAGAAAACTGCGTCTTGCTACCTACTTCCGTATAGAGGTTGATATCTACCAGTTCCAGTTTTAATAGAGGGTAAAAGATGAAGATGAAGTGTATTCTTAGTCGATTGTAGAAAACCGGGTTACGGTTTCTGCTCTGCAGGGATCAACGTTAAAACCCGAAAGGGTTGATGTCTACCACTTCCGGTTTTAGTATAGGGATAAGGATGGAGATGAGAACGGACAGTTAATCGATTATGGAAAACAGCGTTTACTTATCTATTACAGTTTTTCTTCCATAACAATCAACGTTTAAAACGGGAAATAGTTAATCGCTACCACTTCCTGTTTTAGTTTTAGGTTAAGAACAGAAATAATATGCATTTCTAGGACGTTTAATCGGTTTTCAGAAACAACTTCTAGCTTTCTACTAAAGTCTTTTGCTCTACACTGAACAATCTTAAACCGGTAGTCGTTGATTTCTGCCACTTCCAGTTCAAAAGTCACCTTCATTAATTTTAAAATATTTTTTCCTACATAATAATTATAACACTTGGTTTAATTCCAACTAAACTTGATACATGTATGTCTTACAATCTGGAAAGAAATACTCGGGAGGGTAAGGAACCCCTAGTATCCCAAGGAGTGGGGGTAGGAGAGCTGACATTTTAAAAATAATTGTAATGATCGATATTCGTGTTGAATCCATAGTTTTCGGGTCAGTCGCTGATATGGATAATGACTGTTTCCATGCCGTTCAAGTTCATCCCTGAAGAATCGGGGAGAGTGACATTTTAAAAGTAATCGAAAATGACGGATATTAAAGGCGAATCCATAGTTCTCATTAGTGCTAAGACTAATAGTGGTACTTTTGATACAATTTAAAAAGAAGTTAGAATGCAACTTTTGAATTTAATAAACGTAAACCTATGCATTAAGAAAAACTAGACTATTTGCCATCCAAAGTTGTAGGTGCAACTGTAGAGTTTATTATTATTATTATTATTATTATTATTATTATTATTATTATTATTATTATTATTATTATTATTATTATTATTATTATTATTATTATTATTATTATTATTATCAAAGTATACTTTTTAAATAGCACCCCGACATGGGAGGGAGAGAGAGAGTGAGAGATTGCTGGCCTATTCAACATATTCGTAAACTTTTATAAAGATTTTGTTAAGATTTCTTATAATTTTAATTTATGTTTGTTTCTTATATTGCAAGTACACACAACTTGTAAGATGTAAATACAACTTAATTTTGAAGAGACTAGAAAATGGTGACGCCATTTCCGTTGTTCTAGTAGCTAGCACGCGCGCCTTTCGTGGACGAGGACACACGTTCGATTCCCAGTGGGAGTCTCTTACAAAATTTGGACGATTACTGTGTTTGAATATCATCATCATCTTTGAGTCTACGTCTCATATAACCTCGAAACAGAAAGGGAAGTCTAAAGTTAGATAACTAACTAACTCGAAACCGATGAGAGTACAAAACTCAAGGTTTCGGCAGAAAACTAGCGCAAAAATTTGGAATAGAAAAAGTATCAAGTATCCAGTTGGAGGGGGAAGGAAAGGATGGGAACACGGACGTAAGACCATAAAACACATTATTGAAATTGCAGTCAGTGGTGATTATAGAGGTGGCTCTTGGGCCTAGAGCTTCGAAATTCCCTCTAGGGCATTTCCCGAGCGGGCTCAATCTGAGTTTCAGAATTTTCATAGTACTATATTTACCCATCGTTTATTCAATCCCCCCGCACTGGAAAATCTGAAATGAACATTGTCTCCTATTGTGCTCAATATGAATTACATGTATTTTTGCAGTACTGCTTTTCACCTCTAGTGTAATGAAATTCTTCCACGAGAAAATATGTAATCAATACTCAGGCACGTAGCCAAGGTGGGGTCCGTGGGGTCCGAAACCTCCCCCCCTTTCGAGACCAGAAATGAAAAATTAAGGAAGGATAAAATAAAATGAAATGACAAAAAGAAGGATCAGCGTTAAAAATTAAGAAGAAAACTACAGGAAGCTTTTGCTTACTCTTTCCTATGAGGAGATTTATATTACTTTCAATATGCTGGCGAGGTAAGCGAGGTATCCTGGAAGAGTCAGGGGATTTAAAATTTCAAGAAAAGTTACTGGATTCTCAGAATTCCTCCTACTAGTCAGGGAGATTTCAAGCTTTCGAAAGTATAAGTGCCGTTGTGTAACAGCGTGTACATTTTTAATCATAACTTTTCGTCATCGCATCCTTGCAGTATCAAACATGCTATTTCAAGGACAATTTTCTGTTGCTTCTTTAACCTGCCATTTAGAACCGATAGTGGTTGACGGAATAATAAGAACAAAAAATTATGTTGAAATCAAGTTCTGTTAGCATTTGATTCAATAGAGAAAGGAACGCATTTATTGTAAAACTATTTGAATATACACATGCTTCGCACAGGGGCTGTATTTGGAAGTCAATGTCTGCGGGAGTATCACCACTGATCTCAGCGACCGCGAAAAGTATGGATTTGATACTAATGTCGGTCATTTTGGGCTATTTTCTTTACATGACTCAGTATCCACCCCCCGCTGACTCCCGACCCGCATACTTGAAAGTCATCGCTAATGGAAGTGTCTGAATTGATTTCAGCGACCACGAGAAGATGGATCTGACACTAATATCGGTGACTTTAGATTACTTTTAAATACCTTGTATCTTACCCCCCTCCGGTGTCCCCCGGCCCGGAGCCGAATAGTGTGAAATTGGAAGTTAATGCGACTGGAGTTTCACCATTGATTTCAGCGACCGCGAAAATATCAATTCGACACTAATAGCTGAAGTGGTAGAGCGTTCGAAGGTTGTGCCTTCGAATCCCGCTGCCTACCATTCTGACTGAGGTTTTCCAGGATTTCCCTCAGTCCTACCAGGCAAATGCCGGGATGGCACCTACTAAACAGGCCCTGGCCGATACCTTCCCAAATCCTTTCCATTGTTAATGTTGTTGGATATTAAATGTAAAATGGCGTTTGAGCTGTATCTGGTGATTGTTAAATAAATAAATAAATAAACATCAGTCATTTCTACTACTTTCACATGTCCCGGTAAACACCCCTTGGACCCCCTGGTTCGAATTTCGACAAAAACGTTTAATTCTGGTCTGGGGCTATTCGTGACTAAAATTTGGTAACTCTCGGTCAATTTGTCTGGTTCCCAAGCCGGTTCTGGTAAACGCACCCTGAGACCCCACTGTTTTAAAGTTTAAAAAAAATGCTTTGTCTTGATCTGGGGCCTGGGCCAAGGTACCCTTGACCAAAATTTGGTAACTCTCGGCAAACTCGTCTGGTCCCCAGGCCTCACACAGACAGACAGACACACAAACAAACTGTTTATTTTATTTATATTAGAAGATAGTTTACAAGACAGTATTCAGTATGTACTTTTTATTATAATTGAGGTCATAACGAAAGGAAAATTGTTATATTTGAATAAACAGTAGAAGGACGTAAATATTGCAAAATCTTTTTTAATACTTTTTTTTTACTATTTTGCTCGAAATTTCTTCATAGTTTGTTATTAAAATACTTGGCAACATATCCTCATTTTATTGTCCTAACAAACCAATATATGTTGATAGTAAAGTAGTTTAGATTGATCGAGCTCTTGGGCCTTCAGACTTGCATGTCATCCCCCATGTTAAGAATTCCTGGCTAAACGAACCATTATATGTTCCAGTAAAATAGTTTACAGTGATCGAGCCCCTTTTGTGATGACCACAGTATTTCATGTCACGGAACCCCATTCACGAAATTCTGAGTACGTGCCTGGAAAACTGTCAGTAGCTACGTCCTCGACTAATATACATTTACAAGTACAGCTTTATTTTCGTATTTTTTCAACAGTTAACCAATTTAAAACCGTATTATAATTCAAATTACTGATCATATTTCTATCGTAAACAAGAATATGTAGTTAACTTCTTAAATACTTCGCTCCGCAGGAACCCATTGAGCGCGTGCAACAAGCAAAAACTACTTTTGGCGTCTCACAAATGACAAAGGACAAAAAGGAAAAGAAAAAGCTGCACAGCAGTGCCTTATCGCAGTCAGAGCTGACAACATAGTTTCAGTCGTCACTTACGCCAATAGACCTACAAGCGGTGTACAAGAGTTATACAGTTACCATATACGTTGTGCCACAGTAGCGCTACAGGCGGAATGTGCACGAACTACAAATGAATATTTTTCTTACAAGTATCAATCACTGTTGCACCCTCTTTACATTCTACACATCCATTTTTCTCTCACTTTTTGACCTTGACAAACAGAAGTACCAGGCTTTCCGATTTCACAACCATAACCTGTTTCTGTACAGAGTACGTTTTCGGTTCTTCGAATGACTGTGCGCGAAGAACAAGGGTGATGATCAGACAACCGTATACGGCAGTCAGAAACACCCAGTTGCAATTTTAAATGTAAAATCCCAATATAGAGCCTTGACAATACCATTAGGATGTATGTATATATATGGATCAACTGGAATCATTCTTATAATGATTACTGCAATTATAACAAGTTAAAAGAAATCATAAAGTTTATTAAACTGTTCTTTTCCATTAGGCTGGTCTCAGAGGATTAAGTATTGCTGATTTCCTTGACAATCCAGGTGCAGCAATTGGCAATTGGTTTGGTAACCCTGTTCAAGGTACATTCGATATAATTGGAAATGCTGCTCAAGATATTTCCAACATATTTAGTGGCCGCCGATCGGTACGTAGTTATCTTTGTATTTGTAGTTTCTCTTATTAATTCACCATTAGTGTAATTATATATTACTTTATCATTCTTTTTAAATATTGTAGTTCTACTTGTAATCAATCAAATTGGGAAGTATATATCCGATACCTTTATAGTTTTAGAGAGTTTGGACAGTTATTATCTTGATACTAATTTTTATCAATACAACATGAAGTTTCTGAATGGATCTTCTTCAGATTATTACAAGTGTTAATTGATAACTTAAAATATTGCGTTTATTTATAATGTTGAAATTAGGGATGCTACATCACACACAAACAAATGTTGTTTGTCTTGCAGAAGTAATAACACAAATGAGACAAACACGAAAACGCACATTCAAATTTCTTAAATATGCAATGCAGTGATCAAGTTGTATAAGTCACTTCGAAAGAATACTAACTATGTTCCAAGTGATTGAAAGCATAATTTTTTGAAAAGCGTTTGTTTTCTTAAATCATCTTAGATAATTACCTCGTCTAATTGCATGAAGAGTTTTTGATAGGCGTAGAGATTACAATTGCAATTTGGTAACTAATCCGTTGTTGAGCTGTAATAAAAAAAACTGTTCAAGTTGCAATATTCCTAATATTATGCTATTTCGAGAAGTAGTTCTCACATTTATACCTATCAAAAGCGAATCAGAAATAATTGTCTATCAAGTTTTACAACTTTCTTAATATTACACGAACAAGTGTCAGTTGCGAAATCGCTGTAAATAGCATAATACTATCAACGTCTATTAAAAACCATGTACGTAATTGTATGTGATATTTATCTTATTATTATTATTTTTTGCGAATATGCTACTTTGGTGAAACAAAAATTTTTAGTTTATCGTAACTTTCTTTATACTTGTTCGAAATACGATTTATAGTGACGCTAGTATTAGGTATAGAATTTCATTACATATAACATACCTGTCCTTCTCCCCTGTGTTATTATTGTTGTAGAAATCTTCGAAATTTTGTTCCTCTCGTTTATATTGTAGCTTCTTTAGTTTGCAACACTGCATGGTATACGTTATATCACAAACTTCCTTTCCTATTATTCGTAGATTTTACTTATGCAATAACCTGAAGTAGTGTCATTGAAAAAAAATATGATTTGCAACGCTGTTATCTTTGAGGTATAACAGGATACACAAAAAAAACACTATCGAAGTTGCATTCTAAAAATATAAATGCTTTTGTCCATTAATTTAAATGGTATATGGGGGCATGAAACATGTCGTCCACCATATATATATAAACATTGGATGTCCTCTCATAAAATATTGAGAGAAATATATGTTGTAATTGTTTAAGACGCACTTTTTAATATTTCTATATCGAAACAAAGTAAACGATTTTAATATTAGCTCCTCTGAATAATAGTAATTGATACCTCAACTTTTTTACTGTTTTCAATGTATTTACATTATATAATGACAGATGGCGCAATTGTATCTACCAAACGCAGTTGCCAATTAGGCTAAATTTGCTATCTATTGAAAAGCAGCAAGATTTAGTGGAGTGAACTAGAAATCACAACAATATATTTCGGAAAGATTAAGAATGTGCTTTGAAGAAGATTGAAATGACAAGCGGGCATAGCTCATATCATTGTATTCAGAGACTTTAAGATGACCTGTTTGTCAAAATGAAAGAATTACTTCACAGGAACCGGTACTATTCTTGTACGATATTGTAACCCGTGTCGGACATCGACAAAGATTGATGCACTGACGGTGTACGACACTTTCCACACTTGTGGCGAAACGTAATAAAGATGGGAGGCGATTATATTGAATGAAAATAACAGATGTTATTATGTGTATAAAGCCGGGTACAAATTATAGTCATGTTGTCATTGCTTTTAAGCAGTTATTATAATTAGAATAATCAACTATTTGCAATATAGTCCCTGATATTTTTTATGTTTGCCTAATCAACTGGAATTTACAAAGTTGAATCATATTCCTTATAGGTGCATTCCTCTACTCTTATTCATAAACATCTACTGCTTTTTTAAATCTCACTACTTCAGTAACAGATTCCAGCTACTAATGCAAATATTCATATCTAGGAAAATGTTAAAATCTTCTCTTTGTTCCGTATGGATTCACAGTTGCAGCTTGTTCTACGTTTATTATGAGGGATTAATCACATTCTCCCAAAATAAATTTCAGATGGAAGTAAGATTTAAGACAGCTGGGAAACTGAAAACATGTTTGGCTGTCTTGTCAAACTCCTAACCAAAGGGTCCATAGGTACCTTTGAGTTTGCGATCTGAAGAAAACGCAACTCACTGCTATTCGTTAGACACGGAAGAACTTGTGAACCTAATTCCTCACGACATTAAGTTCTTCGTAGACCCGGCATTTTTGTCAAATTTATCCTATGTTACTGTTATTCAATGTAACATTGCAATTAATACATTTAGTATGTGATTAGTCGATGCTGGTCATTTCTTTCCAGTGAATTCATTATCAGCCAACACAGTTATCTACATTAGAAGCAGATTGATACTTCCGCCTGTGTCTTACTGAATGTAGTGAACTTCTTTCTGGATGTACTAACGGGTTTCCTTTAGGAAAAGCATATTATTTTCATTGCATTACGATTTGTTCATTGTATATTTCTTGTGCTTATGTATCAGGCGATTTGAGTCGTCATATCAACATGATCAACGTACTCAACTTACTAATGTTGCATATGTGAATGCATATTAGTCTTCATATTTTTAGATCATTGTCAACTGTGGTTCCTTTCGGAGCTAGTATCCTGTTTTTGGCAGCCTTACAATGCTATCGTAATTTTTAATGTAGATTAAAATATTTAGTTAGTATTACCTGCCAAATTCAATCACATTAAATCATCTTAATCGCTGATTTAATCATGCCCTCTTCTCGATCCGTTTTCTGCGCGTAAACATCAGTGTGTGTACTTCTACCGCAAACGATCTTTCCTTATAGAGCTGTACGTGGTTGCGGGTCTCTCGATTATTGATATAATCTGGTTACTTCCTTGAAATTTGAAGAATTCATGTATGCATCACATTACTCTGAAGTGTTCCTATCTCCTAGATCTGAAATTGCTTCGTGTTATTTTCAATCCCTAGGGAAATGGAGATCCTGATTCCACAGTCTATACTTGTACCGGTTCACTTTCTACATCATATTTAATTGCCTACTGGCTATTCCTTGACGAATTAAGTAAGCATTGCTAGTAAGCAGGATATTCGGTTACATAAGGATTTTATACACACATACTTTAGTATTACTCTTGTTCTGGGCTTTATTTTGAAGAGAACGAAATATCGTCAGTCTGTCATGTCAAAAAACTTTCGCTGAATTCTGTACCAATTATCTGTGGATTACTTCGAGCGTGATAATGACATATTTTCAAGATATGCAAATCTTCCTTAGCATAAAAATACATGTGACGTTCGTGCTCACTAAAGTCGCCTCGCATAAGAATCCTTGTAACAGTTTCTTTATCTTGTATTCGTTAATATATTCTATCATAGCTTAATATATTCTATATTCGTTAAAATATTATTTTCCACTAGCCTCGAATTTTCTTGTTTTCATTCACAAAATTACAACAAATTCAAGTAATATCTAGAAGAATTCGGAGTTTTACTTGATAAGGCGTAAGCAGTTTACATTGATAGTTAAAAACGAGGGCATGATGTTGGGCCTTTGTCACATGAAAAATCATCTTTATCTTCAGGTTGTATTATCTTTGTTCAGTATTCATCACTGACATACAGCTGATAAGATTGAATTAGCCAATGTCATTCACCGTCATTTTCTTACCTGAAGTTATCCGGAAAGCGAAACTTGTTAGGAAAAGTTTTTAGTAAACATGCTTTCTAAAGAGTGATGAAATGCTATAATCTCATTCAGGGTGAGATAGACCCCTACTATCAGTTACGGTAATGGGTTAGTGTACCTGGTATCTTTAAGCACGATGACTTGCAATTCGTATAAAATGAGTGCAATTACAAAGCACCAATGATTGACTAATTAGATTGTTTCCATTGGAGCGCTCTCTCCCATGTTCTGATCTCAGTAGTTATTTCAACTTGTGCATTGTAATTAGCGATGGAGATAAAAAGCGTATTAAATGTGCTCAAAGAAAAGAGTAAAACATAATTTGTGAACCTTTTAGACATTGTCGAGATGAATTGTTCCTGTTGTATACCACAGAGTCGACTCTGTTACCTCAAAGTTTATCTTTAATGCATGAAGATATTGCCAATAATATATCATCCCTTCTAGTGATCAGCCCATTCCTATAGAATTTCTTGATTATTATGAACACAAAGAAAATTTGATACAACCCAATAACTCTTTCACTTGTCGTGATAATTTCTTAGTAATGAAATAGTAGACATTCTCCTTGTTATTTCTTCATTCTTCTTGTCCTTTTGTTTTTGAGCTTTAAGCCATTCTGCTGACAAGGAAGACATGCACATGTCATCTGAACTTCCGAATCAAACCTAGTCAATTCGATAAACATAACAAAAATATGTTTAAGCAAAAACAAATTAGGCGCAATAGACAAAGGAGTAAGTCCCTGGAACATTAACCTTCTTAGTATAAAGAAGATCGTACTTTATCAGTGAAATAGCTATTGTATCAATACTGTTCATTAGAAAGTGATGCCTTATAGTTTATTCTGTTCAGCAAGAAATAAGTTTTCCAGAGGTATTAGAGCCCGCGATGTACCTGAAAGGGCAAAATTGGGGGAATATCAGGAAATTCCCTTCAAACATCCCACCCATCAACTTTGGCCCCTCTAGAGTGGCCCTGAGGAAAAGCGCACAACCCAAATGTATCTCAAGAAATAATATAGTCATTACGAATGGGTGTACTAAGTTTCGTTTTGATTAACGGAGTAGGAATGTGAAGAAGGACTTTATATAGTACGCTCGGTTCATACCGAACCCAACTTATTACCTGATCTATAAAGAGAACACAATATAAAAGTATAAACGCAGTATATATATATATCCTGATATCAAGATAAGGCTCTTTAACTTGCTATTTAAGAAAGGATCCACTCACGGAATAAGAAATAAATATTTAGGCGTAGAAAACAGTAGTATAGAAAACTGTTTTCTATTTAACAATTTGGTTATCGAAGGTTCTTAGACCATTATATAAAACAATCAAAGTTATATTTAAGCTCGTAGATACATCTCATCGAAATGTTTTCTAAATTTCCTAAATATCACAACAAATATATAAAGATCTTTCCAATAATAGTGTATAAATAGTAGAATTCTGAAGATACTATGGAATGTTCAGAGATTAGAACGATGTTCGAACACAAAAAACTGAATTGTTATCGTAGTTATAAACTTACGTTTGCAAAAACTGAAAATCGTTAGCTGTAGTTCTCATTTACCCACTATCCTATACATGGCGTGGTCTGCCTTGGAACTGACTATTGAGTTCTATTACCCTTTTTGTATTATTATTATTATTATTATTATTATTATTAAAAAAAATATATAGTAAAGAGTAATGTAATGATCTTATAAATAATTAAACACTTACCAAGACAAATATTTAAATGCTGCTTTGTGAACTCCTTGAGTTACTATTATATTCTACCATTATACACAAATAATGTAGTGGTTCACGAATGATGGCTATTATATGAATTTCAATACAAAGCTAAGATTCTGGCTTTAATTTTGAAGAGAGATTTTCCTTTAAATTTTCGTCTTCTGTGTGAAATTAAACATAAGTTTAAAGTATGTAATACATTCACAAAAAAGGCGGGAATATACACTGTATTGGAAATAATAAAAAAATTGTTTATAATTGAAAAAATGTTTGTACAATAATATATTTTATTCTTTACGGTGATAGAATTATTACACAATGATAAAGTTCCACATAAGTACCGCTACTATACACCAGTTTTGTATTAATTGTTGAGATTTTTCACCAGACTTCAGCATATGTTTCAGAGGTGCTACTGCAAGATCTTAGCAGATTCTTTCACAAATTCGGCAATAATTTTTGGTTTTGCACTATAAATCACCCCAAATGGAAAAAGTGGCACCTGGTAGTGATCGAACCAGGTATCATAACATACAAACATTATATCCCATACTCCAATCGATGATAACATTTTTTTCAGTATTTCCTGGTAGTATAGCTGTTCCGTACACAAAAATTCAAATATTCCTTCGGAACAGTACTGGATTAAACCACATTCGCGTGATGCCTGTCGTTGTGCTTTCTGAAGATTTCTAGCTAACATTTTCTGACCCACTTGCACGTTCTGATGTTGAAGGGAAACAACGTCTTTTAACATCTGCTACAGAACCTGTGTCCAATGGCATTTCCTATTTATTTTTACTGATTCTAATAAGTATTATTCTTATTATGTCTAAACAAATAATACTTATTTCTAATTTATATTATTTTTAACGATTTTTTTCTATTTTTCACTATTATGGATATTTTAATATTAAAAGAAAGTTAAATAGTAATAACATATATATGTAAAATTTGAAATTACATTTTGATGTAAAATTATATTATGTTAATATATATACATATATATATATATATAAATATATATATATATATATATATATATATTTACATATATACAGTATAATATATTAAATGTGAACAGGAATTTAAGATAACTGCATACATATATGCCATTCTTGTGCTTTTATAGTGACAAGAAGCTTATCCAAAAATGTAAAATAAATGAAAATGTGACTCAATTTGTATAGCTACCAATTCTTTTATTCTCATATTAGCTCCCCAACAATTCACTTAGTTTTTTCTCATATATGCGTTAACAGAAACTAATGATTAGTAATTATTATAACTAGCAGAAAAGAAATATATGATTTTAATATATTGTGAATATTTAAACACTTGTTAAATAGTATTAATAATGATATATTCTAAATGTAAAAAATTGACATTTAACTAACATTATATTATTTTGGAATCTTTATCTTATGCCTTATTAACATTCAAATTTTAAAAAATACATTTTCTAAAGGAAACATTTGTAAACGAAACATGATAATTGTTAACATGTGTGTAGCAATTTGAATTAATTATATTGACAAAAGACTTATCCAGAAAATCGAGAAATCTCTTACAATTTAGTTTGATTCACATCATTTTCAATTAAGAATGCTCAATACTTACTGTTAGCAAATCACTGTTCTATCAATCTCCCATTTTGCTTAATTTTAATATGTTTTCTGCCATATTATTTTCATATATCATGTAATATTGAATATGTCATTTCTCACCAAAAGCTCCTGTTACTGACAGACCTTTACTGTCAAAGTTGTGATGAGTGAGTCTGAGGTTGCTTGCAAAACTTATTTTTCATACATTTTAGATACAGTTTCCAGTTACTACTATCGTCTTTCATCTTTAAAAATAATATAGATAACTTAAGATTAACAACACGTCTTTTGAGACTGCCATCTCTTTTCACATCACAATTAAAATTAGTTTCGTTTATCACGTGTAACATTTTCTAACTTTTCGACAATTTTAGTGATTTCGCTAAGAAAGTAGCTGTTTTCATATGCAAGCAATTCGTTTCAGTTATAAACAGAGATTGGGTTGTAAAATAAGTGCTTAATTTAACTATTTATTTTAAATAAATATTCATAGTTGTCACACATTAACGGAGTTACTAAATCATTTCACTTTATCAATAATTATGTATACTGTTCTGATCTAAACAACCGAAACAAGCACTTTACTAAACTATTTCTCTGTGACTAGAACTCTATCTTGTATGATTCTACTTCGATTGCTACCTCAATCTATCTGCTGTAGAATTTCCCAGTTACTAAACTATATGCTGTCATAGTATGAACTTATGTGTATACCTGAGTGCATTTTGCAGTAAGAATTCAGCATTCTGCCATTTTTCCTCTTCTATATTATTGACGCGTTCTCTAACGCCAGTTTGGCTTCCATATCATCCATATTAATACTATTTAGTGAACTTTTCCGATATGTTCTATTATCTTCAGTATTAAGCGTATGCTTTACAGAACATACATGAAAAGTAGGGCTAAGTGGCAAAGCTGTTTTAGTATCTATTATCAGCAGCAGCAGGAAGTACGGAGTAATCATTATGTTTCTTTAATATATCACCATAAAAGTTTGATATGTAATATACTTAGGAAGATATAATTACAGCATCAATTCAGTAGTCGAATGAATATATATATATGCAAAAAAGATAACATCAGGTATGAAATAAGTGTGATTAGTCCTTTGGAAAAGTTTCACCGTGTTTATCGTTCAGTGAACTATAACCATAAATTGACTACTTACTCTAAACAGCGAACAATATTTAATTATAGAACGCTGATACTTAAATTTATATTTCCAACCTCAATCGATTTCAAGTGAAATATCTAACTTTCTCTGCTGTCTCTAGAATGAAAGGTTCAATGATGTACTCACAAAAGCCCTCTATAGAAACAGATAATCCTTAGTTCGATCCAGATCCTACTATGTACGAGGTACATATGTTGAATAAGCCGAACTGGTGCGATGTTCTTTATGTATTATTATTTTTTTTACCAGGTCCACGTTAATATCTACGTTTCATGTATGGCGATGGTTTCAGAGGTTTTTTACACATAATAATGATGATGTAAAGTATATTATCTTTCAAATTGAAGATATGTCACAATCTATTCAAGCCCATATTGCGCTATTGAATATATTAATTTGTAAATTATCAATTTTCTCATTACATATATTACCAAACACATAATTCACACATGGCAGACCAATCCAACATCTTATAATATCTCTGAAGAAATTCTCTGTACGTCGAATATATCCCATACACGTCCTGGGGTATAACATGATATTAATATTTGCTTGTAATACAATGCTAATATCCATATCATTGCACTTATATTTCAATAGGATGGACATGTTTTGTAACAATTCCAGAAATTCTTTATTCAAACAATTCCAGAAACACAACATAATAACTCATCAGGCCTTCCCGAGCTGTAAATATTTGGCTATCTTGAATTGGAGAGGATATCCACAGGTTGTTCCATGGTTAAAATAAGGAAGTGGGTAGTGCGAATCCCGTTTTTGATCTGGACAGGTCTCTGAATTTTTGGAATATCCCGCAACTAATCACAATTATTAATTTTAACATTTTCTAATGATTTAATAAATATCTTTATTTCAGCTATAATCCTGTAGAAATTTACCCCTGTATGAAATTCAACTGAAGATCCTCGAAACTTCACAATTTTTAAACAAACAAGGTGATTCCTTAGACATCCAAATGCAAAATTAGATTATACATTGTATCGATAACACTTGACAGATCAATCATAGATATACTTTCTCCGAGTTAAATTATATTAACGTACAGAATCAAATTAGTTTCTCGTAATTTAATACGTTTACAAAATCATACTCTTTTATTAAGTTCAAAACCTAAACATCGAACTCACAACATAGGATATGCAAGCACTGAAAAGTCACTCATCCCAAAGTTTCAGCAACTGCGATTTTCTATGTTATACTGCAGAGATCAACGTTTTCCTCATACCATGGACTTATTAATTTAAGATATGGTTATATTTGCATTCGCTGTAATATGTGAGCAAGAATTATAATATTCAATGATATGAAAATCAACACGTAGCTCCTGTAGTTATTTTAAATGTTGTAAAAATATAGTACGAACTCATGTAGTTCAGGTGATAAGTGAAACGGACGTGTAGGATTCATGTTTATGTATTTATTAATGACTTTAAACTGCTATCCAACAATGGACTTAAGCATTGTTACTAACAATATACTAACAGAACGTGACAAAAAATCTCACAAAAGGAACAAGAATGTATGATGAGGCAATCAATATTTAGAAATTATTTAAAACAAAAATTCCAGCAACTAAATAAAGAAGGCTGGTGCGTTTATGTCGGACCAATCTTGAAGTCTACTCACCTTACAAAAGCCCTTTCCCATTACCACCAATATTGATCTATTCAATACCCTTATTTGCCCTCTTTCTGAACATCGAAGTTTGCATTCTAGCGCACTTCGGAAAAGCAAAAAGAAATCTGATCGCACTCCAAACTGGAAGCTTTCCGGAGAACAGCAAGTAATTATGGTCTAGGTCAAAACCCCCACACTTAAGAAATGTCAAAACGCCCACACGATCGGTCATGACACTAACACAAATGGACAAATCCCCCAAACGCACGGACGGTCAAAACCCCCACAGCCAAAACTCCCACACTCAAGAAATGTCAAAACGCCCACAAAATCGGTCAAAACTCCCACACAAATGGGCAAAACTCCCACACATAGTAACGGTCTGAATCCCCACATAAATGGACAAAACCCCCACACAAATGGACAAAACTCCCACATCCAGAAATTGTCACAACTGCCACACAAATGGACAAAAAACCCACACAATCGGACAAATCCCCCACACTCTGAAATTATCGTGATTGCACGTTATTTACGTTCTGCACGTTGCGGCACTTTACGACGCCCACTTTAGTGTTTCTGTCATTACAAAACAGCGCAAGAAGAATAGTTGCAACATCAGTTTAAGTGGAATAAAAAATTTATTAAAAAGTACAAGGGTAAGACATACAAGCAGGATCATTTCAAAGTGTACGAGATTTGACCGATTGAGTGGGGGTTTTGTCCATTTGTGTGGCAGTTGTGACAATTTCTGCATGTGGGGGTTTTGTCCATTTTTGTGGCAGTTGTCACAATTTCTGCATGTGGGAGTTTTGTCCATTTGTGTGGGGGGTTTGTCCATTTATGTGGGGATTGTGACCCTTGCTATAGGTGGCTGTTTTGTCCATTTGTGTTGGAGTTATGACCGTTGGAGGTTATGACCGATTACCAGTGTGGGGGTTTTGGCTGTGGAGGTTATGACCGTTCGTGTATTTGGGAGATTTGTCCATTTGTGTGGGGGTTATGCCCGATCGTGTGGGCGTTTTGACATTTCTTGAGTGTGGAGGTTTGGCTGTGGGGGTTATGACTGTTCGTATGTTTGGGAGATTTGTCCATTTGTGTGGGGGTTATGACCGTTTGTGTGGGCGTTTTGACATTTCTTGAGTGTGGGTGTTTTGGCTGTGGGGGTTTTGACCCGTTCCCAATTGAGAGCCCCAAGAATAGGTTCCATCTACAGTGTCAACTCTCCATTGGTTCAAAAACACTTATCTGGTTTTAACTTTTATTGTTATATACCGTAAACGGTAATAGATAGATAGAAGCGATTTATTGCAAACACTTTAGCGTGTTATGTCAACATAATATAACTATTCACAAAATTCTATCAAAATTAGAAATTGTTTACATTTACTATTATTTACGCTTTCAATATAGAAGTACGTAAAGCAAAATCAGTAAGAGATATCGTTATGATACTACTGATACTTATACTAGTAAAAACTAAGAGAAATCGTTATGCCGTTTTTCTCGATCGACGAAGTATTCCAAGAAAGTTTTATATCTTCTTCCTTGATCTTTATTCACATCAGAAATGGTTTAAATTAACGATTACAACTTTCACCTTTTATCTTCACAGTACAATATTGGAAATAGCAACAAATGGTTCTTTTAAAATTGATTCAGGGTCTACAGAGGAAATATCATTGCAATCTGTAATACTCCACAATTGCGAAGGTGGTTGAAGTTTACTATTTTTCAGTTTATAAGTAATACGCTTTTCCATAGAGCAAAATACGGCGATAGATATCTAGAAGCACTGTTTTACAATGAATACAGCGTTCCAAGATTACTCGTAGTTTCCACCTTCTTTGTGAACCCTCTGTTTTAACTGAAAGTGCTCAAATTAACCATTTCCGGTTTTAACACATACGACCATAAAACAATAATTTTAGTAGATAGCGACAAGCAATTTTCTGCATTCGATTCAGGGTTTTAAGAGAATATGTCATCATAAACACTTCTGAAACCGGAAATGCTTGAAATTTACTATTACGTCTGTTGAATACTTATGTTTTTAGAGCTACATCTATAAAATATATCGAAAATTTCTGCAATGCTGCGTCCTGAGAATATTTAATCTCTTTCCTTATCCCTTTGTTCAACCCGGAAGGGGTTCTAAGTGACCATTGCTGGTTTCAGTCCTTATCGCCGTAGAACAAAAACGATATCTTTTTCATACCCATGCAGCATCAGGAGAACAGGTTCTATCTTTGATCTTATGAAATGTGTTGCTACCAGGAGTTATATTTATACTACTTGTTGTACTTGACGTTTGAGTATTGAATATGTATAGATTTGAACTCTATCGTAGTTTTGCACTGCGAAATTAAATTATATTGTCTCTCTATTAACTTTACGTGGGAAAACTGTATTACTACTCTCGGTTTCAGTACTGACCACCATAGACGAAAGCATGGTAATAGTTAACGAGAAGCATGAATTCAGAATTTTGGGAATAGATTATCTCCAAGTTGTATCTTCTGCTAGAAATTTTCTACCACTTCCAATTTCAATAGTGATCCCCATAGAGCAAAAATGATAATAGATAACAAAATATGATTTTTTATATGAATCTTGGATTGCAGATTGTCATCATAATAAAGAAAACGATAATATACAGTTTAGTTATATAAGACAACTAACGAAGGAAAAGATTTATAAAATATACAGGAAATTTTATAGTAAAATCTTAAGTTCGTACATTACAATGAAATATGTTATGTCATCTGTTTATTTCCAGGGACGAAGAGGATTTTTGGACGGACTTGTAAGTTAGCGACTATGTACTTTTCACACCAATCTACTTTATCCGTTCTAAGGTGCATTTATCGTTTAGTTGTCTCCGTCTAAATGATAATTCACAAAAATAGCCTTAAATGAAAGAAAATACTATGAGAAACCAAGGTCAAGTAATCAACCTATCCATGGAAATGAAGCAATATGCTTGTAGATATTGTAATGAAGAGTTGAATTATTTCCAAAATGTATTATATAAGTTAATATTACATAAAACCAATTTACGATAAAGTAAGTTTACCATGCTCACATATTCGTATATCATTCGAACTTGAAATATGCTGTGCACGAAATGAATACGTTTATGTGTAAGATGACTCGTTAGGTTAGGTAGAAACATGGCTAGATAATTTTAAGTACTTCAACAAGTATGGATATTCCAACATTTAATATGTACTGAAATGCTTATAATCAGAACAGCTGCATACTAGACAATATGGTTCATATCCAATGAAGAGAATGACTGTTGTTGGTGGTAAGGGGAAAAAATAACAATACACATCATATTTCATGAAATGAAATAAAATGTTTGAGTTTTATGTCCCACGATTATTTCAGCTGGCGAAAGGACATGGTGATAATGAAAATGAATGAATGAATGAAAGGAAGTGAGGGAAAACGGGAGAACCCGTGGAAACCCAATCATACAGCGTTTGTCCAACACAAAATTTAGTTGACGCGATATGGATCAAAAAGCAACTCCTTGCACTAGAGATAAAAGCTCCACCACTGAGTCACTGTGGCCCACATCATATTTCAGAAACCTAATGTAACAGCTAAGTACAGAATTATCAACGGCAAAATAGCATTACACAATTTAATAAGAAAAATTAAGAACATTAGTAGTAAGAGTGCCAAATTAACCAATCTGTTGTCTAAAAACTAAAAAGACAGATTATCAAAAAATATCTGTCAAAGCACACATAAAACTGTTCAAACTCCTAAATAAAAGTATCAAGTGGCAGGTATACCAATTGTCTCAACAACAAACAATTAATACGATAAATCTCTCTAGAAGTCGCTAAAAATACTAAACGGTCAGGTTGGAGAAATTCTCCAACGGTCGGAACGAAGAAAAAAGATTCCATGTCCACCAGTAATACAAAATATCGAAAGCACTTACTCGGTAGAACTACATTCAAACAACAAAAAAAACTACTCAATTACTAGGATATCCTGAACGCTCAAAAAGTATTAAAAGCTCAAAACGAAATGCGGGAAAACAAAAAATAATCACGAATTATAAAATGAAAATGATATTTTCTATTTTCCTAGAATTTACATAGAAGAGTTAATTGGACATATAATCACTTTTCAGTAGGTAAATCAATCACAATATCTACGGTAAGAGCAGGAAATCGTCAGAATACGAATGGAATGGGCTCTTACTACCCAGCCTATCAAGTGTTTGCAGTTCAGTAATTTACTTACTATTGCCCTCAAGAGAATGCAGAAATATCCAATCTGGGTGTGAATATTGCTAATTGTGCTATTATACCTTTCTTGTATACGTGTGTAAAACAACTAATCGTAAGTATAAAATGAAAATACAATTGAAAATTGAACTAAAACTATAACAATCAAACACACAACAAACGAAAATACTAAACATCAAATTTGAATTCTGTTTGTCTCTATGTTGCTTCAATACCACACAGTGAGAAAATAAATACGCACTAAAAACTTACACCGAAAAATATTTCCTGTACCACATAATAAAATAAACATTATTAATTACATACTCCTATCTAATCACACGAGCATTTATATTTAATGGATTTTTGTATTTAATTCGAGAGAAAATACATATCTTTTGTCCATACTGCAAACCAAATACACGTCTTTTGCTATATAGTCACATCGTGAATGATTAACGTGAGAATAAACTTCAATGGGGAAGTATCTTGTGTTCAAACAAGAAGTAAAGTCCTGTTCAGCTTTTGTCATATCAGATTAGATTTTAGGAGTTACAAAATGTTTAAATGATGTCTTGTGCCGTTTATTTTGAAAATCAACAAATGCACTGTTAGCTGTCAATTAAACTTACAGCATGGTCATAGGCATTAAAAAAACACACTTTACAAATTTACGTACTGGGAAATGAAGGGATTTCACAAGGAAGGGAGATATTTCAACCCAGTTTTTCAGATAAGGATCGGTCGAAATGTGATTGTGTTGATGAAGCTAAGAGCATGCAATACACATTCGTTTGAGCCGATCAGATAATGAAATTTTACTCCGCGATGTTATGCATTATATGCTGTGATGAGTGTTTTGTATAATTTTCATTAACTACAATTCTCAGAATATGTAATCAGTACTAGTTACTCATGAAAATAATATTCTTACTACACAGTCTTTTGCACTAGATGGATATATGCAATGTGCAATAACACTGAAGGAAAAATAATGTAACGCTAGTGGCGCATGAACTAGGGGTGCAAGAAGCACTTTCCCAACCCTCGTGTAGAACATAATTTAACAAGGATCTCCATCTGAACAAATGGAAATCTATAGTAAGTGTTCAGCCACTCAAACGAAAACATTTGTGGCAATACAAAGATCGGTTATCCATTTTGAACTGTTTACTTGTACCACAAATTCAGTTTTTTGTAGTTTCAACGATCATATTGACAAAAAGCTTGTTTGAGAATCTAGGCCAACAGAACCAAATAATTTGCTGAAATTACGGTATTTATGGTAGTAGTATAATCAGTAGTAGTAGTATTAGCATTAGTAGTAGTAGTAGTAATAGTACTACTGTTATTCTTGTTATTCTATAATTACCAAAGCTTACTGGTAATTCTGAAGTTATTTTCATGTGTGCAGATTAAGGAGATGCTGTATCATAAAACCCTATATTGATCAATGCCTTTTTAGAATCACTCTAAAGAGAAAGAATTCTTGAAAATATTAACATTTTTAGGACGATGAACCTGTGTAATTTCTGAAACAAATTATAGGCTATATCATTGTTATAGGACTGTGGTATCAGACTAGTAGAGTTTAGGCCTGACATTATAAATTTTTAGTGGTGAAACTCTATGTCAGGCTTCCTTACTTTTCTAGTCTTTCTTTAGTTCCATTGAGTGTATACTAGGATACTACCTTGTAATTTATTCCTGCCAAATCCTTTCCATACTATTTTTCTTTCCTTCTTTAGTTGGCCTGTCTGAGCGTTTGATGCATAAAGGATAAGGCTTGTCACTTGTACTCCTGTTGCTCAGTAGCCACAATATGAAAACGTAAATAGCAATATGAGTGTAGGTGGAGATTCATTCGTTTTGTACCTAAAACCGCTTGTCATTTTTCTGCTTTGCTCACCGACGCCAACAGGTACGAAATGCCGAGTAATGGAAATGAAGACAAATAGTGTAATATTTGGTAGTGAAAAGTAAAGAGTAATAGTTCTACTTGGTGTTATTCTTGTCTAGAACATAAGCTACCTACGATGCCATTCAAAGCGTTTCTTTTGGACTAGATAGAACATCAGTCAAAATTTGCCCTTTACTATTAAACTCGCAGATATTTTCAGAATATAGAAAATTGCATCTCTAACAGTGACAATGGCTTACAATCACGTAATTTTAAATCATCAATCCACCCTAAACTTCCCTTAGTCCTCCACGTTCAAATGGTCTCTCTAGAGACACCGAGGAACAATTAGACAATCATTATACTTGGAATAACTTGCAACAACAAAGGCAGGCTGCCCTGCACCCCACTGGTTCATCACAAACTAATGACCGAAATGGCAGCTCATTAAAGCACAAAGGCTGCACGAAATAAGGCGCATACATACATTATTACTTAACTTTACTCCCCGAGTCATGTTAAGCTTGAACTCTTTCGCATCCTATATTTGAAAACAAAATGAATTTAAAGTAATACAAATCTGTTTGAAGTAAATCGTTGTAAAAACTTCACATTAGCAATTCATTCTTCTTAGTATAATACTTTATGTGAATTTCAATATCTTATGAAAAAGTACAAGGGTGAGTCAAAAAGTAAGGTGAATTGTTGCTTTACAGAAAAGCGTAGAGAGATACGATGATGAAGCTTTACTATGTTTGAAGTATGGTATGACACTATGATTTGAAGAAGGAACCGTAGTTGTCTAAACATTTATTTCAACGTGGCACCAAATCATTCATGTCCTGTTCAAAGAAATGTGGTTCCAGATTTCCTAACCAGGTACGTGTAGCCTGTTGTGCCTCTGTCAGTGTCTGGGAACGTTGCCCACGGAGATGTTGTTTCAGGGGGCCGAACAAATGGTAATCCGACGGGGCTAAATCAGGGCTATACGGAGGGTGATCGCGAATTTCCCACTTGAACCCGCGGAGGTGTGTACGGGTCCGTTCGGCTGTATGTAGACGTGCATTTTCATGCAGTATCAACACGCCCTCTCGGAGTGCCCTCCGCCGTTTCTGCTGTATGGCTGCCTTCAGCCTGTCCAGGGGTTTGGCAGTAGGTGTCTGCATTAATGTTCGTACCCTTTTCAGGAAATGTAACATGAATAACACCGACACGGTCCCAAAAGACAGTAGCCATTGTTTTCCGGGCAGAGGCTATTGTCTTGCATTTCTTGGCCTGTGGTGACGATGGATGTTTCCATGTCATGCTCTGACATTTGGATTCAGGTGTCCATAGAGGTATCGGAGTTTCATCGCCCGTTATGATACGATGAAGGAATGAATTTCGTTCGTCGGCATAACGTGTGAGGTTGCTCAGGGAAATGCCCATTCGCTGTTTTTTGTGTTCGTTACTCAGAAGCTTGGGTACCCAGCGCGCACACACATTTGTGAAGCCCAGTTGGTCATGGACGATACCGCTTACAAAACCATAAGATATATTCAATTCATTGGCAATGTCCTGCAACCGCACTCTTCTGTCTTCACGAATCATGGTATCGAAGACAGCTACATTTGTGTCGGTGATGGACGTTGATGGTCTGCCTCTTCTGCCATCATCTGTGATAGTACTCCTACTACTTGCAAATGCGTTACACCATACGTACACTTGTTTCAGCGACGTAACACTATCTCCATAGACCTTCACCAATTCTCGATGAATATCACATGGTTTTGTTCCCTTCGCCCAGAAAAAACGAACGACACCACGCACTTCCTCCTTGGTGTAATGTTCCAGTCGTTGCGCCATCTTTGAGTTGCTCACAGCACCAGACGAGTGGACATAGAATGGTGTACAAGCTGTCACACTTCTATTGCCAGATTACCTGTAAAATGGAGAAGAATTAATTAGCTACACACAATACTATGGGTTTGACAGGCAATTTCACCTTACTTCTTGATTTATCCTTGTAGATAATGTTAGTACACTTATAAACAAGTGAAATACTCCAAAAAAATTAGTAATACATTTATAACATATTTCATTCATAATTCTTGTATGATATTTTGTTTCAGGCCAGTACAGCTCAGAAACTGATTCAAGGTGTACTCGTGAGTGTCAATATATTCTTCTAATTTACTTATGCATAATATTATGGTTAAAGCTCTGAAATAATATATAATAGCCTATGGTTTGAAATTCAGTCTTTATGTGCAGAAAACATTAAACTGTACCAGAATCCCAGAAACGTATAGTTGTAAACGTGTAATTATATGTTTCTTATATTATATTACTATATTATATTGTATTATGTTTATCATATAATATGTTTAAATAACTGCATTTAGTCATTTGTAAAAAGCAATTAAGCAAACTACATTAATACAACGAAAATCATTTGAAGTTTGATACACAAAACAAAATACTCTATATGTAATGCATTTTCCGCTTTATGGTATTCGGTTAAAAATATAAACTAAAACTCTGATATATTGGCATTATATTCCCAATCCAAAAATCATATCTATGAGAAGACTCTGTAGCATCTAACCAAAGTCAGCTACTCTCTTAGCCACCAGTACAGTGATTTAAAAATTTTAACCTCTTTATACCGTAATAATTACATTTACAGTTAATCCCTAGATCCTATCTCTGAACACATTGTCCCTTTAAACTTATTATCTAAGCTTTGAGACATTCTTAATAACTAGTTGGAACACTCTTTTTACAATCGTAAAACTGAAATCTAAAATAGAAATATGAAAACAAATTGCAAATTTAATACTTGTTTCAAACACTCTTACCCTTTATTTTTCTTTTGAACATTTGTATGGTTATTCCTTCAAAATCGTCCCGGAAAAATCCTCAAGCTTCTTACATGTTTTTCTGTCATTTTCTTTTTTCCCTTTCTCTCGAATACCTGATTCAGAGCTATTTCGCTCATTTCTGGAACCTCATATCATAATATTTAAATATACTATTTTTGAATTATTTTAACTTCTTCCAGAAAATCTTTGCTATCGAAATTACTCTTTCAGAAATCTTCTTAGAGTGATAAGCAATCTAACGTGTATGTTTCTTTGTTCAATTGCAATTTGTTCATTTCCATAGGATACTTCTATTCCTCCATACTATCTCGAACTACTAGTTAATGTTCAACACGCTCGTGCATAAACTGCCATAATTCCTTCTCATAACTGTGAACAGAAGATTCAAGTTCATTGCTTCTAATGTAATGCAGCGATTCCTTTCTTTGGCGTTTCCCATTGCAGCATTTCTTCTTTTCTTCAACTGGTGTCTATTGCATTTCATCCAGACAACATGAATACTCAGAATTTCTTTAAACATTAACTTCTGCCGTAGAAGAATGTACGTTGTCTTCATAAACTAAAATGTGTCCAATATTCAAACATCAACAAAGCCTTGAAATCTGTGTATACTCTATGGTATTAACACACTTCCCCTCTGCGATCATTCCTCGGCCCCAGATTCGGGTCGGCACCACTTCAATCTGATATTTTTTTTTCATTTTTACAGGCAGGTGCAAAAGGGTTCAAGCTCAAACTCTAAACTATTCATTATCTTTTGCAGAGACAGGTTCACACCATACCTTTTTGTTAAACGTTCTAAACGTTCTTACATTTATCATCTGTTATCTACTTGTGCAAGTTTAGCAGCTCGATTCTTGATTCAAAATACTAACTTGCTCCAATGCACACGAACTCTACTCGCAGAACAAGTCCTGTCTTACCAAGTTTTATTTAAATTGCGCAACAGATTAATTGGCATAATGTCACAAATTATGTCATTTGTTTATCTAAACTACTTTATTGGGAATTACACAATAGTATGTAATCGTAATATTCTTCAGTTAATGGAATTATTATAAAACGCCTTCTATGTGGAACACAAATAACATAACTCGTCATATGGAACATCCCAAATCACACCTTTAAAGGTAACCAACAAAATACTGTCAGTTTTTACTGCCACACTCGTACCTCAATGACCAAAAAAGGTAAGCAGCATCATCGACTACACCTTGCCAACATTTTGGAATGTCATGGACACATCACGTGAGAACTTGATGGGCCCTAAACCGAAAAAGCTATAAAGTTCTTTTGAAAATCTACTAGGAATTTGAACTGATGTCCTCTAAGGTGACAGTAGAAGGAATGTGTCAGGTAATAGTAGGAAGAAGCAATGTGCAGGAATTATGGTGGATTCAATAGTATTTTCCATCCAAAGTGTAGAATATTGGCATACGTCATCCTAGGCACGTGTGGTTTAGCGTTGTCCTGTAACAGAAGGACAACTTTGCGAATCAGGAGTGCTGCCTTTAGAGTTTCCAGTTTCTCCACACGGCTTAACTTCTGACAGTATACAGTTGCATTGGTGATCTGACCACCTGGTAGCAGTTACCGATGAATTATGCTCCAAACAGTCCACCTAAGACACAGAAAGATCTTCCAATGCAGCGATCGTTTCGGCTGATTTGGGACCGGCTCATGAAATACAAACCAATGATGACGGTGATGTGGAGCTTTGAAGAGGAACTTCTTCTCATCTTATGTCAATACTCTGTCCAGAAATCACTCCTTCCTCTGATGAGTCAACAAAAGAAGACAGGTGTCTCTTTCCTTTGCCTACTTACCAGGAGTCAAATCATTAGGGACTCATCGACACACATTGTAGTGCTTTCCAAGTTGATATATGTGGCGCGAATAGCGCTTATACTCACACTGAATTGTAGTCAGAATTCCTCCATGTCTGCTTATTGTTCACCTCAATTGCAGCTTCAAGATCTTCATTTTGTATGTGTATTGGTCTTCCTGCATGCAGTGCGCCTTCCAGTTTTTCGTCACCGTCCATTAAACTTGTTAACAGCTACACTGTGCTCATTGTCACGACACTCTCTGAAAGCCTTTCATATCTTTAGACGCGCTGTAGCGGCGTTTGACTCCAACCCACATTCGTACAACATACACACCCTTATCACGCAAGTAGAGGTTCCATGTTCACCCTGTCCTTACGTAAGTCACGGTGTAACTAAAGTGTCACAACCAGGTAGTATGTTGCATATACTCACACCAACACCTGACCGAATTATCTCCTTTCATATTATAATCAGAGTGTGATGTCTGTGTATCACAGTTCTCCAAAAGACGAAAGACTTTTTTTAACCCGTATATAAATATAGTAAGAATTTTGATTTCAGTAGAGCAATCGAAATATAATTTTGACCGTTACTATAATGAAAATGACCGAACGATGTCAGTGGTGCCTTATTTATATCTAATCTGAAATGTATACTTGTACTCTCCTATACTATGTTGTATTGAAATTATAAGCTCAAATTTTGTTTATATATTTCCAACGTAATAATCTGATCTCATAAGAAGACTCTGAGTTTTATGTAAATAAAGTTAAATACTATTTTAACTACCAACATAGTATATCAAAATCATTGAAGTTTTTTGTGGTATCACAAGTACATTTACTTTCAAATACACGAACCTAGCTCTTTTGATGTTTAAATCTTTCAGACTTATAGTATTCGCTTTAAGCAACTTCTTAACATCATATGCACTATCATTTTTACAGTCTTACACTTTTAATTTTTAAACTCAAATAAGAAGTAAAATAAGAGAAGACAAACCAAAAGCATCTTTGGAATACTTTTTCTCTTTTTCTCGTTAATACTAACACTTGGACTGGAATAAACGTCGGTGGTACATTTCATGTCAAAATATAAATAAATAAGAAAAATATATCGAGAAAGGAACTTTGTTATCCATTTAGCAACATTGTGGTTCACACATTCCAATTTCCGTATGTATAACTCTTTTCCTATGAAATTTACCACAAATATTCCTCTCCTGATGCTACACACAGTACCAGTATTAAACGGGCACTAAAATCATTATAAGATTATCTTCAGACAACAAGACAGTTATAGATATGATACAAGCATTTTGGGCATGAGTGTACTTGAAATAGAGAGAAAGACGGATAATTTTAAAACTTTCGGTATTGTTTTTATCTGGAGTATATTGCTCCGCAAAATGGTAAATATTTCTCACGGACAATCAGCTATTTACAATCAAAGACGTAATGAACTAAATATTATATTGAAATTGGCTAAAATACAAAGATTATCAGACAAATATATTTTCCCATTATTAATCATATAGCAAGGAACAATGAAGGATTTCTTACATTACTGCAAAAATCGGATTACTCAAAACGTTAATATGAATTTGAACAAAATATTATGTTAGAACTACTTCTCGTTTAACGTGTCACTTCCATCAAGTACGTATAATTGAAACTATTGACTGTGGCTAATTCTATTTAAACTTTGTCTTGAAGGTAGCAAAATAACATGCAACTTAGCATATAAACTTATATGCTATAGTTATTTTAAACTAATTGCATATTCAGTATTTTAGTTTTAATTTAAAATTTCCAAATTTCTTTTCGTTATAAACAGAGTAAACAATTTTCGAGATATATTTTGTACATATCAAATTATAATAGTGAAAAGTTACGTTGATGAGCTCTCATCGTTATTATTTTATAAAGAAATGTGCTCATTTTATTAATCATAGTGTACATTTATTAAGACAATATCAAGAAATTTAACTTTTTAAAAACCAGAAAAAACATGGTTTAGAATTATATATGAGTTTCAAATACTTTTGCACTGTTTAAATGCCAAATATGAATAAAAAGACAGAAAAGATTAAACAAAAACAAAAACACTATTTTGCTGCAAAATCCGAAAGAGAAAATGCAACACACTACATTGACATTTTGTGAGTTTCAGACCTATATGTAAATCAAAGATTTTCACATATTTTTTTACTTATACGGATAGAAATTTAGTGGAGACAAAGGTTTCCACTAACAGCACGCTCAAGACATATCTGATAAGTATGAACGTGGAGAAGTAAAAAGCATCAGCAAAACTTCATATGTATTTGAGATTCTTATCTAACAGAATCACATGTTATAAAGATTTAAGAAAACATGTCACTGGATATAAATAAAAATATTCTGGAATTAATTATTTTAGTTAGGAGGGGAATTGAAAAACACGGTAAAAACTAAGGTAAAACAAGGTAAAACATGTGGAACCTAGTATTTAATTTTATGAAACAGAGGGCTACATTTAATACCTTGGAGATAAGTACAAACTTATTAAGATAGCACATTAAATTGTTTTCCTTCTCCCCATTAGGAGCCTGGAGTTCCAACAGGGGCACGTCAATATGACTCTGCTGTAAGTATGATAAAGTAAAAGAACAAAATTAATTTATTTTCTAACATGGTATTACCATAAACTACATGTACAAACAACAACCAGCACTATACTCCATGCGAATTGTTATATCAGTGTCTGAACTAATAAATGTAGTCGCTGCTATGTATAACAACATTTTTACTGCTCTCAAAACAAATTATGCTTTCATATTGTTTTGTTTAAAAACTTATTTTCCAAAGAAAATTAATATTAATATGATTTACTGCGTAACTGTATGCTTGTTCAGAAGTTAGTAAATAAGTATGTCTGACAAATTATTGCAATAGTTTTTCTTAAGATTTGTATGGGAATATATTACTGAAATACGGGTTTCACTCTATTGTACTTTAATCTACAAACATTATCTTGGTAATTTACGATTATCAGTAATCGTTGAAGTTCAAAATGCAAATACTACACGGAGAAAAACAGGGCGTAATATTACCTAAAAAATCAGACATATTCTGAATCTATAAAGAACTTTACGGAGTTCCTGCCTGATGCTTTTCTCAGTGTGCTATATCATTTTACAATGGAGATCAAATTCATCCGTGCTATAAACTTGATCTTCTCCATACAAATGGTTCTATGTTTGCTGCTACTTAAAATTGGAATAAGTAATTGAAAGAGGCATCCAAAAATCTTTATCATTTTTTTTTTGGAATCTTTCAACTATGCACTTTACAATAAGTAAATATGCTACAGTATACAATTATAGGGAAAGGAGGATAGGGTTCAATGGTTCATCCATATATTTTCGTTGTCTATATTTTAATATGTTCTAGTTTAGATTTTCTTGTGTACATTTGTTAAATGTATCAAACGTTAAGATTATTATCTTATATTTCTTTACAATATTATCTCATACTTACGTGAACTTAAAAATGCATCTTTAATAGGTAGTCTATCACATAGACAGACTGCTGAAGTTACAGCATCTCCAACAGATCTTTGCTCGAATTTTGCTCCAAAAACTTTACAACATATACACAGGTTACATATTAGAACGTATGGCGTATTACACTAACTGTGAAAACAAAGGAACAAAAAATAAGCCAATATTACTCATACTGAAATATGGTATCGCTACCAAATTATGAGTTGTCTCTAATGTGACAAAATGACGTGTGAAATCAGATTGCGGACTATTGGAAGCTGCAACAACAGAGCTTAGAAACATTTTAGAGGAAGTAATACCCGATTGACTGAAGAAGAAAAGTAGAGTCAGGGCAGAAGTATTGTGCAATGCGGAGAGCTGTCCTGTTTCTGTGACTGTTAGAAGCACAGGCTATTTTTAAACGAAAGGTGCTGATATGTAGCAAATCGTGCATGTGGAATAGTTAACACATGAAGCAAAACCAGTGGCAATTTCAGCATGGTAAGAATTATATGACCATTTCTTTGGCGTGAACCGATTGAGACAACCTGTAACGACAATTCTTTAAAAAATACTGGTAGTACCATAAACGTCCTTTCACTGACTTCCGAAGTATTTGCTATAAAAATAGCATTCCAATTTCAATTTATACGTAGACTTTAGTCAATGTTATTTTTTGTATACTCAATTACAACATTTACTAAGAAGAGTTTAGAATTGTCAGGTAAGAATGTTATTTTAATTCAAAAGTAATAATGTACCAGGAAAGTTCTACGCGGAACTGTATAGTAATTTTATTTCCCACTGGATATGCAAAGAGAGATTTATATAATTAAAATATATTTTGTTCTTTTGATAAAACTCTTGTGACAGTTTTTGCCAATTGTATTTTAGTGTTACTTACGCGTGATTTGCTTAATCTAGTATTATCAATATATTTTTGGAAGAATTTACTTACAGCAAAGTTAAATGTTCAGACCGTTCTTTCCAATGCTGACTTCAACCCAGTAAAATTCTAAAGAAATAATAGCAGGACATAAGGAAATTCAGACAGCTATTGAATATATTGTGTAAGAGTTTCTCATAATACGAAACACTTGAAAAACCCGAACTTTTAGAAATAAAAATTTATTTTAATATGCGTATGTGTTAGAAACTAAAACTGTAGATAATAATTATACAATATTTACGTACACTAAAATTATTGTTACCGCTTACTAGGTGGATGCCCCAGGGAGCTCAATAGATCCATTGGTAAGTATAAAATAAATTAATTTCTTTTATGTTTATCTGTATATATATATATATATATATATATATATATATATATATATATATATATATATATATATATATATATATATATAGGTTGTTAATGAAATACAAGAACAAAGTGTAAGAGGTAATTCCTTACTTCAAAGTAAGAGGGAAAGTTCGTATTGACCATTGGGGGAAAGTGCATAATTTCAGAGCTACTGCTGTACAAAATCACGAAAAAACGAAATTTCAAGAAACAATGTTTCTAATTAGAGAGACTGAGGATTCCGTTGTTATCAGTGTAAAGGAGGTTGGTCGTACGCAGACCAAAAACGCATATTTCATTAATGTTCAATTCGTGTACTGAGCACTTCCTGTAGGGTGAAATTCTCAGACATGAAATTAACTGAGTTTTGATTGGTCGAAAGCAGGCGAACGGAAGAATTGATAACAGTGAACACCTAATCGTTTATCGCAATGTTGGAAGTGTTAAGGATCGTCAGCCGTTCGGTTCTCGTACTACGAAAATGCATGCAGCGATGTTTTCTTTCACGTATTTTAGTAAGGAAAAACGAAATATACCATGACGAAATACATCGCAGCACACGTTTTTCCGAACACACACACAAAACAAACATAGCAGCATGAAGCTACCTGTTCCTAACAGTTCCGAATTCCCTGAGAATCATTGTGGGTCCAAAGTTGTGAAGGCTTACATCTTGCTAATTTTTTACCCTTCCTGAATCAGAGTATTATTGAAAATAATATTGAAAGCATTCTGAGAATTACCCCCTACAGGGAATACCTTGTACATCTTTGAAAATTGGTTAAATATGCATTTTGAATTGCGTATGTGCGGATTTCATTACTAAGAACCAACATCTACAGTTTGTAGAATTCGAAATAAAGCCTGTTAAAATTTAGCTAACCCGCGATTTTGGACAGCCCCTGCTCTGAGAGTGTGCACCTTTCGCATATAAATTTTTTGTCTTATTTTGATGAGAAGAGTAACCTCCTACAGTTTGTCAGTATACTTCATTAACACCTATATAATCTTTAAGAAAAAGTTAAGAGAAATAACTTACACTTTGTGTTGAGTCGAAAAATTAAATTAGAACGTTATTGCAAATTTAAAAAGTAGAAAATATATATTTTCTTTTCCCGGATATAAAGGGGCTGCCGTAATGATACTGGGTAACTTGTAGCTGAACTCTTAAAAAGAAAGGTAGAAGGTGATTACAGATCATTTTAAGAGTTAAAAGTAAATATAACGTTCTATTAGTAATACCGTTATACGTACTAACTACTGTTTAATCCATATGAAGTGGTCCAGAAAGGATGGTTGATCGACCATCTCAGAAAATTATAAAACTTTTAGTGTCACGAACTTTTTTATATCGGAAGGACAGTAAGATAATTCCCGTTGTGGTATGTATAAGCATTCCTGAATGGCGGCCATAATTGTTGACGGTGGAGTTACATTTTTATTGCACTTGCAAGTGTTTATGAACTGAGTTGCTGAGAACGTACGTATCATACGAACTCCAAACAAAAACAATTTTTAGAGAAGTGAATGAAATATACGGGGAATATATACTTCTGCTTCTAAATAAATATGATGGTTGTAAACGAATACGTGAGTTCACTAGTAAAAGTAAAGAAAATTACACATTTAAAGGAGCTGTATTTTGGAATGGCATAAAGTGGAGGGCTCATGAGTTTCGTGTTGAATACTATTGCATGTGAATTCTCTGCAGAATTATCCACAGCAATCTACTACTGACATCGTAGATTTATTGGAGTCCGAAGTTTAATTTGGTGATATTGATGACATGTTTGGAGCGTAATGTCTCAGGAGGGCAAAGTAGTAAAAAATGCTGCTTAGGCCCCAAAGTAAATATGTATATGAATAAACTATTGCAAAACATCATGATTGATATTACATGGAGAAAAAGTAAGGGCATTGTAAAAGCGAGACGAAAGCACGCGCGTGGCGATGGTCCTAGCCCGGAAAAATGTAAATGTTTCCAGGGTATTACATATGTCAAATCAATCTGCTAAAAGTAAACTTTAAAAACCACTTTTATTATTTAGTGTTGTAAACTTAGAATGTTATAGCATCACAAACATCCAAAGTTCTTAACCATCTTCCGAAAATACAGCATAAATGAGATGTATAGGATAATGAACATGAAAAGTACTTTATTGTTGAATACCATGTTCATGGTATGACTTGTTTACGATGAATAGGAACGAAATTACCTAGACTAAACAATTTGAATTTCGAGAATTGTTAAGATAAGAATCGTACCTAGTAACATGTATGGTTTGTAATTTATGTTGAATTTATTTAGCCCTTTACACCTCTTCAATATCACACACAGTTCCGGAGATATGATAATCACAGCTGAAGTATGCAACACTGTTGGAATCATGTAATGGTGGGAACACAGATACTCAAAGCTATTGGTATAATGCTATAGAAGAGAATGGAAACAACAATCGTTTTAAATATTTTCCACAAATACGCCATTTTCAGCAGAGCAGGATAGATAGGCGTAACACAACTTTGCGAACACATTAACTTCCGTAACTGGGATTGGATTTCAGTGATACTTTGCTGATACATTAGGTACGTTAATACCGCAGTCCAGTTCGACAATGTGTGTCGTGGGTGCAAGAGAGACCTAACCCCCTCACTATATAAACGTGGCAATAATCATGGAACTAGAAAGATGAAACAAACATCACTTCCAAGCTTTCGCAGAACCGAACACAAACAAAAAAGTGTCTAATTGCTGAATCATGAATAGCGTTTGAGATCTAGCATGTAACATAAAATAAATTCCGGGCTAGGACCATCGTGTGCGTGCTTTATTCGCATTTTTACAATGTTCTTACGTTTTTCTCGATCTAATATTAGTCATGATTTTTTGCAATAGTTTATTCACATACAGAATTATTTTGTGGCAAACGCAGCAATTTTTAGCACTTTGCCCTTCTGAGATATTACACTCCAAACATGTCATGGAAATCACAAACTTCATCTTTCAGACTCCCATAAATCTATGATGCCAGTAGTATCATAGATGTTGATATTTATACAAACTCGTTACATGCAATAGCATTCACCATAAAACTTATGAACCACTCACTTTATGCCATTCCAAAATACAGTCTCTTTAAAAATGTAATTTGCTGTACTTTTCTAGTGGATTCACGTACTAGTTTGCAACTGTCATATTTATTTAGAAGCACAAGTATATGATCCCAGTGTACCCCACTCTCTCCTCTAAACATCGTTTTAACTTGGAGTTTTTCTGATAAGAACATCCTGAGCATCTGTGGTTTTCGTAAGAGCATGCAAATGCAAAAAATGGCACACCACCGACATCAGAGACGACCGCCGTTCAGGAACACTTCTACATACGACAATGTGAATGATGTTCTGAACCTTCCCATACAAATAGTTTATCGCAATCCAACTTCTATAATTTTGGAAGATTGTCCAGCAACCATATTCCTCATCTCAGGACCACTTCAGATGAATTGACACCATTTCGTATACATTTTAGTAGAGCAAAGTTAGAAGAAAATTTAATAAATCATAATCAACGTGATGATGCGAGCATACATAATTGTATTGGTATATTTCATTCAGCTGTGAAAGAATGACATAAAATTATTAGGGAATGAAAATAATCTTAAATAATATAAAATATATAAAATAGGGGCTGCTACATTTGTGTACACCGCTTTCAATAGAAATTAGGAATACTAACTGACCAAAATATAAGATATGCAATAAAATTGGCAGTAGACGGCTGAATATATCAAATTTATTGTGCTTCCTTCAGGATACGAATCGAAATAACTTGAACTAGAAAAAGATTCTTCCCATTGTCACCATTTTTTTCATCATATTCGTGTGTTGCTTGAAGTGGATGATCAAATGAAAAGCTTAGAATAGACAAGAAATTGAATAATGACATATTAACAAATAATGAAGCGGCATATTTTCGTAGAAATGTTCCAAGAAACGTAGTCAAACGAAGAAATGAAATGTTATGAGGTAAGCTAACGGTAGGATCATGTACATAACGTTCTGGATTTTAAGTTACTGGTTAACGCAAACACAAAAATGCTACAAGTGTTTTAGAAAATGACAGAATGAAGTATGTAAAAACATGTCAATAAAGAACATAGCGCAGGAATAGAAACAAGTAGAGCAATGTAATACATTTAAAAATAATGTGAGTACATAGAAAAAGTTGGGCAATATAAGAATTTTGTGCAGAATGGTTGTCTCTATGAAAAGTACAGAGAATAAAAGTCAGTATTACAACGGTAGTAGAAAATAAGAGTGTTAAAATAGTCATCAGAAGGAGTTAGCTCTTAGGAAGATGGGAAATATATATGAAGGTATCGTCCGAGATTAAAAATAAAACGTCTCTCCTAGATTTTAAAGTAGAATATAAGGTCACAAGGATGAAAACGAAGATAAAATTGTAGATAAATTTGATGAAGCAATATCCGAGACTAGGAATAAAAAAGAATTCGTAATATGTATAAATCGAAGATGATAATAATCTATTAACAAGGGCTAGAAATACTTGTGACTACAATGAAATTAAGGAAACTGATGAGTGAAAAACATAACACGAAACAATCATGATGCTCTTATATAAGAAACAGAACGAAAGGAAAGTGAAAACTAAACTATTGGTCACCTCTCGCATGTAACATTATTAAACGTTTACCATTCATATGTAATGTGGCGCTGTCCAGAAACAGAATCAATAAAATGTTATAAAACTTAAATGCAGGCGACGATGAATATAGAATATAAATAATGTTAGAAATGCAAATGCCATTTTCAATGGAAGGAAGTTCATACGGTATAACATAAAAAAGGGACAATATAAGAGGTGAATAATTTTTAATAAGAGGGTATTTTTAATAAAGTACGGACAGAAATAAGAACTACAATAAAATTGAGGGAGAAGAAATGAGGAAAAAACACTTAGGATAATGAACTCAGTCTTAACATTTATTGTGGTGTATTACACTGTATGAGGCAGAAATAATAGCATTAATTAATATTATATAAACATTAGTTCTAGGAACTATATGCAGAAGGAATGGAAATAAATTGGAAGTATTGCTTGTTAAAAGTAGAGGGAAGAAAATGACATCTTGAAGCGTAATTGAATATGAGAAGATAAAGTATACAGTGCATTAACTAGAATAATTTGTAACATGAGAAATATGTCAGAATAAGTGGTGGCTGGGAAAATAATGTTCGAGCAAAAGTGGCCGTTTTCGATATAATATTAAAACAATAAATACGTATCTGAACACAAAAAATTAGCTAAAGTTGGTAATCATGAATATTGTAAAAATATAACACAGACAAAATTTGAAGGTATTAGAACCATAATTTTCTTTTTGAATTATAATCTGCAAGTTCAAATAAATACACACGATAATACTTACATATCGACAACCATCAACTTGGATGTAAAAGTAAAGTCTTCCCCTTTATTGAATATCAGGATACTGAAAAATCGTGGACATTTGTCCTGCTGCACACAACTCACACGGAAAGGACGTGAACATATAATTCGGACATGTGAATCAAACCTAGTCCATTCGATAAACGTAAGGAAGATATTGTCATGGAAAAAGAAAGAAATACGTGCAATCGGAAACGGAGTAAGTCCCTGGGATCCGTTAAACGTGATAGTATAAAGAGTATCTTAAAAAGTATTTAAGTATTATCAATAAAGATATGATAATTGTATAGACATGCTAGTGTCTGCATCTTCGATAGGAATACCTGAAACATTATGTAGAATAAAATACAGAACAAACTATTAAACATAACAAACATCACCATATAATTATAACACTAGTTTCATTCATCCTTCACAATACGTTAGTAGTAGAATGATATTCGTTTTAAATAAATTATGATAGCACCTTAATAACTCGCTTTTCCTCCTTCAACTCTCGTTTTGAGACAAACAAACACTTTTAAAATTGGCTATTCTGTCTGTTTTATATCTACAAATTTCTACCTTCCTAAAAGATGAAAATTAATCGTAGATTTCTCTGAAGAAAGGAAAATAAAATTTTTCTCCTCGTATCGATTTAATGTCATAACTGAAGGAAACGTTGTAAGAAAGCAAATCCTTTTCCGAATTAGTAAGTTTCAAAGATCGTGATGGGTTATGAGTAACATTAAAGTAAGGTTCCATAATAACTGCTTGATTTCACGCAGTTGCTTATATAATAATATGTCAATATTGCTCTTCCAATAAACATTTGGTTATCGTCGCATTTTTTTCTCCATGCGACCAACATTAGAACCGGAGTCTAAGTAGGTGTGACCTTCCTCGTGGAGCTTATGCTCGTTTCAAAATCTTGTACGGGTACACCGACAAGATTTGAGAGCTTGATTCTTGCCGAGCAATCAACTCCCGAATTATCTTCATTTGAAGTTTCTTCTCGGGGTAAAGTTTACAAGAACCATTTTATTATACGAAACACTATAATGCTACGAAGACAAGAGCAAAAATATTAACGAAAAGAAAATGAAATACTAGGATACAGATATTGAAAGAAACTGAAACAAAAAACCATGGAAACACGATCATTTGGCGTATGTACAACATTAATCCTATTGGCCATCAGGCCTGGGACCCAAAGGAGAAAGATGAGTGTTCGTACACTGTATCATGATATGTTCGTTGCAGTAAAAGGAATAATGGCTAGGTATGAAATGAATTATACTTTCCAAATGTGCGAAAAAATATTGCTTTGAGAAGAAGGTATTTTTTATTTAGAACCAAAGTTGAAACAAAGTTTTTTTTCTGTATCTGAATCAATATTCATCATACAAAATAGGTAATTACATACCTTATATCAAACGTTTCCACAATGATATTGCACATATTATAGCACATCGACTAATTAAAATGCTGCCATTTTCTTTGAAAATAATACTTGTACAAATTAAGTACTTACATTTCACTAGAGATTATCACTTCACCATGACTAAAATGTATACACTTATTGATATGATGGTTATCGTGAATGGAATATTATATCAGAAATTTCTTAGGGTAAGTGGGGAACGTGCTGCGTGAATGTATTAAAAGTAATTGTATACGTACTATAATGGTTTCTGAAGTTGCTATTAAAAGGGATATATGACCAACTTCGATGTTATTAGAGTTGTTATCACGGAAAATAGATTGAACTAGTTATAGAAATTTTAAGCCCTCTCTCTTTTTCAACATAAACCATACAAATGTTAACATCTTTAAAATAGTTAACCAAAATTAAATAATGTGGTTCTAATATTACGCCCCTCTGTCTGTGAGACAAATCATTGTCTCTATACTGAACATTAAATATAAGTCTGTAATTCTGTAACCCAAAAAGGAGATTTTTATGTAATGTATATGTATATTTATCTCTCTCTCTCTCTCTCGCTATACATACACACACACACACACACACATATATATATATATATATATATATATATATATATATATATATATATATATATAACAACATCGACCTTCTTGCTATGTTGGCACTCGATTTAACACTGCAGTGGTCGCGCGGATCACTATTGTTATCCATGGGTATATCTATCGTTGCAGCTAGGAGTTGGTAGAACGCTTGACCCTAGGCAGCCATGTACCTTCCCCCCACATCATGTGGAAGAGATCATTGATGTCACTACGTTCCTGCTGGCAAAAGGGCGTTTACCGGGTAGTCGATTTTGTAGTTGGGTCACTATTGTGATCCAAGCCACCAAACAGAGACTAGATTTTTTTAAACTTGGCCCATTTTGGTTTTTGGCATAGCTGGGTTTGTTTTCTACACACTGCGTATATTAAAATGTCGGAACGAGACCGTGAACAGATACGTAAGTGGTTAAATGAAACAAAGACTGACTGTGACAGCATTGTTTGTATAGAAGATCCATACAGAGTAGAGGAAGACCTCTTGATTGATACGTAAGTTTCTTATAAATTCGATAGTAATGGAGATCAACAAAACGAAAAACTCAGAAGCTGCAGCAGTATCTCCACTACCTGCAGAAGTTGCAGAGGAAGATATTCCAGTAGAAGCAAGACCTACAGGAGAACCCGAACTACCTAGTCTTCATTTAAGTTCGTTTTACATAGGTAGGGAAAAATATAAGAAAGGAGAGATAGCCAATTGGTATTTGAATCCTCAATTGCCAGGTACTTGTAGAGTTCCATATATCAATTTAATACCTACTTTTTACGCACCTCGCTCTCATTCTGCTGTTAAAAATGTCCCTACACCTATTGGGACGTTTGCTTGCTTCTTTGACAATAACATGAATAAGTTTTTTTTATAAGTTTGTTATAATTGTTGTTAAAATTGCAAAAAAGTCTTATAAATAAATGTGTTTTTCTTTAAATAATAAAAAAATAATAATAAAAGGTGCCTTATACTTTGCTTTATACTCTCCTATCACCATATGATAACAGTACTATAAATATAACGGTGTGAAAAATAAATTAAGCTGTGGATCACAGTAGTGATCCGCGCGACCAAACACATAATCCGAAAAGCGCAACCACTGCAGTGTTAAATATTAAGAAATCGTTTATTCTAATATGAAATGAAAGAATGAGATTAAACAGTGGAACCCAAAACGACTTTCCAGATTTTTTAAAATATTATATATTTTATAATTTCTAAGTGCTGAAGTAGCAAATATGTAGGTATGTGACTTACCACAAAAGAACAAATCAGAATAATTATGTTAAATCATTCTGTTTTGTTTTCCAGGAAATCATCAGAAGATACTTAAAGGAATGTTTGGGGCCTGATGGTTTTGTAAGTACGCTGTAATATATTCATGGCCAATATATGAAAATCATATTTATGCATATATACAAACTGTGAGTTATAATTATAAGAAAGCATAGAGCAAATTGGGAGCTTCCATCGCACCATTACATACATATATTTAAACAGTATATTTACTTAAAAAAACTAGTGACACACGTTGTTAAAAATTCTCATTACAGAATAAGTCAAAAATAAGGTTTACATTATTGTATCGCAGGTCTCTTTCCTTTTGCCATGCCACTGGTTTCAAGAAAATAATCGTACCGATTGTTCAACATTACGATAGTTATTTATTTTTATTTTCAACCTATTCCGAAATCTAGATACTTATAAAGGCGGCAGTTACTTTACTAGTTATCGTGCTATGTTTAATATTTTGCGGCTTGACGACAGCAACATATTATTGTAATCTGAAATGTTAAACATCTCAATGCAATGTTAAAATTGGGCACAGAAAGGCAGTAGGTTTATTGTATAAAGTTGGAGGAATATTGTCCTAGGTTGCCGTTGAGAATTGTTAAAACAATGACTGGAAATACAATATCCTAATGCAATTTCGAAAGAATTCCAGTATATCTACGTCGTAAAATGTTGTGTATTTCAGAAATATTCTGGCGATGTTCACAATTGAACTAACAATAATCTCCATTGGTAGTAAAATAAGTTTTTTCTTTAGCTGACGAATCATGCATGAAGGATATGTGAGACATTGCAGTTACTTTAACCCTGGAACGGTCGAGTGTAGATTTGTGACGCGAGCGGTCGACAGTTGAGCGCGGCGCTCACTTACAATATAATCGTTTGTATGGCAGTGGGCTAATCTTGAAGACATTTCAATATGTTGACTTCTTGTGATTTATTATTATTATTATTATTATTATTATTATTATTATTATTATTATTATTATTATTATTATTATTATTATTATTATTATTATTATTACTATTACTATTATTATTATTATTATTATTATCGCAAGTAAAATTATAATTCGTTTATATAAAACTTTTTCTCACTGTAAGTTATATCTATTTTTATTATCAAAGTTCTTTTTATGAAATAAATTTCTGCTATCCCATAATAATACAACTATTTGATTATCATTATCAGAGAAAATTGTATTATTAGTATCATTATCACATAAAGATTACATTTTCTAAAAAAAGTATTTACATACTAAGAGCAAGTTTTCAGTATATGCTCTTCATATGTTCATACTATTCATATTTTGAGTTTCAAATTTCTAATGAAATCAAATATATTAACATCTTAGTGTAAACACTCTACTTATGCCTCTTGATACAGTAGAAATTTCAATGACATGGTTCTACTCATGTCTCATCACCGTCTTCTTGTGTTCAAGGCTTCGACTCTCATGATTCGTGTATAGACGAGATGGTCTTACATAAAAAGTAATATGCACTATGGGCCACTCTTCTGAAAAGACTTAAAATTTTTAAACTTTATTTAAAATTCGATGAAATTTTGTAAGCCTTAAATATTATCCACAGCTATATCAGTTTTTTCAATACACTCAGCATTGTTAACCTGACCTCGACCTTTTTATAAATTAAATAATAGACGTATTTTATACATGAGGTGTACATATTAAACAAAGACTAACAATATGAAACCCATTATTCTGTGTTCGTAAATATTAAAAAAAAAGAATTTTGAAGGTTCAGTGAGCACTTGTTTATCAACTTATACAGTCACAAGTTGCATATCGGAAAAGCTTTAAAGTATATTACTCTGCCTAGTATATAACGAAGTACTGAGAAACACGAATGCACTTCCTAGACATTAAAAATTGTATTTTCTTCAAGTATATTTATTTTCAAAAGTAATTAGATAAATTTCATAGCAGACAACAAATAATTCACAATCAATTTATTGACACTAATCATGTGTTCTGATCTATATAAACATACTCAAGGAAGTTGAACATATTCGTAGTATCAAAACATTTGGAAGTTACGAAATTGTTAAAATTGCTGGAATGTACGAGTACAAAAGATTATTATTTTAATGCTACAGAACACAACCTTATTTTAAAATACGAATTCCTTAACAAGTTCCTCTTTAAGATTATAAGTATTTTAAAAAAAAAATTTTCTTATTTCCGGGACGTTGAAATATCAAATGGCTTTAAAAGGCATTATGATCTATAAAAACAAGCCTTACATTAATCATTGGATTTTATACATATCTATCAATTTAGCAATATAATAATAATAATAATAGTAATAATAATAATAATAATAATAAAACTAATAAAGATATAATTTCAGCACAGCTGTAACAATGTTATTCTCTTCTTGAAATATGTCATAATATAATCATAGAATTCGACGTTACGGTACTCCACGAGTTACGGTATTCGACGTTACGGTACTCCACGAGTTACGGTATTCGACGTTACGGTACACACTGATACACCCTCGCAAGGGAGTTTTCCGTTTTTTTGATAATTTCGGGAACCGAAAAACCGGTTTTGTGCCCACCACTAATTTTCATTATTTTTATTTCTATGCCCACTTGATTGGGTTTTCAAATTATGATCACCTACGGTGACCATTACTTAAAACGTAGTAAATTTTACATTGAAATACTGGTCACCCCTAGAACTCACGTCTGCAACAATGTAAGCTTTAAAAGTAAATATAGTTTTGAAATAACTGAAAAATGAAAATCTAAAGCTTATTCGCTAATACGAGTGTGCATTTCCTTTTGTCCACGAAGTCCACTACTAAAAGGGTGACCACTACCGCTCCAGTCATTCCAGTCACAAATCATAAGCAAAGGCATTTCATATCTTAAGCCGCGCTGTAGCTCCGTTTAAGTCCAGGTTGAACTCGCTCAGCATACACGCCCTTAGGACGCTCTGCGGAGGTTCTGTCCTGACAGAAGTTCACGGAGTAATTGAACTGCCACAAGCATAAAGTATGTTGAATATACCCGAGGCCATAACTGACTTTCGCCTTATCTCCATTTCCATTTAACTCACGGTGTGAGGGGAAATGAAAACATTACTCCACAGAAAGTGACGGAACTGATTTCGTTACGTTCATACATTTCATTTCTAGATATGTTGTCAACCCTAAATAATATAGTTTGAGATATATATTTGTTTTTAAAAAGTGCCACTATATGTTTAGCAAGTCTGAACTAATTTTATGTATCCCAGATAATGAGTAATAAAGAAAACACTGTAAATTGAAATTACGTAGTTCCGTAATATTGTACTCTTCTCAGGCACTTCAAAGGTATTGTGATATTGTAATAGTTTGTATAATACTAATTTCTGGCACAATTTTTGCGTGAGAATACCTCATAAAAACTATCGTAAATAGACACAACAATGATATACACACACACAAACACACACACACACATATATATATATATATATATATATATATATATGTGTGTGTGTGTGTTTGTGTGTGTGTATGTGTAAAGTAAGAAAGTTCCAAGTTTTAATACCAAACCCGAAAAATGTATACATTAAATCATTCGGATAAATTTGTGGACAATATTCTAAAAATATACATTTTTTTAAAAATTATGTTAACAAATTTAATATTCTTATGCATTTTATAACATATTTTGGCATTGTGTATTATATAATGTGAGCCTTCTGGCAATTGTTAACGTAAAAACCAACTATGAGAATATTGTGTTTCTATTGCAGGACCAGTGGAAAGAATTGATGAAGCACAAAAAATCTTGGGAAGAACAATTCGTAAGCATTTCATTTCTACCTATTCACATTTATATTTCTTACTATAAATGTATTATAGCAATACATACAAATAATAGAATTATTCTTCACCTTCAGATATACATTTTTATTGCATTACCAATTTTGTACAACTCGATTGCAAGGTTGCACTTGATTGCAAAATAAATATTCTAACGTAGATGATTACTTTTATCTCAATTTACTCGCATGCAACATTTTTCAAGGCTAATGCTAAATTTCTGTCGGTAACAGTAATAAATTTCACTTTGCACAAATACCCCGGAAAATTTAATCTATTGTATTCCTTATGGATATTTTACACTTCGATGACTGTTAGAACTGACATACTACATTTATGTTCTTTGTATTAAAACGAACTTCTATATAAACGAAAGTACTTAAAGAATTTTATGGTAGTAATACTTTTTTTTGGTAAATAACTTTTAGTGACGAAATTTAATGTATTTCTTCCTCAAGGAAGTTTCAACATTACATTTGGATGTGATTTTAAACTTTTCAAAATATTATAACATTTTGTCAACTTTGTATTATATAGCCAAATACCATTATCCATTACTACTAGTTATTTCTTGAGAAAGGTCTTAGCAAATCATCTGATTGACGAAGTATAATGCATTCAGGTAAGTGATTTTAAATACGAGTATCCGAATAGCATTATGAATTACGTAATAATAATTGTAATTATTTAGACATTCTCATATTTTAGGTTTCTAATCCAGACAAACATCATATACGAGGTTTGTTTGGAATAAAATCGAAATATAAATGAATACAATCAACGAAAATATTCATGATATTTTGGTTATTACTACCTACGCTATTTTTATCAAGCATTTGAAATGTATCTGCAGTATCCTGTAACGCGCCAATATGATACTGGGAGTGTTGTTTTCCTGTTTTCCTGCAGTGATTTTGATAAATTTATAAATTGAAACTTTTGAAAGAACTTCCGGTGTGCACTATTTTCTTTGAAATTCGACAAGATATGTATAGAAAATATTACAAACATTATACAAGGTAGTAAACTAAATCTGTAAGTGGAGCCCAACACAACATTATTGGTAATTTGAAAATTTCAAAGCAACAGTAACACCCACTCAAGCCAGTGGAGAAAATTTGAGGTATAGCGCAGAACCATGCTATTTAACTATCTACAAAAAATGACTGAGAAAATATGAATTACGAAATTTTTCATGTGATGTTATTAAAAGAACATATTGTACTTAGTGTTGTTGAAAACAGCGTCTGAAATTTGCAACTAAACGAATAAATGAAAATGCAACTGAATTACAGGATTAACTGTAACAGCATATTCTCATGTTAAGTTTCCGTATATTTGTTATTGGCTACAAAGATCTGAAGCTTGTAAATTTGTTACTTTGTTAACACGTTGAGATGACGCTAAGATCTTATACGTGGGGAGTATTTGTGTTCGACCACAGACCAACTACATTGGGTAAGCTTTGCTTATTAATTAGAATTTAAATTGTGCGTATAAACCCAATTCTTCTGAAACCATCTAACCAGGTTGGTGTAGGACGAGGAGACACATCATTAATAGGTTTCCTTCCTTTAGTCATTCACGTTTATCTATATCGTATGTGGTTAATCTGTGCCTTAAGAAATTGTAAATTATTATTTAAGTCTGTTATCTGGTTCTATCTTAACAAACCACTATGAGGGTGTTTCTTTCCATGCACCTAATCTTTTCATGACTTCAAAATTCTTTCTCGCGATATTTTAGTTTACGTCTCCTCAAACAATTTGAATTGAATCTACCTCTATTTGAGTACAAAATGATTATTCGTACGACTTCTCCACTCGTATTCTATATTTGTATGCAAATGAAGCTGATCTCTCGTGGAGAACATGGGAAATTGCTTCCACGCTTGCATCTCACACGCAACATTTTCTTGAGAGATGTTTCTGAGACCATGAATGTATAACAAACTGTTTAATGTTGTGAGTGAGATATTTGCCTACGATTTCAATTATTATGTGATCATTCACTTTATTTTTTATATATTATATATCTGTAAAAAATCAGTATAACACTGAGAAAAGGGTTTATGTATTTCAAAATAATACTTTGGTGCCAATATTTCTGCCACAATTTTGTCACCTAACTCTAACTGAAAGCACCACGAAAATTATTCAAATCATATATCTATGTTTAACTATGTGGAACAAATATTTTGTACTATTGCACAAAGCTCTAGTATTTACTCATAACATCTGTTCAAGAGGAATTGCAATTTTGGTAAGTAACTAGATTATTTCATCGTGTTTTCCGTACCATTAAAAAACATATTAATAATTCCATGTACGGATACGTAGCACTGAGAGACAATTGACACGTTTCGCTTCAAGTGTCTGAATGTTTGTCCAAATAACGCTTTATGATCCACTACTGGTGCAACACATTTGTCGTTATTGAATTACGTAAGGTGATGTAAAGAGGAATTATCTCTCATTATGTACAGAGATAAATTTTGCTTTGAGTTTTTCCATATTTTGTTAATGTTGTTTCCTTCTGTATTAAAGTTATCCACTCAAGTATTAAAGTTTGTGTGTGTTCATTGAAATTCATAATCTAAATGAGCTAACTTTTGGTGAATCTGTTTTGTTTTTGCAAAAGGAACTCAGTTAAATTCCTTTTGCTTCTAAATTCAGTTATCTGCTTCATTTTGTGTTTTACCTGACTGGTCTCTATTCTTCTTATCTCTCTTCACATTTCAAATTGAAGTTCTCTCTTTGAATCCCAAACAATTTGAGTAAACATGGCTTTGATGGTTTTATCTTGAGTGGTGGCAACGATTCCTTTATTACTGCTATTGTGTGATACATTTGTGTGTTTTTGTTTACTTTTAGACAGCATCTTTTGTGTGGCATTTTCTGTCGACCGAAGAGAAACTAATTTCTTCATAACCTTAGTATCAGATAATGATCTGCAAATTGAGTCTTGAAGTATTTGACATTATTGAAATTATCAATATATTATCAAGGCTAAATTCGAATTATTTTTTTAACATTCTGCTACACAAAGTAACGGTTTTACTAGCTACAACATGCAGAATAATTAAAAAAAAATACATTATTGTAACTGTCAAGTTTATCGGGTCACTGTTCGGGTACTATTTGTTTGTAATCGCCTGATCGTAGTCTGTCCTCCGTTGTTCTCCGTGGTCCTGCCAATAAGTATTCTCCTGAAACCTGGACTTATCTGGGTAGGACGTTGAAGGACCTCTCCAAGAAGGGATTACGAAATTGTTTCCAAATTTCTCGTCGGTCTCAATGATTAGATGAGAATTAGCCGCCGAGAGCTTCAGATGTCTCGTCTCGAAAACCTCACGGACGATCTGGTGGTTCTGCAGACCATAAGGGAAACAAACATCATTCACACACACAACGAACACACATTGGGTTAAATGACACTATACTAATTAATTGGAATACTATTAAAAAGAAAAATAATGAAGAGAAAGAATCACAATCCTTAACACTGGATATATATATATATATATATATATATATATATATATATATATATATATATATATATATATATATATATATATATATATATATCCAGTAAATGTAATTATTTGGATTATCAAAATCGCACTTTACCTTTCACTATACTGTATGCCTTTCTCACTTTGATTTATATATAGAAGATTATAACTGAGATTTCACTATAAAATGCTTTTCTCACACCATTGACACACTTGGGGGATTAGCAGTGGGGGAAGTGTCGCCGGGATAATACCACGTAGTAATCTAATTGCTCCTGCAAACAGTCCTGAAGAGTCGACATGAGTCTTAAGCGAAACTAAATAGTTTTCAAAGTTAAATGCTAATGTTGGAGGGCACGTTTATAACTTTTTGGCGCATTAGGTGTATGAACCTGGGACTTATCGATTGGGGTTAGCCGTAAGTAAACTTCCTTTAACGGCTAATAGCCTATGTACCTTAACACAATATTATGCTTAAAGCTTGACGCAACCTGCGTGGTTCCTACCGCGAAACCTGGAGTCACACTCTTCGAACCATAAGGTTCGAGATACGAACAGCATTGGTAGATTTGTCAAGTTTGGCAGTTCATTCTCAAAAACACTCAGGTTAAATCACCTGTACATACATAGAAACAGAATATGGAAAGTAATGGTGTTAATCTTAGTTCACTGGCCACGACGCACGAGACACTGCTTTAAATTGAGCATGCAAAAGTACAGATAACGAACTGGAGAAGCGTGGTGTCTAACGTCAGTCTGGTGTACGAACAAATGGTCTACTCTGATCTGCCCCAATCTACTGCAAACTTTCCATAAATCATTAAAGAAAGGACTTAATTCAGTTCCAAATAAGAGTGGAGTATAGACTGTGCATATTAATAAGTCAGGCAGAAACACTGAAAACATTCGTCGCTCACTGAAACATCCTCACCTTAAAGCAAAGTTATATATATATATATATATATATATATATATATATATATATATATATATATATATATATATATATATATATATGAAAAAATAAAGATTTCTTTGTCCAGTTGCGTAGGAAGGAGGCAATTCCCATCGAAGAAAGAACTTATTTGCGTCGCAGAATAAAGTATAAATCGAAAAAATATCCACTTTCTTTACGTAATATACAGACCGTCCACAAAATGTATTTCTATAACCTTGTGACAGTTATATTGTAAGTTTAAATACTTATGGAAGAGCTGAGTTTAAGAAAAATTGAATCGAGTCCTTTTTTGCCAGATATATCTGCCTTAAACTCCTTCCATAGATAATAATTACAACTTAGAATTAACTTAATTATATATCTTTAAGGTTAGCTGCATTCCCTGCTCAATTTTTAGAATTGCGTAAGTCAAATTTATTTCACAAATAAGAAAATACAATTGATAATGAAAAATATACGTAAATAGTAATGGATGTTAGCTGAGTGACCAATATTGGATTACTAAGATGACTCTATTACCATTATACTTAGGTAAAGCTTGCAAAAATTCGACTGTCTATGGAATATTTAGCATTCTGATAATTGTTTGCCCGTTCTTTGTATTCCCAGATTGTTGAAAATTTTACAAGTGTCGAGCATATTTAGCATCGTTTAACACTATAATTTTTTTGTTTATAGGTACTGTATTCTATTTACATAAAATAACGACATATTGTAAGTAGCTATAATCTATTTAATATGATATTGCCAAGTCTTGTAGGCATGTCTGTAGATAGAAGATAACAACGCAATATTTGATGAAGCTTCTTCAAATCACTGCAAACTTAATATTCGAAGTCCAGTCTACTGCCGAATCCTGAAATTCTTAGATATTTGAAACGATACGGCATAAATGTTAATACGCATTTATAACTTAAAAAACTACCATTGTCGTGTATTTCGAAAATCAATGAACGTAAACGTTGACAGACAGACGTACACTTCAATATATCGGAGGCTACTAACTCCCGAAATCTACCTTGCCATTTTTTCTTTTCAAAATTACTTTGTGGTACACTATTAACCCTTAGCATCGCTCACTTCGCGATTATTAGATACTCACCATAAGTAAGTGATTGATATAATATTTAACCAATTACATTCCACTCTCTTCCCACATGGTTGCGTTTATGGCTATACTAATATAAAAACTGCGTGGTAAAAGTTCGTTTAGTAATTCGTAGGGGTGTTTTCAGGAAGACAGACCTAAGTCACACTACTGCTTGAAACCGGCACTTTACTATTTCTAAGGTGTCTCGTCTTTTTTATATTTCGATAGTTGACAGTTTATTTCTTATTTTAATAAGAATGAACTGTGATGATGAATAATATTGTAGTTCAAAATTCTGAATTGATATATTTTAATTTTAGAAGTTAGTGTACTAATAGAGTAAGATTTACGTAACAAATGTTTTGTTGCTTCTCCCTTCATTTTGTTTTGTGGACATAATTTTGTTTTAAAATATATAATGTTTACCTTAACCAATAACAGAATATTACATGGACCATACCTAAATTATTGTTAAAATAATAACTTACTGGTATTGTTGCGGCTTGTCATCATTGGAGTTATTATCGTATTTCAGCTGTGATAAGCATATTCATTTAATTCAAAATTAAACAAGAAATAACTAACTAATTCTATGGCCTATGGAACCCGGAGGTTCAATGCCGCGTTCACAAAAGCTCTCCACTGACTTCTATCCTTAGCTAACTGCATCCAGTTTCTACTTAGTATTCAAACATCTGCGAGATCCATCTTAATATTGTCCTCCCATCTGCGCCTTTGTCTTCCTAATGGTCGTTTTCCGATTGGTCTTCCAGTCAAGACTTTGAAAGCGTTTCTACTTTCTTCCATTCTAGCTACATGTCCCGCCCACCTAAGCCTCCTAGACTTGGCGACCCTAACAACGTTTGGTAGATTAAACAAGAACACATTTCTTATAATCCTCGGCATTGTATATCAGTTTTTACCTTCGATTTTTGAATTTCGAGAGGTTGCATTTTATAACCTGTTTGTGTACTTATTTAGCCAGTTTTTGTCTTGTTTAATCACGCTCATTCAATTTAACATTAAAATTCGAATATTCATATATAACATTTGATCCATTTCTTTCATTTTCCCCAGATAACGAACAACTAAAAGTTAAATTTGTAAAAATGTATTTAAAAATGTACATAGGGATTGATGAGGAAGACTGCTGTTTCCTCCATAGGAAGTCATCTTTTCCGCATAAAGCATAATTGTATATGTTCTTATGTTGTGGAGTGAGAAATAATTTGTTCTGACTCTTTCGTAATTAAATAGTTGCGAAATTTAGTTGTATCTATGTGCGTGTTACACCGACCAGAATGGGAGAATTATACATGATTCTTTAACACTATATAAACAATGGCTGAAAATTGTGAATTTTAAGTAAATAAACTAAATAGAAATCATCATATTCTGTCAATCTGCTTAAAAGCCGGAATTAGTTTGCAATCCTCTGAAAAGGTGTAATACTAGCTTTGTCTGTTGTTCACATTATATGATAAATAAATGGCGGACTACTACGTGCCAATTTTGTACTTTTGTGAACTTTATTATTGAAAAGTGGAAAACAAAAGATTATGCTTCAGTTTACAAGAATTTCTTAGTTTTGTGTTTCACGAAATGGAACATAATATTTCGGGTAGAGGAATGTGTAAACTCAATATCAGAATCAATGTTTAGCAATAAGTTGAATTTCTACTCTTGCTACAGTAGACATAACTTGCTTGTATCTTTGACAACGAGTAAGAACAGGAATATAAAACACCTAAAACAGCATTTCTTCAAACACTAACATTCTTGTGGAGCTAACAAACTAAACCTGACAAAATATGAACCTTCAATATTTTGTACATCAATAATGATGAAACACATTGGAATAAATTATGAGTTTAATCTTGGTACTACATTGCGCAAACGCAGACAATAACTTCTTGCATGACACAATAAGTGGCAAAGAGACTTGATTATCTAGATGTAAGGTTTAGAAATAAACCGAAATATCATATTAGATAACAAAAAGTCCACGGCGATAGCTAAAAGAGCACTTCAAAGGTGACATACGTGAAGGAAATTCACTGTTGTCCTCATTTATTTTCATTTTGTTCGTTATATATATAAAGGGGTGACCGCGTGACTAATTTACAAAATTTAAGGGATGATTCCTGACAAGGAAACAAGAAAAATTTTAGAAAAAAGTTTTGTACAACGTACATAATATCGCAGCTACAAGGTGCCGAAAACATGGGAAAATGACATTCAATGCTCTATAGCTCGACTATGGTGAATGATAGAGCTAATGCGGCATGGTCACTTCAAAGACACCGATGCTGCTGTATTCAAAAATGTTGAGGTCGAGATCGTGCAATTCATGCACAAGGGATTTCCCAAAGAAGCGTAGGGATTCCCGGATAATATGTCAAGAAAGACGGGTCGAAAAAGATACGGATGAATATCTGTCCCAACTGCAAGCAATAATGCGTCTGTACTAAGTCGATATGTCGCACAAGCACAAAATGTCGAACTGATTTATACGTGCCATGTGTGGTTGCATAACGCGCCTAAATGAGAGTGGGAAAATATGAAAGGAAAATGTCAATAAATTGGTACGAATGGTAAATACATGATAGTACACTGTCCTGTTCATTGTACGTATAGACGCGTTTAATAAAAAGAATAATCATGAAACATACTAAAATGTTGTACAAACAGTACACTAACATTGTTTTCTTCCATGTAGTTTTGTCATTGAAAGCAAGCAAAACTAAGGGGAAAAACCGGGGGAAATGGGTGTTTTTTTCCAGTCAGAAATCTTATTTTATTTGATGATACGAGCCGAGGATAATTTTTACGAGGTAGGGATTTTTCTGCCATCCCATGTTAACTTGACCACTGCCAGAGAATAACAGTAAAATATCCATTTCTTATCATGAGCCCTAATGTGCGTTACCCGAACATTGAAAAAGAACAAGGACAAACAATTTATCAGGACGTTTGTTTTAGTAGCTGCTTCCGATGTTTTGCAGGAATGATTCCGAGATTTTGTCTAGAATACTTAACATGTTGTCATATTGTTATCGTTGACAAGATATTTTGTTTCACAGACGGTGTTATCACCTGAAGCACGGCAGATTTTGCAGGTTCAATCACAAGCATTTGTTCTTCCTTCTGTCGTAGAAAACAATGGAAGGTAAGGAAAGTATAATCTACTAGAAGGCGTTGTGGAAGGTTGAAGATCATTCTTCATGTGGTTTGTTCGTAGCATACGAGTTCCTTAGTGCAGTTCGTGCTTTGCTTGTTCGAATGTGAGATCAAACGGAGCATTCGATAGCAGAACTTGCGGATATGATATGTGTATACGGTCAATCAAATGACAACAGTCGATAAGCTGATAGGTTATATCAACTGAAGTATCCATAAAGAAGACATCCAACCCATACTATGTTTGCCGGACTTTTTCAACGCTTACGAGACAGGGGCAATTTACAACCTCAATACTACGACCAAGTAAGACGAAGAACCTCAAGGACTTCGAACTTTGAAGAACAAGTGCTTGATCGTTTCGCCCAAGATCCAACAGTAAGTACCCGGAAGGTAGCACGTGAAAGCTTAGTAGCAGAAGATACTGTTTGGAAAATAGTACACGAGCAACAGTTAAACCCTTATAACCCGCAGAGGGTTCAATCCTTACGTCCAACCTCGCTTTCGGTTTTGTGAGTGGTTTCTACAACGCTCTGTAATTGATCCACAGTTTGCTTCCTACGTGATTTTCACCTACGAAACTTGTTTTACGAAAGACGTGATATTTAATAGACACAATACTCATGTATGGGCAGACGAAAATCCTTATGCAATTGTGGAAAGAGGCCACCAAGACCTATTCGCCATAAATGTGTGGGCGGGTATTATCAGTGATCAGATAATAGGTCCATATTTACTGCCACCACGATTAACTGTACCAGTGTATACGAGATTCCTGCGCAACACACTTCCAGAGGTGTGGTGATGTGATTTTGAGTTTAACGTCCCGTTCAGCAGCGAAGCTATATGAGACGTGGACCTACTGATTAACGTGGAATCCGAACCACATGAGCTCCCGCAGGAGCTCGAACCCGGGTCTCACACGTCAAAGGCACGTACGCTAACCGTTTAGCCACAGAGGTGCTCGACATACTTCCAGAGTTATTAGAAGATGTCCCTCTCGGAGTTCGTCAACGGATGTGGTTTCAACATGATGGTGCCCCAGCCGACCTTTCAGCTAGTACTCGAGAGTATTTGAATAAAACGTTTCGTGACGGATGGGCTGGAAGAGGCGGTCCTTGTAATTGGCCTGCACGTTCCCCAGACTTGCCTCCACTTTATTTTTTCTTGTGGGGTCATGTCAAAATACTTGTCTATGAAACGCCTATAGACAACGCAGAAGAACTATTAGCACGAATACTCGCTACCTGTGATACTATAAGAACAGAACTGGGTTGTTACAGCGGATGCGTCACAACTTACTGCGACGCTGTAACTCCTGTGTTGAAGTAGAGGGACGCCATGTGCATCACCTATTGAAGTATAATTGGGATATTTGTCTCGCTTACAGGTAATTGATGATGTTCTTGACTGCTGTAAAATGTTGATTGAAGACATTATTCCCATTCTTGTGCCTTTTGTTTTAAGGAAACAACCTCTTTTGCATTATGGTTCTTTCGCTCAGTTCTGTTTATTTGTTTTCAATGACAACAATACATGGTAGAAACACTTTAATAGTGTGATCCTTTTACAACATTTTAGTACGTTTCATGACTATTACATTTTATTAAAAGCGTCTGTTCAATAATAGGACAGCATAATATCATATCTGAATACCACTCATTCTAGCTTTGGAACTTCTTTTATAAAATAACAGACAAATTCTGAGCAAAGCATGTGAAGGCAAAGTTAATTTGCCAAAGCTGTAAGGCTATTATTTATTACTTAATACATGCTTTGGTCAGAATTTGTCTGTTATTTTATAATATCATATATTTACAATTTGTACCAAATTATTCACATTTTCCTTTCATGTTTCCCACTCTTATCTAGTGCGCGTTATGCAACCGCACATGGCACGTATAAAACTGTTCGCCATTTTGTGCTTGTTCTGGATATCGACTTTGTACAGACACATTATTCCAATTGTGTAACATAGTCACGCAATCACCCTATATATATATATATATATATATATATATATATATATATATATATATATATATTATAAACTTCCTAGGAAATCACACTATTAGAAGTGGTTTCTCACCTGTTAGTTGTAACCCTCCTGTCCCCCCGAAGAAAAACCGCTCATAGAACTTAGATTAAAAAAATAAATAAAAAGTCCGACTTCAATCAGCAAACCCAGAAAGACAGAACTAGTATCGTAAATACCTCAACCGTCTTCCAGTGTTGTGGCCACTAATTAATTCATTCAATAAATCAAATACTTCTCTTCAAAGAAAACACAGGGTTATACAATATACTAATAAAAATAATAAGAAGAAAAATTCAATTTTTAATAACAATTTTATTAAACAACCAAAAAGGGGTTTGTGTATATGCACCAATACGTTAGATTGACCATGTACACAATCGTGAACAACCAATAAAAAATAAAAAAAAAACATGTTTAGATAACCGGAAAAAATATATAAAGAATAATAGTGATAAATAATTTAATAGAAGTCTAATCATTCTTTTGCGATTTTTTACACAATCTAATTCTCGTCCTTAAAACTTTTTTTTTAATGCGCCTCAATTTCTCTAATATTCCACAGTTCAAGTTAACTAGCTATTTAACAATAATTCTTTCAAGAAAGAAATTCAGGTAATATATATATATATATATATGTATATATATATATATATATATATATATATATATATATATATATATATATATATATATATATATAGAATAATCAAGAAATAAATTTCAAAAACGTTATTTCTATTTATAATTCAAACTAGAAAAATATTTCAACATAAATATTTAAATTTTCATTTCAAAGTCAATTCAAGTTATCTAGCCTTAAATTAATAAGTTTTTGCAATTTCTTTCAAATCCGAAAGAAGTTACTTCCTAAATACCCTATTAATCTCTGTACAAAATACTCAAAGGTATTCAGATCTTTGTTTTAAATTTCTATATAATCACCTTTCAGAAGCGTCAATGTATGAGTTGTCGTATTCGATTGTTTGAAGGATCTATCAACGTAACTTTAAAATACTAGGAAAAACGAAAAATGAAGGAAAAAATATTAAATGTAATTTATTTCTTTTAAGAGGATTACTGGATTATAATTATTCATTCAATTAAAAAATATCGAACAAGTCTCAATAAAAAAAATGATAACGTGAAATGAAAATATGGGAGGACAAAATACTCAACTTAGGACAAAATACCAGTCCTCGATGGATTTGATTATCGAATTAAAATCTGGAGTTTTTCAAAGCAAAGTGGAATAAAGTACGACTTCTTTTTAGGCCGAGAACATACGTAAACTGAACACCACACATTTACTATGAAAATATCTCTTCACTCACCACTCAGACTAATTCTTTCCGTCTTTTTATTTTTTTACCTATTTACCTTTTTATTTTTTTACTCCTTCGGCTGCGTCTATGGAATATGCACTGACTTTACTCTTCATTCACGCTCAAAAAACAAAATTATTTGAATGCCCCCTATTAGCTGTTTGAGTAAGGATTGACTAAGAGTCGGGAAATAAAAGTAGCCTATTTTCCGGTCTAATTTATGAAAGACAATTTAAACTTTAGAAAAGAATGGGTACTTCAATAGTTTTCCAATTTTAGGTATTTCACTCTTATAAGCATGCTACCACTGAGTCACAAAGGAAATGCCTTATAAAAATGTTACACGAAAAACAAATGACCATTTGATTGATTTATATAAGATCGTTTTTTCCAGACATTTACAAGCTTTCAGAACAGAACTTTTATTCTCTCGAATTGAGCATGCAATCACTGAGTCACTATGAACTTCAAACGTATAACAAGAGTTACGGAAGGCTAAAGGCATTCAACAGGCCTCTCTCATATGACTTTTAGCTATCTCAATTTCTAGCATGCTACCTTTGTGACACTATGAAATAAGAATGTTAATAAAAACTGATACCGAAGGCTATAGACATTCAATAGGTATCTAAAACCCGACTTATCTATGCTTATACGAGCCTTCTGAGTAGGCCTCTTGCTCTTCCAAACATTGAGCATGCAGCCTTTGAGCCACTATGAAAGAAAATATTAATGAAAAAGCTAGAGGAGGCTATAGGGATCCAAAAAAGGCCTTAGTAATACTCAAAAAAGAAATTACAAGCCTTCTGATAATGGATTGTCCCACCATGCAGTGACTCATTCAACATTACTTTTCACTCCGTTTTTTAAAAATATATCGGTATCAGTTTCACTCCCGAATATCTAAATTAAAGTTTCAATTTAGATAAGATAGATATTCTTTCCCATATTCTGCGGCATTCAAAAACCTTTTGTTCTTTTCACTCTCACACAACCGGACCACTATGACGACATGAAGACGGGAGTCCTTCGCTCTTCGTCGTTCCTAAACCGTAAGACGTGGCTGATCCCCGCACACCGAGCAGGTAGCCAGAGAGCAGAAACCACGTCTCTAACGAACCGCACGCAATATCCCACAACGATTCTTACATTGGCGTTCCCTCAATTCTCTTTTCTTTTCAAAAAAAAAAAAAAAAAAAAACAAACAAAAACGGGAATACAACCAAAGTAAATTTACACACTTATTAGATTTCGTCAAACAATTTTGTTAGGATATAAATCCTTTTGTTTAACGAGAAGTATTTTAGTATTTCGTTATTTCTTTTATTTTTTCTTCATGCGAGAAACCATCCTAAAGAAGAGAAGGAGAACAATCGCCGTAGGATGGTTTCTTTACATAGTGCTTTTGAGGAAAAAGTAATGGGAAGATCAGGAAATGATGTACTGATTCGGATTAGCTATTGTAGGATGGGAGTCATTTTTGAAATAACAAAATATATGTTGTATGTTAACACCGCTATATTCCAATTTCTGCCTTTGCTTATTTCTTTCTATTCCTGAGGTTTAAAACCATGGAGCTTATTCCTGAGGTTTAACCTGTAGAACAGTGTTAACGGGCATGGTAAAAGGTACAATCATCCTCTGTTTTTCCCGTCCGAAGGAGCCCGTTGGGCACATGTAATTATAATTCTTATTGTTTAATTTGTGCGGAAAACGCTGTTGGTGCAAAATCAAAGAACTCAACGAAAACGGAAAGAGTGAAACAAGTAAAGACAAAGGAAATATGGAATCGATTCTTGATGGTGGACAGCCTAGCTGATATAACGAAATTAAGAATACGTGTCGACTAAATTGCAGACTAAGCAAGATACAATTTTGGTTCATAAGTAAATTTCGTTTCCAATCTAGGGAATGATTAACAAACATTTCGCTAATATATTTCAAAACAGCATCAAAAATGCCTTTACGATTCGATTCTGCTTTTACGTTGTGTTAATAGAAGATCAATCAATTACAGATGCTGAACAAGTTTAGTTGCTGAAGGAAAAATTACTTCCCTAAAAACTGTTATGTAACTGCAGAGTTAAGAGAACAAATGTACGCATTAAAATATTAGATTTAAAAAACAAACATGCAGTTACAAATTTTGACTCATGTCAATGCAAAACAATAACACACTGTAAACTTAACATATTAAAGTACGATTTATTTTATCCATAGGATTATACGGAAGAAGTCGTGAATTTCTGTAGACAAGTGGTAAGTGTAGATAATTTTGAAATACTTGTTATATATTGATTTTTGCATTTATGTTTACTTTACTTTAAATATGCATTTTAAATGTACAACTGAAAGGTCTTTACTATGCAAAATTTAACTCGCTACAGATAATGGGAAATTTGTTTCAAGCACTTCTTTCCACATAATAATAACAATTTCGTTTCATGGAATTATTTCCACATATTTTTTAAATATTTGTTCAACTCAATGTATATCGAATATAATTTTAATATATTACGTTAGCATTTTTTTTTTACAAATTTTTGGTTATATGATTTTATTAATTGTTGTATTTATTGCAGTCATTCTGTGAGAACAACGTAATGCAATTCATAAAAGAAAGGAATTTTTCACTGTTGCAGTATTTGGCATTTTTATCAGCATATTTAAAGTCACCTAAAATTGATCTTGAACTTCGTCCGTCATTGGAAAAAGTAGCGCCTATAACTCTGTAATCTTAAGTTTCTCGCCTATAACTCGAAAATGACCAGACAAAGGAATAAAGTATGATGATATGAAGAGAATGAAAACACGTATTTTGTTTATATATATACCTCTACTCGTTCAGGAGATAGGAATGTTTAAGTAATGGTAACTCAGCTACTTTATGTTCTCGTTAATGTTACGTATTAGCTAACGCACTAATTAATTATATTATAACGTTTTTCTTTCTTTCCTCGAATAATAATAGAAGATATCATGTTAACATTAGTCGAAATATAGGAGGAATGATGGGAAGGTGAAGAGTTTGTCAATTCTTTCCTAATTAACGGTTCATGGCAACTGCAAAAAGTCATATACCAAACCTTGAACTGTAGAACTGTGTTAACGGGCATTGTAAAAAGTACAATCGTCCACTGTTTTTTCCATCCGAAGGAGCCCGTTGGGCACATGTAATTATAATTCTTATTGTTTAATTTGTGCGGAAAACGCTGTTGGTGCAAACTCAAAGAACTTAACGAAAACGGAAAGAGTGACACAAGTAAAGACAAAGGAAATATGGAATCGATTCTTGATGGTGGACAGCCTAGCTGATATAACGAAATTAAGAATACGTGTCGACTAAATTGCAGAGGAAGCAAGATACAATTTTGGTTCATAAGTAAATTTTAGAAAAGAAAAAAAAATGTCGAGAATGTTAAATGTTGGTATTCATAAGGGCCAAGAGAACGCTTAATTGATCACTTCACTTCACATTAGTTCTATCATCCATTTGCTACCCCAGTTCCACGCTGCTGGGCATATTTTATAGGCAAAGTCTGCACATCTTTACTACGAACAAATCCACAAATTGAACAGGAAGTCTCTCGACTGAGGAACTTGAAGGCCTCATGATGTAAAGTTTTATCCCGGTGTGCTAACTGATATGGTAATTGAGCGAGTTTCATAAGTGATAAAATCAATTGGTGGATAAATTCATGAGAGAGGCATTGCAGAAAACACTCTAATGCTTTAGGTTACATGTGGAGCAACATGTTAAGAAATCACTACATCATTGAAGCGTTTTCTAACACATATCATGTATTATCTCATCAGTATGTCGAGGAACGTTTTAGAAGTATAGACAAACATGTCTGAGATGTAAATATATATATTTTTGTTGCGCGGTTAATGGAACACAATCTGTTTGAACATTGATTGGAGGAATTTGTTAGAATTCCATCGGGTTTAGTAGCTGATTAGTCTGTCACATATTACTTAGCAGTTGAAAAAGAAATATATTAATCAAAAACATGGAAGGGAAAGATGTAGCCTTGGAAGTCCAAAATGACCAGTGCTTGTTCAAGTCTTCGGCTATTACTCTGATCTCTTGATTCTGTTAACAGCAATAACAAAGGAAAAGTATGGTGCGGGGTTTCTAAGGCTTGCTGTTTGGACTAAGGAACATAACACTATATTAATATTTACAAGCAATAGTTATTGTTTGATAAAGAAATATATGATGAACTGTTGTTTTCGCTTCCATCAATAGCTTGTAATACAACTTCGGCTATATATCAAAAGGGTGAACTTCAAGCCATGCATCTTCTCCAGATAAATATATATTTGAGGACAACAGTTTTAGTATTCAATGATCGATTGTCAATAAAAAACAACAGCCGGGACTGCTGATAAATTTCTGCTTCGACTCTATGGTACTAAGAAAAAACAGAACCTTGATGAGCATCGTTGCTATTTAAACAATTTACTCATCGGTAAGGGAACCTTAAGTTCCAGATTTGATCTCTCACTACTACCTTCACTCCAACATGTGCATCCGCGACATAACGGTTTCTCTTTGTGCATATCACAAAGTGAACATTATCTAAAAATCAAAATAATGCTGGTTTTCTCACACCTAGAATCTGCTCCTTCTTTGCTATTCCATATAATATATTGCAATTGTAAAATAACTGTAAGAAGTTTTATGTTGGTTTCAGCGTTGAGCTTACTTGTTTGCCCATGTGCAGTATTGCCAGAGGACTTAATGTGATAATTAGCCAGATATTTCTACTTAACTAGAAAATGAGGAAAAATTATATGTCAATTAATTTACCTGCTCAAAAGAACTAGCTTCCGAAATTATAGAAAATAAACGTTTAAGTTTACTACAAAGTTATTATTTTGTGTGAACGTTACGGATACGCAAGTATTACCAATGTGTGATTTTTAAGCCACTGACAGAAACATATAAACATACTATACACGAAAATCTTCTTTGTATTTTCTTCATTTAAACGCACAGTTTTAGTAGATACGCAAATCTGTACTGACCGAGTTCTCCCAGGGAAACCGTTCTATCAGCACAAAAGAACACAATTCCTATAACTTAATATTTCATATTTACTGAACAAATAAAGCGAAGGAGATGTATCATGTACCAAAATGTGTCTTTTTTCATTCTTTACATACCATCGTGTTTTCTAGTATACGATATCTCTGCTCATTCTGCAGTTACCCGCGAAAAACTGAAAATCCATTACGGTAATCGGAGCTCAAAACGTGTATGCGGGAATATGTAAGAAACCACAAAATTTAAGCGAAACTATATTAGAGTAAAAAGAAGATTTGATTATAATTACGATTACTAACGTTAAGACTCTAACGAAAGGGAAAAAAACAAATTAAAAAGAATAATTTTGGATCAATAAACGGGGAAAACAAAGTGATATAGTATCTAAGAAGGAAAAGTAACAATAGTTAAACTGTTTCAGAAATTAAATACTAGGCCGAATAATAGCTGAAATATTTTGACTACATTTTACACTGTTACTTTCTTTATTTATTTCTAGAGATTATTTCCAAATAAATTTGAATACTTTTACTCCTTCAACCTCAAAGCCTGTGTTAAAAATTGTAAATGTAATAACGGTAATTTTTGATACGCCAAATCGTTTCATGTACCTAAATTTTGTTCCTATAACAACCACTATCTTGCATATTATATATATATATATATATATATATATATATATATATATATATATATATATATATATATATATCATATTATATATAGCAGCGTGTTCATATCATAGATCCCTTTCATTTATTTTCGAAATATTTCCCATATATAATGTCCTACTTCAGTATAAATCTATATTTTAATGAATAGTAGTTTGTCAGCTAAATTAATGGTTCCACGAAGAAAGTTAGGAAAATTCAGATACGAATATTCCTAAAGGGCCCTATATATAAGTGTACAACAATTCATATTTTATTTCATACTCACTTGGCACAAATATATTTCTATAATTAAAATATTTTCTTGTTTTCTTCTGGTTTTAAAGGGTGAACTAATGTTCCACAAATTACATTCTAATGTTACTTACTATAGAATTCCCTAATCCACTAGTGCAAACATATTTCTTTCCAATAATATTTATTTACTTGACAGGAAATGATGTTTTTGGTTAAGGTGTGTGTTCCAATGCTGATTTCAACTTAGTAGGATCTTTGAAAATTAATGGAAGGAAATATTGATTACGATACTCAATTGAATACTATGTAACACTTGTCAATCTTGAATTGTTTCAAATAAAAACCTTTTTGATATAAGTAAGCAATATAAACTAAATAATGTAGATATTAATTATAAAATTTACATGTACACTATATGACTTAAATTATTGTTTTCATTACTAGTTACCTGACATTCCGACAGAAGCCCCATTGCGCATACCAAAGCCACCCGTAAGTATAAAATAAATTCTTTGCAAATACGTAATATATGAACAAACCTCCTTTCATGAGAAAGAAAAGTGTTTGCAATAGCATTCGATGGTCAAAATTTAGTTATGAAGACTAAACATCCCAGATAATGATCTACGGGAAAGTGTTATGAAAAGAACTGTTCGTTGAGAGATTTTGAATAATTTGGAGATTCCATGAATGACAAATGAGGAGGACAGCATTTTTAGGATACAGATGCCGAATGTATGTATCATTTTACAGATAAGAACGACAACCTTAAACAAGACATTACGGAGAGTAACTTTCTAGGCTATCGTAAAATTAAAATAAAAGTAATTGCAAATTAAAAGTTATGGAACTCTATAGTTTATCCTCAGATATAAAGAGTTTAGTCGTAACTGTATTTGAAAATATGGGTAAGTGTTTAGAAAGGAAGATAGTGAAACGAATATATAGCTGTGATGTTAAGAATTAAATGAAAGAGAACCGATCTCTTAGTAATACATCCGTACGTACCATCCACTTTGTATACAACTAAACAAGCCCAAAGTATAAAGTGTAAATAAAAATCATCTGTAGGCGGTCGAAAATATGAAACATATTTTGATTCCGGATATGTGTCGAAATAACTTGGAGAATGAATGATCCTAGCTAGGGCTAATATTTTCTCTGATCATTACCATGTGCTAGCCGAACTGGATGTCTAAATGAAAAATCTAACCATAAAATAAGTTAAAAAGATATTGAATACTGGGAAATTAAGAAATGAAAAAGAGCGATATTTTCCAAGAAAACCTTGAGTAAGGTATTTAAAGAAGAAAAGGAAGATTCTAAGAGAAGGTAACGATTTGAGCAAATTTAGTCAGCATGCAACATTCTGTGAAACAAGTTATTGGTTACGGAAAACAAAAAAGGTCTAGGAATGTTGTATAAAATCTAAAAAGAAAATGAATGTCAAAACATGTTTACACAGAACTGGTCGCATGTAGAAAAACAGGTAGAGCAAGAGAGTAGTATTAAAATATATATCATTAAGGATGAAAATTAGAAAGAGTTGCGCAATATAGGGAGAACTGCAAATATTTTTAGATCTATAAAACTGCTGATGAGTATTAAAATGACGGTAGAAAATAAATATGTTACTCATGAAAAGGAAGAGACTCTTATAAGGTACATTCGCGAAGTTTCCCCTCGGGATTCGTGTAAAATTGATTTAAATCCAAAGTTCTCAGTTTCCAAATGTGTACTGTACTAATTTTCGCGGCCTATACGAGTAATTTAAATATTTATGGGCCTACATAGATTTGGAATCCATACATTACAATAACGCTCGGACACAAATTGCTTTTACTTTCGTTGGATGTAAATTCACATGAATGTGGGTATATGCAAAACAAATTGTATCAAGTGCGACTTCTCTGACACATGTTAGTCACCCCGGACGCCATTTTGGATGCACCATATTGGATTTAACTTTAGATTTATCAAATGGGAATAGATAAAAGTGATATATCAAATTTATATAAAATCTTCTCTGAATTCTACTGGTGTTGTTAATTTTACCGTAGCTTGTACTGTTTGGAAGATATTGCATATTAAATTCCTCTACGCACTTCGCGAGTAGACATTGTAGAGTAACATCAGCTATGGTAACGATGTTGACAAACAAAAACAATTTCTAACTGCAAAAAACTGAGGCAGTGGTGTGTTTAAGACGGGGTTACCGGGCTTAAACCACCTCCAAAAGTTTATTTTCTACCTTAAAGTAAATCTAGCAGACTTTTGAGATTTCCAGAAATAAAATTACCAAAGTCCCGAAACAAAATCGTAAGTACGCCACTGACTGTAGGTATAATCAAACTGTTTACAACGTTGATGTTATAATCTTATTACATTTCTCTGAGCGATTGTTATTACTTTTATGTTATACCATAACAAGTCCGACGGTCAAAATGCCTGATGTAAATGAAGATACTACCACATTTAAGTGAAGACCTATCATTTATTCTGTGTGTATGTATATCTGTATCATACATGTCTGCGTGTATGTATATATTTACGTTCAGGAAATATTTCGTCAAGAATAAATCGTTTAAAATATATATACACACGTGAAACTGCACAATTTTCAATTTTTTGCAACATTCGTGAAATGCATGACTTCTAAAATGCAATACCTTGCACACGGTACAAGCTATGTTAATATTAACTACACCATGAAATTGCGAGAAACTTTATATGAACTTTACGTATTCCCATTTGGAAAACCGAAAGTTGAATCCAATATGGCAGATACAAAATGGCGGCCGGGATGGGTAACACATGTCAGATAAGCAGTACTTGATGCAATTTGTTTTGCATATTCCCACATTCATGTCCAATTATATCTAAAGAATCTAAAAGCATTTTTGGCTGGTCTTTATAGGAGTGATTGACTAAATTCCGGACATATGAAGGCCTATAAATATTCAAATTACACGTATAGGCGATTACAATTAGTACAATACACATTGCGCCGTGGAGAACTTTGCATTTCAATCAATTCTCTACGAATACCGAGGGGACACTTCGCGAATGTACCTTGTTAGGATGATAAGAAAATATGTTAACGTATGATCGAAAGTAGCAATAAGCCGTGTGGCGCTGATGTTGAAGTTAAGTATGAACTACATTAGGATGAGAGAAGTTATAATATTGTTCTAGGTTACTTTGAAGAAGCAATACGTGAGATTAGAAGCACAAAACAAACGTCTTATATAATATACCGAACGAATATATTAAGAATATGAGGAACAAGGGCAAGAAAAACTTGTTGTGACTCTAGAAAGGAATACGTGATGCAGAAAAGTGACAAACTTTTTTTCCTGAAACGATCATCATTATCTTATATAAGAATCCGGCACAAAACAAGAGGAAGAATGAACTCTTAGTTGAACGGCGAAAGAAGAAATAACTGAATCCAATAAATTAAGAATTGGAAACTAGCGAAACATGGAATAAAAAAATGAATTGAAGAAGAAACGCTGTTGTTTAGGAAAGGTGAAGTCACAAGAGCTAGAACTACATTATTAAGGTTAATCGGTGGGAAGTGTACAGAACTTAAGTGTATGTTGTATTTATTGATTCTGAAGAAAACTTTCGATCGGGTTAATTGGGATTTTTTTTACGAATTTTTAACAAGGTTGGACTGGTTTAGAAGACTCAAAAGAGGCATATACAAGATAACCAGTAAGTGTTAAATCAAGGAAAAATTATATTGGATATTGAAATACAAGGTAATTTTGACAGAGAAGTTGTCTTTAACAGAAGTATTTTCTGTTTACAGAGCCACATATACAAGTATTAAGATTGTAATTGACGATGGTTCTGATATTTGAAAAGACTCTTTTCTAAAACAAACTATATATCCGTTACTTCTTCCTCCTTCATTGCGATCAAGCAGAATTCATAATAAAACGGAATCACTTTAGTGTAATTCAAAGAAGTTGTAGATTTAACTTATATTTCAACTAGAATATACATTAGTGGACGTTATCTTCACATTGGTAAATTACGTTTTCAACTACCTTGTGATAAGTAAAAACTTAGTAAATCATTCTCAGTTACCTTAACATCCATATAAATAACTCAGTTACATTCTTATGTATGTAAGCCAAGGTGTTAAGTGAACTGCCACAATCAGGTAGTATGTTGGATATACTCACATCAAGTTTTAACCGTCCCCTTCTCTCCATTCGCAATACATTCTGGGTGTGAGGTCCAATTTAACACAGAAATCAAATAACTACATACTTTATTTGTTATCTTTGTAGAAATTTAGCAACATTTTTATTGTTGGTAGAGTATACAAAATGAACATTCCTTCAAATCCATGTATATAATTTTGACCGTTAGTATAATGAAAATGACCTAACTATGCAAATGGTACCTTATTTATATCTAATCTTAAATATATTCGTGTACTGCCTCATATAAGGCTGGATTGAAATTAAAAGTTCAAATTCTGTCTCCATATATCTCACGTAATAATCTGATACTATTGTGAGGCGCTAAATTTGATATAAATAAAATTAATTATACTTTTTACTAGTAACATACTGTTTCAAAATTATTGAACATTCTTGTGGCTTCACAGCTATATTTTCTGTCAAACAATCGATATTAGCTCTTGGGATTGTTATCTCTGTCAGACTTATTGTCTGCCAGACTCTGAGCTTTAAACAACTTCTAATCGACAAAGTTATAGTCTTAACGCTGATTTTTAAACCCAAAGTCAAATAAGAAATAAATAACATAAGAGAAACTAAATCATTCTCTCGAATATTTTGCCCTTTTCTTCTTCCTTACGAACTCTTTGATTGTAAGAAATGTAGGTGGCCATTTCATGTCAAAAGATCAATAAATAAGAACAATATATCGAAAAGATGCATTTTGTTTCACTCATTCCAATTTCCGTATTTATTAAACAGTATTAAAAGTACCCTGCAAGATCATTATAAAATTATATTCCCACAACAAGTTCCTTGTAGATATGCGACAAGCATTTTGGACATGAGTGAACTTGTATTAGAGAGAAAGGTGGATAATTTATAGATTTTCGGTATTTCTTTATCTGGAGTATATTGCTCTGCAAATACAAAATATTCCTCACGGCCAATGTGCAATTTATAATCAGAGACCTAATGAATAATTTAATATTATATTAAACTTTGAGGAATATGTGATATTATCAGACAAGCAGGTTTTCCCATTATTAAGCATACCCTATTTACAATGAGGGATTTCTTACATTACTGCGAAAAAGCCGAACGTAAATTGAATCGGGACGTTAATAAAATATTTGAAAATAGAATTTCCTTTGAACTGTTTTTTGTTTAATGTTTCACTTTAATCATATGGGTGTAACAGGAACTAATATCTGTGGCTAATTATGTTGAAAAGTTACCTTATACGTAAAGAAAGGGCATGGAAGTTAGTATATAAACTTATACAATATTACTATATTGCAAGTAAATTGATTCCCTGGAACAGCGTAATGACTTCATTTGCCATGTTCTTAGACATAAATGCAACTAAGACGTATTAAGATGTATATGATACTAAAGAAAACGTTAACATATAGTTTAGTAGTAAGAAACAACTAAAGGTGGGAAATTTATATATATATATATATATATATATATATATATATATATATATATATATATATATATATATATATGAAATTCTATAGTAAAATCTTAAGTTTGTACATTATAATTACATATATTATATCATTAGTTTAATTTCTTGCAGGGACGAAGAGGATTTTTGGACGGACTTGTAAGTTAACGCTAAAGTACTTTTCATATCAATCTACTTTATCTATTATAAGGTGCATATATCGTTCTGTTGTCTCAGTCCAAGTGATAATTCACAAACAATGGTCTTATATGAAACAAAATACTATGAGAAACCACTACCAAGTACTCGACCTATCCTTGGATATGAAGCAATATGCCTGTAAGTATTGGAATGTAGAGTTGATGGATTTCCAAAATGTGTTATTTAGTGAATTATTACATACCATATATACGTATATAACTCAAACTTGAAGTATGTTGTGCATGAAATGAATACCTTTTTGTGTAAGATGTCTCGCTAGCTTAGGTATAGACATGGCTACATAATTTTAAGTACAACAAGTATGAATATTCTAACATGTAACAAGTAATGAAATGTTTTAATCAGAACAGCTGTAGCCCAGGCAATATGGTTCATATCCAATGAAGATAATGAGCGTTGTTGGTGGTAAGGGGAAGAAATAACAATACACACCATATTTCATAAAATGTCGTTTTCCGTCGGAGGTTTTCGTCCCACGATTATTTCAGCTGGCTAAAGTACAATGTGGTAACGAAAGTGAATGAAATGGTGTAATGAAGAAAGTGGGAGGAAGCTGGAGAACCCGTGGAAACCCAATCATACAGCGTTTGTCCAACACAAAATTTAGTTGGCGCGATATGGATCAAACCAGCAGTTCAATGGACTAGAGATAAAAGCTCTACCACTGAGTCACCGTGGCCAACAACATATTTCTGAAACCTAATGTAACAGCTAAGTACAGAATTATCAACTGCAAAATAGCATTACACAATTTAATAAGAAAAATTAAGAACATTAGTATTAAGAATGCCAAATTTACCACTCTGCCAGAGTATGTAAAACCGAAAGTTGTCTAAAAACCAAAGAGACAGATTATCAAAAATATATGTCAAAGCACATATAAAACTGTCCAAACCCCTAAATAAAATTATCAAGATGACACGTCTACCTATTTTCTAAACAGCACACAATTAATAGGATAAATCTCTTTAGAAACCGATAAAAATTTCAAACGATCAAATTGGAGAAATTTTAAAACAGTCAGAACGAAAAAAAACACTACATATCCACCAGTAATAGAAAATATCGAAAGCACTTACTCGGTAGAACTACTTTCAAACAGTGAAATACTTTATTCTCAGGATAACCTAAATTCTTACAAAATAATAACAGCTCAAAACGAAATGCGAGAAAGAAAAAATAATCACGAATTATGAAATGGAAATGATATTTTCTATTTTCCTAGAATTTGCTCACATATTGCACATACAATCACTTCTCAGTAGGTAAATCAATCAAAATAACTAAGGTAACAGTAGAAAATGGTCGGAACACGAATGGCGAGGGCTCTTAACATCCAGTTGCTCGAGTGTTTCCAGTTCAGGAATTTGCCAACTATTACGCTCAAGAGAAGGCAAAAATGTCCAATCTGGGAGTGAATATTGCTAATTGTGCTATTATAATTTTCTTGTATACGTGTGTAAAACAACTAATCGTAAGGTAAAGCGAAAATGAAATTGAAAGTTAAACTTATACTAAAACAATAGAATAAACAACAAATGAAAATACTACACCTCAAATTTGAATTATGTTCTTCTCTATGTTGCTTTCATACCGCACAGTGAGACAATGAATACGCATTAAAAACTTAAAAAGAAAATATTTCCCGCATCACATAAAAAAATAAACATCTTTAATTCCATACGCATATATAATCACACGAGCATTTATATTTAACGGATTTTTCTATTTAGTTCCAAAGAAATTACATATCTTTTGTTCATACTTCAAATACATGTATTTTGCTATATAGTCACATCGTGAAGATTAACGCGAGCATAAAATTAAATGGGGAAGTACCTTGCGTTGAAACAAGAAGAAAAGCCCTGTTCAGCTTTTCTCATACCAGATTAGATTTGTAGAGCTACAAATTGTTTAAATGATGTTTTGTGCCGTTTATTTTGAATATCAACAAGTGTACTGTTGGCTGTCAATTAAATTTACAGTGTGGTCAGAGGCATTATAAAAATTCCTTTACAAAATAACGTAATGTGAAATGAAGGGATTTCAAAAGGAAGGGAGATATTTCAGCCATTTTTTGCAGATGAAGGTCGGTATAAATGTGATTGTATTGATGAAGCTAAGAATATGCAATACTTATTCGTTTCAGCCAATCATATAATGTAACTGTACTCGCGATATTAGGCATTATATGATGTGATGCGTTTTTGTATAGTTATTTTTAACTACAATATCCCAGAAAATGTAATAGATACTAATTACTAGTCATTAAAATAATGGTATTAATACACTATTGTTTGCAATAGATAGACATATACAATGTCCAATAACACTCAAGGAAACATAATGTAACCCTAGTGGCGCATGAACTACGGCGGAAAAAGCAATTTCTGAACGCTAGTGTAGAACAAAATTTAACAAGGTTTTCTATCTGACCAAATGGAAATCTACAGTAAGTATTCAGTCACACAAACAAAAACATTATTGGCAATACAAAACTTCGGTTATCCATTTACAAACTACAATTACTTGTGCCACTAATTAAGTTTATTCTGGTTTCAGACGTCACGTTGACAAAAAACTTCTATATGAATCTAGGCCAACGGAACCAAATAAGTTGTAGAAATTACAGGCTGTAATTGTAGTAATAGAATCAGTAGTAGTAGTATTAGTAATATTAGTAGTAATAGTAGTAGTGTTATTCTTGTTATTCTTTAATTACCGAAGCTTACTAGTAATTTTGAAGTTATTTTCATGTGTGCAGATTCAGGAAATGAAGTGTCACACAACCCTATATACTACGTATTAGTTAATGAATTTCTTACAATCATTGTAAAATTAGAGTATTCCTGAAAATATTAAAATATTTAGAACGATGAGTCTGTGTAATTCCTGAAGCAAATTATATATCACTGTTATAGAACAGTCCAAGCAAGCTAGTAGATTTTAGTCCTGAAATTATGAAGGTTTAGTGGTGAAACTCTATGGCATGCTCCCTTACTTTTCTAGTCTTTCTTTAGTTCAACTTAGTGCATACTATTATACTACCTTGTAATGTATTCCTGCCGATTTCATTCCATGCTATTTTTCTTTCCTTCTACAGTTGGCCTGTCTGAGCTTTTGATGCTTAAAGGATAAAGCATGTTACTTGTACGTATGTTGCTTAGAAGCCAAAATAAGGAAAACGTAAATAGTTATATGAGTGTAGGTGGATGTTCATTCGTTTTGTACCCAAAAGCGCTTGTTATTTTTCTGTTTTCCTCACCGACGACAACAGGTGTCCAATGCCGAGTAATGGAGATGAAGACAAATATAGTAATATTTGGTAGTGAAAAGTAAAGAGTAATAGTTCTACTTGCTGTTATTCTTGTCTTGAGCAGATGCTACGTACGATGTCATTGAAAGAGTTTCCTTTTTGATTAAATAAAACATCAGTCAAAATGTGTCCTTTACTAATAAAATAGCAGATATTTTCAGAATATATAAAATTGCATTGCTAGCAGTGTCAATGTCTAATAATCTTTAAAAAAATCTAAGCTTTTTGGATAGCAATTCCAAGCAGAACCTGTTAATCAAATTAAACGTACCTAATTTAAAATCATCCATCCACCTGAAACTTCCCTTAGTACTTCACGTTCAAATGGTCTTTCTAGAGACGCCGAGAAACAATTAGACTATTATTATACGTGGAATAACTTGCAACGACAAAGACAGATGCTCGGCACACCACTGTTCCATGACAAACTAATGACAGAAATGGTAGCTCATTAGAGCAGAAACGCTGGATGAAATAGGGCGCATGCATACATCATCACTTAACTTTACTGCCCGAGTTATATTAAGCTTGAACATTTCACCATCCTATATTAGAAAACAAAATGAATTTAAAGTAATTCAAATATGTTTGAAGTAAATCGATGTAAAAAAAATTCACATAATTGATTTATTATTCTTAGTATAATACTTTATTCAAATTTCAATATCATATGAAAGAGTAGATAATGTTAGTACAGTTTTAAACAAGTACAAAACTGCAAAAAACAAATTAGTAATAAATTTATAACATATTTCACTCATAATTATTGTATGGTCTTTTATTTCAGGCCAGTACAGCTCAGAAACTGATTCAAGGTGTACTTGTGAGTGCCAATATAATTTTCTAATTGACTTATGCATAAAATTATGGTTAAATCACTGAAAAAATATATAATAGCCATGGTTTGAAATTCAGTCTTTCAGTTTAGAAAACATTAAACTGTACCAAAATCCCAGAACGGTAAAGTTGTAAACGTGCAATTATATATATATATATATATATATATATATATATATATATATATATATATGTGGAATATTCGTGCTCTACTGACTTACCTATTCTATTATATGTTTAAATAACTGCATTTAATCAATTCTAAAAAGGCAATTAAATGTTTAAACTACATTAATATAACGAAAATTATTTGAAGTTAGATAGACAAATTAAAATACTCTTTGTGTAGTGTATTTTCTGCTTTACAGTATTCGGTTAAAAACATGAACTAAAACTCTGTGGTTATATTCACAATTTATCAATCAGATCTAATGAGAAGACACTGTAGTATCTAACCAAAGTTAATTACTTTCTTAGCCTCCAATACAGTGATTTAAAAATTTCAACCTCTTTATAGGGTGATAATTACATTTACAGTTAATCCGTAGATCCTATCTCTGAACACATCTTTCCTTTAAATTTACTACCTAAGTTTTGAGACACTCTGTATTAGTAGCTGTGACACTTTTTTCACAATCGTAATCGTAACATCTAAAATACAAATATGAAAACAAATAGCAAATGTAATACTTGTTTCCAACACTCTTATCCTTTATTTTACTTTCGAACATTTTGTATGATTATTCCTACAATATCCTCCCTGGAAATTCCTCAAGCTTCTTAAATGCTTCTCTGTCATTTTCTTTTCTTCTCTGTCTATCGATCACCTGATTAGGAGTTATTTCTCTCATTTTTGGAATATCATATAATAATATATAAAATATACTATTTTGGACCTATATTATATTTTAATTTTTTCCAGAAAATCTGTGATACAGAAATTACTCTTTCTGCAATCTTCTTAGAGTAATAAGCAATATGACATGTGTGCTTCTTTGTTCAATTGCCATTTGTTCATTTCCTTAGGATACTTCAATTCGCCCATAATATCTCTAACTACTAGTTCCTATTCAACTCGCTCCTGTATAGCCTGCCTTAATTCCTTCTCATAACTTTATACCGAAGATTCAAGTTAATTGCTTTTAATGTGATGCAGATATTCCTTTCTTTTTCCTTTTCCGTGGCAACATTTCTTCTTTTCTTCAACTGGTGTCTATTATATTTCATCCAGACAACATGAATACTCAGAATTTCTTTAAATATTAACTTCTGCCGTATAAGAATGCACATGTCTTAATAAAGTAAAATGTGTCCAATATTCAAATATCAACAAATCATTGAAACTTGTGTATGCCCTGTGGTATTAACAGACTTCTCCTTTGCGATCATTCCTCGACACCAGATTCGGCACGGCACCACTTCAATCTGATTCTTTTCATTTTTACATTCAGGTGCAAAGGGTTCAAGCTCAAACTCTAAAATATTGATTTTCTTTTGCAGAGACAGGTTCATAGAATATCTTTGTTTAACGTTCTAAACGTTCTTACTTGGATCATCTGTTATCTACTTGTGCAAGTTTTAGCTGCTCCATCCTTATCTCAAAATACTAACTTGCTCCAATGCACAGATAACCTACTCCCAGAATAAGGCCAGTCTTACCAAGTTTTATTCAAATTGCGCAATAGGTTAATTGGCTTCATGTCAAAAATTAAGTCATTTGCTTACCTCAACTACTTTATTGGGCACCACTCAATAGTGTGTAATCATAAGATTCTTCAGTTAGTGGAATTATTATGAAACGCCATCTATGTGGAACACAAATAACATAACTCGTCATATGCAACATCCCAAATCACACCTTTAAAGGTAACCAAGAAAGATCGGTCAATTTTTACTCACTACCTTCGTACATCAAGGACCCAAAAAAGTAACCATCATCATCGACCATTCTGCCAACGTCCTGCAGTGTCATCGATTACATCACGTGAGAACTTGGTGGGCCCTAAACCGAAGACAGTATCAAGTTCACCTTGAAACTCTACTAGGGATTTGAACTGGTGTCCTCTAAGATGACGCTACAAGGAATGTTTCTGGTACCGGGAAGTATGGTGGATGCAATAGTGTTTTCCATCGAAGAAGTAGAATATTGTCATGCGTCATCGTATGAGAGTATGGTTTAGCGTTGTCTTGTAACAGAAGGACAACTTTTCGAATCTGGAATCCCGCCTATGGAATTTCGAGTTTCTGAACCCGGCTCAACTTCTGACAGTATACAGTTGCATTGATGATCTGACTATATAGTATCAGTTCCCGGTGAATCATGCTGCGAGTATTCCAACGAATACACAGAAAGAACTTTTTCCAATGCAGCAACCGTTTTGGCTAATTTGGGTCAGGCTCATGAAATACAAACCAATGATGACGGTGATGGGGAGCTTTGAAGACGAATCACCCAATCACTTCTTATCAAATGTCAATGCTCTGTCCAGAAATTACTCCTTCGTCGGACGAGTCAGCTAAAAAAGACAGGCACCTCCTCCCGTTGTCTACTGACCAGGAGTCAAATCATGTTGGACTCATCGAACCAAATTGTAGTGCTTTCCAAGTTGATATATGCTAAGTGAATAGCGTTTACTCACACTGAATTGTAGTTAGAATTCCTCAATGTCTCATCACTGTTCACCTATATTGCAGCATGAAGATCTTCATTTTGTACGTGTATTGGTCTTCCTGCATGCGGTGCGCCTTCCAGTGTTTCGTCACCGTCCATTAAACTTAACAGCTGCACTGTGCTCGTAGTCACGACACTCTCTAAAGGCCTTTCATATCTTCAGACGCGCTGTAGCTATGTTTGACTCCAGCCCGCATTCGTACAACATACACAACCTTATCTTGAATAGTGGAGGTTCCATGTTCACTCTGTCCTTACGTAAGTAAGGGTGTAACTGAAGTGTCACAACCACGTAGTATGTTGGGTATACTCAAACCAACAACCGACCGCGTTATCGCCTTTCACTTTATACTCAAGGTGTGATGCTTATGTAACACAGATCTCCAAAAAGCGACAGACTTTCGTGGTAACCCTTGTCGAAATTTAGCAAGATTTTTGTTTTCAGTAGAGCAATCTATATATAATTTTGACCGTTACAATAATGAAAATGACCAAACGATGCCAGTGGTGCCTTATTTATATGTAATTTGAAATGTATACCTGTACCGAACCATATTATATTGCATTGAAATTATAAGCTCAAAATCTGTCTCAATATTTCTAACGTAATAATCTGATATTATAAGAAGAACTGTAAATAAAGTTAATTAACATTTGAGTAACCAACATAGTATTTCAAAATCATTTAACTTTCTTGTGGTATCATAAGTACATTTACTGTCGAATACACGAACCGAGCTCTTTGGATTTTCATCTGTTTCAGATTTATTGTATGCGCTTTATGCAACTTCTTATCATCATATGCACTATTGTCTTTATAGTCTTTTACTTTTAATTTTTAAAATTACATTCAAGTAAGAAATAAAAGACAGAAGACAAACCAAATCCTTCTTTCGAATACTTTGTCCCTTTCCTAGTTGATAAGAACACTTAACTGAAAGAAATGTCGGTGGTATATTTCTTGCCAAAGGTCAATAAATAAGAACAATATATCGAAAAAGGAAATTTGTTATCCATTTAGCAACATTGTGTTTTACTCATTCTAATTTCCGTATTTATAACTCTTTTCCTATGCAATTTACCATAAATATACCTTTTCGAATTCTACACACACCAACATTATTAAAAGTACACTGCAAAATCATTATAAGATTATATTCAGACAACAAGGTAGTTATAGATATGTGACAAGCATTTTGGACATAAGTGTACTTGAAATAGAGAGAAAGGTGGATAATTTAAAGACTTTTGCTATTTCTTTATCTGGAGTATATTGCTCCGCGAAATAGTAAATATTTCTCATGGACAATCAGCTATTTACAATCAAAGACCTAATGAACTAAATATTATATTGAACTTGGCGTAAATACAAAGATTATCAGACACACATATTTCCCATTATTTTGCATATAGCAAGCAACAATAAGAGATTTCTTACATGACTGCAAAAATCGGATGACTCGAAACGTTAATATGAATTTGAACAAAATATTTTGCTTAAACTACTTGCCGTTTTATACGTCACTTTCATCAAGTGCGTATAATTGAAACTATTGACTGTGGCTAATGATATTTAAACTTTGTCTTAAAGGTAACAAAAGAATATGCAACTTAGCATATAAATTTATATGCTATAGTGATTTTACACGAATTTCGTATTCTATATTTTGGTTTCAATTGAAAAATTCCAACCTTATTTTCCTTATAAACAGAGTAAACAATTTTCAAGATATATTTGAACATAACCAATTTTTAATAATGAAAATTTACGTTGATAACCTGTGATGGTTTTTATTATTTTATAGAGAAATGTACTCATTTTATTAATCATTGTGTACATTTATTAAGACGATATCAAGAAATGTAACTTTTTGAAAATGAGAATAAAACTTCGTTTAGAACTATATATGAATATCAAATTCATTTGCACAGTGTAAATGCCAAGTATGCATAAAAAGGCAGAAAAGAGAAACAACACCAAATACGCCATTTTGCTGCGAAATGCGAGGGAAAATGAAACACATTACATTAACATTTCGTGAGTTTTAGACGTATATATAAGCAAAGTTTTTAACAAAATTTTTACTTATACGGATAGGCATTTAGTGGAGACACAGTGTTGCAATAACAACACGCTCAAGACGTAACTGATAATTATGAACATGGTGTAATTAAAAAGCGTCAGCAAAACATCATAAGTATTTGAGGTTCCTATCTAACAGAATCAGATATTATAAAGATTTAAGAAAACAAGTCACTGGATATAAAAAAAACATTTCTTGAATTATTTATTTTATTTAGGAAGGGAAATGTAAAACACTGTACAAAAAGGCATCTTCCTCATTGGAACTAATTGGAACTGATTTTATAAGAGATATAGCTACATTTAAAACCTTGGAGATAAGTCCAAACTTACTAAGATAGCATATTAAATTGTTTCCTTCTACCCATTAGGAACCTGGAGTTCCAACAGGTGCGCGTCAATATGACTCTCCAGTAAGTATAATAAAGTAAAAGAACAACTTTTCTTTCTAATTTCTAACATGGTATTACCATAAACTACATGTACAATCCGCGGCAAAAAACCTGCAACATGAGGATGTAAGTTTATTGTGAAACTACGCCTAACAGCACAGGGAATGGACGTAACGTCTAAGTGGAACGAATCATGCCAGGATAAACCTCGGCCTCCTCCCGTGCACACTTATTTTGGAGCAAAAGACTTCGTCATTTCACAATAAACTTATATGCTCATGTTGCAGGTTTTTTGCCGCGGATTGTACAAACAACAACCTGCACTATACTCCATGCAAACTGTTACATCAGTGTCTGAACTAATAAACGTAGTCGCTGCTATGTATAACAATGCTTTTGCTGCTCTTAAATGAAATTATGCTTTCATATTGTTTTGTTTTAAAAAGTTTTATTTTCCTAAGAAAATTAATATTAATCTGATGTAGTGTTTAACTATATTCTTATGCACAAGTTAGTAAATAAGTATGTATGACAAATTATCTCAATAGTTGTATATAAGACTTTTATGGGAATATATTACTGAAATACGGTTTCACTCTTTTGTAGTATAATATACAAACATTATCTTGGCAATTTACAAACATCAGTGATGATTGAAGATGAAAATGCAAATACTACGGCAAAAAAGTACGGCGTACTATTACCCATAAAAATCAGATATATTCTGAATGTATAAAGATCTGTATGGAGTTCCCCCTGCCTGATACTTTTCTCATTATGCTATATCATTTTAGAATATAGTTCAAATTCATCCGTGCCATATACTTGACCATCTCCCTACAATTATCTCTTAGTTTACTGCTACTTAAAATTAGAATGTGTAATTGAAAGAGACATTCAAAAATCTTTATTAATTTTGGAAACTTTCAAGTGTGCACTTTACAATAAGTAAATATGTTACAGTATATAATTATGGGGAATGTATTATAGGGTCCAATGATTGTTCCATACATTTTCGTTGTCTATATTTTAATATATTCTAGTTTAAATTTTCTTGTGTGTATTTGTTAAATTTATCAAACTTTAAGATTATTCTTATCTTATATTTCTTTATAATATTATCTTATACTTACGTGAACTTAAAAATGCATTTTAATTAGGTAATCTATCAGATAGACACACTGTTGGAGACTACGGTATTTCCAAGAAATATTTGCTCGAATTTTGATCCAAAACTTTACATACATATATAGGTTGAAACAAAGTACATATTAGAACGTACGGTGTATTACACTAACTATGAAAGCAATGCAACAAAAAACAAGCTAATATTACCTACACTGAAGTATGGTATTGCTACCAACTTATGAGGTGTCTCTGATGTGACGAAATAACGTGCGACTTCAGATAGCGGACTATTAGAAGCTGTGAGAATAGAGCTTAGAAACATTGCAGAAGAAGTAATATCCGACTGACTGAAGCAAAAAAGTAGAGGCATGGCAGAAGTATTTGTGCAATGGGAGAGCTGTTCTGTTTCTGTGTCTGCTAAAGGCACAGGCTATTCAGAAACGAAAGGTGCTGCCTGCATGTGTATCAAATCGTGCATGTGGAATACTTAATACCTGGACCCTTACCAGTGGCAATTTAAGTAAGGTAAGAATTATATGACCATTTCTTAGGCGTGAATCGATTGAGACAACCTGTAACGACGATTCTTTAAAAAGACTGGAAATAGCACAAACGTGCAAAGAAAGAAAATACTCTTTATTCCCAGACAAGATTGTCGATCCCATTGGACTAAAACTACAAACTCTGCTCTCTTCGTATTGCAGATAGTGTGTAGGTTTTTTTAGTGGAACGGATTGTTCATGAAGTGGCAGATGAAATACCTTTGTAATCTAATAACTTGACGGTGTGTTGATGTATTGCCCGAAGACAAGACATTGAAAAAAAGTTACGGTTTAACGTGAATGCATGGTGGATTGTGAATACCAATGACTTGCAAAGAATTGGACATATTACTTAATGTTAAATCCAATTCTATAGTGTCCCCTTGGGGATAAAATTCAACTACAAGAAGATTTCTTACATAGCCACTAGCTATCTTCCAATGCGTTGGGGAATCTGTCATAAAATTTTATACTATAATCTAAAATGAATAGTAACTATAAGCATTCGGGAAGTTAGGTCTTAATTTCTCATTAATTTTTCCACAGGGTATTTCTTTCTGAGTGTTAGGATTTAACCTTCACAACTGTCTCTGGCTCTGTACTTACCATGCCTTTAACGCTGCATTTTTTCATCTCAATTATCAATTTACATTTCCGTTATTTATCCAGTAAAGGGGGAACAAGACTATGTTTCAAGCATGTCCTGCGTTACCTCTTATAGGCTGGTATAATATTGTAAAGTTCCAATCTTAACTTACTAGATTGCTGACCCTAGAAATGAAGCGATACTTCTTATTCGTCGTGCACAGTATACCCAAGAATAATACTCAGAAAAAGCAAACGAAGTGCTTGTGTGATTGATAAGAAGAAGTGTTTTATAGTCGTTATACTGATTCGAAAAATACTATGTATAATAAGTGGCTGAAAAGTTGTGGCTACATTTTAGATTCTTTATTTTCTTCTGTGTTAAGTTCCCTATTTATTCGAATATTTGAATTCGTTCAGCCCCAATGCTTCTCATTGCTTGCCATTGATATGCAAAATCGTTTTACATGGTTTTGTATGTTCCAAGAACAAAAAAGATCTACCATATCATACCCAATCTCGCGTTTATTATAAGAATTCCTTTCACTGACTTCCGAAGTATTTGCTATATAAATAGCATTCCAATTTCAATTTATACGTAGACTTTAGAGAATGTTAGTTTTTGTATACTCAATTAAAACATTTACTAAGAAGACTTTAGAAATGTGAGGTAAGAATGTTGTCTTAATCCAAAAGTAATAATATACCAGGAAAGTTATACGCGGAATTGTATAGTGATTTTATTTACCACTGGATTTGCAAAGAGAGATTTATACAATTAAAATATATGTTTTGTTCTTGTGATAAAAGTTTAATGGTTTTTTGCCAATTATATTTTAGTGTTACTTACGCTTGATTTGCTTAATCTAGTATTATAACTGTATTTTTAGAATTATTTATTTACTTAGAGCAAAGCAAAGTTAAGGGTTCAGACCGTCCTTTCCAATGTTTACTTCAACTCTGTAGAATCCTCAAGAAATAATAGCAGGAAATATTGATATTCAGACAGCTATTGAATATATCGTGTAAAAGTTTCTGATACTATGAAACACTTGACAAGCCTGAATTTTTCGAAATCAGAAGTTATCTTGAATATATGTATATATTAGAATCTAAACACTGTACATAATAATCTTACAATCTTACTGTACACAATCTTAAAATCTTAATAACAATCTTGATGTACACTAAAATTATCGTTACCGCTTAATAGGTGGATGCCCCAGGAAGCGTAATAGATCCAGTGGTAAGTATGGAATAAATTAATTGTTGTTACGTTTATCTATATCTATCTATCTACCTATCTATCTATCTATCTTTAGCTGCTAGGGGTCTAAAAAGGACGAAACAATAGATACATTCTATATTTTCTAACTTTGATTTATTTGCTCCTCTCTATACTATATTGACTAAATCTTGATCTGAAGAAATGCGTGAAGCAATAAAACTATGAATATGCTATTGCCATCAACACGTTCTGTTCTAATTTAGTTTTCGGAATGTCATGATATATTTCCTAAAATATCACTATTTTTGCAAAAATGACTTTTGATGTCACCGTTTTACAAAGAAATAAGTATAAAAAGCTTTATCGACCCTATTATCTATTCACAAATAAATATTTTGTTGTTTTTTAAGAAACAAAATGTATTTTGTTCATTACATATCACCAAGGCATCTTTCTGTGAGGCGAAAAAGTCGAAGGACAAAAAAGTTTATATTTTCGAATAAATTTTGTTGAGATTGGTAAAGGACTGTGAGAAACATTGTTATAGAAAGTTTCGTTAATTGATTTTAATAAATAACATATTTATACATATCTATAATTTTGAGGGGTTTAAACGGGACGAAATGTTTCCAATAATTTGGATTTTTTAAAAATAACAACAATATTTTACACCTTATTGCAATGAATCTGACATAATTCAATCTAAGTAGCATAAGAAACGTTTTCCCGAGACGTGTCAGTAATTAGATAGAAATAACGTTGATCGATATGACGATATTTTTTATGGTCAAGGGGTTTTTTCGGGACGATTTTTGGTTATTTCCAGGTATCCAACTCTCAACAGAATGTGTAAGAAAATGTCGGCAACTGTGAGCGTACTCTTTAAAACGTCTCCTCTCAAGCATTTCTCATTTCATAAACTATTCTGTTTAAACAGTTCACAGAAATTAGGATGGAAAATTGACAAAAACAGTGTCTACCAACATTTCAGATAGAACATCATTGCCATAACAATTGCTTCGGAGAAAGTCACACCACCGTTCGCTCATAGCAAACAGCATTGAGAAGGGGGAAATATGTAGAGGAGGAGCCCTCCCCACGTGCGTCACGCAGCAGCTCAATAGTTGATTGACACCTGAAGTTCCTTTATAGCTGTTTTCTTCCGCTGGTTATAAAGCAGTAAAGCGAACAAGAAAGACTGGTTACAGATTTCAATAACAATTGTATAGGCTGTGCTCTACACAAACATATTTAAAGCTGAGAAAATATGTAGAAGCCCTGGACTAAAAGACACACATCATTTGAAATATTATAATAAATAACTACAATACATGTATATAGAATAAGAAATACATGTTACTCAATGATAATTAAATAATCCAGTGTAACACCACTCTACAATATATCCCATATTTTCAGGAACACCATCAATAAGACCGTTATATTACTGTTTTATTTATGGTTTAGTGTCTCACTGGTAATTACACTGAAAGGAGAGGTTCCGACTTCATATGATCGCATGCAGTTTTTATATGGTTTCTTGCCTTTCACTCCTTACATTGTGTCGTTTATTATTATTATTATTATTATTATTATTATTATTATTATTATTATTATTATTATTATTATTATTATTATTATTATTATTATTATTGAGTTGAGTTGATTTTGAGTTTAACGTCCGTTTCAGCAGCTAAGCTGTATGAAAAGTGGACGTACTGATTAACGTGGAATCCGAAACACATGAGCTCCTACTGGAAATCGAACCCAGGTACCCCACGCCACAGACGCGTACGCTAATCTCTTAGCTATGGAGATACTACTACTACTACTACTACTACTACTACTACTAATAATAATAATAATAATAATAACAATAATAATAATAATAATAATAATAATAATAATAATAATAATAATAATAATAATAATAATAATAATATAGTTTAAATTAAAAGACAAATTCTGACCAAAGCATACATTAACTAATAAATAATACCATTACAGTTTCGGCAAATTGCTTTGGTTAGACTTTGTCTTTTAATTTATACAAGAAGTTCCAAAGCTAGAATGAGTGATATTCAAATAATATAGTTAATAACATCAAGAAATTTTGAAAACAATAATTTTGGGAGAAAATAGTTTTTGTGGTGGTAAATTGAAGAAATGAAATTAACACTAAAAGCATTGGCGAGATTAAATGTTTTTATAAACTAAACTACTTCCCTGATATTCGAGAAAACCGCACTCAATGTTTTTAATTTCTTCATTTTATCTTCTCAAAAATAGTTTCTTCTTTTTAATGTATTTTATAAAAACTTTGCTTTGTTATAATTTCAGCATCATCTTTACCAAAGGATTTACCAATGAATAAATGAGAACTTTATTTATGACCTCTTTCTAGTACCGAAGCTATACGTTGCTTGAAAACAGTAATGGTTTTAGATTAGGTGTGAAAAGTAATATTGTTGAAATGGTGGGAAATCCACATTTAACATGCCCAGGAGGAATTCAATAGCTCCAAGGGGCTCCCTGTCACTCTCTGAAATAATCACTGCTTGAAAATGAAATCTCTGAGTTTAGTGCCACACAATTATGCTCCAAGGCTGAAGGAGATGGTAGCGAATGAAACAAACAAGTGATGGTAAAATCTTGGCGATATAAAAAGCAGGAGGTAATGGAAGGTCTTCGAGAAAACCCGTGCACATAGTTTTCATCCTTGGCGAGAACCAGGACCGAAGCAGGGGCCACATATCCTAAGAAGTAGATAGGTGCTCTATCACTGAGCCACCGAGGTTTCCGTATAAGTGAATCCATACCTCAAGATCGAATCAGATCTACGTTAATAAGTTCAAATTTTAAAGCTGATCAAGAATCGAACTCGGAGCCTCTTACATCACGCTCCACTAGAACAGAGCGGGGACTGTAGGGGGTGAAATACAGGGACCTGATCCCTATTAATTGTAACTTCCTGAAGTTAGCTCTCCACTCATCACAAATATATATTCCAAATATTATACGTACTTTATTCCTTTTAAGTCATTTTTAGTACTCAAAGAACATGTTCCCTAAAAATCTCGAAATCTAATTTTGTAAAACAAACACAGGGGCGGATCCAGGATAGCGATCGGGGGCGATCGCAACCCCAAGAATAGGATTAAAAAAAATAAAACCCATTACAAAGTTGTAGCTCTTGATTTTTTTTAAACATTGTATTATAATTATAGAATAAAACCTAAAATAAGTAAGTCTTCAATTGCAGAAGTTAAATGAATCAATACATCTCAATAAATTACTTGCATTGGAATTCTTGCTCAGAAAATACCCACTTTCGAAAATGTAGGTGGTAAACAGTAAGCTATAAACCCATTTGTCCACAAGTGTTTGCCAATATTCCTTAGGACTTTGACGGTACAGAAAGTCAATAAACGTAATGGTTCTGGCATTTTACATGCAAGTGCAATTGAAAATACAAAGAAGGAAGTAATATAACTAGCGTATGAATAGAAATTAAAGTTCATGATTCAAGAAGAATTCGTATTCTTATTATTATTCTTATTCTACTGCTACTACTGTTTATTATTATTATTATTATTATTATTATTATTATTATTATTATTATTATTATTATTATTATTATTATTATTATTATTATTATTATTATTATTATTTGTAATCCATCCGTATCAACGTTTAAACAAGTCAACATGCATGGCAGTGCATGGCAGCCAAGTTACGCGAAGAAAATGAAAACTGGCCTGCACTGCCGTAAGCATATTATACACAACTAGAGATTTGGGTAAAATCGCCGATTTCGAGGCTCTGTAAAACCGATTCTAGTAACGGGAAGAAACATGAAATTTAGAATTTAAGGAGATATCCGAGAGATGTGATCATATACCAAATCTCACATTCCTACCTTCAACCATATTCGAGCACTGGACCCCTAAAATATGCAGTTTTCAGGCTCACTGACTCACTGACTCACTCATCAAATTGATTAGGTACTTTCCAATGAGACAGAGACGTGAAACTTAGCACAAAGGTACCTTATAATGACCTGAGTATAGAAAAAGTCCGAAATCTGATGAATGTGCTATGGGAAATTTTACATGGGCAAAAAACTGTCCTTAGCTAAGCAAGAAATCGTTTCACTCACTCACTCATCAAATTGATAAGGTACTTCCTAATGAGATAGAAACGTGAAACGTTGCATAGAAGCACCCTATAATGACTCGAGTACAGAAAAAGTTGGAAATGTGAGGAATGTGTTATGGGATTTTTTTATGGGCTAGAGACTGTCCTTCGCCAAACATGTATAGGTTCGTCCTCTCATTCATCAAATTGACTACGTGCTTCTCAATGAGATAGAGATGTGAAGCTCTTCTTAAAGGTACTTTATAATGACTAGAGTGTGAAAAAGATCCGTAATGTGAGGAGTGTGCTATGGGAAATTTTTCATGCATGAAAACTGTCCTTAGCAAAGTAGAAATCGGTTCACTCACTCACTCATCACTTTCATTTGGTACTTCTCAATGAGATAAGATGTAAAACTCTGCATAAAGGTATCTTATAATGACCTGAGTATGGAAAAAGTCCGAAATGTGAGGAATGTGCTATGGGAAATTTCTTATAGGCGAAAAATTGTCCGTAGCCATTAGATACTTTCCAATGAGATGAAGATGTGAATGTCTACACAAAGGTAGCTTATACAGTAATAGCTTGAATATAAAAAATGCCCGAAATTTAAGGAATGTGCTATGGAATTTTCTATAGGAGAAAAACTGTCCTTACTCAAACAGAGATCGGTTCATTTACTCACTCATCATTGATTAGGTGCTTCCAAATGAGATAGAGATTTGAAACTCAGCATAATGGTACCTACCTTATATAATGACTTATCTAAGTAAAAGGTTCCAAATTTAAGTAATGTACTATGGAAATTTTTATGGGCCAAAAACTGTCCATTAGGTACTTCTTAATGAGAAAAAGATGCGAAACTCTATGAAGGTACCCTGTAACAGCTTGAGAATGAAATTTGAGGAATTTGCTATGGAAAAATTTTTCATTGAAAAAAAAAACTGTCCTTAAATCAGAAATCGGGAACGATTCCGTTATTAAACACATCACGTGCATTGTGATAATGTTGTCAATCGTCCGAGTAGTCGAGTTGGTGCCCTCCTCGCTGTCTATCACGTGCGCCTTTGGAGTATGGGGTCCCGAGTTCGATTCCCGGTAGAAGAGCCTTTGGAATTTTAACTCTCCTCGATGTTTCTGTGTTCGTTTCCCTGTCGTTCTAGATTAATAGAAAAACGAGCTAAGGTCACCGAGAAAAATCCGTTATCCGGACATCGGTATATTGTACAAGTATACGGGATCCTTATGTTTACTATAGAAATCAATACTTAACATACGTTATCCATATGCTACATACGTACTGGCCTCTTTCCCGCGTAGATGTTACTCAGTGGCATTACAGGATGTCTGACATCTAACAGCCTTCCATACATTACGTACGTCAACTATAAGTTACAAACGGCCATCTGTATGTGAGATTCTGACTGTCTACATAGTTCTTTCCTTTGTGCGGAAAGTACGTTTATTCGGAACACTTATACGGAAAGTATGTTTAAAATATACTTTTTCAGTTATACGTTTAGTGTACGTTAAGTCCAAAAACTGCAGGATTTACATATGTAACCTACGTACGCCACATACCTACCTATGTAACCTATGTACCTACGTACATTTTTTCTGTGTGTGCGAGTAAAAAAGTGAAAGCTAGTAATAAGTAGTTAAGCAAGTTAATGAGGCATATTCTGTGCATCAGTTAACTTTTAAAAACGTGGGCTAAGACACGTACATACTGCCGTAAATTTGGTGGTTGGAAACCCAGACAAGGGAGCCAATATTGTTTTTCTTTTTTCGGTGAAGATTTTCCCTTTATTGCAGTCATTTGTATTAAATAGATATTGAAATTAATTGATAAGTAAGAGATTGTAGAAGTGAGGATATTTATAATTAATGAAGTTTCCGAAGAAATGAGAAATTTAATTGTTCGAGTTTATGTGAGACTAGCAACAAGATGTAACGGATTTCGTAAATATATTGGTACCACGAGTTGTATTATGGTTACCACAGTCATTATGTAAAAATGTTCTTGATGCTTCGTGTCTCTATCTGTGAACAGTGTGCGAATCTCTTACGTATCAGCCTTTTCATCAACAGTGAATTTCGTGCCTTTGCTCTTCATATTTCCTGAATTTGCCCACCTGAGGGTCGCCCCCACGCGTCCGCCTTTGCTCGGCCTACTTCCTCACACCTCTTAAGCTCACAATTCTACCGAATTTCAAATTTCTTTTCCTATTTCAACTATCTAAAACATAAGATTTTGTATCCCAGGAAAACGCCTATTTAAATAACATGGGGTTTCCTTCATCTCCCTTTAGATTCCTTAAAAACCAAAACAAAAAAAAAAAAAAAATCACTTTTAGCAATTTTCCTGTAGGTTAGTCGCGGGAGGCTACAATCGTGCCAAATTTCATCATTCTAATCCTGCCGGAAGTGAATAAACATTTTGGGGTGTAGAAGACGTCCAATATAAATAACATGGAAATGGTTTTTCAGTTCCTCATAAAACCACTCTAAAGTTGGAATTGTTTATCTTTACTGATTACTTAGGTAATACTAACGAAAACGTAGAAGCATACTGAATTTCAAGTTCTTATTCCATTTCCAAGTTCCTAAAACATGAGATTATAGGTCCAAAAAAGACCCATTTAAATAACATGAGAAAATTCTTCATCCCCCTTCATCATTTCAACTTTCCACGTCAACCGGAAGCACCTCTTTAATTTATGTCAGTTCATTTAGTTTTATATACAGTTGGATATGTTGGTGGCGAATATTAAGATTACAAGCTATTTGAAAGGTGTATATCATTGGAAGGAAAACCCGAAGCAGTATGAAACTGCGCAACATGCGCGTCAGGTAATGAACTCCGTAATTTCGCAATGTGGAATTGCAGAGAACAATTAAATATATTGAAACACCAGCCATGTCTAGTGATGTAGCAGCGAGGATTCAGCATTAAGGGTTTTGGGCCCTGTTGATATTCTTCGTATTTAGGTCATGAAAAATGAGATGTTAGCGATCGTGATTTTGTAGTTCGGGTAAATGAATTAGAATCACGTTTGGACATAACTCTCTGACAGATATTTAATAGAATAAATCCTCTCCGCTGTTCTAGTGGCTAGCATGTGCGCCTTTCTTGTACGGCGTCCTGGGTTCGATTTCCGGTGGGAGAGCCCTTGGGAACTAATGTTGCATGTGACACATTATGACTCCTTTAAAAATGTACAATTTTAAATTTAAATCCAATAATATACCACAATTAAGATAAACGATATTGACATGGTGAATTACAAAAAGAAGTGAAATATGAACCAAAACACCAGAGGTACAAAAAGTGCAGCCAAGTTCGTCAGCCTCAAAAAGTGTTGAGATGAGGATGGATGAACCAAGTTCCTTGGCCCTGCATCCGAAACGAACACTGGAACTTGGCGCGAGGTATCAAGGAAAATGATGCTAAGGAACCTTAGGGATAGTGGTGGTGGGCGTGGTGGGTTTGGGACCACCACCAACCTTAAGAATATCAACTTCGCTAAGGCGCTAAGGCACATATACAGTATACTGCAGTAAGATTGGTGGTTCGAAACTCAGACAAGGAAAACTTATATTCCTTCACGAAGTGTCAAGGTAAATGATGTTAACGAGCCTTACGGATGGTGTTTGTGAGCGTGGTGAATTTGGGGGTTACCATTAGCCTTATGGCTGAAATGTCCTGGCCGTGAAACTAGGAACGGACATCTTAATGTATTCGAATATGTTAGACATCTCGCGCCAAGTTCCAGTGTTCGTTTCAGATGCAGTGGTAAGGAACTTGGCTCATCCATCCTATTCTCAACACTTTTTGAGGCTGACGAACTTGGCTGCACTTTTTGTACCTCTGGTGTTTTTGTTCATATTAATTCTACAGAAGAGCCCATTCCCTTTTCTAAAATTGTTTGACTTTTCGTTTTTTCTTTCTTCTTTCTTTTTTGCAATCTATTATGACCTTGTTTTGAGCTCGAACGACTGCCCCCCCCCCCAATATTCAACTTGGATCCGCCTCTAGTTACACAATTAAGGAATTATCCACAGAAAGATACATTTAAATTTTTTTGTTGTTTATTACAAGCGCTTGCGTGCGTGGAATAAAAAGAAATTTCTATTTTACGTAGATACCAATGTAAAGTAAAGCTAAATAATGTTAACTGGAAAGCAAAGTTGTTAATGTTTAATTTAGTCGGCAATGTCCTAGTGAGATCAGCGAAGTTAAATTGTACCGGATCTGACCCGAGTGACCATGCGTACTCATTACATGGTATCGACATTTCGGTATCCACCCAGCGTCGTGAGGACAATTGGAGAACTACTTGAATGAAAGTATTGAACTCGGTGACTTCAACATTCGGCTATTCAAGATTCGTCTAATAACCTCAGGCAATGAAATTTGCAGATGTTAACTCAAGAGAAAGTGTAAGCGAATCTTGAATTCAATATTGCCTAATGTGAAATTATGTTGGTAGTACTGACAAGAAATGACACAATTTCAGAAATTTGTAGTTTCTAAATTTTAAAAAAATAAAAATAAAAATAAAAATAAAAAGTACACATCAAAACAGTATAAGCGCAATTACACTATATGACTAGATAATATATGTTTGACACCAAGATATGAAAATATTACATGAAGTTACAAAATCATTATAGAAAATATAAAATGAAGTCACAAATTCGACGAGAGTTTGCATAATTCATGAAATAAAATTAAACAAAGCACCAAAGATCAGTATAAGCACAATTACGGTATAGATAGCATACGCTTGACATCGAGCATCACCATTAAAAGTGTAAATTTTTAATTAAGTGCAAACTGTTTTAGTGCAGTATGCAGGGGTCTGAACCGAAAAAAAAATACTAACAATAAAACTTATGGGACAGATTCTTCCCATCAAGTATAGACATATCCTAAAAGTGATCAGATATTCACTTAAGCTTCACCCAATATGGCTGCCATATCTCATGTGATCGCCGCAGTCTATAGAATATCCATGTTTCCTTGATTTCTTACCTTTCGTTCAATTACACGATTTTGAAACTTATAACAAAATATTTTGTAAACAAATTTCTTCTCGCTTGATACAATCTCTGTAGGTTAGGTAGATATAAAGTTACAAATGAAGGAAAGGGTTGTGTCGTTTAATCTTGTATCTGTTTTTTTTTTCTCAAGCGTATTTTTCTGATTTTTCATAAAGAAAGCAGATTTGATCAATCAGTCAAAATGTTTAAATACGTGAAAATACAGGAGGAAACATGGATGATGTGATGATATTTTTACATGAATTTTCAGGATGTAACATGGCTTTGTCTCTGTTCCAAAAAGGGAAGAAAACCTCTGAAACTACTCAAGAGATAGACAGTTAATTGTAACAGGTTATGAGTATATTCAATAATTCTACCACGAATTCTGAAGAACTAGTAAAAGTGGGATAACGTTTCCAATTATACTTTTATGCATCCCATGGGATGACGCACTGGCTTTCTGTCGATATTTCACATACAGAAGACTTATTTCACACCAGTCACTTACTCCTCAGTTTTACTCTTAAGAGCAAATGTGAGCAGACGGCACGTATAGAAAGTGTACCATGAGGAGCTAACTTTGCTGGAGCAACATATTCAAGTAATTGATATGGGGGAGCAACATATTCAAGTATTGAGGATCGGAAGAGAAAATGGAGAACGCTACCTAGTTCGTTGTTTGGAAATAGCAGCACCATTTTTTTTTTTTTTTTTTTAAAGCTCGTGTATTGCAAATGTAAAACTCTCATGTACTTGGGCCTATTGTTTATGTTCGAGATTGTTTCACTCAGACATGCAGTGGCGTAACTAAGGGCTTGGGGGCCACCCAGCAGACAACGTGGAATGGGGTCCCTTCTCTACGTCCTACATTACGATTTGTGGCCCCGTGATGGCTTCGCCCCCCCCTTGCAATGCGGGACCTGCGGGGCCCTTATTTACGCCCAACCGTATCGTTTATGTCCCAACAGTGTACCGTGCCAGGGATGGACTTTTTTTTTCTTTTTTTGGTCTTTTATGTACCATAAATTATTTCTATCGCTTATAAAAAACTGAATTTTGCTTAAATAACGTTTTCTCTACAGATTATTTTGCTAAATAAGATTACAGAAACTTCCGTATAATGCCCTATTGTTCTCAAATGCATCATATTTTGTATATGTCAAGTGTAATTCTAGCATGTTCACATATTTTTTTTCTCTATTTTTTTTTTACTTATATAAATATTATTTGTATAAACAAGCAAAGAAATCAGAAAAATACGCTTGACAGAAACACAGGCACAACATTAAGCGATACAAGCCTACTCCTTCATTTCTAGATTTATATCTACCTGACCTACAGAGATGAATATACGAAAGAAACGTAATTTTATTCACAAAAATACTTTGTTACAAGTACCAAGACCGTATAATTGAACCTAAGCTAAGAAATTAAGGAAAACATTATTTTTCTATACACAGTGTTGGCCAAATTGAATATGGCAGCAACATTGGATGTAGCTCAAGAGGAATGTTCGGGAACTTTCAGGATATTACTATACTTGATAAAAGGAAACTATCCTGCAAGTTTCGTTAGGCTACCAATTTGCGCTGCGTTTGTCAAAATTTTCCGCTACATACTAGACTATTTAATAAGAACGTGAAAGTACTTTCAAGAAAAAATGATAACTATTAATAAGGTGCATGACTACCAACGTATGTGAGCTAAACGAAGTACTTTAAAAAATCAACTTTCGCCTAGTAAGAAAATTAACTGTGTCATCGCTTTGATTGACGTTTGCATAGCTAGGAGGTATTAGGCGAATCTTGAATAGGCGAAACTTGAATCCCGGTGAACTCCCGTCTAGTAATCCAGCATTAACGGCGAGGGGGGCGAGGGGGGCGATGTGCTGACCACACATCACTCCAAAGGCATGAGTGCCGTAAAACAGCTTTCAAGCCATGGTCCCATAAAGGCTGTGACGCCAGTGTTTTCTTAAAGTTTAATTCAGTGATGGTAGGTACTATTCGGAGATTTATTATTTTTCTTTTTCCATTTTGCATAATTATGTTTTTTTTCTCGTTATTATATATATAAAACATTCTAGCAGTTTCGATTTGCTCGACTACAAACACGGAAGTGTACGATAATTTGGAACTATTCATACTGTTAGGTGAAAAAAAAAAGGTTGTATACCTATATAATATATCACAGTCTTATGAGCTTGTATAAGAAACAGAAAGTGAAATCTGAACTAGGAGAGATATCTGAGTTTGAATCTCGTGTTTGGTGACACAACCCGAGACCATAGATAATACAAGATGATTCTTGGATTTGAGTTTAGTGTCCCGTTCTGCACCAAGGCTATATGAGACGCGGACCTACAGCTTAATGTGTAACTATAATATTATGGAGAATAAGCGCATCCTAAGGTTGCAATAAGCTCGTGTTATAAAGTGTCAATTAAAGTTGGTGTTGTGAAAGGTAATTAAGGATTTCATCCATTTGAAACAAATATTGTATTAGTAAAATATCTATTTGTTAAGATAATGAACGTGATTTTCTTTGTTTAACATGGCAGTCAAAGAAGAATTAATGGATAATAAATACAAAATTGTAAAATTTAAATATCCTATCGTTTAAATACATTCTTGCTACTATCGACGGCATTATCTGGTAGGAATGTTGAATAACCCTGATTCAGCAGGAAGAAAATAAGCTATAGTATTGAAGTTGATTGATTAGAGTTTCACTATATAACAAATATTGAGGTTATATGAGACAAGATATGTTGTTTAAAGTGAAATGTGGATCACTATTCGAGTTTTATCCAAGGCTTGATATACATACTAATGATTGAATCCGCAAACACGCATACGAAGCATGAGCATTGCAACTTAGCTACGAATGGACACGCCATTCAATAATTCTAATTCAAGAGTGAAGGCTAAAAATAAGAAAGATGAAACGACAGTCTGTAAGATGATACTACTTTCACATTTTTTATTTCACACTACTTATTCCGAGACGAAATCGAGACTTGCCATTCTAAATCGAGACAAGCGTTTATCGAGACGAGATCAGGATCGAGGCCATTATTTGTCAAACGAGACAAGCCCTACACTGCGGTCTCGTCTCTATACCATCCCTAATCCGAACTCCTCTAAATTGGACGATTCTCTAAAAGAAGTTGAAAGAATTACAGGCTCAACAACCATTTGTAACATAGTTTAGAAAATGTTCATGATTTTTTGATTATGAACTTTATACCAATTTACCAACATTATTAGGGAACTATTCACACAGGTCCTGAGAATAATCAAGAAATCACCACTGGAACTGTTCACATAGGCGGTGACAAATATAACTATGTGTAAAATTTTGGATGGCTGATGCCGTAAATGATAAGAAATAGTAGCATGTTTTGTGAAGTTTATTTCTATGTGCCAAATAAAGGAAAGACAAGCGGAAACAATGAAAGGAGAAATTTTATCTGCTTTAAATCCACTCGCTCATTTCAAACATGGGAGAGTGCGACAAGTGAGCGATGGAAAAAAAACGAAAGAAAATAGGAACGAAAAAAGACAACTGACATAAGTTACCTGGAATATTGATCATAAAAGAAAGTTCAAAACAAAGAAAACATTTTACTGGATGGTAGAATAATTATTTCGTTCTGATCAGTAACCTTAACAAAAAAGGAGGTGTGTAAAATTAAGCATGTCTGCATGAACTCGTTTCAATCTCTGTACTCGTTTCAAAATTAACGTGGCATTTCTAGACATTTTCTACGTTCTATCTTCGCACTTTGCCCTCACTTATCTCCCACCCAGTATACGGTCTGCCACTAAACACTCTCTTTTTCTCTGTTTATTTTGGTGCTGAATCCAGTGCTAGTAATCAGTTTCAACAATTTAATTCACCAAATCGGAATGTTCTATTGTGAGTACTATATGTTCACGGAGTTATTACTTGTTCTTTAGAAACATTTCGTATATGTCGTTACTTTGGGGATTAAAGTCGATCCTTTGGCGATATCTCATATGGGCAGTAATGATTTCAGATTTGTTACTGATGGATTTCAAAACATTGGATGTGAAAAGTATTACTGGAAAATACTGGGAATCCCCATTGAGCTCGATATGAACTATGCCCTGGGGGAAATTTCGTAGTTCCGGGAGCAATACCTTGGGCCACCTCTTGAAAAATATTACTGCATATGGGTGCTAGTGACCGCAAATTATTCATATAACAATTAGTTCTTCGTGTAGCTGCGGATCTCCTATTGATTTTTCTTGTAAAGTTAAACATTTTATAAAAAGGCTCTTTACTGAAGTTTTTGCGCGAAAAACTGCTTTGAAAGAGAAATGGGAATAGACAATATTATTATTATTATTATTATTATTATTATTATTATTATTATTATTATTATTATTATTATTATTATTATTATTATTATTATTATTGTGATGCTTTATTTTGTTTAACCCGGGAACGGTCGACAGGTGAGCGCAGCGCTCACCCTATTTTATATTTTCGTTTCAAAGTCGCCCTAGTGGGGTCACAGACCTGAGACGCTGTCTAGCTGTGTCTTATGTGTGAGAGCCAAGTGCAATCTTTTCATTCTCTTCTGTTCGAGTAGTACTGGCTTTATAAATGTGACTATGCGTAATTTGTGAGCGCCACGCTCACGTGTCGACCGACGACGTGAGTGGTTACAAAAGAAAGGATTGCTGCGCTGCATGTTTGTGTGAGAAGCTGAAAAAAAATATATATTAATAACCTCTAAAATGTTACTTGCAGTTTTGCTTTAAAAAAAGTAACAAAAGGAAGGTAAAAAAGGAAAGATTGTATTTAAAGGGAGCAGGAAAATTCGGTGTAGAAAATTTCGGTGTAGGAAAATTCGGTGTAAGAAAACTCGGTGTAGGAAAATTCGGTGTACAGAAAATTCGGTGTACGGAAAACTCGGTGTGGGGAATGTCCGGTGTAAAGAAAGATTCGTTGTAGTAGACAGTAGTATTTATTAAAAACTTAACTTTGAGCATAAATGAGCGTATTAGTTTTAAGTTCAAACTTTGTGTAGAACGTACTTTTACTGTCTGCTATACCAAATTTTGAAAAATTGTGATCGTGAAATAATTTGAATTCTAGATTTCGACGGATTTTAGCATTTCATGGCCCTTACATGACGAGAAATTTGTTTATTGATGTCCGTTTGTATGATTTAGCGAAGCGATCATCGATACCAATCGACATTTCATTTAAAACTTAAGTTTTTATGCTGTTTTGGAGGATGTCTCCTAAAATTTTATATTTCAAAAAAAAAAAAAAAAAAAAAAAAGTAGGTTACTAGACGGGTAAAGTTGAAAATTGTAGATTTTTCAAAAATGTTCTGACGATTTTATGTATATTTTATAAAAAAATATTTAAATTTAAATTCTTCAAAAACGACATAGTTTATTTATGTTACTCAAAGCTGTAAAAATAAATGCCTCAACTAAAGTATCTACGCCTGATTGGAGGAGAAGTCAATAAGGAGTCAATAGGGTTGCAGTACTTGTTTACCTTAACTTAAGGCAAACAAACTAAAGTGTCTGATTGGAGGAGAATTAAACTATTTGTACAAATATTATATGATAAAACCATCCTGCTTTATATTGCCCTTTCCACTAAGACTTTTTTGATCAATATATTTTTGCATCTTACATATGTATATGCAGAGTGATACTCCCGGATTCATTGGGCTCTAGAATTTCCAACTAAAGTCCGGTTTTCATGCGGTTTGTTGCAAATTATCAAGGGAGAATGGGAGGTTTATGGGACTATGTTTACTGGTTTAAATTCATCCGGGGTAATATCGAGCAGGCCGCAAGAAAAACAGCAAATATTCGCCATTGTACGTTACAGTTCGAATGATATATTGGATATTTGAAGCGAAATTGAAGAATACAAATTAAGTGTTAGTGAGAATACAAATTAAGTGTTAGTGAAATGAAATGAAATCTTTAAGTTTTATGTCCAACAACATCCGCCAGCGGTGTCCGATGCTTCCCTGCCTTACTCAGAAGAGATCCTGTTTCCTGCAATTTATTCACTAGCGACCATATTATGTTCCTGTTTGGGGCAGAACGTGAGGCAAAGTTGCGTGTAGCTGCCCTTTGCGTAGCAACAACAGATCCCGGCCTCTAAAATCTTTTTAACGATAAAATCACGTTGCTCCAAAGAGTACATTATTGTAACTGCGTCCTGATCATATTGGTACAGTAGCACAGCATAATTCTCAATACGAAGGCCCAGTTTCCTGTTTCTTATTGACCGTCGCGAGGTTACCATCTAACGAAGAAACTCAAATCCCCATACCGCACCTCACCTAATTCCAATTCGGTACAGTGGCGAATATTTGCTGCTTTTCTAGAGGCGCGGCCTATATTACCCCAAATGAATGTAAACCAATAAGCATAGTTCCATAAATCTTCCAACGTTCCTTGATCATTTGCCACAAATCGCATGAAAATCGGACTTCAGTTAGAAAATCTAGACCCCCAAATGAAATCCGTGAGTTTTAAAAGAATCACCTTGTATATGTTCTATGATGTACTATATAGGAAAGGTGTTTTTAGTTGTTCCTATAACTATTCTCTGAACTTATAGTTGTAATTGTTTTATTTCTGACAAAAAGTGTCAGCTTCATTGTGTGATGAAAAGTAGTTTATAGTAATACCCCGCAAAAGACATGCAAGAGGTATTGGACTCAAGGCAGAAAAATAAATTTGCTTTTCTTGAAATAGGTAATAACATTTTATTCGTTACATTATATGGTTTTCGATTTCACAATATGAAATGTCGTAAATTATTGTAAGTAGTAATATTCAATATGTATTACACCGAATCTACCGTACACCAAAATTTCCCCACACCGAGTTTTCCGTACACCGAATTTTCTGTACACCGAATTTTCCTACACTGAGTTTTCTTACACCGAATTTTCCTACACCGAATTTTCCTAGACCCGTTCTTTATATGTTCTTTTATGTTCTTTAAATAATATTCGAACATTGTATTGAAAATTTTCACAAAAATAAATAAATAAATGAATAAATCTCATGAACTTTGAACTTTCGTTCATCCCATCCTAAAAATTGATCATGCACACCAAAGAAACAAAAAGCAAGACTTGTAAAACTTAGTATGCTTTTCAAAACAATGTTCGAATATTATTTAAAGAACATAAAAGAACATATAAAGAACATAAGGAAATTTTTGTAATAACTTGAAATTTACACAAATAATCCAGCTTCCAAATAATTTATCGCATCTATTATACTTTCTAATTTCAACGACATGGAGGACCTACAACTATCGATGGTATTAAACCTCGTTGTATATGCTATGGCGAAATAATTATTCAAGAAAAGCAGGACCGGGCTGGATAGGCACTCTAGTTCTATTGAAACATTCAAAGCCAAGTAGCACAAATTGACTATGAAATGTATTTTTCACTTTAGTTTGATATTAAGTTTTTCTATGCAGTGTCAGTACAACCCCGAAAATAAACAAGCTAACCCTGTACGAATCTGGTTTTACAACTTTGAGGAAGGGTTACAAAACATCACGGCCGTCTTGCAATGCAGCGACTGCGGACTTGTTATCCCAGTCACTGCTTCCGTGATGTATTTCTCATAAGTGCAAGTTAAATAATTAATCTGAAAGTTATTTTCGATACCAGTTTGCTTGGAACCTACCACAGCGTTCCGTTTCCTTTTAATTTTCATTTCAAACTCACGATTAAATATTTCGGGTTGTCAGTATTATAATAAACATGAATAGATTTAAACGAGAAGGATGTGAGTGAAGCCCTTAAACTGTATGCCCATGTGTCATATGGTCTAACTGTAAAAAAAGAGACGTTAACTTCAATAAACAACAAGCAAAGGGGATGGTAAGGAATGAGAAAAACGAATGATATTAAAGAAACAAGTGGAATTAAGAAAATAGGAGGAAAGGGCAGAACCACAAAGAAACCTACACACATTGTTTTTGTGCAGCACAAAAGTGCAATAAGCATGAGATGGATTGAATCAGGGATTCAGTACCAGAGGTGAATACTATTCCACTGATCCACCGCGGTCCCGTAGTTAGAAGTCCATATCTCAAGCCTCCCTCCCCCTACAAACACACAATTTTGAAATTCAAAGTCTTTTGTACGGCAAAGGCTTGTGGTATTTTTTTACCTTTTGTATCGAAACCCCCAAGTTTTGTGCTCTCGCCGTTCTCAAGTTATAGTAAGAATAATTTGGGAGGGCTGGAGACTGGAAGTTGAAAGTTCATTCTGTGCAAAATTTTTGTACTAGTTTTGTGCTGAAAACTCCTAGTTTTGTTCTCTTGCCATTTTCGAGTTCTCTCTCTATTAAATATGGGGTACCCATCTCTCCAGCCACTATTTTAGAAATTGAAAATCTTTTCTATGCCAAAGTTTTTTTAACCCTTTTACTCTGAAAACCCCAAGTTTTGTGCTCTTGTCGTTCTCAAGTTATAACAAGAATAAATTTGGAGGTGCGGGATGAACCTACCACTTTGGAAATTGAAAGTCTTTTATATGTCAGTTTATATCCCCAGTTCCGTGCTCACATTTCTCAAGTTAAAGCAACAATAAATTTGAGGGGGCTGGAGACATGCAACAACCCACTTTAGAAATAGGAAGTGTTTTCTATGCTAAAGTTTGGTGCCGTTTTTTTGCTGAAAACCCCGAGTTTTGTGTTCTCACAGCTTTCGACTTACCCCCATTTTAAATGTGGGGGATGTATATCTCTAGCTCCCTTTTTAAAAATTGAAAGCTCTTTGTATGCGAAAGTTTTATGCATCTAGTCCAACTTATCGCGAATATTCTTAGAACGTACACCAATCGTTTATGATTTGTTTGGGAGGATATAGGAGTGAAGTCCCGAAGTTAGAAGTTTACTATTTTAAAGATACATTACCGCAAAATTGGGGGCCAACTTCGTGAAGTTATGACCCCATACGTCACATATAATTTTAAAACCTACAAAAATTGCTTTCAAATTTTTTGAGAGGATTTAAGACTGAAATCCTAAAGTTTAGAAGTTTACACTTCTCAAGATACAACCAGTAAAATAAAGGAGGGCCCCCATTCGAATAATGAAACCTACGTTAATTGTTTTACATTTGTTTCGAAGGATTTAGGGGTGAAATTGTTAAGTTTATGAGTTAAAAGTTCTGGATATACAGTGCAACAAAATAATGGGATCTCCCATTAGTCAAACTCTTCGTGAAAATCAATCGTTTAGGAGTTGTTTGCGAGGACTTAGGAGTGAAGTTCCAAACTTCAGGATTTTTTTTTTTTTAAAGATAAAGGGCTGGAAATAGTTTACGTGTTGTTTGCCACGACTTCATTTTGGTGTTGTTTGCCACGGTATTATCTCTGGCTTATCTTATGTCACAATCGTGAAGATTTATACATAATCGACTCATAAGCTGAGGGTTGCCAGATGACCATATCATAAAAATCAAATCTATTATATTTATAAATATAATACATGCAACACACACTGTCCCAAGCACGTTATTGGGTTACTACGCTATCAGCTGCTAACGTCGCTGTTAAATTTATTGAAGTTGAGTTCAAGCACTCGAAGTAATCATTTGTGTGCTTAAAATCTCCCCAAATGCATTTTCAAAATTTATATGACGTACAATTTGTGTGCGTTCGAATGTGTAGCCAATGTTGAATGTAGGCATTTCATCAGGACCACCCATAAGTAGGAGGTAACCATCCCGAAAAATGAGAACCCGGACCTTCAGGAGGGGCATGTTTTTTTTTTTTTTTTTTTTTTTTTTAATCTTTCATAGCTTTCCTAGAGATTAAATTAAACAAAATTAGATTTAAATATATGGATTTAGCAATCTTTTAAACATCTTTGGTGAGAGGAAGGAAACTTCTATTGGTAATACAAAAATTTAGTGACTTTTGTATTGTTAGTTGGCTAATTTCAAGCCCACTCAGAGAGCTCCTTTGTGGCTAAGCGGTTAGTGTACGCGCCTTTGACGTGGAAGACCCGGGTTCGATTTCAGCTGGAGCTCATATGGATCGGATTCCACGTTAAACTGTAGGTCCACATCTCATATAACCTCGATGCTGAGCGGGCCACTAAAAATTAAATCAAATCAATTCAACAGAGATTATTAAAATACATGGGTCGGCAATCCCTTTATAGCTTTTTTGAAACAAGATGGAATGTGCATGAATTTAAGTAGATTTGAGTTAAACATCCCATTCAGTAGCAGACTGAGACATGAACCTACATCTTAGCATGGAATCCGATCCAAATAAGTTTTCGCCGGTAATCTAACCCAGGTCTCCTACCCCAAAGGCGCGTGGCTATCCACATAACCACAAGGGAGCACTGTGTACGATTTGATACAAGAAAACCTATGGCAGAAGTAAACTAGCAGATTACATTTCTCTAAGTTTGAACCATTAATTCTCTCGAACGTTTGAAGGTAAAATTTAGACCATATATAAATGTAAGAAGTTGAATTCCGCAATCGAAAGATAAATCATTCGATACTGAACCACCCCCAGAAAAAAAGAACAATTTAAAATATTGTTTTTGTGGTGTAATCGTACACAAGATCGTATCTCAGATGGATTCTAGGGGTGCAGAAATGAGAAATATTTGCTTAATTTTTCAAGCAAGTCTCAGAGTAAACAGGGGGCGCGGTGGCTCAGTGGTAGAGCGTTCACCTCCGGTGCTTGGGGTCCCTGGTTCGATCCCAGCTCGCGCCGTGTGGACTTTGTGGTGGACAAACACCGTGCTCGTGGGTTTTCTCAAGGTTCTCCCGTTTCCTCCCACTTTCTTCATTCCACCATTTCACTCATTTCTCATTATCACCGTCTCCTTTAGCCTAACCGGCATAACCGTGGGACGTTAAACTTAAAGATTTCATTTCATTTCTCAGAGTAAACACTTTAGATGACAGTGATGCAGTGGGTTCTTCTGTTTCTTACCACTTTCTTCATTACACTATTTTTCATTCATTCTGATCATTACCATATCCTTTAGCTTACACGTCATAACCATGGGAAGTAAAACTGAAATATTTCATTTCATTTTTCTAAAGTATATGAAACCCAGTTCTTTAGTCGCGTAGCATAACGGAAAAAGTAACATTTTGTAACAGCCCATATTAAAAACTCAGTTAAAAGAGAAAATGCAATTATATCAATTTACTAAGCTATTGTGATATTAATGATGTTTTGTGTTCAAAGGCGAGAACATTTACCACTTGTTCCAGAGAATCAAAAAGAGAGGTGCCTTGCAACCCTTCCTTTTACTCCAGGTGTGTGTGAATTTTCGCGATAATGAGATATGGTAAGATCGGAATGCAAATCGGGACAAAATGGTGGCAATCAACACGAAAATCGAGTCGTGGCAAACAACACGCCACCTGAAAATACTGGGGATTAACTTCGTGAGGGAGTAACTTCCTGAAACTAGCTCGTCACAAAAAAAAAAAAAAAATCAAGCTCACTCTCGAAAGTCTCGGTCTCTCGTTTCGAATATCGACAAAAAAAAATACATATATATACCATTGTCTTTACTCAAAATGCATGAATTGTTAAGTTACATTTCTGATAGAAACAATTACCCTTGGGTGACCGTGTTCAGAGTGGTATACACGGGAGAAAGAGGAATTCCACCTCTGATCACAAGGTATATCGAAAGTGTTTAAAACAACTCAAATTTTGAGTTGTGACTCAATATACTGTAGATCTATTCCATTTCAAGTCATTTTTAGTCAAAGAGCATGTTTTCAACAAATTCCGAAACCTAATTTTGTAAAACAAGCACATAAGATTTCTACCTTCTAATATTATTTTGTTACACATAGTGGTAGATCCAGAGGATTTTTTTTTTTTTTTTTTTTTTTACGTTGTAGAAGTTTAATGAAGCAATACATCGCAAGAAATTACTTGCATTGGCGTTCTTGCTCAGAAAATTTCGACCTTCGAAAATGCAGGTAGTCATTTCTTGTTCTTTCTTTTTAAGATGTGATATTTTGCGCTATCGCTTCGTTCTGAAGGTTTGGTGCTGATTGCCACGTGTGCTGACTGCCACAGCCAATTATTGGTGCTGATTGCCTCGACTGGCGCTGATTACAAATATCAAGGTGCTGACTGTCACGACGGTGAGCTGACTGCCACGAGCCTGTGAGAAACTATTTGGAAAGAGCGGAATTAATCCGTCATACTAAATTTACTAATCATCATACTAAATTAATATGAGGGATTAATGTAGTAATCATCACAGCAAATCTATGTAGTATCCTGTAAGTTACAAAGTTGCTCACTAAGTGTAACGACATACGCTTGGATGTTTATAAAGGGATTGGTTTTTTTCTGTTATATGTACAATTTGCACATTTCGTTGTTTAAATTAATTGTTTTATTGTATTATTTAATGGATAAGTATTATAAAGTAAAATTAGTGTGTATTTATTCACCCAAATAATGTTTTTAGAGTCAAAGGAAGGGCTATTTAAACAATGATAGAAGGACAGTTCTTGGCATTAATAATAATAATAATAATAATAATAATAATAATAATAATAATAATAATAATAATAATAATAATAATAATAATAATAATAATAATAATAATAATAATTCCACGTCTAAAGAACTAGATTTTCCGGATGATCATCTTCGCTTCGAAGATGGAATTTCCTTTCTGCAGTACAATAGATTGGAACAAGATAAACGGATTTTGTATTTTGGATATGATGGTCTAAAGTCAGTGCTGACAAGGGAAGTTCGGGACAAAGCACTCGCCTGCAGAGAAACTAAGCATACCATTTGAAGGACCAATTCATGCTGATTTCAACAGGTAATAATATTCCTGTACAGTTGAGAACTGTTCGAGATATTCAGATTGGAAGTTTATATGAAAAAATGAGTGGATGAATATTTAAAAGCGTTAAGTATTTTCTCCCATAGCGAAGCCTGATGTTTTGAACTTGCTACTGCTTGATCACTGGGTCCATTCACAGACAAATTGTTAATTACAAGTTGCATGACGGATGACAAAAGACGTAATGGTTGAGAAGATACCAAAGAACTGCTGCACACGGGGATACAACCATTTGATATGTTTGGATTCCTATCAATCAAAGATTATGGCATAAGATTTGTACAGAGAATGAAACAACTTCATCAGGACGTTATGATGTACCAACGAAATAATCAAATACAGTTCGTGTCCATACGAATCAGTTCCGATCACCGCAATACATTGGATTGTTTCATTTTGCGTTTTAGACAACTAAAGTTATGTGAAAATTATGAATAATCTGAAATCTACTTTACTAATAACATCCGCTCTTTTTAGCCTTAGCAACACAGTTCATCATAATTTTCTTCCATCACTTTTAGACTACTTGCCGAAAAAAAAAAATATGTTTGTATATAATATGGTTATTAGGTAATTTCTTCACCTTGACATTCCTACCGTTGAATTCCTGTTCAGGTTTCTTAAAGGCATTCGCAGCAGTATAGTTTCATAGTCCTCATATATTTCGATTCTTTAGCTAACAAATTCTTAACTCTCTGAAAGAAGTCTTACGATCCTGCTTGATTTGATTGTGAATTTCGATTTAAAAAAAAAAAAAAAAATCTTCTGCATTCTTAATGAACTCAAAATGTATATTATCTACCTTTTTGTTCTTAATTTTGCTGTATGTCTTTGAATTTGTCCAATGAACCATCCTCGTTTACTTCATTTTTTGTTTTAATGTCTAAAATGTACTGTTTATTCTTGCTGTCATCCGACTCCTCAATGTATTTTTTCCATCTTCTTCAAACTCAATTCACTCATTAAACACTCATTTCTATCTTTAATTTCTATATTGTCATAGTAGTTGTCCCTTGCTGCCCTTCTACAGTATTCGCATGAAATTTACTCTCATATATAATATTCAAATTTCTCTATCTTTTTAAATTCTTTTTGGTCACCTTCGCTTCTATTGTATATTTCCGTCCTTGTAGATTTCCCTTCTTCATTCGCAGATAAACTTTCTATACATCCTTTCCTTCCCTTATCCAGTCCCTCTTCCGTCATGGAAACCAATTGTTGCTGGTTAAGCAATGAAAAACTTATGTGCCTGCAGCAGATACTACTTTGACTAACCAAGAAGCGTAACTTTAAAAATAAATAAATAAATAAAATCCTTCTTTCAAAGTGACATACCTCAGGCGGACATTCTATTCACGTTAACCTAATGTTTAAGAGCAGGCATAATTTTAATTTGTTCTGTCTATACTTTTACTTCTTCCACATAGATCTAAATACTTTCAGCATTGATCCATTTATCTCCTACTCAGAATATTTGGGGGACGCGTCCCCTCTTTAGACCGCCAGAGACGCCCGTGAAGTCAATAGAGTTGACACTAGCACCAATTATTATCTTAACAATCGATATAACTGTTTGATGGATTTGTAGAGCGATGCTAATGCTCACAATTAATATGCAATGTTGCCACATAGTGAAATTTTAATTCCCCATACCAGCTGAGGGAGGCCCCGGGGAGCATTCCATCATATAATATTTTCTCTTTATTTTGACCTGCAGAATAGTGTTCTGTAGTTTGTGGGCGCCATTTTTAGGACACCCGATATATATATATTTATATCTATATATAAAAATAACCGATATTAGTGTCGAATCCATAATTTTCGGGGTCGCTGAGACGAACAGTGACACTTCCGATGCTGTTTAAATCTTATAAGTCCAGCTCCCATTAGTGCTCTTAAAGGGTATGGTGACTTTAAAATAATTGAAAATGATCGATATTAGTGTCGAATTCATAGTTGGTGGGTGACAGTATTTTTGCCCTATATGTCCAAAATGAAACTTATTCTCCCCGTGCAAAGAATGGGCATTCTGGTAGCGAAAAATAAATGAGAAATTGTACAATTTAAATTTCCTATCATTCAAATACATTCTTGCTGCTATCTACTGTGTTATCTGGTAGGATATTGAATAACTCTGATTCAGCAGGAAGGAAATTAACTATAGTATTGAAGTTGACTGTGAAGAGTTTCTCTGCATAGCAAGTACTGAGGTTATATGATAAGATCCGTTGTTTAAAGTGAAACGTGGATCACTACTCGACTTTTATCCAATGCTTGATATACACCCTAATGATTGAACACGCGAACACGCATAAAAAGCACGAGTGTTGGCCACCTAGTTACGAATGGATATGCCACACAACTCAAATTGAATAATATAAGCAAAAAATGATACTACTAACACATTTATTTTATTTTATACTATTTACTTTGAGACGAGATCGGGACTGAGACAGTGCTTAAAGTGACATCAGATGAGGTGACGGTATGGAACAAATATGACCACTTAGAGCAGTAATTTAGACAGAACCCTAAATACCATCCTTACTCCTGAATTTTTGCACAATTTTTTATGTGAAGAATACATAGAAAAAAGGGAGATACATTGAAATAGAGAGAGAGAGAAAGAGAGGACTAATGTAGTAAATGTTTTACTCCCGACTATTATCAGCCTAACAGAAATAAAATTTATAAAATAATTTTGTTTTTCTAAGATTTTGTTTGAGCATATCGGTGATCTAAATTTGGAAGAACGAGGATGGTGCGTTTACTAAAACATTGCATTTATAAAAGTAACCAAGTAAGTTCTGTCGCTTTTTGTGGAGGTCTATGTTCAATTCGCCGTCACACCATGAGTTGAATGCGAATGGAGATAAGGCGAAGGTCAGCTGTTGGTGCGGGTATATCCAACATACTACCTGGTTGTTGCAGTTCAGTTACACCGTGAACTTGCGTAACAACACAGTGAACATGGGTCTTTCCAGCGCTGTAGCTTAGATAGCAATAACACGAGTATATGGGCTCCCGTAGAAAAAGATGTTTTTCTAATTCTTAGGCTTCCTCTTTTGATCTTTGTATTATCCTTTATGGGCCTCCGGACCTGCGAGCCCTCCAGCACAGCAAGGTCTTCGGGGTCGTCTGGGCCCGTTTCATACATGACAAATTAATGAAGGGGACAATATTGATAAACCTCAAAACCATAAGAATGAATATTAGTCTAGGGTCCCTCGTAGCAATTGAGGCGAACAGTGGCCAGACATGTGAGGAACTGGGATTATAATTCAGTGTGAGTGAAGAAACCATTCGGCAGAACCTCCATCAACTTGGGAAGCACTACTGATTTGGGTCGATGGGTCCCACATGATTTGAATCCGGGCCAGAAGGCAACGCGAGCAGACACCTGTGTTTCTTTGATGTCTCGACTGAGGAAGGAGCCATTTCTGGACAGAGTATTGACATGTGATGAGAAGTGGTCCTGTACGAAGCTCCACGGCACCGTCATCATTGCTTAGCATCCCATAAACCGGTTCCAAAGCAACCGAAACACTATACCAGAAGGTCCTTCTGTGTGTTTGGTGGACTGCTTGCAGCTTCGTGCATCGGGAACTGCTACCAGCCGGTCAGAACATCAATGCAACTTTGTACTGTCAGCAATTGAGCCGTGTTCAAGAAAAACTCAACACTCTGGAGCCAGCACTTTGGAATTGCAAAGGGATTATTCTGTTACAGGACAACGCTAAGCCCCACGTGGCTAGGATGATCCGGGATACCATTCTACGCCTTGGATGGGGAACACTAATGCATCCGCTATAGTTTCATGATATTGCACCGTCCGATTATCTCCTGCTCCGTTCCTTGGATAATCACCTTAGAGGACGCCAGTTTAAATCCCTAGTAGAGATGCAAAATGAACTTGATATCTTATTCGCTTCACGGTCCACCAAGTTCTACCACGATGGAATCCATGGCCTTCCAGAACATTGTAGAAGGTCGTCGATGCTTATGGGGATTATTTTTGATCTTCCAGCTACGTCTTAGATGACATCGAAGTTCGAAGGTGGTGGGTGAAAAAGCGACAGAACTTTCTTGGTTACCTTCATACAATAACATAGTGATCCAACGTGGCTTTTAAGTCGATTCAAACAGACAAACAAAGAAAGAAACATATATGCCCATAACATTTTCGTCTCGTTTTCAAGGCTTTGTAGGCACTTTCGTCTCGTCTCTAGTATCTAGCATTTAATAATTCTTTCCAATCTCATTTATATTTTCAAAAGCTTTATCTGGTCTCGTCTCGTCTCGTGGTCAACACTAATTTTGTTATAGTTATAAACACAGAAGTTCAGACAATGTGAAAAGAATAATTTTGAATTTAAAAAAAAGTCAATGCCAGGGGTGGATCCATGCTAAACATTTTTGGCGGGCGATACGGTAGTTGAATTTTTTTGAAGGGGGACGTTTGGAATTGCTCGCACAAATGTAGAAAAATTCAAGAGCACAAATTCTGCCATTAAATAGGGTGATATGGAACTCTTATTTCTTAGGAAGCAGCACAAACGAAATCTTTGACAGTACAAAAAAATTTGTTGCCTCAATGTCAATGTCATACTTATTTCTATGTGTAAAATCTGTTTTTCCTAAGAGCAAATTGCAATTTAAATGTTATTTTTACCGGTATGCCATACCGGCCGATTTTCTAACTTTCGGATGCATAACCGGCTCATACCGGCTCACTTTAAGCACTGGACTGAGACCACTTTTGTCAAACGAGACGAAACCGGAACTGCAACCTCGTTTTCGAACTCCTTCAAATTTGACGATTCTTTAAAATAGCTTCAGTCTCAAAAAAAAAATCTATAATTTAAATTAGAAAGTTTTAATGATTTTTTATGATCAATTTTATATCAATTTGCGATCATTATTAGCGAATCATTCATATAGGTATTGAGAGTAATCAATAAATCACCATAAATCATCACCAGGACTGTTGTTCACACAGGCGGTGTCAGATACAACTATATGTAAAATTTGAATGGCTGATGCCATGAATGATAAGAATGGTACCATATTTTATTAAGCTTATTTCTATGTGCCAGATAAAAAGGAAAGACAACCATATCTTTGAAGTTTTTTAGGGTACACAGACAGTAGAGCCTACAAACAATGAAAGCAAATATTATCTACTCTAAATGCACTAGCTCATTCGTAACACTTGAGCAAGTGACAAGAGAGCGTTGCTTTTTTATAATAAGAAAAAAGAAAAGAAAAAGAATGAAAAAACAACTGACATAGTTTTCTTGAAACATTCATAGTAAAGGGAAATTCAAATGATTTAAGAACACAAAGGAAAAATTTAACTTGATGATAGAACTTCTATTTCACTCCCGTCAGTAACAAAAATGCAGGTGTGTAAATTTTTTGTTCTATTTTCATGTATTGAACCAACAACTTGCCACATGGGAGGAGTTCCCCACCCCTTCCGCATTATGAAACCTTTTGCTGTGATTTAGCTTTTTCCGTTTCCCGACTATCCACTACCGATTTCTTCACACAACTGGATACTTGAGATGCAGTTTACAGAGGTCACATGGATCACAAGCACTTTGGAAAGAGACACCTGTGAAAAAGGGGGAAAGGGTAATCGGGTTAATGATCCCTAAAGGGTACCGCAGTGACTAAGTGCTAAAGGTATAACATCTGGTGATATTCGTCCTTTGTTCAATGGCAGGAAGTTTCATGTGAATTTTATAGTGTACAAAGCGGTGTTTGAGCTTTATTCTACCTTTCTTTGGCGTTACATGGGTTCTTCCATTATAATTCACTGTATATCATTGTTGTTCTTCATCTCAATGGGAGTAAAACGAAGATGTTGAGGGCTCATGCTTGGTTTAGAGGTTAGAACGCTTGCCTTCGGCGCGCATAGCCCTAGGTTCGATTCCCACTGTGATACGAAAAAAGTGGTTCTGATTCCACAATAATAAGTAGGTTCACGTCTCCTTCAGCCACCACGGCGTAAGAGTGGAACGTTAAACTCAAACAAACCAAAAACAAAAATAGGTTAAGCTTTCATTTCATGTCGAGTTTTCTTCAATTATGAGTTTTATTTTTAAAAGTAGTGTACTTAACCCGTAGTGTTAAACACAACTTACGAGTAACGAGTAAGTTCTATGTTTAATTCTATGTCTAAAATCCGTCGATCGAGTTTTTCATTGTTGCAATGTTTTGAAATATTTTCCATAAAATTTATTCTACCCGTGCGAATAGCGGGCATCATAGGCACTGACTTTTGGGGGAGGGAGCAGGACACTTTTGGTCCCCCAATATTTAAAGGTGGGGTCCTTGCCCCCAATATAATCCAGTTTAGGAAAAAGTAACAAAGAGGAGAAAGAATTTATGCCGTAAACTTCGTCGTACCTTTAATTCAATATTAGGAACAGCCTTCTTATTCGATACAAAATGCCACTTTCAAAGTTGTGTTTAATAGAGCACTGAAGCTTCAACCAACACTATCGCAGCACTGATATGACAAGGGACGATCAATGTGGTGCGCAAACTTCCAGTAAAGTTCCCAAATTTTGAACTTGAATTTGTTTTAGGCAAATTTGATTTAGGTCTTGAAATTCGCAGCGGAACGGATGGAGCGGACCGAGATCCTGTGGGGGAGGGTCTTTCATCCAGCACCTAATAGAAAACGTCTGAATATGATTATATATTTATTCATTGTTTGCCCTCCCCCGATCGGCGTAAATCCGTCTTCAATATTGAGTGGGTGGAGTAATATATATATATAAGCAATGTTCAAAATATTTATGAAATTCAAAAACAATGTTGTGGAGGATCAGGGGAGCAGAGTTGTCTTCAGTGGCGTATAGGGTGCTATCGGGCTCAAGATCGCCCCGTAATAAATATGTTAGTTTTTCGCAAATCAATAATTCTTCTTAGCATTTCTAAGAATGTCATTGACTTTCCATTTTCTTATGCTCTTTGTTCAGAAATAATACTGTATTTGCCAAATTTCATATAATGTAAGAATTGCGTCCTCTTTTTCTTTTTTTTGTCCTTTCTAACTTTCTGTTTCTTTTTCTTGATGTTACTATCTTTGGTTTCGCCTATCATACTTTATCGACCGTTGTTAGTTGTGATTCAAGTCGGCCGTCATCAGTAACACCTAAACTAACAGGAGTTGATAAGCGAAACTGGTGTTCTACACCAACTTGAGCGGATATCAACATGACGGAACTTTAGTTATTATAACAAAGAAAAAATTATATCGTTTTGTTATTTTAAAAAGAAGGAAATGTTTGAATTAAAGAAAATCAAAACGGGGGAGTAATTAACCTGGAAAATTAGGTAGGCCAAGAGTATACTTCCTTTTTCTTCTATGGATATAATAAAAGGTGAGATTCACTCCTAAGATTTTGTATTATACCATATAGGATTTATCGGTCTGCAGTTCTTGCCATTGAAATTTCAATTCATGCATAAATTAAAATACATTTAATTCTCAAACTCAGGTGGGCAATTGTCACTTCCTTCCCTGTGTTGGGCGTAGCCCCTCGAAACACAATCCTAAAGCCCCCACTGGTTATGTGCAACATTGCGAGGTGGGCAGATTTGAGACTTATTCTAGGGAAGGATGATGAAATCCATATTACGGTAAAGGGCCGCAGTGGCTCAGTGGTAGACCGTTCACCTCTGGTGCATCTGGTCCCGGGTTCAAACCCTGCTCCCGCGACGTGCACTTTGTAGTGGTCAAACACCATGTGCGTGGGTTTATTCGGGGTTCTCCCGTTTTCTCCCACTTTCTTCGTTCCACCATTTCATTCATTTCTCATTATCACAGTCTCCTTTAGCACAGCCAGCATAACCATGGGACACAAAACTCAAAGATTTTCATATTACGGTAGATGAATCTGATTTCTGTGATGAACACGTTGTAGAGTATATTATATATTAGGCGATGCAGATGAAGAAGTAGTAGTACATATCCGTATTACAAATCACTGCCGTGAACGCATTCTGAAATCTTAATACATGAATATTTATAATTGGTATGTTTCCAATTAGGCATCAACAATTCACATCAGGTTACGTCACGCACAGTCGCACACCTTCATTTTCATTAAAAATGGAAAAGCCAAAAGAAATCAATTTTATCTCACTTTCCTTTGAGGCAGTCGGACACAAATCATCACACTTATCTGCAAAAAGCACTTTTCAAATCGGATTATTGGGGGAGCCTCCAGTTCCAATGTTGGGGGACATGTCTCCCAATTTCCCCGGGATTTTTGCCCGTACCGACAGCTGGGACAATTTTCCAAAATGAGTAGAGGGACATATTATCCTCTGGCATTTATTGCAATTTGTGCCCAAGTAGCGGATGTGGAATTAATACATATTGATGAAACTACTAAACGCACTACAGCACGAAGTTCAGTTTGAACTACTACTGAATACGATTCTTTCTAATATATATATATATATATATATATATATATATATATATATATATATATATATATATAAGCTGAGAGAAATAAATTCCATCATACATTCCTTTATGGCAGACGGACACAAATCATAACACTTATCCCAAAAAGCACTTTTTACGTCAGATTATTGGGGGACTGTTCCCCAGGTCCAAGACTGGGGGACATGTCCTTCTCATCCTCCCGGGATTTGCGCCAGTGGCTCCCCCAATATTTTCTTCAAGTCGGCGTCTATGAGTGTTACATTCCGTTATTTTCATATTTTTTATTAAATTTTCTGGGCATGATGTGTGTATGTTTGGTATAAGTTATTATTAATGTCTGTGTAACATGAATTATGATATTATTCTTATTAACACTCCTAAAGGCAATATTTAGATGCATGTAGCAAATTCCTTAGTGTGTCGAATTTTCAACAGCTTCTCTTTCTCTACTATGTTCTAAAAATATGGGTATATTTTATAGGTTTTAAAATATATCACCGATAAAAGCGTCAACCAGAATAGCTATAGCGCAAATTCCATTGCAATCAGTACAATACTTTCCAACTTACAAAGGTGTATACACAATTTTGAATCAACCTTTTATCTTATCGGTGTCATTATGAGGTTTCACTGTATATTATTATTAATATTATTATTTTATGTCATTCTTTTTTCACGACGTAGCATTCATATATCACATAGCTGGAAAACTGGGATTATAATTCTGTAGTTGATGAGACCATGTAATACATTCGTTTAATGTATCTTTTAATGTCTTTATTACTGATCTTGAACAATAAAGCACATTTTACTTATTTTTGCATAAAGCGTGATACTTGATATGCTTCTTAGTAGGTATAGCAAATATGTTCCTCAGGGTTATTGCTATTTAAGAATTTCAAACCAAAGTATTCTAAAATCAATACTTTGTATTTTTCTGTAAACATAAAGTATGTAACTGAATTAAATTATGTACCGCTGTATTTTCTAGTTTTCTTGTATTGCTGATAAAACATTCTAGTCTTGGATTTGTGTGCTGTAATATGCATCTCTATTACAGTACACAAATGGCATGTGTGTTACAGCATAAATATTCATGAGCCAAGTGAGTTTATATCATAAGTTTTGTAAAAGGAGCTTAAATTCTGCCCAGATTCCGTATGCAATAAATAAACTCTTTCTTGTAATCTTTGGTGACTTTGCCATTGCACCCTCGGTATTCATATCTCCCTCACGTAAGAAATCCGTCTGGCTATTCGAGGCCGTGGTGGCTCAGTGCTAGAGTGTTCACCTCTGGTGCATGGGGTCCCGGGTTCAAACCCTGCTTCCACCAAGTGAACTTTGTGGTGGACAAACACCGTGTGCGTGGGTTTCCTCGTGAATCTCCCGTTTCCTCCCACTTTCCTCATTCTGCCATTTCATTTATTTCTCATAATCACCCTTTTCTTTAGCCTAGCCGAAATAACCTTGGGACGTAAGATTTCACCTTCATTTTTCCGGCTGGCTGTTGACCTTCTAATCCCCCTTTTCCTCGCTAATAATACTTCTGTGTAATTGGCAATCGCAGAAAATAAACTTCCACATATTCTAAACATTTCATCTCAATTTCTACTGCGAAGGCACGGAAAATTCTGGAGTGCTAGATGTTAATAGAACGACGTCATAATTCTATCTTTTTAATCGATTATTAAATTTGGAAGTGGTAAAAACAAAGTAATATGGAAATCAAAGAATCGGAACAAAACTCTCCCAAAGACAGAATCTACTGCCATGATGGCTTGTAGTTAGGGATGGACATGGCGAGTCCGAGAGAGTTTTCTTTTAATTCCACTCGAGAGCTCGGCTTGGAAAATTTATCCAACTCGACTCGAGTCAAATCCAGTGTAGTTTGAAGTACACTGGATGGGCGGATATATGAAGGGGAAAGGATCACACGCGAGCATTTTCTTTGTTCAAGGGAAGGATACAAGGAGGAGTTCGGACCTTCAGCACCGAGGTCACATTCGCCCTTTAGGTTGGGCTAGGATTAAGAAAGAAAGCGGCTCTAGCCTAAAAGAGCAACTATCATCCCAGCATTCACCTGGAGGGACTGAATAAATCAGGAAACCCCTCAGTCAGGATGTCCTACCGGAGCATGAATTATTGCCAATCTCGACCTACTAAATAACGCGTGGCAGGCATAGTGATCTGATCTCTACTCCACTGGCTGAGTGATTACACACGACTTCAATATTCATGGCAGTACCGTTACTACTCACAAACAAGAGGAAGGGGCAAATACAAAACAAAATTAAATTAAAACAGGGTGAATTTTACTATACATATGTTTATTAAAACGTTGATATTTACTTATGATTAATAACCGAAAATATAGAAAAAGAATATCTGTCTACTGAGCAATGAGCATTACTATCTAAATAGAGGTGACCTAATAGATTAAAGAATTTGTCTTCAGAACAACAACTGGTAGTTAAATGTTAACTCGTACTGTTCACCAGCGTTGGATAAAGGGAAAATGTCTGCCTATTAAACGGTTTATTCATTTCACAATAAATGAAATTTCAACGTTGAATCAACATATGTATTACTAAGGTTTGTGGTGACGCCAGTGCCGTGAACATTGAAGTGGGATATGATCTTTCATCCTTCATATGCTCGTCTCTTCCATCTTTCATCTTTCGTGGTTCAGAACACTTCAAACTACCCCGTCTTTCATTCACTTTGTCCATTAATGGCGTGGCGTGGTAATGTTACATTATTCTTTAATTGAGCGCTACACCACTGTAGAGCTCAGATGCTTGGTTCAATTTGAAATATTGAAACATTTTAGACCGAAAGCCTATACTTTCCAGTAGCATTGCTCTCTTATGTCTCATCACTTTTTCATATCTTTAATCGCTATCTAGATGGCCTGTGCAACCAGACTTATGGGGCACCGTTTATTTATACAGTACACTCACATCCTATATAATATACTGTATATACGGGGATAATGTGTGCAGATGGACGTTTGTTGTTCATGAAACTAATCATACTTCAGATGTTTTTAATAATATTGAAAACATCTTTCACAAAGCCTGTAACACATTGTTGGAAATCCCTGAGAAATTGAATCGTTGCAGAATGTTAAGCAGCAAGCAGGGGTGCAGCTGCACTGCAACAGAAAAAAAAACTAAACTTATTCCTTGTTCACTTTGTTGAAATGATCTGAATATTTTCTTAAAGAAACGTAGCGTTCAGAAAACAATGCTCTGAATAAGTACATTTCTCCACCAAAAAAACGGGAACAGTAAATGAAAAATTGAAGTTGGGGTGCACGTGCACTCAATTGGTGCTACTAGGTTTAAAATGAATGAAAATAAAAGTTTTATATAATTTCAAACTTAGTTTTAAATTTTATATAAGAAGTGCTCTCAAGGTACTCGTATTAGTAACCCCTGAACCAAAAGGCCAGCCTAAAAAAAATAACTATATGCATGTGATGGAAATGGATGAGAATAAAGTGTAACAGTTTCAAAAGTTTCAATTCTGTAAAAATGCTCCAATGAACCCTGTCATAGTGTTTCTGAGGTCAACTTGAAAATTTTAAGTGATAACTGTTACAAAAAGTAGTGTTTTCTAATTCTCGAAGTTAAAAAAGTTACTTCAGAGTCTGAGGGAGAAGCCCCGAGAGGAGCTTTGGGGACGAAACCCACATGCGTAGAAACATGGAATATGATGGCCTATACCTACGCTTGGTTCGTCGGTGTCCGGGTCAGGGCCTCTTGCGGCGGAATATCAGGGTTCTACGGTAATAGATTTTCACGCTATTCTTCCGAGTTCATCCGCAGGTTAGTAAGCATTGTGTTAGCATTTTCTCGAATTACTGGGAAAGAATTCTATTTACAAAATTTTAGCTTGATTTTGCTACATGCAGCGATGTTCATGAGACGATATTTGGGATTGTCTCAGGGTAATGTAGTCTCGTCTCGTTTTCGGGATGTGACGAGATGTGAGAATTGCCCTTTCTCGGGAGCAACACTAAAATTATTCCACATTACTGCTTACTTTTTCATAGCTTTCGTTTTCGAAACCAAGAAATCTATGATCTCTAAATGAGCTAAAAGGAGCCGCACGGGTGAACGAAGTATCAAACTCGATTCGACTCGAAAATCGACCTAAAAACTGTGACTAGAATACAGAAAAATTCTCTGCCTCGGCTGAAAACTCGACTCGTGCCCATTCCTACTTGTAGTAATCTGACAGTCTTTTAAGGCTATTCGTGGTATTTCTCGTGCCTTAACCGGCCTTTGGGGCCGCGAGTGTGCACCATTTTGTGTAAAAGTAAACACATCACTGTTTTGGCAGGATATTCTTAAATATTCACGAATATAACCAGAACTAGGAATTCAGAATATATGTGTGTATGGTTTTGTTCGGAAAGCATGTCCATGTTGAGGATAATGACGTATAATACACGACCCACATGACTACACCAGCAAATCAATTTGTAGTTGTAACTATATTTTCGGAATGTGCGTTTTCAGTTCTCCGAGAAGTATTGAAACCCTTGCAAAATAGTCCAAATTGTTTGAAATTTCAGTTTTCCTGAAATTATTTGTCTTTCCTCAAGAGAGTAACGCATAAATAGGTGATTATATTACGATAATTATCGAACGGTCTATGGACCCTCGAAAACGGACATTTTTCTTGTAAATATATGCTGATAGAAGAATTCTTAAGGGAATATTACACATGGCTTTACGCTTCTCTTTAAGTCCAATTCCACTTTGAAACTCTTAAGTAACAAGAGCATTTGGCCGTAGAAATAACAATGGAAATGAAGATAGTTTCGAAAGTAAACTGTGTAATTTGAATTTCCTTATCTTGTGTTCCATTCTATTATTTTTATATCTGCTCCTTTAAAGAATTATAAATGGGTCACGATAAAACTCTATATTATGAGAATTCAACTAGACAATAATACATTATAATTCATTTTAGAAACAAAGTCAATCTCAAAAGTCGAGATGTGACTACGTGAGATAGCTTAGTGCCGCAACGTAGAATAGTGGTCAAAGTACTTGTTCCAGTTTCTATTCTCGGTAGCATACTAAGCCGTGAATGAAGAACAGGCAAAACGGACCATATCTTTACAGAAACATTATATTATGTAGCTTCGTTTATGAACAAGAACGTCAGATTGCACCTAATAAAATAATCGAAAACTCCCAATTTTATCACTACAAGACGCTATATACCCAGGAATACTTCCTTGTTACTTACCACCTAAGCAAAAATCGACCGTACTCACCATCATTGATTGGCATATTCTTTGCATAGCCTGTTAAAATGGCAGACAAAAGGAGCTGTGAAGCAATAAATCACTTTTAGTTTTCACGTGTCAGTACCTCACTAATATTCTTTTCCTCTTGGGAATTCACTCTACTTGTAGTTTCAACTTATACACGATATACCATAACAAGTAAGCGGAAATGATGTGTTTGTTATGATTTTCAGTAATATTTTTGTTATTTTTTATTTTCAAAATTTAATACCTACCATGTTCCATATTTAGTCAATTGTAAACACACAATAATCTCCGAGTTGCTTCGTGTAAATAGACAGAAGGCATATTAGCTGAGAGCAGGCCCGTAGCCAGCCGAAAAATGTAGAGGGAGCCCGGTAGAAGTTAGGGGGGGGGGCGAGCCAACCATATTATAGTTCTTCAAATAGTAACATCAGCAATTCATCATACCGGTATCTGCTCTTGAATGTTTAAGTATTTTGCTTCTACTTAATTCTATTTTCCCCCTTACACACACACACACATTAAGTTAACATTCTGTAATCTACATGAAAAAAAACTTGAATTTTATTAAATGGGTATTACTAACTACACGAATTAGAATTAAAATATAAATGTTTTGATAGTCCACATGTAATACTAATATTAAGTTCAAGAACGAGAGATGATCTACTGTGAAATAAGGAAATGCAACTTTACTTAGGCTCTTGTTTAGGGTTAACTTGCGAAGTTGCCCTTCCGTTTTTATCAAAATTACCTAGAAGAAATTGATAATTTGATTGTTTGTGTGCTTGATAACATGTAAGCGAAGCGTAATTTATGTGTAATACCTTTTGATAAGCGGTTATAAAGACGGGACTAATTCGCAAGTAGAGGGAATTACTTGTCTCTAGGTTAAGGACGGTTGGATTGTGGATAATTTTCGAGTAAACGTGTCTGCAAGTGTACAGGGTCTTTGCGTTGGATGTGAATTGACAGTAGTAACATTTGTAAAACATGATGTTGATAGTGAGGTTAATCTTCTGAATATTCATGGCTTAATTAGTGAAAGAACGAAGACCACCAACAATCGTTTGCGAGTTTCTGCTTGAGATAGGAGAGCTCTACAAACCTAAGTACGTACTAAGGTAAGTGCGAAGTAGGCATAACCTAACCTAAGTAACCTAGTAGTGCATCATCCCACCTTACTTCGGCTTCTCCCTTCGCTCGTTCTTCCCAACTGCGCACTCCCCATTAACTACCCACAACCGTGCTCCGCGCGGCCCACCAGTCTCCCCTTTAGGTTAATAATGGATTTCCATATGTAATTGTGGTTCCTCCCCCGTACTCACACCCTCGAGGTAACGTAACAGAACATAAAATGAGTAAAGTTTAAGTAGAAATTGATGATTGCAGATTTTATTCTGTTTTTTGATAAATATTAGTTGGATGGGTAACTTTGAAGTAATTCCCTTGTTTACAATTACAGTTGTATTTTTTTATTTAATATGTATCAAGTCCTTGTTTAAAATCTTAAATTAAACTTGTTTTATATAAATGAACCACCTGCACACTATACCAAGACGACACATACCAAAACAGCTAAAAAAAATACTATAATGTTATTAAAAACTACACTGAGAAAAATGTATGCGGCTTACGTAATATCGTAGGTTGCATTTGTAAATCCTGTACCTTAGTTTTTGGACAACATACAGCAAGCGTATAAATGAAAACGCATGTTTTATAATACTTTCTGTATAAGTGTTCCATCTATACATAATTTCCGTATGAAACATTATAGGCTGTCAGGATCTCACATACAAATGGACGTATATAACATATAGCTGCCGAAGGTAGCATACATATATGTATGCAATATAAGGAAGACTGTTAGACATCAGACATCCTGCAAAGGCATGATGTAACACCTAAGGGCAGTTACTATGTAGCATACGGATAAGCTATGCTGCGTTCTGATTTTTGTAGTAAGCAAGAGGATTCCGTATATTTGTACAATATACCACTGTCCGGAGAACAGATTTTCTCAATGTAAGTAAAACGCTGCACCCATCTGGTATCGAGTAAAAGCATCACTGCTTCTTTCATGTTGAATTACAACATTATTACGCGTACGCGACTAAGAAATAGTTCCAATTTACAACGTTTTTATATGAAAACTAGCTACTTCCACGGGATCTCCCACCCCAAGTACAATACAAAACATTTTGCTACTTAATTTCTCCTCTAAATCTTGCAAATTTTTACTAGTCCTGGCTCCACAACCCGGAATTTAATCCTTAAACTTAAACGTTAAATATGTTCACTTGCTCAGTTACTCATTTAATTAAGGTAATTTAGCTTAACTTTATTCTTCTACGAGAACAAACATATGAAAGTCTTTGCAACCATTACTTCGGTGAATGTTCCACCACAGTTCTTGTTTTACATATCACATCACAATAATTTGGCCCTACTAGAATCAATCGCCTTTAACGGAACTCGGAGCTCTTAATTCAATTTACAACTAATTGTTCCACAGTTAATCTAAGGTTTGCTGTTGACGAGGATTTTGCAATGCATGTATGTACTACAACTACACAATAGAATAACAATAACCTACCGCCGTTACAGCAATCGACAAAGATAAACGCTTTGTTCCTGCTCCTGTTTTTATTATTTGGCTTGCAGTAAGCACTTCGTCTCCTACCTCCCAGATCACTATTACAACTGTGGCGTAAATTATTATGAACATATTCCTTCTTTTCGGAAAACTTGCTTCAATATATATTGTGTAATTTCATATCGAGATTCGAGAAGTCTGATAAACTTTACTTTAACTCCTTTAAACTATGTTTAGAAGTGTTCGTCAAATAGTTAAAATGGAAAAATTCTTGGAATAATCTCTTTTATATTGCATTTTATTCTTAGTGTTCATACATAGAATTAATCGAGATTTTTTTGCAAGTCTTCAATTAAAATTTTAGAGGGGGCCAAGAAAAATTTAGGGGGGCCCGGCCCCCTCTTGGCCCCCCGTGGATACGGGCCTGGCTGAGAGTAAGCGAAAACTTGCATTGACGCACTGTAGTGTCCATAAATCATGTCTATTTACTGTATAATTGCAGTATCTTTTCTTCTTTACAGAGAGAATGAAAATACTGTAAAGTATATCGAGAATGTAGATTACACTTTATAACCAGCGTGAGCAAAAACTATATTTGTAACAAGTTTTGGCTATTTTTGTCTCATGGTATCTAGCTACCTCAGCCTTTTAAAACGGGAGTGATAACAGTGTATAGAAAAATAGTCGAAAACGTTGTTTCATTTAGTCGTCCGTTTTAGACCCCTTGCATATTGTAGTTCATTCCAAGATGGGTCTAAACGCGCCGGAAACGATCCCAATAGACCCATTGGATAAGCAGCGTATCTATCTACCTCTGGTTAAGACTAACAAATGGCTACAGCAAACCAAGTAAAGTACTTTGGCTCAATAATATGTGGGCAACACCTAGACTTCCAATACTATTTATCTTTTATTTCTTTCGAAATAGAGATTTGATAACACACAATTCAAGCGTTTTCCAATTGTCTCAAAACACGAGATCGACACCGTAATAGTCAAAATTATTTAAATTGTGATAGAAATAAGTCATAAATATTATAATGTCACAATATGTACTTTTGGATTTTTCTCCCTAATTTTCTCTTATAGGGGCGAAAATTGGAAGTTTAGAGTTTTCTCCCTTTACCTGTACTATAAATCATATATATGAGGCATATGTTTAGTTGTTATATACAGGAAGTTGCCTATGGATTTTGAAGAAAAATATCACAAGTGAAATTACAATGTTTAATTTCACAAATGGCCCCCAGTTTACTCTCTTTGAGGGGAAATTTCGAGTTTTCGAATTTTTATTATATACTTGTGTCACAAAAGATATATATTTGCCAAATTTTAAGTTCCGATATTTACAGCAAATATTCTATAAGCTTTGATGAATGAACGAGTGAGTCATATCCCAAATATATAAGGTTTGCAGGACCCTGTTATTTGTAAATGAATTTGAAATGGAACTTCGAATTTTCAAGGCTGTCGGCTGGTGCAGTTTAGAATAGTAACGCAGTAAATTCTCATTGTATCATCTTCAAGAAAAGATAAATTTGTACATGTGCAGAATAATCCCTGAGTTGCTCCTCGTAACTAGACACACGGCATGCACCAGCTGAAAGTAAGCGTTTTAGACAGCCAGTTGAGACTTTGATCAAATTCGGGGGCCCCATCCGCCTTTAGGCTCAGGGCTACAGCCGCCTAAGCCCTCCTTAATCCAGCCTTGATCCGTGAGTAGAAAATGAAATGAAATCCTTGAGTTTTATGCCCCACGGTTATGCCGGATAGGCTAAACGAGACGGTGATGTTGAGAAATGAATGAAATGGTGAAATGAAGAAATTGGGAGGAAATAGGAAAATTCTGAGGAAACCCACGTACACGGTGTTTGTCCAGCACAAAGTTCATTTCGCGCGAGCTGGGATCGAACCAGGAACCCCAAGCACCAGAGGTGAACGCTCTACCACTAAGCCAATGCGGCCACTAATCCCTGGGTAGGTTTAACAATATTTTTATTTAATTATGCTATATTAATTCCTCTTGTTCATAGAACTTTCGTGTGGCCTTAAACTTAAAGTAATTTGACAATAATTGAATTTAAAAAAAACGCAAAATAACTATAGAAGAATATACTCAAAACACAAACTGCACAAAACATAAATTTAGATGAGAAATCAGAGTCAATACTGGCATATTAAGAAACATTAGAAATTTTTAAAGTTGGAAAATTAAGTGCATTAAAAATGTTTGCTTTGAATTGGAATTATCATATTTTTTTAATAATATAAAGAATAACACACAGTGGCGTATTTAGGAGGGTCTTCCGGGCTTAAGCCCTCGAAAATCTTACTTACTATAGTAAAGTAAAGTAAATATCTTGCAAAATTTTCACATTTACAGGCAAAGCCCCCCCCCTCCCCGAAAGTTAGCAAAGCCCCTCCCGAAACGAAATCTTAAATACGTCACTGATAACACATATTGCAATTCTCCACTCATTCAATCTAATGATTGTAATCCTTCTCTCTTTGAATTATAGAATCTGTAAATCCGAGAATGTTAACACAAATAAAAAGCTAGTTGTTATTAATGATCCTATTAGCTATGGTGATTACTGAGGGAGTAATCAAAATTCGTATTACAAAATTGTCAATTAAAGAAACACTCATTTTGGAACAGGTTGGCCCCTTTTGTAAGTGCGTATTCATGGTATGTCTTCCACATATAAGGGCACGGGTTCAATGAGATGACATATATCTTTCATGTTTAACTTAAACCAAACATAATAGTGCCCCTTCGTTATTTGATATACATTTAGGCTTTATGCCTAACTTACCATCCATCCAACTGGAAGCTTCCAAATATCTAATTCTTAATTGGGTTGTAGCCAGGGAAGTGTGGGGTAAATGACAAAGTATAAATAAATCATTATGTGTACCTCTAAGAAGCCTGCGGTGATTCGAGCGCGGTGACTAGAAACTGTTTGCCACTAGATGGATTTAAAATACTTTTTCCCGAAGTTAAATTTTTTCCTTACCAAAAGCGTAAGAGTAGTGAACTTTGAATGCATACTACAGGTATCTCTTTACTGTTTCATAAGATGAGACTAATCTAAAACGCTTTTTTTTAGTTCTTGTGAAAGCTGGTAGATCAATTTTCAAGATGTAATATATACATTTTTAATTTTTCCCCAAACTTTTCGCTGGTCTAGTAATTAACACGCGTCCTTGGTTCATTAGATCATGGGTTCGATTCGTGATGAAAGAGTACCTAAATTTTAAAGTATTATGGTCGTTCACATACCATTTTTCACTGTAGATCTACGTCTTATATAGCCTTGGTGCATAAAAGAGATACTAAACTTCAATAATCATCATAGTCTTTCCTCCACATACTTGTAACCGGTTTGAGTTTTATGAAAGTTGAAACACATTTAGCTTGCAACATCATACTTGAAAAAGGACTTTGACCACATTTCGTGAAAATAGTGGAACTTCCAAAATGATTTTTTCTACGGAGGCTACTGAATCCTCCCACACTTGATAATAGATGAAACGGGAGAATCCTTAGAAAACCGATGCACACGGTGTTTTTATATCCCAAATCTGACTTGGCACTAGCCACCATCGAACCATGAAACGCCACCATAAGCGGTCTACCACTTTATCAATAAGATATTTATAAACTATACCGAAAAGATGTCCCAAATTGTAAGTGCTGCAACAAGTGTTTAATGTTTTACGTTTCTATTTTAATGTTTTTGTGTATTTATCTTTTTATTTATTAAGTATTCCGAATTACTTGGAATTAAGATGTGTTTTGTTTACTTGGATGACTGTACTTTTAGTGATCTTGGTATAATGGTAGAGTTGGAAACTAGTATAATATTTCCCAATTTAAAAAAAAATCCCAAATGAGATGGAAGAAATATAATGGATATATGTAGTTTGATACTATAATGCTACCACAAGCTCTTATGCCATACTTATTGCTATTCTCGTTGCTATAGTGGCTAGCACTCATGACTTTGGTACGTGGGGTCCCGAGTTTGATTCCCGGTTGAAAAAGAACAGAAATTGGAACGCACAAATGTAGTTCGGATTCCACCTCAAACTTTAGATTCAAGTGTCTAATAGCCTTACTGCTGAAAAGAAACACTAAACTTCAAATCACTATCAGATGAGCATAATTTATAAAGTTTCAGTAAACACTTCAAGAAAAGTATGTTGGTAGCACTGATCGTCCTACTTAGACCCCTCCGTCCTATTTAAACCCCTATCGTCCGGCTTAGACCCATTTTTGGTCCTCAATAGACCCATTCGTCCTGTATAGACCCCTTGGGTATTTTCGTGCATTGCAAAAGGGGTCTAAACTGAACGAAAACGTCCGGAATAGACCCATTGCAGCTACCTATCTATCTATCTATCTATCTATCTATATATATATATATATACACACACACACACACACACATATATATATATATATATATATATATATATATATATATATATATATATATATATATATATATATATTTATAGAGAGAGAGAGAGAGAATTAATGAAATAAAAGAACAAAGTGTAAGAGGTAATTTCTTAGTTTACAGTAAAGGAAAAGTTCGTATTGACATGTGGGGGAGAGCGCATTGTTTCAGAGGGAGGGCTGTACTAAATCGCGAAAAAAAATTAATTTCAAGAGACCCTGTATCTAATCGGAGAGACTGTGGATGGCCGTTCTTATAAATGTAAAGGAGGTTGCAAGGAGGTTGCACAGACCCAAACTCATATTTCATTAGTGTTCAATTCGTGTACTGAACTGTTCCTGCAGGGTGAAATCCTCAGATATGAAATCAACTGAGTTTTGCTATATGATATGATTTATTATTGGTCCAAAGCAGGCAAACGTAAGCTTTGATAACAGTGAACATCTAATCATTTGGCGCAATGTTGGAAGTGTTAACGATCGTCAGCAGTTTGGTTCTCGCACTACGGAAATACATGCTGCGATGTTTTCTTTCACGGTTATTAGTAAAGAAAATGTGAAATATACCACGACGAAATCACACGTTATTGCGAACACACACACACACACACACAAACATGCAATATAACAGCATGAAGCTACCGGTTCCTAACACGTCCGACTTCCCTGAGAATATTTGGTGTTCCAATGTTGTGAAGCCTTACCTTATGCCTATGTTTGACCCTCTTTGAATCAGTATATCTGAAAATTCCATTGAAAATATTCTAAGAATTACACCCTACATGGAATACCCTGTATACTATGGGTGGGCCGAAAAATTTGAAATTTGATGAATCGACTTCCGATAGTGAGGTAAACTTGCCTCATGATCTCAAAAAAAACGTTTGCGAGATTTCAACATAATCGGTTAATATCTTGAGGTTCCTCAGAGCTGCCAAAAATTTGAAAATTAATCAAAACACGTTATTTTTTATTTTGTTTTTATTTCATAAAAGTTTTACATTAAACAACTTCGACAGCAATTAAAATTCACTTTTAATAGTCTTTAGCAACAGTAAAAAATTTAAACTATATCAATGAATATCTTTAGGTTACTCAGAACTGCCAAAAAATGACAAAATTTTACCAAAAACTCAATTTTTTTTCACAAATTTTCAAAATACTGTTTTTGGTACTAATTTTATTTTTTAAAAGTTTGTCATTAAACAACTTCCGACAGCATAATGAATTCAATTTTAATAGTCTTTAGCAACAGTAAAAAATCAGCTACGTCAATGAATATCTTTAGGTTCTTCAGAAGTGCCCAAAAAAAAAAATCACCAAAACCCACTTATTTGACAATTCAGTTCTTAACGTTCATTGTTCATTAGTTTTTAGTTTGCACTGTAGTCGAATTGGTGATCAAAGTTCAGAATTGCCGCCTGATTTCCTAGTTTTGCACGAATGAATCCGTCCCTTGTCTGGGAACCACATACCACTTAGCACGTTTCTGTGACCACCTTCACACAACGCTCAATGGTCTGGGTGTGGCAGGGAACGGCTGAAAATTCCCAGTCCACAACTGTTTCCTTATTTTGGTTCAATGACTTGGTAAAGTCTGTCTCCACATTCTGCATGATTGGAGGCGAGGTAAATTTGCAGTTCATCCAGTCAATAATATCCACATAATCTGTTCCATCAAAATTTAATTTTAGGAACTTCAAACACTCTGATGACACTCTCCTCTTGCTCCATTGCTTTCAGAATTCCTCTGAGACTCAACTCTCGAATGTGCGCCTTATTATCGGTCACCATGGAGGGGATAATATTTTCCGGATGAGCAAAGAACACGTTTCGGGAGATGGCCTTATCCACTACGTTCTTCAGGTTCATTGGAAAAAATCTACTGGTCTGAATGATATTTCAGAAATTACGGGCTCCGTCTTTGATTGAATGATTGCACTTGATTGTGAACTATTCGGGTACGTAGCACTTCATAACGAACCCTGCCAGTGTCTTCAACTGAGGTGTTGGATTCTCTGTTGGTATGTATAAACGGAGAATGCGGTTGGCTGTCGTAAGCCATCGCCTCACTGAGCCGACAGGTGCCTTGGAAAACACCTGGACAAATCGTCACTACAAACTCCGGATTTCACTGCTTGAGAAATTTCTGCAAGGTACTTTTGGTCAGAGCTAAGGTCACTCGCATTGGCGTTAGGTAGCTCGCAATCGATGGCTTCGAAGGTCGTTACTCCCAGGCTCTGACATCCCTCCAGTTGCTGAACAATCTCACTTCCATAAGATCGTGGACATCTGGTTGTACCATCCAAGTGCTCAAACAAGTGCCTGAACGGAAGCTCGTTTAGGTGAAGAAGGCATATCAGCCACTGAACGGGTCTGTTAAGGTTCTCTTCCAGGCGGCAATGATCCCACCTTTCAAACCTGTGTTGATAGCCGTACCATCACAACGTACAGCGATAAGGTGTTCCATATCGTCCCCAATATCCGCCATGTAAGCAATTTTGCTTCTGAAAATGCTATCAGCTGAGCCAGATGAGGGTGTAACGTGGCCGACATACTTGGATCCTGGCTCCTCGATAAGAGAAATTTGCTCTTCAATCTTGCTCCTCCGATATGCCTTAGACTCTTCTTTCCGTCAAAGTAAAGACCTTTCACCTTCGTGCCTTTTCCAGCTTGAAGCGAACCTCTCACTTTCATCTTCTCTCTTCTAATCATTTTTTTATCGATTACAAGCACTGTTTCATCTGGTTTCACGAGCTTTAGATCTTGCAGAATACTTGTAGCAATAGCTGCCATGGCACGGTCCGAAACGCCGACTCTGTTGCTAGCCAGAACTGTTTTCGCCAGATGGAAGCGCATATATGATGTCGATGACGATATGTTTTGTATCATAGGACTGTTCGTGCGGGAGATTGTACGGGTGCTGGCCGAAGAGCAGGGCTAGTCGTCAGTTTGCTCGCTCACTGTTAGTGCCTCAGACAGATCCATTGCCTGGATCTCCTCTGAAACTGAATCTGAATCGTCTTCCTGCATGTGCATAGTTTCGCATTCGATTTCCGGCTGATCAGTAGCCTCCATTCGGAGAGTCCTCCCATTCCTTAGGGAATCACGTTTCCTTCTGTCTTCTCTACGCGGAATCCTTTTAGCTTCATTCCTGTCCACGGAGCCAATCTTTCCTTTCCTCGCAGTCCTCTGGTCCAAAAGGAGGGTTGCTCAGGTCGAGGAACCTTTTTCATTTTATCACAAGGGCAGGTTTTGAAATCCTTGCACTTGCAAGCAGCTATGTCAATTTTTTTTCCCCAGCTTCCCTGATGAATTCATCGAGTTTAGCAACATATTGCGGTTTCTCATTATCACGTTTGTAGTTCTTCTTTAGTGCCTGATACTTCACGTGGAAGTCTTTCATCATCTTGATAACTCTTTCGTGACTAACAAGTGGGATGGAACACTTTTGGTACAATTCCTCAACTTTTACTGCAGCTGTTTCGGCAATAGCAGAAAAACGTGGGTCCTTCTTATTGCCTGCACCATTTATAATGTTCAACCTCTCTTCTAAGCAACATCGCAGTACATCGAGGGTAGCTGGAAGTTGGCAAGGATTCAAGTCCTTTGGCGGTCCGATTATCGGACACACCATTTCGCTCTGCAATACTTTGTCTTGACTTTGGCCTAGAGGTCACGGGCTTGTTCTTGTCTAGTGGCTTGCAGAAGGCCATTTCGACGTTAACTTTAAATTCTTACTGTACTAAAATAAGAAAACTTTATACTTCAATTTCTTGGCTTGCGTTCAAAGAAAATGGAATAGATCAACACGTTTTATTTTAATGTTGATTTAGTAATTTATATCTAACTGCACTAAAAGAAAAGCAAAACTTTTAACCTCACATTAAACGCCACGTATTAATTGTTTCTGATTTATACGTACAACACTCTTCTCAACCGCTCGCTAACAATTACCAGTTCCAACTAGTTTACTCTTTAAGACGTACAGTGTTGCCAACTGAGCAATTGGCAATTTATTTAAAATATCAGACTTTGTTTTACGGGTATAATTAAAATATTATAAATATTTTCAAATAAGTAGGATTTTGGTGAAATGTTGTCATTTTTGGGCAATTCTGAGGAACCTACATCTTTCCTGAGATATGATAATCACTGTTGAAGTCTGCAACACTGCTTGAATCGTGTACTGGTGAGAACACAGCTACTAAAATCTATTGATATACTGCTATAGAAGAGAATAGAAACAAGAATAGTTTGAAATATTTTCCACAATTGCGCCATTTTCAGCAGAATAGGGTAGATAGGCGTAATAAACCTTGCGAACATATTAGCTTCGGCAACAGGGATTGGATTTCAGTGATATTTTGTTGATACATTAGGTGCTTTAATACCGAGGTCCAGTTCGACGATAAGTGTCTTGGGGGCAAGAGAGACATACCCCGCTCACTATATAGACATGGCACTGATCATAGTGCTAAAAAGATGAAACAAACATCACTTCCAATCTTTTGCAGAACTGAACACAAACAAAAGCGTGTCTAATTACTGAACTATGCATAGTGTTTGACATCTAGCATGTAATATATAAAAAATATTTTTTCCGGGCTAGGACCCTGATCACGCGCGTCCTATCTTCGCTTTTTACTATCTCTTTACGTTTTTCTCTGTGTAATATTAATAATGATTTTTTGCAATAGTTTATTCACATACAGAATTACTTTGTGGCATAAGTAGCAATTTTTAGCATTTGCCCACCCGACATATTCAAACATGGCACTGAAATCACAAACTACAACTATCGGACTCTCATAAATCTATGGTGCCAGTAGTACCATAGGTGTGGATATATCAACAGACTCGTTACAAGCAATAGCGTTCACCACAAAACTTATGAACCACCCACAATATGCCAATGCAAAATACACTCTCTTTAAAAGTGTAATGTTCTGTACTTTTCTTGTGCTTTCATAGACTGGTTTGTAACTGTCATATATATTTACAAGCAAAAGTATATGTTCCCATTGTACCCAACTCTCTCCTCTAAACGTTCGTTTTAACTTGTAGTTCGTCTGATACGTACGTCCTGAGGAATTGTAGTTTTCATAAGATCATGCAAATGCAAAAAATTGCACACCACAGTAACCAGAGACGACCGCCGTTCAGGAACTCCTCTACGTTATGGACCTTCTCATACTCAAAGTTAATCCCATTCCAACTTCTATAACTTTCGAGGATTGTCCAGCAATCATATTTCCCATCTCAGGACCACTTCAGATGGATTGACACCATTTCATATACTTTTTAGTAGAGCAAAGCTAGATGAAAATGGAATAAATCATAATCAACATGAAGATGCGAGCATACATGATTGTATTGATATATTTCATTCAGCTGTGAGAGAATGACATAAAAGTATTCTGGAATGAAAATAATCTTAAACAATATTAAAGATACAAAACAGAGGCTGGTATATTTGTGTACACCGAATGCAATAGAAATTAGGAATACAAACAGAGCAAAATATAAGATATGCAATGAAATCGTCAGTAGACGGCTGAATATAACAAATTTATTGTGCTTCCTTCAGGATACGAACCGTAATAACTTGAACTATAAAAAGATGCTTCCCATTGTCACCATTTTCCATCATATTCGTGTGATGCTCGAAGTGGATGATGAAATGGAAAGTTTAGAGTAGAGAAGAAATTGAATAATGAAATATTAACAAATAATGAAGTGACTTATTTTCGTAGAAAACTTACAAGAAACGTACTCAAACGAAGAAATGAAAGGATATGGGGGAAGCTAACGGTAGGAGCATGCACTTAACGTTCTGAAGTTGAAGTTACTGGTTTATGCGAACACAAAAATGCTAGAAGTTTTTTTAGAAAATGGCAGAAGGGAGGATGTGGAAACATGTCAATAAAGAACAGAAACGAAAGAATAGAAACAAGTAGAGCAATGTAATACATTTAAAAAAATAATGTAAGTACATAGAAAAACTTGAGCAATATAAGAATATTGTGCAAAAAGGTTACTTCTATGGAAAGTACAGAGGAAAAAGATAGTATTACAACGTTAATGGAAAATAAGCGTGTTAAAGTAGTCATCAAAAGGATTTAGCTCTTAGGAAGATGAGAAATATATAGGAAGGTATCGTCCGAGATTAGAAACAAAAAGTCCTAGATTTTAAAGGAGAATATGAGATCACAAGGATGACAACGATGATAAAATTCTTTTAGATTAATTTGATGAAGAAATATCCGAAACAATGAATAGAAAAAGTCGAAATATATATAAATCGAAGATATTAAGAATTAGGGAACGAGGCTAGAAATACTTGTGAGTACAATAAAACTATGGAAATTGATGAGTGAAAAGTATAACATGAAACATTCATGATGCTCATATATATGAAACAGAACCAAAGGAAAGTGAAAACTAAACTATTGGTCACCTCTCGCATGTAACACTATTAAACCTTTACCTTTCATATGTGATGTGGCGCTGTCCCGAAATAAAATCAATAAAATATTATAAATCTTAAATGCAAGCGGCGATGAATATAGAATATAAATAATGTTAGAAATACAAATGCCAATTTGATTAGAAAAAAGCGAAAATGGTATAGTATAAAAGTAAAAGAGGGACAATGTAAGAGGTGAATAATTTTTAATATCAGGGTATTATTTATAATGATGAAATAAAGTACGGACACAAATAAGAGCTACAATGAAGATTGAGGGAGAAGAACTGAGGTAAAATACTTTACCGTAATGAATTAAGTTAATCCATTTATTGTGGTGTATTACACTGTATGAGGCAGAAACAAGAACATTAATAAATATTATTTAAACATTAGTTTTAGGAACTGTAAGCAGAAGAAACGGAAACAAATTAGAAGTATTGCTTGTTAAAAGTAGAGGGAAGGAAATGACATCTTAAGGCGTAATTGAATATGAGAAGATAAAGTAGACAGTGCATTAACTAGAATAATTTGTATCATGAGGAATATGTCAGAACAAGTGGTGGCTGGGAAAATAATGTTCGAGCAAAAGCGGCCATTTTCGATATAATATTTAAACAATAAATACGTACCTGAACAGATTAGCTAAAGTTCATAATCATGAATATTGTAAAATATAATACAGACAAAAGTTGAAGGTATTAGATAGGACCATACTTTTCTTCTTGAATTATAATCGGCATGTTAAAATAGATACACATGATAATACTTACATATCGACAACCATCAACTTGCATGTAAAAGTAAAGTCTTCCCCTTTATTGAATATCACGATTCTGAAAAATCATGAACATTTGTCCTGCCGCACACAACTCACACGGAAATGACGTGAACATATATTTCGGACATGTGAATCAAACCTAGTCCATTCGATAAACATAAGGAAGATATGGTCATGGAAAAAGAAAAAAAATAGGTGCAATCGAAAACGGAGTAAGTCCCTGGGATCCATTAAACGTGATAGTATAAAGAGTATCTTAAGAATTCTTTAAGTAATATCAATAAAGATATGATAATTGTATAGACATGCTAGTGTCTGCATCTTCAATCAGAATAGCTGAAACATTATACAAAATAGAATACAGAACAAGATATTAAACATAACAAACATCACCATATAATTATAACGTTAGTTTCATTCATCCTTCACAATGCGTTAGTAGTAGAACGATATTTGTTGAAAATAAAATATGATAGCACCCTAGTAACTTGCTTTTCCTCCTTCAACTCTCGTTTTGTGACAAACAAAGACTTTTAGCATTGGCTCTTCTGTCTGTTTTATATCTACAAATGACTACATTCCTAAAGATGAAAAAGGATCGTAGATTTCTCTGAAGAAACGTAAATAAAATTTTTCTCCTCGTATCCATTTAATTTCATACCTGAAGGAAACGTTGTAAGAAAGCAAATCCTTTTCAGAATTAGTAAGTTTCAAAGATCGTGACGGGTTATGAGTAAATTAAAGTAAGGTTCCATAATAAGTGCTTTATTTCACGCAGTTCCATATATAATAATATGCCAATATTCCCCTTACAATACACATTTGGTTATCGTCGCATTTTTTTCTCTATCCGACCAAAATTAGAACCTGAGTCTAAGTAGGTGTGACCTTCCTCGGAGAGCTTGTGCTCGATTGATTTCATGTAACCTTTCAAAATCTTGTGCGGGTCACCAACAAGATTTGAAAGCTTGATGAGCAATCAGCTCCAGAATTATCTTCATTTGAAGTTACTTCTCAGAGTAAAGTTTACAACAATCATTTTATTATATGGCACAGTATAATGCTACGAAGACAAGAGCAAAAATATTAATGAAAAGAAAATGAAATACTAGGATACAGATATTGAAAGAAACTGAAAAAAAACGATGGAAACACGATCATTTGGCGTATGTACACCATTAATCCTATTCGTCATCATACCTGAGACCCAAAGAAGAAAGAAGGGTGTTCTTTCACTGTATCACGATATGTTTTTTACAGTAAAAAAGATAAGGGATAACGCTGAAATATCAAATGGCTTTAAATGACATTATGCTCTATAGAAACAAGCCTTACATTAGTCATTGGCTTTAAAAAAAAATCTACCAATTTTGCAAACAAAAATAATAAAGCTAATAAAGATATAATTTCAGCACAACTGTAACAATGTTATTCTCTTGTTGAAATATGTCGTAATATAATCATAGAATTCGACGTTACGGTACTCCGCAAGTTCACTGATACTCCCTCTTAAGGTAAATTTTCCGTTTTTTTTTTTTTTTTTTTGATAATTTCGGGAACCTAAAAACCGGCTTTGTGCCCACCACTAATTTCTATTTTTTGTTATTTCTATGCCCACTAGTGATTGTGTTTTCAATTATGATCACCTACGGTGACTATTACTTAAAATGTAGTCATTTTACATTGTAGTATTGTTAACCCCTAGAAATCACGTCTGCAACAAAGTAAGCGTTAAAAGTAAATGTATTTTTGAAATAACTGATCATTATTGTAATCGTACATATTAAAAGGATTCACAATACTTATGAAGTAAACTAGACATAGTGGAATAAATCGAACTCTTTGCTTACTTTCTAACTAAAACTTCTCCACATTCTCATAAAAAACGAGTCTTCTAGACTCGTACTCCAAATAAAAAAGCTATTCATTGGGGATGTAGTATACAGAAAGAGTGAAAGGCATTACACTAAAAATGAAAAACTTAAGCTTATTTGCTAATCCGAGTCTGCATTTCTTATTGTCCAAGGTGTCCACTACTGAAAGGGTAACCACTACCGCCCCAGTCATTCTAGTCACATATCATAAGCAAGGCACTTCATATCTTAACCCGCTCTGTAGCTACGTTTGAGTCCAGTTTGAACTTGCACAGCATACAAGCCCTTAGGACGCTCTGCGGAGGTTCTGTCCTGACAGAAGTTCACGGAGTAATTGAACTGCAACAAGCAGAAAGTATGTTGGATATACCCGAGGCAACAACTGACTTTCGCCTCATCTCCATTTTCATTAAACTCACGGTGTGAGGGCAAATGAAAATATTACTCCACCAAAAGCGACGGAACTGTTTACGTTACGTTCATACATGGTATTTCTACATATGTTGTCAACCCTAAATAATATATTTTGATATATATATATATATATATATATATATATATATATATATATATTAAAAAGAAGTGCCACTATATGCTTACCAAGTGTGAACTAATTCTATGTGTAACCAGCTCAGATAATGAGTAATAAATAACACCATGTAAATTGTTATTACGTAGTTCAGTAATATGGCATTCTTTCGATGCACCTCAAAGGCATTGTGATATTGTAATGGTTTGTATAATACCAATTTCTGGCGCAATTTTTGCGTGAGAATACCTCATAACAACTATCGTAAATAGACACAACAAGGATATATATACAGGGTGGTTCAGTAATGTTGGACCGCCCTGAATAAATCGAAAACCAGAAGAGATATTAGCAAAAATGTAGTGGATCCAGATACTTGTGGAAGGATGACGTCTATTGAGGTACTACACAATGTTATCAGGTCAACAGTGTTGCCAGCACAGTACAAAATTGTAGACCTATATTTTTTAAATGGAAAATATAGGAGTTTATGCCACCAAAAGAATTAGTACAGTATGAAAATACCAACAAGCCAAACCGCACCTGTCAGTGTTGCCAAATAGGGAAGTTTATAAAGCTTCAAAGAACAAGACAAAGAGCAAAACTAGCAAAAAGGCAAGAAAACTAATACTACGGAATGAAAAGGAGTAACCGAAAGAGTAAACCAGAGAACGCACAGCATCCAATGAGTAACAGGGTTGCCACAGCAAAGCGGGGGAAAGTTGAGAATTTTGCAGTTGTCATAGGAGGAAAAGTGCCCATATGACGTAATGCTGGAAACACCATAGAAAGTATATGTAAGATTCAGGAATCCTAATAGCGTTTGTTCGAAAGCAATATCTCTAACCGTTCCCGAGATACACCAAAGCTGTGCGGGGTTTGCAACACTGCATACTAATTCCCTCGCCCTCCAAACTACAGGAACGAGTAATAAAAATGACACGCCCAACAAAATGTAAGAACTGCACGAGTCTAATCGTCAAATAGAAGGGAATAATATCCTTATGTTTACAAAAACATATGATGAAGTGTGGGATTTTCCACGTAACTCGTATGGGACAAGGAGACATCATTGTCACGCAATGTCCGTGAGAATGTGCACATTATGGTACACAAACCGGATCAGGCGTTCTTGTGATGTAGGGGTTAACGATTCGGGCTACGAAGTAGGTCATTGGTTCGATCCCATTCAGGGGTACTGTTGTTGTTCTTTCAACAAGCACTAGGCGATTTACTATTTAACGTTTTACTAACGTTCCTTTGCTTCGCGTTAGGAAGTAGTCGGTTGCACACATAAGAATTCCAAATCTAGAGAGAATAATAAATACATGGTTGTAGCAGTGAACCATGGTTTTGAATATTATTATTATTATTATTATTATTAATAATAATAATAATAATAATACGTTTTACTGAACGCTGGAATAAGCCAGTTATAACAATCACCAATAATGTTGTTCAACAAGCTCGTATCATGCTTGTTGATGGTTCTCACAATATGAAGTCTGGCAAGCTGAATGCAAGTGACTGCCAACCTTGCCAAGCTGTCGTACTGTATGAATACAGTGTATTGACCATACTAATAGTAACAAATAATGTGTGAATCAGTGTTAGATAAAGGCAAGAGAAATGACGTAAAACCTACCTTGTAACATATAAGAGGAAAACTTAATCGGTTTTAAGATGAGTACGCAAGATGGCGCTTGCTGTTAGATTTTGCTACTCCTGTGCTCCGTTTTATGAAATTTATATTATACATTATACACACGTGAAATACAAAGATAGTTTATTTTGACGATCATTTTAAAGGTTAAATATGTAGCCTAATATGTTTTATTTTTCTCTTTTATTTCCTCTTTTTCTTTATTGTTGCTGAAACTCAATTTGCTTACGTAAAATATATCTTCTTGAAAATAAAATATATCTTCCTCTTATGTTTTTGAGCTTTCATATAATCACGAATAGTTGGCTGAATCCATTAGTGGAAAATATTAATTAATTTCACTTATTTCACTTGTGGGGTGTTACTCTGACTTCATATTGATACTATGCTCAATCGACTTCTTTTTACATATGAAACAATTAGACAACATGAGAAATCCTCGATCGCAAGCTTGATCGAATTATGAGCGTTAAAAGTTCAAAATGGAACAGATTTTGAAAAAAGTTTGAAGAAATCATTTTTTGAGATACACGCTTCATTTTTAGTACTGGAGTGTTTCCTTGGGTACTCGACAGAATGGTAAGGTCAAAACGTACGCATTTTGCAAGATACGGAAACTTATTGGGGAAGGGTTGAAGAGTAATGGCGTCTTTCAACTTGCTAATTCCATCCTAAATAGGCTAATAAAATTTATTTGAAAGCAACTGTATTGCCATTCAAGTGTCACTTTCCCGTGTGGCCACCTAAACATTAAACAGCGACATTTGTCTCCGAAACGCTTAGCTGCGGAACTAACTTCAACGGGACTCCCAACCCAGCAGGCCTCTGTGCATTGTGGAAAAAATGAAATATTTCAGTTTAACATCCGATGATTATACTCTTTAGGCTAAGGAAGACGATGATTAAGGCAAGTGAATGGTGATGAAAGAATTGATGGAATGAGAAAAAGGGAGGAAACAGGAGTATCTCGAGAAAACCCATGGACATGATGGTATTTATTGTGGAAGACGAAGTTTATGGTCTGGCTACCGGCCTGGATCCATACTCACTCATTTTTTTTAAGTTTTAAAAGTTTTTTGACACCTCGTAACGTTAGAAAATTGTTGTTTCCGTAACTACCGGATATGGAAGTGGAGATATAATTTTAAGAACCGGTTCCAAGAACCTGAGAAATTTTAATAACCGGTTCGGGCAAACTAGGTGAATGGCAGTATTTAACAAAGCAATATGCTCTGTCAACGATAAAGCCATGAGCGTCCGCAGCGGAGGCAAGGGGACAATCGTTTCACCTTGCATTTTCCAAAGGTGTTTGGTTGTTTCAAAACGCTTTTATCCAGAAACATACGTGAAGGCACATTATATTTGGTTACACCTACTAGAATATTTAATATAGACCTATTTAATGTAGTCCACAAAGTTATGCAATAAGCCTCAAAAATAATTATTTTGCATTATGCGTTATGTGCATCAATGTGTGTCTGTATTTTGCCCCTTCCCCGCCCTTGGAAATATCCTGCGATTATTTCTGGATAAAAGTGTTCTTATTCGGAACTGTTATTATCTTCAGGTGTGCATAGTATCAAGTATGAACCAGTACTGAAAGATAGCGTGAAATTGTTTTGAATATATGCCACTATAAACAAGAATTAGAGAATTCATACTTGAACTTGTTATTGTTGAAGATCATGTGATATATGAAGTACAGCAATCATGGTGCAAAAGCAAGTACTTGCAAAACACTTGGAGAAATCAAGTACGTTAAATATACTAGCAAATTTTAATAAAATTAGCTGTTAATAGCTCGGTAGATTGATCGCTTCTGGCGCACGAGATCGCTGTTTCGATCCCACTTTTCGCCAGGAAGACTTTGTGTAGGACCCATAGTGTGCTTGGATTTTCTCGGTGTTTTCCCACTTCCTTCATTCCACGATTTTGATAATCATCATCACTGCTCCTTTTAGATTCGGACTATAACCGTGGAATATTAAACCAGAAAAATTCAAATAGCACCTTCGGCACCCTAAAACCCGTGCTAATAGCGTAGTTTTACTCGCTGCGGGAACTTATGCAGAATCATTCTGACGCGTGATTACTAAAGAGTTCGACTAACATGTTTCCTGCAGTAGTCAGGCCTTTTATATGACGCTAATCATACGTCAAAACGACCCTGTAAAGCCCTATAAAAGATTCCTCATTCCACCTGGATTGTGGAACAAATCTGTCTGTGTAAGTAAGCAACCTAGTAAAAGTTGATGATAGTTTTCATTTAACGTAGCCGTGTTTGGTTCACAATTTTAGTCATAATGATTATATCATCTAAAGTAAAGTTGCACTAAGACGTTCAACTTACAACTATCTGCACGATAATACAACTTGACACAATACCACGCTTGAAGGAACTAACTCCGTTTGGTTGAAAATATCGGATTTGTGTAATGGTTTTGTATGTGTATTCTTACTCTTAATTTGCAACTTTGAGACATCTAGTTATAGATAAATCTATACTATATCTGTCATTTACCATAAAAGTAGTTTAAGTTACCCCTAAATGCAGATTGAGTCGAATTTTGCACAGGAAATGCTGGAATATTAGCCATGATATTTAAGCCCCTAAAGTAAAGCTGTTCCAAGTATTGAAAATTCCCTTACAAAATTACATTTTTGAACGTACTAAGAATGTGTTTTGTCCTATCGATCTAGGTAATGATTTTGTATTTGTATGCGTTTCCTTAATTGGCACTATAGAGACATCTAGTTATAAATAAATGTATAACGTTCAACTGCCGTTTTCTGAGAACCTATTACCATAGAAATGATATAATTTTCCTCTAAATGCAAATTGAGTTGCACTTTAACCAGAAAATGATGTAATTTCTAAAGTAGAGATAAGTTTTACACCAAGGATTACAACTACGCTTATAAAACACTATTTTTGAGCGTACTTAGAGTCGGTTTTGTCCAAAAGATGAAATTTATGTAATGATTTTGTATTTCTATACGCCCCTAGGCCCCCGCGTTTGCTCGGCCTACGGCCTCCATCTCTTAGGTATCAGCCTTAGCACGAAGAGTGAATTTTGTGCATTTGCTCTTTCATCACATTTCCTGAATTTGGCACAGCTGGGGGCTTCGCCCCCTAGATTCTCACGTTTACTCGGCCTACGGTCTCGCACCTCTTAAATCCACAATTCTACCAAATTTCAAGTTTTTTTTCCTATTTCGACTATCTAATAGATAAGATTTTTTATCCTAAGAAAACGCCCATTAAAATAACATGGGAATTACTTCATCCCCCCTTTTGACCCCTTAAAAACTAAAAATATACAGGAAATATGGCAATTTTCCTGTACGTTAGTCCCGGAAGGCTACACTCTTATGAAATTTCATCATTCTAGTCCTGCCAGAATTCCCAAAACCTTTTGGGGTGTAGAAGATGTCCCATATAAATAACAAGGGGAAGATTTTTCAGTTTCCCATAAAACAACTCTACATTTGGAAAATTTTATTTTTAGCGAATTACTTAGTTAACGCTAACGAAAACGTATAAGCATACCGGATTTTAAGTTTTTATTTCAATTCCTAGTACCTAAAATATGAGATTATAGGTCAAAGAAGGCCCATTTAAATAACATGGGGAATTTCTTCACCTCTCGTTTAGATCCCCTAAAAATTAAAAATATTCAATTTGGCAATTTTTCTGTCGGTTAGTCCCTAAAAGCTATAATCATGTCAAATTTAAACATTGTAAACCCCGTAGAAGTGCCCAATAATTTGGACGTATAAAAGGTGTTCCATATAAATAACATGGGAAAGATTTTCCAGTTCCCCCCCCAAAAAAAACACTCTAAATTTGGATTTGTTTGCCAAAAGTGATTTTTTTTATTTTTAGGGGATCCAAAGAAAAGAGTATAGTATTAGTGTATGATAATGTGTATATTGTCACGGACGTTGCTTGACAATGATGTCTTCTTGTCCCATACGAGTTACGGGGAAAATCCCACACTCCATCATATTTTCTTGTAAACCTAAATGTATCATTGCCTTCTATTTGACGATTAGACTCGTGTAGTTCCTACATTTTGTTGGGCGTGTCATTTTTATTACTCGTTCCTGTAGTTTGGAGGGCGAGGGAATTATTATGCAGTTTTGCAAACCCAGCTCAGCTTTGGTGTATCTCGGGAATGGTTAGAGAAATCGCTTTCGAACAAACACTATTGACATTTCTGAATCTTACATAGACTTTCTATGGTGTTTCCAGCATTACGTCATATGAGTCCTTTACCTCCTATGACAACTGCAAAATTTTCAATTCCCCCCCCCCCTTTGCTGTGGCAACCCTGTTACTCACTGAATGCTGTGCGTTCTCTGGTTTACTCTTTCGGTTACTCCTTTTCGTTCCGTAGTATTATTTTTCTTGTCTTTTTGCTAGTTTTGCTCTACGGACACTTTAATGTCTTGTTCTTTGAAGTTTTATAAACTTCCTTATTTGGCAACACTGACAGGTGCGATTTCGCTTGTCGGTATTCACATTCTGAACTAATTCTTTTGATGGCAAACACTCCTATATGTACTGTACTGCACAGAACTTTGTACTGTGCTGGCAACACTGTTGACCTGATAACATTGTGTTGTACCTCAAGAGACGTCCCCTTCCACAAATATCTGGATCCGCCACATTTTTGCTAATATCTCTTCTGGTTTCCCATTTATTCAGGGCTGTCCACTATTACTGAACCATCCTATATATATATATATATATATATATATATATATATATATATATGTGTGTGTGTGTGTGTGTGTGTGTGTGTGTGTGTGTAAAGTAAGAAAGTTCCAAGCTATAATAGTAAACCTGAAAAACGTATATATTACGTCATTCGGATAAGTCATTTTGGCATGTGTGGATTATATAATGTGAGCCTACTGGCAATTTGTAACGTAAAAAACAACTATGAGGATATTGTGTTTCTATTCCAGGACCAGTTTAAAGAAGTGATGAAGCATAAAGAAACTGTGGAAGAACAATTCGTAAGCATTTTATTTCTGCCTATTGAGATTTATATGTATAATAGCAATACATACAAATACATACAAATTTTTATTCTTCACCTTCAGATATACAATTTTATTGCAATTAATTTATCTTTTTTGTACAAGGTTCTCTTCGATTGCAAAATAAATATTCTAACGGAGATTATTTCTTTTATTCTCAATTTACTCGCATGCAACATTTTTCAAGGCTACTGCTATTTTTTTTCGGGAAGAGAAATAAATTTCACTTTCCAAAAATATCCTGAAAAATTGAATCTATTGTATTCCTTATGGATATTTTATACTTCGGTGATTATTAGAGCTGACATACTACATTTATGTTGTTTGTATTAAAACGAACTTCTATATAAACGAAAGTACTTAAAGAATTTTATAATAGTTATACACTTTTTGTTTGGTAAATAACTTTTAGTTACGAAATTTAATGTATTTCTTCCTCAAGGAAGTTTCAACATTACATTTGGATGTGATTTTAAACTTTTCAAAATATGATAACATTTTGTCAACTTTGTATTATATAGTAAAATTCCATTATTCATTACTACAAGTTATTCCTTGAGAAAGGTCTTAGCAAATCATCTCGTTGACGAAATATAATGCATTCAGGTAAGTGATGTTAAATGCGAGTAACCGAATAGCATTAGGAATTACGTAATAATAATTGTAATTATTTAGAAATTCTCATATTTTAGCTTTCTAATCCAGACAAACATCATATACGAGGTTTGCTTGGAATAAAACGGAAATATAAATGAATACAATCAACGAAAATGTTCTTGATATTTTGGTTATTACTACCTACGCTATTTTTCACAACCATTTGGAATGTATCTGCTGCATCCTGTAATGCGCCAATGTGATACTGGGAGTGTTGTTTTCCTGTAGTGATTTTGATAAATTTATAAAATGAAACTCTTAAAAGAACTTCCGGTGTGAACTATTTTCTTTCAAATTCGACAAGATATGTATAGAAAATATTACAAACATTATACAAGGAAGTAAACGAAATCTGTAAGTGGAGCCGAACACAACATTATTGGTAATTTGAAAATTTCAAAGCAACAGTAACACGTACTCAAGCCAGTGGAGAAAATTTGAGGTATTGCGCAGAATAATGATATTTAACTATCCACAAAAAAATGCTGAGAAAATATGAATTAGTAAATTTTTCATGTGATCTTATTAAAAGAACATATTGTACTTCGTGTTGTTAAAAACAACGTCTCAAAATTGCAACTAAATGAATAAATGAAAATGCAATTGAATTACAGGATTAACTGTAAATGCAACAGCATATTCTCATGTTAATTTTCCGTAAATTTGCTATTAGCTTCAAAGGTCTGAAGCTTGTAAATTTGTCACATTGTTAACACGTTGAGATCACGCTAAGATCTGTTCGTGAGGAGTATTTGTGTTCGACCACAAACCAACCACATTGCGTTAGCTTTGCTTTTTAATTAGAATTGTATGTATAAACTCAAGTGTTCTGAAATCATCTAACCAGGTTGGTGTAGGACGAGGAGACACATCATTAATAGGTTTCCTTCCTTGAGTCATTCTCGTTTATCTATATCGTATGTGGTTAATCTGTGCCTTAAGTAATTGTTGATTATTATTTATGTCTGTTATCTGATTATATCTTAACAAACCACTATGAGGGTGTTTATTTCCATGCACCTAATCTTTTCATGACTTAAAATTCTTTCTCGCGATATTTTAGTTTACGTCTCCTCGGACAATTTGAATTGAATCTACCTCTATTTGAAATACAAAATGATTATTCGTAGGACTTTTCGACTCGTATTTTATATTTGTATGTAAACGAAGCTGATCTCTCGTGGACAACATGGGTAACTGTTTCCCCGCTTGCATCTCATATGCAGCATTTTCTTGATAGATGTTTCTGAGACCATGAATGCATAACAAACTGTATAATGTTATGGGTGAGATATTTGCCTACGATTTCAATTGTTATGTGATCATTCACTTTATTCTTTATATATTACATTTCTGTAAAAAATCAGTAAAACACTCAGAAAGGAGCTCATCTATTTCAAAATAATACTTTGTTGCCAATATTTCTGCCACAATTTTGTCACTTTAAGCACCACGAACTCTAACTGAAAGCACCACGAAAACTATTCAAATCATATATCTATGTTTAACTATGTGGAACAAATATTTTGTACTATTGCACCAAGCTCTAGTATTTACTCATAGCATCTGTTCAGGAGGAATTTCAATTTTGGTAAGTAACTAGCTTATTTCATCGTGTTTTCCGTACCATTAAAGAACATGTTAATAATTCAATGTACGGATACGTAGCACTGGGAGACAATTGACATGTTTCACTTCAAGTGTCTGAAGGTTTGTCCAAATAAAGCTTTATGATTCACTACTTGTGTAAGATATTGGTCGTTATTAAATTACGTAAGGTGATGTAAAGAGAAATTATCTCTCATTATGTACGGAGATAAATTTTGTTTTCAGTGTTTCTACATTTTGTTAATATTGTTTCCTTCTGTATTAAAGTTATCCACTCAAGTAGAAAAGTTTGTGTGTGGTCATTGAAATTTAGAATCTAAATAAGCTAACCTTCGTTGAATCTGTTTTGTTTTCTCTAAAGAATCTCAGTTAAATTCCCTTTGCTTCTACATTCAGTTGTCTGCTTCATTTTGTATTTTACCTGACTGGTCTCTATTCTTCTTATCTCTCTTCACATTCCAAATTTCAGTTCTCTCTTTGAATCCCAAACAATTTGAGTAAACAGGGCTTTGATGGTTTCATCTTGAGTGGTGGCAACGGTTCCTTTATTACTGCCATTGTCATATATTTGTGTCTTTTTTGTTTACGTTTAGACATAATCTTTTGTGTGGCATTTTCTGTCGACCGAAAAGAGACTAGTTTCTTCATAATTTTAGTATCAGATAATGATCTTCAAATTGAGTCTTCAAATATTTGACATTCTTAAAATTATCAATATATTATCCGGGCTACGTCGAATAAATTTTAACATTCTGCTACATAAAGTAACGGTTTTACCAGCTACAAAATACAGAACAATTTTTAAAAAATATATTATTGTAGCCGCCAAGTGTATCAGGTCACTGTTCGGGTACTATTTGTTTGTAATCGCCTGATCGTATTCTGTCCTCCGTTGATCTTCCTGGTCATGCCAATAAGTATTCTCCTAAAACCTGGACTTATCTGGGTAGGACCAAGAAGGGAATTCGAAATTGTTTCCAAATTGCTTGTCAGTCTCAATGATAAGATGAGAAGTAGTCGCTGAGAGCTTCGGATGTCTCGTCTCGAAAACCTCACGGACGATCAGACGTTCCCCAGACCATAAGGGAAACAAACATCATTCACACACACAACGAAAACACATTGGGATAAATGACACTATACTTATTTATTGGAATACTATTACAAGGAAAAATAATGAAAAGAAACAATCACAACCCTTAACACTATATATAATTATTTGGATTATCAAAATCGCACTTTACCTTTCACTATACTGTACGCCTTTATCACTTTGATTTATATATAGAAGATTATAACTGAGATTTCGCTATAAATGTTTTCTCACACCATTGACACACTTGGGGGTTTAGCAGTGGGGAAAGAGTCGCCGGGATATTACCACATAGTGATCTAGTTGCTCCTGCAAACAGTCCTGAAGAGTCGACATCAGTCTTCAGCGAAATTAAATAGTTTTCAAAGTTAAATGCTAATGTTGGAGGGCGCGTTTATAACTTTTCGGTGCACTAGGTATATGAACCTGGGACTTATCGATGGGGGTTAGCCGTAAGAAAACGACCTCCTCCGGCTAATAGCTTTTGCACCTTAGCACAATATTGTGCTTAATACTTGACGCAACGTACGTTTTTCCTACCGCGAAACCTGGAGTCACACTCCTCCAACCATTAGGTTCGAGATACGAAGAGCGTTGGTAGATTCGTCAATGTTGGCAGTTCATTCTCGAAAACGCTCAGGTTAAATCACCTGTATAAAATTGTTCACCATTTACTGCTTGTGCGAGATATCGACTTTGTACAGAAGCATTATTGCTAGCAGTTGGGACAGCTATTCATCCGTATCTTTTTCGACCCCTCTTTCTTGACAGATTATCCGGGAATCCCTACGCTCCTTTGCGGAATACATTGTGCACAAATTGCACGATCTCAATCTCAGCATTTTTGAATACAGCAGCTTCGATGTCTTTGACGTGACCATGCCGCATTAGCTCTATCATATACCATAGTCGAGCTATAGAGCTTTGAATGTTATTTTCCCACGCTTCGGCACCTTGTAGTTCCGAAATTATGAACGTTGGATAAAAGATTATTTGAACTTTCTTTCTTGTTTCCGTGTCAGGAATCACCCTTAAATTTTGTAACATAGTCCCGCGGTCACCCTATAGATATGAGCAAAGAAACATTCCCAGGTTTCAAATTAGTGTAAATTTAATACGCGAAGGAATATTTTGTTGAAATTTTGAACAGTCATACATAAAATAAAAAAAGTTTTTGTGGCAATAATTGAAATTGCAAACACTCTATGTGCGCGCCACCTGTAACGCGGGAAATATCAAGGCGGTAATCTAGCTCCAACCACACGTTGTGAAGCATATCCAGTGTGATGGAGTTGATAGCATCACTGATGCGTTCTTGGAGATCGTTCAGAGTTGCGGGTAGTGGAGGTGCATACACTTTGTTCTTCACAAATCCCCACATAAAGAAGTCACAAACAGTGAGGTCAGGTGATCTTGGAGGCCACATGCAAAGAATATGATCATTGACTCCAGAGCGCCCTATCCACCGGTTTTGGAGGTTCTTGTTTAGAAACCTGCGTCAAGAACGATGCCAGTGTGGCGGCGCTCCATCTTATTGTAGAAGGAATTCTCTACCTCTGCATTCCTAGGTTGCGGAATCAAGCAGTTATGTAGAAACGCAAAGTAACTTTCACCTGTAACTGTTTGTTCGTGAAAGAAGAACGGACCGTGCAACCGACACTCTGATACTGCGCAAAAAACATTGATTTTCGGTGAGTCACGTTCCACATTTACAGTTGCATGAGGATTCTGGGTTCCCCATATCATTACATTGTGTCTATTCGCCTTTCCAGTTAAGTGAAATGTCGCCTCATCGCTGAAAATAATCTTCGTCAAAAAGTTTTCGTCGTCCTCTATGAAATTTTGCATAGTCTCAGAGAACTTACGGCGCTTTACTTTGTGTTCTGAGTATAACTTCTGAACCAACTGCAGTCGGTATGGGTAACACCGCAAACGCTTGCGTAAGATCTTGCTTACTGTTGTTTGTGAAATCTTCAACTCTCTACTGGCTTTACGTATAGATTTCTGTGGCTGTTTACGAAGGCTGCTCTTACGCGCTCCACAGTTTGTTCGGAGAGTGGACGTCGCTCTGAATGTCCTTTTCTTTCACAAATGCACCCCTTCTCAATAAACGTTCTATGCCACTTCACAATGGATTTGTGTGTGGATGGATCAGAATTAAATTGTCGTTTGAAATCACGCTACACTCTCAAAAAAATTGCTCGTTTTTCAAATCGTAAAACTAACATGCTTCGTTGCTGTGGGGTGAACGCCCGTTTCGATATTACTGCCCTGGTCAAAACTAGGATTCTGAAAAGATACATGGAAATATACTTCGAGTTTACTGAGCTCTGTACTAAATTTCATGTAAGTATTCAATTAAATGTTAATTATATGGAACTTTAAAATCAGGTACTGTTTCTGTGCTTACCCTGTATATATTAATGTGCTACATTACCAAGGAAATCACACTATTAGAAGTGGTTGGTTACCTCTTAATGCATGTGAGGAAGAAGTAATGGGAAGATCACCTCTACTTTATTAATTTCTACCTTTGTTTATTTCGTTCTATTGCTGAGGTTTAAAACCACCCTAAATTACATTTCCAATCCAGGGAATGATTAACAAACATTTTGCTAATATATTTCAAAACTGCTTCAAAAATGCGTTTACGATTTGTCTCAGCTATTACATTGTGTTAATAGAAGGTGAATCAATTACAGATGCTGAACAAGGTTAGTTGCATAAGGAAAAATTTCTTCCCTAAAAATTGTTATGTAACTACAGAGTTAAGAGAACAAATGTACGCATTAAAATATTAGATTTAAAAAACAAACTTGCCGTTGCAAATTTTGTCTTGTGTTAATTCAAAACAATAATACACTGTAAACTTAACATATTAAAGTACGATTTATTTTATCATAGGATTATTTGGAAGAAGTCCTGGATTTCTGTATACAATGGGTAAGTGTAAATAATTGGAAATACTAGTTATATATTCATTTTTGTATTTATGTTTAAATTACTTTAAATTACGCATTTTAAATATACAACTGAAGGGTCTTTACTATGTAAATTTAACACGTTACAGATAATAACAATTTCGTTTCAAGCACTTCTTTCCACATAATAATAACAATTTCGTTTCATGGAATTATTTCCACATATTTTTTAAATATTTATTCAACTCAACGTATTTCGAATATAATTTAAATGTATTATGTTAGCATGTATTCTTACAAATTTTTGGTTATATGAAATAATAATTCTTTTATTTAGTGCAGGAAGTTTGTGAGAAAAACGTAAGGAAATTCATAATACAATGGAAGTTTTCACAGTTGCAGTACTTGACCTCCTTATCAGTCTTGGAAAATCCAAAATGACCAGTGCTTGTTCTTGTTTTCGGCTATTACTCTGATCTCTTGATTATGTTAACAGCAATAACGAAGGAAAAGTATCGTTCGTGGTATCTAAGACCTTCTGGACTAAAGAACACAACACTATATTAATATTTACTAGCAAGAGTTATTGTTTGATAAAGAAATATATGATGAACTGTTGTTTCCGCTTCCATCAATAGCTTGTGATACAACTTCGGCTATATATCAAAAGGGTGAATTTCAAGCCATGCATCCTCTCCAGATAAATATACATTTGTGGACATCAATTTTAGTATTCAATGATCGATTGTCAATAAAAAACAATAGCCGGGACTGCTGATAGTTTTCTGCTTCGACTCTATGGTACTAAGAAAATTCAGAAACTTTATAAGCATCGTTGCTATTTAAACAATTTTCTCATCGGTAAGGGAACCTTAAGTTCCAGATTTGATCTCTCAGTACTACCATCACTCCAACAAGTGCATCCGCGAAATAACGGTTTCTCTTTGTGCATATCACAAAGTGAACATTATCTAAAAATCAAATTGATGCTGGTTTTCTCGCACCTGGAATCTGCTCCTTCTAAGGTATTGCATATAATATATTGCAGTTGTAAAAATGACTGTAAGAAGAGTTGTGTTTGTTTCAACGCTGAGCTTCCTTGTTTGCCCATGTGCAGTACTTAATGTGATAATTAGCCAGATATTCCTACTTAACTAGAAAATGAGGTTAAATTATATGTCAATTAATTACCTACTCAAAAGAACAAGCTTCTGAAATTATACTGAATACACATTTAAGTTTACTACAAGGTTATTATTTTGTGTGAACGTTACGGATACGCAAGTATTACCAATGTGTGATTTATAAGCCACTGATCGAAACATATAAACATAATATACACGAAAATCTTCTTTGTATTTTCTTCATTTCAACGCACAGTTTTAGTAGATATGCAAATCTGTACTGACCGAATTCTCCCAGGGAAACCGTTCTATCGGCACAAAGGAACACAGTTCGTATAACTTAAAATTTCATATTTATTGAACAAATAAAACGAAGGAGATGCATCATGTACCAAAATGTGTCTTTTTTCATTCTTTACATAACATCATGTTTTATAGTATACGATATCTCTGCTCATTCTGCAGTTACTCGCGAAAAGCTGAAAATCCATTACGGTAGTCCGAACATAAAATAAAACTTATTTAATTTTTAATATGTGGTTGAGAAGATCTAGTACCACAACTGTCCGAAGTTCCTTGCTTGTATGATTTTTATTTATAAACCACTAATTTTCATCTAAATTCCTTCGATATGATTTCATTAATATTATTGACATATTCGTTCATAAATCGTAATATATATATAGTAAAATCGCTATACGTATAGTGCATAATCTTCCATATTGCTGTCTTGACGTGTGACTTTTACCACTACATACTATGGTATTTTAAGATATCTACTCCTGTGCTCCAAACGCAAAAAAAAAAAAAAATGGATTAGGTGATTTTTGCAAGCTAACAAATTTTTCCTAAACGAGATTTTAATATTGTTTCCTTTGCTTAATAAAGTAATGTAAAATAGTTTGATTTTACAGATAATCCAATACAGATAGCTATCCAATTTGATGAAACGTTTGATGGGGTCTAATATGACGAGTGTTAATTCTGGAATTTAAATGTGACTAAAACGCCAACCTTTGTAATTATTTGGAACACGAAGTTCAAACAGGAGCACAAACAATCATATACTATATATAAAGTAATATTCCTTTAGCATCTTAATTATTTCAGTAATTATTTTATTGTTAGAACACAACCCTATTCTTCAACCCTAGAACACAATTCTGAATTTACGAAAAAAAACGTTAGTCAATAAATTTTCCTAATAGGTACTTGCATTTGAAAAATCATTAAAATTCAAATAAGATTGTTTTAATCTTGAACAGCAGAGTACATTTCCAAGAACATTTAAAAGACATTTATGAAAAAGTAAAAAAAAATCCATATCATGATATGACTTATTTCCGAAAATGAAAATAATAAATATTTAAGCACATTACGAGAAATAAGATAAATATAAAGAACAACATGCGCATGAGATTATTTATTCAAACATCATCAGAATAATTTACGCATATTCCTTTAAAAATATTATTTAAACATATTTGGACACTTCAGGTTCAAAGGGTGAAAACACGTACTAATTTGTATTTAGTAGTAAGAAATATTAAAACCTAAACACATTTAGTTTTATGCGAAATGTTCCCTAATAAGTACAACCCTGAAAGAATGGGAATATTTATAATAGCTGTATCTATAAATGTGACCAAGAAAGTTATGTCTTTTTTTTTTGTCTATTTTCAATTGCACTCGCATCGTGAGATGAATTCGAATAGAGATAAGGCGAATATCAGTTACCGGTGTTGGTGTATTCAACATAGTATCTAATTCAGTTACACTGTGAATTTGCGTAAGGACAGAGTAAACATGGTACCTTCATAGAGGGTAATAATGGATCATATGCTCTGCGAGTTCAAACTGGAGTCAAACATCGCTGCAACGGAGCAGAAAATACGGCAGGCCTTTGTTGAGAGTGTAACAAAACGGACATTGCAGCTGTGGTTTAACAAGCTTAAGGATGTTGACAAAACAATCCAAGACGCTACATTTGTTGGATAACCAACATATGTACAAAATAAAGATCTACAGACAATAGTTGAGACTAGCAATGGCAAGACATGTGCGGTACTATAATCCAGTGTCAGAGAAGAAATCATTCGGCGGTGTCACCATCATACTGGAAAAGCACTACAAGTTGAGTCGATGTGTCCCACACGATTTGACTCCGTCCCTGAAAGCATCTCAAACAGACGCCTATGTTCCTTTCCTGTTTCGTCTAAGGAAGGAGTCATTTCTAGAGAGAATTTTTCCACCTTATGAGAATGGGTCCTGTACGAAGCACTATTGCTCCATCATTTGTTAGCATCACATATACCGGTTCCAAAACACAACACACCAGCACTGAATCAAAAGAAGATCCTTTCTGTGCATTTGGTCTACTGTTCGCAATATCGTGCTTCGAGAACTGCTACCAGTTGGTCAGAGTATCAATGCAAGTGAGTGTGTTCAAGAAACGCTCAAAATTCTGGAAAGAGAACTTCTGAATCGCAAAAGGATCCTCGTTTTACATGACAACGCCAAACCGCAAGTGGTTAGGATGAAGCGGGACACCATCCTAGTCCTTGGATTGGAAAAACTATTGCATCCCCTATACTTCCCGGGTATTACCCCGTCGAATTATCATCTGTACCATTCTTTGAACAATCACTTCAGAGAAAGCCAGTTGAAATTCCTAGTAGATGTGCAGATTACACTTGATATCTCTTCTTTTTACGGCTCACCAAGTTCTACTGCGATGGATACCAGAACATTAACAGAAGGCAGAACTCTCTTGATTACTTTTACAGGTAACCCAATTAATTGATATATAAAGGATACGTGAACTAATGGCTGAGAAAATAAATACTTCTTCATTTACGCTTGATAACAGTATCGCGGAGCAGTTGTTGTATTATTAATGGAGTGCAACTGCCATACGAAATGCAATTCATAATTATAACATTTAACCCATAAGCAAATAAGTCAATTTGCGTAACATTGTCAGGCATGTCGTATCTCAAGTGTTTGTTTTCATCTATTTTCGACATAATATTCACCAAATTACATACAAACTACTTTTGTGATCACAGTCAACCATAATAAAGTACCCTAACGAAAAATTACTCACGGCTTCACCCATATATTTTTTGTACTTTTTTATTTTATTCGGAAGTATCGTGCCACAATTATATTTCAGTATTACTGTGATTGAAGGTAGTGTAATAGTAGAAATTACTTTAATTAAATCTCACTATCTAGTGAGTCGGAACTTGATAAAAGAGAAGGTTGAAAACTACATTTAATTTATCGTAACTTGTGATATATTAAATTTCTAAAATGAAATTAAATGCAGTCTTTCAGTTTTGCGTCCCATGGTTATGCCGGCTAGGAAAAAGAAAAATGAATGGAATTGTGGGATGAATGAAGTGAAAGGAGATCTCAGAGAAAACATACGCACACGGTGTTCGTAGACCTAAAGATAACTTTAAGGGAACTGACATCGATTTAGCTACCTCAAGCAACAGAGATGAACGTTCTACCACTGAGCCAAAGCGGCTGACATTTAGTGAAAGCATTGATTCTTCTTGTTATACAACGAGTGTCGTTAATGTAGGTGAGTCTGCCAATCACTTGCCTGCGGGACGCTTTCTCTATGTCACCAGGAAGCGCACGTCATATTTTTTTCAGAATGAAAGTGAATCTACGGGAAAGCAGTACTTTGCTAATCATCAATAATAGTTATACCGTTCCAGTGAAACGCCCTTCAGCAGAATTTTATGAGGCTTTTCGGGAAATGGTGAAGTAATCCCTATCCACAAGCACTCTCTCTATTGCCCATACATTCCAATACACTATTGTCTAATACAAACAACAAATTTGTCAAATTTCTAAGTGCTGGATATTTTAATCCGTTTCAGCTGAAGATAATTTATATATTACATTCATGCAGTAACTTTCTTGTGGCTTGATACTGAGCATATCTATACTATATCCATTATCAAATTAGGCAGTTAAAACATAGGGGCAACGGTCCGAAAGTGCCATGAGACACGTATATTTTAACATTAATTGTGTTGCTTACGTCAGAAATAATACGCCCGCGTAAGTTCGGAAAACAATATTGATGCAACTATTTTACTGAACTCCCCTCCTTCCTTTTATCATATTTTCTTTCTCAGTAGTACCTATTGTGCTAATTAATCTTTTTATTGTTCATTATTTTTATTACTACTAACAAAACAATACTTCTTGTATTTTGCAACTCAAAAGTGAAACGAAAATGTCTACTTACTACAATATTCTAATGATAAAGATCAACAAAGAAAAACGCGTATGCGGGAATATGTAAGAAAGGTATGTGTGAAACCACAAACTTAAACGAAACTATATTAGATTAAAAAAAAGAGTTGATTACAATTAAGATTACTAAGGTTAAGTCCCTAACGAAAGGAAAAAATCAAATTAAAAAGAACAATTTTGGATCAATAAACGGAGAAAACAAAGTGATATAGTGTAAAAGAAGGAAAAGTAATAATAGTTAAACTGTTTGATAAATTAAATACTGGGCCTAATAATAGCTGAAACAGTTTGACTACATTTTACATTCCTTCTTTCTTTATTTATTTTTAGAGATTATTTCCAAATAAATTTGAATACTTTTTTACTCCTTCCACCTCAAAACCCCTTTTAAAGTTGTAAATATAATAACGGTAAGTTTTGATATGCCAAATCGTTTCATGTACCTAAATTTTGTTCCTATAACAACCACTGTCTTGCATATTATATATATAATATTATATATTACAGCGTGTTCATATCATAAATCCCTTTTATTCATTTTCAAAATATTTCCCATATATAATGTCCAATTTCAGTATAAATCTATATTTTAGTGAATAGTATTTTGTCAGCTAAATTAATGCTTCCAAGAAGAAAATTCAGAAAATTCAGATACGAATATTCCTAAAGGGCCCTATATATAAGTGTATAACAATTCATATTTTATTTCGTACTGACTTGGCCAAAATATATTTCTATATTTAAAATATATTCTTGTTTTCTTCTGGTGCTAAAAGTGAACTAATGCTCCACAAATTACATTCTAATGTTACTTACGCAAGATATTCCTTAATCCACGAGTGCAAGATATTTATTTCCAATAGTATTTATTTACTTGACAGGAAAGGATGTTTTCGGTTAAGTTGTGTGTTCCAATGCTGATTTCAACTTAGTAGGATCTCTGAAAATTAATGGAAGGAAATATTGAATACGATACTCGATTAAATACTATGTAACACTTGTCAATCCTGAATTGTTTGAAACAGAAAACTTTTTAATATAAGTAAGCAATATCAACTAAATGTTGTAGATATTAATTATAAAATTTACATGAACACTGTATGACTTCAACTATTGTTTTCATTACTAGTTACCTGACTTTCCGACAGAAGCGCCATTGCACATACCACAGCCACCCGTAAGTATAAAATAAATTCATTGCTAATACGTAATATATATATATATATGAACAAACCTCCTTTCATGAGAAAGAAGCGTATTTGCAATAGCATTCGATGGTCAAAATTTAGTTATGAAGACTAAACATCCCAGATAATGATCTACGGGAAAGTGTTATGAAAAGAACTGTTCGTTGACATCTTCTGAATAAGTTGGAGATTCCATGAATGACAAATGAGGAGGACAGCATTTTTAGGATACAAATGCCGAATGTATGTATCATTTTACAGAAAAGAACGACAACCTTAAACAGACATTACGTAGAATATCATACGCTTTTTAGGCTATCGTAAAATTAAAATAAAACGTAATTGCAAATTAAAAGTTATGGAACTCTATAGTTTATCCTCAGATATAAAGAGTTTAGTGGTAATTGTATTGGAAAATATGGGTAAGTGTTTAGAAAGGAAGATAGTGAAACGAATATATAGCTGTTATGTTAAGAATTAAATGAAAGAGAAGCGATCTCTTAGTAATACATCCGTAGGTACAATCCACTTTGTATAAAACTAAAAAAGCCCAAAATATAACTAACATCGTGCTCGTGGGTTTTCTCGGGGTTCTCCCGTTTCCTCCCACTTTCTTCATTCCACCATTTCACTCATCTCTCATCATCGCCGTCTCCTTTAGCCTAACCGGCATAAGCGTGGGACGTAAAACTCAAAGATTTCATTTCATCTTTTCATTTCCAAAATATAACTATAAATAAAAATCATCTGTAGGGGGCCGAACATATGAAAAATATTTTGATTCCGGTATCAAAATAACTTGGAGAATGAATGATCCTAGCTAGGGCTAATATTTCCTCTGATCATTACCATGTGCTAGCAGAACTGGATGTCCAAATGAAAAATCTATTGAAAAAGAAATTGAATACTGGAAATTGAATACTGAAAGGAAAAAGAAATTGAATACTGGAAAATTAAGAAATGAAAAAGGGCGATATTTTCCAAGACAAACTTGAAGACGGTATTTAAAGAAGGAAGGCAAGATTCTAAGAGAAGGTAACGGTTTGAGCAAATTTAGTTAGCATGCACCATTCTGCAAAACAAGTTATTGGTTACGGCGAACACAAAATGTCTAGGAATGTTGTATAAAATCCTAGAAAAAATGAACATCAAAACACGTTTACACAGAACTGGTCGCATGTAGAAAAACAGGTAGAGCAAAAAAGTAGTATTAAAATATATATTAGTAAGGAGAAAAATTATAAAGAGTTCCGCAATATAGGGAGAACTGCAAATATTTTTAGATCTATAAAACTGCGAATGAGTATTAAAATGACAGTAGAAAATAAATGTTACTCATGAAATGGAAGAGACTGTTACAAGGTACATTCGCAAAGTTTCCCATCGGGATTGGTGTAAAATCGATTTAAATCCGAAGTTGCCAGCGGCCAAATGTGTACTCTATTAATTTTCGCGGCCTATACGAGTAATTTAAATATTTATGGGCCTACATATATTTGGAATCCATACATTACAATAACGCTCGGAAACAAATTGCTTTTAGTTTCGTTAGATGTAATTTCACATGAATGTGGGTATATGCAAAATAAACTGCATCAAGTACGACTTCTCTGACAAATGTTACTCACCCCGGCCACCATCTTGGATACATCATATTGACTTTAACATTCGGTTTTTCAAACGGGAAGAGGTGCAAGTGATATATCAAATTTATATAACATTTTCGCGGAAATCCACTGGTGTAGTTAAGGTTACCGTAGCTTGTGCTGTTTGGAAGATATTGCATATTAAATTCCTCTAGGCACTTCGCGAGTAGATATTGTAGAGTAGCATCAGTTATGGTAAGGATATTGACAAACCAAAAAAAAAAATTGTAAGCCGTGGTGTGTTAAACGGGGCTACCGGGCTTAAGCCGCCCAAAAATTTTATTTACTACCTTAAAGTAAATCTAGCAGACTTTTGAGATTTCCAGAAATAAAATTACCGAAGTCCCGAAACAAAATCGTAAATACGCCACTGACCGTAGATTTAAACAAACTCTTTACAACATTGGTGTTATAATCTTATTACATTTCTCTGAGCGATTGTTATTACTTTTATGTTATACCGTAACAAGGAAGTATTCTATTAGGTCAAAATGCCTGATGCAAATGAAGATACTACAAGATTTTGGTGAAGACCTATGATTTCCGTATTTATGTCTCTGTGTGTGTATCTATTTATTTACGTTCAGGGTATATTTCGTCAACAAGAAATCGTTTAGAATATAACATATACAAACGGGAAACTGCACAATTTTATATTTTTTGCAACATTCCCTGAAATGCCTGAAATTAACATGCAATACATTGCATACGGTACAGGCTATGTTAAAATTAACTACACCATGAATTTCCGAGAAAATTGTATATGAATTTTATGTATCACATGCACCTATTCCCATTTGAAAAGCCGAAAGTTTAATCCAATATCGCGGACACACGATGGCGGCCGGGAGGGGTAACACATGTGTGACAAGCAGTACTTGATGCAATTAATTTTCAATATTCCCACATTCAGGTCCAATTATATCCAAAGAAACTAAAAAAAAATTGGCTGATCTTTGTAGTAGTGATTGACTAAATTCCGGACATATGAAGGCTTATAAAAATGAAAATTACACTATGGGCTCTTAAACTTAGTACAATACGCATGGGGCCGCAGAGAACTTTGCATTTGAATAAATTTTACAAGACTCCCGAGGGGACACCTTGTACCTTCTTAGGGTGATAAGAAAATATATGAACGTATGATCGAGAGTAGCAATAAGCTATGTGGCGCAGATGTTGAAGTTAAGTTTGAACTACATAGGATGAGAGAAGTTATAATATTGTTCTAGGTTACTTTGAAGAAGCAATACATGAGATTAGAAGCACACAACAAATGTAATATACCAATCCAATATATTAAGAATATGAGGAACAAGGGCAAGAAAAACTTGTAACTCTAGAAAGAAATACGTGATGCAGAAAAGTGACAGAAATTTTTCCTGAAACGATCATCGTTATCTTATATAAGAATCCGACACAAGACAACAGGAACAATGAACTCTTATTAGTTGAATGTCGCAAGAAGAAATAACTGAACCCAATAAATTAAGAACTGGAACCTAGCGAAACATGGGATAAAAAATTGAATTGAAGAAGAAACGCTGGAGTTTAGGAAAGGTGAAGTCACAAGAGCTCGAACTAGATTATTAAGGTTAATCGGTGGGAAGTGTACAGAAAAGAAGTTAAGCGTATGTTGTATTTATTGATTCTGAAAAAAAACTTTCGATCGGGTTAATTGGGAATTTTTTTACGATTTTTAACAAGGTTGGACTGGTATGGAAGACTGAAAAGGAGCATATATAAGATAACCAGTAAGTGTTAAATCAAGGAAAAATTACATTGGGGATTGAAATACAATGTGATTTTGACAGAGACGTTGTCTTTAACAGACGTATTTTCTGTTCACAGAGCCATATATACAAGTATTAAGATTGTAATTGACGATGGTTCTGATATGTGAAAGGACTCTTTTCTAAAACAAACTATATATCCGTTACTTCTTCCTCCCACATTGTGATCAAGCAGAATTCATAATAAATGAAATCACCTTAGTGTAATTCAAAGAAGTTGTAGATTTAACTTACATTTCAACTAGAATATACATTATTGGACGTTATCTTCACATTGGTAAATTACGTTTTCAACTATCTTGTGATAAGTAAAAACTTAGTAAATCATTCTCAGTTACCTTAACATCCATATAAATAATAAACAGCAACATCCATACAGCATACTCCACCTTATGACGCTTTGTGGAGGTTCCATGTTCACTCTGATCTTATGTAAGTCAAGGTGTTAACTGAACTGCCACAACCAGGTAGTATGTTGGATACACTCACATCAAGTAATAACCGTCCCCTTCTCTCCATTCGCTATATAGTCAGGGTGTGAGGTCCAATTTAACACAGAAATAAAAACAACTATATACTTTATTTGTTATCTTTGTGGGAATTTAGCAATATTTTTATTGCTGGTAGAGTATACGAAATGAACATTCCTTCAAATTCTCCTATATAATGTTGACCGTTAGTATAATGAAAATGACCTAAGTATGCAAATGATGCCTTTTTTATATCTAATCTGAAATTTATTTGTGTACTGCCTCACATAATGCTGGATTGAAATTAAAAGTTCAAATTCTGTCTCTATCTATCTCACGTAATAATCTGATCCCATTGTGAGACACTAAATTTTATGTAAATAAACTCATTATACTTTTTGCTACTACATACTGTCTCAAAATCATTGAACATTCTTGTGGCATCACAGCTATATTTTCTGTAAAACAATCAATCTTAGCTCTTGGGATTGTTATCTCTGCCAGACTTATTGTCTGCCAGACTCTGAGCTTTAAACAACTTCTAATTGACAAAGTTATAGTCTTAAACTTTGATTTTTAAACCCAAAGGGAAATAAGAAATAAATAACATAAAAGAAACTAAATCATTCTCTCGAATATTTTTCCCCTTTCCTCTTTTTTACGAACTCTTTGATTGAAAGACATGTAGGTGGTCATTTCATGTCAAAAGATCAATAAATAAGAACAATATATCGAAAAAGATGCATTTTGTTTCACTGATTTTAATTTCCGCATTTATTAAACAGTATTAAAAGTACGCTGCAAGATCATTATAAAATTATTGTCCCACAAAAAGATCTTTCTAGATATGCGACAAGCATTTTGAACATGAGTGTACTTTAATAGAGAGAAAGGTGGATAATTTATAGATTTTCGGTATTTCTTTATCTGTAGTATATTGTTCTGAAAATACAAAATATTCCTCACGGCCCATGTGCAATTTATAATCAAAGACCTAATGAATAATTTAATATTATATTAAACTTTGATGAATATGTGAGATTATCAGACACACACATGTTCCCATTATTAAGCATACCCTAGGTACAACGAGGGATTTCTTACATTACTGCGAAAAAGCCGAACGTTAATTGAATCGGGACGTTAATAAAATATTTGAAAATAGTATTTCCTTTGACCTGTTTTTTGTTTAATGTTTCACTTTCATCATATGGGTTTAACAGGAACTATCTGTGGCTAATTATGTTGAAAACTTACCTTATACGTAAAGAAAGGGCATGAAAGTTACTATATAAACTTTTACAATATTATTATATTGCAAGTAAACTGATTCCCAGGAACAGTGTAGTGACTTCATTTGTCATGTTCTATCTTAGGCATAAATGTAAATCTACTATCCCGCTTTATTTTTTAAGTATTTTGTTAACTGAATAGATCAACATTTTAATCTTTCGTTTATCGAAGTTGAAAATTCTTCTTGTAATGATGAGAAATAACTTTTATTATAACAATCAATTTAATTTGAAAGATGAAACTAAAACGTACGAAGATGCATATGATACTAAAGAAAATGTTAACATATAGTTTAGTAGTAAGAAACAACTAAAGGCGGGAAATTTGATATATATATATTAATTTTATAGTAAAATCTTAAGTACGTACATTATAATAAAATATATTATATCATCAGTTTATTTTTTTGCAGGGACGAAGAGGATTTTTGGACGGACTTGTAAGTTAAAGCTAAAGTACTTCTCACATCAATCTACTTTATCCGTTGTAAGGCGCATATATCGTTCATTGTCTCAGTCCATGTGATATTTCACAAAAAAATGTCTCATATGAAAGAAAATACTATGAGAAACCACTGTCAAGTAATCGACCTATCCTTGGATATGAAGCAATATGGCTGTAAATATTGGAATGTAGAGTTGAAGGATTTCCAAAATGTGTTATTTTGTGAAATATTACATACCACTAATTTACGATAAAGTGAATTTACCGTAACCATGCTCATATATACGTATATAACTCGAACTTGAAATATGTTGTGCACGAAATGAATACCCTTTTGTGTACGATGTCTCGCTAGCTTAGGTATAGACATGGCTGGATAATTTTAAGTACTACAACAAGTATGAATATTCTAACATGCAACATGTAATGAATGTTTTATTTAGAACAGCTGTAAGCCAGACAATATGGTTCATATCCAATGATGAGAATGAGCGTTGTTGGTGGTAAGGGGAAGAAATAACAATACACACCATATTTCATGAAATGAAATAAAATGTTTGAGTTTTACGTCCCACGATTATTTCAGCTAGCTAAAGGATAATGTGATAATTAAAATGAATGAAATGGTGTAATGAAGAAAGGGGGAGGAAACGGGAAAACCCGAGGGAAACCCACTCTCTCGGCGTTTGTCCAACACAAAATTTAGTTGGCGCGAAATGGATCATACCAGCAACTCCAAGGACTAGAGATAAAAGTTCTACCACTGAGTCACTGTGGCCCACATCATATTTCATAAACCTAATGTAGCAGCTAAGTACGGAATTATCAAAGGCAAAATAGCATTACACAATTTAATAAGAAAAATTAAGAACATTAGTAGTAAGAATGCCAAATTAAACAATCTGCCAGAGTATGCAATACCAAAAGTTGTCGAAAAACTAAAAAGACAGATTATCAAAAAAATTCTGTCAAAGCCATATGAAACTGTCCAAACTCCTTAATAAAAGTATCAAGATCACAGGTCTACCAATTCTCTGAACAACAAACAATTTGAAGTATAAATATATATAGAAGACACTAAAAATATCAAGCCATCAAACTGGAGAAATTTTCAAACCGTCAAAACGAAAAAAAACAATACATTTCCCCCACTACTACAAAATATCGAAACCACTTACTTGGTAGATCAACATTAAACCAGAAGAATAATCAAATCTCAGGAGAACCTGAACACTTACAAAATATTAAAAGCTCAAAACGAAATACGGGAAAGAGAAAATAATCACGAATTATGAAAAGAAAATGATATTTTCTATTTTCTTAGAATTTGCTCACATAATGCACATAAAATCTCTTCTCAGTAGGTAAATCAATCAAAATATCTAAAGTAAGATTGGAAATGGCCAGAACACGAATGGCGAGAGCTCTTAACACCCAGTCGCTCAAATGTTTGCAGTTCAGGAATTCACCTACTATTGCGTTCAAGAGAAGGCAAAAATGTTCAATCTGGGAGTAAATATTGCTAATTTTGCTATTATAATTTTCTTGTATACGTGTGTAAAACAACTAATCGTAAGCGTAAAACGAAAATAAAATTGAAAGCTGAACTTGAATTAAAACATTAGAATAAACAACAGATTAAAATACTACAACTCAAATTTGAATTCTGTTCTTCTCTATGTTACTATTATACCGTACAGTCAGACAATGAATACGTATTAAAAACTTAAACCGAAAATACTTAACGTATCACATAATTAAAAAAAATACATTCCATACTCCTATATAATCACACGAGCATTTATATTAGCGAATTTTTCTATTTAGTTCTAGAGAAAATACATATCTTTTGTCCATACTTCAAATACATGTATTTTGCCATATAGTTACATCGGGAGTGATTATCGTGAGCATAAAATTCAAGGGGGAAGTGTCTTGTGTTGAAACAAGAAGAAAAGTCCTATTCAGCTTTCCTCATATCAGATTAGATTTGTGGAGCTACAAATTGTTTAAATGATATTTTGTGCCGTTTATTTTGAATATCAACAAGTGTGCTGTTGGCTGTGAATTAAATTTACTGTGTGGCCGTAGGCATTAGAAAAGTACGCTTTACAAAATTACATAATGTGAAATGAAGGGATTAAACAAGGAAGGGAGATATTTCAGCCATGTTTTTTCAGATGAAGGTCGGTCGAAATGTGATTGTATTAAAGAAGCTAAGAACGTGCAATACTCATTGGTTTCAGCCAATCAGGTAATTAAATTGTACTCCGCGATGTTAGGCATTATATACTGTGATGCGCTTTTTGTGTAATTTTTATTAACTACAATTCCAAGAAAATGTAATGAATACTAGTTTTTCATTAAATTAATGGCCTTAATACACAACCGTTTGCACTAGATAGACATATACAATGTGCAATGCCCTCGAGGAAATATAATGTAACGCTAGTGGCGCATAAACTGGGGCGCAAAAAGCAAATTCTCAACCCTCGTGTAGAACATAATTTAGCAAGGTTCTCTATCTGACCAAATGGAAATCTACAGTAAGTGTTCAGCCACACAAACAAATACATTTGTGGCTATACGAAACATTGGTTATCCATTTACAACTGCATACTTGTGCCACTAATTCAGTTATTTTCTGGTTTCAACCGTCATATTGACAAAAAGCTTCTATAAGAATCTAGGCCAACGGAACCAAATAAGTTGTAGAAATTACTGGTTTTAATTGTGGTAATCGAAGCAATAGTAGTAGTATTAGTAATATTAGTTGTAATAATAGTAGTGTTGTTATTCTTGTTATTCTTTAATTACCAAAGCTTACTAGTAATTTTGAAGTTATTTTCATGTGTGCAGATTCCGGAGATGGGCGTCACACAACCCTATATACTACGTATTGGTTAATTCCTTACTTAGAATCATTCTAAAACGAGCGAATTCCTGAAAGTATTAAAATATTTAGAACGATGAATCTGTGTATTTTGTGAAACAAATTATATATCAATGTTATAGTACGGTGGTATTAGGCTAGTAGAGTTTAGGCCTGACATTATGAAACTTTAGTTGTGAAACTCTATGTCAAGTTACTTACTTTCCTAGTCTTTCTTTAGTTCCACTGAGTGCATACTAGGATACTACCATGTAATTTAATCCTGCCAATTCCTTTAAATGCTATTTTTCTTTCCTTCTTTAGTTGGCCTGTCTGAGCTTTTGATGCTTAAAGGATAAAGCACGTTACTTGTACTTCTGTTGCTTATATGAAGAAAATATGAAGACGGAAAAAGCTATATGAGTGTAGTTGGAGATTCATTCGTTTTGTGCCTATAACCGCTTGTCATTTTTCTGTTTCGCTCACCGACGACAACATGTGTCCAATGACGAGTAATGGAGATGGATACAAGTATAGTAATATTTGCTAGTGAATGAAGTGAAGAGTAATATTTCTACTTGATGTTATTCTTGTCTAGAACAGAAGCTACGTACGATGCCATTCAAAGAGTTTCTTTTTGACTAGATAAAACATCAGTCAAAATGTGGCCTTTAATAATAAAATAGCAGATATTTTCAGAATATAAAAAATTGCATCACTAAGAGTGTCAATGGGTTCTAATCTTTAAAAAAATTTCTTCCCTAATCAAATTAAACGTACCTAATTTAAAATCATCAATCCACCTAAAACTTCCCTTAGTCCTCCACGTTCAAATGGTCTCTCTAGAGACGCCGAGAAACAATTAGCCAATTATTATACTTGGAATAACTTGCAACGACAAAGGCAGGCTGCTCTGCACTCCACTAGTCTATGACAAACTAATGAAGAAATGGCAGCTCATTAAAAGCAGAAACGCTGCATGAAATAGGGTGCATGCATACATTATAACTTAATTTTACTTCCTGAGTCATATTAAACTTGAAAACTTCCGCACCCTTTATTTGAAAACAAAATGAATTTAAAGTAATACAAATCTGTTTGAAGGTAATACTTGTAAAAAAATTCACATTATCGATTTATTCTTCTTAGTATAATACTTTATGTAAATTTCAATATATTATGAAAAAGTAGATAATGTTAGTACACTTTTAAATAAGTACAATACTCCAAAAACATATTAGTAATACGTTTATAACATATTTCATTAATAATTGTTGTACGATATTTTATTTCAGGCCAGTACAGCTCAGAAACTGATTCAAGGTGTACTCGTGAGTGTCAATATATTCTTCTAATTGGGTTTTGCATAATTTTATGGTTAAATCTCTGAAAAAATATATAATAGCCTATGGTTTGAAATTCAGTCATTTTGTTTAGAAAACATTAAACTGTACAAGAATGTACGTTTTGGAATGTCATGCAGTACATCACGTGAGAACTTGGTGGGCCCTAAACCGAAGAAGGTATCAAGTTCTCTCTGAAAATCTGCTAGGGATTTGAACTGGTGTCCTTTAAGGTGACTGTAAAAGGAATGTATCTGGTAATATTCGGAAGGGGCAATGTCCAGGAAGCATGGTGGATTCTATAGTATTTCCAATCCAATGTGCATAATATTGGCATGCGTCATCCTAGGCACGTATGGTTTAGCGTTGTCCTGTAACAGAAGAACAACTTTGCGAATCAGGAGTGCTGCCTTTAGACTTTCGAGTTTCTGAACGCGGCTTAACTTCTGACAGTATACAGTTGCGTTGGTGATCTGACCAGCTGGTAGCAGTTCAAGATAAATTATGCTACGAGCAGTCCACCGAACAGTCCACCGAATTATACTGCGAGCAGGCCACCGAATTATGCTCCAAACAGTCCACATAACACACAGAAAGATCTTCCAGTGAAGCTACCGTTTCGGCTGATTTGGGACCGCCTCATGAAATACAAACCAATGATGGAGATGTGGAGCTTTGTAGAGGAATCACTTATCATCACATGTTAAAACTCTGTCCAGAAATCACTCTTTTCTCGGACGAGTCAGCAAAAAAGACAGGTGTCTCCTCCCGTTGCCTACTGACCAGGAGTCAAATCATGTTGGACTCATCGACCCAAATTGTAGTGCTTTTCAAGCTGATATATGTGCCGCGAATAGCGTTTATACTCACACTGAATTGTAGTCAAAATTCCTCCATGTCTCCTTACTGTTCACCTCAATTGCAGCTTCAAGATCTTCATTTTGTACGTTTATTGGTCTTCCTGCATGCAGTGCGCCTCCCAGTGTCTCGTCACCGTCCATTATCCCAGTATCTCGGCACTGTGCTCGTAGTCACGACACTCTCTAAAAGCCTTTCATATCTTTAGAAGTGTTGTAGCGGTGTTTGACTCTTGCCCGCTTTCGTACAACATACCCACCCTTATGACGCATAGAGGAGGTTCCATGTTCACTCTGTCCTTACGTAAGTCAGGGTGTAACTGGTGTCATAACCAGGTCGTATGTTGGATATACTCAAACCAACAACTGACCGCCTAATGGCTTTTCACATTATACTCAGGGTGTGATGTCTAATTTAACACAGATCTCCGAAAAACGACAGACTTTCTTGGTAACCCTTGTAGAAATTTTGCAAGATTTTCGTTTTCAGTAGAGCAATCCATATATAATTTTGACCGTTACAATAACGAAAATGACCAAAGGATGCCAGTGGTGCCTTGTTTATACCTAATCTGAAATGTATACCTATACTGAACCATATTATATTGCATTGAAATTATAAGCTCAAATTCTGTCTCGATATTTCTAATGCAATAATCTGATACGATAAGAAGACGCCGTGTTTTATGTAAATAAAGTTAATTAACATTTGAGCTAATAACATAGTATTTCAAAATCATTTAACTTTCTTGTGGTATCACAAGTACATTTACTGTCGAACACACTAACCTAGCTCTTGGGACTTTTATCTCTTTCAGATTTGTTGTATGCGCTGTTTGCAATTTCTTATCATCATATGCACTATTGTCTTTATAGTCTTGTACTTTTAATTTTTAAAATCAAACTCAAATAAGAAATAAAAGACAGAAGACAAACCAAATCATTCTTTCGAATACTTTGTCCCTTTCCTAGTTGATACGAACACTTTGACTGAAAGAAATGTCGGTGGTACATTTCATGTCAAAAGGTCAATAAAATAGAACAATATATCGAAAAAAGAACTTTGTTATCCACTTAGCAACATTTTGTTTCACTTATTCTATTTCCGTAGTTATAACTCTTTTCCTATGAAATTTACACAAATATATCCTTCCTGATTCTACACACACCAACACTATTAAAAGTACACTGCAAAATCATTATAAGATTAAATTCAGACAACAAGACAGTTATAGATATGTGACAAGCGTTTTGGACATGAGTGTACTTGAAATAGAGAGAAAAGCGAATAATTTAAAGACTTTCGCTATTTCTTTATCTGGAGTATATTGCTCCGCAAAATAGTAAATATTTTTATGGACCTATTTATTTAAATGAAAGACCTAATGAACTAAATATTATATTGAACTTGGCTTAAATACAAAGATATTTAGACACACATATTTTCCCATTATTAAGCATATAACAAGGAAGAATGAGGGATTTGTTACATTACTACAACAATCGGATGACTCCAAACGTTAATATGGATTTGAACAAACCATTTTGCTTAATGCTATTAAATGCTATAATTATTTTACACGAATTTCATATACTATATTTTGGTTTCAATTGAAACCTTCCAACGTTATTTTTCTTATAAACAGAGTAAACAACTTTCAAGTTATATTTCGTACATAACTAATTTTTAATAGTGAAAATTTACGTTGATAACCTCTGATGGTTCTTATTATTTTATAGAGAAATGTGCTCATTTTATTAATCATTATGTACATTTATTAACACGATATCAAGAAATTAAACTTTTTTGAAAATGAGAAAAAACTTGGTTTAGAACTATATATGAATTTCAAATTCTTTTGCACTGTGTAAATGCCAAATATGCATAAGAAGGCAGATAAGAGATCCAAAACCAAATACACAATTTTGCTCCGAAATTCGACAGAGAAAATGCAACACATTACATTACCATTTTGTAAGTTTCAGACGTATATGTAAAGGAAAGCTTTTAACACAATTTTACTTATACGGATAGACATTTAGTGGAGACAAAGTGTTCCAATAACAACACGCTCAAGACGTAACTGATAATTATGAACATGGAGCAATTAATAAGCATCAGCAAAACAACATAAATATCTGGAATTCCTATTTAATAGAATCAGATATTATAAAGATTCAAGAAAACCTGTCACTGGATATAAATAAAATTCTTCTTGAATTATTTATTTTATTTTGGAGGGGAATTGTAAAACAAGGTATAAAAGAACATCCTCCTCATGTGGAACTAATTATATGATTTTATGAAACATATAAAATTAATACCTTGTAGATAAGTACAAACTTACTATGATAGCACAATAAATTGTTTTCCTTCTACCCACTAGGAACCTGGAGTTCCAACAGGGGCGCGTCAATATGACTCTCCAGTAAGTATGACAAAGTAAAAGAACAAAAATAATTTATTTTCTAACGTGGTATTACCATAAACTACATGCACAAAGACCAGCACTATACTCCATGCGAAGTTACATCAGTGTCTGAACTAATAAACGTAGACGCTGGTATGTATAACAACTTTTTGCTGCTCTCAAATGAAATTATGCTTTCATATTGTTTTGTTTAAAACAGTTTTATTTTCCAAAGAAAATTAATATTAATCTGATGTACTGTTTAACTGTATTCTTGTGCACAAGTTAGTAAATAAGTAAGTGTGACAAATTATCTCAATAGTTTTATTTAAGATTTTTATGGGAATATATTACTGAAATACGGTTTCACTCTTTTCTAGTACAATCTACAAACATTATTTTGGTAATTTGCAAATGTCAGTAATCATTGAAGCTGAAAATACAATTACTACACGGAGAAAAGTACAGCGTAATATTACCCATAAAAAATCAGATATATTCTGAATGTATAAAGAACTGTACGGAGTTTCCCCTGCCTGATACTTTTCTCATTATGCTATATCATTTTAGAATATAGTTCATATTAATCCGTGCCATATACTTGACCATCACCCTACAATTGGCTCTAAGTTTACTGCTACTTAAGATTAGAATGTGTAATTGAAAGAGGCATTCAAAAATCTTTATTAGTTTTTGGAAACTTTCAAGTGTGCACTTTACAATAAATAAATATGCTACGGTATATAATTATGGGGAATGTATTATCGGGTTCAATGATTGATCCATATAAAAACGCTGTCTCTATTTTAATATTATCTAGTTTAGATTTTCTTGTCAGTATTTGTTAAATTTATCAAACCTTAAGATTATTATCTTATTTTTCTTTATAATACTATCTTATACTTAAGTGAACTTGAAAATGCATCTTAATTAGGTAATCTTTCAGAAAGACACACTGTTGGAAGTAAGAGTATTTGCAACAGATCTTTGCTCGAATTTTGTTCCAAAACATTTTATACATATATAGGTTGAAACAAAGTACATATTAGAACGTACGGTGTATTACCCTAACTATGAAAACAAAGCAACAAAGACAAGCTAATATTACTCACACTGAAGTATGGTATTGCTACCAAATTATGAGCTGTATTTAATATGACCAAATAACGTGCGACATCAGATTGCGGACTATTAGAAGCTGTGACAACAGAGATTAAAAATCTTTCAGAGGAAGTAATATCCGATTGACTAAAGCACAAAAGTAGAGGCATGGCAGAAGTATTTGTGCAATGGGGAGATCTGTCCTGTTTCTGTGACTGCTAGAAGCACAGGCTATTGAGAAACGAAAGGTGCCGCTATGTATCAAATCGTGCATGTGGAATACTTAACACATGGACCCTTACCAGTGGCAATTTAAGCAAGATAAAAATTATATGACCATTTCTTAGGCGTGAATCGATTGAGGCAACCTGTAACGACAATTCTTTAAAAAAGACTGGAAATAGCACAAACGTGCAAACAAAGAACATAGTCATTTTTCTCTCTGCTCTCTTCGTATTGCAGATAGTGTCTAGAATTTTTTTAATGGAACGGATTATTTCATGAAGTGTCAGCTGAAATACCTTTGTAATCTAATAACTTGATGGTGTGGTGATGTTTTGCCCGAACACAAGGGTTTGAAAAAAATACTGGAAAACGTGACTGCATGGTGGATTGTCAATACCAATGACTTGCAAAGAATTGGATGCATGACTTAATGTTAAATCCAATTCTATAGTGTCCCTTTGGGGATAAAATTCAACTACAAGAAGATTTCTTACATAGCCACTAGCTATCTTCCAATGCGTTGGTGAATCCGTCATAAAATTTGATACTATAATCTAAAATTAATAGTAACCATAAACATTCGGGAAGTTAGGTCTTAGATTCTTATTACTTTTTCCAAACGGTGTTTCTTCCTGAGTTTTAGGATTTCGCCTTCACAACAGTCCCTGGCTCTGTACTTACCATACCTTTAACGCTGCATTTTCATCTCAATTATCAATTTGCATTTCCGTTATTTATCCAGTGAAGGAGGAACGAGACTATGATATCAAGCATGTCCGGCGTTACCTCTTATAGGCTGGTATAATATTCTACAGTTCCAATCTTAACTTCTGTGTTTGCTGACCCTATAACTGAAACGACAATTCTTATTAGCCGTGTACAGTATACTCAACAATGACACTGCGAAGTAGGAAACAAAGAGATTGTGCAATTGATAAGAAGAAGTGTTTGATAGTCGTAATACTGATTCATAACTTAAGTACTAGGTATAATAAGTGGCTGAAGGATTGTGGCAACATTTTAGATTCTTTCTCTTCTTTTCTCTTTAGTTCCTTATTTATTCGAATATTTGAATTCGTTCAGCCCCAATGCCTCTCATAAAAATTTTAAATATAATAACAGCAAGTTTTGATATACAAAATCGTTTTACATGTCTTTGTACATTCCAATAACAAAAAAGATCTACCGTATTATAACCAATCTCGCGTTTATTAAAAAAATTCTTTTCACTGACTTCCGAAGTATTTGCTATATAAATAGCAATCCAATTTTAATTTATACGTAGACTTTAGTGAATGTTACTTTTTTGTATACTCAATTAAAACATTTACTAAGAAGAGTCAGGTAAGAATGTTGTCTTAATCCAAAAGTAATAATACACCAGGAAAGTTATACGCGGAACTGTATAGTGATTTTATTTACCACTGAATTTGCAAATAGATATTTATATGATTAAAATATATGTTTTGTTCTTGTGATAAAAGTTAAGTAGTTTTTAGCAATTATATTTTAGTGTTACTTACGCGTGATTTGCTTAATTATGTATTATAACTATATTTTTAGAATTATTTATCTACTTAGAGCAAAGCAAAGTTAAGGGTTCAGACCGTCCTTACAATGCTGACTTTAACTCAGTAGAATCCTCAAGAAATAATAGCAGGAAATATATATATTCAGACAGCTATTGAATATATCGTGTAAAAGTTTCTGATACTATGAAACACTCGACAAACCTGATTTTTTCCAAATAAAAATTTATCTTTAATATATGTATATATTAGAATCTAAACACTGTACATAATAATCATACAATCTTAATGTACACTAAAATTATCGTTACCGCTTACTAGGTGGATGCCCCAGGGAGCGTAATAGATCCAGTGGTAAGTGTGGAATAAATTGATTGCTGTTACGTTTATCTATATCTGTTTATCTATATATCTATCTATATCTATATCTATCTATCTATATATATATATAAATAATATATATATATATATATATATATATATATATATATACAGAGAGAGAGAGAGAGAGAGAGAGAGAGAGAGATTTAATGAAATACAAAAACAAAGTGTAAGAATTAATTCCTTAGTTCACAGTAAGAGGAAAAGTTCGTATTGACCTGTGGAGGAGAGCGGACTGTTTCAGAGCTAGGGCTGTACTAAATCACGAAAAAAAGTTAATTTCAAGGAACCCTGTATCTAGTCGGAAAGACTGTGGATGGCCGTTCTTATAAACGTAGAGGAGGTTGAAAGGAGGTTGCACAGACCCAAAACGCATATTTCATTAGTGTTCAATTCGTGCACTGAGCTGTTCCTGGAGAGTGAAATCTTCAGACATGAAATCAACTGAGTTTTGATATATGATATGATTTTATGATTGGTCCAAAGCAGACAAACTTAAGCTGTGATAACAGTGAACATCTAATCATTTGGCTTAATGTTGGAATTGTTAAGGATCGTCTGCAGTACGGTTCTGGTACTACGAAAATACATGCTGCGATGTTTTCTTTCACGATTATTAGTGAAGAAAATGTGAAATATACCATGACGAAATACATCGTACCACACGTTATTTCGAACACACACACAGACATACAATATAACAGCATGAATCTACCGGTTCCTAACACTTCCAACTTCCCTGAGAATATTTGGGTGTCCAATGTTGTGAAGACTTACCTCCTGCCTATGTTTGGCCCTCTTTGAATCATAGTATATCTGAAAATTCCATTGAAAGTATTCTGAGAATTACACCCTACAGGAAATACCCTGTACACCTTTGAAAATTGATGAAATATGCAGTTTGAATTGTGTATGTGCGGCTTACATTACGCTAAGAACCAACATCTACAGTTTGTGGAATTCAAAATAAAGCCTGTTGAAATTTAGCTTTCCCGCGATTTTGGACAGCCCCAGCTCCGAGAATGTGCATTGTTCGCTATAGGTCCATATGAACTTTTTATCTTATTTTGATGTAAGGAATAACCTCTTACAGTTTGTCAGTATACTTCATTAACACCCTATATATATATATATATATATATATATATATATATATATATATATATATATATATATATATGTGTGTGTGTGTGTGTGTGTGTGTGAATTCATACGTTTCCTAGTCAGGATCATTTTTTTTAATTTCAATCATGATGTAAATTCGTCGTGAAATTTATGGATCATGTTAGACGTAAAAAAATGAAGTATTCTTTAAGAGAAACGTAACAGAAATACCTTACATTTTGTGTTGAGTCGGAAAATTAAATTAGAACGTTATTGCAAATTTTAAAGGGGAGAAAATATATATTTTATTCTCACTTATATAAGGGGCAGTCGTATTGATACTGGCAAGTTATAGCTAAACTCTTGAAATGAAAGGTAGTGAAGATGATTACCGATGATTTTAAGAGTTAAAATAAATGTAACGATCTATTAGTAATATCAATATACTTACTAACCACTGGGTTAATCCATATGAAGTTGTCCAGAAATTGTTGCTCGACCATCGCAGAAAATTATAAAACTTTGAGTGTCACGAACTTTTTATATGTGAAGGACAATAACATCATTCCCGTAGTCGTATGTATAAGCATTCCTGAATGGCGACCATCTTTGTTGATGGTGGAATTGCATTTTTGCACTAGCAAATGTTTACGAAAACTACAGTTGCTCAGAACGTACGTATCACACGAGCTACAAACAATCAAAAAAATAGAGAAGGGAATGAAGTATACGGGAATATGTACTTTTGCTCCCAAATAAATATGACGGTTGCAAACCTATACATGAAATCACAATAAAAAGTAAAGAAAATTACACATTTAAAGGAGCTGTATTTTAGAATGGAATAAAGTGGGGGGCTTGTGAGTTTCGTGTTGAATACTATTGCATATGTATTCTCTGCAGAACTATCCACAGCTATGATACTACTGGCATCGTTGATTTATGGGAGTCCGAAGTTGAAGTTTGTGATTTTGATGCCATGTTTGTAGCGTAATATCTCGGAAGGCAAGGTACTAAAAATTGCTGCTTAGGCCACAAAGTAGGTCTGTATATGAATAAACTATTGCAAAAACATCACGACTGATATTACATGAAGAAAAGAGTAAGGACATTGCAGAAACGCAAAGAACGCATGAGCGTGACAATGGTCCTAGCCCGGAAAAATATAAATGTTTTCGGGTTATTACATATTTCAAATTAACGTGCTAAACATTAACATCAAATACCACTTTTATTATTTAGTGTTGTAAATTATTAATGTTATAGTATCACAAACATCCAAAGTTCTTAACCCCCTTATGAAAATACAGCATAAGTGAGATGTATATGATAATGAATATCAAAAGTACTTTATTGTTGAATACCTTGTTCATGGTATGACTTTTTTTTACTATGAATTGGAACGAAGTTACCAGGACGTGAAAATTTTCATTTCAAAATATGTTTAGATAAGAATCGTATCTAGTAACATGTATGGTTTGTAATGGATGTGTAAATTATTTAGCCGTTTACAGCACTTCGATAACTCACACCGTTCCTGAGATATGATAATCACTGCTGAAGTTTGCAACACTGCTTGAATCGTGTAATGGTTAGAACACAGCTACTAAAAGCTATTGTTATAATGCTATGGCAGAGAATGCGAACAATAATCGTCTGTAATATTTTCCACAAATAAGCCATTTTCAGCAGAAAGGGTAGATAGGCGTAACACAACATAGCGAACACATTAACTTCTGCATCTGGGATAGGATTTCAGTGATACTTTGCTGATACATTAAATGCCTTAACACCGAGGTCCAGTTCGACGATGTGTGTCGTGGGGGCAAGGGAGACCTAACCCCTTTACTATATAGACGTGGCAATCGCCATAGAGCTAGAAAGATGAAACAAACAGCACTTCCAAGCATTTACAAAACTGAACAAAAACAAAAGCGTGTCTATTTGCTGAACTATGGCGTAGTGTTTGAGATCTAGCATGTAACATATAAAAAGATTTAATTTTTTCGGGCTAGGACCATCATCACGCGCGTGCTATCTTCGCGTTTTTACAATGTGCTTCCGTTTTTCTCGATGACATATTAGCCATGATTTTTTGAAATAGTTTATTCAAATACAGAATTATTTTGTCGCACAAGTAGCAATTTTTAGCACTTTGCCCTCCTGAAATATTACACTCGAAACATGGCATCGAAATCGCAAACTTCAAGTATCGGACCCTCATAAATCTGTGGTGCTATTCATATCATAGGTGTGGATATTTCTACAGACTCGTTACAGGCAGTAGCATTCAGCACAAAACTTATGAACCATTCACTATATGCCAGTGCAAAATACAGTCTCTTTAAATGTGTAATTTTCTGTACTTTCCTTGTGGTTTCATGTACTGGTTTGTAACTGCCATATTTATTTACAAGAAAAAGTATATGTTCCCAGTGTACCTCACTCTCTCCTCTAAACATTCGTTTTAACTTGGAGTTCATCTGATACGTACGTCCTGAGGAACTGTAGTTTTCAAAAGAGCATAGAAATGCAAAAAAAGAAAGAAAAAAGAAAAGAAAAGAAAAAATGCACACTACCGACATCAGAGACGACCGCCGTTCAAGAACACTTCTACATACGACAACGTGAATGATGTTCTGGACCTTCTCATACATAAAGTTAATCACATTCCAACTTCAGTAATTTTCGAAGATTGTCCAGCAACCATATTCACCATCTGAAGACTACTTCAGAAGGATTGACACCATTTCGTATACATTTTAGTAGAGCAAAGTTACTAGAAAATGGAATAAATTATAATCAACGTGAAGATGCGTCCATATGTAATTGTATTGAGATATTTCATTCATTTATGAGAGAATGATATAAAAGTATTATGGAATCAAAATAATCTTAAACAATATATAAGATATAAAACAGGGGCTGGTATATTTGTGTACATCCCATTCAATAGAAATTAGAAATACAAACTGAGCAAAATATAAGATATGCAAAGAAATCGTCACTAGACGGCTGAATATATCACATTTATTGTGCTTCCTTCAGGATATGAATCGAAATACCTTGAACTATGATAAGGTGCTTCCGATTTTCAGCATGTTTTGTGATCATATTCATTTGCTACTCGAAGTGGATGATAAAATGAAAAGTTTAGAGTAGACAAGAAATTGAATAATGAGATATTAACAAATAATGAAGTGACTTATTTTCGTAGAAAACTTCCAAGAAACGTACTCAAACGTAGAAATGAAAGGTTATCGGGGAAGCTAACGTTAGGAGCATTCACATAACGTTCTGGAGTTTAACTTACTAGTTAACGCGTGTTAAAATGCTACAATAAAATGCTACAAGTGTTTTAGAAAATGACAGAAGGAAGGATGGGGAAACATGTCAATAAAGAACATAGCGCAGGAATAGAAACAAATAGAGCAATGCATTACCTTTAAAAAATAATGTGTGTACATAGAAAAAGTTGAGTAATATAAGAATGTTGTGCAGAAAGGTTACCTCTATTAAAAGTATAGAGGAGAAAAGGGAGTATTACAACGGTAGTAGAAACTAAGCGTGTTAAAGTAGTCATCAGTAGTAGTTAGCTCTTAGAAAGTTGGGAAATATAAATGAAGGTATCGTCCGAGATTAGAAATGAAACGTCTCTCCTAGATCTTAAAGTAGAATATGAGGTCACAAGGATGACAACGAAGATAATATTGTTTTAGATTAATTTGATGAAGCAAAATCCGAAATAAAGAATAGAAGAAAAGTCGTAATATGTATAAATCGAAGATAATAAGAATCTGGGAACAAGGACTAGAAATACTTGTGACTAAAATGAAATTAAGGAAACTGATGAGTGAAAAATATAACATGAGACAATCATGATGCTCTTATATAAGAAACAGAAACAAAGAAAAGTGAAAACCAAACCACTGGTCACCTCTCGCATGTAACACTATTAAATGTTTACCTTTCATATGTGATGTGGCGCTGTCCTGAAATAAAATCAATAACATGTTATAAAACTTAAAAGCAATCGGCGCTGAATATAGAATAGAAATAATGTTAGAAATACAAATGTCAATTTGATTGGAAGGAAGCCAATATGGTATAATGTAAAAGTAAAAGAGGAACAATGTAAGAGGTGAATAATTTTTAATATCAGGGTATTATTAATAATAAGGAATAAAGTACGCACACAAATAAGAGCTACAATGAAAATTAATTAAGAAGAACTGAGGGAAAATAATTTAGAATAATGAAATCAGTTAATACATTTATTGTCGTGCATTACACTGTCTGAGGCAGAAACAGGAACATTACTGTACGTAAAATTATTTAAATATTTGTTTTTGGAACTGTATGCAGAAGTAAGGGAAATAAATTAGAAGCATTGCTTGTTCAAAGTAGAGGGAAGAAAATGACATCTTCAGACGTAATTGAATATGGGGAGATAAAGTAGACGGTACATTAACTAGAATAATTTGTATCATGAGTAATATGTCAGAATAAGTGGTGGCAGGAAAAATAATGTTCGAGTAAAAGTGGCCACTTTCGATGTAATAATAAATAATAAATACGTACCTGAATACAAAAAGATTAGCTAAAGTTTGTGATCATGAATATTGTAAAATATAATGCAGACAAAAGTTGAAGGTATTAGAAAGAACAATACCTTTCTTCTTGAATTATAATCTGCATTTTAAAATAAGTATGCATGATAATACTTACATATCGACAGCCATCAACTTGGATGTAAAAGTAAAGTCTTCCCCTTTATTGAATATCACGATTCTGAAAAATCGTGAATCTTTGTCCTGCCGCACACAACTCACAAGGAAAGGACGTGAATATATTATTCGGACACGCGAATCAAACCTAGTCCATTCCATAAACATAGCGAAGATATGTTCGTGCAAAAGGAAAAATAGGTGGAATCAACAACGGACTAAGTCTCTGGGCCCATTAAACCTGATAGTATAAAGAGTATCTTTAAAGTTCTTTTAGTAATATCAATAAAGATATGATAAATGCATAGACATGCTAGTATCTGCATTTTCCAGCAGAATAGCTGAAACATTATACACAATAAAATACAGAACAAAATATTAAGCATAACAAACATCACCAGATAATTTTAACACTACTTTCATTCTTCCATCACAATACGTTAGTAGTACAATTATATTCGTTGAAAGTAAAACATGATAGCACCTTAATAACTTGCTTTCCCTCCTTCAGCTCTCGTTTTGTGACAAACACTCGCAATTACAATGCTGTTGTTAACATTGTCTTTTCTCTCTGTTTTATATCTACAAATTTATAAAAAACGTTCGTAGATTTCTCTGAAGAAACGAAAATAAAATATTTCTTCTCGTACCCATTTAATGTCATACCTGAAGGAAACGTTGTAAGAAAGCAAATTTTTAATAAGTAGTGTTTCAAAGATCGTGACGGGTTATCAGTAACATTAAAGTAAGGTTCCATAATAACTGCTTGATTTCAAGTAGTTGCTTATATAATAATATGTCAATATTTTTCTTATAATAAACATTTGGTTATTGTCGCATTCCTTTCTCTATCCGACCAAAATTAGAACCGGAATCTAAGTAGGTGAGACCTTGTCCATGGAGCGTATGCTCGACTGACTTGATGTAACCTTTCAAAATCCTGTACCGGTACACCGACAAGATTTGAAAGCTTGATTCTTGAGAGAACATGAATTGCAAGATTATATTTTCGACGCATGCTTTGATCTATCTCTCTGGCATTTAGTAGTGAAATTCCATCTTCAGTATTTTCGTGAAAGTCAGTCATCTGTCCTAAGGCAATATGCAACTGTATCCCTGTCTTGTGAGATGATATCCAAATCAATGTTAAAAAGAAAATTGGCTCAAATAAAATGATTTTAAAGTTCTCATTTTTGGAAAGGCAAAGTTTTAGAAAAATTCATATAATGTCACATTTAGCAGTAACGGCAAAAGGTTATATTTTCTAAAAATTCAACTCGCCGTTGAGTAGTAACACGAGCTAGCTTGAGAATTTCATAGTCTCTCTCTAGCATGATGGTACAGAGTGAAATAAAACTTACGGATGGTACAGAGTGAAATAAAACATACGGATGGTACAGAGAAAATAAACCACTATCGAAAGGAACGCATTTTCTTTAACAACGTTAAAAATCACTCCTATGATTTTCAACGGATATAAAAGAAGCATCATTATTTTGCGGCTTACTTACTTATACTGATAGTATTAAAATGTGATATTTGCATAATGAAATAAGTCGACAATGCGTATCGGCTCAAAGTTTCCACTTCCTCACAAAAAATCATCGGTGACATCAGCTGAAACAAAACATAAGCTGTGTTTTACCAATATCATAACAAACTTCCCTAGATTTGCATTGCTTTTAAGTGTGCTATGAGCACACATTTGCTACATAACACTTGTTCTACAAAACTTGTTTGCCTGTGTAACATATCATTTTCACCCTTTTTTCAATCTCTTTATTAAGAGAAGTAATCACTTAAATGAAGAGTTATTCAGCAAAGATAAACATAAAGTATTCCTTCACAACAGAAATGTTAATTGACATCTTTATCCTCCATCCGATTCAATTATCTTGGTTTAATGAGTAGAATCAAATATATTTTAAAACCCTCATCCAGCTGAACCCGTGATTATAGAAATGATGTTTATGAAATATACTCCCGCTACATTTTCGAGGCTAGTTACTTATGAGATGCGTTTTTATGTCAACAGTAATTACCAAGAGTTTCAAGTTTTTATAACTAGACTATCAATTTTCCGTAAAGCTGATCAATATAACTTAACATGAAAACAGAGCAATATCCATGATGGAGTTTCTCAAGAGAAATTAAGAACCTACTTATTTTAGTAAAGAAAAATTATGTTGCGCAACAATTTCCAAGCATTATAAGTTTAGTGAAACAGTTCTCAATACACTGAACGTATCTCCGCTGGTAAATCACCTCAACAGACTACCGAAATCATCCTACATAAATCTCCATAATTAACTAACTAACTAACTAACTCTATGGCCTATGGAACCCGGAGGTTCAGTGCCACGTTCACAAAAGCCCTCCACTGACTTCTATCCTTAGCTAATTGGATCCAGTTTCTACTTTGTATTCCTATCTCTGCGAGATCCATCTTAATATTATCCTCCCATCTGCGCCTAGGTCTTCCTAATGGTCGTTTTCCTATGTGTCTACCAGTCAAGACTTTGAAAGCGTTTCTACTTTCTTCCATTCTAGCTACATGACCTGCCCACCTAAGCCTCCTAGACTTGACGACTCTAACAATGTTGGGTAAACCGTATAAATTATGTAGTTCCTCGTTATGAAGTTTCCGCCATTCCCCATTTCCGTTCCTCTTGGGTCCAAATATTCGTCACAGGATCCTGTTCTCAAATACTTTCAGTCTATGTTCTTCCCTCAGAGTAAGTGACCATGTTTCGCAACCATACAGAACAACAGGCATGATTATCGTTTCGTATATTTTAAGCTTCAAATTCTTTGACAGAATTCGCGACGACAAGAGATTTTGAACCGAATAGTAACACGAATTCCCTGCTTTTAGTCGACATTTAATTTCTTCGTGAACATGATTTTCGTCTGTTAATATTGATCCTAAATATTTGAAAGTATCCACTTTATCAAAAGTATTATTTAATATTTTAACGCCTCCACAATTTGCCGTATTACGGTCCCGACGCACTTCGATGTATTTAGTTTTCTCTGCATTTACTTCTAAACCCATGTCCCTGCAAGCGTTTAATAAGATCTCTGCATTTATTTCTACTGTTCTCCTATCATCCCCTATTAAATTTACATCATCAGCATATGCCATAACCTGGTGAATGCCGTTCAACTCTAGGCCCTGGTTGCTATCTTTGATTTTCCTTATGGCGTATTCCAGCACAAAGTTAAATAATAATGGCGAAAACGCATCTCCTTGTTTCAGGCCATTTTCGACGTGGAAGCTCGTGGACAAAAATTTTCCTACTCGGACTTTACTTTGGGATTCACTTAAACATATCTTAATTAATCTAATTAGCTTTCTCGTTATTCCAAGCTCTGTAAGAACGTTGTATAATGTTTCTCTCCTAACCGAGTCGTAAGCCTTTCTAAAATCAATAAATAGTTGATGTACCGGGGTATTGTATTCCCACTTCTTTTCGAGTATTTGGCGAATGGTAAATATTTGGTCGATAGTTGATCGATTTCGTCTAAATCCGCACTGATAATCTCCAATAATTTCATCTGCGTATGGGGTCAATCTTGCTAACAGAATATTTGAAAGGATTTTATAGGATGTTGACAGAAGAGAAATGCCTCGATAATTATTACAGTCAGTTTTGTCGCCTTTCTTGTGAATTGGAACAATGATTGACTCTTTCCACTCTTGTGGCAATTCCTCCTTGTTCCAGATAAGGAGAATGAGTTTGTGTATCTTGTTCCACAATTTTTCGCCTCCAGCTAAAATTAACTCAGCCGGAATTTCATCTACACCCGGAGATTTGTGTTTCTTTAATTTCTTTATAGCGGCTTCCACTTCTATTCGATTGGGTTTTGGAATATACGGTTCTGCGGTGTGTATCTCCTTTTCTCCACGCACATTAGTTTTTGGCTGCGTGTTCAGCAAATCGTCAAAGAAATCTTTCCATTTATTTAAGAGGCTATCCGTATCAGTGAGAACTGTTCCGTCAGATTTCTTTAATATATAAGCACGAGGTTGATAGCCTTTCTTAAATTCGCTGATCCCCTTATACATGTCCCGAATATTTTTATTTTTACTATTATCTTCAAGTTCCTTAATTTTAGCTTTCAAAAAATCCCGTTTCTTTGTTCTAAAAGTTTTGGAAGTTTCCCGCCTGATATCTGCGAAATTTTGTGTAGTTATTTCATTCGGATTTTGTAGCCACCGTAATTTTGCCTGTTTTCTCTTCTCTACTAGTTTAATGCATTCTTGGTCGAACCATGGTTTGTTCCTACGTATTTTCGCGTGTCCCAGTTTTCCTATTGCTGAACTTTTAATGCTATCTCTAATTTCAATCCATGTATCCTCAACACTACTGCACTCCGAGTCTTCTAAAACCGAGAATCTATTCGAAACTTCAATCTGGTATTCCTCTCTTACCTGGCTCTCTTCTAATTTCTTTAAATTAAATCTCTCCGTTTTCGAACATTGAGTATTACCTTTATTCAACGATAATCTCTCCCGTATTATCGCTGCTACCAGGTAGTGATCAGTGTCACAATCAGCCCCTCTAAACGACCGGACGTCAATTATGCTAGATTGTCTTCTTCTATCTACTAAAACATGATCAATTTGATTATGTGTTTTTCCGTCTGGTGATGTCCAAGTGTATTTATGAACGTCGCGATGTGGGAATTTTGTACTCTTCACGATTAGGTTTTTGGATGTTGCAAAGTTCACGAGCCTAATACTGTTGTCATTACTTTCCTTATGCAAACTTTCGTTCCCTATAATCGGTTTGAAAATATCCTCTCGTCCTACCTTCGCATTGAAATCCCCTAATTGAATCTTCATATGGTATCGCGGGAGTTGGTCAAATATCCGTTCCACTTCTTCGTAAAAACTATCTTTTATATCGTCACCCTTATCTTCAGTTGGAGCATGTACATTTAAAACAATAATATCACACCACCGTCCCTTAAGAGTAATAAAAGAAAGTCTGTCAGTAACAAATTCAACCCGTTTAATTGCTGGTAATATTCGTTTGTGAACGAAAAACCCTGTTCCTAACTGGTGATTATTATTTCCTTTCCCGTAAAAGAACGTAAAATTTCCGGAATTCTCAGATCCCTTTCCTTCCCACCTAACTTCCAGAACTCCTACTAAGTCCATCCTGTATTTCTCTAACTCACTCGTTACAGATTTTAACGCGCCTGCCCTATAAAGACTTCTAATATTCCATGTTCCAAATCTCATGTCCATTTTCTTTTGCTGATGTCGTGCCAAGTTATCAGTCCTTGTCCGAGGCTTTTGTGAATGTTTCTGAACAAGTACCTTTTTTTTTACAGGATGAGGGTGTTAGCCTTACCCAATCTCCATAATTACTGTACCATATACTTCTAACAGAAAATAATTTAGGTCCATACACAATGTCTTCCTTTTAGGTATATGCATACCTTTTTCTTAGACCATACTTATAGGCACGTGTGGAAACTCTTCAGTTATGTATCTTATTATTGCGCTTCGACGTTAAGTGAGAAAATGTTGATAATAAGCGAAAACTAACGTTTTCAGTGGATTGTATGTCGTGGATATATATGTCCACAACGAAAAGTATTTGCCATGAGCTGGGATCCAACTATACTTTCCTTACATTAGAGGTTAGTACTGTACTACTCTGCGAATGGAGAACAAACATGCACTTTAGAAAAATGGCAAATTTGTTGTGAACTATAGATTTTTCCTTTTTGTTAAATAAAAACATAAAAATTAAAACCGATTTTTTTAAAGGTTTATTCAAAACCACATACTGAGAAACACACAAATTATATCGATTTTCTATATCGTAAATACAAAACCTATTCCCACCATTACTTCACCCAGAAAAAATGTATTTGTTACTAGATAATTGAACACCTTAGCTATTCATTAGACTACGTGTTTCTTTATTGAAACTATGATTAGCAATTAAATTCAAATGAGAAAGGAGAAATACACCGTTACTCCCTGCGGATTCAATAGAATGCTGACTCATTTATATATATGACGTAGAGATGATTTTCTTTAACGCAAGTAGATTCATTGAAACACTTAGGTTTCAGTTATAATGATTTATTTGTTTTATGTTCAACACTAGTATTTTTGTTTTCTTGTCATTTTTACGAATTAAGAATACTGTATTTGTATAATCCTCATGTATTTATTTATTTATACATGTTTAAAACCTTGTATACATAACTGTTCATCATATTCTGATCATGTTTCAAATAATCGAATAAACTGGACTGAACGATCGATGTTGCTTATAAAGTATTTTAAAAGAGCTAATAACATATAATTTGTCTAGAAAAATAATTTCTGCCATTTATTCTAAAATATGGTGAAAACAGAAATGCATTAAACTAAGGTAGGTTGTTTATAACGAAGATGTTAAAAATATAAATGCATATAGCCAGCTGTTTCCAAATGATTTCACAGTTTTTTGAAATTATGGCTAAGGTCCTTAGCAGTGTGATAAATATTTGCATGCCTGCCTCGCTCTTTTTCTCCCAGAATGTCATCCACTTTTCTACAATTACTGGAATACTTCGAGAAACCAATAGAGATAATAATGTGGCAATTCCTGTTTTTTTATTTCCCACTTATATATAGCAATTGCTTCACCGTTACAAATTGCATTTTATGTAAAGCCATTATTAGGTTAAAGTTTCATTTCGCGCTGTGATTAATTTAAATACTAAGTAGAAAGGCGAGGAATACTAAATACGTCTCACGAATTTGAGACAGATATTTCAGCCTCGTAAAGAAGGGGTTCATCCAAAAATTTACATTGAGTGTTCGAGGTTTTCTTGTTTTAGTAAGTTAGAATAGGTCTCATCCAAAACCGCAAACGTAGAAATCTTTTTCTTTAAGAAATAAACACGATGAAGACATATTATTTAGAACTCAAAAGGTATATTTACACTTTGCTGTACAAATTCAGCATATGTGCACACAGACGACACTGACAAATTAAACGATTCCATCAAACAATCAAAAAAGCAGTATATAGCATTCATACCTTAAATCTTATTATGTTGCTCGCCGGGACGAAAATATTTTAAAGACATGTGGCATCATAGAGAGTCGTTTACTTTGTCGCAGTTACTGAAAAACACGCTATCGAAGTTATGTACGACTAAAGTGAATAGAGATAAGCCGGTGCTTGTCCGTCGTGTTTTCGAAACAAGAGAAACAACGCAAGAGACAATTTTAAGACATTATCCACAAGTGCGTCATGAACAAAAATGTTCATCAAGTTGATAAAACTCTTGCACATCAAACCGTGACGGAGACTCATAGCCATGCTGCTATCGTCCCGTTTACCACCGGATATTGTATGTCGCTTCTATTTATGGCTGTTACAGCAAAGTTAACTAACCAAATACTAAGGATAATTTTCATAAATGCATAAAACATACAATGTATGTTAATGCAACAACTCTCATTTCCACCCTTCGCCATACCATAAATTAGATATTTACTCAAATATTGTTAATAGTGTGTTAGATTATATTATCATCCTTTTGTCACTAGGATAAAGAGCAACTACTTAATTACGAAAACATACAATACACATATGTATAAAATATAATATTACCAACAATAGGCATTCGTAATAACTATGACTAACATATTTATTCATGTACTACAAATTACTAAATCTAATATAGGAAACAAATTAACTTCCGAATCGCATAATAACACAAAAATATTTACTAACAATAAGACGTAAGGAAGTGTTACACCCATCTGTATGAAACTTGGCATTAGGACACAGAAAAATAATCTGCAATATTTTGTTTGTATTTCGGCACTGCATTGGTGTTGGTTTAAGTGTAGAAATCACCCTTTGAACGTTATGTGTTATCAGCAAGCATAGGCAGAAAACAATCATTTAATGTAATAGATAATATACTGCCATAGAGTCTTAAGAAAGCTGATTTAGAATCTGACGTAAAAATCACAAAATTCAAAATTTTGAATCGCGTATGGTAATTAGAATTACAGAAAAATGCTTCTAGTTAGAAATAGTCTGCAATTACCACAGAATAATTATAGTTGATAGAGGTAACATTAACCCTTATCCGGGCAACCGGGGCCTCCCAGGCCCAGTAACTTCATTTTCTTCGAATTTCTCAATAACCATATATATTTTGATGACATTAAATTCTGAATTCTTCTATCCTTAGTCGAAGTTAAAATCATGAATATATTAAGTTGGTAAAGCTAATGGATTATTTTGTAAAAAGTTGAAAACATTTTCCTGATGTAACCGGGCAACCGGGGCCTAACAGGCCCCGTAATCTTTAGTGCAATTCCTGTGAAATACTAGTTCAAATGGTCACATAATTATATATTGAACATGTGGCTATTGTAACCTTTAGTCGGAAAAGTATGCGACAATTGACATTGAATTTTACGTATTCTGCACGCAAAATACATACTGGGCCTGACAGGCCCCTGTAGCCCGTTTACGTTACAAAAATGTCTGGACCGGATTTGCTATTCTGTTTGGCTTAGAAAAGGGTTACACAAAATGTTGCTTGACAAAAATATATATATTCTAGATTAGTAAGAACAGTATGCGACAATAGACATTGAAGTTCGAGTGCTTTGTACTTAAAACATGTACTGGGCGTGATAGGCCCCGGTTGCCCGTCTACGTTACAAAAATGTCTTGCCCGGATAAGGGTTAAAGTTTGTGGACCGATTTGAGACCCCTTTACGTACGTATATTAATGGGATGCTTGATTAAAGCGAGTCTCTCCACTTTCACTATTATGGTGCTTATTTAAAGTGAGTCCCCTCGCCTCTATCTGGGGTCCTTACTGAAAGTCAGTTTTCTCGCACCTCACTGGTATTGGTGCTTATTTATAGCGATTTATAGTATAATTGGGTCCCATGTTAATTCTTCAAGATTGCAATAGGCTAGAGGAATCGTTATAAATAAGCACTCCGACCATTTAGAGACGAGTTTACTCAATATAAATAAACATCCTGAACAATGAGAGGAATGGGACTCACTTTCAACACGCACCTCAAATAGCGAGAGGAGGGGGGACTCATTATAAATAAATATTTCGTATAGTGAGAGGCAAGAGGATTCACTTTTAAGCACCCTAAAAAGCAAGAGGCGAGGGGCTCACGCAAACGAGAACCCTCCATAGGTAATGTAGAGATTCACTTTGATCAAGCGTCACATTAAAATAAGTATAAAAAGACCTTTGAAATTATTCTCCAACCTTCTCGCAGTCCTGTCAAATATAATTGGCTAACTGCTTTAAATTTCAAACCAGAATAATTTTCGTAATTGTATTCACCGTATTGGATTTGCTGGTTTGAATTTTGTTAATTTTACGTCTTCCTTTTGATCTTTAATTTTAAAGATCAAAAGCAAGACTCAATTGTCTCCGGTGGCTCAATAGCGCTACTAGGGTACTTAATATTTTATAGCATTGTCTGCTCTCTTTGTACACTCCTAAAAATCTTTAGAAATTCATCCCCTCAGATGTTTTTGAACAACCTACATGTTACAACTATCATAATAACGAGTATTATATACATATATATATATATATATATATATATATATATATATATATATATATATATATATATATATATATATATATATATGCAGCGTGAGTCACAATAAGTGTTAGAAGTCAATATTTCGCAAACTGTACATGAATTAAGAAAAATACTAAAAGTCAAACTACAATACAGAAGAGCCTAAAACTGAGTCGAACAGATCAGTACCGAACAGTATCAGATAATATTTCCAGTACTTATAAATAAGAAACGGCTGAGTAGAAAAAGATGAAATAAAAAGTGAAAAAGGAAGACGCCATAGGCAACGTGGAATGGTGTTGTAGCGGTGTCCCCAGGGCCCCCATCATGGGGCCTTGGACCAATTTTAAAATTTCAAATGGGAATATGGTTCGAGTGATACGTTGTATGATAGATTGTGGAAAAACAAACAGCTTAGTACAAAATTTATTTTGATTTCGGGTAACCATGTTTCAAAATAGCCACTGAAAATGGTTCCCCATTCAGATACAAAGCACATTGCTAAAAACTGACTGTTAGAAGCCAATATCCAGCAAACTATGCATCAAATAAAAATATATATAATATTTCATATATTATATATATAAAATATATATATATATAATATATATATATATAAAATATATATATATAATATATATATATATAACATATATATATAAAATATATATAATAAAAATACGCTCTGAAAGGAAAGTATTTTATATATAGAGCCAAACTTAAAACGAAGTTTTATTTTTATCTATCTGATTCAATTTCATCATAGAGTCGTTTCATCAATCAATCACATACATTATAGCCTACCTTTCCACAATGATATTGAACATATTATAGAACAAATATCAATAACTAATATTCAGCAATTTCCTTTGAAAATAATATTTGTTCAGATTAAGTACTTACATTTGAATAAAGGTTTTCACCATGATTTAAATGTGTACATTTATTGACAGGATGGTTTTAGTGAACGAAATACGATATCAGAAACCTCTTAGGGAAAGTGGGGAACGTGCTGTGTGGATGTAGCAAAAGTAAGTGCATACGTGCTACAATGATTTCTGACGTTGCTCTTCCAAGGGATATAGGACAAACTTCGATGTTATTAGAGTTGTGATCAGGGAAAATAGATTGAACAAGTTCTAGTTATTTCTAAGCACTCTCCCTTTCTCAACACAAAAACATAAAAATGTCAACATCTTTAAAATAGTTAAACCAAATTAAACGATGTGGTTATAATATTACGCCTAAATATAGTATATTGCTAGTACCTCAGGTAGTGAGACAAATCATGGTCTCTATATTGAACATTAAAAATAACTGCTAATTCTTTAATGCGAAAAGAAGATTATATATATATAATATCGACCTTCTTGCTATGTTGGCACTCGATTTAAATGCTAACAAATCGTTTATCGTAATATGAAATGAAAGAAAGAGATGAAATAGCGGAACCCAAAACGAACTTCTAGATATTTTAAATATTATATATTTTATGATTTCTAAGTGCTGAAGTAGCAAATATGTATGTTTGTGGCTTACAACAGATGAACAAGTCAAACAATTAAGTTAAATCATTCTATTTTGTTTTCCAGGAAACCATCAGAAGATACTTAAATGAATGTTTGTTGCCTGATAATTTTGTAAGTACGCTGCAATATGTTCATGGTAAATTTATGAAAATCATATTTATGCATATATGCAAACTGTGAATTATAATTATAAGAAAGCATAGAGTGAGTTTTGAGCTTGTGTCCCGCCATTACATATATATCTTTTAACAGTCTATTTTATTTTAAAAAAACTAATGACGCATATTATTAAAAATTCTGAGGAGAGAATAAGTGAAAAATAAGGTTTACATGATTATATCGCGGGTCTCTTTCCTTACGCCATGCCACTGGATTCAAGAAAATAATCGTACCGAATGTTCAAAATTACGATAGTTATTTATTTTTATATTCAACCTATTCTGACATCAAGATACTTATAAAGGCTGCAGTTTAGTCTGAAACTTTACTAGTTATCCTGCAATGTTTAATATTTTGAGGCTTGGCGACAGCAACAGATTATTCTAATGTGAAATGTTATTGAACTTTTAACATCTCAGTGCAATGTCAAAATTTGGCATAGAAAGGCTGTAGATTCAATGTATAAAGTCGGCGGAATATGGTCTTAGGTTGCCGTTGAGAATTGTTATAACAATGACTGGAAATACAATATCTTAATGCAATTTCGAATTCCAGTATAGCTACGTCGTAAAATGTTGTGTATTTCAGAAATATTCTGCCGATGCTCACAATTGAGCTAACAATAATCTCGGTTGGTAGTAGAATACACCTTCTTCTTTAGCTAACTAATCATGCATGAAGAATATGTCAGAAATTGCAATTACTTTAACAGAGCAGAAGAGGAGAGCAAAATTGCATAATTAGACTTTGTGTTCAAGGCTTTAATACTCATGGTTCACCTATAGACGAAATGGAGTTACATAAAAAGTAATATGCACTACGGGCCACTCTTCTGGGAAGACTTAAATTTTTTTAAACTTTATTTCAGATTGGATGAATTTTTGTAAGCCAAAAATATTACCCACAGCTATGTCAACTTTTGCAATACCCTTTAATATACCTCAACAACCAGTATTGTTAACTTGACCTCGACTTTTTTTTATAAATTAAATAATAGACGTATTTTATACCTGAGGTGTACATATTAAACAAAGACTAATAATATGAAGCCCATTATTCTGCGCAAGTAAATATTAAAAAAAATAATTTTGAAGGTTCACTCAGCAATTGATTATCAACTTATGCGGTCACAAGTTGCATGTCGGAAAAGCTTTAAAGTTTATTACTCTGCCTAGTATATAACGAAGTACTGAGAACTACGAATGAACTTCCATGAAACAAAAATTGTATTTTCTTCAAATACATTTATTTTATAAACTACCTAGATAAATTATCATATCAGACAACAGATAATTCACAATCAATTTAGTGACACTAATCATGAGTTTTGATGTATATAACATATTCTAAGAAGTTGAACATTTGCGTAGTATTCAAAACAGTTGGAAGTTATTGAATTGTTAAAATTGCTGGAATGTGCGTGTGCAAAGACAATTACTTTAATGCTACAGAACAAACCTTATTTTAAAGTACGAAATCCTTAACAATTTTCTCTTCAAGAGTTTAATTATTTACAAACATATTTTCTTCTTTCCGGGACGTTGAAATATCAAATGACTTTAAATCATATTGTTATTTATAAAAACAACACTTATATTAGTCATTGGTTTCATACATATCTATCAATTTTCCAATCAAAAATAATAAAAATAATAAAGATAAAATTTTAGCACAACTGTAAGAATGTTGTTCTCTTGTTGAAATATGTCATAATATAATCATAGAATTCGACGTTACGGTACTCCACAAGTTCACTGACACTCCCTCTCAAGGGAATTGTTCCTCTTTTTTTTTTTTTTTGAAAATTTCGAGAACCAAAAAACCGGTTTTGTGCCCACCTCAAATTATTATCTTTTTATTTCTATGCCCACAACTGAAATTGTGTTTTCAATTATGATCACCTACTGTGACCCTTACTTAAAATGTGGTCACTTTTACATTTTAGTTGTGGTCACCCCTACAACTCACGTCTGCAACAATATATGTAAAAAGTAAATATATTTTTGAAATAACTGATCATAATTGGAATCTTACATATTAAAGGGATACTCAATACTTATGAAGAAACTAGACTTAGTGGAATAAATCGATTCGGAATTCGGTTTGCTTACTTTCAAAATTCGGAAATTGGAAACAATCTTCACATTCACATAAAAAACTTCTTCTAGACTCCTACTCCAACTAACAAAGCTATCCATTAGGGATGCAGTATACAGCAAGAGTAATAGGCATTACAGTAAAAATTAAAAAAAACTAAAACTTATTCGCTAATACGAGTCTGCACTTCTTATTGTCCAAGGTGACTACTGAAAGGGTGACCACTACCACCCCAGTCATTCTGGTCACGATATCATATGCAAGGGCATTTCTTACCTTAACCCCCGCTGAAGCTGCGTTTGAATCCAGTTTGAACTCGTACAGCATACACGCCTTTAGGACGCTCTGTGGAGGTTCTGTCCTGAGACAAGTTTGCGGAGTAATTGAACTGCCACAAGCAGAAAGTAGATTCGATATACCCGAGGCAACAACTGACTTTCGCCTAATCTCAATTTTTATTAAGCTCATGGTGTGAGTGGAAATAAAAACATTACTCCGCAGAAAGCGACAGAACTGTTTTCATTACCTTACTAATGGTATTTCTAGATAGGTCGTCAACCCTATATAATATATTTTGGGACATATATTTGTATTTTTTTTAAAAAAGTGGCACTATATGCCTACGAAGTCTAAACTAATTTTTTCTGTAACTACCATAGCTCAGATAATGCGTTATAAATATAACCATGTTAATTGTTATTAAGTAGTTCAGTAATGTTGTACTCTTTCCATGCACCTCAAAGGTATTGTGATATTGTAATAGTTTGTATAATACCTATTTCCGGTGCACTTTTTGCCTGAGATTACCTGATAACAACTATCGTAAATAGACACAACAATGATATATATATATATATATATATATATATATATATATATATATATATATATATATATATATATATATATAAAATAAGAATGTTATAAGTATTAATAGTAAATCCGAGAGAAATATACATTAAATCATTCGGTTAAGTTTCCGGACAATATTCTAAAAGTGTACAAAATTAGTTTTTAAATTATGTTAACAAATTGAGTATCTTTATACATTCTATAACACATTTTGGCATGTGTGCGTTATATTATGTGAGCCTACTGGCAATTTCTAACAAAAACCAACTATGAGGATATTGTGTTTCTATTGCAGGACCTGTTTAAGGAAGTGATGAAGCGGAAAGAAACTGTGGAAGAACAATTCGTAAGCATTTCATTTCTAAATATTCAGATTGATTTTTTTACTATAAATGTATAATAGTAATACATACAAATAATATTTTTATTCTTCACCTTCAGATATACATATTTATTGCAATTAATTTACCATATATGTACAAGGTTCTACTCGATTGCAAAATAAATATTCTAACGGAGATGATTTATTTTATTCTCAATTTACTTGCATGCAATATTTTTCAAGGCTACTGCTAAATTTTCCTCCGGAAGAGAAATAGATGTAATTTTCCACAAATATCCCGGAAAATTGATTCTACTGTATTCCTCATGGATATTTTACACTTCGGTGACTATTAGAACTGACATACTACATTTATGTTCGTTGTCTTAATACGAACATGTTGTACTTAAAGAATTTTTGGTAGTAATAAACAAATGTATTTAAAGAATTTTATGGTAGTATTAAACTTTTTTAGCTAAATTACTTTCAGTTATCAAATTTAATGTATTTCTTCCTCAAGGAAGTTTCAACATTGTTATTGAATGCGATTTTAAACTTTTCAAAATATTGTAATATTTTGTTAACTTCGGATTATATAGCCAAATACCATTATCCATTACTACAAGTTGTCCCTTAAGAAACGTCTTAGCAACTCATTACGACCTACGTAAAATTTCTTAAGTGTTCCGGTTCGATCACTTTATTCTGTATAATATGAAGTAAATATACAGGCAATAACTATTCATGAAAATATTGACTTAAAGAATTATCAAACATCTCAATAAAAATTAGTAAATGTCTCCTTTTAAAATATACTGATATCTGTATTTAAAGTATTAAAATGTGGATGAGTATGCGAATAGCGAATATGTTAAACGTATTAAAATATTAATATTATTGTCAAAGTTTCAATATTACTAGGGCTATAGTATATTTGAAAATATGAAAATCATTGAAAAAGTAAATGAGTGAAAACATTATATTATAAACATTATAAACTGACAATATACGAACAAAAAAGTTTTCACCTGTATGTCCTTTATTTTTAACTGTGCTTTGTGTTGTTTAGCGAGAAAGAACGAACATTGATTTCCCAAAATAACAAAAGTGTGGAAAATGACTTTCATAGTAATTCCAACAAATAAGTATTATTCTGTACATTAAGAAAAAGATTTTGAACTCATTGACATGTACTAAGAAAATTCGGCACGCCATAAGATCTAAATGACATCCGCTCGCCATGTGAAAATCGAGACATTCGTCTATAATGGTTAATATAACAAATTATTCATTCTGAAACAAAGTTATTAGTAACTTAGGCCCAGAATGATATTTGTTATTCACTTCCAAAAGACGTAAATATTGTAGGGTTGCTGGAAGGTGTGGGTATTGTCTGCAAAAAATATTAATAAAGCGTTGAAAACTATACAGTTTTGATCCAAGTTTTTCAAAGGTCTGAATCAAGAAAGTTGACTCACTAGTCCAAACATTCCCAAAAATAAACGGTCATTACGCCATAAATTGGCCAAAACCCTAGGTGCGGAAAATGTGTAATATTGCACGTACATACACACAAAATAAGCAATAGTTTACTATGACGCAAAACTAGAAACGTGAAAAGGCCTTCAACCGTAGGCACTTAAAAAATATTTCTATACATAACTGAAATATCAATATTTTTAATATTCAGTAAAATACACGTATGTTCCCAGGCACGTAATGTACGTCTTCCTCCCAGAAAAAAAATGTGTAAACACTCAAAATACAAATGCTCTCCTAGCATCGTAAAGATGTGTTTCTATAAGAACACCCTTTGGGGATCACATGGTACAATTTGTACCATACGGGTGTTTCATGTTACTTTGGTTTATAACTCTTTTATTTGAGCTTTTTTGTCTGTTTGTTTTACTTTCTCAAGTCCAGAGACGTTGTAGAACACGTTACGTATGGTTTCAAACCTTCCTTCGTCCAGACATAGGAGATGATGACGTCATAATTCTAAAATATATATTTTCTTTTATTAAGATTATGTTCATTATTTTTGGGCGGGCTTTTTTGCACGTAGAAGATTGAAACTTTGCACAAACATTCAGTGCACCGAGTAGTATTTATCAGATTCTTTTTCAGATTTCTGAGTTAAAACAGGGGAGATCCAGAGGGGCAAAGCGTTGAAAAAAGGGATACTTTTACCACAAAAATTATTTTTTCGGGATTTTCTCGCCTTAGATACATGATGGGGACACGTGAGTCATACCGTCTGAATGGCAGGTGTATTCTGAAGAGAATGATGGGCGGATTGTAGTCCTAGGGTAAATAAAGATGTCAGGAAATTTTTTAACTGAGATCATGGTGTTTTGCGGTAATTTGGGGCATTGTGGGAATTCTTGATAACATTTCTCCTGCCCTTAGTATTCAAGATAGAAACTTGAAATTTGGAACAAACATTCAGCATACCAAGTACTATTTACCAGATTTTTTTAGCTCGCTACGTTCACACAGGGCCATTCCAGAGTGACCCAAAGTGTGAAAAAAAACCCTCTAAAATTTTCCTTTTGACATCATTTTTCCCACTCTTGGTATATGTTATGAACATGCAAGTGATACCATTTGAAATCCGTTTCAATTCTGAAGATAATGAGGTATGAACCATGATCCTAGGATAAATAGTGACGATGTAGTAGATGCTTGACTGAAAGTCTTACAAATACCACAAAAACCCACAATCCGGAAAGTGATAAGACAAATTCACGAGACGTAGTAAAAGAACAGCATGGGATACAAACACAAAAATTTGGTCAACTACATTACAACTTTCTCGTTGGCCTGAATCATCAAAATTATATTCACTACTAAACAGTTATGTCATTCCACGACAGTTGGAATATTTTAGGCATCTTCACTACAAAAGATTCAAAATGGTTTTATTAACACATTAAAATTCAGTAATCGAGCATATGAAATAATTGTGAGAAAGAAATTTTGATAAAACGTTACGGCTTCATGCTGTTTGAAAGAAAGAAAATAAATTTACTTTTCGGGATCAATATCGACATCTCTGAGACGGATTATACCTCAGAAATAATGGGCCATGTCGATTTTTGAAGAAAATTATCCGTCATTGGTGATATGACTGAAACTTAACGATATGTATTCAAAATCTTTGGCCACATTGATTTCTGGATGGTTGATTTGCTATCGCTAAAGCCTAAAAATTCTTATTAAGAGACCTTTGGCCATATAGATGTCTAAAAATTATCCAAAGCGATAGCAATTTAGCTAATAAATTTCAAATAGTTTTGGGATATACTGTGCTTAAAAAGATAGGTTTCCTAAAATTAATAATTAAAAAATCACAACACATTTGCATACAAGTACGGTTATAGTTACGGTTCATAAACGTTAAAATATTCACTGAAGTGTTACTAGATATCAAAATATACCAAAAATATTTAACCAAAGAATACACATGCATAATTATGGATTAGTGAAAAGTAGAAAAATGTATACTAAAGTTTTATATTCAACACATTAGATTACATACTAAATTTCAATTACAAATATCCAAATGCATATAATTAAAAATAACCGAACTTTTCTTATCCTGAGTTTCTTGATACATTTTTAAGGATTCTAAAAAGGAAATGAAACATTAATTGTGAGTTATACGTATGATAGAATGTTTAAAAATTTGAAAAGTGGAAAGGGATTCTAAAAAGGATTTAAAAGTTTAAACGCTTAATGATATATATTATGAGGCCAAAATATCTTCCTCCTGGCTAAGGGTGAAAAAATATCACCAAAAGTTCAAATTGCTCTCAAAATGCAATTCCCTTACGCATGTAAGAAACGTCACTTTTTAAATCCTTAATTCAAACATCTGAAATAAAAAATCAATAACACAAACTAAAAAAGTAATTAATAGGGTTCGCAATACTGGTATTTAGTTGAGTATATGAAGTACAACACTGAGCAAAAGACTACAAGAATAAAAGAACCAATCAGCTGTGTGCGTCGCCTGTTATTCATAAGCATAAACACAGGTGGTTGAAAATTCGGCGGCTATCATATCAAAATAAAAAAGAAATCAGATGTAATAGCTGTTCTTCCAGAAGAGTTAAAAGCGAAAAGCAAAATAAGTCTAAAACAATGCGATGTTCTTCCTTTTTCTGTGAGTTTTCGAAACTAAAAGCAAATCAAAAATTAAAAGAAATACGTCGCTTTCTTTATTGTGGGAGATTTATACATGTTTCTTTAACACTATAAACATTGGCTAAAAATTGTCAATATTAATAAATAAACTAAATAGAAATCACAATATTCTGTCAATCTGCTTAAAAGATGGGATTATTTTCCAATCTTCTGACAAGCTGTAACATTAGCTTTGTCTGTTGTTCACATGACAGGACAATGTCGGACGTAGTACGTGTCAATTTTGTATTTTTTGTGAACTTTATAATTGAAAAGAGGATAACAACAGATTATGCTTCAGTTTACAAAAATTTCTTAGTTTTGTGTTTCACGAAATGGAGCATTACATTCCGGGTAGAGGAATATGTAATCTCAATATCAGAATCAATATTTCGTAATAAGTTGAATTTCTAGTCTTGCTACAGTAGACATAACTTGCTTGTATCTATGACAACGAGTAAGAAAAGGAATATAAAACTCCTGAAGCATTCCATTAAACACTAACATTCCCGTGGAGCTTAAGAAACTAAACCTGACAAAACATGAACCTTGAATAATTTGTACAGCAATAATGACAAATCACATAGGAGTAAATAAATAGTACAATGTTGGTACTACATCGCGCAAATGCATAACTTCTTGCATAACACCATAAGTAGCAAAGAAACTTGATTATCTAGATGTGACGTTTAAAGAGAGAAGGATACATATTAGATAACAAAAAGTCCACGGCGATAACTAAAAGAACACTTCAAAGGTGACATGCTTTAAGGAAATTCATTGTCTTCCTTATTTATTTTCGTTTTGTTCGTTATATATATATATATATATATATATATATATATATATATATATATATATATATTATATACATATTAATATGTTAAACTTACAAGGAAATCACATTATTAGAAGTGGTTTGTCATCTCTGAATACATGTGAGGAAGAAGTAATAGGAAGATCAGAAAATGATGTGCTGATTAGGACTTTGCAATGCTACTAACTATTGTAGAATAGGAGTCATTTTTCAAATACCAAAGTATATGGTGTATGTTATCACCTCTACTTTCTTAATTTCTACCTTTGCTGATTTCTTTCTATTCCTGAGGATTAAAACCACCATCGTTACCAATCCAGGGAATGATTAACAGACATTTCGCTAATATATTTCAAAACAACTTCAAAAATGCCTTTACGATTCGATAGAGCTATTACATTGTATTAATCAAAGATGAATCAATTATAGTGGCTGAAAAAGGTTAGTTGCTGAAGGAAAAATTACTTCCCTCAGAATTGTTATGTAACTACAGAATAAGAGAACAAATTTGCGCATTAAAATATTAGATTTAGAAAAATGCAGTTACAAGTTTAGATTCATGTCATTACAAAAAATAATACACTGTAAACTTAACATATTAAAGCACGATTTATTTTATCCATAGGATTATTTGGAAGAAATCGTGGATTTCTGTAGACAATGGGTAAGTGTAGATAATTTTGAAGTACTTGTTATACATTCATTTTTGCATTTATGTTTAGATTACTTTAAATATGAATTTCAAATATACAACTGAAAGGTTTTTACTATGTAAAATTTAACTCACTACACATAGTAACAATTCTTTTTCATGGAATTATTTCCACATATTTTTCAAATATTTATTCATTTCAGTGTATTTTGAATTTACTTAAATGTATTATGTTAGCATTTTTTTTACAAATCTTTGGTTATATGAATTTATAAATTCTTGTATTTAGTGCAGTCATTTTGTGAGAAAAACATAATGAAAATCATAAAAGAAAGGAATTTTCCACAGTTGTAGTACTTCACCTCGTTATCAGCATATTAAAAGTCACCTAAAGTTGATCTTGAACTTTGTCCGCTATTTGCAAAAGTAGTGAATATTAATCTGTAATCTTAAATTTTTCGCCTATAAATCCAAAATGACCAGACACAGCAATAAAGTGTGATTATAAGTAAAGAATGAAACCACGTATTGTGTTTTATATCTATAGCTCTACTCGTGCAGGACAAAGGAATTTTTAAGTTTTGGCAACTTAGCTAGTCCTTGTTCTGGTTAATGTTACTTATTACCTAACGTACTAATTAATGATATTATAACTTTGTTCTTTCTTTCCTGGATTAATGAATAATGGAGAGGAATGATGGATTTGCGGTTGAGGGTTTGATGATGGTATAGTAGACAAAATTATAGGGGACTTCTTGTTAACATTAGTGGAAGTATAGGAGGAAATTATGGAAAGGTGAATAGTTTCTCAATTCTTTCCTAATTAACGGTTCATGGCAACTGCAAAAAGTCATATACCAGAACCTTTAACTGTAGCTCCATGTTACCGGCCATTGTTAAAGATACAATCGTAATCTTATGGTCCCATATTGAGGAGCCGGTTGGGCTTATTTAATTATAATTCTTATTGTTTAATTTGTGAGGAAAATGCTTTTGGTGCAAACTCAAAGAACTTAACGAAAAGAGAAAATTAAAAAAAAATCGAGAATGTTATGCTAAATGTTGGTATTCATAAGGGCCAAGAGAACGCGTAATTGATCACTTCACATTTGTCCTATCATCCATTTGCTACCCCAGTTGAACGCTGCTGGGCATATTTTATAGGCAAAGTCTGCACATTTTTACTACGAACAAATCCACAAATTTAACAGGAAGTCTCTCGACTGAGGAACTTGAAGGTCTCATGATGAAACGTTTTATCCCGGTGTGGTAACTGATATGGTAATTGAACGAGTTTCATTAGTGATAAAAGCAATTGGTGGATAAATTCATGAGAGAGGCATTGCAGAAAACACTCTAATGCTTTGGTTTGCATGTGGAGAAATATGGTCTGAAGTTACTGAGTTATTGAAAAATTTACAAACACATGTTACTATTCTCTCATCAGTAAGTCGACGAACATTTTAGAAATATAGACAAATATGTCTGCGATGTAAATATAGATTTTTTTGTTTTGCGGTTGATGGAACACAATCAGTTTGAACATTGATCGGATGAAATTGTCAGAATTTCATCGGGTTTAGTAGCTGACTACTCTGGCACATGTGACTTTGCAGGTGAAAAAGAAATACATTAATCAAAGAAATGGAAGGGGAAGACGTAGCCTTGGAAAATGCAAAATGTGGAGTGTTTATTCTTGTTTTCGGCTATTACTCTGATCTCTTGATTCTGTTAAAGCAATAAGAAAGGAAATGTATGGGGCGTGGATTCTTGCTTGCTTTTGGATTAAGGAACAGAACACTATATTTAATATTTACCAGCAACCGTTATTGTTTGATAAAGAAATATATGATGAACTATGGTTTTTGCTTCTATTAATAGCTTGTGATACAACCTCGGCTATATATCAAAAGGATGAACTTCAAGCTATGCATTTTCTCAAGATAAATAAATATTTGAGGACATCAATTTTAGTATTCAATTATCCATTGCCAATAAAAATAACAATAGCGGCGACTGTTGAAAGATTTCTGCTTCGACTCTATGGTACTAAGAAAAGTCAGAACCTTGATGAGTATCGTTGCTATTTAAACAATTTTCACATCGGCAAGGAAACCTTAAGTTCAGGATTTGATCCCGCAGTGCTACCATCACTCCAACAAGTGCATGCGCGAAACAGCGTTTTTGTCTTTGTGAATATCACAGAGTGAGGGAACGGAAGGGAAATTCATAACAGCCTACAAATTGTGGATAAACGTTATCTAAAATCGAATTAATGCTGGTTTGCTCAGACTTGTAATCGACACCTTCTTAGCTATTACATATAATATATTGCAGTTGTAAAGATAACTTTAAGAAGAATTGGGTTTTTCAGCGCTGGGTTGCCTTGTTTGCCTATGTTAAGTTATTGCCAGAGTACTTTATATGATATTTAGCCAGATATTCCTAGTTAGCAAGAAAATGGGGATAAATTATATGTCAATTATTTTACCTATGCGAAATTACATAGGCCTACTTCTGAAATTATACTGAATAAACATTTAAGTTTACTACAAAGTTATTATTTTGTGTGAACGTTACGGATCGCCGCTTATGTGCGGTTTACAAGCCACCGATAGAAACAAATAAACAAACTATACACGAAAATCTTCATTCTATTTTCTTCGTTTCAATGCACAATTTTAGTAGATATATCAATCTGTAGTGAACGAATTCTGCCAGGGAAACCATACTATCTGCACAAAACACCACAGTTCCTATAACTTAAAATTTCATATTTACTGAACAAATAAAGCAAAGGAGATGTATCATATACCAAAATATGTCTCTTTTTTATTTCCTACATACCATCATGTTTTATAGTTCACGCTATCTCTACTAATTCTGGAGTTACCAGCGGAAAAATGAAAATTCATTATGGTGACCGAAACTTAAAACTATACTTATTAAGTTTCTCGTATGTGGTTGAGAAGGTCAAGTGTCACAACTGTCCGAAGCTCCTTCCTTGTATGATTTTGTATAAACCACTAATTTTGATCTAAATTGTAGCGCTAAATAGCATGAACTTCAGTAATATTATTGAAATATTCGTACATAGATCGTAAACTATTTGCTCTAGGAATTAATTCGTGCGGGTGGACAAGAGATGGCGCAATGAACGGAGCGTCCCACAGTTCCGTGTATCCACACATGTGTTGCAAACCCCTGTCATCGCGTATCGTTCGTAGTATAGGGCATTGGATTAAAGCGTCAACAACACCAGTTTGTAGTTAAGTGAACATGGCGCAATTTGTGCCTGATAAAGTGTTTTTGCGGGGTGTCCTGCTGCATTACTTTAACATGCAGAAAAGTGCGACTGAAAGTCATCGTATTTTGGTGGAAGTGTATGGTGACCATGCTCTAGCTGAGCGAACGTGTCAGAAGTGGTTTGCACGGTTTAGAAGTGGTGATTTCGGCTTGGCAGACCAAGAGCGAGCTGGACAGCCAAAAAATCAAGACGAAGAATTGACAGCATTGCTCGAGCAGGATTCGTGTCAAACGCAGGAACAACTTGCAGCAGCATTAGGCGTTGATCAAATAACAGTCTCCAAACGCTTGAAAGCCATGGGAATGATTCAAAAGATGTCACATTGGGTTCCACATGAATTGAAAGACAGAGACGTTGAAAGACGAAAAACCATTTGCGAATTGCTGCTTCAACGAAGGAGCAGAAAGGGGTTTCTGCATCGAATTATTACGGGTGATGAGAAGTGGATCCATTACGAGAACCCTAAACGAAAAAAGGCCTGGGTGAAACCAGGTGAACCAGATCCATCACAACCAAAACGAGATATTCACTGTGCAAAGGTTATGTTGTGCATATGGTGGGATATGAAAGGTGTGGTGTACTATGAGCTGCTGCAACCGGGTGAAACTATGAATGGAGAACGTTATCGACGACAATTAATGCGTTTGAAGCAACCTCTGGCCAGAACACGACCAGAATGGGAGAACAGACATGATAAACTTATTGTTCAACATGATAACGCTCGCCCACATGTCGCAAAACCGGTCAAAACCTATTTAGAAAATGTCGGATGGGAAGTTTTAACCCACTCGCCGTATTCACCAGACGTTGCTCCTTCGTACTACTACTTGTTTGATTGCATGAACAACGATTTGATTGGACAGCGGTTTACTTCTTCAGAAGATATCGAAACATGGGTCTCTGACTGGATCGCTTCCAAGGATGAGGACTTCTTTCGCCACGGAATCCGTACATTGCCTGACAGATGGGCGAAAGTGGTGGCTAGCGATGGACAATATTTTTCTTAAGGTATTTATGTATTTTGTGTTTGTACTACAGCTTCAATGTGTGCGTACCAACCGCACGAATTAATTCCTAGACCAAATACATATACTAAAATCACTAAATCATTAAAGTGCATTTCTTCCATATTTCTGTCGCGTCGAGTGAGGTTTACAACTCTATATAATGGAATTTAAAAATATTTGGCCCTATGGTATAATCGTAAAAGTGAGTTAGGTGAATTTGCAAGCTAATAAGTTTTTTCCTAATCGAGATTTTAATATTGTTTCCTTTGCGTAATATAGTAATGTCTTTCTAGTATCTGTTCCGATTTATAACTCAATAAGCAGCAATAGCTTTTAAAATAAATTATAGGAAATATGACAACATATCAGTAGAAAATACGGGATTTAGCTGTCCAATTTGATGAAACTTTTTATGGGGTATAATGTGTTGAGTGTTAATTCTGTAATTTTAATTGACTAAAACACCACCTTTTATAATTATCTGGAGCACGAAGTTCAAACAGGAGCACAAACGATCATATACTATATATAAAGTAATATTCCTTTAGCATCCTTATTATTGCAGTAATTAGTTTATTGTTAGAACACAACCCTACTCCTCAGTCCGTTTAGTAAAACTATTATATTGTTTTGGGTTTCCGAAGAAAATAGGTAAATCTATAAATTGTTGAAAGAGGTACTTACATTTGAAAAATCATTAAAATTCAAAAAAGATTGTTTTAATCTTGAACAGTAGAGTACATTTTCAGGAACATTTTACAGACATTTCTGAAAAGTTCAACAAATATTTCCATTTCATGATGTAAGACTTATTTCCGATAAGGAAAATAATAAACGTTTAAACACATTACGAAAAAGAAGATAACTGTAAATAATAACTTACGCATGAGATTATTTATTCAAATAACATGAAAATAATTTACGCACATTGCTTTAGAAACATTAATTAAACATGTTTGGACACATCACGTTCAAAAGGCGAAAACACGCATTAATTAGTATTTAGTAGTATGAAACATTAAAAACTAACCACATTTCGTTTTATGCGAAAGGTTCCCTAATAGGTAAAACCCTGCAAGAATGGAAATATTTATAATAGTTGTTTCTATAATTGTAACCAAGAAAGTTATGTAGTTTTCCTTTGTGGCTTTTTTCAATTGCTCTCGCATCGCGAGTTGAATGCGAATAGAGATAAGGCGAATATCAGTTACTCTTGTGTATATTCAACATACTATCTAATTCAGTTACACTGTGAGCGTGCGTAAGGACAGAGTAAACAGGGTACATTCTCAAGTGTTTGTTTTCATCTGTTTTCGACATTACATTCACCAAAGTCCATAAAATTACTTTTGTAACCACAGTCTACCATACATGAAGTATCCTAACTAAAAGTTACTCACGGTTGTCACCTATATATATTTTTCTACTTTTTTATTATATTGTGAAGAAACGTGTCATAGTTGTATTTCAGTATTACAGTGATGGAAGTAGTATTATAGTAGAAATCAGTTTAATTAAATCTCACTATCTAGTGAGTCATAACTTGAGAAACATAAGTTTGCCAATTACATTTAATTTATAGTAACTCGTGATATATGAATTTTTTAAAATGAAATTAAATGCAATCTTTCAGTTTTAGTTCCCATAGTTATGCCGGGTAGGCTAAAGGTGACGGTGATGATGAAACATGAATGGAATTGTGACATCAATAAAGTGGGAGGATATCTCCGAGAAAACCTACGCACACGATGTTCGTCCACCAAAAGTTAACTTTACGCGAACTGAGTCAAACTAGGGACCTCATACACCAGAGATGAACGTTCTATAACTGAGCCAACGCGGCCGACGTTTAGTGACAGCATTGATACTTCTTGTTATCCAACGAGTGTCGTTAATGTAGGCGAGTCGCAAATCGCTTGCTTGCGAAACGCTTTCCCTATATCACCAGGCAGCGCACGTCATACATTTTCAGAATGAAAGTGAATATACGGAAAAGCAGTACCTTGCTAATCATCACTAATTGATATGGCGCTCCAGTGAATCGCCCATTAGCACAATTTTATGAGACTTTTTTGGAAATTGTGAAGGAATCCCCATCCAAATGCACTATCTCTATTGCCCATACATTGCACTATATGATTGTCTAGTACAGACAACAAATTTGCCAAATATCTAAGTGCTGGATATGTTAATCCGTTTCAGCTGAAGATAATTTATATATTACATTCATCCAGTAACTTTCTTGTGGCTTGATACTGAACATGTCTACTCTATATAAAAAATCAAATTACGCAGTTAAAACATAGATGCAACGATCCGAGAGTGCCATGAGACACGTATATTTTAACATTAATTGTTTTGTTTACGTCAGAAGTAATACGCCCGCATAAGTTCGGAAAAAAAATATTGCATGCAACTATTATACTCAACTGCAATCCTTCCTTTTAACATATTTTGTTTCTCAGTACCACCTAATGTGCTAATTACTCTTTTTATTGTTCATTATTTTTATTACTACTAATAAAACAGTAGTTCTTGTATTTTTACTCAAAAGTGAAACGAAAATGTCTACTTACTACAATATTCTAATGATAGAGATCAACAATTAAAATCCTGTATGCGGGAATAAGTAAAAAGAGTATGTATAAAATTACAAAAGTTACGCATAAAAATAGAGGAGAGAAAAGATTTGATTATACTTAAATTACTATGGTTACGATTCTAACGAAAGGAAAATAGCAAAATATATAAAATAATTTCGGATCAATAAATGTAGGAAACAACGTGATATAGTGTCTAATATGGAAAAGTAATAATAGCTAAAATGTTTGAGTAATTAAATACTAGGTATAGTAATACCATATGAAATTTGACTATGTTGCACATTCTGTCTTAATTTATTTACATTTTAGACATTATTTCCAAATAAATTTGAATATTTTTTATTCCTCCAACCTCAAAGCCTGATATAAAAATTGTAAACATAACATTAAGTTTTGATATACAAAATCGATTCACGTATATAAATTTCATTCCTATAGGAACCACTATCTAGCATATTATAGATAACAGCGCGTTCATATCATAAATCTTGTTTATTTATTTTCGAAATATTTACCATATACTTGTATAATGTTCAATTTCAGTATAAGTCTATATTTTAGTGAATAATATTTTGGCAACTCAATTAATAATTGCACTAAAGAAATTCAGAAGATTACCATACGAATATTGTCTGAATCTGAAACTATGTATATCAGAGGTGGTCCTATATGCATAACTATATAACAATTCAGATTTTATTTCGTAGTGACTTGGCCAAAATACATTTCTATAATAATATATATTCATTTTTCTGGTGTTAAATGTGAACTAATGTTTAACAAATTACATTCTAATGTTACCTACGCTAGGTATAACTTAATCCACTATTGCAAATATTATTTCCAATAGTATTTATTTACTTGAAAAGAAAGAGTGTTTCCGATTAAAGTGTGTGTTCCAATACTGATTTTGACTTATTAAGATCTTTTGAGAATTAATTGAACGAAATATTATACTCAACTGCAATTGAATATAAAACGCAAAACGCAATTGAATACTATGTAACACTTGTAAATCCTGAATGGTTTGAAATAAAAACCTTTTCAACACAGGTAAAAATATAAATTAAATGCTCTAGATAATAATTATAGAATTTTCATGTACACTAAATGACCTAAATTACTATTTATCATTTACTAGTTTCCTGACCTTCCGACAGGAGCCCGATTGAACATACTACAGCCACCTGTAAGTATGGAATAAATTCATTGCTAATACGTAATATAACATATATATATATATATATATATATATATATATATATATATATATATATATATATTGGTACAAACCCTTTTTCTGTGTGAAAGAAACTTATGTCCAATGGCATCCGCTGGTCGAAAATTAGTTGCGAAGATAAGAAATCTCCCATAATTATCTACAGATAGAAGTGTTATGAAAATAACGGTTCGTTGAAAGCTCTTGAATAAGTTGGAGGTTCCAGGAATGACAAATGCAAAGAAGGACAACAGTTTTAGGATACAGACGTCGAATAAATGTATTATGTTACACCAAAGATCATAAATCTTAAACAAGATATTAAATAGAAGATCTCAGACTTTGCAGGCAATCGTAAAATTATATTGAAAGGTAATTTCAAATTAAAGGTTATGAAACCCTATAGTTTATTCACAGATATATAGAAGTTGGTCATAATTGTATGGGAAAAAATATGGGTAAGTGTTTAGAGAGGAAGACAGTGAAACGATTATATGGCTATGATGTTAAGACTTAAAGGAAAGAGAACCGACCTATTAGTAATGCATACATACGTTTAACATTTTGTATAAAACTGAACCAGCCCAAAATGTAAAGTATAAATAAAAATAATCTGTAGACGGCCGAACATATGAAACATAGATTGATTCCGGACAGGTTTCGAAATAACTTGGAGAATCCTTCCTTCGGACAGTTATTGGTTACGGCGAACACAAAATGGCTAGTATTGTTGCAAAAAATAAGAGAAAAAAGAATGTCAAAATATGTTTGCACAGAACAGGTCGCATTCAGAGAAACATGTAGAGCAAAGGAGTAATATTAAAATATATATTAGTAAGTATAAAAATTAGAAAGAGTTGGACAATAGAGGGAGAGAAAAGTTAAAATATTGTTCTTTGAGAAAGCAATATATGAGATTATTAGTGCAAAAGCAGACGTCTTATACAATATACCGATCGAATATATTAAGAATATGGGGAACAAAGGCTAGAAAATCTTGTTGTGACTCTACAAAAATACACGATATAGAAAAGTGACGGAAATTTATTCTGGAACGATCATCATAATCTTATATAAGAAACGGGCCCAAGAGAAATGGCAAAACAAACTCTTAGTTCAATGTCGCAAGTAGGAATAACTGAACCAAATAACAGGAATGGGAAGGTAGGTTAAGATGGGATAAAAAATGTAATTGAAGAAGATAGGTTGGGGTGTAGAAAAGGTGAAGTCACAAGAGCTCGAACTAGATTATTAAGTTAATTGGTGGGAAGTGTACAGAAAAGAACTAAATTATATGTTGTATTTATTGTAGTAGAAGAAAACTTTTGATCGGGTTAATTGGGATTTTTTTTGACGAATTCTTAAGAATGTTGGACTGCTATGGAACATTCAAAAGAAGCATATATGAGAAAACAAGTAAGTGTTAGATCAAGGAAGAAGTGACATTATAGATTGAAGTGCAAGGTAAGTTTGACAGAGAAGTTGTCTCTAACAGACGTATTTAATATCCATATCGAGGGAATAATGAAAATATATCTACACATTGGAGCCTTCGATTTTTAAGAAAAGTACTATTAGACCTCCACTTTTCGTAAACGGTATGTCTGTTTGATTAGTGTATCCAGACATAAAGTCAATGAGATGTTAAAATACCTGAAAAGATCAAAGGGAATATGGTATGAAAATAAATGTTAGAAAGACAATTGTATCGGGGATTGGAACAAAGTGGTTAGTGTATGTGTTGTAGGTAGGAGAGAGAAAATTTAACAGGTGAATAATTTTTAATACCATAGTACTATTAATGGTAATGCAATGAACTGCGGACACTCGTAAGTGCAACAATAAGAATTTTGAAATAAGAAATGAGGAACATTTTAAAGTACATAATTCAGGTTAAATATTTAATTTGGACTATTGAAATATAAGAGGGAGAAACAAGATCATTACATCGAACTAATTAAATATAATATATTTTAAAATGCTGCTGTAGAAGGAATAGAAGCAAATAAGAAAGATATTTTGTTAAAATAGTAAGAAGAGAAGGACAGATTCAGTTATAATTGAAAATAAGGAGTGAGAATGGATGGAATATTATGTAGAAGAAACTGTATGATGAGCAACGTTCCAAATTAAATAGTGGCAGGAAATGTAATATTTGAGCAAATAAAGCTACATTTGATGCATGTTATTAAAAAGAGAAATTTCGTGCATGAATACAAAAGACAGAATACACGTGATCATTGAGGCTATCAGAAAGATTGGGAAATGTGCTGGGAAACCAACGTTTTAAATTATTAGAAAGGAACTTATTATTTTCTTCCGGAAAAGTGCTCAGGTTGATAAAATAAGCACTCAAGCCTATTGCTCATAAATGGGATGAAAAGCAATTTAATTTTATGAGAAACGATCGTAGTAAAAGGTATTTTTTCTGAACAATTGTATACCTTTACTTTGGCATACACAACTCAGTATGTAATTAAAATAGAAACATAAGTTATACTTGTCTTGACTCCACAATAAGTTGTTCTAAACAAACAAACATATAAGAACAAATATATAAAACAAAATTGCTGGAATTTTCGAAAATTAATTTTATTTGTCTGTTTTTCAAAAACTGACTCAGAAATAATTCCAGTTATATTGTAAAAATGATGTCTTAATGTTGTAAGTCTTGATTAATATTTTGGACAATCTAAGTATTTGATAATATACATTTATACATTATCTAATAATATTGTTGCCACGATCTATACCTCTTTTTAATTGCAATTATGTGCCGTTTTCTTGTTAGAAATCCAGTTTGAATCCTTTAAAAATAAGGAAATGAAAATAGTCAAATTCAAAAGCTTTTCCGTGGTAATGTTCATTTATTGTTTCACTCGGTTGTAAGTTCAGTTCTTTAAATACATGTATTAGATGAGTACTAACTACAGTATTTCGATAAATATGCAAATGTTTTATTTTGTACTCCTGATGCTACAACTCTCTCTTCAAACCCAAACTCTAAGGTACACTCACACTTTGCATGAACATATGTAACAATTCGAAATTGTATTATTTTCTTCCGAAAGAAATTATATGTTTCAAATATTTTCTGTTCACGGAGTCATATATATCAAGTAATAAGTGTGTAATTGAGGACGATTGTGATCTTCCAAAGGATTTCTTTAAAACACTATATACCAGTTACTTTTTTCTCCTCTGTTGTGATCAAGCATAATTTATAAAAAAGGGAATCTCTTTACTGTAATTCAAAGGAGTTGTAGATTTAACTTATATTCTAACTAGAATATATATTATTGAACATTTTTTTTTCACATTGCTAAATTGCGTTTTCAACCATCTTATGGTAAGTGAGAACTTCGTGAATAATTTTCCGTACCAGTATATCCATATAAATAATATGCAGATATTGTGTTTAAATTAAAACGACCTTTGTCTCAATTACAAGTCTTGTATTTAGTTAGTCCTGATGCATTGCTAACAGTTTATAAGTCAAGTAAAGATGGAAAAGAATATTATTGTTGAGAAATTTTTCATTTTCACATTGTTACTTCTTTCCCTTTAAGTGTTGAAAGTTAATTTCTACTGAGAGAAACGCTTAATTACTCTTGAAATTATGTTTACTAGAATTGTTAATTCAATCGGGATTCATACATATGCAGCTAAGTAAAAGTCTGATATCTATCTAGAGGAGAGAAATCCATGTGGTAATGATGTCTAAATGCAGATTTTCTCCCAGATCAATAGTGATTAATTGAGAAAGTTAAATTAGTAATTACTTCACCGTGGTGACTCAAATACTTTCTCAACTATCAAATACTAACTATCAAATACTTTTAAATATTGTTTTCATGACCTATCTGAACTCTTGGTTATAGGAATTTTGAACAAGAAATAAAATGAATGTAATACCTTCATATCATATCCTTCAGAGATGTATAGATTTATTGAAATAAAAAACGAATTGAATATTGAATATTGACAATTATTGAATAGTTACGAAATTTTCAAGAAAATATGAAATGGTCATAAACATATTCATATAGCATACTAAATCTCGCGAGGTTGAATAAAATCTAAAGAAAATATCAGTAATAGATCAAAAGTGTTTGTTTAAGCTAGTGGTACAGTCGAAAGTTTCAAAAATTGGGCATATAATACAGACAAGAATTAAATCTTGTTTCCTGGATTTATTGACAAATCTTATAATGAAATTCATTCTCGTAAATATTTTTCGTCAATTAATATCTCTACTTGATAGTTTTGAATCTCATCATTTTTATTTTTATTAGAAATATGTCTTAAAGATGGATATTATGCAAAACTAAAAAGAAAATTAAAAGGTTAAAGAGTTAACAAGAGATAACAGCCAGACACATTGCGCACTTAATTTTGTAATTCTATGGAAAGTAAGAAGTTAAGAAGATACTAACGCCTAATTCGAACATATAATCAACTGGCCACATCGACAATGGTGACAGACATGGGAAAAATCACTGTCTGAATGTCAGTTTACATTTAACTAGATTTGGCGAAGCATGGTTGGGTAAAGCATTAATTCCTTTCTGCTGAAAATGATCGACTGCGTAGGTATGAGATAATTTTGCTGCGTAAAACGTTCGGCGAAACCGATTGTGGAAAACATGATCGGAAATTGATTTATTCATTATTGAACGAATCAGATTCCGAATAAATCATAAATATAAACTTAGATTTATTTTTTGAATCTAAGGAAAACCTAATGTTATATTATTAGTATAATGCACTTAGTATTCACTTTTGTGATTGACCCACATGTAACTAATGTTTTATTTATTTAATTTCAGTCATTGAAAGACATTCTACCTTACTTGCTGCCTAACGTTAAATCTCTTGTCGAAAGGCTAATTCCTCCAAAGGTAAGAGCATTAACTGTTTGCAACTAATAATGCATATTTTAGAGTAAGGTCAAATAACTTCAAAGAGGACCAGTTCACAATTGTAAAGCCTAAGATAGGATATTTTTATTATAAGAGTTTTTTTACCCAAAACATGAATGGCAATTGTAGCTTCTATGTTTGAAAACCTAGCCTTTCGTACAAAACTTCCCATTTGGCAAATTCATTTAGATAAGCTCCCGCAAGCTCGAAAAATGTCAAAGGAAACTCAAACAATGCATCACTATTTTCTTTCTGGTACACTCAATTTATTTTTCAATAAGTAGGGTGGATTAGTATCTAACCAAATCATATTTATTACTTGGTTTCACATATAATGTGATGTAGCGTATCTGAGAATAAACCAAGCAATAATAATAGGGGAAAATTAGACAAAAACTGCAAGACCTGGAAGAATAACAAAAAGCCGGACTTTTGGGAAATCCATCGTTAAGATATGCTATAAAATGTCCTCGATTTAAGCCATGTTTGGTCATAATGAATAAATATGAATTACTTTCATATTTATTGTTTCGTATGGAAAATAATACTGTGATTTTATTTTCTTAATTGAATATAAAAATTCATTACGATTTAATAGAATCATCAAGTGACGTTTCAAGTGTTCAATCGTTTGAATCAACCGAATAAGATAAATCAAATACCACTAGGAATGATTCAGTTGCCAACATTAGCAGGCCTAGTAATGGCCATTTATCTACTACTACTAAATCTACGAACGTGTTACCATGTCCTTACTGTCAAAAACATTATGCGAATTCAAGAGGATTAGCTATACACATAGGTAAAAAGCATCAGGTTATAAATGGGGACGAAGACTGTTGTCATGTCGATAATAATAGCTATCCTGATCATAAACTACTTGTACTAACATCCCTAACCGCAATAAAGGCACACAGAAATTATCGTTGTCTAACCTGCGCAAAATGTTAATATCCTTAAGGTCCTCAACGCATATTTTAAGGCGTGTCTCTCGGGGTGCTCGAGCTGCAGTTGCTGATGCACTTGCCGATGTGTTACTTCAAGTAACTATTTCAAACGACGAAAAAGATTGGATCAACTTGTTTCTATTTCCATTAGTTGCACTAACCGCTCCCAAAAAATCAGAAAACGTAAAAAACCTTACCTTCTGGGTAAAACAAAGAGTTCGTCTCTGGTGTGATGTAGGTATTGACGCCTTAACCTGGCATCCAACAAAGATCAAGAAATCTCTTCCAAAACAGAATGTTTCCAATCTTAAGATTATAGAAAACAAACTTGCAGATGGTGACTTCCGTGGAGCAGTCCGTCTACTAATGTCAGATGATACTGTTGCAACCGCCTAAATTTCTGTGTTTCAGACGCTATTGGAGAAGCATCCAGCCCACCCTGGTGAATTTATTTTACCGAATCTTTCTGAAGACCCAAAGAGCTCTCAAGGAGTTTCGATTAATGAAGTTAAGGTAGCTGTTAATTCTTTTCCATCTGGTAGCGCGGGAGGTCTCGATGATCTTCGCCCTTCGATTCTCAAAGATCTCCTATCCTGTCAAGTACTTGAATCGAAGGAAAAGCTCTTAAAATCATTATGCGATCTGTTCAATTTAATTACTTCAGGAAAAGTCCCTTTGGAAGTTCGGCCATTGTTTTTCGGAGACAAACTTACTGCTCTTATAAAGACATGTGGTGGAATTAGACCTTTCGCAGTCGTTAATGTCTGGCGCAGAACATCATCCAAAATTATATGCTTCAGAACACTAGAGCATTTTAAGAACTTTTTGTCTCCCAACCAACTTGGTGTTTGTATTCCCAACGGAGTCGAAGCAGCTGTACATGCAACCCGAGTTTATTTTTCCTCCATTCACAATGCTACTAAAGCTATTTTAAAGCTGGATTTTTGCAACGCATTTAACGAGCTTCGCCGGGTCTCCATGCTCACTACAGTCTTGAATGAATTTCCTTCAATATATCCATATGTTTATCAATGTTACGCTCAACTCATTGATCTATTTTTAGGTGAAGACACTATTTCATCCCAGAGAGGAGTACAGCAATTCGATCCCCTGGGCTCAGCACTCTTTGCTATAACCATTCATTCCTTAGTTAAATCAGTCAACACTGAATTAAACATTTAGTACTTGGATGATGGGACTATCGCTGATGAACCTGATGTAGTTCTTTCAACTCTAGCACAAATAAATGAGAAGGCATCTGCACTTGGTCTACATTTGAATTTTTCAAAGTGTAAAGTTGGATTTCTTGGGTCAGATGCAGCCAAGCTCGACCTATTATTTAAAAAAATGACAAAGCTGCCCCAGGAAAACATGTTCTAACTAACCATAATGCTTGTCTTCTACGCGCCGCTCTCACAAAGGAAGCATTTACCAATGTCCTGTTAAGCAAAATATCGAAGTTAGAATATTTTTTGTCTCGTCTCGCCTCGATTTCTGTCCATGCAGCTTTCTTTCTTCTACGTGCCTCTTTATCGATCCCTCGTTTAAACTACTTGTTAAGATGCTTTCCATCTTGGAATGAGACTCCACTACTGGAAAAAAATGATCTTATCCTTAAAATGGGTCTGGAGTCAATTTTGAACTGCTCCTTGAGTGACGACTCTTGGATGCAAGGATCCTTACCTGTTGGATTAGGAGATCTTGGTATTTGACGAACCGTTGATATGGCAATTCCTACCTTCTTAGCGTCCTACCACTGATCTCTTCGTTTAATTGAGGCTCTCCTTCCACAAGGTTACCACCTGGACCGAGAGGAAATAGTTCAAAAAGGCTCAAGTAAATGGATAAATATATCAGATACGGACCTTCCAGAGATCAGCAAAAGAGGTTTTCAGGCATATTGGTTCACACCAATAGCAGCACATTTTCATGAACTTCGTTTACAATCCGTTACTGTTCCTGAGGATAAAGCTAGGCTTCTTGCTGCGTCATCCCCCCATGCTGGGGCATGGTTAAATGCGTTACCTTCCCCCAATTAAGTCTTCATATGTCTAATGAAACCTTTCGAATCGCAGTAGCCTTAAGACTAGGTTCAGATGTTTGTGAGCCACATCGCTGTCCAGCTTGCGGGGATCAAGTTACACAACGCGGCCTGCATGGTCTATCATGCATGAAGAGCATTGGCAGGAACACCAGACATTCATCTGTTAATGACATCATTTTGCTAGCCCTCACAACGGCAGGAATTCCTTCCATTCGTGAACCGTCAGGCTGTTGTTGTTTTGATGGTAAACGGCATGACGGCATGACATTAATACCTTGGATGAGAGGCAAATCACTAGTTTGGGATTTTACATGTGCGGACACATTTGCCCATTCAAGCCTCCCATTGAGGAGTTGCTAGACGTAGAGAGGCAGAAAAGGAAAGGAAATACAACAATCTCCTCGACAAATTTATTTTTGTTCCAATAGCCATCGAGACCAGTGGGGCATGGGGTTCTAGAAGCCTTGATTTTATCAAAGAGGTAGGCAGACGCTTATCTATCGTTTCTGGAGATGTTCGTTCAGCGTCCTTCTTACTACAACGTATATCCATTGCGGTCCAACGTGGCAACGTTTCGTCAATTCTTGGTACGTTGCCGCCTGGAAGGGAACTGGAGGTGATATTTCTTCTCTAGTAGAGTAAAGCGGGGCAAAAGGCCGCACTTAATGTTCAGCATGCTATTGCTGCTATACCAAAAACAATATTGAGATCATCCATAATTGTTATTTTTTCTCGAAAGCAATGTGATATGAATCTTTTTATAACGCATATATAAATATGATAAATTAATATATTTTTCTAATTATTTCAGAAATTAACATTTTTAAAAATAAAACAGTTATGAGAAAAATGTCGTTTATAAGGTCAGCACAAAATAATAATTACATATCTTTTCGTTGAGTCAATCTAGTATTTCAGAAATATGACTTGTTTGAATAGAAAGAGGTGGGACATTTAATATGACTCTATTTTAAAAAAAGAAAAGATGGACTTTTTCAGTTTAGAAACATTTTCAGCTGCGAGGATATATGACACGTGGTAACTCATCCCCATTATCTCCCGCCAAGAATAAAACACATGCGTTTAACACGAAAGACACTTACGCTAACTGCTTAAAATATTGGCACTACAGAACTCAAAGTATTTTGACAAGTGTGTACAAAATATCGGCAAAAATAACTGTCGCAATGAGAAATGTGTTCTAAATATTAAAGTTAAAATTTTTTAGCGAGACCTTCGTACATTATAGAATTACATCGCTCTCACCCTTCAGGTAGAGGGATGTGAGAAGGGAATGGAACTTCGTAAGATTAAAAGAAGAACCTTACTTATTTATTTTTTATTTATTTATTTATTGGACACCTATTACAGGAAAAGAATATTCCCATTTACAATAGGCTTACATAATTACAAGCTTTATAAATATTGAGACACACAACAAAAAGAAAAAAGAAAATAAACATGCAATTCTTCTTTCATGCTATTGAATTTCTTTAAAATTAAATAAGTAAATATTATTTATTACCTGAGATCATGTCTTAAACCGGAATCTGAGTATTCTGGGGTGTATATATTTGGCGAACTTAGCTTCCTCCTAGAATACTGGAATTTTGTACAGTTATTCAGTCCACTGAGTAGTGTTTATCAGATTTTTGTCAGATCTCTATGTTATCACAAGGGGCTCTGGAGGGGCAAAATTCTTTACGAAAGGTTATATTTTAACAAAAAATCATTTCTTTGCTCTTTTTCCGCATCAGGTAGATGATGGAGACATATTCATTTTATCGTTTTGGAAGGCTGTTGTATTTTATAGGGAATGATGGACTAACCATGATCCTAGGGAATATTAATATTTCTTCATTTCTCATAGTATTTCTTCAAACTTAAATTTTCAACTTTCTACATTTATTACCTACAGTGTTTTGAATTGTTTAGATGCATTGTTTTCGAATCATAGTCACAGTCATATAGACTGGACCCCTTAAATCCCAAGATTTAGTTTCCAGGTCGAGGAGTGTGTTTGTATATTTTCTGAATGGAGTGTAGTTCATAAATCTGTGTGTTATAATCATGACCCTTCGTTTGTTAAGAAAGCGAAATGAATTTAAATACTTGTAAAACGAGGTAACAGCTATCCAATTCCATGAGTGATATTATAGTAGTCTGCGTTACTTCTGAACATATTTTGAAACTATGAGTTCTACAAACAAAATATAAGAACACATTTTTTTGCAAATTTAAGAACTATATTCTTCCTACACTTATGTTCCTTAAAACAATATAGATTTCGAGATAGATGCGACAAACTAGATTTTCACTTCTCACCGATCGAATTAAGAGCACGTCCTTAGTTTGAGGACACCAAAAGTTAAGCAAAGAATTGGATCTTATTCAGGATTTTCTCTAAGTTAAGTGCAATTCACTGAGCCTCGAATGCCAAACATAATACTAAACTACAAACAATAGGCCCAAAACCAATATGCATTAATTAATTTTACTAAACACAGTGTTAAATATTAAATTGAATTAATCAAAATGGAATAAAATGTGTTAAATATTATACGCTCCTCCAACAAATAGAATTTTACATTTTAACAATTATAAGGAGTCGAACTTGTACAGCAAAACAAATCTTACTTTTCATAGCGGTGATGTTATTCATCACAATATGTAATGCATCAGTTATTTTACCTTACTCTATCTAATTCTCTGAAGTAGACGATCAAAAAGGTGCATTTGTTGCAAAACTTACACTCAGTAAAATAAAATGCTATACTGTTATTTTCTTTAACCCTAGAGCGACTAGGGGAGTCAATTTTGGTTGCATCTTCTTTTTTGACTTAGATTATATGAATTAATATGTATTCAGGACTTCTTGCTTTACTGTCGTTCCTTTTGATGAAGTTTTCATTTTAGTTTTTTGTCTTCTGAAATATAGCGTGTGGTTTTTATTTTTTTAAAAAATAAGTCGTGTTTTATATACTGATTTGACCCCCACTCTTGGTCATCTTTCATTTCTTCTAAATTCCTTTCACTGGTTTTTATATCTAAAGCTTGTATTTTTTTTAAAGTACTTTTCCTCATTGATATGAACACTTAAGCTTTCATACACCTTAACGAGTGTTTTCTGCTTACTCAAGTGAATTTATTTGCAGAAAAATTTTAGTACGTATATGTTCACGACCTCGCTTATCGAGAAGCACAATCAGAGAATCTGAAGGATAATCTAAAGAAAATCGAAATGAGATATGTACAGTGCGAACAATTTGTTTGGAAATACCTTTTCACTCTAAAAATATCGTGTTTGAAATGTCATGTTATAAAACGCCTGTTCTTACATTGTAGTGATAAATGAATTTTCTCAATTTGTATTAGAACACTGAATTTATGTGAATTATATTACACATTTCTAAATATAGAGTAATATTTCGAAATTTTACTTTTAGGCATTTTGCTCTGATATATATCAGATCGAAAGGTCTAAACCTATATTATAAAAGTATCTATATAGTAAACACAGCAAATGATAAATGTCTGATGTCAGATAAAAAGAGTGGAAAACACTACGTTATTTACGTTTAGAATACGCAATAGAAATAAGTAGTATTCAGTCTAATTCATTAGGAATATAAAACGTACACAAACCTAACTTGACATGTTACAGAGTTAGTATGAGTAAATATCTTCCGAAGTGCAATTCTGAGTGTAAAACGAAAGGCTGGAAAGGGGAGTTACACAGGAATAGGTTTCAATTCTACCATAAACTACTATAATCTGAGTTTAAGATATTATTGTTATAAGGAACATAATATAATACATAAGGAATATATATTAAATTTAGTTCAACACGTTGACTTAAATTAAATAAATTTACCAGAACTCCCCATGATCATCCACGTACCAGATACGAGCACGGACCTTCTAGGGGTAGGGATGGGAAATGTTATGGTATCCATTATATGCAACGTATCTTTAAAGTAGTTTATATTGATTATGTCACTATGCGAGTTTAGAAAAATTAGATAATTTCATATTTTTTAGCACCCATGAAGGTAACAAAGAAATTTTTGTCGTTGTTCAATTGGCCCTCACACCTTGATTTGAATGCAAAATGGAGATAAGGCTAAGGTCAGCAGTTGTATGTGTGGGTATATCCAGCATACTACCTTGTGGCAGTTCAGTTACACCCAGAACTGCGTAAGGACATAGTAAATATCGGACCTTCGCAGAGCGTCATAAGAGCGTGCATGCTGAAGTAAAAAGCCGCTACAGAAGGACGGAAAATATGTTAGACCTCTTTTGAGGATGCCCTGATTACGTGGACAGGGCAGCGATGGCTTAACAAGTATAAAGACGATGGCGAAACGCTCAAATAGGCACCACGAGTAAAAAGACGAACACATGTCCAAAAAGATCTTCAAGCAACAATTGAGGCGAAGAGTGTCCAGATATGAGGAACAAGGACTATAATTCAGTGTGAGTGGAGAAACCATTCGACCATCAACTTGGAAAGCATCAGAAGTTTCGTTGATAGGTCTCACATGATTTGACCACGGGCCAGAAGAAAACGCGAGCAGACACCTGTGTTTCTCTGCTGAATCGTCTGAGGAAGAAGCCCGTACTTACGTGTGATGAGAAAAGGTTCTGTACGAACCTCCACGGCTCCATCATCATTAGCTACCACTCCATGAAGATGAAACCAGCACTTTACTAAAAGAAGGTCCTCCTGCGTGTTTGGTTGACTGCTCATGTTACAGTGAATTGGGAACTGCTGCCAGCTGATTAGAACATAAATGCAGTTCAAGTAAAACTCAAAACTATACATCCAACAATTCTCAATCACACAAGGGTCCTCCTATTACAGTACAACCCTAAGCCCCCGTGGCTAAGGCGACCCAGGACACTATTCTACGCCTTGGATAGGAACCGCTATTGCATCTGATATACTCCTGGGACATTGCACGTTCGTTTATCATTTGGTCCAACCCTTGTACCATCATCTTAGAGTCGCCCTTTAGTTCAAATCCATAGCAGATGTGCGAAAAGCACTTTACTTTCTTTGCTTCACGGTCTACTCAGTTCTACCGCGATGCAATTCATGTGCTTCCAGATCGTTGGCAAAAAGCCTTCGATGTTGATAGGGCGATCCAGCACTGCTGATGAGGATTATTAAACTTCCACGTACGACTTACGTCACATGTTGATGTTTGACGATAGTGAGTGAAAAAGCAACAGAATTTTCTAGGTTACCGAATCCATACTGTGTATTATTACTAACAAGCTGACTAAGGTACTTTAACATTAATATATTATAAAATACACAACGCTTTTGTTCATTACATAATACGCATAATTAAATTTCGTATATTCAAATTATTTCACAATAACACATTCAGTTAAATTTAGAAAGTTTCCAATGAAATAACATCATTTGGGATTACTATTGCTTATACCTTTTATAAGTCAGCAAATAATTCGCTAGCTGTTGATCATGTAATTGAATATTTGCATTAACATTACATGTCACCATCACGCAGTATAAAAAAATATATATGCATTACGTTTTCCAGGTTCTTGAAGTTGTCTCAAATATTAAGGTAAGTTTTATTTTAATATTAAAAATGTGTTAACGTTTCCTGAATTTTTTCATCTTATCTCCATTCAAATTCTATTTGAAACGATGTCATTAACCTGGTACTAACGTTCAAGTGCAAATCATATAAAGAATTGAACCCGATATAGATATTCGCTTTGCATAATAAAAAAAAAACAGTATGGATTCTGGCTTTAAACAAACCTACGTGTTTGTACGATTTGTCAGTTTATGAACAATTGTCGGAGATGCTCAGTAAATAAATGAATTAAATACTGATGATGGATTTTCCTGAGGTATCTACGACATTAGTGATAAAGCGAATGTAAAAAAAAAAGCAATTGAGTGTAGAGTTTTCTTAAAGGATAATTTATGCTTCTATTCGTTTATGAATTCCAACTATAGTAGACAAAATCAATTATTTGAATATAATTTAATGCCAAAATCTAGCTTAATGTGTACGTATTTTCAAGATTAAACAATAAAACGTATAACTTATATTACGGAAGTACTACTCACCAATAAAGACAGTGCACTGAAACTAATAACAATAAAACTAATATTATTTTTCTTAGCAGCAAACAAAATAAATTTCTATGAAAATAGGCATTCATCAAATTTTGAATTTCCATAAATGAGAACTCAAAGCTACGAGTATAAGCACTGCAACCTAGTTATGATTGTAATTGTATTCAATACATTTACGTAAGTGGGTACTGTTTGCACGCTGAGTTAATACACAAAATAACATTCAGCAGAATATTCCTACATGTTCAGTCGTCTTCTGCGACTAATGACACACACTTGTACTTCTTTATTTTAGTTCATGAGTATATTTACAGATTGGCTTAAGTCTTTTAAACGCAGGAGTTAATATATACACAAGTATGATATACATTTGTGTACATATTAAGAAATCGTATTACAAAATTTAACAAATATGTTCCAATTAGCTCATTACTGAATGTAATCAGTTTTCTTGTTTTACATCCTATGTGCATACTCTGTACGATAAGAAAAACAGATGATAGTTAAGAATAATTTAGGAATTGTCGTAATAGTCATATAGAAGAAAATGTAAAAATTGCGATGAAGTCTATGGAAGTCTAGAGAGATAATGTCTATCTCAAACCAACATGGCTTGCAATCAAACGAAGAACCCCTTGGAACACAGGTAGCTTCTTCGCAACTGACTTAGCATGTCCCCTAATTACAAACGTTTGTCACATATTGACAAGTGTTATTAATCATATTGTGTTCCAGTCAGTGAAGTAAGATAAAAGAAACCGACTTGCACTTCAAAACTTAAAAACGGCTTTCATCTTATGATGTACGTACCCTTGTGATACAAAGAAAACATATAAATTAGAATACTAACACTATTCACCATACGTTACACACACTCTAAGCTGAAAAGAGGACAATTAAAAATACAGCTCTGGATATAAAGAATCCCATTCGCATTAGTGCCGCATGCACAACATATCTATCTGAATCAGTGGATAATGAGACAAGAAATATAAACCCTAATCTTTTAATGGATATCACTATCTCAAAATAGTTCCTAGCATGTTAATTGTAAATATCTCCTTTAGAACAGAAAATACTATGATATAATATTTATCAAATTCAAGGTAAATAATCAGAAGCCCCTCTTATTATTGTAAGTTAATGTTCTAATGTGAGGGTTCAAACAGAACTACAATATGTACCTAGTTATTTAAGTTTCCTACAATTCATTTTTTTTACATACAAAGAGTTAATCTGATAACATCATATATCTCAGTTAATTCTAGAAGAATACGTTTTATTGTTTTATATTACCTTATAAGGCATAAATGTCTTTCCGTCAAACGTAAAAGTAATACTGAAAAAGCGAAGAAATCTAAAAATAAGAACAAGCTATTTCAATCAATCTTCCTAAATAAGATTAACACGTTTTATATATTATAGCTTTTATGAGCAAGGGAAATTATATATTTGGAAGGATGTTTGCTTGGTAAAAGCAATAACACTTAACTGTAATATGTAAATTGGTAATGAATGTAGGAAAAACCTTTTTGAAATTCCTCTATCTTCAAGAAAATCTTCATTTAATGCATCAGATGTTATAATAATGCGGATAGCCTGGGACATATTCGCAAATGTATGCATCGTTCTATAACTTTATAAGTATGCCCATATACTAACAACACTATTTCATGTGTTTGCTCAAAAGAAAGTGTTGATATTTCAAAGTAATTTTACATGTACTTTATACATGTATTTGAAACAGATGTAACTTACAGAATATATATGCAAATTTTCAACTTACTCTATCTCCAAAAATCCTAGACTCCAGGAAACCATGACAACATGGAGATATAAATTTATCGAATATGTAATTTAAGTCAAAGTAGGAAAGACAATGTATCAACTCGCATTTGTACTATTATAATGACTTATTTTGAGAACTGTCACCCAAATTATAAGGTAAATCTTTAAAGCACTCTTGCTGTTCATGATTAATTGTTAGTATTTACTGTAATGTAATTGGGGGGAAATGTAAATAATTCACAGAAATATTATTTCTTAAATGCTTAAGTGCTCTGTTATTTCAAAAACCTCTATTTGTAGCTTTATAGTATTAAATTTATGATTTACAACGTTTATAATATGTATAAAGAAAAATTTTTCATTCCTGCCGTTCAGAACGGTAAAATGTTATAGAGATCAACCTTGACAATGAAATCAAACACCAATAGTAACTACTTAGAAAAATGTATCTCTCCCATTTTCCTCAAACATTTTAACACCTAGAACCACACAAAAAATTGAGAATGTCGTGGTAAGTGTTTGAGTACAATATAAATTATCAATTCTAATAGAATGCATATTAAAGTAAGTCTCATGATTTTTCAGCATTTATAAACACACTTATATAGAGTAGGGTAATTTTGTAATATTTTGTAATATGTACCATATTTTCTTATTTATTTATTTATTTATTTATTTATTTATTTATTTATTTTTTACATTCTCATATACACTGCTAGAGCAATCTGTGTAAAGCATTATTTCATTAATTATCCCTATTCTGAGGAGTACTGTCAATTTACGATCAACAGAAAGAATAATTTAACATGAATCGAAGTTTCTAAAATAAAGAAAAGTTATATGAGAAGCAATATTATCGTGGCAGATATATTTTCAATCATCGCGTGACTTATTTTCAATTTAATTGTTGTAGAATTCATAATACTCATGCTTCCGGTATAGGACTGAAATACAATTATATCATATTGCTTATGCTTATCTGAAATATATTTAATGGTAGACCCTCAAATATGACTTTTCAATTTATTTTAAACTAGAGGAATATATCTTATTAATACGCTATTATTACTGGGTATATACAGGAAGTAATGTATTTTTGTAGATTTTCTTTCATTATTCCATTAAATTTAATTGCTGTTCACGGCAGAAAACTGCAACATGAATTCATATTCTGATGGTTTCAAATAGCCTCATAGAGTTGGCCCGAGGTACATGAGTCTTTCATTCACGTAGCAGGGAACTTATCGATTGTCATATTTCTTTACTTTTGTAACTAGGAAATATTTTCTTCCGAGTGATTTGTATGTTTTATTTCTGCAAGATTGCATCATTCAATTATAACATGTGATCAGAAAGAAAGTATCATTTCAATTTGTGTGAAGATTGTTCTCCTAGTCACTGTTCTAGGGAAAGGTCAAAATATCGATATATATATATATATATACAGGGGCGCTAAATTTGTTTTCGCTGACAGAATAATTGATTCTTTTCAACTTTTAATGCTTTTCTAAACTCATTTCTAAAACGTTTAGAAAAGAAGTCCTATAACCATCCACGTCTTTCGGATAAATATAGTAGTCCAGTAACTCTGAAAAGAAGACAAAAATGAGAAATATTAATACAATAAATATATCAATTCAGTAACCCAATCCCTATGATTTTACCAACAGTTTGTACTAAACAAGCAACAATAGGCTCTTGAAATTTATGGAGATCTCATAGAAATGGTATGAACAAAATTTTCTGAAATTTCGCAATACAAAGGCTGCAATGTTTATCATCTCATGCCCTTCTTTACTAATTTTGAAATTATTCAGCTTCTGAGGAGCTTACCCAATGAAGCTATGTTAAAATTTCACATAAAGGCAACATCTAAAATTCTTATGAAATTTGGAAGCTACTCCTATCTTGCACTATTATTTTCACGCTCTAACGCGACATATATGGTGACTTTATTTAGAATATTTTTTCACACACTTTTCAAGGAACACCAACGGAACAAACTTTGAATATGAAATGGTGGAATACATTTGATATTGCCTATCACATAGAATTACAACAATTAAATAATTAATTTTATAAGACTTCTGATTATCATTTAAAAAATAATGTTTGTTACTTATTCCGGTCACATAGAGCACAGCGTTATACGCAAAGCACAGTTTGAAAATCGTAATGGCACAACTGTTGACGTAACTCAAAATATTATTTCAGGTCTGTGGAAAAATTTGAAGTTTACAAATGAGCCGATAGATAGACATTTGCATTTCTTACGGACTACGCAGCTCGCAGTTGTTTAAGGCATATAAAGTTTTCGTTGGGGATTATTAAGGACTGTTTCAAGAGTTCGGACTCTCCTAACTCTTTGCTTCATGCAAAAAAGCACAGGGTTTCCCTTTCAAGTCAATCCTTTAGTCTAGAGTTGTTGATGCACTTGCGATGAAGTTTTTTGATAGACTACCGTTACGAATTTTTGTATGAAACTAATGTTCAATTCTCCTAACAGAACGACTAACACGAACTTTTAGAAATGTTTCATCGGCACTAATAGTATCTACTTAGGAAAAAGTTTATCTCCCGTTTGCCTAAAAATGTTTCAGTTCTACAACCACGCAAGAAATTGAGGATATAGTCTTTTAATTATTTGAGTATAATACAAATTATCGATTGTGTCCGAATACACATCAGAGTATCTCTCATGATTATTGGGAATTTATAAACTCACGGAATTAGAGCAGAACTAATATTTTGTAATATGTGCCACCTTTCTTATCTTTCGCTGTGATGTAAACTGCGAGAATTGTCTGTTTTTAAACATAATTTTCTTAATGATCGCTATTCTGAGGACTGCTTTCAATTTACGAACACCACAAACAATAATTTAACGTGATTACTCGTCTACTATCATCCTTAGAACACTAACACGTCGGAGGTCAATCTAATTTAGTTATGAACATCAGTAATAACCGTTTTCAAATTATACATTTATATAGGAAATAAAAAAAAACATTGTATCACATAGATACATTGAGAAATAGCCTCGAATCTTAAAACTATAAAAAAATATTCTTTCTACATAAATGCTCAGGTACGATTTTTTTCGCAGCGTGTACCTAGGTTTGATTTTTTTGTGCTGTTTTCAAAACAACCTACTAAGATGTTCAATTATATTCTCGATATTTACAGAGAAGTAGATTATTGAATATTGGACATAATGTCTAAAAAAGATATTTTGAAAAACAAAATTAGATGTCAGAAATTTAAAGGTAGTGAAATATTTACTTCTTGTAATATTCTATTGTAAGTATACATTTTTACACTAGGCATTTGATCAGTCAATACTTACATTGAGGAGAAAACAAAATACGAGCATATATAAATGGAATAATTCAAAATCATCCCACTAACAAATAATAATAATAATAATAATAATAATAATAATAATAATAATAATAATAATAATAATAATAATAATAATAATAATAATAATAATCATCATCATCATCATCATATAATTGTAATTTCCGAGTTTACAAATCAAAGAATTCTGAACATTCATAGCATTTTATGGAAACCACTCGTGATTTAATATGTAAAACAATTTTATAACGTAAATCAAATATTAAATTCGCCTCTTATTCTTATGTTTACATACATAAAGAAAATGTGAAAGGCAAATGCCAATTCTCTATTATTATTTTCCTAAATGTTTTGTAAAATAATTAGCGTTGTTCCGATCTACTTATTATAGGACAGTTCTGAAAAAACCTTTGTAAAATCATTTTTCTTGCAAGAAAGGGAGATTCTTTCAATATGGTTTACCACCTTATAAGGATTAATTTTACCTTCATAATATGTGAACTTTTATGGAAGTGATATTATTAGAGCAATAATTGGAAAGATATAATTTTCTTTGGTGATCAAATTTATTAACAAACAAAAATAAAATGTATTGCAAACCAAAAATTTGGAAGTAATATGTTTAGTTTTTATATTTGTATTACTGTTTTTTATTCTGGAAATAGCACTGTGCTCTAAAGCACAGTGAACTAACGTTCAAATTTTATAAATGTTTCAAAGATAATTACGAAATGCTTTAAAAGTACCTTGTTTCCTTCCAGCAAAAAGTAACTAATACTTTTGATAAGTGCTACGGTGATAATGGTCTGGTAAGTACTACACATTACTTGCTTCTTTACTTAATGTGTAGAACAAAGATGTATTAAGTTTCTTCACTAATTCAGTTTTTTTTAGTCCAGGTTTTTATATGTAATGTTCCAAATGAAAAAGTATGCAAATTTGTTTAAAAAATTGAATTGTGATGTAATTCTCAGTGATAGTTAACAAATGTGTTGATAAATGTTCAAAACTTAATGAGTATCATACGTCTGTTAAGTCATTGAATAGATCTTTCCCGACCGTTAAAAAATACAGCTTAATTATCTTATAAATATTTTCAATTTCAAAATAAGTGGAAGATAATTCATTAATTCAAATATGCAAATGGTTATTGAATGTTTTGTTATTACTGGCAAATCTTAATTACAAAAATGTTATTCGTTAACCTACAGTTTACTCTTCTACTGCATCAATCGTTCGCAAGTTATTTGCACAACAAGGTACCGTTGTGTTTAATATATATTCTCGAAATAATCATTTATATTGAATAGTAAATAACTACTATGTAGGTAGGGTGATTGTGCCAGTAGTCGACCGAATTTGCTTACTGCTGTCAAATCTTACTCCTGTACGCTTTTCTGTTCATCTAAAAGTAACAAATTTATGCTGGAGATGAAAATTAAACTTCAAGGAACATGAAATAATGTTTATTTTCACTTTGATTTTACTTGTATTGTAAAAAAATGAAAAAAAGTCAGAAAAGTACCAAAAACTACAGTAGTCGAGCGGTAAAATTCAGTAGTCGACCGAACATTTACTGTAAGGTCGACCGCTAGGAATTACAAGGTACAAAAATAAATATACGCATTATGTGACATAATCACATGGAAATTTTTACTCGATACGGAAAACCGAAGTTTTGTGTGCTACTGAGTACAATTATTCTCGATTAGCTTAGTACTCAGAAGGAATATTTCAACTTTTCAAGAAAATCAATGGATTCATTTAGGAGCTTTTGTGAAAGCTGTCGCAATACACAAACAATGTAAATTACTCCGAAGTGAAAACATTGTCTTTTGAAAATAAACTCCTTCTTTAATGATATTTAAGTGAAAAGAGCTGCTAGTAGTACGAAAATTGCAGAACAAGGTTTTTTACTCTTATTAACCCTTTAAAGCCTCTGTCAGGTAACCTAGACCATATCACTGTCACCATATCACTATTATCACTGTCACCATAAAAGCACATTTGGCACTGAAATTCTTGATATTCACTTGCATTTTGAATGTTCAAATCACGAAAAAATGCTTTACGGACTTTTGGGATACAAACTAAATGTACTTTTCCGTTACATTTCTTGCAAAGCACTAATTTCAGATTAGTAAAGTTAGAATTAGTAAGCAAGTTCCCACATTCCAAGCTCGCTGTTCGCTTGAGGTTTGAATTCCTTGCACTCAGTTTTTCTCTTCTTGACATGAAGAATATCCTGGAGAATTCCTGTCTTCATGAACCACATTTCTTCATCCAATTCACATAGAAAATTAAGTTCAGTACGTTGGTTCTTTTTAAGTTTTATTCTTTGTCGCCAATATCTTCTTCGGTTGTCTTTAGGTTTTATTAATTTCAAGAGAGCCTTTTGTTCTTTTTCTTCTTTTCTCTTGGTTTTTTCTTCCTCCATCTTCTTAGCATTCTGTTTATCATTGTAGTATTTTCGCATCTCATCAGAAGAAACTGTAGATGACCCATTTCGGGCAGCTCTTGTACGACTCTTCTTGTTAGAAACCACCTTACCAGGAAATACACAAATGTGGCTGAAATGGCGGTAGATTTTGCTTTAGAATCACTTTGATTTTCAACAATTTTGCCATCAGGAAATTCAAGGTTGGACCAGTCGTTTGCTGATTTTCTGTAATCTGTACAGAATCTGAATTTTGGTTCTGCATCATTTCGCCCTAGGGAAATTCAAAGTTGAACTAATTCCTTGGTGCCTTACTGCAAGTGTGGGATCTTTTACTTGACAATTTGCTTCTCTTCTTCTTGGTGTGTGCAATTTTCCTGAAAGTAGAAAGTAAATTGGTGGTTGCTGAAAGAATAAAGCTATTATGTTTTAGTTGACAATTAACTTCTTCACTTCTGTCAATAAATCTTCGGTCTAATACGTCCTAAACTGCTGCCGGAAATAGACACACCTCAGTTACAACAGCTGCGTCGCCCTCACATTCACCAGTTTATAGCATTTCATCCTTCTTGCTGCAAGGAAATACATCAATTAAAAGAATTAAAATTGAAGAAAATTGGGTACTTAAATACGTTCCAACAGATACAGTAGTCGACCACATCGTATTACAAGGTCAACCAACCTAGGTCGCTTACTATTCATTAAATGAGTATGTACCTACAATAGCGCTCCATGGTAGTCTCATACATAATTCTACTTCTGTAGTAAAAATAATCCACCTACTAAGAAATTTGAAAAAACACATTAGTCGACCTAGTAGGTCGACTATAGAAAATTCCAAGTTTTACGGATACAGTAGTCGACACCCCGCCTCCCGCGGTAGGGAACTATCGCTATGTAGCGAAATTGCGTGTATTTATTTGTCATTTAATATCAAATCAAAGAAAAACTTTGATAAAGCAAGAAAACACAAAAAACAAAAAAATATATAAGCGTATTTTACCCACCTCGCAAGATCTACAAAAAATATATTTTTCCTCAAAATTGTGAAATTCAGCCAATGTACTCACACACGAAATATTTACCGCCAACCTATTCATCGCTCGTCTCTGAGGGACGTTCCAAGTAAACAAAGGACGGGCGCGTTCAAAGACCTAGCGCTGACACAAAGCGATGAATCCAAGCGATGTTACAGCACAATTTGTTCGCAGAGGTCGACTACTATAGATAGGTCGACCTAAGGCGCAACAACCCTACACATGAATATATTCAGGGCGGAAACGTGGTTAAATAACACGATATCTGGCATGTGAGTTATCTGAAAATAAACTCACCCCTATAATGTTTAACACATGTTCATGTCCTTAACAGAATGCAAAGTATTCCTAAACCGTTTATCACACAGTCAGGTTATGAGGAAAGTTTTCCTCACAAACAATGATCGAAGTGTAAGCTGACGTGGTTGTCGGAAGAAAAGGTATTGTGTGAAAACCTATTGGGAATGTCAAGAAAGTTCAGACCTTAAGAATTTTATCGTTGAATTCTATCTACTAGAATAATCTTTGAATTCGATATTTACAAATTATTGTTGATACGATTACACCAAACAAATATGTTTGTGTATCATAGTTTCAGGAAGGCTATTCTCATGCTATATATTAAGGTAGTTTTGTAAAGTTCTGTATAACAAGATATGAGCTGATCGGCGAAGGCTCATCTGTGAATATTATATTCATGACTTGACACTTCAGTGACAAAGGTGAGATATATATTCATTCTCTATTCCTTACTTATAACGCATTACATATTTCTAAGGGGTAAAGTGTGCGCCTGTCACTGACCACTACTATAAATTTAGTCTTTACTTAATGATTTCTACATTGATATTTCACAATAACTAATTAAACAAAATAGAGCTTCCTTACTGACAGCACACCTCAGTTTTTTTTTGCGGCGTTTGTGAGTTTGTATGCGTGACACATTCATATCCTTCTTTCTGAACACGATTTTTCACATTCAAAAATAAATGCTTCATTGTAAGTAGCGGTTTGGCTCTTTATATATAAAACGTATAAAAGTTTGGAATGCGATGTGTAATGGGAAATTACTTATTGCACTTCATATGTTTCTTACAAAGTGTTTTTGCGCAGTAAAAGATCAATTATTACACAATGTATACAACTAGTTCTGTGTAAATAGCTAACATGTCTTCATCATTTCAGGTAAAGTTCTTGCAGGGTTTGAAAAGTCAGGGAAATCCACAAGGAGTATTAGTATGTATATGTTTCAGTATCTTATAATGATTTAATTAGCATAATATTAGTATTAATCAGAAGAGACAGATATAATAATATATTAGTGTTTTCATTGTAATATATATATATATATCAATTTTTCATTAACACTGCGAATTGAAATTAGAGGATTAATGCTTTTTATTTTACTTATACCTATTTTATTAACTTGACTCTGTGACCCTAAGATAGGCACGTAGAATGGAGGAATTGCTTTGAAAAGAATATTAGAAGGCGAACGAAGAAAAGAAACGCCCAGTGAGATTAATGTTTTCTCTCGAAATTCGGCTATAGTTAATAGGGATGGTCCATGAAAACCTGAGTTTCGATGAGGGGCCGGAAATGCTCATATAACTTTTCGAAGTATGTCTCCCTCATAAATGTAACTAGAGACCGCTAATTTTATTTAATTTAGACATCAAAGAAAAGTGTAAGTATCTCAAGCCAATGGTGAAATGTCATATTTTTTAAATTTAATTATATTGGCCTAGAAAAAGAATTCCATTAGGTTAGCAATACTACATGCATGCATTCGTAAGAGACAACATCCGTAAATTGATTATTGTCTTATACGCAGCATTTCGTTTGCCGGAGACATTGTCCCTTCAGTTATACTAGCATTATAAAGACTCTGTTACAGTAATTCAAATATTGGTTCGAAAATATGAGAGAAAGCATTGGTATGTCTCAGTATGCTTCTACGGCAAAGAAAAATTAAAAAATGATTGATATTTAAAAGACTTTTACAGATAAATAGATGCATAAATCAATTTCGCGGCAGTAGGAAAATTTCGACATACATTTTCAATTTTCAAACAATTTCATATTTACTCTATTCTGTAATCGTTTTACATGTTAAATATATGCACACTTGAAAAATATGCTTTCTTTCTCTAAAGTGACTATGCATGGTTATTATTCTTTGATAGTTTCATCTCTTTAATACTTCACACACTTAGAATAATGTATATTAAAAGAAACGTCTCTGGCATCGTTGCTGACTGAGTTTACATGAGACACAGGTAAAAATATAGTGTAAAAGTGTGCTTAAACGAGGCCACGAAACGTTGTACCTATATTTTCAATTTTCTGCCTATTTCGTACATAGTTCTTGAATTTTTCGTATGTTTCAGTCTCAACGTAGCAATTCATGCAAACAAAGATATTCTTTTAGTTTTTCTTTATCTTATCTGGCTGCCTGGTATGTTCAAACTGCAATCAAAGTTTACTGTACTAGCACTAATCCACAATACAAACAAACTTTATCTGGAAACAAAATATGTAGTAAGATAATGCAATATTAATTCGCATAAATAAGACATACGCTAATTCCACAATTAAAATATAAATTTATACTTAAGAGTGCATTATATACTAAATTTGGAATGATAATACTTAACAGCGGAAAAAGTATTTCAAGTTTGTTTACTGGTCTTTTATAAGTAACGAATATGAGGAAAATCTCGAAGACGCAATATAAGTATTAGCTTTTAAATATAATTTCTTTTATTTATAGGACTATCTGAAACAATTCATCTTCGAGTGTGTTGTACTTGTAAGTATGCATAAATTAATAGACACAGATTTACATACTTCCAATTACAGTACTTAATTTTGTGTGAACCTTTCTAAAATATTCAAATTTCATTAATGATATTATTATTTTGTGTTAAGGTCACTGTCAATTCCCTTCTAGAAGGGTATTCATATGTAAGTATGTTTATATATTTCACAGACTAGCTAAAGGTTGGGCACAAAGTAACCGAGTTTCATCTGCATAAAAGGAAAGAAAGCATACCGCCAAATTTTCTCAAAATTGACTAGTTTCAGTAGTAATAAAAATAGGAAATGAAAATGTGACCAGAACGACTTCAAAACTAATAGAAATTGAGCTTAATTGGCATAATTTGTTATATTTTATTCATCACTATCCAAAAATGTATGATTGAGAAACTTCTAAAAACAGCGCAAAGGATTTCTGCACGCACATAGTGAGGAACACTCACTTATTCACTTCGTATAGGTGTGAGTGTCTGATTCATGGCACATGAAACACCAAACGGAAAGTATCGATTTTGCAATGGAAGAACTATCTGGTATTTTTCCAGTATTTTTGACGTGTTCTTTGCGAATAAAAATGAACATTATATTAAACTTAGTCGTAAGTATAATGGTTCATCATCATACTATATGGACTAAGATAGGCAAATTGTTAAGATTTTGGAAAGATTGGTGCAATACTTTGGGAGAAAAAAGAGTATACACAAGACAAGGAGAAAAAGAAGATACGTTCCTCATCGTGAGCTTTCTTAGTCTGGAAATGAAAGTAGAAACTCCTGCAGTAGAGCTGAAAGCTCTACGATTTAGTCACTGTGTATACCACTTTTCCTCGTCTCTAGCAAATATTGTAGGTGAAACGTAGGAGGTGATAACACACAACCTCTACAGAACTGATTGTGTATAAGAAAAGTTCAAAAAAGCTGTTAGCATTTAGATATACCAAGAACGTTTGTAATCTAATTTAAAGACAGCTAATGGCAAAGACGAGAAGTCTTAGAAAATGGGATGGCCCGCGACTCAGGTAGGAACACATAATTCCCTGTTCAAATTTCTAAGACGAAATGTGTAATCCGTTTTCTTTTCACCACCATCGGATCCATTGAGAAACACATTTTCTAACTATCCTGAATCATATGTAACGTTACCTACTTATAAACCATCGAGATATAGGTAAAGACGCTGCGCTAAATATTTAACATTGGACTCAATGAATAGCAGGAAACGAGTAAAAGAAGTGCCTGCTATGGTCACTGTACACCTGAAAGTGTGCTTCAATTATGGGAGCAAAGATGTATTTGCGTCTTCTGATAGATATTTCGTACCTATTCATTCAGTTTCATACAACGGAAAGACATCCAATTGTGTGTTGACAGCGAGAAGAATGCCCATTGCACAGACCTATCACGCCTAACGTAACACCTTGTTAATGTTTTATTTAGGAACTTTCTAATATTCATCTTATAATGTGTTGTACTGAAATTTTGTCAATATATATAAATTGCCCTCGAAGTGACAGGTAGATGACAAATAAGAAACAGTCCGGTGGTCCTCATATATACAACATTATATATGTAACTAATACCAATGTTGATAATGTTCCTAAATAATACGTATTCATTATTCCACATTAGATGTTGTACGTGTGGCAATCATAATGTTTTCAAACACAATGCTTAATCAGTCCATAAATCAATATTTGGAAACGCATGTATATCAGTAAGAGATTGGCCCAATCCCTGGCCGTGTGGAAAGTACTTCTGTGGTAAGTTGTATACCACACACATCTCTAAATTAGCGCATCTTTTCCTCATTGACGACGCGCCATATATTGACATTTTACTTAGCATCCGACCTGTAGACGTCAGTTCTGTTTCAAAACTTACTTCTATCAAAGAAAAACGTCTTCTTTAAACTTATTCTTGCGTACTGTAACCAGTTGTCAATATTGTTGTCGAGTTAGTGAAGCAGACCATGTTTCCGAACTCGAACCCTAGTTGGTGAATCATGTATGTGATTTTTATTTTTGATTTGGAATCTTTCATTATATGGTCACCTTGTTACCGGCTCTTTACCTCTTATCCCTCCAAAACTAATGGGTGTAGACGTCTGGCATCTGGTCTCCTGTATTTTTGCGTGCTATAGAACAGGATATAGGAAACTTGCGATACTACCCCAATTAACTGCCATACGCTGTAGAGACGTTTTATACATTTCTCACAAGTTATCTAAGAAAATGTTCCCACATAACGTCATTTTGAAACTTAAAGCACATCACGAGAAGAAACATCAGCTGCGAAAATCTCTTGCTACGTCACTATTTCTTTTCAGAATCATATAATGTTGGATTCTGCAATTTACAGGTTGTAATTTGTAAAGATCTTTCTGCTTAGGGATTATTAGTATTAGAAACATTAACCTTCAAATTTGATTTACCCACACTTTAGTACATTTCTGCTCTGTATACGATCAAATTTAAATATTTAATTTGATTTTACTTGTTGTTTGTGTGAGTAGAATTACGTAATAAGTTTTATAAATAAATTATATATATTTACTTAATCTACCTTAATCTACTTTCAGACCATAATTTATTCTTAGCCGGATATTATAAATTATTTATAATAAAAATGTACCATTTGCATTACTGTTTATAAGAGTGTGCCTTGTAAGTTCTACGTTTCCTTCTCGCCACATCTTTGTTAACTTGTTTTATTTCCTTAACGTTTCGTAAATGTGATATTTTACTTTATATTGTATTGTTTTGGTGTTAAGTGGTTTTACTTTCAGAAACAAACTTCATTTTTGAAACAATGTTACATATTAATTCAAGGATAGTTTAAATGACTAGTACACTCATTAGTGTAAAATCACTACTAGGATCAATTTAACATTTAAACGGGACTCACTTTACATTCTACTGTGCTCTAATAACGTGCTTTCTTAAACTACATACTTCTTTTCACACACATTAGAGGAAACCATAAACACATAATCTGAGGAATACTGAGATTTTCTTTCTTACAATATTTCATAAACAAATAAATCAAAGAAGAATAAACAATAGACGAGTGTTGCTAAACTTAACAATAAATCATTATTATGTTACTAATCCATTTGAGAACTGTCGCATCAAAATGATGAGACGCAGCTAGATTCCAAACTGATAGATCCCGGAAGTCCACAAATCTACGAAAATCTATTTTTTTCATTCCACCTGTTCTAGCAAGACTCATTCCGCCTTATGCAGAGTAATTTTGACGTACGGTTAGCGTCATACTAAAAGCCTGACTACTGTATTTAACTTATGTTAGTAGCACTCTTTAGTACGCCACTAATCACGCCTCAAAACGATTCTGCATTAGATGTTGTACGTGTGGCAATCATAATGTTTTCAAACACAATGCTTAATCTGTCCATAAATCAATATTTGGAAACGCATGTATATCAGTAAGAGATTGGCCCAATCCCTGGCCGTGTGGAAAGTACTTCTGTGGTAAGTTGTATACCACACACATCTCTAAATTAGCGCATCTTTTCCTCATTGACGACGCGCCATATATTGACATTTTACTTAGCATCCGACCTGTAGACGTCAGTTCTGTTTCAAAACTTACTTCTATCAAAGAAAAACGTCTTCTTTAAACTTATTCTTGCGTACTGTAACCAGTTGTCAATATTGTTGTCGAGTTAGTGAAGCAGACCATGTTTCCGAACTCGAACCCTAGTTGGTGAATCATGTATGTGATTTTTATTTTTGATTTGGAATCTTTCATTATATGGTCACCTTGTTACCGGCTCTTTACCTCTTATCCCTCCAAAACTAATGGGTGTAGACGTCTGGCATCTGGTCTCCTGTATTTTTGCGTGCTATAGAACAGGATATAGGAAACTTGCGATACTACCACAATTAACTGCCATACGCTGTAGAGACGTTTTATACATTTCTCACAAGTTATCTAAGAAAATGTTCCCACATAACGTCATTTTGAAACTTAAAGCACATCACGAGAAGAAACATCAGCTGCGAAAATCTCTTGCTACGTCACTATTTCTTTTCAGAATCATATAATGTTGGATTCTGCAATTTACAGGTTGTAATTTGTAAAGATCTTTCTGCTTAGGGATTATTAGTATTAGAAACATTAACCTTCAAATTTGATTTACCCACACTTTAGTACATTTCTGCTCTGTATACGATCAAATTTAAATATTTAATTTGATTTTACTTGTTGTTTGTGTGAGTAGAATTACGTAATAAGTTTTATAAATAAATTATATATATTTACTTAATCTACCTTAATCTACTTTCAGACCATAATTTATTCTTAGCCGGATATTATAAATTATTTATAATAAAAATGTACCATTTGCATTACTGTTTATAAGAGTGTGCCTTGTAAGTTCTACGTTTCCTTCTCGCCACATCTTTGTTAACTTGTTTTATTTCCTTAACGTTTCGTAAATGTGATATTTTACTTTATATTGTATTGTTTTGGTGTTAAGTGGTTTTACTTTCAGAAACAAACTTCATTTTTGAAACAATGTTACATATTAATTCAAGGATAGTTTAAATGACTAGTACACTCATTAGTGTAAAATCACTACTAGGATCAATTTAACATTTAAACGGGACTCACTTTACATTCTACTGTGCTCTAATAACGTGCTTTCCTAAACTACATACTTCTTTTCACACACATTAGAGGAAACCATAAACACATAATCTGAGGAATACTGAGATTTTCTTTCTTACAATATTTCATAAACAAATAAATCAAAGAAGAATAAACAATAGACGAATGTTGCTAAACTTAACAATAAATCATTATTATGTTACTAATCCATTTGAGAACTGTCGCATCAAAATGATGAGACGCAGCTAGATTCCAAACTGATAGATCCCGGAAGTCCACAAATCTACGAAAATCTATTTTTTTCATTCCACCTGTTCTAGCAAGACTCATTCCGCCTTATGCAGAGTAATTTTGACGTACGGTTAGCGTCATACTAAAAGCCTGACTACTGTATTTAACTTATGTTAGTAGCACTCTTTAGTACGCCACTAATCACGCCTCAAAACGATTCTGCATAAGGCCCATTGAATATAATGTAATGGGATTATCTTTTATACCAATATTGGTAGAGCAATTGTCAGAGCGAAGAACAGCGGAATGTTTCCTGTATTACTATTACTACTCTATTGCGGGTTTGTTACGTCATAATGTTTATAGAATAACGTACGTACCTTATAGCATATTTTAGTGATTGTGTGATGAAATGGATACATGGATTCTCCAATACTTTACTCCCCGTCTTCCTATTTAGTCTCTATAGAAATACATTCAACCTTTCTTTTGTCATTAAATGGCAAGCTACGATTAGAAAATATAATACAAGTTAATAATAATAATAATAATAATAATAATAATAATAATAATAATATAAGAAAGCTACTTTATGCATTTTTTTATTTTATCTTTGCGCAAATGTAAAATATCATAAGACTATTGCGTATATTGCATGTGAGGACTGCGAGCTTGTTGTCGCAGATAAAAGTTGAACAAGCATGTTTTTCCCTGTGACTTTTGCGTGACTCGAACGGTTTATTTGACGTTATTACGTTGGCACTCAGGTATTATAGTCAGGATGCGTATTTTTAAGGGTTACGATTCATTGCAAACCATATACAAATTTACCTGAATTCCTCAATCAACTCATCCTTCGTCAATACGTCTTCTCCCTCACTTATTTAATTTGTTTGTTATTGGGTCACATGTAAATGTCCTTTTCCGTGCATGAGCCATAAACATAGAGATGTGCCATGAAACGTATTTTTTTGTATCGTACTGAATATACAATATTTTGTATATTCATTCATGATCTGGAATTTTTTCCTAAGTTTATATGTAGGATATGGGCATGGTATTTGACCAAACATTACCAATACTCGATCGTAGCTTTCAGTTAACATTAGAGTTGCATGCTCTCCCTTTAATTTGCTCTAGGATCACTAAACTTGCAAATAGAGATGCAAGGGCTCGAAAAAAAACCGTTTTTTTTGGAAAAAAAACTCGGTTTTTTCTGCTTTGCTTTTTTGCTTGGGAAATTTTGGGCTTTTTTTCAAAATACTGCTTTAAATTGATAAAACAGACTATGTATCGCTTCTTTATAACACAAAAAATCATTTAATTAGTGGTTGATGCTGATAATAATATAAAACATCGAAAATAAACTATGAATTTCGAAAAAATATTTCAAACAATTTTTCTTCGACATATTTACATTATGAATTCCACAGGATTAACCAATGTATATAATAAGAATGTTTTAACCTCCTATATACAAAAGTAAGTAGAGTTGGCAAGAACCGTGGTTGTTTTTGAAAATGCCAAAAACCCGTTTTTTGGGGGATGTTTAAACCAGGCTTTTTTGGTTTAAACCAGGCTTTTTTGACTTAGATTTTTTGCTTTATGTATTTATATTACATATTCAAAGAAATAAGTTTGTTTCGCCTTGATGTTATTATGCAACAGCGGGGTTATGCCGGAAGAACTCCCATAAGCTTAAAGAAGTGCGGTCAGTAAATTTCTTAAGTTGAGAATCTCCCGCCCTAGCCATTGGGAAAATCCCGTCATTACTTGAAATGTAAGACAATAACGGGAAAATCCTGTTATTGCTTTGCATGTAAAATTTATAGGTCAACGTACCATAATCAGTACGCTAAAACTGATGTATTAAATTACAAATTTAGTACCGGTACGTAGATATCATTGAAAGACCAATCCAAGCTAATGTTGGAAGCTACGTAGGCAATCGATAAATTTTGCCAATTTCTATCAATATATTTAAGCAATATTGGCTTCTTTATAAAACAACACGCATTTAGGCATGCAGAAATATACAATTTGGTTTGTTTCGTATATTTAGGTTTAACATCCTTACGAAATACCGAGGTTATCAAGGAGAAGACTTTCGATTAAACTGACATCCGAACCGCTATTTGGGTTACGCATGAAAGAAGGTTTGTGGTTCGACCGAGAATTGAACATGGGACACCTTGATTAAAAGGTGAAAGGGAAATAAAACTATTGCAGGTGGTTTGATATCTTGAAACGTTACCATGAAGTTCACACGATTCGCATTTTTCATTCTTTTTATTTTTGTGGTTTAAACCAGTTATTAAAAAAAAGTTGGTGTAAACCAGCCAACTCTAAAAGTAAACACTTCTTTTTAAAGAATACACAAATAACTAGCAAAATAGTATGTAGTATTTTTACTTCAAAATATTCCATACCCTCTTTTTGAAACAAAATAAAATTAAAATAAAACATAAGAGAAATACTTAGATTTATATGATACACTTAAAGCCTGCACATCTAGAGCTTTTGGTTCTGTATATTCTTGAAATTCTACAGTTAAGTTTTATAGAACCACCATCACAGTTTACCCAATCCTCAAGTTTTCTGAATTTTTAACAAGAGGGATTCAACATATCATTACGGAACTCCCCCCCCCCCCCAAAAAAAATACGGAATATATTTTAAGTTAAGCTAAATACAACTCCACAACAAACATGACTGAGTGATTAGCTTTTGCGCTTCTATCGGGAAGTCCGGGATTCAACCAGCATTCGACCATTCTGACAAAGCTTAATGCGTGTACTGTGAGTTGGGCGACTTCCTTTTTTATTGTTTTTTAATCGTTATTATTACTAATTACAAGCAGTGACGGTTTTGCGAAGGTTAGGGGGGCGGTCTTTCGGACTGAAGCCCGTTCCCCAAAGTTACGGAATGTCTGCAACAAACGAAATATCTATTATTTATGCCTTTACTCATAAACTTTAAGCTCCCGTCAAATAAAAATTACGAATGTTTAAAAAAACTAAACATTAGTAAGAAACCCTTCCGAAAATACTTTTCTAAATACGCCACTGATTCTCAGTATAAAATGATTTTTAAAGTTGTATCCGGAAGATTATTGCTAAACATATAAACGAAACGAAATATTAGTTATGCCTGTACTCATATACTTCAAGCACTTCCCAAATAAAATTAGGACTTTTTAGGAAACGAAACAATCAGAAAAAAACCTCCTAAAGTACTTTTCTAAATCCGCTTGGTATTCAAGGTTGTGTCCGGAAAATCATTGCTAAATCACTTCACAGCTACAGTATAACAGAAATATGGAAGTACGGCTTGACGGAAATATTGAAAAACGTACGCTTTGACGGATAAATAGAAAAACGGGCAAGTTTAACTTTTGCGCTAGAAGCTAGAGTACTAAAAGCTCTTAGAAATGAAACACGGATGACAAACTAGGGAAGAAAAGAGATGTCGATAACTCAAAAGTTAAAATAAAGTTAAATAGCCTCTAAAATTATCCTCAAATACTACATTCTTCATGTTAGCTTTAATTCGTAAAACATGTGCTCCATCCATCTTGATGTTGAATTTCAGAGCGAAATATCACATTTAGGTCATGGAATTCTTATCTAACTATAGAATATACTATAAGAAAGCTATTTAGATAGAAAAATCATGAAGTTGAAAAAAGCCAAAATTTCCAAAATTCTCGTTTTTTTCCCAAAAAAGCCGGCTTTTTATGTGAAAAAAACCATCGATTCAAAAAAGCCGGCTTTTTTGCATCTCTACTTGCAAATAGTGTTTCTAGACACTCTTACCATGTTTATCCAATTTTTTTTGTATGTGGAATGAAATTGTGCAAGGTAGTTCTTGATGCAATGCTTTATTCTGATTAGAATGACGTACTATCAATGAAATTTGAATGAATACGATTTTAACAGTAATATTTAAATATGATACCCAAAATTTGTTTAAATGTACCCCTACTCCAAAGGGTGAAATGACATTGGTAATAATGTTGTAGTTTCTGTTGATTACCAATTCTTGCAAGACAATGAAGGACAGGAAATATATGAGTTATACACAATAATACTAAACATGATTCGTAGTTTTACTCTGTACTTTTAGAAAATTGAAATTCATTGTTTAAATATATAATGTTTTCTGATGTGTATTTTTTCGTGCGTATATCTTATAACACATGTTACCTTAAGAAAAATATAATATGTTTCTGTTTTGATTTTAGCTACCACCTGAGGAGCAAATTGTAAGTAGAATAAACTCTATTAAGATACATTTTTGATATTAGGATAGAGTCCTCTTACGCGATATAATTTCAAAACGAAAATAAAGGACTTGCTTACTTCGGACAATATTTCCAGTTTATTAAATATACAAAAGTCCATGTGTGTGTTAAAGTATTGAAAAACACAGCTGTTTAACGTTATCGAATGCTGCTATATTTAGTTTATAAAATATACTTTGTAATCTTATTCAATGAACGACAATATACAATGATACACTCATGTCATTTTGAGTTCCTGTGGTACATTGTAAATGCTTTTATTATATTTTATGAGAGGACTTTTACACTCGTAAATGCATTTGAATATATTTAATCCCGTACATGAAACAATCAACAACAATAGTAACTTTTCAGAAATATTGTACAAGGCTATAACTATTAACGTGAATCCTCTTTTAATAACTCTATATTAGCTTTAGTTTCAAATATCTATAAAAATCTTAAAGTTGTCAAATGATAAGAATGACATTTCTCATTAACAGTCGAGAACCGAATTCAGTAAGATAACTGATAAAGATGAATCACATATTATACTTGAGAACAGCGTATAATCTGTGGATTTCAGGGAAATACGTGTGTGCTACTGATCTCAAAAGATCTTAATACATCAAGTATCTTTCCATGAATGACTTTGGAGAAGTTCTCTTTCCTAAAATATTTCAATGTTACTGTAAATTTCGAATTTGATTTCTTCCAAAACTAACATCACTGTATGATGAACTCATTGCAAATTGTACCATAATATAGCAATCATGTGGTGAGTCATGTAAGGCATTTATTAGGAGAAAAAGCATTCGTGGTGGATTCAAAATCTAAAGCATTCGTTCACCTGATTGATTCCAGTATAACATGAATACCTTCTAAAGTAAACATAATGATTAATCAATATCTCCTCCTGAATTAAGTTACTCCTATCTTACTGGCATTATGACTATTCTCTGTTACTTCAGGTACAATCTTTGGCTCTTTTATAGTACTGAAATAGTTACAAATGATATGATTGAAGAAACTGGTACAGAAATTTACGAAGAAATAGTAAATGTATTTTGATCATTACACATCAGATGAGAGAGTAAGAGAAAATAGCATATTATTTGTATTGATATTTATATGCGCTGATGGAATGAAAACTCGTAAAACATAATAGCATAAAACTACCAGATACACTTACCAATAAGGAGAACAAAATGCATACATAAAATGTAAGTTAAGAAAAATATGAATGTCATGAATATAATTGTTAATTTTCTATTCAGCTACAAACTTCAACCAAATATAAATAAATTGTGTTGGAAGAAGTAGTAAGTTGAACTTGACAATTGCAAGATGAAAAATACATGATGAGCAGAAGAGACACGAAACAAAAAAAAAAGGATTTTGAACGCTAAGTTTTCAAATTAATGTTAAAACTATACTTGTGGTAATACTACGGTGGCTTAGATATTTGCAATCAGCCTGTAATTTATTTTAAATTTAAAATGGTGTAGCATTAGACTTCTCATGCTTGTGGCGTAGTACAGTAATATAATAACCTAATCTTGCTTATATTTATCATGCAATTAATTTTTGTTTATATTAAACAAAAGAAATATATCTTATTATCACAGTATTTTTACAAAGACACTTGTAGGAAGTAATTCACTTTAAAACTTTCATTCCACTTTCCCAGTAAATACACTCGCTGTTTACAGTAATAAACTGAAATATACAATCACGTCCTGATGCTCTCAATATGCCTAGGAGAGGGGGCTAAACCTGCCATTTGTTTCCGTGACTTTAATAGACTGTTCTGCATTGACTGGCGTCTCTTATCTCCATAACTAAGAAATGTCATTCTAGAAGCTTTAGTGTCCACCATATTGTTGACTACGTCTCCTAGTTGGCATCATTAGATTACAACTTTTTAACAGAAGTAAAATGTTCATTCGCATCATCTCTAGACTCTTTTAGTGACTGTTCTACGAAAAGGTCAAAGAGTAAAAATGTACAAAGGAATGTCATATTATGCTTTCAAAGTATCGTTTTATATTAATCATGAAAAATCTTAAACTTTTACACATACGTTCTTTAATCGCCCAAGTCTTAGTGCTAAATATGGAACTAGAGTAACTCTGAAATCCCCAATGTCAGCATAGGTGATAAAGTAAACTTATTTAATTCAGTACCCAATACCCTTTTCCAACTTCAGAATGATTTTGTCAGCAGGTAAGACTTAATGTTGTTAATGGGCTCTTCTCGTGATACAATTGGATTAAACACAATTTTTTAAATGTCCCAACACAAAATAAGTTAATTTTGCATTCAATGATATTCCTGAGTATCTTAAAAATGTTGACCTTTGTGAGAAGCTCGTCCAATTAACCAAAGTTACAATCCCACATTAAGGTTACTCCAAACATGGCGATGAAGGTGGCAGTGCCCTTCCATCTAGCTATTATGTAAAATTTGCACTTTTATCTCCATGCTGCGACAAAATTCAAGTAGCAAACTTATGTATAATATTTTTTCTCGTTACACTCGCTTCATGAAAGAAGTAATGCACCACACTAAGAAAAATGAAAAGACGGAAATACGTTTGCATTTGGTATATACTCAGAATTACAATAATTTTATAAGACTTGCCATTACCGCTTAAGGAACATTAAGTTTGTTTCTTAATTCAGTCATATAAGATAACCTTATACGTCAAACACTGTTAGTTAGAAGAATCATTCTTACGGTACAACTATGGCTATTACATACAACATTACTTGCAAGTTACAGAAATATATGAGTTTACTGTATTAACTAATTACTCCAATAGAAACACGTTTCTATATACTTATGAACTTCATTCCACAAAATTGTTCAAAATATATAAAACTCACTGAGCTCTATGTCTCATACGGGAAGACCTATCATAGAATTCCCCTTAATAGTTCATCCTATTGTAGAGCTATTGATACAGTTTATGAATGAAGTTATTTAACAGATGATCTTTATGACATCTTGTACACTCTCACGTTCAATGCTCATGAATGACTACCGCAAAATAATAGAAATGTTTTATCTCAACAAAGATAGCTACCTATCAAATATTTGATGCCCGTTTATTCCAGGAACTTTTAATTACTATAATCACTAAAAATTTTTGACTGTATGTTGGAAAGTATTTGAATACCATATTAATTGCAGATCAAGTTTCAATACATATAAAGTGGTATCTTATTTTTTAAAGTCATTTACGAATGACTCTCTTGCGCTACGCTTATGTAGAACTTTGCTAGTTTTTGTGTCTGCGTAAACCAGTTCCTAACTTCGAAACACTAAAATTATCATCAAAATAACATTTGTAGTCACTTAGAATTAAGTAAATAATAAAAATTTTGAATTTGTATAATAATACATGTTTTGACGTACAACTTTCAGATATTAGGTAATAATTGATATTTTGATAACAATATAATATTCTTTCTTTCAGATACCAGTGCAGTATATTAATGAGTTCAATGTAAGTTTTCATTCTGATTTGTCGTAATAAATTAATTAATAATTTGTAATGACGGGGAATTATTATTATATATTTATTTAACCTAACGGGGTCATCTGCTATCAATTATACATAACTCAACATCCTGCCCTATGAGATCAACTGTATAAACATACAAATTAAATGCTACTCGATTGTGAAACGATTACATATAATTTTACTTGTAATTCTATGATTTTCGTCTAAATTAAGACGGTAACAATAGTACTGAACTTCATTGTGTCAACTGGTATGTAGTGTACATATAACTCATTTATCTCACTGCTTACATATAAACACTTACAGCAAAGCATATTAAGATTATTTCTAGTCATTAACACATGGAGAATCAGAAGTCATTAATACACATTCTGCTATAAAACCATAATGTTATTAATTTAATAATTCTGTCCAGATCGAAAACAAAACCAATAAGCGCATCAAATGAAATGAAATGAAAATGAAATCCTTGAGTTTTACGTCCCATGATTATGCCGGTTAGGCTAAAGGAAACGGTGAAGATGAGAAATGAATGACATGGTGGATTGAAGAAAGTGGGAGGAAACGGGAGAACCCCGAGAAAACCCACGAACACGGTGTTTGTCCACTACAAAGTTCACTTGGCGGGGGCTGAGATCCAACCCGGGACCCAAACCACCAGAGGTGAACGCCCTACCATTGAGCCACCGCGTCCCTTAAGCGCATCAAATGAATGGGTAACGAAAGCATATTAGAGATGTTAGAATTATAATCATAATTTATTTTCTTCTAATATATTATATTTCATCTTATAATATGTCAATCAATAATTAAGACTGAGTGGAAATGAAATGAAATATTTCAGTTATATGTCCAACGTTTATGCCGGCTAGACTAAAGGAGACGGCGATGATGAGATATGATTTAAATGGTGTAATGAAAAAAGAGGAGGAAATGGAAAATCCCGCAAATCCCAAGCACATGTCTTTATTCACCACAAACCTCAATTGACGTGAGAAAGGTTCGACTAAAAAACCCTACGCACTAGAGGTGAACTCTACCACTGAGCAACGGTGGCCTACACTTAAGAATTGTAACCTTCTATGTAGAATCTGTATTTGTCACGACTAACATTTTAACTCATAATTTGAAATAAAATTTCGCCCAGCACATTCTTTGAATTGAATTTTAGTTGTAATGCTTGTTTTATATCAAGAGTCTTAAAATTGAGTATAGTTAATTGATACCTTTTTTAATATTTGTATGAACCATATTTATTATATTTTGTTTTGCTATACAATGGGAGAGCGGTCTGTGTAAACCACTGTTGTTCAAAACTGTACGTAACTCTGAAGACTTTTATCAATTTACGACAATCACAAATAATACTTTTAACTTAATAAGACTCATCTTTCTTAAATTAGTCATCGTTCTTGAATTATGCACTCAAGTAATTAGTTATCTCACAAATTGTGTTTGACATGTAATGTATCAAATTTGAAACATGAAAACTCTGATTTTTTACTTATATGTTGGCGTAAATTTTATTTACAGCGTCTAATATATGTTTCATTTCTTCATTCGATTTCCAACACATATTCTAAATATTTAAATATTCAGCTATACTCTTGGCACTTCAGCAGAAATAAATTATTTCAATGAATGTTGGAACTAATGTATTAAAAACAAAGTTAGATGTCACAAAATAAAAAATTCGACATATATATATATATATATATATATATATATATATATATATATATATATATATATATATATATATATATATATATATCTTTTTGAATTATAAAACTACATTTTAAACAAGACATTTGTACAACCAATACTAAAAATAATACTATTTATTCAAGTACTCAAAATCAGCCATGCCCTATTCTAAATGCGTCTACTATATATACTATATATATGCGTCTACTATATATATTCACTAAACAAAACAAAATATAATTTACGACTTGAGAAATCAAAATGTCTAAAAATGTTCTCTCTAAATACAAAGATGAACAATTTAAATAACACGTTTCCGTTTTAAGCAATATTTATTAAAACACTTCATTTGTTAGGTTCAATTATTGTAAGATAGTTTAGCGATCAATCTGTTAAAAAAAATTTGTTTATACAAAAGCAACTTCTTAAAATATATTTTACCACTTTCCCGGTGGTAAATATACTTAATAATTTGTCATTTCTAATAGATATGAGATTGCTAGAGAAATAAATGAGACAGAATATTTTCTTGTACAGGAATTTTACTACAGAATAAAAAATCTGAAATAAATAAGAACCTACAATTCTCTAACCTTGTATGTGGGTATGAATTTTGTAGCGACTGTTCTATATCATGGAGATAGCACTGTATTATAGTTCTCAGACAGCTAGCGTTCTAGAAAAGCTTAAAAATAGTTCTTTTTTTTTTCAGGTTCTATTGACTAAAATTTTTGATATGTGCTATGGTGATAATGGTCTGGTAAGTGCAACGTGTTATTAGCTTATTTACTTATTGCATGTATAAAAGATGCTTTAATTTATGTTCCTTCACTAATCCAGTTTATTTGAGTCTAGCTTTTTAACGTAATGTTTTAAATAAAGGGAATGTGTAGTTTTGTTTCAAAAATAGAATTGTGTTATATAATTTTCCTTGATAATTATCAAACGTCTGTATACGTGTTGAAATATCATTGAATATTATATTTCAGTGGTCATCGGAGCCAATGATCGCAGAGGTAAAGAAATATTGACAAATTTCGCAACAATGAAATATCATTTATAAATAAATGTTACTTCAAATTTTGTAATATAGTTTATGTTGAATGTACATTTTTCAAATACTCGCATGCAGCAAATAATAAATAGTAAATATATAGGAGAGCATGAAAGGTTTTCAGAAAATGGCTTAGGAACATTACACAATATCTTCTATGTGAATAAGTTAAAAATAGACTCACTTCTAAACATAAACTTGCAATATAATGTACGTATGTTCAACCATCATAATCGTCATAGAAAAAGAGAAAAGTGAAACTTTGCTCGAAATAACTATAATGAGAGGGACACGTTATCAAGTATTAAACGGAAACACGTAAAAACAATGATAGAAAACTAATATAAAGCTTTGTTTTTAAAGGACACTATTTCAGTATTACATATTTGAAATTAACATGTCAAACCAAATCTTAAAATACAACATTTATCGATCAGCGTTAAAAACTCATATTGTTACGACATCACAAATGTAAAAATTTGGAAAACTCTACGACACTTACAGCAGAACTGACCTGAATCATTATTGAAATTCGTAACGTGCTATCGTTATAAAACAGAGGGTCGTTCGTGGGGAACTAGGTATTTCAATACAGACTAGGATACATTTCCCACAAGAGGAAAAAAAATGTATATATGTACCTTTTTAATAATAATAATATTAAGAAAATTACTCGTCATGGAAACTTGTTCCATCAATACAGGGCAAGTATAAATTTAAGCAAAATTAGATCTTTCAAAATAATATGTGGATTAAGTACTCTTTTTGAATAAATATTATAAACGTTTTCAAATATAAACCAAATCATACACGAAAATTCTCTCAATACAACATTCAACAAGACTTGTATAATACTCCTTTCAAACAAGAAACTCGTATAATCCACACAGAACTATTAATGTCTTTATATGCTTTAATACGTCATATAACATAGTTATTTCTTAACACTAAATGTTTCGCCCCAAATCGGGCTTCTTTGAGACATTATTATTAATTCAAAATAATAAACTCATCTTACTTTAGACTGAGGTGAACGTAATTTGTGCACTCCGATAGACCATTGACTGTAATACCGATAATCTGAATGCACACCACTTATTAATAGTGAATATATAAATTTTTTGGCTGTAGCACTACGAAATATATTCTTTTTATCGAGAATAGAAATTCAATTGAAGTTAAATTCCAAAACTCACATCCATTTCTGTCTAAATTCCAATACTGTTTTCCCTCGTTAAACTACGGATCTAACTTTTGTAACGGTAAACACTTTCCATTCTTCCAGAGTTGAACTCTCACTTCGGCTATTTCAGGGCCATTCAGCCAACCGACTAGAATAGCTAGTTCGCAATTCCGCCAGATACCAATTTCGAATATATAGTTGCATAACTATCACTTCCTATTGAAGCGACAAAGGAAAAATAGATTTGTAACGTTTTACGGTACAAATTTTAGAGAATTTTAGTGCTACTCTTAAAAGAAACTCGTGATATGACGTAGTTTAGATAAATAGAAACGGAGTTATAAGAAGTAAAAATTCGAATTTCTTAAAAAAAAAAATTTCGTAAGCATACTGAGATAGTTCCTTAGATGACTTGCAATTGACGTGCAAATTCTTTTGCAATTTACAGCACTTTGATATTTTAGACACTTAGGATGATATTACAAACGTTCACTGCTGTAAATGGCGTTTATGTAGAACATATTGAAAGTTATTGATTTATAGCTTTACAGAAAGGTTTTCAGATAGTGTATTATACAAGTGTTCCTCATTTTCTAATACAAATAGTGTTGCGAACTACGAATTGCGTTTCATATATTTGAAAGTTTGAAACATAGAAGTGTTTTAAGCAGTTTTTCTTTCTTTGTTTCTTTTTTTCTAATTGCAAACCACACGTGAATTTATATATTATATTCAGCTAATAATTTTATCGAAAATAACTCTTCCAGAAAATTAAATTTTCTAGCACTTGTATTTTGGTTCATGTTCATTCTAAACAACGACATGGTTTCCAATGATATCATATGTTCGATCTCCACTCTACTGTCAATCTCCGCTGAGCTATGTGTGTGATACACATTTCTAAACTTTGTATGTTTGTAATACTATATCATCCTTAGAAAGCAACACAGAATAGTGCTTGTTGAATTTTAAGTTTTATTGCTTATGTTGATTTGAAATATGAAGTACAAATTTCGTAGTGAAATTTGACAAGAATAACATCTAACTTAACACTTTGATGACAAGAATATTTACTAACTATACGTGTTAAATAATTCCAACTATTTTTCTTCTTGTATTTGCTTTGTTGAATTTTTGCTTTCCTCATTTTATTTCTCCGTTATCACGGTTAAGCATTGTATTCATCTTTACAATTACACTAAAATAATTAGTTCATCAATTAGCAGCAGGTACAAATTCCCCAATTATCAGGCCATAACTACGTTGCAAGACCCGAGGAGATTTTTCACTAGGATAGGGCTATTCCTTAACCGCATACTGTACTGGCCGGATATTCGGGGATATTTGTTGTCCAAGGTGTGTCTTAAGTGTGCTTTCTGTCGGTGATCGATAAATGTGAAGTCAGAGGAATAACGAGGAGCGTCGTACTCTTAAACTAAGGCTTAGAAGAAGAAGAACAAGAAGAATAATCTCCAACATGTATTTCAGACTACTCCATTCTTGTAGAAAACAAATAGTGTAATTTACGTAAATGTCTGCACCTTCACGAAATATAATGATGACTTTGTATCAACGTAATTCCTGTGTTGGATGAGTACAAATCAAACAGAAGCAAATGAGATAGAAAAAATGAATTTATAGGCCATGAAAGATGAAAGGTAGAAAGGAAGATAGAAAGGAAGATAACCCGTGTAAAGAAGAATAGCAATGATCCTAGTACACTATCTTGTAGAACCCCAGAAATGACTGGGACAAATTTGGGTGATGCATCGGCCATAAAAATGCCATCCATGCGATCAGTAAGATAATGATCTTGCAGAGACATAAACTTGTCTTGAAGATTAGATCTTTTGAATATCTAGTGAAGAAGTACATGGATGTCAGTTTTATCGAAAGATTTGTTAAAGAAATCCGAGTATGTTACATCCATTTGGGGAGTAATTGTATTATAGTTTGTAGCACAAGTAACTAATTTTGACAGAATTTTAAGGCAAGATATCTGTTGGAGGAGCATATGCTGCTTGTACAGAAAATATTGTTTATTTACCATGGATGCTGATTAATAATAAGTGAATAAAGCTCTGTTGAAATTTGTATTTAAACTGCACTAAATTACAAGTATCTTCAGCACTTCTACAAATACGCATAAAACTAACTTCTGCCTTTGAAAGAGTCACAAAATAGATATACCACAACACTGGCGTATTAGCACGAATATTATAGTTTAATGTATCTTGAAATGTATATTAAACACTACTGTTTAATGAGTAAAAAGAAGCACACGGAAGGAACTACATCAGGTAGTTCATGTTCGACTTGACCAACAACACTGCCATCTATCTGAGAAACATACATTTTGCAGTGACGTAAGCAAAAACAAACAGGATAATAATGCAATAAAAATGAAATATACAAACATTAAATGATTATCTAACATTCTCCCCCCGTTGGAATACAAAGTATCCAAACAAGTATGAATTATAAAAGAAAATTAACTGTTCACAGGGTCTTCATTCGGAAGAGGAACTAACTTTGATAATGACCTCTTATAAATCCCAGTCTTTCTACGAACTAATACTACACCAACTAATCCATCCTTGCCTGGAAATACTTCTTCAACAATTCCTAACTTCCAAGAAAGTGGAGGTTAGTTGTGTTCTCTCAACAGGACGAGCGTTCCAGGTTAAATATTTTGTTGAACTGATGTCCATTTTTTACGATGCTGTAAACTGTGAAGATAATCTTGTGACCATTTCTTCCAAATATGCTGTTGGTACCTCTGGATTCGTTGCCAATGACTCAAGCGATTTTCAGCAACTCCAGTTAAATATGGTTGAAGAAAAGATGTAATATTGCCACCAACTAAAAAAGGGCCACGGGTAAGATAACTGAAAGTCTCGTACAAATCTGGTAAAGCTATGAGAAGGCCAGAAATAAGACAAGCTTTTATCTGACAGAGAAGCGTTAAGAATTATTCGTATGTTAAAACGGCATTGCCAGCTACTCTTCGAAGATGGTACTTCACACATTTGACAGCACTCTCCCATACTCCACCAAACGAAGGAATGCACGGAGGCGAAAACTTCCATTCGAAGTTTTCCTCTGCTTCAAAAGCCTGAATCATGTCGCTGAATTCCTTCCCTAGGAATAGAAGGTATAATTCTCAGAGCTCATGTTTTGCTCCGTGAAATGTAGTGGCAATGTCACTGTTGATTTTCAAGCATTCTCCTCTTCTGGATGTGAATCGACGATGAGCTGCTATGAAAGCCTCTGATGTGAGATCAGAAACTAATTCCAAATGAATTGCTCTTCTAGACAAACATGTAAAAACTGCGACGTAGCATTTTCTCGTGTTCTTGCTTCTTGAAGAGCCCAATTTAATGTGGAAGGGCCAGAGTAATCAACGCCAATATGAGTAAATGACTTACTTGGACACACTCTTGTGGATGGTAATTGCCCAATAATTGTTTTGCTACTGAGACTTTAAAACGATAGCATGTGTTGCAATGATGTATTACATGCTTTATAGTTTGTCAGATTTTAGGTATCCAATATCTTTCTCGAATTGAAGACATAAGCAAATGAGGAGCGGAGTGCAGTACTCTTTTATGCGCATGTTCAATTAAAAGACGAGTGAAGTGGCTTTTGGGATGTGTAATTATTTGATGGTTATTATTGAATTCAAGATCACTATTTTCTAATCTACAATTTACTCGAACAATATTTCCTTACCTAAAAAAGGAATGCTCGCAACGAACTCTGCTTAGAAACTTGGTTCTCACGTTGAAGATCCTTGATATCTTGTGAAGCGTATGACTGGTGTGTCATCCTAACACAGATCTGTGTGGCATCTTGAATATCAGACGCTTAGAGTCATCCACAGTGTTTGTTTTTGGGATTTCTTGCGTTGTGAATAAATCTTTTACATAAAGTTATGACTTAAATTCGCTAAATCTTAAGCGAATTTCTTCAGTTTTAACTTGAGAGAGTAATGTATTATTAAATGATTTTTGACATTTTTCTGGAATATCTTCAAAATCCTGAGTGTCGTCTGGCAACAAAGAAGGTCAATAGGAAGCTTCTTGATGCAACCAAACTGGTCCATGCCACCAAAGTTGATTCTGCTGAATGACTTTAGAGTCAATTACTCTTAAAATGAGATCTGCGGGATTATCTCGCGATAGAACATGTTTCCAATCACTTACATGTGTTAGTTCCTGAATTCGTGATACACGGTTTGCTACAGACGGTTTCCAACGATGGGCTGGTGATGATAATCAAGATAAAGTATTTGAGAATCTGTCCACAGAATAATGATAGAATACTGTTAGTCTCAATGTTGCTAAAGTTTTGTTTATAAGTTTCGCAAGAAGAACTGCAGCACATAACTCTAATATTGGCAAAGTCGTCCTTTTAATAGATGCAACCTTTGACTTTGAACATAACAAATGACTGACAGTGGATCCGTTGGTATTAGTAGATCTAACATACACACAACAACCACAACCTTTTTTTGAGAAATCTGCAAAACCATGGATTTGAATTTCCTTAACGTTTCCTGGCCGTAATACAAATCTTGATATTTGCACATCACTGAGCAATGGCAGTTGCAAATAAAGTTTGTTCCACTGATAAGTTAATTCCATTGGAAGAAGATCGTCCCATGCTATGTTTAATGACCAAAACTGCTGAAGAAATAACTTATACTTAATAACTACTGGAGACAACCATGCAGCAGGTTCAAATATTTTTGAAATTATACTAGCAACACTGCGTTTCGTAGTTTGTTGAGATAAATTTTTATTTACATTAACTAAGTTAACATTAGTAAAAAAATGTGTCAAAGGTGGGATTCCATGAAGTTCCTAACGTCTTGATACCTTCCGTGTAAAAGTGAATAAGTCTCTGAGTTCTTTTAACGTTTCAGGAGTGGGGTTTAACACGGTGACGTCATTAGAGTACTATTTCCACAAAACAAATCCTCCCCTTTGTAGTAACCTTGTCAATCCACTATGCACCTGATGTGCCCCATGAACACCCTATATAATCGTCTATATAGAAATCACGTTCTAGTGATTCACAAGCACTGGGAAAGTTAAATGCTTCATCTTGTGCTAACTGCCGCAAGCACCTTGTAGCAAGAAACGAACTTGAAGATAATCCATACGTTACTGTTTCAAGACTGTAAACAAATATGGGATCATGATTAGATTTCCTCCATGCCCGATACATTTTACCAATAGCAGCAACAAGAACCTCTTAATGAGTACGAAATCGAAGTGCAATGGAAACCAAATGTTCTTGTATTGTAGGACCTACCATTTGTATGCTATTCAGTGATTCTCCACTTGTAGAGGGGCAAGATCCATTAAATACAAAACGTAATTTAGTTGTGCTTGAATCCTTAAATACACAATGATGAGGTATGAAGTATATAAATACACTGTCCTTAGGCACGTCACTTAACGTACCAATGGAATGCATATGGCCTAATTGTTCACACTCATCCATAAAGGCTATGCAGTCTTGTTTCAGTTGAGGTTTACGATTTAATTTGCGTTCAAGTTGACGGAACCGTGTGAGAGCTATCTGTAATGAATCACTAAGCGTGGCCTTGTTTAATCTTTAACGAGAGACAAACCACATAACGTCCGCTTGAGTCACGAGTAGTGTTATTCTTAAAATGCTGCTCACAAGATACTTCTTCAGGGGACAAAAACTTCGTATGCAATTCTTCCAATTTCCAAAAACGATGAAGTTATTGGCTGAGATTGTCTTCGGATCTGATGAAGAACGTTAACGCTTAGTTACTGGCTTGTGTAATGGTAATTTTCCCTGCTATCACCAATCCAAGTTCAGTGTTTTGAAGCACTGGATAGAGCCAGGTCTAGTCCTTCATTCTGGTTTTATAAAGTTAAAAAATACATCACACCCTAACAAATTATCTATTTTTGAAGGTGTATTAAAGCTTGTATTTGCTAGATTGATGTCTGTAGGGATGCCCCATGTCTTGCAATCAATCTTCTCCGTTGGCATCAAGTTCGTTATGTTTGGAAGAACCGAACACGTAACTTGAATGGTGAAGTCATTTATTGCTGACTTCATTTGAATGTTAACACAAAAGTTTGCTGCTGATGTTGAGTTATTTACTCCTTGAATTGGCTCGTGATTTTTGATTTTCTTGAAACAAAAAATGAAATGAAATATTTGTGTTTTACGTTCTACGGTTATCCCGGTTACGCTAAAGGAGACGGCGATGATGAATAATGAATGAAAATTATGGAATGAAGAAAGTGGGGGGAAACGGGATAACCCCGAGAAAGAGCACGCACACCGTGTTTGTCCACCACAAAGTTCACTTGGCATCGAAGCTGGCATCGAACCCGGAACCCCAAGCACCAGAGGTGAGCGCTCTACCACTGAGACACCGCGGCCCCTTTCTTCAAACGATGACGCTGAACAAAATCTTCAGTAATAAAACTCGTTTGGGAAGCTGCATTTAAAACTGCCCGACAGTTGACCCAATTTCCCGCACTGTCCTTGACCTTCACAATTGCCGTAGCAAGTAGAGTCTGTGACGAACTCTGTTGCTTGACCGAGCAATACGATGCTTGAGGAGTACCGTAACAATTGCTAGGGGATGAAATTCCGGTAGCTGGAGACACTATACCACTGCTGGTACTATTTGAATGCTGAGTATGTACTGACGCTTTATTTCCCTTCGATACAGTTCTGTCTGTATGATGCAAAGTATTATGTTTAGCATTGCGGTGGCTACATGTTCGCGACTTGCACTGAGATGAATTATGATTTTCACTACGCAGTTAAAACAAATGTTTTCTTTATGCAAATATTTATACTTCTGATTGATTGGAGCACTTTTGAATAACTCACAAGTAAACAGAGGATGTTTTTCAGCTTTACCAAATTTACAATCAGTCTTAACGGTGGCTAAATAAGATTTGAACTCATGTGAATGCTTGTCACTATGCTTTTTAACACTAACAGATAATTTGGTCTGTTTATTACTTTCACTTGGTAACGGTTTAACTTTCTCTAGCGCTTGAAGCCTACGTTCTAGAAAATTAAATAACTCACTAACAGTACTAAAATCTTAACCCTTGCACTGTAACTCAAATCTTCTCCTAGTTTCCTGATCAAGATTACCTAAGAAATGTTGTAGTAATATTACGTCATTCAGATTAACATTTTCATTAAGTGCATTAAGCGCTGACACTGACGTCATAGCTGTATTCAAGAAATTACACAACTTGTGAGCATTTTCTTTCGTTACTGAACGAATGTGAAGTATTTCATTAACATGAGATGCAGTTAATAACCTTTTATTATCATACCTGTCATTTAATTGTTCCCAAGCTATAAAGTAATTAGCTTCAGTAAATGGTAAGCTTTGGATAAGGTTCAATGCTTCATTACGAAGTGAAGCACGTAAGTATTGATATATTTGAATAGCTGATATATCAGAATTATTGTGAATCAACGAAATAAAGATGTCCCTAAATGGTATCTATTTTTTTGTGTAATCACCGTGAAATACTGGTAAATCAATAGTCGGTAATTTTACACTGGATGTGATACGTGAATTACATTTCGGATACTTATGTTCGGTAGTATTATGTACATTAATGATAGCTAGCATGCGAGATTTTACATCGAAATAAATCTCTTCATAACTGCACGCGTATCTTCCTGTTCACTATAGTAACTCCTGATAGTAACACTATAGTAACTCAATGTCATATAAAATAATTTCTAATTTAGACCACACAGTATGCAGCTGTTCTACGCGAGTGTTAGTTGTTTCAATACTATGTTTTTGACTGTCACATTGATTGACAAAAGAGCATATTCGTGTTAATTGACCTTTTTAAACTGCTCATGTTTTACAATCTGAGATAATTCAGCCATGATGCCAACTACTTACAATTAAAACAAACAAAATAATAAAAGCAAATAAAGTTACACACACAGAAAATTTTAACTACGAGTTGGCAACCTTGTTACTTTGCGATGACGAATGCAAGCATGACATTCATGCATGGTATCAAAGTATAAAGTTTGAGCTTCTTGCTAGGCCCAAATGCATTAACTTCAACACGTCATCAAGATGAACTTGAAACGCATAAACATTGTACATTGCACCCAAAGCATTTTAAAAAAGAAAAAAATAAGTATAAATCTAATCAGCTCATGCACGTACTGCTGAGTGGCAGGAGTGTTGAAATGCAGAGGAGGAGGGTGAACAATGCCTGTTTTCTAACTCACACAACACAACTGCTGCGCTGGTCTAATGAAGAGGGAGGGGAAATGTTCCTGGTTCAATTGCTTGCTTCACTCACACAATAGGAATATTTGTAGCTACTGCCTATTGGTGCGTAAATGTAGTAAGAATAAACTTCTTTATTTCCTTTTAGAATGCTGTGCAAGAAAATAACAATTTAACAAGTATTTTACTTGAAACGTTGATGGGGACATAATACACTTCCACTACTAAGTTGCACTATGAGTAAGAGCTGACACCAACATGTCTGACTTGAGACTTAAATTGAGCCTATAACTCAATTTTTTTCACTACATTATCCCGGCCTGGTGGACCAATATGTTGGAGGACCATCTGCGGCTTGTACAGAAAATATTGCTTTATTTACCATAGATGCTGATTGATAATAAGTGAATAAAGCTGTGTTGAAATTTGTATTTAAACTGAACTAAATTACAAGTATCTTCACCATTTCTACAAGTACACATAAAACTAACTTCTGCCTTTGAAAGAGCCACTAAATGGATGTACCACAACACTGGCTTATTAGTATGAATATTATAGTTTAATGTATCTTCAAATGTATAGTAAACACTACTGTTTAAAGAGTAAAAAGGAAGGAAAAAGAGTTAAAAGTACACGGAAGGAACTACATCAGGTAGTTCATGTTCGACTTGACCAGAAACACTGCCATCTCTCTGACAAAAATAAATTCTGCTATGACGTAAGCAAAAACAAAGAAGATAATATTGCAATAAAAATGAAATGATTATCAAAATGGAATGATTTAATCAAACATTAAATGATTATCAAACAATATCGGTTGTAAGAAACCATGGTGTGCAATTTTCAAATAAGACATTGTGAACTAGTAAATTCTGCCATCCATGATGTTTTCGCAAATAATTGTCAATGAAGAATGAAGAGAAATAGTTATATATAAGCATAAATCAGTTTTCGTTTCACTTTTATAGATTTGAATAATGTTCAATTGTACCTTTAATAGAGGTAAAACGTCTTGTGTAAAATATCTATTAAATTAAAAAAAGTCAAAACTAATCAATATTGCGTGTTTATTTCGAAGAAAGGTTGAATAAATATTGTCTGGTCCAAAAGCCTGATGATCAGGTAAAGTTAACAAATGTCTCTTTTCTCTAGGAAATAATGTGTTCACTTTACACTCGTATAAATTAAGCCTGAATTGTATGTCCCTCACATAGAAGTTACTGAAGACCTTCTTAAAAAACGCACTGCTCCCCAGAAAATAACATATCTCAGTTTGTTTTATATTAATGCACAGAGTTTGTGATTTTGTATACGTAACATCGTTTCGCAAATTGTTCTCAACACGTTTTTTTCACATTCAAAAATAGGTACTTCATTCCTAGTGACAGTTGAAAGTTTTATGTATAGCAAATATGACAATTTTCTTGCCTGTTTACAGGAATTGAATTTCACAAAATAAATTACAAAGACTTCGCAACGTAGCGACATGTTGTGGATTTATCAATGTAACTCTTTCTATTTCAGCAAAGGTTCTTAGAAGAATTGAGAAGTCAGGAAACTCTACAAGATGTAGTAGTATGTATAATTCTTCTATTTAAATTGTGTTTTCACTTAGTATTACAATTTTACGTAAGGGAAGCGCATAATGTGTACTTTATTTATTTTTGTCACTAAAATATGTACATATAATTTTTAGGACGCCTGCAAAATTAAATTAGGATATTATGGTGAAAGCACCACTGGTCGTCACTGCACCAGAAGTCGTCGTTTATGGACTAAAATCCTTAAAATAGGAAAACGCGCAAGAGATTATATGTTCAGAGATAAACCGCTAATTTCGTTACACACAATGTCACGTGACGTGTAACAATATAAACAGCAGTGGAGTAATGCTTTGGGCAAAAGTAGTGAAGTGTAGAATCAAACAAAGTGCAGGAGATTATTACTTGTGTAAAAACGTAAACAAATCGGATATGTGTTCGTTCACTTTTCAATTGCGATACTATAATTTTTATTAATCAGTGAGATTGAACCTTGGATTTAGGATCCTTAGAATACAATTTTCGTGCCGAATTTTACATTTATGAAGGATTTTATGTGTTAATTGGTGTGGCGACTACTGAATCGCATACAACTTACGTCTACCGGAGTTTGTCACACATGACGACTACTGGATCGTATTTTGTATATTAAAGAATGCAATAGTCGCCACAGTAATAAACACTGCCAACACTACCGAAGCCCGCTTTATTAAAACTCTATCCGCCAAATGAATAGTCGTTTTGACATATGATTTCTGTCATACTAAAGGCCTGACTACTGCAGGAAACCTAGGTTAGTCGAACTGTAGAATGTCACTTTTCACACGTCAAAATGACTCTGCATAAGGCCCTATATCTTCGTCTCTCGCGAGTTACACCCAGAGTGCAAAATCCTGGATAACTAGGAAATTCCCCTGCGAAATATTTTTGAAAGAAAATTCCTTCCACTATAAACCTACAGCCGATAGAAAAATAAACTGAAATTATGTCAGAAGTTTGCAAAATAATACATTAATTCATATATATGAACCTGTATTTTATATCTAATTAATGGGGATCTACTTTTCAGCGGTATATTTTTTAAATCGACTCTCAGTCTTTCCCTATTTTCTATTGCCATTATTTCACACCCTGGATGAATCCCGATGGTAGCCTTGAGCTGTGGCATATTTGGATCATACAATTGATATTTTGATATATTACAATATCGATAGCAAAATATTTGTCCGATATTTCGAAAATTTCGATGTTTTTAAATTTGATTTTTTTATATTTGGATATTGCAATATTTTCGGATATTTCAATATATAGAACAAGTTTCAACATTTTATCGTTATCTATTACCGATATCTGAATCTAGATATAGTAATGCCTCCGAAATGAAGTTTATGCTAACGAACCTGCGAAGGGATGCGCAGGAAATGAGACGAGACAGATTTGTTCTTATAAAATTCGAGACGAGACAGAGCTCTTCTAATAGAAACGGCTACAATTTTCAAGACAATATATACCTATAACTTTCGCAGCACCTTTTGAATTGGAGAGAGGCTGAAATCTCGTGCGCATCCCTAGCCACATGATCGTGAGTTTCCAAAAGAAGTGTTTATAAGCAATAATGACATGTAAATACAATATGGGTATATTATTTAATCGTTCTTAATGAAAGCTGCTGAAGATTTTGAAATATATATATATACGTAGATATATTCTTTTATCTTTAATTAAATAGACACCATTTTAGTTTTTTCACCTGTGATTTTTATTTTCGAATCAGTTACGCTTCCAACTAATTGCGTTGAGAATATAAGCTATATTCCATTTCATTTCAAAACCATCCGTTATTTTTACAATTTACGGTTTTGTTCGAATTTAAAACATTATCAGTTCTTAGTTATTGATATTATTACCGGTATCTCTTTAATTAAAACTTATTGTAGCAAAAGACTCTGTAGTTCGCCTAATGTTTGTTTAATTCTTCCATTATTTGTATTTTATAGTGCTGTAATAAGATTTAGATAATTTGCAGTTGAATTTTGAATTCAATTAAAGTATTTTATTTCTCAGATTCAACAGAGTTTCTTTCAGTTGCATTTTCATTCTAGAGAGCTTCAAATTAAGCATAGTTACTAAACTTAGTATTATCTATTTTACTCTTAAGATTAAAGTGATATACAATTGCCATTGAAATCCAATTAATTATTTATTTCTGAAAGTGTTTTAAAAGCATGTAAAACTGTGTATTTTAATCCTTGAAAGATAAACGTGACGTCCAGGTATTAAGTTTAGTACTTTTTATTCTATTCTTTACCTTTAACTTACTTTTTCAGTAAATTATGTTCAGTTATAAAAGTGGCGACTACTGCAACATTTCGGCTTTGAGATGACTACTACTGCTGCAATACAAATATAGATTTCAAAATATATTGTTTTTCCTTGAGCGGTTATTCGACTTTGAATTCTAAATACATGGTCACGATCCGAGGGATCAATATTTCCTAGCAGTTATGATAAAGCTCCAAAAGATTCATGATGCTTACACAAGGAACAGAAAGGTTTTTTTAACCTTAAAATGACGATTGTCGATGTTTTTACTCTAATTCTTTTTATTTTATTAATGCACATTTGTTGGCACTACCGACTTTTACGGAATGAACTCCATCACGTAAGTGTGATGACGTACCTGGGAAAGCATATTATAAAGTGAAGGAAATAGAAAGCGATTCGTAATATTTATGTCAGATGACATTTCGTCATGCGACTCTTCCCAATATGGAGAATCCAGATACCTCGTTGAAGATGCCTTATAAAGAAAGCTGTTGCATCTTCTCTCATGCTATCATAATCGATAATCAAAATCGAGAACTGTAGTTTATTTTCCTTAATGTAAGACGAAGATGGAAAATTAGTAATTTTAATTAGAGTTGAAATATTTCGTTATAATGAATTATATTGCTTTTCATAAGGAAAAGTGCTAATTCGATGAGAAATACTAAATGAATATATTGAAAGTACTCTAAATATTCTTACATTGATTCTTAATTAGGCCGCGGCATTTCATTAGCAAGAGTCATTTTCTCTTTATTTGCATTGTAATGATTAAATTTCTGATATAATATTTTAATTATTACTTGGAAAATTTCAGGAAGGTATGCTTTCTTTGGTGACATATCAAATGGGTATAATTAAATTCCTTTATCCTACAACGTTAACATAATATTGTTTGATGCATGGGTATGATTCCTTAATAGTTTCAATAATTTAACACTTCTCATTGTTAGAGTTATATGTAGAAACATACAGTTTTCTGTACCGTTGGGGATGGATTTTTATGAACCATACTGTATACCAGACAAGAGTAAAAATATAATTTAATATTAAGATTACTTCAAGCTAAGCATCACGTATATTTTCATTTGTTTCGCTTAATTCCTAAACAATTATCCATTTTTACTGTAATGTTTATATTTTAAGCTCTGAATTCAGCAGATACCGAAATGTTTTTTCTCATGTATCAGGATGTCTGGAATTCGTACTTAATTCAATTTTGTTAAAACTGGAAACGAAAAAAAAAAACATTATAAAATGCAATATTGGCTCGTACAAGTGAGACACGCATTCTGCACTGATAATGTAAATTTTGTACTTTAAAATGCGGGAAATATTAAATTTGGAGTTTTACTGTTTAAAAGGGAAGACGTATAACAGTCATATTTCCTGGTCCTTATATGTAATGAATGTTACTAAAATTTAAGGTTTATTGTAAGTTATAACTTTTAAGTATCATTTCTAATTGCATTTCTATTATTTATAGAACTATCTGAATCAACTCCACTTTGAGTGTTCGGTAATTGTAAGTATCCTTAAATTTATAGATATACATTTATACAATTTCACTAACAATACCTAATATTGTCTGCGCGTTTCGAAAATATGTAAATTTCATTAACGCGTATCATTAGTTGCAGTGATTGTGTTTACGAAGCCTTTACTACACATTATTCCTTTACAATTAAGATAATATATATTATGATACTGAGCGTAGTCAAAGGTTGATTACACGTTCTGGTAGGTGTATCTACATACAAAAAATCGCACGTACTATAGGATTTTTTATATTCGTTTGGAACGTAAACTTTGACAGATATGATGCAACAGACGAAATTTAATAAATTTGTCAGTGTAATGGAGAATGATCATATTTCAAGGCACAATAGCAACCAATAGCTAATGATAGTCTTTCTTTGGGAGGAATGAATGTAATACAGAGGTAGCATGTATCACTCAAAGAAAACGGAAATTACGTTTTTCGCTGCCAGCTCCCTTAGGTTGAAATTGAAAATTGGAACCCCACATTATACGTGAAATCTGTAAGGTTTTTCCACAAAGTACACCTCTCCCCTTCACCAGACGTAGCAGCAAGACATTGGAGGCAACTGGCAAAAAGTGGTGAACACGTTAAACCAACCAAATTCACTAAACAAAAAGTAACAAAAGTAACAAAGTAACAAAAAGTAACTAAACAAAAAGTAACAAAAAGTGATTAACTTATCTTATGAATAGATATACTTCGAAACGTTGTGAAATCAAACTTTAGAGTTAGATAGAATATAGATGACAATTCCTAAAATACCGGGTGACCCGCATCCTAGAAAGGAACGCACCACCGCCTATACAAATATGAAAATGTGGATTGTGTAAAACGAATTTTATTTAGCACCATTGGATTTCTTGACACCAACATTAATAGCATATCATGAATTACGTGAAACGTTAGTTACCTATACAATATGAACAAACTGAATACTATTTCGGTGATGTTGTTCAATATATTCACCATTGGTGTCATTACACAGACCGGTATCAAGTATTCTGGTGTTACCTATTACGGTCAAATACTCCTGAAATATCTGAGATAACTAAGTGTACGTCAATGGCCTGGGAAGTGAGGTGTTTCGTATCTTTTCCCTCCACCTTCCTCGACACAAATATACTCTTCGATGTCTTGACAGCGAGCATAATATTTAATGAAAAGACCTATCACGCTAAAATAATGTATTGTTAATATTTACTTAGGGAGGTTTTGACATGTACGTTAACTTGAGACTCTTGTTTGGAAATACATAGCAATTGCTGGGAGAGTGATTGGCAAGTGACAAATAACAACCAGCTACGCCATTCCCAACTACACCACATAATTTATCTAAGGAAACGTACAGTGAGGATGTTAAAATATAGATTTTTAACATCCAACAAAGAGCCGTGCCTGTTTAATTTCTGTTTCGGTAATTATTGCTTAGTCCCTTCTTAAAACAAGATTTGGAGATCATGTATATGAACAATTTGCTGCAAAATCAATTGCACAGACGACTGACTATGTGGAATATCTTTCTGGGAAAAATACTAGACATTGCCTAATTCTAAACAACTGCAACCTCCCCCCTTTTGGCGACGAGCCATATGTTGATATTAGACTTAGTATTGGAAGCTCCTGTCCTATTTTAGAACTTGCCGCTTCTCAAAAACCAGTATGTCCTATTCAAATTGATCTGTGCTTAGAGTAGTCGGTCATCAAAAGTATTGTCTATTTGGTAAGAGAGACCATGTTTTCGTATGCTTACATCACGGTCTTAACAAGTAAGTGTGACATTCATTTGTGATTTGGAAACTGTGGACATTTCTTTCCTGAAATTTAACTTGTATTCTGCAAAATGAAGGTGTCATCCTAACTACTGTATATTCGTGTGCTATAAAAATTGTTCGAGTTTGCAACATCATCATCATTTACTGATAATTACTGCCAATATGTCGCTTTACTTTGCTCATAAAGTGGCTAGGAAAATATAACAGCTACAACTTCATAACGTAGTCCACAAAACATCACTGCCTGTCCTTGCCCAAGTACAAGTCCGTCGGACTTTAATATACAGTGGCATCTACAATTGTTTCGATAACACTAGATGCTAACATTTTTCGAAGTAGGAGATGAGCGTGAGACATTCTATGTTAATAGTTTTCAGTCATGTGTAAAGACGTAAATGGAAACAAATGCGAATCTCTTTCATTTCTCTAAAGTTCGCTTTGTTTTTTTTTCTTTTACAATCACAAGAGAATGTGAAAATTTTAAAAATCCCGGTATCCCGTTAATTTATGTTAGGTTATTCATTCCACTAATGCGTGCTTGATCCTGAATATTTGATTTACAAAACACTTAAATGTATGCTTAATCCTTCCACCATATTATATGTTGTTATCCATTAAATATAAGAGTATTTTACAGATGACTCAATTCAGTTCGTGAGTTTTATCGTGGTTGTAACATTTCCTTACACATTTCAATTGCAGAGGATGTTTTGAAGACTGTTAAAATAATCCATTTCATTTATGCTAAAGAGCTCATTCTATGATTTTTGAATATAAGAACGTAAGTAGAAAGTCAGCAATACTACCGAATTCCTAGAGGGCCTAGGCTATAATCTATCGCTATGGTAGTAAAAAGGGAAGTATTTGTTTAATACTTTGATCTTTGCACATATGCGCATTCTGTGGTGTATTGTCTTCAAAGTATCAATCATCCAACTCCTGCTCTATTGACGTCCTACCAATTTAGAATTTTGAAAGTCCATTTGCTTAGCGTGAGTTAATTGTTTATTTTGGCATTACTTCGTTAGGTAAGAAATAATTAAATTTTAAGTGTTTGTTGCCTTACAGATGTTGTATATAATTTTACTTGTTTTCTACGTAGAAGAGGGATAGAAGGGTGCATAACGACTCACTGATAAAGTGTTTTTTTTTTAATTTACACTTTCAAAGTGTAAGATTGTTATGTCTTAGAACATATTTGATTTTTGCGTCGTCGGAAAGCCTCATTTCATTAAATCTTCCAAGGGCATGACTATTATTGCCCAGTTGCCTTTCTTAGCCCAAATGATCATTAAACTTAATATACGTTTCTTTAGTCATACACCCTACAGCCATTTTATGTTCCAGTTATGCACGGGAGCACAATAACTATCCCTCACCACTTGTCTCTCTTCAGAATATCGATGGTTTGTCAGGAAATTTTTACAACTAGAGACACGTCGTTTGCTATACCTTAAACGAGACTTATATTCCCTAACGCAATGTAATTCCAAATTACCTAGAGACAAATTTCATGTGACATCACTAAATGTTTCTGAATCGATAGTTTTGAATATGGCATCATTAGAAATCTAAAGCTGGAAAATTCTTCGAGCTCCATGGTTCTTCATTTTAGGCATGTTAACCTCTAAATTTAATTTACCAACCGGTAGCATTCTACTCTGAAGGAAAGAAGCTTGATTTAGCTGGAGTGTATTTCTTTCTCCTTTGCGTAGATCGCTTCCTAAGTTTTAACTAGATATGTAGAACATATGTATTGAGTGTTCAGTCTACAAGTGTCATCTTTTGTTAGTTTTGACATATTTCATAACTAAGATTTTTACTTGAAGCTTCTTTCAGGCAAATATTCCCCTCTAGATAACGGAAATGAGTCTGATAATTGAAAAAATATAATATTGAAGTTTCTACGTATCAAAATACTGTATATCACACAAGCTTTCTGTTCTCTCTTTTCAGAAATTTGGTATTTCCTCGAGTTCTTAACGCCTCATGAATGAGAGCTACTATTTTTGAATGAAAATAATATTTTGTGTTTTTTCGCAAGTATTTACTTGAGCTCAAGGCACACTAATATAAAATCACTAATAAAACCAACTAAATTAAATTCAGACGGGACTCTTAATATTCACCAGTATGTTCTAATGATATTTCTAGAAATTATTTATTTCTTATTTAAATAGTATATGCAAAAGCTAAGAGAGATTCTCATCTTTTGTAGAGCAGTCATTTTGTAGAGCAGTCGAGAGATAATAACTATTAGACGACTGTGGTTAAATTTAAAACGAACACAAAGTGTTATGAATTGCCCTTTTGTGTATCTTCGTATGAGAGTGATATGATGGATATTATTCCTTATTATGAGGCTACAGAAATCCATACATGAACCGAAACCTGCATTTTTGCTCCGTTTCTTCTTTCTTGGCGTACCACATGTAATGCAATGAGTTTGTGACTGGTATACGCACTGGTAGGGTGTTAATGACGGAAATAAAAGGTGCAAATTTGCACTCTCACTATTTTTATTATCTGTACCCCTATATCATATAAGCATTTATTAAGTTGCTCGAAACCCTTCTTCCCTCGACACTTTCTCCCCGTTACTCACTTCCTTAAGATGTATTTTATTGATATAGAGCTATAAAAGTGTTTTGAATCACAAGCAAACTTTTACTAACTATTCTGTGTGTTGCAAATTTTATATTACTTGACTGTTAGAAGGCACGCGTCTTAAACATAGATGCTGTCACATAAGAAGTACTTTTTTAATTTTAAATCATTGTTTACAAGTGTGTATACGATATTTTGGATTTTTAAACATGATTGGGAAATTCTTTTTCCTACGACAATATGTGGAATATGGAGATGGTTTTTGTGGCAAATATTACCAATTCTCAATCGTTATTCTCAGGTAACATTAAGATTACCTATTCACAACCAAGCCTGCTTTATAAAACTTACAAAGAGTTTTTAAGAGTCATTTCCGAAGAGAAGCTTTAAATTTACATTTTTGGTACGTCATACGAATATTCAAGTTGCACTTTATGTTCTCCTTTATTCTAAATGGAATGGCGTAATAAATATGAAAATCGAATGAATACTGTAGATGACAAATCTACTTAAATTATGTTCTTACTACGTATTAGCTTGAAATCCCCAATACTGTAAAGGGTGAAATAACATTGACAATAACGGGGTAGTTTACTTTGATCTTGGATACTGACAAGCCAATGAAGAATATAAAATACGTAACAGATATACCTAATATTTGCAAATACAAGTTCCACATTTATTAACGTAATTTCGAAAGATTAAGATTTGTATTTTAAAAGTTTTTTTCGATGTTTATTGCATATGTTCATGTATAGTATTAATCGTATTACTTTAAGAAAAAATATTTTTGTTTCATTTCAGCAACATCCCAGGGACACCACTACACCTGTAAGTAGATTAACCATTAATAACATGCATGTATGTAAGTAGGAAATCAGTCCTGTTACACAATATAATTCGAAATCGAAAATAAAATACTATTCTTTTCGGATAATAATTGCGGATTATAAGATACTTAAAAATTATTGTAGTTTAAGGTAATGAAAAAACATGATGTTAAACGTTACTAAAATTATTGTTTATCGACCGATTATGTGGTTGAGAAAAGTCAATAGTTGGTCAACCTTTCGAGTAATATGAAGTATTTTATAAACATAATTGAAAATGATATCTACCCAAGACTGAATTTGGTTTTAGAAATCGAAATTAATCCATACCACACAAAGCTATGCAATTTAGTATGTAGGAAATATTGTAAGTGTATGGTTTATTAGTGAAACATACATATATGTGGGACAATATTCAGGATATGCGTTTCGATTAGATTAATATAATTATTTTAGTGACCTATTATCTCTTACAACTAACAACACTTACATTTGAGTTCATTTATGTTGAAATCAGAGAAGTATATTGCATTTACTATATTTAATCGTAATTATGAAAGCTGATATAGCTTCAAAACATTTAAAAATATATTAATCTACATAAAGGACTTCCAAGAACACGCACTCTAAATGACCTAACATGTTTAGATACCTACATAAACATGGACATGAAGTTACTACGGTATTCCACCGGATACACTGCCAGTTAGTATTGTGAAAGTCACACATGGTCTTCATGATGATCCCCATACCTGCAGGTATGCTGGTAACGAGGTGGTGAGATGTATCTTGGGAATAACTCGAAACACTTCGTTGATAGTCAAGATAAGAAGAGCCATGGCTGTTTTTCGGAAAGATCATACAGTAAGCCAGCGTTTCAAACCTTAACACAGATTGTCAATGAAATTCAAGTCTTGACTTCGAATGGGCCAGGTGTAAAGGGTCGTAATTGTCTTAATACATATCCTTGCGAGGACCACAATGTAAACGAGTGAATACCACTGAAAAATGCAACTACCGACTTTGAGCTGTTCCTCAAGGAAAAATAGAATGAGATTGTTAAAACTTCAACATTTTCATGAGCTTTATTATTACCGGGAAAGGAACAAGGAACAAGGGACAAGGAACCTATATATTCTTACTGAATAAACATGCTCATTCTGTAGCTAAATCTCCACGAAATTTCAAAGTCGGCTCTACATACTATAATAAATATGGTTTACTAAGCGTTCGATATGCCCACAAATGTCGTTGGATTACAAGCTTTTAAAATGACATATGTCACTTTGTATCATATTTTCCACTGTTCTATTAAACATATGTTCTATTGCTCCTTACAATACGCGATTTGTGATATTGCATATATTCTTGAAGCTTGTTTTCATTATGTGCAGCCCTCCATAAATGGTGGCCATCCTTTCTCTCTTACTTTAAACAGTCTTGCTGCTAAGAAAGCATCGTGCCTACGTTGTGAATAACTATGTGATGTCGGAGACCAAAGTTTGGTAGTGCCATGCTGATATGCTCTTCAACATATTACGGTATTTGGTTGTCAACACAAATGTTCCGTTTGAATATTTCGCGGCATTACACTTTCAATTACTTTCACAATTAACTACATTATCCTCTACAGTTGATCCATTACAATTAGGTAGTTCATATCAAACATAACGATTTCTTACATCTGTGATACCTAATTAATCACCATCTTCAAAGACCATGGTTTAAAACACTACCCATTCACCTCTCTTGTTTTCATCGACTTGCTCAATTCGTTGTAGATAGCAGCACAGTGTATCTATCCTACTATCTGTAACACTCTTTCGAATATCCAGATATTAAATTGATTAAAGAAAATTCAAGCTATTACAAAATCTTAAGTGTTGTATATACGAGTTAATAATAAATTATTGAATCCGTTCAACACAAATAATAACGATCTGAGTATAATATCATTATTCCTCCACTTTCAGGGCCGTAGAGGTTTCTTGGATGGACTTGTAAGTAATATATTTAGTTATTATTGTCTTAGGTGTTTAATATGAAAATAAAGCTGCACCTACCGTAAGATTGCGTTCTGCCTTTATGTTCTTTGATATTTTTTTAGAATCAACTACATTTGTCGTGAATCCCATTGATTATTTTAGTATTACCCAAATTGTTACATTATTATAATTTAATATTATATAACGATCAACAGAACTCTGCGTGATATTTTGGCAAATCATATGTGAATACAACCTAGTGATATCCACTATTAATAATTAATTGACAATTGTTCATATATTAATAATGATAATAACCTACATAAAAATATATATTCAGAATTTAAGGCTGAAATACAAAATTCTCGGAAACATGTATTTTAATTTCTTTGAAACAATTGTTCTATTGATTGAAATTTTGATATGACATTGCTATAGTATTGGTTTGTACGATGTTTTGGATGCACATTACGACGTTTACCTTGCTTGTGTGTGGTTGTCTTAGTATCAACCAAATTTGGATGCTTGTGTTTATTATATTGTAGCACTTAGCTTATAAAACAAGGTTAGAAGTGAGTATAGTAAATATGTTTTTATATGCAGATTAGTAATATGTAATAATCTGATGTGTTCACCCTGACAAAATACACTAAGTGTTGAGTTGGTAACACTGCTGACATTATGGTATTGCAGAATATGCAAAACTATTTCTCTCTGCCAATATTTGTACTATCAAGATGTTAACTGTTACGTATAATTACTAATAAAGGAATAAAATATTAAGCAATTCCGTAAATGCAGTACATTATTTGAGAGAAAGCATTTCCAAATATTTTCAATATTCTTCCTTCATTATCCTCAATGGGTTAAAATGTTAAAATTATAGCTTCTATTCGAAGTTAACTAAACAGTTGTCCTAATTTTAGCTTGATACAACTTGGAATTCACGTTCGAGGTATTACTCACTACCTGATACATAGAACTAACAACATTTTGCTATTACCTTCGATGTGTGATAATTTTGAGGTAAATTTGCTTTGAATAGCAAGCTAAAATTTTATTTAGCTGCTTACATATATTTGCTATTTAATCAATATGTAGTTTAGTGATTTCACAAGATGTATCACTAAACACATAGAAATAATATTATAAAACCGTTAGCATAATGGCCTTAAAATTTAATTTAGATTTTTGTTTATGGTCATTTTAGCAGTGGGCCAGTCTGTGATTTAAAGCTTCAGCTGAACATGAGATTCCAATCACATCATATCTCTGCGTGTAGCAACTCCTGGTTTCTTTCTCTAATGAATTTAAAATGAAATGAAATCTGTGAGTTTTATGTTCCACGGTTATGCCGGTTAGGCTAAAGGAGACGGTGATGATGAGAAATGAATGGTTGTGGAATGAAGAAAGTGGTAGGAAACTCTAAAAACCCGAGAAAACCCACGCACACGGTGTTTGTCCACACAAAGTTCACTTGGTGGGAGCTGAGATCGAACCCAGGATCCGAAGCGCCAGAGGTGAACATTCTACCACTGAGCTACCGCGGCCCTTCTAGTGAGACTATTCTAACCGCGTATGCACCTGGAAGACCTTTTCTAAGCTCATGAACATAAAATGAAAGATATCTTATTAAAACACTAATGAAAGAAATTGGATGAACTACTAGCATCGGTGTAATTATTCACTCATATTATGCAATACAGGTTCAGAAAAGACAAGTTCTTTAAAAAAAAACACCTATCGACAATATATTTCACCTAGAATGAAATTACAAGGATTAATTTTACTATATATTGAATGTGTCTTCTTATGCGAAATAATTTGAACGATATAGCGATAAAAAAATGCAAGTGTTTGATAATTGTGAGCAGTGAAAATAATTCTTATAAAAATGTAACATAATAACGATTAGAAAATATTTCTGTAAGAGTTAACCATATAAATGTAAGAAATATCAAAATTTTACTATATTAGTATAAATACAATGCCAATAGTGACCACTAACTTAAATAAATTATATTCATGGCGAAGAAATATGAATAAAAGTTTAAAGTTGATATGTGAAATAACATAGAACTGAAGCTACCATGTCGAAAGTTTCTTGTTACTTCGTAAAAGTAGTGGAACACAAGTGTTCGATTTTTTCTTTTCAGGACATTTACGTTCCATAATACAATTAAAATGACAACTATGTGCAATTTTCATTTACTTTAACAGCGATGTAATAAGTAATTTATCGTGCTTCATTTTGATGCATGATTTTATTTGCAGGCTAACACTGCGCAGCACTTGATACAAGGAATACTTGTAAGTACAATAATCATGTTAGTAAGTATTTGACAAACGGGTAACATAGTTTCAAATTTCAATAAAATCACTTTAAGAATGTAAACAGGGAAGGAAACTATTTTATTGATTAAATATAATTTGAATATTCTACATTTGAAATAACACAGCACATTTGCAGTATGAATTTTACTAAATATTACGTAGATTTATTTCTTCAAATTGAAGTATACTTGTATTGAATTTTCAACATACTAAAACAACGGTAGTTTGTAAAATGATTTACTGTACTTTTGTGCATGTTTCCATGGAACTTGTGTACCCATATCTGTACACAAGCTTGTGTGTCTTTAAATTAAAAATTTTTTTATTAGTAAAAAACTTTATGTAATTTACTTAGCTTATCTTCTAAATAATTAATATAATACTTACTAATATAATTATTTCATTTTTCTTTCCGATTCCAAATGTTTTTCTCTAAACCTAAGTTTACGATGCATTTACAGAAACCTTATAATTTGAAAAAAAAAAGACTCACTTTAGCTAGAGTAATTTTATTTCAAACTATAAATTTCAATAAAATGTTGGAAAGTGGACAACACTAATACACCTCTCTCTCTCTCTCTCTCTCTCTCTCTCTCTCTGTATATATATATATATATATATATATATATATATATATATATATATATATATATATATATAATAAACGCGATAAATAATTTTACGTTAGTCTTAAAAACTCATGGAGGAGATTTTCCGTCTTTGTTAATTTTCGATGGAGATAAAAATCTTAAACGATGTACAGAATGTCATTATAGTTATTCGAAAAATCATTATCTGCTACAAAGTTGAGTCTAATAAAATACCATTCCAATTCAAGAGAAAGACGAAAAAGTGATAATAACATTATTATCCAGACACTTCTCGTTAGTAAATATAAAACAAAAACCCATGAAATATTATCTTAGCAAAACTATCCCGAAATAAAATTGTTTGAAAGTCATTGTGGGGTAGACGGATTTGATCAACTATCGACCACATATTTACCATTCGATAACCATTCGAAAGGAAATGAAAATACAATAACCCAGAACATCAAGAGTTTATGGATTTTAGAAAAGTCTACGAATATTTTAGGAGGGAAAGGTTATGAAACGTTCCCACATACATTGGTATACTGAAAAACTATTTAATTTATACAAGTAAAATATGTCCAGACGAATACCAAGATCTGGGTAGGGAAATATTGTCTACGGGCTTTCACATTGAGAAGGAACTGGAAGATTAAGATGCGTCATCCCCACTGTTGTTCAATGTTGTTCTGTATTATGCTATAAGAAAAATTGAACACAGCTTTAAGAGCATACAAGCGAATAGTGTTTAGAAGGATATATCATATTTTGATAACGAAAGGTGTTGGGTAACCTTAATAAATGCATAGCTTTCCTAAATACTTACAGGGACATCAATTTATAAGGAAATGCCGAGGAAATTATATGCTTGGGGAATAATTTGCATACGTCACAACATCTTATAATATATACGATAAATTTAAGATCTCCAATATATATGGTATATTAATAAAATACCGACATAATATAGACAATGTAATTACATTGCAATTAAAAGTGCAATGTTCATGATATTATTTATGAATACACATTGATAATTCTGTCGACGAATTTGAAGCAAAATTACCATGAATATCAGTTTACCTGCTTTAATGTATGATTGCCAATCATGATAGGTTTCTGTAAGAGGAAAACACAAAAATATTCCCAATGTTAATATTAACGCCAAGAAGGAACGGAAATGGAGAATGGCGAGAAGTTCATGACAGTGAACTACTTAACTTTTACAGTTTAAGAAAGTATCATGGCCGTTAAGTATTTTGCTCAAATCGGCAGGTCATGTAAGAAGAACGGTCTCACGTCGGAACGCTTTCAAAACAAGCATAAAATCCAATCAAGACCAATTGGCAGACGAAGATAAAAGGACAAGATGAGAGTAAATTTATCTTAAATAGAAAGAAAAGGTATAAATTGTCTTCAATTGGAAAGCAAGAATGTAAGTACATATATTATGTGAATGAAACTCTGTACTCTGTGTTTCACACTAAAATAGTTAGTTAGAAAGTATTACATATATTTTCTGTTGTGACAGGCTTTACAGTTTACATATACAATAAATCAAAATACTTTTCAATTTATTGCAATCATACATCTTAAAATGTATATAAGTGATGAATATATCAGACAACTTGCAATTTTGTAATTATATTTTATTTTCACATTAGGAGCCGGGCGTTCCGACGGGATTCCGTTACCTAAACATCGGAAATGTACTGGTAAGAAAGTTATAATTTAATTTTACTGAAAACTTAACATAGTTATTACATTAGGGTTTACTTTAATTTAAATACTTAAAAATCCATATTCCGCAATCAAATTCTACTTTACATGTGATTAATATTGAAATACGTGTAAAATACATTGCAACATTTTCATATCGTTACAAATTTGTAATGGATTTGAGCAATTCAAGCTCAAACACAATACCTCATATAGGGGAACGTAACAAAATTTCAGTGAGATATCGAAGAACAAATTAGATCCTTTACTAATGCCTGTGTCTAAATATATACTTCATAAATCTAAACATTTCATTTGCATGTCTCAGAAAATTCTATTACTTTGAAAATAAATTACGCAATTCCGAATATCTCAGAACGAAAAGCAATATAACTCTCATGCTAAAAATAATGAAGGAACTCATGCCTCGGAAATGCATGACCTTACAGATAGAATTCAGAGGCCTGGTTATAACTGAAATTTTCCAAAAGTCGGATATTTCAAGGGAAGATAACCAATAAACACGCACACACACACACACACACACACACACATATATATATATATATATATATATATATATATATATATATATATATGTATCAATGTTGCTATCTGCGCAAGAAAAAGATACCTGAAGATATACCAAAAGCTTAAGTATTGTATGAGTCCGTATGAAGATGGACTTATAGGAAATTATCAGTGTGGTTTTAGGCTACTACTAGCAGATATATAACATTGGACATATACCAGAAAATAAATGTAAATATAATAACACTGTTTATAAATTATTTAGTGATTTTTGATAAACTTACGACTGAGATAGGAAAAAATATTGTACTATACTCTCACTGAATTCGGAAAATCAGAAAAGCTTGATAGATTAATTGAATAGCTTGATATAGATGTACTACTGTAAGATATTTTCTCTATGAACTTATGCCTTTACGTTATTATTATTCAACTTTGTTCTAGAGCATGCTATAAGGAAAATCTAAGACAGGAACCAGGTCTGCTATGACCATGTCTGAATGGTATCCATCTTATTGTGGTATATGTTGGTGATGTTTTTATAATAGAAGGTGACAGAGGACAACGAATTTACTTTCCCTCATTTTCTGCATACTTTTTTTTATATTTTCTAGACTTAACATTTGTGTCAATGTTGCTATATTTTCCTTTGCATAAAACGTTCGGCGAAAGTGATTAAGAAACCATGATAGGAAATTGAATTATTCATTATTGGACTAATCAGATTCCGAACAAACATAAATATAAATTTAGTTTTATTTCTTGAATCTAAGGATAAAACCTAATGTCCTATTATTAGTATAATGCACTTGGTATTCACTTTCTTGATTGACCCACATGTAACCAATGTTTTATTTATTTAATTTCAGCCATTGAAAGACATTCTACCTTACTTGCTGACTAACGTTAAATCTCTTGTCGAAAGCCTAATTCCTCCAAAGGTAAGAGTATTAACTGTTTGCAAATAATAATGCATATTTCAGAGTAAGGTTAAATAACTTCAAAGAGGACCAGTCCCCAATTGTAAAACCTACGTTAGGATATGTTTATTATAAGAGTTTTTTTTTTTTAACCCAAAACACAAATGGCAATTGTAGCTTCTATGTTTGAAAACGTATCATTTCGTATAAAACTTTCCATTTGGCAAATTCATTTAGATAATCTCCCGCAAGCTCGAAAAATATCAAAGGAGACTCAAACAATGCATCACTATTTTCTTTCTGGTACACTCAATTTATTTTTCAATAAGTAGGATAGATTAATATCTAAACAAATCATATTTATTTCTTTGTTTTGCATGTGATGTGATGTAGCATATCTGATAATAATCCAAGAATAATGATAGGGGAAAATTAGACAAAAACTGTAAGACCTGAAAGAATAACAAAAAGCCGGATTTTCGGTGAAACCATCGTTTAGATGTGCTGTAAAGTGTCCTCAATTTAAGCCATGTTAGTTCATAATGAATAAATATAAATTACTTTCATAATTAATTCAGAAATTAACATTTTTAAAAACAAAGTAGTTATGCGGAAAATGTCGTTTATAAGGTCAGCACAAAATAATATTTACATATCTTTTCGTTGAGTCAATTTAATATTTCAGAAATATGACGTGTTTGAATAGAAAGAGGGTGGGACATTTAATATGACTCAAATTTGTTTTAAAAGAAGGATGTAGTTTTTTTTAGTTTAGAACCATTTTCAGCTGCGAGGATATATGACACGTGGACCGAACGTGGTAACTGATCCCCGTCATCTCCCGCCACGAATAAAACACATGCGTTTAACACGAAAGACACTTACACTATTTTTTTAAAATATTGACACTAGGAAGCTCAAAGTATTTTGACAAGTGTGCTCAAAATATCGGAAGAAATAACCGTCGCAATGATAAATGTGTTCTAAACGTTATAGTTAAAATTTTGTAGCGAGACCTTCGTACATTATAGAATTAGATCGCTCTCAAACTTCAGGTAGAGGGATGTGGGAAGGGGATGGAACTTCGTAAACTTAAAAGAAGAACCTTATTTCTTTCATGCTATTGAATTCCTGTGAAATTAAATAAGTAAACATTATTTAAAATAGTATTCTATATTTATGAAAAGTGACGCAATAATCAGTGAAATCTGATTTCAAAAAATATTCAATTGGGAACATTTTATCACGGAAACTTAGAAAAGACAGGACAACAATTACCGAAGAGATTCCTCTCATAACAAACATTTGTTTATCTCATTTATACATAATTCTTGGTCTTACCAACATCAGCGACCTTATGTTCTTACAAATATGAATTTTCTATACTTTAACATTCCACGGTTGTGTCCATTATGTTATGGAGACGGATGATTAAAGAAAAAATGATAGTGGAAGATTGTTTAAGAAAATGGAATACCCGAGAATCCTCACGAACATGATATTGTCCACAATATTCATACTTGGTCGGGGATCAAATTAATGACCCGAAGTATCTGAAGTAAGTTCTCTAGTATTAAGCCACCGTGCCCCTGTTAATGGCGTGATGAATGAGGTATAAATTACCTTGGTGAGACATTATAGGGGAAAAAAAGAAGGTAGAAAGAAATGGGGAAGGAATCAAGCAATTGGAACCTGTGAGTTAGATTGATTTTTTTTGCCTTGTTTGAATGAAGAAATCTCAGAATGAACCACACTTAAGATGGTAGGCTTGAGATAGATGTACTGTGTGACATTGTTCTCTGTGGTTGTAAAACGTGGTGCAGCACCCATTGAAACGGGAGCCTAAGCGACTACGATAGATGGATTCACGCAAAGCTCAGAACTGAGTAACATAAACGAAGACAAGCCATTTTCTGACAATTCTTCGTGAAGCTGAATTGTACATTCTTTTAAAATGTGGGCTTAAATGCTAATGAGACTTACAGGGGAAGTACGTGAATTGGTACGCGGGGATCTGCATGTGTTATATATCATTGGAACGGTGACACCGAGTATACTTCACATGTGAAATATCTCGCATGAATGGGGCCAGTAGGGGGCGTGGCGGCCATTTAAAAATCAGAACAAGGCTCCTCCGAAACACCAGAAAACGTGGATGAAACAAGAAGATATGACGTAATTGGTTTGAGACGTGGTATATATATATAGGTCTGAAAGGTAGCTGAATACGAATCTGATATTAAATGTTTACAAATCAAAATGACGTATCCAACATCCACACACACATTAAAAGAAACATGCTATGAATCCGAAATCAGGTATATGGAGATATTCGATTTCGTTGTGTACGAATCGAATTCTAAAAGTGTAATATTCAATATGGCGGACAAAACGTAAAGCACTGCTGAAACTGAAAGCAGGTAGGTAGAGGGAGGTAGTGGTTGCGGTATACGAATTCAATGATAAAAGTGCAAAATGCAATATGACGTATCTAATATGGTGGACAAAAGGTGCAAAAGTACAGAATGGACGTATGAGTATCGAGACACGCCTGGACTCCGTCTCGACCTCCTTTCGATTTGGAAAAGCACACAAGATGGAAATTACTCTCGGTATCAGTACCATCCCTACTACGGAGAGTGTATATTTATCATACTAGTTGCTCACAAGTGTACACGTCATAATGTGAAACCGGAAAGGCGGTTATTGAAGTATATCGATATTTTAAACGCTTCCTTTTCACTGTCATTGTTCGAATATCCAGATGGTATATGAAAATAACTGCAACATACCTTACTGAGGCCTTTCAAGCGAGATGTTACAGATGTGAAGAGGAGTCAATGCACCTTTTGAACGATATAAAACACATGCCGATAATTACGTATATCCTCGGTAGTTGGGGAAAGAGTTGGTAGTAAAATAATTATTTCCTATGATTGCAATCTGTTATATCATAAAACTTTCATGTGCACTACAAACCCTGCCCTGCCGCCATCTTGGATCGGTCATTTTGAATTTTACACTTTTAGCATCTGATTCATACACAGTGACGTCGTATATCTCTATATACCTGAGTTCAGATTCATAGCATGTTTATTTGTAATTAGTATCCTCCATGTTGGGTCCGCCATTTTGTTTTGCAAACATTTGGTGTCAGGTTCCTATTCAGCTACCTCTTAAACTTATATATAACACGTCTCAAAGCAATAAATCATAGCTTCTTCTGTTATCCTCGATTTTTAGTGCTTCGGGGCGATCCTTGTTCTTGTCTTTAAAACGTCACCAAGCCCCCTACAGGACCCATTCAAGCGAGATATTTCACATGTAAAGTATACTCTGTGTGTCCTTCCCAACGACATATAACACATGCAGATCCCCGCGTACCACTTCATGTACTTCCCTAGTTAGTAATAATCAGCCAAGTGCGTTCAAAAACCATGGATGTAAATCACTTTGGGTATTTTATTATCATTTTCAATGAAAATGCAGACTGTATTTGGAGTGAAAGTGCATTGGTAGTATCACTATTCACACTTTATCCACAATCTATAGATGTGAAACCAATGCCTAGCTGTTATACATTGTTATTATTATGTTACACCCATCACATACTGGCGCTTTATTCACACAACATTTTTTATGACAGTAATTCTCATGTATAAGACCATCTGATTTAAAAATGATTTTACAAACTATGTTTCATTATCCTTAAACTAGAAGCTCATGAGATGTTCTATTTCAGGTGTGAATCTTAAATTACTTTCACTCAAATCACGTCTTTGAAAACCTACTCCACTCTGAAACATCAAAACATTTCTAATAGATTTATATCTCTTCTAAATATTTGTTTCTTAGATAGAGTTTCTTAGAAGTATTTCATGCAAACGTTGTGAACTTTTGTACCAGAAAACAAATAAATAATCATTTCATATATAAAATAAACCACTTCTTCCCTTTTGCCTCTCTCTTCTATTGTACGATGTTTTTAAAGAAATATATTATATATCTTATAGTATGTTAACTTCATAAAATTAACTTACAAAAAAGAACAATGAATCTTTCCCATGTACTTCTCCACGAAAATCGATCTTAAGTCCATAACGCAGATATATTTGTGAACAATAGTTATGTTCCTTAGACGACTTAATATATAATAATGGTTCATTAAGCTATGTAAGGAATGAGTCACAAATTAAGCGAAACTGTGTTAACCGTAATACAAATTAAAATAGTGTCGTTACTCTTTGTATGACTAGGCACATGCGTAGGTAAAAGTGCGGATTTTCATATGGACACATTGAAAAGAGTTGGTTCGTTAAGAATGGCTGTCTACCATTTATCTCAATCCATTAGCTAGAAAAGGGTTGATAAGATAACATTTAAAATGACGTTTGGGTGAAATAGATCTTACTGTGTATGTAAAGCTCGATTGACTCCTCTCAACGCAAATTGTGTTGTATTATTTAGGTGCATCTGGTGTTCTTGTTTCTCAATCTAAGGCAGCATTCATAACTGGTTCCAAGGATTAACGCCATTGCTGGAGATTGATTACATAATCTTGCAATGAATATGAGATTACCTGCTATTGTAAAATTGCTGGTAGTTGGTTTTTAGGTTATTGCACTATGTAAAATGACATAGGAAACAACTAGTAGATTCAAAAATTGCTACTAAATTAAGAAAATAATTTTGATAAAATATACTCACACTCAAGATTGACGATGTTTAAGAGGATGATAAAGATTGAAGTGAAGCTTGATATGATAAGTACAACGTGGTGCATGATGAAAATAGAGTAGCTTTTGCTGGGTCCACAGACCATGATCAAAGCAGTATTTTGTCACTCGTTCAATCACGTGTAAAATCAATTAAGGTATTCGCTTATATCCATATGATGTATTAACAAGATATCAACTGAGAATGACAATAGTTTCACTAAAATGTATTATGTTGCATAGAAGCAATCCTACGATAAATCTTTGTGATCGTCAACAGTCTATTAACAATCAACGAGTTGGCTGCAAATCATATCAATTATGATGGTATAGCCACACCTGAAAATGACGTCTACATTGAATGTTCACTGTAAAGTCTCAGCCAAAATTTTAGAGAACACAAACACACATTAATACGTAATACGAACGAAGTAAAACAATTATATTGGAACATAATTTATATCCTATTGAAACAATTAATTCAGATTAATCTCGGTTAGATTAAGGAAGCCATGTTGGTTCGAATTCGGAGCTACAATGAATGAAGTATAGCATATACTTATGTGCGCACATTATGAATAACTACTCATTCGTCGATGTCTGTGACAGCAATCGAGATAGATATGGGACTCTGTTGCCATAGATATATCCCAAAGTTGTAAAACCCATAACTCAATTTCCAAAATGAATGAGGACTTCGTTATCTTCAAGGCGCTTGGCAGCAAATAGTCTAATATATGCAAGGATAATTTGAAGATATTTTAAGGACGCATTGGTGCCAAATGTAACAGTTTTGAAAATGGGGTGTGCAAAACGCTTCAATTTGACAGTCCGGTAAAGCGATATCTCATTAGGAGGCTAAAAGCTTGAGAAAGAATAGAATTTATTGATCTCTTAAACAATAGAAATAAATTATGAAGTTTTATGGACTTCACATTCTCGACAACATATTTTGTACAACATGTTTTGTACACTTTTTTAAAAGTGGGAACTGATCGCAATGACATAACTTACAGGACAAACTCCTAAACTTATGCTAACAACATATTCTTGCCGATATGTGTCAACATCATTGGTACCATTAGGCATTTGTATACATGTACTTATTCAGAAAAATGTTTCTGATTTGGTAGTTTCAACCCTTTGGAGTTCTGAAACCTATCTTTAAGAAATAAAAAGGTGTCTTCGTTATTCGATTAAAACTATCAACACAATTATTTACTACGCTTTTATCTTTTGTTTTGTTTTTAATCTATATGCATTATAGAACACATTACGTATAGTTTCACGTCTTTCTGCATCGAAACGTAGGAGATGATTACGTCAAAATAAAAAATATATATTGTTCGGCCTACTCTTCCTAATTTTTGGTGGGCTTACTTTTGCACATGGATGATTGATATTTTGCACAATCATTAATTATCAGTATTATTTATCGGATTTTTTTCAGATCAATGTGTTAAAGCAGAGAGTCCAGAGGGGCAATAGGTCATGTAAAATATCTTTACTAAAACTCTCTTTTTGGCTATTTTCACGCGTCACATTCGTGATCAAGACATTTGAATGGTGCCATTTGAAAAGCTGTTGTATTCTAAAGAGAAGGATAGCCAAACCATGGTCCTAGGATAAATATTGATATCTCAGGGAATTTTCACCTGAGATCATGTCTTAAACCGGAATCTGAAGTTTTGTGGGGTGTATATTTTGGCGGGCTTAGCTTTCTCCTAGAATACTGGAATTTTGCAGTTATTCAGTACACTGAGTAGTATATATCAGATTTTTGTCAGATCTATACGTTATCACAAGGGGATCTGGAGGGGCTAAATGTTTTCGAAAGGTTATATTTTAACAAAACGTCTTTCTTTGCGCTTTTTCCGCATCAGGTAGTGATGGAGACATATTAGTTTTATCGTTTTGAAAAGCTGTTTATTTTATAGGGAATGATGGGCTAACCATGATCCTAGGGGATATCAATATTTTTTCATTTGTCATAGTATTTCTTTAAACTTAAATTTTCAACTTGTAATATTTATTACCTACAGTGTTTCGAATTATTTAGATGCATTGTTTTCAAATCATAATCACAGTCAGATAGACTGGACCCCTTAAATCCCAAGATTTAGTTTCCAGGTCGAGGAGTGTGTTTGTATGTTTTCTGAATGGAGTGTAGTTTATAAATCGTTGTGACGTATTCATGACCCTTCGTTGATAGAAATATGTTAAGCAAACGAAATGAATTTAAATACTTGTAAAACGAGGAAACATCTATCCACTTTCATGAGTGATATTATAGTAGTTTGCGTTACTTCTGCACATATTTTGAAACTATGCGTTCTACGAACAAAATATAAGAATACATTTTTTTTGCATATTTAAGAACTATATTTTTTCCTATACTTATGTTCCTTCAAACAATATAGATTTCGAGATAGATGAGACAAACTAGATTTTAACTTTTCACCGATCGAATTAAGAGCACGTCTTTAGTTTGAGGACACAAAATGTTAAGCAAAGAATTGGAGCTTATTCAGGATTTTCTCTAAGTGTAATTCACTGGGCCTCCAATGCCAAACACATTTACTAAACTACAAACAATAAGCCCAAAACAAATATGCATTCATTTATTTTACTAAACACAATGTTAAATATTAAATAGAATTAATCAAAATGGAATAAAATGTGTTAAATATTATATGCTCTTCCAACAAACAGAATTTCTTTAACAATTATAAGAAGTCGAATCTGTACAGCAAAACAAATCTTACTTTTCATAGCGGTGATGCTGTTCATCACAATATATAATCCATCAGTTATTTAACCTTACTTTATCTAATTCACTTAAGTAGCCGATAACAAAGGTACATTTGTTGCAAATCTTATACCCAGTAAAACGAAATGCTATACTGTTATTTTCTTTAACCCTAAAACGACTAGGGGAGTGTAATTTTGGTTGCAAATTCTTTTATTACTTAATTTATATGAATTAATATGTATTCAGGACTTTTTGGTTTATTATTGTTCCTTTTGATGAAGTGTTCATTTTCGTTTTTATCTTCTGAAATATACCGAATGGTTTTTACTCTTTTTAAAAAAAGTCTTGTTTTATGAACTAACTTGATCCCCACTCTCGGACATTTTTCATTTTCCCTAAATTCCTTTCACTGGTTTTTATATCTAAAGCTTGTATTACTTTCTTTTTTTAAAAAAGTACTTTTCTTCCTTGATATTAACACTTAAGTTTCATACACCTTAACACGTGTTTTCTGCATACTTAAGTGAATTTCTTTTGCGAAATATTTTAGTACGTATACGTTCACGACCTCACATATCGAGAAGCACAATCAGAGGACCTGAAGGACAATCTGAAGAAAATCGAAATGAGATGTGTAGAGTGCGAACACTTTGTTTGGAAATACCTTTTCAATAAAAAAATATCGTGTTTGAAATGTCATGTTTTTAAACGCCTGTTGTTACATTGCAGTGATAAATCGATTTTCTCAATTTGTATTAGAACACTGATTTATGTGATAGATATTACACATTTATAAATATAGAGTAATATTTCGAATTTTACTTTTAGGCATTTTGCTCTGATATATATCAGAACGAAAAGGTCTAAACCTATATTATAAAGGCATGCATAAAGTAACCACAGCAAATGATAAATGTCTGATGTCAGATAAAAAGAGAGGAAATCACTACGTTATTTACGTTTAGAATACGCAATATAAATAAGTCGTATTGAGTTTAATTCATTAGGAATATAAAACGTACATAAACCTAACTTCACATGTTACAGAGTTAGTATGAGTAAATATCTTCCAACGTGCAATTCTGATTGTAAAAGGAAAGGCTGAAAAGGATAGTTACACAGGAATAGGCTTCAATTCTACCATAAACTACTACAATCTGAGTTTGTGATATTATTGCTATAAGAAACATAATATAATACATAAGCAATTTTTCGCACAGTGTTTAGCCATTTCTTACAAATAAAAAGTGCACTTTTTGAAAGCATATATTTAATTTAGTTCAACACGTTTAGTTAAATTGAATAAATTTACCAGAACTCCCCTTGATCTTTCCTATACCAGATACGAGCACGGACCTTCTAGGGGTAGTGATGGGAAATGTTATGGTATCCATTATATACAAGGTATCTATAAAGTAATTTGTATTGATTATGTCAATATGCGAATTTAGAAAAAATAGATAAATTCATATTTTATAACACCTATAAAGGTAACAAAGGAATTTTTGTTGTTGTTTAATTGGCCCTCCCACTTCGATTAAATTGCAAATGGAGATAAGGCTAAGGTCAGCAGTTGTATGTGTGGGTATATCCAGCATACTGCCTTGTGGCAGTTCAGTTACACCGAGAAATTGCGTAAGGAAATAGTAAATGTCGGATCTTCGTAGAGCGTCATAAGGGCTTGCATGCTGAAGTAAAAAGCCGCTACAGAGGGACGGGAAATATGTTAGACCTCTTTTGAGAATTTTCTGACTACGTGGACGGGCAGCGATGGTTTAACAAGTTCAAAGACAATGACGAAACACTCCAATACGCACCATGAGTAAAAAAGATGAACAAATGTCCAAAAAGATCTTCAAGCAACAATTGAGGCGAAGAGTGTCCAGACATGAGGAACTAGGACTATAATTCAGTGTTAGTGGAGAAACCATTCGAAAGCTCCTCCATCAAATTGGAAAGCAGTAGAAGTTTTTGATAGGTCTCACATAATTTGATAACAGGCCAAAAGAAAACGCGAGCAGACACCTGTGTTTCTCTGCTGAATCGTCTGAGGAAGGAGCCCGTGTTTACGTGTGATGAGAAGAGGTTCTGTACAAACCTCCACGGCGCCATCATCATTGGTTTCCATCCCATGAACCGGTTCCTCCTAAGATGAAAGCAGCACTTTACCCGTAGAAGGTCCTCCTGAGTGTTTGGTTGACTGCTCATGTTACAGTGAAATGGGAAGTGCTGCCAGCTGATTAGAACATCAATGCAGTTCAAGAAAAACTCAAAACTATAGATCCAGCACTTCTCAATCGCACAGGGGTCCTCCTATTACAGGACAACCCTAAGCCCGCGTGGCTAAGGTGACCCGGGACACCATTCTACGCTTTGTATAAGAACCGCTATTGAATCTGATATACTCCTGGGACATTGGACGTCCGTTTATCATGTGGTCCAACCCTTGTACCATCACCTTAGACTTGCCATTTAGTTCAAATCCATAGTAGATATGCGAAAGGCACTTGTACTTTCTTTGCTTCACGGTTTACTCAGTTCTACCGCGATGCAATCCATGTCCTTCCGGATCGTTGGCAGAAAGTCTTCGATGTTGATAGGACAATGCAGAACTGCTGATGGGGATTATTAAACTTCCACGTACTACTTGCGTCACAGGTTGATGTTCGACGATAGTGAGTGAAAAAGCGATAGAATTTTCTAGGTTACCGAATCCATACTGTGTATTATTGCAAACAAGCTGATTAAGGTACTTTAACATTAATATATTATAAAATACACAACGCTTTTGTTCATTAGATAATACACATAATTAAATTTCGTATATTCAAGTTATTTCACATTAACACATTCAGTTAAACTTAGAAAGTTTCCAATGAAATAAAATCATTTTTAATTACTATTGCTTATAACTTTTATAGGTTAGCAAATAATTCGCTAACTGTTCATCATGTAATTGAATATTTGCATTAACATTACATGTGACCATCACGCAGTATAAAACATATATATATGCATTACGTTTTCCAGGTTCTTGAAGTTGTCTCAAATGTTAAGGTAAGTTTTATTTCAATATTAAAAATGTGTTAACGTTTTCTGAACTTTTTCATCTTACCTCCATTCAAATTCTATTTGAAATGATGTCATTAACCTGGTACTAACATTCAAGTGCAAATCATATAAAGAATTGAACCCGATATAGATATTCGCTTTGCATAATAAAAAAAACAAAATGGATTCTGGCTTTGAATAAACCGACGTGTTTGTACGATTTGTCAGTTTATGAAAAACTGTAAATAAATGATGCTCAGTAAATAAATGAATTAAATACTGATGATGGATTTTCCTGAGGTATCTACGACATTAGTGATAAAGCGAATGTAAAAAAAAGTAATTGAGTGTAGAGTTTCCTTAAAGGATAAACTATGCTTCTATTCGTTTATGAATTCCAACTATAATAGACAAAATCAATTATTTGAATGTACTTTAATGCCAAAATCTAACTTAATGTGTACGTATTTTCAAGATTAAACAATAAAACGTTTAACTTATATTAAGGAAGTACTACTCACCAATAAAGGCAGTGCTCTGAAGCTAGTAACAATAAAACTAATATTATTTTTCTTAGCAGCAAACAAAATAAATTTCTATGAAAATAGGCATTCATCAAATTTTGAATTTCCACAAAAGAAAACTCAAAGTTACACGTATAAGCACTCCAATCTACTTGTGATTGTAATTGTATTCAATACATTTACGTAAGTGGATGTTGTTTGCACGCTGAGTTAATACAAATTAATATTCAGCAGAATATACCCACGTGTTCAGTCGTCTTCTCCTATTAATGACACACTTCTACTTCTTTATTTTAGTTCATGAGTATACTTACAGATTGGCTTAAATCTTTTAGACGCAGGAGTTAATATATACACAAGTATAATATACATTTGTGTACATATTAAGAAATCGTATTACAAAATTTAACAAATATGTTCCAATTGGCTCATTACTGAATGAAAACAATTTTCTCGTTTTACATCCTATGTGAATACTCTGTACGATATGAAAAACAGATTATAATTAAAAATAATTTAGGAATTGTCGTAATAATCATGTAGAAGAAAGTGTAAAAATTGCGATAAAGTCTATGGAAGTCTAGAGAGATAATTACCATCTCAAACCCACATGGCTTGGAATTAAACGAAGAACCCGTTGCAACACAGGTAGCTTCTTCGCAACTGACTTAGCATGTCCCCTGTTTAGAAACTTTACCACATGTTAACAAGTAATATTAATCATATTCTGTTCCAGTCAGTGAAGCAAGATAAAAGAAACCGACTTACACTTCAAACCTTAAAAACGGCTTTCATCTTATGATGTACGTACCCTTGTGATACAAAGAAAACATATAAATTAGAATACTAACACTATTCACCATACGTTATCACACTCTAAGCTGAAAAGAGAACAATTAAAAATACAGTTCTATATATAAAGAATCCCATTCGCATTAGTGCCGCATGCACAACATATATATCTGAATCAGTAGATAATAAGACAAGAAATATAGACCCTAATCTTTTAATAACTATCACCATCTGAAAATACTTCCTAGTATGTTAATTGTAAATATCTCCTTATGTGAGGGTTCAAACAGAACTACAAAATATACCTAGTTACTTAAGTTTCCTACAATTCAATTTTTTGACTTACAAACTGTTAATCTGATAACATCATATATCTCAGTTAATTCTAGAACAATACGTTTTATTGTTTTATATTACCTTATAAGGCATAAATTTCTTTCCGCCAAACGTAAAAGTAATACAGAAAAACCGAAGGGATCTAAAAATAAGAACAAGCTATTTCAATCAATCTTCCTAAATAAGATTAACATGTTTTATATATTATTGCTTTTATGAGCAAGGAAAATTATATTTGGAAGGATGTTTGCTTGGTAAAGATAATAACACTTAACTGTAATATGTAAATTTGTAATAAATTTAGGAAAAACCTTTTTGAAATTATTCTAGTTTCAAGAAAATCTTCATTTAATGCATCATATGTTATAATGATACGGATAGCCTGGGACATATTCGCAAATGTTTGCTTCGTTGTATAACTTTATAAGGATGTTCATATACTAACAACACTACTTCATGTGTTTGCTCAAAAGAAAGTGTTGATGTTTCAAAGTAATTTTACATGTACTTTATACATGTATTTGAAACATATTTAACTTATAGAATAAATATGCAAATTTTCAACTTACTCTATCTCCAAAAATCCCAGACTCCAGGAAACCATGACACCATGGAGGTATAAATTTATCGCCTATGTAATTTAAGTCAAAGTACGAAAGACAATGTATCAAGTCGCATTTGTACTATTATGATGACTTATTTTGAGAACTGTCACCTAAATTAGAAGGTAAATCTTTCTAGCACTCCTGTTGTTCGTGATTAATTGTTAGTATTTACTGTAATGTAAGTGGGGGAAATGTAAAGAATTCACAAGAAATATTATTTCTTAAATGCTTAAGTGCTCTGTTATTTCAAAAACCTCTATTTGTAGCTTTATAGTATTAAATTAAAAATTTACAACCTTTATAATATGTATATCGAAAAATGTGTCATTCTTGCAATTCAGAACGGTGAAATGTTATACAGATCAACATTGACAATGAAATCAAACACCAATAGTAACTACTTAGAAACATTTATCTCTCCCATTTTCCTAAAAAAAATTAACACCTTGAACCACACAAAAAATTGAGAATGTGGTGGTAAGTGTTTGAGTACAACATAAATTATCAATTGTAATAGAATGCATATTAAATTATGTCTCATGATTATTGGGCATATATAAACACACGTATATAAAGTATGGTAATTTTGTAATTTTTGCAATATGTTATATATTTCCTTATTTATTTATTTATATTTTTTTGTAATCTCATATACACTGCTAGAGCAATCTGTGTAAAGCATGCTTTCATAAATTATCGCAATTCTGAGGACTACCGTCAATTTACGATCAACACAAACAATAATTTAACATGGATCCAAGTTTCTAAAATAAAGAAAAGTTATATGAGAAGCAATATTATTCTGGCAGAAATATTTTTAACCATCGCGTGACTTATTTTCAATTTAATATTTGTAGAATTCATAATACTCATGCTTCCGGTATAGCACTGTAATATAGTAACATAATATTGCTTATGCATATCTGAAATATACTTAGTGATAGAACATTATAAATGACTTTCAATTTATTTTAAACTAGAGCAATATATCTCATTAATACGCTATTAGTACTGGGTGTATACAGAAAATAATATATTTTTTGTATCTTTTATTTCATTATTCCATTATATTTATTTGCAGTTCACGGTAGGAAATTCCAATATGAAATCATTTCCTGATGATTTCAAATAGCCTCAGAGACTGGACCCGATGCACATGTGTCTTTCAGTGATGTAGCAGGGAACTTATCGATTGTCCGATTTATTTATCTTTGTAACTAGGAAATATTTTCGTGCGAGTGTTTTGTATGTTTTATTTCTGCAAGATTGCATCATTCAATTATAACGTGTGATCAGAAAGAAACTATCATTTCAATTTGTATGAAGATTGTTCTCCTAGTCACTGCTCTAGGAAGAGGTCAAAATGTCGAAATGGATATATATATATATATAGGCATTAAATTTGTTTTCTCTTTCAGAATAATTGAATTCTTTCAACTCTTTATGCTTTTCTAAACGCATTTCTAAAACGTTTGGAAAACAAATTCTATAACCATCCATGTCTTAAGGATAAATATGTTAGTACAGTGACTCTGAAAAGAAGACAAATTGGAGAAATCTTGATACAATAAATATATAAATTCAGTAACCCGATCCACAATTCTCCTGCGTTGGCATTTTTTCCCCAACAGTTTGCAGTAAACAAACAATTATAGGCTCTTCCACTTAATGGAGATCTTATAGAAATGATATGAACAAAATTTTGTGAAATATCGCAATACAAACGGCTGCAATGTTTTTCATCCCATGCTCTTCTTTACTAATTTTGAAATTGTTCAGCTTCTGAGCAGCTTATTTAATAAAGCGATGTTACAATTTCACATAAAGGCAACATCTAAAATTCTTATGAAATTTGGAAGCTACTCTTATGTTAACGCTCTAACACGACATATATGGCGACTTTATATAAAATATTTTTCTAGTCACACACTTTTCAAGGAACAACAACGGAACAAATTTGGAATATGAAATGGTCGAATAAATTTGATATTGCCTTATCAGGTACAATTACAACAATTAGAAAAATAATTTTATAAGTTTTCTCATTATCTTTCAAATGTTTGTTACTTCAGTCACATAGAGCACAGTGTTATACGTAAAGCACAGTTTGGAAATCGCAATAGCACAACTGTTGCCATGACTCACAATATTGATTTCAGGTCTGTGGAAAAATTTGAAGTTTACAAATGAGCCGAAATATAGACATTTGCATCTTTTACGGACTACGCAGCACGCAGTTGCTTAAGGCATATGATGTTTTCGACTACCTATATTTGGGGATTATTGAGAACTGTTTCAAGAATTCGGACAATCCCAACTCTCTGCTTCATGCAAAAAGGCATAGGGCTTTACATTCAAGTTCATCCTTTGGTCTAGAGTTATTGATATACTTGCGATGATGTTTTTTGATGGATTACTATTACGAATTTTTATATGATACTCATGTTCAATTCTCCTAACAGAACGACAAACACAAACGTTTAGAAATGTTTCATCTGCACTAATAATATCTACTTAGGAAAAATTTTCTCTCCCGTTTGCCTTAAAAATGTTTCAGTTCTACAACCACGCAAGAAATCGAGGATGTGGTCTTTATGTATTTGAGTACAATACAAATTGTCGATTGTGTCGGAATACACATCATGGTATCTCTTATGATTATTGGGCATTTATAAACTCAAAGAATTAGTGCAGAACTAATATTTTGTAATATGTGCCACCTTTCTTATCTTTAGCTGTGATGTATACTGCGAGAATTGTCTGTTTTTAAACATTATTTTCTTAATGATCACTATTCAGAGGACTGCTTCCAATTTACGACCAGCACAAACAATAATTTAACGTGATTACTCGTCTACTATCATCCTTAGAACACTAACACGTCAGAGGGCAATCTAATTTAGTTATGAACATCAGTAATAACCGTTCTCGAATTATACATTCAGATACGAAATTAAAAAAAAAACATTGTCTCACACAGATACAGATAGAAAGAGCCTCCAATCTTAAAACTATAAAAAATATTCTTTCAACATTATTGCTCAGTAACGATTTTTTCGCAGCTTTTACCTAGGTTTGATTTCTTTATGCTCTTTTCAAAGCAACCTACTAAGATGTTCAATTATATTATCTATATTTAAAGAGAAGTAGATTATTGAATATTGGAAATTTCTAAAAAAAGATATTTTGAAAAACAAAATTAGATGTCAGAAACATAAAGGTAGTGAAACATTTACTTCTTGTAATATTCTATTGTAAGTATACATTTCTACACTAGGCATTTGATCACCAGCACATATAAATGCAATAATTCAAAATCATCCTACTTACAATTAATAATAAAATTATTCATATAATTGTAATTTCCAAGTTTGCAAATCAAAAAATACTGAGCATTCAGTAGCATTTCATGGAAACCACTCGTGACTTATTATGTAAATCAATTTTATAACGTAAACCAAATATTGTTTTTCTGCTTATCTCTTATGCATATATTTATATACATAAAGAAAATGTAAAAGGCAAATGCCAATTCTCTATTATTATGTTCCTAAATATTTTGTAAAATAATTAGCGTTGTTCCGATCTACTTATTATAGGACAGTTCTGCAAAAAACCTTTGTGAAAACATTTTTCTTGCAAAAAAGGGAAATTCTTTCAATATGGTTTACCGCTTTATCAGGATTAATTTTACCTACATAATATGTGAACTTTTATGGAAGTGATATTATTAAAGCAATAATCGGAAAGAGATAATCTTTGGTGATCAAATTTATTTAAAAAAATAAAAATTATTGCAAACCAAAAATTTGGAATTAATGTTAGTTTTTATATTTGTATTACTGTTTTTTTATTCTGGAAATAGAAATGTGCTATAGGGCACACTGAACTAACGTTCAAATTTTATAAATATTTCAAAGATAATTAAGAAATGCTTTAAAAGTACGTTGTTTCTTTCCAGCAAAGAGTAACTAACACTTTTGATAAGTGCTACGGTGAAAATGGTCTGGTAAGTAATATATATTACTCGCTTTTTTACTTAATGTGTAGAACAAAAATGTATTAAGTTCCTTCATTAATTCAGTTTATTGAGTCTAGGTTTTTACATGTAATATACCAAATGAAGAATTTCGCAAATTTGTTTGAAAAATTGAATTGTGATATAATTAACAAATGTGTTGATAAATGTTCAAAACATAATGAGTATCATACGTCTGTTTAGTCATTGAATACATCTTTCCCGACCGTTAAGAAATACCGCTTAATTATCTTATAAATATCTTCAATTACAAAATAAGTGGAAGATCATTCATTAATTCAAATGCGCAAATGGTTATTGAATGTTCTGTTATTACTGGCAAATCTTAATTACAAAAATGTTATTCGTTAACATACGGTTTACTCTTCTACTGCATCAATCGTTCGCAAGTAATTTGCACAACAAGGTACCGTTGTGTTTAATGTATATTCTCGAAATACTCACTTATAACGAATAGTACATAACTGCTATGTAGGTAGGGTGATAGCGCCAGTAGTCGATCGAATTTGATTTCTGCTGTGAAATCTTACTCCTGTACGCTTTTCTGTTCATCTAAAAGTAACAAATTTATGCTGGAGATGAAAATTAAACTTCAAGGAACATGAAATAATGTTTATTTTCACTTTGATTTTCCTTGTATTGTGCAAAAATGAAAAAATACAGAAAAGTACCAAAAACTACACTAGTCGCCCGTAAAATTCAGTAGTCGACCGAACATTTACTGCAAGGTCGACCGCTAGGAATTACAAGGTACAAAAATAAATATATGCATTATGTGACATAATCACATGGAAATTTTTACTCGATATGGAAAACCGAAGTTTTGTGTGCTACTTAGTGCAATGATACTCGATTAGCTTAGTACCCAGAAGGAATATTTTCATTTTTCAAGAAAATCAATGATTCCATTTAGCAGCTTTTATTAAAGCAGTCGGAATACACAAACAATGTAAATTACTCCGAAGTGAAAACATTGCCTTTTTTGAAAACAAACTCCTTATTTAATGATATTTAAGTGAAAACAGCTGCTAGTAGTACGTAAATTGCAGAACAACTTTTTTTTACTCTTATTAACCCTTTAAAGCCTCTGTCAGGTATCCTAGATCACTATTATCACTGTCACCTTAAAAGCACTTCTGGCACTGAAATTGTTGATATTCACTTGCACTTTGAATGTTCAAATCAGGAAAAATGCTTTACGGACTTTTGGGATACAAACTAAATGCATTTTTCCGTTACATTTATTGCAAAGCGCTAATTTCAGATTAGTAAAGTTAGAATTAGTAAACAATTTCCCGCATTCCAAGCACTGTTTGCTTGAGACTGAGACTCCTTGCACTGAGTTCTTTTCTTCTTGACATGAAGAATATCCTGGAGAATTCCTGTCTTCATAAACCACATTTCTTCATCCAGTTCACGTAGAAAATTACGTTCAGTGCGTTGCTTCTTTTTACGTTTTATTCTATGTCGCCAATATCTTCTTCGGTTGTCTTTGGATTTTTTTTACTTTCAAGAGAGCATTTTCTTCTTGTTCTTCTTTTGACTTGGCTTTCTTTTCTTCCTTCATCTTCTTAGCATTCTCCTTATCATTGTAGTATTTTCGCATCTCATCAGAAGAAACACTAGACAACACATCTTGAGCAGCTCTTGTACGACTCTTCTTGTTGGAAACCACCTTACCAGGAAATACGCAAATGTTGCTGAAATGGCGGTAGATTTGTTTTTTCAGAATCACTTTGATTTTCAACAATTTTGTAATCACGGGAATTCAAGGTTGGACTAGTCGTTTGGTGATTTTCTGTAATCTGTACAGAAACTGAATTTTGGTTCTGCATCATTTCGCCCCAGGGAAATTCAAAGTTGAACTAATTCCTTGGTGCCTTACTGCAAGTGCGGGATCTTTTACTTGACAATTTGTTTCTCTTCTTCTTGGTGTGTGCAATTTTCCTGAAAGTAGAAAGTAAATTGGTGCTTGCTGAAAGAATAAAGCTATTATCTTTTAGTTGACAATTTACTTTTCCACTTGCTGTCAATAAATGTTCGGTCTAATACGTCTTAAACCGCTGCTGGGAATAGACACACATCAGTTACAACAGCTGCGTCGCCCTCACATTCACCAGTTTATACGGTTTCCTCCCTCTTGCTGTAAGGAAATACATCAATCAAAAGAATTAAAACTGAAGAAAATAAGGTACTTAAATACGTTCCAATAGATACAGTAGTCGACCACATCGTATTATATGGTCGACCACCCTAGGTCGCTTACTATTCCTTAAATGTGTATGTAGCTACAATAGCGCTCAATGGTAGTTTTATACATAATTCTACTTCTGTAGTAAAAATATTCCCCCTATTAAGAATTTTGAAACAACACATTAGTCGACCTAGTAGGTCAACTATAGAAAATTCAAAATATTACGGATACAGTAGTCGACACCCCGCCTCCCGCGGTAGGGAACGATTGCTCTGTAGCGAAATTGCGTGTATTTATTGGTTATTTAATATCAAATTAAACAAAAATTTCGTTAAAGCATGAAAACGCAAAAACAAATATATATATATATATATATATATATATATATATATATATATATATATATATATATATATATATATATATATATATATATATATATATATATATATATATATATATGCGCATTTTGCCAACCTCTCAAGATCTACAAAAAATATATTTTTTTCCTAAAAACTGTAAAATTTAGCCAATGTATTCACACACGAAATATTTACCACCAACCTTTTCATCGCTTGTCTCTCAGGACGAGTGCCAAGTAAACAAAGGACGGGCGCGTTCAAAAACGAAGCGCTGACACAAAGCGATGAATCCAAGCGATGTTACAGCACAATTTGTTCGCAGAGGTCGACTACTATAGATAGGTCGACCTAAGGCGCAACCACCCTACACATGAATATTTTCATGGCAGAAACGTTGTTAAATAATACGATATCTGGCATATGAGTTATCTGAAATTAAACTCACCCCTATAATGTTTAACAATGTTCATGTCCTTAACAGAATGCAAAATATTCCTAAACCGTTTATCAAACAGTCAGGATATGAGGAAAATTTTGCTCACAAACAATGATCTAAGCGTAAGCTGACGTGGTTGTCTGAAGAAAAGATATTGTGTGAAAACCTATTGGGAATGTGAAGAAAGTTCAGACCTTAAGAATTTTATCGTTGCATTCTATCTACTAGATTTATCTTTGAATTCGATATTTACAAATTATTGTTGATACGATAACACCAAACAAAAATATTTGTGTATTATAGTTTCAGGAAGGCTATTCTCATACTATATATTAAGGTAGTTTTGTAAAGTTCTGTATAACAAGATACTAGCTGATGGGCGAAGGCTCATCTTTAATATTATATCCATGACTTGACATTTCAGTGACAAAGGTGAGTGATGCATCCACTCTCTATTCCTTCGTATAATGCATTACATATTTCTAAGGGGTAAGGTGTGCGCTTGTAACTGACCACTGCTATAAATTCAGTCTTTACTTAATGATTTCTACGTTGATATTTCACAATACCTAATTAAACAAAATAGAGCTTCCTTACTGACAGCACACCTTATTTTTTTCGGCGTTTGTGAGTTTGTATGCGTGACATATTCATATCCTTCTTTCTGAACACGATTTTTCACATTCAAAAATAAATGCTTCATTATAAGTAGCGGTTTGCACAATAAAAGATCAATTATTATACAATGTAAACACCAGCTCTGTGTAAATAGCTAACATGTCTTGATCATTTCAGGTAAAGTTCTTGCAGGGTTTGAAAGGACAGGGAAGTCCACAAGGAGTACTAGTATGTATATGTTTTAGTCTCTTATAATGCTCTAATTTGCATAATATTAGTATTAATCAGGAGAAATAGATATAATAATATATTAGTGTTTACATTGTAATATATATATATATATATATATATATATATATATATATTAACACTGCAAATTGATTAATGCCTTAATGCCTTTTTATTTTACTTATACATATTTTATTAACTTGACTCTGTGACCCTAAGAAAGGCGCGTGGAATGGAGGACTTGCTTTGAAAAGAATATTAGAAGGCGAACAAAGAAAAGAAACGCCCAGTAAGATTAATGTTTTGTCTCAAAATTCGGCTAAAGTTAATAGGGATGGTCCATGAAAACCTGAGTTTCGATGAGGCGCCTGGAAATGCTCTTATAACTTTTCTAAGTATGTCTCCCTCATAAATGTAACTAGAGACCGCTAATTAATATTATTTAATTTAGACATCAAAGAAAAGTGTAAGTATCTCAAGCCAAAGCTGAAATGTCATAATTTTTAAATTTAATTATATTGGCCTAGAAAAAGAATTCCATTAGGTTAGCAATACTACATGCATGCATTAGTAAGAGACATCATCCGTAAAGTGCTTATTGTCTTACACGCAGCATTTCGTTTGCCGGAGACATTGTCCCTTCAGTTATACTAGCATTGTAAACACTCTGTTACATTTTTTCAAATATTGGTTCGAAAATGTCAGAGAAAGCATTGGTCCCAGTATGCTTCTACGGCAAAGAAAAATTAAAAAATGATTCATATTAGAAAGACTTTTACAGATAAATAGATGCATAAATTAATTGTACCGCAGTAGGAAAATTTCGAGATAGATTTTCAATTTACAAACAATTTTATATTTACTCTATTGTGTAATCGTTTTACGTACTAAATATATACACACTTTAAAAGTATGTTTTCTTTCTCTAAAGTGACTATGCGGGGTTATTATTCTTTGATAGTTTCATCTCTTTAATACTTCCCACGCTTAGAATAATGTATATTAAAAGAAACGTTTTTGGCATCGGTACTGACTGAGTTTACATGAGACAAAAGTAAAAATATAGTGTAAAAGTGTGCTTAAACGAGGCCACGAAACGTTGTACCTATCTTTTCAATTTTCTACCTATTACGTACATAGTTCTTCAATTTTTCATATGTTTCAGTCTCAATGTAGCAATTCATGGTAACAAAGTTATTTTTTTAGTTTTTTTTATCATATCTGGGTGCCTGGTATGTTCAAACTGCAATCAAAGTTTCCTGTAGTAGCACTAATCCACAATACAAAAATATTTTATTTGGAAACAAAATATGTTGTAAGATAATGGAATATTAATTCTCATAAATAAGACATACGCTAATTCCACACATAAAATATAAATTTATACTTAAGAGGGCATTATAGAAAGCCAATTTGGAATGATAATGCTTAACAGCGGAAAAAGTATTTCAAGTGTGTTTACTTGTCTTTTATAAGTAACGAATATGTGAAAAATCTCGAAGACGCAATATAAGTATTAGCTTTTAAATATAATTTCTTTTATTTATAGGACTATCTGAAACAATTCATCTTCGAGTGCGTTGTACTTGTAAGTATGCATAAATATATAGACACAGATTTACATACTTGTAATTATAGTACTTAATTTTGTGTGAACCTTTCTAAAATATTCGAATTTCATTAACCATATAATTACTTTGTGTTAAGGTCACTGTCAATTCCTTTCTACAACGTTATTCATGCGTAAGTATGTTTATATACTTCACAGACTAGCTAAAGTTTGGACACAAAGTGACCGAGTTACATCTGCGAAAGAGAAGGGAAGCATACCGCTAAATTTTCTCAAAATTGACTAGTGTCAGTAGTAATAAAAATAGGAAATGAAAATGTGACCAGAATGACTACAAAACTAATAGAAATTGAGCTTAATTGGCATAATGCGTTATATTTTGTTTATCTCTATCCAAAAATGTATGATTCAGAAACTTTTAACAACAGCGCAAAGGATTTCTGCACACACATAATGAGGAACTCTCACTTACTCACTTCGTAGAGGTGTGAGTGTCTGATTCATGGCACATGAAACACCCAACGGAAAGTATCGATTTTGCAATGGAAGAACCATCTGATACTTTCCCAGTATTTTTGACGTGTTCTTTGCGAATAAAACAGAAGAACATTATATTAAATTTAGTCGTATAATGGCCCATCATCATACTATATGGACTAAGATTTTGGAAACATTGGTGCAATACTGTGGGAGAAAAAAGAGTATACACAAGACAAAGAAAATGAGAAGATACGTTCTTCATCGTGAGCTTCCTTAGTCTTTAAATGAAAAGTAGAAACTCGTGTAGTAGAGGTGAAAGCTCTACGACTTAGTCACTGAATATACCTCTCATCCTCACTTCTAGCTAACTATTGTAGGTGACACGTAGGAGGTGTTAACACACAATCTCTACAGAACTGATTTTGTAAGAGAAAGTTCAAAAAAGCTGTTAGCATTTAGATATATCAAGAACGTTTGTAATCCAATTTAAAGACAGCTAATGGCAAAGACGAGAAGTCTTCAAAAAAGAGATGGCCCGCGACTCAGGTAGGAACACATAATTCCCTGTTTAATATAGGAAAATTAGGCCCAAATTGGGCAAAGTGCGGAAAAATAGTATAACAAGCTGAAAATTGGTGGATGTGTTCTTTGGATACCCCTGATTAACATACTCAAAATCCCAAAAAATCCCACCTGGGCAACATGCCGCCATCTTGGAAAATGGCCGCCATTGAAATTTTTTTTACTTAGGTTCCTTTTGAAGGCCATAACATCGGACACAAGAGAGATATTGATGTGAGGTTTGCGCGATGTTATCGCAGACACTCCAGACTATTCACTGAAAACAACATTTAAACCTTTAATTGGAAATCTATGTAAACAAAGTATATAAAAATTACAACTGCGAAAATTTTTCGATACATATTTTTAATACAACTCGATTTTCGCTCTTTTCCGTCCGTTTTATCGAAAAAAGTAATGAAGCAAATGTTGTAGAGCACACAAAAATACACAAGAATATATCCTAGTATGGTCCAAAAACTCAAGTCTAAATGGTTTAATAGAGCGCGCAGTAAACGCAGTGTCACTTGCTTAGCCTTAGTTGCTGCACAAGAATGTAACAAAACAACTTCCAGATGTGCAATACTTCCAAATATTTTACTTCGAGCATTTTCTTTTGAAGGAACCTACGGATTTAGAGCATCCACGTCGCTTGCTTGCGGTTGATATCAGGTTCGGCATTTCGTTATCGGTCAGGTCTTCATGTTCTTCTTCATAGATCATTGAATCTGCAGTATCATCTTGATTTGTACATCCCTCAATTGCACAGTTGCTGCAAAATGGTGAGCATCGAAGTCCATCTTTCCGACAACCACAATATTTTTCACACACTACGTGGCAATTGCAGCTTACAAGGTTCATCAGCATATCTGGAGCTTGAGGTTGAGTGTTAGGGACAGGTATTAACTCACCATTACTGTTTTTCTTCCAGCCCCATTCGACTGGAGGAAGGGACACACCACGCCATTCCTGAACCTGATGATACACTCTTAAGCAATGTTGCTTCGCTGCTGCTGATGTTGGAGGAAGGGTTGCTAAATCGAATGTTGCACCTATTTTCTGTTTAGTAACAGTCCTGACGTAGCACTTATATCGAGGTTTGTTAAGCCCATCGGAAATTTTTCCACCTTACATAGCGACAAGAAATTCTTCACCAGCCGTCACGATCTCATCAACTGCTGCATTCTCCTTATTAAAAATGTCCACTTTCTTGCGAAGGTTTGGAGATGCTTCCAGTGTCTTAAAGGCGAGTATTTTTCCTCTTTTGAAAGGTGCCGATGTGGTGTCACAGCCAGATATTGCGTGAAGGAAAAGCATATGATTATACCTGTCACCCAGGGCCAGCTGCAATTTCGTAGATTCGAACAATTTTGGGGGGTGCGACTTCGAGCCCGGTATAAGCAACCGAATGTTATTATTTGTTGATGCAAGTGCCGTAAGATGTACTAGCAAGTCGGTGTCTGTGCCCACAATGACAGGGTTTTCCTCACTTTTTCCCAGTTCGATAGCAGTAACTACTATGAGACGGTCAGCATCACCCGAAGCGTTGATCACAGTAATGACAGTAAGCGGGCTGTCAACATTTGCTGCTAAAACGATGTCCATATCTTTAACGTAAAGTGGCTGGTCAAATGTTACGATACATGATGACAGATTTTGTTTCTTGCACTGCTCTGATGCAAACTCCAAACAGGAGTATATAGTCGACATGTTACTGGGTTCGAGGTTCACTATTGGAAGTGGTAGTACATCAGATATTTCCACACACTCCTCGGATTGCATTATTGTTTCCATGAATCCGCTCCATCCTACAAAATTTGACACTTTACAACTTGGTCCAGACATCCATAACAAGTCGATATTTCTAGCGAATTCAGCATTCTGTGGCTTAATGTTAAGTATGCTAACATCCTCCATAGAAAAATGCTTGAGTCCACTTTTGTAGTGCTTGTTATACGTCCTGATCTTTGTGTAACCAAACCTCCCGATATTGTTGGAAGAAGGCACTGACGCTGGACGAAGAACCTCATTTTCAACTTTCACGAAAGAAGCTGGCGTTGCACAGACGATTCCATCCATTACATGAAAATTACCATATCCGTCAACACTGCTAACGTTGTGATCTATGTTATCGAATACATACTGAACGAAAGCTCTGTCGTCTATTAATGTCGGGGCATGTTCCGTTACTGAAGATCCGTACTTAATCGCTTCACTGTAAGATGAACACGATCCCATGGCATGGAAAAGGTTGATAATTGAGCGGCACCGAAACATTCTATGCAAATAAACTGATACACCCAATTGAATTGGTGACACGAATGATCTTGGCCGTACTGCTGATATAATTGCATGGGCTATGGTCAGTGTTGTTTGTGATTTGCAGTAATGTTTCTTCTTTGTTACTGTTTCCAAAAACAGTTTTAAATTTTCTGGAACCATGTCAGCACCCCCTTTTCGAATGTCTTCAGCTGATGGATATGTATCACTCATGTATACAACAGAACAAATATCTTCTTTGATAATCTCTGCTGCCATTTGCACTATTCTCTTCTTTTCATTCGAAAGATTGATTTCCACTCTTTTAAACCATTCGTCCGTTAGTACACGGCTCACTACACTTCTAAATGACACTACGATACCCGATTTGCCTTTGATGTGTGTAAAAATTACTCTTGGGTCAAAATGTTGCTGCAGTCTTTCTTTAAGGCGCCTTTCACTGTACAGTTCTACACCAGGAGACAACTCACTCATTACCCGATGAAGATCGGCTAAACGATATTGGCACTCATCATCATTTTCCATGAATTCACACAGTTTTGCAAACGCTGTATCCTTTTCCAACTCAGGCCCCCTGCTGTGATAACCCACAGATGGACGATTTTGATTTTTCGCTGCAAACGTAGAAAAACATTTTCGGTGATACTTAGCTTCAACTGCAACAAGGTCAATCACAGAGCAGACCCGTAGAAGAACTTCGCTTCCCCATTTGTCATTTCTTCTTTTTGCCTGTGCAATGATAGCTTTTTTAAATGGCAGTGTAGTAACACAACTAACTGCGGGAAAACGTTCGGGATGTTTTCTCGATTCGGCAAACTGGGTTGGTTTTCCACACAGCAAGCAGTGTGCCTTGAAATCAAACGCATCGACACTTTTACGTAGGTTTATGCTAAAATCTTATCCCTTATCTGTAACTTTCTTAATTCAACGTGTGTAGTCTTTCCTACATTTATTATGCACTGTCACTTTTTCTTTGTCCACTAAACTCTTATGCAAGTCATCTCCTCGAATTAAGCTTATGGAGCGAATAGTTTCTAACCCTCTAGTCACGATCACAGCCTCATTTTCGGATATCGGGTGTTTGCATATCACACATACAACACTCTCCATCATATCCATTGTAAACCCTATTCAACACGAAAATTAGCACAGTTTGGTACTCATTTTCAAGCCAAAACCACTGATCCCACCAAACACTGTTCACTAGTCAAGTTTTTTTTTTTTTTAACGCTGTCGAAACTCCATATAAAGACTTCGAATCGTTGTAGATACAACAACGTTAACATGTGTTAACGCTGTTGCCAAATTTACGCGTTGCCAGGTATGCACTATTAAAGAACCTAGCTTATCAAATTTTCTTTTCCATATTTGGGAAAATAAATATACTCACATACTTGGTTTTCTCGTACGTAAGAAACTAACGAACTTATAATTTGTGAAGATATAGTTTTGTACATTCAAGTGCAAATATTTTGATTGCTTTTCATATAAATGGAAAAGGCACATAACAACCGGAGAAAAAATACTGCACTACACATGGTGCCGCGTTTACTGCGCGCTCTATTAAACCATTCAAACTTGAGTTTTTGGACAAAACTAGGATATATTCTTGTGTATTTTTGTGTGCTCTACAACATTTGCTTCATTACTTTTTTCGATAAAACGGACGGAAAAGAGCGAAAATCGAGTTGTATTGAAAATATGTATCGAAAAATTTTCGCAGTTGTAATTTTTATATACTTTGTTTACATAGATTTCCAATTAAAGGTTTAAATGTTGTTTTCAGTGAATAGTCTGGAGTGTCTGCGATAACCTCGCGCAAACCGCACATCAATATCTCTCTTGTGTCCGATGTTATGGCCTTCAAAAGGAACCTAAGTAAAAAAAAATCAATGGCGGCCATTTTCCAAGATGGCGGCATGTTTCCCAGGTGGGATTTTTTGGGATTTTGAGTATGTTAATCAGGGGTATCCAAAGAACACATCCACCAATTTTCAGCTTGTTATACTATTTTTCCGCACTTCAAACTAATTTTCCTATACTAGTTCAACTTTCTAAGACGAAATGTATAAACCGTTTTCTTTTCACCACCATCGGATCCATTGAGAAACACATTTTCTAACTATCCTGAATCATATGTAACGTTACCTACTTATAAACTATCGAGGTATAGGTAGAGACGTTGCGCAAACTATTTAACATTGGCCTCAGTGAATAGCAGGAAACGAGTAACTGAAGTGCCTGTTATGGTCACTGTACACCTGAAAATGTGCTTCAATTATGGGAACAGAGAGGTATTTGCGTCTTGTGATATGTATTTCGTACCTATTCATTCAGTTACATACAAGGGAAAGACATCCAATTGTGTGTTGACAGCGAGAGGGATGCCCATTGCACAGACCTATCACGCCTAACGTAACACCTTGTTAATGTTTTATTTAGGAACTTTCTAATATTCATCTTATAATGTGTTGTTGTGCCGTTTTGTGAATATATATACAGACTGTCCCATAATTCGTGTGTAAACTTTAATTTCATAGTACTCAGAACTGGTAAAAGCTAGAACTGTGAAATTTGCAGGCAATTTAGAGAAAGGTCAGAAGATTTGTTTGATAGCAAAACGAGATCGCGGGCATTATTGTTTGCGGAGTTACAGGGTCAAAGGTCAAAATGCGATTTTTTCCTTATGGGATTTCAATGTTAAATAGTAGTCTCACATGTCATTTTTTTGAATATCCATCTCCGGTAGCAAAAATTGGTATATCGACATAAATTCTGATCCGAAACAATGTGATAACGAGAAATGTGGGCAATCGTGACCCGGTGACCTCTAACAGGTCATCTGTGACCCTTGAAGAAAAAGGTCACTTTTCAACAGCTTATTGTACACAACTAATTCAGTTGAAGATAATGTTAAAAAAGCATATGCACAAAGGATCTACCGAACATCCTTTTTAGCAAAACGAAGAGGTCAGCAATATCATCAGAGGTCAAAGGTCACGTAGTTCAAATGTCATATTTGATGTGTTAACAAACAAGAAACTGTAACATTGGAAATAATGCTTTGAAGTGCCATAGAACACATGCATAAAGATCCTTCCAACGAGTGTGTATGGGCATAGGGAAAAGGTCAACAATGTCATAAAAGGTCAAAGGTCACGCTTTTAAAATTTCATGTTTGATGTGTTAGCAACTATGAAACTGTGACGTTTGAAAAATGATTTGAGCTACCATGGAACACATGCATAAAGGTGCTTCGAATTGGTGTGTATGGGCATAGCAAAAAGGTCAACAATGTCATAAAAGGTAAAAGGTCACGCAGTTAAAATGTCATGTTTTTAAGTGTTAACAAGTATGAAACTGTGACGTTAGAAAGAATGATTTGAGCTGCCACAGGACGCATGCATGCTGCACAGGACACAGGTCCTTCCAATTGGTGTGTATGGGGATAGGAAAAGGGTCAACAATGTCATATAAGTTCATAGGTCACGTAGTTAAAATATCACATTTGATGTGTTAGAAAATATGGAACGGCGACGTTTGAAAAATGATTTGATGTGCCATAGAATACATACAGAAAGATCCTTCCAACGGATGTGTATGGGCACAGGAAAAAGATCAAGAACGTCCTTAAAGGTCAAAAGTCACGCAGTTAAAATTTCATGTTTGATGTATCAGCAAGTATGAAACTGTGATGTTCTAAATATAGATTTGAGCTGCCATAGAAAATATGCATAAAGGTCTTTCCAATTAATGTGTATGGGCATAGGAAAAAGGTCAACAATGTCATAAAAGGTCAAAGGTCACGCAGTTAAAATGTCATGTTTTTAAGTGTTAGCAGATATGAAAGTGTGATGTTTGAAAAGTGATTTGACCTGCCATAGAATACATGCAAAACGGTGGCCATGGAATACATGCAAAATTAATGGTCAACAATGTCATAAAAGGTCAAAGGTCAGGAAATAAGAAGTTTATAGTTCGTATATTGGCAAGTATGAGACGGCAATGTTTTAGAACTAATTTAGTTGGTATGGTATATAAAACTAAGAATGTTTATTTGGGCTCTCGGAAATCTTTTCTTTTAAATAACAAGAATACTTAATTTTAGGAAGTCATTATAGAATGCGCACTATTGTGTGCAGGACATTCTAGATCATAGTGGGTGCACGATATTATTTCGTCTAATAGATTCTAAAAATACATATTATTTGAGTAGCATTTTCCAATGAAAATATCACATTTAAATGCAAATCACTCAGGAGTTCTCAAAAAAAAAAAAAAAAAAAAATCCTGAGAACAGACTGTACTACAGATTGTTCGTTATTTCTTTGTATCCATATCAAATAGGATAATGCATTGAAAATAAACTGTTTCCAAGCAATGCATTGTGTTGTGAAATTTGAGGGGAGAAAAAGATGTCCCGTATTCTCATGAAAAATAAATATGGAAGCTTTAATATTGCCTAGATGCTTACCTAGGAAATTGAGAAGAAACAATAAAAATAATTCCACTAGCAATAAATTGCTTCCCCATATGTAGGAAGAGACGCACTCTTATCGTTTATTTATACCCTTTCGTGAATGAAGCATAAACGCGATCTGTTTATGTTTTGGACTCACGTCAAATTATTAGCCTGTTTCGTTCACAAGGATGGTTTGGTCTTAGTCGAATGATAATCTGGTCGGACAGAGACAGTGAGGCAGTGGAGTGTGGAGTTGAGCTTAAAATTAAATGAGTTTGTGAAATGTGAATTAAATGAATGTGTGTTTTGTGAGTGTGTTGTGAATCTTGTGTGTCTTGTGAGTGTGTAAGAAAATAAAAACTGTTGCATTTCTTATTTTCCCTATACTCATAGACCTACGTGTTTGGAAGTATGTGGGTGTGTGCGTGCGTAATTGTGTAAGTCACAATTGGTACTCTAACAAAGGAACAACGTGCCGATTTGCCTACAGTTCTTAGTAGGAAGTAGGTTACAAAAAGGCGGAGAAAGGTGTTTGCACGGTGGGGTGTGAAAATAAGCAATACCCAAATTCTTCATCTTTACAGACAGTTTCGGAACAACTGTTTTAGCAAGGAACATCTTTCTCAGCGACAACGAAATGCAGGACCACCTGTAAGGATCTCTACCGAGGATACTGAACGTAAAGTGGTTCGTTCTGTGCTTAGTTCACCAAGTAAATCAACCCGTCGCCGGAGCGTTGCACTCAACGTTAAAAAAAGTTCACTGAGTAGGATATTGCGTGTGCTTGAGGTTAACGCGTACGACGTACAGTATGAAGATTGTATATAAATAATATGATGATGATTTCGGTGCCAGAATTTTATTCTGTAACTGGTTGATAGACAGATTAAATGAAAATCCCATGTTTTTATTTCAACTTATAATGTCAGATGAAGCTTTTTTCAATGGAACGATGTTTTCGTCACGTGAACGATTCTTGGGACCCAGTCCACCGGCGGAATGAATTGAGCGCTGTGCAAATCAAAGGGGTATTATGGTGTGGATGGAACTAACAGCAACTGGTGTAATAGGGCCGTTTTTCTTGGAAGGAAACGTTAATCAACTTATATACCAAAAAATTTTGCGAGAATTTCTTTTCCCTGAACTTGATCGCTTAAATCTTGATCCACACAATGATATGTGGTTTGAACAGGATGGTGCTCCAGCACATCGTACTAGGGCAACATTACAAATTTTAAGAGGAAGGTTTGGAAACCGTTTAATAAGTATAGTTTCTGATGTTGAGTGGCCAGCTAGAAGTCCTGATCTAACCCCATGCGACTTCTTTCTATGGGGCTTTCTTAAGCAACAAGTTTATGAAACTCCTTCAATAACACTTAAACTTCGACGATCGATACAGCGTGCCGTTGAACAGATAACTCCAGACACTCTTGAAAAAATCTTCACAAAGACTCTTATACACAGAGTGAACTTAAGTTTAGCACATCACGGAGATCACGTGCAGTAAATTGCGAAGTACTATTAATATGTTTCAATAAGAAAGAAAAAAAAACATTTTGAATGCAGTTTTGCAAAGCTAAATAATTAACAAAAGGTGCGACTCATACTATGTTCAATTCATTGTTTTAAACATCACAGAAAGATACCTACCGTTGCCTGCAGGATCTGAATTACAAAATTAGGCTTTTTCACCTTATGGCAATATTGACCTTTTCATTGTGGTCATGTGCACCAATTGGAAGGACCTTTCTGCATGTGCTCTATGCAAGCTCAAATCCGTAATTAAAACGTCACAGTTTTATACTTGCTAACACATCAAACATGAAATTTTAGCTGCGTGACCTTTGACCTTTTATGACCTTGTTGACATTTTTCCTATTCCCATACACACCAATTGGAAAGACCTTTATGCATGTGCTCTGTAGTAGCTCAAATCATTTTAAAAACGTCTCAGTTTCATACTTACTAACACATCAAACATGAAATTTTACCTGAGTGACCTTTGACCCCTTACGATATTGTTGACCACACACACACATCAATTGGAAGATCCTTTCTGCATGTCCAGTGGCAGCTCAAATCCTTATTTCCAACATCGCAGTTTCATACTTTTTAACACTTAAAAACATGACATTTTAACTGCGTGACCTTTGACCTTTTATGACATTGTTGACCTTTTCCCTATGCCCATACACACTCGTTGGAAGGATCTTTATGCATGTGTTCTATGGCACTTCAAAGCATTATTTCCAATGTTACAGTTTCTTGTTTGTTAACACATCAAATATGACATTTGAACTACGTGACCTTTGACCTCTGATGATATTGCTGACCTCTTCGTTTTGCTAAAAAGGATGTTCGGTAGATCCTTTGTGCATATGCTTTTTTAACATTATCTTCAACTGAATTAGTTGTGTACAATAAACTGTTGAAAAGGGAGCTTTTTCATCAAGGGTCACAGATGACCTGTTTGAGGTCACCGGGTTATGATTGCCCACATTTCTCGTTATCACATTGTTTTGGATCAGAATTTATGTCGATATACCAATTTTTGCTACCGGAGATGGATATTCAAAAAAATGACATGTGAGACTACTATTTAACATTGAAATCCCATAAGGAAAAATCGCATTTTGACCTTTGACCCTGTAACTCCGCAAGCAATAATACCCGCGATCTCGTTTTGCTATCAAACAAATCTTCTGACCTTTCTCTAAATTGCCTGCAAATTTCACAGTTCTAGCTTTTACCAGTTCTGAGTACTATGAAATTAAAGTTTACACACGAATTATGGGACAGTCTGTGTGTATATATATATATATATATATATATATATATATATATATATATATATATATATATATATATTGCCCTCAAAGGGACAGGTAGATGACAAACAAGAACCAGTCCGGTGGTCCTCATCTATACAACTTTATATACGTAACTAAAACCAATGTTCAGAATGTTCCTAAATAATACGTTTTCATTATTCCACATTAGATGTACGTGTGGAAATCATAATGTTTTCAAACACAATGCTTAATCAGCCCATAAATCAATATTTGGAAACGCGTGTATATCAGTAAGAGATTGGCCCAATAACTGGTCGTGAGGAAGGTACTTCTGTGGTAAGTTATACACCATCACAACTATAAATGAGCCCATCTTTTCCTCATTGACGATGCGCCACATATTGACATGTTACTTAGCATCTGACCTGTAAACGTCAGTTCTGTTTCAAAACTCTCTTCTATCAAAGAAAAACGTCTTCTTTAAACTTATTCATGCGTACTGTAACCAGTTGTCAACATTGTTGTCGAGTTAGTGAAGCAGACCATGCTTCCGAATTCGAACCCCTAGTTGGTGAATCATGTATGTGATTTTTATTTTTGATTTGGAATCTTTCATTATATGGTCACCTTGTTACCGGCTCTTTACGTCTTATCCCTCCAAAACTAATGGGTCTAGACGTCTGGCATCTGGTCTCCTGTATTTTTGCGTGCTATAGAACAGGAGATAGGAAACTTGCGATACTACCACAATTAACTGCCATACGCTGTAGAGACGTCTTTTACATTTCTCACAAATTATCTAAGAAAATGTTCCCACATAACGTCATTTTGAAACTATTAAACCACATCACGAGAAGAAACATCAGCTGCGAAAATCCCTGCTACATCACTATTACTTTTGAGAATCATATAATGTTTGATTCTGCAATTTACAAGTCTTAATTTGTAATAATCTTTCTGCTTAGAGGTTATTAGTATTAGAAACATTAATCTTCAAATACGATTTACTCACACTTTAGTACATTTCTGCTCTGAATACGATCAAGTTTAAATATTTAATTTGATTTTATTTGTTGTTTGTGCGAGTAGAATCACGTAATAAGTTTTATAAATAAATTATATATATTTATAATATACAGTATTGCTCCTTCAGTCTATAAGGACTGTACTCCACTTTGGAGAGTTTGGACGTATTACATAACTAAGATTTCTTCCTTAATCTACTTTCAGACCATAATTTGTTCCTAGCCGGATATTGTACACTATTTTTATAATAAAAATGTACCATTAACATTACGGTTTATAAGAGTTATACATTGTAAGTTATACGTCGCCACATCTTTGTTTCTTTAATTTTTTTCCTTAACGCCTCGTAAATGTGATATTTTATTTTATATTGTATTGTTTTGGGGTTAAATGATTTTACTTTAAGAAATAAACTTCATTTTTGAAACAATGTTACATATTAATTTAAGGATAGTTTAAATGGCTAGTACACTCATTAGTGTAAAATCACCACTAGGATCAACTTAACATTTAAACGGGACTCGCTTTACATTCTACTGTGCTCTAATAACGTGCTTTCTTAAACTACATACTTCTTTTCACACACATTCGAGGAAACCGTAAACACATAATCTGAGAAATACTGAGATTTTCTTTCTTGCAACATTTCATAAACACATAAATCAAAGAAGAATAAACAATAGACGAATGTTACTAAACTTAACAATAAATCATTATTATGTTACTAATCCATTTGAGTACTGTCGCATCAAAATGATGAGACGCAGCTAGATTCCAAACTGATAGATCCTGGAAGTCCACAAATCTACGAAAATCTCTAGCGCATTTTTTTCTAAAAAATCATAAGACTATTGCGTATATTGCGTATGAGGACTGCAAGCTATGGTGTCGCGGATAAAAGTTGAACAAGCATATTTCTCCTTGTGACTTTTGCGTGACTCCAATGGTTTATTTGAAGTTATTACGTTGGCTCTAAGTATTATAATCAGGATACGTATTTTTTAAGGGTTACCATTCATTGCAATCCATATACAAATTTACCTTGATTACGCAATCCACTCATCCCTCGTCAATACGTCTTCTTCCTCACTTCTTTAATTTGTTTGTTATTGGGTCACATGTAAGTATCCTTTTCCGTGCATGGGCCATAAAGATAGAGATGTACCATGACACGTATTTTCTTTAATTTTGTATCGTACTGAATATACAATATTTTGTATATTCATTCATGATTTGGAAAGTTTTTCCCAAGTTTGTATGTAGGATATGGGCATGGTATTTGACCAAACATTACCAATACTCGATCGTAACTTTCAGTTAACATTAGAGTTGAATACTATCCCTTTAATTTGCTCTAGGGAAACTATACTTGCAAATAGTGTTTTTAGACACTCTTACCATGTTTATACAAGATTTCTTTTTTTTGTATGTGGAATGAAAATGTGCAACGTTGTTCTTCATGGAATGCTTTATTCTGATTAGAATGACGTACTATCAATGAAATTTGAATGAATACAATTTTAACAGTAATATTTAAATATGATTCCCAAAATTTGTTTAAATGTACCCCTACTCCAAAGGGTGAAATGACATTGGTAATAAGGTTGTAGTTTCTGTTGATTAGCAATTCTTGCAAGACAATGAAGGTCAGGAAATATATGAGTTATACACAATAATACTAGACATAATTCGTAATTTTACTCTGTAGTTTCAGAAAATTGAAATTCATTGTTTAAATATATAATGTTCTCTGATGTGTATTTTTTGTGCGTGTATCTTATAACACATGTTACCTTAAGAAAAATATAATATATTTCTGTTTTGATTTTAGCTACCACCTGAGGAGCAAATTGTAAGTAGAATAAACTCTATTAAGATACATTTTTGATATTAGGAAAGAGTCCTCTTAATCTATTTCTGTTGTGACCCACTCACCTACAGAAGTCACGTAGTATAGAACAATTTTTAGAATTTTTACTGTTAGGTGGAGACTTCTGGTCTCTTCTAACTTAATGAGCGTAGAGAAATAAACTAATCTCTGGTTTTTCCACCTGTATGAAAAATATTTAAAATATATCACTTTTCTTCGAATGTGATTTTTTTTACCACAATACTTATGAACTTCATTCCAGAAAATTGTTTAAAATATATAAAGCTCTCAACTGGCATTCGTTGAATACTATGAGAAAAGTGTTTAAAATTATTACGAACTCTATTAGCTCTATGTCTCATACGGGAAGACATATCATAGAGTTCCTCTTAATAGTTCATCCTGTTGTAGAGCTATTGATACAGTTTATGAATTAAGTTATTTAACAGATGATCTTTATGACATTTTGTACACTCTCACGTTCAATGCTCATGAATGACTGTCGCGATATTGTAGAAATGTTTAATCTCAACAAAGATAGGTACCTATCAAATATTTTATGCCCGTTTATTCCAGGAATTTTTAATTACTATAATCACTAAAAATTTTCGACTGTATGTTGGAAAGTATTTGCATACCATATTAATTGCAGATCAAGTTTCAATACATATAAAGTGGTATAATATCTTTTAAAGTCATTTACAAATGACTCCCTTGCGCTATGCTTATATAGAATTTAGCTAGTTTTTGTGTCTGCGTAAACCAGTTACTGACTTCGAAACATTAAATTATCCTCAAAATAATATTTGTATTCACCTAGAATTAAGTAATAATATTTCTAATAATTATCATAATAATATAAATAATAATAATTTTAAATTGTATAATAATACACGTTTTGTCGCACAACTTTCAAATATTAGGTAATAGCTGATATTTTGATAAGAATATATTTTTTTTCTTTCAGATACCAGTGCAGTATTTGAATGAGTTCCATGTAAGTTTGCATTCTGATTTGTCGTAATAAATTAATTAATAATTTGTAATGACTAGGAATTTATTATTATTATATATTTATTTCATATAACGGGGTCATCTGCTGTCAATTATACATAACGTCCTGCCCTATGCGATCAATTGTATAAACATACAAATTAAATGCTACTCGATTGTGAAACGATTACATATAAATTTACGTGTAATTCTATGATTTTCGTCTAAATTAAGACGGTGACAATAATACTGAACTTGATTGGGTCAACTAACTCATTTACCTCACTGCTTACATTTTCACACTGACAGCAAAGCATATTAAGAATATTTCTAGTCATTAACACATGGAGAATCAGAAGTCATGAATATGCATTCTGCTATAAAATCGTAATGCTATTAATTTTGTAATTCTATCCAGAATGAAAACAAAACCAATAATTGCATCAAATGACTGGGTAACGAAAACATACAATAGTTGTTAGAACTATAATCATATTTTATTTTCTTCTAATATATTATATTTCATTTTATAAAATGTCAATCAATAATTAAGACTGATCGGAATTGAAATGAAATCTTTCAGTTATATTTCCCACGTTTATGCCGGCTAGACTAAAGGAGACGGTGATGATGAGAAATGATAGAAATGGTGTAATTAAAAAAGCGGAGGAAACGGAAAATCCCGCAAATCCCAAGCGCATGTGTTTATTCACCACAAAGCTCAATTGACGTGAGAAAGGTTCGACCCAAAAACCCTACGCACCAGAGGTGAATCCTACCACTGAACAACGGCGGCCTTAAGTTAAGAATTGAGACATGTAACCTTCTATGTAGAATATGTCTTTGTCAGGACTAGCATTTTAACTCATAAATTGAAATAAAATTTTGCGCAGCATATTCTTTGAATTGAATTTTAGTTGTAATGCTTGTTTTATATCAAGAGTCTTAAAATTGAGTATAGCTAATTGATACCTTTTTAATATTTGTAAGAGCCATATTTCTTATGTTTTGTTTTGCTATACAATGGGAGAGCGGTCTGTGTAAATCACTGTTGTTCATACTGTACGTAACTCTGAAGACTTTATCAATTTACGACAATCACAAATAATACTTTTAATTTAATAAGACTAATCTTTCTTGAATTAATCATCGTTCTTGAATTATGCACTCAAATAGTTAGTTATCTCACAAATTGTGTTTGACATGTAATGTGTCAAATTTAAAACATGAAAACTTTGATTTCTTATATGTTGGCGTAAATTTTATTTACAGCGTCTAGTATTTGTTTCATTTCTTCATTCGATTTTCAACACATATTCTAAATATTTAGATATACCCTTGGTACTTCAGCAGAAACAAATTATTTCGATTTTGGAACTAATGTATTGAAAAGAAAGTTAGATGTCACAAAAAAAAAGAATTCGATATATATATATATATATATATATATATATATTTGATTTATAAATCTACATTTTAAACAAGACATTTCTACAGTCAATACTAAAAATAATAATATATATTCAAGCATTCAAAATCAACCATGCCCGGATTCTAAATGCGTATACTATATATATATATATATATATATATATATATATTCATCAAAACAAAACAAAATATAATTTACGACTTGAGACAATGGAAAGGTTTAAAAATGTTCTCTCTAAATACAAAGATGAACAATTTAAATAACACATTTTCGTTTTACGCAATATTTATTAAAACAATTCATGAGATATTTAAAATTGTTAGGTTTGATTATTGTAAGACAGTTTAGCGATTAGTCTGTTAAAATATTTTTGTTGTAACAAAAGCAACTTCTCAAAATATATTTTACCACTTTCCCGGTGGTAAATATACTTCATAATATTCCATTTCTTAAAGATGTGTGATATTTAGAGAAATAACAGAAACAGAAAATTTTCTTGTACATGAAATTTACTACTAAAGAATAAAAAGTCTGAAATAAATAAGAACGTACAATTCTCTAACCCTGTATATGGGTATTAATTTTCTAACAACTCTTCTATATCACGGAAATAGTACTGTATTATAGTTCTCAGAGATCTAACTTTCAAGGAAAGCTTAAAAAATAGTTCTTTTTTTTCAGGTTTTATTGACTAAAATTTTTGATAGCTGCTATGGTGATAATGGTCTGGTAAGTGCAACGTGTTATTAGCTTATTTACTTATTGCATATATAAAAGATGCTTTAATCTATATTCCTTCACTAATCCAGTTTATTTGAGTCTAGATCTTAAACTTAACGCTTTCTATAAAGGGAATGTGTAGTTTTGTTTCAAAAATAGAATTGTGTTATATAATTTTCCTTGATAATTATCAAACGTCTTTATACGTGTTAAAATATCAGTGAATATTAAATTTCAGTGAAATCATCGGAGACAATGATCGCAGAGGTAAACAAATATCGACAAATTTCTCAACAATGAACTATCATTTATAAATAAATGTTACTTCAAATTTTGTAATATACTTTACGTTGAATGTATATTTTTAAAATACTCGCATGCAGCAAATAATAAATAGTAAATATATAGGAGGTCATGAAAGGTTTTCAGAAAATAGGTTAGGAATATTACACAATATCTTCTATGTGAATAAATTACAAATGGACTCAATTCTAAACATAAACTTGTAATATAATGTACGTATGTTTAACCATCATAATCGTCAAAGAAAAAGACAAAAGCGAAACTTTCCTCGAAATAACTATAATGAGAGGGACACGTTATCAGGTATTACTCTGAGACACCTAAAATCAATGATAGCAATCCAATATAAAGTTAGGTTTTTTAAAGGACACTACCTCAGTATTACATATTTGAAATTAATATGTCAATCCAAATCTTAAAATACAACATTTATCGTTCAGCGTTAAAAACTCATATTTTTACCATATCACAAATGTTAAAAATTTGGAAACTTCTACGATACTTAGAGCACAACTGACATGAACCATCCTTGAAATTTGTAACGTGCTATTGTTATAAAACTGACGCTCGTTCGTGGTGCACTAATTATTTCAATACAGCACAAAAGAAAAAAATATATACGCACTCTTTTAATAATAATAATATTAAGAATATTCCTCGCCATGGAAACTTGTTCCATCAATACAGGGCAAGTATAAATTTAAGCGAAATTAGATCTTTCAAAATAATACGTGGATTACGTTCACTTTTCGAATAAATTTAATAACGTTTTCAAATATAAACCAAATCATATAGGAAAATTCTCTCAATACAACATTCAACAAGAGTTGTAAAATAGCCCTTTCTAACAAGAAACTCGTATAATTCACACAGAACTATTAATGTCTTTATATGCTTTTATAGTTCATATAACTTAGTTGTTTTTTAACATTAAATGTTTCGGCATCTTCGAGACATTAGGATTAATTCAAAATAATAAACTCACCTTACTTTACACTGAGATGAACGAAATGTGTGCACTCCGATAGACCACTGACTGTAATGCCGGTAATCTGAATGCACACCTCTTATTAATACTGAATATATAAATTTTCTGGCTGTAGCACTACGAAATATATTCTTTTTAAAGAGAATATAAATTCAATTCAACTTAAACTCCAAAACTCACTTCCATTTATGTCCAAATTCCAATACTGCTTTCTCTCGTTAAACTACTGATCGAACTTTTGTAACGGTAAACACTTTCCATTCTTCCAGATTTGAACTCCCACTTCGGCTATTTCAGGGCCATTCAGGGCCAACCTGCTAGAACAGCTAGTTCGCAATTCCACCAGATATAGCGCTCCAATTTCGAATATTCGGTTCCACAACTATCACTTCCTATTGAAATTATTTGACAGAGGAAAAAAAATATGTGTAACGTCAATACGGTACAAATTTTAAAGAATTTTAGTGCTACTTTAAAAAAAAAACTCGTGATATGACGTAGTTTAGATAAATAAAAACGGAGTTATAAGAAGTAAAATTCGAATTTCTTGAAAAAAATTGAATTTCGTAAGCATTCTGAGACAGTTGCTTAGATGACTTGCAATTGACGTGCAAACTACTTTGCAATTTACAGCACTTTGATATTTCATACAGTGAGGATATTAGAAACGTTCTCTCGCAGCTCTGCTGAAAATGGCGTTTATAGAGAACATGTTGAAAGTTATTGATTTATAGCTTTACAGAAAGATTTTCAAATGGTGTATTATACAAGTGTTCCTCATTTTCTAATACAAATAGTGTTGCAAACCTCTAAATCGCGTGACATGGTTTTCAATGCTATCATATATTCGATCTGCAATCTACTGGCAATCTCCGTTATGCTATGTGTGTGATACACACTTCTAAACTTTGGATGTTTGTAATACTATAACATCCTTAGAGTGCAACACTGAATAGTACATGTTGAATTTTAAGTTTTATTGGGTATGTTGATTTGAAATATGAAGTGCAAATTTCGTAGTGCAATTTAAGAGGAATAACATATATCTTAAGACATTGTTGACAAGAATATTTACTAATTATTCCTGTCAAATAGTTCCAACTATTTTTCTTCTTACATTTGCTTTGTGGAGTTTTTGCTTTCCTCATTTTATTTCTCTGTTATCACGGTTAAGCATTGTATTCATCTTTACAATTACACTACAATAATTAGTTCATCAATTACATTTTGCAGCAGGTACACATTTCTCAATTCTCGGACCATAACTGCGTTGCAAGACCCGAGGAGATTTTTCACTAGGATGGGTCTGTTCCTTAACCGCATACTGTACTGGCCGGATATTAGGGGAGATTTTTGTCCAAGATGTGTCATAAGTGTGATTTGTGTACTCCATTCTCGTAGAAAACAAATAGTGTAATTTAAGTAAATGTCTGCACTTTAACGAAATATAATGATGGCTTTGTATCAACGTAATATATGTGTTGGACGACTACAAATCAAACGGAAGCAAACAAGATAGAAAGAATGGATTTATAGGCCACTAATGATGGAAAGTAGAAAGAAGAAATAAAGGGAGATGACGGGAGGTGTAAAAACGGTACACTGTCTTGTAGAATACCAGAAAGGTCTGGGACAAATTTGGGTGATGCATATGCCATAAAAATGTCATCCATGTGATCAGTAAGATAATGATCTTGCAGAGACAGAAACTTCTTTTTAAGATTAGATCTTTTGAATATCGTGAAGAAGTACATGGATGTCAATTTTATCGAAAGATTTGTTAAAGAAATCTGAGTATGTTACATCCAGTTGAGGAGTAATTGTAATATAGTTTGTAGCATGCGTAACCAATTATGACTGATTTTTAAGGCAAGATATCTGTTGGAGGACCATCTGCTGCCTGTGCAGAACATATTGTTTTATTTACCATAAATGCTGATTGATAATAAGTGAATAAAGCTGTGTTGAAATTTGTATTTAAACTGCACTAAATTTTAAGTATCTTCACCACTTTTACAAATAAACATAAAACTAACTTATCTCTTTGAAAGTGTCACAAAATAGATTTACCACAACACTGGCGTATTAGCATGAATATTATAGTTTAATGTATCTTGAAATATATATTAAACACTGCTGTTTAAAAAGTAAAAAGAAGCACACGGAAGGCACTACATCAGGTAGTTCATGTTCGACTTGACCAACAACACTGCCATCTAACTGACAAACATAAATTCTGCTATGACGTAAGCAAAAACAAAAGAAGATAATAATGCAATAAAACTGAAATATACAAACATTAAATGATTATCAAACATACTCCCCCCACTGGAATACAAAGTATACAACCGAGCATGAATTATAAAAGAAAATTAACTGTTCACAGTGTCTTCATTCGGAAGAGAAATTAACTTTGATAATGACCTCTTATAAAACGCAGTCTTTGTACGAACTAATACTACACGCACTAATCCATTCTTGCCTGGAAATACTTCTTCAACAATTCCTAACTTCCAAAAAAATTGGAGGTAAGTTGTCTTATTTCAACAGGATGAGCGTTCCAGGTTTAATATTGGGATGAACTGATGTCCATTTTTGACGCTGCTGTAAACTATGAAGATAATCTTGTGATCATTCCTTCCAAATATGCTGTTGGTACGTCTGGATTCGTTGCCAATGACTCAAGCGATTTTCAACAGCACTAATTAAATCTGGTTCAGGAAAAGATTAATAGGGCCACGAACTAAAAAACGGCCAGGAGTAAGATAACTGAAAGTCTCGTACGAATCTGGTGAAGCTATGAGAGGGCGATAATTAAGACAAGCTTCTATCTGACAGAGAAGCGTTAAGAATTATTCGTATGTTAACACGTCATTGCCAGCTACTCTTCGAAGATGGTACTTCGTAGATTTGACAGCACTCTCCCATACTCCACTAAATGAAGGACTGCACGGAGGCGAAAACTTGTATTCGAAATGTTCCTCTGCTGCAAGAGCCTGAATCCTGTCGCTGAATTCCTTTCCTTGAAATAGAAGGTATAATTATCTAAGCTCATTTCTCGCTCTCTGAAATGTAGTGGCATTGTCACTGGTGATTGTCAAGCATTTTTTCTTCTGGATGTGAATCGACGAAGAGCTGCTATGAAAGCCTCTGATGTGAGATCAGTAACTAATTCCAATGAATGGCTCTTGTAGACAAACATGAGAAAACTGCGACGTAGCATTTTCTTGAGTTCTTGCTTCTTGAAGAGTCCAATTTAATGTCGAAGGGCCAGCATAGTCAACGCCAATATGAGTAAATGCCTTACTTGGACGCACTCTTGTGGATGGTAATTGCCCCTATAATTGTTGTGCTACTGAGGCCTTAAAACGATAGCATGTGTTGCAATGATGTATTACGTGGTTTATAGTTTGTCAGATTTTAGGTATCCAGTATCTTTCTCGAATTGAAGACATAAGCAAATGAGTAGCAGCGTGCATTAATCTTTTATGCTCATGTTCAATTAAAAGACGAGTGAAATGGCTTTTGGGTTGTAAAATTATTTGATTCTTATTATTGAATTCAAGATCCCTATTTTCTAATCTACAACTTAATCGAACAATACTTTCCTTATCTAAAAAAGGATGCAATGTTCGCAACGAAGTCTGCTTAGAAACTTGTTTCTCACGTTGAAGATCCTTAGCATTTTGTGAAAAGTATGTCTGCTGTTTCATCCTAACACAGGTCTGTGTAACATCTTGAATATAAGACGCTAAGAGCGATCCACAGTGTTTGGTTTTGGGATTTCTTGCGTTATGAATAAATCTTTAACATAATGCTACGACTTTTAACAGTCGAGTGAGTTTCGAAAATCTTAAGCGAATTTCTTCAGTTTTATCTTGAGAGAGTAATGTATTAGTAAATGATTTTTGACATTATTCTGGAATATCTTCAAAATCCTGAGTGTCGTCTGGCAACGAAGAAGGCCAATGAGTAGTTTCTTGCTGCAACCAAACTGGTCCATGCCACCAAAGTTGATTCTGCTGAATGACTTTAGAGTCAATTACTCTTAAAATGAGATCTGCGGGATTATCTCGCAATAAAACATGTTTCCAATCGCTTACATGTGTTAGTTCCAGAATCTGTGATTCACAGTTTGCAACAAACGGTTTCCAACGATGGGCTGGCGATGCTAACCAAGCTAAAACAATTTGAGATTCTGTCCTCAGATGAATGCTAGATACTGTTAGTCTAAATGTTGCTAAAGTTTTGTTTATAAGTTTCGCAGGAAGAACAGTAGCACATAACTCTAATCTTGGTAAAGTAGTCCTTTTAATAGATGCAACCTTTGACTTTGAAGATAACAAATGACTGACAGAGTATCGGTTGGTATTAGTAGATCTAACATACATACAACAACCATAAGCCTTTCCTGAGGAATATGCAAAACTATGGATTTGAATTTCCTTAACGTTTCCTAGCACTAATACAAATCCTGAAATTTGCACATCACTGAGCAATGGCAGTTTGTTCCACTGATAAGTTAATTCCATGGGAAGAAGATCGTCCCATGCTATGTTTACTAACCATAATTGCTGAAGAAATAATTTATACTTAATAACTACTGGAGACAACCATCAGAAGGGTCAGATATTTTTGCAATGATACTAGCAACACTGCGTTTCGTAGAGATGAATTCTTATTTACATTAACTAAGTTAACATTAATGAAAAATGTGTTAATGGTGGGATTCCATGAAATTCCTAACGTCTTGATACCTTCCGTGTGAAAGTGAATAAGTCTCTGAGTTTCTTTTAACGTTTCAGAAATGGAGTTTAACACGGTCACGTCATTGGAGCACTATTTCCTCAAAACGAATCCTCCCCTTTGTAGTAAGCTTGTCAAGCCCCTATACATCTGAAGTATAGAAATAACGTTCTAGTGCTTCACAAGCACTGTGAAAATTAACTGCCTCATCTTGTGCTAACTGCCGCAAGCACCTTGTAGCAAGAAACGAACTTGAAGATAATCCATGCATTACTGTATCAAGATTGTAAACGAATATGAGATCATGATTATATTTACTCCATAAAATGGATTGAAGAGGTTGATCATTTGGGTGCATAGCTACGGCCCGATACATTTTAGCATTATCATCAACAAGAGCCTCTTGATGAGTATGAAATCGAAGTGTAATGGAAACCAAATCTACTTGTACTGTAGGACCTACAATTTGTATGCTTTTCAGTGATTCTCCACTTGTATAGGGACAAGATAAATCAAAAACAACACGTAATTTAGTTGTGTTTGAAACCTAAAATACACAATGATGAGGTATGAAATATCTAACTACACTGTCCTTAGCCACGTCACTTAATGTACCAATAGGATGCATATGGCCTAATTGTTCATACTCATCCATATCGGCTATGTAGTCTTGTTTCAGTTGAGGTTCATGATTCAATTTGCGTTCAAGTTGACGAAACCGTGTGAGAGCTATCTGTAATGAATCACCAAGCGTGGCCTTGTCTTTCTTTAACGGAAGACGAACTACATAAAATCCGCTTGAGTCACCAGTAGCGTTGTTCTTAAAATGCTGTTCACAAGCTACTTCTTCAGGGGACAATAACTTCGTATGTAATTCCTACAATTGCCAAAAACGCTGAAGTTGTTCGCTGAGATTGTCTTCGGATCTCATGAAGAACGTTAACGGTGAGTTACTGGCTTGTGTACTGGGAATTTTCTCTGCTATCACCCATCCTAGTTCAGTGTTTTGAAGTACTGGGTAGGAGCCAGGTCTAGTCCTTCTGTCTGGTTTTAGAATGTTAAAAAATACATCACACTCTAACAAAATATCTATTTTTCAAGGTGTATTAAAGCTTGTGTCTGCTAGATTAATGTCTGTAGGGATGCCCCATGTCTTACAATCAATCTTCTCCGTTGGCATCAAGTTCGTTATGTTTGGAAGAATCGAACACGTAACTTGAATGGTGAAGTCATTTATTGTTGACTTCATTTGTATGTTAACACAAAAGTTTGCTGCTGGTGTTGAGTTATTTACTCCTTGAATTGGCATGTGATGTTTGATTTTCTTCAAACGAAAAATGAAATGAAATCTTTGTGTCTTACGTCCCACGATTATGCCGGTTGAGCTAAATGAGACGGTGATGAAGAGTAATGAATGAAAATGTTGAATGAAGAAAGTGGGAGGAAACGGGAGAACCCCGAGGAAAACCACGCACACGGTGTTTGTCCACCACAAAGTTCACTTGGCGGAAGCTGGGATCGAACCACGCACCAGAGGTGAACGCTCTACCAGTGAGCCACCGCGGCCCCTTTTGTCAAACGATGACGCTGAACAAAATCTTCAGTAATAAAACTCGTTTGGGATGCTGCATCTAAAAGTGCCCGACAGTTGACTCAATTTCCCGCACTGTCCTTGACCTACACAATTGCCGTAGCAAATAAAGTCTGCGACGAACTCTGTTGGTTGACCGAACAATACGATGCTTGAGGTGTACCGTAACTATTGCTAGGGGATGAAATTCCGGTAGCTGGAGACACCATACCACTGCTGGTACTATTTGAATGCTGAGTGTGTACTGACGCTTCATCACCCGTCGATACAGTTATGTCTGTATGAAGCAAAGTATTATGTTTAGCATTGCAGTACTACAAGATCCAGACTTGCACTGAGATGAATTATCATTTTCACTACGCAAACAGTTAAAACAAATGTTTTCTTTACGCAAATATTTATACTTCTGATTTATTGGAGTACCTTTGAATAACTCACAAGTAAACAGAGGATGTTTTCTAGCTTTAAAAAAGTCACAATCAGTAGTACCGGTGGCTAAATAAGGTTTGAACACGGGTGAATGCTTGTCACTATGCTTTTTAACACTAACAAATAATTTGGTCTGTTTATTACTTTCACTTGGCAACGGTTTAACTTTCTCGAGCGCTTGAAGCCTATGTTGTAGAAAATTAAATAACTCACTAACAGTACTAAAATCTAAACCTTTGCACTGTAACTGAAATGCTCTTCTAGTTTCCTGATCAAGATTACCTAAGAAATGTTGTACTAATATTACGTCATTCAGATTAACATTTTCAACAAGTGCATTAAGCGCTGACACTGACATCAGAGCTGTATTCAAGAAATTACGCAATTTGTGAGAATTTTCTTTCGTTACTGAACGCATGTGAAGAATTTCATTAACATGAGATGCAGCTAATAACCTTTTATTATCATATCTTTCATGTAATTGTTCTCAAGCTATAGAGTAATTACCTTCAGTAATTGGTAAGCTTTGGATAAGGTTTAATGTTTCATTAGGAAATGAAGCACATAAGTATCGACATTTTTGAATAGCTGATATATCAGCATTACTGTGAATCAATGAAAAAAAAGGTGTCCCTAAATGATATCCATTTTGTGTAATCGCCGTAAAATACGGGAAAATCAATAGTCGGTAACTTTACACTGGATGTGATACGTGAATTACATTTCGGACCCTTAGATTAATGTATTATGTACATTAATGATAGCTTGCATGCGAGATTCTACATCGAAATAAGTTACTTCAATAGCTGCACGCGCATCTTCCTGTTCACTATCACCTGATAGTAACTCAATAAAATAATTTCTAATTTAGACCACACAGTTTGCAGCTGTTCTAGACGAGTGTTAATTGTTTCAATACTATGTTTTTGACTGTCACATTGATTGACAAACGAGCATATTCGTGTTAATTGACCTTTCCAAACTGCTCTTTGTTTTACAAGCTGAGAAAATTCAGCCGTGATGCCAACTACTTACAATTAAAATAAACAAAATAATAGAAGCAAATGAAACAAAATACACACACAGTAAATTTTAACTTGGAGTTGGCAAACCTGTTACTTTGCGATGACGAATGCAAACACGACATTCATGCATGATATCAAAGTATAAATTTTGAGCTTCTTGCTAGGCCCAAATCCATTCACTTCAACACGTTGTCCAGATGGACTTGAAACGCATAAATATTGTACATTGCACCCAAAGCACTTTAAAAAAGAAAAAATACGTATAAATCAAATCAGCTGATGCACGTACGGCTGAGTGGCAGGATTGTTGAAATGCAGAGCAGGAGGGTGAACAATAGCTGCTTTCTAACTCACACAACACAACTGCTGCGCTGGTCGAATGAAGGGGGAGGAAAAAACTGTTCCTTGTTCTCTTGCTTGCTTCACTCACACAATAGGAATATTTTTAGCTACTGCCTATTGCTGCGTAAATGTAGTAAGAATAAACTTTTTTATTTCCTTTTAGAATGCTGTGCAAGAGAATAACAATTCTACGAGTATTTTACTTGAAACCCTAATTGGGGACACAATACACTTCCACTACTAAGTTGCACTATGGGTAAGAGCTCACACCAACATGTCTCACTTGAGACTTAAATTGAGCTTATAACACAGTTTTTCTTTCACTAAATTGTCCAGGCCTGGTGGACCAATATGTTGGAGGACCATCTGCTGCTTGTACAGAAAATATTGCTTTATTTACCATAGATGCTGATTGTTAATAAGTGAATAAAGGTGTTGAAATTTGTATTTAAACTGCACTAAATTACAAGTATCTTCACCACTTCTACAAATACACATAAAATTAACTTCTGCCTTTGTAAGAGTCACAAAATAGATATACCACAACACTGGCGTATTAGCGTGAATATTATAGTTTAATGTATCTTGAAATGTATAGTAAACACTACTGTTTAATGAGTAAAAAGAAGCACACGGAGTTAATTACATTAAGTAGTTCATGTTCGACTTGTTCAACAACAGTGTCATTTATCTGACAAACATAAATTCTGCTATGACGTAAGCAAAACTCAAAGAAGATAATAATGCAATAAAAATGAAATATACAAATATTAAATGATTATCAAACAATATCGGTTGTAAGAAACCATGGTGTGCTACTTTCAAATAAGATATTGTGAACTAGTAAATTCTGCCATTCATGATGTTTTCGCAAATAATTGTCAATGAAGAAGGAAGAAAAATAGGTATATATAAGCATAGATCAGATTTCGTGTCAATTTTATAGATTGAAATAATGTTCAATTGTATCTTTAGTAGAGGTAAAAAATCTTTGGTAAAATATCTATTGAATTAAAAAAGTCAAAAATAATGAATATTGGGTCTGTATTGCGAAGAAAGGTTGAATAAATATTGTCTGGTCCAAGAGCCTGATAATCAAGTAAAGTTGACAAATGTCTCTTTTCTCTATGAAATAATGTGTTCACTTTACACTCGTATAAATTAAGCCTGAATTGTATGTGCCTCACATTGAAGTTACTGAAGTCCTTCTTAAACAACGCACTGCTCCCCAGATAATAACATATCTCAGTTTGTTTTATATTAATGCACAAAGTTTGTTATTTTGTATACGTAACATCGTTTCGCAAATTGTTCTCAATACGTTTTACCACATTCAAAAATAGGTACTTCATTCCTAGTGATAGTTGCCAGTTTTATGTATAACAAATATGACAAATTTCTTGCCTGTTTACGGGGAATGAATTTCACAAAATAAACTACTAAGACTTTACAACGTGGCGACTTGTTTTGCATTTATCAATGTAACTTTTTCTATTTCAGCAAAAGTTTTTGGAAGAATTGAGAAGACAGGAAACTCTACAAGACGTAGTAGTATGTATAATTCTTCTTCTATTTAAATTGTAGTTTTACTTAGTATTACAATTTTACGTAAGGAAAGCACATAATGTGTATTATTTTAGTATTTTTGTCAATAAAATATGTACATATAATTTTTAGGACGCCTGCAAAATTAAATTAGGATATGTTGAAAGCACCACAGGTCGTCACTGCACCAGTAGTCGTCGTTTATGGACTAAAATCCTTAAAGTAGGAAAACGCGCAAGAGATTATATGTTCAGACATACACCGTTAATTTCGTTACACATAATGTCACGTGACGTGTAACAATATAAACAGCAATGGAGTAATGCTTTGGGCAAAAGTACTGAAGTGTACAATCAAATTAAGTGCACGCGATTATTACTTGTGTAAAAGCGTAAGCAAATCAGATATGTGTTCGTTCACTTTTCAATTGCGAGACTATAGTTTTTATTAATCAGTGAGATTGAACCTTGGATTTAGGATCCTTAGAATAGGCTTTTATATTTATGAACTATTTTACGTGTTAATTTCTATGACGACTACTGAATCGCATACAACATACTTCTACCGGAGTTTGTCACAAATGACGACTACTGGATAGTATTTTGTATATTAAAGAATGCAATAGTCACCACAGTAATAAACGCTACCAACACAACTGTCGCCTGCTCTATTAAAATTCTATCCGCCTAATGAAGAGTCATTTTGACATGTGATTACTGTCATACTAAAGGCCTGACTACTGCAGGAAACATACGTTAGTCGAACTATAGCATGTCACTAATCACACGTCAAAATGACTCTGCGTAAGGCCCTATATCTTCGTCTCTCGCTAGTTACACCCAGAGTGCAAAATCCTGGGAAACTAGGAATTCTCCAGCTAAATATTTTTCAAAGAAAATTCCTCCCACTATAAACCTAGACCCGGTAGAAAAATATACCGAAATAATGTCACAAGTTTACAAAATAATACAGTAAATCATATATAATGATCGTGTATTTTATATCTAATTAATGGGCGGTATATTTATTAAATCAACACCCAGTCTTTCAATACTTTTTATTGCCATTATTTCACACCCTGGAAAAATCCCGATGGTAGCCTAGGGCTGTGGCATATTTGGATCATACAATTAATATTTTGATATATTACAATATCGATAGCAAAATATTTGTCCGATATTTCGATATTTTTTATGTTTTTAACTTTGATTTTGTTTATAGTTTGATGTTGCAATATTTTCGGATATTTCAATATATTGAACAAGTTTCAACGTTTTATCGTTATCTATTACCGATATCTGAATCAAGATATAGTAAAGCCTCCGAAATGAAGTTTATTCTAAAGAACCTGCTAAGGGATGCGCAGGAAATGAGACGAGGCAGATTTGTTCTTATGAAATTCGAGACGAGACAGAGCTCTTCAAATAGGAACAACTACAGTTTCAAAGACAATATACACCTATAAATTTTGCAGCACCTTTTGAACTGGAGACAGGCTGAAATCTTAAGCGCATCTCTAGGCATGATCGTGAATTTCCAACAGAAGTGTTTAAGCAATAAGAACATGTAAATACAATATGAGTATATTATTTAAACGTTCTTAATGAAAGCTGCTGAAATATATATATATATATATATATATATATATATATATATATATATATATATATACAGGGTGGGTCAAAATAAGTGTTACAAGCCAATATCTCGCGAACTATACATCATATAAGAAAAATATTAAGAGACAATGTACAATACAGAGGGGCCTAAGAAATGAGTCAAACATTAGATTTCCCCCGCCCCCATTTTGGGGGGGAGGGGGGTGAACGTGAAATTTTCAAATGGGAACATAGGTCGAGTGATACCTCGTTCGAAAGAGCTTGAAAAATTGAACAATTTTTGTAGGAAACAATTTTTGATATGGGGCACCGTTTTCAAGATGGGCTCCAAAAATGGTACTGTATCCGATAAAATTTCCAGTACTTATAAATAAGTGTTACAAGCCAATATCTCGCGAACTATACATCATATGCGAAAAATATTAAGAGACAATGTACAATATAGAGGGGCCTAAGAAATGAGTCAAACATTAGGTTTCCCCGCCCCCCATTTTTGGAGGAGGGGGGTGAACGTGAAATTTTCAAATGGGAACATAGGTCGAGTGATACCTCGTTCGAAAGAGCTTGAAAAATTGAACAATTTTTGTAAGAGACAATTTTTGATATGGGGCACCGTTTTCAAGATGGGCCCCAAAAATGGTACTGTATCCGATAAAATTTCCAGTACTTATAAATAAGTGTTACAAGCCAATATCTCGCGAACTATACATCATATACGAAAAATATTAAGAGACAATGTACAATATAGAGGGGCCTAAGAAACGAGTCAAACGTTAGGTTTCTCCCGCCCCCCATTTTGGGAGGAGGGGGGTGAACGTGAAATTTTCAAATGGGAACATAGGTCGAGTGATACCTCGTCCGAAAGAGCTCGAAAAATTGAAAAATTTTTGTAGGAAACAATTTTTGATATGGGGCACCGTTTTCAAGATGGGCCCCAAAAATAGTCCTGTATCCGATAAAATTTCCAGCACATATAAATAAGTGTTACAAGCCAATATCTTGCGAACTATACATCATATACGAAAAATATTAAGAGACAATGTACAATACAGAGGGGCCTAAGAAATGCGTCAAACATTAGGTTTCCCCCGCTCCCCAATTTGGGAGGAGCGGGGTGAACGTGAAATTTTCAAATGGGAACATAGGTCGAATGATACCTCGTTCGAAAGAGCTTGAAAAATTGAACAATTCTTGTAGGAAACAATTTTTGATATGGGGCACCGTTTTCAAGATGGGCCCCAAAAATGGTACTGTATCCGATAAAATTTCCAGTACTTATAAATAAGTGTTACAAGCCAATATTTCGCGAACTATACATCATGTACGAAAAATATTAAGAGACAACGTACAATACAGAGGGGCCTAAGAAATGAGTCAAACATTAGGTTTCCCCCGCCCCCCATTTTGGGGGGAGGGGGTGAACGTGAAATTTTCAAATGGGAACATATTGTAGGTCGAGTGATACCTCGTTCTAAAGAGCTTGAAAAATTGAACAATTTTTGTAAGAAACAATTTTTGATATGGGGCACCGTTTTCAAGATGGGCCCCAAAAATAGTCCTGTATCCGATAAAATTTCCAGCACATATAAATAAGTGTTACAAGCCAATATCTTGCGAACTATACATCATATACGAAAAATATTAAGAGACAATGTACAATACAGAGGGGCCTAAGAAATGCGTCAAACATTAGGTTTCCCCCGCTCCCCAATTTGGGAGGAGCGGGGTGAACGTGAAATTTTCAAATGGGAACATAGGTCGAATGATACCTCGTTCGAAAGAGCTTGAAAAATTGAACAATTCTTGTAGGAAACAATTTTTGATATGGGGCACCGTTTTCAAGATGGGCCCCAAAAATGGTACTGTATCCGATAAAATTTCCAGTACTTATAAATAAGTGTTACAAGCCAATATTTCGCGAACTATACATCATGTACGAAAAATATTAAGAGACAACGTACAATACAGAGGGGCCTAAGAAATGAGTCAAACATTAGGTTTCCCCCGCCCCCCATTTTGGGGGGAGGGGGTGAACGTGAAATTTTCAAATGGGAACATATTGTAGGTCGAGTGATACCTCGTTCTAAAGAGCTTGAAAAATTGAACAATTTTTGTAAGAAACAATTTTTGATATGGGGCACCGTTTTCAAGATGGGCCCCAAAAATGGTACTGTATCCGATAAAATTTCCAGTACTTATAAATAAGTGTTACAAGCCAATATCTCGCGAACTATACATCATATACGAAAAATATTAAGAGACAATGTACAATATAGAGGGGCCTAAGAAATAAGTCAAACATTAGATTTCCCCCGCCCCCATTTTGGGGGGAGGGGGGGTGAACGTGAAATTTTCAAATGGGAACATAGGTCGAGTGATACCTCGTTCGAAAGAGCTTGAAAAATTGAACAATTCTTGTAGGAAATAATTTTTGATATGGGGCACCGTTTTCAAGATGGGCCCCAAAAATGGTACTGTATCCGATAAAATTTCCAGTACTTATAAATAAGTGTTACAAGCCAATATTTCGCGAACTATACATCATGTACGAAAAGTATTAAGAGACAATGTACAATACAGAGGGGCCTAAGAAATGAGTCAAACATTAGGTTTCCCCCGCCCCCCATTTTGGGGGGGAGGGGGGTGAACGTGGAATTTTCAAATGGGAACATATTGTAGGTCGAGTAATACCTCGTTCTAAAGAGCTTGAAAAATTGAACAATTTTTGTAGGAAACAATTTTTGAAAATGGGCACCGTTTTCAAGATAGACCCCAAAATTGGTCCTGTAAGAGATAAAATTTCCAGTACTTATAAATCGGAAACGGCTAAGTAGAAAAACATGAAACAAAAAATGAAAAAGGTAAACGCCATAGGCAACGTGGAATGGTGTTGTCGTGGTGCCCCAGGACCCCATCATGGGGCCCCGGGAACAATTTTAAAATTTCAAATCTGAATATAGGTCGAGTGATACCTTGTTTGATAGATTATGGAAAACCAAACAGCTTAGAAAAAAAATTGTTTTGATTTCGGGCAATCCTGTTACAAAATGGCCGCCACATTCAGATAGAAAGTGCAGTGTTCAAACTGAGTGTTACAAGCCAATATCACGCGAATTATTGCATCAAATAAAAAGTGTTAAGAGTCCATGTACAATACCAACAGGCCTAAAAATATGTCGTACACGAGGTTCCATCATCATACTGTAAGTGAATAACAAGTAAAATTTTCGGAGGCAAAATCGACCTATAACGTAATAATAATAATAATAATAATAAGAAGAAGAAGAAGAAGAAGAATACAAAAAATAATAATAAAACTAGTAATAATAATAATAATATGAATGAAAATAATAAGACAATGATTAATACTAATACGTATGCGCAAAAAGACGTCGTTCCTCAATCACTACAATCCTATGAGAAAGGGATAGGAAGGTACCTATTAGGCCCTACTTGTAGGCAACATCTCAGCATGTGCCCAGTTAGAGTAAGGAAAGCCCGTCAATGTAATTGCCTGGGGAATGGAACCGATGGCCTTCGGAACATAGTACAACGATAACGTTGTATATTGCATTAACAATCTGTACCATCTTATAAAAAAAGGATCAGAGGCGAATTATTTGAGCCGTTTTATACAAAGAAAAGAAAGTTGCAAAGAAATATCTTTAGATTATTTTTGATCGTCAACTATTAATGTAATCGCTATGGAAACGTAATAAATGTAAGTGTAAGTGTGCAGACGTAGAAAGAACGGGATATAAACTTTGGTGATAAGTTTTTCGTATAAGTAAACGAACACTATCGAATTGATATTATTAGTTTGGGTAGCGTTTGAATAGAGCAATGGCGGTGTTTGATCATTGTGTAGATATGTTTCTGGTGTTGGGAGAATGTAGAAGAAACTATCGTAGCGCGGCACGAATGTATGCAATGCGCTATCCCCAACGCCAACAAACATCTCACATGGCATTTCTGCGATTGGAGAGACGTTTGCGGCAACATGGTAGTCTTGTCCGGGGACGAGGTAGGGGTCGTTACCGCTCTGCAACCAATGAAGAACGTGCAACAGGAATATTGGCAGCAGTGCATGTAGACCCACATGTTACCACGAGATATCTCGCTCAGGCCAGTGGAGTTAGCCAAAGATCTGTAGTGCGTATTTTGCACGAGTACATGTTTCATCCGTATCATATCATCTTACATCAGGAACTATCTGGCAATGATTTTCATGCCAGATTGCAATTTTGTCTATGGTTGGAAGGTATGGAAAACAGACAGCGCAACTTCATATCCACCATCTTGTTTAGCGATGAATCTACATTTACAATCACAGGACACGTAAATCCACATAATATGCATTATTGGGCTAGGGAAAATCCCCTATGGCAGAGAGAAGTTGCTCATCAGCATCGGTGGTCTCTTAATGTATGGTGTGGCATCCTTGGTAACCATATCATTGGGCCATATTTTTTTGATGGACGTCTTACTGGTGATACCTATGCCGCATTTATCAGTGATGTACTATACCCGGAGTTGTTAGAGAATATTCCTTTCGCTGAACGTATAAGAATGTGGTATCAACATGATGGTGCTCCAGCACACAACGCACGTCAGGTCAGAGCCTTATTGGACCACCGTATGGCGAATAAATGGATTGGGCGTCGAGGTCCTATTCACTGGCCTCCACGATCTCCTGACCTAATCCCACTTGATTTTTTCCTCTGGGGTTATGTTAAGGATCGGGTAATGTCCAACGTACCAACAACTACTGATGATATGAAGGCGCGTATCCAAGATGTGTGTGCATCTATCACTCCAGAGATGCTACATGATGTACGAACATCCCTATGCCGCCGCTTACGGAGGTGTGTGGAGCAGGATGGAGGACATATCGAGCATCATTTGTAACATGGTAAGTGTTGAAATTATTTGCTTTACAGTGATTGAAATTACAATTTTTAACATCGCACATACCCGTAGAATTACTAAACGTTATCCTACTACTTTACAGGATATTAGGTTGTGGTAATGCTGTTGTGACAGGCTTGTCTGAAATCAAAACAACTTTTGTAGTAAGCTGTTTGGTATTTGACGATCTATCAAAGAGGTATCACTCGCCCTATGTTGCGATTTGAAAATTCCATGTACACCCCTCCATACAAAAGCGGGACGAGGGAACTTCTTTAACACAAATTTCAGGCTTTCTGTATTGTACATTGACTCTTGACACTTTTCTTATTTGATGCGTAGTTCGTTGCGTTGATATTGGCGTGTAATACTCAAATTGAACACTTCACTTTCTATCTGAATGTGAAACCATTTTTGGCGGCCATTTTGAAACAGGCTTGCCCAAAATTAAAACAAATTTCGTACGAAGCTGTTTGGCTTTCCACGATCTATCAAACAAGGTATCACTCAACCTACAGGTATATTCCCATTAATAATATTGAAATTGGTCCCGGAGCCCCATTATTAGGGCCCTGCGGACACCACGACAACATCTTTCCACATTGTGTATGATGTTTCCGTTTTTCATTTTTTGTTTAATCGTTTCCTACTCATACGTTTCCGATTTATAAGTACTGGAAATTTTATCGGATACCGGACCATTTTTGGGGCCCATCTTGAAAACGGTGCCCCATATCAAAAATTGTTTCCTACAAAAAATGTTCAATTTTTCAAGTTCTTTCGAACGAGGTATCACTCGACCTATGTTCTCATTTGAAAATTTCACGTTTACCTCCCTTCCCCCAAAATGGGGGGCGGGAGAAACCTAATGTTCGAGTCATTTCTTAGGCCCCTCTGTATTGTACATTGCCTCTTAGTATTTTTCTTATGTGATGTATAGTTCGCAAGATATTGGATTGTAACACTTATTTATAAGTACTGGAAATTTTATCGGATACAGGACCATTTTTGGGGCCCATCTTGAAAACGGTGCCCCATATCAAAAATTGTTTCGTACAAAAATTGTTCAATTTTTCGAGCTCTTTCGAACGAGGTATCACTCGATCTATGTTCCCATTTGAAAATTTCACGTTCACCCCCCTCCCCCCAAAATGGGGGGCGGGAGAAACCTAATGTTTGACTCATTTCTTAGGCCCCTCTATATTCTACATTCTCTCTTAATATTTTTCTTATATGATGTATAGTTCGCGAGATATTGGCTTGTAACACTTATTTTGACCCACCCTGTATATATATACGTATATGTAGATATATTATTTTATCTTTAATTAAATAGAGACCAGTTAATTTTTTCACCTGTGATTTTTATTTTCGAATCAGCTACGCTTCCAACTAATTGCGTTGAGAATAAGAGCTAAACTTATTTGGGAATTCTTCTACAGTTATTTTTTGTAAATCTTAATATTAATTGTTAAATATTTGTTTATTTCATTTCAATACCATCCCTTATTGTTACAATTTACGGTTTTGTTCGAATTTAAAACATTATAAGTTCTTAGTTATTGATATTACTACCGGTATCTCTTTAATTAAAACTTATTGTAGCAAAAGATTCTGTAGTTTGTTTAGCTCTTCTATTATTTGTATTTTATAGTGTTCTATTAAGCTTAAGATAATTTGCAGTTGAATTTTGAATTCAATTAAAGTATTTTATTTCTCAGGTTCAACAGAGTTTCTTTCAGTTGCATTTTCATTCTAGAGTGCTTCAAATTAAGTATAGTTACTAAACTTAGTATTATCTATTTTACTCTTAAGATTAAAGTGATATACAATTGCCATTGAAATCCAATTAATTATTTATTTCTGAAAGTGTTTTAAAAGCATGTAAACCTGTGTATTTTAATCCTTGAGTGATAAAAGTGAAGTCCAGTTATTAAGTTTAGTACTTTTTATTCTATTCTTCACCTTTAACTTACTTTTTCAGTAAATTATGCTTAGTTATGAAAGTGTCGACTACTGCAACATTTCGGCTTTGAGATGACAACTACTGCTGCAATACAAAATATAGATTTAAAAATATATTGTTTTTCCTTCAGTGGTTATTCGACTTTTAATTCTAAATACGTGGTCACGTATCCGAGGGATCAATATTTCCTTGCAGTTATGATAAAGCTCCAAAAGATTAACGATGCTTACACAAGGAACAAAAGGGTATTTTTTTAACCGTAAAATAACGATTCTCGATGTTTTTACTCTAATTCTTTTTATTTTATTAATGCACATTTGTTGGCACTACCGACTTTTACGGAATCAACTCCATCACGTAAGCGTGATGACGTACCTGGGAAAGCATATTATAACGTGAAGGAAATAGAAAGCGATTTGTAATCTTTATGTTAGATAACATTTCGTTATGCGACTGCTTCCAATAAGGAGAATCTAGATACCTCGTTGAAGATGCCTTGTCTAAAAAACAGTTGCATCTTCTCTCATGCTATGGTCATCGATAATCGAAATCGAGACTTGTAGTCTATTTTCCTTAATGTAAGACGCAGAGGGAAAATTAGTAATTTTAATTAGAGTTGAAATATTTTTTATAGTTAATTATATTGATTTTTATAAGGAAAAATACCAATTTGATTAGCAATAGTAAACGGATATATTGAAAATATTCTCAATATTCTTACATTGATTTTTAATTAGGCCTCGGCATTTCGCTTGCAGGAGTCATTTTCTGTGTATTTGCATTGTAACGTTCAACTTTCTGATATAATATTTTAATTATTACTTGGAAAATTTCAGATGAATCATCAACATGTATGCCACAGCTGAAGTATAACAGAATTCTTGAAAAACAATACTTTTCCATTTAAATAAATACATAAATCTTTACAGTCCCACTATAAAAATTTCGACATGGTTGTACAGTTCTCAGACAATTTTATATTTGACTATTTTCGTGAAATTCTATTGTAAGTTAAATATATACACTTGTTAAAGGTATGCTTTCTTTGGTGACAGATCAAATGGTTATATTTAAATACCTTTATACTACAATGTTAACATATTATTGTTTGATGCATGAGTATGATTCCTTAATAATTTTAATAATTTAACACTTCTCACGCTTGGAGTCATATGTAGAAGGATACATTTTCTCCACCGTTTGGGATGGGTTTTTATGAACCATACTGTATATGAGACAAGAGTAAAAATATAATTTAATATTAAGATTACTTCAAGCTAAACAGCACGTATATTTCAATTTGTTTTGCTTAATTCCTAAACTGTTATCCATTTTTACTGTAATGTTTATATTTTAAGTTCTTAATTAATGCAGATACCGAAATGTTTTTTCTCATGTATCAGGATGTCTGGAATTCGTACTGAATTCATTTTTTAAAAAAATGGAAACGCACAAATAATAGAAAACGCAATATTCGTTCGTACAAATGAGACACGCATTCTGCACTGATAATGTAAATTTTTTACTTTGAAATGCGTGAAATGTTAAATTTGGAGTTTTACTGTTTAAAAAGGGAAGACGTATAACAGTCATATTTACTGGTTCTTTATATGTACTGAAAGTTACTAAAATTTAAGGTTTACTATAAGTTATAACTTTTAAGTATCATTTCTAATTGCATTTCTATTATTTATAGAACTATCTGAATCAACTCCACTTTGAGTGTTCGGTAATTGTAAGTATGCCTAAACTTATAGATACACATTTATACAATTTCACTAAAAATACATAATATTGTCTGCGCGTTTCTAAAATACGTAAATTTCATGAACACGTATCATTAGTTGCAGTGATTGTGTTTACGAAGCCTTTACTACACATTATTTTTTTACAGTTAAGATAATATATATTATGATACTGAGCGTAGTCAAAGGTTGATTACAAGTTCTGGTAGGTGTATCAACAAAAAAAATAGCACGTAGTATAGGATTTTTTATATTCGTTTGGGACGTAAACTTTGACAGATATGATGCAACACACGAAATGTAATAAAATTGTCAGTGTAATAAACAATGATCATATGTCACGGCACAACAGAAGCCAATAGCTAATGATAGTCTTTGTTTGGGAGGAATGAATGTAATAGAGATGCAATGTAGCATGTATCACTCAAAGAAAACGTAAAATACGTTGTTCGCTGCTAGCTCTCTTAGGTTGAAATTGAAAATTGGAACCACGCATTATACGTGAAGTCTGTAAGATTTTTACACAAAGTACACCTCTCCCCTTCACCTGTCGTAGCAGCAAGATGTTGGAGGCAACTGGCAAAATGTGGTGAATACGTTAAACCAACCAAATTCACTATGTAACAAAAAGTGATTAACTTCTCTTATGAATATAAATACTTCGAAACGTTGTGTAATCAAACTTTAGAGTCAGATATAATAAAGATGACAATTCCGCAAATATCGGGCGACACGCATCCTAGAAAGGAACGCACCATCGCCTATTCAAATATGAAAATGTGAATTGTGTAAAAAGAATTTTATTTAGCACCGTTGGATTTCTTGACACCAATATTAATAGCATATCATGAATTACGTGAAAGGTTAGTTACCTATACAATATGAAAAAAATGAATACTGTTTCAGTGACGTTCTTCAACATATTCCCCACTGGTGTCATTACACAGAGCGGTATCAAGTATTCTGGTGTTGCTTATTACGGTCGAATACTCCTGAAATATCTGAGACAACTACGTGCACGTCAATTGTCTGGTAAGTGAGGTATTTCGTACCTTTTACCTCCATCTTGCTCGACACAAATATACTCTTTGATGTGTTCACAACGAGCATAATAGTTAATGAAAAGACCTATCATGCTAAAAGAATGTATTGTTAATATTTCCTTAGCGACTTTTTGACATGTACGTTAACTTGAGACTTTCGTTTGGAAATACATAGCAATTGCTCGGAGAGTGATTGGCAAGTGACAAATAAGAACCACTTTCGCCATTCTCAACTACACCACATAATTTATCTAAGGAAACGTACAGTGAGGATGTTAAGATATAGATTTTTAATATCCAACAAACGGCCGTGCCTGTTTAATTTCTGTTTCCCTAATTTTTGCTTAGTCTTTTCTTAAAACGAGATTTGGAGATCTTGCATATCAACAATTTGCTGCAAAAACAATTGCAGAGACGAATGACCATGTGGAATGTCCTTCTGGGACAAATGCTAGACAGTACCTAATTCTAAACAACTCCATCCTCCCTCCTTTTGGCGACGAGCCATATGTTGATATTGCACTTAATATTGGAAGCACCAGTCCTATTTTAGAACTTACCGCTCCTCAAAAACCAGTATGTCCTATTCAAATTGATTTGTGCTTAGAGTAGTCGGTTATCAAAAGTATTGTCTATTTGGTAAGAGAGACCATGTTTTCGTATGCTTACATCACGGTGTTAAAAAGTAAGTGTGACATTCATTTGTGATTTGGAAACTGTGGACATTTCTTTCCTGAAATTTAACTTGTATTCTGCAAAATGAAGGTGTCATCCTAACTACTGTATTTTCGTGTCCTATAAACAAGTGTACGAGTTTGCAACATCATCATCATTTTCTGATAATTACTGCCAATATGTCGCTTTACTTTGCTCATATACTGGCTAAGAAAATGTACGAACTCCAACTTTATGACGTAGATCCACAAAACATCACTGCCTGTCCTTGTAAAAGTACAAGTCCGTCGGCCGTTAATATACAGTGGCATCTACAATTGTTTCGATGATACTAGATTCTAACATTTTTCGAAGTACGAAATGAACATGAGACATTCTATGCGATTAGTTTTCTGTCATGTGTTGAGACGTAAATGGAAACAAATGCGAATCTGTTTCATTTTTCTAAAGTTTGCTTTGTTTTTTTTTAAATCACAAGAGAATATGAAGATTTTAAAAATCCTGGTACCCCGCTAATTTATGTTAGGTTATTTATTCCACTAATGCGTGCTTGATCCTCAATATTTTATTTACAAAACACTTAAGTGTATTTTTAATCCCCATCACCATATTATATGTTGTTATCCATTAAATATAAGAGTATTTTACAGATGGCACAATCCTGTTCTTGAGTTTTCTCGTGGTTGTAACATTTTCTAACACATTTCAGTTGCAGAGAATTTTTTAAAGACTGTTAAAATAATCCGTTTCATTTATACTAAAGAGCTCATTCCATATTTTTTTAATATAGGAATGTAAGTAGAAAGTCAGTAATACAACAGAAATCCTAGAGAGCCTAGGCCATAATCTATCGCTATGGTATTAAATAATGGAAATATTTGTTTAATACTCTGATATTTGCACATATGTGCATTCTGTGGTGTATTGTCTTTAAACTATCAATCATCCAACTCCTGCATTATTGTCGTCCTACCTATTTAGAGTTTTGAAAGTCCGTTTTCTTAGCGTGAGTTATTTGTTTGTTTTGGCATTACTTCGTTAGGTAAGAAATAATTAAATTGTTAAGTGTTTGTTGCCTTACAGATGTTGTCTATAATTTTTTCTTGGTTTTCTACGTAGAAGAGGGATAGAAGGGTGCATAATGAGTCACTGATATATTTTTTTTTTTTAATTTACGCTTTCAATCAAATTGTAAGATTGTTATGTCTTAGAATATCTTTCATTTTTGCGTCGTTTCAAAGCCTCATTTCATTAAATCTTCCAAAAGCATGAATGTTATTACCCAGTTTCCTTTCTTAGCCCAAATGATCATTAAACTTAATATAAATTTTTTAGTCTTATACTCTACAAACATTTTATATTCCAGTTATGCACCGGAGCAAAAAAAAACTGTGCCTCACCACCTTGTCTCTCTTCAGTATATCGATGGTTTGTCAGGGAATTTTCACAACTAGAGACACGTCGTTTGCTATACCTTAAACGAGACTTATATTTTCTAACGCAATGTAATTCATCATTACCTAGAAACAAATTTCATGTGACATCACTAAATGTTTCTGAATCGTATATTTTTGATTAAGGCACATTAGAAATCAAAAGCTGGAAAATTCTTAGAACTCCAATTTTTTTGTATTTTAGGCATGTTAACCTCTAAATTTAATTTACCAACCGGTAGCTTACTACTCTAAAGGAAACAAGCTTGATTTAACTGGAGTTAATTTCTTTCTCCTTTGAGTAGTTCGCTTCCTAAGTTTTAACTATATATGTAAAACATATATATTGAGTGTTCAGTCCACAAGTATCATCTTTTGTTAGTTTTCAAATATTTCGTAACTAAGATTTTTACTTGAAGTTCCTTTCAGGCAAATATTCCCCTCTAGATAGCGGAAATGAGTCTGCTAATTGAAAAATATAATATTGAAATTTCTACGTATCAAAATATATCACACAAGCTTTCTGTTCTCTCTTTGTCAGAGCTTTGGTATTTCCTCGTGTTCTTAACGTCTCATGGATGAGACCTACTATTTTTGAATGAAAATAATATTTTATATTTTTTTCGCAAGTATTTACTTGAGCTCAAGGCACACTAATATAAAATCACTAATAAAACCAACTAAATTAAATTCAGACGGGACATTTATTATTATTCACTAGTTTGCTCTAATGCTATTTCTAAAATTATGCATTTCTTATTTAAATAGTATATGCAAAAGCTAAGAGAGATTCGCACCTTTTCCATCATTTTGTAGAGCATCGAGAAATAATAACTATTACACGAGTGTGGTTAAATTTAAAACAAACACAACATTTTAGGAATAACCCCTTTGTGTATCGTCGTATGAGAGTGATATGAAGGATATTATTCCTTATTATGATCCTACAGAAACCCATACATGAACCGAAACATACATTTTTGCTCCATTTCTTCTTTCGTGGAGTAAAGCATGTAATACAATGAGTTTGTGACAGGTATACCCACTGGTAGGGTGATAATGATGGAAATAAAAGGTGTAAATTTGCTGTCTCACTATATTTACTATCTATACCCCTATATCGTATACACATTTATTTAGTTGCTCGAAACCCTTCTTCCCTCGACACTTTCTTCCTGTTACTCACTTCCTTAAGATGTATTTTATTGATATGGAGCTATAAAAGTGTTTTGAATCACAAACAAAATTTTACTAACTATTCTGTGTGTTGCTAATTTTATATTATTGACTGTTAGAAGGCACGCGTCGTAAACATAAATGTTGTCACATAAGTACTTTTTTAAATTTTAAATCATATTATTTAATAGCGTGTATACGATATTTAGGATTTTTAAACATGATTGAGAAATTGTTTTTCCTATGTCATTATTTGGAATTCGGACATTTTATTTGTGGCAAATATTACCAATTCTCAATCGTTATTCTCAGGTAACATTAGGATTGCATATTCACAACCAAGCCTGCTGCATAGAACTTCAAACTTACAAAGAGAGTTTTTAAGAGTCATTTCCGAAGAGAAGTTTTAAATTTACATTTTTGGTACGTCATACGAATATTCAAGTTGCACTTTATGTTCTCCTTTATTCTAAATGGAATGGCGTAATAAATATGAAAATCGAATGAGTACTGTAGATGCAACATCTACTTAAATAATGTTCTTACTACGTATTAGCTTGAAATTCCCCAATACTGTAAAGGGTGAAATAACATTGACAATAACAGGGTAGTTTACTTTGATCTTGGATACTACAAGACAATGAAGAATATAAAATACGTAAGAGATATACTCAATATTTTTAAATACAAGTTCCACATTTATTGATGTAATTTAGAAAGATTTAAAATTTGTATGTTAAAACGTTTTTCGATGTCTATTACATATGATAATGTATAGTATTAATCATATTACTTTAAGAAAAATATATTTTTGTTTTATTTCAGCAACATCCCAGGGCCACCACTACACCTGTAAGTAGATTAACCATTAATAACAGGCATATATGTAAGTAGGAAATCAGTCCTGTTACACAATATAATTCGAAATCGAAAATAAAATACTATTCTTTTCGAATAATAATTGCGGATTATAAGATACTTAAAATTATTGTTGTTTAAAGTAATGAAAAAACATGATGTTAAATGTTACTAAAATTATTGATTTTCGACCGATTATGTGATTGAGAAAAGTCAATAGTTGGACAATCTTTCGAGTAATATTAGGTATTTTATAAACATAATTGAAGATAATATGTACCCAAGACTAAATTTCGTTTTAGAAACCGAAATTAATCCATACCACACAAAGCTATGCAATTTAGTATGTAGGAAATATTGTAAGTGAATGGTTTATTAGTGAAACATACATATATGTGGGACAATATTCAGGATATGCGTTTCATTTAAATTAATATAATTAATTTTGTGACCTATTATCTCTTACAACTAACAACATTTATATTTGAGTTCATTTATGTTGAAATCATAGAAGTATATTGCATTTACTATATTTAATGGTAATTATTGATAGCTGATAAAACTTCAAAACATTTAAAAATATATTAATCTCCATAAAGGACTTACAACAACATGCACTGTAAATGACCTAACATGTTTAGATACCTATATAAACATGGACATGAAGTTACTACGGAATTCCACTGGATACACTGCCAATTTGTATTGTGTGAGTCACACTTGGTCTTCATGATGATCCCCATACCTACAGGTATGCTGGTAACGAGGTGGTGAAATGTATCTTGTGGATAACTCGCAATACTTCGTTGATAGTCAAGATAAGAAGAGTTATGGCTGTATCTCGGAAAGATCAGACACTAAGCCAGCGTTTCAAATCTTAACGCAGTTTGTCAATGGAATTCAAGTCTTGACTTCGAGTGGGTCAGGTCATTGCCTTAATACCCATCCTTGCGAGGACTACAATGTAAACGAGCAAATATCACGTTGAAAAATGCAACTACCAACTTTGAGCTGTTCTTCAAGGGAAAATAGAATTAGATTGTTAATCTTCAACATTTTCATGAGCTTTATTATTTCCATGAAAGGAACAAGGAACAAGAGGCAAGGGACATATATATATGCTTACTGAATAAACATGCTCATTCTGTAGCTAAATCTCCACGAAATTTCAAAGTCGGCTCTACATAGTAGAATAAATATGGTTTACTAAGCGTTTGATATGCCCACAACTGTCGTTGGATTACAAGTTTTATAATGACGTATGTTACTTTGTATCATATTTTCCACGGTTCCATTGAACAGATGTTCTATTGCTCCTTACCATACGCGATTTGTGATATTGCATATATTCTTGAAGCTTGTTTTCATTATGTGCAGCCCTCCATACGTGGTGGCCATGCTTTCTCTCTTACATTAAACAGTCTTGCTGCTAGGAAAACGTCGTGCCTACGTTGTGAATAACTATGTGATGTCGGAGACCAAAGTTTGGTAGTGCCATGCTGATATGCTCTTGAACATATGAAGGTATTTGGTTGTCAGCAGAAACGTCCCATTTGAATATTTCGTGGCATTACACTTTCAATTACTTTCACAATTAACTATATTATCCTCTACAGTAGATCCATTTCAATCAAACATAACTATTTCTTACATCTGTGATAACTAATTAATCACCATTTTCAAAGACCATGATTTAATAACACTACCCACTCACCTCTCTTGTTTTCATCGACTTGCTCACCTCGTTGTAGATAGCAGCACAGTGTATCTATCCTACTACCTGTAACACTGTTTCGAATATCCAGATTTAAAATTGATGATAGAAAATTCAAGTTAGTACAAAATGTTAAGTGTTGTATATATGTGTTAATAACAAATTATTGAATCCGATCAACATAAATAATAACGATCTGAGTATAATATCATTATTCCTCCACTTTCAGGGTCGTAGAGGTTTCTTGGATGGACTTGTAAGTAATATGTTTAGTTATTATTGTTTTAGATGTTTAATATAAAGTAAAGCTGCACCTACCGTAAGATTGCGTTCTGCCATCCTGTTCTTTGATATTTATCAGAATCAACTACATTTGTCGTGAGTCCCTTTGAGTGTTTTAGTATTACCCAAATTGTTACATTACTATAATTTAATATAATATATAACGTTTAATAGAACTCTGCGTGATATTTTGGCAAATCATATGTGAATACAACCTAGTGATTTCCACTATTAATAATAAATTGACAATTCTTAATATATTAATAATGATAATAACATACATAAATATATATATATATATATTCAGAATTTAAAGTTGAAATACAAAATCCTCGGAAACATGTATTTTAATTTCTTTGTAACAATTGTTCTATTGATTGAGATTTTGATATGACAAGGCTATAGTATTGCTTCGTAGGGTGTTTTGGGTGCACATTACGATGTTTACCTAGCTTGCGTGTGGCTGTCTTAGTATCAACCAAATTTGAATACTTATGCTTATTACATTGTAGCATTTAACTTATAAGACAAGGTTAGAAGTGAGTATAGTAAATATTGCTTTATATGCAGACCCTGACAAAATACACTGTGTTGAGTTGGTATCACTTCAGACATGATGGTATTGCAGAATATTCAAAACTATTTCTCTTTGCCGATATTTGCATTGTCAAGATGTTAACTATTACGTATAATTACTAATAAAGGAATAAAAGATTATGTAATTCCGTAAATGCAGTACATTATCCGAGAGAAATCATTTCCAAATATTTGCAATATTCTTACTTCATTACCCTCAATATGTTAAAATGTTAAAATTAAAGCTTCTATTGGAAGTTAACTAAACATTTGTCCTAATTTTAGCTTGATTGTGAGGTGCAACTTGGAATTCACGTTCGATATATTCCTCGTTAGCTTATACATAGAACTCACAAAATTTTGCTATTACCTTCGATGTGTGATAATTTTGAGGAAAATTTGCTTTGAATAGCAACCTAAAACATTATTTATCTGCATACATTTATTTACTATTTAGTCAATATATAGTTTAGTGATTTCACAAGATGTATCACTAAACACATATAAATAATATTATAAAACCTTTAGCATAATGGCGTTAAAATTTAATTTGGTTTTGTGTTTATAGTCATTTTAGCAGTGGGCCAGTCTGTGATGTAAACCTTGAGCTCAACATGTAATTCCAATCACATCATATCTCTCCGTGTAGCAACTCCTGGTTCCCTTTTCTAATTAAACTAAAATGAAATAAAGTGAAATCTGAGTTTTATGTCCCACGTTTATGCCGGTTAGGCTAAAGGAGACGCTGATGATGAGAAATGAATTATTGTGGAATGAAGAAAGTGGGAGGAAACTGGAAAAGCCCGAGAAAACCCACGCACTCGGTGTTTGTCACACAAAGTTCACTTGGTGGGGGCTGAGATCGAACCCGGGGCCCCAAGCACCAGAGGTGAATAATCTACCACTGAGCTACCGCGGCTCTTCTAATGAAACTATTCTAACCGCGAATCCACATGGGAGATCATTTCAAAGCTCATGAACATAAAATGAAAAATATATTTTATTAAAACACCAATGAAAAAATGGATGAACTATTAGCATCGGTGTAATTATTCACTCATGTTATTCAATACAGGTTCAGAAGAGACAAGTTCTTTAAAAAAAACACCGATCGACAATATATTTCACCTACAATAAAATTACAAAGATTAATTTTACTATATATTGAATGTGTCTTGCTATACGAAATAATTTGAACGATATAGTGGTAAGACATTGAAAGTATTTGATAATTCTGAGCAGTGAAAATAGTTATTATAAAAAGGTAACATAATAACGTTTAGAAAATATTTCTGTAAGAGTTAACCATATAAATTGAGAAATATCAAAATCTTACTATATTAGTATAAATACAATGCCAATAGTGACCACTAACTTAAATAAATTATATTCATGGCTAAGAAATAAGAATAAATGTTTAAAGTTGATATGTGAAATAACATAGAACTGAGACTACCATGTCGTGAAAGTAATGGAACACATGTGTTCGATTTCTTCTTCTGGGGACATTTACGCTCCATAATACAATTAAAGTGACAAAATGACAGTCAATTTTCATTTACGTTAACAGCTATGTAATAAGTAATTTGTGGTGCTTCATTTTGACGCATGATTTTATTTGCAGGCTAACGCTGCGCAGCACTTGATACAAGGAATACTTGTAAGTACAATAATCATGTTAGTAAGTATTTGACAAACGGGTAACATAGTTTCAAATTTCAATAAAATCACTTTAAGAATGTAAAGAGGAAAGGAAACTATTTTATTCTTTAAATATAATTTGAATACTCTACATTATATAGAGAGAACTCAGCTCATTAATAACTCAGCACATTTGCAGTATAAATTTTACTAAATATTATGTAGATTTATTTCTTCAAATTGAAGTATACTTGTGTTAAATTTTCATCATATTAACACAACGGTAGTTTGTAGAATGAATTACTATACTTTTGTACATGTTTCCATGGAACTTGTGTACCCATGTCTGTACCCAAGCTTGTGTGTCCTTAAAAGTAAAAATTATTTTATTAGAAAAAAAGTTTATGTAATTTAGTTAGCTTATCTACTAAATAATATATTTTGTTAATATAATTATTTCATTTCTTTTTCCGATTCCAAATGTCTTTCTCTAAACCTAAGTTTACGATGCATTTACAGAAACTTTATAATTTGAAAAAAAAATAAATTTAGCTAGAAAAATTTTATTTCAAACTATACATTTCAATAAAATGGTGGAACATGGACAACAGTAATACACCTCTTTCTCTCTCTCTCTCTCTCTCTGTATATATATATATATATATATATATATATATATATATATATATATATATATATATATATATATATATATATATATATATATATATATATAATAAACGGGATAAATGATTTTATGTTAGTGTTGGAAACTGATGGAGGAGATTTTCCGTCTGTGTTAATTTTCGCTGGAGATAAAAATCTTAAATGAGGTACTGAATGTCATTATAGTTATTCGAAAAATCAGTATCTGCTACAAAGTTGAGTCTAATAAAATACCATTCCAATTCAAAAGAAAGGCGAAAATGTGATAATAAAAATTATCGAGACACTTGTCGTTAATAAATATAAAACAAAGACCCCTGAAATATTTTCTTAGCAAAACTTTCCCCAAATGAAATTGTTTGAAAAAGTCATTATGGAGTAGACGGATTCGATCAACTATCGACCACATATTTACCATTTGATAAACATTCGAAACGAAATGAAAATACAATAACCCAGTACATCAAGAGTTTATGGATTTTAGAAAAGTCTACGAATATTTTAGGAGGGAAAAGTTATGCAACGTTCACACATAAATTGGTATACCAAAAAACTATTTAATTCATACAAGTAAAAATATGCTCAGAAGAATACCAAGATCTAGGTAGGGAAATATTGTCTACGGGCTTTCACATTCAGAAGGAACTGGAAGATTAAGATGCGATCCCCACTGCTGTTCAACGTTGTTCTGTATTATGCTATAAGGAAAAATTGAGCACAGCATTAAGGGCATACAAGGGAATAGTGTTTAGAAGGATATATTATATTTTGATAACGAATGGTGTTGAGTAACCAAAATAAATGCATAGCTTTCCTAAATACTTGTAGGGACATCCATTCATAAGGAAATGCCGAGGAAATTATATCCTTGCGGATTAATTTGCATACGTCACAGCATCTTATAATATATACGATAAAGTTAAGATCTTTCAATATATATGGTATATTATTAAAATACCGATATAATATAGACAATGTAATTGAAATGCAACTAAAAGTGGAATGTTCATGATATTATTTATTACAAAATGTTTCCACATTGACAATTCTGTCGGCGGATTTGAAGTAAAATTTGCAAGACGGTCAGTTTACCTGCTTTAATGTATGATTGCCAATCATGATAGGTTTCTGTAAGAGGAAAACACGAAAATATTCCCAATGTAAATATTCAGGCCAAGAAGCAAGGGGAATGGAGAATGGCGGGAAATTCATGACAGTGAACGACTTAACTTGTACCGTTTAAGAGACTATTATGGCCATTAAGTATTGGGCTCAAATCGGCAGGTCATGTAAGAAGAACGGTCTCACGTCGAAACGTTTTCAAAACAAGCATAAAATCCAATCAAGACCAATTGAAAGACGAAGATAAAAGAACAAAATGTGAGTGAATTTATTATAAATAGAAAGAAAGGTTTAAATTGTCTTCAATTGACAAGGAAGAACGTAAGTACATATATCATTTCAATGAAATTCTGTACTCTGTGTTTCACACTAAAATAGTTAGAAAGTATTACATATATTTTCTGTTGTGACACGCTTTACAGTTTACATATACAATAAAACAAAATAGTTTTCAATTTATTGCAAGCAAACATCTTAAAGTGTATATAAGGGGTGAATATATAAGACAACTTCCAATTTTGTAATTATGTTTTATTTTCACATTAGGAGCCGGGCGTTCCGACGGGATTCCGTTACCTAAACATTGGAAATGTACTGGTAAGAAAGTTATAATTTAATTTTATTGAAAACTTAACATAGGTATTGCATTAGGTTCTACTTTAATTTAAATACTTAAAAATCCATATTCCACAAACAAATTATATTTTAATTGTGATTAAAATTGAAAATACGTGTAAAAGACATTGCAACATTTGCATACTCGTTACACATTTATAACGGATTTGAGTAATTCAAGCTCAAACACAATACCTCATATAGGGGAACGTAACAAACTTTCAGTGAGATATCGAAGAACAAATTAGATCTTTAATGCCTGTTTTTAAATAATTAGATCCTTAATTAGTAATGCCTGTGTTTAAATATATACTTTATAAATCTAAACATTTCCTTTTCATGTCTCTGAAAAAATATATTACTTTGAAAATAAATTACACAATTCCAAATATTTCAGAACTAAAAACAATATAACTCTCATGCTAAAAACGATTAAGGAACTCATACCTCGGAAATGTAAGACCTTACAGATAAAAGTCAGAGGCCTGGTTCTAAACTGAAATTTTCCAAAAGTAGCTTATTTCAACGGACGATAACCACCACACACACACACACACATATATATATATATATATATATATATATATATATATATATATATATATATATATATATATATCCATAAATGAAACGTAATGGAAGGCACAACCATGTTGAGGTCCACAAATGGTGTCACCACATGAAGAAAAGAACTAAAAAGCAGAAAGTCGGATCAACGAAAACACAGCAGTTAATTACCTGAAGCTGAGAGCAGGATAGCCTGTGCTACTTAGACACGAGGTTTACCAATTCGAAAAAAAGACGAGGACTCGGGATAGGTATTATACGCAAATGGATATCCACCAGGAACGTGAAATATCAATGTTACTATTTGCGCAAGAAAGAGATAACTGAAGATATAGCAAAAGCTTAAATATTGTATGAGTCCGTACGAGAATGAACTTATACGAAATTATCAGTGTGGTTTTAGGCTACTACTACCAGATATATAACATTCGACAAATACCAGAAAATATATGTAACTATAATAACATTCTTCATAAATTATTTAATTTTTTTAGAGAAACTTAAGACTGGGATAGGGAAAAAATATTGTACTATACTCTCACTGAATTTGGAAAATCAGAAACGTTTGATAGGTTAATTAGGGTAAGTTTCAGCAGTATGTACTACTATAAGAAATTTTCTGTATGAGCTTCCATGTGAAAATGGCCTCAAAAACGGTTATGCGTTTCCGTTATTATCATTCAACTTTGTTCTAGGGCATGCTACAAGTTAAATCTAAGACAGGAACCAGGTCTGGTATGACCATGTCTGAATGTTTTCATCTTATTATGGGAATAGTTTGGTGATGTATATATATTAGAGGGTGATAGAAGACAACAAATTTACTTTCCGTCATTTTCTGCATTTTTTTCTTTTATATTTTCTAGACTTAAAAATTGTGTCAATGTTCTATATTTTCCTTTGCATATATGAGTTGTTTCTGCTTCTTCCATCACTCTCTTCTATAAATCTTTAAAGTTATATTTTAAACTGCTTTCTTCAATGTTTGGTTGAGCAATATTGTTGGGCAATATTGTTGTTAAATTTGCCTACTATAGACTGTAGAAAATTACATCACATGCGAGTTATTAATTCGTTTGAAGCAGGTGCACTATAAACTTTACTTATAAACTACACTGTTTTGTCTGATAAAAAATGTTTAGAAACGAAAAACGCTATTTTGATTTTTTTTATCTTTGTCACGTGATTTCCTTCTAATAAAATATTTACTGGCATCTATCAATTTGTACAGTGTATCTATGCAATAATACATTCACAATACAATAGCACAAAACACTTTTATCTACATTGACTAAACACAACTCATAGAATAACAAGTTGATGATTTGTGGGAAAACACAATGTGTGTTCCACACCTTTTGCTGCCGTTGTATGTGCGACATAGTGGGAAATGATTATGTGAAGTGGTTTATATGAAATACAGTGTCGTTCTGAGTTGACAGCAATTGAACAAGGCCTGATGGCGAGTGCCAGACACTATTTTCATTCAATTTATGAAGTGGTGCAGATTTCGGTTATCACGTGCAACCGAATCCAGAGTGTTGCGTGAGAGGGTGGATGAAGGCGTTAAAGGCCATAACAAGTGCTGGATTTGCTAGCCGTTGGGCTTTGTTCTGGACTTTCATACTCCGATGCTGTTGGTACAGACCTTATGAACCGAACCTATATCTTGTTAGTGGCATGTACGTTTAAGTGTACTATCCGACAAGCCTTGATACCTTACTGGTTATCGCGCCGAATCTAGAGGCCGAGAGCGGTTTAACGCAATACGAACGATCATCAAACACAGTAGAGCAGTAACGCTAGAAGTTACAGCCCAATTGCAGACTGATCGTGCTAGTAATGTCTCTCAGTAGATAATTCACCGAGAGATGCTCGCGAATAAGTATGGAAGCCATGAATATAGCCAGTTTCCAGCGTTATCCATGTCGCATCAGTCACTATGGTTTGAATTTTTTAACAATAAACGGGAAACATTCGAACAGTAGCGGATAGTCATATGGTCCGACATGACACGCTATCAACTGTAACATGCAAATAGTAAACATACTATGTGACGCAGAGTACATAAATTGATGGATCATGGATGCCGAGATTGTTTGGTCCATGGAGCCGCGGTATCAGTCATCATGTGGGTCGTATTCTCCCCACATTGAATGGACTGACTGGTTGTACTGGAAGCATAATTGCAAACTATTCGCAAGCAATATCCACCAGGTTGTGAGTGATCAAGAGAATAATGACATTGTAGTTTTTTTCAAGACAAAGAGTTATCAAACTGCTCACATGTCACTTGTGAATGGTTCGGAGAGAATGCAGGGTAAATCTAATTCATTGTTCGCCCTGTAGCGTTGATACGAAACCAATTAAGCATATCTGGGATAGCGTTGAACTCAGGGTACATGGATTCAATCCTCCACAAGGACTCAATAGTCTGGTGCTCGGCAAACTATGTGGTATCACTTCGACCCGCAGAGCCAGGAGTGGCCAACCAGATTTCAGTTTGGTATCCTTAGATATTCCATGTAATGTGGGCTCCTTTCACCACGCCATGGCATATTCATAGGCTCTGGATCAAGGATAATGCCTCTAGATATAGAATTTTGCTGCGAAAATACTGATTGAGCAGTCGCGGAGAGACAATAAATGTTGGTTCCCAAGTTGTGTATAAGGCGTGAAGCTATCAATCTCGGTCGAAAAAAAAATGCGCTTGATCAGAAATACTCACTGAAGACACAGACCAGGGCTCTTAACTTGGTACGTCCTCAGCAAAAGAAAAATGCGCTTGAGATTTGAAACAGAATATAACAAGTCTCTATAACACAAGCCTGTTAAAATCTTTAACAAAGGAGTGTCAAATATAAAGGATACACCCAGGGGTTCAGAAAGTTCAATGGGAACAAAAGGTAACTGTGAAGTCCGGAACTGTTACATATTTTTACGCAAAAGGAAATAAAAAGCCCCAACTACAAACAGAACATTTCCTTCACAAATGAATAATATCAGCAATTAAACTAGCTTCATACAAGTATGCTAATGGCATAAATTTTTTATGACTCTTAAGGATCGGTGGTGTGACATTATTTTTTTAAAGCACATGCCTAAATAGCATGGAACAATAACACTATAAAGACAAATTTTTCGAAGAAGTGGAAATAGAGTTTGACCAATTCAAATGGTACCATGTGAAAATTCTACTAGGGAATCAAAATGCTAAGGTGGGATGAGATAACATTCTCAAATGAATTATAGAACACGAATGTAGTAATGATAAAGTTTGAAAAATCAAAAATCCTTATTGTGAAGGGTACAAAATTCCCAAATCATAACGTTTATAAATACACATGGACTTACCAAGTGGAAAAACAAATAATAAAATTTATCGCGTTTTAGTAGGTACAAAAACCATATATTGACAAACTGATGTTCGGTCGTTGGAGAATATTCAACATATGAAAACGGATAGGTATAATGTTAGGAAATTAAAGAAGATGGAGAAAGTAATAACTCTCTGACATGTTGAATAGAGTCTTGGTATTAGAAAGTTTTGACAGCACTAGAATTGATGATACCTGTGTTGACATTAAAGATAACATTAAAATTTCCTCAAAAGAAAAATGATGGTATACTATGGTTTCTCCAAAAATGCATCGCACTAGTGGAAAACACAACAAAGAGGAATGTGCCTTGGCTACAACATCCGAATGATATAACTACACAAAACGTTGTTGATATCAGACGGCAAGATTTCAATATATTCTGGATTACCCCATCAGGAAAATAAAGAAAACAACAACCTGGTCCTAGAGCTGAAATGCATTTACTAGGTTAAAGCGTATGTTGATGATGTAAGTGTGATAGGGAATAACAAGAGAGCAATTTAAACAATTAATTAGTTTTAGTAAAGGCTTGAAGGGATATGTGTTTAGAAGTAAATGCTAACAAAAATAAATACATGGAATTTCGTCTTGACCTCTAAATGCAAAATTATTGATGCACCAGACTATCAAATAATACTTTTGATAATGTAGACACTTTCTATGATGAATTTTAGCAAACAAAAATCATATCCACAAAGAAATTAAGTGTTTAGTGGAAGTATTGGACTCCTTTAGTTATTCATTTAGAGATCGTTTCTCGTCGCGAATTCTCAATAGGAATTTGAAGTTTAAAATGTATTAATCTGTAATCCTGCCAGTTGTGTTATATGGTTGCGAAACATGGTCCGGTAGTTAAGGGAAGAACGAAAAATCAAAGTGTTTGAGAATAATTCTTAAGACGATAATGTCGACCCGAGGAATAGCAATGAGGAACAGCGGGAACTTCATAATGAGAAACTAAATAATTTACGCTCTTTACCGACGATTGTTAGTATCATCAAGTGTAGGAGACTCAGATGTGCAGGTCATGTAGCACAAATGAAAGACGTAGGAACGTTTTCATAGTTTTCATTGAAAATCCAATTAGTAGGACGTTCATTAGTAGGACGTAGAGGCAGAAAGGAGGACAATAGTAAGTGGATATTCCACAAATAAGAATATAAAATAAAAGGATCTAGTTTGCTAAGGCAAAGCTTTTCGAACGCAATATTGAATCTCGGAGTTGCATTTGCCATAGAGTTAGCACGTTAGTTAGATACCACATGATATTTGCTACTCCCAAATTCGTTGGCAGAATTCCTGGAATAAATATCCATTCCAGTTAAGCGAGAAAATATGTACCACAAACCGGAACATGATTGATATTTGGTAACATAAGAACACTGTCATCCAATTTGAAGAAAAACGGATAAATTAGAATAATTTATAGTAATACAATTTAAACATATTTGCAAACTAAATATAATATTTCTTAATAAACAATGACAAAAATGTAAATTAAATGCAGGTCGTATTACCACTATGAATAAATATAGTAACTGTTCTTACTTTTCAATGTAGTAAATACTAATGAATACTGTATGAATGGTCATGCACGCAAGACTTCTTTAAGAACTATTTGATTGATTGTATCTATTTGTAGAGTGTTAAAATAATTAGAGATTATTAAACATAATTACGTTTAGCAAAGTAATATGTTTAAACAGCACCACAGAAACTACTTTGTGTTTCGTGTGAAATGTCAATCAGGTATCTTGCAGTTAAAAAAACAGTGTCTCAGAAAATGTTACTGCCAATTCTCATAGAAATTAAACTACAGCAAAACCCGTTGCAATATATTTAATTGTTCTACGTAATAATATTTAATAAGGTTCCAAACCAATTGTTATAACAATTTTTGTGCGTAGGAACTAACATCGCAGAGCGTAAGCCATGTAATTAATTTCATTGGCCTCATATAGTTAGTGACTGTACAAATGTAACACACAGCCTTTTCTTTATAAACACATATGAAATTCGTCTCTATTGCTAATACATAAATGTCAGTTATGAAATTTCATAATTTGTAATACATTGGTATCATGAAATATTCCTGTAGTGAATTCTGAATGTTTTATCATTCCTGTAGTGAATTATGAAGTGCAAAGGTGTATTAATATAAGAGGTATAATTTTCCATTATATTAATGTTTCATGCTAGCATATTCAATTAAGAAACTTAACACAGAAAAAACTCTAAATGAGTTAGAATAAATGTAGGTGCTTGCTAATGACCATATGAGATAGTCAATTACAACCCCTCATTTCCCTTTGAGATAAAATAAGAATTTGCCCTTCAACTCTAACATTCTTAAATCAAATGTTAATATTTCCTTAATAATCTTACATATTAATAAACAAATTATGTCATGCAAAGAAAACACATGGTATTAGACATTGAATAAACGCGTAAGGGGTATGGTTTTCAGCCACATCTAAAATTATACACTAGGATTGTTAACGCTTGTATTACTTTATGCAATTAATTAGAAATAATTATGGAAAGTTTGTCTTACATGATAGTATTAATATTATTAGTAAAAGTAAAAATAATGTTAGTATTGGTAGAAGTAGTATGAGGAGATAGGGCGGAACAACGACGAGAATGGAGAACAAGAGGATGAGGTATAAATTTTTCCAGCGAATATTTCTTTATTAGAAACTTTGCCCTTAGAATTGCAATGTCTGCATTTACAGACATGAATATTATTTGAGACAAATTAGTTTACGAATACCATTTATGAAATAATTTTTAGTATAAAATGTTTCATTCTTCAACCAGAGGAAAGACAGAATTCAGATTATATAATCAACAATGTAAGTAATAATATTAATATGACTTATAAACAGTTCTGAATTCATGGATCACGTGAAACTAATAGTACTTTATTTAATTGCAGTCAGGGAAAGAGAATCCACTTAAACTGGTGACACAATTTTCACCTCTTGTTGATAACATATTATTTCCAAAGGTAAGAATATAAAATGTTTATAAATAATGAACATATATTTTTGAGTGTAAATATTATTTATATTGAAATATTTATATTGATAAAATTAGTGTGTAAAATAAACTGTTATTTTCTAACTAGACACTAGACACTTCATGTAATACTGTAACAAATAATTTGTTTTAATTGAATTTTCTAGACAAAAGACATCTTGCTTTCAGTAAAAGTGATATCCTTCGTAATAATTTGAATTCAATGTAGCTTTCTAATTCATATAAGTAATTGAAAACACAGTGATATTTCTTCCAAAGTTTTTTTGTTCATAAAACCAAAGAATTCTGAGTTAATTAATTCAATGATTGCAGTAGTTAAGGTACCCTATATATGACATGTACTTAAATTTTTGTGATTACAAAATTAAAGAAGTTTTGATACTCTGAATAGTTTCACATAACGCTACCAGAAGTTTTCATTGACAGCAGGAGCATATTTTTTGTATTATTATTACATCAAGCAATTCTTATGCAATTCACAATTGAATACTAAAATTTATATGCAATACAAAATGAACTACATCCGATAATATAATAAATGTATTCAAACAAGAACAGCTTAATTAAATCAATTGTAGTTTCAAAGGAAAACAACATCTAACTGTGCATTTTAATACTTTGGTAATATCAAAGAAATTATCAAGTGTTAACGAAAACATGAAGGATTTGTATTATTAATGTATATGTGTGTGTAATACTGTTTATTATATTACAGCGATATAGTAACAATATTTTTTCTAGACTCCTGATTGAACTCGTTCAAATCTTGCGGCAAGACCTTTCCTTTGTAAAGATATTCATTTTTTTATTATTTTATTATTTGATATTAATTAACATGTGATTTACACCAAGATGATTCACTTACTGGAAATATTATTTCATATTTCACTGTTATAAATACCTTCAATTTTGACTTTTATGTAGACAAGTAAAATAAATTAAGACTTCCAGTGTAGTACGCTAAAGTATTGTGTTCTCCTAACATGCGTACTGACGTCCAATTAATGACTGTTTTACTTAATATTTGTGGAAACTGTTAATAACACAATTTGTTCTAAAGAAATGGCAATATCTAATCGACACAACCCATAAGATTGCACCTATTGTCGACCTCGAATTCCCTAACCCTATGTCGTCATATATTTGGCTAATTCTTATCTTTTCACTCATTCAAGAAGCTTAATTCTAAGTATATAGTGTATAAGTGAATCATGCTTGAGAAAATGTTTAGCCAAAGACATTAGTATGCAATTTCAAATTCTTTCAAAACGTAAATAACAACATACAAATTGAACACAGACAAGCACATAGAGACACAGAAAAGCAAGGTCAGGAATATGACAAAATAAATTACCTTATATTTGAATATAGAAGAGTTCATCACATCAGTTTACTTTCATCTTTCCTTTAGGTGAACAGATACACGTATTTAGAACAACATATTTGCAATGGAAATCGTTGTATATATATATATATATATATATATATATATATATATATATATATATATTCTCAAAATTGCATACTCATCTGCCAATTATTTTTAAAGTGGTTAGGGTGATACAGGTCATAGTTGCTTTCAAAATCAAGGAATGAGAAAAATATAGTGTACTTCTGTGTACTAGAGAGAGCTGATAAACATTAAGCCACAATCAAATGTGTGACACATTTCAGATAACTGAAAAAGAAGAGTTTCTTGTGTAAATTTTCACCAAGGAGCAAGGACAGGGAAATATATAATTTTATTTTCAAAGACCTGTCATGTTTGAGAGAGAAAATTCAAAAAGCAGTCGAAAATAGTAATACTGTGGAGATTTAGTGGGTATTGCAATACTGAAAATTACTTCCTAAAGTTTATCGTGACAGTTGATGAAGAATGTAAATCGACAGTTTCCTAACCACGATTTCACACTAGGTGCAATTACCGCACTCTTTCAAGGTGTAAATAACTTAAAGATACACTAATTTAAAACTTCGATAAAAGTATGTATGTGTTATGGTTTTATGATATATATGTTAAGGGAGTCGGTTGATTCCCTAAAACTTCGGTTACTTTTTATGCACTCCATGTAATAATAATGATATTTCGAAAACAGGGTAGAGATAATCTCTACGAACAAAGAATTACATATTTCTTAAGAATCCCTTGATATAGTGCGAGAGAATTGTATAATATACATGCTGTCGATTACCGTCTAGCAAAATATTGTATTGTTTATACCTAAGAGGATATTATTGAAACAAACATGAGATATAGTACTACTTGAAACTGGAAGATAGGAATTACAAGCTACTCAATGGTCAACCATATAGTTAGCTGAAAGAAAGGAGTTCTAGAATTTTATATGTTTTAAATGCATAAAGCCTTTAAAATTTTGTTCAAATCTTATACACATGTATGTAACATGTAATAGATCGATTTATTCTTGCATGTTTCACCACAATGTTTCTTCAGGTCGGTAGCAATATAAAACGCTACATACATATCTTTGTGTCTGCTATAATAATTTTCGGTCATGTTATTTTAGGTCATATTATTTGGCCCAGGGACTTGAGAAATAATAGTACCGATACATGGGTTGCAGTTATTATTGTTTCCTTTCTTTTCAATATTCTGACCATCTTCCTTTATTACAATCACAATAGCTGGTAGACTCTGACAAATATATCTAATTGATAACCATTGGCCAAAACATGTTTTTATTTCCTCAGTAACTATTATTTTTTTCCTCAGCTCTTTCCATTGAGCTTCTGTCTTTGTTGGAACTGAATTTTATTGTGCAAAACACTGCAGCAAAAAGCATCAATAATCTCGTACGCATAAAATTTGATAACCGCATTATTAACACTAGTAATTCACGCCCAAAGTTGCAACGTGAAGTACGATGAGGCCTAAACTGATTGTTAAGCTTCGTGAAAACTTCCGCAAAAAGTTTTCTAAATAATAATAAGTGTGAGGTTACATATTACATTACAATACAGTTTTAGTATTTTTTAACATGTAATTACATTTCACAAATGGGAATAGTGAAACAATAAGGAAAAGAATAATTCCCATCATCCCAATACTACATTACATTTCTCATTTGAGTTTTATATCATAGTCCATCCGTCTCGCTTTTATAAAACTGTCCCACATTTTTTTACATTTCTTTATAAACTCTAACTACCTAAGCTGACTCAAATCATAAACATTACTTTCCTTTCTCAAAGTAAAAACCAGCACGATAATATCTTCTTCCTATGTGCTAACACTTAAATCCTGAATATCTCACGCACTTCAGAGATGGAAGGACAAGTATAACACCTCTTAAATTTCTTACTTTCCTCAGAAGAAGATTCAGATTTTAATATTCATGAAATTTACAGAGCTCGCATTACTGCAGCGAAGATTGATTGCTTGTTTCTCTGTGAAACAAGCAGATCTTTGCTAAAATTCGAAGTAGTGTATTCTTGTTTATCCGAAGCACCAATATGGTGAAATTATGTCCGCAAATATCATTTTACTATTGCCTTAGAAATTTATTTTTTGATCATTTTGTTTTTATAGATATTATCAGGAGTGTAGCCAGTAGGTTTGTGAAGGAGGGACAACGTTTTTGAGGGGGGCAGCTAATATGTACAAAGCGAAAAAAATGTGTTGCTGCTAGTGTTTTTGAGCACTGAAAGAAAGGAAAATTTTGGTTTCCATCTGGAAAACTAAAAACACTATTTTAACTTATTATTATTATTATTATTATTATTATTATTATTATTATTATTATTATTATTATTATTATTATTATTATTATTATTATTATTATTATTATTATCCATAAATTATATTCAAGATAGTTTTTATTATGCTTAATCAAGAACTACTGCCCGGGACCAAACGTTATACTTTTCTGCATAAATATAAAGGTAACCAAGAAAGTTCTGTCTCTTTTCGTGGAGGTCTGTGTTGAATGCGAGTTGAATGCGAGTGGAGAGAAGGCGAACGTCAGATGTTGGTGTGGGTATATCCAACCTACTACCTGGTTGTGGCTTGGGCTGTGCGATATCGAAATTTCGATATCGACATTCGATATTTTTCTGATATCGATATCGAATAGATATATCGATATCGACAATATCGATATCGACAATATCGGATATCGATATCGACAATATCGGATATCGATATCGACGATATCGATATTGAATATCGACAATATCGATATTGAATATCGACAATATCGGTATTGAATATCGACAATTTCGAATATCGATATCGACAATATCGATATCGACAATATTTAATATTGATATCGAGAACATTAAATATGGATATTCAACGTATTGATTGGTCTTGAATATTCATGTTGATATATACAATCTGGTCTCAAAACGTTTCAATGGGAGATATCTCAGAATACTTGTTAGTCACAGAAAACAGACTTGTGTTCCTTCTAATCCACCAGTCTTTCCTCAGAAAAAAGTTGATAAAAATAGTCATTTAATTTCTTTCTCAGCTCTCATATTGGTCATCATTGCGGAAGTAATGAGAGTGAAACAGGGTGACATAGAATATGCGTGTTTTATTTGTGTGTAGGTGTTTATTTCATGTATGTGCGATTGTGAATGTGCACGTGTGGCGGTATGCGTTTCAGAGAGAGAGAGAGAAGTTCTTTCTATAGCATAACACGTGCGTGCGTTGTATTTTAACCTCACGCACAAACAATACTTGATCCAGATATGGACGATAGGGTCCGTGGTGGCTCAGTGGTAGAGCGTTCATTTCTGGTGCATGAGGTCCCCGGTTCAAACCCTGCTCTTGCCAAGTGAACTTTGTGGTGGACAAACACCGTTGCCTGGGTTTCCTCGGGGTTCTTCCGTTTCCTCCCACTTTCTTCATTTCATCATTTTTATTCATTTCTCATTATCACTGTCTCCTTTACCCTAACCGGCATAATCATTGGACGTAAAACTCAAAAATTTCATTTCATTTCTGATATGGAAGAATGACAGTAGTAGGGGGAGACGTTCGCCCGAATGACTCATCCTCACTCTCTTTTATGACCGGGGTGAAAGGACAATGATCTGGCCCAGGGTCAATGACCTAGGGGTACCTAGGACCACCCCCTCTAAATTTGGTCAGGGGTACCTCGGCCCACCCCCTAAATTTTGGCAGGAGTACATAGGACCACCCCCCTTAAATTTCGGAAATTGCCAAATCTAAAAATTTGGTATGGTAGCCTAGGACCATAGTATGTACCTCTATCAGTATTGGGTGTCTATGTCGTTCCCTTTCATGGGTAAAAAATTGCCAAAAATTCAAATTTCGGAGGTTTTTGACCTAATTTATCCCCTTTGATGAGGTGTTATTACCCTATATGGTTATCTGGGCGTATACAGGGGTTCATTACCTATCATAAGACATGGGTATGTTAATGCACCCCTTGAAATTTTTGGGAGGGGTACCTTGGCCCACCCCTTCAATTTTGGAAATTGCCCAATTTCAACATTGGGTATTATAGTACAGGACCCTAATATTTATTATGATAAATTTGGGTGGTCCACCTCATTCCCTTTTAGGGGTAAAAAATTGCCAAAAATTCAAATTTCGGGGGTTTTTGACCTAATTTATCCCCTTGGATGAGGTGTTATTACCCTATATAGTTATATGGGCGTATACAGGGGTCCATTACCTTTCATAAGACATGGGTATATTAATGCACCCCTTGAAAAATTTGGGAGGGGTACCATGGCCCACCCCTTAAATTTTGGAAATTGACCAATTTAAACATTTGGTATTATAGCACAGAACCCTAATATGTATCGTGATAAATTTGGGCGGTCCACCTTGTTTCCTTCTAGGGGTACAAAATTGCCAAAATATAAACGTAAGCAATACGTTATACCACGTGTTTGGTTTTTGATCGATTTTATCCCCTTTGATGAGGTGTTATTACTTTTCATAAGATATGGGTATATTTGTGCACTCCTTTAAAAATTTGGGAGGGGTACTTTGGCCCACCCCTTAAATTTTGGAAATTGCCCAATTTAAACATTTGGTATTATAGTACCCGATCCTAACATGTATTATGATAAATTTGGATGGTCCACCTCGTTTCCTTCTAGGGGTACAAAATTGTCAAAATATAAACGTAAGCAATACGTTGTACCACGTGTTTGGTCTTTTGGCCCAATTTAACCTCTTGGATGAGGTTCTATTACCTTATATGGTTATATGGTTATGTATAGGGGTCTATTCCCTATCATAAGATATGGGTATATTTGTGCACTCCTTTAAAAATTTGGGAGGGGTACTTTGGCCCACCCCTTAAATTTTGGAAATTGCTCATTTTATATATTTGGTATTATAGTATTGGACCCTAACATGTATTATGATAAATTTGGGTGGTCCACCTCGTTTCCTTTTAGGGGTACAAATTGCCAAAATATAAACGTAAGCAATACGTTGTACCACGTGTTTGGTTTGACCTAAGTTATCCCCTTGGATGAGGTTCTATTACCTTATATGGTTATATGGTTATGTATAGGGGTCTATTCCTTATCATAAGACATAGGTACATTTGTGCACTCCTTTAAAAATTTGGGAGGGGTACTTTGGCCCACCCCTTTAATTTTGGAAATTGCCCCTTTTACATGTTTGGTATTATAGTATAGAACCCTAATATATATTACTATAAATTTGGGTGGTTCACCACGTTTCCTTTGATGGGTACGAAATTGCCAAATTTTAGTACAACCACGTGTTTGGTTTTGGCTCAATTTATCCCCTTGGATGAGGTTCTATTACCTTATATGGTTATATGATCATGTATAGGGGTCCATTCCATATCCCCTTAAATTTTGGAAATTTTCCAATTTAAGCATTCGGTATCATAGTACATGACCTCAACATGTATCATGATAAATTTGGGTGATCCATCTTGTTCCCTTTCATGGGTAAAAATTACTAAAATATAAACATAAGCAATATGTTGTACCATGCGTTTGGTTTTTGGCCCAATTTTTTCCCTTTGATGGGGTTCTATTACCTTATATGTTTATATGGTCATGTATATGGGTTCATTTCCTATCATAAGACATGGGTACATTGACGCACCCCTTGAAAAATTTGGGAGGGGTATTTTGGCTCATCCAGTCGGTTTTAGAAATTGTTTTAATATAAGCATTTGGTATCATAGTACAGGACTTCAATATGTACCACTATAAATTTGGATGGTCCACATCGTTCCCTTTCATGGGTAAAGAACTACCAAAAATCGAATTTCGGAGGTTATTGACACCTATTTAGCACGTTATATGGTTTATTACCTTTATATGTTTATGTTCCCTTTTAAATTTGGGAATTATCAAATAACAAAATTCGGTAAACGTTTTCTAGGACCCATTGGTGTTCCTCTTATGGCCAAATATTCAAAATTTAAATGTTATTGACCGGTTTTATTATTGAATAAGTACAGGATTTATTACTTTTTTTTCATAAGACACAGGTGTATTTGTGTACCAATCTTAAATTTTGGGAGGGGGTACATTTCTTATTGTCGTATCAATAATTGGTAATTGGATAGTATATCATTCATTGGGTAAATCATTGTCAAATATGAGTATGATCACGTGATCAGTTATTAACCTATGATGGGATTAGGAGTCCAGGACATTCGTGCATTAAAACTTTGTAGTATAATTTAAGAATTGTCAAATGAAATTACGTCATTGGTTTTGATTATTCACGCCAAATATAAACGTAAGCAAGACGTTGTACCACGTGATTGTCCTTGATGAGGTAGTGTACAGGGATTCATTTCCTTTGTTGTGGTACTTCTTAAGTTTGAGTACACACACTTCTAGAAAACAGTTGGTTCTACTCAGGTAAACAATTGACGGACATTATTGACCTTATTGAACATATAATAATATGATTAACTCTAAGACTTAGGTATATCAGGAGAAGTATTCTTTAAATTTGGGAATGGTGATAAACAGAATTTTAGCATAAGGCGCGAAATTAGAAACAATACATTGAACTTTAGTCACAGCTCATAGTCTAAGATCATTGGTGGTGATTGATTTGAAATCTGATAGCTATCCTTATTGAATCTTATGACTCATAGACGAAAGGCAATACATGCTACAACACTGGCAAAGTTATTGTTAATGCAATTTGATTGGTTGATCACTCTCTTTCCTGCAATCTGATTGGTTGATCACTATCTTTCGTGCAATCTGATTGGCTGATGATTTTCAAATCTTTGCTGTATTCAGTTTTAAGTTTTGTTTAACATTTAAAAATCTTGATTTCGTTCAACATTTTGCACTCACTGATAAATATGATCAAAACCGTTTATTTGTTAATCGAATAGTTAAAAACCGGATAAAGTTGCCGGTTAACCGTGAAACGTAAAATTTTTTTAGTTTGAAATTTTTTGTTTGAAAATTTTTCGTTTCCAAATTTTTTTGTTTCAAAATTTTGTTTGAAATTTTTTCGTTTGAAATTTTTTGTTTGAAAATTTTTGTTCGAAAATTTTGTTTAAAATTTTTTGTTTAAAATTTTTCGTTTCCAAATTTTTTGTTTGAAATTTTTTGTTTCAAAATTTTGTTTGAAATTTTTTTCGCTTCAAAATTTTGTTTGAATTTTTTTTTGGTTTGAAATTTTTTGTTTGAATATTTTTTCGTTTCAAAATTTTGTTTCAAAGATTTTTGTTTGAAATTTTTGTTTCAAAGTTTGAGTTGACATTTTTAAAAGTTTGTGCACCTATTAGTAAAGAACCGGAACTGTTTAGAACAAAAACCTTTGACAACATTGTGGTGCAATAGTACACGTCAGAACCTGGGGTTGTACTTGAAATGAAAAAGCACAATTCATTGAAATGGATCATTTTATTACACTCCACATACATCCATACCAGATAGTGGTTCTGGATATTGTCGATACAATGTATTTTGAACTTCTTGCACTAGTTTGTCTTTAGCATATAATTTTAATTCCAGTTGAAGTCTTTTAAGGTCTAATGCAATATCAATTGGTGGAAACTCAATGTCCATTTGATCACAAATAAACTGTTTATCAATGCAAGTATGCACCCACGAACGATGTTGACAACCATCACAATATCTAGATACATGTTGTACAATATGAATAACACATTTTTCAAAATAGTACTTTTTCAGGAATATACTAGTTTTGTTGCACACTTCCACTGCATGTTTCACACACTGAAATACGCTGATGAATTTGTTCCATTCTGTTTCCGTTAGATACACCATGTTGCAAGGGACATGAAATGTACTCTTTTTACGTAACAGCACCATCTTCTCTTCGAGGACTGTACGCATCACCACTTCATGATTTGAGCCTAATGATTTGACTATGGTCACATTTAGCTCATCGTTCATTTGGTCGATTCGTGCCATTCTTCACAGGTCAGTTGTACACCAAATAGTTCTGCTTTGCCCAATCGAATCACTGGGTCAAATGTTCTAGCACTGATACCAATCATCACATGTTTTGTTTGAAATATATTTATTGGATAATAGCTTGCGAAGATGAACTCTTTATCGTTAGAAGTACACATCTTTCCTCCTGAAAAGCACTTGCTCAAATGATTTCGTGGGATGACACTGTATTTGGTGGTTTATAATTATTGCTGACGTCATTGGTAAGGAATGTGCTGACGTTTGAATTCATGATTTCATCACAGTTGCTGACGTCATGCCGACCAACCAAATTCATACAACTACAGCTGACGTCATTGGAAAGAAATGTGCTGACGTTTGAATTCATGATTTCATCACAATGGCTGAGGAATCTGGCTGTGTACTAAATTCAAGTTGATGACTTCGACCCAAGAATCCTTTGTAATATAAAGATACAGATCCAGTATTTAAGAAACGCAGCAGTTCTTCTTGTTTTGATGGTTCCATGGGTAAATATCTTGCTGGTAAAATTATATTCTTATCATTTTCAAGCTTCACTACGATTCTTAATCCAAACTTTGGCTAGCTAAGATTCTATAAGGTACATTCTGTTGTAAATCAGTAATCTTGGTAAATGATTTCATCACATCACGTGTGTTTAGAAACTGCAGACAAGTAGCCATGATGACGTTATCATGAATACTAACGCGAACGATGATGCAAAACTGATGACGTTGCATTATCATGTTCTGACGTGTACTATTGCACAACAACGTTGCCAGATGTTTTTGTTCTAAACAGTTCCGGCTAGTGCATACCTGTATTGATAAACAGTTTATTTGTGATCAAATGGACATTGAGTTTCCACCAATTGATATTGCAATAGACCTTAAAAGACTTCAACTGGAATTAAAATTATATGCTAAAGACAAACTAGTGCAAGAAGTTCAAAATACATTGTATCGACAATATCCAGAACCACTATCTGGTATGGATGTATGTGGAGTGTAATAAAATGATCCCTTTCAATGAATTGTGTTTTTTCATTTCAAGTACAACCCCAGGTTCTGACGTGTACTATTGCACCACAATGTTGTCAAAGGTTTTTGTTTTAAACAGTTCCGGTTCTTTACTAATAGGTGCACAAACTTTTAAAAATGTCAACTCAAACTTTGAAACAAAAATTTCAAACAAAAATCTTTGAAACAAAATTTTGAAACGAAAAAAATTCAAACAAAAAATTTCAAACCAAAAAAATTCAAACAAAATTTTGAAGCGAAAAAAATTTCAAACAACATTTTGAAACAAAAAATTTCAAACAAAAAATTTGTAAACGAAAAATTTTAAACAAAAAATTTTAAACAAAATTTTCGAACAAAAATTTTCAAACAAAAAATTTCAAACGAAAAAATTTCAAACAAAATTTTGAAACAAAAAAAATTGGAAACGAAAAATTTTCAAACAAAAAAATTTCAAACTAAAAAAATTTTACGTTTCACGGTTAACCGGCAAACTTTATCCGGTTTTTAACTATTCGATTAACAAATAAACGGTTTTGATCATATTTATCAGTGAGTGCAAAATGTTGAACGAAATCAAGATTTTTAAATGTTAAACAAAACTTAAAACTGAATACAGCAAAGATTTGAAAATCATCAGCCAATCAGATTGCACGAAAGATAGTGATCAACCAATCAGATTGCAGGAAAGAGAGTGATCAACCAATCAAATTGCATTAACAATAACTTTGCCAGTGTTGTAGCATGTATTGCCTTTCGTCTATGAGTCATAAGATTCAATAAGGATAGCTATCAGATTTCAAATCAATCACCACCAATGATCTTAGACTATGAGCTGTGACTAAAGTTCAATGTATTGTTTCTAATTTCGCGCCTTATGCTAAAATTCTGTTTATCACCATTCCCAAATTTAAAGAATACTTCTCCTGATATACCTAAGTCTTAGAGTTAATCATATTATTATATGTTCAATAAGGTCAATAATGTCCGTCAATTGTTTACCTGAGTAGAACCAACTGTTTTCTAGAAGTGTGTGTACTCAAACTTAAGAAGTACCACAACAAAGGAAATGAATCCCTGTACACTACCTCATCAAGGACAATCACGTGGTACAACGTCTTGCTTACGTTTATATTTGGCGTGAATAATCAAAACCAATGACGTAATTTCATTTGACAATTCTTAAATTATACTACAAAGTTTTAATGTACCAATGTCCTGGACTCCTAATCCCATCATAGGTTAATAACTGATCACGTGATCATACTCATATTTGACAATGATTTACCCAATGAATGATATACTATCCAATTACCAATTATTGATACGACAATAAGAAATGTACCCCCTCCCAAAATTTAAGATTGGTACACAAATACACCTGTGTCTTATGAAAAAAAGTAATAAATCCTGTACTTATTCAATAATAAAACCGGTCAATAACATTTAAATTTTGAATATTTGGCCATAAGAGGAACACCAATGGGTCCTAGAAAACGTTTACCGAATTTTGTTATTTGATAATTCCCAAATTTAAAAGGGAACATAAACATATAAAGGTAATAAACCATATAACGTGCTAAATAGGTGTCAATAACCTCCGAAATTCGATTTTTGGTAGTTCTTTACCCATGAAAGGGAACGATGTGGACCATCCAAATTTATAGTGGTACATATTGAAGTCCTGTACTATGATACCAAATGCTTATATTAAAACAATTTCTAAAACCGACTGGATGAGCCAAAATACCCCTCCCAAATTTTTCAGGGGGTGCGTCAATGTACCCATGTCTTATGATAGGAAATGAACCCATATACATGACCATATAAACATATAAGGTAATAGAACCCCATCAAAGGGAAAAAATTGGGCCAAAAACCAAACGCATGGTACAACATATTGCTTATGTTTATATTTTAGTAATTTTTACCCATGAAAGGGAACAAGATGGATCACCCAAATTTATCATGATACATGTTGAGGTCATGTACTATGATACCGAATGCTTAAATTGGAAAATTTCCAAAATTTAAGGGGATATGGAATGGACCCCTATACATGATCATATAACCATATAAGGTAATAGAACCTCATCCAAGGGGATAAATTGAGCCAAAACCAAACACGTGGTTGTACTAAAATTTGGCAATTTCGTACCCATCAAAGGAAACGTGGTGAACCACCCAAATTTATAGTAATATATATTAGGGTTCTATACTATAATACCAAACATGTAAAAGGGGCAATTTCCAAAATTAAAGGGGTGGGCCAAAGTACCCCTCCCAAATTTTTAAAGGAGTGCACAAATATACCCATATCTTATGATAGGGAATAGACCCCTATACATAACCATATAACCATATAAGGTAATAGAACCTCATCCAAGAGGTTAAATTGGGCCAAAAGACCAAACACGTGGTACAACGTATTGCTTACGTTTATATTTTGACAATTGTGTACCCCTAGAAGGAAACGAGGTGGACCATCCAAATTTATCATAATACATGTTAGGATCCGGTACTATAATACCAAATGTTTAAATTGGGCAATTTCCAAAATTTAAGGGGTGGGCCAAAGTACCCCTCCCAAATTTTTAAAGGAGTGCACAAATATACCCATATCTTATGAAAGGTAATAACACCTCATCAAAGGGGATAAAATCGATCAAAAACCAAACACGTGGTATAACGTATTGCTTACGTTTATATATTGACAATTTTGTACCCCTAGAAGGAAACGAGGTGGACCATCCAAATTTATCATAATACATGTTAGGATCCGGTACTATAATACCAAATGTTTAAATTGGGCAATTTCCAAAATTTAAGGGGTGGGCCAAAGTACCCCTCCCAAATTTTTAAAGGAGTGCACAAATATACCCATATCTTATGATAGGGAATAGACCCCTATACATAACCATATAACCATATAAGGTAATAGAACCTCATCCAAGGGGATAACTTAGGTCAAACCAAACACGTGGTACAACGTATTGCTTACGTTTATATTTTGGCAATTTGTACCCCTAAAAGGGAACGAGGTGGACCACCCAAATTTATCATAATACATGTTAGGGTCCAATACTATAATACCAAATATATAAAATGAGCAATTTCTAAAATTTAAGGGGTGGGCCAAAGTACCCCTCCCAAATTTTTAAAGGAGTGCACAAATATACCCATATCTTATGATAAGGAATAGACCCCTATACATAACCATATAACCATATAAGGTAATAGAACCTCATCCAAGAGGTTAAATTGGGCCAAAAGACCAAACACGTGGTACAACGTATTGCTTACGTTTATATTTTGACAATTGTGTACCCCTAGAAGGAAACGAGGTGGACCATCCAAATTTATCATAATACATGTTAGGATCCGGTACTCTAATACCAAATGTTTAAATTGGGCAATTTCCAAAATTTAAGGGGTGGGCCAAAGTACCCCTCCCAAATTTTTAAAGGAGTGCACAAATATACCCATATCTTATGAAAGGTAATAACACCTCATCAAAGGGGATAAAATCGATCAAAAACCAAACACGTGGTATAACGTATTGCTTACGTTTATATTTTGGCAATTTTGTACCCCTAGAAGGAAACGAGGTGGACCGCCCAAATTTATCACGATACATATTATTGTCCTGTGCTATAATACCAAATGTTTAAATTGGTCAATTTCCAAAATTTAAGGGGTGGGCCATGGTACCCCTCCCAAATTTTTCAAGGGGTGCATTAATATACCCATGTCTTATGAAAGGTAATGGACCCCTGTATACGCCCATATAACTATATAGGGTAATAACACCTCATCCAATGGGATAAATTAGGTCAAAAACCCCCGAAATTTGAAATTTGGCAATTTTTTACCCCTAAAAGGGAATGAGGTGGACCACCCAAATTTATCATAATAAATATTAGGGTCCTGTACTATAATACCCAATGTTGAAATTGGGCAATTTCCAAAATTGAAGGGGTGGGCCAAGGTACCCCTCCCAAAAATTTCAAGGGGTGCATTAATATACCCATGTCTTATGATAGGTAATGAACCCTTGTATACGCCCATATAACCATATAGGGTAATAACACCTCATCAAAGGGGATAAATTAGGTCAAAAACCTCCGAAATTTGAATTTTTGGCAATTTTTTACCCATGAAAGGGAACGACATAGACACCCAATACTGATAGAGGTACATACTATGGTCCTAGGCTACCATACCAAATTTTTAGATTTGGCAATTTCCGAAATTTAAGGGGGGTGGTCCTATGTACCCCTGCCAAAATTTAGGGGGTGGGCCAAAGTACCCCTGACCAAATTTAGAGGGGGTGGTCCTAGGTACCCCTAGGTCATTGACCCTGGGCCAGGTCATTGACCTTTCACCCCGGTCATAAAAGAGAGTGAGGATGAGTCATTCGGGCGAACGTCTCCCCCTACTACTATGACGTACCCGATCAACAAAAGCAAAATCGGGGAATCCCCGTTTCTCTTTTGTGCTAATCATTTGATGCCTCACTGCAATAGGAAATCGATGCATATTTTTCAGTGCCATCTACAGACAGTGGTGCTATTCAGCCGGTTCGCACCGGTTCGCTAGAACCGGTTGTTAATATATTTCGAGTTTGCTAAACCGTTTGTTATACCCAGGCATAACAGTAAATTTTATCCAGTTATATCCAAGAACGAGCAAGTTTCAGTTTGTTTAGTTTTGTTCTTAGAAATTCTTACAGCTACAGGGTTAGATATATTATCTCTCAGAATAAGGAATAAGCGATTTTTTCTTAATTTCAAATGGGCTGGTTAGATATCAAGAATGCAAACTGGGATCACATGAGTGCCGTGGTGAGTGTTATTTACATTTGAAACGCATACATACCATTATCAATAATTGTTGATCCATTGCTGGGTTAAGGTGTTTCCAATACTTCTTGACAAACATCTATTTTGGGTAATTCGTTTCCAAGATATTCGCAGTGCTACCTAACTTCGTCACAAGACCTTATATTAGGTTGCTGTGTAGGTCTCTACTTGTCACTTGTGGTATCCAGTGAAAAATTTGCCTTTGTCTATCTTGCGTGATTTGCTTCCTAATGGGGCGTTTACACTTAGTCGATTTGCGTTCGATTCAGTTGAATTGACGTCACTTTCAACTTAATCGACTGTGTAAACGGGACTTCAATTTAATCACTTGTTGATCGAAGGCCACTAATCGACTGTCAACTGAATTGAAAGACGTTGTATTTTCTTCTGCCATAACACCGCAAATTGTACCAATTACTGCTTGCTTGGACATCTTTAAAATTGCCAGAGGAGAGCGAGTCAACAAGCAGCATTCAATTTTGGTTGAAACAATTGAACACATCCATCGATCTGATTCGGCCTAGTTGCTTCGATTTAGTCGCAAATGTAACGAGTCGATTTAGCCGTGCGACTAAATTGAACAATTGTAAACGCCCCACAAGAGAGAGCGAGAGAGACAGGGCCGTAAATAAGGGCCCCGCAGACCCCGCATTGCGGGGTGTCCAGGCCGTCACCAGGCCCCCAAATTGTGATGTAGGACATGAAAAAGGGCCCCATTCCACGTTGTCTGCGGGATGGCCTCCAAGCCCTTAGTTACGCCACTGGAGAGAGATATCTTTCTATGTATCCATCTACTATCTCTCTCTCTCATATATATATATATATATATATATATATATATATATAACCAGTCACCAAAAATTAGAATAGCACCACTGCCTACAGATATGGAAGAAAACCTCCTTCACTGGAGGAAATCTCATGACAGTGAATTTCCAAAATTAGCTTTTCTGGCTCGTAAGTATTTGTGTAGGTACCAGCATTCTATCGGAAAGAGTATTTAGTTGTGGATGCAATATCGTAAGTGATGCTCATACTTCACTTACAGTTAGTGCAGAACATGCGAAACAACTGATTTTCTTTCCATGAACAGAAGAGCTCGTTCCTAAAGAGCAGTGTCATGAACTTCAATGCATCATGCATTTCTAGTTGAAAACTCAGTGCTAATAGACATATTTCTAAACAAGACAGTTATTGTTCATTTTTTCTCTGTATGTGTGATGTGTCTGTTTATGTTCTTCTAAGTTAATCCGTTAGCTTTACAAATTTAACACTTGCACTTATTATTTTGTAGTATTCTATTTTAATATCCAATTAAAAAAAGCACGTGATCAATAGAGATCTCGTTCATGTTATTATTAAATTGATAATCTTTTTGTATTAAAGAGCTTTACGCAAAGACGTGAACATGAACTTATGAGGTTTCTTGTTATTGGTTTTGTGCAAACTCATATCTAAAAGTGTTCATGTTTTTATTAAATTTAGGCTAAAACTTACGTCTTATGCCATTATTCAGTTCTGCTTATGAAATCAATTTAGAATGGTTCTAAGTCATTCCTAATAAAATTGCACCAAATAATGCATATTCTAATACTTAAGCAAATTCAAAGAAATAGGGAAGTGTTAATACTACCTAAACAGAATATGTAGGTCTGTGTAGTGAAATGAAAGAATGGAGACTTTTGATTGTTTTAGTGGGCTGAGTTACGTGGCTCAACTTACATCTAGTAACCACATACAAATAAAGGGAAAACTACTACTTTGCACAAAAAAACTAGTAAATTCTTGTTTCAGTGTCTGTTTACATTTAAGCAAATTTTAGCACATGCATTTGATTTTTCACTCGCAATGGCAACACAGCACAAACATTAATTGTAGTGACGATATCAAGTTGACTCGATTAAGGAATGCAGCCATGTTAATGATGAGAAATATTTTGGAAGGCATAGCTCCCCGGGTCTGCACTGGTTTTGGCTTTATCTTCGAAAGGAACATCATTTCTGCCTAATACAATTTTTGCACAAAGTTTAGTTTGATTCGGTGAAGAAGTGTAGCCCATAGTATAAGTTAAATACACAATATTTAGGTGGATTAAGTAGACGTAGAAACATCCCTACCAAACCGCTGCCGATTTCGACTATCTTCAAAAGGAACCAAATTTTTAACCCATACTAATCCTCTGTAAATTTGGGTTTATTCTGTTAAGAAATGAAGTCAAAAGAGAAAACTAAATATTAACATGGAATGCTGGGAAGCATAGTCCCCAAGCCCTACATTAATTTGACTCATGAAACGGGGTGTTTTTCTGCCTCATACAAGTATCGTGCAGTTTGGTTTCATTCGGTTAAGAAATGCAAATGCAGCTACTATCGCGAGCCAAAAAGCATTATATATATAAAGCAAAACCTGCCGCAATTTTTTCGAGGAAGTGTGAAACACCAATATCGAATATCGATATTGACAATATCGGATATCGACAATATCGGATATCGATAGCGAATATCGACGATAACGGATATCGATGTCGAAAATATCGGATATCGATATCGAATATCGACGATATCGGATATCGATATCGAATATTTTTGCGATATTTTTGCGATATCGATGATCGATATAAGATGATATCGATATCGACGATATAGATATATCGACATATCGCACAGCCCTAGTTGTGGCAATACAGACACATCGTGAACTTGCGTAAAGACAGAGGGAACATCGGACATAGACAGAGCGTTATAAGAGCATGTATGCTGAACGAGTTCAAATGGAGGTTAAACGCCGCTGTAGCGGGACAGAAGATATGCCAGGCCTTCGGTGAGGATGTCGTGACGACGCGGATATTTCAGCGATGGTTTAACAAGTTCAAGGACGATGACGAAACACCAGAAAACATCACGTGCCAGAAGACCAACACATGTACAAAGAGGAACTGGAATACAGTTCAGTGTGTGGAGAAACCATTCAGCTGCACATCCATCAACTTGTGAAGCACTACAAGTTGGGTCGATCGGTCTCACATATTTTGACTCCGGGCCAGAAGGCAACGCGGCAGTCGCCTGTGTTTATTTACTGTTTCGGAGCCATTTCTGGACAGGGCGTTGACATGTATAAAAAATGTGTGTTATTCGAAGCTCCACGGCGCCGTCATAATTGGTTACCATCACATGAACCGTTTTCAAAACAGCCGAAAGGTCCTTCTGTGTGTTTGGTGAATCGCATCGGGAACCGCTACCAGCTGGTCAGAGTATCAATGCAGCTGTGTATTGTCAGCAGTTGAGCTGTGCTCAACAAAGACTCAACATTTTGGAGCCATCACCTCAGAATTGCAAATGGGTCCTCGTTTACGGGACAACACTATGTCCCACGTTTCTACGATGACTCAGGACACCATTTATCGCCTTGGATGGGAAACAATATTGCAACCACTATATTACCCGGGTACTGCGCAGTCCGATTATCACCAGTTCCATTCTTTGGACAATCACCTTAGAGGACGCCAGTTCAAATCCCTAGTACAAAATGCACCTGATACTTTCTTCGTTCCCATGGCCTTCCAGAACGTTTTCAGAATGTCGTTGATGCTGATGGGGACTATTTGTGATCTTCCAGGTTAGGTGACATATCAATTTTCGAAGGTGGTGGGTGAAAAACTACAAAACACTTCTTCCTTACCTTTATATTTAAATTTAAGACCTTGTATAAGAACCTATCTACACAAGATTGATTTTCTTTGAAATTTCATTTGATTTCTTTACGGTTTCTTGACAAAAATATTTATTTATTCGTGACTAAAAAGACATAATTATTTTATTACACTGAGGAGAAATAAAAGAGAGACCGAATGGAATCCAAATTGAACAAAAGCATTGGTTCTCACCAAATTTACCATTATCTATGTCTTTTAAAACACTTGTTAAAGCATATAAAAATATACTTGACTTAGAAAGCAGTTTAGTACCTTTGTTTTATGGCTGTATTTGTAATGCCTTGTTAAAACGTTTGTCTTCAAACTGTCAAACCTAAATCGCAGTAAATTGTGTAATCTGCTGTCACAAAAAGTATCCTATTTTTCGATCAGTATGGAAAAACAATATTTCTCCATACTATTTTACCATAAGTTATTAATTGTCAATACACTTCATTACTTTTAAATGAAAGAAGCGAGATAATTTTACTATGATGTTTTAAAAGCTGGTCATTTGGGGAGACCAGGAAACCATTTAGGGGGGCCTGGCCCCAATGCCCCTTCCCCTTGGCTACACCGCTGGATATTATGCAGTTATAATATTAACAGTTTATTTTTGTGGCTTTCCACATTTGATTTTCTTCTAATAATAGATGTATTTTTACAGGAACTCTCGGTAAACTTAAGGAAATTGACACTTTTAATACAAGTAGTTGCATTTAAAATATTTAGAAATTAATCTACAAAGATATGTGTTTAAACATAGAAAAATGTCTCCTCTCGAACTGTTACATAAATAATGTCTTTGCAATCTTCTTTTAGGGTCAACGAGGATTCCTTGATAGCCTAGTAAGTGATATTTTATAATATTGCTTTTAGATGCGATATCTAAATACCATTTAATCAATACAACATCTCCAATTTGAAAGAACTGAAAAAGTTTCGTCTTTTTCTATGACGATAGTTCATGCAATTTCTACTTTAAATATGATTGAATTCTTAGTTTCTCAACTGAAGCATTACACTAGTCCTATATATTAAGATTTTTAAATATTATAAATTGTTGTATGCTCTAGAGGAAATAACTTTGAAAGAAAAAAAATATGAACTATACATTTATTAATGAGTTGCATTATGTTCAAATACAATAAAGTATATCTTTTGTATCTCCCCAAAAGCATAGAGATTAATTACCATGATTTATTTTCTGAAAAATAGTAACGCTTAGGTTCTTATCTTCTACCGCAATAATAAATGAAAGAGTTTAGAAAAATATATTCATAATTATTTGTTCAAAATGTTTCACATTACTTGACTCAAAATTGCTGTTCAATCAATCTAAAACCGAAAAATGTTTAAAACGTTTATTTCTAATGTCATTCTTTGATCAATGAAGGGGGTGCCTTAAATTAGTATACAGGTTGCATTATAAAAGTACGTTTCAAGAGTATGCGAATTTCTACAAACAAACTGAAGTACTTTCAAAAAGTTTCCACTTTTTCAGTTACACAGTGAGAATGTTTTCTGACAAAAATGTTACCTAAAGCTTACGACTGTGATAAACAACTCTCAAAGTAGATATGGAGGAATTCATATCGCCTATTATTAAGCTGTACAGTTCCTAGTCATTAAAATATATACTATACATAAAAACGGGAAAACACAAAGAAATCTTAGATTGAAGGTCCCACAAAATAACTTAATGGAGCAATCTATCAGAGAACTACGCTGAATAAGTTTTCTCACATAATTGTGAAAAGGGTTTAATGATATATATAATTTCAACGCGTGTGTGTGTGTGTGATTTCATTTAGATATTCTGACTCGGTATTTAGATATTTCTGAAGATTTTTAATTGCATAAAATCATATGTTATTGTCAGTATTAAAGCGAATGCGTTCTTTATATGACTACTAAAAAACTATTGCAAATTCTTAATTACATAATGGTGACTAAGGATAAAGCTCCCAAGCTCCCAAGAGAACAAACGAGATACTGCACTTGATGTATTTTAGATCTGATGTAAGGCTCCCTAAATTCTCTAACTTGAGAATGTTTCATCACCCTTTGAGCATACATAGTAAGTGAAATCATCTTTTGAACTGACTGAACATATGTGGCTATACAATGTTGGATGAAGATATTTCGGGAGATAAGCACTGAATGAAATATTAAAAACCGCACACTGTGTACTAATATATATAACGGCAATATATAGATTTATTATTATTATTCAACTTAGTCATGAGTAAGTGCTTTTGTAGCATGTAGTTCTTTTGCTTTGATTTCGTAAATGAATTCTAACTAACAAAATATGCAATTCATGTAAACTTTCTTGAAAAGAAATTATATAATTACCCAGCTGAATCCTTTCGAAAAAGAACACTCAACGATGAACTGAATATACCTCGGAGGTAAGCAAAATCACAAGTATATGTATTATATAATTAGAAGATTGAGAAAACCATTCACTATATACTATCTTAGGGAACTTTTACTTGCTAATTCTAGCATTCTCGATGTAATTTAAAACTCAATCATCTTTGTAGGTTCTAAACATTTATAGAATTGAAAATGAATCACCACTCTTCATCAAATTCTTCAGCACATTTTTTTTGTTTGATAACCGTTTAGAGATGACTGATGGAAAGATTATTGAGAATAACAATTGTTGATGTGTTACAAAATTGCTTTCTCTATATGAACTATTTTGTCGTTAACTACGACCACCTTGAAACACTTAAAGTGCCTGTTGCATATTAATATTATTAATCGAAGGTAATTGCGAAACCACTTCAAACATGATTTTGACAAACAGTAGAATTCCAAATGTAATCACAAAGTACCTGTTGTCCAAAAACTAGTTTCTTAGCTAAGTAAGATTTTCATTAAGTTTTATGAAGTGATATAAAACATATAATAAAAATTATAAACAAGGTATGATTGGAGAGAAGAATTGGGTCAGATAATGAGACATTTCCTTGTGCATCTTGAGCAAGTAATAATTTTCAATTTCTTTCCAATGTTTAGTATGGAGAAAGTTTAAAAAGGTATGAATTACTGTGTCCAAAAAAATAGAGTAGATATTAGAGATGCAGAAAGTAAAATTATTATGTAAATGACTTATCTCTCTAGGAAATACGACAATTGAACTAATAAAATATTTCTTGAATAGTCGTACTACTTTTAGAAACATAGTATAAGGAGGCAAATGTAACTTCATGACTTGATCGATATACAATTATTGAGCAGTTTGACTGATTACAATATATATTCGTTTTAGCACACATAAATTCATGTATTCTGTTCAAGGTCATTAGAGGAAAATAAGGTTAATCTTGGGATTGGAAGATGAAATTATATATATATAAAAATATAATTACTTTGAAAAACACAGTTACACCTAAAAGAAAAAAGTCATTAAAAAATACGTACCACCACATTTTAGTGAATAGTAAATATGCAATAATCAAGTGTACTGTAACGTTGTTACTATTTTGTTACTCATTCTCCTGTCAAAACAGTACTATGCTAGTTTTCGTTTGTGAAGGAATATTTATGGTGGCCTTCAATATTATGAGTAAATAATGCTAAAATGTAAACAATATGAGCATACGCTGATGTAAGTTCTCCACCCAAGGAAAGTGTCTGCAATAAGAAACCTGATACTTTAAAAGAAAACATACTGGTAAAACGCAGCAATTAATTTGTCCATATATTTATTTACTTTTGAAAGAGAATTGTTCTACAGCTTACCGTTTCGAGGATAAATAAAGACCATGGAAGAGCTAGAATGAATCACTACCGGTGTTGTAGGAAAGTACATAACGCCGTCTTCCTGGTTTTAAAGAAGAACGTTCAACGTAAGAAATAGTCTACTTTTAGAAAAGACAGAAAGGGTGAATGAAAATTTTATTAGAAACAACAAATACAATGAATTACCAAATTGTAATCAAAAAATAGAAATCTGATTTGCAATGAAATAATAGATAAGGACGTAAGATACGAGAGTTCGAAGAGATATGCACCTTCATTCATATTTAAATATGATACCAGTTATCCAATGTAGTTTTCTCTTCTGGTTTTAAAGTTGTAATTATAGTTTTATCGCATGTAAAATATCTGTATGAGCTACAAAGAGATATAGAGAAACCGAATCTTTAATGATATCATCACAGAAAATGGGAAGATTGGGAGAGTTAGGATTTTTAAATAACACTCTAGTACTAGCACAGGTAGACTAATTTTTAGACTCTAGTCCAGCAATAAATTTTCCGTTAGAAAACTAGTACTTCATTATATATGAGAATGAATAAGAAAGTTTAATTTAGTACTGATTAGAATATCATTAAATTTTTAGAACTCACAACTGGAATCTATAACAAAATCATTCAAAAAAGGCATTTAACGCAAAATACCTTGTTTAGACTTCTGACCGAATTAACTCATTTTAATGCATCACCAATAACACATGCGGGAATAGTGTAAGTATAATACAAAATAAATGACTCACTTACTCATCATGAAAATATAAACGAATTGATATGATAGTTTTGCATTTTGAATGTAAAAAGGAAAATAAATTAAAAACACACTATAGTATCAATAATAACTGGTATCACTAATATCATTAACTCTGAATCATTCATTATTAATTAATCGCAAAATGTTTGAGGATACACAAAACAAGCACTAGAGTGGGCAGACACTGGTACTCAGGAAAGTTTAATACAAATATTTGGAAGTGACTAATATCAATAGATTCAAGGAATATATCTTGCTGTCGAACCGCAAAAGTAAATATCTATTTGAGAATTATGCAATTTTTCACTGGATAAATAATCAAAGTAAACATATGCTTAGTGCTAGATTGTAAGAAAACGAATCAATACTACACAAGAAATATGTAAGGAGACGTAAGACTCGCCCTTCCCAAAGCACTCTCACATATAGAAGAACACATTTATACATTACATAATTACAACAGTTATGAACATTATTCTCAAAGAGTGGATATATAGAATAAATGTATATTAAACCCACCAGTCTCGTAAGTTTAGCCTACTGACAAAATTGAAAGTGCTTACTTGCAAGGTTAACTAATATTTGAAATGAAATATTAACATCCGAGTGCAATAAGATTTACAACGAGCTTTGTTTTAAGTTCAGAGTCTACATTTTCTTATAATATGTAATGTTGTGAGAAGTAACGTTATATGAAGACTTTAGAAAACGTTCTAAGTAAAACGGATATGATGCGCATTCTTTGAATCGGATTCTCCTAATCACTTGGCTATTGTGTGAGGATCCAACAAATGATAATCCTGTCTATGTGACGCTAAAATAGTATTTGTAGACTTTGGGAAGCCGAAGAAGTGGGAAATATATAATTTAAATGATTTTACAAGAAATAAGGAACTCTTTCATAATTAAAGAAAGAGAGAGAGAGATAGATGAAACGTATCACGAATTTTGTTCAGAGGATTGACTTCAACGCTGTTCTGTTGATATATCTATAATTCGAAACAAAATGATATTTCAAAAAAAAACTCGTATGACCAACTGTCAAAACGGGTACTAGCACACTAAGAACACTATAAGATTGTATATGCTATTGTGAATAACACTAACCAGTATTTATTATGATTTTATTATGAATAGTGATAGTAAATTATTTGTTCACAGGCAAATACTGCTCAGCATTTAATTCAAGGTATACTGGTGAGTGCAATATTTCCTTTATATTTTTAGAAATAATGGTTAAATTATAAATGTTTTGTTATAACATGCCATTGACTCATATTATAATGTCACGACACTTTTTCACATGGTACATGTTGTTAATACTAGCTAAAACTGCAGAGATCTTATTAAACGGTTGCATAAACATGGATTTAGACGTAAATGTAGAGAAAACTAAATACATGGAAGTGCGTTGGGACCGTAATATAGCAAATTATGGATGCGTCAAAATATTAAATAATACTTTCGATAATGTGGATAGTTTCAAATATCTTGCATCAATATTAACAGACGAAAATCATATTCACGAAGACATTAAATGTCGACTAAAGCAGCTAATTCCTGTTAATATTTGGTTCAAAATCTCTTATCTTCTGTCGAGTAATTTGGAGCCTAAATTATACAAAACGATAACCATTCATGTTGTTCTCTATGGTTGCGAAAAATGATCGCTTACTCTGCGGGAGGAACATCCACTGAAAGAATTTTAGAACAATTCCTGAGACGAATATTCGGACCCAAGGGGAACGGGAATGAGGAATGGCGGAAACTTCATAGCGAGGAACTACATAATTTATACCGTTTACACAAGATTGTTAGGATCGTCAAGTCTAGGAGGCTTAGATGGGCAGGTATGCCATGTATGCCAAGTATGTAGCTAGAATGGAAGGAATTAGAAACGCTTTCAAAGTATTGACTGGAAGACCAATCCAAAAACGACTATTAGGAAAACCTAGGCGAAGATGAGAGGACAATATTAAGATGAATCTCGTAGAGATTCGAATACAAAGTAGAACCTGGATGCAGTTAGCTAAGGATAGAGGCCAGTGGAAAACTTTTGTGAACGCGAAATAGAACCTCCGGGTTCCATAGGCCATAGAGTTAGTTAGTTAACTAAAACTATTTACAATATTAAATGCATCTCTAATTTTTCTATATTATCAGGAATACATTATTTATTCTGGTTGTTCACATACAAGCACGCTTCTCACTCTCCTTCGCATATATCTCTTCTGCAAGGAACCGGGTCTCTTGGTTGTGGGGTATGTCTCATTCAGGTTTTCTGTTAAGGTGTATGTCACTGTCTCATTCTGCTTAAATTAATCCTAAACTCCAATAAAAAATAATGATCTTTGGTTACATCTTAAGCTTAAACGAGATTGGAGCTGAAGGTTCAGTATAGATTTACAGTGGGATCCTTTATGATTCTCTTTCAATGCACCACACTCCTCATGCATCATAGTATGTACGTTATTCATCTAAGTGATGCCAGAGAATATCAGTTAGGAAAAAGAACTTCTTGTAAAGCGTATGTCGTGTTAATTGAAAATTTAAGTCCAGCCTGAAACATATTTTTCGCTAGATTTTACCTTATTTTACTTTCATGAATTTCATTTACTTTTTAATAATTAATTTGTTTATCTGACAATGATATAAAAGGAAACTAATTTTAAGTTTCCTGCTTGTGAAATTAAACTGAAAAGTTTCATTCCAAAATGTACGTTAGATCTACAAAATCGTTACGAATTCGAAATTTGACGAAGTAAAATTGCATACGAAGTGAACCTGTAAAAGTAATTATATTTCCATTTACATGTTGATTTGCAATATATATTAACAATTTAAGCCATGACTTCCATAACTGCTTCCCGCTGACTTCCAGCTGCCATGACTTCCAGCTGAAGGGATGTTGAGAAACTCAACAAAAACTGAATATTAGTTGGAAATGTCAACTTGGAAATCAGACTTTTCTCATACTAACACTTTGGGGAACGACAAATATCACTAAGTATGAAAACATCTGATATCGAAGTTCACATTTTCAACACACATTCATTTTTTATTTTCAGTTTCTCTATATCTATTCAGCTAAACTTCTCCGGTTATGGATGTCACTGTTTCAATGCACCAGTATTATAGATATTAACCAAAGAATTGGAAATGCTAAATACTATTCGAATTACATATTTCAATAAAATGTATTAGTTAAATTATAATTTAACATTAACATTTATCATCATTTCAGATATATGATAACAGTGCAATATGACTAAAACTTTATCTTTCATTGTCTAACTTCTTAGGAACCTGGAGTGCCGACAGGTGCACGCTATCTAAACATTGGAAATGTGTTGGTAAGAATATGGTTATTTCTTTCTTTTTATAAGTTAATTCTTCAGTCATAATTATTAAGCTATAAATAATAGCGCGATGAGTATTTGCAACAACGCCAAACAGTTAATTATTGACAATAAAGTACGAAACATTCATTTTCAATCTCAACAACTATATATTCCTATGATCATATATTAATGCACGCCGAAGGGAAGTGGGAATGATAAAAAGGGGGACTGGAGTCAACTTGTTGAATCAAACATGTTGAAATAATTCCAAGAGTTCAAATTACTCATATACAGGCACAAATTGTTCGATAAAAATAGATGCAGTGTGTAGTTTCATGTTGTCTGTTAACTTCCTTTGTATGATATAGAGAATGGCACTCAGTATTAGTTTAACCCTTTATTTGACTTGAAAGCAACATCACATTCTATTGCGTTATCCGCTCGTATTATAACTTTACTGGCCATTACTTGGCATAATTGCTTTCATACAAAATTCATACACATGATTTGCGGGTTATTTGTTTAGATATTTTTAAACTTTGTCAAGATGGAATAATCAAATTTACGATTGAATAAGTTTTTCCCCTACGTTTCACGAAAATCTTTTTCTATTTTTTTTTTTTAATTTCTGGTTTGTTGCTATGTAGGAAGATATTTCAACGAAAATGCTGCTAATTATTGAAAATAATCTTATATTTGTTAATAATAGGGCAATGCCACTCAGTACCAACAAATAGACCTATTTATGGCAATGTTGCTTTGAATAAGCACTATGTATTTTGAAACCAAAGTACAAATATGTTAAAAATTACGAAATCATTATCAGGAAGACGTGACTCAAGCACAAAAAAAAACTAAATATTTTGATGGTAATGCTATCAACGTTTGCAAATTAAATTTTTAATAATATAATTAATATTAAATATACAAAGTCCTCCAGTTCTGTGGAAGATGGTTCTCTCTTAACAGATATCATTCTTCTATAAGGAAGTATTTTAATCCATTGAGAGTCTTTCATAATAAATTGCAGGCTGTATTTCAGCATTTGAGAGCGTATTGGAGGTGCTTAAATACAACTTTTTATACGTGTACTATTGACATCTCGATGAAATCTTATCAATTGTTCGCCACGATACAGTCCCAAACAATGTCGCACAATAATACTCTTTAGTATTATCAATCATAATGATCAATTAGGTCTGTTATATTACCTTGGGAGACATTCGCAGCTATGCCTGTGCCGATAATATGGTGACACTAAGTAAATTACCAGTTTCTGTCATGATGAACCACTTTTAAACTTTGTCAGAATCACAACATGTTCCATGGTACAACAGTTGTAGAAAAGAAGAAAAGAAAAGTACTTAATGAACAGGAATTCGACTGTGGCGATTTCTGCTTTCTGCCTCTGTTGCAGGTAGCACATAGTTAAATCTATCGTGAGAATATCGTAACAATAGTCAATTCAATCTATTTTTGCGTGAAGATGAATCCCATAAAGAAGAAAAGAAGTGTCCAGAATGAACAAATACTCGAGTATGGAAGTTACTGCTTTCTGCCTCTGTTACACCTGACACTTAGTAAAAACTACCTTAACGCTGACGTGAGAATATCGTAACGATAATCGATTCGATCTTTTTTTGCGTGAAGATGAATCCCATAAAGACATTAAACCACTGATCTGTTGTCAAGACACGCGGATCCAAGAGGCTGATGGAAGTCCAGTACTCATTACTATTTAACCTAGAATAAGAAAAACTCAAATGGTTACATACCTCAATTTCAACAAAATTACAAAATATTCAGTAAATAAAACAAAAACATAAACCAAAATCTTTATTACAACAATATGGGGATTTTAATATGTAAATGTACGTTGGATATATTTATATACACGCATTAATAACAACAAAATTAAAACCAAATTGAATCAAATTTTATAAATGGCCTTCGGAAGATGCTATAAAATTTCATTTTGTGCAACATCTCTGCAAAAGTGGTTTGACTATTGATCAAACATCCACTGTCATTTTATGAATTTTTGAGAAGAGAAACTGTGGGGAAACTTTTTACAAGAAGACGATTATTAAGAAATAAATCTCTCGAAATATCAAAAATTTAAAAATGTGTTAAACACTATAACCAACGATACCTCGTGAAACGAATTTTCTTGAAATATAAAATCAAAAATCTGGATTTACTTATCATTATACCTTATTAAAATATGTATTTTTAATGCTCATAATTTTATCAGTTTCCTTTTTGTTTTATATCTTTTATACATAAGAATAAAATAAAGTTAGACGCTGGTAAAACCAAGTTTAAACGAGAGAAAACATAAGAATCTAATCATGCTTATTTGAAAAAAAGCTGGATTGTTACCAACAAATTAGCATAGTTTTATCCTTTATTATTTAGGGTGGATAAGAAGATATGAATCGAAGAGTATCGTTGAAAATTACAGTTACGTACATGCACATTATAACAAAAATTCAAAATTACTGACTTTTATTGTAATTTTGAACTTATTAACAACACAGAGAATCTGTATCCATGTGATGTTGACTGAAGAAAATTTTACTGAACCTAGAAACATCGAAAATGAAGTGACTCAAGTTGAACAAATATATTTTATTAAAATTTACGAAACCTAAATAAGAACTCCAATCTAACAAGTAAGGAGATAAATTATATATAATTTCAATTGGTCAGATTTTGTTATGGAAAAAAAGTATGCATTTAAAGGGAAATATGTTAAAATAGCATTTTGTTCTGTAATAATCACTTACAGAATCACAATATCAGAATGTTAACAAGCTGATGCAAGCAATGCATATAACGTTGTACTAACACTACATTAAGACTTTGTTTTGTATCGCTTTAGACAGTAATTTGAATGTTCTATTTGCGCACCTTATAATTATTTCTAATAATATTTGGTACATCAAAGATTCATATTATTCCACCAGTTTCTGAAAACAAATTAAAGGTAAGTACAAATAACTTGATTATCTGTAATTGGTGATTTGGTTTCTGTTTCAATAGAACTACCGCAAGCTGTAAGATGAGTAGAGATGGTCTCAAACATCAATACATGCAATTTTTACTTAAATCTTTAAATAATATCCTCTATTTATTAATTCTAGTTTCGTTTCTTACATAAATGCTTTCGATATAATTATTCGAATAAAAAGTTTATATTTGATAGTCTGTGTGAAGCAGAACAATGAAAAGTTGTTACTTTTAACTCCAAATGTCACATGAACTTACACAGTCTTGTGTGACATTAATTAACGCTAAGTACTTTGCCATTAACCTAAAAATAATTTTAAATTTCATTAATTTCAGTCAGGCAAGGAAAATCCGCTCAAACTAGTTACACAGTTTACGCCTCTTCTCGATAACATACTATTCCCAAAGGTAAGAATACAAACAATATCATAACAATGAACCAAACGTTATTAGTTTAAGTGTGTGTTTTCAAACAGTAGAAGCAAATTATTCATATTTAATGTTTTCTCCTAAAATTGAAAACTGACCTACACAGTAATGCCATGTTTAAACTGTTAGCAGGGTTCAGCTATTGTTTTATACATTCAACCTTAACAAATGTAAGCCTAAGTGAAATATACGAAGTATAGAGAAATTTAATAGACTTTACAATATATATAGTCAATGTAACTATTTTTCTTTCAAAACATGTAAACAAAGACAATTTCTCTACATTAGCTTTTTTTCAGTAAATTAAATAAATTTGCATTGAGAAATAATGTCATTCTACTATGTAATTTAGCTTCATAAGTAGTCCACAAATATTCAATTGTTTTCATATTGATGTGCAGAGTATATTACATAAGTTTTTCGTTTTAAGCACATAAAAATTCATCTTTCTATTCACATAAAAATTTCAAATCATTTACATAATATCAAAATGAACAAGGTTTTGAAAACTTTCCAGTGAGTACAGGCGCATTAGTAAATTACAGAAACCAAAAAATTAATGTATTAAGTCTCACACAAACATGTTCATATTTCCAAAATTTAAATATGGATCATATTAGCTATCATATTGTTTGGCAATTTCATTTCTTTACTTGTATAAGATGTATGTATGAAACGTGCACTTTTTCAAATATGTTAAGATAATACCTCAAACATTATGGAATATGTGTCGATCTTTATGAAAGCTGAATCTGCTAGAATTATTGCAATGGCAATACAGTTGTCAGAATTTTTTCAAAGTACAAGGTGCTTTCCAGACATTTAAATGCCCTTGTTCGTGGCATGGTGAATTACGCTGGAAATTACGCACTTACAATTCACAGTCAAAGCAGACCCACCACTACAAATAAATTTAGTACTGAACTAAGTGAAATGTATAAAATATTTACATCAGTGGGGCAATTGCAAAGCGTCAAATAAAGCATACCCCATGGTATATGAAAGTTCAATCATTTTTGTAAATGCTACAAAGCAAAATCCATTCTATATCATTTTTATTTTTAATAAAGAATCTTTGACTTTGATTTTGAAAGACAACTATTTAGAAAAAATGCCCTGGAAAAGATTTAAACAACCAGTCTTGGTGGTTCGCATATTTTTAAAAAATAACATAAAGCATATAATTCTAATTGGAAATGTTTTCCTTAGTATGTACAATATAATTATAATGTGAGTGTAAATATACAAACTTGCCACTTGAATTGATTTTACTTGGATGTACCCCTCGTTTTTTACAGAATTCAGCTCCACGTATATTATATTCTCCGTTACTTTAAAGACTTAATTTTGAGTTTAACATCCCGTTCAGCAGCGAGGTTATATGAGACGTGGACCTACTGATTAACGTGGAATCTGAACCGTATGAGCTCCCGTTCAGAATCGAACACGGGTCTTCCACGCCAAAAGCACGTACGCTAACCGCTTGGCCACGAAGGTGCTCTTTACTTCAAAGAGAACACACAAGATTGCTATGAAAGTAGGGTACGTTTTGCTAAAATTATTATTCAACAGATAGACTCAATAATGATGAAGAAAACAAAGGCCATAAGTTTCTCCATGTCGCTTGGTATGAATAAAGTTATATAATAATAACATATATAGGACAACATAACATAAATATAATTATTTTCAATAGCAAACATGTTGCAATTGCACTTGAATACTACATGCAGGACTCCGTTTCTTTATGGTTTAACATTTTCTGAATTATTATTATTGAACCCAGAGGGGGTGGTATATTTATATCACTTCTGATCTTCGTAGAAAGATTAAAGTGGAGATAAAATATATTCTAAGCAACGCTTCACCTATTACCGAAAACAGTTACTGCCTTTCCGATAGTGTTTTCACTCTGCAAAGATAAACATTAAAACAAAAAGTGGTAGTTTTATGTTAAATTCCGCTTTTCGTAGACATATTAGAGTAGGGATGGAATCTATTTTTGAGAACATTATTGATTAATAACGTTTTTTTCTGTGTATTACCTTTTCTATGGCTTACAGTAACAAGACCAGTTAATTTATTTACTTCACTTATGAATGAAGAAATAAAGTAGAAGATATTACATATTCAAAAAACTGCTGTTCAGTAAATTTAATCTGTTCTATTTAAATTAATATTGAAACTGAAGTAGTAGAGCTGCTCAATCAATTATCCTTCCAATAGAGGTACGGATGAAGATGTAATTTTAGGAAGCTTTATAGATTCTAGAAAACCCCATATTTGTATATGTTAGTTTTTGGTCCACAGTGATCAACGTTAAAGCTATAAATGAAACTTTTTACCATTTTTTGTTTGAAAATAGATCCAGAAACTAAGTCTGTTCCCGAGAGGTATCACAGATAAAAAGGTAAAAATGTTACCATGTGGTTCATTGGAAATGATTTCTCCTCCAAAGAATAGGTTCCATCGCCTCCCTTAAACCTCCATACAAACTGGAAGTGATTTAGAATAACGTTTTATGTGTACAATATTTATCACCATATAAGAAAATATTGTATAGTGACAAACTGTTTTCTTCACACGATCAGGGTACCAATAGAACATACCTTCACAACCGGTAACACCGTACAACAACTGAAAATAGTTAAATAATTAAATATTACTGCTACTTCCGGATTTGATACTCAGTTTCCTTGAGCAAAATTTGTACGGGAAATCTTGAAGTCGCTTTTCATTATCGATTCTGCTTCCCAAGAGCAGCTCCAATAACCTCCCTGATCTTAGAAATGAATTCAATCTATTCAACCAAAAGTTTTGAAAATTAACAATATCCGGTTTCGATATTTATTTTTATAAAATCAAAATAATAAGGAATAGCGAAAAATGTCTTTTAGAACAAGGTTTTGAAGAGATATGTTTCATCTAGAGCTACGTCCATAACCATAACAATTATACTTTGTAAGGACATCCGTGCATATACAATATATTGTATACTGAGAATACTTTATGGATGCATAGTAAAGTTAACCATTATTTCTAACTTTTAAATTTATGCTGCCAATTTTGCAAACATTGTTATTATATGTAACGACATTAACTTAAACATTTTTCAGTAAGAAGAAATGAAGTCACAGTAACATTATATACTAAACTTCCTTCGCAAAACAAAAAGAAAAATTTGCAATAGGTGTACTTATATCTTCAATATAAGGCCTGGAAGTGAAGTGATTTTAAAAGGAATGAAGGATAATATATAATAGTTTTCTGTAATGGAACACTTTTTGGGGTTATAATGATATGGAATTACGGGTTTCAAGAACGATTAAAAGTAATTGTTAGATATTTTATTTGTGTAACATATCATTTCGCTGTATACAATAATTACACACTTGTAACTACATAAACTTAATCCCAACATAGTTTATATTTTTAGGTTAGACAGTAGTTAATATGGGTTTTCCATGCTGAAAACACAGTTAGGAATTTCTCATATGTAATGAAGCCGTATAAGCCCAGGATATATATATATCATAACCATATATATCATTACATATGGTTTTCAATGTCAATTAGAGAAATACGTACGTAAAATTCAAATGCAATTACTATACAATAGGTATACTCAACTTGCAAAGAAAGAAAAAATGCAACACTTACAAGAAAACAATACCTAAAGCTAAGATTAATATTTCGTATGAAATTCCTCATTCTTTATTGTCTTCTATCCTTTGTAGCATGTTGTGTAAGTGTTTAGCACATCTTGACTTCAATTGAGCATCATGATACCACAAATAGCTGATCATCTTGATCAGTTGATGTTTGGTTTTAATATGCAACCAGCGTTTCCTACACGAAGCTATAAGGATTTTCAATCGGGTTCATATCAGGAATATTGCCTAGCCACGAAAGAACACTAATTTTGTTGACTTCGAAGAATTTTGTCACAGTTAATTCCCGGTGGTATGGGACTCAATCATGCATAAAATTGAAGTGTGCGTCATCAAACCAGACTGCAGCCTCCGGAAGCAGTTCTTCTTGAGAACTTGTAGGCATTTGTTGTGATTCATAGATCCCTCTTCTATATACAGTTTCCCAGACCCGAAGATCGGCATCATACCCCCAGACCATGACTGAAGTAGGATATTTCACGGTTTGTTGCAGGCATTCAACTTGAATTCCTCTTCAGGTCTACGTGGCACAAATTGTGAACATTCATTAGTCACCAAGACACATGTCTCATCACTAAAACACACTACTTTCTAATTATCAACAGTCCAATGTTCTAGGCCTCGTGCCCCTTCGAGGCGCTTCTTTGCCATGTGACAATTCTTGCTTTTTTCTTGTGTTTCTATTCCCTCAGCACAAAGAATCATTCGAACATTTTCACGCGAGTGTCTACACCATTCTGAGCAATTTTACGCTTAAGTCTCTAGAAGTTCGGTATCTGTTTCCCAGAGCCAATCTTTTTAGTTTTCTGATGGCTCTTAGCGATAGCTTTGATCTTCGCCCACACTTCCCAAACATATTTTCCTAATACATTTGCTTCAAGCTCATTCCAACGGAGATTTTACTTACAGATTCCCTACCCCAACTCTGCCACCAATTTGTCGTTGTGTATACCTTCCTTCCGCCAAAAGCGTCTTGACAACATACACTTTAAGCATAGAATGGTCTCTGGCAATTCCAGTTGTGCCGCGATTACAGGATTTCACAGATTAAAAGATTAATACACAAAACGGCTCAAGATTACTTTAAACGGACCCATTAGAAACTGTCGAACGCCTTGAATGCAGTAACTGCTTAGGACAGCAACCACAATACTTTAGAATGTAATTTGTTGATAAGAGACAATAGCTGTCTACAACAGAAATGCCACTTTTAGAAGTCCCTCCCATCCACTAATGCCACCTGCTCCTCAACAGTGATATCACCACTTCAACTGTACAGTGAACAAATGAAGGATCACATAATGGTGGTTTAAACCATAAAATTACATGTTCTAGAACTACAAAATTAGGACTACAATATCAACTTTTAATTTATCCAGCGTAGGAAGAATAATTTGAACATGTCTGTATGTGTTATCTATATATTAATAGCGGTGTCTGAGAACAGAAAAACTTCAGATGCAAATTGACAGTTATTATGTTTGTGACTCTTAATCTCTTGAACCGGGCGATCGATCTCGATCAAAGTTTTGACGTAGATGTATTTCTGGTTTAAGACTGTTTCTAGCCGTTCCCTCGGACGTTAGAACTTAGGAGAGATGATTGAGAATTATGAAAAAAATAATACTTAATAACTCTTGAACCAAATGTCCAATCTCGTCCCAATTTTCCATATAGATAACTTTCATGCCTGAATCGATTTGATCATTTCACTTTGAAGGAGCAACGTAGGAGTTTGGGAGAGGGAAGGGAAAAACAAAAATCAATAAATATAATTTATAAGTGACCATGTTCGTGAGTTAACTTTTAAATCACCTTACTGATCTCGATAACATTTGCAACATACATGACATTCGGCCCTGGAATATATTTTATCATACCGTGCCTCGCAACATGGGTAGGGGAGGGGGATATATAAAAATCACTGAAAAAAAAACAATATCAAAGTGCGTTTTAAACATAGTAAAATGGAACATATTACTATTTTTCTTAATTTGACCCAGCAAAATCGCGGTGCGTCTTCGATTCGAGGGCGTCTTAAATTCGAGTAATCATCTAGAAATTCTTAATTATAGATACCTGCGCTTCCGCAGGACGTTAGAGTTTGCTAGTTGTTTATTCATTTCCATTGATTTTCAAAATTAACAAGAAATAACTGAATATAGAGAACACAGAGAAAGGGGAATCGCGTTATTGTTTATATAACTGACAAAGGCTCTAAGAGCATATATATTAATAATACATTTACATTCTAACTGGATTTTTGTTTTATTCATTAATTAACTAAACATCCTTTAAAAACTAAGGGCGCTGCACTATTCATAAATGTTTTCATATAAGACCTTAATTAATTATACCATTTCAGAATGAACAAGAACATTTCAAGAATACTTATTACTTTCTGGATTTCTGTACATATAGAAATTAATAATACTTCTCTCAATCACTTTGTTTACTTGACCTACAATGCTCTTCATGATGTATGTTTGACACCTGTTTGATACTGTTACATTTTTTTAAAAAATAACTAGAACAAAATGGTGACCAATACTAGGCTTACATATCTAGTTTAATTATACGAAAAGAGCTTTTGTTTAGCATTATTAAAAGAAAAATTCAGAAAAGTAGACGTAGAAACATCCCTACCCCACCGCTGCCGATTTCGACTATCTTCAAAAGGAACCAAATTTTTAACCCATACTAATTCTCTGTAAATTTGGGTTTATTCTGTTAAGAAATGAAGTCAAAAGAGAAAACTAAATATTAACATGGAATGTTGGGAAGCATAGTCCCCAAGCCCTACATTAATTTGACTCATGAAACGGGGTGTTTTTCTGCCTCATACAAGTATCGTGCAGTTTGGTTTCATTCGGTTAAGAAATGCAAATGCAGCTACTATCGCGAGCCAAAAAGCATTATATATATAAAGCAAAACCTGCCGCAATTTTTTCGAGGAAGTGTGAAACACCAATATCGAATATCGATATTGACAATATCGGATATCGACAATATCGGATATCGATAGCGAATATCGACGATAACGGATATCGATGTCGAAAATATCGGATATCGATATCGAATATCGACGATATCGGATATCGATATCGAATATTTTTGCGATATTTTTGCGATATCGATGATCGATATAAGATGATATCGATATCGACGATATCGATATATCAACATATCGCACAGCCCTAGTTGTGGCAATACAGACACATCGTGAACTTGCGTAAAGACAGAGGAAACATCGGACATAGACAGAGCGTTATAAGAGCATGTATGCTGAACGAGTTCAAATGGAGGTTAAACGCCGCTGTAGCGGGACAGAAGATATGCCAGGCCTTCGGTGAGGATGTCGTGACGACGCGGACATTTCAGCGATGGTTTAACAAGTTCAAGGACGATGACGAAACACCAGAAAACATCACGTGCCAGAAGACCAACACATGTACAAAGAGGAACTGGAATACAGTTCAGTGTGTGGAGAAACCATTCAGCTGCACATCCATCAACTTGTGAAGCACTACAAGTTGGGTCGATCGGTCTCACATATTTTGACTCCGGGCCAGAAGGCAACGCGGCAGTCGCCTGTGTTTATTTACTGTTTCGGAGCCATTTCTGGACAGGGCGTTGACATGTATAAAAAATGTGTGTTATTCGAAGCTCCACGGCGCCGTCATAATTGGTTACCATCACATGAACCGTTTTCAAAACAGCCGAAAGGTCCTTCTGTGTGTTTGGTGAATCGCATCGGGAACCGCTACCAGCTGGTCAGAGTATCAATGCAGCTGTGTATTGTCAGCAGTTGAGCTGTGCTCAACAAAGACTCAACATTTTGGAGCCATCACCTCAGAATTGCAAATGGGTCCTCGTTTACGGGACAACGCTATGTCCCACGTTTCTACGATGACTCAGGACACCATTTATCGCCTTGGATGGGAAACAATATTCAGATGCAACAACAACAGCAGAACAACAACAGAAAAACTTCAGATGCAAATTGACAGTTATTATGTTTGTGACTCTTAATCTCTTGAACCGGCCGATCGATCTCGATCAAAGTTTTGACGTAGATGTATTTCTGGTTTGAGACTGTTTCTAGCCGTTCCCTCGGACGTTAGAACTTAGGAGAGATGATTGAGAATTATGAAAAAAATAATACTTAATAACTCTTGAACCAAATGTCCAATCTTGTCCCGATTTTCCATATAGATAACTTTCATGCCTGAATCGATTTGATCATTTCACTTTGAAGGAGCAACGTAGGAGTTTGGGAGAGGGAAGGGAAAAACAAAAATCAATAAATATAATTTATAAGTGACCATGTTCGTGAGTTAACTTTTAAATCACCTTACTGATCTCGATAACATTTGCAACATACATGACATTCGGCCCTGGAATATATTTTATCATACCGTGCCTCGGAACATGGGTAGGGGAGGAGGGTATATAAAAATCACTGAAAAAAAAACAATATCAAAGTGCGTTTTAAACATAGTAAAATGGAACATATTACTATTTTTCTTAATTTGACCCAGCAAAATCGCGGTGCGTCTTCGATTCGAGGGCGTCTTAAATTCGAGTAATCATCTAGAAATTCTTAATTATAGATACCTGCGCTTCCGCAGGACGTTAGAGTTTGCTAGTTGTTTATTCATTTCCATTGATTTTCAAAATTAACAAGAAATAACTGAATATAGAGAACACAGAGAAAGGGGAATCGCGTTATTGTTTATATAACTGACAAAGGCTCTAAGAGCATATATATTAATAATACATTTACATTCTAACTGGATTTTTGTTTTATTCATTAATTAACTAAACCTCCTTTAAAAACTAAGGGCGCTGCACTATTCATAAATGTTTTCATATAAAACCTTAATTAATTATACCATTTCAGAATGAACAAGAACATTTCAAGAATACTTATTACTTTCTGGATCTCTGTACATATAGAAATTAATAATACTTCTCTCAATCACTTTGTTCACTTCACCTACACTGCTCTTCATGATGTATGTTTGACACCTGTTTTATACTGTTACATTTTTTAAAAAATAACTAGAACAAAATGGTGACCAATACTAGGCTTACATATCTAGTTTAATTATACGAAAAGAGCTTATGTTTAGCATTATTAAAAGAAAAATTCAGAAAACTAATTCTGAAACAAATCAAGGATATGCTTTCTAATACTCTGTACGGTTGCATACACTACACTAAATGTGGATCATAACATCATACTGATAATTCTGAGAATATATTACCTGTTAAAGCTATAGTACATATATATATTCATTTATGCATTGGTCTCAGTTCAGTAATGAATTATTTAAAATCACTTATATATCTGTCTGAAAAACCAGTGGATTCATCCTTTTTGTAACTTTGATTTTCATTTTTCGTTACATTACAATGTACTTCAAACAATTTATTAAATTGTGTTGTCTACTTAAAAAATTTAGGGATAAGTTTCCAATCACTTCTAATAATAAAAAGTATATTACCAACTTTTGTCACAGCGAGAAATATGTTACATATTAAATAATATAAACAAGCAGTTACTTAAAATACAAAAGTTTCTTTCCAACAGTTAATAAAGTTGTTTCATCGATGTTAAAATAAGGATTGTTGAAAACTAACATAAATATCCCTATTTAATTTAAAGCAATATACCTCAATTAGAAAGTTTAATATATTTATAATATCAACGTAATATTGTAAACAATACATGGAAAATATTAGAACATAATCCATTTCTATCTTAAACTCAATATGTTGTAATCACCAAAAAGCATATAAAAAGCCATACTTTTGTAGTGACCAAACAATGGAGGTCAAATTATTGGGTTCAGAAAGATGAATAAATTGTTCTCTGAATATTATTTTCCAATGGTAAGGTTTAATTTCAGTTTTGAACATTTACACTGATCACCCAAAACATTATGACCACCTACATACCATAGATACAGACCCGTCCAGGCGATTGTACCGTCACCTGACGAGAGATGTCTGCTAGCCAGACACACGTATGGCACGTGTAGTATCAGTGAGCGTATGGCCACATCTAGAATGGAGAAGTCTTGTCATCCATCTGCGTTTGACCTAGGGTAGATTGTACTGGTCCAGAGGCACTGCACAATCATTTCGGAAACAGTACTACTTGTCGAGTGCTGTGGTGATTTTCTTCGACAAGTAGCGAAACTAAGCTGAAACGAATTCCAAACGTCGACAGGTTTGGCGGCCCCCTCTTTATAGATGTACGTAGTAGGCTGGGCAGACTGGTAAAGCAGAACAAGCAGCGAACTGTGGTTTAACTAACATCAGACTTTAGTGCAGGGCAGAGTATATGTGTGCCTAAACAATGCACATAACACTTCTAACGATGGGCCAACGACCCATGAGTATGACAATGTTAATACGACGGCATTGTGAACTACGACTTGAATGGGCACGGGAACATCGCCAGTGGGCTTTGGAGCAGTGGAAGAGGGTTGCATGTTCTGATGAATCCCGATACCTTCTTCATCATATCGGAGGGAGGGTGCGAATCCATCGTGTTCCGGGGGGATCAGCTCCTTGACATCAATACAGCGGTACGGAAAGGAGGTAGTGTTGGCTCAATTATTCTCTGCGGAACATTTACGTGGAAATCCATGGGTTCAGTGGAGTTAGTGCAAGACACCGTGAGGGCCAAGGCATATTGTACACTGGTGGCAGGCCACGTAGACCCCTTCATGACGACCAAGCTTCCCAACAGCAGTGGTATTTTTGAACAAGATAATGAGCCATATCTCAAGATCAGGAGTTTACTGGACTGGTTCAAGGAATACAATGGCAAGTTCCATTTGATGCGCTGGCTCCCAAATCGCATTATTGAACAATATCGACACAATCGAACATCTTTAGGATGTGATTAAACGTGGCGTCAGAGCGCATCGTCCCTCTCCAGAGAATGTATGGAAATTTGGTGAATTTGTGTGTGTAGATGTGGTCCTAATTCCCTCTAGTGACTTACCAAGACCTTATTACTTCCGTGCCAGGAAGCGCCGCCGCTGTCGCCCATTCCAAAGGTGGACATACCGACTATTAGGTAGATCGTTATAATGTTCTGTCTGATTAATCTATGTCATATCTCGTTATTTGCTCCGATATTGTAAAATTACAAATATAATAGTAACAGTTTTCTTTTTAAATTACTTTCTACTCTTTCTACGGAAAATGGACATATTACAGCACTTATAAAATATTAAAGAAATTTATTAGCAGAAACGAACTTAAAATTTTAAATATTACATATTTGTTGTAAAAATACATATTTGCAAATGTGTGCCACATTTCCGATAACTGAGTTTCTTGGTTAAATTGTCACCAAGGATCAAGTAAAGGGAAATATATATTTTTATTTTGAAAACACTGTCATGTTTGAAAGAGAAAACACTAAAAGCAGTCGAAAATAGTAATACTATGGCGGTTTAGTTGCTATTGCAATGCTTAAAATTACTTCCTAAAGTTTATCGTGACAGGTGATGAAGAATGTAAATCGACAGTTCCCTACGACAATTTCACACTAGGTGCAATTATCGCACTTTTTCAGGGTGTAAATTGTATCGACAACTTAAAGATACACTAATTTGAAACTTCAATAAGAGTATGTATATGTTATGGTTTTATGGTATATTTGTTAAAAGAGTCTGTTGATTCCGTAAAATTTCGGCTGCGTGTTATGCACTCCATGTAATATATATAATATTTCGGCAACAGGGTAGAAATAATCTCTACGAACAAAAAATTATATGTTTCTTAAGAATTCCTTGATATGGTGCGAGAGAATTGTATAATATACAAGTTGTCCATTACCGTCTAGCAAAATATTATATTACTTATACCTAAGACGATAATATTGAAACAAACATGAGATATAGTACTACTTGAAAAATGAACATAGCAATTACAAGTTACTCAATGGTCAAACAAGTTTTAAAAAATTAAAGCATTTAAAATTGGGTAAAAATCTTATACAGATGTATAAAACATGTAAAAGATAGATTTATTCTTGCATGTTTCACCACAATGTTTCTTCAGGTCGGTAGGAATATAAAAGGCTACATACATATCTTTGTGTCTGCTATAAAATTTTTCAGTCATGTTATTTTAGGTCATATTATTTGGCCCAGGGACTTGAGAAATAATAGTACCGATACATTTGTTGCAGTTATTGTTGTTTCCTTTCTTTTCAATATTCTGACCATCTTCCTTTATTACAATCACAATTGTTGGTAGATTCTGACAAATATATCAAATTGATAACCATTCGAAAAACATGTTATAATTTCCTCAGTAACTATTATGTTTTTCTCAGATCTTTCTATTGAACTTTTGTCTTTGTTGGGAGTAAATTTTATTGTGCAGAACACTTCAGCAAAATGCATCAATAATTTCGTACTTATAAAATATGATAATCGCATAAATAACACTAGTAACTCGCACCCAAAATTGTAACGTGTAGTATGATGGGGCCAAAACTGATTGTTAAGCTTAGTGATAACGTTCCGCAATAATTTTCTAAATAATAATAAGTGTGAGGTTATATATTACATTACAATACAGTTTTAGTATTTAATAACAAATAACTACATTTCACAAATGGAAATTGTGAAACAGAGGCTAGAAGTCCCTTATAACATGCATAATAAAAGAAAAGAATGATTCCCATCCTCCCAATGCTACATTTCTTTTTTCATTTGAGTTTTATATCTTAGTCCATCCGTCTCATTTTTCTATAAACTATCCCACATTTTTTTACATTTCTTTCTAAACTCTTACTAGCTACGCTTACTCACATCATAGACATTACTTTCCTTTCTCAAAGTAAAAACCAGCACGATAATACCTTCTTCCTGTGTGCTAACACTTAAATCCTGAATGCTTCGCGCACTTCAGAGATGGATGGACAAATATAAAACCTCTTACATTTCTTACATTCTTCAGAAGAAGATTGAGATTTTAATGTTCATGAAATTTACAGAACTCTCATTACTGCAGCGAAGGTTGATTGCTTGTTACTCTGTCAAACAACCAGATCTTTGATGAAATTCGAAGTAATGTATTCTTGTTTCTCCGACGCACCAATATGGTGAAATTATGTCCGCAAATATCATTTTACTATTGCCTTAGAAATTTTTTTTTTTGGTCATTTAGTTTTTTTTAGATATTATGGAGTTATAAATATAATAATAACAGTTTATTTGTGTTGCTTTCCACATTTGATTTTCTACTAATAATAGATGTACTTTTACGGGAACTCTCGGTAAACTTAAGGAAATTGACACTTTCAATAGAAGTAGTTGCATTTAAAATATTTAGAAATTAAACTACATATATTTCTTTGGACATATATAAGTCCTTAAAGATACAAAGATGTCTCCTCTCGCACTCTTATATAAATAATATTTTTTGCAATCTTCTTTTAGGGTCAACGAGGATTTCTTGATAGCCTAGTAAGTACACTTTCAGAATATTGCTTTTAGATGTAATATTTAAATACCATTTAATCAATAGAAAATCTCCAATTTGATAGAGCTGTAAAATTTCTGTCTTATTCTATGACGATAGTTTAAAGTTCATGCAATTTCTAGTGAAAATATGATTGAATCCTTACTTTCTCAACTGAAGCATTACCCTAGTCCTATATATTACGAATTTTAAATATTATAAACTGTTGTATGCACTAAAGAAAATAAATTTGAAAGAAAAAATATGAACTATACATTTATTAATGAGTTGCATTATCTTCAAATACAATAAAGTATATTTTTGATGTTTCTCTCCTCAAAATTTGTAGATTAATTACCATGATTTATTTTCTGAAAAATAATAACGCTTACGTTCTTATCTTGGTCCGTAATAATAAATGAAAGAGTTTAGAAAAAATATATATATGTTCATAATTATTTGTTCAAAATGTTTCACATTACTTGACTTAAATTGCTGTTCAAACAATCTAAAACCGAAAAATGTTTAAAACGTTTATTTCTAATGTCATTCTTTGATCAATGAAGAGAGTGCCTTAAATTACTATAGAGGTTACATTATAAAAGTACAGTTCAAAAGTATATGAATTTCCACACACAAACTGGCGTCTTACAAAAGGTTTTCGGTTTTACAGTTAGACAGTGAGAATGTTTTCTGACGAAAATGTTACCTAAAGCTTACAATTGTGATAGACAATTTTCAAAGTAGATATGGAGGAATTGATATCGCCCATTATTAAGTTGTACACTTCCTAGTCATCAAAATATATACTATACGTAAAAACGGGAAAACATAAAGAAATCTTGGATTGAAGGTCCCACAAAATAACTTAATGGAGGAATTTATCAGAGAAATACGCTGAATAAATTTTCTCACATAATTGTGAAAAGGGTTTAATGACACACACACATGCATATATATATATATATATATATATATATATATATATATATATATATATATATATATATATATATATATATATATATATCAGCGCGCGTGTGTGTGTGATTTCATGTAGATATTCTGAATCAGTATTTAGATATTTCTCAAGATTTTCATTGGCATAAAATCATATGTTATTGTCAGTATTAAAGAGAACGCGTTCGTTATAGGACTACTAAAAACCCATTGCAAATTCGTAATTAAATAATGGTGATTAAGAATAGAAAATTGAAGCTCCTAAGAAAACAAACGAGATACAAAACTTGATGTATTTTAGTTCTGATGTTAGCACCCTAAATTCTCTAACTTTTGAATGTTCCATCATTCTTTGAGCATAGTAAGTGAAATCATGTTAGAACTAACTGAACATATGATGCTATATAGAGTGTTAGATGAAGATATTTCGGGAGATAATCACTGAACGAAATAGTAAAAACCGCACACTGTATAGTAATATATATAACAACAATATATATCATCATCATAGGTATTCTGCCTTTATTGGCAGGTCACTTGCCGCAACTGAGAAGCTTCCATGCTCCACCGTCCTCCGCTAACCTTTTCGTCTTCGAGTATGATCTTTCTGTTTTAATATCATCCATTAATTGTAGTCTCCTTCGACCCCTCCCTCTCTTTCCCGCCAACATACCCTTTAGAACGTCCCTGATGATACAATCTCTTCTTAGGAAGTGTCCCAACCAGTTTCTCTTCCTCTTCCTAATAATATCTAAAAGCTTTCTTTTCTCATTTCTAACAATCTCTCAATCGTTTTGCGCTCTACCCAACTAATTATTTCCATTCTTCTCCACACCCACATTTCGAAGGCTTCCAGTCGATTTTCGTCACCTTTATGTAATGTCCACGTTTCCGCCCCATACAGTACAACACTCCACACGAAGCATTTTATGAGTCTTTTTCTCAACTCTTAATTCAAGGTCCCACAAAACAGACTTATCTTCCTCCTAAAGGCTTCTTTCGCCATTCCTATCCTTGTTTTTATTTCACGTTCGCACTTCATGTCATTACTAAGAATAACACCCAGGTATCGAAAGCTATTCACTTGTTCTATTTTCTTCCCTCCTACTTTTATATTTGACATAGACCCCATCGTTCGAATCACCATGGCTTTTCTCTTTCTAACATTTATTTTCATATCATATTCTTCAAAGCCCTTTCTCAATTTTTCTAACATGATATTGATTTTCTTTTCTGATAGTGCAAGAAGCGCCATATCGTCTGCAAATCTAATGCATCTAATCATTCTACCTCCTACCGAAATGCCATCATCATCATGTAGGCTATTTTAGATAGACATTAAATAGTGTTTTCGAGAGTCAGCATCCTTGTCGAACTCCCCTTCCAATTGCACTCTCTTCCGTCAGTTCTTCCCCTATCCTAACACTTACTTGTTGGTTCATGTATAAGTAAGTTTCTTATGAGTCTTCTATCTTTCCATTCCAACCCTATCTTTGTTAGAATTCCCAACAACAATTCCCAATTCACGTGGTCAAAAGCCTTTTCTAGATCAATAAATGCAACATACACCTCTTTCAATTCTCTACAAATCTTTCACCGATCGCCTTTAATAATCCAATAGCATCTCTTGTGCACTTGCCTCTTCTGAACCCGAACTGCTCCTCCTCAACATCTTTATTTTTTCTTCATATAACCTTCGAATCAGTGTTCCGAGCAGAATTTTAGCTGCATGAGATATGAGACTAATAGTTCTATAATCCTCACATCTCTTTGGGTTCGATTTCTTAGCCATCGATATCATGATCGTTTTCAGAAAGTCTTTTGGCCAATCTCCTGTTTCATATATTTCATTGCATAGTCGCAACAATTCTTTCTTTCCCTTGTCTCCTATATTTTTAATGAATTCGATTAGTATGTTATCTATTCCGGTTGCCTTTCCATTCCTAATCTCGGATATAGCCTTTTCAAACTCATCCCGAAGAATACTACATCCTTTATCACCCTCTCCTACTTCATTTTCTACTTCAACATTTAGGCTACACGGTCTCTTACTCTCATATAAGTCTTCAACGCATTCTTTCCACCTTCCTATGACCTCATTTCTCTCGCTGAGTACCTTCCCATTCTTATTTTCTACTACCATCATAATACCCCCTTGTTTCCTTCGAAATTCCATAGATTTCACCTCCTTGTACGTTTCCTCATATTTCCCAACTCTTTCTAATTCTTCTATGTCCTCGCATTTTCTTTTGTAAAACTCTTCCCTTGCTCTGTCTGTTTCTCTTCGTAATTCATTATTTAACTTTCTGCCCTCTTCTGTATCAACCTGTCTCCACATCTTCCCCTCCCTCATTTTCTGCAACATGTGCTCTGTAACCCATGTTTTTTTACCAGTTTTGTGTTCGTGGTAACCTACTGCTTCTTCTGCAGCCTGCTGTAAGCAACGTTTAATATGTTCCCACCGTGCGTTACTACCTGCGCCTATTTTTTCCTCGTTCGAACATTTTTTTTTTCGAATTTTTTTAACGAAGAGATTTCTTAATTCCTCGTTTTTCAACTTTTCAGTATTCAACACTTTGTTACCTACTTTTCTTCTGCCTACATTTTTCAGTTGAATATCCACTTCAGCCAGCACAAGATTATGATCAGAGAAAATATCAGCCCCGGGAAGGGTCTTCGCGTTCTTTAAGCTATTCCGATACCTGTCCTGAATCATAACATAGTCTATCTAATATCTTCCGCCGTCTATTGGTGATTTCCATGTATATCTTCTTCTCTTGTGCTGATTGAACCAAGTGTTCCCAATTACTAGTGAATTTTGTCTACAGAAATTCACCAGTCCCTCTCCCCTTTCATTTCTTTCGCCTAAACCATATTCGCCTACGATACTATCTTCCTGTTTTTCTCCCACAACTGCACTGAAATCTCCCATTAGAATTATGCATGCACCCTTCTTCTCCCTATCTGAAATTTCTTCTATTTTCTCATAATTTTCCTCTACTTCTTCATTTGCATGCGAAGTCGATGGAGCATATGTCTGTATCACCACTAGATCCTTCGTTTTCCCTTTAAGTCTTAACATCATAACTCTATCATCAATAAATTCTACTTTCACTACCTTCCCCTTTAAGCGCTTTCCAAGAATCCCTTTTCATTACCTGAGTTAAACATCCTATATCCTTCGCTGTTCAATACCCCATTGTCTTCCCATCTAACATCACAAACGCCTACCAAATCTAAATTATTTTGTTTCATTTCTTCTTTAAGATTTTCTAATTTTCCTCCCTGTAACATAGTACGTACGTTCCATGTCCCTATCCTAAACCTTTTGCACTTCCAAGTCTTTCTTTCTCTGTCTGTCTTACCCCATTATTACTTTCTCGTCCAATAGTCCTTCCCAAACCATCCGCCTCCCGGAGATCCGAATGGGGGGATATTTTACCTCCGGAACTACATTTTGACCTGCGAAAGACCATTGTTCATATGTTCTATTTTTTGCTGCTAGCAAAGTACGGAAAATAGAGTGGTGGTTTCCCCTTGCCTTCCACCCTGCAGTATCCCAGCCATCAAAGTCACTCTGATCACGCCTGGGACTAATGTCCAAGTTGTCCTACCAATCACTATGATTTCCGCAAACTTGGCTACTGGAGAACTGCTGCCTTCTCCCAGAACACTTCGTCTGGCAAATCCATTTAGACCAATTCGGCAGGCGTGGCTTTTCTGGTAGCAAACTACCACCGACACAGGTCTAAATTTCACTGTAGCACGCAATCCTCCCCACCCGACACATAAGTGTCTTCGTAAAGGTGGTGTTTATCGGGGAGGTTTATTGCTATTATTCAACTTTGTCCTGAATAAGTTATTTTGTAGCATGTAGTTCCTTTGCTTTGATTTCGTAAATGAATTCTAGCTAACAAAATATTCAATTCATGTAAACTTTCTTGAAAAGATTTCATATAATTACCCAGCTGAATCCTTTCGAAATAGAATACTCAACAATGAACTGAATATACCTCGGAGGTAAGCAAAACCACAAGTTTATGTAATTTATAACTAGGAGATTGAGAAAACCATTCGCTATATATTATCTTATGGAACTTTTACTTGCTAATTCTAGCATTATCGATGTAATTTTAAACTCAATCATCTTTGTAGGTTCTAAACATTTACAGGATTGAAAATCAATCACCATTCTTCATCAAAATCTTCAGCACATTTTTTTTGTTTGATAACCGTTTAAAGATGACTGATGAAAAGAGTATCGAGAGTAACAATTGTTGATGAGTTACAAACTTGCTTTCTGTATATCAAATATTTTGTCGTTAACTACGACCATCTTGAAACACTTAAAGTGCATGTTGCAAACTAATATTATTAATTGGAGGTAATTGCGAAACAACTTTAAACATGATTTTGAAAAACAATCGGAATCCAAATGTAATCACAAAGTGCCTGTTGTCCAAAAACTAGTTACTTAGCTAATTTAGATTTTCATTAAGTTTTCAGAAGTGATATCGGAGAAATTATAAAAATGGTATTATTCGAGAGAAGAATTAGGTCACATAATGAGACAGTTCCTTGTGTATCTTGGACAAGGAATATTTCTCAATATTTTTCCAATGCTTAATATTAGAAAGTGAAAAAAGGTATGAATTATTGAGTCCAAAAAAAAAAGAAGTAGATATTAGAGATGAAGAAATTAAAACTATTATGTAATTGACTTATCTCTCTAGGAAATACGATAATTGAACTAATAAAGTCTTTCTTCAATACTTGTACTACTTTTGGAAACATAGTATAAGGAGGCAAAGGTAACTTAATGTCTTCATCTAAATACAATTATTAAGCAGTTTGACTGATTGTAATATATTCGATTTAGCACACATAAATTGTTGTATTCTCTTCAAGATCATGAGAGCAAAGTAAGGTGAAATTTTGGGATTGGAAGATGAAATTTTATATATATATATATATATATATATTTACCTTCGAAACACACAGCTACATCTAAAAGGAAAAAAATCATAAAAAAGTGACTACTACCAGATTTTAGTGAATTGTAATAGTGTAATAATCAAGTGTACTGTATCGTCGTTACTATTTTGTAACTCATTCTGCTCTCAAGACAGTGGAATGCTAGTTTTCTTTTGTGAAGGAATATTTATAGCGGTCTTCAATATTATGGTTAAATAATGCTAAAACGTGAATAATATGACCATACACTAATGTAATTTCTCCACAAAAGGAAAATGTCGGCAATAAGAGATCTGATACTTTAGAAGAAAACATATTGGTAAAAACACAGCAATATATTTATTCATGAATTTATTTATTTTTAAAAAAGAATTGTTCTACACCTTAAAATTTCTAGGATAAATAAAGAACATGGATCAAAATGAATCACTACCGGTGTTGTAAGAAAGTACTTAAAGCTGCCTTCCTGGTTTTAAAGACGAGCATTCAACATAAGAAATAATCTACTTTTAGAAAAGACAGAAATGGTGAATGAAAGTTTCATTAGAAGCAACAAATAGAATGTATTACCAAATTGTAATCAAAGAATCTAGTAATCTGATTTACAATGAAATAATAGATACGAACGTAAGGAACGAGAGTTCGCAGAGATGTGCCCCTTGGTTCAGAATTATATATGATTACAGTTATTCAATGTAGTTTAATCTTCTGCTTCTAAAGTTGTAAGTATAGTTTTATCGCATGAGAAATTGATGTGTGAGCTACAAACAGATATAGAAAGAACAAATATTTAATGATATCATCACAAAAATGCGAAGTTTGGGATAGTGAAGATTTTTAAATAACACTCAAGTACTAACGTAGGTAGACAATTTTTTAGACCCTAGTCCAACAATAAATTTTCCGTTAGAAAACTAGTATTTCATTATATATGAGAATGAATAAGTAGTATGAGTATATGAATAAGTAATGAGAATGAATGAAAGTTTAATTTAGTAGTGATTAGAATATCATTAAATCTTTAGGATTCACAACTAAAATCTATTACAAAATCCTAAAAAATGCATTTAACAAAAAATACCTTACCTAGACTTCTAACCAAATTAACTTTTTTCAATGCATCACCAATAACACGTAAACGAATAGTATATGTATAATACAAAACAAATGATTTACTTACTCATCATGAAAATATAAACGAATTGATATGTTAGTTTTGCGTTTTGAATGTAAAAAGGAAAGTAAATTAAAAACAAACTATATCATCAGTAGTAACTGGTATCACTAATATCATTAACTTGGAATCATTGATTATTAATTAATCTGATAATTTTCGAGGATACCCAAAACAACTATTAGGGTTGACAGACACTGGTACTCAGGAAAGTTTAATATAAATATTTGGAAGTGACTAATATAAATAGATTCAAGGAATATATATTCCTGTCGAACAACAAAAGTAAATATTAATTTCTGAATTGTGTAATTTTTACTATATACATTCGCAAAATAAACATATGCTTAGTGCTAGATTGTAGGAAAACGAATCAACACTACACAAGAAATATGAAAACAGACTTAAGACTCGCCCTTCCCAAAACACTCTCACATATAGTACAACTTATTTATACGTTAGATCATTACATCATTTATGAACATTATCCCCAAGAAGTGGAAATATATAATAAATGTATATTAAACCCATCAGTCTCGTAAGTTTAGCCAACTGAAAAAATTGAAAATGTTTACTTGGAAGTTTAATGAATATTTGAAATGAAAAATTTACACTCGAATGCAATAAGATTTGCAACGAGTTTTTGAAGTGAAGAGTCTACGTTTTACTAAAATATGGAATGTTCTGTTACGTTATATGAAGACTTTAGAAAACGTTCTAAGTAACACGGTTATTAGATGCACTCTTTCAATCGGATTATTCTTATAACTTGCCTACTGCGTGAGGAGACAACAAATGATAATCCTGTCTATGTGACGCTAAAGTTTTATTGGCAGACATTGAGAAACAGAAAGAGTTGGAAATATATAACTTAAATGATTTTACAAGAAATAAGGAGAGAGAGAAAGAGAGAGAGAGAGAGAGAGAGAGAGATTGAAAGAAAGAGAAGGAACGTGTAACGAATTTTGTTCTGAGGATAGAGTTCAACGCTATTCGGTTGATATCTCTAATATTCGAAACAAAATGATATTTTTTAAAGAAAACTTGTATGAACAAGTGTCACAACGGGTACTAGCACATTTCACAAGAGAACTTTCAAGATTATATATGCTATAATTGTAAATAACATTAAAAAGTATTTATTACGATTTTATTATGAATATTCATAGTAAATTATTTGTTCACAGGCAAATACTGCTCAGCATTTAATTCAAGGTATACTGGTGAGTGCAATATTTGCTTTATTGATATTTTTTGAAACAATGTTCAAATTATAAATGTTTTGTTATAAGATGACATTGACGCATGTTATAATGTCACAACATTTTTTCGCATGGTTCATGTTGCAGATGACTTATTAAACGCTTGCAGAGATATGGGTTTAGAAGTAAATGGAGAGTAAAGTAAATACATGGAAGAGTGTCCGGATCGTAATACAGCAAATTATTGATGCGTTAAAATATTAAATAATACTTTTGATAAAGTGTATAGTTTCAAATATCTTGGATCAATATTAACAGACGAAAATCATATTCACGAAGAAATTAAACGTCAACTAAAACCAGGGATTTCGTGTTACTATTCGGTTCAAAATCTCTTGTCATCGCGAATTCTGTCGAGGAATTTGAAGCTTAAAACATACAAAACGATAATCATGCCTGTTGTTTTGTATGGCTGCGAAACTTGGTCACTTACTCTGAGGGAAGAACATAGACTCACAGTATTTGAGAACAAGATCCTGAGACGAATATTCGGACCCACGAGGAACGGGAATGGGGAATGGCCGAAACTTCATAATGATGAACTACATAATTTATAAGGTTTACCCAAGATTGTTAGAGTCGTCAAGTCTAGGAGGCTTAGATGGGCAGGTCATGTAGCTAGAATGGAAGGAAGGAAGTAGAAACGCTTTGAAAGTATTGACTGGAAGACCAATCGGAAAACGAATTTTAGAAAGACCTAAGGGCAGATAGGAGGACAATATTAAGATGGATGTCGCAGAGATAGACAACAAAATAGAGACTGGATGCAGTTAGCTAAGGAAAGAGGACAGTGGAGTGCTTTTGTGAACGTGAAGTTGAACCTCCGCGTTCCATACGCCATAAAGTTAGTTAGGTGTCTCATATTTTTATATTATAAGGAATACATTATTTATTCTGGTTGTTCACATACATGCACGTTTCTCACTATCCTTCGCATACATATCTTCTGCATGGAACCGGGTCTCTTGCCTGTGGGGTGTTTATCATTCAGATTTTCTGTTAAGCTGTATGTCACTCCTCATTGCTGCTTAAACGAATCCTAAACTCCAATATAAAACAATCCTCTTTGGTTACATCTTAAGCTTAAACGAGTTTGGAGCTGAAGGTTCCGTATAGATTTACAGTGGGACCCCTTATGATTTTCTTTCAATGCATCACAATCCCCCATGCATCATAGAATGTACGTTATTCAACTAAGTGATGCCAGATAATGTCAGTTAGGAGGAAGAACTTCTTGTAAAACTATGTCGTGTTTATTGAAAATTTAAGTCCAGCGTGAAATATATTTTGCGTTAGGTTTTGCCTTTTTTTTACTTTCATCGATTTCAATTATTTTTAATAATTAATGCGTTTATCTGACAATGATATAAAAGCAAACTAATTTTAAGTTTCCTGCTTGTGAAATTAAATAAAGAGGTTTCATTTCAAAGTGTATGTTAGATCTACAAAATCGTCACGAATTCGAAATTTGAAAAAGTAAATTTGCGTATGAAGTGAACCTGTAAAAGTAATTATATTTCCATTTACATGTTGATTTGCAATATATATTAACAATTTAAGCCGTGACTTCCATAACTGTGCATGTTCAGTTGAAGAGATATTGAGAAAATCAATAAAAACTGAATATTATTTGGAAATGTCAACTTGGAAATCAGACTTTTCTCATACTTACACTTTGGGGAACGACAAATATCACTAAGTATGAAAACATCTGATTTCGAAGTTCACATTTCCAACACATATTCAGTTTTTTCTTTCTAGTTTATCTATATCTCCTCAGCTGAACTTCTGCGGTTATGGAGGTCACTGTTTCAATGCACCAGTATTATAGATATTAACCAAAGAATTGGAAATGCTAAACACTATTCGAATTACGTATTTCAATAAAATATATTAATTAAGTTATAATTTAACATTAACATTTATCGTCATTTCTGATATATGATAACAGTATCAATATGACTAAAACTTTATCTTTCATTGTCTAACTTCTTAGGAACCTGGAGTGCCGACAGGTGCACGCTATCTAAACATTGGAAATGTGTTGGTAAGAATATGGTTATTTCTTTCTTTTTATAAGTTAATTCTTCAGTCATAATTATTAAGCTATAAATAATAGCGCGATGAGTATTTTTGCAACAAAGCAAAGCATTTAATTTTTGACAGTAAAGTACGAAACATTCAATTTAAATCTCAACTATATATTCCTATGATCATATATTAATGCACACCGAGGGAAAGTGGAAATGATAAAAAGGGGGACTGGAGCCAACTTGTTGAATCAAATATGTTGAAACAATTCCAAGAGTTCAAATCACTCATATACAGGCACAAATTGTTCGAAAAAAAAGATGCAGTGTGTAGTTTCATGCTGTCTGTTAGCTTCCTTTGTATGATATAGAGAGTGGCATTCAGTATTAGTTTAACAATTTATTTGACTTAAAAGCAACATCACATTCTATTGCGTTATCCGCTCGTATTATAACTTTAGTGGCCATTTAACTGGCATAATTTATTTCATACAAAATCCATATACATGATTTGCTGGTCTTTTTTTAGAAATTTCTAAACTTTGTCAACAAGTACCAATCAAATTTACTATTGAATAAGTTTTATCCCCTACGTTCCACGAAACTCTTTTTCTTCTTTTCTTAATTTGTGGTTTATTGCTCTGTAGGAAGGTATTTCAACGAAATTGCTGCTATTTACTGAAAATATTCTTATGATATTTGTTAATAATAAGGCAATGCCACTCAGTACCAACAAATACGACCTATTTATGGCAAGGTTGCTTTGAAATAAACACCCTATATTTTGTAACCTAAGTACAAATATATTCAAAAATTTCGAAATTATTATCAGGAAGATATGGCTCAACCACAAAACAAAGCAAATTATTTTGATGGTAATGCTATCAACGTTTGCCAATTAAATGGTTAATAATATTATTAATATTAAAGGTATAAATTCCTTCAGTTGTGTGGAAGATGCTCCTCTCTTAACAGATATCATTCTTGTATAAGGAAGTATTTTAATCCATTGAGAGTATTTGATGATAAATTGCTTGCTGTATTTCAATATTTGAGAGCGCATTGGAAGTGCTTAATTACAACTTTATATACGAGTACTATTGACTACTCGATGAAATCTTATCAATTGTTCGTGACGATACAGTCTCAAACTCTGTCGCACAATAATACTCTGTCTTATTAGCATATCATAATAAATGATTGTGTCATATTACCTTGAGAATCACCCGCAGCAGTACCTGTACCAATAATATGGTGACACTAAGCAAAATACCAGTTTCTGTCATGATGATATACTTTCACAACATTGTCACAATTACAACATGTTCCATGTTACAATAATTGTAGAAAAGAAGAAAAGAAATGTACGGAATGAACAGATGCTCGACTGTTGGAATTACTACTTGCTGTCTCTGCTCAGCTAGCACATAGTTAAACACTACTTTAAAGCTGTCGTATGAATATCGTAACAATAGTCGATTCAATCTATTTTTGCGTGAAAATGAATCCGATAAAGAAGAAAAGAATTGTCCAGAATGAACAGATACTCGACTGTTTGAGTTACTGCTTTCTGCCACTCTTAGAGGTAACACTTAGTTAAACACTATTTGAAAACTGTCGTAAGAATATCGTATCGATATTGGATTCAATCTATTTTTGCGTGAAGATAAATCCCATAAAGACGTTAAACCACTGTTTCTGATGTCGGGACAAGCGGATCCCAGAGGCTGATGGAAGTCCAGTACTCATTACTATTTAACCAACAAAAAGAAAACTGGTTACAGAACATAATTTCACCAAAAAAAATATTCAGTAAATAAGAGAAAAACATAATTTCAAAATCTTTATTACAGCAATATGGAGGTTTTCATATGTAAATATACGTTGGATATATGTATATACACAAATTAATAAGAAGAAAATTAAAACCAAATTGAATCAAATTTTTTAATACCCTTTCAAAGATGCTATAAAATTTCATTTTGTGCAAGATCTCTCCACAAGAGTTTTGACTATTGAAAATTACTCACTATAATTTCCTGATATTAAAAACAGCAGAAAACCAGAGCTCAAACATCCACTACCACTTTACGAATTTGTCGGAAGATAATATGTGGGAAAACTACCTATAAAAGATCGATTATTAAGAAATAAAACTCTCGAAATATCAAAGATTTAAACATCTTTTTTTGAACTGTATAATCTACGATATCTCGTGAAACGAAATTTTCTGAAATATAAAATCAAAAATCGTCTAATTGTAATTACTGGATTTACTTGTCATTATACCTTATTGAAATATGTATTTTTAATGCTCATAATTTTAGCAGTCTTCTTTTTGTTTCACATCGTTTATACACAAAGAATAAAATAAGAGATATACGCTGGTAAAACCAAGTTTAAACGAGAGCAAAACATAAGAATCTAACCCTGCTTATTTGAAAATAAAGCTGGATTGTTACAAACAGATTAGCATAGTTTTCTCTTATTATTTAGGGGCGAATGAAGATACCAATCGAGGAGTATCGTTGAAAATGCACATTATAAAAGAAATTTAAAATTACTCACTTTAATTGAAGTTTCGAACTTATTAACAATACAGAGAATCTGTATCCATGTGATGTTGGCTGAAGAAAATATTACTGAACCTAGAAATATCAAAAATGAAATAACTCAAGTTGAAAAATATACTCTATTAAAATTTACGAAACCTAAATAAGAACTTCAATCTATCAAGTAAGGTCATACATTATATATAATTTCAATTGGCCACATTTTGGTATGGAAAAAAGTATGCATTTAAAGGGAAATACGTTAAAATAGCATTTGGTTCTGTAATAATCACTTAGAGATTCACAATATGAGAATGTTAACAAGCTGATGCAAGCAATACATATAAAGTTGATCTAACACTACATTAAGAGTTTGTTTTTATCTCTTTAGACAGTAATTTGAATGTTGTATTTGCGCACCTTATAATTATTTCTAATAATATTTGGTACATCAAAGATTCATATTATTCCACCAGTTTCTGAAAACAAATTAAAGGTAAGTACAAATAACTTGATTATCTGTAATTGGTGATTAGGTTTCTGTTTCAATAGAACTACCGCAAGCTGTAAGATGAGTAGAGATGGTCTCAAACATAAATACATAGTAATTTGCACTTAAATGTTTAAATAATATCCTCTACTTAAAAATTCTAGTTTCGTTTCTTACATAAATACTTTCGATATAATTTCACGAACAGAAAGTTTATATTGATAGTCTGAGTGAAGCAGAACAAAGACAATTGCTACTTATAACTCCAAATGTCACATGAGCTTATACAGTCTTGTGTGACAATAATTAATGCTAAGTCTTTTGTGCAATAACTAATTAATGCCATTAACTTAAAAATCATTTTAAATTTCATTAATTTCAGTCAGGCAAGGAAAATCCGCTCAAACTAGTTACACAGTTTACGCCTCTTCTCGATAACATACTATTCCCAAAGGTAAGAATACAAACAATATCATAACAATGAACCAAACGTTATTAGTTTAAGTGTGTGTTTTCAAACAGTAGAAGCAAATTATTCATATTTAATGTTTTCTCCTAAAATTGAAAACTGACCTACACAGTAATGCCATGTTTAAACTGTTAGCAGGGTTTAGCTATTGTTTTATACATTCAACCTTAACAAATGTAAGCCTAAGTGAAATATACGAGGTATAGAGAAATTTGATAGACTTTACAATATATATAATCAATGTAACTATTTTTCTTTCAAAACATGTAAACAAAGACAATTTCTCTACATTAGCTTTTTTTCAGTAAATTAAATAAATTTGCATTGAGAAATAATGTCATTCTACTATGTAATTTGGCTTCATATGTGGAACAGAGATATTCAATTGTTTTCATATTGATGTGCAGAGTATATTACATAGGTTTTTGGTTTTAAGTACATAAAAATTCATCTTTCTATTCACATAAGAAACTTTCAAATCATTGATATAATATCAAAATGAACAAGGTTTTGAAAACTTTCCAGTGAGTACAGGCGCATTAGTAAATTACAGAAACCAAAAAAATTAATATATTAAGTCTCACACAAACATGTTCATATTTCCAAAATTTAAATATAGATCACACTAGCTATCCTACTGTTTGACAATTTCACTTCTTGACTTTTATAAGATGTATTTATGAAACGTGCACTTTTTCAAATATGTTAAAATAATGCCTTAAACATTATGAAATATGTATCTATCTTTATGAAACCTGAATCAGCTAAAATAATTGTAATCTCAATAAAGTTGTAAGAATTTTTTTTCAAAGTACAAGGTGGTTTCCAGACGTTTAAATGCCCTTGTTGGTAGCATGGTGAATTACGGTGGAAATTATACACTATGTATTTCACAGTCAAAGCAGACAAAATACTACAAATAAATTTAGTACTGTACTCAATGAAATGTATGAAAATATTTAGAGCAGTGGGGCAATTGCGAAGCGTCAAATAAAGCATAGGCCATTGTATATGAAAATGCTATCTTTTTTGTAAATGCTACAAAGGAAAATTCATTTATATATTTTTTTCTTTTCAATAAAGAATCTTTGACTTCCGAAGTCCTTAACTCTTTAGCAGAATTGTCCTGCAACGGTTTAAAACAACCAATCCTGGTGATTCGAATATTTTTAGAAAATAACCTAAAGAATATAATTCTGATTGGATACGTTTTACGTAATATATAAGCTATAATTATAATATGAGTGTAAATGTACAAACTTGCAACTTGAATTGATTTTACTTGTATGCACCCCTCGTTCTTTACATAATTCAACTCCACGTATATTATATTCTCTTTTACTTTAAAGAGTTGATTTTGAGTTTAACGTCCCATTCAGCAGCGAGGCTATATGTGACGTAGACCTACTGATTAACATGGAATCCCAACCACACGAGCTCCCGTCGAGAATCAAAACTGGGTCTTCCACGACAAAAGCACGTACGCTAACCTCTTAGCCACGAAGGAGCTCTTTACTTCAAAGAGAACACACAAGATTGCTATGAAAGTCGGATAGGGTTCAGGTAGACTCAATAAGGATGAACAAAACGAAGGCCATAAGTTTCTCCATGTTGGTTAGTATTAATAAAGTTCTATAATAATACCTTATTAATGATAACATAAATATAATTATATTGAATAGTAAACATGTTGCAATTGCACTTGAATACTACATGCAGGATTTCGTTTCTTTGTGGTTTAGCAGTTTCTGAACTATTATCGAACCCAGAAGGGGTGGTATATTTTTATCACTTCTGATCTTCGTAGCAAGAGTAAAGTGGAGATAAAATATATTCTAAGCAACGCTTTACCTAACACAGAAAGCAGCTCTTGGCTTTCCGATAGTGTTTCCTATAGTATTAAAACGAAAAGTGGTTGTTTTATATAAGTTCCGCTTTTCGTAGACAGATTAGAGTAGGGATGGAATCTATTTTTGAAAACATTATTAATTACTAACACTTTTTCCTGTATATTACTTTTTCTATGGCAAATAGTAAAAAGAATATTTAATTTATTCACTTCCGGTATGAATGCAGAAATAAAGTAGAATATATTACCTATTCAGAAAACTGCTGTTCTGTAAATTTAATCTTCTCTATTTAAATTAATATTGAAACTGAAGTTGTAGTAGAGCTCAATCATTCATCCTTTCAATAGAGTACGGATGAAGAGTAATTTTCGGATGCTTTTTCGATTGTAGAAATCCCGATTTGTATATGTTATTTTTTGTGCACAGTGATCATCGTTAAAAGTTTAAATGAAACTTTTTTCCACTTTCTGTTTGAAAGTGGATCCAGAAACTAAGTCTATTCCCGACAGGTATCACAGTTAAAAAGGTAACAAATGTCACCATGCGGTTCCTTGGAAATGATTCCTCCTCCAAAGAATAGGTTCGCCTCCTTTAAGCCTCTATACAAACTGAAAGTGATTTAGAATAAAGTTTAACGTGTACAACATTTTTTCACCATATAAGAAAATATTATATAGTGACAAACTGTTTTGTTCAAACGATCAGGGTACCAACGGAGCATACCTTCACAACCCGTAACATCGTACAGAAACTGAAAATAGTTAAATAATTAAATATTACTGCTACTTCCGGATTTGATACTCAGTTTCCTTGAGCAAAATTTGTACGGGAAATCTTGAAGTCGCTTTTCATTATCGATTCTGCTTCCCAAGAGCAGCTTCAATAATCTCCATGATCTTAGAATTGAATTCAATCTATTCAACTAAAAGTTTGGAAAATTAACAATATCCGGTTTCGATCCTTATTTTTATAAAATCAAAATAATAAGGACTAGCTAAAAATGTCTATTAGAACAAGGTTTTGAGGAGATACTTTTCATCTAGAGCTACGTCCATAACCATAACATTTATACTTTGTAAGGACATCAGTACATATACAATATTTTGTATACTGAGAATACTTTATGGATGCATAGTAAAGTTAACCATTATTTCTAACTTTTAAATTTATGCTGCCAATTTTGCAAGCATTGCTATAATATGTAACGACATTCACTTAAACATTTTTGAGTAAGAAGAAATGAAATCCTAGTAACATTATATACTAAATTTCTTTCGAAAAACAAAAGAAGAAAGATTTGATATAAACGTGGTGTACTTATATCTTCGATATAAGGCCTGGAAGTGAAGTAATTTTAAAAGGAGTGAAAGGTAATATATAAAAGTTTTCTGTAATCGAACACTTTTTGCTGTTATAATGATATCGAAGTACCAGTTTCAAGAGGGATTAAATGTAATTGCTAGATCTTTTATTTCTGTAACATATTATTTCGCTGTATACAATAATTACACACTTATAACTGCATAAACTTAATCCCAGCATAGTTTGTATATTTATAGTTTAGAGAGCAATTATTACGGGTTTTCCTTATTGTAAACACAGTTAGGAATTTTCCTATGCAATGAAGCCCTATAAACTCAAGAAAAATATAATTATTTGGATATCACAGTGTGCTTCGATGGCTTATGATGACTAGTCAATTCAGTAGAGACGTGCTCAAATTATTAGTCTCATCTTTCATTTTCTGACTAATTTACTGTTCTTGCAATATAACGTCAGAAAATGCGTTTGAACTTAGTCCAATTTACTGCTTTGTAATTTTGTTCTAATTTATTGTGGTCATGGCTCATGCTTTTCATTGTCAATTAGACAAATACGTACGTGAAATTCAAATGTAATTATTATACAATACGCATACCCAACTTGAAAAGGAAGAATGAAATGGAAAACTTACAAGAAAATAATATCTTAATCAGAGATTAATATTTATTATGAAATTCCCCATTCTTTATTGTCTTATATGCTTTGTGGCATGCTATGTAATGTTTACCACATCTTCACTTCAATTCAGCATCAGCATACCACAAATAGTTGATCATCTCGATCAGTTGATGTTCGGTTTTAATATGCAACCAGCGTTTCCTACACGAAGCTATAAGGGTTTTCAATCGGGTTCATATCAGGAATATTGCCTGGCCACGGAAGAACACTAATTTCGTTGATCTCGAAGAATGTTGTCACAGTTACGTCCCGGTGGCATGGGACTCAATTATGCATAAAGATGAAGTGTGAGTCATCACACCAGACTGCAGCCTTGGGAAGCAGTTCTTCTTGAAGAACTTGTAGGCATTTGTTATGATTCATAATTCCCTCTTCTATATACAGTTTCCCAGACCCGAAGATCGGCATCATACCCCAGACCATGACTGAAGTAGGATATTTCACGGTTTGTTGGAGGCAATGCAACTTGAATTACTCTCCAGGTCGACGCGGCACATATTGTGAACATTCATCAGAAACCTTGACACATGTTTCATCACTAAAATACACTATTATCTAATTATTAGCAGTCCAATGCTCTAGGCCTCGTGTCCCTTCGAGGCCCGTGTTTGCTATGGGACAATTCTTGCATTCTTTCTTGTGCTTTTATTCCCTCAGCACAAAGAATTTTTCGAACATTTTCATGCGAAATGTCTACACCATTCTCAGCCATTTTATGCTTAAGTCTCTAGAAGTTTGGTATCTGTTTCCCAGAGTCAATATTTTTAGTTTTCTGATGGCTCTTGGCGATAGATTTGATCTTGGCCCACACTTTCCAACCATATTTTACTAATGCATTTGTTTCTAGCTCATTCAACAGATATTTTACTTTAAGATTCCATACCCCAACTCTGTTAGCAATTTGTCGTTGTGTATACCTTCCTTCCGCCAAAAGTGTTTTGACAACGTACATTTACGCGGAGGAAGGTTTCTGTCAATTCCCATTGTGCCGCGATTACAGGACTTCAGAGATTAAAGATTAATAGACAAAACAGGTCAAGATTACATTAAACGGACCCATTCGAAACTGTCGAACGCTTTGAATGCCGTTACTGCTTACGACTGCAACCTCAATACTTTATAATGTAACTTGTTGATAAAAGACAATAGCTGTCTAGAACTGAAATACCATTTTCAGAATTCCCACCACTCCACTAATGCCATCTGCTCCTCAACGGTGATATCACCACTTCAAGTGTACAGTGAACAAATGAAGGATCCCATATTGGTGGCTTAAATCATTAAATTACATGTTCTCGAATTGCAAAAGTAGGACTACAGAATCAACTTTCAATTTATCGAGCGTAAGAAGAATAACTTGAACACGTGTGTATGTGTTATCTATATATTAATAGCGGTGTCTCGGAACAAAAAAAAACTTCAGATGTAAATTGAAAGTGATTATGTTTGTGACTCTTAATCTCTTGAACCGGAAGATCGATCTCGATCAAAGTTTTGAAGCAGATGCACTTCTGGTCTGGAGCTGTTTTTAGCCATTCACTTTGACGGTAGAACTTAGGGAAGATGACGGAAAATTATAAAAAAATAAATAAAACTTAATAACTCTTGAACCAAATGATCAACCTAGATCCAATTTTCCACATAAATGACTTTCGTGCCTGAATAGATTTTATCATTTCACTTTGACGGAACAACGTAGGATTTAGGGAAGGGGAAGAAAAACCAAAAAATTAATAAATTTAATTTACAAGTGACCATGCTCGTGAGTTAAGAACTATTGAACCACCCAACCGATCTCGATAAAATTTTTAAGATACATGATATTCGACACTGGAATATATTTTATCATGCCGTGCCTCGTAACACGGGTAGCGGAGAGGGATATATAAAAATCACTGAAAAAAACAATATCAAAGTGCGCTTTAGTCATAGTAAAAATGGAACATATTCCTATTTTTCCTTAATTCGACCCAGCAAAATCGGAGTGCGTCTTAAGTTCGAGGACGTCTTAAATTCGAGTAATTAACGAGAAATTCTTAATTATAGATACCTGCGCTTGAGCAAGACGTCAGGATTTGCTAGTTTTTATTAATTTACCTTGATTTTTCAAATTAACACGAAATAATTGAATATAGAGAACACAGAAAAAGAGGAATCGCTTTATTGTTCATATAACTGACAAAGGCTCTAAGAACATATATATTTATAATGCACTAACATTCTAACTGCATTGGTCTTTTATTTATTAATTAACTAAACTTACTTTGAAAACTAAGGGCGTTGCATAGATGTTTTCATGTAAGAGCTTAATTAATTATATCTTTTCAGAATGAACAACAAAATTTCTAGAATACTTGTTACTTTCTGGATTTCTGTACATCTAGAAACTAATAAAACTTCTCTGGAACACTTTGTTCATTTGAACTACGATCCTCTTCATCATGCATGTTTGACACATGTTGTATACTGGTACATTTTTTAAAAATAACTATACCAAAATGGTGACCAATACTAACCAATTTGTTTAACTGCTATCAATATTTTTTGCTATTAGAATAATAGGCTTAGATATCTAGTTTAAGTATACGAAAAGAACTCCCGTTTAGCATTATTGAAGGAAAAATTCAGAAAACTAATTCTGAAACAGAATCAAGGATATGCCCTCTAATACTCTGTACGCTTACATACACTACACTATATGTGGATCATAACATCATGCTGATAATTCTGAGAATAGCTGTTAAAGCTATAGTACATTATATCAATTTATGCATTCGTCTCAGTTCAGTAATGAATTATTTTAAGATCATTTACGTATCCGTCTGGAAAACCAGTGGCTTCATTTTTTAGTAATGTTTAATTTTTATTTTTTCTTACGATACAATATACTTAAAACAATGTATTAATTTGTGTTGTCTCGTTAAAAAATTACGGATAACTTTCCAATCACTGCTAATACTAAAAAACATTACCAACTTTTGTCACAGAGAGAATTATGTTAGATTTTAATTAATATATACAAGTAGTTACTTAAAATACAAAATGTTCTCTCCAACAATTAATAAAATTGTTTCATCAATGTTAAAATGAAAATTGTTTAAAACTAAACAAATGTACCTATTTAATTGAAAGCAATATACCTCAATTAGAAAGTGTAATATATTTATAATATCAACGTAATATTGCAAGCATTAAATAATAGAACATATTAGAACATAATCCATTATTATCCTAAGCTCAATATGGTGTAATCACCAAAAAGCATATAAAAAGCCATACTTTAATAGTGACCAAACAATGGAGGTCAAATTATAGGATTTTGAAAGATGAATAAATTGTTTCTCTGAATATTATTTTCCAATGGTGAGGTTTAATTTCAGTTTTGAACATTTACACTGATCACCCAAAACATTATGACCACGTACTTACCATAGATATAGACCCGTCCAGGCTATTGCACCGTCATCTGACGAGGGATGCCTGCTAGTGAGACACATGTATGGCACGTGGAGTATCAGCGAGCGTATGATCGTATCTAGAAAGGAGAAGTCGCGCAATCCATCTGAGTTAGACCTAGGGTAGATTGTACTGATCCAGAGGCACGGCCAATCATTTCGGAAACTGCACTACTTGTCGAGTGCTGTGGTGAGTGGCTTCAACAAGTAGCGAAACCAAGCTGAAACGAATTCCAAACGTCGATATGTTTGGCGCCCCCTCTTCATAGATGTATGTAGTAGGCTGGACAGACTTTTAAAACAGAACAACCAGCGAACTGTAAGGAACTGCCATCAGACTTAATGCAGGACAGATTATATCTGTGTCTAAACATACAGTGCACATAACACTCCTAACGATGGGCCGACGACCCATGATTATTCCAATGTTGGCACGACGGCATCCTGAGGTACGACTTCAATGGGCACGTGAACAGCGCCACTGGGCCTTGGCGCAGTGGTAGAGCGTTGCATTGTCTGCTGAATCCCAATACCTTCTTCATCATGTCGATGGAGGGTACGAATCCTTCGTCCTCCAGGAGAAAGGCTCCTTGACATATATACTACGGGAAGGGGACAAAGTGATATTGGGTCAATTATGCTCTGCGGAACATTAACGTGGAAATACATGGGTCCAGTGGAGTTCATGCAGGACAGCATGAGGGCCAAGTTATATTGTACACTGGTGGCAGGCCACGTAGACCCTTTCATGACGACCAGACTTCCCAAAAGCACTGGCATTTTTGAACAAGATAATGAGCCATTTCACAATATCAGGAGTTCGATGGAGTGGTTCGAGAAAAAGAATGGCGAGTTTCATTTGATGTGCTGGGTCCCAAATCGCATAATTTGAACACAATCGACACAATCAAACACCTCTGGGATGTGATTAAACGTGCCGTCAAAGCGCATCGTCTCCCTAAAGAGAATGTACGGAAACTTGGTGGACCTGTGTGTGCAGATGTGGTTCTAATTTCCTCCAGTGACCTACCAAGACCTTATTATTCTATGCCAGGAAGCGCCGCCGCTGTTCCCCATGCCAAAGGTGGACATAAGTAGGTCGTTATAATGTTCTGGCTGAACAGTGTATATCATTTCTCGCTATTTACGCCGATATTGCGATGTTACAAATATAATAATAACAGGTATTCTTTAAATTCCTTTCTACTCTCTACGGAAAATGGAAATATTTCAGACCTTATAAAATATTAAAGAAATTTGTTAGAAGAAACGAACTTAAAACTTGAATATTTCATGTTTCTTTTAAAAACAAGATAAGATCTTAAACCACATACATTCCTTTGAGCATAGATAATGACTTAACAATTAAATTAAATATTCGTTCATATTGTCATATTGAAATACCTTTCAATTTACTTTCAGGGTCGTCGAGGCTTCCTTGATGGACTGGTAAGTGAACATTACGATACTCTTTCGATGTAATATAGAAGATAATCCCATTCAATTTATGCTCGGAATATTTCCTCTAATTGTTTGAGGATAGTCTCAAAATCTACTCAAATTTCTCGTGCAAAATTAATTGGAGTTTACTTTTTAACACAAGTCTTAAATAGGTATTAAATTAGAGAAACTTTTTACAATGTTAGAGGTTTAATACAAGGAACATTTAACAATACAAACAATACTGTTTCTTTAAATTTAATTAATTGTGGTAGAAGTAAATACATTGCAATAGAAGTTTTCGTAACATTTTACACGGAAGTTTGTAATTTGATATTATGTTCCTAGTCTAAAAACTGTTGATATTCAAATTCGTATATCGCTTTCGTACAAGCAAATCTTAATAAATTAAAACTTATTAATAAAGCAAATATATTATATTGAACATATTAGCATATGTTTTTCATGACCCAAACTAATTGTCCTAATTTGCTATTGGGTGAATATTAACACTCTTGGTGCCAAACTAATCTTAGTGTTGTAATTTTTCATGTATGCTGCTGTTGTGTCTTATTAGTCGTCTATTGGTGTCTCTGTGTTAGTGTCCAGTAATGGTAAACTATAATTTTGACATTGTTTTCATTTCTGTCCAGTACAGTATAAAATAAATTGAGAATGTTTAAGCATTTTGACTGTATACTTCTTTACTGCTTCCAGTGGTAGAGCGTTCATCTCCGGTGCTTGAAGTCGATGGTTCAATTACAGCTCTCGGTAGGTTGGCTTTGTGGTGGACAAAGACCGTGCTGCGACTTTTCTCGGGTTTTACCCTTTTCCTGCCGCTTTCTTCATTGTCAGAATCAAAACTAATAGTGTGGTCTGCATCCGCTTCAACATTATTTTCGGAAGATGTTTCCGAGGTTTCAGGTACAATGTCGGATAAAGCATTCAAATCATCAAAAAAATCACGCTTATATCACCAGACCTTCCATTTTGATTTCAGCAGAACATCGGTTATTTTATCGAATGCTATTGTGGCCATGTTGAATTTAATGTTTCAGATCACTGAAATAAAACAAATTCAGCATGGGTACCAGGAACGTACGTATTCCACGGCGGGCGGGTAAACTTGAGAATTTAAAAATGGATATGAACAAATGTAAAATAGCATAGTGGGCTTGAGTGAAGTGAGATTACCAGGAGGAAGTGAGACCATTTCGAGAAATTACAGAACATTCTATTCCGCTTGCGCTAAGGCCGAGAATGGTATCGCGATAGCAGTGAAGAACGAACTAGCAAGACGTTTAAGCAAAGTAGAATCCTGCAGTAACCGATTATGTTTCTGAAACCAAGTGCAAAACCAATGGATATTGTGATAATACAAATATGTATGCCTACAACCGACCATTATGACAATGAAGTAGAAGTTATATATGATGAGATTAGAGACATTATAAGTCAACGCCATTGTAATAGGAGACTTCAACATCATAGTAGGAAAAGAAGCTGCAAATAACACAGTGGGATCATTTGGAATAGGTAGATATGAACTGGGTCAAATGCTTATCGCTTTCTACTCCAATATGATCTGTTTCTGATAAACATGTGGTTTAAGAAAAGAAAACCAAGCTGTGCCAGCGGAAAAGAGCACGAAATAAGAAACGCTAACAAATAGATTACATTCTTGTGAAGCAACGTTTCAAGAATAGCGTACGAGACGTGAAGACACAACCAGGAGCGGACATTCAATCGCACCACAATATCCTAGTTACAGAAGTGCAAACCTGGTTAAAGTAGTCCAAGAAAAATGGGAGGATTAAACGAAAGTGGTTGAAAGAGCAACTAAGAAATATCAAGAAAGATGCGAAAGAACACATTGAAGAAATTTATGTTTGATGGGCGATTGCCGTTAATGTAAAAAATAGTTGGGGAAAAGTTAAACACATTAAATTAGACACTCTCCACAATAGCATTGGCAGGATAAAAAGAGGTCCGAGAAAACCATAGATAATTCAAGCGATGCTTAGAAAGATGGAGGAACATAGAAGGAAAAAATAATCTTACATCAATAAATACAGAACGCTGAACAATGAATTGAGAAGAGAGACGAACAAAGCCAAAGAAAAGTACATGCAAGAGAAATGTGAAGAAATAATGGAACTTAAACGGTGCGACGAGATGATATGATATGATCTCACGTATCAGAAAGCACAAGAATTAGGAGTGAAATCTAACAAATGTATACGAACACTTGGAATCGGAGATGAACAAGGTCATGAGGTAACTGACCATCAAGGAAACCTTAGAGTTTGGGAGAAATACATAAAAGATCTGTATGATCAGAAGAATCGCCTCAAAGTTACTGCGATCGAATCATCGGAAGGGGTGGGTACTGATGAAAAACGGCCCAGTAACACAAGAAATCAAAGACATGCGAAGGGAAAGGCCACTGGAGAAGAAAATATATCAGTACATTTGGTCTGTGAATTAGGAGGGAATGCAATGAGAGTACTGACTTCACTTATTAACAAGATCTACTTGAGTGAAGAATGGCCAAGGGATTTTGTTGTTGTTACAATGGTTGCACTGCCTAACAAAAGCAAGCAAAGAAGTGCAATGAACCATTAGCATTATTTCTTACACTGGGATGTTTGTTGCAGACATACTGAATAGACGACTGGTAAGTAAGGTAGAGGAGATGCTAAAAGAAGATCAGCTCGGATTCCGGAAAGGAAAAGGTCCAGAGATGCTATTGGGTTGATTAGAATTATATCAGAACGAGTTCTTGATATGAAGGAAGATGTGGTGTTAGTGCTTCAGCGACTGGCAGAAAGCTTTCGACCGGGTCAATTGGTTCAAACTTTTGAAAATATTGAATGAAATCGGAATCAACTGCAGAGTCCGACGACTCATTCGAAACTTGTACTAAGAACAACGAGTGAAGTTGCGTTTGAATGAAGGACAAACCGGTAGTGTGGAGATCGGAAGTGTAGTCAGAAATATGTTTAGTATGTCTCCAAAATTACTCAACATCTACAGTGAATTTTAAGTGAATGCATCATTAATGGGAATTGGAGATTTCAAGAGTAGAGGGCAGATCACTAACAAGATCAGGTATTTATTAAACTTAAAACCGAAGGAGGACTACAGGATGTGACTGACAAAGTAGTTGACTTCGGAAAACTATATGGAATCGAAATCAACAACGAAAGTCGAAAGTTATGAGAATATTCCGATGAAAGGCGCCCTTACGAGTCAGATTAGGACAAAGAGAACTTGAAGAGGTCAAGCATTTAAGTACCCTGCAAGTATTTTTACAAGAGGCGCCTACTGCACGAAAGAGAGCAGGTTAAGAATTGTCACAGCGAAAGAACCATTCAACAAGGAAGGATCACTTTTAACTGGCAAGCATCATATTACACTTAGAAAGAAGTTGGTCAAGCACTGTATCTGGAGCATTGTACTGTATGGTTTTGAGACAATATGGAAGTTAGAGAAGAAACACTTAGAGAGCTTCGAAATATGGTGTTGGAGGAAGATGGAGAAGATAAAATGGACAGAGAGAGTAACAAACGAGGACACTTCTAGCCAGCATCCTTCGTAGAAAGGACAATTGGATTGGGAACATTTTTTGAAAAAAATGTCTCCTTCATACTGCCATAGAAGGAAAGATGGAAGGAAAGCGAGGAATAGGAACAACACAATTGATCGATGATTTGAGAAACAGAAGAAAATATTGATGTAGTTAAAAGAGGTAACTGAGGATCGGAAAACGTGTAAGAAACTTTTCCAGGCTAAATCTAAAATTAAAAAAAAAACTCTCTAGTCCTAGGACAGCCGAAGGGCAGAAAACTTAATAATAATTACAATTTTCACACGATAAGACTCACCATTATGTATTAGGATATTTGTAAAGTCGCTGCATTACACAATTTATATATCAATACTAGTAGTATGTAGCACACATTTGTTAGATGAGTGTGAATAAAATATTCAAATCTCAGATCTTTACTCTGAGTAACAATTATGCATTTATTCAATTAAGCGCTTGAATGGCATATGGCTTTCGAAGTGTTTTAATTCTGATATAAGGAACACGCAGTTTTTTAATTTAAACGTGTAACATCTGACTCTACCACACTTCTAATGTACTGATCACTCTCTAGATTATTCTCATAGTACAGAGACCAAGATCGTGAATTGCACAACTAAAGATTCACAACAATAACTGCAGTACTATCTCTATAAAGCACCGCATGCTGGCATGTTGTGAGATAATCGCAGGACAAAATTTTAAAAACTTAATCGTGCCAGAACTTTTAATAATATTTGAGATGATCAATTGTATAACCGATAACTCTCATTAAGCTACTAACGTGATTTTTTATCTTCACTGTACTTAGAGTCACAGATAAAAAATCTAAAACACACTCTGACTTTTTAGGAGTATAAAAAGGCATACAACTTGTCAACCTCAATTTTTAATAAGAATATATTCGGAAACAAAAAATTTAGAGGAATAGTAATCAAAAACATAACCCTATATAATTTTGTATAAGTGAACTCATCAAGTAGTTAATAGTACATAATCACAACGAAGCTTGCTTGATTTTTTTTTAAATCTTTACTGTTTCTGCATCCTTCATTGGACCAAAGATCACCCACCAATCCTCAGCTCATTCTTAAATAAACGTTCTTATGAAAAATTCAACGTGAAGAATATTTAGTGAGAATCTTAATACTAATAAAGAAAATAGAAGAGTATTCTGAAATTTAGAAAAATGACACTAAATATCAGTAACATAGTATATCAAACATGGTAAAAGGGAGGAAAATATTGATAGAGATTTTGGAAAATTCGAATGACGATGCGAGGTGGTAGTATTAGTTAAAAATTGCAAAAGAATATATGAGTTTTAATAACTGTACAAACTCCAGACCACATTGATGATGATAACGATAATAATTGTAAATAATAATAACCAGTATTAACTAATTCTTCATGATCAATTGCTATACTAAGTAATTTCTTTCCAGGCCAATACTGCTCAGCATATAATTCAAGGTATACTGGTAAGTACAGGAAACGCTCTCTATATATTTCAAACATTAAAATTTCCCAATTAATTCTTAAAACGTATTTATTACGTACTGGATTTAGTAAGGATTTTTTTCCTCAACAATGTTGTTTATTTTCTATTCTAGTAAAAACAATAAAACTATTACATAAAATGTAACATTTTGAAATTTTATATAACATACATTGATATTCTTAATAAAAAGTTCCCTCGCAGTTATACGGATAAAGTACACGTCTAGAACATGGGAAACACGAGTTATATTTCCTGTAGTTGTTATTCAGATTCGACATTGATGCTCCTCGTAGAATTATTTACATTGGTTCGAATGTTTGAGTTATTTTACCCCAAATGTATGTAATAAATAATACACTAAGAGAAAACAAAGTTTAAATAGCGTAAACTAATTTAAGGGAAAATAACCTTATGTATAATCTTGAGTTGGTAATTCTAATCTTAACTCGAATTCTAATCTAGAACACAAAGTATTACCTATATATACATCTAGTATTTAACACAGTACAATATAGGTGTACACTATTTAACGCAAGATAGTTTTTGAAATTCGCAAATGAATAACAATATATTATAAAAGAGTTCAGCATATATATATATATATATATTAAAATTTATCAGTGGAAACTACAGATATGTGATACAAGTAACATTACGATTCACACTGACGAGTCAATGTTTTACATACTTACCAGGAGCCAGGAGTCCCGTATGGTGCACGCTACTTGAACATTGGAAATGTTCTGGTAAGTTGTTTAATAATTTTATTTTTTTGGCAATCTATTTTCATGAAATACTAATAACTATGACATAAAGAATGGCAAGTTGGATTTTACAAGTAATATCAAATTTTTTATTAATTAGTTTAAGATTATACACCTAAATACCCAGAAATTAACAAACATCAATGCAAATTACGCAAGAAAGAAGAAAAGGGACCGATGTCAATGTGTGTTATCTGGCCTTTTGGATATGTATCGAATAATCATATGGCAGGTCAAATGACACAGAAAAGAAATGTCGACTCTCAGGAACCCATAGCTCGTAGGTTCATGTTGTCGATTTTAAAAAGGTCACATTTGACTTTTTCCTTGTATTCTTCACTCCCTATGCCTTCACTAGATATTAATTTCTACTTATAGTTTAACCGTTGAGATATACACCTTGAGAGAATAGTACAATTTGATGCACAATAATTTGGTCAGTCCTAATTGAAATATTGTGAAGAATAGTGTGAAATAGTATAACGAATAAAATCACTGCTTTAAGACACATATGAAATCATCGTCGGGTCGTCAAGAAACTCATATACCTAGGTAAAGATCCCACGTTTTTTTGGAATTTTGCAGAACGTCTGACAATCCATCACTCTTTTTTGCACATAAGGTTACAGTGTTACGCCTAAGTAACTCTTTGGCCAATAGTACACACGTAAAGAAGTTATCAGCAGTCACACCTTGGCCGCAAAATAATTAGGTCAATTACCACACATTGACCCCGATTTAGTCCTATTTCGTCTCATATTTTAAAGTGTAGTTTTTCACTGATATTTTTGCATTCCACTACTTCTTCAAATATGTTTGTTTCCCTATACATAATATCTAATATTTCACTTGGAAAAAAATTTTGCAATTTGTTAAATTTTTCTCTTCAAATAATCTAAAACGCGATTATATCATCCCTGAATATGTTATTCTCACGCGTTTGAACCAGGTTTATGTACACACGCAAAATTCTACTATTTGTACAATTGTATGCACTATTTGAACACTTTGATAATAAATTTATTTCAGTCAGTACATCTTCACTATTAATCTCGTCATACATATTTTCTTCGTATTTAATAACGTCTTTCTTAAGCGACAAAAAACCTGCAGCCCAGCATGCATAGTTTTCATCACCTTCTAAATGCGACAGTTCGATCTCCATTTTATCTACCACAGTTGTCATGAGTGTCTATTCTTCGAGCCACATTTCGGAGATCAACCACATGAAATGAAATCAATGTTGTAACTCAATAGGAATCCTACTTATAAATTTCGTAATTCCTAATATCTCGTCCGGAATGTATCGGCAGGGGAAACTGTATTACTCAGCAATACTTTTCTCTCTATAAAATAACAAATTTCTGAGGTTTTGTTACTCTATTACACTGTATTAATTTTTGTACACCTAAGAACGAAAACAAAGAGACATATGATTATATAAACATATTTTCAGAAAAAAATAAACAGAAATCATATATTTGGCTAACTAACTTATTCCCCCTTCTTACACGGGAGGCTCCCACAAGTTGTCGCTAAAATCTGATTGCCACATAGCACATCTGATAGAGCATCATGAGAAATGAACATTAGCAAAATTTAAGTTGCTATGGACCAGAAGGATAGGAGCTACGGAGATTCAAAATTTGGAATTATGTACGTTTAAAGTAAATATCTTGAAAACCGTTAAAGCATTCAAAACAAAGGTTTCACAATATAATCAGAACAAAATGTCCTTTCGAAAACAATAAAGCAGTGTTGTCAACTCAGCATAAAGTATTTTGTTTGAAATAGTACTATACTCAAATGTGAACAGATTTAAAATGCACTATTATCACTAAAGATAATAGTGAAGTGTAGTGGTACTGTGTTGCACACCATTGGAGCTACATGTGCTGAAAATGTACAATAGAGAAGTCTGATATGTAGCAACAAGGGGTAATAAAGGAATACACTAGAAACAAGTGAGGAATTTGCATTATACTCCGGTAGCTCAAATGAATAAGTAAACAACTTCCGATAACAAAATGACACACGTGAGGAAAGAAACACTTGTTTTCTATTTGTGCAAACTGGTTCCCGATCATCTTATCAGTATTTGGAAGAGAACTTCCTTGGTTTGTGTCTTTCGTGTTAAGTGACATATTCTTTTACTTCCTCTCCTACAAACCATATGATTATGTTTGTGCATTGTAATATTATCATATTCACATTGGAAATATATTTATTTTACTACTACCTCATTTCGTTTTTACTCGGCCAGGATAGCCGTGTTGGTTGGAGGGCTTCACAACCGATATACTATGCATCGTGGGTTCCAGCCCCGCCTCGGACATGTTTTTGTTGTACTTTTCACCTTCATTGGCATCTTCCTCTTTCATAGGGATTCCGATCCAAATTTACACTCCTATACCTAGGTATAGACTCGAAGCTGACACAGGACGTAAAAATGTCATAACTCAATTTCATTTTTCAAATACATCAATATTCTGTGACACTGCTGACATTTTGCTATGTTATACTATCTGTGTTATGCATTTAAACTAAATACATACTATGAGACCCAGATTCCTTTATTACCATCTGTTGCCACATACCAAACTTCTCCATTGTACATTTTCAGTACACATAGCTCCAATAGTGTGCAACACTGTACCACCACACTTCACTGTTATGTTTAGTGATAATTGTGCATTTTAAATCTGTGCACATTTGTATATGTTGCTATTTGAAGCAAAATATTTTTATACTGAGTTGGCAACACTGCTTTACCTATGGCAACATTGTTTATGGTTTTTGATAGAGCATGATGTTCTTATTATAATGTGCAATATTTGTTTTGATTGCTTTAACGGGTTTCACGATATTTACTTTAAACGTACATAATTACATGATAATTTTTTTTGGATATTGAAATTTTGAAGTCCTCTAGCTCCTATCCTTCTGGTCCATAGCACCTTAAATTTTGCTAATGTTTATTTCTCATGATGCTCTATCAGATGTGCTATGTGGCAATCAGATTTTACCGACAACTTTTGGTGCCTGCCGTGTTAGTGCAATGGTTAGAATTTACTATGTGTTTCTTCAACTCATGAATAAGTGTTCACATAAAATTTGTTCATAAGTAGAGACTGAAATCACCTTTAGCAATCAGATTAGTATAAATAGTTATCATTCAAATGTTAAGATTACGTAATTAAGCATTATGTGTCGTGGCAGACAATTCTTTGATCAGGTAATAGCGACTGCTTTGAAACAAATGCAGAATATGAGAATTAAATCTGTCATATCTGTAGTTTCGTTTGGAGAAGGAAAAAACTTTCTGAACCAAATTTTAAGAACAGCTCAAGTTATTAATATAAATTTTGGCAAAGATTATTCACGTATATCATCATAACAGAAAGATGAAAGACGTTTTGAATCGAAGAAATATAATATACAACTTTGCAAGCAGAGGCAAGCAAACCTACCGTAAACAGACTAAGGAAAAATCGTAGTAATCGCGGCTCGGTGGACAAGGAGCTTGACAGTGATCTGGAAGTTCTTGGTTCGAATCCACGACGGACAGTTTTGTTTCTTACTTTAGGATTTCTGATGGCGATTGATCGGCGATGGCATACCGTTCATTATATTCAGATACTTCAATACTCGGATGTTTCGAAACTTGAACTATCAAATCATCAGGAATAATAATAGTAATAATAATTATGATTACTATCAGGAAAGAAGATCATAAGCTAGGAGCTACTTATCGCTCGGGTTATACCATTACAAGCAGAAACGTGACATTTGGCAAGAATATTTCAGTTTTGCTTAATGTTGCCGACAAGAAGAGGAATTTGTCATGTCGTTTCTAAACCAAAAAAAGAAAAAAAACAACTTGAGAATTAACATTTTACATTCGAGACCGGACAAGGCTAACTCAAATTAACCTCTCGCTTTGGAGATGAGAATCGAGACGAGACGAAAAGTATCGTAAACATTTCTCGTCTTGTCTCGATTTCCGATATAGTGTATGTCCATTCTTTAAGTAACAATTGCTCTTTAGACTGAATATGATAGGCTACTTTGTTACTATGTATTTCAGAGCTCATTGAATTATGATCTGTGTAGGTATTTTTGTAGCAAAGCTTTTATAATTACCTCTGCATATCCTAAAAAATAGTATATCATATGCCTTACTGTTGCGTCATATTCAGTTATTTTTATTACAGTTATTTTCCTTAAAACATATATTAGAATACTTTCCTCACGAAACTTTAGTAGAACGCTTTAGTTTAAAATTCGGATTGTTCCAGAGGTGTGTCTTGAAGGAACGGAACTCCTTAAGCGAAATCTCTACTTTTAAGTAACATTTGTCAAATTTTAGCCAAACATTAAACTTTTAATAGCATTATTTTATTATTATTATTATTAGTATTAGTAGTAGTAGTAGTTGTTGTTGTTGTTGTTGTTGTAGTAGTAGTAGTAGTAGTAGTTGTAGTAGTAACAGTAGTAGTACATTGCTGTGATTTGAATGGTTAAACCTGTTCCATACTGCTCCTGGCTAGTAGGCATTGTGTGTAGGCTTTCTATGATTTCCGCTTCCTAAAACCCTTTCTTCACTCCATTTTTTTTCATTGCCATCGTCGACGTTTTCTGTAGCTTAGTCAGCATAATTATTATTCAAAAACAAATTTTCTTAGGGCTCTTGTGCGTTCAGTAGCCCTACTTTCTAAATGAAATTTGCCTGAAAACATTGTGTTTAACATTTAGCTAGTTGTTGGGACGTATGCAGAGGATATGTCCTGATGATCCTGATACTTCTGTCCAGTTCCGAAAATTTTGTAAGTTTTTCACAACGCTAAGCGTGATTTTATAGATTTTAATACAATATGTCATCATACGGAATCTATATTATTATTATTATTATTATTATTATTATTATTATTATTATTATTATTATTATTATTATTATTATTATTATTATTATTATTATTATTATTATTATTTTAGATATTTCAGACCTCAATATTACGTCGTATTAAAATGCAAATAACAATACTGAAGTTAAGAGAAATGAAAGGAAAATTTTGGACCCTCTATAAGAATGAATTACAATATTAGAGATACTTTGGAAGGAAAAGAAACGGAGCAATGTGTCAGCTGCTGGACAATACGACACTCGAACTTTCGGGTCCCTTAAGAGAAACCAACTAGAATTTTTCTTCACCACGATGCATAGTAACACCATCTCATTGGGTAAAAGGCTTTGGATTATGTATGCGTTATATTGATATTATAAAAAAATATGCATACTAATATAAAAAAAGAATATTTCCTATTTACAAATTTTGGGAACAGATATATTGAACGTGTTGGAAATGGCAAACGAAAATATTATTATAATTTCTAGAAAGAGTGGAAGAACTTAGAACAATTCCAGTATGGAACAATGATGTTTCAGACACATTTATAACTCATACTTTATGCATTCATGAATGGTTTACAAAACACGCTGTTTTCAAAGTACGGATCGCGATTGTAGACTGTGACGTCATGTTGTCAGTATATTCCCTGTATGCAAGTCAACTCTATCTTGTAACAACAAGACAAATTGACTATTTTTCTTGCTAATATACGTCAGAAATATCAATATTGTCAATGATATTTTTCCTATTTTCCTCACAGGAAATCGATCCATGCACGTGAGCGAAACGAATGCTCAAGCCACTGCAGTAAGATTGTTGTGTTAAGTAAGATTATAGAAACACTTGTCTATGTAGCAAATTGCACACGTTTAGGATTCCAATATTTTATTAACGATGAAATACTGATTTTGGTCATGATAAAATACTATAGCCCAGACAATTCAAATTTAAATTAAAAAAGGCTAACAAACACACAAGAACGTGAAGGAGAAAGTTATATTAACAGTGATTCGATATCTTAATTTGGAGTCTCAGACCACTAATTTTTCTGATTCTCCAAGAATATATCCGTAACTTATATTTATATTGGGTTATTCTCGTATTAGAGTTTAACCATGAACGACAGTGACCTTGAGCAACAGTGACACGAACACATTTATATCAGGTATATTTAATATTTCAAAGGTTCTCCCACCGGGAATTGAAACTTAGGCAACGTCTACAAAACTATCTAGTAGGTGGGGTACTTGGTTCTTTCTCAAGAAAAGTAAGCTTGAGATGGAAAGGACCGTGCTAATGGGTTTTCTCGAGACACTCCCACTTTCTCATTCCACCAATTCGTTAAGCATAATTCACTTGGCTTAACCGTAGTCTTCCTCAACCTAACAGCATAATTGTCGGACAGTAAACGTAAACATTACATTTTCATGCTGTTAACCGAAACCAATTCGAACCGAAAAACAGAATATTTTCTTTTGATTATTAACGTCTTTTCACAAAAAAATATACCGAGAAAAAACATGGAGAATCGTAATTGCATTCAAAAGTAAAACAGCAGAAATCATAATACCATAACCTAAAATGAAACCATTAAATATTGTTTGGAACTTTTCCAAAATATATACGGCTATTCTGAAAAGTGTCAATATGGTTTCTGATTTGAAACAAACCTGAACCAAATTATGGTTCGTTTTCTGAAATAAACAGACACATTCTGCTTCAAGCTTCAACAGACCCCAAACCATTTAACCAAGTCGTGAGTCAATGAAAAATTGACCCACCACCCACTGACCAACCACTGATCGTTATCCACTCTGACCCACCACTCACCATAGTAAACTCGAACCCACCATGAACCACTGACCCACCCAAACATCGTCGTCAACTCTGACACATTTTCCAGGTCTTCTTTTGTACCGATTAAAGGGTTTATACTTATTATATAACCAGGTTTGAAATTCTAACTAATCGGAGTTTGAATTTCTATGGTCAATCGCTCAAGCACCGCTCTGTTATAATATCGATGGACCTGAGTTTTATAATATAAAATGGTAAAATGTCTGTCATGGGATAAATTTGATGAATTTCAATTACCATGGTCTAATAATTTTTTTCTTGAAATAGGTGGAAAAACTTATGAAATTTTTAAAGTCCCAAATGAAGGTAAGCACACCAACATACAGAAGCTTACATTACAAATTATATGTCGATTTTTCTAAGAGGTTTTTGGGTTGATTGCTCTGCGCTCTAATCTCTCCAAATAATAAACAAACTTCAGCAATTATTATAGTAAAATGTGGTGTATATATATGGATATACGATACGAAACAGTGTATTGTTTGTTTCTCAACTACTAGTAATATCGATCATTTTCGATTATTTTTACAAACAAACCCACTATCAATTTACCATCTGTAGAAAGTACCGCTCCTCCCCATATAGGAGAAGTTTAAAATATGCTATGAGAAGTTCTGTTCATATTCAATAAAGAGTTAACCTACTGAATTTCAGCTCCGTAACTTCAACAGCTTGCAAGATACTCAATTTTCTTGCACTAATTCGTATCCAAACTATCCCTATAGCAAATTATTTTAATGAAACCAATATGGTAACATCCCAGTTTAGATTAAGATCTAACTATATACCAAACTTCACTTTATTGGACTGCCACTTAGCCGTGATGATTAGCTACACATAGTTACATTCATTTTTTTATAAAATTATATATATATATATATATATATATATATATATATATATATATTAGTGATTCAAAAATGTATTTTTTCAGTAGTTAGCTAATCCAGAAACTCACAGGTTGTGTGTTTCGAAAGCTAAGTAGTAGTATAAGTCCTATTGCTCTTATTACAATTACAAACATCAATATCCAAAACTGCCTCAAGTTTTATTTTTTCACTAGAGATTCTCATCTCAGGTAAGTAAACAGAAACAAATGAAAAAGGATAATAGAAGCCTTGAAGTAAAACTTAGACAAATTCACCAGTGTTCAGAAGCATATTTTTAAATCATGCTTGACCCTACTCATAGAAGCTAAGTACGCGGTTCTCGTTAGATGGAGTTATCAGTTTCTCGCCGCGTACCATGAGTATGGCAGAAATAAAATGGCTGTTACTGGTGGTCTTCGTGGGTGACCGTACAAGAACAATGAGCTACTAATTATAATTGCTTTTGGTGTGGGTTCAATTTTTGTATTTTTATAAAAAATAATACTCAAAATGTGATTTACTTACCTTTGACGTGAGCAGTTTTGCTATACGATTCCACTGTATAAGTAGTAGCAGTAGTAAGAGTAGTAGTAGGAGGAGGAGGAGGAATGAGTTAGAAGCTCTGTGGTGCTCGTTAGGTTCCATCTTGAATAAAATGATATAAATTTAAGTTCAACTTCCTCTTCAATGTGCTTCATCTTCAATTCCAGCAAAGTGACAATTTTCTTCTATTACTACTATAATACACAATACATACACCAGAGGGTTTGAACAATAGCAAATTTTAACCAATCAGAAACGTATTTTAGTTTCTAGGTCTAGGGACGAAAGTGAAGAAAATAAGCTGTTTAGAAGATGCTGTTTACAATGCAGTGGGCAGAGTTGGTCGGTTGGTCAGAGTAGATCATGGTTCGTGGTGGGTCTTAATGGGTACATGCTGATAACCCACAATTCACTGACACGCTCAGAAAACGCGACTCACTGTACCCTCGGACCCATTGACCCACTTCAACTATGGCGGAACCCGTTTAGTACCTAGATTGTAATTGATGTTACTATTGTCTCGTGAAATCAACTGCCATTATGTAGTTCAAACTTAGAGATAGAACCCCTATAGTTCGCTCTTTCCGTCCATATAGGGTGTTAATGAACAAGATCGATGAACTGTAAGAGGTGATTCCTCACATCAAAATAAATAAAAAAGTTCCTGCGCACATGTGGGAAAAATTGCATAATTAGAGAGCTATGGCTGTTCAACATCTCGAAAAAACTAATTTTAAGAGGTCCTATTTCGAATTCGAGAAATCATGGAGTAGTGGATCTTATCAACGTAAAAGAAGTCATAACTACACAATCCAAAAATGAATATTTAAGTCATGTTGAATGGGAGTGATGAATGTTTCCCGCAGGGTGAAATTCCCAGACATGCCATCACCCAATTTTGAGATGTGCTCTGATTTTATGATTGGTCCAACGAAGGCAAATGGTATGCCTTGGCAAACGTAACACGTACTCCTTTGGCGCGAAGTCGGAAATGTTAAGAATCGTCAACAGAACAATCTTTCGTACTCAGGAAAAAGAATCCTGCGTTTCTTCTTTCACGATTATAAGTGAAGAAAACGTGAAATATACCGTGACAAAATACATCGTATCACACGTTATTCCGAAAAAAAACATGTAGCTGCAGATTCCTAACACTTCCGAATTTTCTCCGAAGAACTGGATGTCGGTTGTTGTCAAGGCTTAACTCCTGACTACTTTGGACCTTTTTTGAAATCAAGGTATATTTGAAAACTCTATTGAGAGGATATTTGAGAATTATACCCTGCACGAAATACTCTGTAGACCCATTGAAAATTAATGTAATATGCATTTTCTGAATTATGTATGCGTAACTCCTTTACCCTGATAAGGACCATTATCAACAGTTTCTGGAATTCGAAATAAGACCGGTTGAAATTTAGCTTTTTCGCAATTTTAGACAGCACTAGGTCCGGAATATTGCACTTAAACTGTGCACTAGGTCCATATGAATTTTTTCTCTTATTTTGATTTAGGAATCACTTATTACAGTTTGCCCATATTGTTTATTAACACCCTATATATATATATATATATATATATATATATATATGTGTGTGTGTGTGTGTGTGTGTGTGTGTGTGTGTGTGTGTGTGTGTGTGTAGGGTGATTCAAAGCAACAAAGAAAACATTTGGGGGGATTCCTAACACCAATATAACACAAAACGTTCAATCAGGGTGCACAAATGCTTCCTTTTAGAGTTATAAGCTTCCGAAGACCAGAAAAAATGAACTTTTATAGGCCCAAAGCTCCAAAACTATGGGACACGTTTCAGACACATTTACGTGGTGTTCTGAGAAAACCCAAGAGCAAGATGTTCATTTCAAACCTACTTGCCTTGGGAACGAATTTATTTAACTTGATTTCGGACTAGTAATTCCATCCGTTTTTCCACTGAAAAGTATCGATAATTCAACAAGAAAATAATTAGACCATGGTAATTTAATTGATATTCATCGTAATTTTCCCATGACAAATACTTTACCATTTTATATCGTAAAGGTCAGATCTAATCGTTATTGTAACACAGTGGCGCTCGAGTGATTGACCCTTAGAAATTCAAGCCCCGATTAGTTAGAATTTCAAATCTAGTTTTATTATAAGTGTTAACTCTTTAGTCGGTAGAGAAGAGGAGTGGATCAAGTATTAGTGTTGATGACAATGTGTTTTTGTTGTTCAGTGGTTCATGGTGAATGGTGGGTGAGAGTAGATCACGGTTGGTGGAGGGTCATGGGTCAGAGTGGTTCACGGTAGGTGAAGGTCATGTTGGGTCGTGGGTCAGAGTGGGTCATGGTGGGTTAGTGAGTCGAGGGTCATTTTGTGATAAACAACTCGGTTAACTGCTTTGGGTTCAGTTTAAGCTTAAAAGAGAATGAGTATGTTTATTTCACAAAACGAAACGAAATTTGGTTCAGGTTTGTTTGAAGCAGACACTATGTTGCCATTTTTCAGAATATCCGTATACATTTTGGAAAAGTTCCAAACGATATGTAATGTTTTCGTTTTAATTTGAGGTGTTACGAGTTTGCAGGAATTACGATTGCCCATGTTTTTCTCTCTATATTTTCTTTTCTTTTCTTTTTTTTCTTCTTGTGAAGACAGTTTGTGAGAAATAGAAAATATAATTGTTTTTTGATTTGGATTGGTTTGGGTTAACAGCTTAAAAATGAAATCTTTACCTTTAATGCCCCACGATTACACCTGTTAGCTTGAGGAAGACTTTGATTAAACGAAGTGAATTATGATGTACGAATTGGTGGAATGAGAAAGTTTGAGTGTCCCTAGAAAAACCACAAACACGATGTTGTGCGTCTCAAACTTACTTGACTTCGGAAAGAAACAGGCACCACACTCATCAAATAGTTTAGTAGGCGGGTTCTCAGTGTCGATTCTCTGTGGGAGAACCTTTTAAATATTAAATGTCCTCGATCTATCTATGTCCATGTCTCTGTCGTTAAAGGTCACTGGAAATAACTCTAAAACGAGAATAACCGAATATAATAGAGGTAAGTTATTGAGATACTTTAAGTGAATCAGGAAAAAGAGTAGGCTGAGGCTTCAAGTTAAGGATTCGAATCACTCTTAAGACAACTTTTTTCCTTCATGTTCTTGCGTGTTTGTAAGCTTTTCTTAATTTAAATTTGAATTCTCTGGGCTATAGTATTTTATCATGACCAAAAACAGTATTTCATTGTTAAAAAAATATTGAAATTCTAAACGTGTACAATTTGCTACATAGACGAGTGTTTCTTGGCTCTTACTGAACACAGCAATCTTGCCGTAGTAGCCTGAGCTTTCGTTTCGTAACTTAGGAATGCGCGGATCGATTACCTGTGAGGAAATTAAGACAAAATTTATCCTTTCCAATGTTGATATTTCTGACGTATATTAACATGAAAAATAGTGAATATGTCTCTTCCTTACAAGTTAGAGTTGACTTCCACAGAGGGGATATATGACAACATGACGTCACAGTTTACAATCTTGTTTCGTACTCTGAAAACATAGCGTGTTTAGTAAACAATTCATGAATACATAAAGTATGTGTCATGTCTGTGTCTCAAACATTATTGTTGCACTCTGAAATAGAGTCTAAGTTCTTCCGCTCTTACTAGAAATAATAACAATATTTTCGTTTGCCATTTCCAACACATTTCATATATCTGTTCGACGAAAATTTGTAAATGGGAACTATTCTTGTTTTCATATTTGTATGCATCTTTTGTTAATTATCAATATAACCCATACATAATCCAAAGTCTTTTTCCCAAAGACATGGCGTTACTATATATCATGATGAAGACAAATTCTACTTACTTTTTTCTAAAGACATCTCATGATTCGATTGTCGTATTGTCCAGGAGCTGACACCTTTCTCCATTCTTTTCCTTCGAAAGTATTTCTTATGAGGCAATTTATTCTTATAGAGGGTCCAAACCTTTCTTTTCATTTTTCTTAACTTCAGTATGGTTATTTGCATTTTAGTACGACGTAATACTAAGGTGCGAAATATTCAGTAATAATAATAATAATAATAATAATAATAATAATAATAATAATAATAATAATAATAATAATAATAATAATATAGAAAATAAACTTCGCATGAAAACAGATTGCATTAAAATCTACAAAATCGCCCCTAGCGTTAGCATATGTTACAAAATTATTAGGATTGGACAGAAGTGTAGAAAATAGGGCTACGGAACTTACAAGAACCCTAAGAAAACTTGTTTTTGAGTAGTGGTTATGCCGGCTAAAGTACACAAGACGTCGATGATGAGAATGAAAGAAATTTTGGAACAAAGAAACTGAGAGAAAGCGGAACCCGGCGAAAACCCACGTACAAGGTGTTTGTCCCTACAATGCCTGCTAGGGTGAACACATAAAACAGGGTGAACCATTTAATTCACAACAATTCAGTAATAATAATAATAATAATAATAATAATAATAATAATAATAATAATAATAATAATAATAATAATAATAATAATAATAATAATAATGGAATTAAAAGTTTTAAAGTTGCCCTAAAATTTGGCAAAACGTACTTAATAGCAGAAATCTCGGGTAAGGAGTTCCGTACCTTCAAGGCACACCTCTGCAACTACCCAAAATTTTAAACTAAAGCGTTCCACTAAAGTTTAATGTAGAAAGCATTCTAATGCATGTTTAAGGAAGATAACTGTAACAAAAATAACTTAATTTCACGCAATAGTAAGGTATATAATAAACTCATTTTTAGGATATGCAAAGGTAATTATGAAAGCTCTGCTACAAAAATACCTACATAGATCATAATTCAGTGAGCTCTGAAATACAAAGTAACAAAATAGCCTATAAGATTCAGTTTACGGAGCAATTGTTACTTAAAGAATGGACATACACTATTTCGAGAATCCAGAGAAGAAGAGTAATGTTTTCGATACTTTCGTCTCGTCTCGATTCTTATCTCCAAAGCGAGACGATAATTTGGGTTAGCCTGTCTGCTCTCGAATGTAAACTGTTAATACTCATGTTGTTTTTTTGTTTTAGAAACCACATGAGAGATTCCTCTTCTCGTGGGTAACACTAGACGAAACCGAAATATTCTTTCCAAATGTCACGTTTCTGCTTGTAATAATATAACCTGAGTTATAATTAGCTCCTGCCTTTTAATCTTCTACCTGTTAATAACTATTGTTATTATTATTACTATTTTTATTCCTGAAGATTTGATAGTTCAATTATTGAAACATCCGAGTATTCAAATATCTGAATATAATAAATCTTTTGTCATTCCCGATCAATCGCCCTCAAAAGTCGTAAAGTGAAAAAAAAATTGCCCGAAGTAGATTCGAATCAAGAACTTTCACATTACTGTCAAGCTTCTTGACCACTGAACCGCGATCATTACGCGGTAAACGATTCTTCTTTAGTCTGTTTACGTTAGGTTTCTCTGCCTTCGCTTGCAAAGTTGTATGTTATATTTGTTCGATTCAAAACGTCTTTCGTATTTCTTTTATGATAATATAAGTGAATAATCTTTGGCAAAATGTATATTAATAACTTGAGTTCTCCTTAAACCTTTTTTTCACATGTTTGTTTCTTCTCCACACAAAACTATAGATACCAAAGATTTAATTCTCATATGCTGCATTCGTTTCAAAGCAGTCGCCATTACCTGATCAAAGACTTATGTCCGCCACGATTCATATCATGAAAATAATTTTTGTTTTCTTTAATTTCAGTCAGGCAAAGAAAACCCTCTTAAGCTGATTACACAGTTCTCACCCTTATTGGATAGCATATTAATTCCAAAGGTACGGTTACAAAACAATAATACTCAGAATTCAATGGGTATACGTATTGCATTATTTTAGAAATAAGCTAACAACTATTATTTCATAAGAGTTTTTGGTCAACGTTTCAAATTATAATAGTACGAGACATTTTTTCAAATAATCAGTAGAAAACAGTTTCTGTATCATAGAATTATGTGGGAATATTAACGGCAGTCAATATTAAGCATTTCACCAAGTTCAAGCTGACATTTTACAACTATTAAATATATTTTACTACTTTCAACAAACTATTTTCTTTCCAAACGCGTTACAGTTTATATATTACAAGATGATGGTTAATGTTGGTAAAAATTAAAACATCTAGAATAAGTTTAACAGTTTAAGACAGTGGTCGGACCTTGATCAAAATCTAATATGATTTTTAAACACCTAGATGGTCTTTTTGCTGATATTTTCTTTTTCTGCAGCAGAACTTTTTACGTCACGCATTTCACTGTCAGAGTGGACCCATCACTACACATGGATTTAGTACTAAAGTTTAAGAAAAGTATGACATATGTGGAGCATTGGCGAAAATTTTAAAGAATCAAAAAGTATATAGAATGTCCAATAAAAATTGGATCTTTTTTGAATTTCATAAATGGAAATACTTTTCATAATGTTACATTTTAAATAAGTTGATTTGACATCTCGAGTAACTGAAAAAACTTAGGCCTTTAACAATCTCTAATGCTTACAATGATGGAAATTTGAATAAATTTATGATATATATGTACTATAATCTGAAAGTAATTTACTAGTTTTGATTTCTGTATTTGGGGAAATTTTAGTTTATATATGTAAGTTTTTTCTGCAAATTTATTTATATGAAATAATAAATGCTAAATTATTTCTTATTTTATTTGTTACGCACTAGCATTTTTCAGTTGCTTTAGGAATACTTGCAATTTGAAGAAATTATATTAAATTCCCTTCTACAGAAACGTCAACATATTATGAAATAAAAGAATTGAAATAGCTACCTAAAATTCGAAACCTTTTTCCTATTATCGAATATAATTGATTGTAAATGTCAAGTTTTAATAATGTGATACAAATTGTCAGATTTGAATCTGCATAACGGGCGTTCGATTACACAATGTAATTTCTCTATTATACAAAAAAAATATTGTAAAGAATGAAATAAAACATTATGTTTTCATTTATAAGTATTCTAAATTCTGGGTTGTGTCAAATCATCGAAAATCGTACACAAATTATTTACGTTTTAACTGACCAAATTAAACTATTTTCTAATTATTGGACCCATAAGGATAACACGACTTGTTTCTTAAAACAAGAATTACGGATAAATTCTATGTGCCGATAATTTTTTCAATTTTAGATATTTATATTTTATCTTTGCATTATTTTTATAAATATTGTATAGTTCCACATGTAATAAACAACCATAATCTTGTAATATATAATAATTTTCGTTGCTTTAGATCTTTGAAATTGCATTATTAGTATTGAGATTCTTTGTAAAATCTTAGTAAAGTTAAAGAAATGAACTTTAGCAATAAAGAGCTTGACATATTAAATATTACTTTGTTGTTGCATTTAAAAATAAAAACAAATAGAGAATCTATGTATATTCCTTTGGGCAAAGATTCATAGTAAAGGATTAGCAGATGTATTAAATAATAATAATAATAATTCTAATTTACTTTCAGGGTCGTCGAGGTTTCCTTGATGGACTAGTAAGTGAACTTTCTATATGAATGTTTACATGATATTTAAATCTAGGAAGTATCTCAAACTCAATTCGTGTTTTGAACATTTTTTGATTGTGTTATGATTCACTGAAATTCCTCGTACAAATTTGATTAAAGTCATTATATTTTTAAACACAAGTATTAAAGGAGTTTAGTACTTACATCATGAAATTTTTAGTGCAACGAACATTGCAGCAATACATTTTAAAGTGAATTTCTAAATTTATCAAGGAATTGTTAGGGTCTACAAATATGTCGATAGAAATCTTCGTGTTTTTTCACTTAAAATCTGGCAAGTCAAACATAGAGCTAATAACGATTATGCTTCATATTCTTGTGCTGATGACTAAATTTGTTAATTGTAAGTAACACTATGATCTATCGATTAGGAGGTTGAACGAAGCGTGAAGAACAGCTCTGCATGGACTCCTTTCATTAGCCAGGCAATGCAGTTGTATTTTGAATTTCTACCCCTGCAAGATCCATCTAAATTTTGACCTCTCATTTGTGAATAGTTCTTAACGGTCCTATTTGGATAAACATTGCAGTTTAAATTGTGAAATCATTTTAATTTTAATCAAGTTAAAACTGAGTCTTTAGAATTAATGAACCCATCGACATTACGTAACACTATAAATCATTCACTTCTTCGTTTTACACCACCTCCCATTCCCGTCTCTCTTGGAGCAGAATATTTACCTTAGGAGTTCACTTTCAGTGTGTATTTTTCCTTAAAGTGAACAAACTTGTTTCTTAACTTTACAGCATTACAGGCTTACTGATCGTTCTATATATTGTAAGCTTGTAATTGTTCGCAAGTAGTTACGAAATCAAAATATTTAAGTGTAGTAAGTGACTAACTATATGGCCTATGGAAACTGGAAGTCCAATGCCGCGTTCACAAAAGCTCTGCACTGACTTCTATTATCAGCCAACTGGATACAGTTACTATGGATTCCTATTTCTGCGAAATCCGTCATAATATTGTCCTCTTGTCTCGTCCTAGCTCTTCCTAATGGCAGTTTTCCGCTTGGTGGTCCAGTTAAGACTCTGAAGACGTTCCTACTTTCTTCCATCCTCACTACAAGACTTATCACCTGAGCCTCCTAGACTTAATGATCCTAACAATGTTTGGTAAACCGTACAAATTATGCAGTTTCTCATTCTGAATTTTCCCTCATTCCCATTGCCATTTCTTTTGGGTCCGGATTCGTCTGAGGATCTTTTTCTCAAATACTTTTAGTTTATGTTCTTCCCTCAGAGCAGCGTTTCCCAACATTTTTCAACTTGCGGCACACTACAGGTGTAACTTGAATTCTCGCGGCACACTCATATATTATTATTATTTTATTATTATTATTATTATTATTATTATTATTATTATTATTATTATTATTATTATTATTATTATTATTATTACTATTATTATTATTTGCAAATATAAAATACCATAGTGTTTGTTTTCTGTGATTACTGATCTCCTCACAGAAACGAAAGCTCGATTACTGGTTTCCCCTATGCTAATTTATTATACATAATTTTTATTATAATTTTAAAATAAAAAAAATGCAATAAAATATAGGACAGATTTCTAAAAATACGTTTTCTCTTTCGAAAACTGTATCCAATCTTTCTCAACTAACTGGTGCGTTACTAAATAACTAATAAACAAACAAATGTCTTGTAATTTTAACTTTGCTGTTTTAACCAATACCGGTGCATATTATTGCAATCACATACGTTACGATGCGTCGAAGTCAAAACACACCTGTTGTACAAAGTGTTGTTCTGTAATTCACGTGCGAATGAGTGTTCTACGAACGTTCATTTGATGTGTATCGTACAAGTGCTTCCATTTCTCGGTGTTAGTATGACTCTCAATTGAAGCGTAACACAGCAGCTAACCGTGGAAATGTGTACGAGCAGAAATACTGTCTGCTACACAGTAATAGATGTAGAATAATATATTACAGTTACAGTAATTTTTTCATGGTAGAAATTTATAGTAATGTGAAATACAAAAATATACATTTTCTCCTATGTCTTGCAATTGGGTTGCTATAGAATTAATAGTTTTGTTTCGATATCCTCGCGGCACACCAGCGGTCCATTCGCGGCACAACGGTTGGGAAATGCTGCCTCAGGAAAACCGACCATGCTTTGCAACCATACAGGACAATATGCAAGATCACCTTATTTTTTACTGAATAATAACACAAATTATCTGCTATCAGTTACTTTTAATTTCTTAACAGAAATGTTTTTCGTTTGTAAGTGTTTATTCTTGATGTTTTGAAGTATCAACATTGTCGGGAGTATTATGTGATATTTTCACTTATCAATAAATTTTAGTATAACACGCATTGTGATGTGTCATGTGTCTAATATTACCTGTTTTTATTCCTTAACCCATGTCCGTAAACCTGTTTAAAACAATCTCAGGATTTCTTTATATTATTGTTCCTATCAGGTTTACAAAATCAGAAAAAGGAATAACATTGTAAATAGTATTTAACTAAAGGACATAGTTGTTGTCTTTGAGTTTTCTTACAGTGTATTCCAGTATAAAAATCCACGATAATGTAGCTAGTGTATCTCCCTGTATCAGGAGGACATTTTCGAAGTAAAGGTCTGTGAACAATTACCGTTATGATTTGGTCATATTTTTGGTTCACTGAAAGACAAATTATCTAACCTATCTGTCTGTATCAATACTCCAAATATGGTAAGAGAACTATGAAATATTTTTCTTGTAATACATTCGTATGTTTAACATGAATCTTCTTCAAATATTTAGTTTTAATTGACCTAGTTGGCATTGAAAAAAAAATTGAAACCGAAAACTCTTCCTAAAAGCAGTTAGCAAAACGATACCCAGTTTGAAAATACGGTTGTTTAGTACTTACTTTCTGTAGAAGGGTACTCATTTGTTCCATGGCTTGAAATATAAATCAACATACTTGAAGAAATGTGTGTGGAAATAGTAATGATATGTAACATTCCTGTTTGCGAAAATGAAGATTTTATTTGGAATCCAAACATATTAGAAAGACGTTGGAGTAAATGTGTTTGGAATAATGAAATTAGTCAGGATAACTATGTGTCAAAAAATACGATGAATGCTACATTTCAAATAATTGCTTTAGTAAGTAAACAGGCTAGAAACATTGATTTTCGAAATTTTGAAATATTATTTTTTCTGCTTGCCGAACTATTATATAATCAAAGTGAATTTAATGTTAAAATTGAATTAACTTTTCGAAATCTACATTCCATTATCTTTCAAATAACGTAAAGATAAACGCTATATGATAATCCGGGGTGGAGCTGGGGTTAAATATCTGATTATTTTTGATTGGTAAAATGTACCTTCATAAGCGTAATTTACAAATAGGAACAAGAGGACCAATACCAAGTAGAAATCAAAGTCAATTTCGTACTTCTTTTTATAGACATTTACGACAGCTACATTTTAGTTTTTAAAACGGAATTGAAGTAATGATTAAACTTTTCGACTATATTAAATTGAAAATTCGTAACCAAAGAAATATACAAAACCTCTTGCGCATGAAACCAATTTCTTACCTCAACATAGTCAATCACAGTAATTGGATATTCCTATATGAGGCTGAGGAAACTTTCTACTTCGTTTAAGCAAAACGCAGCCTGTACTGTTCCTCTACAAACTGAACCTCCTTATCTGAGATATAATATACTCTTAGTACTTTTGGTAAAGGCGGACCACACAGAACAAATAATATTGGATATCGGAGCATGGCACACGTCTTCTTTCCCTGCAGAAGGCCAGTAAAAGGACGGACCCGATCGAAAGGAGTGCATAAACTTGACTTAAAGATCACTTTCCACTTCATCTTTAGTTAAAGCTAACCCATCCACCACCCCACCAAAAAAAAAAAGAGTGGTTATCGTAAACACATGCAAGATACGAAATAGTGATGATATCTGCGATGCTCATTCGAGAAGGTGTCTTTCTTTCAGTCAAATGAAAAATCGAGGTGAAATCTGGATCAGCATTGAATCGCTTTTTTCCAATCGAGATTTAGCTTAGAGAAGAGAATTGATTATGTGACCGCGTTCCACAAACTGTTTTTATACCATAAAAATGATTTTGTAGTCTTTGCGTGTATCTATGATATTTCCTTTTTTCCAGCTGGCTTACATTTATATGTTCAATGCGAGATCTAGAGAAGGCAAAAACTTTTTCTGATGTACTTAAAATATCAGAACATTTTTGAAGGCTTTTTTTAGTAAGCAGACGTTTAATTGTTACACCAATGCCATCGCATGGGGATTTGCCATGGCTTGTAGCAAAAAGTGGCCATGATGCACTTAAGGAGAAACCCTTATAATGGTAACAAAAGTTCAAGAAGTTTTTACAATTCTTGTATCGCGCAGCACACCCATCACTAAAGTAATTTATATTTTTGACAATAGTTAATGGTTATTTCATAAAAGAAGTTATTCTTTTTAAGTAACAAATGCGACTTCGTGTTCCAAGTAAACTGATATCACACACAAATTACAAAGTCAGGTCATCAGATCCAGGAAGACGTTTATATCGTACTTCCGTGTGCAGTGTACAGGAATCAGTAGACCAGTGACATTCTTGAACTTCGTCTTGAATCATATGGGAATAATTTTCACTCAAATGAAACAGAACGACGACTGCCTCTGGCACACTAGTTTTCTTTCTGTTCTTTGAGAAATGTGATTGCGCTTTGGAAATAAATGAATGTGGCGCAAGCTTTTCAAGCGTTCGTATCAAAATTGTCACATACTCGTCCAGTATGAGAGGATTTTTAAACAATTCTGTTCTGTTCGTTGATGCCCACTGGTTTCTTTCTCCCAAGGAACAAAATCATCGCATTTTGCAAGCATAAGCTGCCTCAAATTTTACAGGAGGGAGACTCGGAACAATGCTTCAGCATTCAATTCCGATTGTACACAAAATAAACCAGTTGAAGGATCAGGTCTTCCCCATAGGAGAATAACGTTTTGAAGTATAGTATACGTGAAAGCGGAATGTGTCCCAGGAGAACCTGGTAATACACACCACTTAGGACGTAGCGTGCAAAATTTAGAAAATCCAATTTTAATGTTGGGATGTTGATGTTTAATTGAGGCGTTCAATTCTTTGAAATTTCCAAGTAATAATCGCTTCTCCATATGAATATTTTCCATTCACCCCACCCCCACTCACCATACTTTTACAAAATTTATCTACCTCCCCCGGCCTCTCTATTGGTGCCAACGTTTTATTTTCATTTAAGATTGGTTGCATAAAGAGTGTACAGCGTAAACAGCTAGTCCGGTTTATAAAATTCCTTTTCTTTACATTGCAAATTGGTTTGCAAACGGTTTTTGCTCTTACATTTTGTTATAACTCTGATAATAACAGAGTTACCCTATGTCAGGGGTCCTTTGAGACATCCTGTATATTTAAATACTAACGTAAGGTCTTTGACATTATAGATACATACATCAAAAATGTAATAAATAAATATATACTGTTTAATCGCATTATGTAAAATTAGAAATTTACACAAAGAATAACTCTTCTGAAGTGCAAGGTTGCATTTTTCATTCTTATTGTACAGCAATCTTGATGGTCTTTCTTAATTTAGCTCTACTGACTTACATAAACTCCGGGTAGAAATTTGCAAGTGATACATTGCGCAGATACTGAGATACAAATTTTTCTATTAAACTCTAAGAAATATTAGATGGTCTCGAAAACAACCGGGATGCCTGAAATTCTTAAAAATTGTATCGTATTTCTCACAAACTATTAGGACTTCGGAAGAAAAAATTTTACAGGTCTTCATACCGTAGTAGTGTTAACAAGCACACGAAGACCCATCAAAATTTCAATTAGTGGGTGATATGGCCTGCGTGATTTGATATGGAATGAGCCATAGAAGTCAATCTTTTACTAAATAAATATATGAATTCAAACTCTCAAGTACTAGGATGTCATACGATATTCAAGGTTTTATATAAAACACAGGAAGTTGTCTACTGAAAAATATTATCTCGGTCTCTACAACACTTCCAATGTAGTTTCACTGTTAATGCTATTCTCAATATATAGAGACTAAGATTGTGTATTGGACACCTAGCGATTAATACCAATATATATGAAATTCTGGTTCTATAACACAGGGGGTACTCGCATTTTGTGAATCCATCGCAGAAAGAAATATCTAAATTACAATCGTGTATAAACATTTACTAGTACTTCAGACGTATCACCTGTATTACCATTGATATTCAACAAGTTATTTCATAGCATGCGATTTCTTTGTTTGTTATTTAGTTACTGAGTTAAAAAAAATACAACTGTAAATATACTTGCATTTTTACACCAGAAGAGTATTCGTGTTCCAAAGACTATACTCGCAAAGTTCAAAATATTAATTATGCGTTACCACGGTGTTGATTGTTTACTTAATTTAGCTGTTTTGATGCAATTTTAAGCAAATGGATAACTAATACTTGTGCTCAATTGCAATTATACGAAGGTATACTACCGAAAACATGAGTAATCAAATATACCATTAGGACATTTCTGCATATATTTTAATAGATTTGGAGTACCCATTTATTATGACAGTATTTTCGACGGTGGAAGCAGGAAACGTATAATATAGAGTCTCTTATAAAATTATATACAGTGCAAGATTAATAGACATTTGGAAGAAATGGCAACCAATAGTGTGAAATAAGGCTTACATAGTGTACCTAGAATTACTTATTGCCCCTATATGGAATATATATATGTATGGAATATTCAGAAAAGTAAAATTGTACTTGAAAACATAAAACAGACGATCTGAAGGAAGTCAATTATCCAAATAATTAAAGGTATTGAGCCGGAAAGTAAAGTATATTATCATATTCATTTGCGAGATATCTATCTAATTATATGTAGAGTTAGATAGATATGGATATGTGTTAATGTGTGTTATTTGTTAAATCAAATGATTTCAAAATATATACCTCTCTATAATTTTGAAAAAAAAAATGTATTCACGTTCAATATTTGATTGCACAAGGTGCAATAGAGATATAAAACGTAATTCGTTCTAAGAATTGATATCAACTTAGTACTAGTGTCATCGTACTATAAAATAGATTCTGTAAAAGTTATAAATTTCATTAACCTGTATAAACCAACGTCTTTGTGATTAATATTAATGGTGAACCATTTGCTTCTAGGCCCATGCTGCTCAGAACATAATTCAAGGTATACTGGTAAGTACAATTAGTGCCCTTTTTATATTTCAGAAATAATATTAAAGGTTTCAACTCCATTCTTTAAAAATATTATTCATTCTGTTTCAAACGTGTTTTCCTCAATAACGTTATTTACTTTCCGCTGTAGTATAAATATTACAAATATTATATGGAAATATCGTTTTTCCAACTCTATAGTTGTTGTTCTTGTACAAACATCCTAGTTATCATACTGTTAGGTTAAGAATCATCCACGTGAGGGACCTGACGGTTATTTCATGGGGTGTACTGTGGTTCAGGTAAAAATCTATATTTCATGCAGCTTTGGTAAATAAAATATTGTAAATTCTAATTCACTTCAGTCCCTTCTTTGCTATGATAATCGCGTTTGTTTTCTGTGTTGGAAAGCAAGTTTAGATTTATCGTGGGCACACATGTGATACGGATATTAAGTTAGTATGTTGGTTATCATCTAATTAGCGTCATTGCTAAGAGGATAATAGCTTCAACTAATCATCTATTGACATCTTAGCAAATCATGTTGACCAACATGAGAATTGTACGAAGAACTTCCACTAAAGCTTATATTCTGCTGTTCCTTAATTCATAATCTTTTGTAAATTGGTTATAATGATATATTGTTATTGTTATTTCCATCAACCTATATATATTCAACTAACGTACTATTAGAAATGAGTAAGAAGCATAATCTTGTTTCAGAAAACTAACTTATTGATCGTTTTGTCTACGGTATTTTTTTATTTAATATTTTAAAATCAAAATATAATATGAAATAAAAAGAACGTTATCTAAATTCATATTAATATAGCGAACGAAGTTTGGTTATAAAATTATAGTATTAGTTGTAAACGGAATTGTTCAAATTAATATAATAAATGATGTTCTCACTTTCATTTATGGCATTATAACCAAAATATATATGTTATATATAACGCTATGAATACCAAAATATTTTCAAAATACGCATTTGAATAACATTGTGTTCATTAAGGACCACTTTAAGATATACGATCCTTCAGCTAAGTGATCACAATAAGAGTAAGGCTCACATAACAATTAATTGTTTTACTTACTAATTAGGAGCCAGGGGTTCCGACAGGTGCACGCTACTTGAACATAGAAGAGGTTTTGGTGAGTTATTTAATAATTTCATTATTTAACCATTTCCTTTCTTCAAACACTAACTTTTGTATTACGCCCTTGTTTATTTCAATTCTGAATAATACAAAATAGTTATTTTTGATTAAAAACATGTAACTTGATACTTACAGGCCTTAATACCTATATATTCCTGTATCCAGAAATTAACTTAGGCCCAGGGATCATGATGGAAGAAGATAGAGAAAGTTTGAAAGCCGATCTGCAGCATCCGACATGTTGGAAATATGAGAATTCTATCTCCAAAACATACTAAATCCAAACAAAAATTCCGATTTTGCATTGAATATGGAAGAGTGTACTATGGAACTTCTTACGTTAAATTTTGTAATTATCTTTTGTCAAAACACAATATTTTCTGTGATAACTTCTGTTTGAACTATCACTTCCCATACTGTTTCAATGTAAAACGATATAGTTTTATACCCATTCAGAAGAATTCTACTAAACGGATATAGCATGTTTTGGAAACACAATCCTCATATATTAAGTGAACAAATTCAAATTACACAGAGAAAATATAAGCCGTAAAGTATCTTGAAAGTGCATATCATCGATGGCACATCGATTACATATAATGTTACCAAAGATGTTCGGTACGTTATCAAATCAACTTTAAGTATACAAAATATCTAAAGACTCTTTCGTAGCATGGTAAATGTAATTAAGGTGTTTGTTGAAATATATACCATTCTTTAGTTAAAAATAGTCGCAGGTCACTCCGACTCAAAACTTGTAAAATTTACGTTGTTACTTCATTTTCAGTTGAATGTATAAGGGTATCACTGACGAGTGTAATCGAATTAATATTCAGAGCTTGTAGGTTTTCTCGTAGCCAGAATTATTGTCTTCTTGCAGCTATTCGTGTGTATTTTGTGCTTTCTGTGTACTTGAGTTACTACATTTTTGACAAAACATTGAGACAAATACATCTTAAACGGGAAATATTCTTGCAAATATATTGTTATTTTATAATGCTGTTGCGGAGTAACATCCTGATCCATACTAAATGAATCTAACCTCACTCGTTTTGTCACGAACCAAGGTAACCTTCCTTTTACCAGTAGTATCAATGTAGACAGGAAAAATGGAAGTATACCAGAAGAAATACTTCTTATATCATATACTTATAACACAGCCGAATGACTTCTGGGTGACGTTCCTCCAAATTGAAGTAGCCCCTTTAGTAAGTTGGGATCTACCATCATAAGGTGTAGTAGTACATACTGTTGCAATATAACATCCCACTCGATAGGAAATGAGTGGCTACCCAAACTTACTTTTTCTGTCAGAAAGCAGTTTAAATTTCCTGTTAGCAATAGTTAACACTTTGAATAGCAAGAAATGGAACCATTTCAGAACTAAGTACAGTTAAATGTCTTATACTAACAACAGAACAGGGGAATTTCAGAACTAGAACCTTTCGAACTTACACACCTTCCCTAGCAAATTGGTTTCTGCCGTCATTAGGAATGACGGTACCCATATGGAATGAACAATCTCGCATCTCTTCGTCTACGGGGAAGGACGTTTGCCTCTCTGATGAATACCTATGATAATATTAGACACTTCACAAATATTAGACACTTCACTTTCAATAATATTAGACACTTCACAAATTAAATTTATCATTATACTGCTTACTCACATTTGAAACGCTGAATTGACACAAGATAGTAGATATTACGCCAAATTCATGAACACTACTTTGTACAATAAAATTTAAACGGTACACGTGTTGTTATTTATTCTTTATGTCTTTATCGAATAAACGGATGACATTGAAATATTGTTTCTCAAAAGGGAAGTGAACACCTAACTTGCCTTTAGCAATCAGATTAAGATCGAAAAGCATGTCAACTTTATTTGTGGCAATAGAGTGTATTGTGTGGTATGAATTACATTAAATATATGTTCATATCTTAAAATGATTTTTAATTTCTTTAATTTCAGTCAGGCAAAGAAAGTCCTCTTAAGCTAATTACACAGTTTTCCCCTATTTTGGATAACATACTGACACCTAAGGTAAGGATACAATGTATATAATAATACTAAACTCAAACTAAAGTCTAGATTTTCGAAGAATTTTCAAACTAAATACAAATAGTAAAAATAACTTTAACAGTCCTATGATCACCTGAGTTTCTGTAGTAAAGAATAGGGCCTGATTATTGTTGATAATTCCAAAAATTATTTCCGAGGCAACTTGACATATTACATATATTTAATGCATTGTGTTACTATAACAAAATTATTTTTTTCCAAACACATTAATGAAACGATAGCCAATTACGAGGTAGTTGTCAGTATTGATGGAAACACCATCTGTAATGATAATGGTAAACAATCATAACATTGGCTAGATCTGAAAGTTCAAAAGGGATTCGAAAGCTTTAGAAGTTCTTTTGCTTGCATTGTAATCTACGGTCGAGCTCATACAAAATGCATTTTAGTGTCAAAAGCGTACCTATCATTACGAATGTATTTAGTGCTAAACTTTATGAAACTCTAGCAATAAATATAATTTGAACAACGCAATTTAACACAAGTGGTCATTTAGTTACTCGATCTGTACATGCAAGAATTATTATTAAAAGCTCTTCTTTGTAAAAAAATAACTCTAATTCTCTTTTGTTAAAAATGGCTGGCGTTTGTTACTTTTCTAACAAAGGTGAGAGAAAGAAAAATGAATCATCCTAGCTAACTATTTATCGTATTAATTAAGATTTAGTAGCAATAGAGAATATTGAAAATCCTCAAAGAAACTACACACCTCGTAGCTAGAAAATTAAATTATTTTAGTAAGACCTTACCCCTTATTAATATAATTTTCACATTAAATGTATCTAGTATATGAACAAAATACGTTCTTTATATAGATTTCTACTATTATATGTGAATATTAAGGGGGCTTTTTTAAGACATTGTGAATTTGAAGACTAATTTCGTAGATCTATTAGCGATGTAAATTTCAAGTATTAACTAGATGGTTGTCAAAACTAATGTTAGTCATTATTTTGGGTCTGCTAAAGCAAAAGTATCTAAGAAAAGATCAAGAGCAAAATGTCACAAGTTCAAGAAATGAATCAAGAAAACGTATGAGATCTCGGACACACTACAGAATTGCTAAGCGAATCGTTTTCAAGGATTCGAATTACGTGTTAACTTTTCCAATCAATAGCGCATCAAAGCTTAGAGCCACGTACTGAACGAGTTGTATTGAGTACAAAGTAATAAAGTTTCTCTGTATTTCCAAACCGAGAATATACATTTATTCAACAATATTTGTTTGGAAAGTAGTATCAATATTCAATAAGTGAGCCCAAATCGGTATAAGATAAAGTAGTTCCCAATGGTTAAACCATTACTTTCCTTAGAAGATGAATTTTAGAAAAAAATCAATAGTGATAATATTTCTCATAGTCATTAGATTACAATTTCTCATAGTGATAAGATTAATTAACTAAACTAACTAACTCTATGGCCTATGGAACCCGGAGGTTCAATGCCGCGTTCACAAAAGCTCTCCACTGACTTCTATCCTTAGCTAACTGCATTCAGTTTCTACTCTGTATTCCAATCTCTGCGAAATCCATCTTAATATTGTCCTCCCATCTGCGCCTAGGTCTTCCTAATGGTCGTTTTCCGATTGGTCTTCCAGTCAAGACTTTGCAAGAGTCTCTACTTTCTTCCATTCTAGCTACATGACCCGCCCATCTAAGCCTCCTAGACTTGACGACCCTAACAATTTTGGGTAAACCATATAAATTATGTAGTTCCTCGTTATGAAGTTTCCGCCATTCCCCATTCCCGTTCCTCTTGGGTCCGAATATTCGTCTCAGGATCTTGTTCTCAAATACTTTCAGTCTATGTTCTTCCCTCATAGTAAGTGACCATGTTTCGCAGCCATACAGAACTACAGGCATGATAAGATTAATTATATTCATAAACTAAATTTAACAATAAAACATATACTTAAGACTAATTGTAATAAAGGTAGTTATTAGTTCACCACCTGACTAAAATATCATTAGTTTGAATGACCAAGAAATTATTTTAAGAAACACAAAATCCAGATACCGTTAAGATTTCAGTTATAATTTATATTATTATACAATTAACAGTAAATTTTGAAATTTTCTTATATTAGATAGATCCGCACAAGAAAACTTCCTTAGTCCACAACTGGACAGTTATGATTTCACATCTAATGGCGAGAATAAAATTATCACAATATCTTTGCACACTACTGTGAATATTACTTTGTTTACTCAATAAATAGATATGATCATCCCAACGGTAGCAAGATTCCAGATAACCTAACCAAATCCATTTTATTCAAAGTGAAATCATTCAATTTAATTTAGATATCCTTGTCATACGAGAAATAGATATTTCAGCCAGTACATAAAAAGAAGCAGAAATTAGGTATTTTGACAGGCCTTTCCAACTTTACAAAAACTGTATATAACTTTTTAATCGGGAAGTTCGAAATATTTATAATTTCTGAAAAAAGTTACAAACTTCATTTTTTTTAGAATGTTACACAAAGAATAATTATCACGAACTTTTCCTCCATCATATTTTAATAAGCTTCACAATGATTTTCCCATGTGCGGACCGACATCCACGGTCCCATCTAGAGCGAAAAGTTGTAATGTGTTTACAAACATAAGTGCAAGCGTAAAAACTGTAAACGCTTCACATTTTCGAAACGTGGATGTTTGGTATTTTAGGATGCTACAAGTTTTACATAATTTCTAAGACAATAATTGCGATTCGGAAATAAATAAATAAGGACACTTGGTAGGGCTCGAGTGAAGAAGGGACACAGAGTATTTCTAATGTGGAATTTTACATTCAAATAAAAGTTAAGAAAACAGTATAAGTGGTCGAGAAAGATGATTTTTTCCAGATGGAACTACGTAGAAAAAATTGTTTTTTTAGATGACTTTGGTCATCTCCGTAAGCAGAAAATTCTCCGTTAGAAAACAGAAAAGAGTAATTTTGGCGGTGAGTTTATGATAGAGATTTTAGTTTACTACCCCATGAACAAATGATTAAGCATAACCTAACTACATAGTTAGTGAAGCACATAAGCAATTAAAGTCCTGACCTAGAATTAAACACCTTCCCAAATAAACTCTTATTTGGGTTTTATTATTTACCCAGCCCTTATTTGTTCTGCAGTGATACCATCAGGGTCATGTGGAAAAGAATAAAGAGTCCTTTAATTTACAGATAAAAATGAGAAGTGATTAGTTCTGGAAAATTAAATGCCACTTGAGATTTGATTAACCAGAAAAGGATCTGCAAAATGCGTTTATTAGCACCTGCAAAAAAATTACAGACAACATGAAAATGCGACAGGTGACAACAACTATTCAACAGACCGACGTTTTGATTTCTGCATAAATATTTCTGATTACTCTATAAATTGCAATTAAAGTACTTTTCTTTGACTTGGTAATAATCCACGAAGTCGTGCTCGGATAAAATTTGGTGAATTTATTGTGTTGAATTTGATAACTCTTCTCATTAAAAGAGAAATTAAAGTCTTATGTAAAAGTTTCTTAAAGTGAGAACTGACCGAATGTAAGAGGACTGAAGTTAAACTGAATCTGTGAGATGTGAAGTTATACTTTAGTGGGAAGAATAAACAAAGATTATGACACTGTACTTGAAGAAGGTAAATACATACTTTACGTACAAAAGGGAAACAATGGAACGAAAAAATAAAGATCAGCAAATGTGGAGCAATTATTACTGCTAAGCAGGAAGTAAGGCAGTTGGTTTTACTTATCAGCATGTATTCCAATCGTGAAACTAAAATACGATTTCTACATTCGAAGCTTCGGTGCTAGTACTAAGACACATGGAAATAGTGGACACGAAGTGGATTTATGTAATAGTAACTTCTTTCAGGGACACAATGATAAATAGGTTTACTTATAGTTGTAGTAACCTGTACAACATAGTATCATAAGAACACAGATTCATTTCTTCATTTCTTGTTCTGTTTGTGCATGATCTTAGCCGACTTCAGAAGAGAAGTTGCTCCGTTTGGCCCGTATGTTTGTATCTATATAGGACTGTTGACGATTATATTAACTATACTAAGTAATATTTAGTAATATTTTCATGCGACTTTTAGAAATCGAGTAAGAAATTTCCAATGAAGTTAATACACACACAATATTAAAAAAATAGTTAATAATATCTCAATCAAATAATCTCTGCAAACCCTCATGAGAATAAAATTTATACTAAGATATATTACTACCAAAATTCAAAAACAATGCAGGCTGCATATATCTAAGGTATGAGAAAGCATATTAACAAACTTTCTCTAAATCATTATGCCCTGGTAATGGATGCTAAGGTCATTGTCGATGTCACTACTTTACATGTAGTTCTAGCCTGATGCTGGTACCCTTTGAATAAACATCTGTCACCTGGGAATGAAGCCAGTCAGGTACTGATATCTTGAGCTTCACTGTCGTAGATACTTCGATGCAAGCCACATTTCCTCGCGAAGAAAACAGAGAAAACTATGGAGGCAAGGTCATGGCTGTCAGGGGGATGACTGGATATTTTTATCGAATTCTTTCGATCTATCTCAACAGTGATAGAGCTTGATGTGCGTTTTCATGGATCAAAAGAATTACAAAGCATAACATTCTTCCCGGCAAACTTTGAATATCACAATACACATTCTTCAGTGTTGGTAATTAATATATGCTATAATTATGCATTCTGATGCAAAAACAAAAGAAACACACACACAATAGAATCACACTCTTTTGTTATCACATGTTTGTTGTCATATTTTTAGCTGACTGTGTTTGAATTATTTGGATTATGAGTACCAGAGTACCGTCATTTCATTGGCTACAGCCCCGGCTGCTTGTTGAGTATGATATCCAAGTATAATCCCTCGTCACTGAGTGAGGAAAGAGGTAATTCGGGTTCTACAATAGTGGCACAAAAAACCAAGTACCGCTTCATATATTTTCCCTTGGTTGGCGTCTGTCAGCACTTACGTCACGCATAACTTTTAATAACTCAGTTTTTCAATGATAATTCGATGCACTACTTTCACAGACAATTATGGAAATTCTTTGCTAAGTTAAAATATTTAAACTGGATAATTGATCATACTTTCTAGTTAAAGCGTTCAACAAGATGGCCCGTCCGCACACTAAGCCATTTGCTACACTCATCATCGTGAATATTTCAACGCTCTTCTGTGAAGTTCTGCACCTTTGCCGCACCCCCAAACATTACAGTCGATTGGAAAGTGGCACATAATTTCAGAAGGATTACAGCTGCATTTTGTCATTTGTCGTTCAGAAACCATATGACAGATCTCACTTCATATTTAGAGGGATTTTGTATTATGTCAGCCATCTTCAGTGACTACTATTTGCATGTACGCAACTCCATCCGGACTACTTTATCTTTTCTACTCCAGTGTATTGTCAATTTAGTGTGTTTCCAACCTCGAAAAACATATAGAACAAAATAGAACAAGATTAAAACATACGTTATATATATATATATATATATATATAAAGGAGTGGAACAAACAATTCTAAAACGTTTGTAAAAGTGTTTAAATCATACCTAGTATGGTGTTGGACCTCCTTTTGCGTCCAAAATAGCTTGGATCCAACGTGGAATGGACTTATACAGCTCCTGAATCATGGTGTGGAATTTTGTACCATTGTTCCTCCAAAACATGCTCCAGTTCCTCGAGGGATGCTGGTGGAAGGCAATGAGACCGAACACACCTTTCTAACTGAGACCACAATGACTCAATGATGTTCAGATCAGGTGATTGTAGGATGCAGGAGAGGTGTCATGGCTCCTGTTCATGCACCTCAAACCATGGTTTTGCCGTTTTTGCAACGTGACAAGGTGCCAAATCATCTTGCCATCATCATCAGGAAACAATATTTAGGCCATAGGTAGAATCTGGTCCTCCAAAATGGCCTCATACGCCTTACGATTCAACATTCGATGAAGGGCTATAATGGGACCTGCAGAAAACCACGATATCGCTTTCCATACTGTAACATAACCTTCCCCATGCTTTACAGTTAGGAGCAGACAGTTTGTATCATAGTCCTGCGACGGTGCTCTCCATACGTAAACACGACTGGATGTTGGAAACTTGGTGAAAGTCGATTCATCGGACCCAATTACGTGTTTCCACTGCTCATGAGTTCACGCCGTGTGGTCCTTGCACCACTGGATACGTCTCTCCGCATTTGCAGCTCTGACCAGGGGTTTGGCGATAGTAGCCTGCCATAAATTTTCATTTTATGAAGTTACCGTCGCACTGTTTAGATGAAACCGGATGCTGCAAGCAGGAATTAAGTTCGGACGTAATGTTCATTGCAGTGGTCTTCACGGTAGCTGATATAATCCGTTCTAATACCCTCCGGGCCCTATCTGACAGGATTGTCTTTCGGCCACTGTTGTGCTTTGCAGACGTAGTTTGTCCATGAATTGTGTATGCACTCGTGACATGTAACACAGTGTCTTTCGACACTTACACAATGTACATCTTTGTTGCTACTGAAGCTCCAACCAGACGGGCACCTTTGGAAGTCTGTCAGGTCGCCCATTTTGCCGTACCACTTTCACACCACGGCATTCACAGGTGAACAGGTTACTGCTGACGGAAGAGGAAGGCCCACGTGGCACATTTAAAAAAAACGATCGGCAACCGCAGCACTTGTTGCACCGTGGAGGGCCAAACTTACGTGTCCTGTATGAAGTATTTTGAGGTTTTTTGCCAACTCCCTGTATATATATATATATATATATATATATATATATATATATATATATATATATATATATATATATAAAGAAATTAGTATTGTGCCAAATTATCAAAAATCTATAAGGGGAGTGCAAAAAGAACGGAATGCTAATTATTGGACACAGAAGATTAAAAACGTGCTTGTTCCTCTCAAGATTTGTTCATTTTAGTCATTTTTATCAATATTGTACAGTTAAAATATTAAGAAAAAACTATTTATCTTATATTGCTTTGGCAGTTTAATATCACATTAATAAATGGACATTCTTATAAATATCTTTTATAAACGTAAGGAAATATATTAGCACAATAGAATTTAACACTATAAATATTACGGTTTCTTGTAATTTAAAAATACATTAAATTAGATTTATTACTTTCAGGATAGTTAGCATCTTTAGCAATTTAAGTCTATAATGCACAAACCTACTTCTGAAATGCAGAAAATTCTTCTACTTCGTGTACTTATTATTTAGGACAATTAAAAGACATATTCAGAGAAATCTCGAAAGTTGGTTCAATCGCCTTTCGTTTGGGTGTTGTGTCCATATGGTTATATTTTAACTTAACGGTAAATATAATGAAGTAAAAGTTTAACTCTAAGTTGCAATAAGTTGTACTTAATTTTTGTACAATCTATATCTGTTTTTTTTTTTGGAAAGTGTCTTTGATACAAAGAGGAAAATGTCTAAACATTCTACTTGACTTGACTCCTCTACCACTTAAATTGAAGGAACAAACTGAAAGTCATCAACAATGAATTCTAGAAATAAATAAATACAGAATATGGAATAAAGATACCTTAGGAATCACATATGATAACACACAGGAGACCCCAAAATCTCATACAACACATCACCGAAGCAACATACCATAGAAAATTAAAAGCAGAGCAGCCTCACTACCCCAAACTCACACCAGGGGAATATTAAAAGACGAGAGTCCACTCAAAGAACAGACGAAACAAAGTACCGGGAGACTGGAAACAGGAAAAGAAACAAAAAAGAAAATAGAGAAAAGAGGAAAAGGATAAAGAAAGGAAGGGAAAAGTCAACATATTAGGAAAAAGACAACATATTAAACGAGGACAAACAGAAACCTATGCACCAAGAAAGAAAAACAAACACACAAAATGAATTAAAAGAGAAACTGGAACCCATGAGAAAATTAAAAAAAGCACACAACCAGAACGTACCCACATCTCAACCATAATCCCCGGACAACGTACCGTCCGATTATCACCTCTTCCTTTCCTTCGACAGTCACCTTAGAGGACACCAGTTCAAATATCTCCATATATAGGTAGATAGATAGATAGATAGATAGATAGATAGATAGATAGATAGATAGATAGAATGATACGAACACCGGAAACGCAGAAATCGAGCCCTAGTGAACAAAGGAAAAGGACACTTGGAGGTCTATGCCTCATCCCCACACTTGTATATAAATGCAATAATAATGTTAGAAAACTACAAGTAATTGACCATATATAAGTAAAAATATAACTCTATTATTATTTTTACTAATAATTTAGTAAGTACGAAAGTTCCATAACAATACGCAGTGAGCACTCAAAAATTAGAAGATTAAATATGTTTTGTATCTTTCAGTTCCCTGAATCATATTCACATTTTCTCCGTCTTTCATATTGTAACCATATGGTGACAACGGGAAGCCATTTTGATATTTATAATCTCACAATGTAACCATATCGTTACAATTTACTTAAAAGTACCTTTATGAGTTGACATCCAAGCAAAACTTTGATAATTTAGTTTTAACCTTACATTTGATACTTTCTATACATGAATAACAAGAAATATCACTGCTTGCAATCAAAATGAAGGTAAATTGCATTTTAATTTCTCTATATGATACACCAGTTATTGCTGTTCGCTGTATAATGTGATTCTTCTGCTGCCAACACTTCTGAAAAGCGACAAATTATTTCAGTACTCCCCAAACATGAGCATGAACTGTGTCCATATGGACATAATGTGTAAGGACGTAATAAAAGGTTTCGTTAAAGTAATAAAAGCCTATGAAAACTAATTTACCCAAATTGTTAAAAATTACTTAAAGGTTGATTGTTATACTGAAAATATGTGTTTCCAACTTACTTTCAGGGTACCCGAGGTTTTCTTGATGGACTAGTAAGTAAATTTTAAGATTTTTTGATATGACACTAATATGTTGCGCGACAATAAAAAATTTCACAGTCCACTGAGGCTGTGAAATTTTAGTTTAATTAAGAATTGTGTCTTAAAGTTCATTGAAATTCCTTTTGTAAAATAGACTGAAGACATTTCTTTTCCAATATAACTCTTAAAGTGTAGAATTCAGAAAACTTCTTAACATTTTCAAAAGCCTTAATACAACGAACTTTGAATAAACCATTTAAGTCATATTTTTAAATTTATTAATAAATAATAAAAATCTGCAAATACGTTGCAGAAAGAAGTTTTCGTGACTTTTGAACTAAAAACTTAAAAATAAAACATTATAGTTTGCAATTTGCTTTCACATTTTATTTGACTCAACTGTCAAACCTTAGGGAAGATAGTTTATTCAACACATTAACCCGCAATTATGTTTGTTTTCTAAAATGTTTTAACAAACCACCCACTAAATGTAATTTAAACGAAAATACTTAATAATATATAACACAATTATGTCTATTGGCAAGTACATTTTTTTCATTACTGAAGAATGTTCAAAATTACTAAACTTCGACTGTCATAAAAGCAAACCACCTATAAGCGAAGCAATAAAAACAATTTCTAGCTACAACTCAATCCGTAGCCGGGATAGTCGCAGTATGGAAGAAGAACAAACCCTTGGTCAACTACAATCCCTTCCACCAAACAAGTGGTCTGAGACTTTCCTGGTTACAAAATCTAAATATAAAAATATTTTGAATAAAAAAACCCTAGAAATCCAACCTATATTAAATAAACCATACTCCCCCCGTTGTATAATAATTCAATGAATTTCTGATAATGTAAACGTGAAAAACAATACTGCATGACCAGACACAGCACTTTAAAATAGTTACTTCGAAACAATACTAATTCACAAATCAAAATAAAACTATACGGCCGTCTGGTGAAATAATATTAATTGCACAAAGCTATAGTGCTTTAGTTTTCTTTCTTTCTATCCAAAAGTGAAATTGTATATAAATGCAAAGTGTGATATCAAAGCAGATAACTAAAAAAATATGGTTATAATCGTAATGTTCACGGATTGACCTTTGCAAGCTGATTACCATTCATAGCAAAAACATTACTTATCTAGTGTTAGCACTTAGTCGTAGTGCATGAATTCTACTTCTCGAGGATTCCAATATAGGGGTCTATTGTATTAAATACGCTTCAAATATTGTGCTCAATTAAAAGCGGCAATCAAAAGCCTATAGGCTATAAAGAATTAAGTACCTACGAACATAATTCTTAACTATGCCTTTGAGTGATTACTAAGTAGAAATAAAATTGTTTGTAAGAAATGTGAGGCATTGGTATTGATGGTTCAAAGTTCTTCGCTCAAACAAACGTCAACCAAAAACGCACAATTGGAGACAAAAGGTTAGGAATGAGTACTACAGAAGCGTTATGATTGATCTGTTTTAAACACTGTGATTGCCTAACTTAATCTAAAACTTGTTGATTGCTATTTGAATACTTTTGTTCAGTATCTCTGTTATACTTTCGCAATCATTAAAAGATTTCGAAATTTCTTCACTAATTGTAGTTAATATTTTGTACTATTTTATTTTGAAACTTTAGTTAACAATCAATGAAAACTAGTTTTAAATTTGGATTCAGTACTTTGTTTAAGACTTCAAGTTCGAAAATTTTTGCACTCAATGAGAAGATTTCCAAAGTCTTGATTAAGTTACATAAATGTTTAGTTTGAGAATTGAATGTTTAAATGTTTAGTTTGCAATCACTGAAAATATTTAGTACATTTTAGTTTAAATATTTCGTTTAGAATTTTTACTACCTGAAAATATGAACCTCTCCGGACAAATATATTGAAGTTTAAGAACAGAATGTTTTCAATGAAAAACGCACAGTTTAGAATAAAAAAACAGGGCAACACTTTACACAAATATCTCATCATTATGATGCAAACCTATATGTCACAACAGTAAACAGCGTATAAAGCAAAACTTGTCAGTATATTTTTTGTAGAAGCGTTCTGTGTAGATAACTTTCACATTATACAGCACCTGTCCTGAAAGTAATGCCAATGAATTCTTTCTGACGCGGCTGTTCTTTAGAACGCGGTCTAACCGCTTGAAACAGGTAGTGGAAGAACCAAGCTAAGCAACGCTGTGTCGCTCAGTGTGCTCCGAGCATTCGAAGATTGAGGCCGGGCCTGTCCGTGAGAGTTGCCTTTTGATCTTGTGCAAGTGAAAATGAGGCGCTCGTTACAAGAAAGATTCATTGTCACCAACTACCTGGTCATTGCAGGGGTTGCCAATGATTCCCAGCTCCAGTACAGCCTGGACTTGCCTACCCGACTTATTTCTGTGTCTACACCTCAAGGAAAGCACCGAAAGGCAAACATTTTGGGACAGTGGACAGGATGAAAGCAGCTTGCACCGCAGCATTAAAGTACTTTTCGGAGGACTACTGCAATGCGTTCGATAGGTGGAAGTTTCGCTGTAGCCGATCTAGCGCCGCAAAAGGAGACTAACTTGAAGATATTTAAACACCTGTAACGTTAAATTCAATAAATGATTTTTAATAGATTACTGACATTACTTTCAGGACAGAACATTTACATTGTTACGGAATCTGAATAGAAATCTAATGTGATGAAACAGCGATTAAGAGAAATATATGAATAATACGGTACAAAAGTAAACCTGGCAAAAAGTTTTCTACATCTAAAAACTTATGTAATAATATAATACTGTACAAAGATCTAATAGAATGAGATGACAAAATAACGTATTATGCATATAAAAATAGAATTAAAATTTAATCCATAAATTGAAAAACATAAAGTTGCAGAAATACAATAATAGTGGAAAATGAGTTTTGGGGAAAAAAATCCAGTTGGTTAAACTGGCTATTCAAATAGATATATTAATTTTACTGTACTTAGTGCAAACTGTATTGTCAAGAGAATATTTATTATTATTATTATTATTATTATTATTATTATTATTATTATTATTATTATTATTTGCCTTGATGACAAGTTGACATTAAGTTGAAAATTATGTTTTGAGGAAAGCTATTTTTGATATTACGGACAGTTATGGATTAATAGCAAGCTATAAATACTGTGCAATAATCACTCTTTAATGCAAATTTCAGGCTAGTGCGGCCCAACACATTATTCAGGGAATACTTGTAAGTATAAAATATATTATTATAAGTATCTGTAGTATATAACGTCGCACTTAAAAATAAAATGCATGATAAAAACACTTGACACAGCCCAGCATTTTATTCACTAATATTTTTTACCATTATTTATGTTCCTTTCAAGTCTTGAATAATTTTGTATTATCACATATTAATTAATAATACTTAAGCATAAAACTGATATGCCTTGATCCTTCAATGAGCCTATATACTTAAACACCTTTTCTTCTATGAAGTTTCGATCCGCAGTTTTCAACTTCTATAACCCGCATATGTTTGTATAGTTTTATTATAATATAGCTTGTATAGAATTTTAAGGTTAACGAAGATTTTATAAGCATCATTCTGAGCTCAAACTGAGAGAACCCTAACCTCATAGGCCGTTAACGTTAAAAATATGGCACGTAAATTACAAACACCTTTGTAAGAATGAGTTAAAAACTACATAATGTCCCAGCGTTAAATGAAACTATTTTAAGGACTGCGAAAGAAAATTTGCATTCATAAAATGCCGTACAAGGTGTGACTTTCAATCTTTTAAAATAAACGTTTTATACAGTTAGATAGCATTTCAGTATTACTGGAATGTACCCTTCCCACTTTCATTCAAATATATATTATAAATGAAATATAGCTGGCCATATTTACAAGTAAATTATTTTCCCTAAAACCAATTCTCCTCGTGATTCCAAGGAGAATTTCCTATTTTGCCTAATGTATCTGCAGCAATTTAACTTTTCTTTTTTATATTTTTAATATTCTGTGTGTACCCCGAAAATGATATATCAGGACTACATTCTATAATCATCTGTCTGTAAATAATACGGAACTATAAAATTATAATGTTTTCAGGTCTGTGAAGTTTATTCAAATTTCATCGGGATAACGCTTTTCCTGAATTCGACAAGCTACATAATGCATATTTACTTTTGGTCTCTCTGCATTTACTTTTGGTTATAACCGATACACCAAAACTGTCCTTTGTTCTGAAACTAAAGCAGTTTTTATTACCAACATTAAATATTAAACAAATCATTCTTAATTGCATACTAAAATTACATAAATGATAATTTACACAATTGTAATTCCGTTATCAAGTTAAAGAATACTTGTTTTGATGAATGGACTTTATAGCGTTCACAATTCAAAAATAAGAAGAGCTAAGCAAAGCTCCCAATGATTTGAGTTAAATGTATGGTTCACTGATTAAATTGTGTACAGACGTTATTTACTAAATAGCTTTAAGAATGAAGTGCACATGTTGGACAATAGTCAACCAAAGACGAGATTCACTGCAAAAGCGATGGCAACTAATATAAACCAAGCAAGAACTTCTAAAAGACGCAAATTTGTAAACATAAGTTGGATTAAGCATACATATTCCCAACAGAAAATAACACGGCAAAAATGAGTACAGTAAATGTTTGGTTTCATACATGATCTGCCTCTCATTGCACAGCAAATAAATACAACTACAATTGTGCGTACTAGAAGTAACCACATGACAGTGTTACCAAGAGTACTTAGAAGATATTTCCTAAAGATTCCACTAGATGGTAGGTTCATGATGCCACAGTAACACCACCTAGCCGTACTGTGGACGCACTATACTAATCCCCAACTTTCCTGCAACGACACTTACGTCGGACCATGGTTGAGGTATGGTCTGAAAATATACACGATGACTCATCCTTCATGACAACGCGATAGCTTACACGGCATCACACGCGATGCGGATAGAAAGTACTCAAACATTCATCATATTTGCCATACTTACCATCTTGTGAGTTGGACCTCATATCAAAACTGAAGGAACAATTAGATTAAACATGCGAAGTTATTAAAAATATTGTTCCGTGAAATCAGATAATATTCTTATAGTGAGGCTATGGACAGTCGGCTGCTTCCACCTTTTTGTTGTGCGTAATGAATTATTTTGAAGGCTGCTTTCAAGACATCACTAATACGTGTTTGTTCCTTTTATACATAAAGAAATGGATATAAAGAACATACATAATAAACGAAAGTTGTACTCATTTTATCTTGTGCTATATCGTTGTAAGGATACGTGTGTTCATCCAGGTAAACATTTGCAAGGTTTTAATATATAGTAGAAGTGCCAGAAATTTTGCGGTGATCATCGTACGCAGATAGAAAGAATATGGAACAACTCTGATCAGAACATGTTATTCAGTTTTAAACAATTAATATTGGTTATTTTATTAATGTAAATAAACTATTATAAGTAATGTTTCGAAAGATATATAACTATTATTATCTGCTGATGATATTAAAATAAGTAGCTGCAGTAGTGAAAAAGAATAAAACTTTACGAACAATGAACAGGCGTATTTTGCTCGTATTTAGCAATAATCTCCAATAATATAGGTTTCTTCTGACTGAGAGGAATTGAAATAATATTCTCTTTCTTCATACCTTATCTTCTTCTTTGTTTCCTACTAATTGCAAATATATACGCCGTTCATTATTCTTTTGTGAATAGTAAACGTTACAAATTGTAGTAGTATTTATGCTATTAAACATTCTCTTAGTCTATAAACGCTGAACGCTTACACGGTGAAATTAGTCATCAACCAACGATGATAAATGTATATGTATGCAAAATAAAAAAAAAATGTGACTAGATATAGTTTACTTCATTTAAGTAGCCATATGATGTCATTCAATTATGCCTACCATTTGAATATTATTTATAAAAGTTGAATGAATATAATGAAACCTAATAAAAGTACTGAGTGTATCCAGTACTGTGGTGTAGATTTTATTATTATTAATAATAATATTAGTATTAGTAGTATTATTATAATCCTTCTACTGTTTTAGGAGCCTGGTGTTCCTACTGGTGCCAGATACCTTAACATAGAGAACGTTTTGGTAAGAATAATTGATAAAATATAGAATATTTGTATAACGTAAAGCTTTTCAAGCCTTTATTCAAAATCAACTAATTCCGTTTATTTTTCATGAACTAGTAACCAAATTTAAAGGAAGTTAACATCATCAGTATCATCATCATAGGTACTCTGTCATTGCTGGCCGGTCATTTTCTAGAACTGAAAAACCTTCAATGTTCCACGGTCTTCCCCTAACCTCTTCATCTTGACGTACGATTTTTTGTTTTGTATTTTGTCCAATAATTGTTGAATCCTTCGGCACTTACCTCTCTTTCCTTCCACAATATCCTCTAGCACGTATCTCATGATGTAATTCTTTCTTACATAATGTCCCATCCAGTTTCTATTCCACTTCTTAATAATTTCTAATTTTTTTCTTTTCTCTCCAACCATTTCTAACACCCTATTACTCGTTTACCACTTGACCTAGCTATTTCCCACCATTCTTCTCAAAAAAGCTGCCTGTCGTTTCCCTTCTTTCTTGTGTAATGTGCAGTGTGCGTGTTTCTGACCCAAATAGCACAAAACTTCAAACGAGATACAGTATGCCTTCCAATTGCCCTATCCTCTGTCATTTCCTCCACTTTATGATCAGTACAACAACAAAATATTTTTAAAAACTATTTACAATTTTTATAATATTTCATAAAATTTACATTAATAAGAGTTAAGATTAGTTTCTAGTTTGCTAAAACAAAAAGACATTGATTGAAGATATTCTGAATGTTGCCTTTCTTAGTTTCACAAATAAAATAAAAACCTACGCAATACCATAATTACGTGGGGTGGACTATTTTGTGTAAAAGGTACAACTAGTGTTAGTTTCCACAATTTATAAACAGTACTTCTTTCAGATGGCTAGCAATAAGACAAATTTTCACAAATGTTTTTGCATTCTTCAGTTCATTTTAAATTTATTAAATGTTAATTGAAATAATCGCAGCAAGCACTTTCACGTTTATTAAATAATAATAAAAAATTAATTGAAAGTGTTTGAGATACCTAATTTAATCTATATTCCTCGTTTATTTGAACAAAGTTATTAAAATGTGCATTTTTAAACTTTTAGTCAGGCAAAGCTAATCCCCTGCAGTTAGTGACGCAGTTTTCACCGCTTGTAGATAATATACTGTTTCCAAAGGTATGTATACACTAGAGTTAAATAATGCATTGTCAATATTGCGAGTAAAAATTAAAATATTTATAATGTAAGACATCAGGTTAACTTTCAGGAAAAAAATATAGTTACTTTATATAAAATTAGCCTAAATAACCGTAAATTATTTTCACTGTACTAACATAACACTGTTTTACTCACTGTTACGCATTTTACGCATTTTAGAACAGTTTTACATTAAGTGAAATAGCATTTTTTATTTGTCATTTCTTACATTTCAAAGTGGATGTGTGAACCAATGGTAATTCAAGAAAAATGATTGATTATTAAGAAATAGTTAACGTACTTGCTATTATAAGATATTTTAGACTTGTATCTAAACTATGCTCAAGTGTAAAAGGTCTTATAAAATGGCTTTTTCTGACCGTGCGTTTGTCGACAGGCATTAGCGCAAAAATATTAATACATGTCGAGATACGTTCATTTCACAATTGATTAATCGTCCAAAGAATATGGTCCATCTCCTCGGTTAACTCTGTAATTAAACCAGAAGTAGTTCAAATTAGCCAGTTTTAATTACAATATTTTCCGGCATAGAAGTAAAACTTTATCAGATACCGAGTAGCGTTTTTTTTAACGATTCAGCATCTAAAGAAAACATGCCATGACTAGCCACATGTAGTTCAAATTTACTTCTCGTTTCAATACCAGTTAAACATTTATCGTTATAGAATCAAAATGTAGCGGATAGCAACATGTTTATCATTGTAAATGATTCAGGGCCTTAAGAATATAAATCATAGCTGTGCACAACACTATCAAAATCGAAAAATTTCAAATTTACTATTACTTCCAGATTCAATTCTGATGTATATATAGTGCGAAATGGTGAATGCTACCAAGATGCGATTTTCTGCAATAGATTGAGGGTCCTAAGAGCAAGTTCCATATGTGCAAGTAACCTTCAGTTCAAACCGAAAGTCGTTCAATTCGCTGTTTCCAGTTTCAACGTTACCGTTAGAAAGAAAACGGTATGAGATAGAGGTGTTTTTCGCGTAGCATTTGAAAGCAACATGCGGAAGTGGCTCAAGTTTCCTATTACTTACCGTATTAGCATTATGCTAAAGATTGAGGGCCATATGCAGAGTCGTTCTGACGCGTGACTAGCGCCATTTTAAGGAGTTCGATTAACATATGTTTCCTGCAGTAGTCAGGGCTTCAGTATGACGCTAATCATACTTCAAAACGACTCTGCATAGGGCAGAGAGTATTTTACGGCAACATTTCCGGACTATCAACAACACTGTAACGGAAATTGAAATGATCCAAATATGGTATTACTTCCGGTTTCAACACTCATTTCTGTATAGTAAAAACGTATAATGCAAACAAGATTTTTTATTCAATCGATTCAAATTTTCAACAATAAGTTTTTTTGCTCAGGTGACCGTCAATTCAAACCAAACTGGTGCAATTTTTCGTTTCCACTTTCAACGGTTATTGTTAAAGAACAAAAACCGTAACAGATAAAGTGAAGAGTTTTCCGTGAACGAAACTAATGATAACATTCTAATAAACTCGGAAGTTGTTCAAATTTACTATTACTTCCGGTTTCAACCTTAACCACCATAGAACGAAAACAAATAGCGATAAACTGTACTTTGTTGACGTTTGACCTTTTTAGGGCCACATATGAAGAATATCCAAAAGACTACCTAAACCGGAAATGTTTCAAATATACTATCTCTTCCGTTTTCGATAATGATTTTTATTTGGCTAAAATGATAAATGCTATCCAGTTGTGGTTATTTTTATTTGATTGACTCAACGGTTCACTGTCTCAGGACAAAATATTATGACTTTCCACAACCTTTTACCGAAACTGGAAGTGGTTCAAATTTACTATAACTTACTGTTTCAAAGAAGATTTGCGTAGATCAGAAACCATAAATATTGTCAAGATGTTCTTTTGCGATCGATTCTGCGCCCAAACATTAGGTTTCATCTCCTCCGCTGAAGGTATATTTAAAAGTTGGAAATATTATAGTAATATTACCAGTTTCCGGTTTCAAAGATTAGGGCTCCATAATAAATACTTTAATAAGAGAAAATCATTCGTTCTAATCTATTCAAAGTCAAAGACAACATATCATGACTATTCGTAAAACTCGACCAAACAGGAAACGGTTGAAATTTACTAATATTTCTGGTTTTGACACCGATTTCAGTAGAACCAAAACGGTAAAATATATCAAATATTGGTTATCAACAATGGCTTCAGCGTTCCAAGAGTAAGCTCCTTCTACTTCGTTGACAGAAGCCCTTCTATTTTTTAGTAAAGGAAGAGGTCGAAATTAGCAATTTGAAGTTGCAACGTTTATGGACGTAGAACGAAAACTAACAGACAGCGAGAAGTAGATATTCGCAAAACATTCAGAGTTTCAAGGCAGCATAATATGATTGTCAACAACACTGTACCGAAAACGGAAGTGATTCAAATTTGTTATTACTTTCGGTTTTAATTCTGATCCATATGGAGGATATCTGTAAGCTACATCAAGATATAGTTTCCTGCAATCAGGTCAAAGTCTTAAGAATATGCTTTATCGTCTCCGTTTGCCCTATATTCAAACTCAAAGTGGTTAAAATTTGGCATTTCCGGTTTCAAAATTTATAGGAATTATCAATTTTCAATAGAAGGAAAACAGTACAACGAAAACAATGAAATGTTTCTTGCAAACGACTCAGCGGCCCAAACCAGTATATCGTGAATATCAGCAACATCACCGAAACCGGGAGTGGTTGAATTTTTTGTACTTCATGTTCTGATAATGCAACCAGTTTTTCAAGAAGAATATTTTTCAATCATGTCTAAGTTCCAAGAATATGTTTCATCTCATCGCTTAATTTTCTACTCAAACCGAAAATGTTTGAAATAAACTGTTTATTTTTTTCGTTGTTCCAAACTTTATTGCCATACAATTAAAGCAGTTAGAGTTACCGAGTGATTACTTCTTGACATGCACTCAACGTACGATAAACATGTTCTATCTTTGATCTTATTACTTTACTGCAAGCTGTACTTATATGTGCACTACTTCAAGTTAGAGAATTGAGTTGGCATAATTTCGAAATCTTAGTTTCATCCTGTGAAGAGATACTCACTACCTTTAATTAGAAATATTTATGTTGGTTAATTCTTCTGTACACATGATTATTAAGATTAATAATTAACTTTATATTAACAACGGATTACTAAGAACGCTTTATTAATATGAATAATAAAATGGAAGTATTATCAAAGTATTTTATATCTCAAAATTTAACTTCTTACTACACACAATTTATGGTTTAGCTAGATGTTTACTTAGAAGGATATTTATTGCAATTGAGTTATCAATAGGTTAAAATGAAAGTGAACTGTTTATATGTTTGCTCGATTATCTTAAATATATTCAAAAAATGCATAACAATCCATTGAATACTACAGCAATGGAAAGTGTATGTTTAGCATTAGTAACTGAAGGAGCCACAACAATGGTTTGACGCAATAATGTTATATAATGTAATAATAAATAATGAGGAATAAGCTAATGTTTCGACGTAATACGTTAAGAAAATAGTTCGTCAAGACCATTTTACTTAGATATGGCATAGAAATTAAAGCAATGTTTTCAAGTAACACTAACGTTTTCTATTTATCTTTAGGGTGCACGTTCTGGGCTGCGTTCAGAAAGCAATTTAACTCAAGAGGTATGTCCGATATCTTGAAACATTACATTACTTCGAAAAAATACATTCAACTTGTAAGTGATATTACCCAAAAGAAGAAATGTTTGTTTTCAAATATGAACTATATAGTCATACTAGGAATTTCATTATTTATAAAAAGAAAAATAAAATAATTCTAAATAATTCCATTTTTTAAACAAATCTCTTGTTCCTATTATAATTTCTTTGTTAAAAATTTATTGAATATTAATTTGTTCATATTTCTCGCATCATTGCTAAATATTTTTGTAACTATGTTTAAAGATTTCAATTTTCTCAAGTGCGTTACATTTATACATTTTCATGAAAATTCTACAAATTTGTCTCTAAATTATGGACAACACTAAAAGATCCTACGTGGTATCATGTTTATGTTGTTAAAAGACTACAGTGCCTGGACCATGAAATAATTGACTTAATTGAATAGACACTTGCGTTCGCACAATTTACTTTTCATCACACAAAGATAAACATCTGACCAAAAGTGTGATTCATTTTTTAATGCCTTTATCTTCACACTAGTAGAATAATATATCAGATACGGACTTTGAAACATTTTAAACCACAAAATGAAAATTAACACGTTGGTAATTTTGACGATATTCTTGCAGTAACTTATGAAATCTATCTCAAATAATACCAAAGTATGCTTTTTATATATATAATAAAGTATACTGATCAAAGAAATTTAAAATTACATTTGTTGATTTATTATTTCTGTTGTTTGTACTTAGAATTTGAACATAATCCCTAAGATGAACTTACCTTACTTTTTGTATCCAAAAAGTAATTATATATGTAATCAACAGTTTAACACTCTTACATATAATAAAATAAGTAATTTAGTGTGTAAACAGTTTTCTCTATGCCATTCGCTAGTCCTAGAAATCCAATTAATACTTATTTTTAATATTGTTACCTTTCACAAATGCCATTGATTTATATCGTATTGTATGTCCTGAGTCCTTTTAATTAGAATTAAATATTTTATGGTATTGTGTAAATTTCACTTTGTAATTTGAATATTAATATAATATTATTTGCTTAGGAAATAGGGATCCATCAGATATACAAAACTGTCCTTCATTTTAGAGGTTTTGTTTTATTATACTTTCCTTAATTCTAAATCCAAATTAAACAAGTGGTAATGGAAAATAATTATTTAATTCCGGATTTATTATTTTTCAGCAAGCACTCGAGAAGTTGAATGCCACCTTTTCGGAAATAAAGAAAGATGTTTTACTGGCCGAACAAGTAAGCTTTAAATATAATATGACCATTGTTTCTATATTTGATAAGAACGTATTAAAAATTATGTAGAAACCAAAATCAAGCAATCTTTCTACAGTTGAATATCAATTAAGTATGCTGACTTTCGGACTTTCTGGAAATAAAACAGAAACCTCAAATGTTTCCTGTTGTTTGTGAGGTACTTGAAAATTAATATAATAAAACTAGACTCATAAATATTTTTCATCAACACTTTTTATTCATTATGCTCTGAAACTTCAGTTTGGTTAACTCATTCTGGATTTCAGTATTCATAGTTAAATATTTTATTTTTTAGAAACCAATATTTTCATGTTTTAAAACCATTTAACGGACTCTGTAGGGTGTATAAAGTTATCAAGTTATTTTTTCATTTCAATGTCGAAGTGATTAATGTCAGAAATAAAAAGTTCAATTAGAGATGTAGCAAGATTCAACCAAAAAAATGTTGAGATTTTACCTCAAAATAGTTATAAACTATCAATAATCCATTTGCGAAAAGGAAATAGCAAAATCTCTTTTAAGTGTTAACAAGAAAATGGTAGCATGATACTTAGGAATCTGAATTCTTTGATAACACAATACCTGTAATTATGTGATCAATCTGCTTTTAGATCAGATTTTTGTTTGAAAAAAGTGCTTCTAATATGAGATAATATAGGAATCTTTGTGACAAATATTAGAAATCATTGGTTACGTTATAATTCCCGAGTGAGAGATATGTGTAGCAAGTGACCATATAGAATTTAGTTAACAGCAATGCCATTTATTACAACCATATGGGCGTTCTAAAGAGTATTGCTCAAGTTTATAATTATATTGCTGTAATATTATAAACAACTTGTAGAAAATTTAAGAACCCTTAACTGACAATATACAATTATTTAATTAATATATTTCACATCTATTATCTTTGCGTTGTAAACGATAGTCATGAAAAATTCATAGGAAAAGTTTTGCCACTGCTAGAGATTTCAATGCAACTAGTATTATATAGTTTTTGGCTACGACTATTACTCATTTACTCTATTGTCCGCACTGCTCTACTAATGGCATTGATGATGACAATATTCCTGAATAACCATGATACTACAATATCTAAAATAGTTGTCTCCCGGTTGCCTGGAACAGATGAATTGATTTATTTCAAAGCTTTAACATTTTGTGTATTCATTCGTTTTATATTTATATAAGCCTAAGATAATTGTTTCGCATGAAATATACAATTTTGGAAAAAGTGTTACACCTATAATAACCCTTCTAATTTTATAATTATTGTAAAGTAGTGAAACATTCTATAAGTTATAAGCAATTCTATTAAAACATTCGATAATATTAATGTCCAGGAACTCCAAAGCCGAATTCCAGCTGATCATTATATAACGGACCTTCCATATGTAGAAAAGCATTACATTAGTCGTTGGCATATATAAACTTTCATGTTTATTAATTAGCTTATTATTTGTTTACTTCTTTCATATTTATATTTACACTGCAATTAATACAGAATTTCTTTCCCATCGGCAATAAACGCATTACAGATAATAATGCTATTGCAAAGAAATAATACTAAGAGCGAGAATCGACTTTTATTTAACAATGATCTCTTCTTGAGCATGGGACATGAGGAGAAAACACGAACCTTAACAGAGACACAGTATTCCAACTGAGTAAAACATGTACAGCAATCATATCCCGCCTTTTCCACCACCAATCAGAAGAGTCAAATCATACATACATGAGTATATATATTCCATACACTCTATTGCACCATCATATGCGTCTGAAGATGAGGACGATGTCAGCCCTCGAAACGTCGCAAGATATAACAGTAATTACCTGGCTGCTAGCCCTAGAAGACTTGCTCACAATAATATATAAGATGAACAGGAAAATCATTCCTTTTGACAGGTTACGTCAAAATTTTATATGTATTATGTGACTAGAGAAAAGTATTTCATATAGCTGGTTAATAGAAAGAAAACAATTTTATAGTGAGAGGATGTAGACATAATTTAAATACGTACTAATTTAGACATTTGAGTACTTCTCGCTTTCTCGACAAATTATTTTTCAAACCTTATCATTTGTAAACTTCAAAGATTATCTCCTACGATTAATCTGTTTTATATATAATTTCATAATATCGTAGTTTCTCCATGATATTCTTTTATCAGATACATACAGTTGGTACTTTCTATTTTAAACATTAAAACAAAACAATTTGTTTCAGTTTCTTACTAGTCTTTTCCATCCGTTTAATCGAGTTGCAGAGCTCGCCAGACTTGTTTTACAGCAGAAGGTAAGTCTTGCACTTACAACTCAATCAGTTAAAAATCTAGGCCCATACATTTTAGTTGTTTCAAGAGTGTTTTACAAGCATTTGGAATTTATAAAATAAAATGTGTGTCGGTAGTTGCTTCTGCTACAATATAAAGTTTAAATTCTTGAAGAGCTTATAAAAAGTACTGAATTAAATGTTAAATTATTGAATAGGAGTGTTAATTTTTGGCTTGTTTTTGTTGCGTATGAACTGACTTGTGCCGTACGTTCATGTAATTAGGAAGAAGTGTAAAAGAGGCTTTAAATTCAAGAACGTAAATCACTATATAATGCATTACTAAATACAACTGCATAATACATTAAAATATGTATAATGTTTGCTTTATTATTTTTAAAAATACATATCAGCAAGTACCTTAAAACCATTTATCGTCGTCGTTCTAGCAGGAGTCCTACCTCCAATTTCATGCTTTTGAATTATGTACATGCTGTATTGAAGAAAATATTATCTATAGGCTGGCAGAACTCACTAATTAATATTGTTTTCTGTTTCCAAGAAATAGAGATATAGCCGTTTCATTATGAATGAATTTCCAGTTTTCTATTCCTGGAGAAGCCAATAAGAGCAATTAATGATTTTCGCTTGTTGCGCAGGAGTTAAGTACAGAAATTGGTGATTTCTACTTGTTAATATCTTACAAAGTTTTCAAACAGAATTCTAACAAAGAACTTGAAAGCAACAATGGCTGTGGTTATCGCGATAGTGGCATTTTTTTAAACAAATTGGTGTAGCCTACTTCTGCCTGCTAGCATTTCGTTAAACAGTAGTGTGTTGCTGTTGGTGATAATGTTGGAGCTAAAATCTTTTGTGAAGTCTGTAATTCATAGATGGAAAGTAGAAATCATCTTACGGTCCACTATGCGAAACATAAGTCAGTCAACTTCTTTCAACGACAAATCAGAATCATCCTCTTCGTATCAGGAAGCCAACTCAAGATCTGATGTCTGAGTGTGAAGACGGTAAAACGTATACAGTTCTGGAGAATGTCACCACTAAAGATTTGATGACTGTAAGTATTCGGATGCCTGTAAGTAGTCCTCATTGCTAAATTAGCCAAAGTAACTTCACTCAGAAAGTCAGTGCACTGGAAAAATGGATTGTAGGTACGGAAAACTCCATGAAGGGTTATAATGGCAAAACAACTTTCACAGAATCAAATGCAGACACAACTAGTAGTAAAACTGGTCAGGTAGAAGATCGTGATTACCTTGTTTGGGACGAAGAAGATGGTGTTTTGCATGTGGCAAATAGACCTGTCACTTCAACTCATGCTAATAATGTGCTCCTGACAGAGATGTGTGTAAGTGATAAATATAACACAGATAATGAACAACAAGTAATTTAATATAATGTGTCAAAGAAGAGGAACATGTGTTATAAAGCTGACCCACCTTCTTGGAACCGTTATATCATTTTAAAAATTACGAAATATTGCTCAGGCTTTTAATTCGCAAAATGCTGAATTTAGTGCTAAGTAACCGAAACCAGCAAGCTACAAATGGGCATTTATGTGCAGTGATAAGTTTACTGAAGAAGAAAGGAGCCAGTTCTGAGCAGCCACAATCGCACATTTTTAACTAATACAGCATAAAACAATCGAATAACATTGGCATTAAGAAAGTAAATAATAGCAATGAATCCTGTAGTATCAAAGCACACTTTGGAGATTATTAACAACCTAAACCTTATTTACAGAAAACTTTCAATTTTAAAAGCGCTTTATCTCAAAATAAATATTGTGGAGTTAGTGATTTCTGCTTGAACGACAACGATATGCAATACGACAAAGACATTTTTTTGGATTAAACAAAATTTTGTATACTCTAGTAAGAGAAGGAAAGTTGCCTACGCTTCGGTAGTTAAAATGTTTGAGCATGTTGTATTTTAACATTTTTCTTTAAATGTGTATTCTATGTTACTTTTTAATCGTATCAATCATTCAATTATATATTGTTTGCAAACTAATAGAAACGCCATGATTAGTTATTTTAGTTTGGTCGTATACTGTGATTTGAACATCTTAGGCTAGATATATAGCTTATTACAAAATACTGAATTTATCCATTTTGATTCAACAATAGAACTTCGGTTATATTACAGATTATTACCGAATATTGTAATAAGATTGTTCTGTTATATTACAGATTTATAATATAACTTATTATATAACTTAATGTAACTCATTAAATTATATTACAGATTATTATTTAAATGCACAGAACAATCTTATTATGATATCCTTCGAAAAATTATATGAAGAGAAAGAAATAACATGTTTTGAACTGTACGCATATCAGGACCATGTATTAACTCAAATAATAAATAAACATTATATTTTAAATATTTGCATTACTTTAGTAATAGTTTTTCAACCTACACCAGGGAAATGTAACTCGTTCCTATATATTTATTATAGTACAGATTACAAAAAATACGTTAAACAGTTATAACAAAGATTCTAGAAGGGATGACAAAAGATTTCAATATTCATAGTATAGAACACACTACGCAAAGTTGGAAATTTTAAAAATATAACGGAATTCATCTTATGGTAAATGCTGCAGAACAGTAGTTATATGTATGTTTTAGTCTTATAGTACTTTCTACGTAACCCTATCCTGTAGCAAAATACTTTACAAAGAAATTGGAAATGTTAATACGTTCTTTCAACTACCCGCGAAAGCTTTAGAAACAAAACTAATATTAAAAATAAAATATTCTGATTCTGTCACAGAATTTACTGTAATGACAGGAAGTCTCGTATTGTTTAAACGATCCTCCTCTGGAATGTCAGGTTATTTCATGCAGGAGAACTGAAAACGAGTAGAGAAAAGTACTTATCTCTGAGTCTTGGTATTGCTTACTGATCCCAGTAGAAGGGACGAAGCTCTCGAGAAGAAGTCATCATCAAGCTAAAATGATGCCTTAACACGCACTTTTAATCTGGGATGAAATGCGGGAGTATCTTCATGTGCGGAGTACCTCTACTTGACAGGTGGTAGTCAGTGAAAGTATGTAGGTAAGATGAATCGGGATTGAATGCGCCCCTTGAGAAGTGTTTGGGCTTGCAAGATTGGGTTAGAGTATGCCAGGCTGTGGTTATCCCGTGGCCATTCGGTACTATACATGAGCTTATCCCAGGAAATAGGGTAATGGCAAGCATGTACAGGATTGGAGCTTGACTTGCAGAACACGGGAGGGTATGTTTCGCTGGCAGGACGGTCTCCACCAGTAGAAAAACTGATACACAATTAGACTTCAACCTGATCACTCAGCAGACGTATCCCAATCCCTTACGGAGTAGAAGTTACATCGCAATTTGTGAATGTAGGTAAAGGATACACATTGCGGTGAATTGTGTGCACGAGGACAAACATTGCACATTTGAGGAATTACGGACCTGACGCTTCTAGTGGTCCGGCCCAAAACTTGAGCCGAACGGCCGCAGCAAATCTTGCCAAATGTGGAGGTAGACAACTCGAACATAATATCTTACAGAACAATCCGAAATTAATAATTTGCTTTGGTTTCAGAAAGATTATGAGTGTTGAATAACATTCTGTTGTAAGTTTTGTACAACGACAGTTTATACAAATTCATAAGTCTAGTACTTTTTAGAACATACGATCCGATAAATTTAACGAGCTTCATCTAGGGACTTCTTCATGAAACCTACAAATGAAACGCAAAAATAAACAAATTGGTGTGTAATTTCTAACGCTTAGGATCACATTTATGTTACAGTATGCAACCAATTTAATGAATTTCAATTTCGTCATCATAGTTACCTGAAACTTCGTTAGGGCCGCAGTGGTAGACCACTCACCTCTGGTGCTTGGCGTCCCGGGTTTGATCACAGCTCCCGCCAAGTAAACTTTCTGCTGGACAAACACCACATTCGTGGGTTTCGTTGGGGTTCCCCTTTCCTCCCACTTTCTTCATTCCACCATTTCATTCATTACTCATCATCACCGTACCCTTTAGCCTAAACGGCGTAACCCTAGGACGTAAAACTCAAAGATTTCATTTCATTTTCTGAAACTTCGTTAAACGTCTTTTGAGGAAAACTTATGGTGAAAGAAATTATCAAATTGTAATATTGAATCAACGGATGAAAACTGTTCGCCAAGATTATTAAAAAATAACTTCCAAAATTCCCGCATACTGTATGTGAGGCACAAACTATTATAAGGGAATAGGGAAGGCCAGAATGTAATTCGGAACAAGAGGATAAGTGCATACTTGTGACCACCGAATGTGATAGAAATAAGAGCTCCAAACATATAATACTAATATTTGAAGTAGTATTAGAGAGCAGATGAATGTTGTGCTTATCAAAGATTTTCACTAATAAAAATCTCCACAGTTGTGTTGCAGTAGACAACATTAATTAAAGTACTGGCCAGGAAGAAAACTATTTTGGTACACAAAAATACATGTCAATTACGTTGGACATTAGAATTCAGCCATACGGTAAGACAAATTAAATTGTGAACTATTTCAAAATAATATGTGCCAATATATTCTTAGAAGCAACAAAAAAGTGTTGGTGTCTTGTCCAGAACAATTAGAGGAGAATGGAGTAAACTTAGTTCCTGTTTGGAGATGTCACACAGGCAGCTTGGTTCGGTTAGGCTTTACATAAATTTGGGGGAATAACTAGGAAAGAAGGTATTTAAAACTCGCAATGCCTTTGGACAAAGTACTTCTAGGAACATATTTATCATTCCACGAAGAATAAAGACCCTAATTCAAATCTCTGAAAATAATATCCACAAGAAGAAAAGAAAAACCAAAAACTTTTATCTGGGAGGAACACCATTCTACTTCAAATTGATCTTCGCTTGAACAAACTCATTAGATTTTTTCAAAAATCAACACCAACATAATCCACGGAAATTAAAATTTCTATCAGGCTTTTCTACATGTTCGGAAAGGAAATATAGCAGAAAAATTGCAGAAGCCTATTCGAAGAGTATACTGGTTGTGTCATACCATGTTAAGGACTAAAGGAGGCAATTTGGATAAAAGGAAACATTCTAAATCTTACCGCTTATTAAACTTTTTACCTTCTGATTTGTATTTCCGTTACTATTCCATTGTCAACGAAATTTGAAATTATTTAAATAAACGAGAATTAGTTTATTTAAAAATTGCATTTTCTACTCACTTTCCCAAAAATGTTTTTAGTAATGGAGACAAACAACTAGACAATATAAGTGCATTTTTCTTTCAGTTGGTTGACCAAACCAGGGAGCAGTTTGAGAAGGAACATGGAGAAGCTCGAGCTAGATTAGATGCTTTCTTGGCCAAACTGTATGAAGTCAATAACGGAACCTTGGTAATAAAGTTTGCATAACTTGACACGTTATTAAATGTTTTATAGCTATAAAGAAAGTCTTAAAATTGTTATTTATTTAAACAAAAAGTGATGTGCTGTACACACGTAAAGGAGTTTGATATTACCTCAATTAACATTGAAACAGTGTGGTAGAGTTTTATCAGAGATAAAATTTATTCTTACTACGTTTAATCGATTGAAGTGTGCCTTTGTACAGCTCCGTCCTGGACCACTGGTCTTTATTCACCAGGACAAGTATTTAAACTTCGACACAACCCTTACAATTCCCGGTACAATTGTTAAATGAGAGAAAATAATTGAAGTTTGATTCATTCTTTAACAAGATCTAGATTCATTCTGTCTTGTAATTCTTCTTCTATCCCGCATTTCTGACTAGCAAAAGACAAACTTATATTTCAATAATCAAGTATTTATAATAAGGTTATAAAAATAAAAGCTTATATATCTATCAAATGACAAACTTTATAACAGTAATGCAATTAATATAAACTAGAAATTGATTTGAACAAGAATGGTAATTTATAATAATATGTGGATTGATATCCTGCAATATATATATATATATATATATATATATATATATATATATATATATATATATATATATATATATATATTTCACGTTGCATACTCTTCACGCAATACATTTCAAAACTTCTTTTAAGAGTGGAAAAAGTTTCCGTATATAACAGGCTTTAATGTGATCAACGTGGATAATGGAAATTATTAATTTCTACTACTTCGGATTTCCATATCACTTCCGTCAGCGAAATCGATTCCTAACTATTAACCCTGTCAGTTCTAAACGATATTGATTGTTACCCACAAAATAGCCTTGAGATTATATGTCTCCCCGAGCAAAGAGACGAAAACACACTAAATGCAAAACAATGCTATTTTGTTAACGAGATGTCTTAACGTCTGAGATACAGATCAAATACTTATCTGCACTTACAATGTAGCAAACTGAAATAATAATTTTGTATCCATATGTCCTGGCTGAGTTCTTTGTTTATAGTGTGGCTATTTTAAAACTACCGTTAGTTATATTTTGAACGTAAGTTTCATCAAAAATAGTTTACTGCGTGTGTGACGGAAGATGAATATTCAACTCAAACTTGAGTTAAATTATTGATTGGGTCTCACGTAGTTGGTATCTAAAATTCAACTGTAGTGTAACAATACACAAAATACAAGACAGTGCTACTGGGCGTCACATAACATATCAAATTAACGTAAAAAAGATGTCATTTTTACACCAGATATTATAAAGTTTTTGGCAATGAGTCTAGTAATAAAAATCATGATTTCTAAGAGAAACTATATGTAGCGAAGAGGTATTAAGAGGGAATAAAGGTTTTAGGTATAGCAACATATCGTGGAATAGTCTTACCCCATACGACGAAGATCCATAGTCGTCCTTCTCTCTCCCTTTCTTGGTGACGGCAGACTTACTTGTGCTCTATCATCGTCCTCTATCAGGACCCAACGCAGGGCCAAATCAAAAGACCTTGTTCGCCACTTTTCGACCCGTTTTATTCTGGCTCTCTCATTCGTCAATAATTGATGGTACATTATCACTTCCACCAAATCACCTGATGGCGGTCATAACCCAGAATAGACATAAGTGAAGTCTGTATTTCCTCATGAAGCTAGAGCTGACAATAGCTGAAAATTCAAGTGGTAAGCAAGGAAAAGAGCAAAGCTGAAGCTGTTAGGAGACAAACATTTCCTACGTCGGTGCTTCGAAGATGCTTCAATAGCCATGGTGGCTGTGTGCAGCGGATAATTCCACAGACGCTGACACGACACAAAATTTAGAAAAGTGACTGATAACATCAAAAAGAAACATCGACTTAACGTGTGTGAGACTTTAGTAATGAGACGTAAGGGGGAAAATAATGGAAAGTGCTACCAATATTTATTGCAAATCATTTACAGCTACAAGGACGTCCTTGTAGTAATGCAAACAGAAAGTAAATAGTTATTTGTAAAATACGATGTCAGCTGGCGATGTCGATGGTCGGTGTAAATAACATCTAATGGTGATGAACTCCAATAGCGAAGCCTGTTAGGCTCTCAATGGATGACTGACGGGATTTTAATTTAAATAAAACTGGCGGTTTGGATTTCGTATCCAATAACAGTAGTTTTACGTATCACATGGCCTCAGTGATGAACCACACGCAAAAAACCGCATCATTAAAACTAAAATACCAAAAACACTAAGCGGAGTTCACACTAACATTTTAGTTAAAACCTATGAATAAAACATATAGCCGTCCGTATTTTGATGGTGTTCACGTATAGTATATAGTGATGGTGTTCACGTTCACCTATATACTTGAAAAAGTATATGCACTTTATTTATATTTTCTCCATTACGTTTCAGCTATCGTTTATTGAGTTTGATATTGTTAGCCTGACGATTTTATTGTTTCCTTCTTCTTGGAATGTACTTTGCTTCATGCGAAAACTCTCAACTTTATTTTGAAATGACAATTTAACTCCTGCACTAAGTTGAATAGTGTCGAGAAATTTTGCAAATATTACATTCATGTCATATTCTTACCTATAGAATTATAAATAGACGTGTGATTTTAATAAAATTGTTATGGAAGAATTAAACGAATTCGTAGTACATATATGTAGTAAGAAAATATTGAAATGTAACAGGATTATGGTTCACACCACAAGCATTATAATATTACTTTCTTTCTTACAGCCTGTAACAAACGAGTTCCTTCAAGAAGTTACGGACAACCTTGTAGCGATTGCTAAAGCAAAACTTGTAAGTATTTATCTTATTACATTCTGGATATCAAACATATCCTACTAAAATGCATTTATTCCCATTTTATCAACATGAACAACAACTGGGCATTATAAAACGATAAATATAACTCTGTTCTTAATAGCTAAATTCTAAATCTGGCACCAATTCAATAACAACAGTCTAACTTTACTTGGAAAATTTGAAATATTTTATGTATCACAATTATATTTTCTTGTCAGGAAAAGGGGCACATTTCTAACAATCTAAATTTCTATAATTATAACATTCTCATTACTAATTCAAATATCAATTTCTTTTATCTTCTTTGTCTCGTGAACACACCAAAGCTCTCCTACGTCAGCAAATATTATCGTTGTACAAAAGTTTTCGAATAATTTGAGTTTTACAAATTGTATTACATAGTGGTTGTCAATATATAACTTTTAAGAAGCAAAATGATTTTCGTCAGCTTTACGTCCCTAAGTTATACCTTGTAGTCTAAATAATGTATGATTAATGAATATAAACCAAGGACAAATTTTATTGAACCATAAATTGGCGGGATATAGGATTAGTCTACGAGTCCCTGCAAACAAAATTGGGCACTGCAACACGTAAATATAATACCGTCTATTTCGTAAATTATTTTGAGTTTTAATTAACACGATACATTAATATATTGAAGTAAAAATACTGAACATCACATATAACGTGCAGTTTCAATTATGTTACAAGTAACCAGAGTAAGGCAATGATTTTTCATAATAATATTTAATAAGCTTCCTCATTGAACACCATTTGATCTATATATCATGTCTTTATTGCTATCATACGAAAACGTTTTCAATTGTTTCTATAATTAATTCCACTCCACGTTAACCCTCATAGAGTGTTTAGAGCTAAAATTCGCTGCTCTAGTGTACATAATATAGAACCAGAGTAAGGCGATGATTCTTCATTATAATGTTTAATAAATTTCCTTATTAAACACTATTTGATTCATATATAATGTTTGTATTGCAATCATGTGCAAGTGTTATCAATTGCTTCTATAACTAACTACAGTCCAAATTAGCCCTCGTAGAGAGTTTCGAGCTAAAAGTTGTTCCTCTGGTGTACATAATATAGAACCAGAGTATTTATATGATATGTTGAATTGCAGTCATTAACAAATGTTATCAATTGTTTGTATAAATAATTCCAATCCAATTTAGCTATAATAAAACGTTTAGAACTAAAATTCACTCCTACAGGTACAGAATATCGGGTTGATTCTTAATTAGACATCCCGGAAATTGAACATGTTACGAAATTTCTGATTGCACTGTAATAGCCTCGGTCCCGAAAACCGTGTCTTATTTACGAATTTACTATAGTGAGCAATATCTGGCATGTTCTTCAAACCCTTAATAACTTAGCATTTCCATCATATACTACTGTTTTGCGCTAAATAAAACATGGAAATGCAGAGTCTTTGCTAGATTATTTGATAAGTATTATTACAACTGTCTTCATAATTATGTGTAATTTTACGTAGAATATTCTATTCATTCTATTTACTTGGTATTAGAATTTTTAGAATTAAATGTTAACAGTTTTAGTACAAATACCACTATACAAAAAACGAGACCTCCAACTGATAATGCTAAAAGAATAATTAGTAAGAACGTAAATTGTGCTTTATACCATCGTAATATAGTAACATAGTATAAAAAAATCAATATATAGAGTTATATTAACCGACACCTTTAGCTATGCCCAGTGTGTTGGAAAAATAACGGAACTTTTCACATTAAACAAAACGAACTAGGTATTGTACAATGTGTAATTCCTTTTGTTTAAACTACACCCTTTCTGATAAATACAAGGCTAATGCTTGCATACAGATTTTAATGCCCCATTTCGGTATCGTCTCAATGGCACGGGTCAAAGCAGACTGGACGTGTGTAACATATATTGATCATAACTTGTTCCAGTTGTGGCCAAATTTAATTTTAGGAATAAGAAATAGCCACACGGTGAATAATCAGGTGAATACGGAGCATATGCTAACATCTGGGTTTGTTTTTGGTCATTAGGTAATGTTTGCGTACAAATCAAGCAAAGACTTTCCGTTTCCTTAAGTCATTTGTCTAAATTTGTGTGAATCATGCCTTTCGTCGAATTTAATTTCTCCACCATCCATCTCACAGCCGAAATCTCATCGCGGGCAATCATTTCGCAAACTTTTTCACCAACTCATTTCAATGTTTGTTTTTCGGTCTACTTGCCTTTGGGTGGTCCTCCACTGACTGACAACCGTATACCATTCAAACACACGTGCAGGAGGTAAGCACATATCATAATAGACTTGTCTTATCATTTTCAATGTTTGTGTTAATGTTTTCTCTAACTAGAAACAAAATTGGCTCTAGTGTTTTCGTGACGATGTATCACGAGGTATACTCATTTCTGTAGCTATAACTTGACACACTGCTAATCGGTTCTCATGATTGTGTTCTCGTTTTCTTCGGTAGATAATCAGCTTCCGATGATATATTGCTATCATAAAATTCCAAACTCTTTCAAAATTTATTATATAAGTGTAGAATACCTAATTCAAAATTTGGAAGAACATTATTATTTTCAAGAATTTCGTAGGTCAGCCTGAAGGAAACATGCAACATTACAAATGGGAGCATGAAGTGACAAAATTAACAATCTATTGATATATGTTCACAATTTGGTTTTAATACAAAAGACACAATAGGAATTCTGTTCTGAAAGAAGGCGAAATATTTGAAACAATTTTGCTTTGATGTAACATATACAATTGGGATTTTGCTCAATCAATGCCACATAATTTGAAACCTATCATCTAACTAAAGAAGCAGAGCGATATCAGAACACGCAATCTGTAAGACCGAATTTTAATCACATACTAGAATTATATTTTAATTATGTCAAAGAAGATTAGAAAACACAAATGGAAAATAACTGGAAAAAGTATTTCAAAACTCTTGAATTAGAGAATATAAATTGATGTATGGATTTTACTGTGAATCTCAAGACATTGACAGCCCATTCAGTAAAATTTCCACAGCCAATTGATACATTCACTTATATTACGTTTTACAATGGTTAGTGTACCATATGTATACATAATAACTAACTTAATCAAGTTTATTACATAATTTTTTAAAATCATTAATAACAATTTAACGCAACTTTATTTCACTTCTTAACACTAACATTCATGCATTATATCAAGTCATTCAACGTTGACTGCTTGCATTTCCTATACTTATAAATACTCATCATCATAATTCAATATTAAATCATAATTTTTAATTTAGAGATCACTAACATCAAATATCCGAATCATATCATCCAAATATAACTTCCTTTCTTTTCCTCAATTTCTGGCATCTTGCTTCTCCAATAACGCCAATTAGCTCTCTACAAAGTAACCAAAAAGATCTTGTCGTTCTAATGCAGTAATAAACAAAGAGCAATACAGGGGATGGTACTTACCTTTCATCTAGCACTGTTTGTCAATGTTCCAGCACTATACAATACGCTACTGATAAACCTCGGAGATCAGAGATTCAAAGAAGTCCATGATTGGTCTCACTCATTAGGAAAGTGTCTCCCACGGGTGGCTGTTAAGAGAATTAAACACGTAGTAATCGGTTGGCCAAATGTTTGAAGAACATGGCTCATAACACAGTGTCTCTCAGCAATGTTGGTGAAGGGTATACGGGTCCTCTTAGACACATATGGCTTGGCACGATCATGCAGGACCAGCAGACTCTTGCAGTTCACAAACGCTGCCTCCTTCTGAAACACATCGTAGTGCATCCTTTGCACCTTCTGAGTAGAAGTCATCAATGATGGTCTGATAAGGTGGAAGGACCTCGTAATACACGAATTCCCGACAATCCCACCACATTGAGAGCATAACATTTTGTGGGGGCAGAGATGTTCTTAAGATGTAATGAACAAAATCACGTGACAACAATTAATGTTTGGTAGACTTAGGAATGTAAATGAGGACACACTTTTAGTCACCAGTGAAAAAGCGAGAAAAGATGGGGATGTTCAGGTGGCGAGTAAGCGAGGACAAATGGGTTGTCAATAGTGGTTCCTTGTTGGCTGTGGACAATGTGAGAGATACAAACTTGCATAACTTCTCTGACTTCCCTATCACATGTAGGTACTGTCTGACTATATCAGTGGACATACAATCCTTTCGCAATTTTATCCAACGTTAGCCCAATGTTCTCCTTTATGGTGGCTAATATAGCCTCTTCATTCGAAACATGCGTTCGTTCAGAGCGACGTTCATGCGAAAGACTCACATCTCTCGAACCTATGCCTGCCGGTGCGTTCTTTCACATTATTCTCTCCAAATGTCTGGCTTATGCGGTGACTTCATGCAACACCTGAGAGGCCGATTTTAAAATCATAACAGAAACACAGGCAAAAAAGCTGCTTTTGTACCCCATATTCTCTTCGACAATGGATTAGTTATGACTGCAATATGTGCCCAATGTGCATGTATTACTGAAAGTCGATTATCAGAAAAACTTCGGATCATTTTCTGGGCAGTGTGTCCTTTCGTTCCGTCTTTGTTACGATATGATTAATTGGGTGTGGAAAACGACATAAAAACTTTTTTTGTCTATGTTGTTCTTAACTGACTTGTGAACTACTTATAATAGAAATAATTTGTATGGAAAGTAATTTACAACAGATTAAAGTGACAAATATTATATGCCAATTAACCATTAACACTGAAAGTAAGAGAAACGAACATCTCTAAAAATAAATAATTTGTCTTTGTGTGACTTATGATATTCCCCGTTTATTATTTGCTAGGACTACATCAATTATATATCATTAAGGGTATAGTGATAACTCCAAAAGGAAATTGAATTTGTTAAAGAATACATTAACTCTCACATCTTCATAATTACTTCACTGATCCTATTAAATACTTTTTTTTTAAATATTCTTTGCGAAAGAACCTGAAATAGTCATAAATGGGTAAAAGTTTTTTAACGAAAGAAAATGATTTACTGCAATTGGAGAATGTACTCCTGCTATTGCCATAGATTTGGTCAATGATGCACATGCAAAACTCTTTTTATATCTGAAATACAAGTAATTTCTTTATCTGCAATATCAACCATGATAAAGTGTAACATTTGTAATGTAATTCTTCTTGTTTAATGTGCATTTGTTTTGTAATATTTTAGCGACCACCTTTTAATACAAACTTTTAAATATTAAAATGTATATTTTATTATTAAATTACTTTAGAAATTAATTGTTTATGCTAGTCTTCCTAGGGATGTGTTTGCAACATCTTCTAAATTTCATTTACTTTCCTTGCTGTTTTGTAACGTAATTAAATGGTTCCTTAACTTGTACCTTCGTTATAAAAAGCTTAATTTTTAATATTTCCAGGCTTAATTTCATATATAATTTATTTGTTTTTTTTAAAAAAAAGCTTCTAATCTATGCAACATCTTCATTGTATGCATTTTCAATTGCTAATTGGAAAATTAATTAACATTAAAGTTTAAATTTATTGAAATATCACTATTTTCTCTATAAGTATGTACTACATATTTTATCAAAATCAAAGAACTATATTTCTAATGATTAGTTTCAATATCATGTTGTTCATTTTATATTTTTATAACAGTCAGTTCTGAAGACGGAAGCCAAGTTTTATAACATGTTACGCAGTCTTCTTTATGGAGCGGCTGCGGATGCTACAATTCAGGTACGTTATCAAAAGTATAATTGTATTAGTCATCAAAATGTAAATGTAAAGGTAAAAAAGAATCATAATTTTCATTATTTAATGTTCAGAATTTCCAAAATTGTTATGTTTTAAAATTAATACTGTACCAAAATGTATATCATCTTTAACTGGACTCAATATTTTTTTCGGAACAGTGTGGTGTAATAATACAATACATTTAGTAAGAAATTTAATTTTGGAGATTATGCAGGACCTACGTAAAAGTAAACTGTTATTTTACAACTATATAAGAATATATATCAAGACGGTTTATCGTTTGACTATGGTATATTATTATATTATACTCATTCTCTTCAGTGGTTATTGAAAATTCCATTATAGGATCTTTTAAATATGATTTTCAAATGTTATAATTGGTGTATACGAAGGTTTTGTTAATTAAGGATAAATATAACTTTTATAAACCACCTACACTGAGAACGGATCACAGTATGATCTTCACGGTTCTCAAATTCGATTTATTGTTACATCAGACATGAAATATTGCGCCCTGGACTCATAGTGTATGTTACGATATGTTTCTCGAGATACTCATCACCCGTTATTTTAGCTGTACAAACGTATCAGACAACAGTTATGAAGATTTTTCCCTTCAATGTTTGACCTCAATGTTATAATGCTCTTTTCCTCCAATATTTATCATGAATGTTATGATGCTCTTGCCCTTCATATCTTAAAACCGGAGAGCTCGGACGAATGCCACCCGCTACACACCTGTTCTTGTCAAAAGTTGTACCTGTAAGATGTTCAAAGCAAGGTGAACAGACGACTGATAACTGATAACTAGGGTCAAATTCTCAATTGAACCAATTTGAGTGTGTTCGTTACTTTTTTCGTTCTACTACTGACAACCTTGCTAGTCTTGAATGCGAGATTCAACAAGTATGCATCCATACTTAGCACTTCAATGCCATATTTTTCAATTGAAGAGACTAATGATACTGCTTGGTGTTATATAATTTTGAAACAACTCCGTAACTGGGCATTTGTGATAATATAGCTAAATATTTATTCTAATTTTTTAACGAAAGAAGTTTCCGTAGTATTACCTGACGCTGCCAATAGTGTTCTACCTCCCACACAGGGTCCTGTACGTCGTCTGGTTTATATTTGTGATCTATTTATTTTTTTTTTTTTTCGTTTCAGATATCTTTCAATTATTACTCGACAACTTTAACCAATGTTAAATAATCTTGTTTGCCGGCCGAAAAACACCGAATTTCGTTTTTCTAATCCAAAACCATTGCATCTGTACTTCTCCTGTCAACGAACTCGCTTTGTTAATTCTCACATTTATCAGTTGCCAAAATTTGTACGAACAGTCAGAACTTTATCTTTGGCTTTTTACTGTCCCTTAGCGTGAATAACAGCCATTCTGGATCTTAAATATTCTTGATTCTGATCTCTAAACTTGCTTCTATTTCTTTCAAACCACAAGTTGTTGATCCTATAGTGGTCTTGGAATTATATCGTACTCTAAGTCCAAGTGAAACTTTGTTCGTATTATTTACTTATCAGCCTTTTTTTCTCTGCAACAATAGCTTTACACCATACACTGATTCGGACTTCGGCTATCATTGCTGCTAATCGTACTAAACTTTAACTAGTCTTCATGTTGAACCAAACATACTATCGCTACTAAAGCTTTGAGAGAGATTCCTTCTTCACTATGCAGCCAAAGGACGTAGTATCACGCTTGTAAATTTTATTTGTATATTGACCAGATTTGTCTGATCTTCAGCATGTCCTTCGACTAAATTGCAATTATATCTTCGACTTTACGACAGTCTCAACCCAGACAAATTTGTGTAATCCTCTATTTCTTAGTAGTAATTTAGTGTTACCACCATTAATATTGGCTCCGCCAAGGCTTCACTTTCAGTTTTCGTTAAACACTAAAAAGTGCAAAACTACCTCGGTGTTCTAGCAAGAATTTAAAGCGTTAAATGATTGAGCGATGGTCGATTATTATGTAATTTATATGGACGGTTTAAAAAGAGAGAATTTTGTCGCTTATGGCTCAGTCTTGGACGGAGATAGCTCAGAGCTCAGTCTCAGAATAATATGTACTACTGAACAAACAGCAGTTAAATTTGACGCAGAGTATGCAGTTTGTACCTCGCTACCTTGCGTGCTGATCTGCACTTACTTCCAAATTTGAATAAAAGCTTGCACATTATTTTCAGCAAACAATTTCGTGAAGGACATTCTTCTGAGATATGTTCGCCTACAGCAACAGGGCTGTACCGTCGTTTTCTGCTGGGAGCTTGTACGTGACAACATTTAAATAAACGAGTGTGTATATACAGCAGTCAAGAACGTTACAGTGTCATAATGTTTCCATGGGGCACTATCTCCTACGTACAGATACATTCACAAGCAGATTCGAACAAGACAAATAATAAGCCATATTAATTAAAATCTATTTTTGGGCAATTAACAATATTATCGCTTATTAAACGATGTAATAAAGTGACTTTAACGAGCTTACAAATAGGACGCATTCTGATCCCATGTAACGCATTCTGATTAGTACGTGTTGCTTACCGTCTGTATTGTGAAGAATGAATATTCCACCTCAGTATTCATCACATTCTTGTAGAATGTTGAGAATGCTCAAACCCTGAGAACCTTTCACGAATGTCAAAAAGTATTACTGAGGTATTAGGGTTAATGTGGTCTTATTGTGTGCCATTATGTTTTAGTCAGAAAATTAAAATAGCTAATTCAGTGTAATATATAATATTATTAGACTTGTCGTGTTATGTTATTGATATCGCTGTGTTAGAGTTATTTATTTGTTACGTATCTTATATTTTGTTGCATTAATCTTTGTAGACTACGTCTTTAATATTTATTTTTTTCTTCTTTTATTGTGTTATTTTGTAACTTTTGTCTGTAATTACATTTTAAAAGAAGTTTTATTATGACCATTTAATATAAAACGTTTGTCCGCTATTGACCTCATTGGGGCGGAAAGAAAACCCGGTTTCTAAAGATCCCATTAAGTTATATTTACTCATTTATTCGTAAGTAATAGCAAACGTCAAGCGAAATAAAACACTTACAGAGTCCTTTTCATCTTTTCCGAAATACTTGTACACTCCGCATCAAAAAATTGCGACAGCTAACGCCATGCAGCTAGATAACCGATACACACCTTCTTATCCCATAATCGTATCAGGTAAAGAGACCTCCTCTTTCTCCTCCAGCGTAGGTCGTATCTTCAATTCCAGACTACTAATACAAAGTGAACAAAAAAGGAAAAAACGAAAACAAAAAGGAAGAAAGAAAGAAAAATAAAATTCAATGAGTGCTATTTTACTGGTAATTTTTATCACAAATATTCTATACTAAAAGTCCAAACCGTATCATAATGAAAACTTACAAATGTTCAAATGGAAAATTGGATGTTACTTACAGTAGATGTAGCAGATATTGCATGTTTCAAATTTCAACATGAATAAATCAGATTGAATTATAGGATGGAAACAAATTTGTGTCGAACTAGTATAAATAAAATTTTGTTTTGAAATAACCAAAGAGGTTGCCATTTTCTAGTCTTTTCCGAAGATTTATCTGTTCCGAACATCCAGCATCACTTTCATCACTTGCGGATATAACGTTGTAATAGGCACAGATAGAATGAACATGCTCGAGCTCAAACGGATCATAGTGTCAGTCGGATGATGTTGGTTAGCTTATGGACCACCACTTGGTCGGGAATTCAAAGCCGTAGTAACCGGTAATTCGACTGAAACTCGGTAACCCAGATGATAAAAAATATATTTTGCTTATTCCCTTGCGTTTAAACAGTATTTCTTTCAGTGATGACCAGGACTGGAGATGTTACCCCCAGAGCACAAAAATTCGACGCTGAACTTGCCAGTTAATTACATTATCCAGGCCAGGTCTATTGGTCTCTTGCTCCGTTTTATCTTTTGAACATGCACATGCACATGAAGTGCGTTTGCGTGTGAGGAGGGAGAAGTGAAAAACAGGATAGGGAAACGTCAAGAAAGCGAGAGAGAGACTAATATAAATATGAATCATAATTATCGTTACAGTGTATGATGAAGAACACACACTGTTTATTCAAATTCTCGCCAGTGATGCATTTAAGTTCTCCAACAGAAGATAAATCTCTGCTTGCAGTCATTATTTTATGCGAAAAAGGTATAGTACCTGACGGGGAATCGAACCCAGATTATCCGCTTGGAAGTATGGTACTTTACTACTACACCACCGATTGCTTTACTAAACTCTGTCCAACAAATGCTGTAATATTTCTTTCTGAGAACGATAACACGAAAAGTGTTTACTGCAGACCAATGAAGTGTTTCGAATGTTCAGGTAAATCTCTTGCCCTTCCTCAACCAACATTCGTAAATTGTCTATATCATGATAAAGGTGTTTGCTTCCACATTCTTAGAAATTGCACGCCTGTATGAGAAATCGATTCTTCATTATCGCTTTGTAAAAATGCAACCTTTGCGTGAACAGGATTTAAACGTATGCCTGACAGCTTTATTAATCGTAACTCCATTACGTTACCGCTACGCTATCATACCACCTGAAACTAGAACCGAAATATTACTTACTTTAGCCTTGATCTTTGGAACGATCAAGCTTCTTCCTGTAAGGTTATTTGTACATAATGCACAACGAAATTAATTTATTTGGTGACCTAAAGAGAAATTAGTGCCCACTAGTAAAGGAAACAACATACAATCCAGGAAAAATTTCAGAAATAAAAACATATTAAGAATTAATTTCGCCCCGCAAGTTCAAAAGTATATAAATAATAATAATAACTATTATTATTATTATTATTATTATTATTATTATTATTATTATTATCGATTGGGCGCATTGCTGGGCTAAATTGTGAAAAGTAATAATATGCTCTGTTATTGTCACTTTTTCTATTACTAAATCGCTCTTTGATATCGGTCATTTTCGATATGTTTTATATTTCCTACGTTACAGAGCACTGCAACTTAAGTGTCATTGTTCATCTCAACCACCCGGCTAATTATAAATTCGTCAATGATATTGGTTAGTTTGATAATTTTTATGTCTGCCTCTCCTCTATTTTGCGCGATGAATTTGGATTTAAACGGCATTAGATGTAACACTCTTCATCTCAGTGACTCCAAAAATTGTAGATTCGATACTGATATCGGCCATTTTTCGTTCTCTTTTAAATATTGCTATCCTTCTCCCTTCCTTTAGTTACACCATGAAAGTGATATGAAGAAAACCATCTCCGGTTCGAACTTCATCTAGGTCTAAAATGTTATCGAGATTAGTAGGGGCTTTAGTTCTAGCATCAAAATGAAATAATTAAAACCATATCAGGCTCGAACCTCATCTATGTTAAAAATTTGATCGAGATAGGTAGTATGGTTCAAGAGTTATTAAGTTTTATTTATTTTTATATATCTTTCCCCTCCCCTCCGCTCCCCTAAGTTTTGCCATCAAAGTGATATGATGGGAACTATTCCAGGCTCGAAATTCATCCATGTTGAAAATTTTGATGAAGATCTGTCCGGTGGTTCAAGAATTATTAACTCATTAACATAGTCACATTTATTTTTATTTGCATTGATTTTTTGTATATCTCCCGTTCCACTGACTTCCCTACATTCCTCCCTCAAAGTGAAATGGTTTAAAGCATTCCATGCAGAGACGTAATCTATGTTGCAAATTTCATCCAGATTGGTTGTTTGATTCAAAACTTAAGTTTTCTTCATTTTTATATGGAGTTACAGCGGTAAAGTAATGAAATTACGACTAATACAGCTGTCCAGCATAGGTTCGAATCCTGTTCACGCCAAAGTTGCAATTTTTACCAAGTGATAGTGAAGAATCGATTTCTCATATTAGACGTGCAATGCTAAAGAATATGGAAGCAAATATCTTTATCATGATAGAGACGATTACCAATGTTGGTCGGGAAAGGGCAAGCGATTTATCAGGACAATCGAAACACTTCATTGATCTGCAGTAAACACTTTTCGTGTTATCGTTTTCAGAAAGAAATATTACACCATTTGTTGGACAAAGTTATAGGTAAAGCAATCGGTCGTGTACTGGTAAAGTACAATATTTCCAAGCGGAAAATCTGGGTTCGATTCCCCGTCAGGTATTATAACTTTTTCCCATGAAATAATGGCTACAAACAGATTTATCTTCACTATCACTGGCGACAATTCCAATAAACAGTGTTTGTGTTCTTCATCATACACTGTAACGATAAGTATGATTCACATTTATAGTCGTCCCTTCCTCCCCCTCTCTCTCTCTCTCTATCTTTATTTCTTGACGTTTCCCTATCCTGTCTTTGCATCTTTCACTTCCCCCCTGTCTCACACACACGCACTTCATGTGCATGTGCATGTTCCAAAGTTAAAACGGAGCAAGAGACCGATAGACCTGGTCTGGAAAATGTAATTAATTTGCAACTCCAGCGTCGAGTTTTGTGCTCTGGGGTAAACATCTCCAGTCCTGATCATCTCTGAAAGAAATAAGCAAAATATCTCTTTATCATCTGGGTTACCAAGTTTCAGTCGAATTACCGGTCACTACAGCTTTGAATCCTCGACCAAGTGGTAGTGTGACGATTTGCAGACTCTTTTTAATTATTTAGCTCGTTTTATTCCACCATAATGTAAAGATCTGCTCGCGCTAATTCTGTATCGGATGTCACAAAAGAAATATACTTAAATTACACCATGATTTTCATGGGAAAAGGTGGTTAATCTAGGGGAATGACAACATTACTTATAAAAAGTAAGTTTATTACAAAACTAAAATGGTAATATACAACAACATTTAATTTAGTGATTCAACAAGAGTAATTTGATATCTGATAGTTCGTTTGATTGTTATATATCTTAATGTAGATCGATTAACAGGCAAGATATTCAGATATTTAAGTTAGAACAAACGGAAGATGAAATACGAATATGCGACTTCAGTCCTTAACCTTGAAAGTTTTACAGTAGGTAGACAAATCATTTTGAAGTACCGCATGACATTTCTAAACTTGAATTTTATGATGCAACAAGGGATTATACATACCTTATGGTAGTATTCTTGTAACTCTTAGAAACTTCGACGATGATTCTGTCTGCTCACAACCGACGTCTCGAATTTCTTGAACCTCTGGACCTCGGAACTTTTGAACTTCTGAACAACCGTTTGAGATCTTGAGGTTCTTTTATATTATTCTCGAGGGACACACCCAAGCCTCCTTTTCGTCAGTACATCCGTTTTATCATCTCCAAAAATATGGAAACTTATTACCCTTTTTGCATTTTGATTGGCTCTTAGAGATTGCCGCACCCAAGATACGTGGCGTGACACACATGTACACACGTGTACTGTCACGGCCGGAAGAATTTAATAGCATGATTTCTAGACTTATCTATAGATTCTTAACTACTTAACCAATTTCCGCTTATTAATGCGGCGTCACGTTGTCAAAATCATGATTAATGTATCCTGTATGATGATTATGAGTGATCTTCGACAAGTAAACCTCCTACAAAATTGCGCAGCAAAAGCAACATTAGTCACGTTTGGAAAGAAGGTTTTACGTATTTCCTTTTTCTGTTGCTAGCTTGTAGCAAGTCAAGAGAGAAAAATGTCTTTTAAATTGCATATTAATCAAAATAATCTTTTTCAATTATTTCAATAAAGAGCAATGTAACCATCTTTTTGAACTCAGCGTCACATTCCCACTGCTTCATAATTTTCGATCTCGAAAATCATCAAGAAGCGAAGTTGAAGCTGGAACACAGATATCCTTACTTTTCGTGTGACCGTCGTAAAAAAAATGTTTGAAAAAAAGTTTTTTTTTCTTTTGCAAAGTGAAGAAAGCATAGGTCATGTATACTTATGAGTCTGTAGTCAGTATAGTCGCATTTCATCTTTTCTTAACAATAATACAGAGAACGTTTATAACAAAATGGTGTCTCTGTTTCTTCACATAACTCAGCTAAATGGAGATACAGGTGATTATGAATGAGTAACTTCAACTAACAAGAATATTTTAGTTTGACACATCATATAACTAATGTACTATAACAAAGTTAAAGATGAACAACATTTCAATGTGCGAAAATTTGCAAGAAGTCACTCGAATGAAATACTACACTAAGGTTGAAAAGTCAATGACATACTGAACATGCTACTTTAAGATAAAAAGTCAATTTTCTCAATTGTCACAAATGCTACGATTGCAAGAATGTAACATTAGAACAACCTACATAATGTTCATTAACAACTAACAGTTCTCAGTTCTAAAGATTCATTACTAAAAAAATCTTGCACATAAACCTTAACGACAAGCATCCACATTTTATTGGAATTGTAATATATGCAAAGGCTGCGAAGGCAAAAGCCTATCTGGACGTATAAAATACGAAGGCGTATCCGATTTTTTTCTTATTCTCTTTTATATTCTTATTCTCTTAATATACACCGTGTATTCTTATTCTCTTTTTAATATTCTCATTAATGCGATTTTCAATCCTTCTAACGGAAGTTTTACTTTCAATAAATAGAATTAACTTTTGTATATCTATCCACTTCTCTCGTCTTCTTCCTCATGGTGTTTTCTTTTTGTCTGTCTGACTGTCTGGAAATCGGTCTGTCTATCAACACCAGGAATATAATAACTACGCAAGGAATCAAACTGTTTCCTTAGTTATATATATATATATATATATATATATATATATATATATATATATATATATATATATATATATATATATATATATATATACATATATATATATATTCTTCTTATTCTCTTTTCTTTTTATTCTTTTGTGGCAGGGTTTCCGACCATATATGGATTTAAAATATCTTGTTCTTCTCTATACTACTCTTTTCTCTATTTATTCCTTCCTATACACATAGATGTATTTACTTAATTGGTTAGGTACCTATTTACTTATTTATTGATTGATTGATTTATTTATGTATTACCATAACATTTCTTTCAGAAAGCCTACATCAACATTGAATTTCACTTTAGAAGTTCCTACGCCTATCGCGATAACTTATTAAAATAACATTTTTAATTTGACTACCCAGTGTGGGATAATCTAACAAAATCGATCAGGTTTGGAACTAGAGAACTTAGATAATATAATTTCATTCGTTCAACATTAACTTTCTTTGGCTGATCTTCCTCGTTTACATTTAAGAAATAACCCCGGCTTAGTTGCCAAATTTCTAATGAAGACTAAATCATTTTCCTTTTACGTATGGGCTTTCCTACACTTATCATTTTTTTTGGCTTTTGTTTTTACTGCTGACTAATTAAGGTCTTTTGAGCTAGTTTTCTTATACGACTAAGATACTTTTTCACGAGTTTCCCATACAGTGTTTGACATGGTGTCTCGACTTCGATACCTAATACAGCCTTTCCACCAAACACCAATTCAAAAGGAGAATAAGGATGGTGTTCGTGTCTCGCAGTATTATAAGCGTAACAAGCAGTTCTAACAAATAGAGGCCAACCTTCTGGGGAAGTAGACACATATTTCTTCAATTAGTTTGCCAAATTATGATCATATTTCTCGACTACGGTCTGATATTCATCAAGGAATCTAGTAATAGATTCTTTAGGACTTCCTTTAAATTTCGGCAATTTCAATACCGGTACACTGACTACTCGATCTCCATTTTCTCCTCTTGCACTTGATTCATCAAGGTTTTGTCTATTTTCTACTTGAGGTTCTTTTGGAGGGGATGAATTAACTTCTATTGCCTTATTCTCGTTCAAGGGTAATGAACCCTTTGAGGGAGTTTCACTTCATTATTATTTAAAATTTCTTGGCTAATAATATTATATAACAAAAATTCAAGTGCGTTATCGACTGTGGGGGAATATTTCATTTGAGGAGGTGAGAAGCAACTTGCGGATATGTAGGAAAACTTAGATTCTCAATACAGGGTTCTTCATTTATAAACTCTTTAAGTTCTTCGCCTGAGTCATATGAAAAGGACTTGGTGTTAGTACGTCACGTGCAGTCTTTTCCTGATAGAGCACCTTCTTTGCCAATTGTTTAATTTCGTCATTGGAGTCATATTTACTTGATTCTGGTGGTGAATTTTCTGGGAGTTGACCCTCCAAGGGTTTTTTTTTCACGTGAGGTGGTATATCAAATGGAAAATAAACTTCATCCTCCACTATTTGCTGCTGCTCAAGGTGTTGACGCTAACTTAGGGTCAAACTCAAAATCACTTGTCATAATGCGAGGAGACTCTTCGGATGAACTATCAGCACCTTCATTAGAAGGGTTAGTCAGTTGTTCTGGCTTAAGAAAAGTTGTGCGTTTCGCGACCACTGGTTTATATTGTGTACTGTCCAAAGGAGTCAAGGATGGCATTTTATCACAAGTTTCTTCAAACTTAGCTAAATTTTCCTTATAACACTGCGTTTGTGTTATCGGTTGCCTATCCACAGGATCTGGTAAACTATACTGTTGTGGATCGTTTATCCGCGGTTCAAGTAAAGTAGGCGAACTGGCTACTGACAAACTGGCTTGCTGCACGGGCAGATCTGTTGCGTCTTTTGCCAGTGGACATACTTTTGAGCGCAAAGCCTGCGAGAGCGCGGCGTTCTGAGCAAGAGTTTTTCTGCAATATTTGCAACTTGCTTCACCCGAGTTTGCAATATACCAAGCATGAAATTTTGGTTGGAATTTCTTAGGTTTCAAAATGGGGAACCAATGGAAAGACATTTCGAATTACTGTTTTCACTAGTTTTTTTTCTTGTTTTCACTAATCAGAAAAAAATAATGGGGGGAGGGTATTTCACTATGAGCAATATAATCAGATTGTTAATTGTCATTAGAATTCACAATAACACAATTGCAGTAATGCGACAACGTACATAATTCACCTAAATTATCATGCACTATGAACAAAATACCAAAACATAAACATAAGACACAGAATAGAAACACAAAGATGTATTGCAGCACCACAAAATTTTTCGTCCCGAAAAATGAAAAAATGAAAAGCTTTGGACGAGCCCCCATTTGTGACGATGTGCAGACTCTTTTTAATTATTTAGCTCGTTTTATTCTACCATAATGTAGAGATCTGCTCGCGCTAATTCTGTAGCGGATGTCACAAAAGAAATATACTTAAATTACACCATGATTTTCATGGAAAAAATGGTTATGGTAATGGGAATGACAACATTACTTATAAAAAGTAAGTTTATTACATAACTACAATGGTATATACAACAACATTTAATTTAGTGATTCAACAAGAGTAATTTGATATCTGATAATTCATTTGATTGTTATATATATCTTAATATAGATCGATTAACAGGCAAGATATTCAGATATTTAAGTTAGAAGAAACGGAAGATGGAATACGAATATGCGACTTCAGTCCTTAACCTTGAAAGTTTTACAGTAGGTAGACAAATCATTTTGAAGTACCGCATGACAACTTGAATTTTATGATGCAACAGGGGATTATACATACCTTATGGTAGTATTCTTGTAACTCTTAGAAACTTCGACGATGATTCTGTCTGCTCACAACCGACGTCTCGAATTTCTTGAACCTCTGAACCTCGGAACTTTTGAACTTCTGAACAACCGTTTGAGACCTTGAGGTTCTTTTATATTATTCTCGAGGGACACACCCAAACCTCATATCCGTCAGTATATCCGTTTTATCATCTCCACAAATATGGAAACTTATTGCCCTTACACACACGTGTACTGTCACGGCCGGAAGAATTTAATAGCATGATTTCTAGACTTATCTACAGATTCTTAACTATTTAACCAATTTCCGCTTATTAATGCGGCGCCACGTTGTCAAAATCATGAATAATGTATCCTGTATGATGTTTATGAGTGATTTTCGACAAGTAAACTTCCTACAAAATTGGGCAGCAAAAGCAACATTAGTCACCTTCAGAAGGTTTTATGTATTTCCTTTTTCTGTTGCTAGCTTGTAGCAAGTCAAGAGAGAAAAATGTATTTTAAAATGCATATTAATCAAAATAATCTTTTTCAATTCCCTCAATAAAGAGCAATGTAACCATATTTTTGAACTTAGCGTCAGAGTGGTCCACAAGCTAACCAACATCATCCGACTGAGACTATGATCCGTCTGAACTTTAGCGTGTTCATTCTATCTGTGCAAATTACAACGTTATATCCGCAAGTGATGAAAGTGATGCTGGATGTTCGGAACAGATAAATCTTCGGAAAAGACTAGAAAATGGCAACCTCTTTGGTTATTTGAAAACAAAATTTTATTTATACTAGTTCGACACAAATTTGTTTCCATCCTATAATTCAATCTGATTTATTCATGTTGAAATATGAAACATGCAATGTCTGCTACATCTATAAGTAACATCCAATTTTCCATTTGAACATTTGTAAGTTTTCATTATGATACGGTTTGGACTTTTAATATGGAATATTTGTGATAAAAAAATACCAGTAAAATAGAACTCATTCAATTTTATTTTTCTTTCTTTCTTTCTTCCTTTTTCTTTTCGTTTTTTTTTTTTTTTGTTTAATATTATTGTGGTTCACTTCAGTAGTGATATACAGTACAATATTTACATATAGGTATTACATAAAAGCATCATTTACAGTACAAGAGTGAAATAACTTGGTTTCAACATGTCATTTACCATTCGCCACATCTATAGAAAGGATCACGTGGGAGATATCATTAGTGCCAATATCAAAACAATGGCACCACAATATTACAGCCAAGGTTAGCTGCTCGTTAGCTCAAGTAACGTGTTTCAGGAAGCAAAATTTTCGATGATTTTTAGTTTTCCTAAATTATTGTCTTATTAAGTTTTAAAGTTGAAACAACGTTGCTGGAGTTTTAAAAATTACTACTAATAATTTCGTATTGTAACATTTACATTTAACTAGAAATTACATTAATCAAGTAACTTCATATTAGATGATATTAAACAACATATTTATAATTTAATGATTTTCCCTTTTTCTAATTTTTTTCCGTCATTCTTCTGTCCGTAGTAAAAATGTGGCATATAGATTTTTATACACTGTAACTAAATAGTCCTTCAATAATTCTTTTCTGTTGACTTTCGTATGTCTTACCTTGAAGTAAAAGCTACGTGTAAGTTATATTCTATTTATAAACGGGGAAAGACAGTGCATGATGCTAATTTAAATAACAAATAGTGACGTTGATATATGGAGATATCTGAGCTTTATTTAATGTTTTATTTGTTTCATAATTCATAAGAAGTGTAATAATACTTATGCTTTTTTGAGCTTTCTACTATGTGTCTATTTCCTAACTTAAAGTGTATTGTTGCAATTCAGTTATTTCAAAATAAATGGTGATAATACTAAATATAGACGTGGTTTTGCTAAAACCATCGCGGGCTTAACCTCTCGGCAAAAATTTCATGGCAAAATAAACTCGTCTGGTCGAAACCTTGCATGGCCAGAACTTTCCACGTAGAATCTTGCTGAACAAAATCACACCGGGCTAAAACCTCGCCCCTCAAACTTCCGGGCCAATATCTCGCCCGACTAAAACATCGCCGCCAAAAGCGCTGCGTCCCAAAATCCCGCCTGACTTAAATGACTCCTTGTCAAAACATCTTCCAAAACCTCGAATCTGAAAATCTTGTCTGTCCAAATCCTCACGGTCCTAAATCTCACGACACAAAATATCACCTCGCCTAAATTACGCGGAACGTGATGTCTGTTCGGTAACGACAAAAATATAGCAACCGACTAATTTCGCAATTGTGTCCAGGACCTCAATACAAGAAAAATGTATCTATGATTCGATCGGAAACAATTAAGAACATAGGGCTAATTAAAGGTAATTAGACCAACCACTCCTACTAATAACATTTAGTTAGCCCTATTTCCGTATTAAGAGTTTCCGACGAAAGACAAAGTTACGAAAGTTAGTTACCCAAGACTTCAAATTAAGGATAGGAGATTATGAGTTTGTTTGACATATGTACGCCCGTTCATTTTAAACTCGTTAACATTTTAAAGCTCCTATTCTCTAACGTAAAAGTGGTCCTTGTGTCTATTATTATTATTATTATTATTATTATTATTATTATTATTATTATTATTATTATTATTATTATTATTATTATTATTATTATTATTATTATTATATGGAATTGCATATTAAGAAATCAATTGGGTAAATTTTATGGGAGGGGTCATCCACAATGTTTTCGCGAATCGAGATTTTTTCCGCCGAGTTTTGCGCACGCGAGGTTTTGGGCGGCCATTTTTGGTACGTGAGATTTTCGGCACGCGATGTTTTATGCACGCGAAGTATTGGCCCGGCGAACTTTTGGCCACGCGATATTTTGTACCTATCTCCATAAACGTATTTTGCATTTATTATTATGACGACGGCAATAGTCGTGTTAGGGTTTCAGTTTTATGTGCACATTCACAGTGGGAGACCAGAATTGTATTATAGATGGGAGTTCATGTAGTTTGTATCGATTTTAAGCTGAAATGTCAAGAATAATAACACCTCTGTACTGAACGATACGCTGAAATTTAAATTAACAAAATATCTCCAATTTCGGGAAAATGAGCTAGTATAAATATGATTATCAATGAATTGTTTCCAAGTGACTACGAACTTCCTATTTTTTATAATTGTACATGACAATGACTTTGGTGTATACCATAGTTGCCAAGACTACCATTCAAAGTTTTGTGTACGATCTCTAGTTTGGGAACTAACTTTCGCTAAAAGATTGAATTGTTGGAATTACTTAAATATAAAGTACCGCATCATCTGAACTTGTACTCTTTAAAAGGCTAATTAATATACATTCAATTAATAAGTTACCTATCGACAGAGTTTAATTCCATAAACACTTTAATTTAAAATATTTAAATACTTAAAGTTATAATCGAATATGGTACAAATCAAATTTCATCAAAGATAAAATATTTAAAATTCTCTTGTCACTATCTGTTTCTAGTTGCATGTTTTCTGATGTGACTAATAATACCAAGGATTATAGTTAAATTGAAAGATCAACGGATATAATATTTCTAATCTATGAAAGTAAGTTAATGATGTATATGGTCAGAAAAGCTTACAAGTAAGACTTTATTTTGTATGACATTAAACATTTTAACGTGCCATCCGCTTTCCCTATGTGTAATTAAACAAAAGCAAAATAAAGACTCGTATAGACACAAAATGTGTTTTTTTGTGTGTGTGTGATAAAAGTAATGTAAGTAATCTTGCAGGTATAAGTAATCTTATTTCAACTACATCTTAGGTTTATGTTATATCTGGCTCCTAAATGATATAAACCATATTTTTGTCACATTATTAAAGAGTGCCTGTTATTGCTCAGAGATATATTAGAAATAATTGGTAAGAAAATTATTTGAAACTTCTTTCTTTGAATAGTCGGCATTTTGTAACAACAGTTTAAAGGATATTGTACGGTAAGAAAAAATCGAATTCATTAATATGTCGTACCATCAATCTTGTTGAAAAGAGAAACCGTACTATCCAGTTATATCTCTGTTTCGTTCTTTCCCCATACACTGCAAAGGAACCTAAAAACCTAGTTTTAATGTTGCATATTGGTAGAAAATGTCCATTCAAATCTGAAGAAGATTATAAATTTGTTTTAATGGGCAGAACCTATAATTAACTTCAGATGCAAGTTGTAGGACAGACAAATAGAATAGACCTCCCAATATATATGTTATATGTCCTTCCTACAATCTCTCTATATCTTTGATAGACACAACCAGAGTGCATGGCTTCAAAATTTCCCGTCCCAAAAGGGAGCAGGTCAAAACTCCCATTCCCACACAAATGGACAAATCTCCCAAATCCACAAACGGTCATAACTCCCACAGCTAGAACTCCCACACTCAGAAAATGTCAAAACGCCCACACAATCGATCATGACTCCCACACAAATGGACAAATCTCACAAATACAGAAACGGTCATAGCTTCCACAGTCAAAACTCCCATACAGGTAAGCGGTCATAACCTCCAACGGTCATGACTCCCACATAAATGGACAAAACTTCTACACATAGCAACGGTCACAATCCCCACATAAATGGACAAATCAGCCACACAAATTGACAAAGGTCCCATACGCAGAAATTGTCACACCCGCCACACAAATGGATAAATCTCCCACAGCCAAAACTCCCACACTCGAGAAATGCCAAAACGCCCTTACAATCGGTCATAATTCCCACACAATTCGACAAATATCCCAAATGCACGAACGGTCAAAACAATGTTGGACTTCTTTTTATTATTTTCAGCGAGTGAAACTTACAAGACACGTAAAAAGAATCATTTCAAACTGTGAGAGATTTGTCCGATTGTGTGGAAGTTTTGTCCATTTGCGTGGTGGTTCTGAGAATTTCTATGTGTGGGAGTTTTGTCCATTTTTGTGAGAGTTTTGTCCATTTATGTGGGTATTCTGTCCGCTGTTATGTGTGGGTGTTTTGTCCATTTGTGTGGGAGTTATGACTGATTTTCTGGGCGTTTTGACATTTCTTGAGTGTAGGAGGTTTAGCTGTGGGAGTTTAGACCATTCGTGTATTTTGGAGATTCGTCGATTTGTGTGAGAATTATGACCAATTGTGGGGTGTTTTGTCATTTCTTTAGTTTGGGAGTATTATCTGTGGGAGTTTTGACCTAGACCCTCTCAAAACCCTTAAGGTGGCATAACCATTTATATTTTACAGTACACTTCTTAGTCCTAAAACACCATATATATTGATTTTCTTCACACAGAAAATAATTATTGAAAGGTATGAGTGTAACTGAAAAACAATACTGTATATATTTATATTATTCTCCCAGATTAATAAAGATAAAGAATGTGTAATTTAAAAAAAAATCTTACAAAAATCTTATTAATGTATTTGTCATTTTCGCAGCTTCTTAATGTTTATCCATTGGATTACCAGGCTATCTTCCAACATAGCGAGAATCTTGTAGAAGTTCTTCTAGTTGCAGCTGGGCTTCCTTATGAGCAGAAGGTATGTGTTTAGATTGAGTAGTGTAATTACTTATCGTCCTTCTTCGCATGATCTCTATGACAGGACAGCGAAACTATTATAAAATATCTATGGATATACTTCAATTGACAACTGTTATTGTAGATTAAAATCCATCATCTATCAATGTACCGTAGATCTTTGGCACTTATTGCACTTTTTCAGAATCAAAACTGAGTCTATCCTTTATCATTGTTTAGCATCGTTATAACATTATTTTCCCATATATATCTCAAAATATTTGTAGAACTTCGATATTGGTTAAGCGTTCATTTTCTTCTCTATTGTCTGATAATGAATCAAAATACAATCTAAGAGAGTATAAATTTGTTGTAATGTGTAATATGGCATATACCTGTATATCTAATATATTAACTATGATATTTTAAAGAGCTGAGTTGTATTTGCACATAAAACTGAAAGTCGACTAGAATATCTCACCAATCTCCGTATATACCGAAAGAAAAATAAAACAGTGTTTAAATTTAAGGAGAATTCAGTATAATTTAAACCAATGTATACCACTTACATAGAAAAACTGAATATAGAAAGTACTGTGAAGAAACTTCTTAATTATGATTCTTAACGTGCTATTACCTTACATTATGTCATGCCACGTTTTATGTCGGAATACTTGCTTTTATATATTGACTTTATACCTTATGCTTATACACTAGCAATACGTATACCTATGTTTATATTAACACATTTAGTGTTTATCGTACAAGGGTTCGATGTGGATGCTGAAAATAGAACTTCATTTTCATAATTTGTATAACTGAAAGTTATCGTTCCAACAACAAAACCAAAGATATGTTTATCATTACACATGTCTGTCAGTTATTGTAAGTTACAAAGCCGTAACTTATGTTCTATTATTAGTCTTCAAGAAATAAAATCTCATACAGGTTTTACGCAGTCAATGAGATATTAATATAGTTAGTCTACTGTATTCCATTTGTCTTTCATAGATTATCATCACAGAATTCTCCATGGTTGGTAAAATGTTCATCCACGAAATGTTGCAAAAACTTTAAGAAGTGTTTCCAAATGATGATCTTGTTTTCTGATCTAACTTCAGATTCTAGGTTGCTTAAAGTACATCCCCCTGCTGGTGAATCTCCGCGAGACACGTGGTTTTGATTTACACTTCAATTTAGAATACTTGCGCAAAAGTATCGTTGATCCCTTGGCTTAACGAAGAATGTTTAACCTGTTATTAATTTTTATACTCCATTTGTTTTACTGCATTAGCAATATCCCAGAGTTTGGAGCATTTAATTCGCGATATTTTAAGAAGAGAATGTTCTAAACCTTTGTACCTTATCAATCATAAGAAAAATGTTAAATAGAGACTAAGAAATGTGATTGACCCGGCCAATCGAATAAGAAATATGACGTTTTACTAAAGTCAGGAGTAAAGGCGCTAATGTTGTGGTGCACTGTCCTGTTGGAAGAATGTTGTTAGCTACATGTATAATGTGTCGGGTGCAATACATGTATATATAAACGAAGTAAGAATCGCTCGTAATGGCACCTTCTTAAAAGCATAATAACCCAAATATGATTATCAGTAAGATCATATAAAGCTCTAGCATTTAATATGTCTTTCATGAGTTCTACGAACTCTAACTTCACACATGACTGTGATCTAACTTCTCCAATAAATGAAATATTAATTCATCTGAAAATACTATGTGTAATACAAAGGAGTCATCAGTGAGTTGATTTAGAACAGAGATGTCAAATGTCTCACGCTCTGGTCAGCCATCACGTTTCATTCACTGTGTAATTTTGTAATTTTTATCGTGCAAATGAATCAATGGTAAAGCATTTTGCGAATTGTCATCGCTTTCATTCTTTGTTATTTCACTACTTGCGTATTTTACTTCTTCACGCTTCTTTGTGTTTTCTAAAACATCAACATTAATTACCTTATCTCTTCCTCTACGTTCTTTCAAATATTATCGGTTGTCAAAAACAGATCATATCCATTCTTTATAGACTTGAATGTCGAATACTTCTTCATCTACGCCTTACGAGTTTGCTTACTTTTTAATTATAACTTTTGTTTCTACATATCAGCACAACCTGCCATGCATTTTACGATTGCTTTTTCAGAATCAATTTAATGCTTGAACCATGCCGTGACTATTTCTTTCATTTGTTCATTTCGATCAGCACCGTGGCTACATAAGACGTTTACCTAGAACTCCCAAGATAAAGGCGTGTACTTTAACCAAGCAATTAGGAGAGTACTCTGCAGTCTTACTGTGATTCTAGTGAAACCTGCATCATTATCACGTTAATTTGCTAATGTATTTGTATCTCTGCCTTTATGAAAATTTAACAATACTCCCATTCAATCATTGCAAATTTCCAAAAGAAAATCAGAAATAACATTAGAAATTAGGAGTATGAATTAACTAAAATTAAAATTAACAGTTTCTTTTACAATAATACAATTTCTCGGTAGACTGTTTGCATTTTCCAGAAGAAGATAATGGTTGTATGTCATTTACGAAACATATTGGGTTCCTTAGCCTTTGTTACACATAAAATTAAGGGCAAACGTACTGTTAATCAATTTCAGGTTTCCTTTAAAATTCTGAATTTCGGACACATTTATTGTTATTAAAATTTCCCCAAGTATCTTACCCAGGGTTTCCAAAAATCCTCTCTCCTAAACTGTGTATTATAATCAAGGTAACATTAAATACTGTATGTACAAATTTACATTACGTTAAAGTATAATGTGTTAATAATTTTTAGCAGTATTAATTACTAGCGTCAATTACCCACTTCGCCGGGCTAAATTATGAAGGAATGGTAACATGTTTCGTTAGTCAGTCACTTCTTACTATTACTAACGTGCTCCTTGATATTGCTCATTATATGTATAGGGGAAGGCGTTGTACCTGTGAACACTTTTAGAGTCTTCGAAATTTTGGTGCTAATATTCAGAACTTTTTCCCCAATTTTTGTCGTACATTTGAACTGTCATCTCTTTGCTATCAGATAGGATGACTTTTAAACGTGTTACATAATTACAATAGCTTTATAAGATAAAATAAGAACAAATCCGTTTTGTTCACAGGTACATTATGGTCGTGTACCATTGAACAGACCCTCTTGTACCTTTGAACAGTGATAATTACAATGTTTCTGCGGCAATAATATAAAAAGAAGGCACAAATATTACCAGTTATAAATTGCAGTAAAAGGTTTAGCTATAAAAACCACCCCAGAATTAAAATTTTATTAATTAAATTAAAAATTGAAGAGAAGTTCTAACAAAAACTTGTGAACAATAAAGTTGAGCATATACAACTCTTAATCCTGGAAAGCTAACATTTTCAAAAAGTTACGTTAAAGCTAACGTATCGTAAAATTTACGACTGGTTACAAAAACCTAACTACATACATATCTACGTATTAGTGAACATTTTTGCAGGCAGTTTGGTTGTTCAAACTTTTTTCTGCGCAGTACACACAGCATTTCCCACGATGTTCTCCGCAGATTGGTCTGTTGTCGCGGCAGCAATACATTGATGTCATTCTCCTATTGGCTGATGGGCAAATACCACAAATTGTGTGAGGTTGGTTTTTGGGCTGGATAACACTTTTCTCTGGCACCGGTATTTTCAGGATATCAGCAATGGATTGCCGGAGTTTTCGTGGCAAATTTGAGTATTGAACCCGTTCTTGGGGCCACGGCTCAATAAGACTGCTGTGAATTTTCATGGCAAATTTTCTTCTATAAAGAGGCTTTTGAAACATTTTCACAACGTTTTGAACATAAATGACGTAGGCATTAACCAGGGTTATGTTTATCATCCCCAAGAAGACACACAGGGCCATCGTTTGGTCTTACGGCTGCACGACATCTGATGACACATTTGGTTCAGTGCATCAACGCCTCCTTTCCTTGCATTATAAGTCTCGATAAGGTCACTGTCATCAATACACGTTCGATATATTTTTTTAACTTCCCCTGCACAAATACTATAAAATAAAACCAACACTTTCACTAAAATGTATCTGTAAGATCTGCAAGTTCACTCTATTAGCAGGAAATAATAGTAAACAATATACAAAAATCCAAGCGTTATCCTAACGTATCGTAAATCTTACGAGCGGCGAACGAGTTCATATAGAAATACAGCCGGAAACTGAGCAAAGGAAATACTGCCCAACAATGCAGGCTTAGTAGAGAACGGAACTCAGCAGACAAGTCCATTTTCGCCGGGCGAGGGGGAGTGAACATCAAAATAATACAGCTTGCTCGTAAAATTTACGACACGTTAGCTTACTCGGGTTAACATTATGTTAAATAATTAGCGAATATATAGAAACTACTTAAAATTATAATTAATAGCTTTATATCCTAACCTACATTTCGTAGCTTTAAACATTATTATTTATCGTTCAAAGGTACACGACGCATTAATGTTCACAGGTACAAGAGGGTCACAATTACGAAAAAAGTCTCCACTAGGTTAAATATTGAACAGAAGTTAAAACTAAAAATATTACTATATTCACGAATGATTCTACCCCAAGTTTGGACAAATAAATATCACGAGTTGCGAAAACCGAAGAACACAAAACTCAAAATGTAATTACAAAAAATCTTCGTTTTGGGGGTGAAAAAATTAGAAGGAACATTACTCGACACAACACTCAGTAAACAACAGCCAAACGCGTTCGTAGTGCTTTTTTATTTAATCTTTCAAATGAATTTTAATCGCTGCACCTAGATAGCTCTAAATTCGAGAAAAGCACAGGTGTTCAAAGGTACATTGTTTCAAAGGTACAACGCCTTCCCCTATATAATATCCCCCTTTCCTCTCACAATTTGTGCGGGGCTGAATTTGGATGTAAATGGCATCAAAAGTGTCACTGTTCGTCTGAGCGACCACAAAAGCTATAATTTCGACACTAATATCGGTCATTTTCAATTATTTGTAAGTGCTTTTCCCCTCCTTTAAGTTACATTGTCAAAGTGATACGACAATAATATCTCATGTTCGAATTTCGTACAGATTGAAAATTTGATCGAGATCGGTCCGGTGGTTCAACTGTTATTAAGTTTTAATTTTGTATATTGCAACCTCCTACCTCCTCCCCTAAGGTCTATATTCAAAGTGAATAGATAAATACCATTCCAGGCCTGAACCTCATCTTTGTTGAAAATTTCATAGAGATCGTCAGGTGGTTAAAGAGTGAAGTCACATAGACAGTCACTTTCCTTTACATAGGCCTATATATATATATATATATATATATCTCAGCTTCCCATCCTCTCCCCGTCTCCTATGTTGCACCGTCAATGTTAAAAGACAAAAATTATCCCAAACCCGAAGCTCATCTATGTTGAAACTTTGATCGAGATTGTTTGGGTGGTTCAAGAGTTATCAAGTTTTATTTATTTTTGTGTATCCCCTACGTTCTGTTGTTAAAATGATATGACAAGAACCACCTCAGGTCTGAACCTCGTCTATATTGATTTTTTTTATGATTGGTCGCGTGGTTTAAGCGTGATGAAGTCACAACGACTGTCATTTTTCTTTTCTTCATATATCTATCACTCCCCTCCCCTAGGTTGCACCGTAAAAGTGAAATAACGAAAACTTTATTTATTTTTATATATCCCATACGTTCTGTCGTTAAAATGATATGATAAGAACCACCTGAGGTTCGAACCTCATCTATGTTGATTTTCTTATGATCGGTCGTGTGGTTTAAGCGTGATAAAATCACAACGACTGGCACTTTTATTTTTATATTTCTACATATATCTCCCCCTCCCCTCCCCTAGGTTGCACAGTAAAAGTGAAATAACGAAAGCATCCCAAGCCCATACCTTATCTCTGTTGAAGGTTTGATCAAGATAGGTACGGTGGCTCAAGAGTTATTGTTTTATTTATTTTTATAAATTTTCCCCTCTCCTAACCCATCCCTAAGCTCTATCGTTAAAGTGATATGATAAAAACCACCTCAGGTCCGACCCTCATCTATGTTGATTTTTTTAAACATCGGTTGAATGGTTTAAGCGTGATCAAGTCACAAAGACAGTCACTTTTATTTTTATTTTTGCATATATCTCCTCCTCCCCCTCTCCTTCGTTGCAATGTAAATGTGAAATAAAGAACCCACCAGGCCCGAACCTTATCTATGTTAAAAGTTTGATCGAGATCGATAGAGTGGATCAAGAGTTATAAAGTTTTATTCATTTCATATATTTCCCGTCCTCCCATCCCCTACCCTAAGATCTACTGTCAAAATGAAAGGATAAAAGTTTGCAGGTTTGAACTTCAAATATATTGAACATTTGATTGAGATCTACCTAGTGGTTCAAAGTAATTAATTCACGAACATAAACACTTTTATTTTTTTATATTTATAGATTTTTGTATATCTCCGTTTCCACCCCGTCCCCTACGTTGCTCCGTCAAAGTGAAATGATTAAAAGTCTCCTATCCTGAACCTCATCTACATTGAAAATTTTGTCAAGATTGGTTGGGTTCTTCAAGGGTTATTAAGTTTTACTTATTTTTTCTATGTCTCTCTCCTCTAATTTCTACGTTCAAACTAAATTTCTAAAAACACTGCCAGGCCAGAACCGCACCCACGTTGACAATTTGATCGAGATCGGTCAGGCGGTTCAAGAAATTAAGAGTCACAAACATAGTCACTTTCAATTTTATAATTTAGATATTGATTAATGAAATTTCACATCTATATTTTACACTTTTTTCAAATTCTTTATTATTTTTAAGCAATTAAAAATAATTATTTAATTATTTTAATTATTTATAAGATATTTTATTGCATATTATGGATATTGTATAGAATTTTAGCAAAAGGTTGCAACCGCACTGCAATATTTGTAGGTGAAAAACTTGCGGTACCTTAAATATCTTCAATATAGTTTCAACCAATGTGTACGCTTTGTCTGCAATAAAACATTACGCTTTGTCTGCAATAAAGGGCATATTTTTAAGAAATTTGATTTGTTATTCTTTTATAATTAAGATATATGAGCATGCTTGTGAGTATATATTTACTTTAGCAAACGTAGTGAAAATGCACAGTTAAAAATGAAACGAGGAATATAAATCACTATTGTAGTAATTTATAATTCATAAAAAATAGTGTAATAAATAACTTATTAATAAATACGGGATACAATCACTGACCATTCAAAAATGATAAAACCGATATTCTTTCCAAAGTTTTTTTTTTTTTTTTTTTGTGTGTGTGTGTGTCCTCAATGCTTATTCCATCATCTACTTACAGGATGTATTAATATAAGAATGTCCTTCTCGTTTCAGAACCTTGAGGACTCGCTGACATTTACAGTACGCCTCAATCCTTTATAATATTAATGCTCAATCTTTTACGACATTTCTGTCTGCATATATTTTGAAGTAACTGTATAAATAATTTAATGACATAATGTAATAAACAAATATATATCATGAACTTATGTTTAATTTTTATTCCAATGTCTAAACATGCGCAAACAAGCATATCTCAAGAACTTATGTTTTATTTAGATAAGTGGTTATGCGTAGAAGATAAACCATATCGAACAGAAATTAGCTCAACCAGATCTTTTGGTCCACAAAAGTATTACATAGTAAGTTCTCTTCGGACTCAATTTATTTTATATTCACAATGTTAATTTATTTTTCTATTATTTTCGAGGTGTTCAATCGAAAGCAGTCATAAGTTTTAGTATTTCAACAATATGAATTCTACACTAAATAACTCTTATACTATAATTCTTGCTTTAATACTTACCAACGAAGAATTGAGGTTTGAAAGATAAATAAGTAATGTAATAAGTGTGACTAAAATATTGTGCTCAATTAGTAATATCTGAGAACTGTTAACTATTACAGCTGTTGCACGATCTCCATAATTACTGGAATGTTATGTTTTGTTTAGATGGGTGGTTATGCGTAGAAGATAAACCATATCGAACAGAAATTATCTCAACTAGATCTTTTGGTCCACAAAAGTATTTCATAGTAACTTCTCTTCGGACTTAATTTATTTTATATTCACAATGTTAATTTATTTTTCTATTATTTTCGAGATTTCCTAAGATAACTTACTAGTCTTATTTAAGTTGAAACCAATCCAAGAAACGAACCTTTCTGCTCAGTACAGCTTAAGAATAAACAACAAAATACTAAATATTGTAAATCAATTATCCATCAAAGTTCATCTGCAAGTTGTAGAGCGTGTATAGTTCATAAGTTGCAAAATGAAACTGGGAATCAAAATAGAAATGGATGAAAGAAACAATTCAAAAATTAAGAATCAACATAAGATTTTCTTTCACAATTTGGAATATGGATTTGTATATCCATTCCTCAGCTAACAACTTTTTTTTATCTCATGTTCTATTTAATTAGCAGGTTACGGGTAACTATTATTGTTTTGATAATTCAAAGATTGTGTAATATGAGTGTGATTTCGAAACGTCAAATTTAATAAGTACGAACACTGAAAGGTAAAGCAAAACTAAAAGAACAAGATATAAATCGCAAACATATTGTAATACCTTGATAAATTAATCACAAGGTCATATGATAATGATGGTTAATGTAACTAACAACAAGGCACAATCTAAGAACTCAAAACAATACAAAAATGAACTCTTCATTGATGTTGAATTAAGCAAGTAATAGAAGTATATTGCAGTAGTACATAAATGTAGAAAATCTGAGCAGGTGAACAACATAGATTTACATACTGTTATCTCATATAAATGTAAAACTCAAACACACAATTAGAGGAATAATAATGTTGTCAAACGGAAAACAGACACCTTAATTAAAGATAAAGTCATTTCATATATTGGTTAATGGATAGAAATTAATTGAGGTTGTTGTATTAGGATAATAGATCTCATTGTTTAGAATTGTATAAGGTTGAAAAAGAAATTAATATCTTTCGTTCTTTCAGAAGTTTCCGAATTGGCATACAGAAGTAATTTCTAAGAATTACTACCTTTATGTGCAAATTCACTTTACAAACGAGGCAGGAAATTGCATATACAGGGTGTTCCAAAACAACACCGAGAACGTTTGGGAGGTGATTCTTGACACCAAGCTAAAAGGAAAAGTATAGATCAACTTGGGTACACAAATGCTTAAAAGTTAAAAGTTGCCTAAAACATGAAATAATGAAATTTAAAAGTCCAAAGCTCTAAAGCTATGGGACCTGCCGTAGTCAGATAAAAATTTCACTTAGGAACTAGTATGTGCATTATCCAAAAATAAATGTTAGATAATCCTGAGTTACTAACCCAACACATTTTATAAAAGCAATTTTTCTACTGGCATACAGTTTGCAGTACTCATCAACTACATCTATAAAAAATGTTGCTGTGGTTCTGCAGGGTTTTGAAACATGGACATTTTGATACGGCACATACTGGTTTCTAAATAAAGTCTTGGTCCGACTACGGTAGGTCTCATAGTATTAGAACTATGGATTTTTAAAGTTCATTTTTCATGTTTTCGGCAACCTATGACTCCGAAAGGAAGCATTGGTGCACCCGGGTTGGTCTATACTTTTTGTCTTATCTTGGTATCAGGAATTTCCTCTCAAACATTGTCGGTGTTATTTTGAAACACTCATCCTGTATATAATACTTTTATATATATCGGAGATGCTGGCAGATTTGCCTATTCAACGTTCAAAAGTAACTACAAAAACCATATACTCGATAGATGTAACAATTCTTTCTCTCAGGCAAAGTAGCAGATTATTTTCTTAATAAGCAAAGACGACAAGAAAGATTAAGTACCGCACGTTCCTAAACAGATCAAACTATGCGAAATGGCCTCTAGTGGGAGAAATGCCTAGAAGTACAAATGTCCCTTATTTAAGCTTCCAAGAGGGAATAGAATGCTTTATTGACTGAGAAAATAACAAAGACAATTCGAACGAAAACAACAGGGTCAAAGTCGATAGTGCATAGCTTAAAACGTACAACCATGTTAGAGAGTACGAATTCAGAAGATCTCAGAGATCAAACAAAGACATAAAATCCAGATTATATTTTTGCATGAAGATTGGTATGGTAGTGTGAAGTTGAGAAGTTAAGAATACATTATGAACATAACGGTAAAGTTTAAAATAATTAGAATTTTTTTTAAATAAAGAATTGAAAGAATACGTAATGGAAATACAACTTCTTAAAGGTAAGAATGATACAATAGCAAAAGTGTAATAAAAAGAAAAGGATCTATGGACAAGTAACAACTCAAACGGATAATGTGTAAACTTCTTCAAACTGCAAAAGTAAGAATATATAGCGGAAGTTAAAAAGGTATCTATGTAACAATGAGGTAGTTTGGTGTAATGCAGGTAGTGTGGTGTAAAAACAAAAAATACAGGTGAGTTAGTGTTAAGTAAGTAAGGTTTCTGCTAAAGAAGTGAAATGTACTGAGATTAAACAATTTCCAGCAGAAAACATTCATGATTGCAGTCTATTTTTTTCTAACAGCGAAACTGTTAATTTGATCACGGAGAACGTTAACAGATGTCAAGGAGTTTGAAATGAATTTGAAGACTTTAAAAATGCCTACTAGTTCAAAAGGTTCAAGGAGCTACCTGGACCAACATTTTATCCGAACAAACTGTTCTATTTGTTAAATTTAATGCCCAACTTAATGGAATATACAGAATATCATTAGAAAATCAAAAAATAAATATAAAAATAGTTAAAAGTCCAAAATATATTTGCTCTTTTCAATGTTCTTCCGTCGTATTAGGAACCAGGCTATCGACAACTTACATCGACAGATACCAACCATTACGTTTCTGACGGTTCGTCCAAGCACATTAACAGTAACAAGGTAGGAGAGAATATTATACACTACAAATGTTAATATTTCGGTGGAAATCAAGCTTTTCATTTGTCTTAAATGATAGTATGTAAACTATAGTTGAGTTGAGTTGATTTTAACGTCCATTTGAGCAGCGAGGCTATATGAGACGGGACCGACTGATGAACATGGAATCCGAATGATATGAGCTCGCTCTGGGAATCGAACCCGGTTCACCCACGAAAAGGCGCATACGCTTATCGTTTAGCCACGAAGGAGCTCTATGTGAACTGTAGTTAGGGTCTGTCAGCAATAGTAAAATTTTGATACGAACTGAAATTTCATCTACCTTATATTCGAAGTTAATATTTTTCTGCGTATCATTTACTATTTATCTACATCTTTCAGGATGTGAAAACCCGGCATATAATTTATCTCTCTTACATAATAACAGTAAGAATTTCGAATGACGCATTACTTCGTTAAAATTAAAGCTGGTGGCTACAATATCTCAAGTTGTGGAAATTCATTTCCGAAATTACACAACTTATTGATGTCGCTTTTTTCATAATAGGAAGAGATTATATCCAGTATTGTTATGGTATTGCAAGATAAAATGCAGTGTGTTTGAAAAAGAAGTCCCTAGTTTTAAGTATAAATTTAATTGGGAAATGAATGAAAACTCACAAACTCACATCAATGCATACATATTATGATAGAGAATTTCTTCAAGTTTTGTTTAATGTTTCTAGACTTCAACGTGGGATCCATTTGTGGCCCTGCACACGACGATATGCAGAGTGCCGGTTTCCTTGAAAGAATTTAGCCAATGACGGATAGTTTTTGCTGTAGGTGGGTTCACCACGATACTGGCGTCTAAAATTACGTTGCACTGTTATAACTAACTCAGTTTTCACAAGCCAAACAACATACTGCGCTTTCTGTTGCGAAGTACACCTTGTTACTAAGTTCCTCTGCACTGCACGCCTGCCTGGACTGAACTGAGGAAACAGAGGAAAAAGCAGCACTGATGCCGTCTCCACGTCAAGCAGACCTGTCAACGTCAGGGAAGCCCAACTTGGGGAGTTGATGAATCAAACACCACAAACTAGAATAGTGTAAGTCCCTTTGTACAGATTCTAGGACATATTAAAACTATGGAGTTCCTTTTCAAACACACTGTATAAAAGAGTAAATCTTCTAATTTAGAAGCACGTAAAGTACCACTAAACGAGATACATTTAAAAAAAGATAATAATGTAAAAATAATTTGGAATATGAAGTAGTATCAACTGAAACTAAAGCTTTTCAGTATTAACAAAAGAGCTCATTATTAAACCATCAGTTCAAGTACTTTAGCATTTAAGACTTGGTTTTCTGAATTTTTAACTGAACTGTTAATTTCAAACATTATATTAATTAATTAAATTCTTTCTTACTTTCATTTCTTCTAATGTGTAACTAATATTTTTCATTTTCCATCATTTTATTATGTGCCCCTCTCCCGAATTGCAGAGCGGAAATTGATTTTAAACGTAATCGGATGAGTCACTGGCATCTCAGCAACCCCGGAAACTATGGATTCGACATTAATATGACTTGATCAGTTTTGTGTATTTCCCTTTCCGCTTCCCCAAGATGTGGAATTAAACAGCATCAGAAGTGTCACTGTTCACCTCGGCGACAACAAGAAATATAGATTCAACACCAATATCGGTTATTTTCGACCATATATATATATATATATATATATATATCATGTTGCGGTCCATAGCATCGGAAGTGTCACCGTTCATCCCAGCGACCACAAAAAATATGTGGATTCAGCACTAATATTTGTCATTTTCGATTATTTTAAATATCTCTTCCTCTCGCTCCCCCAAATTACGGGTTTGTATTTGAATTTAAACGGGATCGAAACTATCACTGTTCATCTAAGCAACTTGGAAAACTATAAATTCGACGCCGATAGTGTCCACTTTCGATCATTTATACATATCTCTTTCTCCCCCTCTCCCAAGTGGCGGGACTGATTTTGAATTTAAACCGAATTGGAAATGTCATTGCTCATCTGAATGATCCCGAAAACTATGGATTAAATACCAATATTAGTCATTTTCGATCATTTTTAAATGTTTATCCAAGTCTTCTACATTGTACCCTCCCCTTCCCCCAACTATCAGGGCGGAACTTGTATTCAATTGTCATCAGAAGTGCCACTGTTTCTCACATTGACCCCAAAAATTATGGATTCAACGCTAATATCGGGCATGTTTGATCATTTTATAATTTCTCTCTTCCTCCCCCTCCCCTACGTTGCATCGTCAAAGTGAATGGCCTAAAGTAATCCCTGCCCCTAAATTCATGTATGTTGAAAATTTCATCAAAATTGGTTAGGTTGTTCAAAAGTTATTAGATTTTATTTGCTTTTATTTATACGTCATTCTCCCCTCCCCCTCCCCTAGGATGTACCGTTAAAGTGAAATTACAAAAGTATTTCCAGATCCGAACATCATGTATCTTGAAAATGTTATTGATATCGGTCCGATAATTCAAGACTTATTAAGTTACAAAAATAGTCACTTTCAGTCTTATATAAATTGATTTTTAAATATCTCACCCCCCTTCTTCTACCCTACGTTGCTACGTCAAATTTAAATTAAAAAAAAAAAACATCCCAGGCCTGAACATCATCTATGTTGAACATTTGATCGGGGACGGTCGAGGCGTTCAGGAATTGATTTTTTTTTATTTTTATACCCCTTCTCCTCCCCCATCCCTCATTTTTACCATCAAAGTGAATAGCCTAAAACCAGCCCAGCCTCGAACCTCATCCAAGTTACAAATTTGATCGAGATCGATTGGGCGGTTGAGGAGATTTCGAATTACAAACATAGTAATTTTCAATTGTATATACGTATGTAGATTAAGACTAGAGTGGACGTTAAATTGACTGCAGAAAACCGTTACTCGATTGTTCTGATCAAAATTAGGACCCCGCAAATACTTGATTCCTGCCACTTCCAGCTTGAAATTGTGATCTAGCAAGTAGTTGTTAGCAGCGGCGTAGCGTAAGGGAACGCCGGTACGCCCGGCATCCCCTGTTAAAAAGAAAAAGTACGTATTTCATTATATATAAATTGTTTGCTTGTAATTATCACAATTATTTCCACTGCAATCTTCTGGTGCGCTCTCTCGACTTACTTTGACAAGAGGAACCTACGCATGCGCGTCGCTCAGATGCATATTTTCTGTCTTTCCTCCTGTCGTATGCTATTTTCCTCGGGCTTCCAGGCCTACTGAAAGCATCGGGGTTTTCGTCTGCTTTCTGTTGAATGCGCATGCGCAATACTTCCCTTCTTACTCCTTCTCATCCCTTGCAACCCTATATTTGCTTTAGATATACGCTGGCATATTCAAGTATTTCCAACTGTATATATTTTGAACTAAGCTATAGTTTCTGAACAGAACGTACGAACCCTAATATACAGGAAATAGAACAAAACGGAAATGATTAGTTCAACGCATTTTTGAAGCATGCCGGTTATGTAAATAAGATTATTAAAATAGTTATGCCTTAATCGTAACTAAATGCATCGTAATTGTAATCTTCATCGTAAAGGAGCTCACAGACACAGGCATAAATTTAAAGAATTCTGTAGAATTACGGTCACCGATCTGGTAGGACAAGAGAGCCACCACTCCCCGTCACTCGCAAAGATTGTGCCAGGGCCCTTCAGTCACTGGCACAAATCTCGGGGACATAAGGGGAACATGTTCCCTACAATCTTGTCCCCCCCAATAATCCGATTTGAGATTGTGATGATGATGATTTCTATCCGACTGCCACAAAGGAAACTGATGTCCTTTGACTTGTTTCATTTTTAAAAAAGAATTGTATTCTTTAATATTTCATTGTCATTAATTATTAGTAGTCTATTTTCAACTATTTGTTTAATTCCTGTAACAATTCCTATAATGCTATTGTGGTAATCATAATTTTGCTCAGATAAGAGTATTGTTGCGCCAAATATAGGCCTGATTGATTTTCTTTCATAGTTTTGGGGAAGTCATTATTTGTATTGTTATAAAACAAATGTCCTAAAATTTTAATGTGGATCATTGTGGATGCGTAAGTAGAAACATGTCAATTATTATTATGCATATATTCAAATTTCAGAATGTGCTCACGGCACTGAGTTGTAATAATGATATATACCACTATTTCATCTACATCATTTGGTATATAATATACGAGTACAACAGATTTACCTCAGAAATCTGATTCATCTACTGTAATATGAGTCTCTTCTCCCCTCCCCCACAATAAGCCTTAAAATGTGCCCTCCTGCCGATGTTATAGACAACTCTGCTCCCCTAATCCTCCACAGCATTTTTTTCAACTTCATAAATATTTTGAACATCGTTAAAAAAAAAAAGGAAAGGATTATGGGAACAGTCTTACCCATCCCACGAACGTTGAAGACAGATTTGCGCTCTTGACTTCAGTATCTGGATACAGAAACAGGCCCCCAGAGTTGGTTTAAGTGCTTTGTATTTACATCTTCAAATGATATATACACTCAGGCCCATATTCACGAACGGGCGTCTGAGTTCCGGACCCAAGATGACAAATTTCTGGGCGATATATATATATATATATTGAAAGAACGAGATTGACGTGGGGCCTAGTTTTCTCGTCACAACGGTAGTGGCAAGACGGAGCTGAGACAATTGGTTATTAAATTCTAACGTAATCCACGCATTCGCTTCTCTATGGCCCACTAGACCTCCAATTAGGGGGGCTTCCTCCTAAATTTTGTATAACCCTATATTTCCATTCGGAATAGCTATGTATTGCTGCTTGCAGTAGTACTATATCGTACAAATGACTAACTTTGGCATCCCCCTTTCGGAATATCACGCTACGCTACTGGTTGTTAGATTTTTTTTTTTTTTTTTTACTTTTTTGTCTTCTGAATGCATAGATACAATAAAGATTCCAGTATAAAATAGTTTTGGTAAGAAGGACATTTATGAAATTTCAGAACGAGTTTCTTAAACTGATTTTCGTGTTTCGTAAAATAAGCTAAAAGTGCATGGTATTTCAATCAAGAGCATTAGTGATATCGGAAAAAAAAAATAATCAATTGTCGCAACATTAGAATTAGTCATTTGTGATGGGAGAATGTTGCAAACTAACATATAGAGATGCCATCTGAACACTACGTTAATTAATTTGATTTGAAAGAAAGTTATGTTCTTAATATTGAAACGAAAGGTGGTATTAGATTTCTACCACTTCCTGTGTTAGTAGAGAAATTACAGTGGAAGTAGAATATATTTCTGGGATGTTTAATTGACAGTAAAGAATTAAAATGTCTAACGAAAAGCTGTTATACCAATAGGCCCTTTCCCTTCATAGTTATTCTGTCTATCAATACAAAACTTGTTACACACATTCCTTATCCCCTATAATATTTTTCTAGATACATTTAGATTTTGTACTTTTACCCGGGGCCACTACAGAGGGGCTCAGAGGTGATTGAAGGAATTTGTGGAGGGAATTTTCCCGACATTTTCTCAATTTTTCTGTCCATGTACATTATGGGCACCAATATATAGAAGCTCTGGAAAACTTGTTTTACACTGAAGAGAACGAAAAATAAACCATGACTTTCCTATAAACAGTGTTGATGCAATACCTCTTTCACTGCGAGTCTACAATTTGTTTAAACTAACAGGCTTAATGGGCCCCAGGGACTTACATCGTTGTTCAAGGCACCTACGTTTTTGTGCATGATCATATCTTTGTTACGTTTATCGAATGGACTAGATTTGATTCAGATGCCCGATTGACAGATTTGTGTCCATTCCTTGTAAGATCTCTTAACATTTAAAACATTTGATTCTTATAACTTATTCGTAAGTGACGTTCACTTCCCGCAGTGTAACGTTATAAAGTAGTCTCTCTCTCTCTCTCTCTCTCTCTCTCTCTCTCTCTCTCTCTCTCTCTCTCTGCCCTAAATACTACCTCCCTTAAGTTCATATAAATACGTAAATGAAAATGAAATGAAATCTTTGAGTTTTACGTCCCACGGTTATGCCGGTTAGGCTAAAGGAGACGGTGATGATGAGTAATGAATGAAATGGTGGAATGAAGAAAGTGGGAGGAAACGGGAGAACCCCGAGAAAACCTACGCACACGGTGTTTATCCACCACAAAGATATAAATACGTGTTTCCTCTACTTAGAGGTGGATAGGTCTCCTTGCTATAAGTTTGATTCTCGTCTATGGGAGATTCAAAATAATTTAAGATTCTGACTACCAAAAAAAAGTGAGAAAAGTGAGGGGGATCAGAGGACTGTGGAATTTTTTCACAGACAGAATTGCAAACCTCAAAACTTCAGAATACCTAAAAGTACGAAATTTTGTAGATAGATATCCTATTAATCAAAGGGCATAACAAATTGTTAACTTTTAGGTAGTTTTAGTACACAAATAATATAATTGTAATATGTGCATTGTGTGGTAATATTTTCTTCGCATTAGAATATGATTTAGTACTATTAAAGTAAAGCAGTTTTCTAATGTCTCAGTCAATTATTAATCATGTGTCAAGGTTTGGTCCAGGAACGAGGCTTTATTATGGGGTGACAGCAAACGAATAGTAGATGTTTAACCGTTGAGCAAGTTTCCCTCGGATAAGACATAAGGAACTCATTTGCTTAAGTTTCTTGTCATCCCAAGGTTATGAAGATATGATCGAAAGGTTTCGTCAGATCCTCCAATCCTTTGTGAAAGAACCTATAAAGTTTGATGAGGATTCTTCTTGATTTCCTCCTCTAGCTAGACTTTGTGGAGGGTGGATGGACGACCAACCCGATGCTTGTCTTCAAGGCTCTCGTCTCGGAAGAAAAGCAGATCTCAGGCTCGGTTCAGACGTGCAGAAAAGTCTGTTGCGGGCCCGCAACAGACTCGCAGCAGACTTGTGCGGGCGTCTCAGCCCAACCACTTCACATAGACATAGAAAACAGTTCATTTTATTTTCAGCTGCAGCTGAATGAAGATGGAAATTGAAAGAAGAAACCGTGCTGTTTTTGTATACTTAGCCAGTAAAATCCTAAGGAAGAAATAGAGACGATACTGGGTTCATCCGTACGTAAGCTCACGACTGCATAAAGCTGAATTTTCTTCCATGTTTATTGATTTGCGCAATAACGAAGAAAAGACCTTTAATTATTTTCGCATGAGCATCACTTCATTTGATGAACTGTTATCGAAAATAAGTGATAAAATTAAAGCAGAAGATACTTTCATGAGACTTGCGATACCACCAATTGAAATGTTGGTTTTACATTAATGAGTTGATTTTGAGTTTAACGTCCCGTTCAGCAGCGAGGCTATATGAGACGTGGGCCTACTGATTAACGTGGATTCCGAACCACATGAGCTCCCGACGAGAATCGAACCCGCGCCTCCCACAAAAAGGCGGGTACGCTAACCGCTTAGCCACGGAGGAGCTCTGGCTGGTACATTAAGGTAAGTTAATTATGTTAACTAATCATCGTTTGTAAGAGCACAGAGTTAAACATTCGGAGACCTATTCATATACATTTTCAGACGTTATTAGCGGCCACTGGCGTAGTTTGACAATTGCGTGACTAATTTCGATTTTTTGACATAGTTGGTGGCTTTAAATTAAAAATGAGACATTTATTTGAGACTTCCCAAATATCCCGCTCAAGAGGGGGCGTTTCAGTAATAGTAAAATTTCCCTTTATTTATTCACAAATTACCGAATGTGAGGATTCGCTTCAGTTAGAGATGTAAAGTTCGGCATGTAAATTCATAATAAAAGTAATGGAGCACAGGTTTCAGATTCTTTGCAAATTTTCTCTTGAAGGGGAAATGGGGGATTTCTATAGTAGTGGGATCCGGGGGTTCAGTGATAGTGTGTTCACCTCTGGTTCGATCCCAGCTTGCGTCAAGTGGGCTTTGTGGTGTGAGAAGCACCGTGTGCGTGAGTTTTGTCGGGCTTCTCCCGTTTCTTCCCACTTTATTCATTCCACCATTTCATTCATTTATCATCATCATCATCATTATTTGCTTTAGCATACCAGGTATAATCGTGCGACGTAAAACTCAAGGATTTCATTTCATTCCTATAGTAGTATTATTTCCCGTTATATATTGAGAAAGTATAGGACTCGCTTAGATTGGAGATGTGAAATTCTTAATGTAAACTCTTAAATAAAAATAATGGACTTAGTGTTTCCGAATAATCCATTTCTAAGGTGATAAAAAGGAAACATTTTTATAATTGTGACATTTAACGATAGAAGGTTTTAAGGAAATCCCCAATACGTGTAGCACACCAAAAGGAGGCAACGCAGCAAACGGAAGCAGAAACAGATGGGCTGATTATTTTGTAAGCGACACAGGTAGAGTTCCATGGCAAGATAACTTTGTTTAAGTTGTTCTTTATGTAGAAAACATTCAGTTGTTATCTCTAGAATAGCAACGACGTGCACAATATTATCAATTGTACGAGAAACAAAGTATTTTTGTTACATCTCGAGCATGCTTTATTTTTAACCACATGAGTACCCTAGAGACCTGTACGGGCCAAATTTTTCGGCCCGAGCCCAATCCAGCCCGAACGTACCTAGGGCCGGTCCAGCCCGGGCCCGAAAAATTTTGAAGATTTTCGGCCCAAGCTCGGCCCGGCCAGATAAGTTTTTAAAAATTCTTGGCCCAAGCCCGGCCCGGGCCCGAAAAATTTTAAAAGTTTTTGGCCCGACCCCGGCCCGATAAATTTAATAAAAATAGCTCGAGCCCCAATCTTTCTCAAAATTTAGTACTAAATTTGATCTAACCTCAGAAACATTTTCTAAACTCTGGTTCACAACCTGACGCTTGCCTCCCGAATGGTACCATTGCCTCCAACAACTTTGCCTGTCATCGAGAGAACAAAAACTCCATTCCCTGTAACAAAAATCTAACTTAATTGATTGTTAGCATAAAGTGAAGATGGCAATATTGTTTAGCGACAGGCACACCCCTTCTTGTTATATTGTTATATTTTGAGTTCAGTGAAGGTCAAGGTCAGAGCTCAATTAACCGCATAATGCCTGCAATCCTCTATAGTGAAAGTGGAGCCGCTAAGCGACACAAATTGTAAATAGCTATTGCCTTCTTTGTAACATTTTTCACGGACACACTTCTTCAACGTTTGGTTTTATAGCAATTATCGTTTAACGATAGTCAATAATTATTAAAGAATTGAAATTGGTCGGCCCCAGCCCAACCCGACCTGAAGAGAAATCAGTGTCGGCCAGCCCAAGCCCGGCCCGGCCCAAAGAAAGAACAGTGTCGGCCCGGCCCAAAGAAATTACAGAGTCGGCCCGCCCAAGCCCGGCCCGCGGGCCAGACCCGGCCCGTGCAGGTCTCTAGAGTACCCTGATGTTCAACAATTTTCGTGTTAACTCTATTAAAGAAAATAGTACATTAAGAAATAAAGACAACAATTGTCAGCCGAAAAACGATGTTTTTTTCTTGTTTTTCTGTTCTGCTATTATGTTGATGGTTGTTTTAGACTTCAGCGTCCCTTTTGAGCACAGAGGCTATATAATACGTGACCTCGACCTAAAGTATAATGCAACGTACGTTATAAACAGTCGGTTCATTCCGGAGTGAGTGACAAGAAATCTCATCAAAGAAACTGCGTTAACAATAAAGGCTTGTTCTCGAATCGTATTTGTTGTTTATTGTTATCACAAAAAAGTATTCTTAGCCTCGCTGCTGGAAAGGGACGCTAAACGAAAATCAAATGTAAATACTACATGAATATAGGTTCTTTACATTGAAAAGTAATAATAATACATACCAATGCTGTTTTTTTATTATTCTTTTTTTTTCATTGAATTTCTCACATAAGGTTTCACACACCTTATACCATGCATCCCGTTTTTGTTTTTTTTTTTTTTATCTCTATACATTTCGCGCTTTAAATTCCATATCTTGTGATATTTTTGTATTTCGTTAATGAATAGTTCTTTATTCAGTTCTTCGCTTTCCATTTCTGCGGGCGCGGGAAAGCTGTGTCTGCACATGTGGCTTGACTCATTGCCAGCAATGGTTCTCCGACCCGCTACACCTGTGCAGACTCGCTGCGAGCCAGTAGTCTCCGCAACTCAATTTTCGCCCGCTGCGGGTCCGCAGCAGAGTCGTGCGGGAAAGTCTGCACGTGTGGCATGAATGATATGAGCCAATGTATTTTCGGCCCGCAACAGACTTTTCTGCACGTCTGAACCGAGACTAAGTCATTAGCTTACGTTTATTCTGCGTGGGAGGCCTAGATTTCATTACTCACGGAAGCTCGTGTGGTTCGGATTCCATCATAGGCCTAATTAGTAGGTCCTGCCTCATATGGTTTCGGTGCTCAAAGATACTTTAAACTCAAAATCAAATAAACTGGGAGGATAGGCAGCTGAACCACTTATGAACTGTCTGTTCATTCACTGACATCCCTCTAAACTCGAAGCATATTCTTCTATCGACCTCTGCTTCTTTGTTTCCTAATTTGTACTCGTAAAGCAAAATAGGCCTCAAAATATTCCTATACAAGGACAACCTCGTTCGAAGATTGTGCTTCCTGAAAAAAAATGATAGCAAAATATGAGTTTCACTGAACCACCCTCAATTACATAAGGTTTAAAAAGCATGTAAGGCCATCAGAATCAATTCGACCACACTAACGCAATAAGAGTTCTCGAAAGCAGCACGAGCTTTCTTGATAATATAACATCACGATATATTTCAAATACATGCACCCGCATGTATTTCAGGATACGTTTAATGTTCCATTCTAAGCATAACTTCCCTTGTGTAGCATCTACCCATCAAGCAGGGTTGTTTTGTTTAAAACAAATGTTTAAAACTTGTTTTAAACAACTGATTTTGTTTAAAACAAATTTTGTATACGTTTTAAACATTTTGTTTTAAACAAATGTATTTTAAGTCTTGTTTTAAACATATGTTTTTTTATTTTATTTATTTTTTGTAAAAAAAAATCTGCCAGAGAAAGAAAATTACAAAAAAATGATCCCGTTTAGAAAGCTATTTTCTTCCCGTACAGTGTTGCCACACTTGGTACAATTACCAAATTCAGCGCTTTTGGTCATTCATTTGTTGGTACCACGCTGACATTTTCAGCCCCTTTTGTGAAAAAAGTTGGTACAATTCTATCCAATTCAGCACCATGTGACATATGTTTTGTCACATTTTCAAAAGTGTTAGTAAGACTTTTTCTACATCTCATGATTGATTGATTTTTCCTAGTTTTATAATTTTTTTCTCATATATGGCCACAATAGTGTTTCGGTCTATTGGTCACCTTGAAATAGAGGAGCGTTTGATTTCTTTACAATACATACCGAAGATGATAACTGTTTTCCCTTTTAATTTGCGGCCTCTATTATACTTCCTTCGTGCGAGAAAAGTTTCAACTACTTCCACAATTTTCGGGGTAGCCTAATTTGTAAAGTAATTTTTAAAAAGAGCAATTTCTTGATTTGGACTCTTGGAGAAAGGGTGCGGAGTGTTCTAGAACTTTACTTCTTTTAGTGTCGTGTTATAAAGCCATGTAGATATTACACTGTAATAAAATAATGAATTCAGCCCTTTTTGTTTTAATTTGGTACTATTTTTCAGCCCATTCCAGAGCTAGGACTGTGGCAAAAGTGTTCCCGTGTGAATATTTTAATTTCTCATGACTACAGCAGATCGATGTAGTGATCCACAATTAATTTCGTCGCTTTTTCCTTTGTTTTTTGTCGTCTATTGTATTGTTTAAATACTTATCAGTTAACTTGCGAGATGTAGTGTTGTAGTTGAAGATTGGACTACTTGTAGAAATGATATTAATAAATAAAATAGTTATCATTGAAACAAGTTTTTGTGTTGTATTCAGAAAACAAAGGTCTCTTTACTAAATTGCAATTCTGAAATTAAAATATCGCAGGCATTCGTTAATACATACACAGAGAAAAATCCGTTCTCCGGACAGCGGTATATTGTACAAATATACGTTATCCTCTTGCTTACTACAGAAATCAGTACGGAGCACACGTTATCCATATGCTACATAGGCACTGCCCTTCGATGTTACATGATGCGGTTGCAGGATGTCTGACATGTAACAGTTTTCCGTAGTTCACATGCATATACTTATGTTACATTCCTCAGCTGTATGTTATATACGTATATTTGTATGTGAGATGCTGACCGTCTATATTGTTTCATACGGAAAGTACGTATTGATGGAACACTTATACAGAAAGTATTATAAAACATGCGTTTTCAGTTATACGTCTGCTGTACGTTAAGTCCAAAAACTACAGGAATTATGCATGTAACCTATCTTTTTAAGTATGTCACCTACAATTTTTTTTCTCAGTGTACCTTAGATGTTGGTTCTTAGTCTTCGTACAACTTAATATCGTTTAAAATTAGTTTTACGGGAAGAGAGAAGGACATCATTTCAAGTAAACCGAAGAAACTAATTTTATACGTTTCGAACAAACTTGGGTTGCAGGATAAATTTGGCTCCAACTTAGGGCTTTTTAAAAATATTTTTAGATATGGGTCGTTCAGAGCACAAGGATCCAAGTCCATTTTCAAAACGGTTCATTTTTGCTCAGCAAACATAGTATCTTCGAAGCGAAGAGTACGAAATAAATGAACCAAAAACCACGTGAAGAGCTGTAATGTTGGCTGAGTTTCATAGGACAACCGCTAGACAAGGGCGTTTCTACAACGGGGAACAGGAGGGCTAATTTCCCCCTCCCTGTTCATAAATTTAAGATATTGTGAACGCTGTAGCATGAGAAAGATTAATAAGTCAAGTTCCAAAGATTTTGACCCAAGGATTCCAAAGGTAACTCTTCTTTCGAAATTCGGGCCTGCTTAAAATTCTCAAAAGTGTGCCTAAGCAACTCTCCAGTTTGGTCATCTATATTTTCACCGTATTTATTCAGTGTAAGGACTCCGAACTTGTTCTGTTGGACTTTGCTTATCAAAAATTTTCTAAATTTGCCTTACTGCCCCAAACTCTGAAATTCAGAGGAGGGTGGGCGCGGCTGCCCTCCTGTCCCCACTGACGCCCCTGTCTAGCGGCCGTCATATGAAACTAGCCCACGCCCTTTCACGTCGTTTTACTTTCATTTATTTCGTACTCTTGACTACTAAGATGTTCATTTGCTGAGCAAAACTTAACATTATTGAAAATAGACTTGGATCCATTGTACTCTGAATGTCCCAAATATTGGTTCTCTACAATACAATTATTGATTTAAACAACAACCAATACACAGGCTTGCAGAAAATATTCTAAAGTTAGAACAACAGGATGTGTGCTTGAAACATCACTTTTCGAAAATGTATTATTTTAAAATAATTTTTATTAGCATCAGTATTCCGAAATAGAAATCAAATTTTTGCAACTACAACTTCACCCAGCTCCAGGTAATCAATCGAGTAAAAATTATGTACATGTATGACACTTTTCAATAATAATATAATTATTTGAGCCAAATACCGTTAAAAATGTCATATTAAATCTAATGGTCATTCGAAAGTCACTTTCAGACTACTGGTGTTAAACAAATTAAAGTAGGTAAAAAAAATAATAAAAAAAGCTGCGTTATCAGTGACAGCTTACGGAAATACAAAGTCAGCATTTTGAATCCGATACAGACACTCAAAAGTAATTTTCAAACCGCTGTTGCTACAAAAACAAAATTTGGTATATTAAAATGCATTATCACCAGTGTACTACGAACATGCGCAGATGAAATTATTGTAAATTATCAGTGCGGATTTAGACGAAATCGATCAACTATCGACCAAATATTTACCATTCGCCAAATACTTGAAAAAAAAGTGGGAATACAATACCCCGATACAGATTTATTTATTGATTGATTTTAGAAAGGTATACGGCTCGGTTAGGAGAGAAACATTATACAACGTTCTTACAGAACTTGAAATAGCTAATTAGATTAATTAAGATATGTTTAAATAAATGAATACGGGTAGGATTTTTTTTTGTCCACGGCCTTTCACATCCAAAATGGCCTGAAATTAGGAGATGCGTTGTCGCCATTATTGTTTAACATTGTTGTGGAATACGCTATAAGGAAAGTCAAAGATAGCAACCAGGGCCTAGAGTTGAATGGTATTCACCAGGTTATGGTATATGCCAATGATCTAAATTTAATAGGGGATGATAGGAGAACAATAGAAACAATACAGAGATCTTATTCTTGTCGTCTTGTCGTCGCGAATTCTGTCGAGGAATCTGAAGCTTGAAATATATAAAACGATAATCATGCCTGTTGTTCTGTATGGTTGCGAAACATGGTCGCTTAGTCTGAGGGAATAACGTAGACTGAAAGTGTTTGAGAACAAGATTCTGAGACGAATATTCGGACCCAAGAGGAACGGGAATGGGGAAAGGCGGAAACTTCATAACGAAAAACTACATAATTTAAACAGTTTACCCAACATTGTTAGGGTCTTCAAGTCTAGGAGGCTCATGTGGGCAAACTGCATTTCTGTTGATTTCGAATATTGTATTGAAACCAAAAAAAAAAAAAAAAAAAAACAGTCCTGAGAAAGTGCCCAACAGTTCCGAAACCGAACCGAACCATTCTTCAAACCGAACCGAACCGGTATGAAGTCTAAACCGATTAATTTGGTTAAAACTACAAGCCAAACCGAAACCGGTTAACCGATTTTTGAAACCCCCCTAGATTGTCCTCAAATTTTGCAACATTAATCTAGCTTATTTCCCAAATCATGAGTTTCTGCCCACACACACACATAGGGAGTCTACATAAATTTATATTTCATTAACACTAATTTTTAGTTTTACAGTAGAAACGTGAACAGCAGGAAAAAATGTAAATAATGAATGTATACAATGGAACATTCTTTTTAAAAAAGTAGTAAAAAGCGTTATATAAAACAAAATTATTATTATTATTATTATTATTATTATTATTATTATTATTATTATTATTATTATTATTATTATTATTATTATTATTTGTAAAAACAAGCTTTCTGTCAAAGACTACACAGAGAAAAATCCGTTCTCCGGACAGCGGTATATTGTACAAACATACGGTATCCTCTTGCTTACTATAGAAATCAGTACGGAGCATACGTTATCCGTATGCAATATAGGCACTGCCCTTAGATGTTATATCATGCCGTTGCAGGATGTATGGCATCTAACAGTTTTCCGTATATCACATGCTTATACTTATGTTACCTTCGCCAGCTATATGTTATATACATCCATTTGTATGAGAGATCCTGACCGCCTGTATTGTTTCATATGGAAAGTACGTATAAATGGAACACTTATACGGAAAGTATTATAAAACATGCGGTTTCAGTTATACGTCTGTTGTACGTTAAGTCCAAAAACTACAGGAATTACGCATGTAACCTATCTTTTTAAGTACGCCACCTACAATTTTTTTTCTCAGTGTATATTAATAACACTGAAAAGTTAAAAAGATAAATTATATTCTATTTTCAAGGAAATGATATAATAAAATAATAAGTTTACCCAATAGTAAAAGGAAAATAATATTTTCAATTTAATTACTTTTCTTAAACATAATTATATTCTACATTTTAGAGCATTTATTTGATTTTCTAAAGAAAGTATATTTTTTAACAAATGTTTATTTTAATTTACCCTACATTTGGAGTTTCATTTCGTTTGCTTACTTTAGTTTAGTTTACTTTAAGAGTAGCAGTGCCTCAATGATAGAGTGTTCACCTCTGATGCATCAGGTTGATGATTCGAACTAGCTTTAGCGTTAAGTTTGCCCCCGGGTGGACAAACGTCTTGTGTGTAATTTTTTTCTCGTGAATTCTGTAGTCTCCAATCAACACTTTCTTCGTTACATCCTTTTTATAATCATCGTTTAACCTACACGGCGTAACCCAGAAACATAAAACTGAACTATTTCCTTTCATTTTTAAAGAAGTTTTGTTTAGTTTGCTTTAGCTATTTTTTTTTAATTATTATTTTCTACTTAACATGACAGGGGCCTGAACACACAAGCTTCGAAGAGAATTAGAAAACTACCTATGGTGCTATCGAGGGTCCCGAACCGCCAATCTGCTTCATCTCGTAATTGTCCCCCTATCGTCTGAAGCACTCGACTACCATATTGTTTTCATGATAATACGTGACACCTTCGATCTCCCTCTTTCAAATCCCTAGGCGACCCAAAAATGTAGAGCGGAGTTAAGCCAAAGTTAAGGAGGCCCGATCAAAACAGATTATACGTGTAGTTCATAAAAATATTATAGTTTATTTGCAAACCTACCGTGAAAAGTTTAGGGGAACAGTAAAAATTTAGGGGTGTCCGGCCCACATGCCCCCGTGGATACGGGCCTTTCCCCTTCCTTACTTTCCAACACAATCCAATGAATTGTAGCTTTGATTATGAACAACAGTATAATAGCCGAAAGATCCATCAGCTGCAGTTACTTTTCTTTCTTCGTTCCCTGCAATTAGAGTGAAGATATTTACAATCCAAATACAAACGAATCATCCCTTTTTATATAACAGATACTCTCGTTTTATTTAAATCAGTAATACAATCTACCTTCAATATTCTTCGTTCATTTAACAATATTTATTTATGTATTTATGTATGTATTTATGCTGTATTTGTCATTTTTTTTAATTTCCAGTTCAATCTAGTGAAAACCTAGCGGATTTTTCCCCCTGTGTCGTATCTAACTGTCAGGAGCGGATTTACCTATGTTTAAGCCCTAGACCAAGGCACACTTCTATGTCAGCCTCTCAAAAATATTATTTATAATCAGGGTCAGTCCTAGGCAATTTATCACCTTGTGCAATGACACTATTTGCTGCCTCCTTTCTCCAGAAAGAACAAATTTTAAAAAGCCAATATTTTAAGTATGTCATCCCGTAATGAATAACGAAGAGGAGGGAAATTGCACTTGCACTCAGAAAGGCCTAAACACTACAAATACAATTTCGTTGTTTCTATTTTTTAAAAAATAATATATCAATGAAAGATGAAGCAAACACACCTGCGATAGGAAGTTAATTGTTTTTGGGCAATGCTTCAAACTCAATATATCAATAATTTGCAATTCCAGTGGAACTAGCATCTATTGCAAAAAAAAAAAAAAAGAGAAACTTATTTCCACCTTTAATGATAAGAGGCTTGTTTCTGACAAACACAAGACAAGATTTCATGTTAAAACTGTGATAACTAACTAAACGATATAGATGTTTGCTACTTCTTGAGAAATAAGCTCTTATATTAGACAACAATCAAGCAATTCATGCTGGAATTCGATTTACCATTTGCTTTAGCACTGACCGTGTGACTTTAAATTAAAGCGACCTGAATATAGTTGATTTATGTAATATTCAAATAGAAACCCAGCGTAGGAAATTTAACTACCATCAACATAAAGTCTTGTTTCCAACAAGAAATACTTATTTCAAATAATATAGTTATGAGAGATTTTGCTGCCCCTCGAAACTTGCGGTCCAGTGCAAATGCACGTGCTACACATATGGTAGAGATGGCCCTGTTTATAATTCTTGGAACTTATCTAATGTCTTGCTGGAGAAAAAGTCATTCCTCTTCCCTTTTGCTTATACGGCGGCCATTTTATGATTGCTTGTTTTTGGTTTTGGAGAGTGTCTTACTTTCCAACAGGTGCGATGGAAAAATACCATCGCGAATTTTATAGTCAATTTCATAGTTCAAATTCGTTGGTTTCAGAAATGGGTGGTTTCAGAAACCTCATTTATCTAGAGACTAACTGGGACCAAAAGCAATCTGGAACATCGAAAATCCAGACAATTATAGTAATATAGGTCCAGCAGAGCAAATCTTTAAATAAGCAGACTCGCCGTTTATTACAATAACTTTTCAGATCATTTCATAAAGAATTGGTCCGTTGTCTTCACGGTCGCAGAACTGTACATTTAATCAAAGTAAAACATCATTTGTTTGGCTTAACTATAGTTACGTTCTTGCTATCATAGTTAGAAATTATTATCTATGTGAATATTAAATTAAAAATTGTCGACAAATCAGATCCGGATTATCCAGAGATCCGGATCAACCGAAGCTATACTGTATTATGAACAATATGTCAGCTGCTCCTTATTGCAGATCCCCTTGATTGTCACCAGACAATTTCAACTCTGTGCTGCGAGTCTATTGGCTTGTTTGTACCAAGTTGGAGAGGATGGTGTGAACTTGCTCGAAGCTGTTACATGTTTCCGCTTATTGTTTATTCACTAATTACAGGATTCCAAGCCAAAATCAGATTTTTTTTTTTTTTATTTTTCACTTTACGAATAAGCTTATGTTGATGGTAAAAATGAGACAGGATTAAAATTCCCTGTCCCGACTACATTTAAGAGGACGTCGGACACTCTGGTCCAAAATCGGGACTGTCTCGTTTGTTACGGAACATATGGCAGACTTATCAATGAGCCACCGAACTCACCAATAAGAAGTAAGATTCTTTGGCGGCAGAATCCTTGAGGTCCTTCCGATAATATTGTAGAAGAAGCTAAACTCAAACCATTTTTCTAAGTGTTAAAGAATGAATTTCTATTGCATTTTTAATTAGTCAACATATTTCTTTTTTATAAATTATACATTCCTGATCTTTTGTATAGTTTTTGTGTCCCCTAATAACTATTTTCTTTATTTCAGATTGCTTACAAGGGACATGACCCAACTGTCCGGCTCCAATTTCAATGAAAGTTTTCTAGCTGATGGAGGACATATATATATTATTTGTGATTACAGAATTTTTTGCCGTGGTGCATTTTTCTATTTTTTTTTAAATAATTTTTCAGAGTTATGATGTGGTCATTAGAGATTATTGCAGAAGTTCCTTACTAACCTTTGTAAACGGAGTGTTGATAAAAGAACACCCATGTAGATGCATATAAGGCCTAGGGAGAAGTTGTATGGTAGGTATGATCTTAACGGCAGCCATCTTGAAATTCGCCATTTTGAATTAAGGACAAGTTTTTTAAATGGGAATAGGATAATATGATACATAATTTCAGGCTAGAATTTATTCAGAAAGACAATGGTGAAGCTAGTTTTGAGATACACCCAATTGGGGAAAAGTTACAGGCATTTAATTGTTCATACAGTTCGTAATACATGTTATGCCTAAAGGGAAGTGATGCGGTAAGGGTATCCTTGACGGCAGTCATCTTGAAATCCGCCATTTTGAATTAAAGTTAAGTTTGAAAAATGAAAACCATAGCATGTGACACCTCATTTTAATAGCAAATTTTCCCATAAAGCCAATAGTATGCTTATTTTTGTTTTATAGTTAACCATTATGAATTTAGGGCTACTTTTAATGTGCACCAAACTTCCATTATTCGATCTTTCAAATTGGCAACACTCCTAATTTTCACCGCATTTTATAAGATTCCAACTGGCACTTTGCAATTGTTACCATGGCTAGTGTTTTCTAAATTTATTACATTTTTTAAGAGTTGCGATTTGTCAGTTCATGAATAGTGTTGGGATAAGCACCCAGCAATCTTTTTGAATTTTGAAGGCTTGCAATGTAATTATTTATTTTAAACGAGAGTACATGAAGAACCTATGGATCTATGTGACGTAAAGAAATACAAATGAAATTATAACAAACTGGTGTTATACGAACACAAAATTATCAGGAAATGTACCCTTCATATTGCGCAAACGACAAACAATAAAATATTTTTAATAAATACAACTTTAAGAGAACAGCAGCAATGAAAGAGAATATCAAAGATGCATAATATGACTGTTCCCAAAACATTATACCATGAACATAATATGAAAACAGGTAACTTCTTTATAAAGAGGTGTAACTTAATTGAGTTCCCGATCAATACTGATTATAAATCTTACAAACATGAATCATCGACAACAATCGCTAGAAAACGAATGACATTTTTGTCTGACTAGCTAAAAAATTTCCCTAGCAAATACATAAATATACAATAAAGAAATAAATATAAAAAAAAACAAAAGATCCCTGATTTACACAACAATCGTACTTCGTTTTTCTTTTTGAAGTGAATATTCATTTGATTTTTCGTCTCATCTACTATACAAGCTACGTCTTCGGTATTACCTGAATGCAAAGTTGGAGTTGTTTCGTTATGTCATGATTCATATCAGTAAACGAGTTTTGAAGGGCAGGTATAGAAAATAAATAATTACATGGCAAGTCTTCAAAATTGAGAAAGATTGCTGGATGCTTATCCCAACACTATTCATTAACTGACAAATCGCAACTCTTAAAAAATGTAATAAATTTAGAAAACATGAGCCAAGGTAACAATTGCAAAGTGACAGTTGGAATCTTAAAGCATTAGTCTTCAAGATTAGCGAAGACAATAAGTTACACAAACAGCAAGTGGGACAAAAGGATTCAGTTTAAAGTTTGGAGCAGTTAGTAAATGTTATTTAACCGCAGAAAATCGAGCTTCAGCACTTGAAAAGATGCGAGAATTAGTAGAAATCATTTCAGACAAGAAATACCAGCATTCGGAGTTTCAGAACACTCGTATATTTAAAGACGAAGAACATGTCTCTGCCTTAGTTGAGCTTCTGGAGACTGAGTGAATCAGCCTTTTTGACGAAAATTCCTGCAACATTGTGCATATTTCAACAGGCTTAAAAGCGCTGACAGAAGTTGAAAATAATTTATTATTGTCAAGACAGAAAGGGGAAAACTTAAGAAGGCTTCAAACATGATCGTTTCGCAAAGAATAAAGGCCTCTTTGACCTACTAAAAAATTCAGTTGCAAACTAAAATATAACCAGAATATTAGGCGTCTAGCAACCTACAAAGAAATAATTTTAAAGACAGGTAGAAATATTTTCGGAGATATGATTTTGATAGTACAAAACTGGAACTTAAACTTGGAGTCAGCCATCCTTTAGGTCCTTTACCATGGAACCTAGCAAATCCTGATAGTACTAAAAGCCGCACTACGAAAACTAATAAAGCCGCACTAGCGAACATTCTTGAAGGTATGGTTTCACCTACTGACCATCCACAAGGTAAATCTGCATCAGTTGTTGACGCGTTGGAGCTTATTCATAAGTTAGGTCGAGAAAAATATACTGTTGATGAAATATCTCATTTAATACTGTTATCCCATTCTGCCTAATTCCCGTTCTGCCTACAGGCCCTCCAGCATTTTGTAGAAAATATTTTTAATGATCTTATCTTTAGGCAGAACGATAATTCCCATTCTGCCTACTTCCCGTTTGCCAAATCTTTCGAGACGGGGAATTCTGTGCAGTGAGGGATCTTTTCTAGGGATTTTTTCTTTAGTAATTCTAATTGATTCTCTAAGAAGAATAGCTATTTTTACAAGTTTCATCACATATTATAGATGTTATTCTACTTGTTCTTCTCGGAAAAATGACTAGGTACAGTTCTGTTATTAGCAGCGTTATTCGCGTCTACTTTTTTAAAGATTGATTTTTTTAATACTTATAGAGAATTGGAAAATTAATTGATTCAGTTACAAGAAAGTCGTTTGACACTGTAGCTGAAACAAACATAAAATAAACTTATTTCGGTCTAATATCAAGTCATTTCACAACAAAATTTTATTCAGTTTTCCATTAGATCATCCCCACCATCCTAAGGCTCGCAGTAGGTAAAAGGTGCTATAGTTCACATCCTCAAGATATGTCTGGCCATACACGTATTAAACAAACAATGCAAGAAGATGCATAATTTGGTCTGTTTTCTGTTTCTAAAAAGAGCCTTTCTCTTCTACATCACAGCTCTTTTTCCGGCATCACCTCTGTACATGATCAGGTGCTTTGTCCTCTATATATGATTCTGTACTACATGCAATACATCGTATTTATATTGCAAAAAAAAAAAAAAAAAAAAGGCCGCAATGACTCAGGGGTAGAGCGTTCACTTCTGATGCATGGGGTCCATGGTTCGATCCCAGTTGGTGCCAGGTGAGCTTTGTGGTGGACAAACACCGTTTCCGTTGGTCTTCTCGGTGTTCTACCGTTTCCTCCCACTTTCCATTATTTCATTCATTTCTCATTATCAACGTCTCCTACAGAAATGTAGTATAGAATTGTTAGAAGACAAATCACCTGTTAAGGTAATGCCGAAGGAGCTGTGATGTAGAAATCAAAGGCTCCTTTTTTTCAAAAGTGTCACCTTATGAATCCTCTTGCATTGTTTGTTTAATGTTTGGCTTGCATGGCTAACATGTCTTGAGGATGTGAACTGTGGCACTTTTTAGTACTGCAAGTCTTAGTATGCTGGAGATAAACTACTGGAAAACCGAGTAAAATTCTATTTTTGAAATGACTTGATATTAGACCGAAGTAATTCTGTTTCGTGTTCGTTTCACTTACAATGACAAACGGGTTACTGGCAACAGAATCAATCAATTCGAGGAAAGAGATATGATGGAGACAAACGCTCTTCTTAAAAGACCGCCTTGTGCATCATCTTTCATTCTTTGTTTAATAGTTGTCCAAACATGTCTTGGGGATGTGGACTGTGGCATTTCTTAGTACTCCAAGCCTTAGCATGCTGGAAACCCCCCCCAAAAAAAAAAAAAAAGTTTTGAAATGGCTTGATATTGGATCGAAGTAAGTTCTTTTTATTATTATTATTATTATTATTATTATTATTATTATTATTATTATTATTATTATTATTATTATTATTATTATTATTATTATTATTATTAATGTTCGTTTCAGATACAATGTCTAACGGCTTTCTTACAACTGAGTCAATCAATTTTCCATGTATGATGGAACTTGTAGGGATAGTTGTTGTTCTTACAAAAGCTTTTAGAATTACTTAAGAAATATTCCCTACAAAAATTCCTCCCTGCACAGAAGTCCCTTCTGTAATGATTAGGCAGAACGGGAATTACCGTTCTGCCTAAAGATAAGATCATTAAAAATATTTTCTACAAAGTGCTGGAGGGCCTGTAGGCACAACTGGAATGAATCGTGACGATCTACTTCAAACAGAGCCTGAGGAGTATATAGTTAACGAAGAGATTCTGGTTTAAGTCAGTGAAGAAGAGAACTAAAATTCGCAAGATAAGTTTACATTTTAAGAGATTTTTTTGCAGAAGAGAAATTTTATTTTGAGAATTAGAGTTTTATTTGAGTTTTCTGAGCGCCGCGAGCCTTTAAACATTCAAATCTGGATATTTCGGGCTGCATTATTCTTAGAATTTTCACAAATACAGCAAAGGAAAGCTAATTAATTTTTCTATCCTTTTGCCAAAGTATTTTTTTTATGTGAAATATTTTCTTGTTACGATTCGTATAGATTGAAAGAAACTTCAAGCACTTCGAGATTTTTTTTTTTTGTTATTTTTCCTCACATATCGTCAAAGATACTGCAAAAATGATAAGAACAATATTTGTTGTAAATATAATGATCTATCGTGAAGAAAAAGGAGCGTTAAAATTTGATAATTAGGAGACGTGATATTGCCAGTTTTATAAATTGATGTGGGTGCCATCTTTTGTTCGAAGCCATATTGAAAAGCTATCGTTCCGAGACTGCTATCAATATTTTATCGTGTTCCTCAGGTACCAATACAATTGTGGATTGAAGGAAATCTGATACCCCAAACTACTCGTATACTCACATTTTTTAATTCAAATTTTACGTCCAACGATTATGCCGGTTAGGCTAAAGGAGACGGTGATGATGAGAAGTAAATGAAATGGTTGAATGAAGAAAGTGCGAGGAAACGAGAGAACTCCGGGAAAACCCAGGAGCACGGTGTTTGTCTACCTCAAAGTCTACACGGCGCGAGCTGGGATCGAACCAGGGATCCCTAGCACCGGAGGTGAACTCTCTACCACTGGGCCACTGCGTACCCCATACTCAAATCTTGTCTGCGCACCCCATACACTATATATCAGGAGCGGGAAAAGCGAGGAAAGATCAGCTAAAAAATGGAGGAATAACAATGGTATTACTGTTTCCAGGAGAGGGATGTTCAGTAGGCTCGGCCAAAAAAAAAGAAAAAGAAAAAGAAAAAAAGAAAAAAAGCCGTTGCGTGAGAGGAATACCTTGACCATATCGAACAATGCTTCAACATCATAATCATTTAGAAAAAGTGAAAGAAAATAAAATTTCATTTTCTTCTTCAAAATCATTATGAGGTCGAGTAAGATTCGACTAGAGCAGTTTAATTTAACTATTGAAAAGTGCGATAAAAGTTACCATAAGAATGTGATTTTTTTTTTTTTTTTTTTAATTTCGGCAAATTTAAGAGCACATTGCGACCGGAAAAAGTAAACCGAATTTTTCATTTCTTTTTAGGCTCTCTAATTCGCAGCTTTTCTGCGGTATTACGACTTGAAAAATGTGTTTTTCGGTCCGCCCTAGTTCCTAAAATTGCTTAAAACCGCCAGTTTGCAACAATTCCCTTATCTTGATTTACAGAACGTAGTATGTACGAGACACAGGTTTATGTTTGTTACGAACGAAGCAAATGGTAGAAGAACTAACATAAGTACTTCACTTAACTCATAATTGGTAATCTTCAGAGAATAAAACAATCCACAATCCATTATTTGAGGAATATACAAGTGATTTATCATGTCAACTTACTCGTTTATTTTTTATCCTTTTCTAGAGATTCGAAAGAGCTGACATTTTTTATGGATGTTGTTTTTTCATAAAAAGACAGCTTTTTACAGAAATATAGAGTGTACAGAAAATCCTTTTTGGCTTTTTGTGAGTTTCTTATTCAAGTACTTCTGTTTCTTTGTCCTAGACTCCACTTTTTTTATTTTTTATTTTTTTTTATTTATTTTTTTTAAGACTTCCGTCAGAACATCGCTACTTGTAACTTCTATTTTCAGTCGGCCCTGGTTATCTTGATTGGTTTTCAAACTCGTATTTTTTCAGTGGGCGCAAACTGTAAGATTAGTGTCAATGCGGTTGTCTATCGACTTTAGGAGATAAACATCTTATCATACATGTTTCACGGGTTATCTACAAACAACTATCACATAATCGCAACACCAAGAAAGATATAAACTAGTTTCGTTTCGGTATAAAATTTCGCTTACATTTAATTCTCTGTTTGAAAATATTATTGTACGCTTAATACATTATATTATGCTATATTATATTCCAATATCTTAGGTGGCCCCGCGTAGAGTGGTCGCTAACGCTTTTACGTTCAGTGCGAGCGATCCCTGGTTCGATTCCCGGTATGGGTACTCTGTCGAAAAATAGTAAAAAGCTTTTTCAGGCCAGCCATCTTGAATAAGGTTTTCTTCGGGTTCCCTCATTTACACCAGGCAAACGCCTAGATGGTACCTAACTTATAGGTCCCAGGCCTCTTCCTTCGTTCTCCAATCTTTCTTTCCATCACTTTCCCCGGATAGGGTGCTCGCCGAAAGACGTCATCCTTCAATCCTGACGGGCTAAGTGGCCATAGATGCCAAAAACTCAGAAATCTATATCCTAAATCCTAAAATCCAATATGTGAACTTCTTTGTATAAAATTAAACCCTAGTATCAAAATCGGTTTGACCAATGTTGGGAAAATGGTGGCGATGCGACATACCAACAGTAGCCTAACTTCAGGTTTGGTCGTTATGGCTATCATTTTCCACAAAAAACATTATCCATCCATTTTCCAACCAAACGAAGATTGGCCGTCGATTACCCCCCCCCCCTTCCAAAGAAAATTTCTAACGTTGGGCTAACCAAACCCCAACGGTCTTGAGAGTATTGGGACTTCGTTCACCCAATCAAATCCTTGCATTAGCCCAATGAAATTTAAATGCACAACTACGTTTCCCATGTGTTTAGTACCTATGATATAATAGTGTTTTCTTTTTAATGGCATCCATTTAAACGGCATGATCATCTCGGCGACCCCGAGATACATGAATTCGACAATAATATTGGTCATTTTCGATCATTTTATTATCTCCTATCCTCCCAAGTTACAGGTCTGAATTTGGTTTTAAGCGGATCAGAAATGTCACTCTTCATATCAGTGACCCTAAAATCTACGGATTAGACACTAATATCGGCCATTTTTGATCATTAGTATATATATCTCCCCCTTCTTCCTCTTCCAAGTTGCGGGGCACAGCATAGGAAGTGTCACCGGTCATCTCAGCGACCCCGGAAACTATGGATTCGACACTAATGTGGGTTATTTTTTTAATCAATTTTATGTACTTCCCTTTCCTCTCCCGAAAATGTGGGGCTGAATTTGCATTTAAACAGCATAAGAAGTGATACTGTTAATCTCGACTACCCCAAGAATATAGATTCAACACTACCCCATCAGGATCTTGCCGCCTATAGTCGGACAATTTGTGCATGCCGACCAGATGCCGCGGTCGGATTGCCGGCGCCGGACACCGGCGTCTTTCCGCTCGATTTTCGACCGCGACGAGCAAAAAGAGATTCGTTCACCAATAGAAAACAAAGAGAGTTAGAAGGTAATTTGTTGCTTTAAAATACGAATTAGGGCTTATATTTCCCTCGTATAAAGCTTTCTCGAAACAGTCGGCAGACAGTCGGACGACGACTGCAAAAAGAGACTGCCGGCAATTTCTTGAAAAGCGACGTCGGCACGACGTCGGCGAAAGTTGCAATAACGCGTACCAGCGGCAAAGAGTCGAATTTTGGAAAATGAATAGAGCCTGTATCTTCTTTAATGATGAAGTAAAAATTGAAACTGTCCGAAGGTTTTTCTTGTGGGTGGGCACTAATTCCATAAAATATGTCTTGTGAAAACGGAGTCGGCAGAAAGTCGGCATACAGCGGACGGAACGACAGCGTCAAAGGATGGTTGTAAAGACGTCGAAACGTTGACGGCGTGCCGACCACGGAAAAGGTAAATGCATGAAAAGAAATGTAGTAAAGGGACTGCACGTAAAGGGTATATGAGAACTAAATACTTAAAATAAATGACAAGTACGAGAGGATTCTTGACAAACATTTTGCAAGGAGACGGCAAACAGCGGACGGCGACCGCGGCAAATATTGTCGGAAAGACGCCGAAACGTTGGCGGCGTGCCGACAAGTAAAATAGCCGAAAGAAGGTCGGCAAACAGCGGATGGACCGACCTTGAAAAGATGTTCGGACAGGCGCCGAGCCGCCTTTGCCGCTGAAGAGCCTGATTGCAGAAATCGTAGTCTGGTTGCGCTGCCTGTATGTTCGGTTCGCGTTCTTCATTTGTCACATTGTGATGCAGTGTGGGTAAAATCCTTCAAAAAAAATTCGTTGAGATAAGTTTACAAATGGGAAAAATAATGTTTATCATAAAAATATTCATTCATTGGAACTGTACGCAGTTGCTGGTTAAGCAAATACCACGAAAACATGAAGTGAGAGAGTGGTGAGTTAATTTAATATTATTCATATACATTTGCATACATTATTGCACTTATTATGCATATACATGGGGTGAGTTAATTTAATATTATGTATATACATTTCAAATTGTCATGAATTTTATATGTTGTGTTACATATGTTAATTGTTGCTGCGCATGAAAAAGATTCGGTTATAGTATGTTCCCGCGCACTGGCGTTTCTGGCATATAAAATTTTGGGGGGGGGTATCAAAGAAAGTAATTTAAATGGTACTACCTAGCCCAACCTGTGTATTAACTTCGATTCTATTTGTTGCCTTGCTGCTTACCTTCACGAACCCCCTAAGGTATATCGGCAAGTCATTACTTTAGGCAAGGCAGTGACAATAATCAAGTCATCTGAACTGGTTCCCGCAATTATAGTTACAGTTCCCAAGAAGGAAAGACAGAAAACAAAGTGCCCTGCGGGGCTCTAACCCGCCTACACTCGCTAACGCTCGTTCGGCAATACTATGTACTGACAGGATATCATTGCCTTGCCCAAAGTAAAGAGTTACCGGTATATCAAGAACTCGCTTACAATTGTAGGGTCCGCGCTGGCTCAGTGGTAGAACGTTCACCTCTGGTACTTGGGGTCCCGGGTTCGATCCCAGCCATCACCATGTGAACTTTGTGATGGACAAACACTGTCTGCGTGGGTTTCCTCGGGGTTCTCCCGTTTATTTACACTTTCTCCATTCCACCATTTCATTCATTACTCATCATCACCGTCTTCTTTAGCCTAACCGGCATAACCGTTGGACAAAAAACTTAAAGGTTTCACTTAATTTTTATTTACAAAACGAGGGACAGTTAAGAAACTGTAGTACATTATTTTCTTCTTGAAATTGCAAAAGTTTACATGTCTTAGTTTTTAAGATAAGTGTCTTCTAACTCAACGCCAATGTATTTCTGCACAGTGTACGAAAGCTGTATTTTATGTTTACAACTGAAGCGTTACTAGTATGAAACCATAAAAAGTGATATTGAAAAATGTATGATTACCAAAGCCCATATGTTTTCACTACCCTCGCTTGCGCGTATACCCACCGTCGCTGACGCACTTGTTCCCTTCGGACACACCCCCGCGTTGCCCTGCTCTGACTCAGTTATATAGAATTCGTGCTCTTTAGTGGCCAACTAGCACCTGGTGCTAAATTATCTTAGAGAAACGTGGACAATTTCTCATAATGCTTGTGCCATGACAAGGTTTGTGTTCCTTTAGTATTCTCTAGTATTTAGTGTATCTTTAGTAACCTAATAAGATCCACTAGATTATATACTGCAGGACTTGTTTCACATGTGAGCGAAAACTTCCAATTTAGAAAAAAAAAAAAACAGGAGAAATGAGGTAGTGGTTAAACGCTCTTGTGTACAGGTTTACTTGTGGCGCAATACTAAAAAAAAAAAAAAAAATGAAAAATTATAATTCTTTCACCAGTTTCTTTTTTATTGTCCCCTAGTCGGTTTCAAATGGGCGGAATATATTTTACTTGGCATAAATAAAATTCAAGGGGACCTCTAGAAGTAATTGTTGAAAAATTATAATTCTTTTACGATTTGCGTATAAATAAGGCTTCCAGATGTCTAGCATAAAAACAGCGCAAAAAAGCACAAAACAATCTGTGCTGAGTGGAAACTAAATAGCACGAATGCTATCGAACCGAGTCAGATAGGGCGAAGCTGGTGGGCCCGCGCTGGAATACGTCCGAAGGGAGCAGGCACGTCTGCGATAGTGTGTATGCGGAGAAGTGAGGGTAATGGAAGGAAGTGCGTTTTGAGAATAATACAAGTTTCAACAACACTTGTTGTTGTTTCATACTAGTAACTCTCCACTTGTAAACAAAATACAGGTTCTGCACGCTGTGCAGAAATATGATGCCGGTGTACACGGTGCAGAAATAAGCCGCCCGTGGAAAATAACATCTAATAGAGCCATTTTTCATATGCACTCATTTGTTTTATTCGTCGTAAAGCACTTGTAATGGTTTAACATTAGTAAACGTAAGATACAGTTGTATTACATTGTATGTAATTAAGTTACCTGTAGAAATTCGTTCCTTATAAACATGTCTTTTCATGGAAAGTATTGAATTTTACCTGTAAATCTTCCAAAATGTAGTGCACCAAAACTACACCTGCACCAGACTGTCTTATTTTGATTTTTTGCTGGCCGCGGTGGCTCAGTGGTAGAGCGTTCATCTCTGGTGCATGGGATTCCTGGTTCAAACCCTGCTCCTGTCAAGTGAACTTTGTGGTGGACGAACACCGTGTGCGTGGGTTTTCTCGGGATTCTCCCGTTTCCTCCCACTTTCTTCATTCCACCATTTTCATTCATCTCTCATCATCACCGTCTCCTTTAGCCTAACCGGCATAACCGTGGGACGTAAAACTCAAATATTTCATTTTCATTTTCCGAGTGTTAACCCTTTCTCCTGACACTGTTTCACGATGTGTAGGTACAAAAACTTGGACATCGGAAGTTTGAAAAAATTTAACAATTTAACATTAACATCTGTAGAAAACCATTAGCGACTACTATTAAAACATTTTTGAGGAGAAAAGCTCATCATGAACGAGAGTTTGAAAAAACCCGGGCTTTTTTGAAAAAGCCAAACCCACCTGGGCCCATTTTTTCGGGTGTTTTTCGAGTTTAATTGGGTTTTTTCGGGTTTAATCGTTTTTTTTCGAAATATTTCAATGTCTTTGGGGTAAAAGTGTTAAAATGTGATTTATATTTCAATATTGTCATTGTCACAACTTGCAACAATTTTCTACTCACTGCCGTTTTGAAAAAATGGCCGCCATTTTGATTATTTTTTTTTTACATTGGACCGCCGAGAAAATCTACACAGCAAATTTAGCATATCTTGTGCTTCTACCGTCAAAATTTCAACTTAAAAGACTGAAAATTGCGCTTCGTAGCGTAGATACTCGTTCATTTGACAAAATGGCCGCCATTTTGATATATTACGTTGGTATGCCGCCAAAATCTAAACAGGGAATTTAGAGTGTCTTGTGCTTGTACTCTGAAAATTTTAACTTAAAAGGCCGAAAGTTGAGTTGATTTTGTGTTTAACGTCCCTTTCAGCAGCGAGGCTATATAAGATGGGACCTACTGATTAAGGTGGAATCCGAACCACGTGAGCTCTCTCCGGGAAGCAAACCCGGGTCACCCACGCCTAAGACGCGTACACTAACCGCTCAGCCATAAAGGAGCTCGGCAGACAAACGAACAAATGTAAAGTTATAGTTTTGTGATTTTTTTTTTTTTATAGCGTTTCTCAAAGTTATGTTCATTCGATTGAATTCTCATTACAGATGGTTTGTGTTTTAGATATGTTACTCAAATTGACTCCTAGGAGAACATAAAATGTATTTGTTTTGAAACTTTTATCATTTTTGCCCACCTGATCGATTTTACCTGTAGTTTATTTAAGTATATGTGCATTTTATTTGTTCCATTAACAAGGTTTTATTTTAAGATGTAATATTTTGTATTCAGCCGAATACAAAATTCTCAATTGCCAATACAATAGTGTCGCAAAACCCTGACGCGTATCGAAGTTCTATTTCAAAGTAATATAATGCTATCTTCACTAAATAAAATATTCTATTTTAATACATCTTTTTGTCTGGTGAGGGACTTAGGGATTTATTGTTTAACTTGCAGCTTCAAGGTAATGTTTCAAAGATTTCTCAAGAAACTCAAATTCCTACCATTGGATATACGGCAGGATTTCTTTTCTTTTCTGATTCTCGTTTGGGGTGGCGACCGTACTGTTGTAATAAAGATTAAGTAAAAGTTAACTGTTTCGACGTAATTGAATTCTTCATCAGTGACTATAGTTTTCATTACTCTTACAGGTTTTCTTGTAACATATAGCGTCTAACATATAGCGTTGAAGCCGGTTCATTGCAACAAGGTCTATTACACTGTGTAGTTTGGTTTGGTTTTGGTGTGATGAAGTATATTTTCTATTGTAATAAATATACGTGATATGCCAACGCCGTACACATTGAAGAGTATATTTTACAAAGCATTGTATTTGTTCTATTTTAGATAGTTCATTTATTTCTGGAAGCAAGGGGAAATGTTGCTCAAGAAATACAGAAGTGTTGCAATGGAAGAAGACCCACAGAGAGCAGTACCGTAGCCAGGATGTGTGTTTGGTGGGGCAAGTGCTGTTATAGGTACATATGGAACAATTCCAAACAAAAAATATATAAACATAAAAATATATAAAAAATTACAAACATCAAACTACATTGTCGGACCTCTTTGGGGGCCCGGCCTCTCTGGGCCCCCCTTCCCTACGCCACTAACGGAGAGTATTGACAAAAATCATATGTACTAACATCCTTAAAGATATTTGTGAAGAATGATAGGATATATGTGGGACTACAGTTTTTTTTTTTTCCTTTTAGAACGGGTGAATTTCATTCAATCATAACATTTGTAAAACATTTCCCATTTTAATGCGGTTTATTTCAAATCACACGGGAATTATGGTCATCACTTACCTTTGAAGCGAATATTGAGAATTACGGCTTTGAAATTGATTTTTCTTTTGCCAATATTACCTTAGTCTCCCTATCCCAGTTTTTGTCGTTAAATTCTTTTTTTATTATTACTTCATCTTTTCTATGCAGTGTTGTAAAATTTTCTGTATCTCTCTATATTCTCACAATCCTGATTCTGAGCTATTTAAATTCTACATTACTATTTCATAGGTTTGAAGTTTTCTTCAATTATAAAGACAACTGTTGTTTGATATTGTTCTTCACTTTTTTTTTTTTTTTTTTTTTTTGCGTGGAATCAGTTAAGAGAGAAAGTGTAATTATATTTCTTAGAGTACAAGCTCCTTAACGGTGAGGTTCAGTACCATCGCCTCCTTTCTTTTCTATCCCATTGATTTGTAGGGGAAGTATTCTTCCTTTTCTTTGAAATGAATAAAATTTTTGATGTTCTGATTTTACTGATTTCTTCTGAATATCTATTTAAATGTCCCTTGCTTTGTCAAAATGATCTTTTAGTATATATAAGTATATTATTATTTAAATTAGATGTCATTTATGAATATTAAAAACATACAACACAGAATTTTATTTCCACAAAGTAAGAGACATTTAAATAGACCTGAAGAAAAATAATAAAAAGTAAAACCCTTAAAATCTCAAAGAAACAGAGGAAGATTTCCTCGTATATATCAATGGGCTAAAAAAGAAAAATGGCTGAGTTATTCAAGACAAAATATGGATAGCAGGAATTCTTTAGAATAATATAGTGCTTTTTTGAACATTGTAATCACTTCATATATATTTGCTTTTCTGATTTTACATACTGTATGAAGGCTATCTGTGTTAAAACTCAATGTTATGGAATGCTACAAATTTCTGTTTAAAAAAAAAAAGTAGTAGTACATCCGAAGGTATATTACATATAACTTCTAAATGATGATAAGGTTCATTACATAGGCTAATGTATATAAGTTAATACGATGTGCATTGTATTTTGTTAATACAATTTGGTGTGTTTTTAGTGCTAATATAGACCAGAAAAAATTGTGATCTTCCCTTCATTTATTCTCTTAAAGAATTCCTTTAAAACAAAGGATCTTTGCAAAGTATTATGTTAAAACACTTCATTTTTTATGTAAATGACTTCATTAACCTTTTTTCTCTATATAATGGGTATGCACTATGAGTATACTGTACATGTGGCTGTTTCATTTACGATATAAATTATTTTCTCACATTTTTCTGTTTCATTGTATACAATTAATGTATAAATCATATAGGAGCGCATTAAATGAACAAATAGTTACCTACTTAATTGTTATTTTATCTTAATATGATTTCCACTTTTAAAGTGTATTTAAATAAATATTTAAGGCATAGAGTTAGAACTGACAGCTTAGTCGTTAGAACTTGTGTTTAGTGCATTTCAGTGTTTGGTTTCTACGAATATAGTCATGGGTGTAAGCAGACAAGTGATCGCTCCGGCCACTTTTTTTTTTTTTTTTTTTTTTTTTTTTTTTTTTTTTTTTTTTTTTAATACCAAAGTTACAACAAATGCAGAGACATTTTGGCTTGGCTGCTTGGATACACGTCTCTGTTTTCCATATATTGACAAACTAACATGGTTACTGTCCACCTTTTTCTTGTTTAACCTTTTTTTTTTGTTTGTTTTTTTTGCGTGTAGGCTCGGTTTGAATCTCTCCGCCACCACATACCTTTTATTACAGTATTTTTATTTATAAGTTTTACTTCATTAATTTTTCTTTAAATCTCATTTTCCATTGGGAGTGTGACCCCTGTACTTTAAAAAAATTTAGAAAATCATTGACGTTTAAAATCCTTTTCCAATAGTTGATGGGAAAACGACAACCTAAAAAGACCGTATTTCCGACGGATTGCTGCGGCTTTTTTTTTTCCGAAGAAAGCGTTTGCAACTAGCAAATTTTGATTGCATAGAACAGTGTTGTTCCTAGTGGTCGTGATAGTGAAAGATGTGCTTTCAGGGGGAAAATGTACTGACTGTTATAAGTTTTTCACATTAGGCGCACAGACATGTTAATTGAATTATTCTTAACGTTCATTATTAGCTGCTCAGTTGTTATTTTTAGTTCGCTTTTAAGCATTTGTAAGTCATTCCCAGATACTTTTCCTCTATATAGCACTTAAATCGTACTGAGAATTGTAGAAATGTACTGCGTATGTACCGAGTGCAATATTACTGGTGGGGGGGGCGCGGTGGCTCAGTGGTAGAGCGTTCACCTCTGGTGTTAGGGGTCTCGGGTTCAAACCCTACTCCCGCCAAGTGAACCTTGTGGTGGACAAACACCGTATGCGTGGGTTTTCTCGGGGTTCTCCCGTTTCCTCCCACTTTCTTCATTCCACCATTTCATTCATTATTCATCATCACCGTCTCCTTTAGCCTAACCGCCATAACCGTGGGACGTAAAATTAAAGATTTCATTTCATTTTTATTACTGGTGGGAATCCGCCATGATTTTCATTGCAGTGCTACGCATCTTTTCTGCTGTCTGTCGACTGGTCGGAAAGGCAACTTTCCACCGGCGGCGCTGGCGCATTTTATGCGCCTTTCCGGTTGTTTGCCGACTGCTCGAAAGGACCTCTTTTCGATGTCAGCTTCTCATTTCTCCCACAGGCGGCATTCGACCTCTTGCCGCAATCGAAAAGTAGCCCTTTGCCGACTGGATATCAACCCTTCAGGAAGGCAAAATTTTCACCACTTTTTAGAGTAGCTTTGCCTAAGTTTGCCTCCGTGCTATGATTTCTCATGAAGGGCACAATTGCTAGTTCTGAAAGTATATAATACTTCCATGTCCCATTCAATTTCTTGTTTTTTGGCTGAAAGTGCTGCAAAAAAGAAAAAAGAACAAATTTTGTACTGGGACACACAAAAAAATGCAAGTATTATACTTCAAGAACTTCCAAGGGTGCTCCTTGTCGAGAAATCATAGCATGGAGGAAGACTTAGGCAAGACTAATGTAAAAGCTGATGAAAATTTTGCCTTCCTGAAGCGTTGATTTCCAGTCGGCAAAGGGCCACTTTTCGACGGCGGCAAGAAGTCGGATGCCGCCAGTGGGAGAATCGGGAAGCCGACATCGAAAAGAGGTCCTTTCGAGCAGTCGGCAAACAGCCGGAAAGGCGCATAAAATGCGCCGGCGCCGCCGTCGAACAGTTGACTTGCCGAGCAGTCGGCAAACAGCCGGAAATGAGCATTAAATGCGCCGGCGCCGCCGTCGGAAAGTTGCCTTGCCGAGCAGCCGGCAAACAGCCGGTAATTAGCATTAAATGCGCCGGCGCCGCCGTCGAGAAGTTGACTTGCCGAGCAGTCGGCAAACAGCCGGAAATGAGCATTAAATGCGCCGGCGCCGCCGTCGGAAAGTTGCCTTGCCGAGCAGTCGGCAAACAGCCGTAAAGGTGCAGTAAATGCGCCGGCGCCGCCGTCGAAAAGAGGCCGGCATAAGGAGTCGGCAGAGGGTCGGAAAGAGGTCTTTCCGACTGTTTTGCCGACTCTGGCGGTCGGCAACAGTCGGCAAAGAGTCGGCAAAGGGCATTATTTTTTACGATTTTCGACCGCTTGCCGCCTCGGCAAAAGGTCGGCAATTTTGAACAAGTAGATCGTCGTGCCGCCGCGTACGGGTGCCGGCTGCCTACCGGCGGCCTGCCACCGTCGACGGCGGCAATCCCTCTTGCCGACCGCGGCATCCTGATGGGGTAATATCGGTCATTTTCAACCATTCACACACACACACACACACAAATATATATATATATATATATATATATATATATATATATATATATATATATATATATATATATATTTCCAAGACCCAAGTGGCGGGACTGATTTCGAATTGTCATTGTTAATCTCAGCTACTCAGAATTCGACACTAATATTATTTATTTTTAATCATTATTAAATATTTATCCTCCTTCCCTAAGTTGTATCCTCCCAAACTATCAAGGCTGAACTTGGATTGAAACAGCATCAGAAGTGTTACTGTTTCACTCATGGACTCCGAAAACTATGGATTCAACAATAATATCGGTCATTTTTCATTTTTTAGTTTATCTTCCTCTCCCCCAACCCCTATGTTTCATCGTCAAGGTGAATAGCTTAAAGTAATTCCTGCTCATGTATATTGAAAATTTGATTGACATTGGTCGGGTGGTTCAAGAGTGATGAAGTTACAAAAATAGTCACTTTCAGTGTTATATAAATTGATCTTATATATCTCCCCCTCCTTCTCCTACCTTACGTTGCTCCGTTAAATTTAAACAATAAGAACGATCCTAGGCTTAAACCTCATCCATGTTGAAAATTTGATCAAGATTGGTCAAGTGGTTCAGGAGTTATTAAGTTTTATTTATTTGTATACCCCTCTCCCTATCCTCAGATCTATCATCAAAGTGAATAGCCTAAAACCAGCCCAGCTTCGAGCCTCATTCATGTTATAAATTTGATCGAGATCGGTCGGGCGGTTCAGGAGATTTAATGTCACAAACATAGTGATTTTCAATTATATATATAAAGATTCCTGAAATATTCTAATTATTCCATAGAGTTAGAGTCTTTAAATATGCTATTAATTTTTAGTTGTATGATGCTTCGACCATGCAGGAAAATAAAAAGTGGAAACAGCTGTGTACGAAATCTCAACCCGAGCTGCTCAGTTGGCGAGCACGCATGCTTTAATTTTTTTTAACTATTTATTACTAGGCTTATAATTAATTTAACTGTTTTACTCGTTTTTCCAGTAACCTAGAATGACAAGGATACTAATGACAAGTACACAGAAATATCGAGGAGAGTTAAAATTCCAAAGGGTCTTCCACAGGAAATCAAACCAATGATACCTTATACCAAAGGCACACGTGCTAGGCTCTAGACCAGCGGGGAGGACAATTCGACCCCAATCACACACTTTACGAGTGTTGGACATTTCACAGTTGTTGTGCGTTATACATATTTTTAAAAAAGCTCACTGTACAATATGTATAGCAAAATGATTTAACGCATACACGATCTCCTCTTTTGTTTTCGTAATTTGAGCACAAGAGGAGGCCATAAGCAGTGATGCACTATACCAGCATCAAGTATGATGGTGTTAGCGATCATTAGCCAACGATAAAACAAAGTGACGGATTTGTGGGACAAATGCTTTTCGTACAGTTGTTTCCCAACGTTTAGTTACGCTAAAGTAAATATTTCTTGATTCGAAAAGCAGTCAATTCTAGTATCGTTAGGTAAATATCGAGAAAATAGTTGATTGGTCAACCATACATTTAACCAACGTTGGACCAACGTAGTTTTTCAACTATAGGCTCGTACCGACCATCACCCACCGTTTTGACAAAATCCCACTCAACTCCCAACGGTGGGCCAACTAAGCTTACTACTAGGGAGACAATTATTTGCAGTGTTAATGTAATAGTAATAAAAATTCGTTACCCACGGAATTACTTCTTTTCCTACTGTTATATTGTGTCATTTTTTAAAAATATGAAATTTCGGTGTTGTGTATTTAAGCGGCTCTTACTAACTTAATTTAAATTATCTAACTATATGGTGAGTGTATAGATGGACACACTTGTTCAGCATAATGTTCTCCATAAAATAGGTCGCTAGCTTGTTAAATCTTCCTAACAGGAGTTTTAATTTATGAGTTAGGAGTTAGATGATAGTTACACTATTGTCCCTGCAAATTACATTTTCAGAGCAGTTAATATCAACACTATTATCCTTTTAACTAAAACGTTTTTTTTTCAGAGTATTACTGTAATAGTTTCACTAACAACTCGTTCGAAGTAGAGAGCCTACACCGTCCACTCATTTCATTTTTTTTTCTTTCCCACCGAACGATCGTTTGTCTTGATTCTTAAATTTTGTTCCATATTTCTTCTTCAAAATAGAGGAATTAAATGCATTTTTGTGATATTTTAGGGAAAGAAAAATAGACCTAATATTTCTTCATTAAAATTGAAATGTTAAAGAAAATCAGGCAAGCTGTCGAGAGGAGAAAACTTTGATTGTTTTTCTTTCTTAACCTCTTTTGTTAGCTTTTCCACCTCTATTTTCTACTACACGAGCATATCTATACCAAACATTCATACAGACCTTGAATTTTCTAAATCAGTGCTTTTCAACCTAAGGGAAAGAAGAGCGCATACCGCTACGGACCTAAGGAGAAGTTAGCAAAAACTAACATTGTACTACAACGGAATGCAGAAAATTTACAGGAGACAAAGAAATAGGTTTCTATTGAAATTACCCTGGATAAGGATGAGTTGTGATAGCATGGTGTAATCAATGACGCCCACACAGGATGTTTGTCCGCTATCATGCTCGACAGTGCACCCTGACAGATTGCGCTCACTAAGGTAGCGTCTTATGCTCATGGAGACATCACTAGGAGAGGATGAATCGGAACTCATCCATAACCACTACATTTTACCATTCAGCACTCCAGTGACGGGTCGCGCCCATATCTGTCCGATGCATTTGTGGTTTCTGGTGAAGAAAATCCGTCGTAGCGGTATGCGAGCCATCAGCCCAGCCCTCAGCAAACGATATCGTACATTCAACGCAGACATGGCAGCACAAGTAACAGCGCTTCGGGATTGCGCCAACACTTTGGATGCCGATGTCTGGTCCATTATGACCATCCGGAGGATGTGTGTCATGCTGTGGTATGGCCAAATTGCATGGTCGAGTCCGTACACGTAGCTTTGTATCAGAGCCCTGCAAACCCAGGCCCGAAGACGGCCCGGCCCGGCCCGAATCTTGAGATGGGCTGTAACCGGGCCGGGCACATTCCGGGCCGAATCGGGCCGGGCACATTTCGGGCTGAACCGGGCCGGCCCGGCACGGTCCGAACACTGTGAAAGACGGATCGGAAACTGATGTTGGCAGACTGTGTTAATCGTAATGTGTTTGGGAACTCTTTATTCAAGACTGTAAAGTACTGTACTTCTACTACTCTTATTATTACTACTACTGCTACTGCTATTATTATTATTATTATTATTATTATTATTATTATTATTATTATTATTATTATTATTATTATTATTCATACTATTACTACTATTACTATTACAGTTTTCGTCCACTGTCTTCACTCCACCAATTCATCCATCATCATCCATACGTCTTGAGCTGTAATTGCCTAAAGAAAGTCAAGTCCTTGACCTACTAATTAGAATTTGTTCCCTACCATTAGACCACGGAAGCCGAAACATCGCAATTTGTAGTAATGTTCAATTAGCACGGCAGATTCCAAATCATGTTACATGTTCCTGTATTCTTTATAATTCGATGCTACAATAATAATAACAAAAAACAATGATCAAATAAATCACCCAGACCCCAGGGTCAATGAAGTCTTCCTGGAATGGTTCGTAACAAGAAAATAACATAGCTATATGACGGAATGCGAGGCAGTAAATCAAAACAAAATCCACACATATCATTGTTGAACGAAAAATACCTCAAAAGTCCCCTGAATGAAAAATGTATAGATATCAGCTATCATAAATGCCTCTTAAGATCACATATAATAGAAGGGATAGTTGATATTAAGAAAATGAAAATATAAGATTTCTTAAGAAACCAATAGTGCAAAATGAACATCGTTTTACTGTATGTCCTTGTACGCATCGATTAGCACGGAAACAGAGGCAACAGTCTCAGGCTTTAGGGAAAAAACTGAAAAAGCTTGATTTTAAAAGGGATTTGGAAGTTATTTTTGATTCAAAATTATCATTTATTCAACATATTGAAACTATTTGCAAAGAAACCTACAAAAATCTTGGATATATTTATCGAGTCAGTAAAGATTTCCAAAATGACCAAACTTTAATTGTACTGTATTATGCATACGTCAGGTCAAAATTAGAATATTGTAGTAATAAATGGAACCATAATATACAGAAATACTCATTCTTGATTAAGCGTAGGGGAAGGTCGTCTGGTATCGGACACCTTAGCTTTTCTGGTATCGGACACCTTTAGTCTGTCAGGCTGAAAAATACCTATATCCAATTACTTAATGCACAAAACGATACCTTGGTATCTTATACAAAACATGCTAAAGGTGATTTGACAGGTAGAAACTAATAATATTTATTTTTGTAAAAAATCAAAGATAATAGAAATTAGCGTCCTTAAAAAGTGGAGGGTGGTATCGGACAAACATAAAACTATAGATAACCGCTCTTTTGAGGTAATTTAATAAGCCAATTACTTATAGAACCACTTACAATTGCTAGCTGTTTACTTACAGGAGCTCTTATACACAAAATACAGTTTTATTGGGCTTTGAAACAGCCTAAAATAAAAGTAAAACACAAATTTCAAACTTCTTAGTCTCACCTCTACTTATTTTTTTATTGTAACACAAATCACAATTATAAAACAGTTTGTCATCAACATTGGTATATTGTTCATGGACCCAGTCTTTATATACGTTACACTTCATCCAATCTTCATCAAAAGACTTCCCACAGATTATGATGTTTAGTTTTTCAGCAAGTTTGTAAGTTAGTTTTAATAATTCTGGTTTACTTAGTGGCATTGGTTGACTATCCAAAGCCTTTACATGATTGTATAGTGTTTCCTCTTGGTCGCGATCAAACGTTCTACTAAACGTGCCTTTGTTATCCAAGAAGCAAGGCTTCTTTTCCTTTCAACAGTTTTTTTTTTCTTTTTTTTTGACATAATCTCCTAATGTACTCTTAGGAACACTAAATCTAAAACCGGCTACACGTAGTGTCATTTCTTTGGAAATAACTTTATCCATGGCCAACCTTATATTTTCTTCATCCCAATTGCCATGTACTTTCCCAATGGTTTCCTGAAAAAGCCAGAAACGTCATGTTTATTTACCAATGTAATGTCCGATACCACCCGATTCCACTTTGTCCGATACCAGCCGAATGACTTTCAACGTATGAATGGCTATCTACCGGATTGTAACAACACGAATGCAACTATACTTCTAAATTATAATATATACATCCAAATAAATGTTGTGATAACAATAATATATCAAAACACTTATTTTGTAATAAGTTATAGCCACATAAATCTATCTCCATGCACCTGATCACTCGCAAAAATACAAAAACCTTGAAGCACGAAACACCGTTCATGGGACAAATCCACTATGGTATGGGCTTGGTTAATTCATTCCGATCAACTCACTGTAAGCTTATTAGGTGCAGTCCTAAGCGGGAAATAACGAAAACTGCTTTTGTCCGATACCACCCCCTGTCCTATACCAGACGATCTTCCCCTACTCAAAATAAGTTTTTAAGGCTTCTTACACTTAAGAAAACAAACTTCTACCCGAAATTTGAAAGCTACATTAACCTTGTTTGAAAATTTTAAATTTGAAACATTAGAACTCAGGAGAAGAAATATTGATTTATTAATTTTACACAAACTCTTTCATGGCAAAATAGACTGTCCTGATCTTAACGACCAAATATGAATCCACATACCATCCACTAAATTGCGCACTGCTTCGAAAAATACATTAAGCAGATCTCTTATATGAAGAACTAGTGCAACCTACAACAAGTTAGTTAAAGAAAATTCCAACCTTGATGTACTGGCAATGGATGTAAGTAATTTTAAGAATTCTATTAATTAAGTAAGCCGGATGTAATTATTACCAACAGTTTTATTAACCTACATAATCTGTATAACGTATATACTATGTAACACTGTAATTAGGTCTGTGCCTGATATGTCAATAAATCAATAAATCAATTTCTCCGTTCCTGAGCTATATAGCCTGTAGTACTAAAAGCTTTTTCAGTAGACGCACTAGAAGCAGGGATGACGAGATACTGACGCGCTAATTTACACAATTTTTGTAACGATTGTTCTTGTTGCTTCCACCACTGCAGTATGTCTAGTTCTCTTACACATGATGACATGTTGAGGTAGATGTCTACTTCATCATCAAATTCATCAGAGACTGAATGTCTATCTTCCCAATCCATTAGTTTATTCTTCTTGGTAGGTGGTTCCAAGTTATGCCAACTAGGCAAAAGGAGGCGATGATGAAGAGAAATAAATGAAATAGTGGAATGAATAAAGTGGGAGGAAACAGGAGAACGCCGCGAAAGCCCACACGGGGTTTGTCCACCACAAAGTTCACTTGGCGAGAGCTCGGATCAAACCAGGGACCCCATACACCAGAGGTGAACGCTCAACCACTGAGCCACCGTTCCAAGAACACCTAATCGACCCTGGCGACTTGGTGATTTATTTGATCATTATATTTTGTTATATTTGTAGCACCATACTATAAACAATGCATGAACATGTAACACCATTCGATATTTGCCTTGCTAATTGAACATTACTACAAATTGCACTGATCTTATGAGCACGCCAGTTCATGGTTTTGGCCTCCGTGGTCCAATGGTAGCGTACCAAATTCTACTTACTAGGTCAAGTTCTTGACTTTATCAAACGTTCTTTAGGTAACTACGGGTCAGGCTGTATGGATGATGATGGGATGAATTGGTGGAAAGAAAACAGTGGGAGGAAGCGGGACCACCCCAGAAACTCCCACGCACTCGGTGTTTGTCCACCACAAAGCTCACATAGCATGAGCAGGGATTGATCCGACGACCTCTAGCACCAGATGTGAGTGTTTTTTTTTTCTACTGAGCCACTGTTCTCCCTCGTAGATCAAGCATCGGTTCACATTCTACGCAGACCGACCATAATAACTAGCATTTCTCCATTTTATTCTGTATTTAGAAGATAAATTCGGTACCACCAGACATGTCAACTCTGACGCGAAGTCGTAGAAGTTGTAGTAGTATTAGCAGTGGTCGTAGTAGTAATAGTAGAAGTAGTAATAGTAGTAGTAGAAGTAGTAATAGTAATAGTATTGTAATCGTTATTTTACGTCGTGGTTCAAATTAATTTCTCAGTCTCATACTGCGTCCTTTCCTCCTCTTATTTTCCAGCTACTTTACGACGTATACGATCACTTGCCCATGCCTACAGTTTCGTTATGCGGTAGCTGGAAACGCAATAAACGAAAATGTAGACAACGTAAATAAATTTGTCAAGCTACAAATGTAATAGGGTTAGATATTAACTGTACAAATGATAAAAGTACTTTTCGATAAAAGAAATATAATGGTACTACCAAAGCACAAATATTACATACGTTTGTATTTGCAATATATTCACCATTAACAATTTAGCACTATTTATACGCTAGTGGCTTGATTTTAATAATAGACTACGAGGTGGCATAAAATGTTAATCAACTCACGTGTTTCTTCGGCTAGCCTGTCGATGTCGCTCCTCCGCTGTCGTGTGTTCGATGATGTGTACTGGTTCTGGCGTTAAGGTCCCAAAATTAATTTACTGCTTCTTCAGTGATGGTTCCCCATAGGATCTACAAATATAGGTTTTACTCCAGGAGTTCGTTACGCTGTATTGTCAAATAAGTGCACTTATAGAAAAATCACTATGAAAAATATGAACTGTCACTTTGTATATAGAAAACTAGGCAGCCTGAATGCTGCTTTTAGGTAAATGTAATTCGGGCGAGCGAACGTCAAAACGTTCCTCTTGAACTGGTCCACGGCGACTGCCCCGCCGATTAGGTGCAGAGCGACTGCCCCTTTGTCCGGTCAGCTATTGCGTATATGTTCTCCGCGCTAGAGCACCCAGATGATGACGTATACTACCAAGTTCGCACTCTTTGGCTGAAGAAGTGCGGGCATTTTAACTGCTCAAATCAGCGTTAAGCAATGACAAGGAGTATAGTGTTTCTGCGACTTTCCCGTTACTTTCGGGACTGAGAGCGTTCACAAAGGAAATCACTGTCTCTGCAACGGATGCCCATATATGGTTGCGAAATCTAACGGAAGTCTACTAACACAGATGAACAAACATTCCAAAGCGTTGACAAAGAGTTTCTAGAACACTTGGGTTTATACGAGGGTTGGTTAATAAAGTTCAAAATAAACCTATCCTTTTTTTTAATGTTTCTTTTAAATCGCAAAAATGAGCTGTAGGACGGTGACATCCTATTGGGGCCCGAGCAGTGTCCGAGCAAATTGTTTCAATTTGTGAAGAGAACCCTGGCCGTTGAAGGGTTAATAGTCCATACTGGAATGTCACTTAATGGTCATTGTATTTTGGGAACGTCCTGTATATAAATCAACCGTCACTGAGAGTTCACCATAAAGATTCAGTATATCGGGACTACACTGTATATAATTCACTCCACTAGTGTACTGAAGTGTTATTAGAAAATCACTATATTATGGGACACACTGTATAAGGATTGAAAATCATTGGGGTCTCACTATGAAAGTTCGAAGTAGTGAGACTGCACTGTATATATAGCACTTCACTTATTAACTGTGAGGTCATTCACCCTGTATGACACAAGCCACCTTTAATAAAGCCACCTTTTATTTATATGAAGCCACCTTTAAGTCCGAGTTAAGCCACTTTTAAATCCTGATTAAGCCACCTTTGTTTAAACAGAGCCACTTTTATGCCACCATTAGTAAATTGTTCATTATTTTCAGTTTATAGTTCCTTTTATTTGTTTATTCATTTTTTTTTCGAATATTGGTTTCTCACTATAATTCAATGTACTTTAATTTACCTTTTCAATTATTTTCCACTAAACACATAATATATTCAAATATATTAAGCCAAATAGATATACAAATAAACATTAATACAGAAAATACTTAACTACTAAACAATAGTAAAATGTGTATATCAATTTCGAGAGTGTAGCCTAACAACGTAACAAACGGTAATGTCGGAATTCCCAATATGTAATTTGTGTAGTGTAGTATGTGTATATATGCACATTTTACAACAAACTTAATTAATACTCGAATTTTCTTATTCATAGTTTTTATAACATTCAATTATCAAACATAAAAATCTAATATAATATCAAAATGATTATATCAACTAAGATGTTTATAAAGACAAAACATTAATAATTCCAAAAAATTTCAGAACAAGAATTCACAAAATGATTGTGACATGAATCACATACTAATTATTCAAAATACTACATTTCAACTTATTAAATATCGAAATTACTAAAAGAATGCAAAATCAATTATACTATCAAGTCTCAGTAATCGTATTGCTCAAACAACAGGCAAAAGATTTATCGAATTGTTTCAAATAAATTTAGATTCACATGTAAACTCACTTTTTTTTTAAATCATCAGCATTGCTCACAACAAACGTAAACTTTTTATTTTACTTATTTATTTATTGCAGCAAGTATGCGAGCATCAACACTAGTGCACGGATCTTGTATAACATTGGCGAACACATAACTTTTGGCTGATACAATCATTTTCTACTCTCATTTTCAACAAATATCTTATTGGCAAAGGCATATTACAACTCTATTTTACGGGCATTAATCACAAACGCATATCACAATAAGAGGGATTTACAATCCACCTCTAAACACATTAAAACTTGGAAAAGACATTCCCTACTCGTCTAGGAACTAGCTAGGTATTCGGGAAATAATAAGGAGTATCCATCTCCGAACGTGAGTCGCCCTTTAATGGCCTTTGACATTATAACGAAATACTTTAGTTTGTATAATATTAACCTGTACCTTGGGCAAAAAGTGTTCATAAATATGTAATATACTTAGTAGAATGTTCATTTTAAATTAACAGAAAAGAAGAATGTTTTTAATATATGTAAGAGTTTATTATGGGATAGTTGTGACTATGTACATGTTATGTGTTGACTTAGTCAAGTGAATTTATGTATTTTACGGTCTTAAAAAGAATATTTAAGACATATCAAGCAATAAAGGTGAGACTAATAATCTTAGAATATCTGAGTTGATTTTTGCATAAAGAAAAGTAATTATCGCTTCGTAACTTATATTTTACAAGACGAACCAGGTTGACGACGCTTTTCTATAGAGTCGTTATAAAAATTTGGTTTACCAAACCCGGGACTTTTGAAAATTCAGTTCCCGAAGAAGGAAAGTAGGGCTGAATTTACTTGGATATTACCATTTATGAATACGAACTTAACCGTATTACGAAGCGGTAAGGTCATCAAAAGAAAAATGGATAGTGAAATAGGGCAACAGGAATCTAATACCAGTAATCCAGGTGAAATTAGTGCAACACCAAGTTTGTCATCTGAGGATCGACTTTTGTTAGCTGTGCAGCGACAAATTATGCAAATGACGACTGAGATAAAACAAACCATGGAACAGAAGCTCAATGAATCTAACACAAACATGGAACAGAAGTTCTATGAAGCTAACCAGACCATGGAAAAGAAGATAGAACTGAAATTTAACGAAGCTAGCAAGCAGTATGAAGAATTAAGTAAACGAATAGAACGGATAGAACTGAAATCAGACGATACGAAACAAACAATCGTCCAGGTGATGAACGACATATCCTCGCAGTTTGAAGAGAAGTTAAAAAGGTTAGCCGATGAATGTCAAGAAAAGCACGATCATCAAAATCATGAAATCTGTGCTGTAAAAAAGGATTTAACGTTAATAGAATCTTCCGTTAAACATCAAAAGATCCAGTTGGCTACTATGCAGGAAGAGATTAAAATGTTACAGGCTAGAGATAACATTTATCGCAATAATTTGGGCAGTGATCGCTTCGAGTTTCCCCAATCACCGGATATAAATACGCCTTCGCCGGAATCTGAGGAGGATATTATATTAGAGGAAAATTGTCCGAAGATCACTGATGAACGAAATATAAATGGTATCATGACACAGCACGCTACGGACCGGAACAATCACACCACAAGAACAAGGAGTGAGAAAAGAAAGGTAAAGTTAAGTGTCAAGATGAGCGAAATCAAAGCCATGAGTAAATTTAGTGGTAAGTGCAATGAAAATGCTAGTTCTTTCTTAGAGAAGTTCCAAGACGAATGTAATATAATGTCTATCGACCGATCACAATACATGAAATTAATACCCCATGTATTACTCCCACCTTGTTCCTTATGGTTTAAGGCAATACGTGATCACATTAGTACATATGAGGAATTTAAAGCGGCATTGATCGCGAATTACGAAAATGACTTTTTGCTGGCAAACAGAGATGCCACTCTTAGAAATCAACATTTCAATCCTCGATTGCACAAATCTATTGTAGAGTTTGTTGTAAATGTCTATAATGAATTAAAGGTTGTTAATCCCTTGCAATCGGAATCAAGAATAATTGCATCGATTCGCAATTTGCTTCCATTTAAATTACAGCAGATCTTATTTTCCACACAGTGTATGAGTTTCAGTCATTTATTAATGCTTGTACAATGCTACGAAACTCAATACCATGCTATGAATCTAACACAATCAGGAATGGGTAAAAATAAGAATAATTCTGATCATTTGGTCCCTGTTCGGAATTTGAGTATCCGAAGTGTGAATAATACTGAACCGAACCTAAGACGAGTATACTCTAGCACTCAAAATGAACAAAATAAACCAGGCTATGTAGGGAATCCGCCTAACCTAATCAACCGAAGTAGACACAAAATTAATAGAAATACATGTCGAAATCCTAGAGATGCTACCAATCCTATGTATAGACATAATCAGTGTTCACGAGATGGTACTTCATATCAAAATTCAAATCACGATGAAAGACATGTACAACCTAATGTAGAACATAATCACGATTGTGCGGTACAGTGCACTTTATTAGATCCATATGCCGGTGCGAATGTAACATGATTACCGTTAACGAAATTAGGTTAAACCCATGTTGGTTATAGATTCTCGTGAATTTTCGTTTTAAAGTTTGTGTTAATATTAATAATGAAAACGATGGTTATAAATATTTGAAATGCATCTAGTTAAAGAGTTAGTAGCACCCAACATTCTTGATCAAATAAATAAGAATGAAAAATAATAATAATAATGAAAAACGTGTTTATATAATAACAAAAGGGTGTCTTTTGTTTCTGTAAAATAAATTTATTTACTTCTATTTGATTATTCAAACGTAGGTTATGTTTAATTTTTATTCTTTCTCGTTAATGTGAAGAATCATAATTCAATTTATAATTAGTTAAAGGCAAAGATTATTTATATTAGATTGATTTGTGTTTAATTATCAAAGATTATGTTAAGAATAAGATCCATTCTATAAAATCAATTATTCAATGACTACCTTGAGTGAAATTCTTCTTTATTTTGAACATCTTAGTGCTACTATGTATACATTACAATTGCAACATCTAACTTATTTGTTATACAATGCGCCCGAAAAGAACAAATATTATTTGTCACATCATCGTTTGTAATAATGATCGAAACTAGTAATTTTGATAATTTGTGTTTCACCCTCGTTAATTATATTTCTAAGCGACGATGTTTTTAATGATAAAGAATAAATAATAATGTGATAAAAGATAAATATTAATGAAATCAAAGATTTATTGTGAATGTATTTATGTGAATGATAATAAATATTTTATATATATATGAGTGTTAACCAAAAAGTAATGAAGATATATACGAGGTGTGATCAAAATATAAAGAACATATGTAATGTACGAACATTAATCTAATCAGACCAGTGGTTCTTGAATATAAAAGCCAAGCCTACTCATGACTTTTATATTCAGTCCCTTTATCGGGCGACATTTTCTATAACGAAATACTTTAGTTTGTATAATATTAACCTGTACCTTGGGCAAAAAGTGTTCATAAATATGTAATATACTTAGTAGAATGTTCATTTTAAATTAACAGAAAAGAAGAATGTTTTTAATATATGTAAGAGTTTATTATGGGATAGTTGTGACTATGTACATGTTATGTGTTGACTTAGTCAAGTGAATTTATGTATTTTACGGTCTTAAAAAGAATATTTAAGACATATCAAGCAATAAAGGTGAGACTAATAATCTTAGAATATCTGAGTTGATTTTTGCATAAAGAAAAGTAATTATCGCTTCGTAACTTATATTTTACAAGACGAACCAGATTGACGACGCTTTTCTATAGAGTCGTTATAACATCACGTCAAAATACGCGTACACAATAGCAATAAATTCATACGAGGATGCCTCTCTATACAGCCTTTGGCATCTCAAAAATAGCCCTAACTTACTCGTAACGCTCGATTGCCATTCGGTTGAAAAACGTACACAGCCCAAAGTACTTTACACACAATCATTTTGTTCGCTCGATGATCATTATTAATATCAACGTGCCAAATAGATTTAAATCTGATTGCCCCGACATACTATAAGCAATAGAATCTATCAATTACTATTAAATTGTACAGTAAACCAATTTCTTTCCATTATTTATTTATCTATTTATTTATTTATTTATTTTTTCAAATTCTCCATTCTCAAAATTCTTAAATTCAGTCTAAACTTTCGTTATAGTTGTGTGAGTTTATTGACAAGTGCTGATTCAAAACAATGTTCTCTCCTTTTAAACTTTCGAACACAAAAATAATCAAATAAACAACAAAATACTTCGTTAATCGCAATCGTTGTATTCAAATGAACCATGTAGCGAAAGTTCCAACTAATGCTTTTCCCAAATTGACATAGGTAAAAACTCTAATAAAGTGAATTAAACTAACTTTTTCCACCTGTATGAATTATTGAAGACAAAAGAAAACAAAATTAGGTATTCTCTCCTTTGTGTGAGTCGTTGAGCAATAGATAAACTTGTAAAAACTACAAAACTCTTTTTTTTTTTTTTTAATATGTTTTCCACATTAAGATTACTTATTCATTTCTAAATATCAGTTTTTCAGAATAATGATTGGAACATATATATATTTTTCAAAAAAGAAATGATTAAGATATACAAACATAATATGTAAACGTAATACGATATATGAACAAAATCCAAATTCTAATTATATTTTCTCACTAAATATGCAAAATCTATTCGTAAACTAATAAAATTCAAAACTAAACAAAATTTGCCTATATATTAACATTTTGTTACGTATTATACCATAATATGCAAAATTATTAAAATATCAATCTATATACTTGCATTTCATAACCTAACTAGTGAACTTTAAAACATTTTAATATATACATAAGTTAAACGGCGGTTAGGCCTTTCGAAGCGCCATCCTGCGTGCCATTGATTGACAAAGCAGGTCGTAAGTCATGAATTAAACAAAAATATAGGTTAATGAGTTGATCCCGAAGATCAATGGGCGCTGACTTACTATTTTCTTACATAACTGGAGCGTGCGGGGTCGTCGATCTCCCCGACGATTTGGATAAATCGCTCCTGCACAAAATCCTTTGTCCCTCCCAGCTAGATGCTTTACGCATCATAGCTATGTCATAATCGGGTAACATTTTCCAACCCCAATTGGGCTGCCAGTATCTAGACCTAAAGAAGGTATTTTAAGAAAATAAACATATGAAAAGGACAATGAGAATACCCTGGGGGAGGGGAAGTTCGATACTACAGCCCTGCATCTCAATATCATTAACCATTCATTAATCATTAATATTTTTCGGCCCGCTCATACCTACAGAATTAGTAGGTTTACAATTGCATCCACTAAAAAAGCGCTAGCCGATACAAGAGAATTGTGCGGCTTTACTAGCGAATTGCACTTATCAACTCAAGGAATATCGTCATATCCGGGATTAGGTCACAATCGGGAATAAGTCAATACATTTAGCCATATCGGGTGGTGACCATATCACTTACAATCAGAATGTCACATTCGTTATTCAATTAATATTACTTTAATAACTGTTATTCACGTTCCCTCAATTTCTGAAATACACTCATTTTAAAATTTAAAACAATATTTATCAAATTTTATCCAAAATCAAATCGACAATGTTAATAAATTCAGAGCTAATGATAAATTAAATTATCAAATTTCCATAATGTTTTATAACTGGTTCATTAAACGTTAATACAGTTTAGCACCTGCTGTTCCATAATAAAGTTGATGTATTCTCATAACATAAATTTAATTTTGAAAAACATTACCTAAAATCCCAACTTAACACCTTAAATTTATTTATTTACCTTAACCTGGCTATAATGATTTATCAACAACAATTTTGCGATGGACGTTTAATGGCAACCAACTGGGTTATGGGCACTTGCAAAACTGAGCTAGAGTAATTCATATTGCGGTTGTCTTCAAAAAGACAATTTACACAACATAAGAGGGATATTCACCTCAAAGCATGGGCGTTTCTAGAAATATTTCTTACGCATTCACAACATCGAACATAAAGGGGATATACATATCAACCTTATGGACCATTATCATTTAATAGCATAAACGCACAAAAATATAGGCTTCTTGCCTCCTCCAGCACCCTTGGCTGGGAACTTAACAACGATAACGAGGGAAAAATCAACCTCGAAAAACACAGATGCGGCCTTTCATTGCCCTTTGCATCGTGCATACTTTGCAATATATATGTGGTCTTCAGTATAAACATCTGCCTCTCTACAGGCCTTATACGCGATTATCGCCCTCTATGCGAATATTATCGCTAGTATCCTGAAACGCAACATCGGTGTCGCTCTTCAAAATAGCCTTTGACACCGGCATTAACCCGCAACATGGGGACTACTTATTAGCTTAATCCATTTTTGCCCAATTATAGTTCTTAAACTATCACTGGCCTTTTGCCTTGCATATCTCAGTTGCTGACTGCCACTATACGTCTCTCTCTCTCTCCTTTTTTTTTTCAAAAGCATTTCAAACTGAACAAAACTGATTTCGAAAACATTTCACTAAACTGAAACAAGTTTCTGATTCAAACTTAAACAAATAACGAGAATACTTCAACATTAAATTCTTTACGATACAAAATATTACTCACTTTTTTTTTCATTTCCAAGAATAAATTTATTTTCAAAATTAAAACAACACTTATCAAATTTTATTCGAAATTACCGACGTTAATGAATTTTAGGGTTGATAATACTTTTGATTATTCAGTTTCCATAATATTTCGCGATCACTATATATATATTTTTTTCATTTTTATAAACCAATTTTATTATAGGTAATCGCTACCTAATTAAAACAAACACTTTACATATCGATACCAAATTGTGTCGATGATCATTGGTAGTTCAGTTTTCGCGAACCGTTATTATAAATATACGTAACATTTCGTGAAAACTGAGCTACAGGAAGAAAAGAAGAGAAAAATTATTTGCCAAAATCCCAAATAAACACAATTTATAATCTCCTTTTCGTCAATTTAAAATGAATATCTAATAAAATGTGAAATTTTAAGCGTCAAATTAAATGTCTTGTTCTTAAATAAATATATTTAGAATGTCATAAGCCGAAAAAGGAATTTAGAAGTGTGTGTGTCTAAAGGCCAAATTCACACACTAGCTGAGGCCCAACCGGATGCCAACCCGATTTCGTCACTGTAATTTTGAAAGAAAGTAGTGACGCCTCTAGGGGTTGAATTATATTTTTCAACCTTTTACCTCTTCTTAACTTGTAAAACAGTTTTTTGTAATTAAATTGACTTAAGTTTAAAACTTCATTAGTGTCGTAACAAATACCCACTGATTTTACATAACGAACGCTATACGTGAATAAATTCGTAAACAGGTTTCTTAAATTCAACATTATTTTCAATTACTTTCAAAATCATAATAAATAATGTTTAATTTTCAGTATTTCGACGCCTAACCGGTTTTATATTACAAATTCAATATGCTTTTAATAACAAAGTTAGATGAAAAGATTCATTAACCAAGGAACACACTTTTTTTTTTTTCAAAATCCAAATTTCATAATTAATTGTAACATTCAGTAGTATTTCTCTAATTGAATTTTAAGTATCTCTAATTGCCTAACATTTCTCTAAATGCCTGATGGTATGGGGACAGCTAAATGTTTATATAAACATACAAGGTGAATGAATAAAAACTCGAAAAATAGAATGGTAAAATTTTATTAATGACATCTGGTTCCCAAGACTGGAGATACCTGAAAAGAAATAAGACATACAAAACATAGACATCCTAACAAAATTCAATACAGAAATCCTGTATCCAAAACGGGATAACCATAATTTTCAAAAGTGGTGGGGCCATTTTAAACTTTCAAAGTCCGGAATCGCGATCTAAAATGATTACCTATTTAAAATTTCCAATGCTGTCCTTCCTCTGCTTCTCACATTCACCTCTCATCTCCAAAAACTGTAAAGAAAGAATAAAACATGGTATTTAAATGAACGTACCTGATTATGAATGGATACTGGTGGTTCCTCAGGCTGGGCGCGTCGGTGACCGTGTGCACACACTTGAAACTGAAAACAAATTCCTAACTTTCGAAATTCGAGGGGGAATAATTGAAGTAAAAGAATAATAACCTTTATTTTCATTCTCTATAAAAGCTTAAAATTCATATTCGGTATTTAATTTTGCGTTTCTTCCGGGATTTAATCCAAGTTCGGGCAAAGTTTTCGCTTTGGTTACGCTACAACTTTCATTTTCCACCGATGCCGATTACACTTGTACGCCTGCAATTTCATACGCTTACGAGTACTTTTCCAATTACCTTTTATGACTTGAGGGACTTTTCTCCTCTTCGCAATGCATCTACTGAACTTCCACATAGTAACGCGTTTTCGTTTACGGCGCTTAAATTTAGGATCATGCGCAACTTTCCTTTTAAGTTTACACTTACTACTACTGTATTTACCATGTAACTTGCTGCACGAGACTCGTACGTATTTACACTTGCGCCTTTTAGCATTCTTCGGAGTCGACATACACCTTTTTCGCGTCTTGGCTTTCTCACGAGTTTGTTGATATTCCACTAACTTCGATTTACACTTACATTTCTTTCTCCCACGATTACTTTGTGCCAACTTTCGTTTTTGAGAACGCTTTTGTTTTACTCTTGCCCTGCTTTTCGCTACATACCTAATGCGGGATTGTGCGCGCTGTGAGAACGTTTTGCATTGAAATTGACGAACATGAGCATAATCACGAACGATCAGCTGTTTTCGAGTAGATTTACGTTTGAACCTTCGTTTTCTACACTTTCGCAATGGTGACGCGCTAGCTTGATAAAAGGTGACCATACTGGAATCTAATTTACACTCTTTTACAGCATGTTTACTATTGGTGCGCATTGAGACCGAATTCAGATAAACTACCAAATCAGCAAAACTCAACTGGTTATCGTGGACTATCTCACTGTTATTCTTGACCTCGGTGTTACATTTTAACTTTTTCACGGGTGACAATTTCCCTTTATCTGCATGCACTTGAGTAAGAATGTTACTTTTAAGCTCAACTACCATAAACGTTTCTGACAAATTATCCACAGATAAAGCGCTTAGCACGTAAAACACAATTCGCTGGATAGGCCTACACTTCAAATTATCAATCTGGAGTTGTCTCTTACTACCGTACTCGAAGTCAGTAAAGTCGGAAAGGATCTGCAGTATAAAAATGCAATTCACGTTGGCCGTGTATGGTACCAAAGACACATTTGAATCTGTTAGGTCGCGCAAGGCCACTTGCCCGCGACGTAAAAGCGACAACACTGTAACTACATCTTCACACAAAAACAACAATTCAACTCGCAAGCCCTTCCTGGCTTCTTGGCGAGGGTGGGTACGCGTATTCCCAACGCTACCATTCGTTGTGTGTGAGCCATCGGCATCCCTAGCCGGTAAATCAATAACGCTAAGTATACTAGAATCACAATTGTCTACGGATACACATAACAAGCTTTTGCTTACTGCTACCTCCACACTACGTATTTCCTTTTCCTGACTATAACTAACTCTCTGACTTATGAGGCGTCTATCTTCCGCAATGGGAGCCTGCGCGAATTCAAGAGTATTTACGATTTCACTTTCGCCTTGCACTTTTTTGCATTCAGTTCGTGCTGTCTGCATGCATTCATGAAACTCAACAAGACTTTCCTTACATTTTGCTACACTATTTTTAAACTCGGCAGTTCCTAATTCAACTTGATTGGTCACATTGATTAGTCCAGAGTGTACCTCGATAATGGAATTATTGGTAGTTGTAATACCGGTACTTAATTGGTCGAATTTGCAATCAAACTTATTTCCTAGTTCTAACTTATTCTTCGTGCACTCGATTCTCAATTCATCTATTCGCTCGTTATTAGTATCAATTTTATGCTCTAAGCGTTCAGTATTCTTTTCTAATTTCTCTAATTGTTCTATTAATATTGCCTGAAGTTGTTCTAAAATATTCGCTTCCATATTTACTTAACTTAAAAGAAACCAAATCACAATACAAAACATGCGGCAACAAGCACTTGAAGTAAATAACAATGTAAACAAACACTTTTCTAAAACCAGTATAATTTCAATTACACAACACTTGCTTTAAATTTCCACTAAATGAAATGTTTCACTAGAAAGTTACACAAACATAAACGAATATCTTACACAAGATACGTTTTTTCATTCTTTACTCATGAAAGGTGCATATGTGACTACAACTGTGTGTGTATGTGTGTGTGATCAGCTGTTCTGTGCTTCCGTACTGTGAAAAGTTAGCGGAATAAAAGTTCGCGAATGGACAAAACGTTTTAATCTCGCACAAAACAAATTATGCTACTAATATTTCTGTGGTAATTGAATTTACTTTCTGTTTTCAAACACTACCTTTTATTTTCTTTCCTCTTGCTCTTTTCTTTTCACGAGTTAAAACAATCTACGCATGATTCTATACCCAGTTGCCTGCTTGCAACTACGTAATTCAAATGTTTACTATTTTCGTATTTTAATAAATGGACTCTGAAATAATTAAATGTAGTTCTATCCGAAGATTAAAGTACGTCTTGTCACGGTTAAGCCATTTCGGGTGTAATCGTTATTTTACGTCGTGGTTCAAATTAATTTCTCAGTCTCATACTGCGTCCTTTCCTCCTCTTATTTTCCAGCTACTTTACGACGTATACGATCACTTGCCCATGCCTACAGTTTCGTTATGCGGTAGCTGGAAACGCAATAAACGAAAATGTAGACAACGTAAATAAATTTGTCAAGCTACAAATGTAATAGGGTTAGATATTAACTGTACAAATGATAAAAGTACTTTTCGATAAAAGAAATATAATGGTACTACCAAAGCACAAATATTACATACGTTTGTATTTGCAATATATTCACCATTAACAATTTAGCACTATTTATACGCTAGTGGCTTGATTTTAATAATAGACTACGAGGTGGCATAAAATGTTAATCAACTCACGTGTTTCTTCGGCTAGCCTGTCGATGTCGCTCCTCCGCTGTCGTGTGTTCGATGATGTGTACTGGTTCTGGCGTTAAGGTCCCAAAATTAATTTACTGCTTCTTCAGTGATGGTTCCCCATAGGATCTACAAATATAGGTTTTACTCCAGGAGTTCGTTACGCTGTATTGTCAAATAAGTGCACTTATAGAAAAATCACTATGAAAAATATGAACTGTCACTTTGTATATAGAAAACTAGGCAGCCTGAATGCTGCTTTTAGGTAAATGTAATTCGGGCGAGCGAACGTCAACACGTTCCTCTTGAACTGATCCACGGCGACTGCCCCGCCGATTAGGTGCAGAGCGACTGCCCCTTTGTCCGGTCAGCTATTGCGTATATGTTCTCCGCGCTAGAGCACCCAGATGATGACGTATACTACCAAGTTCGCACTCTTTGGCTGAAGAAGTCGGGCATTTTAACTGGTCAAATCAGCGTTAAGCAATGACAAGGAGTATAGTGTTTCTGCGACTTTCCCGTTACTTTCGGGACTGAGAGCGTTCACAAAGGAAATCACTGTCTCTGCAACGGATGTCCATATATGGTTGCGAAATCTAACGGCAGTCTTCTAACACAGATGAACAAACATTCCAAAGCGTTGACAAAGAGTTTCTAGAACACTTGGGTTTATACGAGGGTTGGTTAATAAAGTTCAAAATAAACCTATCCTTTTTTTTTAATGTTTCTTTTAAATCGCAAAAATGAGCTGTAGGACGGTGACAGTATTACCAGTACATCGCAGTCTTGAATAAAGAGTCAATTTCCCTAACATATTACGAATAACATAGGCTGACAGTAAGAACGTACGAACACGGCAAAAACAAATACGCTGACAATATTAGTTTCCGAACCGCTCTTCAGAGTATCCGGGCCGAGCCGGGCCGGCCCGGTTAGGGCTCGGTCCAGTTTGATATCACTTGAAACGGGTCGGGCCGGGCCGGGCACCAGGGCGAACCGGGCGCGCCCGACCCGTGCAGGGCTCTGCTTTGTATGACCCTCTTCTGTCCACTGCTTCCACAAACGCATTACTGTCGTCGCAGCATGTCCTGTACGAGCAGCAATTTCGTTCTATGACAAACGCTTCTCGCTGACGAACACTCTGCCCTGTTTGAACTCACGCAATGGTGTATATTGCGACTATTGACGTCGACGAGGTATACTGGAACTTTCCTATTTGTTTCTACTTTAATTGACCACTATACGCTGCTTTCCTGCAACATGTGCTGACTTTGTATGGTACCACTGCGATCACCATCGAGATTGCGCTGCCTGCAATAGGTGGAAGCTATTTGTCTGAACTTTTAATCACTTCCTTCATAACATCCATACACATATTCACTTAGTTTGGATTCATGTAATTTTCATAAACAGACATGTAAATTACAACAACTGAATCACACGAACTCCCTTTGGGGCGGATTACTTCATTCTCTCTACAATCTCCCCGGTTTATGAGAAAATGAAGAAAAGTCAACTGTTCGTTTTTTTTAATCGGTATCGTCAGTTCAGGGTTTGCTAGCGGGGAGGGTTGTGGAGATTGTACGCCGACATAAGTTTCACATTTTTATTACAAATATTTAATTAGCATACTATTTCTTCACAAAAATGCGTTTCTCGATCTCAGGGAGAAAGCATTAAACCATCTCTGCCCATTACTAATGACACCCAATCTTCTAAACAAATATCGTAGTTGGAATGCTCCACTACTATAGTGTAGAATTATATTTCCTGCACCAATTGGTTTATTGATTTATTCTGTTACTGTTTCTGCACATTTTTTATGTCGTTACATATTTCAGTCCCCTTTCCGGCCGGTCTCCTCAATTTCATATTTTCTTTTCCTTCGGTCTTAGTTTACTCCTATATTCTATTCTTTTCTTAACTATACATTTCGACTTTTCTCCTACTTCTACTTTTAGTTAACATTGTCTCGTCATCTTCTGCGCGGCATGTGTTTCTCCACTGGGATTAGAAATTTTCAACAACTTATAGATGGACCTTTTCTTCGAATATCTCATCTTTTTCTTCTTTGCAACTTCCTCAAAGTGCAGTGTCTTTCTTCTAGCCGATATCAGTGCCCGTAACTATTCCTATGATAGTACTATTTCACTTTCTCTGTGATTAATATAGGATGCAATTCTGTTCAAATCCTTACAAAGATTCAAAATAAGTATTTAGTTCTTTCTAAGACATGTGATACTCATCTTTCTCAAATACGAAATCAATGTAATCTAATATTAGTAAATTGATCATACTCTGGACTTTCTTAATTCCTATGATGTTCTTTCTACCTTCCATATCTGGTTGGTTTGACACTGTCAATAAGTTTCACGTTCTGATCTCCTCTTGTTTGACGTTTCACACTAAACAAAATGCTCTCTGCTGAGCAACGGAACTTGACTCTAACTAGACTTTTACCAGTGGGAGTAAACTTTGTTACATATCTTGCATGTCCCAGTGGTTGTGCTTGTTTGCAACTATTGCAAGTAGACTGTGATGAAACTAGAGAAAATTAGCTTGATTTATGTGATTATGACATTTGCCTCTGCTAGTTTGTTACCGACATTCAACAACACAAACTAAGAAGTGTATTTTGTGATTTTAATAAACCCCAACTGGAAGCATTGGCCAGCTTCACAGTTTATTGAAAGGTGCAGTTAAAGTGTGTCTTCGGCTCGTAACATTGGTCCAGCAATGCATGTTACAAGCATGCTTCTCAATAGCAATATGACTCTTTAACTCTTTCGGACTCAGGTCATTTTTGGCGTATTCCTACATTTTTAGTTAGTGACGTATTGCTCAAAAACTGTTTACCCGATTGATATGGTTACGACCTTCCTTTTAGAAGGGACATGTGGTTATTCTTTGGTGTAAATTACATTGTAGTGTTTCTAACGGCAGGGAAGTTATTAAGGGAAATGTAGGGGTGAAAAGTTTAAAAAATCCCTCACCAAAATTCCAGATTTTTTTTATAACTCGCACCATTTTTGCCACATGGGTCCAAGTCACCTCAAAAAATTCTTTGGTGTGTTCACTAGGCACAGTGAAAACCTGAAGTCGATGGGTGCTACACAAAGAGAGAAAGAAAAATTTCTTTGTTATTATACACATTAAATTTTCACACCTTTTCCGCCTCTGAAGCAAAAATCAACAGAAATACCAGCGCTATACGTTCCCTAATTATCCCATTGAAACTTTCTATAGTGCGTTATGTAGGGGAAAAAGGAATTTCTCAGATAGTAGTACGTTTTTTTTAATGTAGCTAGCAAGATGGAAATAATAGAGGCGAACAAGGGAAATTTTCCAAATTGTTAACCTTACATGGGACGTTTGTGGGGGGTGGGGGGCTGGAAACGCTGGCACCAGACAAAGACAAACTATCTGAAAATAAAAGGAGCTACCTATTGATGAAAAAGTTATTTCCTTTAAAAATTTCTTTTCCACCTCCGTTCGTTATTTTTGTGAGTATAAAATGATCTTTCACTCGATGCATCTGAAAATGTGATAATAAATAAATTATACTTCATGTTATGATATGAAGGTATTTTATTATACAAGAAAGGAGTTCATTTTCCAAAATACGTTAATTCAATACTCAAACTAGCTCTACAAATTTTGATTGGAATAGAAAAATAAGACAGATTTGGATCATGTTCTTCGGACACTGAATTCATACCTGAAACAGTTTCTCGCAATCTCTTACAAAGCTTACAAAAACTTGTTACCCCCATTGCAAGTACCATTTCGAAAAGAAAGCATGAAGATAAAAAAAGCTCATTCTACCCAAGAAATTCAACATTTTATTACCATTTACAGAACATGGTTTATTATAAATTTCAACTGTACTTCTCTTAACATTACACTGCTCGCGCGGATAACTATTGTAGTCCAGTGGGTTTCAGTTTTCTGGTATCTGAGGATTGGCAACACTTGTGACTTTGAGCGGTCGTCTACCTTCCTCCCCCATTTCTAGAACACCATTAGTCGAGTGATAGCACCCGAAGTCAACGCACTGTTGTTATACGGATTGTTATTTTCGCATGGACTACTATTGTAATCCGTGCGAGTACTGACATGATAGTTTGTTTTCTGGCTAACGTTTTAACTGTTCTCGTTTTGAATGTATTATTTCACATTATTCGCTCGAATATATGTGATATATACGTTAGCTTATATCAGAGCAAGAACAGATACGACAACGGCTAACAGAAACTGAAAGTGACGACGAAAGTGTTTTGAATATAGAACACTAAGATGAAATAGAGGACAATGTTGTCGAGTAGTGAATCTGAAGAAAGTTGTAGTGACGATTTGGAAGGAAGAAAAGATGAAGAAAGGAACGGTGTTATCCAGGAAGACAGGTTTCACGGAGAATTTTACATTGGAAAGGGCAGAATTACCAAATGGTATATTGATCCAGTGCACCCAAGAAATACGCGAACACAGCGTCATAACATCATACCTACACTGTCTAGTTATTACTCCATAGAACAACACTAAATTTGGAGTTGACATATTGGACAAATTGTATCGCCAGTGTGATACAGCCAGGAATTCGCAAAGATGGCCACTCACTCTCTTTCTTAACGTGTTAAACGTTCCTGGAATAAACGCTCTCATTGTTTTCAAAGCTAAAACAATGATGCTATGATCAACCGTAGAGATTTCCTGCAATCTGTGGCTATGGAACTTATCGAACCTCTTTGTGGAAGATGAAGAAACAAGAGTACCCGAAAAAGATGTTTCAGGTGCAGTAAGTGGATCTGCTCTGACTACAAGCACGCTCTTTGCACTGAATCTTATGACTGAAACACCCAAAATTTTGTCTACTTTTGACCTTGTTTTCAAGTGTAAAAGTTAAACTTGCAAACAATTTAACAACTTTTTATTTTATATAACAGTTTTTAACACTTTAAATGTGAATTTCCTCTTTTATTTCAATTTTTAATCAAATAGCAAGAAAATGAACGAACATTTACAAAAATATAGTAAATTGCATACGCATTTTAAGTTTTGGCTTCTATTTCTTTTTGTGCATTAAAAACAAATTATTTGCATTGAAATGTGATCTTTATTGCTTATGAAAACCCACAAAAATAATGTAAAAAATGCCAATTGAATAACCACTAAGATGTATATATTTATCAAATGGACAACAATCATAATCCGCGCGAGCACTCATGTTTCAACAATTTCATGAGAGTACTGTAGTGTTAAATACCCTACTGAAACTGTTTATGGTGCGTAGTGTAGGCAAAGGACGAGGCTATCAAACCGTGGTACGTTTGTCCGAATATAGACAACAAGTGGGAAATAATAGAGAGTAAACAGGGAAATTTTTCAAACTTTTCCCCTTAAATCGGGAACTTTATGTGCTACCAGATAGACGCAAACTATCTTAAAATAAGCATTGGCACATTACTATATATCCTACAAATATTATGGCGATATTTAAGAAACGAAGGTTCTAATTACAAAAAATAAATTACAGTAAACAGAAATTAGGGAAATCTAGAAAAATCAATGGTTAGAACTTAAATATGAATTTTTCGTGCGCTCCATAATTACCCCATTGTAACAATCTGTACCCGCTTTTTTTTTCAGTAAGAACCAGTGTTTGACTGACGTAAGTTGACTTGCAGTCGGACTTACAGGTACGGATATATAAACAAAAGTTTCAAAAATTTCGATTGTTTGCCCAGAAGTAGGGAAATTTTAATTTCCCTAGTTGGCTCCACTGCGCGCGGGCCGGTCCAATTCATGTATGTCAGCAATTAGGCATTTATCCGATTTACCTACCTGAGAAGTCCTAAGGAGATCTCTTTACAACGAAGGGAGCTACAAGGTAAAGAGAAAAAAGAAAATTTAAAATTTAAAATTCTCAAATTTTTTACTTTGGGCTGAAATTTGAGAAGGAAATTCGACACCCAGAAGAAAGGAAAATATAATAAACTAGGGTCCAACCGTACTTGGCCAAAAAATATACCGATATCTGTCCACACAGGAGCGGATTAAAAAAGTGACATACCGCGAGTGCCACTGTGGTCACCTGGGTCCGAAAGGGTTGATGCTAACACAAACTATGCTATGTAAATTTCTTTTATTTTTCTTGTTCTTTTCTTTTTCTCTCTTTCTCTCTCTTAATATTATGGAAGCGAAACGTTTCTGCAGTTTCATTTGTATTTACACTAAAATTGAAAGTATCAACTTCCTTTCCAATTCGAATTTCTTATCATAGAACATAATTTACTGGGTATATATAATTTTTATCATGTAATGCTTTTGGTTCTATCGCCGTCAAATATATATATATATATATATATATATATATATATATATATATATATATATATATATATATATATATATATATATATATATCATAAAAAAGAACTTCTATTTCAGGGCAAGGCCATTCATATGCACCTTTGATGGAAACATAGCAAAGAAGATTATTCTAATTTCAACAGAGAAAGATTCCAATTAAAAGAACGAAAATATATCACTTCTAAACCTGAATTCACCTTAAAACAGCGCCGAGTGTTGTTTTACAGAGCGCAATCAATTGACCCGCCCATTATGTTAGATAAGTCAATGAACCAAGTTATCAGATCTAGTCAACTAAATATTGCAGTAATTTGCTTTAACCAACTATAATCAGAGATAATGTTAACGAAATTTAAAAACGCATATATTAATTTGTAGAACAAATCAATCGCCTGTCACTAACACTTAAAACTTATTTATTGTTATTTAGTACACGACCCTGTTTCTTCCTAATCTCCAATTAGAACTGGTTCTTTCAAATTAACAAATAGAACCAGAAATCTTTCCTAGTTACAGCTGAATCGAAACTTTAAATAAATAAAGAAAAAGAACTTGGGCATATTATTTCAATTCTTTATGTGTAAGACAAGAGTTGAAGATACTTCTTCTCGACAAAGTTTTGAAATTGATTTATCGTCTTGCAAATTACATATGATTCTATTGGAGGAATTCTTTCCGATCTTCTCTCTTGGGCAAAGTTGACTCCCTCCTCCCTACGTTTTCTTCAGGATGGCACTTATGGTAAGAATATTCGAAGAGAAGAGGAAAACATTCTCTCAAATGAAGTGTTCTTTTTGTAAATGAAAGAAGTATGAAGGTGTAATTTAATGACTAATAATTGTTGGATTAGATTATCTTTCAACAACAGCAACGAGGCGAAATGAAACGCGAATCTAGAGGTTAAAACGGAATTCGATCTACAGAAACTTCCCCACAGGGGATCGGACCCGTTATTGACTATAAGACAATCTTCAAAAGAAAGTAGTAGGAAGTGGCAGCAGAAATCAGAGAAAACGAATTACCATTAAATCTTAAAGTTCATTTCGTATAGGCTCATAATTCGAGACTAGAACCTTTTCATTGAAACTGAATGTTCGATATATAAATAACATCTTGCTGGTATATGTTTGTTTCATTTTGCGTCCCTTTTAGCACCATAACTATGTGAGGTGTAGAATTACAGTTAAAGTTAAAATTAGATCTATCATAACGCGTCAAAATTTCAATAATGTCCCTCCGGGAATCAAACAGAGGACTGAGTTTCTTCGTGGCTAAGCGGTTAGCGAAAGCGCCTATGGCGTGGGAGACCCGGGTTCGATTCACGGCGGGAGCTCATGTGGTTCGCATTCCACGTTAATCAGTAGGTCCGCGTCTCAGATAGTCTCGCTGATGAAGGGGACGTCAAACTAAAAATCAACTCAACTAAAAAAGATGACTATATGAAAAAATGGTACATATGCTGGCCACTAAACCAGTGGAAATCACTCGTGTGTTCTTGTCACAGATATAATATAAGGTCGTCCTTTCACTGTAGATTCGAAAACATATGAGAGTTCGTACAATGTTTTCGGGATATTTATGGGAAGCATAAGCATATCAGTAGCACCATAACTAGCCAAGAAAAAGCAATTTCAGTATTATGCATAGTCAGAAAAAGTACTATTAGTGTATTGTGTATTCTTTTGTTAATACTAGACCGCAATGAAAGAGTTAAAACTACCGGTACTTTTCCGTGTTTTGTCATTGGTTTGAAAACAACATTTAAAAAGCAATAAGGCTAGTTAGTACTTTTCATAAGCACAAGCCTATGTTTGTCATTAATTTCTCAAAGATAAGCGTGCTCATAAACTACCACTGTTGCGTCAATAATTCTTTCTTAAGACTTGCATGAATTCAAGGTAGATTGCAAAAGGTCATTCTATCTCGATCTAATCTTAATGTGCAACTTCTCTCTAAGCACAGTCCAATATTGTACTGACGTAATGTATCACGTTTATAAGTATTCGTTTCAAATTTAACCATGAATCTAATAAGGACAATATTATGTTACAAAGAGCTAAAAAAAAAAAAAAAAAAAAAAAAAAAAAAAAAAAAAAACGTATTTGATGCGAATATGGACACTAGTGGATATTTTATAACCAGGACATCAATTTTTATGAGCTGAAAACGGTAGTCATTAGACGTGGCGTCAAAACAAAGAACTACAAACTCATTACTTACAAGCAGTTAATACGTTTGTTATGGGCATACGTATCACAGTATCTTCTTGTTAACGCAAAATATTCCGTGTAGGAAAACGTAAATTTAAAAGCGAAAGAATTGCTATACGGCGGACTACATTCAAAGATCAAGATACTGTAAGATCAAGATGTTGCTATTAAGGGGGAAGACTACTAAATATTTTTCAAAAGCTAACAAGTTTTCTTTTGCCCGTTTTTCCTAAGTGAAAAGATATATTGAAATGTAACTTACCACAATAATAGACAATGCTATCCTACATCCGAAAATTTGAATCGGAGGAATTTTCAGTGTTGCCATCCATAAAACTTGCAGTATGATCAGAATTTGAATCACCCAAAACTCTAGGTTAAGGCAACGACATGAGAAATGAACTCAACGGTAATTGATGACTTATCATACTTTCTTTGTTCCTTGTTAACTATTTTTTAAATAATATTTGTGTTTAATTTGCAATAACTTATTTATTTTGGAATAATTTATATAAGTTATTACAGAATAAATGGTGCATTACAGAATTCCGTGAAAGTTATTACAGAATACTATTATGATGTTATTTGAGCCTTTGATCTCATACTGCTAAACATTCCTCACTAGTACAATTAATGTATTTCCTAATCAAATTTAACAGTGCTGCAAAACCTCTCGAACACATACAATCCTCTGCAGACGAGATTCTCAACAAGTAAAGACTATTCCGTGGAGCGCTTCCGGACTTAGCGGGAACTAATAAGATCACGAGCCACAGCGATGTTTCCATTGAACATCAATGTAAAAAAAAAAAAACTCTGTTGTTTATCATCGCGACCACTTATTCACTAAACAGACGAAGTATAATCTATTGCCTCTCTCAACACAAAATTAATTCTACGTTATTTAGTACATTTTATTACATTCCGTAGTCATTTGTTTCCAGTATATGTTCTCAATAATGTCAATGAAAAAATATAATGCATTTAGTAAACACGATCAGATTTTCAGAATACGCCATGGATTTGAATAATACAATGCACTGAACTGAGAAAAAGCTTGGATTTGCTATGTAAGCTGAGGAACGAAAGTGTTAGGAAGCTAAACTACTGTAGTGTTACATTCACCCTTATCGCAAAATGCTTTATCGCTTAAACCAGTTTCTTTCCGCCTTTCTTCATGCTTTCCCCATTCGTTTCTTTCTTTTATATATATATATATATATATATATATATATATATATATATATATATATATATATATATATATATATATATATTAGAGATGCAAAAAAGCCGGCTTTTTTGAATCGATGGTTTTTTGCACATAAAAAGCCAGCTTTTTTGGGAAAAAAACGAGAATTTTGGAAATTTTGGCTTTTTTTCATTTTCATGATTTCTCTGTTTAAATAGCTTTCTTATAGTATACTCTAAAGTTAAATAAGATTCCATGACCTGAATGCCATATTTCGCTTTGGAATTCACAATCATGATGGAGGGAGCACATGGTTTATGAATTAAAGTAAACATAAAGTACGTAGTATTTGAGGGCAATTTTAGAAGCTATTTAACTTGATTTTAACTTCTGAATTATCGACATTTTTTCTTCTCTAGATCATTTCTTTTTAGTCATCCGTGTTTCACTTCTTAGAGCTTAGTACTCTAGCTTCTAGCACATAATTAAACTTATGTTTTTCAATATATCCATCAGAGCGTACGTTTTTCAATATATCTGTCACAGCGTACTTCCACATTTCCGTTATACTGTAGCTGTGCAATGATTTAACAATAATCTTCCAGACACAACCTTGAATACCATTTGATAGAAATAATCAGTATCGGATTTAGAAAATTATTTGGGAGGGTTTTTTTCTGAATAATGTTTGTTTTTTCTAAAAATTTCTAACCTTTATTTAAGAGGAGCTTAAGTTTATGAGTACAGGCATAACAAATATTTCGTTTCGTTTGTATATTCAGCTATAATCTTCCAGATACAACCTTGAAGACCATTTTATACTGATAATCAGTGGCGGATTTAGAAAAGTATTTTCGGAGGGGCTTTTCTTATTAATACTTAGTTTTCTAAAAATTCCCTTTTTTTTAATTTGAGGACAGCTTGAAGTTTATGAGTAAAGGCAAAACAAATATTTAGTTTGTTTTAGAAATTCCTTAATTTCGGGGTAGAGGCTTTAATCCGGAAGAAATCCCCACCCTAACCCTCTTCGCAAATCCATCACTGCTGGTAATTAATAATAACAAAGATTTAAAAACGATTAGAAAGTAAGTCGGCCAGGACTCACAGTACACGCACTATCTCTACATTCACAGATGGAATTAAGAAAAACTTTTGTCAAAATGGTCGAATGCGGGGTTGAATCCCGGACTTCACAATAGAAGCGCGAAAGCTAACCACTCACTCATGTTTGTTGTGCAGTTGTGCTTAACTTAAATGTATTCTCTCTCTCTCTTTCTCTATGATCACAAAAGCTCTCCATTGACTTCTGTCCTTATCCAATTCAATCCAGTTTCTACTCTGTATTCCTATTTCTGCTAGATCTATCTTAATATTGTTTTCCCATCTGGGCCTAGATTTTCCTATGGAAGTTTCCCGATTGGATTTCCAGTTAAAACTTTGAAAGCGTTCCTACTTTCTTCCATTCTGGCTACATGACCTGCTCATCTGAGTCTCCTAGACTTGATGACTCTAACGATGTTTGGTAAACTGTATAAATTATGTAGTTTCTCCTTATGAAGTTTCCGCCATTCTCCATTCCCCTTCCTCTTGGATCCAAATATTCGTCTCAGAATTTTGTTATCAAATAATTTCAGTCTGCGTTCTTTCCTCAGCGTAAACGACCATGTTTCACAACCATAAAGCTTAACATGCATGATTATCGTTTTATATATTTTAAGCTTTTAATTCCTTGACAAAATTCGCGACAAAATATTTTGAACTGAATAATAACAAGAATTTCCTGATTTTAGTCGAAATTTAATTTCTTTGTGGGTATGATTTTGGTCTGGCAATACTGATCCATGATATTTGAAAGTATCCACTGTGTCGAAAGTATTAATTGATATTTTAACGCATTCATAATTTGCCGTATTACGATCCTTGTGAACTTCCTTGTATTTAGATTTCTCTGCATTTACTCATGTCCCTGCAGGCGTTTAATAAGGCCTCTGTATTTCTTTCGATTGTTCTTCTATCAGATTTACATCATCAGCATACACCATAACCTGGTGAATACCATTCAACTTTAGGCCCTGGTTCCTATCTTTGATTTTTCTTATAGCGTACTCCGGAACAAAGCTGAATAATAACGGCGATAACGCATATCCTTGTTTCAGGCCAATCTCGAGGTGGAAGATAGAATTTTTCTACTCGGACTTTACTCTGGAATTCATTTAAACACTTAATAAATCTAGTTTTTTCGGTATTTCAAATTCTGTAAGAATGTTGTACAATGTATCCCTCCTTACCGAGTTTAAGCCTTTCTAAAATCAATTAACAGTTGATGTACTGGGTAATATATGCCCATTTCTTTTCGAGTATTTGTCGAATGGTAAATATCTGGACGATTTCGACTAAATTCACACTGATAATCTCCAATAATTTCATCTGCGTATGGGGTCAGTCTTATTAATAGGGAAAAACCTCGATAATTATTACAATCAATTTTGTCGTCTTTCTTGTGAATTGGAACTGTGATTGATTCTTCCACTCTTTTTAAATGTATTCCATAGTTTTTCATTTTTGTAGAAAAAAAAAGTTTCCTAACTATATGTTGAATTTTCTTGTTAAAAATTTAGAAACCTTCAGGACTGGGTAAACCGTGATGGTGGTTATATATTCTACAGCCTAGGAACCCATACGCTCATATGAACCGTCTATTACGTATATGATCAATGAACAGAAAATTCGATACTTTCCCGATTCTGTCGATTCTGAACAAGCTTAACTAGCAGTCAGTGCTTTACAGAATTTGGGAGCTTTACCGATTTTGCAGATCCGAAGCACCTGATAGGTGGTAACAGATTATTACGTATGTGATCAATCAGTGAAAAATTTGTTCGAAATATTCATACAATGTATATGAAAATTAAAACTTAACTGAAAAATTTCAAGAATGTACAGAACCACCCGAAACGAAGCTCTTGATGTGCAGATTTCTCTCATGTTTTTCTTTACTTTGCTTCAGAAAGAGGGTGTGCGATATTTTGAAGTAAAAATACTACATACAATTTTGCTAGTTATTTGTGTATCATTTTTTAAAGCACTTATTGCATATAAGAGGTTAAAATATTATTACATACATTGGTTAATCCTTTAGAATTCATAATGTAAATATGTTAAGAATTTTAAAAAATCTTTTTGAAATTCATGGTTTATTTTCGAGGTTTCATATTATTATCTGCATCAGCCACTATTTAAACAAGTTCTGTTTGTTGTAGAGAAGCGAAACAAAGTCTGCTTTATCAGTTTAAAGCAAAATTTTCAAAAAAGCCCAAAATTTCCCAAGCAAAAAAGCGAAGCAGAAAAAACCGAGTTTTTTTTTCCAAAAAAGCCGTTTTTTTTCCGAGCCCTTGCATCTCTAATATATATATATATATATATATATATATATATATATATATATATATATATATATATATATATATATATATATATATATATATATATATATGTATATATATACATATATACTACGGAGGGAATGGTGGCTCAATAGTACAGCGCTTACCTCCGGTACATATGATCCTGGTTCGATGAAGCGCCAAGTATGTTTGTGTTGGACAAAACCATACCCATAAGGTTTTCGAGATAATCCCGTTTTCTCCCACATTCTCATTCCACCAATTGCTTTATCATCATTCACTTCTCTTAATCATTTGTAAAGGGCATAATTGTGGGATGTTAAACTCAAATATATATACTGGGATATACCCAAAACAAGTAAGGAAAGAAAAAATAAAGGAGCTTTTTTTTCTACTAGGACTGGCAATTATGTCTCTTTTAACGTGACTGGTACTGATGACCATGTCTTCGTCCACGTTTTGTTTAGGAATTGTTTACTGAGTGGTGATGTTCCTAGTACAGGTGTTAATGTGAATCGCAACTTAACGAAGGAACAATATATTTTGTGTTACAAGCTTAGTGGAAACATAACAAATCGTCGCACTTTGATGGTGTTGTGACGGATCTTGCATCAAACCGACGGTTTCTTGGATCAATATTGCGATGAATGGAATTGTGGTTATGGTAAGACAGATTTATCACCCCGTTGATGTGACCTCACACCAAGCAACTTCCTCATGTGGAGTATTGTTAAACACGAGGTTTTAAGCAAAACTGCAGAATTCGGATCAATTGGAACAACTAACCAAACAATCATTCGAGAAATAGGATGATAATCCTTGACTGTGTCATGCCATTTGCAAAATAGTGCTGAAGTATTCTACTTTTTCCATTGAATATGGAGAGATTTCTTGATCAGTATTTGTAAGTACAATAAAAATTCTCAAAATACCTAGTTTCATTTATTTTATTTCTTCACACATTGAGGAAAGCGATTTTATATCCATTTTGTGAATATTTTCATTTGCCTTTATTCTCCCCGGTACGATGTTTTATTAGATTTCCCAACTATATTATATGCACGTATCGCAAGTATCGTAGAACGAACGTTTCTCTGTGCGTCAACAGGTATCACAGGCAATCGGTAACACACATTGAAAAACATTTGTCTTTTATAGCAGGGGTGCCCACAAGGGGGGGTTATGACGCAAACTGCGTCATTGAAATCTTTGGGGGGGGTAAAAATCTATATAAATATGTTCGAGAGGGTGTAAAAATTAATCGAAAAGATTTTTTTTTCATGGAAGAACACCTACGGTTAGGCAATTGAGGGGGGGTGCGTCATCGACATGAGGGGGGGTGGGCACAGGGATTCATTGTGCCATAAACAAGTGCAGTCTCCAGTCTGAATAGTCTTCCTGTGATTCTAGTAATTTTCAACTGGATGCTTCATGAAGTTACAGTTCGCTCATCGGATTCTCTGACAATTTTGATACACAGCAAGAAGGTAGGAAACCTGGTGTTTGTAAAATACACGGTGTAACATAAATGCATGGACAAAAGTGATGAGGTGATTGCGAACATCCAAATAAGTAAAAATGTTCCTATAAACATGGGTCCGATGCCGCTTAGTTTTCGAGATACAGGGTGCTCAAATATTTAGTCCCTTAAATGGCTCAGTATGAGAAAGTGAATGTAAATGCTCAATATCACAGGAATAATACAATCAAGTGGAATTATGTATATGCAAATACATTTACACTAACATAGAGAATGAACCTATAATTAACATTTGAGGTAGTTGGGTTGTCAATGCTTAAAATTAACCATTTCAAGTTAGAACAGAAATAGTAGTAGATTAGAGGCAAACGGTTCTTTGTAATCGATACATCGTCTCAACAGTCAGTGGTGTAACTGAGGGGCCCGCAGAGCCTGCAGTGCGGTGGGCCCCGCAGAGTTTGCAGACCCACCGCGGTGCAAATGCCAAGAGCTATAGGCTACAAAAACTGAGCTACGGAATATCCACTTCGCTTAGCAACATTATTTACTTTACAAAAGAAAAATATACTCTGGGTGAAAACTCATACATTCTAGCAACATCAGTTCAAAAATCATCTTAGCACTCGAAAGTTAAGTGAATAATTTTTGCCTTTTTCGGTGAGTGTTAATTTTAACTGTAATTTTATTATATTCAATGGATTTATTAACCATTGTCTTCTACTGGGACATAATATAGTGGGAAATTAATGGGCATGAGAATTGGGGCTCAAAATAATCCTGCGGGGGGAGGGGCGACATTTTTGAGTTACGCTACTGTCAACAATGTATATATCATCACCAGTAAGTAGATAAATTTACTAGTAGGCCTACTCGTCGTTTCAATACCGATTTTCATAGAAAAAAAAACTGTCGAGATATCGAGAAGTGGTCTTCTGCAATCGATTCAGCGTCTCAAGAATTGCTTCTATTCAGCGCCATAACTTAAATTTTTCCCGCGAGGAGGGGCGGCAAGCATTGATACGCGTATTTGGGCCCGCCTCTTTCCATCGTTTCTTTACCCCTTATAGGCCCCGGAGCCTGTGGAACCTCCCGCAGGGCAAGGTCTCCGGGGCCGTTAGTTACTTCCATGGGCTCGTTCCATACATAGCAAATTAATTAAGTGTACATTATTGACAAATCTCAATTCCATATGAATAAATATGATTTCTAGGGCCCTAATAATAAACATGTTTAATGAAATGGGCCCACGACTCACTTTTGTTTTTTTTTTTTTTCCTTTTTGTATGATGTTTTGTTTATGTAATGGAGTTTACATGTCTGATGCTTCATTTATAATTTCATGTTCGTATCGCGTATGGAGTAAGAAAATTTTTGTCTAAAAATGGGCCTTCCTCGAACGGCGGGGAGCTTCCTTGGGAGGGCAGTTGCCCACAAGTTACGATCCTTCTTCTATCTCCTCTCTTAGCTCTCTATTCAAAACGCAATAATGATTTCTGGTTTCAGCCTTTATCAACAAAGAACAAAAAGAGTACAGACTCGTAATGACTTTTTGATCTGGACTCAGCGCATGAGGAATATGTTCCATCTTTGAGCTTATTACTCTATTGCAACCAGTATAAATGTTCTACTTCAAGTGCAAGTATTGATTTCCCATAGTTTGGAAGGCTACCATATTAGCAAAACATTTTCTTTCTTTCTTTCTTTTCTTTTTTCTTTTCTTTTTCTTTTTTTCTTTTTCTTTCTTTTTTCCTTTTTTTTTTTACTTACTTACTTACTTACTAGATTTTATTCTGATCGCTCTGCTCGTAAAAGAGTGAGAGTCCATTATACGCTTTCGGGGTGGAAATCACTTGTATATACCATGTTACCTGTTACAGCGTTAATTAACGTTAAAAAAAAAAAAAGAGAGAGAAACCAAGAACAGTTTATTTATTTAGTTACTTATCTAGCTTATAGCTTCAAAAGAATAAGGTCTCTGCATGTCCTCACATTTATCATGAAATTAGAAGTGATGAACTACTACTACTTCTAGTGTTGCTTACGAAACGAGAATTTCCTCATGACATCTACATCCTCCTCTCGAAAACAATAAGTACATTTTCAAATTTGAGTAATGTCACTCACCAAAGTCTTACCCGTCTTATGTTTCGTTATATGATTTACAGTATAAAAACAATAAATTGATAGAGAGCATTTATCAACTTCAAAGATACCAAAGACATTGTATTATGTATTCTAATTATAAATGTATTCTATTTATTATGTAATTGTGTATTGTAATTATAAATATGGTTATTTTTTTTTATCACATCCTGAACTTCTTCCCAACGCGGAAGGGTTCTACATCAAATTCAGAATAAAATAAGAACACACATTTTGTACTTAAACTAGAAGTACGAGACGAAAATGAAATCCAAACGAGAACTATTTTCAAGAATCGGGGTGAGGTGGAAATAATACCCAAAAAAAAAAAAAAAAAGTCCAGTCTCGTGAGCGATACGATTGATTAACGTAGATCCGAAGGAGCAAGGGGTAACGGTAAATTGTTATCTGATATGGACTTAACGTCTTAAGAGTGAGGATTTGGGATTTTAGGATTTCAAATTTCTGGGCTTCCGGCATCTAGGGCCATGTTAGCATGTCACGTTTGAGGCATGACGTTCCTCGGTGAGCACAGTATTTTGGGAAAGGAGAGTAAGAAATTATTGGGGACGGAAGAAAGCAGCCTGGGACCTATATGTTAGGTACTAACACGGCCTTTGCTTGGTAAGAATGAAGTAAACCTCATTCAGTAATACTGGCATGAAAAATGTTTTTACACTTTTTCGACCGAGCAACCCCACCGGAAATCGAATCCAGGACCGCTCGCACCGAGGGCAAGAGCATTAGGTCACCGTGTTAAGAGTGCGTCAAATCTTTATTCTTATCTCTTTATTGATTGAATGGGGTGCGGTGGCTCAGTTGTATAGCGTTGACCTCTATTGCATGGTGGGGTCCTTGGTTAAATCCCTGCTCGCGCCGAGTGAGTTTTGTGGTGGAGATGTACCATGTGCGTGAGTTTTCTCGAAGTTTTCCCAGTCCATTCTGGCATTTCATTCATTTCTCATCATGACCGTTTCGTTTAGCCTAGACAGCATAACGTAGGACTCAAACTTAACGATTTCATTTTTCTCTTTATTGATCACCGTAAGTGATAGGTACATATTATTTATGGTATCATTGCTGATAAACAAAGAACAAAGACAGTAACAGAAAGCGACATAATCTAGTATCCCGTGTGATTTAACTTACGGTTAATGGACGAATCCAGGCCATACATTACAGAATGATCCTTTTTTAAAAGAAAGAAATTAAAACGTTCCCCACATCTATAATCGTAGTATACCAGATTAGCACGGTTTTACTAGATTGTCGACCGAAAAGATACTCTATGACATCAGCGGATGATGCCAGCTTTAATTTCTTGGAGAAGCAGAGACATTTTTAGTGAAGCACTTTTTTTTTTTTTTTTTTTTTTTTGTCTTTTTGTATATTGAAAATAATAGTTCTGTGTTACATTTACTTGACCTACTTTACAAGACATACTTGAGGGGCAATAAATAAAGTGCACGATACCGTGGTAGGGGAGCCGTCGCCTTTTTGCATACCAAGCGCCAGAGAACATGAGTAATTGAATAAGAAACTGTAAATAGTATCTAATAATTCAATAACTGTGAAATCTGTTTTAAGTTTATGGATTATATATATTTTACCCAACAAACTACAATAATTATTAAATTTAAAAAGCAATATTTAAACCAATTATCAGAATTGAATAGGAAAAAAAAAACCGTAAAATAAAACAGAATCTTTTAGGTTTAGGTCTACGTGTTACGATTAAGGAGAAACAGTGATAAAGAGAACGAATTAAATTGTCAAAATGATGAACGTGGGAGAAAACGGTATACTTCCGCGGAAACCCACGCACACGATGTTTGTCCACCACAAAAGTCAGTTGGTGCGCATTAGGATCGAAACCGGCCCCCAAGTATTAGAGGTGAATGTTCTACAACTAAGCCTCTACTATGCGTCTTTCCTATGTAATTCATCTTTTCAGCCAAACTTGTGAGACAACTTTTATCAGCCAATAAGTCATAGCAAACATTAAAAAAAAAAAAAAAAAAGGATACATTGCCTTCCGGGGCACATACAGAAAGTTCCATTTCTTCCTGAATTCTACTTCTTGCTTGTTATACACAGACCACTTCTTGTAACAGTATTGCCAGACATACAGTCTTCAGCGTGCGAAAACATTAATGTGTCTTCTCATTTAAGTTGAGTTGATTTAGAGTTTAGTGTCCCTTTCAGCAGTGAGGCTACATGAGACGGGACCTACTGATTAACGTGGAATCCGAACTACATGAGCTCCCACCGGGAATCTAACCCGGATCTCCCACGCCAGAGGCGAGTACGCTACTATAACTGTTTTACCAGGAAGGGTGTCTTCACATTTGATAATGAATCGAGTAATTGACCCACGGCTGCCAACTGTACGGGTTCCACCCGTATTGTACGGGTATAACAACTCAGATAGGGGGTTTACGGGTTGCTATTCAAAATGTACGGGAGCCGCGGTGGCTCAATGGTAGAGCGTTCACCTCTGGTGAATAGGGTCCCGGGTTCAAATCCTGCTTCCGCCAAGTGAACTTTGTGGTGGACAAACACCGTGTGCATGGATTTTCTCGGGATTCTCCCGTTTCCTCCCACTTTCTTCATTCCACCATTTCATTCATTTCACATAATCACCGTCTCCTTTAGCCTAACCGGCATAAGCGTGGGACGTAAAACTCAAAGATTTCATTTCATTTCAAAATGTACGGGTGAACTGATAATTTTTACACTGTTTTTTCTTTTATTGGTTAAAAGCAACAATTCGATCATTATTATTATTATTTGGCAAGATAAATATTTTTAAAATATACTCTTATTTTCCTACTGTGATCAGAATCACAAAGTCTATTCAGAATTAAATGTCAAATACAATTTTAAATCTACTTTATTTTGTTTCTCTAACAAATATTGCTAAACATAGATTTAAAAAAAAATCATACATGGGTGTTCTTAACTGAAATAAGGTTCTAATTTAACGAAATTGAATTTGGAGAACCCACGCTGTGAATGTACGGGTGAGCAGGTGTGAAAACTTTGCAGCCCTGCATTGACCATACATATCATGTACGGTAGGATGGTAATTGTGTAGTTAAATTTAACTTTTGAGCAAAAGATCATATCCCATTAACTAGTAGTCCACTCATTGAAGCAATTCGTTATAGTGATTTTGGGTTTCACTAAAATAAATGTAACAAATCATGATTTCAGAGGGATGCGAGGAGGGAGGGGTTTCTTTTCACAAGATTTAAGCAATTTTAAAGAGAATCGCATGGAACTTACAAACGCAATTTTTTAGAACACTGCATTTTAAAAATATAATAGCAAATATATAAGGTAAACATTAATGCAAATTCATTAGTAAACATTTAGTATGACCATAGTTATAGAAATATAAACCTTGGTGCAAAATAACCTCATAGGTATGGTTACTTTGCACAACATAAAAAACAGTATATCTCAACATACGAACATAACGTTTCTGTGCAATGTTTTTGCTTCAGTATTTATACATTTTACTTTCTATACAAAACTGCATGCAGTCTACAGTCTATTAATATTAAAATGGTGGTTCGGTATCAGTACTTAGTTTGAATTATCGATATTTGTAAAGAAAATTATGTATTTTCTGGTACCTGCGCACGAACCACATTCTAATAGTTTAGCAGATGTCCCACAAAAATACCAACTCAGGAAGAGAAAAAAATCCCCGTGAACTGATTTCCCTTGGTTATTACTTATGTCCAAAAATATCATCCCAACCGTAATCAGTAAAAGATTTAAGGGGTTTGGTACTTTGAAGCTGCAGCCCACCACCCAAATTGCATATATATTTTTTAAAAAAATCTCATGTTTTTCATTCCTATGCGTATAAGCTGCAAAACCCCCCAAAAGTCTAATGATTTCTAGAAAAAAAAGAAAAGAAAACAAAGAAAAAAAGAAAGAAAGAAAGAAAGAAATCGAAGCCTTTGTGAGTGATTCTGATCTCACACTACTTTTCTGAATCCGCCAATGTTCATAATTTGTTTTCCAACAAGAAATTAATTCCGGCTTATATCTAAGTATGAAATTTACCTAAATTTAGAATGCAGGTGCTTCTAGTAATAATCATTTCTTATCAAAGCCATATTTTGGACCGGTGCAAAGTAACCCCGATTAGAACCTGAAACCGCCTTCTCCCAGTTTTACTTTTTTATGACTGTAAAACGTTTCACATTTCAATTTCAACTATTGCATGAAAATCCCATTATATACAGTAGTATTCTACGAAAATGACGTGACGGAAATTCTTGTACAAGATATCTTTCAGATCTTGGCGGTCTTTACAGTGACTGGTTTCCCTACTTCTACAACAACGAACTCTCCCGGTAATTAGAACTGATGTTAACCGCCAACATTATAGCCAAAATACAGTTAGATGTTCCATCTTACTTTGGTAGTTGAAACTTCATCTTTATTGTATATACATAGTTTTAACGACAAACGACTGTGAAGCTCTTTTCAAATTTTGTGAAAAGTAACCATTTCTTACGATATAACGAATCATGCCCGTCGTGGTTTACCAGTATTTTTTGTGTGGAGTAGAACTTCTCTCTCCATATATAAGAAGTCATCCAGGAAAAAATCTTTAAATCACCACTGAATGTAGCCAAGATTACAATAAATAAATAAATAAATAAAAAGTAAAAAATAAATAAATACATAAATAAAAAATAAACTTATTACAAAAACAGTAAATATTAGAGTTTCAAACATTAAGTCTCTGAACATAATGGATTCGCATGTGACTATCATCATAGAATAAGTTAAATTGTTATTGTATAATTGTAGTCAGTGGCATGGGAAGAGTTTCATCAGAGGACTTCATGCGTTTAATCTCATACCGTCTGAGGAGAAGTGAAATTTTTGTACCTAGATATAAGTTAATATAGTAAATGTTCATTCTCCGATTGTAACTTGTTCAAGGGGGGTTAAAACTCGAATTCCTCCTACGAAGTTCAAAATTATTGCCATGCACCAGAGATGTCCGGATACAAGCAGTAAAATATATGTGTATATAATATAAATCACTTTTATGAGATACTCTATTGTATGTTCCTCTACAGAATAAAACAATAAATTATTATCTACTCTAGGGTCTTCCCATTTCTTAAGTTCGTCAATGCGCTATTGTACGCTTATGCTGGTTGTAAAACATCCTTTACTCACCCTATTCGACAACATAAAATGGCTATACTACTACGTATTATTTTCTTGATAATAAATAATTTTCCAGAAGACTTTTAATGTTGAATGCCGCAATGCCTCAATAATAGAGCGATCGCCTCTGGGGAATGGGGTTCTTGATTTGATTATAGCTTTCGCGAAGTGGCTTTGTGGTGGACAAACACCATATGTGTTGGTTTCCTCGGGGTACTCACGTTTCATCCCTCCCTTATTATTCCAACATTATCATTCATTTCATCATGACAATTGCTCTTACTTGGTGCAAAATCGTTTCAAGTAAAAATAAAAAATAAATACATTGATTCCTTAGGTTTTGGGAAATGTGAGAAATGAAAGTGGTGATGAGCGCCCATTTACCATGCAACTGAGAGAAAGATAGAAATGTAGTCCATTTCTTCTGAGCAATTCAAAACTTTTTTTTTTTTTTTTTTTTTGCGCCACTCCTCCCGCTAGCGATTCAGTTCAATCGTTGAGTGATGCCTTTGTTCGGCCATCATGTCTCTGTGGTAGAGAGTTACCGCTAATGCTAAGTGAGTTTATGATGGACAACGTTTTTCCGGTTATTTATTCGGGTTCTTCCGTCTTTTCCCACATTTTCTTTCCATCAAACTCTATGAAATTCTTTCACAATTGTTTCCTTTCAATAGGGGACTAGAACGGACGTTAAACTGAACGCTACGAGTACTTTCTTCTTTAATATTGTTAACTACGGTTTAGAAATTTAGTTATAGAAAAATCAGAGCTTCGGAAAATATATTACTTCATCTAATATGGAAATGTTTTCTTTCTACTCCCCCACTTTTTCTTTGGTCTCAGTATATTTATTATTTCTCCCCAGTAGGAAGGTTTAGGATACAACTCTCCATTTCTGAGTTATTTACCTAACACTCTCATAAAAATGCAAAACACTAGTTAATATTATCATGATGTAAGCCATATATTGTTTTATTTGTGATGAAATAAGCATTTAGCTTAGAGCTTAGACAGGTGGTTAATGTGTACTTGTTTTGTGTCTGGTCCCATGTTCGTTCCCAACTATGATACTTGGCTTGGATAAAAATTCCAAGTAATGTTTCCAACCGACCTCATGCAGTATTTTGTATCAAATTTAACGTATTTAACAGTGACGTTGAAACCCAAACAATCGACTGAGAATTTAAATTAACATACGTGTAGTTGCATCAGCTTACAATGAAGAAAACTGAGTAGGTTAAATAAAGAGCTCATTACCTGAATTGTAGTTTTAAAAATAATCAGTACACTTGGTAATCACGAACACCAGTGAAAAAGTAAACAAACATTCTAATAAGATTAACAGCCGCCATCTCCACTCTCTCTGTTCTTAGAATAGTGGCCTTTTTAAAATTTCTTTTCAGACATGCAGAGTAGGTTCATTCTTTTGTTTCTTCTTATATACTGTCCATCTCTTTCCAAGTATAACATATTGCTTTTGTCCGATTCGACCCACACTTCTGTTGCTTGTTCCGTCCTCTGACTCACCCGAGTCTACTGTCTTAATTCGACAACTTCACTGAGTAAATCAGCCTTTTCCATTCGCTGAGCGAATATATCTTCTGATTCCGACAAAGCCAGTTCGGTTCCATTCCGAGATTCGATCTTTTAATTTCACTGAAGGAGTTGTTCTTTAAGACCGAAATGTTCCGGAAATACCAATCACTAATATACAGCCATAATCCTATATTAGGATGTCCGCGTTTGACCTCCCAAAATCTGGGCACACAGTGTTATTGTGCTGCCAAAATGTCTTGAGCCGTGGCAAAAATGTGAACTAAAGCTCACACCCTCACACAACCACGCGTTGAGCCACTAAGGGTTCAGCTGTTGCTAAGCGAGAGAAAGCGATTGGAATTTCTTCAGTCGATAGCAGCGCTTGCAACGGAAGACTAGAGATCAAGTCAATGTGGCATTAGAATAGCTTTCGCACAGGCAAGAGGGGGCATATGTTATATTTAACAAGCATCAGGTGACTACTTAAATTTACTATTAAAAAAAATACAAACAGTTATGAATCAAAATAATATGTATATGTAGGATATTACTTATTGTATTCCTTTCATACGTCACACATTCGAAAGTAATAATAATTCGCTTTCTTGTTGAAATATAACCACTTTTTGACTGTAAATTTATAATCAACTGTAATGATGTGTGAAATCGAAGCTCCAGGTTTTGAGCAACACCGTCCTAGAATGAACTTTTTCCCCATACGTTTCCTGAGCACTACTTTTTCTCTTCAGTTGACGTACACCGCAGAGATCTACATGAAGTTGCTACTGGAATGTAACGTTCCTATTCTTCTCCACCAATTTAATGCCCCAGGCAAAGAACACTGTTGGTCAGTTATAAAATATAATAAATTAATAAGAGCGTTTTACATAGTGGAGAAGGTATTAAAAGTACATAGTGGAGAAGTATACGATAAGAGGTGTTACCACTTCCCACGCCGTGTCAAGAACAGTGGCGTAACTAATTTTACTGTGCTCTGCATCGATCGATCATCGAATTACTCATACCCGACCCCTGCCCCACGCATTTCAGCTGCTTCAATATATATATATATATCCAAACAATATAGAGTTATTTTATTAAGAAACCTAAAGTTTTTACTCATCTTAATAAAAGTCAACTAGTTTCAAAGAGCTCTAACTTTCATTTTATTACCGGGTGGGAACGCGGCGCGCTAATTGCAATGACTTGTTCTGCAAAAATTTCACTAGACTACTAGCTGGACAAAAATTGTAATGAAGATTGTCTTTGTATCGCCCAGTGGGGATCCAGAAAGAGGGCGCGGAGCTCATGTGTCCCTTCATGAGGAGTAAAATATATAAGTTAGTCCCTAATGAAGTGCTCTGTCAAAGGATGTGAATAAATAAATAAATAAAAATTCTCCCAAGAGGAAGATTCTGAGTGCGTTCTCCATTCATTGTAGATAATGTATGCGTTTCCAGTTCATGGTAATCCTGGATTCTTTCGTCTTGAACAACGTGGCTTTTCTCAGTGTCGCCTCAAAAAAGGTGGAGATAAATAGTACGTATTATGAAGCACTAAAGTCCACATTTTTAGTTAGCGAACCAAATATCGAAAAATGTATCAAATTTATTTTTCAGACTTTCGCCCCCCTCCCCTAAAAATTTCTTAATTCGCCCCTGGTATCGGCTGTTGGGAATCAACTCCAAATAGTCACAGCGTACCTTTCGAAATGCTTACAAACGTTCTTTACATAAGAAACAGTTTCGTATTATTTTTTTCGTAATTGCGCCGTTTTACTGTGCGCCCTGGATCACTGCTCCACTCGCTCCGTTATAGTTACGCCACTGGTCAGAAATGTTGGACTGTAATGAGCCTTGACGGCAATTTATAAGTGTAACAGCAAAAACTGAAGTGATAACATAATGTAATGCAAATAAAATGAAGAGTTTGTTTGTTTTTCTGTCTGTCAGTCTGTGTGTCTGCTGGAGACCAGGTGAGTGGACCGAAAGTTACCTAATGTGGGTCACGGGTACCTTGGTAGAGGCCCGACCAAGACGAAGAGAATTTTTTTTTAATTCAGAAGCAGGAGATTCTCAGGGGTGGTGGGCGTTTATCGGGACATGTAAGAATAGTGGAAAGTGACTAATACTATTGTCGAATTCATAGTTTTGGCTATGGCTGAAGTCAATGGTGAAACTCCTAACGTGTTAACTTCCAAATTCACCCCATTTGGCTGTGGGGCGGGGAACACCGGGGGGGATGGAGGAGTACCGAGACATGTAAAACTAGAAGATGGAAGATAATGTAACCTGAGTTCTCAAACAGAGATGAATTCGTTAGTAAGACTTAATCTTCCGCGTTCGTTATTCTCAATGCTAAGAAGACACCTTTATGTAATTAGGAAATAAAAATAGTATCAGAACGTTAACGACAGTTTCCCCACGATACCAAACTTTTTCTGTTCTCAATCAATTAATAGTTCAATGATCAATATCAATGAGCAATAAACACTGATATCATTACGGCTGCAGTAGTACAGTAGTTGTACCTAAAACTGATTTGTGAAGTAATCCTTGAAAATTTCTGTAACGAAATTGCAAACTTCTGTCTGTGTTCTTTCATAAACCAGCAAATTAGGATTGTTATCAATTGACAAAGATATTCAAACGAAAAAGCGGTAAAAAAAAAAAAAAAAAAAAAACAAAGCCCGACGTTCGAATCCACCCTAGGGAAATACCATTTATAAGTGAAATCATGAAATATGAAAAATTACGGTTGATAGAACAATTTGGGACAGGTCTGAAAAGAATAATATTGAAATAGTAACATAGTGTTGTATACTCACCAAGAAGCAACTTCCTTCATACGAAGAGTATAGTTTAGACATAAAACAACCATTAGTCCTTGTCAGAAGTAGAAATATAGGCAAGAAAACGTACAAAGTTAAGACTCTTGAATGCACTTCTCCTTCCTAAAATATTCAGTTTCATCATTGTTCTGAAATTAACATAATTGCAAACATTTTTTTTACACAAGTGAGAATAATTTGATGTTAACAAATAACATATTTACGTATCAATAGCAACGTTTATATGTAACGCTATTTTTATTGAAAATATATTTTTATTATTTCGAATTATTCATATGATTAAAGGATATCAAGGTATCATCACCACAGAAACAAGAGCTCATGAGTGAGTTATATTCTGCATAAAGACAATACGTTTTAGAATAATTTTAGTCCGTTTTGTCATGGTACGTATCTACAGGGTGTTTCAAGACAGCGCTGACAAAATTTGGGACACGATTCAAACACAAAGGTAAGAAAAAAGATATAGATCATTCTAGATTTAGAAATACCAATCCAACATTTGTCAACGAAAGTGTAGAAAATTCGAGAACAAAATATTGGATCGAAGTTGGGCAAAAGGGAATGTCTATTATTTGTAATCGTAAATTCAATTATTTAGTAACTCTACCATGTGAGATAAACCAACGTACTCTGTGTGATAAACCAACGTACAAACAGTACAGACGCTCAGAATGTGGAATTCGTAAAGTTTTCTTCATCGGGAAACGGCACATACGTTTCTTCTAAGTCAGTTATTCTCAACTGGTGGACCGCGTCTCTCTAGGGGCTGCTGACAATTTGTCAGTTTGTTACCATTAAGTACTTTTTCTTTTTAATGAACTATTCCTGCTATTATTTTTTAGGAAGAAGGGTTTGCAAAACGGAGGTTGTAGTGTTCAAAATATTAAGAACTACTGGAGTAAATTGATTGTAAGAAAATGCAAGCTATATAAATAGCGTATATAGGCATCAAGTAGATTCGATTTGTGGGTCTTGTAGTGGTAACTCAGAGGTAGAGTGCGTGGGGTCCCTGTTTCCTTCCACGGCCAAGTAAGTTTGTTATGGAAGACATCGTATCCGTGGATTTTCTCAGCGTACTCGAGTTTCTACCCGCATTCTTATTCCATTCTTCCATCATTATCAACTTGCCTACATCTGTCTTCTCCCTTAGCTGAAAGAGCATAACAGTGGGATTTTAAACTGAAAGATTTTTGTCTTTATCTTCAGCGTACACAATACCGTTTTTCGGTTAGAAAGAAAAGAGAAACTTGCAAATATGTCTTCTTATTGAATATCGTCTTGACACTGGAAATACAAATATTATCAAGTTCCTTCCACTGCTCCACATCCTTCTGACACAATTCACTCTCCGGACGTAGATAGGTGTGTGCACGCATGTGTACAGAAACGAATATATATATATATATATATATATACAGGGTGTTTCAGATAAAACGTCCAGTGCTTATAAATCCGAAACGGCTGAGAATAAAAAGATGAAACAAAAACTGAGATAGGAAAATGTCATAGGACGCATCACGGGGTGTTGTTGTGGTGACCCTCAGGGCCCACCTTCAAGGTGGCCCAGGGGCCAACTTTAAATTTTCAAATGCGAACACGTATTGAATCATACCTCATTCAATAGTACTTGAAAAACGAAACAACTTTTGTAGGAAACAATTTTCGATTTGGGCCACCGTTTTCAAAATGGCCCCAAAAGTGGGTCCTGTATCAGATAAAACGTCCAGTGCTTATAAATCCGAAATGGCTAAGAATAAAAAGATGAAACAAAAACTGAGATAGGAAAATGTCATAGGGCACATTACATGGTGTTGTTCTGAAGACCCCAGGGCCCTCCTTCAAGGAGGCCTAGAGGCCAACTTCAAATTTTCAAATGCGAACACATATTGAATCATACCGCATTCAATAGTACTTGAAAAACGAAACAACTTCTGAAGGAAACAATTTTCGATTTGGGCCACCGTTTTCAAAATGGCCCCAAAAGTGGGTCCTGTATCAGATAAAACGTCCAGTGCTTATAGGCCTAAATCAGAAGCGGCTGAGAATAAAGAGATGAAACAAAAACTAAGATAGAAACGATGATAAAGCATATCAAGTGGTGTTGTTGTGGTGACCCTCAGGAAACTCCGTGAAGGGGGTTCAGGTGCCAACTTCAAACTGATACAGGACTTTTTGCGGCCAAATCTGTGACAGTGGTGAAAAATCTGACGCTCACTGGCATTTCCGAAAAAAAAATTGAACTTTTATAAAGATCCATCATCGAGTACATCGCCCCCTGTGCCCCCCTAAGGCGGTGGGTTATCAAAATAACATTCCAGATTTGAAAAACACGTACTCATTTGATACAATGACGCCAAATTTCACATTAATTAACAAAAATACCTTCTTTTCGTATGTCCCTACTAAGGATATTTATGGTGTTTTTTTTTATTTTCGAAAGGGGGCTGTAGCCCCATTATCAGTCACTCTTACATGTAAGGACATTGGAACATTAATTATGTGACATTTGTGATTAATCTCACACTTTCTGGCATTCCGAAAATAAATTTTGGGGTTTTGGTAAATATCACCCACCACCTTTTTACGCCCCTTGCTCCCCAAAAGGGGACCTTTGCAAAATAATGTTTGAGACCACTTTACTAGCTTTGTGAATGAGTGTTTTTGCATTTTGTAACAAATACAACTCATTTGCTCCAAAATCGTCACGAATAATTATTGGAGAAAACTGCTTCTAAAATTTAACATTGAATCTCCCATAAGGAAAATGAACTTTCGTGTTTACACCCCTAAAAGAGGGGCTAAACAGCAATTTTCTCTTATTTTCTTTAGAAATTCGAAAAATTCAGATATTTCTCAATAAGAGTGCCAAATTTTACATTAATAGTGTATAAACTTCATCTTCTCCCAGCGCTGTAGAAAATAACACGAATTATGGAACAGTCTGTATATATATATATATATATATATATATATATATATATATATATATATATATATATATATATATATATATATATTAATGAAAGCGCAAAAGAGGAAAACTGGATATCCATTTCTTTCAGAAGGTATATTGACACGTTCCACTTGTTTGCTGTGTGACGTTTTCCCTTCAGCAAAATACTGGCGATCGCCTAGAAGAGAGACTTAAAGGCCACCATGAAGAAAGAAAGAAAAATTTACGCTTATTACACGGGGAGAAGAAAACAAAATACGTATTCTATCTACTCCTTAGTATTAAATGTTTGACAACTGAATATACTAAACGTTTCTGAATATACATTTTCTAACTTCCATAGAAGATTAAATGAGAAGTTTAATAATCAAATATACATATATAACATACTTCACAAATAAAATAGCATATTTATCTACGAATATTTCAAAATTGTTCAGTATGACTTTCCTAATTCCCATAGAAAAATAAAAGAATAAAGAGAATGGTTAATTTCCATAGAAGAAGAAGGAAAATATAATTTCACTTATTAAACAAAAAGAACAAACTAATAAACTGTATTTCAGTGTGTATTGGCAATTTCAAATGCTTGAAACTTAAATGGTTTTCTTCTTCTTCCTTCTGGTCGTGAACACTTCATATATTCAAACTTAGTCTTGAACAAAGCATTCTTCAGTAACCATAAAAATCTTATTTTAATTTTAAGCGTAAAAGCATGTCCACGCTCTATGATTATATGCCATTGCATTGATTCGACGAAGCATTGAATCAATTAGTGAGGAACACAAGACAAGCCTTCTACGAACGTTTTCCCAGATTTTTTGAACATTGTTCTCCAGAGTTTCAACAGTTCTTCCTCATCTCAGATTTCAATCCTAAACCATTATTGCCCATATATTATCGATGTGGTTGAGGTCCGGGATTTAGATAGCCAATCGAGCAAAGAATTGCTAGAATATCTCTGGAACCGCTGTTCAGTTATTCTCGAAGTATGAACACCAATGTTATCTTCGACGTAATTAATGAAATCAATAGGCATTTCGTCTTTCGGATATACGGACCTGACGATTGGTTCGTATGTCGATCTATTATTTCCCCGAATCTATACTAGACAATATACCTACAAATTGTCCAACTCCTGCAGCTAATATCCTCAAAAACCATCGCTAATTCTTCCACCTGCCGCCTTTACAATATAGTCTGTTGAATAACGGGTGCAGCTGGGATACTACAGGGGTAGTCTTTTATCTTCGACGGACTTTCTCATCTCTCCAAATATCCTAGAATTCTCTTACACGACAATGAATATGACATTCTTGAGTTACTGTGTTCTACAGTCAATTTTTCTTTCACGGCAGTAACTCTTGACAGATCTCTGCTTCATGTTATCATTTCGTCACTGTACCTGCTGATATAGGCTGTCTTGTCCAAGAGTGGAACGAGTGGCTGAAAGGTTAAGTTGAGTTGATTTTGAGTTTAACGTCCCGTTCAGCAGCGAGGCTATATGAGACGTGGACCTACTGATTAACGTGGAATCCGAACCACATGAGCTCCCGCCGGGAATCGAACCCGGGCCTCCCACGCGAGTGGCTGAAAGGAGTATTTATTAGTAAAGACGAGTATATTATCTTCATCTGCAGTATCTTTTCTACGGCTTCTTGAGTTTGGCTGGTTCTGTAGCCCTTCTTTGCCCTCTTCTTGATAGCGTCAGATCCAGTATCGAACGCACACTTTGGTCCTACGTATTAATCGTAATATCGATATACGAAGCACGGCGACCACGTTCCCACATGCTAACTATACGGCCTTTTATTACTTCTAATGTATAAGACAGTGTATCCCAATGAGCTGTAGCTCACTTTCACTGTATTTATTTACAACTATTACAATGAACAGACTAAAACCACTTTTATAGTAATATCAGCATATTGAAGCAATCCATGTGATGTTACATTACTTCACCTTTTCTTATTGAATGTGTCAAGATTAATAGCAAAAAGTTTGGTATTACAGAAATAATATTGAATCTGTTGACGTAAACGCTTGAAGGAGTATTGGCGAAACTTTCACGAGCAGCAATTACACAACAGATTGCTAGGATATTTAACCTATACAGAATTACGATTATGGTGGTAGATATGCTAGTACTATGATATTTTAATTGAAATATACGAGTAAACGTAACGTCATAATATTGAAAACTCATACACATGCTAATTATCCTTGTGTGTGTTATTGTCCATAGAAAGCAATATAGCCCAGAAAACGAAGCAAGACTACTTCGTCCAATAGAAATAGGCAAACCGTTTGGAAACAAAAGTGAATTTTCAGATACTTTACGGGGAAAGAGCGTTCGAAATATCATTTCATGAAAAATACTACTAAAAATCACGTAGTTTACATCGTGACCGCGGGAAATTCTCTTGAACGCTGCAGTTAGCGTGCTTATCTTAAGCGCGGGACACTCGGAATCGATTCCCGGTGGGAGCTTATGTGGTTCGGATCCCACGCTGGATGAAGATGCACGTCTTAAATAACCTCGGTGCTAAACAGCAGACTTAATTCCAAATCAATCCACCAAGCAACCAATTTGACAATCGGAAGCGCTTTTCCCTGTCATACTTGGACTATTGTGACTCAATGACAGAACGCTCACCTCTGGTTTGAATTCCATACGTTTGATTGCAGGCTATGCCATATAAGTGTTGTTGAACACCATCATATCCATTGGTTTCTAAGAGTTCTTTATTTCCTTCCACTTCGTTACTCAGCTTCTTTCACTATTCATTTTCTTCACCGATCATCTGTTTCTTTTAGCCTTCAGGACATAATTATTCGATATTTTCATTTCATTTCATAGTATTATACCCATAATGCAGTCTCCAATGTCCATAATCGCTTTTCACTGTTCACACCTCAATGTACTTGTTTGTTTTCCTCAACAAATTCAAGTATTGTTTTTCCTCTCTGTCTGAAACATTTAAGCTATCGAAAACAACATTTCTTCTCAGAAGACACAGGATTTCTTTCGGAGAGTCGTCAGCTTACGGATATACCTCACGTGAAAGCAGCAGGTCCCTCGAAAGAGTTAACTCACGTGAACCGCGTTTTAAATATTGAATCCCCTTTGAAGTAACTTGCACGGCTGACTTATCTATTTCGCTACTGTACAACAAGAACACGAGCCCTATTGCATTAGGCCACTGCACAGTGGTCCAGAAACCCTTCAAACCTGGCCAAAATCTCAAAATTCGAAATTATCACAAATAAGAAAGACCTTACACATTTAAGAGAGAAAGATGTAAGGTTTTTGTAGATTTCGTGTAGCTTCTAAGGGTTGGCCCTACAGTTAGTACCAATGTGAAAGACTAAACTCGGTAAAAAAAAGCCCATGTATTTACTCCTTTAGTAGACCCAAAGTTCATGATGTGAAAACAAAATAATGTTTCGTTGTTAGACGGCAATAATGATTGTTCAGAACATTTTTATGCAAGCATCATTCACGGCACATACACGGCAACTCTAATATACTTTCATGTACCAGTCAATATGTGAATAAATAAAATTAGATGGAAAACAAAACTTTGTATATTTGATATTGAATATCATGTAGAGTTTTATTGTGAGTCCAGCAGCGTCCAGTTCTACTGTATTCTGGAAGTGATAGCAGAGGATGTTATCTGTTAGAGAAAAAGACCGATTGTTTCCAGTTTTTGCCCAATCTGGTTTGAAAGGCGTATTTGTATGTGAGTAGGGTAATATTTTTGCGAGTAGTATTTTGGCTAATGACTGTTTTCCTTTGTCATACACAACAACATGAAGGAGACTTCTACAAGTTCTGCGGAATGTAGAAGGAAACAAAGACACCAAAAGGCAACATCAAATTGGTTTCCATGATAAACAAACGTCCACCGAATTGGCTCGTATAATGTACTGTACTAGTCAATTGTACGAGTCAATTCGGTGGACGTTTCTTTCTCAAGTAAACCAATCCATTTTTTTTGGTGTCTTTGTTTCCTTCTACATTTCACAGAACTTGTACAAGCCTCTTTTGTGTTGTTGTGTATGACATTTTGAGAATGACAAGGAAAAACTGTTATTAGCCAAAATACTACTCGCAAAAATATTACTCTACTCATATACAAACATACCTTTCAAACCAGATCGGGAAAAAGGGAAAACAATCGATTTTTTCTGTAACAGATAACGTTCTCTACTATCACATCCAGCACAAACTAGAACTGAACTTGGCTGGACGCAAAATAAAACTCTACATGAAATTCAATATTAACTATACCAAATTTGGTTTTCGATCAAATTTTATTTATTCACAAATTGACTAGTACATCAAAGTATATTAGAGTTCTATGTATTTGTCGTAATGATGAATGTATAACAATGTTCTGCTCAATCATTCTTGACGCCTAACAACAAAATATTATTTTGTTTTCACATTATGAACTTTGCGTCTCCTATCGGGGTTTATATATGGCCTTCTTCCACCGACTTTAATCTTTCACTATAGGCCTAGTACTAACTGTAGGTCTAACCCGTAGGAGCTGCTCGAAAATCTACCTATTTCTGCAAACCTTACATCTCTTCCTATTAAATGTGTATTATCTTTCATATTTGTGATAATTTCGAATTTTGAGGATTTGGCCAGGTTTGCATGGTGTCTGGATCAATGTGCACTGTTTGCACTACCGGTGACGCAATTAGCGGACGGAGGACGTGGTGGTGCGTATACAAAGCCTATTATACCAGGGAAGTAGTGGAAGAGTCTATTTCACTAGAGAAATAGTGTGCGAGATGAGCAACTGTCCAGGCAACCATTGGCGGCGCGGGACACACTTGGGCCATTGTTCTTAACATAGCTTCTTTCACTATGCCATTAGTGGCGCCACCATCAGTAGCAAGTTAAAGATTTTTTGACCATTGTCGCTCGCTCTGAAACTCATGAGGCCGCAATATGTTGTCAATCTATTTTGTATTGGTTGTGTCTTTTGATTAGCGATTAAATGGCAAGTGACAATGGAGGTCGTGGCGGAAATGCAGTCAAGAAAACCAGAGGAGAAGACAAAATACAGTAATTAGGCAAAGTGATAGACAATAAAGTGGACACTGAGGATTTTATTTGTGCAATTAAAAAAAATATCCTGCAATTTGGTACAGCAACAGAACATTACATTAGATGCGTAGAAATCAATTATAGAGTTTATAACCGTCACCAGGTTATAGACGTTTTTTTGTGAACGCTCTGTATATTTCATAAAGATAGTAATTATTCTTCGATTTATACTTTATTCTGCGACTCAATAACTTCTTTCTTCGATGGAAACTGTTTTTCTTCCCACGCAACAGGACAAAGAAGTCTTTAATCGTTTATTCTTATACGGTATATATTTAAAACATTGCTTTGTGGTGAGTACATTTTAGTGAGTGACGAAGGTTCTCAGTGTTTCTCCCTGACTTATTAATATGTAAAGAGTATGTTGTATTGTTATTTGGAACTGAATTAAGTGTATCGTCCAACCATTTATAAAAATACTGCAATCCAGAGCACACCTGGTGTTGAAGCGACAGAAAGACGACAGCCACATCGCTCTACAAGTTCGTTGTTTTAATGTTCCCACAATTAAGTTATCGCAATGTCTCGGGACAGTGGACAGTGAACTAAAATTAACGTTAATTCTTTTTTATATTCTATTTGCATGCACATACAGGTGATTTAAACTGAGTGCTCTTGAGAATCAACTGCCAACATTGACCAGGCAATCAGTGCAGCTCGTATCTCCAACCTCTGTACTGCGAGTCTTACTCCGTAACTGTGAGCAACAACCACGTACGTTGCATCAGGCGTCAAGTATAATGATGTGGTAAGGGGTATACGTTATTACCCAGTCAAGGACCTAGTTATGGGTAGGCTCAATCAGTGAAATCCCAGGTACACATACCTAGTGCATATTAGTTATAAACGTGCCCTCCAAAATTTTCATTCCATTTTGGTGACATATTTTTGCTGAAGACTAACGTCGACCTCTTAAGATAATTTTGAGCAGCAACCATACAACTTCATGGGATAATCCCGGCTTAACTCCAAGTGCTAATCCCCCATGTCAATTAACGGTGCGAGAAAAGTATCTATAGTGGAATCATTATAATATTCCATTCTAATATATAAAAGTGGTAAAGGGCTATAGTGTAGTGAAAAAGAAAAGTGTGATTTTATCAGTGTTGAGTGTTGTGATTTTTTCTAATATGTTATTTTTAACAGTGTGTTAATAAATAAGCAAAGTGTCGTTTTATCCAGTGTTATTTTTTTTTTTTTTTTGTATCTATGAACAATGTTTGTGTGCGTTGCGGTCTGAGTGACCGTCTGATCGTCAGTGAAGTTTTCGAGACGAGACATCCGAACCTCTCGGTGCCTAATGCTCATCTCGTTATTGAGACCGGCTGTCAATTTGGAAACGATTTTGTAATCCCTTTTTGGAGATGTTCTTCAACGTCTTATCCAGGTAAGTGCAGGTCTCCGGAAAATACTCATTTGCAGGACAACGGAGGAAAAACCCTGGAAAGCGGTTATAAGTTATTCCAGATTTTGTTGCAAGGAGGTGCATGCTTTTATCCATTGACGACATTTTCTTATGAATATATCGGTTTTGTTTTGGTTGCGCCACTAGTGGATGATACGCGAGAGTCTAGTGTCGCCATTAGTTGCACCATCGGTTGTGTAACCAGTGGAGTAATGTAATTGTGCCCTTGAGACAAATGCTCTTGTTGTTTTGCGTTGCTTGTGGGAATCTCAAGATTCCAACAGTGTTGCAAGCTATGGCAGAAGTGAATTGCCTGTATATTCCGTATCTATAAAATCACTCTGTGTTAACTGTTAACTATAAATACCTAGCAGATATTTTATCAACCTTAAATGTTTCTCAATGAAAGATGTCTATTATTTTATTAATTTGTCTCTCTTCATAAAATGCTGATACTTTTACTTAAGTAAGAAGAACTATGGCGTTTCTGTAGTGGTGTTTTTTACTTGGGACAAACCAAACAACAGCCCGGGACCCCGCATTTATGAAGGCGTCGTAATTCAGAGTAAATTCTTGATTTTTATATAGACAAAAAAAAAATATGCTCATTAACAATTTTAGAAAATCACGAGTTACCAAACTGGTTACAGTTCTGTTAGTAGCCTATATGTAGGATCCCAACACCATGCACAATAAAGTTTTAAAAATCCCATTCAATAGAATCATTTCTGATTTTGTTAGGTGTTGTGTATAAGTGGCAAGATAGTCCTCGACTTAAGTGTTTCGAACTTCTTCATTAGTATATTAGTGAAGTGTGCAATTTATTACAAATAATGTGTTTGTTAAGCTCAGGAGGGAGCAAACGCAAAGCCCTGCATTCAAATTATTCTTAACGTGTATATATTCAGTGGTTAATGAGTCCCGTTGCCCTTCAATAATATTCTGTAGTATTTTTTTAAAAATTAGTATCCATCAGTGGAGTGCTCTGTGACGTAACCACTACATTCTTTTTAACTACGAGGAAGACTAGCCAGAGCATTGCTGGGAGAATCTCCTTTGAGATTAGAGAAGAAGCGTCAGCAAACGTATGAAGAATTATGTCGAAATAATAGTAATTTTATGCACTAAACAAAGGCTTTGTGTAGTATATATCTTCCAGTATTTCTTAAATAGGAGGAGTGATCAGAGTATAAGGCTACGAAGCCTGCAGTGAAATGTGTATATATTATTTCATACAACCAATAGACCGAACAGATATTACATACATTAGATTACTTTTCGACATAATCTTCAAATTGGTTTAGCATTTCTTACATCGTGGGATGAATTTGAAGATTCCCTGCTGGTAAAAATCCTGTCCTTGGTGTGTTCAACGTCGTTGTCACGAAGTGTTTCACCTCCTCGTCTGAAGCAAAGCGACAGCCTTCTAAGTACTCCTTCAAGTACAGGAACAGGTGAAAGTCGCTTGGAGCGAGGTTGGGCTGTAGGGAGAGTGGTCGATAATATCCCAGTAAAATTTATTCAACAGCGTGATGGTCTTCTGGGCTCCTCATCCCTGACGTTTTCCTACCAGCCACAAAATTTCCACTCGATTCTCTGATATGCTGATAAGACATTACAGTCTCTTCGTAAACTTCTACCAGCTTCCGCTTAATTTCAGCCGCAGTTACATGCTTCACCCACAGAAATCGAACAACTGAGCGGACTTCTTCTTGAAACCGGTTTTCCAAACGAGTCACTATTTGTGTTTACGTACAACCAGTAAATGAATGTAACTGTGCTCAGTTGCCAACTCCATGTATTAAAATTACCGCAACTCCTCATTCCTCTATAACAGACGAAACTGCAGAAATTTCTTCGTTGTAACCTTAGTTTTTGATCTCCATTCGCAATACCATTGACAAACTCTTGGCGCATTACTTCCAGAATTTTCATAATCTGTAACCTGCTTAATCTTTAACATTGACTGCTCATAAAAAAAAAAAAAAAAAAAAAAAAAAAAAAAAAAAAAATGGCAAGTCGGTGTTCTGCTTGCAACAGAAGGGATATTTCTGTAGAATGGTGTTATATTACTACTATTGTCATAATCGTTTCCATTTTCACTAAATATCTTACAGAACTTCTTGGCTACATTGATAGCGCAGGTTCGGATACCACTTGGAGCTTACGTGGTTTGAATACCACATTTAAGTTTTAGGTATAATTTTATAGGGGCATGGTGCTAGAAATCAACTAATCAACATATTTACCTAATAAATAAAAACATGAGTGTAGTAAAGAACTAACTAATTAAATTTATTATGATTATAATCGTGAAGAAAAATCTGGTGGGTGCCATAGCATACTTCTCTGTACTCAATGGTTAAAATGTGTTATTTTTTGAAGAATGAGAGGTGGCAAGAAATACCACTGTATAAGGCGGCAAATGATGCTATTGTTCGAGGTGACAAATTGCCTGGGGCCAGCCTTGACTATGTATTTAATTACATGACAGTTCACACCAGTTCAAGGTACAGTTTCACAGGAATAATTTGCCTCACAATCTCTCCAGTCTCTTAAATAAAATAATAACATAAATTTGAGTTATATACATTAGTTCTAATCTCTAGCATTTCGTTTTATAAAATATGACTCAAGACAATACTTTAGTACATAAATACTAATAAATACTTCTTTCAAACTCGTAAAAATAGAAAATATAATTGTTGGTAGCAGGGATCAAAGTGGTTTAAAAGACAGTAGTGTTTTGCCAACAACATCACTTAGGGGTGAGTTTTTGCAAGAATTTAGATTTTACACCATACAATATATTAGAAAACCGTTTTTTCCATCAATTTCGATGATTTGTTTCTTCTTCTAGCGAGGTGGGGAAATAGATTTTGATTGCCTATTAACTTATCTGGAACAAACAATAGTAACAACTATTAATCTTTAGCCCAGATCCCAGCTATAACTAATGTTCATAAATTATTAATTTTCAACTCACGTCTGACAAATAACGGACGTGAACATGACATCCGGACATCCGGATTAAACCTAGTCCATTCGATAAATATAACAAAGATATGATCACGCACAAAAAATAGGTGTGATGGAAAACGAAGTTAATTCCTGGGTCCCATTGACCCTGCTAGTATAAAGAAATTCCTAGACTCGCAGTGAAATAGCTATTACATCAACATTGTTCATTGGAAAGTCAGGGTTTATAATTCATTCTCTTCAGCATGACATAAGCATTCCAGAGGTACTATGTATTGGCGCTCATAATGTATTTGAGCAGGGAAACTTACAAGAATGTCGGTAAAATTCCCCCCACAAATCCCTGCCATCAACTTTGCACCCCTCTGGAGGGGATCCGGGTAAAAGCACATAATTCAAATGTACCTCTGAAAAGATTATAGGGTTTAGGAAATGAGTGTACAAAGTTTTGTGTTGATAGACGGAATAGATATGAGAGAAAAATTTGTATTGTTATACAAGGTTTTTCCCCTCATATCTACTCCGTCCATCAATACAAAACTAGATACACATTTCTTATTCCCTATACTATTTTTTTTTTTTTTTTTTTTTTTTTTTTTTTTTTTTTTTTTTTTAGATTTATATGGATTGTGTGCTTTTACCCGGGGCTACTCCAAATGGATCTAAACTTAATGGGAGAGATTTCTGGAGGGGACTTTCTTAACTTTCTTAACATTATTCTAATTTTCCCTGTTCAAATACATTATGGGCCCCAATACATAGTGCGTCTGGAAAGCATATGTCATGCTGAAGAGAATGAACTGTAAAATATGATTTTCCAATGAACAGTGTTGATGCAATAGCTAGTTCGATGCGAGCGTACAATTTTCTTTATACTAACAGGATCAACAGGCCCCAGGAACTTACTTTGCTGTACATGACACCTCATTTTTTGTGCATTTTTTGTGCTTTTCTTTGTTATTCGGATGTCAGGACGACATGTTCATGTCCTTTCCCTGTGAGATATACCTTGGACTCACAATGGGCAAACAGATAATCAGTTCATAATGATATTTTAATTAACTATTTTGTGGTCCTTTGAGTGACGTTTTATCTGTTGTGCACTCACCAGCTTCCAGGCTTCCAGGCTGAACCAAAACTTGCAGGACAAAATCTCATACGGACAAAACCTCGCCATAACAATATAGATATACCAATCTCTGACTAGCTCCAACTTCGCCCTCTCGCTACATTTGCTCCGTTTACGGCGTCGCACTTCTCAAATGTCTAACAAGGGATTTCGACATATTGCTATCTTCTGTATAAAAAAACGAACTCTATCTTTTATTTCTCCTTTTTCTTTCCCTTAAAGTGAGACATCAAAAAACGCTGTAATACTTCTTTCCTTCACACGCCTATAATCTTATGTGATTTTATGATATGGCCATGTTATTTTGATAATTACAACCCCAATTGCTTTTTTCTTTGCTTTTCCATGGAAAACATTTAAAGAAATCAATGAATCACGCTTTTAACTATTTTAAATTAAAACCCTAAATACCAATTTCCATCCACCAAATCTTAAAACGTTTATAGATTTTGTCATGCTGCAACCTCAATTCGTTTTATCTCTCATTTTTTTATTCTGTTGAAAAGGAAATATAAAATACACTAAAACACATTTAATTATTTTGAATGAAACGTATTCATACTAAATGTAATGCCTCTAACCTTTGTAGATTTAGATATATGGTGACTTGGTCATTTCATTTTAACAATTGCAACTCCCACTCTTTTATTCAAACTGTCGTTTTTCCTTCTTTCTAGAGGAACAACCAAACACTCTAAAATTTCTTTCATTATAAATGTATACAAGAAAGTTGTGTCACTTTTTGTGGAGGTATGTGTTCCATTGGCACTCACGCCAAGAGTTGAATGCGAATGGAGATAAGACGAACGGCAGTGTTTGGTGTGGGTATACCCAACACACTACCTGGTTGTGGCAGTTCAATTACAACGTGAACTTGCTTAAGGACAGAGTGAACATGAGTCCTCCACAGAGCTTCATAAGGGCGTGTATGGTGTAAGAGTTCAAAATGGGGTTAAAAGTCGCTGCAGCGGGGAGGAAGGTATGTCAGGATCTTTGGTGTAGATATCGTAACTACGCAGACAGTCCTGCGGTGGTTTAACAAGTTAAACGACGGTACGAAAGACTCGAAGACGCACCACGTGCCGGAAGATCAACACATTTACAAAATGAATATCTTCTTTTAGGAATTGAGGCGAACAGTGGCCAGTTATGTGAGGAACAGTGACTTGAATGGAGAATCCATTCGGCAGCGCCTTCATCAACTTGGGAAGCACTACAAGTTGGATCGATGTGTTCCACATGATTTGACTATGGGCCAGAGGGAAACGTGAGTATACACCTGTATTTTTTTGCTGGTCGCATGAAGGAGCCATTTTTGGACAGGGTGTTGACATATGATGAGAAGTGGGTCCTGTACGAAGCTCCACGGTGCCGTCATCATTGGTCAGTTCCATGTCATCCGTGGTATCCCATGTAAAGGTGTCAACTATTTTAAATGAGAACTTAAATACCGAATTTAATATTTCTGATCTTAAGAAATTCAACGGTATGGGTATCATATAATAATGATTGTAATTCCCACTAGTTTTTCTTTCTCACCTCTTTTCCTCCTTCTCCTTCATGACTTCTTCATGACTAAGCGGAGCTCCTTTATGACTAAGCTTAACGTACGTGCCTTTGGCGTGGAAGGGATTTGCGCACAATTATCTTCTTTATCAGCAAATGCCAGATAAGAGGTTGATTAACAGTATGTTTGGCCAGGATAGCGTACAAGATCGGGAAGCGACGTTGCCAGGTAATAGAAAGAGAATTGCACACAATATCTAATTTAGAAAAGAAAATGAGATTTCTGGATGCTACAGGGCAGGACCAAGGCAAAATATTCACCCGAGCAAAGTGACTTTTTGGCACCCCTTCCCTCTAGTTCTAGCTAATATTTTACATTGCAGTGATATTAATACTTTAAACCCTATTTCAAAAGAAAAATTAATACTCAAATACATGACATAGGTATACTAAGTACTTAAAAATATGCGTATGGGATCAATTATATTGTGTTTTTGTTATTGTTATTTATGTACCGATATGTATAAACGAACACAATATAGAACACAATTTATTAAATACTATTAATGGTGACATGATTAATAATGGTGAGATATTAACTTGTTTTGTTAGAAAGAACGTGGCCCGCTTTAAACAATACAAATTCGCCTCCCCTCTTTCTTCTACATGGCATGTCTCCATTTGTCGATACAGCCCCCTAGTACTATGAAACTTTCTTCTCCCAATTTGAAATGGAAAAATATAAGGTCATTGACTCTGCTTTACAGGAATATATACGAATAAAGTCAGTAGAAAACTACCAAACTTACTTTTTGGGGTTCGTTTTGGCGCCCCCTTATTGTGCCGACCCGGGCAATTGCCCGGGATTCCTGACCTTTGATCCGTCCCTGGGATGATAAATCTCAAATACTAGTTAATCGTACTTGGAAGGGAAACATTATCACCTACTTTTATTTGTAAAGAAAAATTTCAGAATATCAAAAATCAAAATTATTCTAAATGATTCAATTGTAATATTTTTCGGCTTTCCCCAGTTTTCAAAATCTAACAGCAGGTCAATAATTTTGTAGATTGTTCAAGTCCAATAGTAATATCTGGGTAGACAATTAAAATGTTTAATTCCAAAAGTGAAAAGTGACACCTGCGTCGGCAATTAAAATGCTCACTGGTGCAAATAAACAAACCGAGCATTGTAGTTGGCTGTGGTCTCAAGCTGCAGACCAATAAAATTTCCGTGAAGTGTGGTGCCTCATATAGACTAAAAGTGGCCTGCTGTTATAGTGTTTCCACATTGGCTATTGGTTACAGTTACAGTTATAAGATGTCGTTTACAGTTACAAGCAAAGAAGTGTTGTGCTTGTTACTCGGAGGATTTAAGTATCGACGTTTCCGTGGGAACACAACTGCAATTAGTTGGAGGTAAGTGCGTTTTATTAACAAACCGGATCAGGAGTTTAATCGGGTTTATTTACTAAGTTTATTTTAGTGATTTGGTGAATTTTCGGAGATTTTACTTCTTTGTTGCTAAGCAAATAGTCTTTAGTGTTTAAATATCTAGTTTTCTGTGATATTTTTAAGAACATTTTTGAATTTGAGTTACTTAAATCTATAATAGTCTGTGTATCTAAATCCATTAAATATTACAGGTGACATTTACTGCAAATACCTAAATAATACACTAGTCTCAGTTAATCTGAAAACGGTATAATATGTCAGCTTTTACTTTTTTGAAATGTAGTTAATGTAATCACAGTTTACACTTTTACAGGTGCACCACGAAGCCATGTTGTGCAACAGTTAGAAAATATATCAATAGAAGTGAAATCCTCGAAATTAAAGGAGGTCATAATCACTCTCAAGATCCACAAAAAATTCAGAAGCATATTCTAAACGAAGCATGTAAGAGAAAAGCAATGAAACATGTCAGTAGGAGACCTAATAAGATTATCAGGCAGGAGCTTTCAAAGATGGACGATTGTGTACAATTTACGCATAAAGAAATGAGGAGTTGCAGAAATGCAATGTATAATTGTCGAAGTAATGCAAGTTCTCCAGATATTCATCGAGTCGTGGAACTTGTACTAGGGATCCAGATTGAGACAGAATTGAAATTTAATTCTGTAGCCAAAGGTGAGCTGTGTTCTATCCGAAAAAAAAGAAGTGTCTAGACAAGAATTTATCATAAGGTTCGAGGAACTTCAGAGCTGCACAACGGACGTAAGTATGGACAGAATCAAAGTTCTTAAATCCATTGGACATAGATACCAACTAAAGAAATTGTGAATGTAAAAGCTGTTGTAAATTCTTGTTGTAGAAGTGATTCTATGAGAAAGTAAATTTTTGGAACATTGACTTTGCTGTTTTGGTCTGGTTAACACAAAAATAGTTTTTCTTTTTCATAATAATACGAGGGTCGGCTGATAAGTTCTCGGCCCGATCCCCTTCCGAATGTACTACCCTGATGTAATTGATGTCATGTGGAATATTGATATTTTGCATGTTTAAGTACCCAATTTCACAATTCTGCCATGAACGGTTTTTATTTTACAGGTAATTGAAGGAGCCATGGAGGAGCCAGATGTCAAATTCACCAAAGAGGAGTTGCGAGGTGTAACGAAGTTCTTCCTGCAACAGATGTCGCCCAAGGAAATCCATGTTTGCAAGCAAGACACATTGGGTTGACAGTGCCCTTCATACTCCATTGTGAAGAAATGCTGTGTGAACTTCAAGCGTGGTGAATTTTCAACAGAAGATGGTGACATGTGCGGCAGGCCAGTGTCAGTGTCAACTCCGGAAAACTAGACCAGACTTATGACCTGATTTTGAGCAATAGACGGATTTCGCTTCAGGAGATAGCTGATAAAGTGCACATATCCAAAGATGTGTTGGGTCAATAATCCATGATCAGTTGAACATGCGCAAGCTTTCTGCGAAACGGATTCTGAAATGTTTGAACGCGGATCAGAAACGCGAACGTGTGAGATCATCGCAGGTGATTTTGCGGCATTTTGCGAACTCCAAGGACGATTTTTTGAATCGGCTTGTTACCCACGATGAAACGTTGTTGCATTACTGTGATCCGGAAACCAAACAGCAGTCATGCGAGTGGCGCCACTCAGGATCTCCAAGGTCCAAAAAATTCAAAGCACAAAAGTCCGCAGGGAAGATACTTGCGTCAATATTCTGGGATAAGGATGGTGTTTTGCTCTCAGATTACCTTCCAAAGGGCCAACCCATAACTCCAGAGTATTACTGCAGTCTGCTGGCTAAATTAAGGACGCTATTAAATAAAAGAGCAGGGAAAAGTTGACACGAGGTGTCTTGTTCTTGCAGGACAATGTTCCCGTCCACAAGGCTAGCAGAACAATGGATTTTCTGAGGAACCTAGGGTTTCAGTGCATTGATCATTCACCTTACTCCCCAGCTATTGCCACTTCTGATTATTATCTGTTTGTTTCCAAAACTCAAAACAGCACTGAAATGACAGAAATTTCCCAGTGATGAAGATTTGATAACAGCTGCGGAACAGTTTTTTGCAGACTTTTTTTTTTTTTTTTTTTTTTTTTTTTTACGGATTGGAGAAGTTGCAGCATCGAAGTGCCAATTGTGTTGACCTTCGCGGACACTATGTTGAATAGCCTCACACTTTCATGCCTGCAGCTCAAGTCCTTCTGGGTCGGGACGAGAACTTATCAGCCCACCCTCGTAAACATCTAAGTTTGGCAACGTTGTAAAAATTATGTGCGCAAACCTGGATTTTTGGATATTGATCTGTATAACTGAGAACTGTGCGCAATCTTGGATCTCAAGTATGAGCAAGTCTGTTGCACCCGCGTGGAAGGCCTAGATTAAATTCCCAACGGAACCTGAAAGTTAGTCAGTAAGTTCATATCTCGTATAGCGTCACTGCTAAACAGGGACATTAAAGTCGAAAGCAGCATCTCATCCTTTTCCTTTCCTACTAGGTAAAATATCTATACATATTGACACATGTTTATGATTATTTTAAATGAGTAATTCATACACCAAATTTTATATCTGTAACCTTCAGAGATTACGAGATATCGACACTTTAAGATAATCATTTTCACTCCTCTTTTCTCTCCTTACCCTTCGAATAATAATAATAATAAAAACTTTCCTTATTGTGATTATAGATCACAAATACTATGCTGTTCTAAAATTTCAAGTTTCTAGTCTAAGGAATTTGGCTTAGCGTGAATCAGTCACTCAGAACATTTTTTATCTATAGAGACAGATCAGATTTTCTGAGTTCAAAATAATAATAATAATAATAATAATAATAATAATAATAATAATAATAATAATAATAATAATAATAATAATAATAATAATAATAATAATAATAATAATAACTAAAGAAGAAGAAGGCGCCGCGGTGGCTCAGTGGTAGAGCGTTCATCTTTGGTGGTTGGGGTCACGGGTTCGATCCCAGACCCCGCCAAGTGAACTTTGTGGTGCACAAACACCGTGTGAGTGGGTTTTCTCGGGGTTCTCTCGTTTCCTCCCAATTTCTTCCTTCCACCATTTCATTCATTACTCATCATCACCGTCTCCTTTATTCTAACCGGCATAACTGTGGAACGTAAAACTCAAAGATTTCATTTCATTTCATTTTAAAGAAGAAGAAGAAAAATCAGAAGAAACCGCAAATGCTTAATTTAACACTAAAGGTGAACAACTGACGATAGAAAATGAGTTGACAAGTATAATCGTAAAATTAACCCAAATTAGTAGAAATCATATTCACCGAAACTTTTCAGTTAAATTGTTAAGTGATAGTTAATTTCGAGTCTCACTGGGGGTACAATATTAATGCCAAAAATATAATGTACTCCTTAGACTTGATTTATTTTAGTTGAGTGCCTCTTTCAGCAACGAAGCTATTTGAGACATCGACCTACTGATTAACGTAGAATGCGAATCACATGAGCTTTTGCCGGGAATCGAACTCAAGTCTTGCACGCAAAAGGCACGTACGCTAACCCTTTGCCATGAGGAAACTCGATAATATACTGGTATCACAAATCTTTTATGTTAAGTTGAAACTCTATACATATACTCTTCATTAAGAATAAGTGGAAAAGTTAGGAAGTTTTTTCGAAAATTCAAACATTTAAATCCATTTTGTCTTTCTCACTGGCTGAACCATGCGGAATGAATATTCTCTTTTCTGTACTGTATTCAGATTTTGTTTTTATTTTATTTTTATTTTATTTTATTTATTTTATTTTATTTTTATTTATTTATTTATTTATTTTTACAAAATCCAGAAAGTGAGGTTCTGCTTACATTCGGACTGAGAATATATATATATATATATATATATATATATATATATATATATATATATATATATATATATATATATATTTAATTCTACTATAATAAACTAAAAAGCCTGAGATTATCCGTGAACAAGAGGGATCTGTTTCCTAATAATACATACAATGTTGCCAGGACAAAAAAGCTGTCCATGTTATAGAGGTGTACGTTATTTAATTGTATAAGCCAATTTAAGAGTATAGTGATACGAATGTTACGAGCCTATGTTTACTTTTCACTGTTCTTAAGATGGCTCGGCCCGAATAGTCTACAATTGTTCAATATTGATATTTGAGTTGTCAGTGGTCGTATGGCGGTCCCACTCCTGTCTACCCTTCGCGGCTCATATTCTTGCTTCCGAGGGGCACTCATAGGGGTACCTAAGTATGTATCCGGAATACCATGGAGGTTGTCTATTATTATTATTATTTTTATTATTATTATTATTATTATTATTATTATTATTATTATTATTATTCCGGTTAGGGGGAGGGGGAGAGTTTATAAACATAAATAAAACTTAATAACTCCAGAACCACTCGACCGATTGTGATCAAATTTTCAACATAGATGAGGTTCAAGCCTGGGATCGTTTTTATGATTTAAATTTGACTGAGCAACGTAAGGAAGAAGGAGGGGCAGATATATAAAAATAAATTTTTATCTACATTAATAACTCTTGAACCATCCGATCAATCTCAATCAAATTTTCCAGATTCATGAGGTTCGGATCTGGAAACATTTTGTGATTTCACCTTAACGGTATATCTTAGGGAAGTCCTGCTGTTATTGGTTTACTTTTTTCTTTTAGAAAAGCGTAGCCATTCACACGATAAAATAAATTATAAGTGTACATGCGGTCATGGCAGTACGCAAGTGGGGCCCTATTGGGTCCGATCAAGGGGGGCCCATCATATATATCTATTCGCATAGAATTAATTCTACTACAGCGGTAGTATGTGCGAATTTTTCCTGACTCAACAGGCCCATGACTGGAGTTCCCGCCTTCCCGCCCGGGCCAATCTGCCCCTGAGTACACCTATTTCATGTTTTCCGGAGAACAGCATTAATTATTAAAATATAATAATGGAAGTTATTGTGCTTATAGGACACTGGCCAAAACTATAGCTTGACAACATAATAAATTGTCTGCAAGTGCGCAGGCCCGAACATCCATAATCATTGACTTGCTTCCAGTCATCAGTAGCCTCTTACAATCATCTCCTTCAAGTCCAATCATCTCAATCATCTCCTGCAAAGATATCACGCAGAAGGAAGGTTCCGAGTTCGTTTTCGATGAAAATTGAGCATGTTTGCAAATCAATTTTTCACCTACTGCACTACAATCTCTGAACTCTGACCTTTTTGTTTAGTCATTTAGAGCTATTTCTATATATCTTCATTTTAAAACATGGAATTGAGTCAATCATGCTCTTTATATTATTATTATCAAGAATTGAAAACTTGTATTTTATGGAAGTACACAAATCTCATTTCGATAGGATTTTAAAATGTCCAGATTGTAAATATTCAGCTATTCAATAACGAACAATGGAGGGATTTTTTCAAAACAAAATGGATTGATTAACGTCTATCGATTAGTCTCACAGCAGGTGTTTTTATTCTGACCATCGCTTGTACGTATTATTAAATTTGTTCTGAGTCAAGATAGGATACAGAGCATGGGACGTTCGTTTGTGAAGAAAAAATCAAGAATATAAATTCTACCTATCATTCCACTGAAGGCTACAATATAATGTCGTTTCTGCGATTAGCAACTGTGAAGCTTATTATTTTTTTAAAAAAATACGAGTACATATTGACTTCTAACAATAGCAGTAGTTTATTTTACCAGAGGACATGCTTGTAAAATTGTGCGTATAGTCCACAAGGACGGAGCACTAAAACAAAGGGGTGAAGATGCTTTTGGCACTTAACAAATAATTGAAAGTTAAGGGGTATGACGGCTCAGTGGTAGAGCGTGTACTTCTAGTACATGGGGGGCTGCGGTGGCTCAGTGGTACAGCGTTCACCTCTGGTGCTTGGGGTCCCGGTTTCGATCCCAGCCCCCGCCAAGTGAATTTTGTTGTGGACAAACACCGTGTGCGTGCGTTTTCTCGGGGTTCTCCCGTTTCATCCCACTTTCCTCATTTCACCATTTCATTCATTACTCATCATTACCGTCTCCTTTAGCCTAACCGGCATAATCGTGGGACGTAAAACTCAGATTTCATTTCATTCATTTCTAGTAGATGGGGTCTCTGATTCGATTCCGGGCCAAGTAAGTTTGTGGTGGAAAACTTTGTGTCTGTTTCCTGTGATATTGTCATTCACCAATTCTCCCGTCATTATTCACTTGCCTTGATCTTAATCTCCCTTAGTTAAAAGGGTATAGGGACGTTAAACAGAAAAAAAAGTTTTGATTTCATTTCAGTTAACAGGAGTGGCGTACGAATAGCCTCCTTGAGTATTAATGCATCCGAAAAAAAAAAAAAAAAACTCAAGTTGAAGCAGTTGCTCAGTGGTACAACGCTCACATTTAGGACCTGCGATCCCCTATTCCATTTCAGCTTCCGTAAAGCCGACTTTGGGGTGGACAAAAATCAGTCTGTGGATTCTCTCAGGGTTATCCCGTTTCCTCTTACTTTTGTTGTTCCACCATTATCATAGAGCTAATCATCACTATCTTCCTTTGCCTTGGTGCATTATCGTGGGACATTAAACTAAATAAGACTGGTCAAACGATATGCCCTCTTTGCTTGAAAAAATTAATCTTAAACTACTCCCCTTCAGGCTGAAATTCAGTGAAGACTACCAGTCAACTACATCGAATGCTTTGGTTTTCTGGGTATTTTGTTTTCTTCTGATTGCACTTTCAATCAAGTAATTATTTCTTTATTATCTCATTCATTTACTAAACAATACAGGAGCAAAATAGGCAACAATGATATTTTAAATTTTGATTTTTATAAATCGTCATCTATACTAGTACTAATATGCTTTCGCAGTTTAAAATAATGGAAACAATATGTACTTCTCCTCACTTTTTCTACTACGCCAAGAGTGAGGGAAAGTACTTCTCTAAGTTCCGGACGCATAGGAGAATTTCTAGCATCCCAATGCTATAGTTTTTAATTTATTTGCTAAAATGGATTGAGTATATATGTAACATACTTTCTGATGGAAAATAACAGTAGAAACGAAACTAAAGCCCAAAAGGATACTAGAAGGTAAATACATATTTTTTCTGTTGCATATTTAAAGTTGTAATTATGCGCAGTTGATTGCAACATATGAGGTAGTAACGTATTTGAATGGAATGCTCAGTTGAATCATATTAATATACAGTAGAAGTATCATGTTAGCCGTTAGTTGACGAAATAGCTTTTGACAGTCCTTCAGGTAGGTTTAAGGCAGGGATGCAAAAAAGCAACAAAAGTTTTCTCGCCCAAGAAAAAAAAAAAACACTACTAGCTCTCATCTCAGTCTTTACAGTTTGAAATAAATAATAGTGACTCGCTCGCACTAATGAACTACTCACCGCGGGTGAGTGGGCGAGTGTTTATTTGCATGCCTGGTTTAAGGTATATATTACATGTAATTATTTATTGTTACTCAGACTCAAAACATTTTATAGAAGAGTTCGAATTCAAAAAGGTAAGATGAGTTCCCGACCAGATAAACTTCCTTAAATTTATCCCTGACGCAGACAAAACAACTTTGTATATTATTGAAAGGTAACTATAAAGTTTTTGTGGGAAATGTCCGGACACAGGGGACTACATACAAGGAAGTAGGCACCTGCTCTAATTCTGCTGCAATTATTTATGTTTTGCACAACAGAACTGTTCTTAGTAGTTTTATTTAATTATTATAATTCCCCGGGTATAATTATTATTCCCCGTGATTATAGTTAAAAAGGGAAGAAAAGCAAAGTTAAATCTTATTAAAAAAAAAAAAAAAACAATATGCTTCAATCCGTGTTACATTCTTTCTTTAATTTGCAAGGAGACAATTCCCATTCAAGATTACTTCTCTTCTTACTTGTGCTCATTTATGTTCATTAGTTTTGGCTAGCATGTTTTCATGGTTCCGAATGAGAATAGGCAGGCACTTAGCGAAGGGATCCCCCCCCCTACTTCGAGACCAGAAATGAAAAAATTAAGGAAGGATGAAACAAAACGAAATGAGAAAAAGAAGGATCGGCGTTAAAATTAAAAAAAAAAAAAAAAAAAAAAAAAACTACAGGAAGCTTTTGGTTACTCTTTCTTATGAGGAGATTTGTATTACTTGCAATACATGGTGACGAGGTGAGCGAAATATCCTGGAAGAGTTAGGGAATTTGAAATTTCTGGAAAAGTTACTAAATTCTCAGAATTTCTGCTACTAGTCAGGGAGATTTCAAGCTTCCGAAAGCATAGTTAGTGCCATTGCGTGGACATCTTTTACAATAATTTTTCGTCATTGCATCCTTGCAGAATCATACGTTATTTCAAAAACAATTTTCTACTGCTCCTTTAGCCTGTCATTTGGAACAAGCAGTAGTTGACGGAATAATAAAAACATAAATTTATATTTAAAAGAAGTTCTATTAGCATTTGATTCAACAGAAAAAGGAACGAAGATATTGTAAAATATTTCACGAGACATTATTGAGTATGTAATTTTTATAATAGTGAATATGTAATTTTGATAATAGTTGAGATCATAATGAAATAAAATTTTTTATATTTGAATGAACAAAGAAGGAACGTAAATATTGTAAAATCTTTTTCAATACCTTTCTTTTCTTTCATTACACGAGATTCCTTCATAGTTTGTTATTAAAATACTTACCAACATATCCTCATTCCATTGTCCGAACAAGCCAATATACGTTGATAGTAAAGTAGTTTACCTTGATCAAGCTCCTGAACCTTCAGAATTTCATATCACCCTCTCCTCCCGTTACGAAATCCTTGCTAAACGAACCAATATATGTTCCAGTAAAGTAGTTTAGAATGATCGAGCTTCTGGTGTGATAATCACAGTATTTCATTTCACGGACCCACCCCTTCCACGAAATCCTGGTTACGTGCCTGGAATAGGAAAGGAAAAATGGAGGTAGTTGGCTCGGAACTATGGCGAGCTATCTTTTTCCCTCAATTGAGATCGGAATCTCCTAGGGCTGTTCCTGCCAATAACTTATTATAGTAATGTTCTTACTGTGGATTATAAAATATGTCCTTTGGAAAGTATATTTTAAATGCCATACGACGAGCTTCAGTGAATCATTTGTAAGCAAATCAAATGTGGACCGATTTTGAAAAATAGGAATGTGGAAACCGTATCTACCCAGGTTGCTTCACGTGATCAACGAGCACAATCTGGATAGGCGCCTCCAATTTCTTTTATGGGTTTTTGATAATGAATAGTTGATTTATTTCATTATTTTGATTATTGAGGTGATTTAAATTGAATTAAACCATTAACGGACACAACTTTGTGTACTTTACATTAGCTAATTTTCATATTTAAGTAAGAAAGAGCTATTAGTTTTTCTGGGTTAGCAGTGTGCTGTGATATGCCTGTTAGAGACATTTGTTGAGCTATTCTTTTTTGAAAGAACATTGGTAGGTGTAGAATACCTTAACATGTTGCAAAAAAAAAAAAAAAAAAAAAAAAAAAAAAAAAAAAAAAAAAAAAAAAACTGTGCCAGCTGCTTATCAACTACACTCAGAAGGAGATTGGTTTCTTTTTGTTTGTTTTTTGTTTGAGCGAAAGGAGGTACCGTCACATTACCATCGACACGTGCGGCAATTACTGGGTTAGTTGAGTGATGAATAGGCTGACGAAGAAGTGTCGAGTATCCGCCCAGTTCTCACGACATAATACTGATAAAATTCTTTCTGTAGGGCACTCCGAGAAAGACTGAATATTAGGGTGGGTCGAAAAAAACGATTTCTTTCAAATGGAATTCTAATAGTGCGGAAAAGTTGGACCATCTATCCGAACGTGTAAGTGTATTTTTTTTCAAATCGCATAATATCTTCAGTTCGCGCATCAAGGTTAAAATTTTACCCAATTGTCAAAAATCGTACTTTTTTCAAACACCCTGTATAGAAGACAGGTTGATTCTGATAGTTTTAATAGATAATTCTCAAGTAGGCATGTAACAATACACAGAAGAAAAGAAAATCAACATCGGATAATATCTTCAGTTCTTGCTCTAAGATCAAAATCTCGTGAAATTGTAAGAAATACTTTCGTTCGTGTATACTTTTTGGTACACCCTGTGTAAAATAGTTTATGTTGTTATAGCCCTAATAGGGCTGTGATTTTCTTCAAGCATGTAGCAACAGTCACACGAAAAAAGTAATCGACTACATTCTTCACGAAAAATAGAAATTCCACAGTGTTTCATATCCTCATTTGTAAAATGTATATGTTTTTCTTCAGAAATCAATTCATTGGCCATATAGCGCCTAGAACTGGATCTGCAAAGGATAATATAATATCTGTGAGTATACTTTCTTATTTAAGTGACAAAGACGTGGACATAAATGATCTTGTTGCTATAGGCTGTGATGGCACAGTGGTTAATACTGGATGGAAAAGTGGGATTATTCATAATATTGAGGTCTAACTTGGAAGACTACTCCAGTGGTTAATTTTTTTAGGCTATTATATTTTAATGAATTACCTTTCAGGCATCTTTTCGAGTGCCTAGATGGTGACAAATCATTTTCTGGAACTATCTTCAAAACAATTCAAACACTGTGAGCAGCTTCCTATTGTTGGTTATGAGAATATTCAGACCGAAGATATCTCCGTAAACGAAAATGACCTGAGCAAAGAAAAAAAATATCTTCTTGATATTGTTAGAGCTAAAAACAGCGGCGAGTGTCCAAGTGATCTTGCAGTAAAGGATCCAGGCCCAATAAGTCATCCAAGGTGGCTTACTATGGCGTATCGTATTTTAAGGTTATATATTTCGACAGAAGGTCCTTCAATTGAGCTGAAGACAGTGGCCACTTACATTGTACAAACATATGCACCAGCTTGGTTTGCTATTAAACAAAATTCGTCTGTAAAAGATGGTGAAAACATGTGTTTAAATTGAAACAGACATTACGATATCAAGCGGAAAGTTTAGTAGAAGTTATCGATCCTGTAATACAGCGAAACTTTTTTTTTGTTTTTTTTTTGCGCACCCTGAAAACCTTATTTTGGCCATGGCGATGGATGAACGGAAACACATAAGAGAATTAGCTTTCAGAAGATTGTTGAAATCGAGGAATCAACCACCATCAGGTAAAATTGTGAGAAATTTTTTACCACTTGATCTCAATTTTGAAGCAACTGTCTATACCGAATTGATAGATTGGTCAACGTGTAAACTTTCATCACCACCAATAATGGCCCATGTAACAACAGCGAGTATTTTGCCGTTTCTAAAGACAAAAGAACTACCAGAGTTTGACTACCTAAAATTTCCATGTCACACGCAGTCCGTAAAAAGATGTGTTAAACTTGTAACAGAGGCTGCTACAAAAGTGTGTGGCTCCCTAAACAGAGATGGTTTTATTCGGACCACACTTTTGTCACGCTCTATAATGCCAATTTCAGTAAGAACCCTGATTTATACAAAAGAAATAAATTTGAAACTTCTACAATGGTAGGGTGGTTGGGAAGGGTGTGGGTGGAACTCGAAGTGCAGCCACCTCCTCGTGGTGTGTACTGGGTCATTTCTAAGATCAGAAATGAGCGAAGAGCTGCAAGATCAGATCGGAAACTGAAAATGATTCCTTTCGTAAAATTTTCGATTTTTAAGTTCGGATATATAGGAACTGAAGATACTATGCAATTTATATTTTCTTTTCTCTGAATATTCCCGCATGGTTGGGAAAAATATAACCGCCATATTAAAACTATAACAACATAAACTCATTTATACAGGGTGATACAAAAAATACGATTTTATTACAATTTCAAGAGATTTTAACCTTAGAGCAAGAACTGAAGATATTATCCGATGTTGATTTTCTTTTCTTCTGTGTATTGTTGCATCCCTACTTGAGAATTAGCGCTCCATTACAACTATCAGAAGCAACCTGTCTTCTATACAGGGTGTTTCAAAAGTACGATTTTTGACAATTTGGTAAAACTTTAACCTGGATGCGCGAACTGAAGATATTACGCAATTTAAAAAAAATAAACTTACACATTTCGATAGATGGTCCAACGTTTCCGCACTATTAGAATTCGATTTGAAAGAAACAGTTTCTTTCGACCCACCCTACTGAATATGCCACAAAACCAAGTATGCTGGATTCTAGGAAGGAGGAATTTGAGATTGCATGTGAATCTAGTCCAATGAAGACAATATCACATGTTTGTTAGCCTATTCCAGAGGGTTGCTAACGATGGGACTCTTTTATTCAGAATAGTTTGATCACATCCCTCACTGAAAGTACATCAGCAATATTTGGAATGTCTTTGTTATTTGTAAAATTTATTGTGTTTATTTGCTTACTTTTTCTTTGTATTATTAAAGCTCAAAATAAACCATTTATGAGGCACTCAGTATATGAATTAGCCTTAGGATACGCATTTCAATGTAACTGAAATGGTATACACCCATTAGATACTCTATTTTCACCTAGAGACGGTATTGAAAATTGTTCTTCAAACGGAAGAAGTTGCAATCTCTGTATATTTTCCTCAATATAAAGAATTGCCGCTATGTCCACTTAAAATAAATAAATTAACCTAGTTTGTGCCTATTTTAGTTAATATTTGCTACCTATATTAATTGATCAAGGATGTCTTTTAGGGAGCACACGGAAGAATAGTCCCCTCAGTTTGAGAAAAGTTTACTTTGTAATAAATTGCGAACGAATATAATAAAAAGCTATCGAATTGTTATGTTGGTGAACAACCTTAGACCGGCCTGGAAAAATCTGAATTGACGCTACTGGAATTCATAAATGTTAATGATAGTGTTAATGTTACTCAGGGTTGAACAAACTACAGAGATTGAACAAAATGTTAGGACTTGACTGTTAGTTCAACAGTAGTAAAGGGACTACAGAGGAGTATCCAAATATGTTATGCGTCTCTGAAATAAATAGTAGATTAGTACAATTAAATGTGCCTTTTAACCCTTATCCGGGCAACCGGGGCCTCCCAGGCTAAGTAGATTCATTTTTCTAAAAGTACTCAATAACCATACATATTTCGAAGACATAAAATACTGAATTCTTCTACCTTTCGTCGAAGTTAAAATCATGAACATATCGAGTTGGTAAAGTTTTTTTTTTTTTTTTTTTTTTTAATTTGAAAATCTTTTCCTGACGTAACCGGGCAACCGGGGCCTAGGAGGCCCCGTAAAACTTTAGTGAAATTCCTGTCAAATATTAGATCAAATTGTCACATAATTATATATTGAACACCTGACTATTGTAACCTTTAGTCGGAACAGTATGCGGCAACAGACATTGAATTTTGAGTGTTCTTCACTTAAAATATATACTGGGCCTGACAGGCCCCGGTTGCCCGTTTACGTTACAAAAATGTCTTGCCCGGATAAGGGTTAAAGTACTCCACTCTATGAAGTTAAATTGTACATGATGTGAAAAGCGATATTTCTAGTAAACATTTCTAGTAATTTCGAGATTTAAATGTGAAGAAGAATCGAACGATATATATGTGAAAAATACTTGGAATAGTAAGTGAAATTTGAAACTATAAATTGATACTTTTTAAATAGAAACAAAAGCAAAATGATTACTAAAGAACATTGAGTTATATACCTTTGAGTGTGGAGAATACGGTAAAGGCAAATTATGCAAAGTACAAGTTTTAAACATGTAATAGTTAAAATGAGATGAAGAGATATTTTCGAGCTCTTCGGGGTCAAAACTTTTCATTTTTTTTCCCGTAAGTGATATATCAGCTATAATGGAATACCTATGATAAGTTTATAATAAACTGATCTGCTGCTTTGTATGAATTGCAGTTATAACGAGGGTCGTGATAACGCTCTCCATCTACTTGAGCTCTTAGTCAATTTGGTCGAGTATCTTTTTTTTTTGTGTCCCTATTTCAACGACATCCGTCTTAATGATGTTCTCTCATCTGCGTCTCATCCTCCAAATGCTTTTCAATCGATTGTGTTTTCAGATAAGATTTTGAAAATGTTCTTACTTTCCTCTTTCTGGTACGTGACCTATCACCAGACCCTCCCAGACATAATGATGTCACCAATGTTAAGTACATAAATTCTATAAATTATGGAATTGTTTGATATTAAATTTTCCGCCAAATCTCATTCCTGTCGTTGTTGCGTCTGAATGTTCTTTTGAGTATTTTGTTTTGCGATATTTTCAGTCTGCATTTCTCCTTCAAAGTAAGCGACAATATTCGAATTTCTGTCTGTAGGGAGCGGACTTTTAGAAACTATTAAGTATAGTGTCTCCACAAAGTTAAGGGAAATCTTATGAATTGTTTCGTTTTGTGAGCTACAATTTTCAGGACACAGGGAGTATAGTGAACGCGCGAAAACGAGGTAGATGAAGGTTGTTAACGGAATGAATTTTTATCAGTGTACAAGATGTGTGGGCTGGGAGCCCAGAAAGACTCAGTATAACGACTTTCGAGCTTTTCCGTGCTCTATAATTGAAGTGTACATATGCCCTTCCACAAATATTTGAAACTTTACCCCTATAAAATGGACAAACAACTACGGCTTGAATATACAGATTCCCGAAAATACTATTGTTCTTAACATCGATTCAGTTTATAAATGACCAAAAGTAAATTATTAATTGCCACAGGAGCAATAAGGCATTGTTTCATGTGTACAGTTAAATTAATACCTAATGTTCTCAGGTACGAACCAGTGATAACCCACTTGCGCAAAAAGGAGATGTCTGCATTGACAGCAAATGACCTTTGGTGAGTGATACCACGTAATCATGTTCATTATATTCTCTGAACATTCAGTGACGTACAAAACACATATATATTCTTTGAAAATATTAAATAATAGTAAGAAATGTTTTCTCATAAGGTTGTGGAACTTTTTGAATACTTCGTACTATTGTTTGGTCCAAACCATATCAGAACAATGTCACGATGGATATAGTTAGTACACAGCCTACAATGAAAGATCAATGTGCATAAAAGAGATACTTCGAAAGCATAACATTTTGTTTCTAAGGGAGATAGATCACAGGACTATGCCAATGGTTCCAGCTATATTTACACCAAAAGCTATTCAAGTTTTGGACTAGCTCCAAGAAAGATAATTGTGCTAGTCTTGTTTATGTTTCGAGATGTGCATTAGGACAATGGAACATAAACAAGGTTGCACATTTAAGTAACCAAGAACAATCCGCTTTTCCTTTCTGTATGAGAAACTTGAAAACGGTTTCTCTAAAACTATTGGAATTGTTTTCTTTCTTAAGCTAGTACATAAGCAAGTATTTACTTAATCCTAAGTTGATGTTAATTTATTTTTCTCTCAAACCGTACAAGCAACATCCCTTATTCTTACACTTCAAGGGAAGCAACAAGTGTTAATTTGACATTCAGATATGCACGTTCATGACAATTTCCCTTATAGAGTTTAGAAAAGTAAGCGTAAATCGACATTTTATACTCATATTCCAAACATTCAGTCTCGTTGGAAGAGCAAACACATTATATTTGATGAAATTATAAGTATATGTCTTGTACATTTTATAAAACTAACTAACGTTCGATAAAAGCTATATTTGGCCATTTGACAGAGGGATGTTTCAAGTGAAGTTACAGTCTTTGAGTTTAACGTCTCATGATTACGCCCGTGGAGTTAAGGGAGACGATGATTAAGTTAAGTGAATATTGATGGAGAATGGGTTCAATTAGAGAATGGGAGGAAACGGGAGTACCTCTAGAAAGTATAAGAAGACGATATTATCTGTCATGAACTTATTTTTCCAGGGATCGAACCAGGAACTCCAAGAAGAAGAGGAAAGTGCTCTACCTCTCAGCCACCGTGTCCCTCATGAAGGATGAAGCAATGGATGAGAATAAAGTAGAGTACATTCACAATTTAAATACTAGGAGAAAATTGTAACAAGTACAACGAAATTACGCAAGAATTTATTACTCTTTATGAAATCCCTTATCTTTGTTACTTATATAGTCCACTAACTGCATAAGGAAATCAAGTTTACTCTTAGTCATTTTGGACATATTTCATCTAGAATTTCTTTATCTGAAGCTCCTTTCTGGTCTTAAAACATATTGTAGATAATGCCTATTATATGTAAGCCAAGTGTTAGTTTTCGTTGTACCCTATTAACGCTATGTCCCTTTAATCAAAACTTTTGTAGTTGAATTGTTTCCTTGTGCTTTGAGCACCTGATGTCTAAAACCGAGAACTTGAAAATCTACAAGAGCATGGCGTTTCGCATGAATACATCAGTTGGTCACCTTATGCATTAAACGTAAAGGAAAGCAAAAGTTTTGGAATGATATTTTTAACCTGGAGCAAGAACATTTTTTCGAGCTAAACGAAAGAGCATACAGGTGAATCATTAGAGATACGTGAGAAGAAAACCACAAAATTAATAGAGAAAAGGTGATATTAAATCAAGACACCTAGAATAGACGGAGTACACCCTCAATGTGTGTAACTCCTCTGAAGTATGTATTGATGTTTTGGAAAGCCTCTGAATAAGATATCTCTAGTAGGACTTAGGAAAGAATGGAAAATGAATATGAATGTTGATATTGAGGTTGTAGTAGAAAGAACGAATATCGACAGTATTGGTTTTTCACAAAAAATAATGCAATGTTTTTGTGCGTTTACTCCTTTCGTTTGTATGTATATCCCTTGTTCACTTAAGCCATAATGTTACATAGGTATGTTGTAACGTTCAATACCAACCAGTCCAATACATCTTCGCCTAGTGACTTATCAGCCACTGATATATACAACGTAAGAATTCCCGCCATTTTAAGCGAGATAGGAATACCCATCTTGCCTGGTTCCATCTTGCATGAAGTAGTGACGATTACTTATTAACTATCAACAATTCAAAATGTTCATTTATAAAAGAGATATTGAAGAACTACACTCTTCATTTATCCCTATCAAAAAGAGTAATATAAAACTAATCAATACTTGTAGTTTCTGTCAGCTATACTATCAAAATAAAAGTTTTATTTCTGAAATATAAATAAAATTACTATGTTTGTTATCAAGTAAATTAATTTATTTACATTCTATATTATACTAGTAATATACCCGTTCCTTGCACGGCGAGAATACGTTTCATTTTAGGCATAAAGAAGTGAATTTGGATTTAAACGGCATAGAAAGTGTCACTTTTTGTCTGAACGATCCCGGAAACTATGTATTTGATAGTAATATCAGTCATTTTGATCATTGTTAAATATCTCACTCCTCAAACTGCACCATCAAAGGTAAATGATAAGAGAACTTCCAGAACCGAACCTCGTAGGCCTATATATTAAAAAGTTCATCGAGTTCGGTTTGGAGGTTAAAGAGTTACTAACAAGTAACACTTCCCAAGTGTAACACTCGGATTTTGATAAAAATTTGGCATGTAGATATTACACATTAAATATTGAATACATATTTTTTATTTCGTGCGGAAAAACGGTTTTAGACGGCAAAAGCCCTACCAAAAATTTTGAAAGCTGACGCCCGAAAGGCAAAAACAAGTGGACCCAAGTAAACGAAATTGTACACAGATATTATAGATGTAAAATGAGGGAATATTTTTTTCGTATTTCCCTGGAGAAAACGGTTAGGCGTGGCACGGACCCCTCCAAACCTTTGATCACGAAATATCAAAAGTGCTAATAGAAGTATATCAGATGTGTGTAAAGGAGATGAAGAATTACAACGAAACTTTGTGTACGCAAAATACGCAAAAATTAAACGAATACTTTCTTTATTTTCTGCGCGAAAACGTTTTTAAGGGGCAAAAGCGTCCATCCACAATTTTGGAATTTGAAGCCCAAACTGCAAGAACAAGTGAGTCGAAGTGAAAGAAATTGTGCACAGATATTGTACACGTAAAATTAGGTAATACGAGTTTCATTTTTTCCTGGAAAAAAGCGGCTGAGTTTGGCACAGACCTTCTAAATCGTTGATTACGAAATATCAAAAGTGCAAATATGTATATGTCAGAATTTTTTAAAGAATATAGAGAATTGCAACGAAACTTCATATAAGGACAATTTGAAAAACATTTGGCGTGGGAGACCCGGGTTCGATTCCCGGCGGGAGCTCATGTGGTTCGGATTCCATGTTAATCAGTAGGTCCACGTCTCATATAGCCTCGCTGCTGACAGGGACGCTAAACCAAAATCAACTCAACTCAACTCAATTTGAAAAACAATTAACGAAACGTGTTTAAAATTATGCGGAAAAATATTGTAAGGGTTAAAACCGCCTCCTGAAGTACAATAAAATACGCCATACTGTTTGTACTTACTATTGATCTGGTAAACTTGAAGAAATTTGATGGAGACACTTGTGAAACACGAAATGCCTTAGTTTACATATCCGATATCTAGATACACAATTTCATTCTCTTCGGTCAACTCCTTCCGCCACTCATCACCTCGGTTCACCCAACGGTTTTTCTTTCTTTCAGGAAAATATGAAACACATATTCTCTCATCTTGTCCCTACAATATTTGTGCACAATTTCATTCACTTCGGTTCACTGCTTCGTGCCTTTCGGACGAAAACTTTCAAAATTTTGGATGGAGGCTTTTGCTCCCTAAAATCTATTTTCCGCAGAAAATAAAAAAACCGTGTTCGTTTATTTTTTGCGTATTGTCCCTACATAAAATTTCGTTGGAATTCTTCCTTTCCTTTATACACAACTGACATACTGTTATTAGCACTTTTTTGTATTTCGTGATCAAAGGTTTGAAGGGGTCCGTGCCCAATCTAACTTTTTTTCCAGGAAAATACGAAAAACGTATTCTCTTATTTTACGTCTACAATATCTGTGCACAATTTCGTTCATTTCGGTCTACTTGTTTCTGTCTTTCGGGCGTCAACTTTTAAAATTTTTGAGTGTGGTTAAATTTATAAGTCACAAACGTAGTCACTTTCATTTTTGTGCATTTTTTATATCTCCCCCCTCCCTCCCTAAATTCCACCGTCAGAGTGAAATGATAAATAAAAATCCCAGGCTTGGACTCCAACTATACTGTAAATTTGATCGTAATTGGTCTAATGGTTATTAAGTTTTATTTATACAGGGTGTATCAAAACAACACCAACAACGTTTAAGAGGTGATTCTTGACACCAAGATAAGACAAAAGGTATAGGAGAACCTGGGTACACACTTCCTTTCTTTCGGAGTTATAAGCTGTCGAATAATTGAACTTTATAGGTCCTAAGATCCAAAACTATGGGACCTTCCCTTCTTGGTCGAGACTTCGCTTAGAAACAAGTATGTTCGCTATATAAATATCCAAGTTTCAGAATTCTGCAGTACTTTTGCAACAATTTTTATAGAGGTTGCTGGTGAGTACTTCAGTTTAAACGCCAGTAGCTAAAGTCACTCTATAAAAATTGTTGTTTGAGTACCTTATGATTCTGAACTATGTATTTTTCAATAATGCATATATTAGTTCCTAAGTGAAGTCTTGATGTATTAGCTATGGACCTTTGAATCTCATTTTCGCACGTTTTAGGAAGCTTATAACTCCAAAAGTAATCATTTGAGCTGCTTGGTCTATATTATTTTTATCTTGGTGTCAGGTACCACCTCCGAAACGTTGTCGTGTTGTTTTGAAACACCCCATATGCATATCCTTGTACCCTCCCTTACTTGAACGGCCAAAGTGAAACAATAATAATCATAACAGACCGGAAGCTGATCTATATTGAAAATTTGGTCGAGACCGGTTGGGTGATTACAGAGTTATTAAGTCGCAAAGCTAGTCAGTTTCATATTATGTATTTTTCTATAATCCGCTTCCCCAACCCTAAGTTGCACCATCAAAGTAAAATGATAAAAGCCATTCCAGGCCAGGCTCTATGCGGTAAATTTGATAGTTCTGGATAGTAAAGTTGATAGTAAAGTTCCTCTGCATCAACACACACAGAGATTGATCCAAGCGAGTACTTTCAGTTTCGCCACAAGTTGGTTCACCGTACCCTCATTAAGGAGGCGCAGCACAGCTCGAGGCAGACCCAAGTTAGCAACAGCAGTGATAACATAATCACCTTTCAGGGAGAAACTACAGACGAGTCTTAACCCTACAAACGTCTGTTGAGGGGCAAACATCTGTTATCTGCATCCGGACAGCAAGAAGTCTCATTTGCAACTGAGAAGGAACAACCCGATGACTATCATCATGCTATCTAAAGGGCAAAAGCTCAGTGCACCTACTGCAATGGGAAAATTTCCAAAGACAATTCAGGTGAACAATGGATTTGAAGTCTCTCGTGTTATCAATGGAGTCATACTGAGTGCACTGAAAGATACAGAGTGGACTTCACATGTGACAACTGCTCGTAAATTTCACATATCGTGCAGTATTGTACGTATTCTTCTTCACAATTTGTTTATTGTTCTGGATATTGTTTGCTTTTTAAGCTCGGTTTTTACATGGTATATTCATATGTACTCCTTGAATTGAACAAACGTACCAGTTGACGTCCTATACTTTCTTTGTCGATTTTCTATTCCAGTAGCCATGAAAATAAAAATTGTAATATCAATATCTTATTTGGAATAGGCAGAGGATAATGTGGAATACTATTCCACATTACCCTTCACTTTTGCATGATCTCAAATTCTGTCATTGTTTGAAAATGCTTGTGAAACTCATAGAATGTACCGTGTATAGCTTCTGCACTATTGTTTTCTTAAAGAGTATATATCACAGCATATTTTAGCATAAAACGCATTATTGCAAGTTCATTCACGTCTCTTGTATCGTTGAAAATAAAAACAGTATTCCACAATACCCGACTTTCCTCTCTCTCTTTCTCTCTCTCTCTGTATATATATATATATAGGGCCGGATCCAGGATTTTCTGATAGAGGTGCACCAAATAACTGCCAGTAAATTTGAATTCAATTTGAGTTTTTTAAATACCCTTAGGCATCTGTAGTGTGAATGGGGAATTGCCCTGGAAATGCTAAGTGTCTGCTCTCAGTCCTTCAAACTTCAAACAATTGAATGAAACTATTGATTTTACAAAACTCAGTGCTACTGTAGCTTCTCGCTTTAGGTAGTGTATATTTACAATGAAGTGGGAGTGCACGTGCACTTTTGCACCCCCCTAAATCCGGCCTTGTATATATCTATTATTTTCTGCATAGCTGAAACGCGTAGAACTAGTGTGAACAATCTCATGCACGATTTAAAATTTGGCACCTAGAAATGATTATATATAAGTGGCAAATAGAAAAATAGATAATTGACGAACAAAGAGTAATAACTTTAAGAGCACTTGTGGAACATCACATTCCGGTTTGCTCACTATCATTCTTCTATTGTTTTCCAGAACCAATAAGTCAGGAAAATGTAATATGCTGATAGAGATCTAACAATGTTGCGTGTTATGACGAAGACTTGGACAAACCGTTGAAGATAGTGTTTACCTTCCTATTTAGGACTGACCAACTCTGTAGCCATTTTGTGGGTATTCTATGAAGGGTTATTTTCACTGCAACTAATGATGGGACGTCGTACGTGAAGGAGAGTTTTTCCCTTCTTCTTCTTCTTCTTATTCTTATTCTTATTCTTATTCTTCTTCTTCTTCTTCTTCTTCTTCTTCTTATTATTATTATTAAAATTAACCAACTTTTAAGATTAGTGGGGGTGCTTCCCGCACTTGCTTCACTTGTCCTTGTCTGAAATTTGATGATTCTAAAAATATATTGTTAGCTAATTTTGATTAAAAATTCAGTCTTCTTCTTTCACGTCTGGCAAGATATCCCCCCGACTTTAGAAAATTGAAACAATAGTCTTTCGTTTGTACTACGTTTGTACCGTTTGTACCGAAAATATTTCCGTTTGTACCATTTTGCTTATAGGGTTACTTGAGATGTCGAAAGGGGGGGGGGCTATTTTGTCCGCAAGATAGCCCCATGGTATTACAGCACAAAAAATTGAAATACTCCATTTGAAAGCAAATCGTTTGTCCCGTTTGTACTGAAGAAAGTTTTGTTTGTACCCTGATAGTTTTCGAGAAAGAGAGGATGATATTTGGGGGTATTTTGGGGCCAAGAAACCCCCCACATATCATAGCACATAAAGTTGAAATACAGCATTTGAAAGCATACCGTTTGTACCATTTGTACCGAGAAAAATTTTGTTTGTACTCTGATAGTTTTCTTGAAAGACGGGATGAATTTGGAGGGGGCTATCTTGAGCCAAGATGCGCCCCGTATCACAGCGCAAAAATGAAATACAGCATTCGAAAACAAATCGTTTGTAACGTTTGTACCGGAAACTAGATTGTTTGTACCCTGATAGTTTTCAAGAAAGAGGGGATGACGTTTGGGGGTGCAATCTTGGCATAAAGATAGCCTCCCCGTATCACAGCACGTAAAATTGAAATAACCATTCGAAAGCAAATCATTCGTACCTTTTGTGCCGAAAAGAGATTTGTTTGTACTCTGTAGTTTTCGAGTAAGATTGGATGGCATTTGGGGACTATCTTGTACGCAAGATAAGCCCCGTAATGTGTACTTTTTCCATGCCCACTAAAAAGTATTATGTGTTTATTCACGTGAATTTATGGTATTTAGGACTCTGGTCGTGCATATCCAGATGAAAAAAGAAATTTACTATCCATTTCATAAAGATAGGCCCCTGACTTCGCGGCGCTGCCGTGACGTCCAGTCAAAACTTATATTTTATTGTCGTACCTCGTTGTAATTGCTGAAATGTTGTCTTTTCAATACATAAGACATAAAAATTTTCTTTGTACTATGTAGTGAGAAAAAAATAAAAATTAATGAAAAAGTGCGTACTCTTTTGATAGATCAATGTTTATAGAGCTATATCCCAGAAACGAGATCACGTGAAATAATTTCCTGTGTACAATATGTAGATGCATCCATTATCTGTAAGTTGTGAGAAGTTCAATTTTCATCACTTGATATTTTTTGTGTAATTAAAACAAATGTACGACGCTCTGATCTCCTTTACCGTGGTAGATAGAGAAACGTACAAAACACTGTTCGAAAATTTGGAAGTCTAGCGTTCCAAATATTTGTAACTATTAACAAAAAAAGTTTAGTTGGTAGAGTATTTATTAAAAAAAATGTTTACTTCAACATATTCTCTGCGTTAAGCGGTAAGCCATGTTGCAGCCCAATCTTTAAATTCCCCGCGCTAATATGAAGAAACAGCATACATTAAATGGAAGTGCGGCAACACTGTCGTGCAGTGTTGTCGCGTTCAGGAAGCTTGTAGCGCGAAGCCTACTTCATAAGAATGTAATAGGAAAAAGTATTTATTATAACCTTACACAACATCATAAAAATATTAATGCATGTGCACTCATGTCCAAAATTATTGTCGCATGTCTATAAATATGTTATTGTAGGAATATAATTTGATAACGAATTCATTTGGTATTTCTTATAATGTTAGTATCTGTATAATCGGCAAAGACATGTAGGCTATATGGCAAATTTCATGTCAAAAGAGAAGTAAATAAGAACAATAAAACGATACTAAAATTTTCTTATCCATTTAGCAACACTTTGTTTTACTCATGCTAATTTTCGTATTCTTTTCCTATGAAATTTATTACAAATATACATTTCCCGACTCTACATATAGTATCAGCATTAAAAGTACTCTGCAAAATCATTATCAAATTATATTCTTACAAGAAGACAGTTATAGATATGCGACAATAATTTAGGACATGAGTGTACACATCTCAATGTAATCGAAATAAAACGATGTAACACATCCAGAAACTCATCTCTTAATCTATTTACTTCACTCACTTTCGTCATGGCTTTGTTGACTTATCGCTGCTCCTGCTATCTTCCCTAATATTTATAAACAATGGCTCCATTTCTACCTCAAGATTTATCAGTATACACACTCTCCAGCTTGCGAACATGTTAAAGGTTAAAAAGAAATGTACTGTAGCCTAGGCAATCACGTGTTCACCCAAGTTCTGCGATCAATTCCCCTGCCGAATGTAACAGAATGGGTCCTTTGTTTTGTTTCAACGAAAGTAAACAATGCAATGAGTAGGTGACGAGGGTTGTATTTGCGTCTAATCACGTCGCACTGATTAAGTCTTCAACACTTCCCTTCGGTTCTTAGGCGTCAAAAACTTACACACACACTCACATCATATGGGTTCATTGCAATGAGACGGACGAATAATCATTTATATTTTCGTGAGTATATCTTGTGCTTTTTGATTGAAAAAAATGAATATTCCTTCACGAGCAGCGGTATTACAAAAAGAAGAGTAATGTTTAGCGATAATGAAGTGCAGAACTGATGAATGACTCCGACGGTTATGAGTTAGTAATTAATAGTAAGGACATTGATTATTCTGTGCTCAGTGGCGTATCCGGGAGTAAACAAGATAGTAACTCTGTTTCAAGTAAACCTGAGGCTGCACCGAAAAAAAACGCGTCATTCCTATTCAAAGGCAGATTCTAATGTAGCTTGGAGCTCTTAGATCTGAAAACAGATTTTCTGTGAAGTGTAAACTCAATATTACATATCAAATAATGTTGTATAATATAATAAACTTTGTGCGTGTTTTTGATTCTGTGCAAGTGTATTTCATACTGCGTGCAATAAGTGAAAAACTGACAAAAAGCAAAAAATTTTCGAGGACCATCACATGCAAATCCAAACAAGATAAGAGTTTTTCTAATTTTGAACACTTGGTACATTTACTGTATATCCTGTTAATTTCTAAGAAATTAATTTGAAATCTGTGGAGACATTACATTTTAAAAATATCTCTAAAAAGTGCCGGACAGTGTGCGTGACAAGTTTAAATACCCGTCCGGCTGAGAGTGTATACGCGCCAGGAAAATATGGCAACGTAGCACCCCGTATAAACTGCGATAGCGAAGGGCGCAAAGCAGAGAAAATCATAATATCATATTTGTAATTGTTTATCTTTTAAAGTAAGTCAAAACAGTTTGGTTCAAAAAGCTACTTCAAGATCTTTCTAAAAGTTTTTTCAGATTGTTAATACACTGCAGCAATTCAGAGATAATGATGTCTCACTTTTTACTGAATAACAAGAAAATTACTACTTGTTGAGTAATGAAATTTTCAGAACTTACAGGTAATAGATGCACCTACATATCGTGCACAGAAAATTATTTCATGTTATCTCCTTTCCGAGATATAGTCCTATAAATATTGATTTACCAAAAAAGTACGAAAAATACGCACTTTTTCATTAATTTCTATTTTTTCTCACTATACAGTACAAAGAAAATGTGTATGTCTTAAGTATTGAAAAGACAACATTCTAACAATCCCAACGAGGTACTACAATGCAGTATAAGTTTTGACTGGACGTAACGGCAGCACCGCGAGGTCAGGGGCCTATCTTTATGAAATGGACAGTAGTCAATAACTCAACGTTAAAATTAAATTGGCGAGTAGGAAAACAGCGTCAGTCCAAAATTTCTCCATTAAGCAATTTTGAGGTAAAGGCAAAAATAACTCTAAAGATAGAGAACTATAAGTTCTAATGAAGAGCAGTACAATTTGCAAGACCTCTCACATGACAGGAGAATGCTATAATTTCGACTTACTTTTCGTAAGTAAATACCGTGAAGAGAATAACAAAATGTGTACAAATTCAGAAAGAAACTTGATTGACAAAACTAATCGTAAATAAATAAAAATTAAAATGAAATGTTCTTCCTAAACTGCTTCGTTCTACATTTCACCTTTACACCAACTGAATAAATCTACTTTTTATATCTGTCACATTAGCATCTCGAGTAGCTCGCAGCTTTCATAGACAAAAGCGGAAAGCAAGTAGGCGATTGTGGAAAATTACGGTATTTACTTACGGAAAAAGACAGAAATAGTGAAAATTTAATAGAATCAGGCAGTGGAAAAGCACTAGTGGTCCACGAAACGAATTTTGTGATATTTAATGAAAGAACTTACGTTTGTTAATGACACAAATGTACAGTAGACATTATGGCATTCTGTTATAACGTGCGAGGTCTTGCAAATTGTACCGCACTTCATTACAACTTGTAGTTCTACATCTTTAGTATTTCTTTCCTTTTTTGACTTTACCATAAAATGATTTATTTTGGACTCACACTGTTTTACCACTTGCCGATTCAACTTTAACGTTGAGATATTTCCAAAAAGTTCTTTTATTTTATTTGGATATGTAAAACCAGAATTCTAAATACACATAAATTTACGTGAATAAACACATAAAATTTATTAATGTCCATGAAAAAGTATACATTACGTTGCCTATCTTGCGTACAAGATAGTTCCCTAAATGTGATCCCCACTTTCCCGAAAACTATCAGGGTACAAACGAATTTTTTTCGGTACAAACGGTACAAACGATTTGCTTTCGAATGGTGTATTTGTATTTTTGTGCTGTGATAGGGTGGAACTATCTTGGCGCCAAGATAGCCCTTCCAAATGTCATCCGTTCTTTCTCGAAAACTATCAGCGTACAAAACTTTTTTTCGGTAAAAATGGTACAAAAAATACTCGCTTTCGAATGGTGTATTTCAATTTTTTGTGCTGTGATACCTGAGGGCTATCTTGGCACCAAGATAGTCCTCCAAATGTCACCCCCTCTTTCTCGAAAGCTATAAGCGTACAAGGAATAGTTTTTTCAGTGCAAACCGTGCAAACGATTTTCTCTTTAATGGTGTATTTCAATTTTTTGTGCTCTGATACAGGGGGCTATTTTGTCCAAAGATATCTCCCCTACATGTCATCCCCTCTTTCTCAAAAACTATCCCGGTACAAGGAATACCTTTTTGCATACAAATCGTATAAACGATTTGCTCTTTAATGGGGTATTTCAATTGTTTGTGCTGTGATACGTGAGGAGGGACTATCATGGTGACACCAAAATAAACCCCCATTTCATCTCCCAAGTAACCCTATAAGGGAAATGGTACAAAGGAAAACATTTTCGGTACAAACTGTACAAACGTAGTACAAATGAACTACCTAGTCATTGATTCCATTTTCTAAAGTCGGGGGGACTATATAACCATGCGTGTTTTTTCAAAGTTAAAAATATTTTTGAATGACAGTGTAATCAGGAATTCGTAGTTTTCTAACCCCCTTCTCTTAAATCTCATCACGTTACTCTGAACACTATCGTTTGGATTTGTATATTGGAAATGGAAGGAAATCAAATATTATTAGGTAAACAGGTCAAAAATATTTTTTTTTAAAAAGCGAGTATTTTTAACATAATATGATATACAATGTTGCAAGTTGAGATGATTGGCTTACCTTCACTTGAAACAGAAAAAGAAACAAAGAAAGAAAAGTTGCTTTCTTCACTCTGTGACAAATTTCATTCCCAATTTCGTTTGTGAAATACACCAAAGAATGAAATTTTCTATCTTTTTTCTTTTTCTTTTCTTTTTTCTTATTTTTCTCTTGGTTTTCTCTTTTTTTGTATGGATGCTAAGCATACTACAACAACTTTGATGTGATGGTTGAGCATTTCATAATCCCGGAGTCCGTGCCCTGACAATCTCTACAATATTTTTTAGTAGAATTCTTCTTTAAAAATATTAACACATTCAGCCCCAGTGCTATATTTGTAATGTTTACCTCGGGATTAAAACACAGTTCACTATTCGCAGTTCAATATTTAACAATAAATTCGTGGAAAGTTTTACAATAAAAGACTGCCACTTTTTAAAATTTTCATTACTCAAGTCAATATTTCCGTTCGGAGGTACCAAAGCTTCCAATTGAAACATTTAGTCAAATGCTAACTGTGTGTCGAGCATATTCACAGACCCTAGAAGACAACCAACATGTGTGAGAAAAATAGATATAGGTGATCCACCTGTAAAACATTACTGTGAATCAAATAGATAGACATGGGTCTGAACGTGTTAATACTGTAATATATTGAAGTTTAATTTGTCGGAGTATGATTTTACCTCTGTTCATGTCCGCAGTGAAAATAAACCTGTAGGCTCGATGAGTCGCATTTCTGTTGTTCCCTCTCAACCGGGAGACTTCTTATTAGAAGATTTAGATCGGGAGACATGTTTAGTAAATTTCCAAGCACCCGAAAACATTGAAGAAATGCAGAAGACAGACTCTTATTTTGGATCCATGTACAGATGCTTACAGGAAAATAAACAAGGAGAAGATTACAGAGGGGAACGGCAAGATAGAGTATTTCAATTAATTGATGAAAAGTTATACCGTGCACATAGATTTATAAATATTACGAAACATTTATTGTGTGTTCCACATAAAATGAGAGATGAAATTTTTACCTTGTTACACGCTCATCCGTCAGCTGCAGCGCATGCTGGACAGAATCGTACATATCAATTGGCGTTTAAAAAGCTTATCTTCCACACATGTGTAATTTTCGTCAGACAATTAGGCAATGCGTTTCTTGTCACGTAAATAAAAGAGGAAACCAAGTAGCTACTATTAGACCACAAATATTTCCAAAGGCGCCTCTATTTTCAGTAGTCTCAATTGACCATTGTGGTCTTTTCCCAACATCTTCTACATATCGTCACAAGTATATTTTAATTATGTATGATGCTTGTACAAGATATGTCAGCTGAAGCGTACCAAATTTAACGGATAACACTATTGCGACTGGTATTTATAACAAACTCATCTTAAAATATGGAGTACCATCATCTTTAATTTTAGATCGTCTTCCTGCTCATAAAAGTAAGATAATGTCAGAGTTAGTGACATTGTTGTGAACTGAATTGAAATGTATTCCAGTTAATTCATATTATTCTACAAGTTTGGCTGTGAAAACAAACGAAACAATTCAAACAGCGTTGCGTCACTACATCAAATCAATTGGAAATAATTGGGACATCATGTTACTACAAATCTTGTGCTTAAATTAAATAAGGATGGAAACTACGGACTCGAGACAGACGATACTCATCGGAATACGTTTAAAAGTTACCTTAAATAATTGGAAAAGTACTAAGACCTCCCTCCACGCGCAAACACACTATCGCCTTGGACAAAAAGTGCTCATTCAAAACGTCACAAGACATAAAGGAATACCAGCTGCCTTTAGGGTGTGATATTATAACGATCGCCCAGTTCCAACAAATATCTTGTTTCTTTTAAAAAATGCAAAAGGAGATGATGTCCAAGATGAGATAGAAATACGTCGATTAGGGCTGCTGAAATCTGCAACAGCAAATGAAAATGGGAACAAAGGACAGGAAGAGACAAATGTCATCGTTGGAAAATGCAACCAGCAAAACACAGTATAATTGTGCAAGAAGTTTATATTTAAATTATCAAAATAACTTAAAAATCATAATTAGTGAATTTCATGAAAAAAATGTATTAGAATATTTTTAATTTCATCCCTTTTTCCCCTCTGTAAATACGGTTTTAGTTAGGTTATATGTTGGTGCGGCCTACTTGTGCTGATTAGTATTCAGTGTGAGTGAGCAAGTATAAGGCCCTCTCCTAAAACTCAACCAAACCCTTAAGTTAAAAGCTGCTAAATTGAGCTGAAGAATTGTAGTTCAAACTTTCATTCTTCGAACATTGAACACGATTTAGTAGTCTTGTAACATTGTATTGTCTCTTTTATATATCTTTTGGCATAGAAAAGGACGTTATTCGAAACGGATTTCCTTCCCATTCTCCCCACTCAAAACAATGCTTTGGAGATATTAGCTGAAATTGATATATATATATATATATATATATATATATATATATATATATATATAGATGGTGATCAGAAAAATGGAAACACCTGTAGCTGGCAACACGTCAGATGTTTGGGTTGGCAGTGGTGTCGTGGCGCACGCAGCGCCGGAGCGCTAGTGGTGGTGTGTTAGGTCAGTCTCCATACTACGTCAGGAGCAGTGGAACAGCAGTGTCTAGTGGCTGCAGCAGACGGATGTAGTGTAAAATGGTAGACATCTCAGTTTCCAAGAGGGCAAATTGTTAGTGCGCGGTTAGGTGGAGTGAGTGTGACGGCAGTGGATACTATGTAAGGTGTGTCGCGTGGGACAGTGTCGAAGTTGATGACGGCCTACACAACACACTGGAAAACCACATCGGGGAAGCGGAACAGTGGGCGGAAGAAAATCATGAGTGACAGGTCACGCCGGGCATTAAAGCGCATTGTCACGCAGAACCCTCGTGCCACTGCGGAGCAAGTGACGGAGGAACTCAATCAGCACCTCCCCCACCCTGTTTCGACAATCACAGTCCGCCGCGAATTAAATGACATGAACTTACGGGGTCGTATTGCACGGGCCAAACCGCTCATCAGGGACCATAACGCTTTCGCACGCCGCAAATGGTGCCGCGACCATGCAACTTGGACCGTGGAGGACTGGAAACGTGTGATATGGTCGGGTGAGTTATCCTTCATCCTATTCCCAACTACGGGCCGTGTTTATGAGTGGAGAACGCCCAAAGAAGCTTATGATCTGCAGTGTCTCCGCCCAACTGTGAAACATGGCGGCGGCTCGGTGATGCTGTTGTCCGCCATATCATGGTTTTCATTATGTCCTGTGGTCACACTTAGCGGACGAATCACTGCCAACGATTATGTCGCAATTTTAGGAGACCACTTGCATCCTATGGTCCGGATGTTGTTCCCGGACAATGAAGCCATCTTCCAGGATGATAATGCACCCATTCACACAGCTGGCGTTGTTGCAGCGTGGTTTGAGGAACATCGGGATGAAGTTCAACACCTCCCCTGGCTCCCCAATCCCCAGATCTCAACATAATTGAACATTTGTTGTCCGTCTTGGAAACACGACTCCGGCGACGATTTCCACCTCCATCCTCTCTCACAGAACTGGCCGATGCCCTGCACGAGGAATGGTGTAAAATTCCACTTGCTACCATTCACGACCTCTATGCCTCGGTAGCAGTATTATATATATTAGATTAATTAATGTTATATTTTCTGTATTAGTATTGCACACAACATATTCTTTCGTTTTCTCCTTTTATATCAGGCAACATGAACGAAATCATAGCCTCAATTATTATTTTTGCTAGTGTCGATACATACGCAAGTGTGCACGATTGAATTGAACATTCTCAGTTAACATTATTTAAGTTCAGCGTTGCTATTCATATAATTGGACTTTCGCTTCAAAGTAATGAATAAATTTTCATCCGTCTACGAATACATTTTGACTTGAAATTTGAAACAATACGAATTAACCATTGTTCTAATTAACATTTATTTGCGAAATCTTGGATTCTAAATGACACGGCATTTTATGACCAATTAACAAATCTCATTCCATGTCACTTCAAGTTCTGAGAATAAAACAACACATTAGCATGTAAGTCTAAGCAGAAACGCTCTTTATTTTTCTCAGCATTATCTAGACTTTTAAGTCTTGGCTTCTCATCATATAATTATTACGAAGCACAAACTTTAAAGCACGTAGTTATTAATTTCAAGATCCACGATCAAATTCTGACTACTGGAATTTCAAATTGAAGGCAGATTTTAAAAATCAAATGTCTTTGCTACATGCAACTATTTTGGTAATACAATCGGCTCTTCATGAATTAAATATTGAACAATATTATAATCATCTATAGTCTGATGCTTGGTTATTAGCTAAAGAAGCTTACGAAGCTCAAAAAAATGAAACCTTGCGTACTTTTAGAGATATGCTATCAAATAAATTAACTTTTCGAATTCTAAATTCTACTCATTATAAGGAGCTTATTGCTAACCATTCTTTTCTCAAGTACAGTGTGTTTCAAAAGGACTGTTATTTTATGCTATTACGAAAACGATTCTTTAAAGTATATTCCAAACAATCATACGCTCTCTGTTTTATTAGACAAACCATTAATTCTCCCACAAAACGTATATTCTCTTTACCAAGTAATCAATTTGGGATATTTATCAGAAAATCGTATTGTTTCCTTCAAGCTTCCAGAACACGTATACTTATATCAAGATTCTCTTCACTTAATAGAAAAAGATCAATAGAATTGGATTATTTTCTTGTTTCTATATCACAGTAATCAAATGTCGATCTTAAAGCGAAATGGTTATTAAATTTATTCTTTCATAACTCTACAGAATGTTTTGAAATGCAAACTAAATAGACAAATGCTAAAGTTTATTTTCTAACATACTCATTTGGGAATAATACTCTCAACAAGTATAAATGGTCACCTAATTAAAAGATTATATGGAAAACCTGTCTATAGCAGTGTCAATGTTAACCTTGAAAATGCTTCATTTTTCGTGTACGAAAATTTTGAGTCCATAATAATATCCGATCAAATTCTTGACCCACGACGTACTTTAAATTTAACTCACCAAATTATAATGCCTAACATAACATATCCTCCACTTTCCCCTCATATGGATATTTTTCGAATAATTTGAAAACTTTACCGCAGCAAATAGAAAATATAACTGTTAATATCTACACTCCATTTTTACAAATTTGTAATGACCGAATGTCATTGCTATTAATAATATCTATTACAAGTGCTGTACTGTCCTCTCTCATTGTCATATTTTTGTCTATAAATTTATTTAAAATTAATACGGTGTTAGCGAGTATAAATATGAAATATTGTACACATAATGAAGAAAATTTAAACGATTTTAAACACGTGCTAACAAATAATGTATAAAATGTTTCTTTATACGAAATATATTATTATAATATAATGATATAGACCTAGATTATTTTACTGAATTAATCGAATAATAGTCATAACATAATTTGCTAAGCGAATCCAAAGACATACTATTGTTGATATCTTTGAAAGGAAAATTCCAGGTTTGAAAATCAATTCTTGCAAAGCGACAACTAAACATCAAATTTAAAAAATACACAAAAATGTATTTTCGCAAAGCGAATGTGTGGAAATATGTATGCGCATATGAAACAAATATATGTTGTGTCTTTTGTGATTATAAATCTATTTATTAAACTTCCATAGTAAGGTTATAAAGGAATTTCCTCTATTTTCCGTTATAGGCAACTAATCAACATGAACTTTGCCATATTCTATATAATTATATTGGCTGTCATTTTCCCCTTAAATTTTCTTTATGTTAGAAATTTTTATTTATTTTCAATGCTGAAAATATTCACAAAATGTAATTCAACAGCCACAGCAGAAAATTAGTTCTCTTCAATCCCCATTTTTACCTCAACTTGGCTCTGTATATGAGGATATCTACTACGAAAATGAGGAAATCGAAACATGTATGATTTTTCTACAGATAATATTTTTCTGCGCATTCATGGTTTATATTACATAGTTACTTATATTACTTATATTATATATACGTATTACATATTATATATATACGTATTACATATATATATTATATTACATAGTTACTTATATTATATTACTTAGTCCCACTATACTTCGAATATTTCTCCTTAAGTCGAATTTGCATCGTGTCTGTCAAACCAGCGAATATGTACTCATTCCAAGAGTTTTGTAATTAAAAATCAGCAACTATTGACGGGTAAAAAGTATATTCAAGATGACTATGTCGACTATACCTATATGATAATAAATAATCATTCTCTACAATCAAGATATTAACGACTTAATTCCACTAACACATTTTTCATATGCAGTTAAATTTTGTCAAGTGCCAGCAGAAGAGGACACATCTGGATTCCGGCCATATCAAATATAAATACGATTAACTAGGAAAAACTCGTCTGAACCCCCCTTCAGTGTAAATTTTCCCTACAGGTTTATATTTAAAAATGAAGAGTGATAAGTGATTTTTTGTGAAATAATATTTTCCTATTAACAGTGAAAATGCTATATACATATATATAATTATGTAAAGATTGTGGTGATTTAGTGCATATTTAAGTTTTTGCGAAATAAACAATAATCAATAATTGCAAAAAAAAAGAGCAAAAGGTGAAAGTCAATCCACAAATAGTTATGGTGATGGATATAATTATGATAATCTTCAAGTTATTTATATATATGTACATATTTTTCAGTGTAATGCAGTTGCGAATATTAGTGAAAACTAAAGTAATACGAAATCAATGTTAAAAGAAAGAATAACATTTTTATTTGTACAACGATATGACATACTTACCAATATATCAGCGTATAAGTCTTAAAACAGATATAATTCACTACATCACCAAACAAAATCAATGTAAAACACACCTATATTTTTTAACTGTGTGTAAGAGGATAAGTCCATAAGTTCATTATAAAATGTTAGGCATTATAACTTTTGCTGTGTAGAGATTTTCTTTACCTGTGACATTGCAAAGGACGTATGCATGTTCTTGTGATCGTAATACTGACGTTGCAATATGCAAACGCAATAATAACGACTTCATTTTTATTTTGATATGGTTATCTTGGACGAAGCAGTGTTTTCTCACACATTCATTTGAGCTTGCTGCAAACGGATTTTATTTTAACGAAATGTTTTATACATATATTCAATTTATTTTATAGTTTTATGTTACTCTGATTTCTTATATTTATATCGACATCCGAAATGCCGAATATCCAAGCGGGGAGGAATGTAATATGACTAGTTAATTGATAAAGAGCAAATAATATTTTATTAATCTTGATATTAATATTTTGTAAATTTTTATATTTTAAATGGAAATAGAAACTCAATTCCAACTCTGGTGCTGTTAGGTCGTTCACATGTGTAGAGCAATTAAGGAACTCTCGTAACAATTCAAAACTGTATCTGGATAAAAACATTCTTTTAACAGGAAATCTAACTTATGTTATGTAGCAATGTGTAACCAACACTTCCTACTTTTAGTCACGAGCAAATTCTTGGAAATGCAATTATAAGCGGAAGAACTGACGCTACCAAAAACTAGGATGAAAAGGTAGGTGATGAAAAGAGTAGTGTACTCGAGAGTGTTTTGAAGTGACCGTTACAGAAGGAAGGTTCGACCTCTTAATTCTTTCCGATCAATACTTTGTCAGAACATGCTGGTTATGAATTGATAACACACTTTTGTTATTCGACTTCAGTATCAATTTCATTCACAACAAAATCTAAAACTTCTAATTAAATATGACAGTCTTTAACAATTTTTGTTTTAAGGCCTTAACACCAGTTTTGGGTAATTATCTAATCTGATATCTCTAGTTTTATTTATCCAATCAAAATTGTGCATCTTAACAAATTATATATCTACCTATAATTAAATGGCTAAGTTCGTTATGCGATTGCATTCTAAATTGCCCCCATGCTAACATGGTTACTATTACACGAGTTAAGTGTAGATATAAATTGTGTCGACGTCCGGATTTCGATCCGATAAGGTGGCAAACGTTAATACGTTAATTAAAATAGGTAACTTTTATGAATATTTGATGAACGTATATGTTTCATCTTAATGCGGGAGGGTATTTATTCCCCCTTCTCTCTCTTTATTGGTGGTTCTTCAGTTCAAACGACAGGTGTTATGAGAAATACTGATAAAACTCATATCCACTTCATCAAAATGGAACATCTTTTTTATAATGGTTGCAATTTTCTAGATCACAATGGATGTGGTGTATTCCATTTCAAATACAACAGTGGACATGGTGGGCAAACCTCAAAAAATATATGCCACTTTTAAATAATTTAATTTTCAATTGATTTCGTGGAACGATTTTTGCGGGGTGGAATATAAGCCCCTTTTATTCCAGAGCTCCTTCGTGGCTAAGAGGTTAGCGTACGCACCCTTGGTGTGAGCAACCCAGGTTCGATTCCCTGCGGGAGCTCATATGGTTCGGATTAAACGTTAATCACTAAGTCCAGTCTCATATATCTTCGCTGCTGAAAGGTGCAATAAATTTAAAATCAACTCAACTTAATCCCATTTATTCCACTGGTTTTAAATTTATACATCAGGTATCATTGGGTAGTTTGAAACAAAATATTCATAATATTACTTCAAATGAAGATTATTTCACGAAAATTACATATTGTTATTGTTAAATGCAGAGATGAAGAAAATTCAATATTTCTTTGATGTATTTTAAATCAAGGTTGTGGCTGTTATTTGTAATTCTCATTAACATATTAATATAATAAATATTCCATCGAAATAAAATAATTCAGGTAAAAGATATTTAATAAATTGCTTTCTTAACTGCTAATTATATAACGAAACTTTAAACCGAACAAACCGAACGAAGTATCTCATCTGGTAGAGCGTTTGCTTGGCATTCGGGAGGTAGTGAGTTCGATTCCTGCTGCCGACCATCTTGACTGGTGTTTTCGATTGTTTTCCTTAGTTCCACCAGGTAAATGCCGGGATGACACCTACGAAACCGGTCCTGGTAGCAAACATCCCAAATCCTCTCTCTTGTTGTTGTTCTTAGATATCCATTCTAAAATGTCCTCCCGGCTTTATCTGGTGACTGCTAAATAAATAAATAAACAAAATAAATAAATAAAATCAGATAGAACTTAACTCTTGTACCCGCTTGTGCTTCACCGATTTCATCATCAACTAAAGACCTTCAAACAGTGTATGCTAGTATTAACCGTTAAGAAAATCTGTATTCTTGGGCTCAACTAAAATTATTCCCTGCAGGTATAATATGGCTGAAAGTTTGATTTGTATATGTTTCTACTAGCTATATTTGACCCTAGAAAGACGGTGCTCGAACCTGTTACATGAAGGACCAAGGGACATTCAACTTTGCCGACGCTGGTTTTAAGTAGCATTGAGAATATATTTGTTCAATTTGTGTTTACTTGTTTAACTAAACTTTTAAAAAGAAACTTTTCAAGCAATTGTGCTTTCTATCTGTAAAGAAAAACAAACAGGCTAAACACAGTGCGTAAAACTGCTTATGTATTAGGGGACAGTTGTACAAAGTGGGGACCCTTGTATATTTTAGTACATATAACCAAAACTATCAGTGATAAAATTGCTAGATGTAAATCAAAACATTCATTGAAATGTTGGCTACCACGAAACAGGCCTTTTTGTATCACAAGAACGTTTGTTGCAACAAAAATAAGGGAAATTGAAAAAGAGCGAAGATCCCCGTTTTATACCACTAGTCGGGTAAAATTAGGTCTATTTTAAAAACTTTCCAAATACTTTCAAAACTTAAAAATGTCTTGCTTAAAACTTTTTACATCTTGTTTACAACTTGTTTATATCTTATACACATACCTAGTTTACAAATACCTTTTTTTATAATTAATCAAAAAGAAAGAAAAATCAGATTTTCGTACTAAATAAAACTACTTAGAAATAAAATACTTTTGTCTACTAAGCAACAATTTAAACTTTACGTGCTACAAAAGTCACAAACATATATATATATATATATATATATATATATATATATATATATATATATATATATATATATAATCCTTTTCGTCCACGTTAGAGCAGGGATCGTGTGCCCACCCATTACAGCCAGAATACCAAATCCATCTATTTTTTGTTTTCGAATGAGTATAGAGTCCATTGCAAAATGACAAGCTACATCAGAATTATCTTCCGATGATGAAGATAGTGTTTTTTCCGCCTTGAGTTTATTTTTTCTTTGATTTCGGATCTCCAAGAGTATAATCCTTATCAGACACGATCTTACTTTTCATTCCAATACGCTTGCTCACTTTTCGTTCTTTACTAGTAGATCCTAGGATTAGCGTTATTTAGCAAATTTTCTGTATTTTTTTCTTATTTTCTTCCTTTCGTTTTTCTTCTGCTTCTAATTCAACTTTGTAAGGTAAGGAAGTGAAAACTTTTCTTACTTCTCCAGAATAGTAGTTACTTAGAGGTGCCATGAAACTAACATCCAGAGGTTGTAATCTGTGGGATGTGTAGTGGAAAGCACAACAAAATTACATTCCTTTTCTTTGCTAGGTTTGATCAGTTATAAGCTCTTGACATGTTGTGACCATCTAATAGAAGTAGCACAGGTTTCTCAGAAGGAGGATTTATGAACTCTTCTTATTTATCCAGCCACTCTTGTGATAGACAACAAAGGAACCTAGAGGTGCATCATCCATCAACATATGATTTTCCCTTTTCCTGGAGAAAACAAAACATGGCGGCCACAAAATTACCAGTTAGGTTTATACATATTTTTGTAGTCACTAAGACCTCTTTCTCAGATGATGTCAAAGCACCTACTTGTTTCTTTTTTCTTTCTTCACAAAGAGCGCAAGCACTTTAGACGGCTTATTGGATACCATCATGATGCCTGCCTCGTTAACATTATAAATATCATTCGGAGAGAAATGATATTGTCCATAAAAGACTCCAATAGATCAAAAACGTTTTCACAGTCTTGCGATTAAATCTCTTTGCCCTATCCAAAGATGTCTTCTCAGGGTCACGCGAAGTCCGTAAGCAAGTGTTTTCTAGCAATTTTCTTGTCCCTGTTAAACGAGTGGGAAATACGGTTCGCCTCAGTTAACTCGAACGCAAGAGAACGTAAATCGGTTAGCGTCAGGCCAAAAATTGCCTTCTACTGTTAGTATGTACTGGACTGTAATACGCAGCCTCAAGCGGACTGTAATACGCGAACTACAAGTAAATTCTACCGATGTTACATGTCGTAAAAAATGGGGACGTCCCCTATTTGTTCTACCTTCTATGTCCCCGTTTTGGCAGAATGTGACTTACATTGAAAAACATGGCTTTACTATCCTCACTGGTTATATAACCCAATAAGTGAAACGTGTAAACAATAGCTTAAATCCTGTGAACACATTATTGTATTTACCAAATTTATTTCTACATGTAATCAGGGAATAAGTTAAATATTTGAAAGGCGACACATCGAAAGATATTTCGCCAAAAACTTCAAAGCAATACGCATCCACACTAACTGTAGAGTGATGTTTATATTCCTATCCAAAATGGTGTAATCGTTGTCTTGAAAAATAGTTCATAGCCTTGCCACTGTATGCAGCGCCAACCATTTAGAAGCACCATGTTCCCGTTTAAACCGCCGTCCCCGTTTTATATAACTCTCCCCTATACTAAATTTCTCATATTACTATGCAGAAAACCAGTATTATAACTGACACACGACAAGTTCTATGATAGCTTGTTTTTTATAAAGCAGAAAAGTAACATTTAAAAAAGTAATATATGTTTTACATATAAAAAAAGGAAAGGAATTTTGGGGAAAACAAAGATGCTTCCAAGTCCAAGAAAGAGACCAAGTGCGTATCAAATCGGCCCGCATAACATGAATTATTATTTTTACCATAAAAAAATGCAGTGTATTCCAGTTGAAAAAAATCTAAATTGTACATTTCATCGAAAGGAACAATAACAAAAAATAATCCTGAATACATATTAATTTATATAGAACTAACTAAATAAAATGAACCTATCGGGCAAAATTTCCCACCCCTTAGTTTTTCTATATAGGTTGTGAATATAATATACTAGCTTGCTTTCTAAATTAATTCTAATACTGAGGCTAGCTATATAATATTACGGTCTTTTTTATGGTCAGTATTTAATAGTTGAATAACCGCAACTCCATACTCTGAGTGCATATAATTCTGATTTAGTTTTATGATTTCACAATTTCCTACTAATGGTGATTAATAATCTAGTGTGCAAATCCCCATTCTACTACGGATATCGCTTCCTTATAACTTTGGAGAAAAATATCAATTTTAATCTTGCATAAAATGGTGGAAATCGTTATCCTAAACAAATCACTGCCTGATGAGTCATTGCGTGAGATGAGGGCATATCGTAAACCTTTATCAAAAATACTGTGTATATATATAATGTACAACATCTAGCAAAAAGGTTATTGTTAATTATTAAAAATAAGTTATACTTCATGGAAAATACTTTATAAACATTGTAGCATGATAAATTTTGTAAGATGGAATTAACTAAACAATTTATTTTCAACTTATTTCAACTAATTTAAAAGCAGCATTGAAAATATAGTTTACTCTGTTAATATGAAATAAAGTGTACAAAATAAATGTTGAAAATAAATTTGTTACATCCTTAAGTATTAAGTCGCTTAATTTATCCTCGCATGCGTCAAAGTTGGGAACTATTTTCTTTATTTACCAGTAACATCAGCCACATGACCGGGCTGCCAGAGCTCTTGGTTCTACTTGAGATTTCTTTCATATGTAATTTTTCAAGAAGTTGAAAAGGATACGCTGAGATAAATAAATTTTAACGAAAGAAACCCTATATATATATATATATATATATATATATATATATATATATATATATATATATATATATATATATATATATATAGGGTGGGCCATTTTAATTAGTCCACGGAAATATCTGAAAAATGATAAAACATAGAAGAAATGTTTCAAGTGCACGTTATATATTGCTAAGGGGGAAACCCAATTCCGCCAAAAGTACCCCTCCCCGCCCCCCTAAATGGGGGAAAGGGGGGAACTTTGACATGTCAAATGGGAACATGGGTCGAGTAATACCTCGTTCGAAAGCTCTTGGAAAACTAAGTAACGCTGTACCAAAAGATGTTCCATATTATGCACCGGTTTCAAAATGGCCGCCATAATATGGTTCGGAAACTCCAGTACCCGTAGTGTGAAAACTACGGAAGGTAAATGAATGGAACAAAATTGAAATACGTAAATATCATAGGGCATATCGAACGGTGTGATCCCTGTGATCCCAGTGGCCTCCCTAAACTGGTCTTGGGGGCTAACTTCAAAATTTCAAATAGTAACATGAGTCGAGTGGTACCTCGTTTGATCAATCTTGTCAAATCTAACATATTGCAGGAGAAAACGATTGATGTGAAATGGCAGTGTTCTCAAAAGGCCGCCGAAACATAGTATCGGTGTCAGAGAAAAGGTTTAGTACCCGTAGTATGAAAGCGATTGGAGATAAATCAACAAAAGAAAAACTGGAGTAGCTAACTGACGTACGGCACATCGAGAGGTGTTGTCGGGGTGACTCCAAGGGCCAACTGAAAGGTATCCGGGGCCAACTTGAAAATTTCAAATAGCAGCTTGAAGCGAGTAACATCACGTTACATAGACAAATTAATATCAAACAGCTTCTGTAAGAAAATTTTCTACATGAGACACCGTTTTCAAAATGATCGCAAAGACATGGTGACTGTGTCTAAGAAAACGTCTAGTGCCCATAGTATGAATACGGTTAGACATAAATGAAAATAACGACAATTAAATAGGAATACCACGGAGGCGTTCCAAGGCTCGAGAATAATACAACAGAGATAAAAATATTACAGTAAAATTGCCATAATGTATCGAAAGAAATCCAAGTAGTACAAAATAATCTCTCCCTGCGCTCTGTATGTGAGTGGGGTGGAAAGTAAAGTGAAAGTTCAAACGAGAACTCTACTTTAATTCGTAAATTAAGGCTAATCATACAAATAGGTATGGTGTGGTTGAAACACTTGTTTGTAAGGATGATGCTGTAGTGACTTAAAAAAGAGAAACTTTTATGCAATGCGTGCTGGTTATTCAGAAAGCAACTCGGGGATATACGTACACACAATTTCGTCCCTCAAGCTCACAATATGACATGAATCCTAATAGTTAATCAAAATGTAACTGTGGCCATCCGCGTTAACTTAGTGCACCAATTCTCAATGCATGAAGTCTGCCTTCCAAACAGCATTGGGTAGGTCAAGCGTACGCCCGAACCGTTGTCCGGTCGGACATTAAAATTTTGAAGTTAGCCCACAAGACCCCTTCAGGGAGGCCACTGGGATCACAGGGATTACATCATTCGATATGCCCTATGATATTTACGTATCAATTTTGTTCCATTCATTTCCATGGCTTTCATACTACAGGTACTGGAGTTTCCAAACTATATCATGGCGGTCATTTTGAAGCTGGTGCAAAATATGAAACATCTTTTGGTACAGCGTTACTTAGTTTTCCAAGACCTTTCGAACGAGGTATTACTCGACCCATGTTCCCATTTGACATTTCAAAGTTACCCCCGTTACCCCCATTTAGGGGGGTGAGAGGGGTACTTTTGGCGAAATTGGGTTTCCCCCTTAGCAATATATAACGTGCACTTGAAACATTTCTTCTATGTTTTATCATTTTTCAGATATTTCCGTGGATTAATTAAAATGGCCCACCCTGTATATATATATATACATATATATATATATATATATATATAGGTGTACTTTAATTTTTTCGTGCTCAATAAGAGAAACTATGTACCAAGGGATCAACAACTACATGTTTTAGCTAACTTTCCCTTATGAAAGTAAAACTTAAAGAGTATTGAATATTTTTGTTTAGAGAAAAAGCTTTGATTAATAACTTTCTAGCAGTGGCGGAACTAAAAGCAAACAATATGCGGCTAATAAACTGATGTGTCTAAGAACCGCACAACATATCTATATACCTATGTATCTATCTATGTAACTATATATATAAATGGATACACTGACCACATACAAAACCGTCTGAAGTGTTCGCCGCATGGCGTGGAAAACTCTCATATGTACTTGCGACAACATGCGACTATTTATTTTAATACCAGAAGTTAACTGGACTCGAGGAGAGAAAAAAATATACAAAATTCTTATTCTTTCAGGTATCTTAAGTCATAGATGCCGGAAATATTGATGAAATTTGGTAAAAGCTTAAAACAGATGTGATAAAATCCTTCTTGTTGCAATCGGGAAGGCCTATAGGCAGTCAGGTGTAGAATCAGTAGACACAATTGTCTACTATGCGTATCACCTCTCTGGTGTCATTATTTATTGTTTATCGACCAGGTTTCGGTACTTACAAGTTAATGCACGCAGTCCTTCTATTTTCTCATGATGATGAATATTAACTATTACAGTTTTACATCTTTCTTTTACTCCACCAGGATTCGATTCCCGGCGGGAGCTCATGTGGTTCGGATTTCATGAAAATTAGTAGGTCTTCGTCATATAGCTCAAAGGGACGTTGACTCGCTGCTCTAGGGGACGTTAACTAAATGTTAACTCTTTCTTTTATTCCTTCGGGGCTAAGATAGACGGTAATGATAAGGACCCAAAAGATGGAATGAATGCAGTGGAAGGAAATGTTAGAAACTGAGAAAGCAGACACAATGGTGGTCGTCAACCAAAAAAGAAATTTAGCGCGAATTAGATAGAATCAGGGACTGGACACAGCAGAAGTGAGTTCTCTACTATTGAGCTGTAGCTGCTCTTCATGATAATAGGACAACACTTAAAATGTTAGTCGTCCTAATGATGTAGAATCAGAGGCTAAACAGTATGAAGTCGCATCCGCTACAACTCGGTTTAGAAGAAGCTCAATATTTAAAAGAAATACTTCAGCACCCTCCTTCCTTTTTTATGCTTTCTTTTCTCACCCGTGGGCTGATGCATATGTTGTCGAGAAATAGCCCACTCAAATGAAGAATACAGTTCAGAACCTGTGTTCAAGTATAATATTTGGTTAAAATTAACTACTGGGAAATAAGTTTCTTTAACACGACTTTAGGTTGATTTTTATAAATTATTAAAAATGTTGTATTATCGGAGATTACTAATTACATATACTATATATTATAAGAAACAATTTTCATTATCAATATAATATGAGGGGGTAAAGTTGAGCGATCATTCCCTTCTCTACGCCGGAGATCTACAGTGTAGATTTATGCATAAGTTTAACTAAAATGGTTGGCTTAGACATACAATTTTAATAAAGGTTCTAATGCTTCAGTACACCGAACAAACAGCTCTTTCTGTCGTTTTGTTAAATGTAATATAAGTACAATCTTTCTTGATTATCTACAAAGCTTTTATTCTTTATACGTAGTTATTATAATTTCGGAATTCATTTAACCCGACCCCAAGCTCATTTCTCCCGAATTTGAAAGTAATTCGAAAAAAACAATATTAATTTTAAACTTTATTAACCAAGCCTAGTATATAAAGAAACAATCTTGAAGCTTCTTTCACCAGTTTGGTATGTTTTTGTATACTTGTTGGTAACACCAGCTCCGATTCTACGGCCATATATGGACAAGAAACAGGAACTCTGATCACGTGACAGCAACATGCTTGGTGTCTCTCTCTTTATATATATATATATATATATATATATATGTATGTATATCTGACTTTCAGGACTCTCACCCTTCACCTACGCACTGTTATAACTAAGAGCTAATTGTACGTTAACCCTGATTCCGATGCTAGGAGTGAAAATCAGGATTTTCCTGGCTGACCATATACAAGAGCTAACCAACTAAAAGGACCCTCAGTGCTTTGCACGAACGCTTGGACTCGTGACCCGTTACGGTCGTCGCTAACAAAAAACACCCACGAAGGCGCGCGGGGTGCATTGTTCTAAAGTGGATATATGTTAATTCTCTATATGCGCTCCATTGTATAGGTTGAGCTACGCAAGTTAAATTGCTGTTTTGCATACCTAAGAGTAATTTTGTTTAGTTTTTCATCAGTGATCGTACGATATTTGTATACGCCTCAGTGTTAATGCATTTTTTCCAATATAATCTCTGGCTCCAAATCGTTAAACAGGAAGAACTAATTGTGCCAGCTTGAACAATCGCTTAAAACTGCCAACAGAGGGCTACAGCAGACCCTTATGATTATGCGATGTTGAACGTCTGAGATTCTTATTACTGCAACGTCCCTGAAGGAGTCGAAGATTTAAGGAAAAATTATTTACCACTTATTATTTATTTACCACTTTGCACCTTGAGTACGTAAAAGACACCATAAATATATCAAGAAGACGTTTATTTTTCTGTTTGTAATCTTTTGATATTATTTTTAATGTCGTTCGTATTATTTTAAGTTTCATTATATTCTTTACACACTTTAGTTGGGCTTTGTGATTTGATTCTCAAGTTAATTATTTATCGATATTTGTTCCTAGTTTAGTCATTTGCACGCATTTTCATTTTACGGTACTTATATTTTTGTCTGCCGTCTTCCCAGCTTCGGATTAGGACAAAAATGTAGGTATTGGAAAGAACCGTTCTTCGCTGTGGCAGAGCTGGAATAGACACAAAAGAAAGAATGACAGAAAGAAAGAATAAAAAGCGAGGTGTAAACTCTGTAGTAAGGAAGAAAACAAACGTAAATGTTTTGGTTATATTAACAGAATTCTAATCACGACGGAGACCACGTTTCCAATTTCCACTCTCTACTTCAAAATACAGAAATCTTTTTAAGTGTATTATAAGAGAATAAATCAAGAAATTGACTGTGTGTATGACTTTAAGTGCTCTTATCTTCTTACCATCATATCAGGTAATCCAAAAACAAAAAAGAAAAAACCCATGACAAACCCCAACAACAGAAAATCCCTACACTCGCAAAACTTCTCAACTAACATCAACAATATGGACGGAACATTGACTCTACAAAACAAATGCAGTGACTAGTCAGATAGGTTGTATGTGACGAGAACATGGAAAGAAGATAGAGGTGTTACTCCCTTTCACATTATTATTTTTGTTACTGATTTGAACTTCATACTACTACAAATCTATTTCCTAATCCTCATGGAATGTGTGTGCGAAGTTCCAACTAAAATTGAATAAGCAGAGTAGTTAATGGAGAGAAACATAGACAAAGTAATTGCATGTTGAGGTAAGTGTTACAAGGTAGCATGCTTCAGTTAGTGGAAATATACATGATGATGTTAATATTCTTTTCTGTTCTTCATTACTGTATAGTAATAAATTATGTAACTATTAATAAAGACAATCAAAACATATGATATAAATATTCCATATTTTATTTACTTCTTTCAAAATAAATAAGGTGGCTGTTAAAGTATTAAGGTAAAATAGGATATAAAGTTGCATTGTCTAAGGCTGAGAAAGCATTATAAGTTAGGGTAGCATGCGTGGCACCGTTAGAACATCAGAAAAAGTAGTGTTAATCTGATACTGAACAATGTATATTTTCCATTTACAGTACCTTAACATGTGGCGCCACGTAGCGTAGTCGCTAACGCTCTCGCCTTCGGTGCGAGCCGTCACGGGTTCGATTCCCGGTGGAGGTACTCGGCAACACGCTTTTTCAGGCCAGCCACTCTGAATGATGTTTACCTGGGTTTTCCTCATTCACACCAGGCAAATTTCAGGATGGTACCTAACTTACAGGTCCCAGGCCGTTTCCTCCCTTCCCTTTCTCCGGATTGTGTGCTCGCCGAGGGACGTCATCTTTAAAAACGTGAAGGGTTAAATGGCGTTAGATGCGGAAAGTCCAGAAATCTAAATCCTAATCCTAATCCTAGTACTTTAACATATTTAGAAAAAGTCCTATCATACGTTTAAGTACCATAAAAAGTCTGTTTCTCATAACCTGTAGCAATAATTAAGAACAAGGAGTTACACTGAAGCACGTAATTTTGTTGTATGTAGTCTAACCGATCAATATAAATATCATGTTTTGAAAATGCTATATTTTAGCAGAAATTAAAGTTTAAGGCTTAATTTTCTTTTGGGGCAATATCTCAATAACGATACTAATTCTTGCTATCATATCATACGTAAAGTCTTATTCCTGCTACCATAATTAAGAGCTTAGTGACGGTATATAATAGAATCAGTTTCATGTCAGAAGTGACATGTTTCTCGAAAAACATCAAGTATTAAAAGTTTAACTAAATGCGTTTTTCCCCTTTACCTCGAACACTACACATGATCTTTTGTATTCACCATATCGCTTTGTTCAGCAATAAGTCTCTCCATTGGTTTATGAATCATCTTTAGAGTATTCTTTAATTCCCTTAAATCATAATTGTATCGTATCATTTATATTTGATATTCTGTATTACTTTTACATGATATCCATTTAAAACACATTCAATGTATCAAATTATATTCAGCTAAAGCAGCAAACTCAATTAAAAGAAAGTTACTAGATTTAAGGAGTGAAATAATTTCTTAAATTTAATATCTATAGAGTGAATTGTTTCTAATTGACCACGTTAGTGCATCTACTAACTAATACTCAATTATTGAACAATATGAGAAACGGGAATTCCACTCCATTATTTATTGTATTTGTCGTATTAATATTCTCTGAATTTTCCTTCCATCAATCCAGGTTCAATATAGAGTTCTTTCCTAGATTCATAGAATAGTAGAGTTGTATGAAAATAAAACAGCTTAAAATACTAAATCAATGTTTGTCTGAACATAGCCACATAATGGTCACTCTGTTCGTTTGAAAACATGTACAATATTTATTCTTGTACAAATTATTACAAATGAAATGTTAAAAATAGTAGAAATATATAAGTACTAAAAAAAGATTAAATCTCAAAAGTACCATGATCTGGGATTATGTTAATTAATGAAGTTGCAGAGAGGAATAAAAGTTATTATGCACATATCGTTGAGATCTTTTTGAAAGATTTGTTAATTCTTTCTTTCTACTTTTAGTATTGTTTTACATACGCCATCAGCAACGAAAGATCGGAAACTAATCCTTACTACAAACAGACATATATATACAATTTCAAATCTTTGATTGAAAACTGACAGTTAATGATCTGTTAGTCAGAATAACAAAGGCTATATAATGCATTAGATCATCCTCCGATTATGAAAGCACATAAAATGGCAATTATACAGTGATAAAAACTTGGTCAATTAATATCACATTATGAGACACAATTCAATCATCATAGTGGTGGATGATAAAAGAGAAATCCTATTGTGCATACCCAATTAATCTTCCTCTGATAACGATATATATAGTGAGTAAGTGTACCCCACGTACCTCCTACTTCCCTGCCATTTTGATTTGAGGAGTTGTCTTTCCTTCATTTAACCATTAAAATGGTTTTGAAGGAAATTATTGTGGTGTTTTTGGTAATTTCAGCCTATGTAAGTATATATATGCTAGTTGTAAAAATAAAAAAAGTCTACAAATATTTCTTCCTGGAACTGTGGTATCAATTTCACAATTTTATGTCAGATTATGTTGATTTTGTATTTCGGAACTGGAGACGTGGTCTTGCTACTTATTTCGTAATGCCAAAGATAAAGTTTGTGCCAAAGTTAAGATGATACCAACAGAATAATTTTCAGTTAATTTTCTAAGATCTCTTCGGAATTAAATTTCGTAATATATGCTAGTGTTTTGCAAGCATGAGCATAATTGGGCATAATTCGGTATAAATGTAACATTTTATAAAGCACAATTTGGAATATATATCAGCGTGTGAGTGAGTGCACGCGTTTGTTTCCAAGTATCACTGGTAGCTTGTGAGATTATAATAGAACTTGTGGTACAGCATGCATTGAGAAATCGTTTGCTAACTTGTACAGTTCACAACACCTTTACAATAGAGTTTAGTCAGGCTAAGATGAAGGTTTAAATATGCTATGTGCAGCTTTAATCGAAAAAATGCGATTACATACAATAGAGCTGTGTAATATATCACCAACTATATTACACTAATTGTAAGGAAATAACTAAGCAGACTTCGTTAATATAGCAGATAGCGCATAGTAATGGTTAACAGACAATATTAACGATACATTCCGTTAGAGATAGAACGAGATGTTAAGATATAAAGAGTTAAAGTATAATAATGATATTAACTCGAAAATAAGGAAAATACGCAAGTTGCATTGGTAAATAAATAGACTGAAGCTAGGGATCAATGCCCGACTTTAATTTCGGAGATGTGCCTATTTTAAATTTAGAATCTCAATCTATTAATTACAGTTAAAGAATTACAGGTATGTAATTTAAAGTTATATTTAACTACAATATGTATTTCCTTTATCTCCAATAAAGTCCATTATACAGCGTGTCATTAAAATATTATAATACTTTAAGTGGTATTACGTCGCCTTGGATGAAATTGCTCACATTTGAAACAAAACCTCAAATACTTTTTTGAGCACGGCAAGAATGGAATGCAATGGGCAACAATATTGGACGAAATCAAACACAGAAGAAAGTAAATGTACTCATGTTTGCTTTGTGATTAGTCGATATGGGCTCATTTTGGATATCTACTAGACAGTTGTTGTTTATGCTGGAGGTCACCTGGGAAGCTTTTATGTTTCTGTACTGTTGTGCCGTAATGTGTTAACGTAAATTTGTTTCCTTTCGTTGTTTTGTATTGGTATTAGAGAATAAGTTTTAAGAAGTTTTTGGGACCTCACAAGAACAAAGATGTTTTGTTTCCGAATGTCCCAGCACACAGAGTCTGGTGCTGGTTCAGCGTGCTTTTAGGTGAAGATTTCAATATCAGGCACACGTCTATATAAGCCCCATTGCCTCAAAACCTGCAAGAATGCAAGCTCGTATCAGTCCTGCCATCCAGTTCATTTCATCAGATTTTGGAGCGTATGTAGCGTTAATGGGAATATCCCCATGATGTGTGCATCGCCACTCATGTGTCCACATCAAATGTCTATAATATTTACAAAAAAATATTCGAGATTTTCTTTCAAATGTAACCAATTTTATTTTGATACGTTTATCCAAAGCACGTAATATCAGTTTAAAGTGTGATAGTAATTTTACCGGCATGCTGCATTCAGAAATTGCGAATGAAAACATACAATTTTTATAAAATTAACTTTGAGCAAAGCAAATAAATACCTTCTACCAAATTGTCTTGAAACTATTTAATTAAACGATAATTTTACTCTTCTGATACATCACTTAGACAATATATTGATAACACTGGACCTATATTCTTATTTTTAAAAGCTCGATTTTTGTATACTTACAGTATTTTGATATTACTTGTGTCGTCAACTGTCAGTTGAGCTATTTAAAATTCGTATTGGCCGTTGAGTATACTACGTTTGATATCATATTTATAATCACTATTTTATAAACAAAAAGTATACTTTTTCGAGAGACAATTTAAATTGTTAATACTCAACTCAATAGACTAGATCATTTGTTTCAAAAATTTCATTCTTCTGTGGTTGTTATACACTAGTAAGTACAATTTATTATGTTTCAAATAAACATAAAAATAATCAATTTTCAGTTATCTGGGAATCTAGTGCTTGAAGTCCCGAAGTTTCGAAACTTATAAATTTTGATATATGAGTATGTCGAATTGATTTTTGTCTTTCTAACACATTGCGATGTTACATACGTAGAATGTTCATATTCTTTTAAAATGATGAAAGGGTTATTTTTCTTAGACCTTTTAGAAATTAAATGTAAATATCAATAAGCTCATTATTGTAAGAAAGAAATACTGGGTAAATAGACGTAAATAGATGTAACAATAACAGGTTTCACAATGAATAAAAGACTGCCTAGAATAGTTGGACTAGCTATTTTGTTAGATTGCCATTGAGATATATCGTAACTCACATTGATAAAGTTTCTTAGTGACAAGTACGTTGCTGATGATCCAAACACACTCCCGTGAGATGCTTAGTATCAGGGCTATTTTCGGCATATATTTGATGTCGTCAAGGATCAATTGAGGTTGAAGAGACCTACTATGCGTCTATCGTTAACGATTAAATTTGAAAAGAGGTACATTTATATGGTGCTGTAGAAAAGCCACTGACTGCTTAATTTTTATGACATCTCAAGGAGAATGCAGACTTACAGACTCTCCTAGAGATACATAAAATTTCGAAGCTGTAAAACATGTTTAATCCCCAACCATTGCTGCTTGAAAATTAAAAGTAAATGCTACTAAAGGAGTTACATTTACACCAACAAATACTGAAATGTTGAATTTCCATTTTAACTCGTACTCAATCTTTTATGTTTGTTTTTCTCTTTTTAATTGTGTGGGACGTAAGAAACTTAAATATTTCATTTCATTTTTTTCTCTTCAACTCCAGAGCATCAACGTTAACGGGCAACTTTCGACCTTCCTTCGTCCTGAACCTCCAGTAAGTATATATATTTCCTTAAGTAAATTCTAGATATGATATCAATCTACACATTACAATTAATGTATCTATTTTTCACATCAACGAATGTATTATTAAGAAATCGAGAATATATACAAAGTCGTATATAGTAGTTTTCAATTACCTTCACCACTTTTTTTTATTAAATTAGTAAATATTAATACATTTTACAAATCTTATTTATTTATATATATTTTAGAACCTCATTGATATCTTTGGTTTTGAGCTAGTGATCCACGCAAAAGAAAAGGTAATAAAGCAAACCTTCCATGTTAGGAACCATACTGACATTAGAAAAACCCAGGACAATCCAAATATAGATTTCTGGCTTGAAAATCTGTAGCATCTTTCATCCAAGTGTCTTCAACGGAAAACGTTCTAGGGGCTACTCAAACCAAATTCAATAGCGCTTGTGACTTTACGCTTAACACTGCACAAATTTTATAAAAACTAATTATTACATCAGTGCATCATCTATCTTCCTGGTTGGATAATAGTTTAGCTAGTTTGAAGATTCTATATCATTCATTCGTCTTTTAATAAAGTGTCAGAGGCCCCGCGTAACGCAGTCGCTAACTCTCTGGCCTTTGTTCCCGGATTCCATTCCGGGTATTCGGCCGAAGAAGTTTGAAATATCTTCAAGCCACCCACCCTGAATGAGGTTTTCCTGGGTTTTCTTCATTCACACCACGTAAATGTCGGGCTAGTACTTAACATATACGTAGGTCCTTGGCCGATTCCTTTCTTCCACAGTCCTATCTTCGTTCCCTCCTCCTGGATACTGTGCTTGGCAAAGGACATCATCCCTCAAACGTGATGGGCTAACGTGGCCATAGATGCCAGAAGACCAGAAATCTAAATTCTAAATCACATCTAATCTAGTATCAGTACCAAATAAAATGTACTGTAATTAAATATCTAAAACTTAGTTATCATCTTAGACCATTTCATCTTCATACTTTATGCTTTCATCTTACTTAAAAGATATAAAATTAATATATTCCTTTATCTCCTTATATACACATATTTTGCCACACATTCTTCATAATTTCAGTTTGTAATATATTCTTTTATCTGCTTATATACACATATTTTGTCATACATCCTTTATAACTTCAGTTTCTTTATCTATAAAAATAATTTCTTTCTTAATTTGGCCAGTATACTAATCCACATATCTATCTTAGCATATGGGGGCACTGTGCATTAGTGGTAAAACGTTACCTCTAGTGCGTGGTGTTCTTGGTTCGTACCCGAGCCTAGTATATTCGCGGTGGACAACATCGTGTCCGTGGGTATTCTCGAGGTACTCCAGAATTCCCACCACATTCTCATTCCACTATCCCTTCCATAATTATTCACTATCCTTAATCAATGATTACTCTAAAGGGCATAATCGTGGACATTAAACAGAAAGATTTTCTATTCATTTTTGAGTTAGCATACTTCTAAGTAACTGTATCGAAGAGACTTACATGTGGAAGAGATAGTAACTTTCTTGAAACGTATCCTAATTAGGGAGGAGGAGAAGAGGTGGCTTAAGACTTATGCCGAAAATATACTCTCTCTTGAGCTCGTCTTGTTAAGAGCGTAAATATGTATAGTTATTTTCAAAAACACGTTCATATACATATATGAGTAATAATCTGAAAAATGTACTGAGGGGTTGAAAGGCTAAAATACAAAATAGTAGGAAATGATTGGGAGTATATATAGGATGATCCACTCTTTCTCGGGATCACTGAGATAAACAATGGCCTTTCCAACATCGTTTAAGTCCAATTGTATCTCTTATCAACATGGGAAGGAGAAGGATGGAAAATAGAATGTTCAAATTGGCCAAATTAGTTTCCGATCCATAGATTTCAGGCAGCATAATCCGAGATAATTTAAGGCTAGAAACGAGTATTTAGCAGTATGATCAGTCATCGTTATTTATATTGCACACTTCTTTTATTTCAAAGTTTACGCCAAATACATTATTTTTCATGTGTGAACTAACGATTTATTAGTTGTACTATATTTCATTCTGTTATATTTTTGTAATCTCTTATATTCTTTGTTTTATAAAATTTCTTTTAAAGTTATAATACAGGTAATATAATGCTGTGATCCTCAAGAATTATATTATGTTCAAAGAAGGAACCATTAAATTATGTTAACAGCCGATTTGTTCGTCTACATGTTTAAATAAAAAATAAGAATATTATTACAGGTTTTTCTCCTTTAGAATATTCTTAATACGGTATGTTAAGAAGACGATTTTGCTCAGTCTTTTATAAACCACAATTATTATTTAGAGCGGTATAGGGGGCTTTTAGTAATGGGAATTGTATTAAATTAATTAAATTTAGGAACAATATAGTGTATTGGCTTGAAATATATCGAGGATAATTCGAATTGTTGTAACTACTCTAAAGTATACATACTTATTTAGCTGTTATTTTTTTTCGGAGGTTTCCGTTGTAGAGTAACTCTTCGTTTCCTTTAGTCTAAAGATATTTTAGATGTGTGAATAGTAATAACAAATTTGCTATACAAAGCGTAAATTAATTATTTTCTTCATTCATGCATAATATGAGATAATGTGATGTTAGTTATATAGTCATTGCGGGCCAACATTTATTCAATACTAAGTTTGTACGTAATATTATAGATGTAAAACCAACTGAATTTTGAGCATTAATTAATTTTGACAAAGTTACTTATTTTGGTTAGGTTGAATCAATATATCAGGCACCGATGAACGGTTTTATCTGATTTCATAACTTATAGTGAACATAAGAGTACAACAATTTTCATAGAATAATGTTTTATGTCCGCGTAATGTGTGTGGCTAATACAAACAGTTTAATTTGTTCATTTTCAAATTCATTGATCTTCATTGACTTAATAGTTTCCCAAGTTAATAAATAATCATTGCCAAATTTCTATATAATGGTAGTGCAAAAAACTTGCACCTACTAAGCATATTAAACGACTCCTAAGAATTTTGTACAACAATCAAGTATAGAGTTTCTGACTTTGCCCTAATATAAATATAATAATATTTTAAAGTGTTAAATCACTCCATCAATATTATGAATTGCATATAACCTAATAACCGTTTGTAGGATAAAATATAATTAGCACGTAAGACATAAACCTCTATTCAATTTTATTTTCTGGAGTAGATGTAATATATCCTACTAAATAACTTAAGTCGATTCGTGTGAAATGTTTCGACGGCTACCACTTCCATGTGGCGTAGAATGTGATGAAAAAATGAAATGAAATCTTTGAGTTTTACGTCCCACGGTTATGCCGATTAGGCTAAAGGAGACGGTGATAATGAGAGATGAGTGAAATGGTGGAATGAAGAAAGTGGGAGGAAACGGGAGAACCCCGAGAAAACCCAATAGCACGGTGTTTGTCCACCACAAAGTTCACTTGGCGGGGGCTGGGATCGAACCCGGGACCCCAAGCACCAGAGGTGAACGCTCTACCACTGAGCCACCGCGCCCCAGAATGTGATGTCATGCATATAGGTTTTTAAAAGCAGTTTACAGGTAGCCGTATTTAAACTGCAAAAGATTGAATTGTTTTCCGTCAACTGTGTAACGCGTAAAATATTTTTTCACGAAAATTTCACCTTTACGAAGATAAGAAATGAATCGTGCAATCGACGATTGGGTCAACGCCAACTTGAGGGAAGCTTGAATTTTAAAAGAAGCATTGAGAATTTGCTGACAAAATGAAATTGTAATTAAATACTGGAAGTTTGCTGTTTTGCGCAATTTATTGGAACTGAAACACATACGATCAGATTGTAATAGGTTGGTGTAGTATAAGCTGAACCTTTTCATATTACTTTCTCTGCCACACTTGTTCAGTACGTTTGCAACGCTTTGTGGGCCACACACTCATTACATACCACAGCACCACAAGCGGTTATGCCTGATGTATGTGCATATTGTGTTATCTGTAAGCAGTTTCTGCTAAGAACATTTCATTGAAACGCGGTTTTATCAATTCTGTTTCCTTCCGTTTAATAAACGTTTCAGACCATCGGGTGTGCGCGACTGACGATTGCTAAACTATCCTTTTAATAGTGGAATCCAGAAAAGTACATAGGAAGTTCACAGGAATGTCTGTGAAAGAGACTACATGGATCCAAGTTCAGTTTTACTCCTTCCACACACATCAGACTGACGCCGCAAGTCTGAACTCATTGCTCTATTGAGGGGCTGCGGTTGCTCAGTGATAGAGAATTCACCTCTTCGGCGTACGGTCCCTGGTACGATTCAAGCTCACGCCGAGTGAACGTTGTGGTTGGCAAACACCGTCTACGTGTTTTTTTCGGGAATTTGCCGTTTCCTTCTTTTTCCTTTATTGCACCACTTCATTAATTTCCCATCACCGCCATCTCCTTTAGCCTAGTCGGCATATGCATGGGACGTAAAATTTAAGGACGTTTTATTGCTCTATTGAATGACAATGTGAGTGGTATTGACTAGTAAATTGACTCAATATATTCACTAGTAATAAAATTACACTTACTTAACAATATTGTTCACTGCACGCAGCGTAGTTGGCCATTATATTAGTAACAGCCACAATTATAAAGCCTGTTTGTAAAGTTTCCACATATCCATACATTGAAGCGTAACTAACTCTTAAATCATGGATATGAAAGAAAATTGTCTCAGTTTCATAACATTGCCAGTATGGTTTATCCAGAGTGAGTGCAAACTTCTAACCGTGAGCCTGAAAAGTTTCTAACGAACACGATTTGAGCCTTCCATTTTCGCGAAGATAGAGGATATTAAATAGTTATACACTTCTTAATCAGACGAGAATCTTTGTCAATGATACGGTCTATGATCGCTGCAAAACAATTCTCTGATCATTATATGGTTCTTCGAGAAGATCTGTTCATATCCTCTTTGCTACAAACATTTTTTTGCATCGTTTCGCTGGTATTTGAAGACTTTAGATCTGGAAGTTGCACAATACTTGAAGTTCCAAAAACTTCTTCTCTGATTTTTCTCTGATTCAACACATCGTTTATCAGTTTGTTTGACACATGGAACACTTTTGTCTTAGACTGTTTACCTGTTTGTCTGCAACTATAGCTAATGTCGAGAAGATGACTATTTGTATCGCTACCGAAACGAAAACGCCGGAGACATGTGTTCACTCATATACGTAAGAACTGTTTTATGTGTTTCCCTGGAAGTTAGTATATGTGAAGTAAATACTCTGACACTGATTTAATTGGAAAGTAATAATGCATAACGAAACATCGTATAATATTTGACATGCAATAATTGGAAATTTGTTCCAAACTGAATGAGGGATTGGTTGAATCATATATTTTTAAAAGTTTCCAATATCCTGAAGATTTTCTTTATTTTTTGTTGGTTGAAATTGGAAGTCAATATGCTGCATTAAGGCTGTAAGACGTATGATGAAATTGGCTGAAAGGGAAATAGAAGCACCGTAGTACTTTTAAGAATGCTCTGCTACGGGAATTGAACACAAGACCACGTGCATCAATGACGCGCCGGATAACCAATAGTTCATCTGAAAAAACGTTTTAATATTTTCTGTCAATATTTATTTAGTTTGCATTGTTAGCTTTATTTACAGATAGTACATAAAGAAACATCTTATAGGTAAGAATCTCCTCCAAGAATAATTTGTACATATTATCGCCTCTTTGTATTACTAGTTAAGTGTTTTATAAGTGAAGTTATACTTTTTGATATTTCATTGAATTTAATTTGAAATTCCTAAAAAGTATTAATTTTAAGATGGAAAGTTTTTGTGGTATTTATTATTTATGGATTTAATTTCTAGATACAATTAATACTTGATAATTAGCACTAAAAAATATAATATCTCTATCCACTTTTCGTCTTACAGCTTGCTCTCCGAATTAAACAGTTTGCTGTTCTTCTAGACAGGCTAGTAGATGTAAGTATTATCAAATTAACTTTAACAATTGAACATTCGTTATACATTGACGGAGCAGTTCCGTAATTCTATCTTATCCCATAGTATATGTAAGTTAACAATATTACTCTGTTGTGTTAATTACAAAATCAAAAACTCTGAAAATCGTAATCCCTTTTCAACAAGCATTGGTACATAAACAAAACTTGAAAATATTACCTCTTCTTTTACTGTATTTAAGTATGCTTAATGATAAGAAGAAAATAAATGTAATTTTTTTCAATCTCATAGTTGTTACAAATACTGTATGATATTTCTCCTTAAACCTTTCGTTGACATTAAAATGTCTGTCCTAACTACTTTATTCATATTTAAGCAAGTTGTAGTAGGAACCCGTAACATCTCTCCTATGAATAGAGTAAGTAGTGAATTAGTGAGGAAAATATATGTCATTTAATATTTATCAAGAACCTTAGTGTGAAGAAAATACTTTTGACTATAGGTATTCGGTTGTTTCATAGGTATTTGTGGTGCACGCATGCATTTTATTTTGCTGACATGTTAATGTTCGAAACTAATTTATTGCAAACAATAACGATTCTTGAAGAATGAAATACATTTATTTATCAATGAGCTTGACTCAACTATAGAAGGTGAGTCAAAATTTATCAAACATCTTTTTACTTTCAAACTTGACAGCAAAAAATGTAAGTTGCTACTCAAAAATGATAGTAGAGAAGGCCAAGACGTGAATGATGAAAGCCGACCATAGCCGTCGTATGAAAATCTCCCATCCTCAATCGAAACTCAAAATTTTCAATCGGACAGCTGCATGTTCTGTGTTAAGTAACGCCAACGTAAGCTTAGAATTGCGATTATCTGTATGATATATGCGCGTCCAACTACATAATTGTATTTATTATGTAGTTGCACTCGCATATATTCTACCTCATGCTCATCCTCCTATATTACTTAATTGTCGTCACTCTACTTACTCTGATAACGAAATCAGGTGACCACTAACTAGGGATGGTTGCATACCGGGACCAAGTACGTGGGGGAAACCTATATATCGTCTGAAAGCTATTGTAATGGGAAGTATGAAACCGTTCTGAATTCACGGGCAAACCTGCAACCTGACCCTTTAAGGCAGCGTTTTTCGAACTTTTTCAACTTGCGGCAAACTATGGGTGTAACTTAAATTCTCGCGGCACACTCATAGATATTATTATTTGTAAATATATATAATACCGTGGCATTTTTTCTGTGATTACTGATCTCCTTCTCACAGAGAAGAGTGCTCAATCAGTGGTTCTTCCCCGTGGTAAATCATTATTCTTATTTTTCATTCTAATTTAAAAATAGAAAACAATTGCAATGATATATTGGACTCAGTTTTTAAAACTGAACTTAGTTTTTAAAACTAAGCTTTCTTTTTCGAAAGCTGTATCCAACCTTTCACTAAGAAGAAAGATCACTAAATAACGAACGAACAAATCTCTTAGTTTTAAAACACAAATGTAGGTAATTTGTATGCATGTTTGCTTTGTCGAAAGGATTGAATGATATTTTAAAATTTCAAGTTACGAAATAGTCTGCAGCAATAAAGAAGCAATAATAATCGTAACAATAATAACAAATACTTTTTCAACATTAAAAATGTACAGAAAAGTAACACGGTGTGAAACTTAAAGTTGTAGGTTCATAGTAGAGGTTCATAATAATGTGAAATACAAATATATATTTTTCCTTTGTCTTGCGATTTGATTGCTCTAGAATTAATCATTTGTTTCGATTTCCTCGCAGCACACCAGCTGCCCATTCACGGCACACCAGTGTACCGCGGCACACCAGTTGGGAAACGCTGCTTTGAGGGATAAGTTTGTTGGTGTTTGTGACCTTATGTATTCCATATTCGACAAAAGTAAAACTGAATGTTACGATGCATCATGCGTAAACACGAGAGCCCATCACATTCCCCGCTTGGCTCATTGCTAGTAGGTGATTCGGGCAAGAGTTTGATAATATCACTTTGCACCCAGACGTACCCGTTTGGTAAGTGTTGCCAACGAATTGTAAATACAATGTGGTGTTGTTTCTGTAGCACCGGTTGCATATCCATGAAACGTGGCATTATCATCAATCGTCTCTAGAGAAAATATGTTGTGGACGTGTTCCTTTCCCAAGGACCCAAGTTTATCAGTGTTGCCAACCAAGTGTAAAAATAAGAAGTTGTAAAACAGGTTCCGCATGATGAAACATTTGTACACCAAGTTTGGCAGAAATCACACGATACTTAGCAAAAAGACGTTAAGTGTGGTCGTCTCCCAACCATTCTAGGTTGTTAGTGTTGCCAACAAGTTTTAACATCATAATGTTGAAAATGGCATGCGTGATATTGAATGAATATATAACAAATGTGACAGAGCAACATTAAACACTGGAAAACATTGTGTGCGTGTCTCCGTCTCTCGAGCATCCCAATGTATCAGTATTGCGAACCAATGCGAACATTCAATCTTTTCGCATGTACTATATCAAATTAGGGGACATAACTGACAGCATGAGTGCTTTTGGGTTCACACTAACATACTACAAATCTAGTATGAGTGACAGTCTAGCTAAGTTCGCCAATGCTGTAGATTTTAGCAATTTTAGATTTTGCCAAACAATTTTAGATTTTGTGTGTTCATTTATTTAAATATAATCATCGCTCTTGACGAATTCATGCATTTTCTCTTTTACGAATGAAGATTAACAAAAATTTAAAACTGTAACTTTTTGATATATATACACGTTTTGGAAAGAAAATATATAGTTGATATTTCTTATATTTATTAGTGAGCTTTCCGAGTAAAATGAGATCCGTTTTAATTTGGTAGACGAATATAAGTTAGGTGAACATTAGGAACAAAATGCTTTGTGAAAGGCATCCCTATATGTAGCAACAAAAATTTTACTTCAGCTTATCATCTTTGTTATCATTTTCATGATTGATATGTATCATTCTACTTGTATATTGAAGCAGCAGTTCTTTTGCAATACGAACAGTGCCATGTTGCTCTACTTTTAGATATGTTTAAAACTCAACAAAATAATATTAAATAGAAACCACATACCTAATTTAAATCAAGGGATTAATCGTGGTAACGTGTAAACTTTTTAAAGAGATTATTATAGACTAGGAATAAGGATATGATGAGTGAACATATTGCATTAGTGCATATATTTTAATGCCCAAGATATAGTTTTGAATGTAATTTATTTGAACTATTAGATTTCAGTTATTTTGATTACTGAAAAGAGCCCGATCGTTATGTATTTTGAAACTTATCGATAAAATTAACTAAGGTTTGAAACGTAAAGCATTTCTTGCAAAATTAAACAATTAAAAAGTACTGATTTTTAAACTAATAATAATTTTCAAAATTATGACTACAAAACTATGACTATAAATTTCATGTGCCTGTTTTAGTCTCATGGAGGAAATTACTGCAAGCCTATAAATTTTAGGCAAATCAAGTAATAAACAATAACCCAGTTTATACAATTTGTAACAATTCCAACACATTCAACTACGCAATAAATTTAGAAGAGTTTTGCCAAGCAGTTTGAATCATTACAACTAGATATTGCAGCGAATAGTGTAGTTCTTATAATTAACGTGAAAACTGCTTTTTGTATTGGTTTGTTCTGTAATTTATCCTTAGGTATATTCACATGACTTGGTATCATAAATATTGCTAAAATTGGAATAAAATATAAATTAAAATGTATATAAGTGCTACAAACAACGTATGTTCTTTATTTAAGGGCTCTGCTCCAAACTTTGGCGCAGAAAATTTCGAATCTCTTAAAGAGGTAAGTTTGCCTTCTATTTAATTTGTAATTAATTATTCCATAGAACTTTGAAACTGTTTCCATAGATGCCCATTTTCCATGTTGGCAACATCACATTAATTTTCACCTGCATTTAAGCTAATGTGTAATTGTAATTACAATGTTAATCTGTAAATGTTTATAAGCTTCATATTTCTTTTATTATTGCTGGTTTTCCTATATCATGTTAGTTCAAGCATCAGTAGGTTTTACTATTAATGTAATTCATGTTCCCAGTGTAAAAACGAAGATGAATAAACAAGAATTTGAATACAACGCTAAATTGTTGTAATGAAGGGGCAGACTCTTAATTCCCAAGACAATATCGACCAATAATTTATCAATTTCTCCACGAGAATGAAAAGTGCCAATACTAATTTTCTATAACTAATAAGTAATAAAGTGTCATTTTCCAATTTACTAGTAGAATATTATAATTCGTATACAAGTTGATTTAAATCTTTAACATATTTCACGTATTTCTTCGTGTAATGAATTTAATAGAAAGGACATAATATATGTTTGGATCAGTTATCAACACTTATTTTAATTACGTGTGATAGACCAATAATGTTTAGCTACACATACTCTAAATTCATTTCCAATCAGTTTTGACAACTTACAGCATCATAAGTATGTATTTTTTCTTTTTATTTTGAGTAAAAAATTCCAGCTGCTTCTGATATTTTTACATCATTCCTTCCTCCATGGTTATCTTATTTATCTCCATTATTATTTATGGAACTATTTAGTAAACTAGTAGTAGTAGTTTTGTATATCTTTAATTTCATGTGAGAAATCAGCATCATTCGTGATTATGTACACGTCGTGAATCTGAAACGGACTTACATTTGATGTTGGTTTCCTTTAAATACTAATGTGTTTTAAAGTAGTATTTTTGAGTTTTGCTTTTTGTTATTATACATGGAAATAATTTACTATAGTGTGCATATATCCCTTAAAACTAAATTGCGTTATAAATCATGTGATAACTATTGTAATAAATTCAGGGTAGTCTGTTTCAATTTCAGATATTATTAAGTGAGATTCTTAAAGCAGGTGAATTATCTACATTTTTATCAGCAATTTTGACACAAAAACAATTGTATTCTTTCATGAAGAAAATTGTATAATCAGAAGTGTTATATAGAGTATCTTCGATACACAATAAAAAAATAGGCCGTAAGTTCAAACAACGTTATAACTTTGATATCTTTAGTGCTCAAGAATAGTATAAAACATTTCCTGTATTTACATTTTAGCTTGCAAGGTTAGCTCTACAAGCACCGGAGCAACATGCTAATTTCAAATACCTGTTTTTGGTAAGTATTGAGACAAAAGTATTCTTTCCCCTTGGGGTTTATTTATTAGTTAATTCCAATCGAGTATAATTAGACGCAAATGGGAAGGTATACAAAACAAGTACACATTACATAAATTTATAAAGTTAAATAATAAAGCATTATCCTGTTCTAGATTAAGTATATTCATACATAATCTACCAGTAATTATTTTAAGGAAAGGTACTACAAAAACATTTCATTCAATATGTTTGTACATTTTTGTCATACGTTTTTAGCACTTACCATGTTCTTAATGCGACATTTTAAACTCATTGAATTGTTTTGTTTCACTGCAACATCACAGACAAAAATTTAGAGCTTAAAGACAATCATGCTTTTTAGAAAAATATATTAATATTTTAGTGAAAATTCTTACCAGTTTGTCTATTGTCTCTATCCTTCTCAAAAGGGAAAAGTTGCAAATCGTGCCAGAAGCTTCTACATATCAAAGGGAAGATAATACTATTGCTGGTTTCGAAGCGGTAGAAGATAGGTCACATGATATAAAAGTACAAGTGTTGTACTTCAATTCGTCTGAAAAAATATTTCTGAAATAAAAGCTCCTTGTACGAATGTTTGAAAATATTTCGCTGCGATTTCCACTACTCTTAACGATTTCATCAAATCTTCAAATTACTCTTTAGTGTTTTATTGATGCAACAATAATTCAATTTTCCGGACAATATATTCACTCCTTTAGCGGAACCAAGTTGACTACTGATAAGAAATGTTTCCGCAATGGGGTAAACGCTACTGAAGATAAGTATGCCTGAAACTACCATTAACCAACTACAATATAGAAAATTAGGACAACAGCACAAGATATTAGATTTATTATCCAATAGCCCGCTACGTATCCTATACAAAATTAGTATTAATTAATGTCCATTTGGTGCAATTCTCGCGTTACATCGAATCATATGGTCTTTCCTTATTTTCCAAGTTTCTCTCAATCCTCTTTAATAGGGCTAACTACATTGTCGCAAAGATAAATGTTTTACGCTTCAAATCAAATCAGTGAAACTACAAAAATCGTTGTACTTTATTCACATACATTAATTTCGAAAACGTGTTATTACGAGATGACACTACAAAGATTGTAGGCAATATATGCCATATGAGCAATTCATGGCTAAATAGTATATTCGAAGTACTTTAGCTCGTCATTCCCGAACTAGAATGGTTGTGTTGAGTCAATCACGTATAGTCTTTCTAACACAAAAATGCTTTATATGTCTCGGATCCCTGGGGACTTGTGACGTAGTGCTCAGTCTGCTGAACATTTGGACATAGTGTACAGATGTTGAACCAAAATGGCATTACTATTAGTATTTTTGAGGTTAGACCTAAAAATGTTTAGACCCACCGAAGAATCTGACTTCGGGTACCTTAGAATCTATTAAAAATGGAAAATTTAGGAATAAAAGTACATTTCAAAAAACCACACACTGTGTCCGAATGATCAGCAGGCTTTACATGTTTTCTGTAGCCACACAACCATACATTATGCATTTGTCACTTAACTAAATAGTATTAATTTCGAAAATATAGACAATCAACAAAAGGTAATCTACAAAACATTTTGAGAAGAAAGCAGAATAAAAACGAAAACCTATCTCTCCTCCTAGAAGTTGAGGGAATCACCTTGTTTTCACATGAAGACAGCTTCCTTTGACACAAGAAAACAAGCAAACGAAAGAAGATCACTTTCCACTTACGTGTGTTGTAGATCGATGTTCAGCCTACCACACTGCAGGTGGTAGTGGGTGAAACTCTGATCTGAATCTTTATATCACGCATAGAAAAATATTCAGCATTCTCGACAAAAGGAGCGAGGAGGTTAACATGAGATCCATGTTAAATTTTTAGTAGGATCACGCCATTGTTATTTTTTCACCTTCACATGGATCGTTCCTAAGATATTTTGTTAGAAAACATGATTCTCTGAGTCTAAATGTTATATACCACAACATTAGACAACCAAGGTTTTTTGTACATCATAGAATATAATGCAAGAGTTGAACTGATACTGTTGGACTCTTGCAAATTTAGCATGTGAAAACACATTCATTTATGTGAAATTTTAAACAGTTAATTTTATTTCCCAAGTAGTGCAATATATATGAACATTATCTATTGTTCTTTTTTGTCAACACAAAACAGGAATCTATCCGCTTGTGATTCCACCATACAATGTGCAATCATATTCGTAAACTTAACAATACTTAAAGTAGGTAAATGTAGTATCCCAACGCAGAGAAGTATTCTGTCCCCCTGTCGGTGTGTCTTTCCAGATTTTCTAATGTAAGATACGTCTTATTCAATAGTATAACGGGTTAGTACTTAGAAGCTATATATGTAAGAAACACAAGTAAACACTGGAAATGGCTTTATGTTCTTATAAAGTAATGTAACAGCTATGCAGTAAAGTAATAGCTTTCCGTGTGTCTTTCCTGATTTTCTAATGTAAGATGTGTCTTCTTGATAGTATAAAGAGGTAGTAATTAGAAACAATATAGAAAACACAAGTAAAAGACGGAAATAGCTTTATGTTCTTATACAGTAATGTAACTTAATATTTCGTAGTCAACCAGTGTCCATCCACTGCCTGATTATGGACTATCTATCTCTTCTCCACAACTATTTATCTTTTCACATTACTTCGCAAAATTTCTTTATTTCGTCACATGACCTTCTCTTATGGCGTTTACTCGGTCGTTTATTGTCTATTGTTATCCAATCAAGGAATACTTTACCCCATGGATACTTTTCTTGCAATATTTCCAGCGCAATACTATCTCAGTACATTTATTTTCATGTTTACACCAGAGAATCTTGTCATCTTTCTTATCCATACCATTAATTAAAATATTTGTCTAGTTTGCAGTGAATGGCTGATTTTGATCATGTTTAAGCATATTGGTAAAATGCTTCCTAATAAGAAGTTGTTTCCGTTAAATACACTTCAGAATCACCTATTTCGTTCGTTAATTACTTCTTTAATGATGTCATCTACAGATATCTTTTATTTCAGATGGACATAATGATTAGTTTCTGACATCGTATTTTCAATATTAATCACTGATTTATTTGCTAAATTGTTGAACATCACTGTAATATTTTTCATTTTCATATCTTAACATGACTTCTTTGTTTTTCGTTACAAACTACAGTATTCTATCTTCTAAATCTGTATTGCTGCTTACGAAGAGAATGATATCACGAGTTTAACAAAGAGGAAGCAGGTCTCTGGTTCATTTATTACTCTGTTCCTAGAGTTAGAGAAATAAATATACACTGGAGCTTTTTGTAAAATGTTTGGGGGAAATTATATCACCCTCTCATAAATTTTTCTTTAATCTTACATCCACATAACCGGATTTATACAACCGGGTGGTTTATTGTTATAATCAATAATTTTTAAATAAGCTTTGCAGATACGTCTTCTTAAACATTATGGAATTTGCTGGTAGCGTATTAATTGATCTATAATTACTTCATCAACTTTCTATCATTCCATGCGCTGCAGTGTGATGATGACACACCTTGACTTCTCTGGAACTTAAAATTCCTAGATATTTATTATACAGTTTGTACGAATTTTCCGCTTTCCAACCAGCTTCCTATAGAACGTCTGGCAAGATAGCAACCCACTTTAGAAAATTGAAACAATGACTAGGTCATTCGTTTATACTACTTTGTACCGAAAATACTTTGGTTTGTACTATTTTCTTTATAGGGTTACTTGTGAGGTCAACTGGGGGCTATTATGGCGCCAAGATAGCCCCCAAAAGTATCACACCACAAAAAAATTGAAATACACCATTCGAAAGCAAATCGTATATACCGTAAAATAGTTTTGTTTGTGCCATGATAGTTTTCGAGAAAGAGGAGATAACATTTGGGACGGGGGGCTATTTTGGCGCCAAGATAGCTCCCCTAACTCAGCACAAAAAAATGAAATACACCATTCGAAATCAAATCGTTAGTACCGTTTGTACCGAAAAAAGTTTTGTTTGTATTATATAGTTTTCAAAAAGAGTGGATGATATTTGGGAGCTATCTTGTAGGCAAGATAGGCCCCGTATTGTGTATTTTTAGATGCTCATTAATACGTATTATGTGTTTATTCATGTGAATTTATCTAGAATTAGAATTGAATCTGCAGGTGGGAATCAATTCTGAATTAAAGACAAAAATAACATTGAGATGTAGATCTACAATTTGTAATGACGAGCAGCACAATTTGTAAGTGATCGCACGTTATAGCAGAATGCTATAATGTGAAGTGTATGTTTGTGGCATTAACAAAAGGAAGTTCTTTCTTCAAATATCTCAAAATGCATTTTGTAGAATAGTAGTGTTTTTCTACTCAGAGATTCAATTATTTTTTTCTATTTCTGCCCTTTTCCGTAAATAAATACCGTAAAACGAATAACATAGTGTGTACAAATTCACAATGAAACTGGATTTACAGAAATAATCTTAAACAAAGAAAAATAAGAAAAACGAAATGTTTACTCACCTAAACGTGTCCTTCCACGTTCCAGCTTTACACCACTTAAAGAAATCCAATATTTATATCTGTCATATTACGGGCTTGACAAGATTGCCGCTTTCGTAGACAATAGCCGAAAGCAAATAGGGCATTGCTGAATAATACGGTATTTACTTCGAAAAAGGGTAGAAAAAGAGAAAAGTTAATTGAATCGGTGAATGGAAAAACACTACTAGCCCACATAACGCATTTTGAGATATTTGAACAATGAAATTGCGTTTGTTAATGCCACAAATATAAATTCGACATTGTAGCATTCTGCTATAACGTGCGAGGTCTTGCAAATTGTACTGCTCTTCATTACAACTTGTAGTTCTACATCTATAGTGTTGTCTTTGCCTTTATTTCAAAATGACTTATTTTGGACTCACACTGTTTTCCCAATTACCGATTCAATTCTAGCGTTGAGTTATTTCCAAAAAATAAAACTTTTTTATTTGGATATGCACAACCAGAATACTCAATACAAATAAATTCACTTGAATAAACACATAATACTTGGGGGCCGCGGTGGCTCAGTGGTAGAGAGTTCACCTCTGGTGCTAGGGGTCAAGGGTTCAAACCCTGCTACCGCCAAGTGCACTTTGTGGTGGACAAACACCATGTGCGTGGGTTTTCTCGGTTTTCTCCCACTTTCTTCATTCCACCATTTTCTTCATTTCTCATTATCACCGTCTCCTTTAGCCTAACCGGCATAACCGTGGGACGTACAACTTAAAATTTCATTTCATTTCATTTACACATAATACTTATAATTGGGCATGGAGAAAGTATACATTACGGGGTCTATTTTCCGTACACTATAGCCCCAAATATCCTTGCCTCTTTCTCGAAAACTATCAGGGTACAAACAAACATTTTTCGGTACAAACGGTACAAAATATTTGCTTTCGAATGGTGTATTTTATTTTATTTATTTATTTATTTTTTACTGTGATACGGGGTGGATATCTTGGCTCCAAGATAGCCCCTAGTTGACATCTCAAGTAACCCTATAAGACAAGTGGTACAAACGAAAATATTTTCGGTACAAATGTTACGAAGGAATGACGTAGTCATTGTTTCAATTTTCTAAAGTGTGTGTGTGGGGGGGGGGGGCTATTTGCCATACGCTACATTAGTACGTCAAATTAATTTAATCTTTTTGAGCGTTCTCGCGTGTTGTGCTTCGTTTAGCATAGCTTCTGCTTCTGCTTAACTTCTGTTTTGAGTAAGAGAATTAACACATATGATATATAAGCTGTTAATCTTCGCTTTTTTGCACTTACGTTTCATTACTTCATTAGAACTTATTATAAAATAGCTGAATTTTAGCACTATTTATTCGCAGTTTCCAGTAATTGGACAATTCTCATTCTAACGGATACATACATTTAGTTTATTCATCTCCTCTTTACCTACATATATGTAAATAAAATTGAATGTCAGTAAAACTAAGAAATAAAAGGATTGAATAATGAGTCATATTTATAATAAATTTGCGAGATTTAAGAATAATGATAATAAAAGTATGAAGTAAAGCTGAATAGAATTCGTTAAGATACTTCCCATAACTATACTATCTTAACTTAGATAACTATAATATACTATCTTAACTATACTAACTGTACTATCTTAACTATACTATTCGTTAGGATACTATCTCAACTTGGTATCTGAATAATAGGATGTAACTGGAATCATTACCCTTGTAACGCTATAATACACTGAATAAGTATATTATTTTACCAATTGATTGAGAATAAATCCATCAACCCTTTATGCAACTGTTTACTCAAGAATTTCTAGTATATCCGTAATTATTCTAGTGCCAAGTTCATTTCCTTAAACTTTAATACTCAAAGACATGAGAATAGAAGTGATACTTACACACAACTGTTTATAAGAAGTATTTATGATGTAGTGGCTGGTTTAGGACCAGACCTTACTTCAAAAACATTGCCGCGAAACTTCTTCGGACCGAACCTCGCCTTGCAAAAACTCGCCGAGAAATCTCGCGTGATAAATCTCTTGTTTCTAAAACCGTATTTATTCATAATTTATAATATACTATATTACAAGATAATTATAATAATAATAAAATAAGTGGATTACCCTAAGAATACGGGTGAACAAATGTTTACTTAAGGAATAAAGATTTGATGGTTTGAAAGGGTATAGAGAATGGAAACAATAGTAAAACAATCATAAATAGAGAGAAAATTTTGAGAATCTAATCTATTTTAATTAAATTATTTGGTGAATGTGAATACCGATATTTTCGAAGGAAACATTATATTAATCTATACAAGAATGTGACTGCTGACCTATCTTCCTTTCGTCTTTACAAAATAAATAGCCGTTTGTTATGCCTTATGTGTTGTTCGTTATTTATATTAATTACTACTATCCAAGCCACGCTGGAAACTAACTCCCACCTTATTTCAATGTAATTACGCAAAATTTCTGAATAATGAACACGGATTGGATATAATTATATTTCCGTAAATGAGAGGCATTCGTTATAGAAGAGTTAGAGGAATTTAATACTCTAGCATAATTAAGCTAGAAAATACATTTACACACACAATGGTAAGTTTCTAACACCGTGCGTAGCACGGTCATGATATCACGGATTTCCAATGTATAGAATTTAATTTGTAAATGATTGAAAATTCTTCATTTTAAAGGAAACTACTTAGATAAGTACCTCATCCAATTCTATAAATAGTTTTCATTTTATATGAAGACCATAGGCCCGTTCACTGCAATTTGATAGCTCAAACCGAACGAAAATGTGTTAAACGTTAGCAAAACTTTCAACATTTCTAAAAGTTATGCAATTCCGAGCACCAGTTGTAATTATATCTACCCAAAAGTTATGTAACAATATTCCAGAAACAAAGCTAATTAAAATGTTTTAAAATTGATCCCACAAATACGCCAGTTTAATAAAAGGTCAAATTTTAACATTTTTTGTATCTCTTTTAAGGTTAAGATATCAGTTAATACTGACAAGAATTATAGTGAAAGAATAATTTCTATTCGAGACAAGATTTCGTCCCGCAAAGTTTTGGCCAAGTGTGATTTTGATCAGTGTGGATTTTGCTCCGCGACATATTGGGCAGGGTAATTCTATGGAGGCGAGATTTTCAGTAGCGAAGTTTTAGCTTAGCAGGCGAGAGTTTGAATCAGCAAGGTTTCGGCCGCGAGGTTATGTACCCAAACTGCGATAGTAAAATTGAAAAAAGAAATAAATGTTATTCTCTAGTAGCATATTTTTAGTAGACAGAAAACGTCACATATAATTTATCAATATCTATATCTAGTCTATCAATATCTATATCTATATCAATATCAATATCAATATCTAGTATATTTATCAATACCTTTCATTTCATTATATGAAATATATATCTTACTTTTGCCAACTTAATTATAAAGAAACGATAAATGAATTATGGGAGTAAAATGTAATTTAATAATCAATATTCAAAGAGTTATCAATTCCTAGAGTAATACGAATGTAAATTGACGTTGATTGTATTTGATTTAAACTTATACTAACGTATTTGTTTTTGAAAAATGTATTTTAGCATCCGCCAGGACTTGTCGTAAATTATCTTGAAGGTAAACTGGCTGCTGATCTCCTTCATCATGGAGTAAGTAATGTTGAATTATTTTTGAAAATATCACAGATTTACAAAAGTCGTTGAAATATATATACCTATGAGTTTGCTAATACACCTGAAAAGTGCAACCTATTGGATTAGTATAGTACTAAAGAACGTTTCGCCCTTAGAAAAGCTATGATGAGACATGCCATGACGTCAATGAGTTCGTGGATGGTAGCAATGGGAACATTAAGTCATAACGCATACAGTTTAACACTCAGTTCAGTAAGAGGGGGTTGATACGGAAACCCTAGCTGGCTTTGTGTCATCAAGATGAGCAACAGAAGATTAATTACATGCAAGTCTGGGAATTAATTCAGTTGTGGCATCACGCTCATGAAACCACACCACAGCGGATCAATCTGCACGGATGGGCGTGCTATCATTGTAGAATTTAGCGTCATGGCCCGGAAATAACATCTGATCCATAGGATCCACATGCTAATATAATCAGGGTAATGCACGACCAGTAAGAGTCAGTACACAAACGCAGTACCCTCCGTGGACATTTTCCGCTGATGGGTAAAGACATTTCGTATTATTAGTCTCCTCTTCCGTCTACTACAAATAAATACGTCCTGTAGTTTCGATTAAGGTGAATAATGAATCATATGAACTTATCACATATTCCATGTGATGAGCGGAACATGGTTTTGTTCGATGCACCTAACCAGCGTTATAGTTCCTAACCAGCGACTCAATCCGTGTAACTTGATTCTGTATATTCATATCATGCAATCTAATGTAACCTATAATTGATGATTCAGTGTGTGAAATGTAATGTTTGTATAACTGTCGTTTGAGTCTGCTTGTCAACGAATTCTGCCAATACTAGCTTTCTTTCAACCATTGTCATTTTGCTGTGAGTTCCGTACGCAGCCATTGTCTTAGTTATAGTTCACCATGATACAATCAACTCGTTTGCCACTTTCTTTACGTTCGCACCACAATCGGAGCGTTAGCAATTGACCTTCGTTGAAAACTAGAAAGGACGCCTATTTTCCACTATCACCGTCTGTTCAGTTCGCTTCACACTGACGTTCTACGTCACTTAACGTAGAACGAAATTAACCCTAACACAGTACTACAAACAGAATGACGGTTTCCAACCAATACTCGTGAACTGTTTCCCACCCCGCATGTTTCAACTGTATTGCATAATAGAGTACATCATTAAGATCCAATATTTGCATTGATTACAACGGAGTAAAACAGAGAGATTTATAACTTGAACACAGTTTACTATGTTGCAATATAATAAAATATTGTAAGTGTAGCTAGTTCAATTTTCCTACCAGCCCATGATAAATTGTCTTGTGATGTTAAATTGTTCCTTCTTATTAGAAGGTACATTACACACAACTAGAACTATTCATTTTTTCGTTAGATAAAATTTAGACACTAGACATAAGTAACTGAAAGTGTGTACTTTTCTATACCTCAACTTGTAAGAACCTGCGACTACATTAGATAATATTTAATATGTTCAAAGCTACTTTTAAATTTATTCCACAGAAATATTACTCTTATTTATGTTCGGATGTTTTTTTAAAATAGTTGGGTTAGTAATATATTTCTTTTTCTCTTCACATTTAGGACTTACCAGAAACATGTAATTTCCATATTTTCGTTTCTAAATTACAAGTTTGCACTAGCAGAATATTGATAGAAAAACAAGTTAATACTTATTAATATTTAGTGTTGCTTTAATTTAATTAATGTTTATTAGAAATGCAAATTAAACAAACTGTACTCGAAAAATCGTAAAAAGATCGTGGCAAACACAAAGGAATTTTAATAGAAGGAATGCTTTTTTTTATTAATGTGAAGCATGCTTCTAACGACTCTATTGTTCAGACCCTTATTATTCGCTCGAGTAAAATTTGTTTTTATAAAACCAGTCAACCTGAAAGAAAGAAACCTATTCGAAGCTATCCCATTTACAATTTAATATCTATTTCCAAGTGAATTTAAAGTACTTTAGAGTTCTCCGGTACTAATGCGTCTTTCAATAGTTATTTGTATTAGATTAAATTCTTCGATTCTTATGCACGTACGTTTACGTAGCATTTCCAAGTCGTTATTTGCTGTTCTCAGATAGATTTTTCTCATCTTATTTACTTCTCGTGCTAATGCTATCTTTCTAGCATCTCTGTATACAGTATTTGGAAACTTTCCAAAAGCCTTTTCAGGATAAAAGATGTAATCAGAGTGCTCAATGCCTAGATCACATAAATTCATCAGTTACATCCAGACTGAAAGTAAACGTAAGTCTATACCCAAAGAGATATTTATCAATTGTTAAACATGGTTTATTAAGCGATATGTGTGCTGTGATTTCTTATTAAGCTGTTAAAACTTACGAAAAAGTTAGATTATATGTACAATTTTCTCAAAAGTATGAACGTGGTATGAACGCTACTCTAGCAATCAATTCTTTAAATATTAACGCCAAATAACAAATTTACTCATTTAAGTAATACTTCTATAAGTATACATGCTATTGTATTTTAGTGTAACAAAAATCCAATTTATTATACTTGTTATATATAACTTTATCAAGTTATATAATTAATTTAATTAAGTTTTCGAATATGATTCAATGTTTTCCACAAACAAATAATGCACACAAACATATCCAGATATGCATATATATAAGTTGTACCAAGCATATCCATTGGTACATATTTTCCTTGCAGTTTTATTATATGGATTCATAGTATAAGTAGTAGTAGTAGTGTAGTTGTAGGAACTGGTTAGAAGCCTGCAGTAGTTTTCCGTTCTGTTCTCGACATAAAATGGGCAAATTAAAAATTTCCCAAAATTTTTCCGTACATATTACAATCGGTTGAACTTTATATAGTAAAACTGCACCATATTTTCAAGACAATTATCTTGTAACCTGTATATTTGGAAGGAAATATCCCACATTCCCGGCACTGATATCAAAATCTCGTTTTGCGGGAATTTTTGAGACCTGGCAACACTGCTGAGATGATTGAGCGTGGTAAGAGAATGTGCAAAGAGTAGAGATGATCATGCAGAGCGGAAAAATGGTAATAAATCGAACGGTATGAGGTTCACGAGACAAATACAGGCAAAACATCCTTCACGTAAACAGCGAAAACTGGGTCCTTCAAAACCTAGACAAAGAATTCCTTATTTGAGGAAAACACATAAAGAATGCTAGGGTAATAGAAATGCTACTATATGGTAATGTATATTAAAAGAAGCATATCAACGACGATGTCCTAAAAAGGGAAGAAGAAATAAGAAAAAATTAAAATAAATCATATAAATCATTTGTGAGTCAACAATGACTCGTTCTTCGTTGGTCGAGTGTCAATGTATGCAAAAAAATGAATTTAAATGACGGATTTGTATATAAGCAAACAACTGATGTTCCCTGACATTATTTATGACATCATTTTTCTTTGCGATGAAGACAGCTACAGAATTAATAATAGAGACATGTTCGTTGCACTTATTTGAGAAAAAGGAATAAATATGGGATCTGGCAAACAAAATGGAATAGATTTAATTATTTTGATTATTAGTTAGCTACTGTAAGTAACTAAAATTATTGACCAGTTACAGTGATTGCTAAGATTTGCCACATTTTATTAATTTCTTCAGCATATGTTTCTCTACATATAAACACTACACTATCCGTTGTATGCAAAATGTGAAAACATCCGAATAACGTAATAGGACATTAAGTAAATCAATGAAAGTACAGTGATATAAAGTAACTGATACACCAAACAAACACGTAGTTGAGATATATGCTTAGTGACATGAAACTATAAGTTAAAAAAGTATTTTATTGGAAATAAATCTGTGGTTTTGGTATACAAATTACTACTTTCGTTTTCAGTGTGTTGATACAAACTTTTGTTTCCCTAGGTTCTTAGTCATGTTCTAAGCGCAATCGACACACATAAAGATGGAATACCAAATCTCCTTGACACCTTTGTCAATGTCCTTGAGGGCAATTATTCTAAAGCTACAGGAAAGGTAAGTGGATCTACAAGGATTGTGGTTCAATAATTTCAGTCTGGCTGTGTTCTTTTTTCTAGTATAACGTATATTAAGCCTAAGTTTGGTAGTCTCACATAATTACTGAAAAGGAGAAGAAATAATACCTTTCAGATTAACATCTCAAGATTATTCCCTTAATAATTTATTTCTTTTAATACAAGATCGGTCATCAAATTCAAATAATATGACAATTCTATATTATATATATATATATATTTTAAATCTGAATTGTTTAATATAGTAAATTTTTCAAATACATTTGGTTTCGTAATATTACACATATATTTAAATAATCGATTTCAGTGATATAATGAAATGGTATCACAAATCGAGATAATATTATCATCTTTATTCAACTAACTCATTAGAAATCAAAATACTGTTTTTTCCCTTTCATACGGTAAAAACGTTCTCGTTCTTCAAGTTTTAGGAGGAAATTCCCTTAGCTTATTAGCCTCCAAGCAGCAAGCATATTTTATTCTTCAGGAAGACTCAAGTTATCCGTTATTATTTTCCATCGAGAAAGCACATTTGATTGTTATTCAACGTTGAATTAGTTTGTGTGATAGGAATGAAATATTTTTAATATTTCATTTCTGTTATGTTTTATATTTTATATATAGTGTAAAAAGAAACCAGAAGAGCATTATATTTCTGAATCAACTACATGTTCACGAAATATATAAGTTCGAAAGTTTGTTGGCTATATTTTGTAGTGCGTTACCACCAAACTATATGTATTCTTTGTCATAAAAAATATTGTATGTGTTCGCGGGATAGTATGTCTTGCTTCTGGAAGCGATGGTAGATATAAGGAAATATATTCGCTTAATGTAATTGTCCTAAGAAACCTATAAAGCTGTGGATCTTTGTAAAACAATAAAATACCGTACCTTACGTTTGGATATGTAACTTATGCAACATATAACACGAACAGTGTGACAAGCAGGGAAAGCAGAGACGCCATTATATGGTAAGACGACAGATACAAAAATTGCGAGCTGAATGTTTTAAGTGTATAGCGAGGAAACAAGCACCTGAGTATGTGGCGTAATGGGTAACATTCTAACATACTAATCAGTTGGTCCATGTTCGAACCTTCGTCAAGTGCACTTGCTTTTTCTTTTCGTCGACAGAACAGCCATTACTTGTAATATTGACGTTTTCTATTCGTCAAAGGAACAGCCATTACTTTTAGCAATTTATTCTTTCTTTTAACCGAATGAATAGCCATTACTTGTAGTATTCGAGTTTTATATATAGTTTCAAGCTGTTAGATTGTTTCTTACTCTTGTCTATGGTAACAATATAAGGCCGCAAGTATTCTATCTAGGTAGGACAAAAGTAAAATGTTCTTGACTTCTTTCTATTAATAAAAAGTAAAAATAAGTTACAAACGAAACTAACTATACAATAAATTGGATTGAAAGTGTCAAGTTGGTGAGTCACCGCAGGGTAGAATAAAAAAGCAATTATAACCTGAGGCGGTTCAAGTGCCTGTCTTATCACGAACTGTGAACTAAATACACCTTTTTTAAAACACAATGTTCTCAATGAAAGACTGGTCTGTTTGAAAACAGAAAAAGAAGAGCAAATAAACAATATTAGTATATTTTGTTTTTATTATTAGATCCTTCAGTATGTTGGAAAAAGAAATCATGTTCACTATTTAATGAGGATATGATTAAAAAACTAGTGTTCATACCGAGTGGAAAGATAATATGTATTCCGAAAGGTCATGTTCTATTTAGGAATGCTCATATGAGAATGAAAAAAGTTAACACATCCTATCAAGAGATTGATTCCCAATAGGTGTTCATTTAGTTTAGGATTCCAAGTTAAGTCGTAGAACCATGTCTCATATAGTCTGGGTGCTGATGGGATGTTAACTTATAATAAACTAATCGATCGGTCTCATAATTATCAGTTAGAGGAAAAATGATTAGCTTGTGAAATGTGAAAGATCTCTGTTGAGCTACAAGCCATGCATGAAACAATTTCAACATAACCCAAAATAGATTAAAGTCACAAATCTGCGTATAAAAGTGTATCGCTCGCCGAACTATTATGTCCCATAATTAAACTTGATTTTTAGCTTATTAATATTGTGCTTCTAGGGTTCCTAATACGGGTTCAAAAGATCCGTAAGTATATTCTAGATATAAAAAATATATAATTCACAATTTGTTTAAGGATATAAAAAGGAGCAATTTTTAAAGTCCAGACACGAACTAGTTGAAACGCTCATTATTCAAAGGAGAAGAAGATGTCTGTGGAAATATTGTTTGCGAAATGTTCAAACCTCTTCTCCAATAGAATAGCACATCAATCGAAGTGAAATGAAAAAGATTCAAGTGAATCCAACTGCTAACTATCTTCAAGATTTATTTTAAACATCTCACTCTGGCCAGTCTATGAACACAAAATGGGAAATTAATATATTTGTAACAGTTGCCTTGCTTTCTTTGCTAGAATTGGAATTTCCGAAAAAGATGAACCACGTGGTCACAGATTTGTAAGGGTAAGTTTAAACGCGAGTTTCATCTTCTCATGATGAATGTGTCACCAGAAGCTCTTTTTCTTGGAGTATAGTTTTAATACTCATTTCTTTGCTTAGAACATGTATTGTATGAAAGTAACCTGATAATGGTCCGGTCAGAGTTAACTAAGAAGGGGAAAGCAGGTATAAATGAACTTCGGGCCATCCTTCGCGAGAAAGTAGTGGAAATTTAAAGCATTAACATTACAAACTAGAAGAGCGCAATACCTGGAAATAGTGGGGGAAAAGCGTCTTAAAGATTCCAACTCACAGTATGTACGACACGACGCGTTATGTTATCAAGTGACGTCGTGGCAAATTTAGGAGGATTCCCGTGCAAAGGGTCCTTTGTTGAATTCCTGCTCGAGTCTTTTTTCTTTGCATTAAACAATAAAGTAGCCATTTGTAACTATAAGTAAAATATTAATTCATCGTATGTTTATAATACATAAACAATAGAAATGTTTTAATCAGTTGTAAAAACTTTGAATACTCTATGTTAACTAGCAATAAAATGTAACCTATTCCGCGTTGTATATTCATGCCACAGGTTATATTATGGTTAGCACAGTTGTGTCAAAAATGTTCTTGACGCTTCGTGTGCGAATTGTGAGCAGTGTGCGAATAGACCGGACTATTTCAAGTGCTGAGAGATTGTACTTCAGACGACAACAGCGCGACAAATTATTACAGTTGTAGCCAGGGGCGTCATTTAGGGAGAGCTGGAGGGAGCAATTGTCGCTCAAGATTTTGAGGAATAAATATACTTTAATCAATTGTCTATATTAATACAGAACGTGTAAGTCTTATATCAGTGGTTTTCTTGGCACCCTCAAGCGAATTCAGAAATGACGCCGCTGGTTATAGCATACATCCACTTTTATCAAAGGGAATTTCTCCCTCATCCCCCTTGTAATTCGCTCACTGTCCACAGATATAGACTCGAAGCGTCAAGAATATTACTTACACAACGACTCTACATACCATAATATAACTCGTGATATCAATATGAAACGACAAATAGGTTACATTTTATTTCTAGTTAACATGAAACATTGAAAGTTTCTAGAACTGATATGGACATTTCTATTGTTTTATATATTACATTCATATGTTAAAGTAATATTATATGGTTACTTTATTGATTAAAGCAAAAAAACAAAAAAACAAAAAAAGTAACTCCAGTGGGAATCCAATCCGGGAAACTTTGCGCGGAAGTCGTATATGCTCCTAACTCTGCCCCGCCGTCACTTGATAACTTTACGCGCCGTATCATACAAGACGAGTCGGAATCTTTAAGACGCTTTTTCTCCATTATGTCTGGCTATCGTGCTCTTCAAGTTTGTAATATTAACAATTTAAATGTGCACTAATACATCGCTAAGGATGATCCCGAAATTCATTTACCAAAGTCTGCTTTCCCCTTGTAAAAAATGGTCACCTGGCGCCCGCTGCCGAACTTGGATACTATTTAGAAACTGGTCAACTATGCCTCAATGAACTAAACCTCAATAAGAAACAAATTTTAATGTAGTCGCAATCAGTCAGTATCAATTGAGAGTGCAACTTAACACTTCACACATCCTTAAGAAATAGTCTATCCGTTGGGATAACTAATCTGTTAGGCATGTCTTCAAACTTATAAAAAGTTACATTTTTTTAGTTTGCGTGAATCAGATTGTTTTTCAATGACTATTAATGCTAAAATTTAATCCCCAATTACTTCTTTCCTCGTGTTCATTTCCACCTGAAATGTTATATTTAATCATAGTTGACCATACTCTAAACTATATCTTAATTTTGTCAAGTTTCCAGTGGACGTGAATTAACCATTTCCTTCCAAGTACGAAATGTACTCAAATATTCATTTCAAACGGTTCATTCGATTTCCCATGAAGATTGGACAGCCAATTACGATGTCACTTTTACATATTGAATGTGTATTTAGAGCTTGCCTCTTTTCCAATCAAAAGTGGATGTTTAAAGATAATGCAAGATGGCCTCACATATTTTAAAAGAAGGTGTTTACTTCCATCTCGTGCACTTCTGACATACGTGTTAATGAATTATAGCAACCCAAATGGACCAAATGCTAAGTACAGTAGTTTAAAAATTGAATTTTAGGTGCTTCATCAGTTTTGTTGTTGTAGCAAGACACAACCTCGAAGTTGTAATTTTTAAATATTGAGCAAAATGATACAAATTACCCCTATTTTCCACTTAATACCGACATTTCTAAACACGATCGGACTCGTGCATACTCGTTTTAAATAAGGCTTTTATATATCAAGTTTTATCTCACAAACGTTAGATATAGTGTTTTGGCATCAATTTTAAACCCCATCTTTTCTGTTTTTATACGCTACATTATACAATTTGTCGTGACTGCAACCCAGTTCGAGGTAGGTGTTAACTAAGTTAATAAAATTCATTGCAAACAGTTCTGCCATTTTTCGTCATGATAGCGTATTTTTCAATCATTTACTAGCTGGATATAGATTAATAGTATTGTTATTTATTTCTTTATTTAAGTTATTTATTGAAATAAAAATGAGGTGATATGTTTAATGTTTATGAATATCTAGCATTTTCCATGTTATCAACAGTCAAGCAGCGAATTTTATGTGTAATATTTATATTACATTGCATTTAATGTGTCACTCTAGTAGCAAATTAAGCATGAATGTTAAAACATTGTTCAGTTTCACTTCTTGAAAGATTTTGTTTTCCTGTTTACTTTCTATTATTTTGTCAATAGCTTACAAATAAAACTAATACTTGACCCTTGCACATATACTTTTCCCAAATTTATAATCTTTTAGGCTCGAGGAGACGGATGACAAATGAAAATAAATTCTACTTAAAGTAAAATTTTAATTGACCTTTAACGGGAATCGAACACGAGACTATAGGAACCAAAAACTAAGCGCTAGCCACCAGACAAGCAGAAAGCATATTTGTGTTACTAATAGTATCATACAAATTCGGCGTGTGAATCACGACTTTTTGTCTCTAAGCCTGTTCCGGACATACCGGGACACGAGTGTGACTACTTCCAGGTCACAAAATTCGTAACCAGTTTCATCATTGCTTCCCAATAGCAGTAAAATAATAGGGTATCTTCTAACCCCAACGGGTAAGAACTGACTGTGGTCTGATACTTCTTCTATAAGCTGAGTTCGATTCTCGGCGGATCATGTCCTGTGGATCCCACATTAAGTTGTAAATCTATGTCTCATATAGACTGGCTCCTGAATTGGAAGCTAAAATCTTATCAACTACTACAACTAACAACAGACATTCTAGAAAGGGCACTACAGACCATATTTTTCATAATAACTTTTCGTGAACCAAACGGAACGAACATAATAGTATTATGTATAATAAATGTATAATAAGAACATCCTGTTAAAATCTTTCAAAGTATTCAGAACCCTAAGAAATTGAAAAAAACAAGAACAAAAAACATTTGTTGTAGGAACTTCTACTAAAAATAGGTTCTAGCTACCAATGTGGTCTAGTAGCATTATTCAATTTGATCAGTTGCTACATTTGCTTATGAACTGTTGAAGTTACTTGTTCTCCTTGAAACTAATGCAAAGAAGCAAATATCTTGGTCAAAAATCCGTCTTAAGATACGATGAATTATATAAAAGGATCGGGAAACAGGAGCTGGTTCACTGAGCCACTTCCCTAAATTTACCGGTAATCAGTTTGTAACGACAATATTATAACCATTTTCTGGGATTTCACATGCTCTGACACTTTCGCGTCATCTAATTTGACTCTTTCTTCATCTCGAGAAGGAGCTATTGCAGCCCGCAGAGAATGCGAGAAAAGAAGAAAATATAAAGATCTGCTCAACAGATACATGTTCGTGCCCGTAGCCATTGAATCGAGCGGCATTTGGGGTCTCGAAGGGCTCAATTTCATCAAAGAAGTAGGCCAACGTATAGCACACCTTACTGGTGACAAGCGGGCTTCTACTTTTCTGATACAACGTATCAGCATAGCAGTTCAGCGAGGAAATGTGGCTTCCATTTTAGGTACATTACCTCCTGGAAAATCATTAGAAGAAGTTTTTCTTTTATAATTAATCTATACTGAATAGTATGCAGTGATAATATGTACATATATATTATCTCTCTTTTACTTAATCTTTTATAAGTATCGAATTGTAATTTAAAAACTGGATTAAAATTATATAAATGAAAATGCTAACTAACGGCTGAGGAAGATATGAGATTTGCTGTATCTGTCTTTTCTCAATGTCTGATGAAGAGGACGTTAGGTCCTTGAAACTGTAACAAAAATCGTATAATTATTAAATAATTCATTTTATAACCATGGGATGTCAAACTTGTGTTGAGTTCTTCAAGGTTCAAAGTTCTTAACATGTTTCAAATTCTATCGAGAATCAAATTCAAGGTGTATATTTCAAGGCGAAGTGCCCTATTCAAGAAACTGGTATTTCATCGTATAAGGCAAATATTTTTGATAAGTTCAAGTACCCTGTATTTGATTGCAGTTTATTCAATTATAAACCGTTGCTTAATTTTATTATAAAATTGTTTATAATATTTGTCATATCATCTTTGACATTTTCTTGTATAAATATAATTTCTTTTTGATTTCTTTTTATATCGAAATACAATGCCATAGTGACATTTTGAGCTATTATATCTGTTTTGTTAATAACTAAATATGAGAATTGTATATGTAAACGATAAGAAATTAGTGATATTTAATTCCTTAAATACATATGATGGAAACCAATATGCTGACCACACACAAAACAGTAGAAATCCTTCTCCTCGACATTAGCTAATTCTGGACTACATTTGTTGAGAATTCAATTTATTTTTGAGCTGTGAACTGATTCATAGCTTTTATTAATAGTATAATCTAGTACAGTTTTACGCTTGTAAATTTCTATTTCATCTTGTTCGCCTGACAATAAGTAAATAAATAAATACTTGCAGAATATCGAATTACAGTTTAAACTGTGACCACATTTTGGTTTCTACTGGTGTTCTACCGGATCAATGAAAACATAAGTACGAGTAGGACGTAGATTGGTAACGGGAATGGGCATTTTGCTCGGATTCAATGTGCTACGAAATAAGATACACAATATATCTACCCTATAAATATATGGCAGTAACCGTAAGCCCCAAACTGTGAAAAAAAGTTTTGATTAAGTTTTTCGATATATCTATACTGTGTTAGATGAACTGCAAAGAGAGAGATCATGCAGTTATCGATTTGGTTAGGGACTCAACTTTTAAAACCTTTAAAACATTTACTTAAATCGGGAGGCGGTAGCAAGGAATGTATACCGATTTCATTCTCATAGAAGGGGCAAAACGTACTATCCGGCGGAAAACATGTATGTTCTTATGTGATAGAGAATACGTCATTATTAAGATATATGTTAGGAAAAGAAAAAAGTATCATTGATACAATCTGCATGGTATTTCTGCATACGGTATACAGTATACACAGTAAACTGCTAAACTTCTCGTATAAGGTGCATTTGACAAGGTCTTTTGATTTGTAAATGTATGAGTTTTTACTTTGGAAGTTTTCTGTTAAATGCCAATTATATTTTACATTTCGCAACATATCGTTAGGAACGTAATAAAGTATTTTAAATTTTTGAATACGTTGTACTACAAATTTCTTTGAAGCTGATATTACTTAATTGAACGCAAAGCCAATTGACCCATGCGAAAATTGAATGTTGCTTAACCGCGACAGTTTTGATGTTTAGGACGTATGATTGAGAAAGGATATAATGGCATTTCGTAAGAACTTTATAACAATTTGATTTGACAATTGTAAAAGGTTACCAATGAAATATTTTCTGATAAATCGTTTCGCTTCAATTACTGATATTGTGTTGACAATTACTAATCCAGAAAAAATAAGATGTTCAGCGTTTCAATAGTTTATAAGTAATTATTATGGTGTTACTGGAAAGCATAATCTGCATCTCAGTAGTACGAATATTTACAAATCGACATAACTAACCTGTAACGCTTGTAACTAACATATAATAAATGGTGCTATAATTACTTAGACAATGTAATATAAATTGAAATTCTTAATGAAGAGCTTTCTTAGAAATGTGATGTCATGAAAGCATTTTCTTTTTTATATGATAATGAAACAATTTGTAAATGTCTTTCATCAGACATCGGAAGTCTGTAGCTCTCAAACAAAATGATTAATCTCTAATCTTTATTATTGAAATTTTAAACGCGTATCTACTTTCCGAGGATTGTAAACGAATCTCTCAAACACAGAATCGAGATTAGACTACAACATTCTTCATTTTTATGAATGAGAGAAGCATTTACAGTATATAAGCCCTTTATAGGAAGATTTGTTTCATTTGTCCATACGTATTATAGGTAAAATAACGGTTTAAAAATAAAATATATACTCTCGAAAATTTTACAAAGAGGAAACCTTATTCAAAACTTTGTTTTGTGTGTGAGATTATAGTAAATGAGATACAGACAGACATCTTATCAGTGATACCCATTAAGATGTTTATGGATTCAAACAAAATAAATAAAACATTAACAGATATTCCACGTTAACAAATTTGAATGGTGAAAATGCTTTATCGTCTATTGCAAAGAAAATAAGAAGTTCAATTACACATATGTGAGATATAGACTACAGATAGTCGCCGTTATTCATTATTAACGAATTGATTAATGGATTAATGTACTCGACCAAGATAATGGCTAGCCATGTGCTGGAAGATATTAAATATAAATATTTGATATATTACGTTCACGTTAGTTTAATATTTAAAATATTGAAAAAAAACTTTTGCAGATGTATTATAAAACTCAAGATGTTTTGTGACATATTGTAAGTTCTCTATGTAGCCTATGCCATCGTAGAAATTCGGCAAATATCAAGTCGATAATCAAGTTCCTCTCACACTCGGTTCAGCATGTCCTTATCAATCCGTTAGTAAACACTGTTGGTTCGATGTCTCAATTATTTTAAGTTTGTTGGTTGAGGAGGCAAAAAACATTGTATTTTTCATATAACACCACACAAATTATTGCTTGCGGTTAGGTTCGGACAGCCTGGAAGGAATGACAGGAATTACTGTGGACTTCGTACAAAACTCGCTCCAACGCTCTCAACGATTTCTTCAGTCAGTCTACACCGACCAGTTGACTTCACGCTACACATACATCCTGAAGCTGTAAACTGTACATATAATGACTAAGCGTACTTGGCAGTTGTTGACGTTTTGTCAAACTTCGTTCGGAAGTGTAGTTACACTTTTAGGACAGATTGATCTGAATGGAACTCGAGTAAAATATAAACTTTCTCTGCGCCTGTCGCATATTGAATGAATGGTCAATAGTGCGGTGTAGTTGTAGAAATTAGGTGTGAATCTGCAACACGAAAAAGATATTTTGAGGTTTGCAATAACTCTTGAATGTTTTTAGCAATTGCTCAATAATAAACGTACAGTGAATTCTTGAAATCGGGTCAATTACTTGTAATAACCTAGTATATATTGGTTATGTTCTATATAAACCACCGCTAAAGCCTTCGTTATCCGTTAATATATTAATTGTTGACTCAGCTAGCAGACTTGTCCCACGTGAACATCAAATATGTCTTTTACAAAGGCAACTGAAAAATTCGCTTACACTTAATGTCATATGAAAAAAAATAGTCGGTGTAAAAGTTTATAACATTTTACAACCATAATAGTTTTCCTTCAGTAACAAATTTGCTCGGTGTGAACCACTTAGATAGTTGTTAAATAGTCAAGGAATTGATTTGTATCTATGGTATATATGCTATAAAGGTCTTATGCGGTTGCAATGATGTGAACACACTTTTTTGGAGGTAGCTAAAATTCAGCTCAAGTCTAAAAGAGACTATTTAGATTCCATATTTTAAAGGCAAATTGTCCTAAAATGAATGGAACATAATACAAAATCATGAAATGTGAACATTAAGGTCAATGAAAATCAATGAAGAAAATGAAGTCGTCTGCCTAGCTCAAAAACTATAAAAAGGAGATAGTTAATTGAAATCTTTTTAGAAAGACATGATGAAGACGATGTATAGCACGTGAGGTAAATGTGGATAAAATATTGTCAAATTGTCAAGTTAAGTTGTTTTAGTAAAATCAATAATAATGATAAAGTATATGCATCTTCTACGAATCACCCAGGGTGCTCCACCCGGAGGTCACGCGCTTGAAATATCTAACATTTAGCTTTGCGATCTCCAGACCCGATATAGCACTCATCGTGACTGTTGATCTGATCACGTGACAAGTCTGGTTCTTATAGAAAACTGGATAGGCCCTTTCCACCGATAAAGGCTTCGTTATACGTTAATTCATTAAACGTTTGATTTCTGTTAAAAGTTTATTCAATATAATCACTCCTACAATGTGTTGGAAAAACAAGTAAAAACTTCACATATTTGTAGGATGTGGATTACAGATAGCCGCTGTTATCCCTCAATATGGCATAATAACTGCTCTAACAGATTAAATTCATTAATGAACTCAACCAAGATAATTAGTCCTGCTATTTATTTTTAAAAAAATCAAATACTCTATTGAATATGGGCTATAGAAAACCAATGTTAAAGAGTCCGTTACCAGTTAATATGTTGACAAATTGACTCTACTAACAAACATATCTGAGAAAGTTTCTCTAAGTAGTAGTGGCCCGCGTTTGCGCGAATGACTCATCCTCACTCTCTTTTATGACCAGGATTTTTGAACTTCGTTCCCTTTTACGGCTAAGATGAGTGCTTTGGTACCTCGATTCTGATTGGCTGAGAGAGGTCACGTGACGTTAGGCCCCGCCCACGCGGGAAATTCAAATTTTCAGGTCACGTGGTATGACGTCATGAGTCACCCTGCGGGGAAATCCCTCACCAGGGGTTTTTGAAATTTGTTCCCTTTTACGGGTAAGATGTGTGTTTCTGATTGGTTGATAGCTGTCACATGATCTTAGACCCTGCGATATTTGAAAATTCGTTCCCTTTTTACGGGTAAGATGAGTGTTTATGATTGGTTGATAGCGGTCACATGATCTTAGACCCTGGGTTTTGAAATTTGGGTATCCTCTTTGATGAGTACTTTGGTACTACGATACATGATCTTAGACCCGCTACACGCTGAACAGGTCACATGGTATGAAGTCATGTTTTACCCTTGCGGGGAAATCCATTACTAATTCGTTTCCTTTTACGGGTAAGATGAGTGCTTTGGTACCTTGATTCTGATTGGATGATAGAGATCACGTGATTTTAGGTCCTAGGATTTTTGAAATTAGGGTGTCCTTTCTGATGTATACTTTGGTATCTCGATTCTGATTGGTTGATAGAGGTCACATGATTTTAGACCCATCACACGGTGAACAGATTACATGGGAAAACCCCTTCACTCATTTGTTTCATTTTATGGATAAGATGAATGTTTTGGTACCTCAATTTTGATTGGAGGATAGAAGTCACATAATCTTACCCTCACCCCAATGCTAGACATTCAGAGTGGTATGACAGTGATCACCCTCGACCTGGATTTTTTTAATGGTTATCCTTTTTGGTACCTTAAAGTTCCCGTGGAGGGTTCAACCCATACTTAAATAACCCTTTTATGGTATGATATTGTACTGAAGTTTACATTAAATATTATCGTTCTCTCTTTGACAGATAAGATGATTACCAGCTTTTTTTACCTTGATGGAGATCCTGTCCTTGAATTAGTAGCCTGTCTCTGGAAGTAACAATGGTGAAAGAGGGGTGTTGCTTGTAGATTTCTTATAACACATTGTTGTGAGTTTAAGCGATTTTTTAAACGCTCAGTAAGCGCTTCATTAATGGAAACAGTGTTGCCAGATTTTTCTTATCTAAACTGCTCCGATTCTTTTCGAAACGGTTCCGCAGAGTGTAAGAAATTTTAAACTAAAAATTTTTCGAACTAAAAAAATTTGTAACTAAAAAATTTTAAAACAAAAAATTTTCGAACTAAAAATTTTGAAACAAAAATTTCAAAAAAATTCGAACTAAAAAAATTAAACTAAAAACTTTCGAACTAAATTTTCAAATCAAAAAATTTTCGAACTAAAAGGAATTTAAAAAATTTTCGAACCCCAAAAAAATTCGAACTAAAAAATTAAAAATTTTTCGAAAAATATTTTAAACTGAAAACTTTCGAACTAAATTTTAAAATCAAAATTTTTCGAACTAAAAATTTTAAAAAAATTTCGAACCAATTTTAAAAATAAGTTTCGTACTAAAGATGTAAACCACATTTGAAAATTTTCAAATTAAAAATTTTTCGAACTAAATTAAAAATCAAATTTTGGACACTAAAAAAATTCTTTAATTATTTTTTCGAACAAAATCATGTAAACCAAATCTTGAATATATTTTCCACCTTAAATTTTCAAGATTACCATGATTTGAAAACAAGTGTTCAGGGTTTCAAGAAATAATAAAACATATTTTTTTCAACTTGTTGTATTTTAACGAAAAGTATGTGCTCTTCCTATACATGTTTATTAACATAATAAATACAGGATCTAGTTTAATGAATATATTGGACGTATCATCATCTTCGAATGTTGTAGACGTATCCTGTAAAGAAAAAGAAGAAAGGACGGATTACTTTAAGAATTTCTTTTTTCTGAAACAATAAAAATGAGTCAATATTGATAAGAGAGAAATAAAACTTACTCGTAAATGATGGATGTGCTTAGGCTCATCTTCCCCCTCCTCGGGTACATTTCATCCACTGATGGTGGTTTACAAACTTTTTTCAGGGTACTGCATTTTTCTAGGTGTTGCTCCTTTATGGTCAAGGTTCCTCCTTCGGTACGAGATGACTGCATTTTCTTCCACTGATGGTGGTGTTGATGGTTTATAAACTCTTGTGGGTACTTCATTTTCTTCTTGGTGTTGCTGCTTTGTGGTTAAGGAGTGGAAAAAGGAAAAGGAAAAAAAGAAATGGCGGCCTTATTGGGTGTTTACAGTTTTTTCTTCTTCATCTTCTTTTTCCAGTTCCATCTTCTGTTTTTTAACGTACCCGTACGGAACCGTATCATAGGAATTGATTTCTTTAAATCGACGTTTTGTGTACTGGATACTGTACATTTTTTCTTCTTTGCGTGTGACGATGGTATGGTCTTTGGTCCTGCATATCTTATGGGGGATAGTGATGGTGACTTGTCCACGGCATTGATTTGTAATCATTTCTTTTAGCGTATTGAAATTTAATTGTTGTCCTGCATTGTAATTTAATGTAAATCCTCTAATTTTGCATATGTAACTGGTGACGTTGGTATCCGGATTGTATATTTCTAGGCTGTAATTTTTTGGTCCTCCACTGACAAATGTCTTGATGTATGCTCGTGGTCCATAAGACTCCATCTCGTCCGATAAGCATCCCAAGTACGTTGAAGGTTCAATGGTTGGCTCCCCGGGCTTCTCCGTAAATATTACAGAATCCGTGTCGAAATATAAAACACGTTCCTGCAACATTTCCAGGTACTTGTACAGTTCCAGACGTGCCTGACATGTTGTAAATGCACCTAACACGACATTGGTGTTTCGGTTTTGAACAGGCACATGTTCATTGTACTCCCAGAACGCATACAACATCGTATCATTGATGGGTACAATTTGATGGAGTTTAATGTCGGGGGAAGTGAGTTTTTCATAAAATTCTTCCGGCCGATCAATAATTGTGGTCTGGCTAAAGTTTGATCTTTGCGAAAGTTTTCCCCAAAGAGCATTAAGACAAAGCTTAGATAAACTTCTTCGTGTAGGATTATTTTCAATTTTGGACGGATCCAATGCAATACCTTCACGCTCCAGGACGGTTTGTATGAATTTTGATTTGTCTTCTTCGGTCACACAGGAACTGGGCCAGCCAGACGCTTCCATTTTTGATTTTAAAAATGTATTGATATATTCCGTGAACAAGCCACCTGTTTTCGTGATGGGATCATATTGTTCAATGTCATAATCCCAAATTTCAAAAATTTCCACTGGTTGATATCCTAATTCTACTGCTTTCTGGATTTCATATGATACCCATGTTCCAGTGAGGCATCGCTCCTGGTCGTTGTGTGTACACGTTGTTGTAGGGTCTGGGTTCATTTCTTCGGCACACGCAGCACACAGTGGAAAGAGTAGTTTCTTGTTACATCGGTAAGGCAGGAGACCATGATAAAGATGGCGACTTGGTAATATCGTCATTTTGATTAGACCATTGACTTTATTTATTGGTGGTATATTTTCATCACCCTGTAGATAAATTCTAGGATGGCCTACCGGGTATTTAGCACACTTATTGATGTAAGGATAAAGCGAGACAATATCGTAATATTTTATTACTTCCCCCGCTTTTTCGTCGACTTGGTGGTACAATTTCACGCAATTGGTCCTTCCTCCAAAAAAGCTATCTCTTGGATTTAATGGTCTGCGGTTCATGTACGGGTGATTCTTCAGATACGTCGCCATTGCAGGATTTTGTTTTAAGAACTGATTAAATTCGCACTCCCACATTTCATGTATCCTCGTCGCCATAAGTGCCTTTACATCGCAGTGACGGGTATGTGACCGCGCAGTACTCCAAGGAAGGGATGGTTGTATAAGAATTTTTGATTAATTTTGAAGAGTTTTTATTTTGACTAGGGAATTAACATAGGTATAGGGAGTAAAGACACAGATTTGAAGCATCAGTGCACGAAAAGATTCGTATTCTCAGTTTTTCTATTTATTGTTTTATATGTTAAGTTAAACACCACAATATGTATCACTGATATCGCAGATCGTATTATTTTGTAAAATCGTGTCTGTAACCTATTGTCAAAACATTCATCTCAAGACATGATGTAGAGAAAAGAGAAAGAGATAAGACATCTGTAATATATGTATAATTACTCAATAAGTAATTATAAGTAAATTAGACTCAATAAGTAATTGTAGAAATTAGTTAAAGGACACGTAAGAGAGCGAAAAGGAGGTCTAGAAGTCTGAACTTTTTAGAAACGTCCTAGATAGGTGAAAATATAGTTAAAAATTTCAAAAGGTATCATGTAATTTATCTTTCTTTTCTTATATCCTAGTATACTTTTTTCTTTCACATCCAAACATCTCTATTCAGAATTACGAGATGTTTGTGAAGAGAGGTGAAGAGAGAAACATTTCCATCTCAAGAATTATATCAGAAAAAAATCTTTTGACTTAGGCGAGATTCGAACTCGTAACCCTTGAATCCATAAGTCTGCGCTCTACCGATTGAGCTAACAATTGCTGTTGCAAAAGCTTGATTTCTACAACTATCGGTTGCTAAATGGTGTGTATTAACGAAATTGGCCGAGATAATTGCTTCATATAGCTATTGCAATAATAATAATAATAATAATAATAATAATAATAATAATAATAATAATAATAATAATAATAATAATAATAATAATAATAATAATAATAATAATAATAATAATAAAGAAAATGAACAGAATTTAAAAAGTCGCATTGTTAAAAGTTTGGTGTGCGAAGTTAGTCCTAATATGAGATTTTATTAATTATATATAATAAATGTAAGCGTGGTTTATTCGTGCGTGCTACTCAAACTGCGCAACTCATAAGCGTTGTACGCGTATGGTACAGTAGTCTTGCGTCCTCCAACCGTGAAGAAAGATTCGGTTTTGAACCTATGCGTGTCCTAAGAGGAAGGAGAAGATTCAAAGAAAGAAAAGTGGTTTAGAAATTATGCAAAAATAGAATATCTCACGAGGTGAGGTGATATAGATTTCAGCGTGTCTTTCAGCTGTGACTCTATACAAGATATGCATCTACGACTTAACGTGGAACCCGAACCACACGACTCCTGCCGGGAATCGAAACCCATATTATCTCTAGCTCTATCATGAGAGACACACAAGGGCGCCCATATTGTGGTTTTCAAAGGGGGCAAGTATAAGCGACATTTCAAATATAGTTCCAAATTTTGGGGTAAATATTCAAACAATTTTTGGGTTTTCGATCTTGCAAAGTATAATTTCCTCTAGAGGGGGCAATCGCTCCCTCTTACTCCCTTAATGGGCGCCCCTGGAGACACAGGGACATGCAAAAATAATCGAAAATAAAGGATATTAATGTTAAATCCATAGCTTTTGAGTACATGAATTATGAAACCTTCTATATCGTTCACATCAAAGTTTAGCATTATCGGCATGGAGGTTTAATGGGAGGGGTGAAAATTTAATAATTCTTAATTGAAAGATATGAGTGTCTATTCAATAGTTTTCGGGGTTGCTGAAATTAATAATTACACTCCAGATACCATTAAAGCCCAAAGCTTTACTCTTTCGTTAGCAGGAAGGTTATTCATTTACTTAACTCAGGAGACCTTAAAGTTAAGGATATGAAACTCGATGCATATTTTTCTAATTCAAAATTATTAGATACGTATTTTAGCTTAGACTTCTAAGGAGGGGAAGGGCCAATTTATGCAATGATTTCCTTCACATTCGAATAAAATACTGTTCCATTATATTGCGAAAACTCATTTCGAGTAGTGTCATTGCTAATAGTTTTCCGTATTTGTTTAGACCCCTACTCATTTATAACAGAATCTCACTTTTCCTGTAACACCTAAGCAAGCACTTAGTAAAGTAAATGCCATTAAAATCTATATTCATAGGACAGTGGTGCAAATGCAGTTGAGCTCTTCGGCAATCTTTAGCATGGAAAGAGAAAAAAGCCACCACATTGATATTGGAAAAGTAGCTAATGAATTCCTCCCCGAAAAAGGTCACCCGCACATTTATTTTACAGATGGTGGTTTATAGCTATACGTAAGATTGTTGAAATTGCTCCATAGTTGTGGGGGCGAGACACTGAAGCCATCCGTAATAAGGGGGCAAGTGGCATGTAAAAGTACTCAATATGAACAATATTAATATCGAAATCGTTATGGTATTAGATTTCGTGATCGCAGATGAATAGTGACGCTGTCGATGTTGCTTAAGTTCAAGTTAAGCCTTGGTTGGCATGGAGGTCAGAGTGGGAGGGTGACAGGCAAATAAATAAATAAATAAAATAAAATAAAATCGAAAACATCCTTTATTTTTGTCGAATATATATTTTTCGGGATCTCTGGCATGACCAAGGTTGGCCCCATTCGCATGCGGTTTCAGAGGAGAGAACCGGTGAAGATTTCAGAACAGTTCCTCATGTTCCTCATGTTGCATCGTACGTTCAACTGTACTTTTTTCTGAATCAAAACTTTCTCTCTCTCACTCTCTCTCTCTCTCTCTCTCTCTCTCTCTCTCTCTCTCTCTATATATATATATATATATATATATATATATATATATATATATATATATATATATATAAAACAGTAACAGGATCGGTTGTAGACATTTTGTAAGTGTAAATAAACAATATTTAGTCGCCCCCGCCTAAATGATAATAAAAGAATAGAATGCTGTAATGGACAAAAATTCTTCAGATAATTGTTACAATTACAAATTTCTTCAATATATAATAATTCAGTCTTCCTGTGAGTATTAAAGGAAAATGGCGAAATTAAACCTAATTAACTGTGGATGAAACATGACCAAAGTTCCAGTTTTAATAATTTTATATTTTTTTTATTAAATAAGCACAGGAAACAACTAAAATGTATACCTAAGATGTATTTTGACAAATACAGTTGAAACATAAAAGTCGAAATAGAATAAAACTAATGAGCTTTAAGTTTAACATTATCACAGGTTTGATTTTGACAAAGAGATATGCTCTTACACTTCATTAAAAGCATATTTAAATAGTGTTTTCCAGTGATATAAATATGGTAGTTAGCTTAATTTCTCGTTTTCTTTGTTACTGTAAAGTTCATGTTATAAAGACACTTTTCTGGCTTTCAATTTGGCAAAATCTCTTATTACTGCATCAATATCACTTTCATTCAGAATGTAATTTTCAGTGGCCATCAAAGCTAGTCATTTAATCGTTCTTGAGATATACTTGATTTCAAATAATTCTTTATTAATTTTAGTTAAACTAGTTCAATACACAACAAATGACAAAAGTGTGTGTCTTAATTGATATTTAATTTGTCCTTGATCCAGTGGCAGCACTTTAAAATAGGGTTCCTTCGCAAAAATTCTTTTCAGGGCCCTTTAGGCCTATAGAGCAATTCAATTCTTTCATGTTTCTTTCCAACATAAACGTACGAAATCAGGCAGTAACACAATGTAAACACAAGCAAAGATGCACTTAAGATTTTTCTTTCGGGTTCGAAGATTTTTCGGAATAGCCTACAAATGCAAATAATTTTGTGTATCTGCCCCTGAAATTGTGCTGATTGAAGGATCCAGACTCTCAGACTACCTGTGCAGTGTTTCGTCCACACATATTTTTAGGGGGCCACTTTCCCCCGGGAGAAGATCAAAATAATACGTCTGTAATATCATAACAAATAAAAGAGTAGCAGCAGTGGCCCTCTGAATACTAAGTGTACCCCCCCCCGGAAAATTTTTTTCTGAAAGGAACACTGCACCTATTAGGGATGCCCACGAGACAAGATGTGTAGCTCTCTCGTCTCGAAAATGTGTTGTAAAAGTGATGTCTCGACTCGAAAAATGTATATTTCTCTATTGGAAGAACCGTGTCTCGACTCGAATTTTGTCTGGAAAATCCTGTCTCGATTCGTCTCGTGCGCATCCCTAGCACCTATGTTGGTGCATCCCTGAACACAAGTAACTAATAATCAAAGCTCTACTTTGCATTAGAATTATTACTAATTTAAAATATCGCTCCATCTAAATTTAATAACAGAGAATGGATTAATAATTATTGTTATACTGTTATAATAAAACAAGCATCTGTATATGCTGCTGTGATTGAAAGTGAGAGTACTGAAAAAAAACTACTTGTCATCCAAATGACCTTTCATCGCTTTCGATTATATCCTTTCAAGTTATATACTTATATGCCGCGTGAAAACTAATTGTATTCAAACATATTTTGAAATACATGAAATTTAATTCAGACCCGTAACAGAAATGACCGTATCGTCCCATTTTAATTCAACAATTAAACTACTGCAATCAGGTAAAATAACCTTACAGTTTCAAAAGAATGTCGACCTGCAAATGCTTCGTTAACAGTGACTGGTATTGACAACTCCCCACCTCAACATTTGTATGATTTTGTCCAGAACGCGAAAGAAACCTTTTAGAGCCTTCGGTTGCCTCTTATCTTCTTTCATGTTTTGTAGCTTTTTTTTTCGATAAAATGCTCACTTGGTTTTATATCGTTGCTCATTATTATTATATGAAAAACAAAGTACTATTAAAAAGTGAAAGCACACATCATTATAAATTTAAAAAATAAAACAAAAACGAAATGACTTAGGATAGAAATGAAAATCTTGACGAACGACAAATGAACTAATAGATATTAAACCAAGTGAGCATTAAGCAGTGGACAGCGATTTGAGCCATTAGGAACTTAAGTTAAAATTTCCCTCAGAAATGATTTTTAAAAATTCCATTTGTACCGCCCGTGTTTTCTTAGTATTCGCTCCACTCCCTGGGCGAATGGACAAGAAAAGCCTACTTGCTTCCATGGGGGCCCGAAGAATTTTTTAGAGGGGTCATCTTCCTGGTTGGTATATTACGTTTGGTAGAAATATTTTTATTTGTATTAAGAAAATCTTAAGAAATTATACATATATATTATACTTGTCGTAAGCCAGGTAGGGCCCGGCCCCCTCGTCCCCTTTTGGGCGCCCATGCTTGCTTCAACTTTTATAATGTGAATTTCATTTACGGTGATCTTTCTCAACCCTTAACTGAGGTCATTGAACCAAAGTACTATGCGAAGACACTGTTTAAGACAAGATGGAGGAGCACCCTTGGAGACATTTCTTTCTACTGTGATAATGCCACCCAATCCATAAACAATACTTGCGTTGAATTCCTTAGGTTTGTTGATCCATTCGGATTTTAAAGACATATTTGGCAATGATATTCTCTTGCAAGGTGTCGGAAGGATTGTTGAGGAAGGAATGAAGAGTCTGTTATATTTGTATTTTGTGCATATGGTGGGATTGTGGAAACTATACCACTGTCTTTAGCTCTACGGTCATAGTGCTTAATACAACATCTATTGGAAAGCTAAATTTACCTTCATTTTATCTCATATTCGTAAAATATCCCTTTTCCCTCTTTAAAAAAGTCTATCCTGTGCCGTGGAAATTTTCCTCAAACTGGCATCACTTGTGCGTGTGGTATTGGCATCAATTGATGTACGAGTCCATTTCATTTGTAAAGGGTGTTTTACAGCCAACCACGCAAAGATTCGACTTTCTTGTCCTTTTGATGTATTTTGTCTGTATCTCAGTCTGTACAATATTTATTTGAAGCTATATGAGGAAAATTTTTCATCATAACATTTATTTAAATAAATATTTACATTTAAAACAAAATTCATTTTTCTAATTTGGCTCCCTGTTCACCTGGCGCCTCCTGCGAACGCGTAGTTCGCAGGCTTCAAGATCCGGCCCTGCAGTAACAATGAAATTCTGTATTACCGCCCGACTATCGTTGTTGTGAAAGCATTCATCATGATATGACGTAGGGAAATGAGTTACATTAGGCTTCTAAGATCTAATATCAAAGTTGAAACATCGCAAGTAAAACAAAAACATGTAATAGCAAATAGTTTTGAAAATAATTTCAGTTTAAACTAGCTGCGACTACATTTAATTCAAAATTGAACTTCTGGAGTGCAACATATGAGCGTAGCTAAAAGAAAAAATCAATAAGAACAGTCGGGATTTGAACCTAAGACATACAAGTAGGAGTTCCTTTCACTAACCATTCATCTACTATATTTTGTTTACTAAAAATATTTTCCATGCAGCAAAATGCCATTTCACACTGAAACATTAACAACATAAGAACAAAGATTTCAAGAAAATTTGCCAAAGCTTATGTATTAAAGGTACCCTGGTATTCGCCCAGTGGTACTGCAAAATCACTAGTCAGGATGCCTCGTATCGAAATTTGAACCGGGAGACTCTCAATTACGAAGCGTCAACACTAACCAGTAACCTTCGTTCGCTCAGTAAATGTCTTCAAATTACTTTTCTGTAATTATTTTTCAAAAATGTTTATTATTTTCATGAAGCAAAGAGTGCATCTTCTACTTGGGTTGAGAACTATATCTACTATACTTCTAACAGTCAACTAATAGTTGATGTTCATTATTTCTATCGATTTTCTACGTCTACTAAGTTATTTCAATTTTTTATAAGTTTTCCCTTCCGTTTATGACAATGATTAGAAATAAAGGCTCCTCTTCTTATACAAATCTTGATCATTGTAACATTTTTTAGTCAAAATTCTGAATTATTGAAAATATTTAAATTAGTTAGAATGAAGAGGATAATACTAAGAAACATGGTTAGAAAAAAAGAAACATTGTTGTTTAACGAATTGATAAAATCAAGTTTTTTCAAAACATAAAAAATACTGTATGGTATGGGATGATCATGGAAAAAGTAAAAATAGCCATCGAGGACACACTAACCAACTACTGTACGCGGATAAGTCAAGGTTCGTTAACTTGGTAGACGTATATGAAGAAACCACTAACAGAAAATAGCTGATAGCTTTACGCCTAATCATCTCAGCGACCTCGACTCCCTTCCTGTCCCAAGGTATGTCTTACCCCTTATCTCAATGCATGAAAAGCAAATAATATTTTCGCAAACACCGCGAGGGGCAGGGAGGGAGTAACAGAACGCACACAGCTCGTTGTATGGCTTTAGGGCAAATACCTAAAGGCATAAGCAATAGGCCACTTGACCAAGAGCAATGTTGCCAAACGTAAGACGAGGTAAGCCCACGCGCAGCCTGTCTCTTCGCGTAACATTACCTTCGACACAAAATCACTGACCCTTCGAACAAAATCTTTGAGTTTTACGTCCCACGGTTATGCCGGTTAGGCTAAAGGAGACGGTGATTATGAGAAATGAATGAAATGGTGGAATGAAGAAAGTGGGAGGAAACGGGAGAACCCCGAGAAAACCCACGCACACGGTGTTTGTCCACCACAAAGTTCACTTGGCGGGAGCAGGGTTTGAACCCGAGACCCCAAGCACCAGAGGTGAACGCTCTACCACTGAGCCACCGCGGCCCACCCTTCGAACAAGATAACATTGTTGCGCTCTCAGAGTCAGGTTTTAATTGCATTTGTGTTGAAGAAGTGAAATGAAATCTTTAAGTTTTACGTCCCACGGTTGTGCCGGTTAGGCTAAAGGAGACGGTGATGATGAGTAATGAATGAAATGAAGAGAGTGGGAGGTAATAGGAGAACCCCGAGGAAACCGACGCACACGGTGTTCGTCCGCCACAAAGTTCAATTGGCGGGGGCTGGGATCGAACCCGAGGCCCCAAGCACTAGAGGTGAAAGCTCTGCCACTGAGCCACCGCGGCCCTAAACGAAAAGAAAATAAAAGCGCACCCAAGACAATACCTCTAGAGTTGTGGGGAAACTTGTCCAAAAAGACTTTTCTTTTTATTTACATTTAAAAAGAAATAAAATATATTTCCATGATGGAATAAAATTCCACTAATATAATAGACATCAAAATTAGAAATAGCAAAAACAGCTGAAAGTAAGGAGAAAGCAGTAATTTCACATCAGGTTCCAAAGAGAATAAACAGCACCGAGTAAGCAAACAACAGCGTTACTCCTGCTGTGGTCCTGTCCCGAGCATGTGTCAAAGGTGACGTCATTACACGATATGACGGAAACGCGTTCAGTGATGAACTTACCAAGCCAATAACTACTGTATTTACACCACGGAGTTCGACACTCTATAAAGTGCCTTTTATCTATACAGGATTATGCGCGATCAACATTATAACTGTTACATTTTTCATTCTCTGTTGCAAGAAAATAATTGACATAAGGATAGGACCTGTACTTAAACGCAAAATTACATAAACGGTCTGGTAGTTTTAGTTAGAACGATCCGTCAAGTGGAGGTGGGGTAAGTTCTCAAACATTTAAATATCTTATATACTGTAGGTGCACTACGCAACCAGTTACTAGAGAACAAACCCCAAATAGGACTGGTATCAAAACGAGACAATACGAGACTATTTACAGTATTAGTCTCCTTTCAACCGACAAATAGCGGTCTCAGTCTCGTCTCGATAGTTTCGAAATAAATTATTTGAAATTATTCCACACTAAATTCGACAGTAGATAAATAAAATCCACCTCCAATAGTTCTCCCTATTGCTTCAGAATATATAATGGATGCATCATTTTCTACTAGATAAAGTATGAATTAGCAGTTCATATACAACATTCAAAAATACATATGTCTGTTTCCATTAAATATATTCATTGTTTCTTAAATTATTTATTTACTAATTGAAATACCCGGCGTTGCACGGGAAGAATAGGTTTATATTTCAAAGATATATTTGAGATTAGTTTTCCCAGTAGAATACATATTTGAATCGGAATGAAATAGTACGGATCCATTTCCAGCAGGAGCAAATGAATTAACTTGCCGCTAACGAAGAATAAAAACTTGGGCTTTTATGGTATCGGGAGTGTCATTATTCACTTCAGCGACCCCGAAAACTATTGAATAGACACTCATATCTTTCAATTAGGAATTTTTAGGACCTCGAAAACTATGGATTTAACATTAATATCGTTTATTTTCGATTATTTTTACATGTCCCTGTGTCTCCCATGATAGAGCTAGAGGTGATATGTGTTTCGATTCCCGGCAGGAGTCATGTGGTTCGGGTTCCACGTTACGTCATAGATGCATATCTTGTATAGAGTCACAGCTGAAAGACACGCTGAAATCTATATCACCTCACCTCGTGAGATATTCTATTTTTGCATAATTTCTAAACCACTTCTCTTTCTTTGAATCTCCTCCTTCCTCTTAGGACACGCATAGGTTCAAAACCGAATCTTTCTTCACGGTTGGAGGACGCAAGACTACTGTACCATACGCGTACAACCCTTATGAATTGCGCAGTTTGAGTAGCACGCACGAATAAACCACGCTTACATTTATTATATATAATTAATAAAATCTCATATTAGGACTAACTTCGCACACCAAACTTTTAACAATGCGACTTTTTAAATTTTGTTCATCTTCTTTATTATTATTATTATTATTATTATTATTATTATTATTATTATTATTGCAATAGCTATATGAAGCAATTATCTCGGCCAATTTCGTTAATACACACCATTCAGCAACCGATAGTTGTAGAAATCAGGCATTTGCAACAGCAATTGTTAGCTCAATCGGTAGAGCGCAGACTTATGGATTCAAGGGTTACGAGTTCGAATCTCGCCTAAGTCAAAAGATTTTTTTCTGATATAATTCTTGAGATGGAAATGTTTCTCTCTTCACCTCTCTTCACAATCATCTCGTAATTCTGAATAGAGATGTTTGGATGTGAAAGAAAAAAGTATACTAGGATATAAGAAAAGAAAGATAAATTACATGATACCTTTTGAAATTTTTAACTATATTTTCACCTATCTAGGACGTTTCTAAAAAGTTCAGACTTCTAGACCTCCTTTTCGCTCTCTTACGTGTCCTTTAACTAATTTCTACAATTACTTATTGAGTCTAATTTACTTATAATTACTTATTGAGTAATTATACATATATTACAGATGTCTTATCTCTTTCTCTTTTCTCTACATCATGTCTTGAGATGAATGTTTTGACAATAGGTTACAGACACGATTTTACAAAATAATACGATCTGCGATATCAGTGATACATATTGTGGTGTTTAACTTAACATATAAAACAATAAATAGAAAAACTGAGAATACGAATCTTTTCGTGCACTGATGCTTCAAATCTGTGTCTTTACTCCCTATACCTATGTTAATTCCCTAGTCAAAATAAAAACTCTTCAAAATTAATCAAAAATTCTTATACAACCATCCCTTCCTTGGAGTACTGCGCGGTCACATACCCGTCACTGCGATGTAAAGGCACTTATGGCGACGAGGATACAATGTACCCCAATTCACGCAGTCTTGCATTTTTGCGTTGCGTTCGTTCATAACGGAATTCCATGGTGTCTTCTGGATTGCTGTAGATGGGCTGATTACGGCCTGTAGTAAAACATACTTTACACCCGTGGTAAAAGCAACCGGCATGCTCGTAGACGTGCTCCTCTAACGTCTCAGGATCTTGGTAGTAACCATCAACACGGAATCCCGCAATAAACACTTCTTTTTGTCGGGCCGTATGTAAGATTTGTTTTTCTTCGGTTTTTTCAATGTAGGCCAGCCATTGCATTGCAGCGATCGATTGGGTACTTCTCCATCGATAGCCATGTGCCGGTAGAATTCCAATGGTATTAGGTTTAAGGAAATTCCGGCGGAATACTAAATTGGAAGCACTGGCAATCGTGATCGTCTCCAAGAAGGGATTCACTTTGGTTTCTGTTTCAAATGACGTCATAAACGAAACGCATGCTTGTCGCAGTACATTGACATCTTGAATACAATACTTGAGAATTTCTTTCTGGAAATCAAACGTGTCATTACGATGATCGTTGTACCACTGCATGAACTTGTTTCTGTCTTCGACGGCCATTTCATCTGCACCATAATACTTTGTTTCTGGAAGTGGTCCAATATACGATTGATTCTCCTTGGTGTTGAAGAAATGCGGGAAGTAGCCTTTGGTTGCGGGTAAATTGAACGCTTTTGACAATTTACTTAATGCCATAGGTAGGAAGTTCAACGAGTCAATGAACGTCAGATTATTGAACGTTAAACTCAGTATCTTGGTCCCATTTAATATGACGTCAGGTCTCCATTGACATTGTTCTACCATGGTCTTTAGGATAAAATGTCCATCGTATCCCTTAGCGTTGTGAGCGACACAGAAAATCCTATTTATATTGGGACGACGTTCTCGCAAGTACTGGAGAAAATTATAAACTGGATCCTCTCCTTGGAAAATATGCTGGCGCTGACCACACGTACTGCAAGACTGCTGGATATTATTGTTTTCAACACATGCGTAACATACTTGTTGTGCAACCAATAAATTTGGAATGTGTACATACGTATTATCGCCAATATTCGTGTCCTGCATAGATTCTATATCATAGAATATCAACAAGGCTTTCTTTGCGTGCATGAGTGAAGGAACACCAGGTTTCAAGCATTGGCGATCAGGAAGCATAAAACATTGATGCGATCCTGGAACAATCTTCTTACAAACATTGCAAAAGATCTCATTGCAATCATGATGTCGTTGTCCAGTATGCACAAAAGAATATACTCTGTAACATCTAGTACATTGCTTCACCATTTTGCATATAGGTTCCCCTTGATGATATACAATATTACGATGATTGTTAAAACATTCTTCGCCGTAAAATTGCCGATTGCAGTCGTTGCATAATATCAGCGTTTGATTCTTGTCGCATAGAGGTCTCTGTAAACATTTGGAGCATGTTACAGGACAATTTTTTACATGTCTGTTACGATGATCATACTTTTTATGGCACGCTTCACAGTAGAACTTGGTTGCAAAACAAGCAGTTAAAGATTGGATGATGTCAAAATGGCCAGCCAAACAAATCAAATTTATGGGAGTGCGATTTTCATCATTGGGCCCCTCGTACATGATGTCACGGCCTGTGAAACTAGTATACACAGTAATTTTATATTCTTTGAGGTATGCCTGGAATTGTCGAATTTCATTTACACTGGCACCATGATCCAAATTCACTCCTGCATTTGCACATAACGCATTCACTTCATCGTCCACAACACATTTCGATTGGCGTTGATATTGCCAATAACGTTGCATATCTACATTCTTGTATTTTTTCAGGCCAATAGCAATAACAAGGGCGTACGCCAAGCACTTTGAATCTTGATTTTTTACACGTACAATCCCTTTTTTGCAACGTAACAATTCTTCATTTTGAAGTACTCCTTGCCGCAAACCGCCGCCGTAGCCACGTGGTATATCCACACGATGGAAATGAATGGTGAATGGCTCGTGCAGGAGAAATGCATTGTTACTTTGTAACACTCTTTCGAACGAGGCCCACATCGTTTCCAGTGTCAAGTTTCGTGCTTGGCGAAAACTCACCCAAAACGGTTTATTCGTGTTACGTGGCGATATTACCGATAAACCAACCATCGCCTCATCGTCGACATTGGCTAACAAATGGTCTAGCATTGCTTGGAAACTATTATGTACATACTGTATGATATCGGTTCCTACGGGCGGTGCATTAAATTGAACTTCGAGCATTCTGCCCTCGATGTTAAATCATCTATAATGACGAGTGATTTCATTGCGAACAATAAAACCCGATTCGGCCATGGTTAGAAAAGGAGAAAACAAACAAACAGGTACGGTAAAACAAATATGTAATGTGGGGAAAAAAGGAATTGAGCAGCGTGAATTTACTACAAAAGAAAAGAAGAAAGAAAAATCTTAATCACCTGATAAACAGAAAATCATAACATTCATGATAAATTCTTAACTAAGCAATTCATGTAAAGGTCCTGAGTTTGATTCCCTGGCGGTGACGTTCAGAATCTCATTATGAAAGCACGTGTACTAGAAATCAAAGTTTTTTTTTTTAAATAATTATGTTACTGAAATGAGTGTTTTATTGCTGTCAAACTCGAGAGCATTACATCAGCATGTAACTGACCTACCATTCTATAGTGATAAAAAGAATGCATGAAATGAATGAATGTTTCATCAGTGTTGAGATGTTAGAAAGCACGCGTAAGCATTTTTTCTACCCACAACGACCTTTAAATGATGCGTTTGCAAGTTGAAGAGACTCATCAAACATTAACGATACACATACGTAATTGTCGAAACAAAATCTGTATAGCGTATTTTTTTTATTATTATTGTGACTAAGCGGTTAGCGTACATGGTTCGGACGTGGAAGGTCCTGGTTCAAGCCTCGGTGGGTTTGCTTTCCACGTCGGGGCATGTCAAGCCTTTTCTGTAATTTAATATTCTCACGCGTTATCATACATTCTTTTCAAAACTAAGCTAAATGGTTGACGTGCACACCTCATAATACATAAACATACATAAATCGTCTATAATGACGAGTGATTTCATTGCGAACAGTAAAACCCGATTGGACCATGATTAAAAAATGAAAACAACAAACAGGTACGGTAAAACAAATATGTAATGGGAAAAAAGGAATTGAGCAGCGTGAATTTGAGTTGATTTTTTGATTTTTTAGTTTAGCGTCCCTTTCAGCAGCGAGGCTATATGAGACGTGGACCTACTGATTAACGTGGAATCCGAACCACATGAGCTCCCCGCCGGGAATCGAACCCTGGTCTCCCACGCCAAAGGCGCGTATGCTAACCGCTTAGTCCAGGAAATCATAACATTCATGATAAATTCTTAACTAAGCAATTCATGTAAAGGTCCTGAGTTTGATTCCTGGCGGTGACGTTCAGAATCTCATTATGAAAGCACATGTACTAGAAATCAAAGTTTTTTTAAATAATTATGTTACTGAAATGAGTGTTTTATTGCTGTCAAACTCGAAACCATTACATCAGCATGTAACTGACCTACCATTCTATAGTGATAAAAAGAATGCATGAATGAATGAAAGTTTCAACAGTACTGAGATGTGATAAAGCACGCGTAAGCATTTTTTTTTCCCACTCACAACGACCTTTAAATGATACGTTTGCAAGTTGAAGAGATTCATCAAACATTAACGTTACACATACGTAATTGTCAAACAAAATCTGTATAGCGTATTTTTTTATTATTGTGACTAAGCGGTTAGCGTACATGCTTCTAACGTGGAAGGTCCTGGTTCAATCCTCGGTGGGGTTTGCTTTCACACATCGGATCGCTGTCAAACCTTTTCTGAAATTTAATATTCTCACGCATTATCATACATTCTTTTCAAAACTAAGCTAAATAGTTGACGTACACGCCTCTGGCCCATGTTCAATCCCAGGTGATTGCTCGAATATCACGTTAAGCTGAAGGAGCCGCTAATGCTTTCAAAGGGAATCGAACCATATTATTCTCAGACATAGTTTCTGAAATTTTGTAATGTATTCTTTTCAAAACTAAGCGCACACATCTTTGGCCATGGTTCAATTCCCGACGGGTGCTCGCTGAAGGGACGCTAAACCATATCGTTTATCGTGCTTACTTCTAATGTGTGGAGGTTCCTGATTCGTACTCCCACTTTCCCATTCCACTAATTTCTTCATAGTCTAAATATTTCGTACTAAAAGTAAAACAGTGTATGAGTGATCCACCCCCCACAAATATGAAATAAAATGATTTTCGAATCTTGTGTGAAAAATAAAATCTCACTGAACTTACCTCAAATTCAATGAACACAAAGTCGGTGCAGTAAAGCTTAAATGAAGACACTTCTAAAAAAGCAGATCTTCTTCACACGATAGTTGAGAGCGATGTAGGATTTGAAAAATGAAATTTAGATTTTTATTTAGGTCGCTGCGAAAACGACGTCACCGTCAGCCAATCAGAAACGAGGAAATTTATAAAATGACATCACAACGAACCAATCAAAACGCTCGCTGCTTTTGTCATGAATCATGAACCAAAACGATGTGTAACAATCGATCGAGACGTCATTCACGTTTCTCAATAGTTACAACATCTAGTATCGCAATTCCGATGCCAATTCCCTTCTGCCAGGATCATGTCACTACTTGTCGTAACTGTGACGACATTTCATTTTCCTCATATTCCATACGAGAATGTCAATGTTTGCTTTTTTTCCATGAATCATGCTGACACGTTCGTAGTAAAACAAAAAGTAATGCGATCCGCTGACGTTTGCATTTTTTCAATCATATGTGCTTCTATGTCGTCACACAAAGAAGTCTATCAGCTTTTTATTTTAATCCACGAACGAAAGCGTTACACTGTCAGATTTATTTTCTTAAAGTGTATGTGTATCCTTTTCAAGAACCATGGTTCGAAACCCACCAAGCATGATTAAATCCGAATTCATTCATAGCTAAGCGGTTAGGATACACATCTTTGGTTTGAAAGACCTGAGTTCGATTCCTGGAGAAACATTTCTTAGGATTTTTCTAAAACTTGGTTTCAATTTCTAGTTCGAAAATTTTAAAAGTTTAGTTCGATAAAAAGTTTGATTTGAGAAGTGTTACACTGTCAGATTTATTTTCTTAAAGTATATGTGTATCCTTTTCAAGGACCATGGTTCGAAACCCACCAAGATCGATTAAAACCGAATTCATTTAAGCGGTTAGCATACACATCTTTGGTTTGAAAGACCTGAGTTCGATTCCTGAAAAAACATTTCTTAGGATTTTTTCTTAAACTTGGTTTAAATTTCTAGTTCGAAAATTTTAAAAGTTTAGTTCGATAAAAAGTTTGATTTGAAAATTTTTAGATGTGATTTACATCTTTAGTTCGAAACTTTTGTTTTTAAAAATGTTTTAGTTTGACAAAATTTTGTTTCAATTTTTTTTAGTTCGAAATTTTTTTTGGGTTCGAAAATTTTTTGTTTGAAACTTTTTTGTTTCAAAATTTTTTAGTTCGAAATTTTTTTTTGGGTTCGAAAATTTTTTGTTTGAAACTTTTTTGTTTCAAAATTTTTTGTTTGAAAATTTTTGTTTAAAATTTTTTTTAGTTTTGAATTTTTTTTAGTTCGAAAAATTTTTTAGTTTAAAATTTCTTGTACTCTGCGGAACCGTTTCGAAAAAGAATCGGAGCAGTTTAGATAAGAAAAATCTGGCAACACTGTTTCCATTAATGAAGCGCTTACTGAGCAATAAATCGCTTAAACTCACAACAATGTGTTATAAGAAATCTACAAGCAACACCCCTCTTTCACCATTGTTACTTCCAGAGACATAGGCTACTAATTCAAGGACAGGATCTCCATCAAGGTAAAAAAGCTGGTAATCATCTTATCTACCAAAGAGAACGATAATATTTAAGGTAAACTTCAGTACAATATCATGATACCTAAAAAAGGATTATTTAAGGATGTGGTTGAACCCTCCATGGGAACTTTAAGGTACCAAAAAGGGGAACTAAATTCTAAAATCCAGGATCACCGACATATCGCTCTATATTTCACTCATGGGCTGTGGGGGTGCTAAGATCATGTGACTTCTATCAACCAATCAAAATTGATGTACCAAAACATTGATCTTACCCATAAAAGGAAACAAATGAGTGAGGGGTTTTCCCACGTATTCTGTTCACCGTGTGGCGGGTCTAAGATCATGTGACCTCTGTCGGCCAATCAGAATCGAGGTACCAAAACACTCATCTTACTCGTAAAAAGGGAACGAATTTCAAAAGTCACAGGGCTTAAGATCACGTGACCTCTATCAGCTAATCATAAACACTCATCTTACCCGTAAAAGGGAACGAATTTCAAATATCGCAGGGTCTAAGATCATGTGACATTTGTCAACCAATCATAAACACTCATCTTACCCGTAAAAGGGAACAAATTTCAAAAATCCAGGGTGAGGTCGGGGTGACTCATGACGTCATACCACGTGACCTGGAAAATTTGAATTTCCCGCGTGGGCGGGGCCTAACGTCACGTGACCTCTCTCAGCCAATCAGAATCGAGGTACCAAAGCACTCATCTTAGCCGTGAAAGGGAACGAAGTTCAAAAATCCTGGTCATAAAAGAGAGTGAGGATGAGTCATTCGCGCAAACGCGGGCCACTACTACTCTCTAGCTATCTATTGAAAAAGAATTCCTTACATGATTGCACATGTGGTAGAAATACTACGGTTTAAGTCGCCTATAATCGTTAATATGCAAGTGAATTAATATGCACGTTAATATGGAAGTTAATATGCAACTCTACTCGTTAAGATAAAAGATTTTGTAATTTGTATTATTAAATTTTACAATCAATAAAGTGAAGATGTACATGGCAGGTTGAGAGCTCACGAGGATGACTTGAGTTGTCTGCTTTCAGCCATACTTCAGGTTTAAAATCTTCACCTAAAGATTTTTCTTAGCTTGTAAGAGTCTTGTCAAAATATTTAAATAACTCTTATAATTTAAAAATCAATGTTAGAATTGTCGTACACCAATATCGTTCCCGTACTGTGAATCATAGAACACATATTTTGTCACTTTTTCTCACAACTTTCGTCAATGGACATTTTCCCTGGTTTTAACTCCTCGTATATTTAACATTTTTACGGACAAAGTATTTTCTCTACGGAGAAGATTTAGCTATGTTATCCACAAATTTATATTTTCGAAGTGTATATTCTCAAAAGAAAAGTAATTTTCTTTATTTATTTTTCAGGTTCTTAGCCTTGTCGGAAGGGTGGCACCTACAATCATAAGATCATTCCCAACAATTGGAGTTGTAAGTATATAATAAAATGTAACAGTGTTTAGAGTACTAATATGCATTATAAAGCAGATGCTCACGCACTTTTGAAGTGACTATGTTTATAAAATTATCTGAAATGGAATTTATAGTAGTCATGGAACGATATATAATTTATAGAACATGATTTTTTCATTCGTTAAGTAATTTACACTGACATTCATGCATACAAGACAGGGTGTACATGTACCTCTGTTTTTTTAAATGTAGATAGCATATTCCTTGTTTTGCGTGCTTAGTAAGAGAACTGATTTTAAAATTGAATAGAGTTTTTCATTGATGCAATAAATGGACTAAAACATCAATCATTAATTCCACTAAGTTATATAGGATGATATTGAGCATGCTCTAAGTTTGAAACAAAGGTTGTAATAAAACTTTCAATTTAGAAACAACGAGCAAGTAACAGATGATTATACTGAAAGAAAAGTAATGAAGTTGAATTTTCTGTTTAAATACGAGAAAATAAATTCTAGAGATCTGTAATTCGATATAGACCTGTTTCTAAATAAGACAAACTATGGTGCTTTGTTTCGCATTAAACGTGAAATATATAACTACAAATTACATCGCACACAATATTGTTCTTGAAACGAGAAGGGTTGAAATGAGGGTTCGTAATAGTTCCTACTTTCCGCCGCATCTTTCCGTGCTCAATGTTATTAACTGTTTCCGTTTATTTACGGTAAATCTATTTTAAATGCAATGCATATTTGAGAAATCTGTTGGGGGCATGTCTATTATGTCTTCTAGAAAACCCTTATGAAGTAAAAATACGTGGATATATTACACAGCAATCCTTTTTATTTCAATCACGAGGGACTGTGGATACGTAGGACATATCGGCATGCAGCATCCAGCACTCAATAATGTATATTTATGCAATATGCAATGGGTTCCAAAGGGATTCGACATACCTTAATACCCAGACATTCTCTCAACGTGATTGCAGAAGTTTCTTTTCGCCATAAAGGTAGTAGGTCCATAGTCTGCAGAGAGTAAAACGTGACACTAGTGAATACTGAATACGTCGGCATGAAATATGAAGTGTTAAAGATTTTTTATCTGCATGGTTCCTCGAGTTTGGAAATCGCGTGCTGCGATGCATTTTTGCAAGCTACTGGATATTATCTAATTCCAACACCATACATTTTCATAATATATATACATGTGGACTTCAGTTCTATTCTTGATGTGTGGAATCCCCTCTTTCAGTTTGATGACATAAATCAATAACACCGTAGGTATGTAAGAGAGAGAAAAAGCCTTGTTGATGTGCCTTCTTAATGTTCAAAATAATAAATAAAATTCGATGAAATTTCAAAATTTAACATGAAAATACTAACAGTATTATCAACACTTGTAAAACTATATGTATATTAAAATGACACTACTTAAGGTTTTTACATGTTTCATACTGACATGTTAAACAAAAACTTTCAATATTTAGTAATACAAGCTGAATATACTATAAAATGACAGCCATCTGTAAACATCATAGGCTTGTACGCCTTGCAATATTAATAACGATATAAGATGATTATTTCAAAATACGTGCAAATACCTTGGGGTCGAATAGTATGAACTTGATATGATACGTTTCTAACAAGTAGTAAGAAAATCAGAAGCGATTGAAAATCTTACATTCCTTTAAGTACTTTATTTTGAAAAAGTGCTAAGCTAAGTAATATAACCAATCAGATAGACTTTGAAACGCCTCCTCCCATAGGGAATCTGGTGATTCAGAAACAAAACTGCTGAAAAATTGAAATATTTCCATATCAACTCAAACCCCACCGAAGAAGGCACTACAGTAGGAGATTCTTCACAGCTAAAGTTTCTGTCGAGTAGCCTACGATTATATAGTATTCATACAAGGTTTAGTACGCACAATGTAAATAGCAAAAATAATAAGAAATACAGGTTTAATTACAACATTATTACAAGTGCCATTAATATCTGCACATGTGTTAGATGAACAGATATTGCTGCAGGCTGGTGATTGTTAATATTCGCTCATGTGTTAGATGAACTAACATTCATTAACACAGTAACACTCAAAATTCAGTACTAAGAAATGAAATATTAAGAAAGTCAAACAATCTGAAATTGAATAAAATATTCTCGGAAAAACGTCTGGAAATTCGTTTTGAGCTTGAAGTGTAGCTATTAATTAAATTCCTCAAAGTAGTGACATTCTGTCGTAAAATATTCTGAGCTCATCAGCAGCAACATCCTCAAGTAACAACTAACCATTCAAAATCTTGACATTTAATATTTTCATTCTTTAAAAAGATTCTTGATTTAAAAAATCATACTATCTCAATATCTAATCTTATCAATGCGCGTATACGTACCAACTCACAGTAAAAAAAAAAAAAAGAAAAGAAAAGAAAACAGTCAATTTAATCTCGTCTGTCCAGGGATTTAACCTCAAATACAATTCTTGTCAGTTTTACACACGAGACAACAATTCTTAAATTATAAAAAAAAATCTCCAACATACGAGAATACAAATCGTCTAAATGTGGCGAAATTTAAATATAAATATCACAATTTGAAGCTCATCAATATTTTGAAATCTTTCTATAAGTTTATCAAGGACATAAACAGTCCAAAACCTATAAATTCAATGCTGCCTACGAGACAAAAATCAGCAAAATTACAAATGTCTGCGAAATTAAAACAAATACCGTTCTCCAGGTTTAATATGCAAAGAATTAATATCTAAATTTAATTGAACTTATTCCATTCTTAGTTATGATGAAAGCAATAAGTCATATCAATCAAGTGTAGTTTATCAAATCCCAAAATTTTAATAATTTCGCTAACAAACGAATACATGCAATTTACATAATACTCGCAATAAGCTTATTGAAAGTGCCTATTAAAGTTCAAACTTTCCCTACATTACCTTATATCAGACTCATTACATTCAATCCCCACTGGAGTCACCAAAGTCAAATAACAACGTGAGAGGGATTTCAGCAAATATTCATAGTAACTATGTACAAACATATAAAGAACGGTAATTTAGTGAATACTGGATAAGCAATTAATCGATCTTAATACAAAAAACAAAAAAAATCACTTCCAATGGGAAGGAAATTTTCGTTGGGAGGAGTCCAATTTTAACGTTCTCGAAATTCTAGTACATTCTAACGGTTATCGTGTAGATACTGCTACAGCACCTGCTCGCAATTGAAAGTAAATTATACCTCTATAATTGCTTACACCATAACAAGGCGAACTACACCAACTACCTTAATACTATTAATTCTTTGAAACTCACATGGAATTTTCCTATCGTATCTATTCTCCTTCAATTATTTTTACATTTCTGGGAATTAACTTCCTTCCTCCGGTTTGCGTAGCTTCGTACCTTTGGTTTGTTCTGACTTACAGTCAAAGTTGTCCCGATATAGAGTGAGAATCACTCTATAAAATTTATCGACCAGAACCTAATAACGGCAAAACTAGCACTGAAACACACAAAGCTAATAAGCACCAAGCGAACAAATAGCAGATGGAAGAAGTTAAGTTAATTTTGCGGGCACAATGACCAACCAGGCTCCCTCACAAAGGCTACCATCCGGGACAACAAATTAACACCACCAAACATCGAAAATATTTCACAAATTCAAAAGGAAGATTCACAGCGATAAATTATTAAAGAACAATCTTCATAACTCGCACAGAAATCCTTCTTAATATATTCACTTCACCTTTGACCACTCGCTTTCTCCAATATATTACATTGCATTCAACACTAAGACATGCTACATGATAAAATATAAAACTACACGTCCAAAAAAGCTCGCGCCAAACCAACGTTCCCTCTCTAAAGCAAAGATACAAGTCAGCCTCACGAGGCAACGACTTCATAAGGAACACTTGACCTTCACGGTTAGAAACCCCCTCCCTCTTGTCATTATTCTTTCTTTATCGTAATCCAAAAAAGTAGTTAAAGTTTTTAAAAACCCCAGATAACAATATAAAAACATTAACTTATTGTTAACATAAATATAAATTCAATACCGATATCTCCGTATTTTGAATATACTCATTACATATCAACAATATTCTGGATACTTATTCATTTTACATAATTTTTAGCATTTAATTTAGTTTATATAAGGTTCTACATTCCATTCTATCTGAGTAACTCTCAAATCGAAAAACGCCAGGCATATTCATGTAGCTGGTCCGCTAGAACTTTCAGTGGATGTAAAAAGTCATAATGACATTCACAGAAATTTAATATCTTAACCCCTTCAACAGAAAAAAATAACATTTTGTAAAATTTTGAATCATTGCCTGAATTATATAATTGCGACAACTTGATGTAATTAGAACTACTATTAACCGTTGCTGTAATAATAAAGAAATAGACGAAAACGACATTTTTAAAATATATTACAATGGCGACGTCATTTTTAACAATGTTAATGTAAATCCACATTTTTCACACTTTCTCATAGTTATAAAAGGACTTTGAAGTACAATAAAGTGTACTATGATATTTACATACACTGAAAAGCAGTTGATTGTCTGTGATACCAGTTGAAGTATGTTATTAAAATAGAACGTGTTAGAAGAGAACGTCATTGTTAAAGCATTTCACACAAAGTTACTTTTGAAATGTATTGACATTTCTTTCTTACTTGGCAACAACGTTCATCAAATGATATTGCAGAATATACTGAAGTATCCCTGAAGACTTTGCACGTTTAAAACTTGATTGATTTTTATTTATTATCGTTCGCTAACAAGGGTATTTCAAGTTCCAACTTGTACATATACATACATATATATGTAGGTGTTTTGGGATATTCACGCAGTGACAAATAAGTAGATTTTGAAATATTAGAGTGTTTGAAAAATGTAGATATCTGCAAAGCTATACACTCTAATACACAAGTACTATAGCAAAATATAAACATCAACGTATCTGGCACGACGTGTCTTACACCTTTTTAATTTGTGAATTCTTAGAAGTAATTTCAATTGAATCAAGTAGATTACTGAAGCGGAAACTACATTACTCAAATTGAATTTGTGAACTCAGTAGTTAATTATCGTTAAATTGAATTTTTCTGTTTAATAGGTATATTTTGCATAATATTTACTCATTATTATTCTAAGTCCAATTATGACTTTGCAAAAGTTTACTACTTCATGAATCCTACACCATCATTTTCTTAATACATGTAACCAAGTACATTACTTTGCATGCTATTGTATATTAATTTTCGATTCACCAGACTTAGCATTTTCTTCCTCAGAAATATGCCTATACTTAAATTCCCAAATTAAAAGAATTCAATGTATTACCAGATACTTTAAGTTAATATACTTCAGTGTCTGAGGAATAGCAATATTCATGTGCTGAAAATTTCAGTAACTTTTGTATCTTATATTTAGATTTAGACGCAGGTAAATTTAGAAATAATATTGCTCTTTTTAATTTTCATAATACATTGTGAAATGATCCTTTATTTATTATTAGTTACAGTGCTCGGTAACAACCTCAAAACTCAATGTATTTCTAATACCATATAGTGTTCGCCAACCCTGCTAAGTGTTGTAATTTTGAATGTGAATATGAGCTACAAATTGAACTATAAAACAATATACAGCAAAATTGTTTTCTAATCCTTTCTCTATATCAAAAAAATAAATAAATACAACATGTGATTCACGCCAGATAAGGCTTACAAAATATTGAAACAAAATTTACGATTATCATATAACAAAATGTATATAACTGGTTTGATTTCGAACATCATTCAAGAATCTGTTTCAGGTAATGTTTTCACCTAGCAGTTCATATGCATGGTACATATTAAGACTACTGTCAATTCTAGAGAAGAATAATACGGTTTTATGGATTTCATTTGGAAAATGTTGGCAAAAGGCTTCATGACATTAGGTTCTGACAGTTAATTCTTAAAGTCCAACCTGATTAATATTTGTAAGATCAAATAGGTTAAACTTCAGAAATAATGCATTTAATTGAGAAAAATCCTAGAGCGATATTGAATGGAATAATTCAATTTAATGAAAAAACACATTCAGATCAGCTCCCTTTCGTTAATATCAACGATCAAAGTCATTTGCCGGTGCTTCCAAGTTTCGTATGAAAACATTAAGAAATCTTGTGCTATATAATATTTATGTTATGAAAATATACATTTAAAACTACATAACGCTATGCGCAAACCATTTGCAAATTTCTGTATGTTTTAATTCTATTATATATATATATATACTTTCGAATACATTAAGAAAATAAAAATAAAAAAAATTGAATACTAGGATGATTTTTAATGTTTTGTTATAACTTTATAAAATATTTTCAACATTCTATCAACTAGTTCATCTCAAAAAAATTACAAGATATTTCCGAATACTCATTTTTCAGAGTCCCACTTCCTTTTCTATTTGGTAAACCCTACCTGTTCTTGCAAATTGCATCAAAAGTAAGCATTTTATGTTTCCATAACTTGAGTAAGACAGTAAGAATAACAGCAGAGTATAGATTGAGAGTATACAACATACACTTCTGTTCGAAAATAATATCATTAAAACTGATTATATTTGCTTATCTACATTACTTAAGAATTTTGTGGATATGTCTCACCTCATCGTTTACTATCAAATGGAATAGTATAGAATTTTTCACTGTATTTTCCATAATTGTTCAAACGCAAATAAATGCGACCGCGATATTGACAAAAATTATGGAAAATAAAATTTCTGTTTTAATAAAAACCTTACATTTGCATAAAATATTATAAAAAATAGGTACATTTTCTAAATTATAAAATTTTCTATTTACCAGCAGCACTGTCATTCAAAATTTCTTTCAAGTAATGAAGATATCAAATTGTATAATTAAGAAGTCGAAATGTTCTACTGGATCGATGTAGCATTTAAATTAATGAAAATCATATTATGTCTACTGCGTGTTCATTGTTGACTGAGGAAAAGACAATAATCATGTCTAGGTTGCCTGAGTGACTCGAATATTTTAAGACCGTAAAATGCATCAAATTTATGTTAGCTAAGTACAAACCACTATTAAGGTTTGTTTCACAAGAGTTCCCCTTAATGTGCATTCAAAACGAAAGACTACTTTGTGTTCCAAAGATTGCATCAATGCTACGCAACAACTTACTTTAACAGTCGTAATTAATACGTGGTTTGTAATGGTTGCATCATTACAGACGTTTGATATTTATGAATAAGTTTGTTTATTATAAACGTATTTTATTGTTAGTTACAATGTTCGGTCTATTGTACAGTTATTGGTTATAGCAGTTTATCATATTGTTTAAATTATGGTTTTCATGTTTATACCAAAATAATGTTTCATTCAATGATCTAGTTTCATACACATGATATAATATAGGCACAATACATCTGTACATTTTGCAATTATTAAAATATAAATGAGGAGATATTAACAACTATCAAACGATTTATATATCTAAGAATAAAGCTTTGTAACTATGAAAATCTAAATTGAAACTTTAATAAATCTACTTTATTTATTAAAGTTCCAATTTTTAGGATGTGTGCTACTATATTCAGGACAACTAACAACAAAGGCTTTTTTAAATTATTAATTATGCAGTTTATTTGCATTTAATTCATTTTCTTCGTTAGTTGTTAATGGACTTAAATCATTCTTTTATTACACTGGTAATTTCCAATAATGTTCTTGGGTAGTATTTAATCTAGTTCCATAATTGATTTCAGAGTTGTCTCAATATTGTTAAATTCAGTTACATATTATAAATTATTAAATCTTATTAATATAGAACAATGGATATTTGTAATCTTAACAATAAATACTTTCAACTTCTAATCTATTAGTAAGTTATTCATAACATTGAATTAATACTGCTATCGAATTCTGTATATGGAATTATGTATACGCAATCTTCCTTATTCATTCTCTTCAATAGCATAAGAAAAATGAACTTAAGATTAGGTATAATATTATTTGTTGCAGGTAGAAAGAAACATTTCTTTATTTTGAGGCGTTTTACTCATTTTATTATTTATTACAAGTTTTGAAAGTAAAACAAAATATAAGAGGCACGTTGTTTCATACATATGCAATATACGTTGAGAATTTATTATTACATATCATACATTTTTATTAAGGACGTTCATGAGAACTTTATTAAAATATCCTTAATATTGTATTATGCAATATGTTAATCCTCCATTCAATACTTACAGAACCTGGCTGTGCTTAATCAACGTATTCTAAGACATGTTAAAGCTAGATTAGCAGTAACTGAAGACATGGAATTCGTAAGTGTTTAATGTGTCAAGCTCGTAAATTTTGTGATCAAATATTGATATTTTTAGATCTATGTAATGATAAACATATTTCTATGTCTTGTACGTAGGAGCTTCCAAATAAAGAATTTAGCCTATGTAGCAGGGGACCATTCGTAAGTTATTAATCCAGTATTACAGAATATCTTGTACAAAATTTATGAAATACCTGAAAATTTACTAGTAATGTTAACTAAACTACACTACAACATACGTGTCTTGGGTACCTTTAATCGTTGAAATACACAGATGTGTACAAGTCAAACTTAACAATAAATTCTAACCAAATATTGCGCTAAAATTGCACTGTACGATTTGCTTATTAGTAAATTTTGAATATCGTTCAAATTTACTGAATCGAGCAAATAACAAAGTTGAAAAATGCATCAAAAATGAATAAAAATTTAATATTTTAAAAGTGTTAAGAAATAAGAATAGTACGTCCTTAAATTTCTTCTCTTCTCTAGTTAACACAATTATTTATAGTGGATAAATACCCACTTAAATCAAAGTTAAAACGTAAGTTTATGATACCAACAAATCAGCATTCAGATGTTTCTCTCACAGTTATTTTCTATAGATAATAAAACTATTTGCTTATTCTCAAAAAGAAATAAAAAATTGTTTACCATAAGTTCATTGTTTCGTGGTAATGCAAACTTAACAAAGCACGTTAATTTAATCTTTCTGCAACAATTAATAATATATATAACTGCAGAATAACCTTAACTATTACGTTGATATGATCCTGATACATACGAAACCTTATATGTGATCATTATCTCCAATATCATATTTTAAACATAAATTGTAATTGCCAATATTAACTAATTGTTGATAAGTCATTTTCGTATCTAGATGTACTTATGTTTCTGTATTTTCATATTTAATATTAATTAACACTACCATATTTACTAGGTTGTATATAAACTATTTAGTTCATTTCCGTGTAAATAATACTTTGCGATTATGTTTGCTTCAGCAATACAACTTGTATGAGAATGTTATTACTATTCCACATTTGAATTATTATTCCATTACTGTTTTATCCAATAATTTTGGAGATATATTAATTTTATGTCAAGCAGCTGGTACAGACTACTCCTAATATAGTTTATATGCTAGTAGGCAACTCAATCATAAAACATTCTGACATATAATGTTATTACAGGATGAAATGTGATGTTAAGAAATAACTGAGAGGAGTAAGGTTTGGCTGCAAATTTGTTTCAAATATAAAAAAAAATCATTTTACGGAACTCGTATAGGGCGATGGTATGTAAGGTAGACAATCATGTGTTGTTGATATATACAATAATATTACACAATCAATCCTGTTCTTCCAAGTGAATTTTGTGGTGGGCAAACACTGTGTTCGTGGGTTTTCTCGGGGTTCTCCCGTTTCCTCCCAATTTCTTCATTCCACCATTTCATTCAGTACTCATCATCACCGTCTCCTTTAGCCTAACCGGCATAAGTGTGGGACGTAAACTTCAAATATTTCATTTCATTTTTTCAATTCTGTTCTTTATTCTTATTTACAATTCAGGACGTTCATGATACGGAATTGTTACGAAAGTTAACATATCTGTATGAAAAACTTGAGGAAATACTTGATTTTCATGATTAGCAAACAAGATTAATAGATGATTTCGAAATAACTATATCTATCTATCTATCTATCTATCTATCTATCTATATATATATATATATATATATATATATATATATATATATATGTGTGTGTGTGTGTGTGTGTGTGTGTATGTATATATATATAATTGAAAAACTCTAATCAATGTTACGTGTATTAAACTAACTATTCACTATTGAAGATATACCGGAAATTGTACAAAATATAAATCTTGTATCAAATATCAATTTCTAAATGTATCGTTTTATCATGATTCAATATACATTTACGGTTATTTTTTAGGAAGCTAAGAAAAACGATCTTCTGAGAGATGCAACTACACTTAACAACGAATTGGCATCTTACGCAGTACAAGTTGTTCTTGCTCTTGTAGATGATGTTGAGGTAAGTTAATGTTTCATTTACTTCAAAACTCATAAAACTGTGTGGATGTGACAGCACTTACGTGTAGTTTGATATCCGGGGCTCTTCAATCTGCAGAAATAAAACAAATACTGCGTAATATATATATATTTTTAAAAGTAGTCATGTAAGAGTTATTTTTTCTTTATTTTAAGAAGTAACAGATTAGTTTATACGGTCAATTCAAATAATATATGTATAAGAATAGAGGAAATATCACAAGAATCCTGGATTTAACCAAAATTTAAATAAATCAATAACGGTTTTTGTATATTTTTTCCGAAAATAAAAATTGCCATGATATTATTTTAGAATTAAAGAATTTCTGTTTTATCTAAGCTATATTTTTTGAAAAATAACTCACAAAGCATACCAATAAATTACCTTTCAGATTAAGAGTTAATAAGAAAGTCTGTATTTGACACATTTGTGGTAACAGCAAACATAAACCAATCCAAACCCAGAGGTATAGTTAAGCTTTGTAGAGGGACCAGACGAGACTTTCAACAATCATAAAAATCATAAAAAATAGATTATAAACATCTGAGAGGGATGCCTGCTTTTAAAAATAGTGCCCTGCATGAACTGGGTTATAAAGCGTACTATCAAAGCACACATTCGCGAAATTTTAATGATTTTTCTTAAATATAAAACTCTGAAAATCAACTTCAGATTTTGTTGCCATAATTTTGTATGTACATATTATAGTTTTGGAGGTAATTTTGTCCCATTTTCTAATATTATTATTTGCACTTTTGCTTTACTTAGGCTGGAAATTTCTCCGAATGAAAAGGAGAAAATCTAAACTGAGTTTCAATTTAAAGGAAAGATTATGATTTCCAAGGCAATGTAAAAAACAAATAAAACATCAAATGAAAGAATATTAAAAATAACATTTGTGCTTTTAAATTAATATGCAGTTAATAATTAATATGCAACTTGCAATGAGTTTATTGTCTTTTCTCTTCCTACGATAGTTTTTACCTATTCGCTATTTCAGTAATAAAACTGCTTCCAGGTATAGATGATAGTTGAAGCACTCAGTTCAAGAAATGAAGGCAAAAATGCTTTCACGAAGAAGAAAAATTCTGATTTAACTATAAACATAAAACCCTACCATTCATTTCAATTGAATTTTTTAAAAGAAAATTATGAGTATAATACATCCAAATATTATCTTGTATTAAGTTTTAGTGATTGAGAAGGGAATGAGAATTGTTGCTGACGTATTGGTGATAAATTTATTCCAAGGAATTGATTAGTGTTATCTTATGTTTACAGCTTAATGCAAACTTCACTCTGCTGTGTAAGCGGGCAAAGTTGGGAACTCTACATCTTTTCAGAACCATTGAAACAGTGATTTCCATATTAACAGAATAACTCCTTCAATCATCCACTCTTTCTGCCCTAATTGCCAAGAAGCAGTGCATCAATCATTTCCATGTTCTATGAGGTGGATGTAATCGTTGGTCATTCACTGCAGCCTTTGTTGTGGAGACACAATATAACTGGCTATGTTTGCGTACTATACGAACCTATCCATGGAAGTACTAATGTGCACCTTTTCCTTCCCCATATATAGCAATCATCCTAGTATTGCTGGGTTTCAAATCTTAAACATTTCGGAACTTGATTATCACTCACTGTTTCATCCCGTTGCTCATATGATTCGTCACTGATCCTGTGATGTCGTTGTTATCAGTTATATGATATAAAAATATAAACTTATTTGCCAAGTAGAAGGTTTGAACTTCGTTTGAGAATAAATTTCTTTATATATAGTGCTTAATAAAAAATGAGGGTTGAGGAAAACTTATTTATCAACCTTTGAAGAGTAAAAATTTTCACGTAAATCCCACTAGAGCTTTTCACATTACATTTGTTCTAATTATCGTATTACACTTAAAATTTAAGATATTCCTGGAGGTAATGTTATAGCAAAAATTCATATTTGATAAGAAAAATGTTTTTGTATTTATTATTACGCAACCGCGTTGGGTCAGTGATAGAGCGTTCGTCTCTGATGAATATTGTCCTTCGATCGATCTCAGCTCGAGTCAAGTGAACTTTGTAGTTGCAAATACCATCTACTTGGGTGTTCTATGTTTTCTCCCATATCTTCCCAAATTTTCCATGAGCACATTTCACATCTGGACCGTATTCTTTAGCCTAGGCAGAATAACCGTGGGAGTAACACTTTAAAGATTTCTTTTTGTTTTTATGATTATAACTACATTCTATGTGAGTTTTATTTCTGTATGTGAAATCATCTTTACAGCTACACTTTTCAACACCAACTACATTTAAGTTTCCCGTTCAAAAAAATCTTTACCTCTCATTACAGCATTGACGTAAGTTTTTTACTTTGCATTGTACTACTTAATTATTCTCAAAAGTTTGATTCGTTGATGCTAAATGCCAACTACTAATACATCCGACGAAAGAAATATTATTATGGCTAATAATATAACATAATACAAATCAAATATATCATTTGTGATTCTGGTAGATACAATACTAGAAGCGTATTAGGGTACATTATGAAAGCGTAGAATCCTTATTTAATAACACTTGGAAGTTTTGTCACGATTTCAAATTTATGTGTCCTGCTCTAATATTTAAAATGCACTATGAAACCTGTTCAGAATAACTTTACTAAAATTGTGATAAATAGAAAATGAACTTTGGTTACTTACGACCACACGAACAGAGTGTTTTAAGGATATGCGAAAGCGTGTCAATAGAGTTGATCTTATTAACGCGAGCTAACTCACATTATTCTCTTTTTGCTAATAATTTGGACAATGATCTTGTGCAAATATCGTTCATATGGCTAAAACATTTATTTATCTGACTTACAACTACTGTTTTGGATGTGATCCTTTGTTTCTTTATGCTTTTGAATTCTTGATTATAAATACTATTACAATATTTTTTGCTATTTAATATAAGAAATAGAAGTGTATGTTGGTATCTTGAACATAATGTAATATTCTGATTCTGACATCAGTAAATTTTCATATACATATTACCCTAAAATTTTGTATTGTACTTCGTTATGTCCATTACATATTGAAGTTATGTAATTTTCTTCATCATATAATTTTTTTATTAAATATAATTTTTATTGCTTAGAATTTATCTGTTTATTTACTCTAAGTACCACTTTTTATTTACGTCACGCTTTTATCAAATATATAGATAAAGTAATCCAATAACTTGATCCGAAATCATAAAATACTTATATTAATTATTTCAATTATTAGAACTAATCCTCAATTTGATTGGTATGTTTTTTCTCTAAATTGTTTTATTTCTCAGAATTGAGCCTTTACCTTCTCAGCGAAAGCACCGTAGAGTTTGCTATGATATAGAATCTCCTGAGATAATATCACATGGTAAAATCAAAACTACTTTTGAAAAACGAAAGCACTTCCTAATGTTTTTAATTTATATTAAACTTGATTTTAAGTGACAAATATAATTATACTGTCAGTATAAACATCACATCACGTGTACGTAATTATTTTAAGTTAATTCACAACTCTAGACTCCGAGATTAATACTTTTTAATTTTATTTTTACCAATTTTATTTTTAATCTTTCACTGTTGCTAGTTTGTCTTACTAACAATTACAAATATTTTACAAATAAATATTCTATTGATAATAGTTGCTGTATTTCGGATTATTAAAATTAATCGAAAATGTCAGTTGCAATTACAACAATATAAATGTATTAAAACGATTTTCTCGCAGTCTAGTTCGGAATTGCCATTAATTTAAGGTGATAATTATTAAATTACTACTTGTAAGTCTCCTTCTGTATATATTATTATGCTTGGATAAAATGTTCGTATCTGCAAATAAATCGCTTTTAATACATCTATACAACTAAGATCAACATTTGCTTAATAACATTATTAAATCAAGCAACCTTGTAATTGGATTATTGTGGCACATTTTTATACACAATCATGTTTATTGCTATAGATCTATACGAAAAATAAAGTTATTAAGGAAACGTAGCTTTCTCTTCAATAAATGTCATCATGAAATATTTTTTTCGTTTCTTTAGAAATATCAAGCACTACTGCAGAATAATTTGCTAGGGGTGAGTGATGTTTGCGTTTAATTTTCTTTTCTCATTTTAAATTCTTCAAAAATTCTCATTCAAGAGTTGGTAATTACCAAATTGTGATAGTTTAAGAGAAAACAATGGTTAGTACCATTTTCTAAGGAATTAGGAACAAAATTGTAATGTTAATGTATATAATTCATTAGTAGTTTATTTTTATATTAAAAAAGTATCGTATTCATGTCTAGAAATATTCCCAACTTAAAGAACTAGCACAATGAAATATCACATATTTATTATTTTTTGTACAGTTGAATGTTAGTTTCAAGTACTTAGCAGTAACTTTCATTTTTAAAAGTTATAAAATAATCCAGTATTTACTTTGTTTCCCATAGAGATAATCTAATTTTCTGTCTCAGAAAACTAAATCAAAATGTTTATATTACTTCGGTACTATATAACAACATATATATATATATAGCTGGAACCTATATATATATAGTCTTACTTTAGATGCAAATGTTAATTTATCACGAAGTTCAAAGTTAATGTATTTTTATAATACGATGAAGCGATGTGTTAATTTCTTTAACTCGTAATTTACGGTTGCATAAATAGATCTTGCATAAATAGAATCTATCTAGCTGGTCACCTATATTCTTGTAGGTGATATTTAACTTCAGCATAAAAATTGTGTTAAACTTCAGTATAAGAACAATGAATATTTGTCCTCCGAGATACATACTTTGTGTTACAGAATTATGTTAATATTAAATCAAATATTTTGGGGCTATTTTACACACTTTCGTACTTGTGACTAATAACTATATAATATGCGCATATGATATGGTGACATTTGCACAACTATACATCAATCTTGAACTTTAGAAAGGATAAAATTAAAATTAGTAATGTTTATTATAAAAATGGATTCATGGTTTATTCGAGTTATTTTTATACTAATAAACGTTATCTTAAAATATTTTGTAGTAATATATTAGAAATAATACATTAATAAGATACGAATAACATACATCTAGTACTCTAATGATGATATTAATACATTTTTTATCTTCAGAGAGCAAACGACACTTTGAGATTTGGCGGTTTCTTAGATGCTTTCCAAAACCCACTTGCAGGAGCTCAACAACTCCTTGGTGGAAATGATGGAAAAGGATTACTTCACGTGGGTCTACGTGCTTACCAAAACGTTCCTCCAGAAGTTAGTATAATATAATTTTAGTTTACTTTATTATACAACAAACTGCAATGAGCGCTTTATGCGAGGTAAGGATAAATTTATGGAAATATGCATAAGGTATATTTGAACCTTCTTTCTCCCTTAGAATTTGAATTTGAATCAAACTACAGCGACCAAATCTCATTTTTAATAAAAGTATTGGAAGTATTTTATTCATTTCCCAACTTCAGCTATTTAATCGATATAAAATAGGAATATAAAAAATTTATTAATTCCCTGTCTCTCAATAAATTTCCATATTAAATAACAACATATATTTCAAGTTACATCTACGTAAAGTGTGAGGCTTCCAAGTCTATTTTCTTTGTACACTTAAAATACCAATTTCGATATTGGTAAGTTCAAAGGAGCGCTTATCGCTCAAAATCAATTAATAATGGTTAAACCAGGTTGTTGTGGATTACAACATAACGATCTTGGGAATTATAGAAATTTTCCCTTTTTCCCTTGATAGGAAAATTTTCGGAGATAATCGAGAGCAGTTTTAATTACTAATAATAAGGAATATATATATATATATATATATATATATATATATATATATATATATATATATATATATATATATATACCTAAGTTCAATTACACCTCCCAAACATGATACATGTGTGAAATGTTTTCTATTTGACTTATCTCCTTAACTATGTAAACCTTAGGATGGTAATTTAATTGTTAGTGATATGGCAAAATTACCAGCCCGACAATGTTTCCTTCTGATCTCGAAACATTATTTCAAACGCATTAAACTTTTCGTCCGTTATGAGAGAGACAATATCGATATCATTCTATAACTTTAAAAAAGTAGCTGTTGCTATTGTAGTATTAGTATTTTTTAATCAAAGATCAATATTCGTGGTTTCACCTTCATCACATGAAAAACGAAATATTTGTTCTTGGCGTACATTGTAAAACCACCTTCCACTTAATTAAGCATTTCCAATGAAAGTAGTAAGACAAAAGCTCGTCTGAGGAATAATTCTACAATATGTTCAAATAATTAACTTTTAACTATTCAACGGTTTTCCATTTATGATGGGTCAGAAACTTCTTTTTTTAAGAATCTTGAGAATTTTTTTAAAAAAAACTAAAATTTCGGTAAGATGTGAAAAGTCTCCTTTTTCAGAAGCAATATGTATAATGCTATTTTCCACTCTTTGGATGATATAAGTTAAGCAATATTTGGTTTGAATTGGTAATATGTTTTCCACATTTTAAACTATTTTAATAAATCTAACATGGTAACATCATAATTCAACATATAAACTTAAGCGGGAGTTCACGTACGTCTAACAGTAGGAAATATGTAAGTGGAAAGATGTTTGTGCAATTATTGGTGAGGTCGGGATGTTCCACATTCGTTCTGTACTTTACATTATTTTTGGATGATATAGACTATATTTATCAAAACCAATAGGAAAAATGGTGATTTTTACTGCACTGCTTTCAAGATGTGTTCAATTTAGAAAAATGTTTTATCTTATCTTAATATTACCTCCTATGATCTTGGCCTGTTTTAAAACAAACATAAGTATATTTCTTAATATTTTCAAAATAATAAAAATGGCAATAGTTATGATTGATATAGTAGTAAGGCGTTAATAAAACAGTAACTATAGAGCTAAAATTCAGTGTTTTTTGTTAATTAAAATTTAGTTTTCTAAATTCATTCAATTATTAACGCTGTCTGCTTTAGTTTCAGTAACCGTATATGCAAATCTTGGCAAAATTCTCAGATTTTTTGTTATTACTTATTGAAAGTATCAGTTTAAAACTATAATCATTTCACTGGTATTTATTTCTTTAAATGAGTGCTTTTGTACATTTACATTTTTAGTAAGAATGTTTTATTTGAAAATATTATAACTTCAAATCTTGCACATGCAAATTCATAATTACGTAGCTAAAGAATGTATATAAGTTGTGGATAATCCTAAATAATCTGATAATCTGTAAACTTATCAAACAGTATATTTATCTAGGTTTAGTACCGCAGTATGTAATAGGAAAAACACTATAATTTTGATTTTTATCTATTATTATTATTTCACCGTATACATTGTCCTCAAAGTGATTAAGTCTGTTTCAATCTGAACAGTAGATCTGAGATTCAGTATCTCTGTAGTTATAATGAAATTAAATATTAGACATTGCAAATATCAATATCTATAATAGCCCCAAGTTCAAAACTTGATTTCGTATTTTTTTCGAAACATGAAATGAATATCCCTAAATCTATGAGTTGCAGCTGTTAGCTACTTCCATTGACCAGAAGTAGTTTACGATTTCTAGCTGGAAATATCCAAACCGTAATGTACTCTTAGTTGATCCCAGTATAAAATATAGTTTTAGTCACTATTAGGAAAATTATCTAAAACACACAAAAGTACTTGTGTTGTGCAAGTAGCTGGCTTTTTAATAACCTAGATTGTATGCGTGATTTTCACCGGATAATTCCTCCTTTATCGGCAAGTAGTATGCCGTAATTTGTTCTTAATTATGAACAACGAGCAACTTTCTCTGAAATTAAAAAAAAATCATATATTGTTTTAAAAATTTAATGGTGATATGTCATTATACTGCTCTCCATTAGTTCTTATTACTCCAGAGAGTACTTAAATCCCTAAACTGTTTGCAACCGTTTTGTACCAAACGGCAACATGAAGTGTCCTTCGGTAGTACATATGCATACTACACTGAAATCAGCATATATGGCTTTGTAGTTCTCAAGTATTTATAAAAGTTTTTTTGAATTTGATCCTTTGACACTTCCATGACTTCTTGCAACATACCTGTATGATTTATCAAGAATGTCATCACTTAGTTACGCTTGCAGGAAATAATATTAGCACTGTATGAATGTAACACTTGTATATCACACGACACTAATATATTTATATATTGCAATATTTGCAATTTGTTAACAAAACGAAATTTCTTGTAAGATATAATCTAGTCAAAGTGAGAAGTTGCACATAGATTGTAAGAATGGTAAAGACAAGAAATATTAAGTTTGCTATCATTACACCGTAGTGTGCTTAACCTCTAATAAGATCTAAGTTATATGTGTATCTGCATCTGCCGGTCAGAGTCTTAAACTAATAGATAATATTGAGATTCAATTTTAATAAATCCTTGTATCAATGTTCTACTAATCTTTCTGATAATGTATACATAATAGATATAACTATTAACAATTAGGTTAAAAGACCATTACGTCATTAATAATATTAATTCACACTCTTATTTTAATATATTATACTTTATTCAACTGGACTTAGCTGAACATATTTTTTCTAGGAGCATGCTGCCTACAAACCAGTTAATTTAGTTGGTGAATTATACGATGTAAGTATAGAATTAATTGCTGTTGGAGCAATGCCTTATACTTAACTAATGACTTAATTTTAACTTCCTTTAAGTAAAATATATTGCTTTAAGATACAAACATTATGATTCTCTTTTACGAAAATGTAATGATGAACACAACCAAAAGCTAATGTTTTTTCTTTTTACGTTGAATGTACCATAAACTACATTTAATATAAGTTAGTGTGTAACCATAAGGTATTTTCTTGGATGTAACTATTGTAAAGTTGCTTCAAGTAAGAGTTTAAGGGAGATCATTTAGATCATTGACCTGCCAGACGATGGTCGGAACGAGTTTCGTGAAATGATAGATACTTCAATGATTGATTTTAGAGTCATCGTTTTTTTTGGAACTTCTGAAAAGTGTGCATAATGCTTCAAACTGCATGTATAATTTTTTGATGAAAAATTCTTCTTTTCCTTTGTGCATACATTCTTCCGTATGAGTAAGTGGGTAACGATCATAAAATTACAAATATAATGAAACTGATAGTTAGGTTTACCGAATAAAATGAAACACGTGCTCTTACTACTATTAAACTACTGATTTTTTTCTTTCGTATCATGCAAGGGATTTCTACAATGTGCAGATGCAATATCTCACGAACAATTGTTCCATAATTTATTGAAAGTCTAGTATCTATCATCTTGAATATTTTCATCAGCAATGATACCTAGCTTTATTTCCTTTTACGCCTTCGTCCCTGGTACGATTTTGTCCCTGTTGTTCTCTAAGTGGACCTAAGTTCTTCAGAAATTAAGAAATAAGCTCAAGTTCGTTTTACAACCCAGTAAATACATTTTACAATATGATTTTCACAGTTTTGACATACCGGTTAAATTTGATACCTATATCAAGTAGTTAACAATGTAGGTACTTAAATTACAACCATGTGTGTAGCATCATATCATTGATGGTAATTCTGCATGTACAATCTTTCAAGAACTCCGGAGTCATCAATAAATCCCATGATTAATTTTGCCAATTTAAAAGTCAATATTTATGATAGATATTTGAAAGAAAGAACACCTCTATTCAGCGCTTCAGAAAATTGCTTCAACAAATGTGGCATAATACGTAGAGAAGATTACAGAGTGTTTGGAACTTGCCTCAATTTTTAACTACATCAAATTTAGAAACACCATCATAAACAATAAGTAGATGAGGAAATGATCGAGAAACTGTTAACTAACAAACCTTATCAAAATACTATCAATGGCTACGTTTTTCTTTTTGTTCTTATAGACAAGAGGCATCCCTCTTCCTTCTATGTGACCACTACATGTTTGACAATTGAATTATTTTAGAACTCACCTCTTACATTTATAATATATGTCTCTAAGTGCACATTTATGGCAGTTTTACTGCTATCCGAGGATAAATGGTGTGACAAACGCCTATCTTCTTGAAATAATTTAATGATACCATGTTTCAGTGTTTTAGGTATGACAATAATCAATCCTTGGTTCTTACCGTCTTTGGTTGTTATAGGGCGAATTATTCCATAATTTTCAGGAAGTTTGGCAGCCTTACTTCGTCATAAAATTCAACTTACTATTGATATTGTCTTTGATGAAATAAAAATCTAGTACAAAATTCTGGGTGTATCAGAAATGTTCATCCTTAAACCGAAAACATGATATATTTTCGAATAAGGTCTCATGTTTCACATTATTTTGTACTTATGCAGTAATTAAGTTCAAAACGACTTATCACAAAATATTGTGTAAAGTTTAATTGGAAACGTTTTGACATTTAGAAGCGAGATATAAGTGGATTTAGTTCGAGGTCAAATATATTATTCGACCGATAAACTTTATTGGTATCGATTTATTTCGTTATACTTGTTCCTAACTAAAATTGTGTTATTACAATGTTTCAGTTTCCATCTGCTGATGGTCTTTTACTACCAGAATATGCGAAAGATCTTATTCCTGATCTTAGTGGGATTCTTGATCATATCCTAGTTACGGTAAGTTTCAATTTACAGTTTTGAAATTAAGTAGTTTTATTTTTAATTCAAATTTCTTTTTGTTGCTAATAAAGTGCATGTCTTTACAACATCAGTGTAATTTTACTCTAATACATAATACTGCACTATACAATATATTCAGACACGTAGGAAGTGACTAGGATGAGGTATTTTCAGTGCTCCACCAAATTATTTAATTAACTGTGGGCTACTAAAACCATTTGTCAATGTAGAAAATGACTTTCGGATTTCTAACCTTGAAATATATGTTCATAAATTTTAAGCATACAGAAACTTTAGCAAATAAGCACCAAACGTTTGGTTTCTATTCGTTATCGTTATGCATTGTACTGATATACTTCTCAATTATTTCTCGTGCCTCATTAATTTTAATACTCGTTCTCCACCAGTATTAAAGTTGATTTAGTAAGCCATTCTATTATCAGAGCAAATAATGTATTTTCTGTAATATTTGTCACAACACCGTAGAAAATATATCAAAATCTAACCTTGGGGAAGACGTAAGGTGCAGCAACGTAAAAGGTCGTCGTTCTTTTTTATGATTGTGGAGAGTGTAAATAGTAATTTGTGAAAATAAGAAATTGTTTACACATTCAATACCTTAACCTAAAGTTAGTAAAAATCCTTCTTAATAAATGTAACAATGGGGAGCAGAGAACTCTAGAACTAAGAAAAACTGGAGCATACTATTAGTTTATTTCTTCCCTATTTGTGAGTTATCCACAAATTCATATTTTAATGTCCCTCCAGACTCCCGTTATAGTTTACAAATCTCGTATAATAAAAAATACCTCTAAGAAACATCACAAACATTTCAAGAGAGCACTGATGTACAGGAATTAAAAATATATGTGTGCACATAAATCAGCAAGTTTGAGTTAGTTTAAAATACTATAAAATTGATGAGTATTGACATTAAATTGACAAACGTTTAGAGCAGTAGTTTGAAATGGTTTGGAATCAGGCATGTTTTACTTGTTTAGAATTGTAGGGATTTTGATAGGGAATACCTGAAAAGTCAGAAAAGAAATTTTGATATAGGTGTAATGATATTATCTGTGTCAGAAAGTCTCAGGTTTTAAGCTGGAATATTTATCTCGAAAAAATAAGATAGAAGCGTACCAAATAAAACTTGAGTCGTCGTATGTAAACGATAAAAATGTTTGAGACTGTCATCTTTTATTTCCGTAAAAATTTAACTTTTTCACTTTCCCAATCATTGTACCAATTTTTACTTGAAACCTCATCGTATTATCACACTCACCAACACAGTTTTATCAAAGGAATGAAATCTTCGTACAGTGTACTTATAGTGTTGATTATATGCTAAACTTTGCAACTTGTTTCCCCGAAGTAAAGAAGTGATATAAAAATTGCCGTCGCACCGACAAAATAAAATTAATCAATTTTATTCTACGTGGAGGAATAATATTTTAAAATATTATGTCATATCTACATTACGATAAATAGATAGCTATTAAAGATATCGCTAACATCTGACGCAAAGGTAATTTACCTTGTTATTACTTAACACGAGTACTGTTGCCTTCGCAATACCTCTAATCTAAAGTGGCATGTAGGTATATAAATCATTAATAATAAGAATTTTCATGCCGATGGTAAACAGTATTTTGTATGTCTGAGACATTACCATTTGCTCATTTGTATACCTTAAATATAGTGGAACAACAATCAGAACTACATCTACAGCAGTTAAATATATATGGTACTGGTATAAGTATTAAATAAGTTACTTTCAATCTGATTGCACGTGATCAAGAAAAATGCATATGAAATTTTGTGATTATGGGTACATAAAAACATAAGACAATCGATTGCTGTGATACTTTATGTTTAGGAATTTTCGATTGTTACATTTATTCGTAAAATCCACTATGTATGATTAATGAGGATAATAATGTTCACAATTGTAAACATATTCATAGTTTAGATTTCTGTCTGGAAAACAGGAACCGCTAAATTCGCCGAAAATGCACAGGTCTCAGAAAATACACACAAACAGAAAACGGAGAAGAATGAAAGGCTTGACGTTAATTATAAGGAACTTTTATGTTCGTACATATCAAATTTTAAAGAGGCAACTCAACAGTAATCATACAGTGATCAGTTATCATTATAACATTCGTTGTTACAGAGACCATAATGTAAACAATGTGTAAATGTAACAGTGTATAATCTCCCTTTATCAGTTCCTTTCACACTGAAATAAGTGAAACATTAGTGATTTGTCACCAGATTTCATAAATATGTAATACAGGACTGTTGGAAGATATTACTCTTTATCAGATCTATTCGTTTTGTTTTCAACATTTTAAAATTATTGTAAAATTATTGCAATACCTGATTATAAATTTCAAAATTGGATATTTTCCGAAGATACATCTGTTCTATGCTGCAGTTCAATTGAAGTGGCCAAACAAACACCAGTGTACTACATGAGCTCGTAAAAATTGGGTCCACTACAGTGAACACTGTTTATGGTAATAAAGTGTAATATTACTAAAGAAAGAAATACACACTAGAGAGGGTGTATGGTAACAAGCAGCTAGAGGAGGAAGTAAGAATACTCTGAAAGCTAGTAAACAGCACGTAGTAATGTTACCGAATAGAAAGAATAAGTAGAAATATTAAACTTATTTTGTTCTGTAATGATTAAGAGGATATATTTTAAAGGAAATTGGTTATATGATATCCCTAATATCGTTTTGTTTTCCGCTTACCGTTAATTTTTTTGATACTTGTGAAAGAAAACAAGGTTAGTGAAAACTAGTCAATTATTGAGTTCTAGGATTAGTAGATGTACTAGGTCGTCATGATTTGCAATATCGTTTAGTAAGATAAGTCATCAAGTCTTTAGAGACTTGGTAAGATTTGAAATGAATACTATAAAAGAAAAATTTTAAAAAACTTGAAGAACATGTTCTTCATATCTGGAAGGTGGGCGTGACTACAAACCGATATTTTTATAGGCATTAAGTGTTGTATAAAGCTCATTCGTTTAAAGCTTTTGAAAACTTTGAACTTCTATTGCAGACCTATTTTGTAGTATATTTCTACCTATGTACTCCGTTTGCCATTTGCTCATGGTGTACTCGAAAGTGCTGAATATAAGTGGTTTCACCTAGAGATAATGAAGTTAGCGATTATTAAGTCCATTTTTAAATCCTAATAATTGTCTTATGTTTAGAACACGCAATATAATTCTCGCCAAAAATTATGTCTACATCCGTTTTAATGTACTTTTCGTGGAGTTGGATATAGCAATGTAAACTTAAATATATAATTATATCTTTTAAGAATATATTTTTCTTTATGTATTCATTTTTGTGTACGTAGGTATAATTGTAGTTTTGAGTCTTTGATATACGTAATCATTTTTTTTTAGGGTGCACCTTTGGTTGATTCAGGACCACAGTTGGTATGAGTTCTAAATGTTTTATTTTCATCAGAAATAATTCTATATTCACTGTTAAAATATAATAAGCTTTTAAACAAACAATAAGAACTTTTGTTTATGATTGAACGCACCATTGTTATTTTTCTTTGAGAATAATGTTAATTGCATATGTTAAACGTTTGAAAACTTGCCAGAGTGTGTGATTTGAGTGTACGACTGACCATTCTGTTTACTATTTTTATACACTTGAGTAAATAAAGTTCTAACAGTATAAATAATCAATATTGTTCTAAGAGGTGTAGTATATTATACTGTCTAAACACGCTTTTTTAAAATAATAATTCTTCTAAAATAATGGTACTATTTGATTTTATAATTAATAATTCAGGGAATTTACAGTGTAATTTGGCTGAAGGTTCTGGCTGAAGGTCAAGTAGTGATAACAGCACTACTTAATTTTAATTGAATCTATAGAAGGTAGTAAACATCAGTAATTAATTATTAGATTGAAATATGAAGAATATTATATCCGTATATATAAACCAATAAAGCACATACTACAAACATCGAAGTTTATATTGTAGAATTACCTGAAAAATTGTACCGTGTACGACAAAAATGAGACTATAAAGGCACAATGTTCAATCTTTTAACTGTCTTTGTCCAAATGTATTGTCGTTGTTCCAAAATTTATAAACATCGGATACTAAAAAGAAATAACTGATATATAACGTGACGATGAAAATACCCACAACATTTTCATTGTGAGATTGTTTAATAAAATTAATCGTTATCTCTTTCAAATACATAATATACGTTGGAGAAAAGGTTCGTACCATACTGGCTCTGTTGGATTTGAACATAAAGACAGTACGGGAATGTAAGAGAAACACTAAGTTAACAAGCTAAGTATTATTAATTTTACGTAAGAAACTGGAAATGAAAATATAAACACTAATTTGAATAATGATATTTGTGTTAGGCTGGCAATCCTGGTTTGCGACTTGGACTAAGTGGAGTTGATGCGCTTCAGAATCCCTTGGGTTCCCTTGGAACGTTTGTACAAAATCCTCTTCAGAGTGGTTTCGACCTACTTCAAAATGGATTTCTGACCGGAAGTAACTTATTCAGTGGTCGTCGAGCGGTACGTAAATATTCTGCTATTACTGATTCAATAAACTGATTAGAATTTAACCCTTTCACTGTGGAAGGCGACGGAAAAAAAACTAACCTGCGAATGTCGATTATAGTCGACGTGTTAAAATTTGTCTGTATCTTGGGTTTGTCGATTGTAGTCGCCAAAGGTTTTCTGTGTGATTTCTATTGTTTATCGAAAACAATAAAACACAAACAAAAATGAACGGTACAACTTTGGCGACTACTCTCGACAAAGCCAAGATACAGACAAATTTTAACACGTCGACTATAATCGACATTCGCAGGTTAAGGAAATTTGGTTCTGTCGACAAAAGTCGACTTCCTCTGTGAAAGGGTTAAACAAATTATATGGTAACAAAAAGGAATTTTTAATAACAACTTCTATTTGTGTTTACCTGTTTGTTTCAATACAAGCATATATTAAATAGGGTATCAAGAATATTCAAGTCTTCTCTCGTTTCTTTTTAAATCAAAAACAATTTCGTTTTTAATTTTAATTTACTAAATAAAATATTTATGATAACCATGCTGTCTCCGTTTTCAATCATCTTTGAGTTGTATAATTCATAAACACAGATGTCACAAACATTCCACCTCCAAACAAAGCTATAGAGAACTTTTTGTTAATGTCAATTTACATAGTAAGTTACATTGTAATATAACACGATTAATTTAAACAGTACTACCTTAATAAAATTCTAATACATAAATTGTTATGAAATAGAGTGAAATTGGTTTTCAACTAAACAATTTGTTTATTCTTATACACTTCGTAATAATAGATATATTACGCTATTGCTAAAACTTTTGTGCCGCTTACAAAGCTCTTCGTTTCTTAATAGTGAGCGGTTTGGAGGGAACTTGAACTGAAATATTTTTATTTAACTTTTATGTTAAATATGATGAGTAGACAAATTCTCAATTTATTTTCTTCCATTCACGTTCCAATTGTGGATAGAGTTCAAAAGTAATGACCGTGACAAGTGATGATGTTTGTGTGAGTCCTGCTGTGTTTAAACAGTAATAAAATATTTAGAGTAATGAAACGATTTCAGCTATTGTATTAGAGTGTGCTCATAAACATGATACTGTAAATACATGGTGACGCAGAAGTCTCACACCACGCTTTTGTTATTGAAACGCCTTGAGGAGAGGCGACGAAACTTTGGCAGTGTTTAATTGGGGTTGGGGTGCAATAGATGGTACCATCTTTCGTCATGATGGCCATCTTCAAATCTTCCAATTAGAAAGCAGGTTCAAGATTTTAAAAGTAAACTGACATGTGACACAAGATTTTAGGCTAGAATTTCATTAGAATTACGAATCTGAAGTTATTTTTCATCTTACTTCAACTAGTAATGAAATTTTGTGAAGTAACCATTATATGCGGGATTCTGATCAATATTTTTTCCATTGTGTGCTACATAATGCAAGACTTTTTTCAGCTCTGAAGGACACACAATAACACTTCGGGCTCACAAAGTGACAAGAGTGCCTTATTTGTTGTTCCAAGTGATTTTTCCCTTGATAATAAAGTATTTTGATACGGGTTCACTGACAAAAGTGTAAAAGTATGTCTTTTTGAGCGAACAGGGTGGCCATTCAATTGGCCCCAGAAAACCTATGCAGTGGACTGAAAACTGTGAATCCTACCACTCTCTGACACAGTAAGGAATTTTTCCGTCTTGTTTGAAAACTTCAGGAAAGTCACCTTTTGGTTTCAGCAGTGATGAGAACAATAATTCCTGCACGATGTCAAGATATATGTCCCAACTTGGGTTCTAATCGATGGAGATCCACCAGATGACATAAGTGTTCAGATCCCACGCAAATTCAATACCTCTTGTCGCACACCAACAGTCACATGGAACAGAGCTCATCACTAAACAAGAAACAAAGAGACATAGGATATTCATTAAACTTCGTACGTGCCCATTCTGCAAATTGAATTCTCCCATTTGTGTCATCCTCCGTTAGCTATTGCTGCAATTAGAGTTTTTATGAATGTCACTTGTTTGTGTGTGACACATGTAGTAATGATTTCTGACTTACACCTGAAACCATAACTAAACATATGATACTGCATTTCGAACTTTTCACCAAGAATGCTACAATTGCCGTTGCTGTTGCTTCATACGTTGCAGCTCTCGAGAATTGACTGCGTTCTTTGGCGTGTTCAGATAGAGAAACTGTAAGTTTCTGCAAAATACGTGGTACTGTGGTATGCGCAACATTCCCAAAATAATATTACTGATCACATTTAATTAAAAAATAAATGAGGTTTCCATTTGTGGTGAAATTGTAGCATAAAATTATGTGTGACATGCCCCTTCCCATTTAAAATATTCAAATTGAATAGAAAATGGTGGATTTCAAGAGGACCACCATGATGCCGAATGGTACTATCTGGTGCTACCCCACTCCAATTACAAACAATCAACGTTTTTTAAAGCCGTTTCCAAATTACAAAGATGGCGAGGAACTTTTGCTACAACCTGTATAGTTTAGTAGTTTAGACCTCTATAGTTCAAGATTCAGAAATGTGGAGTTTAATTTCACTAATATTACAAAACCCTGAATAAAGAATTCAACTAAGCCCTCCATACGGCATCAGGATCGAAGGTATACATTGATGGCTGAAAGTATTAGATCTCACGTTCGTAATACTTTTGAGTTTAAGCATAATAATACAAATATAGAATATATGTATTCTAAAATAAGACTTCAAAACATACATGTATCTGTTCATTATAAGTATAGTGCAGAATGGTAAGTGAAATATTGTGTTCTATCTTAAATTGGCTTATATAGCTCCATACGGAACTTACGCAATCCTTTCGTATTTAAATTTTAAAACCAAACATTAGAACACGGAAATATGTAAAACATAGACCTCCAATCATTTGCTTTTAGTTGCAATTATTCATTTAGTTAAAGTAACCTAATGGATTAGTACTATTTAAGAACAGAAACTTCTAAGAGCACATTCTGCAGCAGTTCAGAAACTACAAAACGGAGAAAACTTTACTTCAAGGGATCCTTAGGGTAAAGTACTTCATATTTCACAGCGTTGAAATTAGAATTTCTAATACATGAAAAAAAACACAAGTAACAAAATGTTAAAAGGATCAACAATAAAATTTTCTTACAATCAGACATCTCTTAAATTTCCTGAAGCACGCTTCCATACGCTAGTGAAAAATAGGAAATACGTGTTGGAAGCATATCACGTACTCTTAGAAAATATTTTTAAATAACGCTTTCTACTTATATGTCCCACAGTTTCGCTTTCGAAGCTAAGAGCAAAGAATCATATTTGAAGAAACGTTATTGCAATTAAAGTATGTGAGAAAACAATAGATCTTCACCAAAACTCCAGTCTCAACGTTGTTCACCTCAAACTCTTTTAACTGGGAAAAAAAGCAGAAGCTAATTGTACCAGGAATGAGCTCCACACGGTAGATACATCCAGTCGCTCAAGATCCTGTGAAAGTAATGTGTCATGAAAATCGGTGGAAATAATGTTGATTTCTTTAAAAAGAAAACATTGTTCTTAATAAAGACGTGTTTAAGTGAAACAAATAGCGAGACATTAATAAAAATAAATGAGCTTTATTTTCTCTTAGCTGTGCGTATTTTTAACACTTTTAGGACTTTTGATATATTTTTTCATCATGGAGTAGTATCATCTTTGATCGTTTATTTAGTCTCTAAACGGTATTTAAACCAGTTTTTTATTGGTCAAGTCAAGGATGGACCAAAGGACGCCCTGCATGCATTCAACCGAACTCAACGTGGCGGCGCCAAGTGGGGGCGGAGTGGCATGAATTTTTTTTTGCCTTTTGCAGATTTCAAAAATGTCTCAAGCCTTCCGTTTTCAAGATATCAGATTGAAAGTTGGCGCACAGATTGTGCATGTAGCTGGCTACTTTTTGAAAGTTTTTCAGATGCGTTCGTGAAACCGGGGCAGGGACCGAGGGAAAAACTGCTCCAAGGGGGTGATTTTTGAGAAGAAAATTCGGTTTTTCCTGCCTTTTTCCGGTTCAAATGGATGATACGGATATGCAATTACTACCATTGGAAAGAGCTTTACGTTTTGAAGTGTTTATATATATATATATATATATATATATATATATATATATATATATATATAGTAAGATGTCGAAGATCCGAACTAATTTGGACCACAGGTAGTTCGGATTTTCAAATTGATCGGATTTTCGAAAATGACCAAGAAAATGCTATTTAGACTTAAGTATACTTACGATATGCTCTTTTATCGATACAGTAGTTATACAGTACATATAGTAATTACAATACCGTAAGTAAGGCTACTTATATTTAATGTTTCTGACGAACCGGCTCGTACACTAAATTACACTGCTTCTGTAATTCACACTTAAAACTTAACTTGTATAGGCCTAATAGAAAATTAAAAAAATATATATAACAAACAATTACGTACATATGAAAAAGCTTTTGTAAAAACACCGACGGACAAACCAATCGTTAGTTTATCGCTAACGATAAGACAAAATGTAAAAGGTTTTCCCGAACTGCGTTCGGATTTTTGACTTTCGTATTATCGAAGTCGTACTGTATATATATATTTATAAATGAAAGAATGGGTCACCTTCAGACTTTCAAAAATTCCTCCCGACCTTAGTTTTCAAGATGCAAGATTGAAATATTTTACATCATTTTGTATGAAACACTGTATTTAAGAAAAACATATACCTACGTGAATCCAGGCCCAGGCCGAGAAAAAGTTTGATTTTTTCTAAAAATCTTACGGTTTTCCCAATTTTCTCGTTTCTGGTGTATAGTATAGACAAGCAGGTGGTACTGTTGGAAAGTGTGTTCTATCGTTAAAGAAATCAGGCATGAACTGTGATCTAACAACAAATAGTAAGAAAGTAGTAGCTCTTTGAGTGAAAGTCTAAAATTTGGCTGTGAGGGTTATGACCGTTTCTGTATTTGGGAGAATTGTCCATTTGTATGGGGGTTATGATCGTTTGTATGGGCGTTTTGACATTTCTTGAGTGTGGGGGTGTTGGCAGTAAGAGTTTTCACCTGTACCCTCAAAGTGGATATTTTAAAGGGTTAAACAGGAAAACTAGGTACCTTATTACTTAATTTGCACTTCGGATATTATGACACTATGGCCTTGTGTCCATCTTGAATAAAGAAAAACACAGCTTTCTTAGAAGCCTGGCTAGAATATTTATTATAAAAAAATAACCTAAAATATAAAAATTAAATATTGTCCTCCACAGATTTTCTATAATGTCCGGGAAAACTTAGTTACTACTTATAAGAAAGTAAACACACAACGAGTTAGTTTTATGATCATTGTATTTTCAATAAACGATTTTGATGTTAGAGTGTACTTTGTGGTGTAAAGGATGAACAAACGTTACCAGATCACAACCTATGGAGTCTGACTATTTTCTCTATTTGATGACTTAAAACGAATAGCAAACACATACCTTCAGTTGATGTTGTTTCTGGATGCTAAGGTGCAGCAGAGGTAACTCCAACCACTGGTGATTGTAACGCTATTAAAATGTTCAAAAGTAAACTGGTTGTAGAACTTATATCGCAGACTAATTCACCATAGTTCGTAAATATTCTTAAAGTAAATCACGTTGAATTGTCAAACTTATAAAAGACTGGACTGAGAGACTCTTCTCCGTCGAATGATCAACGAATGATCGTCTAAGACATATCTCCGTCGAATGAACGTTTGAGACCACTCTCCGTCGAATGATCCCCATCTCCTCTTCGTAGAGTATTTATTTTCGACCTATCAGCTTCCCAATCTGCCACCTTGCTTTGCGTCGCTTCACGTGTTTGCTATCTCATTGCCGAAATTCACATTTCTGCAATGATCATCAAATAGACAAAATCTCCAGACGTCTATCTCCGTAATCTGACAATTTTGTCACATCCTAAAATTTGTGTCGATTTTAACAATTGACAAGTAACAACATATACATTACAACTTACTCTCACAACATTACTGACACAGCATTTCATCTTTGTTATTCTTTGTAATCAAAACATTGCACATTCAAACGACTGTCTTTACAATTGACACAACCAAAACAAAACTTGGATATCATAATTATGAAATCTATTTTCTTAACCTAATTCTGCGTTGTTGTAATTTCTTGACTTTTAATTTTATTTTTTAATTTTCTCACTTTTATTTATCTTTAGTTAATCTAATTATTAAAAATCGAGAAATAAAATCCAATTAACTTCATCTCCTCAACAATATGCATTCTAAAAATTTACTGGGTCATTAGTCTTTGGCCTAGCGTCATGGCTCAAACGCAACTTTCTTCAGAATTACATGTCCTTTGTAACGGTACCACTTACATGTCCTAACATACGCCTGAACCGGAAAAATCGGATTATAGAAATTTCAATATTATTAGAAATAGCCAACTTTTGCACAATCGGTAGGCAAAATTTCAATCTGATATCTTGAAAGCTAAGGGTGGAAAAAGATGGAAATTAACCTTAACGAAGAAAAAATTTACACTACTCCGCCTCCACCTAATTCCCTAAAAAATATGGTATGTTTCTTGGTCCATGCCTGACTTCACTATTAAATAAAACTCCTAGGTTAAATACGTGGTGTTATAACAAGTTGAAAGAAATCATGAAGTTTATCAAACTGTCCTTTTTCATTAGGCTGGTCTCAGGGGATTAAGTATTGTTGATTTCCTTGACAATCCGGGTGCAGCAATTGGTTCTTGGTTTGGTAACCCTGTTCAAGGTACATTCGATATAATTGGAAATGCTGCTCAAGATATTTCCAACATATTTAGTGGCCGCCGAACGGTAAGTAGTTATCTTTGTATTTGTAGTTTCTTAATTCACCATTAGTGAAATTATATATTATTTGAAAGTATATATCCTTTACCTTAGGATATCAACTGGTGTCCTTCTAGACTAAAGTTTGAACTTATTATATATATTATATTGTAATTATATTATAACATATTAAAATTATGGAGGTAGCGAAAATTTTCTGCCACTTTTGTAGAGGTTTGTGTTCAATTGGCTATCACACCGTGAGTTGAAAGTGAATAAAGATAAAACGAAGGTCAGTTTTGGTGTCGACATATCCAACATATTACCTAGTTGTGGCAGTTTAATGAACTTGCGAAAGGACAGTGAACATGGGACCTCCACGGAGGATCATAAGTACGTGTGTCCTGTCCGAATTCAAACTGGGGTCAAACGTCGCTACAACGGGGCGAAGAAATGCCAGGCCTTTTGTTAGATTGTCGTGACTACCCGGACACTGCAGCTGTAGTTCAACAAGTTTAAGGACGTTGACGAAGCACTGGAGGACGCATCATGTGCAGGAAGACCAATGCATGTAAAAAATTAAGATTTTCAGTCGGTAATTGAGTCTTGCATTGGCCGCACATGTGAGGATCTGGGACTACAAATTAGTGTGAGTGGAGAAACGATTCGGCAGCACCTTCATCAACTTGGGAAGCGCTACAAGTTGGTTCGATGTGTCCCACATGAATTGACTCCGGTCCAGAAGGCCACACAAGTAGACGCCTGTGTTTCTTTGCTGTTTCGTCTGAGAAAGGAGCCATTTCTGGACAGAGTTTCCACATGTGATGAGAAGTGTGTCCTCTACGAAGCTACATGGCACCGTCATTATTGATTAACATCCGATGAACCGGTTCCAAAAGAACCGAAACCAGCACGGCACCAGAAGAAGGTCGTCTTTTGTGTTTTGTGCACTGTTCGCGGCAGTGCTACTAGCTGTTCATCGGGAACTGCTACTAGCTGGTCAGAGCATCAATACACCTGTGTACTCTCAGCAGTTGAGCTGTGTTGAAAAGAAACTCAAAACTCTGGACCCAGAATTGCTGAATCACAAAGGGGTCCTCGTGATACTGAATACCGCTAAGTCCAAAGTGCGCTAAATGACCCAAGACACATTTCCACGCCTTTAATGAAAAATAGTATTGCATCCGCCATACTCCGTAGACATTATGCCATTCGATTATCACCTGTTTCATTCCTTGGATAATCACCTTAGAGGACGGTAGTTCAAATCCATAGTAGAGGTGCATAATGAATTTGATACATTCTTTGCTTCACGGCTCACGAATTTCTCCGCGATGGAATCCATGGCCTTCCAGAACGATTGTAGAAGGTGGTCGATGTTGATGGGGACTATTTTTCATTTTCCATGTACGTCTAAAGTGAGATATCGATTTTCGAAGTTTATGGATGTAAAAGTGACAGGACTTTCTTGGTTACCTTTATATATTACAATATAATTATATTTGTACTATATTTTTTATTATTATTATTATTATTTATCACATAACGGTTTGTGGTTTTCACTCATAATTAATAGCTACTTGAACCACATACTTATGATGCTGATACTTCATTTGTAAATGGGTTATAGTACTTCATTTTTACTTCGATGCGTGTTTCCTTTCAAAACTACTTTCCTGCCGTTGGAAACCTTCTACTAAATAACAGTAACGTATTCTTTAATGTAAATAATCTTAAACGTTGGTTTAGCGATAAAGGGTTCTCCATGAGTTCTCAGCGCAAAAATGCCAGTGTGGACACTTCTACCGGTAATGAATCATCCTCGTTGAACTGATCTTGGTAGTTAATCTCTTGATTATTGATATATTCTTTTTTCCGTTAACTTTCGAACACAAATGCATGTTTGCATCGTGGTATTCTGAAGCATCACTATCTCAGAGCTCGGAAAGCGCTTCATGTTCTTTCTAATCGGAATGGAAATGGAGATCCTAATACTAGAGTATACAGCTGTCCCCATAATCTGTCCACATTTCACTTGCTGCTCGCTACACCTTGGTGAATAAAATAGGCATTGCAAGTTAAGAACCAATAATATCCGTATCCCTTTCCCAACAAACTGAATCTGTCACAATTAGAATCTACTTCCGTTATCTAAGTTATATAAAAATGGAAACTAATCAATTTTATGAAAGCTTAAAAATAGAGTTGCAAATTTAATTTCTTTTGTTTTACCACGTGAATCAATCATTTTTGTGATAATTTATTTTGATGTATACAGCAACATTTCGCATGTTATATCCTAGGATGTAGTCTAATTATCTCAGTGCCAGCTGTTTCTAGAACTGTCAATGTAGTTAGTTTCCTATGTGAGAAAAGTAATATAGTATATATAATTTCATCAATATGTAGTAAAATTATATTTATAATTAGTAGCAACTCTTGTAATTATAATCAGTAATAAATGTTATTATTAATTAAAATTATAAAGGTATAGTTTACTCTGTAATCTTATCATAATCTAATTATAAGTATATATTTTAATTCTAATAACTTCACATTACATTATAATATATATTATAAAGCTCATTCAATTAAGGAATTCGTTGTAACTACATAAAATCATTTTCCCGTTATTTCTCCAAGACATGCTTCATATTATTTCAACCGTAACTACAGTCAGTTACGCTCTTACTTTGTACTCATTACAGATGATTAACATTATTGTGGATCAAATATAAATAAGAGTATATTTAATATTGGTTATATAAAATATCAAAAAATATTTGGCAACAATAGGGACTGTTTTCTATTTCCTGAGTAATTCAGTGTATATCACGTACATATTTAATACCGAAAAATTGAAGATATTACTAACTACTCTGTAATATTATATTTAATATCGGCAGTCCAAGCATAGCTTTTTTATATTAAGTGGCGAGCTCTGACTTTCTGTTATACCGGTAATTCAAGGTGATTTGGTAATTGCTCATGCAGTTATGTACTATATTGCAATTACACAAGTCTGCAAAAATTAAACATTGCTCAGCTGTTTCAGTTTAGTTAACTGATTTGCATGTGTTAGGGTGCGCTGAATTCAAGAAAGAAACCATTTTGTCCTGGGACGCCTGAGTTTTGAACAAACGGGTGGTCATTGTTGAACTAAAATATGAACACAAATATGGGATTTGTAAAAACACACTTAACTACGTAACACAAATTAATGTACAGAAACACGCGCGCATATGAAGACAAAAAGAAATACCACCGTTAATAAGATTGCTTGTGAACTCTTTTATAAAGGCCAAACTCCGTTTGAAGCTTGTTCTATTGTAGGTGGCTGCCGGAAGATCCCTAAACAACATCCAATAGTAGTCTGTTGGACTCCAGTTCCCCTGGTACCTTCGGTTCATTTCTTTGATATCTTGATGGAAACGCTCCCCTTGCTCTTCACACGTTGCTCTTACATAGTCAAGAAAGTAGTCAAGGTGGGAGTTGAGAAAATGGACTTTTGAGCTCATTTGTGCAACCAAACTTTCGAAACGCCTGTAACATTTTACACCATTTCCTTGTACTATGGGTGCTTTCGATTTTTCCGAAACTTTTTGATGACCACAGTAAAGGCAACCCAAGCCTCTTTTGAGTTGGAGTCATTGAACTGATTAAGTCTTTGTTGTACAAGGGCTTCTTAGAATCATGGCCAACAAAATCCCGCATACTGCGTACTCGTGTATTTGAGCAACAGAAAGTGTAGCCGAACTACTTACCAGCGCTTTACAAATCCAAGATGTAATCTTAGTAAATTCATTTTATGAACAAATTTATTATTTTTGGTTTTCCTTTGCAATATCGTATTCTCATTCATGATACATTACGATATGTATCAGTGATCTCCATCCGGACCATATACATGTATCATCATGTTTCGGGGAGCACAAATACATTTAATCCTCCATGTTCATTTTTATTTTCGTTTGATGCATTTGGAATTTAAAGATTCCCTGCTACCTGTTTGACCTTGAAACATTTTGATTGTGCACAAAATTTACGCCCAATGAAGGAACGTGGAACATTTTCGACTTCGGTGCACCCAAAAGCGTAAAAATCAGCTAAACGTATGCAAACAGGTTTTCGGGTGCAGACTTGTGTTGTTAGTCTAATGAACTACGATTGCCCGTTTTGTAAATATCCAGTCTCGCAGTAATTACGTTGTATTTTAAACATGCTATAGAAAATCAAACCAAAATGACTGAAAATAACGTATTGTCTTTTTAATTTAAATTCTTAAGAGATAATTTAAGGGAGTGTGAATAGAATAAGGTCAAGATTTCAATATATTCATATATCATGCCTTACGTTATTATTTTCTTAAATAAGAATTTTATTTTCTTCTCGGCTTGCGAGTCCATTAATTTTAAAAGGTAAAATATGTATCATCTTTGTGCTTGTACAATATCAAAAATATATGAATTATCTTAAACAAAATTATATTTGCCTTAGGATGAAATACGATAAAATTATATATCCAGGAATGTGATTAATAGAAAAACGTTACCGTTAGTATATTCTTATTACTTCCACATCTCCAGTTTCGTTAAGGTCACTTTATTTCACCAACATATCTATATTTACCATTTTATCGTCTGTAAAGTGAATATTATGTAATGTAAATACAAGCGGGGAGGAGGACATTTATTAAACATTCTTTATGGCAAAGCTCTGGGGGAAGAAGTCCTGTAGGCACGCCAAGATAGGGTATTACTTTAAACGTTCGAGAATTGGAAGTGATAGATTCTGGATATTGGAGTTAAGAACAAAGAAAAGAAGGTATCTGCAAATATGTGTGACTAGTGGTATGTACGCTCAAGTATCGAACACCCATAAAGTGAGAATATAAGTAAGTACAAAATGAAGCAGAAAGAACTTAGATCCTTATAACGTTAATGCTTGATATGAGTGTGTGATCGTTTGATATAATAATGTTAATTAATAACTAACTAACTCTATGGCCTATGGAACCCGGAGGTTCAGTGCCGCGTTCACAAAAGCTCTCCACTGACTTCTATCCTTAGCTAATTGCATCCAGTTTCTACTTTGTATTCCTATCTCTGCGAGATCCATTTTAATATTATCCTCCTATCTGCGCCTAGGTCTTCCTAGAGGTTGTTTTCCTATGGGTCTACCAGAAAGACTTTGAAAGCGTTTCTACTCTCTTCCATTCTAGCTACATGACCTGCCCACCTAAGCCTCCTAGACTTGACGACCTTAACAATCCCTAGACGGCTGGGTAAACCGTATAAACTATGTAGTTCCTCGTTATGAAGCTTCCGCCATTCCCCATTCTCTTGGGTCCGAATATTCTTCTCAGGATCCTGTTCTCAAACACTTTCAGTCTATGTTCTTCCCTCAGAGTAAGCGACCATGTTTCGCAACCATACAGAACAACAGGCATGATTATCGTTTTATATATTTTAAGCTTCAAATTCCTCGACAGAATTCGCGACGACAAGAGATTTTGAACCGAGTAGTAACACGAATTCCCTGTCAATTAATACTTGAAATAATTTGAAATAATACTTGAATAGAAGACAATATTTAAAATATTAGGTAATAAGACGACTTACACATAGGATTTTTAAACGGACAGAAGAAGTAAAATAAATCGTACAATATATTGGTTGGGATTATTTCTACATTAATATCATGTAAATAATAAGTAAAGAATATTATTATTGAATTCTTTTCTGTAAATATCACATGTCAGAAATACAAATGTTTGAGAAAAAATATAAAAATTATACTTTTCGTTATAGTTTATTTTAGAAAGGTCTACTTATTGCTAATATACTAAGCGAAGGAAATAGATTGACATTTATGTTATCTCGCAAGATGTATGTCTACATGTTACAAACACAATAATGTTATTAACTTTATTTCTGCCAAAAACAAAACAAGTTTTGTTTTAAAAAGCAGATGAATTGGACATTAAATCTATAACAATTCTGTACCTCTTTAATTTTACCGTCCTCTTCTAGTGTCCCTACAGGATACAGAGAGAATATAGTGAATAAGTGGCAAGCAAATTAATGTTCGTACTAGAGTGATACGCTGTGTAAACAGCGCAGAATCAGGTAGTCTTTATTTTTGAATTCTACATTTATATGTAGTATCCCTTCGACACTGGGAACTATAGGCTGTAGAAAATTCTTTTTCTCTGTTCTACGTTTTGGGAATTGTTTTGATCCCATAAGGTTCACCAAGATATTCTCTAAGTTATAAATCTAGTACCCCGGAAAGCTTCGAGTTGCATAGTGATATAAAATAGTGAAGAACAATGAAAATCTTTCAGTATATTTCAATTGTTTTTTTCATGTTTAAAGAGACGTAAATAATAACTTTACATTGGTATAATTGAAAATTCTGGTATATATTCTAATTCACTCCCTTTGTAGTCTTCACATCCTTCATTTGTGTTTGTAAAGGAGTGGTTCCAAATTACGGGGACGCGTCAATGAGGCACAAAGAGGTAGTAAGGGACGTGAGCTACTCACAGAAATGAACTACATGTGTAATAAAATATATTGGGTAGAGCAGAGAGTTATATTGTACTTGGTGTAATCAGGTTAAAATGACTAAATTGTTTGGAATGATATATTGAATGTAGCCTCCTCGATATCCCCTCACTTTCATTGAATTCATATCCCAAGTGAGGAGACAGGAACCATAATTTATAACCATAATTTAGTATTTCACAACCCGTCCAAACTAACATTAAATTGGACAAATAAACTTGTTATTAAAGTAAAGGTGTACGTGTCCCAAATTTTCGAATGATTTTAATTTTTGGGAAAGAACGCTCCAAATCTACATTCTTTACTAATACGCTTATGTATGTGTGTATGTTTTAAGATAACTTTACAATACCTGAATTAGTTTCCCTTACATGATACACATATATCTTACAATTTAAAATAGTGTGTGGGGGGGAACATATCCGTATTACACAAATTACCTCTAGGCAGAAGGAAAAGGCGATACGTAGAAAATACCAATTGGAATAACATAAGTGTCAACGACACAATTTTGGAGTAAATAAGATAAATAATTATACTGCAGATATATTTTGTGGATAAAATCACCTATGATCTGTATTATCCATAAAAGGCTGTGAAGGGGTAACATGTAAAGCTTGTTGAAAATAACTGACATCAGTGTTGCATCCATAAAATAAATTACCGCTACTGATACACATGATACCGTTTGGGGAAATTCAGGCCCCAGTGTGCGTAAGACACTCCTAGAGGTGGGAGTAGGAAAGGAATGGGTAATATTTAAAAGACCAAAATTATTGTCGCATCTCTAGTTGTGGTCAGCTTAGATGAGTGGTGACGTTACGGGTTCTGATCAAACAAAATTTCAACCCATTTCCATGGTACTGAGAAAGGATGAAAATAAAATGTAAAAACATAAAGATTAGTATCGAGAACTATAATTTCAGTTTCACTGAGTTGATGGGTGACATCTTCAATTATATTTAAGCCCACATTTAAGCAACAACGAATGTGTCAGCTGGCTTTGGAATTGAGGACAGCAGTTACTTATTACATACAGCAGTAAACTGTATGTATGAAGGGATTGTGCATGAGTACTTATTTGTTTATACTTATGTGTTTCACTATAACTCTCAAGCACCAAGATGAATATTATCCAAACATGGTATTCATGTTACTTACGGCCCTGAAAAAATGTATTGTGAACGTGAGATAAACATTTCTGGCTAAAGGTAATGTTGCAACGTATAACATAATAATAATAAAACATGACCGATATTAGTCTCAACCTTACTTTTCACGGACACTAAAATGAATATCAGTGACAACCATGATGGCATATAAGTTTAGTCACCGTGGCATACAATACAGTTAGGTAGATAGAGAATGGCATGAAGATATATTCGTAACTGATATTGCTGCCTAATGTGTATATTCAAGTAATAATATATTCAAGTATGAATACTCGCATCCGTTTTGCAGTTTAAGTCGAAAGGCTACCCTTTAGGGATGAAAGTTGAAAACGTGATTCAGCCATTTTAACTAAAACTGGTAAACGTTTTTCATTACATGATTCTTCTCTATAAATTCACATCAGGTATTACAATTTACCTGCTCCGTTTTCTTCTGACTACTAGCAAAAGTATGAACAAATATTGCTACCAAACGTCTTACGCACAGGTCGAAAGGTGTAACTTTGAATATACTAGGTTACTAGTTAATAATGAAGATTCTTTATTTGATATTGTCCTAACCAATATTTCAAAACTTTATGTTTCTTGCAACATGCAACACCTAAATACCTCATTTCTAGACTTAAACTGATTCGTGGCAACTTAATTTGAACAATCAGTCACCGAAATTTCTTCTATATATATATATATATATATATATATATATATGTGTGTGTGTGTGTGTGTGTGGAGTTCAATTGGAATTATTCTTATAATTATTACTGCAATTATAACAAGTTAAAAGAAATCATAAAGTTTATTAAACTGTTCTTTTCCATTAGGCTGGTCTCAGGGGATTAAGTATTGTTGATTTCCTTGACAATCCGGGTGCAGCAATTGGCAATTGGTTTGGTAACCCTGTTCAAGGTACATTCGATATAATTGGAAATGCTGCTCAAGATATTTCCAACATATTTAGTGGCCGCCGATCGGTACGTAGTTATCTTTGTATTTGTAGTTTCTCTTATTAGTTCACCATTAGTGTAATTATATATTACTTTATCATTATTTTTATATATTGTAGTTCTACTTGTAATCAATCAAATTGGGAAGTATATATCCGATACCTTTATAGTTTTAGAGAGTTTGGACAGTTATTATCTTGATACTAATTTTTATCAATACAGCATAAAGTTTTTGAATGGATATTCTTCAGCTTATTACAAGTGTTAATGGATAACATAAAATATTGCGTTTATTTTTAGTGTTGAAATTAGGGATGCTACATCACACACAAACAAATTTTGGTTGTCTTGCAGAAGTAATAACACAAATGAGACAAACACGAAAACGCACATTCAAATTTTATAAATACGTAATGCAGTGACCAAGTTGTATAAGTCACATCGAAAGAATACTAACTATGTTCCAAGTGATTGATAGCGTAAGTTTTTGAAAAGTGTCTTTTACTTAAATCTTCTTATTTAAGTACCTCACCCAATTGCATGAAGAGTTTGTGATAGGCGTAAAGATTACAATACCGTTTGTAGCAATTTGGTAACTTAATCCGTTGTTGAGCTGTAATAAAAAAAACTGTTAAAGTTGCAATATTCCTAATATTATGCTATTTCGAGAACTAGTTCTCACATTTATACCTATCAAAAGCAAATCAGGAATAATTGTATATCAAATTTTACAACTTTCGTCATATTACGCGAACAGTTTCAGTTGCCAAATCGCTGTAAATAGCATAATATATCAACGTCTATTAAAAACCATGTACGTAATTGTATGTGATATTTATCTTATTATTTTCTGCGAAATATGCTACTTTGGTGAAACACAAATTTTTAGTTTATCGTAACTTTCTTTATACTTGTTCGAAATACGATTTATAGTGACTGTAGTATTAGGTATCGAATTTCATTACATATAACATACCTGTCTTTCTCTCCTGTGTTATTACTGTTGTAGAAATCTCCGAAATTTTGTTTCTGTCGTTTATATTGTAGCTTCCTTAGTTTGCAACACTGCATGGTATACGTTGTATCACATACTGCCTTTCCTATTATTCGTAGATTTTAATTATGCAATAAACTGAAGTAGTGTCATTGGAAAAATTATGATTTGTAACGCTGTTAACCTTGTGGTACAACAGGATACACGAAAAAAATTACCCTGCCGAAATTGCATTGTAAAAATTCGAACGTTTTTGTCCAATAATTTAAATGATGTATGGGGGCATGAAACATGTCGTCCACCATATATATATATATAAACATTGGCTGTCCTCTCATTAAATATTGAGAGAAATGTAATTGTTTAAGATGCACTTTTTAATGGTTCAATATCGAAACAAAGTAAACGATTTTAATATTAGCTTCTCTGAATAATAGTAATTGATACCTCAACTTATTTACTGTTTTCGATGGATTTACATTATATAATGACAGATGGCGCAATTGTATCTACCAAACGCAGTTGCCAATTAGGCTAAATTTGCTATCTATTGAAAAGCAGCAAGATTTAGGGGAGTGAACTGGAAATCACAACAATATATTTCGGAAAGATTAAGAATGTGCTTTGAATAAGATTGAAATGACAAGCGAGCGTAGCTCATATCATTGTATTCAGAGACTTTAAGACGACCTGGTTGTCAAAATGAAAGAATTACTTCACGGGAACCGGTACTATTCTTGTACGTTATTGTAACCCGTGTCGGACATCGACAAAGATTGATGCACTGACGGTGTACGACACTTTCCACACTTGTGGCGAAACGTAATAAAGATGGGAGGCGATTATGTTGAATGAACATAACAGATGTTATTATGTGTATAAAGCCGGGTACGAATTATAGTCATGTTGTCATTGCTTTTAAACAGTTATTATAATTAGAATAATCAACTATTTGCAATATAGTCCCTGATATTTTTTATGTTTGCCTAATCAACTGGAATTAACAAAGTTGAATCATATTCCTTATAGGTGCATTCCTCTACTCTTATTCATAAACATCTACTGCTTTTTTAAATCTCACTACTTCAGTAACAGATTCCAGCTACTAATGCAAATATTCATATCTAGGAAAATGTTAAAATCTTCTCTTTGTTCCGTAGGAATTCACAGTTGCAACTTGTTCTAAGTTTATATTGAGAGATTAATCACATTCTCTCAAAATAAATGTCGGATGGAAGTAAGATTTAAAACAGCTATAAAACTGAAAACATGTTTGGCTGGCTTGTCAAACTCCTAACCAAAGGGTCCACAGGTAAATTTGAGTTTGTGATCTGAAGAAAACGCAACTCACTGCTATTCGTTAGACACGGGAGAACTTGTGAACATAATTCCTCACGACATTAAGTTCTTCGTAGACCCGGCATTTTTGTCAAATTTATCTTATGTTACTGTTATTCAATGTAACGTTGGAATTAATACATTTAGTCTGTGATTAGTCTATGGTAGCCATTTCCTTTCAGTGAAATCATTATCAGCCTACACAGTTATCTACATTAGAAGCAGATTGATACTTCCGCCCATGTCTTACTGAATGTAATGAACTTCTTTTTGGATGTACTAACGGATTTCCTTTAGGAAGAGCATATTATTTTCATTACATTACGATTTGTTCATTGTATATTTCTTGTGCATTTGTATCAGGTGATTTGAGTCGTCATATCAGCATAATCAACGTATTGAACTTGCTAATGATGAATATGGGAATGCATATTAGTACTTCATATATTTAGATCATTGTCAACTGTGGTTCCTTTTAGAGCTAGTCTCCTGATGTTGGCAGCCTTATAATGCTATCGTAATTTTTAATGTAGATTAAAATATTTTGTTAGTATTACCTGCCAAATTCAATTCATATTAGATCATCTTAATCGCTGATTTAATCATACCCTCTTCTCGATCCGTTTTCTGCGCGTAAACATCAGTGTGTGTATTTCTACCGCAAACGATCTTTCCTTATTGAGCTGTACGTGGTAGCGGGTCTCTCGATTATTGATATAATCTGGTTATTTCCTTCAAATTTGAAGAATTCGTGTATGCATCACATTACTCTGAAGTGTTCCTATCTCCTAGATCATAAAGTGCTTCGTGTTATTTTCAATCCCTAGGGAAATGGAGATCCTGATTCCACAGTCTATAGTTGTGATTAGTCACTTTCTACATCACCAATTCACTTTTTACATCATATTTAATTGCCTGCTAGCTATTCCTTGACGAATTAAGTAAACATTGCTACTAAGCAGGATATTCGGTTACGTAAGGATTTTATACACACATACTTTAGTATTACTGTTGTTTTGGACTTTATTTTGAAGAGAACGAAATATCGTCACTCTGTCATGTCAAAAATACTTTCGCTGAATTCTGTACAAATTGTCTGTGGATTATTTCCAGCGTGATAATGTCATATTTTCAAGATATGCAAATCGTCCTTAGCATAAAAATATTTGGTACGTTCGTGCTCATTAAAGTTTCCTTGCATAACAGTCCTTGTAACAGTTTCATTATCTGGGATTCTTTAATATATTCTATCCTAGCCTAATATATTCTATATTCGTTAAAATATTCTTTTCCACTAGCCTCGAATTTTGTTGTTTTGATTGTTATCTTACCTGACTTATCCGGAAAGCGTCATGATATTGTTAGGAAAAGTTTTTAGTAAACATGCTTTCAAAAGAGTGATGAAATGCCATAATCTTTTTCAGGGTGAGATAGACCCCTATTATCAGTTACGCCAATGGATTAGTGTACCTGGTATCTTTAAGCACGATGACTTGCAATTCTTAAAAAATGAGTGCAATTACAAAGCACCAATGATTGACTAATTAGATTGTTTTCCATTGGAGCGCTTCCACCCATGTTCTGATCTTAGTAGTTATTTCCCTTTGTGCATTGTAATTAGTGATGGACATAAAAAGCACATTAAATGTGCTCAAAGAAAACAGAAAAACATAATTTCTGTACCTTTTAGACATTGTCGAGATGAATTGTTCCTGTTGTATACCACAGAGTCGACTCTGTTACCTCAAAGTTTCTTTAATGCATGAAGATATTGCCAATAATATATCATCCCCTCTAGTAATCAGCGCATTCCTATAGAATTTCTTGATTATTATGAACACAAAGAAAATATGATACAACCCAATAACTCTTTCATTTGTCGTGATAATTTCTTAGTAATGAAATAATTGACATCCTCCTTGTGCTTTCTTCACTCTTCTTGTCCTTTTGGTTTTGAGCTTTAAGCCATTCTGCTGACAAGGAAGACATGCACATGTCATCTGAACATCCGAATCAAACCTAGTCAATTCGATAAACATAACAAAAATATGTTCAAGCAAAAAAACAAACAAGGTGAAATGGACAAAGGAATAAGTTCCTTGGCCCATTAACCTTCTTAGTGTAGAGAAAATCGTACTTTCGCAGTGAATTGCTATTGTATCAATACTGTTCATTAGAAAGTGATGGCTTATAGTTCATTCTGTTCAGTAAGAAATAAGTTTTCCAGAGGCATTAGAGCCCGCGATGTACGTGAAAGGGCAAAATTGTGGTAATATTAGGAAATTCCCTTCAAACATTCCACCCATCAACTTTGGCCCCTCTAGAGTGGCCCTGAGGAAAAGCGCACAATCCAAATGTATCTCAAGAAATAATATAGTCATTACGAATGGGTGTACTAAGTAAGTTTTGATTAACGGAGTAGGTATGTGGAGAAGGACTGTATACAGTACGCTCGGTTCATACCAAACCCAACTTATTACCTGACGTATAAAGAGAACATAATATAAACGTATAAACACAGTATATATATATATATATATATATATATATATATATATATCCTGATATCAAAGGATCCACTCACGGAATAAGAAATAAACAATTAGGGGTAGAAAACACAGTAGTATAGAAAACTCTTTTCTATTTAACAATTTGCTTATGGAAGGTTCTTAAACCATTATCTAAAATAATCAAATTTATATTTAAGCTCGTAGATGCATCTCATCGAAATGTTTTCTAAATTTCCTAAATATCACAACAAAGATATAAAGATCTTTCCGATAATAGTGTATAAATAGTAGAATTCTGAAGATACTATGGAATGTTCAAAGATTAGAACGATGTTCGAACACAAAAAACTGAATTGTTATCGTAGTTATAAACTTACGTTTCCAAAAAGTGAAAATCGTTAGTTGTAGTACTCATTTACCCACTATCCTATACATGGCCTGGTCTGCCTTGGAATTGACTATTGAGTTATATTACCCCTTTTTGTATTATTATTATTATTAATAAAACCATTATATAGTAAAGAGTAATGTAATAATCTTATAAATAATTAAACACTTAGCAAGACAAATATTTAAATGCTGCTTTGTGAACTGCATGAGTGACTATTATATTCTATCATTATACACCAATAATATAGCGGTTCACGATTGATGGCTATTATATGAATTTCAATACAAAGCTAAGATTTTGGTTTTAATTTTGAAGACAGGCTTTCCTTTAAATTTTCGTCTTCTGTGTGAAATTAAACATAAATTTAAAGTATGTAATACATTGACAGGAAAGGCGGGAATGTATACTGTATTGGAAATAATAAAAAAATGTTTATAATTGAAAAAATGTTTGTACAATAATACATTTTATTCATTACGGTGGTAGAATTATTACGCAATGATAAATTTTCACATAAGTACCACCATTATACACCAGGTTTGTATTAATTGTTGAGATTTTTCGCCAGGCTTCAGCAGATATTTCAGAGGTGTTACTGCAAGATCTTAGCAGATTCATTTCACAAATTCGGCAATAATTTTTGGTTTTGCACTATAAACTTTCTCATTTAATCACCTGGTAGAAGTGGCACCTGGTAGTGATCGAACCAGGTATCATTACATACAAACATTATATCCCATACTCCAATCGATGATAACATTCTTTTCTCAGTACTTCCTGATAGTATAGCTCTTACGTAAAAAAAATCCAACTATTCCTTCGGAACAGTACTGGATTAAACCACATTCGCGTGATGCCTGTCGTTGTGCTTTCTGAAGATTTTGAGCTAACATTTTCTGACCCACTTGCACGTTTCTGTGTTTCTCATGTTGAGGGGAAACAACGTTCTTTAATATCTGCTACAGAACCTGCGTCCAACGGCATTTCCTATTTATTTTTACTGATTATAATAACTATTATTCTTATTTGGTATAAACAAATAATACTTATTTCTATTTTATATTATTTTTAACGATTTTTTTCTATTTTTTCACTATTATGGATATTTTAATATTAAAATAAAGTTAAATAGTAATAACATATATATTTAAAATTTAAAATTACATATTGAAGTAAAATTATATTATGTTAAAATATTTATTTTATATATATTTACATATATACAGTATAATATATTACATTTGTACAGGAATTTACGATAACTACATACATATATGACATTCTTGTGTTTTATAGTGAAAAGAAGCTTATCCAAATCCATGAAAATGTGACTCAATTTGTATAGTTACCAATTCTTTTATTCTCATATTAGCTCCCCAACAATTCATTTAGTTTTTTCTCATATATGCCTTAACAGAAACTAATATTTAGTAATTATTATAACTAGTAGAAAAGAAATATATGATTTTAATATATTGTGAATATTTAAACACTTGTTAAATAGCATTAATAATAATATATTCTAAATGTAAAAAAATAACGTTTAACTTACATTATGTTATTTTGGAATGTTTACCTTATGCCTTATTAACTTTTAAATTTTAAAACTACATTTTCCATCGTGTATTTCATTTGTAAAGGAAAGATGATAATTCTTTACATGCATGTAGCAATTTTAATTAATTATATTGACAAAAGACTTATCCAGAAAATCGAGAGATCTCTTATAATTTAGTTTGATTCGCATCATTTTCAATTAAGAATACTCTATACTTACTGTTAGCAAATCAATTTTCTATCAATCTTCCATTTTCCTTCATTTTAATATGTTTTCTATCATATTCTTTTCATATATCTCCATGTAATATTGAATTTGTCATTTCTCACCACAAGCTCCTGTTACTGACAGAACTTTAATGTCAAAGTTCTGATGAGTGAGTCTGAGGTTGCTTGCAAAACTTATTTTTCATACATTTTAGATACAGTTTCCAGTTACTACTATCGTCTTTCATCTTTAAAAATAATATACATAACGTAAGATTAACAACACGTCTTTTGAGACTACCATCTGTTTTCGCATCACAATTAAAATTAGTTTCGTTTATCACGTGTAACATTTTCTATCTTTTCGACAATTTTAGTGCTTTCGTTTCCATATTCAAGCAATTCGTTTCAGTTATAAACAGAGATTGGGTCGCAAAATAAGTGCTCATTTTAACTATTTATTTTAAATAAATATTCATAATTGACACACATTAATGGAGTTACTAAATTATTTCGCTTTATCAATAATTATGTATATTGTTCTCATGTAAAGAACCGAAACAAGCACTTTACAAAACTATTTCTTTATGACTAGAACTCTATCTTCCATCATTCTACTTCGATTGCTACCTTAATATATCGCCATAAAAGTTTGATATGTAATATACTTACGAAGATATAATTGCAGTATCAATTCAGTAGTCGAATGAATATATATATATATGCAAAAAATATAACATCACCAATGAAATAAGTGTGAATAGTCCTTTGAAAAAGTTTCACCGTGTTTATCGTTCAGTGAACTATGACAATAAATGGACTACTTACTCTAAACAGCCAACAATATTTAATTATAAAACGCTGATAGGTCTATTTAAATTTATATTTTCAACCTCAATCGATTTCAAGTGAAATATCTAACTTTCACTGCTGTCTCTAGAATTGAAAAGTTCAATGATAGACTCACAAAAGCTCTCTATAGAAACAGGCCATCTTTAGTTCGATCCAGGTCCTACTATGTACGAGGTATATATGTTCAATTAGCCGAACTGGTGCGATGTTCTTCATGTATTATTATTTTCTTTACCAGGTTTACGTTAATATCTACGTTTCATGTATGGCGATGGTTTTTATGTATTTCAGAAGTTTGTTACACATAACAATGATGATGCAAAATATATTATCTTGCAAATCGAAGATATGTCACAATCTACGCAAGTCCATATTGCACTATTGAACATTTTAATTTGTAAATTATCAATTTTCTCATTACGTATATTACCAAACACATAATTCACACATGGCAGACCAATCCAACATCTTATAATATCTCTGAAGAAATTCTCTGTACCTCGAATATATCCTATCCAGGTCCTGGAATATAACATGTGATTAATATTTGCTTGTAATACAATGCTACTATCCATATGAATGAACTTATATTTCAATAGGATGGACATGTTTTTTAACAATTCCAGAAATTCCTTATTCAAACAATTCCAGAAACGCAACATAATAACTCAGCAGGCCTTCCCGAGCTGTAAATATGTGGCTATCTTGAATTGAAGAGGATATCCACGGGTTGTTCATTTCTTAAAATAAGGAAGTGGATAGTGCGAATCCCGTTTTTGATCTAGATAGGTCTCTGAATTTTTGCAATATCCCGCAAATAACCACAATTATTAATTTTAACATTTTCTAATGATTTAAGAAATATCTTTACTTCAGCTATAATTCTATAGAATGTTACGCCTGTATCAAATTCAAACCAAAGTTCCACGAAAGCTTCACAAATTATAAACAAACAAGGTAACTCCTTAGACATCCAAATGCAAAATTAGATTATACATTGTATCGATAACACCTGACAGATCAATCATAGATATACTTTCTCCGAGTTAAAATATATTAACGTACAGAATCAAATTAGTTACTCGTAATTTCATACGTTTACAAAATTATACTCCTTTATTAAGTTCAAAACCTAAACATCGAACTCACAACATAGCACATGCAAGCAATGAAAAGTCACTCACACCAAAGTTTCAATAAATACGATTTTCTATGTTATACTGCAGATATCAAAGTTTTGCTCATACCATGGACTTATTAATTTAAGATATGGTTATATTTACATTCGCTGTAATATGTGAGCAAGAATTATAATATTCAATGATATGAAATTCAACACGTAGCTCCTGTAGTTATTTTAAATGCTGTATAAATATAGTAGGAACTCATGTAGTTCAGGTGATAAGTGAAACGGACGTGTAGGATTCAGCTTTATTTATTTATTAATGACTTTAAACTGCTATCCAACAATGAACTTAAGCATTGTTACTAACAATATAGTAACAAAAAAGTGACAAAAAGTCTCACAAGATGAACAATAATGTATGATGAATCAATCAATATTTAGAAATTATTTAAAACAACAATTCCAGCAACAAAATAAAGAAGGTTGGTGCGTTTATGTCGGACCAATCTTGAAGTCTACTCACCTTACAAAAACCATCCACCATTACCACCAATATTGATCTATTCAGTGCCCTTATTTGCCCTCTATCTGTACATCGAAGTTTGCATTCTAGCACACTTCGTTAAGCAAAAAAGAAATCTGATCGCACTCCAAACTGGAAGAATTCCGGAGAACAGCAAGTAATTATAAGATTCTATAGAACGAGTTACTGAAAGAAAAGCACATTTACCACCAAAATAAAGTATACTACTGATTTAAAAATTTGGCACACATGCCGTATTTGTTTGTAGTAGAAGTGATAAGTAAAAGTGAACTTGTAGTAAAAGTGATAAGTTAAAAATATATTTTTTCTTTTTGAAGGAAAGATCTTCGTTGCATGAAGTATAGTTAAGTACCATCTATCACCTCCCTGTAATATATTTTCCATCCGTCCAAAAAATTAAAAATATTATATGTTTTGTAATACAGAATTCACATGGCGTGTCTATAATAATTATTAAGTCTCGTACGAAAATTAGGTCACTTGACCATAAATCATAGGTCTTTCTTAGAAGTAGTACATTTGAATATACATGAATACTGAATCTTATATTCTGATATTAAGAATTACAGTAAATACAAATTAGAAAATTATATATATCACTTTCGCTCTGCAAGTTGTCAGGCCTGGTCGCAATATGTAATTCTCAGTGTCAATTTTCCTACGAAAGAAACTAGAAGTCGCAGTGACATTGCGATTACCTCGGGTGCGTATGGTACCTGATTTGATATCAGCTCTTACCAAATGGTATTAAAACTAAACAGACCGTATACGTGAGGTTTCTCGAGTTCTTCCACTTTCGCCCACATTCATCAATTAGCACTTTATATACCATTCATTATCAATGTCTACTTTATACTTCATGTGTAATCATAAGATCGAGGGCTGTAATTTTCATTCCATTTCTGGAAGAAGAGTGTTTGTTTATATTAGCATTTACATAACATACTTAATATTTTTATCTCATAATTAGTTATTTATAGTACGTATTTTTACTCTTCTTCTGTTTTGCAAGCAACTTTTCCAACTCCATCTTATGAATATCTTTCATCTACATCCGTTTTCTATATATCTGAAACAATAGTAAAACAATAGGATAGGATAGTATGTACTCTTTGCACATTTATAAGTTATTAGCAGTCCAACTGTGTGTTGTTTCTTTCGTTGCCAAACTTTTATTCAATTGGTTTCTTACATTTATACATACCGTTTATTCTTCGAATAGTTATCTCACTTATAATTCTCTATCGGTTGTTAGTTTAATGTACCTCATTGTCCCTCGTCACGCATTGTCCATGATCTGTGTCACAAGATTTCGTTGTTTAATCATCTCTCTATATTTATTTATTTATTATCTAAACAAACCACTGACATATTTTTAAACACTATTCCAACTCCTTATACCATGACTGACAACTATACATACATATTTAATCAAATTTGGAACGAAAAGCAAGAAATACAAGAATAACATCACTCTAAGATTAATATAATTATATAATAACACAAAATAAGCCACTTATCTTCTTTTGGAGGGCGGGCTTCGGATAAGTATTGCAGATATCCTTGACGATCCAGGAAGCGCTTTGGGAACATTTTTAGGACACCCAGTGGAGGAAGGCCTAGATTTTATTCATAATACAATTCATGATGTTTTCAGTATTTTTGGTGGTCGCCGGTCGGTAAGTTTAAAGACATATATCTCAAGTATTTTAGTATTGATTTTCATTTCACCAAAGTAAGCTCATAATTCCTGCGTGTATTCGCAGAGTATTATATCATATCTCACTAGTTTATTTTTCTTTCCAGTAAACAAATGTTTTAGCCTTCACTCAATTATGAACATCATACCATTAATTTTATACACATTGGATACTGGAATGCGCCGAAAAAATAATACTATTTCGTAATGTCACAGTAAAGTTATGAAATTCAGAGAATGAAAGGAACTAAAAACGAAATAAAATTAATATATCTTTCGGGACTTCATGTAACCTTAAGTTTAGTAAAATATGCAAAAATGCTCTTTCTGCGACAGTTTTTGATATTTCCGAATTAGCCTCTTCTGGAATATAGTACATTATATTTTAATGCTTTTAAATCTAAGGAAACAATGTTTAAACATTGTTTAAATCAATTAACATTATCCGGTCGCTTGTTCTCTTCAAACAATGGCAATTCGAAACAATATTTAGAAATAAAGGTAGATCACAGTTCAAGGAAACAAATTATGAACAACATGTATGTTTTCTTTAATTGCTTTATGTATACAGTTTTAAATGTTTAAAAGCAAATTAATTTATACCATTAGTAATACTTATAAACATATTTTTATTGACAGACTTTAGGGTAACCAAGTGTATGTGAAAGGGATTGGATTCATAAGGATTCTCACAAATGGAAATTAGTACTAACTGAGATACTACAGACGATAGAATTCATTTAACATCTGGAGGGACATATTTCTCCGGTTACTTTCGAACGAGAAACCAATTACCATAACACATTTCTACAAGTTGGAATTTCATTACTGAAACCAATATAAAATAAGCCACCGATAATTGATACAAAACTGTATAATCAGATCATTGTTTCCTATTGTTGTTTTCTAAACACAAATTATGTATATAATAGGAAGACACTCCAAGAGGCAAACACAACCATCTGGATACGTGCTTCCAATAAATATGATTGTAGTTTCTTCCCGAAGCACACGGGAATTAAATGTTGTTTTTATATTAGAATCAACCGATTAACTCCTATCGGTTACTATGAAAAGTTGGAGGTTCCAAAGTGAATCAAAGTAATTAATCATATGTTAGTTTTCGTTACAAGTAAAGAGTCATCGAATACATTAGAAATATATTAAGTATGGATAAATTATTTCGTTTCGTGCAAATATTCTATTACGTCCTGGAAACCACAATTAAATCTGGAAATTCTCAAAGGAACATTTATTATTTCTCCGAAAACTATTCACGAGGTATATAAGTAATTGAATAACCAATTGTACTCAACTACAGTTTTACACAGAACTAATTTTACATTAAACATTTTTTTATTTTTAGGATGTGTTCGTTATTTTAATAATTGCTTCGACGTACAACATAACACAAAACAAAATAATTTTGTGAAATAAAATGTAGTTTAATTTTAAATCTTCTACTACAAAATAGTATACCCTACGTTAACAAATGACGTATACGAACTGTGACAGCTAGATATTTACGAAAATTGGTACACTGACTAATTGTAGATTGCTAATCATCGCGTAATAGTCACTCGGTGCGGAAATGCCTTGTTTACCTTCTACTTATTATACATTTACTAAGCATTGTACGGGTGTGACGTTGTCAAGTTATATCCCAAAGACGCTGGAAAAAGGCAGAAAATGAAAAATCTGTACATTAATCTGATACCTACAGGAGAGGGATATCTGACCAAGAACACGGCAGTAGTGTCACACAATAAGTTTTATCCCAACACATAGCTTTTCAAATAAGTCCTGTACCCGTTTGTTGTTTTAGAACAATTGACATAAAACATAAAATAATATAAGTGAGGGTGGGTTATCAGTATTACCAAATAAAGAGATATCAGGCTGTAAATTTGATAAATTATTGGGTCCATAGAAAGAAAGAATAAATATACTATAACAAGAATGCAGGAGATGCAAATTAAGTAGGAAATAAACCACATAATGCTTAGTATGCAGTAATTAAGGGGCTTGATACGTCATATCGAGTGTGCAGCTACGGCGAAAAGTGTGCGTAGGCCTTTTTTGCCTTGCAATCTATGTTTTTTTCCGTTGTATGTATTTGTGTATTATACTAAATTAGTTCGCCTGTACATTACTGCTAACCGGAATGTAGTGCGTTATGTCTACATCGTTAAACATGCTATCGTTTCCTATACTCTTGACTAACACTTATCACAGATCGTTAATCTTTGCGAATCCATTTTGATACACTTTTCTCTCATGGATGTGTTATCTTTGGTGCCACAACTTATCTGCAATCGTTTCAGATGCTACGCCGACGTTCTGTGGTGTAAATGGCATGCAGGATTGTATGCAGTTTGCAACCCCTAGAAAATTCGTTTTATAGCCTCAGGATCGGTTTGAGATGACGATTTCACGCAAACGGTATTGAAATTGTTGCGCTACAAGACTTACTGTTCACATTTCCGTATTATGTCATATATGATATCGTTTTTCTACAGCTACTCTAATAGTACACTTCTACGGGTGAATTCCGTATCAACCCAGTTGGCCACGGGATACTGTGCAGATTGTAGTTTAGTCCCTACTGTACATTTGTTCCATTTATAGTGTTCTTTTTGTTGTACATTGTCAGTTTCTCTGATAAACAGTGTATTTTCACAACGAGTGACTATCACCACAATGATTAACATTCCAAAAGTAGAGTGCCATTTTCAGTGGCGTATTTACGATTTTGTTTCGGGGTGGGCTTTGCTAACTTTCGGGGGGAAGCTTCGCCTGAAAATGTGAAAATTCTGCAAGGTATTAATATAACTTACTATATAGTAAGTAAGATTTCAAGGGGGCTCAAGCCCGGGCGCCCCCCTAAATACGCCACTAACCAATTTTCCTAAATATCTAGCTGTCACGGTTCGCATACGTTGATTGTACGATGAAACTTTTACGTTTTTGCAAAATATAAAGATACAAGTTACTTACTAGAAAATGTACTCTTGCAATGTATTTACTGATTTTACTACTATAATTAATAAAACAACAAGTACTATAAAAATAATATAATAGGAAAACATAATAATTGATACGGAAAAATATATAAATATATATTTTTGTTCTCAACATAAATATTATAAAATTATGTTGTGTATATTTGCATACTAGAAACATTTCTTTTACATAATACTGTGAATTTAGGTTATCACAAACTGTATGTAAAAGATATATTTTCCATTTAAAGAAAAAATATTATATGCACATGGGTACGTAACCCATTAAATAAGTAAAATATTCTAAGAAGCTTTATTCCCATATTGTCAAACTAGAAACAACAACACACTGAGCAAGGGTGTGCTATAATATGTATAAAACACACAATCACGGAACAGTGTCTACACAATAACTGTTATCATCGAACTTCCACTACTTATCAAGGAGCGGAAGTCTGATGTAGACAGTTATTAACTGGGAACTTTTACGTGATTGCGATTTATATGTTATCACATAGCCTCGCTTAGTGCGTTATTGACTTTAGTTTTAAATAAGTAAGACAGGCGATATAACGAAGCAACAATATAAAGAACTTTGAATAAAATGAAATTTTAGATACGAAGAGCTTAACTAAAACATTGTAAATCTTGCAACAGATCTGCGATTCATAATACCGATATTGTAAAATATTTTCATTGAGTGTATTCATTACTTTAATTTATATAAAAACTGATGTCTCTAGATAATTTACAATCCCAGACACTATATAAATTTATAAAGGTTATTGAAGTATTATGAAATCTATGAAGTCTAGTGTTGCATCACCGTACATAGAGTCAGCATTGCATTGAACGCAAACATATATACTAAGAAAATCGTTGCCCAACAGATTGGGGATGTTGTCTCCACCATCAACTTTTATGAAAAGCTGGAAACATGAATAATTTAATTGTATAATTTTTTCATGTAATGCAAAATATACTAAATTCGGGATGTAGCTTTAACAGGGTTAATATTGTTATAATAAATGATATACACAAAATACATATTTCAAAAGATGCAGCAGAATTTGGGTAGGTAAACTAGAATGTTAGGTCTGTAAAATTGTAATGGTTTATAATGTAAAGTTCCTTCAATATGTCAGCTGATTACAATACCTTCAAGTATCGAAGTAGCTCCATGACCTGTCGTCTAACCATGTTTTGTCCGTCAAAATCTTATTCACACTTCCTCGAGAAATTCGGTGTTCGTGGTTTTATTGAAAGGCTGATTTTACAAAACCCAACCCCTTTTCTTCTTCTTTCCATAAAAGGTAACAAAACTTCAAATGTTCGGGAACACCCACAATAACGTTGTCTTGACGTGAAATCGAAAGTTCTAGAAGGTTTAGGACAAAAACCTCCAGAGTTCAGTACCACAAGCATTACCCTCAATCAACTTCACAGGAGGTGACATCGTCCAACGTGAACTGACCAATATAGCTGCTAACGTAGAAAATAAGTATTTCTAAAATAAAATAATGTTTATGTTTGCGGATATAAATCACTTCAATCAGTAGAGAGCGCATTATTTGGCATGTTAGTCAATATCAAGAAAATGTGAGATCCACAAGAATCGAACGACGGACTTCCGAAACCATTTCTCTCATCATGTAACACTAGGATATTAAAGAAGCTAATTATAATGGAAATAAATATTGAAGCGCAAAGCTTAGTATATTAATTAGTTCTGTACCATTCCATTACTACGAAGTGACGGGACATTTGTATATTTACTTCCTTTTAAATTCAGACGTATTTAACATGTACGGGTGTGTCTGGTATATTTTCGCAGCAGATATATTTTATGCGATATATACGTCACATAAAGCCGGATTGATTATTTTACTATGTTACATTGTTATATCGTTACTATATATCTGCGGAATATATCAATTATATATCAATTTTGTGGAATATGATTCTTACATATTTGTTATGATTAATCGTTAATCCATTGAAAATTATATACATGTTTAATGTTTAAACAAATGCACGTATTATGTTTAATCAAATACATTTAGAAAACACCAACTTCTCCATGTGTATGTTTCAATCCCATGAGACGTTGAAAGAAGGAATGGGAGAATTAGTCGAGGAGATTGAGCCTTCATCAATCAGGATTGCTGTTAACGTAGTACGGATAAGGCAGTTGTTCAGTAATGATATCGGTTGATATATGAATGTGTGATAGCTACTGTTTGAGCATAAAAGAAAACTCAACGAGTAGAAAGTCAATATCGAAAATAAGGACATAAAGTTAAAGGACGTAGTTGCAGCAATCTCAGCATTTGATATTTCTTAGTTGAGAACCGCATCGGTTTTCAATGTAATATCGTTTTATTACACGTAAAATAAGGAAATAAGATATATCTTCAAGGCCCATACGAAAACACAAGAGAGGACAATCAAAACAATCCTTTCCTTTAGAAACAACATTCTTTTTCATATGTAAGTCCATAAAATGTTGACATTTTAACTCAATTAAAATCTTCTTATTAAAGCATCTGTCAAGTAACGAGTTCTTACAGAGGAAGCCAAGCCCTACTTCAAAAAGCATAAACATGTATCAATATTTTCTTGCAATTAGTAGAGGAGGGATATAATTTGTTTGTTAAATGACACATCTAAATAAAAGGAATGCTTGTTTTGTACATCGCAAGAATGCATACAGGAAAAAATAATTTAAAATTAAAGTTTAAATTTTGTTGATTTTCCCGGAACAAACTAATACTAACATTTGATCAAAATTATAAGTAATTATAAATAATATTAATTGGGGCAAAGGCATATAAATCTTATATTGTAAAGATAATGAATATATATGTATTACCATATAATTAATTTTTTCCTAAGAAATTTTCATTTATAATTTAAATGTTTTTATTGATAAAAACATTTTATATTTGGATGAAAATTATTCAACTACCAAACGGAAAACTCTGATTTTCTTTTTCTGTCAGGAATTTACAAATATTGATTAAATACATCCCTTTTCTCTACGTAAGTGGAATTCAATATAGAGGTCCGTGAGGATCAAGCAAGAGGGTCCAAGCTATGACGGAAATAACCTGTATAATTATGAATGGAAACACAACTTGTAATAGGCAATTATACCTTAGCTTTAGGATACTTGATGTTACTTCGTATTTGACATATTGTCCTTCGAATTGCTGTTTAAGATTTCCTTTTTATTGAAAACTATATAATATTGTAATTATTTTTATTAAATTATCAAAAATGCGTATAAAGTGCTGCTTAATTGTATAAGATGGAGTCCAGAAGTTAATGTTTAAGAGTAAAGGTAAAACTTAGAATTATGGTTGGCATTCCTTTTCTTTCACAATTTTCTTCATATTTGGTGATACGTCTAAGAAAACGCACCTGAGATCTTTTTCAGTTCCAAACCGTTTCGAATCTTTGATTTTATTTCGATCAACGTCCAGAATGCTGACTTTCACAAGAATTGCTAAGACTTCTTTTGTTACTCTTAGGCAAATTATTCTTAAAAAATATATATTCTAAATACCTGAACTGTACCTGAACTGCACGTCATTCACTTGATTCCTCTGGAATTTCATGTAGAACCATTTGATGATGTTTCCGAGCTTATCGGAAACAATATATCTTCCATTACTCTCCTGTTATTTACGAACATATAGTACATAGTTTAATAACGACACAGATATATTCGTGGGGTTATTGCAGTGCAGGGCACAAAATTGATATTTTGCCTTTTTATCTACCTGATCTTTAAGTTCAAAAACATTACATTAATTCTTTGTGTCACAATATTGATTGAAACAATATTTTGTCAAGATTTTTTTATGGCTTTCTACGTCAAGTACAATTCTTGTTCCCTTGTTTGTGTATCCATGATTTGACTAGTGACTAACTAAAATTGTAAATTTTCATTCTTGGCTATTAGAAGAGAAAATTCATAAGATGCTTCCACTACCTTCTAGTTTGCCCATGCAAGGTTTCAGAAAAGTTCAAGTTCATACGCTTTGGCGAGTTTCATATCAAAATAAAGAGATTTTAATATTTTGCTTTGAGTGCTGGATGTTTAGTTTTCAAGTATCGTTCCAATTGGAAGAGTCAGGAAGTATCATTGCTAAGAATATCATGGCACACAACGTACTGTGTAATTCAGTACCATATTTTTCAATGAAAATAAAACCATATCCGATATAATTTTCGCTATTCACAGTTTGTTTTTGTCTTTGAATCGGAAGTGAAACAAACACACCCACAGAACGATATATTAGAAAGTCAATACAACATACACAACACAACAAAAACATTTCTCAGATCAGAATTCCGGACTGAAAAGTTAATGAACTGAACAATGGGCTGTAAATAGTTCCAATGCTACTGATGTAGCAGATTGTAAAAGATAACTACATTCAAACTATCCTCGAATGGACAATATACGTAAAACAGTTCTGGGAGTGAAAAATTGAATTGATAATAGTCTTACAGAGCATAACTATACTCGTGTTCCTCCCCTGGTACTAGTCATAGTACTCCAAGGACATATCAGTCACAGTTTTACATTTAAAATTTGAATTCCAAATTATTTCTAATATTCAATTGTTCTACAAGGTAAGAATATATTTTTTAAAAATGTATAGTAGAAAGCTCACTTGCCTAAATTTGAAAAAAAAAATAATATTTTATATATTTAGGTTGAAAGAATGCTAACCGGGCAGTGTAACAGTTACATCCAAACGACTAACTAAATTTGTTGTTATAAGCTCAACAGTAGCATTTATTAATTGTCCCATTTTGATGCTCGTTTCTTTAGTACATTTTCTCATTGTCATCAAATATCCTCAGAGAAAAGAAGATTGTTGCTGTGAAATGATTTCTTGCAAGTGTATTGGCCAATGATATTTGGTATCCCTATACTCAATTTCGAATGGAAGATTATAAATTAGTTGTAATAATTTGTATATTGACACAATTATTAAAGTAATTTTAATCTTTGAGTCAATGAATAAAAGTTATATTGTCCTTTGAAAAATAAAATGTATTGCTCATACTACTAAGAAGCAATGATATTATTATCATTACAAGTTTTAGAACATAGAATGAATTTTCATTATTTTAAAATCAACTATTTTGAAATTACTTCAGAAGGTAATTTAAAAAAAGCATAAATATTGAACGTATTTGTATTTTAAATTTTTACAGCGATTTCTAAATTAGATATAAGATAAGAGTTATTTATTTATTTATTTATCTTTTATTTTAATTACACATCTTATTTAGATATCACGATAAAATATTTAAAACTCTAATACATTTATGTTGTTAACTTATGGATTTGGACAAAGGACCTCAAATGAGTAAAAGTATATGGGGATGCATTGCCTTCCCAAGACATGTTTTCTATAAAGGAATTAAGAACGTTCTGTAGCTTAGTCAGCCACTACCTTAGAACATCAATATGTCACCTGAAACTTACCTCCAAGATGAAGAATATTCCCATCAGCATGAATGACCTGCCAACATTCTGGAAGGCCACGGATCCCATCGCAGAAGAACTTGATGGGTCGTGCAGGTATCAAATGCATTTTGCAACTCTACTACCGATTTGAACTGGCGGCCCCTGAGATGATTGTCCTTGGAATGTATCAGTGATAAACGGACGATGGAATGTTCGGGGAGTATAGCATGTGCAATAGAGTTTCTGAACTAATGGTTTAGTTTTGTCCTGTAACAGGAGGACATCTTTGCGATGCAGAAGTGCTAGCTCCAGAGTTTTGAATTTTTCTTGAACACCGTTCAACTGCTGACAGTACACAGTTGCAGTGATGCTCTGACCGGCAGCTAGCAGTTTTTGATGCTTGATGCGGTGAGTTCACCAAAAACACAGGAAGATCTTCTGCTGGTTTCAGCTGTTTTGGAATCGGTTCATTTGATACTAACCAATGATGACGGCGCCGTGGAGCTTGTCACAGAACTCACTTCCTATCAGATGTCAACAACCTGCCCAGAAATGGTTCTTTCCTCGGACGGGGCAGCACAGACACACACCTGTCTGCTCGTCCTTCTGACTCGGAAACAAATCATGTGGGACTCATCGACTCAACTTGTAGTGCTTCCCACGTTGATGGAGATGCTGCCGAATAGTGTTTCTACTCACACTGAATTATACTCCCAGTTCCTCACTTGTCGGGCCGAGGTTCGCCTAAATTTCTGTCTGAAGATCTTCATTTTGTACAGGTGCTTGGCTTCCGGCACATGGTGCTTCTTCGAGTGTTTCATCACCGTCCTTGAACTTACTAAAACATTGCTGCTCTGTGCACGTAGTCACGACACCATCACCAAAGGCTTGGCATATCTTCCGCCCTGCGTCAGCGGCGTTTCAGCCAAGTTTGAACTCGTATACCATACACCCCTTGTGACTCTCTGTGAAGGTTCCACGTTCACTCTGTCGTTACGCAAATTCACGATGTACCTTAACTGTTATAACCAGGTAGTATTTTAAATATATCCACACCAACGACTGACCTTCGCCTTATCTTCATTCACATTCATCTCTCAGTGTTAGGCCAATTGAACAAAAACCTCACAAAAAGGTACAGAACTTTCTTGTTTACCTTTATGAAACAGTATATTGTAAATGAGAGATATAATGAATTACAGACTAAAAATAAAAGAAAGAGATTTTTTGAATAACACAGAAAATGAGCGATTAGAAGGATGTTTCAACGTTATCAAGTATGTCGTGATAATGTAGCCTAATATATCCGAGCAGAAAATAGATGTATGCCAGGCCAGAATGACGAGATATATTAGAGATAACTACCATTTCCCTGAAGGCAGCACCATAGAGTTGTACATAAATTTAAATTTGCCAGTACTACTAAGTGCATTATTTTTTGACACGCGTCCGATATGCTTGGCATTAATGTAATACTTTCTTTGCTTGAAATGTTTTGATGAGTCCAATAATCTGTGAAATCTTGTTATTTGATATCTTTGGCGGGAGCTAGTAGAATACTTTATTTCCTGCTGAAAAACCATTAGACTGTCGTATAGAAAACGTCATGAAAAATTTATACTGAGCAAGTAATATACCATGCGGCATAACAAAACTCTCCCGTCAAATCGATAGGATTGTCCAATGAAAAGTATATATGAGATGCGAAAACAAAACGAACTAAAAAATGTTGAAGATTTGGAGAACTATTCTACAATATTCTATACTACACTAAAGGACTAACCTATATATTCAATATTCAACTCTAATTCCAATCCATTGCTTCTCTTGTTTTCTTTCCTTCTACCTGAAATGCACCTTGTCACACAGACAGGTACATGTTCCATTATATAAAATTTGGAGGTTCGGTGCGCAAATGAAGGAACTCCCACAATGATGAATGTAAGATCTCTTTCCATTAGCCATGCGTAAAAGTTCCTTATATTAAAACTCAAGCTGTGCAGGAAAGATCGTTTAAATGTCAACTAGGTACGCAGCATTGAAGAACATACGAATATTAGATTATATTTAATAGGAGGCAATTCTAAACTTTTCAACAGCCCATTTTCCAAATTACATATTATACTTATAACATATTCATTATATATTATCATATTATCATCTTCCTTGTAAACATATATAATTCTTATACAGTAGTTCATCATATCATTACACTCATTGTCATCTCCTTTTCAAGTTTATAGCGGCTGTATTCAAAATTAGAATTAATATTCTCACTATATATATAAACATAATCAATTTTTTTAATTATCATTCATTCTGTTTTCTATAAAGCTGCACATCATATGTGAACAAATAACAATATATTTGCAACAGCGTGAACTAATTTGGTATTTCTAGGCATTCAATATAAATACATACATAATTTTACAGATGGTTTAGCTTTTGACGAACGATCCGAGGTTTGTCCTTATTACAGCTTCATATTTTTAAGCTGAATTGGTAGTTACAAAACACAAACCCATACTGTGTAAACTATTTATAAAATTGAATTTCTAAATAACTTTTAAATTCGATTCGAAAAATTTTAATCTTAATATCACAAGATGCGGACCAGACACCCCATCACCAAATGAATTTTATGTAATGCGTTTCGGGACAGCTAGATAATAGCGGCGCATTACAGAGTCCCCTTTGTCTGAAAAAAAATTCACCAGATATTTTTTTTTTACAAGATCCAGTGTCCATGCTTTTCTTCAAGTATCATTTCTATAGAATTTGCCAACTATATATGGACCAACTAATTCAAGGATTTCCTAACAATAATCAGTTTCCTTGTAACATAATGTAATCACAGTTAACAACAATCACTTAACGTAAAGCAAACATTATTGACATTGTAAATAGTTTCAGAATAAACAAAACACTAAATAACATCAATACATATTACAGCATCATTATGTAATAATTGACACACATGTCAAGCGTAACATCTTTGGAAGACTTAGGGTTAAGCTTGAAAGATTCAACCTGTGTCAAATACAAATAATTGTAATCTTACTAAATGCCAGGATCTATTAGTGCCTTTCCGGTTTCTTCTTTTTCTTTGTCCTCTTTTGATTTCTAGTTCTTTTTTCCTTTTAAATCTTTCATGTTTCCAATTCGTTCTTGACTTTTTCCTTCTCATTTTTCCTGTTTGTGAACTTGTCTTCCTTGCCTTTGGTATCCAACATGCCTGTCAACTAGGCTATGCAGCACTAAAGAACATACGAATATTAGATTATATTTTAATAGGAGTCAATTCTAAGCTTTTCAACAGCCTTTTTCCAAATTACATATTATACTTATAACAAATTCATTACATATTATCCTATTATCATCTTCCTTGTAAACATATATAATTCTTATACAGTAGTTCATCATATCATTAAATTCATTTTCATCTCCTTTTCAAATTTATAGCGGCTGTATTCAAAATTAGAATTAATATTCTCACTATATTTATAAGCATAATCAAAATTATTAATTATCTTTCGTTCTGTTTTTTTATAAAGCTGCACATCATCTGTGAAAAAATAACAATATATTTGCAACAGCTTGAACTAATTTGATATTTCTAGGCATTAAATATAAATGCAACCTACATGATTTTACAGGTGGTTTAGTTTTTGACGAACGATCCGAGGTTTTTCCTTATTACAGCTTCATATTTTTAAGCTGAATTGGTAGTTACAAAACACAAACCCATACTGTGTAAACTATTTATAAAATTGAACTGCTTACTAACTTTTAACTTCGATTCTAAAAATTTTTTCTTTAAATTTTAATCTTAATATCACAAGACGTGGACCAGACACCCCATCACCAAATGAATTTTATGTAATGCGCTTCGGGACAGCTAGATAATAGCGGCGCATTACATATCTATACATTTTACACTTGTATTATTATTAGTTTTTTAAACTTTCTAATTGTTGAAAATGAAGTCACATTACGTGAAGTGATTCCCATAACGTTACTTTGAAAACACTAGAGTAATCCTTCTTATTCGTACTAATCATTTTTTTTACAGAGTGAACATCTGTATTTAGTAGAAAATTAATACAATGCTGTCTTTAATGAGCGTCCTTCATACTGAATCTCATATTCGTAGGCCATTAACCTCCTTTCAGCTTTTAAAGGCCACCAGTATTCAACTATTGTGTTTAATATTAGTATGTATTATATTACAGGGCGCACTTGATTTCCTTCAGAATCCCGCTGGAGCTATTGGAAATTTCATATCAAATCCTTTGGGTGAAATACATAATATCGCCAATGATATATTTTATGGGGTCTCAAACTTCGGCCTTCGTTCTTTGACGGTAAGTATCAAAAGTTTCAATAAAGTGTAAGTACGTACATTGTGTGATTTTATAGACATTTTACATATTAGAAATGAACATATTCAAAACTCTGTGATGCATCCAAACAATGTTTCATCGAAATAGTGGGCTAAATGCATACAGCATTTCTGTTTTTGTTTTAACTTAAGAAATACAACCTTTCCTCACAGAAATATATAGTTATACGTTTTAATTTAATTTAAATTATAACATCAATTACACAGTTTTTTTATTTCCGTTTCTTTGAAGATCTACAGAATTCAGGACGAGGTAATGTAAGATAAATTTCCTAGGCATTAGAGATGTTTTAAATAGTCTATATATAACAACGTTTCATTTCCCGCTGTTTACTTATATTCTTTCACAAGCCGAACTTCCATATTCTTTGTATGAAATAGCCTATATAAACTGATACAACAAAAGTATAAATGAATAAGACGTTAGAAGTTGTGACCTTCTCATAAATCTTTAAGCAATGATCCATAATTGTAATACCTTGGCAATTATGTTCGAGTCTAATCGAGTGTATCACAAGAAATGCGATTAATATTGAACTCTACATTGAAAAATGTTAATAATTCTTTGTGTTTATTTTAATGACAATCGTAATTACTTCAGTGAATTTATTGTTCCTTTCTTGTCTTTCTTTATCGTTTTCGGTATCACTAGATTTGTGGTAATTTTACAACTAAATCTTTCCTCGTGAATTGACAAATCTATAAATCAAAGGGTGAAAAATATTTTTAAATAGTTCTGTAGAACGTTAGTGTGTTCAGTGAAGGGACATACTTTAAATATGATAATAATTTCTAATTTATATCGAAATATTAAATTATAAGAAAATTACAGGAATGGTTTTGAATGACATTAAAAACCGAATACCTTTCGTTAATAGTAGGAAGCAATATAAATATATATACATACTTCTGAATATTTTGGACCATCTGACTTGAATTAAAGCAAATAAAAACATAATAATACAAAGGAAAGTTTTGAAGGTACGTAGTAAAAAGCGAAGACGAATTTAATAGTACTTCACGGCAAACGAACGTACTATTCAACAATAGGAAAGTGTTATATACCGTCAGTTGTGGATGACCCGTCATAATGTTCCACTTTTAACCATATTCCTTATCCTTATCAAAGATGTAAACAATACGAACACTTTTTAAAGAATGTTCTGTGCTCGTCACGTGGTATTTCATTATTTTTTATGCAATTATGTTTTTTGGATTTTCTCTGGAGCGTCATCATGCAATGATTTTTATGAACACCTAAGACAAACACCATTTTCTATTATCTCTCTTAGTAGACCTTTATGGATATATATTGTCTGCATAGATACAACGTACAACGAATTTTATTTTTTATATTTGATAGTAGGAGGTCATGATATAGATAGGAGGGTAGATTTGTGTAAACGTGGTTTCTGAGTCTAATGTTTATGGTCCCATTGAAGCAGAAATTTGAGTTTGCCTGATTTGATCTGGATTAAACTTCGCACAGCGATGAGCATTAATCTTCTATTCAAACTGGTGAAATATGTTACACAGATATTTCTCTGCTAAGTCAGAACAATAAAAAATTATAAGTAAATTACTGCCTTTTACGACTATGCAGAATGCTGTAACTTTTAGCTTGGAAAAATCCTAACATGAATGCTTCTTTTACAAGTTTTCACTTATAACATCTTTTCAACAACTGTTTACGTTTGAAGTTGTGAGATTCCAAGAGATTTTATAAATTTTAAATGACATATACTACGTATAAAGAAACACTGAATCCTACATATGGTAGCTACAATATTTACATATAAGTTTCCTAAACCAGGGCCAGACTATTTTTATTCAGTGATGTGTGAAACGCGTAATTATAGAAACATTGTCATCTTGGTATGAACTGCTGCCATTGGAGAATATACTTTAATTTATGTTGCTTCAGTTTTTACATATAGTTCGTTGCTGCATAATGTTAGGTAAAATATTCGTGAAACCCAAAAGATTTCTTGGTTTTCCTTAGAAATAACTGCAAGTGTAGTTAGTGTCCTCTGGTTTCATACAGCTGAATTGATAATAGTATCATTTAATGTTGTTATTATCGTAATAATTATTATTTTTCCTGTTTACATGGATATAGAATAAAGAGTAACCAATCGTTGGTTTTTGACAACAGTTTTGGTCAGTTTGTCGCTGATTCTATTTTCCAGCCAGAGAATGTAGGTAATTCTGCTTCTGAAATAACATATTACTACTTCCATATATATTGAAACTGAAATGACCAATATGTCACTCATATCTCAGATTTCACCATGTTCATTATTTCAGCGCATTTTGACGATGTGCAAAATCTTTTTTCGAGTGACCCGCCCTCTGACCCGTTATATATCTCAGAAATGAAGCCTCCTGTCCTTGATATGCCTATGGTATTTCCAACGACTAAATACGACATAAAATCATATGAGTACTGGTGGTAATTTAAATTGCATTTTTTAAAGATACACTTATTGGTTGTTCGAAAATCAACATATATGAAACATTATCTCTCCCCTCTAAGAAAATTTTATTTATATGCCTGGATCCAATATATATAATCCAAAACTAAAATATTCTGTCAAAAATATAACGAGTATGTCCAGGTTAGGATTCAAGTGGATAAATATATGACTCAACACTAGTAGAGTTACCATGAAATAAGTCTTTATTTCTGAGATTGGTCATTCTATATTACTTCAAAATAACATAGGTATAGAATACAAAGCAAAAATGTTATTTTGAACCTACTGTTAACGATATTTAGTTTATTTGTTATTAAAATATGTGCTATAGTTCAGACACAGGCAAAGTTGAAATACAGCTCGTGTGGGAAAAATAGTTTCCTTTACCATAACGCAGGTAGGAGTGCGATCTTTACAGCTCATAACACTTTATGTCGGAGGCTATGTTCGACAGCTGGCGTAGTCATATCTTCAAACTTTAATTTATTGTTTTATCCACTCTCGATCTTCAATAAGGAAAGAATAGTATGTATAGGTAAATAAAGATATTTTCATGTGAATATGATAACTAATCCACATTACCAAGAAATTAAAATAATTAAATGTGTACATTTCAGCCTGCTGCAAATCCTAACAACAACGTAAACAAGGAGGTGAGTAAATAATATAGAAAATAGCTCATTAATGTGGGTGTTTAAAATCTGTAATATAGCAAATCCGTCACAGCTTTATTGTGCGTTTAAGCGTAAAACTCCTTTCTATCGAACTGATTTAAGACGTAATATAAGTATCCCCCCACTTATACAGATCACTGTATATCCATTATCTAATACAAAACCGTGGCTAATTGCCTAAAATGAAGCTTATTAGATATATTAGTGAACATTTTGGAAATATCGAAGAAATAATTTACCACTATCCGTCTATATGATGTCTTAGAAATTATTAAAATGTAAGATGTCAACTATAAAAATGCAAAATATCAAAGTGTAAATTATCCCAAGAGAAAACAGAAAGAAACATTGATTAGGATATTTTCACTCCTTTTCAACTGGCATTGTCTTTATATTCGCCTGTAGGCTCACCAGCATCCTTTTCAATTCAAAAAACATGCAGAAAGTAGTGTGTCTCCAAAGTCCCCGGACATAGCGTTATTATCAGAGTTACATCAAAATGCAAACGAAGAAACCGCTGCAAATATGATGTTTCAATCTTAAGGATATTTTTTTTAATTGGACGAGCCGTTTGGGTTGTACACTTTTTATGCGCCCAATGTTAAATGAAAATGCAACGTTACCATTTACCTGGTCCCACAACATAAGTGAATGAAGTTACTGTCTTTTATGCTAACATGTCGTTGGTCAGCCTCCATTTCAAAACAGTAACTTCATTCACTTATTTTGTGGATCCACGTAAATGGCAACGGCGTATTCTTATTTAACATTGAGCGCATAAAGAGTGAACAGCCCAAACGGCTCGCCTGAACTAAAAATTCCTTCACTTTACATTGAAAACCTATTATTAGGAGATGGTTTCTCCTCTCACATTTTGTTGTAACTTGGTTAATAACAGAGTTGCCCTGTCAAGGAACTTTTCAAACACAATGTATTTATTAGTATCTCGTAAACATGCAACAAACACGAAAATTTAATGGGAGACTAGAAAAGTGTTTTATCCCTTTAAAGATTTCTGATATCTCAGTAGAAGTAAATTATGAAAAATAGTGCCTTCATTGAAAGTAAGAAACAAGCAACACAGAATAAAAGACTTTTTGTTCCTTATCCATTATATTTTGCAATTCCCATTTACATTACACACAGTCATTAATACAACAACAGTTAGATGTCATCGTAATGCCCACACATGTAAAATATTTACACTACTGCATCATTTAAAAATATGTGTATTTCGTTTCAGGACGCCTTGAAAGCTGTAAAAGAGCTATTTGCTAAACTTAAGGAAAAATATTATGCCGCTATACCTGTAAGTAAGATTAACAATCATTTAATGTGTCTATCTTTATTAAAGCATTTTATTCGGTCATATAATTACACTAATGTTAATTTATAAGCATGTATCGACCTATCTAACTTTCTTACTCAGAGAGAGCGAAAGAGAAATATGTATGTATATTTGCAGTTTGTTACTTAAGGTTTCATTATAATGCTCTACATGACAAAGAATACCATGCAACATTCACAGTCTCCTTTTATAGCTTTCTGGTTAGATAAGATAAGTGAAAAAATTTGCTTAGTAAATTGAAATCATTGCAATGTGGTTGATGAAATTTAATGTCCAACTACATTAAATTTCAGTAAGGAAGAAAGATATCTACTTTTCTATTGGACGTAAATCTTTGTAACAGGAAGAGAGTGTGTTTTAAATAGTTCACTCTCGATCTTCAATACAAATTATTTTCAGATTATACTGAACATTATACCAACAATATAAATAGTTTTGATGCTATTATATACAGAATTAAATAAAAACTATGTACTATCTGGCACAAAAGGAAAGAGATATTCCTCACGGAATGGTATATTTTGTTATTTGAAGCGACGAAGGATACGAGAAAATCAGCCTCCTTAATAATGTAATTGACTCCATTAGAAACTTACAACTATGGATCCTGGTAAAACAAAGAAAATATCAAACATTTCAAAATGCACTTTAGACAATACATAATGCACATATTGTAAGAATCAACGAAAGCAGTAATTATGTTATATATGCTCAACACAATAGAAACATAGAAATCACTTGAATGTTTAAAGTATATAGGTGGTGAGTACGAAACGTAGAAAAAACGTTTCTACTTGCCAATCAACTGGACCGTGTTCGAATCTACACCACGTATTCTCTTTATTTTATTTGCTGAAGAAGTAACTATAAATCTAACCAAGAAAGCTCTGTTTTCCACCACCACTTTGAACATCAATAGGTCACCTAAGACATACCTGGAAGTTCAAAAGTCATTCTTATCAGCATCGACGACCCTCTGCGAAAGTTCTTGAAGATCATGGATTCCATCGCGATAAAACTTGGGGAACGTGAAGCATTAAGTATTAAGTGCAATTTGAACATGTGCTAAACATTTGAACTGACAGCCTCAAAGGTGATTGTGCAAGAAATGGAACAGGTGATAATCGGAAGGTGCATTGCCCTGGGAGTATGGTGGATACCCTGGGAGTATGGTGGTGTTTCCCATCCAAAATATAGGATAGTGTCCGGGATCATCCTAGCCACTTGGGCTTAGTGTTGTCCTGTAACAGGAGGAGCCCTTGCGGTTCAGAAGTGCTTACTCCAGAGTTTTCCAAGCAGTCCAGAAAATATAGGGAAGACTTTCTTCTAGTGCAGTGCTGGTTTCGCCTGTTTTGGAACCCGTTCATTGGATGCTAACTAATGATGACGGTGAAGTAGAGCTTCGTACAAGATCGATTTCTCATCACTTCACAACACCGTATCCAGAAAGAACTCCTACCTTAGACGAGACAGCAAAGAAACACACGTGTCTTCTTGCGACGCCTTCTGGCCCGAAGTCAAATCATGTGTGTTACATCGACACAAGTTGTAGTGCTTCCCAAGATGATGGAGACGCTATCGAATTATTCTACACTCACACTGAATTATAGCCGCAGATTCTCATATTTCTGGTTACTGTTCGTATCAATTGCTGCCTGAAGCTCCCCATTTTGTTCATGTGTTGGTCTTCCGGCACGTGGTGCGTGTTCAAATGTTTCTCACCTTACTTAAACTTTCTAAACCACCGCTACACTGTCCGCATAGTCCCGACACTCTCACGAAAGTCCTGGCATTTGGACCGCCTTGCTGCGGCCTTTGACCCCGAGTTTAACTCGTAAAACATGCATGCCCTTATGACTCTCCGTGGAGGAGTCATGGTTAGCCTGTCCATACAGAAGTTCAAGGTGTATCTGAACCTCCTGAACCAGGATGTATGTTCGATATATCCACGTTAACAACTGATGTTGGCCTTATCTCCATTCGTATTCAACTCGCAATGTGAAGGAAAATTGAACATAGAACACCACAAAATGAGACAGAGTTTGCATGATTTTCATTTTATCACGTTTGCTGGTTCAGTGTAAAACTGAGTTTGAATCTCAGTGCTATACCCGTCACCATGTAGTTCCTTGAAGGTTAGCACGTGGATTCTAGTAATGTTAAGAAACTGTACAAACGATAATACACAAACGAACAGCGGTACTTGAATGCTTAAAACGGCGCAGCACAGAAGTGAAATATCGCACTAGCAACCGGTGACCGAACGTGATATTTAGTGATTTACATTAAGTTTCATTTAGCTAGATTTTCCTTATTTTCTTCTAAGGATATTCTGATATAAGGTTACAAATATGGTTCTAGATTAATAATAATAATGTTCTAGATATATCGTTACACGTATTATCGAAATAACTTTACGTCCGAAAGTAAATGTACAACGCTATTGAAACGAAAGTTGCAAGTGTCCACAAATTGACTGAACCAGCATTTGTGTCTCTGTCCGTCCATCTATTTTTCACCAAAATTCATAAAACATATTTGATTTTAATGAATTTTGCTATAATCCCTCCTCCTCAAATCTTCGAAAATACTTGTCTGATAATGCAAGGTCCTATCAAAAATAACGGAGTTAAAGGGAATAAAACTCTCCCCATACTACAAAGGTTTCACATAAAGAAAACCATTTTACGGCAGGAACTGCTTAAACATGATTTGAATTTTATAAATCGCATTCCATAGTTTCTTCAAGGTATTCGAACCCCTATAAGTCAAAGTTATACACACATAACCAGGATGTTGCTATTATATATTGACCAAGTTCTTTCATCTTACCAGCTGTTGCTTTAAAAGAATTTTTGAAGGCGATGATGGATATGCTGCCATATTTTGTAAAAGAGATGTTTGTGTGCCTTGTTTCACTTCCCTAACATAAGCCGTTCGAAATATATTCTGTTTCCGCCGTACCTTTTAACACTTTCACTGTCAGAATGCTTTATGTTGTGCGTTTCCTCTGTGCCAACGACTTTGACTGCTTTTAAAAATTCTGATTTTTGTGCTAGTTAATTAGGTAATGAGTTAGACTTTACCTCAAAATTGTCTGCATATTTCTTCTTCCTTTTATGTTACTTTGTTCTTTATTTCCTTCTTCTTTGTTTCTTTATTCTAAATGTGTTCCTTTTTTGTTTCTTTATCTCACATCTCTCGAGATATTCATATCACCTGTGTCAACATTTCTTGTTTTGAGCCATGAACATCACCGGTGATAGCTTACGATAAATTTATGTACCTTTGTAATGTAATAGTTATTTCCTGTATTTTTCATAGATTTCCAATGAGTACACATGGTTATATAATTTACATATGCTCAATATGCTTGTTCGTGTCTATATTATGTATTTTCAAGGGAAGAAAATGTTTACACATATATTAATTTTTGCAAGTTTCAATTGAAATTTCCTTTAGGCTCCACGAGCTCTATCGTCAATGAGAATGAATAAAGCACGTACAGAGGAAATTTTCACATTTATTGAAGTACGATTGAATAAGTTTCTATTTTTCCTCTAAATATCACTTAGTACTTTTGATATAGTATCTCAGATACGTAAGGTAATCTTTGTTTATTTGTACAGCTATGCCCATCTTGAGATACAGATACACCGTTTACACCACTTGTTCCCAGCATTTGTACGTACTGAAATGATAACATTTGTCCAGAAGCAGAGAGTAATAAACATAAAGCAAAGGCAAGCAAAATCCGCAATTTCGAAGCAATTTACGACAGATGGCAGCCAAGTCGTACGTATTATAGATTATTGAGGCACCCGTCTTGATAAAGGTAAAGCTATGATTGTATGGCAAACAGAAAAGGGTGTATAGATTAATGTTGGTTTGAGTATCACCAGTGATACTCACGACTTATTAGCGATTCTGAAACACGATTGAAAGGTGATACTCATGGCAGTGAAGGTGTTAAATACCTCTTCCTCTTATGATGATTAATGTAACGTGACAAAAATCAACTGCTGCCAAATACGAAATATATTATGTTAAAAAAATCATTTAAAACGGATTATCTCTATTGCTATTATGTCAAAATATACAACCGAAATATCATCATTCTTAAATATTGAGCAAAATTTATAGCAGCTACTCGTCTTCCCTGGTTGATATCGGAACTTTTGGAATGCTAGGATACGTGCAAATTCATTTTTGATACGGGATGCTTATACCAACTTAAGTATTATAAACATGAGATACCTTGTTTGTGGCATACATTTAACCTCTCTCATCCATTAGTATACACATTTTAATAAAAATGACATGACAATAACCCAGGTAGAGGTAGATACTGACTACGTTAAGAAAGCATTCAATTGGTTGAATCAGTTTTCGTATAATAAACAACGTCATTTTCATTTGTGCGATATATATATATATTAAGATAGTTAGTTCAGTCTTTATAAGTAAGTTATTTATTGATACCAGATGGGTTGTTATGTTTAATGTTGTGAAAATTCGTAAGAAAATTTTCCATGCTATCAACAGTAAAACTGTGGAGTTTGTCTATACGATTTACCTTCAAATGAAAAATAATCTTATGCTGCAAGTAACAATCTTTAACGCTGAAGCATTGTTATTTTAATTTCTCAAGAGATTTTCTTTAACTCACGACCATTATTTTGCCAATACCTTATAAAATACTCATACCAGCCTTTTTGCTTGTACAGTGTTTAACAGAATTGATATGCCAGATACTCCTTTCAATAAATTCATTCTAATTCCATAATGAGTTAATTTGTTTCGTATCGTAGATTTAGCTTTAGGCCAATGCGTCATATACAACCGCTGTGAATCAGACCGTAAACCCAAATCAATCACAACAAATTATTTTAAAAAATACACTAGAAAGATCTCCAAACCATAGTGTTCATAATAAAGGTTTATTCGTGTCAAACAGAACATACATGAATATATAACAACAACAGTTATGTAAAACCTTTAGAAATGTTCAATAAACATTAAAAAGAAGAGTTTGGGGGAGAAGCTCCCACCGAAAATAGATTCTAACAAGAAAAGTAGGTTAATTTTGATATTATTAAATTTGACCATTTCCTACATTCGATAATGTAATTTTGACTTTACATTTTCTTCCTGAAATATAGCTTGACCAATGCTCTAGCATGTAGTAACAATGTAAATAGTTATGTTGAATTATAAACAAATTGGGTAAATGTTCCGGTTCACTGAGCCACTGTCTAGAATTGTCCCCAGTTTAGTCAGTTTGTGATGACAGTGTTATAGATATGGGACAGAGGTAAACATTTCTAATATCGAGTTTAATATTTACCTCATCGCCCAGTAAAAATGCTAAGTGCATCAATTTTAATTATCACGAAATTCACGAATTCATGAAAATGCTTATGTTCAGTAATATGAACACGTCATGGAGGTATATTACTAAAGTACGTTTGAACATGTGGTCAACTACTTTTGAGCAATATGAAAATGAATTCGAATAGGTTGTGAAATTCATGCTTGAAAGCTGCAGACTTTGGTATAACTTTGAGATTTGATTTACATTGTTACCTTTCTATTTAGTTTGGCAACATTCTACAAAACTTAGTTATACTTTACAAGCCATAGAGAAAGATGTTACTTCTAGCTATCAATGATACATCAGGAAAACAGTTGCAGAAACGATTTTAGATTAATGTTGATTGGTAATACAAGATTTATCACGTGATGACTACAGATTCAGGACGACAGAGAGCACTTTTGTAATAACAATAACAAATAATTTGTATCATGGAGTTTTACGATACTTCAATCTTCCTTGAAAGTTTTATATGTTTATTCTAATTATATTAATTGTAATTAACCTTCCATATATATCATATTAGAATTGATACTGAATGTTTATTATAAATCGATAAGTTATTTTAACGACACTTTGAAGAAAATCCTTACGTGTACGAAAAAATATATTTAAAATCACAACGTTGATTTTTTTTCAAAAGTCGGTTTTACTTTTCTCTCAGATAACGCATTTCAGTTTACAGGCAAATGTTATTATCTTTTCTTACGACAAACTCTCTGGATATATATCTGAATCACTATTTAAATATTGTCATTGAAGATATTTTACACGTATTCATCTGCCATTAAAAGTTTCGCCAGGCTAAATTATGTTTAACGCATTGATACATAGATAATGCATACGAAGGATTGCTTTTATTGATATTTAGATATAATTTTACTTGCGTTGTTTAACTGGTACGTGATATGAGCATTAATTCATTTCTATATATGTATCATTGGTGTTATTGATGTATCTCTGCCGAAAATAAACCCAATACTAAAGGTGAACAAATGATAACATTGATAGTTAATCATTATTATTACTGAAAATAGATAAAATGTGATCTGAGCGTAAATTTTGCAATATGATAGTTCAAAAAAATATTCACTATAGCATAAAACAGTAGGTATTATATATGCATTTATACTCTGTGATATAAGGTGAATTTAATTAAAAAGTTTTTTCGTCTACAGAAAATAGAACATGCTATAGCTGAGGCCCGCAAAGCCCTGGAAGAACAAAAGCAGAAAAGATTACAGGTAAAATAATTATGTGTTTTTATTCTCAATTAATTTTATCTTTTACTCCCAAAATTATTGTTATCTTACATATAATACAATTAAGAAGTAACTCTTCAATTTCAGATCCATACGCAATTTGAAAATGACAATATAATAGTTCAATTGATTCCATAAAGTTTGAGTTGACTTTAAAATGACTAATGATAATTCGGCAATACTTGCTGAAGTGCTACTCTTGTGCGGTCAAGATATTCATATATTTATAAATTTGAGAAGTAGAGCAGTGTTGTAACTGGTTGTTGTTTTAGATAAACCAGTGGATAATGTGTGAAAGTGAATGATACATTTGCAAAAATGCACTAAAAGTGAATGATTGATAAGAACATAAAAACATATTTAAAGATAAGAAGACGACTAAACAATCAACAAGACAAAACAATGTTTTAATTTAGATAAAAATTGAACAAACGTTGTAATTATATTTAAGCATGAGGTAGTATATTGTAATAAAGTACTAAGAGTAAAGTAGGCACAAAACCTTTTTCATATATTTCTACTGGAGTAGTATTTGTTTCTGTTTTTTAGTCTACTGAAATACGAAGGTTGGCTTTGCAATTTTATATAAACTTCCTGGCTGATTGTTGTGCCACTAGTTGTACATTACGATTGCCACTATTTATATTATGAGCCTTGGCAACACTGGTTGGAGTTGAGCACTACTTTTTGTCTGCGTAGAAACATTTAACATAGTTGACCATACGTACTTCAAATGTATGTCAATTGATTTATTTGTGTTGTGTACATTGATCTGAAGATTACGTGGCAACAGAGAAATGAAATTAATTCACGAAACTTTTCACGCGATGATTTATTACGATTTTCGACGTAGATTATCAAGACAAGAGTGAATCGATACTTACTTCCACTTTTGGCGATGAAACTCCATCATTCGCCACTGAGAAACACTGGTATAACGATTTTACTCCTGGCTGCCATTCCCTCAGTGTCAAAATTCGCGAACGACGTCCAAAATAAGTTAGTTTTTTTTTTTAAAGAAAATCGTGATGTGCAAAACCGCATAGTGCAAGATCGTCGTCTGACACACTATAAGATTAAGTCAAAAACAGGCGTTAGTTATAACAGCATATATAAAACATTACATTATCATTTATTTGTGGGAAAGGATTGTTTTCGTTGGATCCAGCACAATTTGACAAAAACTCAAAACCCATTTCGATTGGTGCTCATAAATGCTCAATAAATACAATGGCGGTTCTTCCAAAGACGAATATAAGATCGCAACAGGTGGCGTGCATATGAGCATGTATGCATATGAGCCGAAACGTTAACTGCAGTCAACTGTATTGGTGTTTCAAGATGAACCAAATCCTTTAAAAGTTGCTCGCGCTCGAAGCACATCGAGACAAATTATTGCGTGTTTATTCGGGAAAACTGGTCATGTCTCAAGGAACCTGTGACCTTAAAGGAACGTAAAAAGGTCAACTCTGAATGATACAGAAAAAATGTTTGCCTGAGATATTCGGTCAAATACGGAAACAAAAGAGCGTCATTGGAACTTTCTTCATCAAGACAATGCCAGATCTATCACATCACGCCTAACAACCATTTATTTGAATACTCAAAAAATCGAATTAGTGGGTCATTCACCATACAGTCCTGACTCGGCACGCAACGACTTCTTCTTGTTTCCTAATGTCAAGAACAAATTGGCTGGCCAAGGATTTTCGTCGGCTGAAGAAGCCGTTGATACGTTCAAAAATCATATTATGGAAGTGTTTCAAGAAGATTGAAAAAATAATTTGACAAATTGTTCGAACATATGCAACAGTGTATTGATCGTAAAGAAAAATATTTCGAAAAACAATAAATCAATTTTCAATTACAAATTTATGCTTTTATTTGGTAGGCTAAAAATATAAATAGTTTCCCTCGTAAATTGATATGCTTACTGTAAAAAAAATCAATGCATAATTCATGATCACATAGTCTATGCAATTAAGGAATTCTAAGATTGCTGAATTCCTTCCGAACAACCTGCTACCTGAGACTGTCGGTTGTTACTCGGTAGTCATTGACTTTACTACGTTATTTGTGAGCAGGAAAAGTACATAGTTTGACATTTAAAAGATCTGAGTTACTATTAAGGGACCACAGATCGAACCTTGCGAATCGGTTATAGAAAATGTGTACGGTAGATATTTCACCACGAAGACACCTGTTAGTTTTAAATATCAGCTTTATATATAAACGTATCAGAATATTAGTTACTCTTGTATTCTTGTTTTCTCTTACAAATATATGTGGTATTTATAACTATTATCACAGGATTGTTGTGTTGGGATATCCCACATTTGATTATTCTTGAGTATTCATTTAAAATATTCACGTTTAAATATACGTAAAGCAAAATATGAATATTCTACAAGGCCTATTCTATATATGTTGTTCCTTATATATGTGACAAAATATTACTTAACAAATATATATACGTATATGAATATGTGGCAGAGCTCAATATGCTTTCTTTTGTTTTGAACCTGTTCCAGTAATGTAGTTTGATTCCAGGAAGCTTCTTCAGGGAATTAGAAAGGGGATTTTCTTCCATGTTTTACAACTTTCAAGTGATCACTCACAGTTTTCATACTCATCTCAGTTAAAAACAGTTTAACAGTAAAAATCCACAGAAGCTAAAAAGCAATTACACTTACGCTTAAGTATTTTCTCGTTGAGAGGCATGGCCAGTATTTCGGTAGCTTTTTTTTTTCATTTCTGGTAGAATCCGTTCAATTATCCTAAGGTGCGTAACAAAGATTCGTGATGGAACTGTAATATTTGATCGCACTTCTGCAAATTTCTTGTAGCTTCTGCTCATGACTTGCCAATAAAATATAATTTCCGTAGCATTGTGAGTTAGCTCTGTTGTTCTCAGCATCCAACAAAAACTTTAGTTTTCAATATTGAGGTACGCGTGCCCAACATGAATAGTTCTGGAACTTATCATTGGATGCTCAGACCATCCCGGACAAGTTTCTAAGATTATATTGACAGCGAAAAATGTGTTTGACTGCTTCGAGAGGTATTTACACATCTTAAATTCTCTGTTTCGGTTGGGAATTCTCTTATGTGATATTCGCCTTACTTTAGATTCCATGTCATTCGCTATTATGTGCATGACCGTGTTTCTGATCCCTGACTGAACGCTGCGGCATGGAATCTGGTTTTACTTGCAATGACATTATTTAATCAAGTTAAACTAATTTTGCAATCCTTCGTGTTATATTGCTTTCTGATCATAGACCCTCAAACCTTGGATCTTACCACATAACACTGAGAAGAGTGCTTGAGATTTGTTGCGTTTTGACACAGTGAGAAAGCACGAATTCTTGGAAAAGGTGTTCAGTATACTTCTCTTGAAAGATGTTCACTTTGAACGGACTTTTCGTTCCAGTAAGAAAATAGACCTCAGGCACACAACGTGCAGAATAGCATGCCATACGTTCTACATGAAAAGGGAATAAGTCGCGTTTGGCAAACATAAGTGAGAGAACCTTATATGCCATACTAAATATTTTATGAAATTTTATCTGTTATTGGTCAACCTCCATAAATACTCATCACAGTGAATTATGAAGAAAACTTCTCATTTAACTACAGCAATATTCGTGAATTTAATAAATATAAGAAACCAAATTTATACAATAACTGAGAATTATCGAAACGTGATTAAAGAAGTATCTTCATTTCTTGTGCGTCTTTTTTAATACAAAAGCAGAAAAATTACAATGTATTATCTGGTGCATTATAATGGTATTGGTGCTTATAATTTTAGTACAAGCATCTCCGTTCGAATTTGTCAATACAGTGTGCTCTGTCACTATTCAGTTCTTGATATAAAAGAAATTTAAAATGCATAAATTATTTGTGAAATTGCTACGAAATAAAAATATACATTGTATTTAACTGACATTAATGAATCCATTTTGTCAAAGGACAACATGGGTAACGGGGTTTATTTTGCAATTTATATTATTATATGTTCTGTATGGTTGCGAAACATGGTAACTTACTCTGATGTAAGAACATAGACTGAAAGTATTTGAGAACAGGATCCTAAGACGAATATTCGGACCCAAGAGAAACGGGAATGGGGAATGGAGGAAACGTCATAACGAGGAACTACTTAAGTTATATGGTTTATTGTTAGGGTCGTCAAGTCTAGGAGGCTTAGGTGGGCAGGTCATGTAGCTATAATGGAAGAAAGTAGAAACGATGTCAAAGCCTAGACTGGAAGACCAATCGGAAAACGACCATTAGGAAGACCTAGGCGCAGATGGGAGGACAATATTAAGAAGGATCTCGCGGAGATTTGAATAAATAGTAGAAACTGGATGCAGTTAGATAAGGATAGAAGTTAGTGGAGAGCTTTTGTGAACGCGGCATTGAACCTCCGGGTTCTATAGTAAATAGAGTTAGTTATTTATTATTATATGTTAACATAATATTAGGATTCCATGTTAACATAATATGTGCTATGATGCTTATCTAACAAAAAATGAAGTCACTATTTGGAGTGAGTATATTAGCACAGCATAATTATCTACATAATAACTAATTTCATTCATTAGTTCCATAATAAAGTTGATTAAAAACGAGGCCACAAAAGAATTATATAGACTCTATACGTTTATATTATTATTAAAGGGAACGTTTGAGATCGAAAAGTAAGTTTATCGTAGAAAATGGCAACCTACATCGTTTGTTTATTTAATAATATGATTGACTTGTTGCAATTCTAGGCATATGAGGCAAAAATTAAGAAAGTGAGAGACCTTACTGTACAGATAGTGGACGGCGCTGATAAATACATAGAACGAATAATAAACGCAATAAAAGGAAATGAGGTAAATATTTAATATGTAGTTCAGTGTTAGAAATTCTAAATTTTAGTTGTTTTAATCTAGTCGTTGATATAATATAATTATAACTTTCAACTAAAGGGTAAAATAAAATTTAAAAAAATTAATTTTGAGAAATGGGAAGTATGTCATACGTTACATATTTGGTTTATTTCATATGTACTACCTTAAATAGTAACGATAAAAAATCGTTGAATTAAAACACATAGAGATAAAATCCACACCAAAGATGGTTATTTCCTACTATTCCACACCTTTCGTACTCCAAGAAGTAGAGTTTAAAATGTACGTACATCTTATATTCTAATCACTCCTCCTAATCACTTACAGAATGCACTTCGTAAACTTATATGATGAGAATTGCTTATCTTACTATTATTCAATGGGTTTTCTACTTTAGGTATTCTATTGATTTTCCTCGACAAAAGAAATCAGAAATAAATTCAGGGATAAGCTACATATAAGTTATACACAGACTAACATAAGTAATATCAAAATAGTAGTGACAATGTAACTTAGGTAATATTATATTACAAATAATAAAATTACTGTTACAATGTATGAGCATCAATTGTAATTAAGCAGCTTCTAAGGAATGTTGTATTACTAAGTTCTTGGAACTATTTTGTAATGTTCAACACACATTCAGAGAATTAGAATTTCAGTTGACCAAAAGTGAAAGAGTGTCATAACTGTTTAACCTTTAAAATAACAGTAATAGATAAGAACTAAGTATTGAGGAGTTGCTCGTCTTGAGATATATAACCTTAAATTTTACTGTACTTAATTCAGAACTAAATATTAATATTAAATTAATTAATTAATTCTAATTATTAATTAATTATTAAATTAACATTAAATATGTAATGCAGCAAACAACCATTGTTAGTGTCGATTTAATCTACATGTGCTACATCTAGAGTATTTTCAGTCACTCTTATGAAAAATTCGGATCATGACTTTTGCGTTCTTGTATGGTACTAGGACTATCGATATACTCTGATTTCAGAAGCTCTAGAAAGAGAGCAAATAATCCATGAATTTAGAGAACGTGGTAACAATCGAAGATGGGGACACTGTAATTATATTTTTCGCAAGAAGAAATCAAGTGTACCTTAAGTTGCTTGGTTGTTTGAGCAGTGGTTTTTATATTTTTTGAGCCATGAACCTGGAAATTTGTTGTTTCAAAATACAAAAGACCTCCGTCGCACATGTTTAACTTCTTTCAAATTTAGTACAATAACTTTATCTTTTTTAATTAAATCAGCGCATATTGCATCTTCATTAGACTTATTTAATATTAAATAATGTCTCTTGGTTCCAATCACATATACTGCATTTGTGATTGTTCGTGTGGCTTTAAATATTAACTCAACAGAATTTACAGATATCTCGCCCTCATGGCTCTTTCTTGAAAAGTTAATATCATTAAAGCTTCAAATTTTCCTCATACACATCCTTGGACAAAAAATGTTATATATATTCGGACTGAATGACGTCTTCCATACCTTTATATACATTTTACAATTTTACCCTTCTCAAAATAATGCTCCAATGAAGAAAATTCTGGTTAACTTGATTCGTTTCAGACCTGCAATAAAATTATATATGGTCAATGCTTTATAAACAACGGAATATTGGTTTAAGTAGAACATAACAATTTCTCGGCAATAAATATTTGTATCATAAATTCCGCAACTTTTAGACTCATTATTCTCAAAACAAATAGAACACATTTTACATCTAAATAAAAACACTAATTATGCGACAACACTTCCATACACTCGCGTAGAAATTAGATGCACTTGCTTCTTATTAATTATATTTTAAGCAATATAAATATAATAAAACTGAAAACAATTTAATTGCTATCTCTTTTATTTAGGCTGATAAAGCTGCAGTTCTAGAATCAATTCATAATGTTGTGAGAGACATTTCAACTCAGGGACAGGTAAGAATAATCTTTAATTTTGTATAGTGCTAAGTTTCGTACTAATAATGTGTTTACTTATTTAGTGATTCTGCAGAATTATCATTGCTATATAAGAAGTAAATATTTTAAAATTCAATACAACGAATGCCGTTACGTTATCAAATCAGGAGAGGTAGGACTTTTTCAGGAAATCAATAATACTATAGATACAAAATATATCAACACATTATCTACATGTATATTAGCAATGCGCATAGAATTGTCAATATACACTACAACATTGTACAAATTGAAAATACGAATGAAGTGACTAATATTTGCAATTCTGTCAATTACTAGTAGAGATTTGTATGTCAATAACGTAGTGATTTGCATGACCCTGGCCTTGTTAGTATTCAAGACTTCCTAATGCCACAAAATTAATTATTTTTTCAACGTATAAAGTATTTTAATTGCAAAATTGATTTCAGTTATTTTAGTTAACAGAGTTTGAGTGGAGGGATATAATATACCTGCGGAAAGTCGTCAAGTATTTACAAAGAATAATTCATCAATTTTACAAAATGTGTCCACTATTTACTAATAGTTGCATTCATTACCTTAAAGGCTTACATTGAGTATGTGGAAGACTTATTTACGTATCCCCAATCCGGATTTACAAGGCTCCGGCATCAAAGCTGGAAGATTTTGGTTATTCGTTAGAATTAGCCTTTAATAAGATTCCTCAGAATGAAGCTTCATATCTTAACTTCCATATGCACTTAAATAAGATCATACTATACCCGGAGAATGATACATGAGCAGCTGTCTGATATGTAATATAATATACCCTACGTATATTCATAGATATCAGATCTGATAAGCTTAACTTCAGTGTAGTCTAAGGACTATGCACAGTATGTACACATTAAAATGTATATATTAATTTTGAGTGAAGTGAGACCCCTGGGCCTTTACTGACTCACATGTTTACCGTTGCCTTTAATACATAGTTTTTGTTTTCGATTTACAATCATCAGTCTACCCCTGATCTATATATATGTTCTTTGAAGTCTACCCAAACCGCAATTTCTCGAACTTTCCAAGTGCTTTTTTTTTAATTTCGAAGTTTTACTTCAAACTCATTTCCTTGCAACTTGAACTTTCCTTTTATGTGAACATCTTCCGTCGAATTAACTTAGAAAGTCTTTGCGTTAGTTGGCAAAAAACTCAAAAACTGTAATATATTCATTAGTAGAATTATTTCAGGATATGTTTGTAAAATTTATTTCACTATACACACATCTATTTATTGTATACGCATTTTTTATTGTGATTCAATATTACGTTATTAGACCATTTTACATTTTTATTGAACCTTGTGGACAGTTTCACAAAACTACAATTCTTATAATACATTGTTGCCGTAATACTATTGTTAGAATACTGTATATCACAATATAATACAGCACCAAAAATAAATTGTACAATATTTTAAGTATTCCAAAATTTTTTCAATATAGAAATATTCCAATGTGTACATTTAGTACGTAGCGGAATATCCCGCTGACTTAATTACTACATACATTTTCTGAGGAATTAAGTCTAACAAACTTGATATATCTTCTGATGTTATGACTCTAAACCATGTGTTGATTACCTCCCTCTTATTGCTGAAATTCCTACTAAACACCAGTGTCTTTTGTTTTGTCACAAATCCTGTATGTGATTGATCTCAGTGTTACTTCTAGACTAGTCAAATACGTTGATGAGATTGTAAATGAACTATTTGTTATTTAGTCGTCTGTACGACTAGGTGCACCCTCCTGCTGAAAAATACATTGTTCTGAGTTCCAGAAAAATCACAGATTGAAGGTAGCAATTTCTGTTCTAAAATTTCAATTTTTTTGTACGTTTAACCTCAGTCACTGCAATCTTATATAAAGTATCATAGAAGTTGAAGTAGTTGCATAAGTTTAACATTTAATTGTAAGAAATTCAACATCAATTTTTAGTCAGAAAGAGTATACAGAAATTAGTGATAGTACAGCAACATTAATGTAAGTTCCCTTAATATTAAAATAAGCATTTCTTATGGCGATAATGTTTGAATTCGGGGTCACTAATTTCTAGATCTCATTAGATTCAACCCCTATCATGAAGAATTTCGTAGCTTTAGGGTATATGTAATAATTTGAATTATGCAAATGCATTATTAATACTTACACTGAAATTACGTAAATGTGTGAAAACTGTCCCCTCAAAGTCACTGAGCTATGAATAAACACAAATTTTACTTAGAATGTTATTCTTCTGTACCTCACTAAACTTTCCGACTGTTGTTGATTTGATTGCAGGTTGAACTAGTGACAACTACAATGTTTCTTTTCTGAATTGAATTGAATTAATAATAAAAATCTAGCCTTTGACTTTCGGAAGACCTCCGTTTAAGGCTTCTAGAAGAAACAGCTCGTTTTGTCAAACAAAATTGTCTGCCATCACAGTTAGAGAAAGACAGAAATCTAAATTATTTCTTGAATTTTTTAATCATGTTCTAATTTACAAACAAAAATTTTTGCTTATAAATTTATCAAGCAACAAATTATTTTTTTCCTCTGGTACATTTGAAATGGTTGAACCTAGTAGCAAAATTTAACTGACATGCACAATTTCTGTGTCGCCGAGGATTCGTGTTTGTATTTCAGACTTTTAAAGTATATTTTATAAATTACTATTTTTCGTTGTATATTCATTATGAACACTGACCTGTCTAAAAAGAATGGGATGCGAAGGTAACTTGATACTTGGCCTTATCACAGTGTGATAAGAAAAGGTATTTGAATTGAACTACTTTACTGCTCTTCTTCTGTGTTATTTCTTACACTGGTAATCTTTTAATATGAGTTATTCCTCTGCCTGCGATATTTCAGTAAAGAAATGGACACTTATGCAGCGTACGATCATTAGTTCGACAACAGTTTTCGTTTTATCTGTTTTGTTGTAGACAAACATCGTATGAGTAAGTTTTCTTAAGGTTCTCCAGTTTCCTCTAAATTTTGTTAAGCCGCTATTATGATCTATCTCATTATCTCCTCCTCGCTTAGCCTTGGTAGATAGTCATTGCACATTAAACTAAAGATGTTTCTTCCATGAATTACTATCCAGCACAATATCATATAATTCATACTTCTTTCTCTTAAAAGTATGCTATCAGAGGAAAAGGAGTAAAATACCTGTAGCAAAGAATTTTACGTGTATAACCTTCGGCAAAATGTATTTTTCCTTTAGCAACTTGATCAAGAAAGCCTTTATTACGTTATCGTAATGCAAGTTGTACCATATTGCATATGAATATTATAACAAGTATACGTTTGATATATAATTTAAACTTGATCTATACTGTTAGATTACACAAAAGATGTTTACCTTTTAGGTTGCTGCTGTTGCCAACGCTCAAGCCGATGTACAAGGACAAAGATACATGCTAGAGTTATTGAAGAAATTTTTAGAAGCGGTAAATATTATAATATTTTTCATTACTGAACTTCTATCGTAGAATAGAGAGATATGCATATTTTATAATACGTCACTATTGTAAGGTGAGTGTCAAACTTCATAGTTACGGTATAACATGAAAAAACTCGAGTACAAATATCGCACAAGTTCAAAATAATGTTTGTAACATACAACTGAGAGTTATAAAATGATATTTAAATTCAAAGCAAAATTTCAAGTGGGTGCAAACGCTTCTTCATCAGCACCAATTATTATGAGGAAATGTATCATCTACCGTTAATAAGAGATAGAAAACTCGAATCAACATTATACTAATCATCCAGTTAATCACAAATTATATGGATGCTCTTATATGGTTGAAAAATAAGACTTTAAAGCATTCCCTGATAAAATATATTTTATTCCATCTTATAAGGAGCCTTAAAAGATGTGACATTTTTACTAATGTTTCAGGTTTGATTAACAAAATAGTAAGTAATGTTTTCATAATATATAGTATATGGTATTTTGTTTCCTAAATCAAATATTTGGTTTTCAAATATGTAATTTTGATTGAAAATGATAGATATCAACAATAAATGGAAAAATATCATTTGAACGTAAATATATAAAGAAAACTTACACCCCGAACTTTGTATTCTCCAAATATATAAGAACTGAAGACTTGATGCTCGTACAGTAGGTGGCGGTTTAAACTTAGGAATAAACTTGACATAGTTTAGTTCAGTTTATTTGTAATATTTGTGCTGAAATGCCTTCAAAATTTAATATTGCAATCATTATTTGTTATACGAGAATATACATAAACTCACTAATTTGGACAATAATATCTAATAACAATTAGAACATTTTTTAAATTTAAGAAAATAATTAACGTTATCTGTAATCAACGTATGCAAGGTATGAGTATTCTATTTACGTTAATCTATCAAAGAACGTGATGACAAATACATAGTAAAATAGTTTCAGAACACGACAAATTAGTATAATGAACATATTTTAATATGAACAACAGTTTTGGGTTTGGTTTAATGTGCTGCAATTAGACTTGAATTAAATGTTTTGGTTTCAGTTTGGTGTATAGAAAGGGATACTTTTATTTGATGCATCTATTATTGGACTTCTGATACTTCGAGTGCTTGCTTTATTCACTGCTTGACAATAGCACCGTAAAACACATACAAACGCAAACTTTATTGAGTTTCAGCTGTGTTATATCAGCCTTCTTTTTTTTTTAAATAAATTTGACTTACATTTCTCTATACGTAAGATAGTATAAATAGAACACGATAAACCAAAAAACGTGAAATGGAACGCAGAGACATTGATGAAACAAATGTCTCGACTGCAGAAAAATGTATCTCTCTGGAATACCTAATAAGGTGTGTGGCAGTCTAGCACATCCTATCATCCTGCATGTCTGTAGGGCCTTAGAAGATACTCAATGACCCGTATTCCGTGCTTCTGATTTACAACTTGAATCCCATATATATTCACTATGCTTCTTAGTGAAATTGATGCTCCTCGTATTAATATCTATATAAATAGTCCTGTCTATTTTCCGTAATGATAAAGATAAGCATATCTTTTCAAGATATCGATTGAACATTTGTATTTTCAATCCAGGCCACTTGTCGAAAATATGCAACGATTTTGCTTCATTTTGCGATGTACCTCCAATGTCATAACTGATTGATCCCAAATTATTTCATATTCTTATATTCTGGATATATTTTCCATTCCGTCTTCCCCACAATCTTGTGGTGTGTAGAATAACTTGTCACACACTATCCAAATTTGTTTAAAACATCCCGTTGGTAATCTTAATTCACGCTCTTCCTGCTTACCCATACCATTGAGATTGTGGAGGAAATATGTTATTAGGTAATTATATATTAAACATGAAAAATCATAGAGCTCTGAACTATTCATTTATTGTAAAATTCTTCTTGCAAACACGAGCAATTTTGTAGGTACTACAACTAGTGGTAGGCCAGTTACTTTCCTCAAACTAACTTTTCCTGACTAAGTTTTGTACGGATCCACGATCAAAATAGCACACACGCTGAGCTGTTCCTCCCATAACAGACATATTTTAAACTAAGAAGAAATTACTTTTTCATACTCATATCCATTGTGAAACCTGTGACAAACACTGATCGATGACAAGCAAACACTTAGATTATTTACTTTGGTATTTTTTGAAGACACTTTGTAGTATTGAATCTCGAACGGCATCAAGCAAATTTGAAGCTATCTAGCAGTAGTAATTTCAAACAAATTTGGCATTACTACTGTTTCATTTAGTTTCAAAGGCTTTTGTCAATATTAACATCCATAAAAGATAATTGCAGCTCTTGATAGAGAGAATTGATAAATAGTACACTAAATGATATTTTCATAAACACTCAAAGACACAGTGCTATGTGGAGAATAGATTAAAACAGTTTATATTTATTCCATAGTTCTCATCTACCATCTGTAACCTTGAGATTAAAAAAAAGCCTTGTGATTGCATTGAAAGCTTCCATTTAAATCTGTATGTAAGATGAAAACTTAAATCAGCTTGGACAACAAAGCTGTTTATAACAAAAATAAGAATTTTTTTCCATTTCTTATCATAATCGTTTCTCTCTTTTGACTTTCCTCACCACTTTTACTTTTTCTTTATAGACTGTTTCTGCTTTAGTGCCAATCGACGTAAACAAAGAGGTTCAAGAAGCAAATGCTGTTGCCGACGTTTTAGAAGCTGCGTTTAGAGCTTTCAGTTCTTCAGCAGCCCAAGCGTGAACGACGTAAGTACATATTGATCTTCAATAAAGAAAAGTTTCACAATATTATATTTATCTGCTGTACGATGTTGGGGTTTGAGGAAAATAAATCTATATAACACTACTTTTTATTGAATCACTTTAATGTTTTTTGTATGTATTTCAATGACGACGTTATAAAAATTAAACTCTTGTCGTTCTCTTGTGATAACGTCACACAACATATGGCGTTGTAAAATTTCCCCAGGTATTGTGTTTTGATTAATTAGTATTTTTAAATAACAGAAAAATATGAAAATAGTGGGCTCAGAGAAATCTGTATTATTAATAGTTAACTGAGGATAGATAAGGGCCCTGCCTATCTAATCCACCGTACTAGGATTAGGGACTTATTTTATCAGTGGAGTAATATATAAATTCCATCCATTCAACTGTATGCCAATTACATATAATGAAGAATGGAACACAGAAATTTAAATTAAACTCATCCGGACTCACGTAATTCTAACTCTGTGCACAAATTTATTTTTAAAAAAGAAGAATTTGTTATTCATGGTCATAAAGAGATGGAAATGTAAAGTAGCACCTGCACAGAGTAAGAGAGTACTAAGAGTAAGAAAGTACTCTTTGTGTGTTAGGAAGGATGTTAATGATAATGTTATTTGGAATCTACTACTAAGAGGAGATCTACTAGTCGAGTACACGGAACGTCCATTTTTCCCATTATAATGAAAATAGAGTCGGTTTGCATGTACAAGTCGGTTTTCTCAAACTACTTCTTCTATCATAAAAATTACAATTAATGCTACTATATACGAGGGTCACTACGAAAGTTTTGAGATGTGAAAAAACTTACATACTTAAAATCAATTTAACACTTACATTTGCTCAACGTATTTACCATTACACTGTACACACTTTCGCATCCTCGAAAATCACTTTTGGAAGCAGTGTCGCCAGTCCTTTTCTTCAAGTGTTGAAAGTTCATTCTCGTAAGCCACTACAGCTGCTTCAGGGCTGCAAAATCTCTTCCTATGCATGCGATCTTTGATTCTGGGGAACAGAATATATTACACGGGGCCGGTCAGGGCTATACGGTGGATGAGTCATAAGTTTGATCTCCGTAGATTCTAAAAACTGAATTGGGATGTTGGCCGTGTGTGCGGAAGCGTTGTCATGGTGAAGCAGGATCCCACGCAATCCAGTGCTTGGACGCCGTTCTCGAAGCTTCTGGAACACTTTTGTTAGGCAAACAGTGGTGTACCACTGAGCAGTAACAGTCGTTTGTTCTTCAAGTGGAACAGTTGCAACATGGCCAGATTTGTAGATGAAAGTTGTGATCATCTTCTTCCCCACACCTCTCGGTCGCTTCACTTCCCTGGGTGGATTTACGTTTCGAAAGATCCAAACTGTAGACTGGCGTTTAGTTTCAGGGTCAAATTGATAGATGCAAGTCTCATCACCAGTAACAATGTCAGAGACGCGTCGAGAATTGCCTTCATCAAATTTTGCAAGCATTTGTTCACACCATTCCACACGCATGCGCTTCTGCTGTTGAGTCAAAGTGTGAGGCACCCAACGAGATGAAACCTTCCTGAAACGAAGATGATTATAAAGAATTTTTGTTACTGCTGGTGATCCAATGTTCACTGTAGACTCAATGTCCTTGAAAGTTGTACGAGGATTTTCTCGAATCATTTGTTCCACAGCGGCAATGTTTTCATCTGACACAGCTGTTGCTGTACGTCCAGCTCTCTCTTCATCTTTAAGCAATGTCCGGCCTCTTCTGAATTTACCAAACCACCGAAAAATTGTATCACAGGAAGGAGCAAGATCCCCAAATGCTCCCTGGAAACGGAAAAGACTTTGTGTCTCGTTCAAACCGCTTTTGAAATCGTAAAGGATTATTGCCCGAAAATGTTCCCTTTCGAGCTCCATTCTAGACAGCCGAATATTGCTCACATCAACAAACATGTGAAGGCGATACGGTCACATCGATAAACGAGGCAAGTAGAAACTTGCTTCGCTTCTTCGCTCTGGATACCACTACCGAACGCAATTGTTGGAATTTAAATACTGTGCCACAATAATGCGTATCTCAAAACTTTCGTATTATGTTGTGATAATTGTGATGTATATGTACCGCACTATAATTAGTATTACTTTAAAAAAACTATAACAAGTAACACTTTCGTTTTGTAAGTCAGGATGTTGCAATACAAATGAAAATGTACTCACCTCTGATTTTTGTCAGTTAGACATACGTCTGAGATTTTATTCAAGAATAACAAGTTTACAGTACAGTTTAGTAGAACACTTAAAACGAAGCAAGGTTTTCATGTAGAGATGATTGTATGTAGTAGGAAATTCAGATATTAACAATACACCTTGGCTATAATCTCGTGCTTGAGCTTTATCCTGCTCTTTCCGAAACGTTATATTTCGCAATGACGTTATATTTCGAGATATTTCTTTGCATAGCACAACTTAAAAATTCTACTTCATTCCCCATTGCATTTTTGGAAACCTAGACGGCAATAAATGAATTTTGCTATAACAATTATGACGATACTAAATATACAACTACATTTTTCAACTATAGTTGAAAAATGAATTTTAAGTATACCCATTCAGTGACGCGTTCGATGTATTGGAATTCACTGTTATAGGAAGAAGTAAAACACAATATTGTCTGCAATGCCCTTAATATTATTTAAGTTTCTCTGGTTAGTTTCAGATTTAATATTATGTGAGTAAAGTGTAAAACAATTAATTTAAATAATTAATTAATAATTGAGAGTCTTTTTGTACGTTTTAAAACTTTGAAAAGAATAATTAATTAGGTAAGAAAAATAGTACATTTAAGTGTAAATCAATTTACAAAATAAATATTGTATAATCATATGCAATAAAGTAAGTAGCTCGTAGTAATATTGTAGATAATGTTTTGAAGTAACGTTACTGATAATGATTATTATATCACATAATTTCAATATACTTGAATTGCATAAACAATTGTATCTTAAGTTTAGTTTCAAGAAAGTATAATAGAATTTAATTATTTCTTTATTTCCTCGTGTTGAAAGCAACATTGGCTGATATATTAACAATCATTTTATTAATTAATACAATGCTAAATTTAAGAACCAAACTTTATCAACAAAGCAGTATTAATTTATTTAATTTTCTATTATTACAATTTCCTTAATATTTTAATACCATATGATTAAAATAGGTTCATTTACAATCCAAAAAACACTCCTCACACACATAGGTAAAATATTGAAAGCTGAAAGTTAATAATATTACGATAAGCTACTCCTACAGTAATAGAGTAGAAACTATTACGTATATATTCCAGGTTTTGTTACATTTAATATGCAATTTAGGCAATATACACTACTAATGTTATTTTAATTTCTATTAGGTAGATGTCTCACTCTTCAACAAAAGCAAATACCTTCTGCTTCCAAGAATATATCTTAACGTATTTTTTATGATTGTTATTGTACAAATGAAGCAATAATCTCAGCAAATCATTGTATAAAGCTACCTTTAGTATGTATTACAATTATGTTAAATAAAATTCATACTACAAGAATATTTTTCTTTTACACCAAAATATATATTTTAAAATATTCCTCATTCGAAAGATATTTGTAACCTATGATTGAAATTAATTACCAAGTTATCTTCTCTATGTTTTACAATAATAACACACAAAAAATATATAAAATCTACAACGTTATAGAAGAATGAAATGACCGACGGTAATGATTATATCAATGTATTATTTTATTGTGTTGTAAAACGTTATGTGAGTTACAATAAGACATCAGTGGTAGCTTTTGAGGAAATAAGGAGATCCATATTTTTCGTTCATCTGAAAACCAAAGCTGGATGAGAACATCTCAGTTAATGAGATGAAACGGGTACTAAATTTTGCACTCATTAATCTCTTCACTATTACATTTAGAAGATGATGAAAAATTGTATGCAGTTTGATTGTTTCTCGCAAATTGTAAATACTGTTTAGCTAAAGAATGGTTCATAGATAAGACACATATCATTCCGGGGAGCAAATTGTGGAAAACAAAATAACACCCCTTTTGGTAATTTTGTGGACTATCATTCTGGAAAATCTGACAGGAAGCCAGAAAATACAAAACTCTTAATTCGTTCCTTTATCAGTAATATACACATGTTTCATTTTCGTGAAAAAATTTAATATTTATTTCTATACTATATACAAACCGAAATACATTGTTAACTATGACATTTATCTATTATTGTTTGTGTTTTTAAGGCTCACACACACACACACACACAGACACACACACAAACACACACAAACACAACTGTTTCGGTATACTCCATGCATAACCCTTATAAATCTGGTGTTATAAAGAAAATATTTAGAATATTTTAGTAGCATTTAATACCTGAATTGTCAGAGTTCTATATTAGAAACAAGCTTATTTATTTAATCAGTATATTAAATTTATTACAAAAGTACAGTTTCACGTATATTTAAAATTTTGAAAATTCAGATTTATAGTTTACACAGATTGTCCGTTTACTATACTATCACTCTAACCTAGAAACTGCTAATATTAGTAGTTTCTGTCTTTTGAGGACCAGGATTATAAAAAAACGTCATCCTAACGCTAAAAAATAAGTCATTACAACATATTTTAAATTATACTCAAATTCCATTTATTATAGTGGCAACTAAAACTATTTATTCGCAAAAAGATAACTTCTCCAATTAACCGGAACAATAACGTATATAACAGTAGTAATGACTCAATCGCGATTTCTGAATTTACAGTGATGGACGTCTGTAAATTAAATGTTTAATTTAAAAACAAAAATTTATAGAATTAATGAAGGTGTACTTATTTTACCTTTTTATAAGAGTTAATACTTTTATACAGTTTTTGCAGCAAGGATTGCTCACATGTTAAAAGAAAATGAAGATTTTAATAAGTGACGCCAAATACACTAGCGTCTCTAGCTTGGTTATAATGAGGACAAAATTAAAACATTATTACTTTCCTTTAAAAATCTTAGCTGTGTTGTAAAGTACTGTTCCAAAGGGTAGATATTTTGTACATTTTAAAGTTTATGGACACTGTAAAATCCACTTTTCTAGAAACCCAATTTGTCAAATACACGGGATATCAAATATGCAATTTCAATTGGCACTGAATGTTAGATACTTGGCGGCATGTAAAAATCGCATTTTCCTCTGTATATGTAGTATATATTGTTCCTACGGTCAAAGTATGTTTTACTTTCGTCTTTAATATGTGGGAATATCGTTAATTCTAATAACACTACAAATACGAGAGTTAAATTTCTAAATGGTAACAAATATAAGTTAATATTATAATATACTTTCTTCTATTATATTGTGTTAATTATAACCCAGAGGGAGTTGCAGTCAACGGTCCTCATTTTTTGATCATTTTACGGTATATTTTTTAAATTCTTGTGCTTCATATTCGAAAACTAAGGCAGGTAACTGTTCCTGCTGACACACACACACACACACACACACACACACACACACATATATATATATATATATATATATATATATATATATATATATATATATATGTTGCTGAACTTAAATGTTTCATTACTTTTGGTACAGTAAAACATCTAGCATTAACTGTACTAGTAATATATTGTGTCAGAACATATGAGCCAATACAGGTAAACTTTGAAAGAGAAAAATGAAAAAAATCTTTAAGTTTTACGTCCCACGGTTATGCCGGTTAGGCTAAAGGAGAAACTTTGAAAGAGAGTGGTACTTTTTTTTTGTCAGCTTTCGATTGCCAGCCAAGAGAAAGTTTCTAGGAGACCGCCTGCCTATCAACATGTGTCCATAAACTTTTCTATACAGAAGATGCCTCTTCTACTTACAGTGTTTGGTAAAATTGTAGATCGGAATATAAAATATGCGATATGAGCTTTTAGTGATAACTTTGAAAAAGAGTCGAGCTATCTGTAGCTAATCAATACACTATACGCAGATAGTAATGAAATCAAAATTTATCTCTCTATCTAATACGTAGTTAGTATGTGCTCTCAACAAGCTATCTTAGCAGCATTATAGTCATCTGGACAAGGAAGTATGCTTCTTCCTTGAAACTAAATTTTACATTCATACAGAGTATGTAATTCTGCAAGTGCACAGTTTCTCAGTGAAAATGCGTTTACCTCTGGTACATGAGGTTCCTGGTTTTGAAATCCTGAAAAGTGCTTGTCTGGTGGGCAATACAGTTCATTTTCCGTGTATTTTCTCTGGGGGATCTAATTTCTTCTCCCATGTTATTTAATCAAATATTATATCTTCATTCACCTGCCATACTCATCGACTTCCTTAGCTTAAAGCGCATACTCGTGTGATGTAAAACTGAAACATTTCATTTCTGATTGCAACTTTGCTCGTGAGAGATTTTAGTCACTGATCAGTGCATCAGTAAAATAACTTCTCAATGCACTTGGTTATTTTTCTAAAACTTAACTGATTACTTTAAAATTTAATTACAAATTTATTTCTGATTCCATACCTTTCATCTTTATCTACCTAGGACAACAAAACACATATAAAAACTTGGAAATATTAAAAAAAAACATTTAGTATTTTACAAATATGCTATAACGCTAGAAATCTAAACCGACACCATGTGCTAACAGAGTACTTACCTCAAACGCTCACGTGCTAACTACTAAACCAGCAGAGAGAGCGACACAATATTCACCATATCATGCAAATGCTCTACCAACCACTTCTATAACCACCACTTACATATCGTTGATTTTAATCCGTTTTGTGTTTTACATATCTAAGAGAGCAGTTACGAATAGCAAAGTTAAAGAATAATGAAGGGCACACCAAATCAATCTGAAGAAATTATTACTTAAACCGACGTATAGACTTCAAATTTCCAATTGAACTCCCTAAAATAATTTTAGGATTCTCGTACTATCAAGTGGAAGTAACATTCACTGAAAACAAACTGCTATCGTTATCTAATGAAAGTAAAAAAAGGAAACTATTATTACGTTTTCAAAAGAAAAGCATACTCAATTGATTGAAAATAATTTTGCTTCTTCTGGAAACTAATAGCTCAGAAATAGTTTAAAATAACAAAGTATATTTTAACAGGTTTCTGATAACCCAGAATAACTCTTCAAAAAGTTTTTAATTTAACACTAACTCTGGAAAGGAAATTGTCGTGTGAAATCGAGTAGTTGCGCAATACTAACTCCGTGTAACGAAACTGTTTGTCAATTTGAAGTCATCATACATCTTACATATAGAATTATGATGCGTTCAAATTTATATTCAAATGTATTCGTAAAGGTTAAGAACGACTATCTCGACGATAGACTGAACAGTCATAAAAGTAATTATTTTCTTACTGCTGTCAGATAATCAGTTCCTTATGATTGCTATAAGAGGGTGACTTAATTGTGTCGTTGCGTACTTTCAAACCTCTGTTTCCGGTTGGCCACTTTTTGCTTTTACCTCGCACAATATAAATAACTTAATGCAAATACTGCCCATGGCAATTTGATATTTACGAACAATGAATTGCATCAGAAGAGAACTCGCTTCTAAACGTAGGCCCAGTAATTCCTGTTGTAAGTTTATCTTCTTACCTTCACGTAAAAATAATATAACAAACAAGAACATGATTAGGGAGGTAAACAACCGGTATGTTTTTGGAATCGTACCAGTATTCCACACAAATTCCAACTTTTATATATATTTAGCTTAATTTGGTAGGGTATTTTAGTAACTACAATATAATTTCCTCTCATATTGAATTTGAACCCCTTCGGAAATACATCCATGTGTATATGCACTTATACAAAATATAACTGGAATTCTGAATGTTCTTAAGTCTTTTAAGATTGTGAGTTTACCAACAACACATTCGATGTAATAGAAGAGGAAGTCATGCTGGGAAAAGTAGGGAAGCCATATTTGTTTGCTTTTTGAAATATACAGGTTGTTTTCCATTACTTAATGCAATGCTATTTTCAGAGCAAAAAGCTACCTTGGTAAATATGAAACTCATGATTTTTAAGCCATGAAAAATCATATGAAAACAGGATGATTTTAAGGAGCTCCCCCATTGTCAGTACAACTGAAAGATATTTTATTTTTTGTGCCACAACCCTCCTTGAATTCTTTCGTTCTGCTGAGATTCAAAACTATTGAATATGACGAGAATTCCAATATATGTCCTTAATATTATTTTCTTTTTTTAAAAAAATGCTCTTCACTATTCTTAGTTTGCAGCCTCTGATTTTATGATTCATTTCTTTCTTTAGGAGAAGTTACGTTTTAAATAGTATCTAAGTAATTGTTATTTATATAATACAATTTCCCAAACTCCAAGGGGAAACATCTTAGCAGTTTTAGTATTTCTGCCGGGTTAAATAGATGCTGCTAAATAGTTAGTAAAATAGGTTGAAGTGTTTGTTCCTCCCAATGTGAATATTGAGTTGTGAGGTACTAGGGATTTCCCCCTGACAAAAACGTATACCTACACTTGAGAAAAATAAATTTCACTCCCAGGTACGGATAACATATCCTCTCCTCTTGAATTTTCTCGAATATTCATGAAGATAAAAACAGGGAATGACTATTATTTCACACACGAAATTAGTACAATAAGGATAAATTCTTGTTCAGGAAATTGGTTTACCAAAACTACATTAATATATCTACCTTGTCTGTGTGTCTCTCCGACCTCTTGATGAAAATATCTCAAGGGTTACCTGATGGAATACTACCGAATTTCTGCAGTATGTAAATGGTCACAATTTAGTAATGGACTTCAATTATGGATAGAAGATTTGGACCGTCACTAAGAGGAATAACCGATTATTCATTTATACATACACTGATCACTATATTGAAAAAATGGCAACAAAGGTATAAGGAGAAGTGGTTTTATGAAATCGATTAAGTATCCCAAAAGCACATTTCATTTATTTCCTTTACTCTTTATTAGAACCGGAATTAGTGGTGTTGCACTACAACCTTTGCTTTGAGTATTGAGCTACACAGACCAAAATGATAAGACATAAAGAAAAGTGCTTTCTTTTAAATCTCCGTAGCACGCGCCCCGAAGTCACACCCGACTGATGGAGAAATTTTAGTTTTCTTAATTTGATTTGTCACAGCTAGTTGTAACCTGCCGTTTACCTTCCCTCTTCACAATCACGCGCATCCTGACTACACTGAACTTTATCTGCAGTTTGCTGATATTTTGCTCTGAGTAGACAGTTTCGAGAACGGTGTGTGGCTCCGCGCGCGTGCTTTGGTGTTTTCAAAGTTGAGAAGTTTGCCTCAGCGTGCGGTGTACACAAATATGGGCGAAAAAGAAAAATAGCGGATACTACGTATACTAGAAGATGAAATAGGAGCTTCAGACGATAGTGATGTAGACGTGGTCGAAGAAGGCAGTCACAATTCTGAAAGTGAGCAATCGGCTAATGAGAATGACGCACGCATGCTTAATTCTAACATCAAGCCATATGTGCGGAATCTCACTCCGCAATAAGTATTTATTTTCTTTTTAATGTGTATTTTGTTTTGAAGTGCTTTTAAATTCTTGAATATTTTCTGTTAAATGTTTTGACAATTGCCAATGTATATTTTACAGTATAAACTCCCTTAAACAATTCTAATATTTTATTACCCTACCTGACAACCAAATCTAAGTACAATAATAGACTATTAGAACTGTTCAAAGGATATTATACTGTAAAATATACGTTGGGAATTGCCAAAAACATTTAAAAGAAACTATTCAACAATTTAAAATCGCTTCAAAACAAAATACATATTACAAAGAAGATAAATACATATTGCAGAGCGAGACTCCGCGTACATGGCTTGGTGTTACAATTAAGCACTCGTGCGATGGAGGGTTAATCGAATTAGCGTTCTACGAATAAAAATATCTTCGGCCCTAATATCGTATTCAAACCTGGAATTTTAGCCATAAAGCACTTTCGACTTTAATGTGATTACCATAGAAAGTAATCTATAATAAAGAGGGAAAAGCTGTTTCCTGTGGCAAACAATTCTAGTTCATGGCTGCAACTACTAACACAACTTTCGGTTTCAGTATTAGTTTAGTAAATATCAAGGCAAACAAACCACTTACATATGTGCTGCGCACCATGTCACCTTATGTAAATCAAACAATTAAGTGTATGATTCTTGTCAAACACACTACATCTATACATTGTGAAATAATATTTACACATGTACACCAAGCGAAGAGATGGTATGTTACGGCATTTCGTAATGGATAATGAGTTGGTGTATGTAAGAGAATTCATCCTCCCTAGAGAAAATATTCATTTCGCATACTAATTTCCCATTAAATTTAGTACTCGAATATTATGCCAAGCAGTTTAGCATCCAGTTAGTTCTTCATTTTTCTCCAGTTCAGCTATTTCCTGGTGCTCCTTAACAAGTTTCGATAGACTCAACGAATTACGTAATGAAGTAATTGCCACGTAAAATTAATATTTTCTACATGATGAATTGGTTAATTATAAGAAGTAATCAGGTTATATTTTAAATTTAAACGAAGCCAGTTCATACCATACACTACATAGGCCTGTATTTTGATGTTCGTGCAGTGGTAAAATCATCGAGCATTTGTCAATGCGTCGGTACTCTTACTATACTGAGTAATACTCTGCAAAAAAAAATAACTTATAAACTAGAAAGAACGTACTCAATTTCTAGATTGTCACCATACTACTTGACGGATTTCCTATGGAAGAGCTGGTGACAAATAATGAATTATTTGCATCTGTGAATAGTGTTTTAGAGATCCTCAATTTCATAGATCCTGAATGATAGTCATTTGACTAGATAAAGACATTTCGTGGGTAAAACAACGTCGACGGGGAGCATTCCCCAGACCAAGCACTCTCTACATATGTTACCATAGAAAGAGATATGCTCTTTAGAGAATCTACGTACTCTTTCGTATGACTTGTTCTATTCAGAAATTGTAATACATAAATTTTCTAACATTTTCAGATATCTTTCGGCCTTCATTTGTTAAGAGAGATCCAATAATGTAGGAAGAAATTCTTTCAAACCAAACAGTCACTTTTAGCTTGCCCTGCAATTTTCTCAAAGGTCACTTTTTAAACGTCTTCTGCTCAATAATAGCTATTATGACTATTAACGAACCACCTATAAGAAACAAACCTTTATCACTTCAATATCTCTTTCAAACAGGTATAGATGATCTTCATGCCACGCAGCGTCATTGGACAAAATTCAACAGGATTATGCAATCATGTGGCTACAACTTTTGGACATAATGAGGCTTCCACGGTCTGTAATGTAACTCGTTGCGGAGAATTGCCGCATAATACCACTCTCTCTTGCCGCCTGCCTTGTTGATTTTGAATGGGTTTTGTCGATCATCTTCCTCACTGTGGTCACCATTTTTTCTGATACACAAGTTGAGATCCTATCTGATCTCTGAATATCAACAACACTTCCGTTAGTAAGTAAAAGTCTGTGGCAATTTTAATTGCTTTTCCATCCAGAACAGCTTCCCTCCCAAGTTGACCCCTTCACAATCATTGGATCTGAAATATAGACTGCTACACATCCGATAATGCTGTAGCTTTGGCTCCCTCCTGAATGCCAACTTACTCTGGCATTTCTGTCCCTTCAAAGAAATATCGAAAGCTTCACAGAATCTTAAAAAAAATAAAAATGACATACGTCAATCTACAAAGGAATATAACTTTTCGTAGCTATGTTTACATAGCACCACTTTAAATTGAAAGTTAAAAATTCGGAGTTACTTTCCTCCCACCCTGAACAGCTAATAATATGATTATGATTATTTCACTTAATTATAATTATTACTACTCTGACGGAGACAAATAGCTTTAATGTTAAAATCTCATTATTATTATTATTATTATTATTATTATTATTATTATTATTATTATTATTATTATTTTATGTTAAATATGTTAGAACTGTAACTGATATGGATAGATGAAGCTAGCTCAAAAATGTATTCGGGGGCGCGGTGGCTCAGTCTTAGAGCATTCATCTCCGTTTCTTTGGGTCCCTGTTTCGATCCCAAATCGCGCCGTGTGGACTTACCGGCATATTCGTGGGACGTAAAAGTTAAAGATTTCATTTTTAAAAAAAAATGTATTCATGATTTATGCGGATTTGTCACCTAGACATTGCATCTACAGTTCACTTTGGGCCTGTGAGTAGAACTGATCAAAGAACAGCAGACAAGGAGCAATGATGTTACTGAGTACCTTTATAAGATGGATTTGACTCCATAGTTCATCTTCTATATGTTAATTGTTGAGAAATCGCACAACTTTCAATGTTACTGTAAGAAATTGAATTGCAGATTCCAAATGTGTAACCGTACATTGATAATATTTTTACTTCGGTACACCTTTAACAAGACTAATCCAGAGAAGATTGATGTCATTCAGGAAAAGGTATTGCAGAATGGAACAACTTTGATGTACTATATTTACTATTCGTATTTTGTATAAGATGCTATAAAACCCGCTAATGAAGTGCTGAACAAACTAAATCTATGGCAGAGCACACGAAAAGTCTTGGCCGATCTGGTACCCAAACGTATGAATCCTGAAGACAGTTGTAAGCGACTTCAGTGCTCTTTTAGTGGAATATGTGAGGTCTCTTGTAAACACATTTGTTTTTAGAAAGATCATACAAGAAAAATTTAGTGATACTCGTAATTCAATATGTGATTTACATATAGCACTTTGAACCTAAGGAAAAACACTTTTGAAAGCAGCACAAATCACACCTTATCTCTATTCCCAAAATACTCATCTGAGATTGTTCGAAATAAGGTAATGTTCAATATTCTATTAAACTTTGAGGACATTCACTTGATGACTCTCTAGCATGCAGTAATAAGTGACTGGAGGGTACTATTAAAAACTACAAAGACGATTAAATGAAAAACCATGTGATAAGCACGGAAAGGTGCTTAAAATTGTTGTAATGCACAAAACCTGCATAAAGTTCATTTATATAACAACAAACTGGAAAAAATACAGTGTTTCGTCAAATACAGCACCCTGATTTTTTCGAGTTCTTTACTTAATAATAATAATAATAATAATAATAATAATAATAATAATAATAATAATAATAATAATAATAATAATAATCAATTGACTACGTTCTAGTACAGCTGAAAGATTAAAATGCTGATAGTGGTTTCCTGAACACTAGAAATCCAGATTTATATTAAGGTATACGATATACAAGGTGATTTACACTAGTCAGAAATCACACTGATATATAGAAAGGTGTACTTTCTGATAGGTTCGAAAGTTTCCTATGACTCTCTTGTAACACATATACTATAAAACTGTACTGCAAGAATAACACAAGCGTTATAAATATAAAGAGTTAGTTCGATTGGTACCAGGTTCAAAAGTATTGAAACTCCGTCAAACGCAGCAACTTAACATGCATTAAGATTAAGACAGGGATTTTTCCTTTCAGTTGTATGGATAGATAAATAACATCTTTAATCCTTCACGTTTTTAATGAATATTTTTGTTCGAGAAGCGTGTGTACAGTATTTTACGTACAATCAAATCTATTTTCTTCTAAAATTATTTTTACACTAAGTAACAAAAGCAAGTGTGAATTTTTTCAACAGTGAACTGAGATCTGAGCTGTTTCGGAAGTCTCGATATTTTTAATTATGGATGTCCCTCCTATTATTTCGAATGTGTTATTACCTAACTGACAATTTTAAGGAACATAGAACAATTCAGGCTCGTATTTATATTCTGGAGAATTTCATATTATCTAAATAAATTAATTTGCACTTTTTAACCAAGAAACTCATCACTCGTTGTATCAAAAATTCTATTTGAGAACAGCATTATATTTTTGAGTATTCTTTCTCCAGTTTGGACACTGCATAATAGCACCATTATTCTTGCTCCTAAATGACTTAATACGCGAACAATCTATTATAAATTGAATCAATGAGTACCCACTCTATATCTGTGCAATATGTTTAGTTCACGCTCCCTTGCATGTGACTTGACGTCGCGTCAGAATTCCATTCAATTACATTTCTAGAAAAGTACTATAGTACTACATAGCAGAAAAGTACTATATTCCAACTACATTAGGTCAGAAGCGCATATTCCTTTCCATAGAGAAGATTTTAGTATCTATATAAATCCCACAAAACTTCAACCGCAAACAAAAGAAATGCGCACTCATGTATGGGATTGACGCATCTGTACGACTCATTTAACCCGCAAAATTGTAGCGAGCCTTCCCCTGCCCATGAAATAAAATGCAATATATATATATATATATATATATATATATATATATATATATATATATATATATATATACTACCGGCCAAAAGGATTGCATCACCACCGATATCAGTAGAAAATGAAATGAATGCACACAATTATGAACACAAATAGAACAAATTTGTATTAGTGAACCAAAACGACAGAGGGTAACACAAAATCAAAACAAGAGTCAGAATGTAAAAAGAAATAATTCAAAATTTGGATTCATCAAAATATCCTCCCTTAGCATTCAATACACAAGCGCACAACCTAGGCATCCTCGTCAGTAAGTTATGTAGTTTTTGGGATTTAAGTTCATTCCAACATGTTTGTAAATGTACCCACAACTGTGTTTTATTAACTGGTCGACGTTTTCGAACGTTTCTGTCTAACTCATCCCACAATAACTCTATCCGATTTAAGTCCGGGCTTTGTTGTGGCCATCGCGTGTTGAACAATTCCTTTCGTCTGTCTTTCTTTTCTAAATACGACTTACACAGTTGCGATTTGTGTTTGGGGTCATTATCTTGTTGGAAAATAAATCCCCGACCGACAAGCTTTTTCCCACTGAATATAGCGTGTTTCTGCAGGATGCGGTAATAGTCTTCTTTTTTCATTGTACTCTCAATTTTCACTAAATCACCAACATTTTCACCAGCGAAACAACCACATACCATGACAGATCACCATGTTTTACAGTTGGATTAATGCATTGGTCGAGCATGCGTTCTCCAGGAAGTCTACGAACACACTTTCTGCGTTTAGTTCCAAAAGTTTCGAATTTACTTTCGTCACTAAATAGCACTTTATACAACTGCTGTAATGATCAATTCTTATGTTTCTGAGCCCATTGCAATCGTTTACGTTTGTTTTGTTTACTCAGAAGTGGTTTTTGTGTTGCAATGGATCCCTTTAAACCGTGTTCTCGAAGTCGGTGTTTCACTGTTGTAACAGATATGGCTGTTTTTCGGGTGGCATTCATTTGTTCTCGAATTTCTGGGGCAGTAAGTGTTCGCTGACGTTTGCTTGTGGCCACAATAAACTGATCTTCATTCTTTGAAGTTACTCGTAGTCTTCCAGGTCGTCGACGATTAGCATTTGACTGAGTTTCGTTGAAACGTTGAATAGTGCGAACAACTGTAGATTGATTACTAAGTTCACGAACTTTAGCGATACTGTTCATGAGTGTCGAACAAACAGTCACTCATTTAGTATATTTTAGCTGGCCACTTTTCTTGATGACCACTGATCCCTAAAAGGGAAAGGAAAAGAAAATTAAGCACAATTCCTAATGGTTATTTACTTACAATGACATTTTATGTTACATGCAAACAAATATTCATGTAAATATTTACACGAGCTAAAAAATATCATCCGCCTAGTTAACAAAAACTTTTGTTTTTGCAGTGTGTATAAGGTCTTGCCTCATTTTGAACTCGGTATTGATCACGATGATTTATGTATAACATTACACCATATTGCATGAAAATATGTACACATTGTACGTATTATTGTTCATTTACAGCATTTCCATGGGTGAAGCAATACCTTTGGCCGGTAATGTATATAATAATTATTAGTGATTGTAGGTAGTATCCGCACATCCCGCACAATCGTGCGGCTATGTCGCGCAAGGTCTCTCTTGTCTAAAACATAATTGTTAACCTGAAGTTTTGAAAGTGTCTCAATCTTGTAGGTGTAGCAAGAGCAGATTCAAAGAGATGACACAAGAAATGATGATATTTCCTAACAAAGATGCAATTGGTTGTTTGAATTACTCAGTTTCTCTTATGTTACTTAACGTAATGATACTTTTATGACAAAATAGTACGTTTTTAAAAGTACAAACCTTGAATGTATGTAAAACACACCGTACGGGGAGCACAAAATCCGTTTTAAAAGTCAAGTTCATTTTTTAAGTAGATCATCAAACAATTCAAGTGGATTAAATGTTCGTAATTCTTTCGATAGCAATGCGTCTTAAGTTGAATACTTTTGTGTAGATTCGTTACATTTCAATTTGGTTCGAATTCCGCTAGGTGACTTTATTTATTTTTGTTTTCTACCTTTTCATTTATTTTTGTTGTACACTGTAATAGTATACATAGGGTTTCATTGACAACGTGCTAACATATCCAAGGAAAAGTATCTTTCACCTGCATGTACAATTTCGTATATATGTCTCATGTGATTCCTCCTTAGTGAAAATCACTTTTAAATCAATCGATAAAATTTTCGTCAGTGTTCAGAATTCATTATCAGCCGTAATAGCACCTTTATCAATATTAAAGCGAAGTTTGTATAATAATAATAATAATAATAATAATAATAATAATAATAATAATAATAATAATAATAATAATAATAATAATAGGTAGGAAACGAAAAGAAAGAGTGTAGGGTATTACATTTGGTGACACATTCTATTTCTTCTGTTTGTTATTATATTTATGAGCTTCATGTCGTCTTCGTTCATCAGACGATTTTAGACAGGCTTTTGCGGCGATTTCTTACACAAATATCTTATTAATACTCAATAATATACTCTAGCCAAGTATCACCAATTGCTAACGTGTCTACCATAAGATGCCATCAAAGTATCTCACATGAGTGTTTTGGGAATTTAGTGGAAGTATATTTTCTACTGCTTTCAAACCTGTTTTGTCTCAGGTTCAAAGTGCTTTATGGTATTCGTATCTTGATACAAGAATTTTATATAAATTTGTTTGTTACCTCTTTCTAAAGGTTAATTATTTGTTCTCAAGCCAACACTCACTCACTTCTTTTTTTCTATAGAAACATTTGTCTTGCGAGAAATCATGAATACTTGTGCTTAAAACAATGTTTGACATATTTTAGCTCTGGCGCAGGGCGATGTTTCAACAGCGAGGGAAGAGAGGAAGAAGTATAAATAGAAAGAATTCTGAACTCGCTGCAGAATGAGTTCAGCATTTAGTTTTTAAAGCCTGTCTCGTCAACATCTTCCTCATACTCTGCATGAAATTTTAGTTTTCAGCACTTCGTCAGAGGGATTTTTATCCTCTTATACGAAATGTATACGGTACGATATTTCATACCACACCAGAAGGTTTTATTCTGCTATAGAGTTTCTGTATGACAACAATATTTTCTTAGACATTACTGTTTAAGGTTCATCAGAGCAAAGTTCATCATAAACGAATATCTCATACTTTTTGAAAATCTGCAATTGAACTTCTCACAGTAGCAATGCAAGTTAGACTACCTCAGCGATTGACATACCAAGATTCATTTTTCTCTGGTCACATCCTTCCACTAGAGGTACTCAATAACAGCTTCTCTTTCGCTTGCTGTTCCTTGATCATGCTTATTCGAAGAGCAATTCTATCGATTTGTTTTGCTTGGGACAAAAGTAAATTGTAGAGACATCTGAATCGAACATATATTTTGGTGCTGGCTAACTCTCTGTATCAATTACAGTTATATCTCACTAAATATTTAATACTTTGAAATAAACTAATAGTAATAAATGATTAATCACGACTATAAATCATTAACACCGAACCAGACGCCACAATAATAATAATAATAATAATAATAAAAGTAACTTTATAAGAATATAATATAGTATTTGGTCTATGTTAAACAGAATTTGCTAACTTCTCTATGGCATCCGATCAATGCAAATTAAAACAAAATTTCTGTAGACTAAGAATGGTAAGAACAGGTTCTACTTCCGTCTTTATATTTACAGAGAAGAGATAGAAAACTATATAACTTCTCTCTATGTCATCCGGTGAATGTGACTTAATTAAAAATTTTTGTATACTAAGTATGGTAAGAAAAGGTTCTACTTCTGTCCTTATATTTACAGGGAAAAGACTGAAAAATATATAACTTCTCATTTCAAATTTAATCCTCTTGGATCGAAAGTTGTTATAGATAGAGAAAATTCTTTCGTGTGGATTCAGCATTAGAAGAAGGGTTCCATCGTATCCCTCTGTTGCAACCGGATACTTCAATCCCTGGACTTTCTGTTTTAATATTCAAACACAAAGAGTTCAAATCTGATTTTTTTTCACAATACTAAGAGTAGTCAACTTTTTTATTAAAAGGGAAACTATGTAACAAAAAAGTAATTATGTTGTCAGTTAACATTACTAATAGCACTTGAAAATATTTTATTTTATACCTATAACGAAGTAAGAGAAGTTGTAAAGGGCGATCGCTTCAAGTGTTTTGGAACTATTTTGTCTAGAGGCTCTTACTGTACCAAAAAAGTCAGGTTAAGAATTGCCACAGCCAAAGGAGTATTAAACAAGAAATAGTTACTCTTAACTAACAGGCTTAGTATTGTAAAAAGGAATTAGTTTGTCAAGTGCTATACATGGAGCATTGGACAGTATGCTTCAGAGACTTGTACATTAAGGAGGTTAGAGAAGAATTAGATTGTTTTCAAATGTAGTGTTAGAGAAAGGTGGAGACGATAGAATGGACGGAGAGAGTAACAAATGAGGATCATTCGAAACAGATAGGATAGAAGAGGACGCTTCTAGCGATCATACTTCGTAGGGATTTCAATTGGATTCGATAGATTTGCTAACAAATCGTCTTCTTTATAGCATCATAAAACGAAAGATGGAAGTAAAGCAAGGGATGGGAAGAAGAACACAACTAATTGATGGTTTGAGGACTAGAAGATAATATTGGGAGCTAAAAGAGGAAGCTGAAGATCATGTAATGTACAAGAAATATTTCCACACCCAAACCTAAAAATCAAAGAAAAAAATCGTATTAGTTCTAGGACCTGAAGAATAGACGAATACTTAATAATAATAATAATAATAATAATAATAATAATAATAATAATAATAATAATAATAATAATAATAATAATAATAACATATTGATTCTTTTTTGATTATCGATGCTGTATTGGTCGCCGTCATGTAGTTTGAAATGCGCTCTAATTTTAATTGTATATTGCTGGGAATTGCGCCAGTAATTTTCACTTTAAAGTGACTGATGCTTTTCTAATTTCATAAATTATATGAGAATTTCTGACTCTACAGGATTCCAAAGTGTAAATTTTAAATCATATTTTCATATTCTTATATATATTTTTAGACCATAGCGGAAGAAGGACACATGGGGTTATATGGAACGATTTCGGAAGTGGTTACTCAAATTCATCTTGAACTGGATTAGGAAAATAAAGTGTATATCAGTAAAACTGAAGAAAGCTAACGAATGGGTTTGCTTTGTTTGTTTAAAGTTTGTTTTGTGACCTTCTATATTAACTTGTATTATTCGCAGTGATAAGGTACAAACCTTAATTGAATTACATTCGTTTTACAGCTATTTGTAGTGAGTCTATTGTTTTTGCAAGGAAATTTTCAACACGTAACTAAATATCTGGCTTACGGAGCCTAAATGCTTTACGCTTGAAGAACCACGCATAATTGTTAATATATATTTTAAATTATCAGCCACATTTTCTCATTCAATTTGAAAACTTTTAAATATTTAATTATCTAATACCAGAATCATGAATAATTTATAATGCCTGTTAATTAATTAGATATCAATAAATCATTGAAAATCATAATTGTTATTCCTATTCCAGTAATTCTGAAAATTTCCATGCACTCCGATTCAGAATATTTTTTACATGACTTGCTATTGCTCAATTCCTTGATTCACTTTTCGTTTTAAATGAAGTGGAAAGGACGTGACTCTTGAAAAGATATCATGAACTGCTCAAATATAACGAATTGATGTGATTCACCTGAATAAGTTATAATAAAGACAATAGTAGTAATGATTCCGTCAATCTTGCATTTGCTATAGTTTATGTTATTAGTTTACCAAATTAGTTTTTCAGTCTAATAGTTTGTTACTGGACACATTTTGATAGAATAACATTCATGGACAATACGATTTTCCAAATCCTAAAACAATGATCTGTAATAACCCGAAACCTGTTTTAAACAGCACTTCGTGTCCTCCAAGTTGGAATGATGACATAGAGAAAATTAGTAACTTGTTTTGAAAGTTTTTTTAAAAAAGGTGCTTAGATTTATATTTTTGTCTATTACACTTTTCATAAAAATTGAACGAACCTGATGTCATATGCAATGTTTCTGTTATAGGCATTAGCTATAATTATTCACGACGAGGTGCGAAAACCAAATATGGTACATTTAACAATACAATCCATAAATATACCGTGAAGATCTAAAACTAAAGATTTCACTCTTGTTAACGAAACGAAATTGGTTCACATTAAATCAGAAAACAAAAGAACAATGGATACTTGATACAATGTTATGACAAAGCAAATTAAAGAAAAATATAGCAATGATAATAGCAGCTACGATTAAATTAGAAATTTTCTCCCTTTAAGATATAAAAACGTTGTACTAGCACAATACATTTTAGTTTGTTTCGAATAGACGTTAAGGAAACATAAGTGCGACTTCTAATAGCACCTTCTCAGCATCGAAATGGTTGCCAAAGTTCTTCTAATGTTCCTTCTTTTTGCTGTGTGCTTCGAGGTAAGTTGTTTTATACTTCATAAATAGGAACAAATTACTTATTATTCTCAGAAATAACATTCCCATATAAAGTGAAGCCAATTTCCTAATTTCATTAGCAATATTAATATGAGAATGCTATGATGGAATCACACAGTACAGGAATAATTCAGTATTTCTCTTTTTGAAGAGATATATAACTAAAAATAACATAAAATATAATTTGAATAACAACTATATTCAGTATATTTATTCAATCTTGTTAGTGTATTTGACTAAGTTACAAATTATTTTGTAAATGTTTTATTTCGCACATAAACTATTTTTCAAGTATCTCACTCCAAATGTACATAAGAAACGTCCACCTAATAAGATTTTTCTTTTAAAGTAGTGAGATGCAACTTCCTCCATTTCTATGTATATATTGAATGTATATACACATTATATCTGTGTTATTTTATCGCTTCTTCGTTCCACTATGCTTTTAAACCTTACTTTCGAACTTGCTAGATACTGCATAAACAAGTTTTTTGAAAGGAATTTCTAAGTAGAATAAAGTTCACACAGATACACACACACGTATATATATATATATAATTATATATATATATATATATATATATATATATATATATGCCATTTTCTTCTGGATACTTTATTCTCTTTAAATGATGAAATTATTTGGAGTTATAAACTATGTAAAACAGGACAAATCTTAACTACATGATCTAATAAATTTCCATACAAGTATCATATAACTATGAATATTACGATAACAAATTAAAACACTTATTTTTAAAGTGAGATCTAAATCAATGCGAAGCCTAAATATAGTTTTACAATCATACTTTCTAAATGTGAACTTGGATGGTAAGAACGTTACCATATATATTAAAAATCTTTATTTATCTGTATAAAGTTAACATCAAAAATAGTACAATAAGGACGTGTTTTATGGAAGAGGGTTCCAAATTAAGAATTTTCATTCTTTAAACACAGTTTTCTCTTTCCAATATTCTCAATATCCGAGAGACATTATATCCACATCGGTATATTCATTAAAAAAAGCGATTGATATTCATAAAAATATTAATGATAACATTAGTGTTTAAAAAGTAAAGCTTGGATTCAAATACATTTAAAACTTTTTACCGAGTTAATGAGATAAATAATTAATTTTTAAAAATATTTAATACATCAAATAATTTCTATGGAATCTGAAATTAAAATTATAAGAAAAATAAAAAAGTTATTTCAAATTTATATTGTGTCCACTACAAAATTCATTTTTAATATTTCTTCCCAAATTATGTGAATTATTATAACAAAAAATTGAAGTTAGTACTAATTAAAGTACCAATGGTAGGTAGCAATTCTAGTTTAAATTTACAAAATGACTAGTACTGTCGTAAATGTGCAATATCTATATTTAATAATGTTCAATATTCTTCGTTCGTTACTGACATATCTTCGTTCTACTAATGTCTTAGGTTTAGCGATTCTCACAATATTAGTAAATTCGTACATTTGAATTAAGTCACATAAGTTACATGGAATTATTACATTTGTACTGAATGAAGAGAAGCGTTTGTGTAATATATCGACTATGTGTGTAAGCTAAGTAACGCAAAAGCATTTGAATACAATGTATAATTACAATGACCAATACTATTCATAACTATAGATTTTATTAGAAATTGTTGCGTGAATAACGACTCGTATTTTAGGTACACTCAACAGAATGTATAACGTTGTGAAAACTGACTATCTTCTGGCACGAGTAATTCACATTAACTTAATTCTTGTCCTATCCAATGTTGCATTATTGTCATAATGATGACAAGTTCGTAATGCTAACGTGGAAGGGGGATAGTACGATGTTCTACTACTCAAATTTCAGAACATTCTTTTAATTCATTCTACTACGTATATCTAACTTAATATTGTTGAGTGATTCATGGAATTAAGCAAGTAGATGAAGCAGTAGCAAAACATTTCAGAATTGTTAATATCTTTACGAAATTTTGTGGAATAAATCATTTTTCCACTAAGCCCTTCAATTTCGTAATATTCATCTATTAAATGAGAACTCAATACAAACTTTATAATTTCAAATTAAATCTTATCTATAAAAATTTTCAATTTAATGCTTTTTCTTCTAGTAATTGCAACTAAATAACCTGATGCTTAACTCTAGCTTTGAAATTGGTAATATAATAAGATGTTGAGTTGTTAAAACTTTACAAATTGTTAATTATCCTTCCATAAGATTCTTACTATACAGTTGATAATTTTTCATGTTTACTGTTACATAGAAAATTCAATTATGCATATTATTACGTGCATCTTGAAACGTAGAATTTGCTGTCCTATTTTTTAAAAAGAAATATTAAATATTACGTTTTTATAGTCTATAATTTTTATACTATATGCTAAGCGCATTGCAAATAATTTCAAAGTTTAAAATTAATTTAGCTGAAAATTAAGAGACATTTGTGTTTATCATTTATTCTCTTAGGTCCCTTATTTTATTTTAATATTAAATTATATCAAATGATTGGGTCTTAATGTTTGGTTTAAGTGAAAATTCAAACTTAATATTGTAGCAACATTTGATATAATTAACTATGCTTCTTATTAATAAGCCATAGTAAATCGTATATAACAACATATGAAGGTAGATCTTTGAATGAAATAGAGATATATTAATCTAATATTTAACTTGCGTTTATTTGGTCATCACAAAAGTTTCAATAACTGGTATATTTACATCTAGGTGGCAAAACAACTGCCTCCAGTTAATCATGTCTTTAAAAAAATAGATCTTCTTATCAATAAATAGTTATTATTCTTTAAATGGTGAATATCATTTATATTTTAACATAAACTAAGATCAATCTTTCTCTTAAACAAGTGATCCTAAAACATAAAATATAAAAATATACCGTATTCTGATTAAGATTTAAGATAAATTTGCAGAAAATTGTAATGCGTTACACGGCCTCCGTGTGCGTCAGAATACACACTACTACTACTAAAGTATCTTGAACACTGATGTGGTTTCGCCAGCAGAAATATATTGTAGCAGCAATTGTCTTCAAATAAATGGAAAAATTATGTATAAAGTTAGTTATTAGTATAAAATTAGTTTATCATAATTATTATAATAGTAAAAGACTCGACAATAGGAAAACTTCTACTCATATTTTTGACTATATTTGCCTACTCCTGTAATATAATTTGAGAGTTTATTGTTTGTTTGCTTCCGCGTTACAAATGTTTATATAAAAATTACTGATGTATCAGTTGAAATACTTTTAGAAGTAAAGGTGGAATTAAATGTCCCATAAGTACACTGCTCCATGAAACTAATTTTTGTAAAGAATAAACGATTTGAGATGGCTTTAATGGCATATAAAAGTCAATACAAGTTTATTAGAGAAAACATTTTTCTGTTGTAATACAGATATGTTACAGAAAATATTTAACAAAAATAAACAAAATTAAAATTTGTAATAAACCTATTAATAAAGCTAACATTTTTAATTTCAGAAAAATGTAAATTTCCAGAGCATTGAAGTCATTACAAATTGAATGAAGAGAATAATTAAAAATAAGTTAAAATACTCATTAAGTAATCATCTTAAAGCTCTTGTGACATGTCCTGCGTATTGTCGTTTTGCAAAAGTACAATCATAAACATCCTTTCAGATTGTAACGCCCTTTCCACTTGGTATCTACAGTAAGCCTCCAGCTTGAGAACCATTACTATATTAAGTAATAATAATAATAATAGTGACAATAATAATAATAATTGTCAATCCGAATGCAATCCAATGACACCTAGTCGATGGGACTTGGGCCAGAAGATTCAGTTCCCCATCGTTCAATTCGTCAGTGTAGCATTTAAATATTTTTCCAATATTTCCAAATACAATAGGAAAATCAAGCATATAGGAAATAAGTATAATATATTAAATAAATAACACCAAAATAAATTCAATTCTATATAACAATTTTATTAAACGAAACTAGGGTTGTGTATTTACACTATTACGTTAGAATAATGTAGATACACTAACGAAACAAAATAACAAGAAAATATGTAAATACAAAAAAGAAAATACTAACGAAAAAATCTGAATGTTTTTAATATGCAATAATTTTTTTTAATTCTCTTGAATTCTATGTAAAATGTTAGGTGAATATTATTCCTCAAAAGAATTATGTTTCTTGAATAAATAAAACTTGAAAATTTAATTTCCTCCTAATTTCAAATATTATTCTCAGTAAAATAATTCTATTAATGTTGCTTTAAATCTGAGTTCATAAAGAAAGAGAACATTTAACCATTTATGAGCGGGCTTCTAATTTCTTTACAACTTCACTTTACAAAAACACTAAAAATATTCAAGCTAATGAGACGACTCTCTAGTTTTTATTTCAAGAAATTAAGTATATCTCGTATCACTTAATCTGTAATAAATAATATCACTTTCATTTATAACTCTCAGTCTCTATTCCTGAACAGTAGAATGATAAAGTTGGACACTAAATACTCAAATAAATATACCATAGTCACATTTCAATCAACTCTCAATCAATAATATACTATATTCATTCATTAATTTTTGGTAAATAAGGAATGAGAATGCTGGAAAAAAATAATTTGCAATCTAGAATTCTTTCGATAAAAATACTCTGAAAAATAAATCTATAACCAACATAAACTCTAAATTGAAAAAGAAACCAATTTAATCTGGAAATATTGGAAATTTAGTGATTTTATCAAAAGGCAAGAATTGTCCCCCTGACTACTTAGCACTCCGCGAAACATCAAAAATGAAATAATTTCTGTAATTTAACGCAAGGTGAAAAGACATTGAAATTGCATTAGCAATTCGACCTGGTTTAGATAACGAGCTTGACAACCGGACAAACACAAATTTGACAAGTCATAATGATCTCTTGAAAATAAGTTGGAAATTTCACCCACCTTTAATTGTTTCAAATACGTAATTTTCCTTGAATTGTGTTAACCTCTCTCTCCATTGGTAATATGGATTCAGTCTGATCTATTCAAGCAATCGAATAAAATCAAATTGGTAGAAAGACGTCAGTATTCTTATATAACTTAATTCTCCATAAAAATATTTCCGTGCATTAGTTTCCTCACAAAAATATATGAGTATGAAATACTTATAACTGGTTTTCAAGCAAACCAAACCAGCTAATGCCAACTAGGAATTACTTTTCACGTGGTCGAATCAGGCTTTCACTTGGGGCAAAAGACCCTTCACTTCACCGCCCTTTCATTGCACTATTTCTCTGAAGAGAATTGAAAGAAAGTGAGAACATATAGTTATCACGCAAACCACTATCTGTGCTAGCAATTCACAACAGTTTAACACACTTTCAAAGAAAGCTTTCACTCTCTGTTTCACTATCATAACTTAGTAGCCTAAAAAGATGAAAGAAATACAGCCCGTTTTACTTGCCACTAAGTTAGCTTGTGAGAATTGCAAAATCAAGGAATAAAACATTCCTTTTTTTACTGATCACTTTATAATATATTACTGACATTTCACCAATATGACTTTATCGAATACACGTCGTTAATACACACACCACACTAACAAAAACTACAACGTTGAAACATTTTCCGAAATAGAGAAACCCTGTTGAATCGAAAGGAGAATCTTCCCGGCTAAGCAAACGAATAACAAGTAAAGAAACAGCGAAACTTTCTTTAGCTTGTTGAATCGGTGAACGTTAACCACGCCCCCTTTCGCGACTGCTATCATTTCCTCCAGCAGTCTTTACAACTGCTATTACCTAAAAATTCCACATAGATTTAAGATTTTTTCTTCCTACTTTTTTTAACTTTTTCTTTTTTTAAAAGAAGAACATATGTAACCAAACCAATGTTTTTAAGATATTGAATAGTGACTCCTAAAAATTATTAGGATTTAATCAATCTATTTTACAGTGATTTTCTTCCATTTTTTAGTTTTATTACTCTTGTGACGCGTCCATATTCGTCGGCCTCATTCCGAACGAAGATGACACGTTATATCCACCAGCCTTTTTAGAAAAAATTTTGCTCCAGAATTTTGTAATAATGGAAATTTATAAATATAGAAAAATATCATTAGCATGCAAAAAATATAAGTAAATATTCTCACGAATATACAAGAATATAAGTCAAACTACTGAACTACATTGTATACAAAAGATAAAATTAATTTTTTATACAATACTCTATTTATAAGTTTTTTTGATAATGACGGCCGTGATTAAAATTTAAGAAAAAATATATACAATTAAGTAGTAGCACTTATTCTATAAACTTTTATTATATTCAGTTTTTAATACATACAATTTTTCTTTTACCATTGTTCCCATTTTCACTTCCAGCATTTCATCTGAACTTCAATTCCTTTGGACCCGATAAATCTGATATCTCGGACGCGTGACTCCGCTTGTAGGAATCAAGAGTATCGTTCTCGTTCGATATTAAAACTGCATTTGGTGTCAAGAACCTCCTGACTATAAATTGGCATTGCCATTTATTACTGAGTGATCTAGCAACATTATCTTTCAAAGAAGATTTCACATGTGATCGAATCAATCTTTTATCGCCTACTTGGAATACTATTTCTCTTCTTCTCTTCAACATTAGTCGTTTTCTTCTAACCCAGCTCTTCTCCATATTCTTCATGGCTTCCAACCACAAAGATTTTGTTGACTTAAAGGCAATATCTGAATCTGAGATGTCCCATCGATTTTCCATAGGGGCGTAAGAAGGACGCCCTAAGAATACTTCGATTGATCACATCTTAACGCCGGAATGCTCTCTAATATTGAGCGTATATTGAAGGTCTGGTATCAGAGATGACCAAAGATGTTGCTTGTCTGAAAAGTAAGCTCGGATGGACGATTTTAGCCTTTTGATCAAACGCTCCGCAGCATTCGCTTCAGGGTGGTATGGACTTAAAGTAATGAGCTTTCTCCCCAGTCTGAACAAGAATTTCTTAAGTAATTCTGATATAAGCACAGAAGCGTTATCGGTAGAAATAGCTTCTGGATATCCTAGTCGACTGAACATGTCTGACATTTTGTTCACTATCGAGGCTGAAGATAACGATCTTAATTTCTCTAGAACCACAAAACGGCTAGCGTTGTCAACACCGATTAAGATGTACTTAAATCCCTTTGAATTAGGCAATACACCGATAATATCAAAATACCAGTGTGATCCGATTCTCTTACTATACTCTGATATTAGTAACCCCATTTTCCTTTTATGTTCTTCCTTAGCAAGCTGACACCTATGGCAACATCTTACAAATTCAGTCACTTCCTCTTTCATATTTCCCCACGTGAAGCGTTTCATGAATTTCTTAACAGTCCGATATATACCAGCATGACCTCCAACAAGCTTATCCTCATGGTAGTACTCTATCAGAACTCTTCTTAAAGGCTTAGGGATCAAGATATTCAAAGTATTATGGACTGAATTAGTTCTTTTCATAAGAATATTTTTATTTAAAACAAAACCTGGAATGTTGTCGGCATTTTCTATTCAATCTATTGTTGCTTTCAATTCAGATTCTTCTCTTTGAAGATCTTCGATGGGTTCCTTTATCAGAGGCAACTTCTATCTATGAGCTAATCGCAAGTTGCTATCAAAGGCCGCTAATCCCAAAGGACCGTCTACTAAGCTAAACTCAAAAGGGTCGTAAATTCTTGTGAGAGTGTCAGCTATAACGTTATCTGCTGATCTAACGTGTTTAATCCTGAACGCAAACTGACACAAAGTCTCAAGAAGAGGACCATACTTTAGTAGACGCTTTGAGTTGCTTAAAATCCAAGTAAGGGCCTTATTATCTGTCAGGACATCAAATTCTCTAACCAAATAGTGCTTAAATCGGGACACAGCTCTTACTAGGCTTATAAACTCTATTTCGTATATGCTTCTATGTTTGTCTACTTCTCATAATTTCTTTCTAAAGAAACAAACAGGTTGAAGCTCCCCGTTACTATTCTCTTGAGAGAAAAAAGCAGCTATGCTTTTTCCTGATCCATCTACATGTAAGATAAAGCGTTTATTTAGATCTGGGGTCTTAATACAATGTTTTCAACTAAAACTTCTTTTAATTTGTCCAGAATTCTTTGGTGTTCCGGACCCTAGACAAATTTATTCTTAGGAGATTTTAATTCCCTGAGGTATCCCATTAGTTCCTGGAACTCAGAAGCAAATTTCGCGTAATAGCTGAAAAGCACCAAGAACTTCATGAGACCACTCATACTAGGTGTAGGTGGTATGTTTTTAATAGCTGAAACCCTAGCTGTGTCCCATCTGATATCCGGAAATAATATACCCTAGATAGTTAATAATATCCTTGAAAAACTAGACATTTATCCGGTGATATAGTAATATTAAATTTCCGGAATCTTTCTAGTACCTTTATTATAGTATCTTTGTGTTGTTCTATGGTATCCGAAAATATAAGAACATCCTCAAAATTTTATCTTACTCCTTCTCCTTCCAAATTAACAAGTATTTTGTGCATTATACGGTTAAGAATGTTACTACCAGTTTGAATACCTACTGGGACTCTCGTAAACTGAAAAAGACACTTTGGAGTAACAATTCTTGTGATGTCACGAGAGCTAGAATCCAAAACAATTTGGAAATATGCTTCCTTTAGATATATTTTCGTATAGAATTGTTTACCTGACAAGCCAGGTAAGCATTCCTCAATGTTCGGAGACGGAAAAGGATTATTTACAATCAATTCAATAGCTTTAAAGAAGTTCCCTACAATTCGGTAACCATTGTCTTTATTCTTCACTAAGAAGCAACTACTGGCATAGCTCGAATGGTATACTTCAATTAGAATGCCCTGCCTAACCAATTCTGAAATTTGATCATCAAATTCTTTCTCTTTATTCTTAGGAACAGGGAACGGATTTTGCTTAAAAGGTTTGTTTTCCGCTAAATAAATTTTGCCTACACAACCCCTAATACGTCCGACTCTATTGGATATTATATCTGAGAATTGATCTTTAATCGAACCCATGAAAGAATCTATTTCAGGATTCCGAAAACTCCATGATTCTCGATTAGAGTTTTTACCTGTATGTATTTTGGGTTTTTCACCTGTGGGAATCGATTATAATTTTTAACCAAATCTCGATTAATCTTCTCCCCAATATACTCCATATTTTTCTTTATCAACGCGTGGAATTTCTGTGACTGCTCGACGTCCACCTCAGAAGCTTCCGAAGAACTCGATGGACCACTGTTCTTAACTTTAGAAGTCGCTGATGCAACTGAAACAACGTTCTTCTTTTCTTTTTCAATCACAACATTATGATCACTCTTAGTCTGTTTTTCATTTGCACCATCTATGATGTTTTTTTCCTTTTCTTTTTCTATTGCTTCTTCTTCTTCGAAGTTTTTTTTTGTTTTTTTTAACATAGGGATCCACCTCTGTATGGTTTAAATCTGGAACACTGATAACTAGTGTCGCACTTCAAATCATCCTTGGCAATTATCTTATCTTCTATTTCACCCACATTTGTCGATATCATCGCTAAGTCAACGGAAGATGTACGATGGAAGCGATCTTGATCACCATCCACCGACTTACGGCTAATGCAAGAGGTTTCTGGACAAACTTGATCAGTATCCAATCTGCGAATTTGCTAGTCCACAATATTACTGTCTCTCGACAACTCTCCCTCAATTAAATTTCGTAGCCCAAGAAGCTGTGAAGCATCAGGAGCATTTATAGTCAATAAATGTTTTTCCAGATGTTGAAAATCGAGATCAGATTGTACACCTCTTTAATTATGTAGGATTGAATAAGAATCTGCCCTAATAAACATAGAAGATATTCCAGTTGATATAGATGCTAAGTTCTTCCTTCGAAACTTTCCACCAGTCCATCCTTGTTGACTAAGCAGTTCACCAGATCTAAATCCTTTTTCAAGTGATTCTACAAAATCCCTGCGATAATTCAGTCGCACACGCTTCTTTCCATTGCACAGAACCGAAAGATTTTTATTGTAATCAACTGACGCCGACGTTGAACGCAGATATGGCATTCCTAATAAACAGCCGCAAGGAAGGTTATCAGTTACTCTAAAGATTATAAAAAACAGTATAAGAATAGAATACTATAAGTAAACATAAACAGAGACTACTATTTTCTACTCTACTATAGTAATAAGATGGAAATCTACACGACCAAAGCAATAAAGCTGGAAGGAAAATATAAATTGTCGAAATATCCCAATAATTATATAATATATACAAAAATTTTTAAACACTGGAAGAAAATTTTTACCATAAAATTTTATATTCAAAGAAAAAAATTAGTTTCAATTGAAAAATTTATAGTGCTAAACTGTGGTCTCCAGTTCCTGTTCTGTGTTCTGGTAACATTGAATGTGTTTGTCGTTGTCGACAATGGAGTGCTAGGTGTAGAAGTGTGTGATGAAATAGATTTTTTTACGTTTAAAAATAAAAAAATAAATTTGAATGCAATTTGTTTCAATTGAATTAAATTGATTAAGTCACTAAAAATTCAAAACGTAAGTCTATATTTAATTCTGTAATCCAATTGCAAAAAAAATGGTGGAACTATAACGTTGGAGGAAAATTTTCTAATCTCAATTCCAAAATATTTAAATTAATCCAAAATTATCTTTTTAAACAATAACTCAGTACTCAAAAAGAAAATGTGAAAGACTGAGATCTATTTTTGAATATTAACAATAAACAACTATAACACTAAACTAAATACTAAAAGAAATTCTTGACTTGTATTCGTACTTCTAACGCCTTTTCCATCTGGTATCTACAGAAAGCCTCCAGCTTGAGAACTATTACTATTCAAAGTAATAATAATAATAATAATAATGACAAGAAAATTAATAATTGTCAATCCGGATGCAATCCGATGACACCTAGTTGATGGGACTTGGGCCAGAAGATTCAGTTCCCCATCGTTCAATTCGTCAGTGTAGCATTTAAATATTTTTCCAATATTTCCAAATACAATAGGAAAATCAAACATATATAGGAAATAAGTATAATATATTAAATAACTAACACCAAAAGAAATTCAATTTTTATAACAATTTTATTAAACGAAACTAGGGTTGTGTATTTACACTATTACGTTAGAATTATGTAGATACACTAACGAAACAAAATAACAATAAAATATGTTAATATATAAAAAAGAAAATACTAATGAAAAAATCTTTTAATATGCAAAGATCTTTAAAAGCTTTTAATATGCAATAAATGTCTTTAATTCTCTTGAATTCTATGTAAAATGTTAGGTGAATATTATTCTTCAAAAAATAATTATGTTTCTTGAATAAATATTACTTGAAAAATTTAATTTCCTCCTAATTTCAAATATTATTCTCAGTATAATAATTCTATTAATGTTGCTTTAAATCAGATGTCATAAAGTAAAGAGAACATTTAACAATTTATTTGCGCGCTTGTAATTTCTTTACAAATTCACTTTACGAAAACACTAACAATATTCAAGCTAATGAGACGATTCCCTAGATTCAATATCAAGAAATTAAAAATATATGTCAAATCTCTTAGTCTGTAATAAATACTATTACTTTCATTTATAACTCTCATTCTCTACTCCAGAAAAGTAGAATGATAATGTTGGATAATTAAATTCTCAATTAAATATACCTTAATCGCATTTCAATCAACTCTCAATCAATAATATACTATTTTCATTCATTTATTTTTGGTAAATGTGGAATGAGAGTGCTGGAGGAAAATAATTTGCAATCTAGAATTCTTACGATAAAAATACTCTGAAAAATCAATATATAACCAATATAAACTCTAAATTGAAAAAGAAACCAATTTAATCTGGAAATATTGGAAATTTAGTGATTTTATCGAAAAGGCGAGAATTGTCCCCCTGACTAGTTAGCACTCTGCGAAACATAAAAAATGAAATAATTTCTGGAATTGAATGCAAGGGTGAAAAGACATTGAAATTGCATTAGCAATTCGACCTGGAGTAGATAACGAGCTTGGCAACCAGACAAACAAAAATTTGACAAGACACAATGACTACTTGAAATTTCACTCACGTTTAATCGTTTGGAATACGTAATTTTCCTTGAATAGTGTCAACCCCACTCTCCATTGGTAATATGGATTCAGTCTGAGCTATTCTGGCAATCGAATAAATTCAAATTGGTAGAAAAACATCAGTATTCTTATATAACGTAATTCCCCACAAAAAACTTTCCGTGCTTAGTTTCCTCACAAAAATATATGAGCAGGAAAGACTTATAACTGGTTTTCAAGCAAAGCAAACCAGCTAATGCCCAATAGGAATTACTTTCAACGAGATCGAATCAGGCTTTCACTTGGGACAAAAGACCCTTCACTTCACTGCTCTTTAATTGCACTATTTCTCTGAACAGAATTGAAAGAAAGTGAGAACAGAAAGTTATCACGCAAACCACTATCTGTGCTAGCTATTCACAACAATTTAACACACTTTCAAAGAAAGCTTTCACACTCTGTTTCACTATCATAAGTTCGTAGCCACAAGAAGAGGAAAGAAGAAGAGGCCGTTATACTTGCCACTAAGTTAGCTTGTGAGAATTGCAAAATCAAGGAATAAATCATTCCTTTTTTTACTGATCACTTTATAATATATTACTGACATTTCACCAATATGACTTTATCGATACACGTCCTTAACACACACACCACACTAACAAAGACTGCAACTATGAAACATTCTCCGAAATAGAGAAACCCTGTCGAATCGAAAGGAGAGTCTTTCCGGCTAAGCAAGCGAATAACAAGTAAAGAAGCAGCGAAACTTTCTTCAGCTTTTCGAGTCGGTGAACGTTAACCACGCCCCCTTTCGCGACTGCTATCATTTCCTCCAGCAGTCAATCCAACTGCTATTACCTAAATATTCCACGTACTTTTAAGATTTTTTCTTCCTACTTTTTTAAACTTTTTCTTTTTTTAAAAGAAGAACATATCTAACCAAACCAATGATTTTAACATATTGGATAGTGACTCTTAAAAATTATTAGGATTTAATCAATATATTTTACAGCGATTTTCTTCCTTTTTTAGTTCTGTTACTCTTGTGACGCGTCCATATTCGTCGGAATCATTCCGCACGAACATGAAACGTTACAAGATCCAATACTTTCTTTGTTTGATCACATTATGCAGAACACCAACAGCACTTATACTACTTCTGGCGAACTGTTTCACTATGCCATTATACACCGATGTTTATTTTTGAGATATATTTCCCAGGAATGATATCTGATTTATATGACTTTTTATCAAAATCATCAAGAAGCTTCTTTATTAATGTTTGGTTTCTTTTACTTAAAGCTTTCTCAGTAGCCCGTTGAGCTTTTTCTCACATTCATTCACACTTCTTTTTCCTTGCATTATAACAAAAGCTTAAGGACTCATATCCCAAGCTATTATTTGGCCTTAAATATTACAAATCTCGCTATATTCAAACCGGAGCACTCGGAATTAATATTTGTAACCTCTTAAATTACATAAGCGTATTATCTACTCACAACAATGTTTCGAACATTTTTTATTCATTCCCATAACTTACTTACACGGATTTAATAGATGAAGCGTTGTAAGTAAATACAAATCTCCAAGCTTTCAAAGTTTATCATTTCCGAAAACGAAAACTAATGTCTTCATTTTCAAACTACATACAGCAATTCATAAAATAATGTTCTAGCTTCAATAGCAATTAGTGAAGTAACACTTCAAGTCGCCATTGCTAATTTCAGAGCATTGTATGAAAATATACATTTTTGATTTTCTTATTTGAATAAATCATATTCTCCTTTGCCTCTCTGTAAATCGTAAATGGTAGGAAATAGAAAAAGTAGGAAAACAAGGTGGGAAATTATCAGGGTACGCATGGAATTGAACTCTTTGTTTGAACTTATGTTCTTTATCACTGCATTCCGGGGCTACTGAAAGACCAACACGTATAATTTTGTTGTCATAATTGTACATAAAACAAAAGCAACAATCAAGTTTCGTAAAGAATAAGTTTTCTTGAGGGGCACCTTACCACGTAATAATGGTTTACTGCAGTGTTTTTAGAAAATCCCACACAAAGCCAACACTTATGTATTATAAAAACTATAGGCAAATGAGTGAAACTTGGAGCGAGATAAGGAAATTATAAAATGCTTAACAAGTTCAGGCTTCATTTAGCCGTACAGGAAAGAGAATTACGTGAATGCAGGGCGTTAATCGAATATTTTTCTTACAATAATATATGTAGCTTTCATTATTTGAACACGTAGCTGCATGACACGCATGCCATAAAAAAGCAATATATTATAATTTTAAAAAAATCGTATGACGTAAGGTTAAAATTTATTTACGATTTATTTGTGAGTTCCTACTTGATCAGGTAACACCCACATCATCTATATATAGGTTAAGGACAAATTACGTCCCACACGATAATGTTTTACATTAAAATCATGTGTTCATTTGCTCTTTTTTGTTAAATGCCTTGATGGAACATATAAAATTTTCGGTTCTCCGACTCCGATACTTCGATAGGTGGCTTTACGAGAAACTTTTTCACTCCATTAGATAATCTTATGAACATTTTTCTATGTGATATTTAGTTTAATAATATATTTCTAACTATTGGGGAGTATACCTTTTGGGTATTGTAGCACACTGCGTAAAATTTTCATAATGAAATTGTCGCTTTTTAGTAAATAGTATGCTACAAAGAATTGGGTTTACTACACGAAATGTTGATTTTTATTTCTTTTCAACTCGGTGATATTACGATGATAAAATTATCACTTGAGCTCCGAAGTTACGTAATAAGTGTCTAAAATCAACCCATTTGATAATTTTCCTTGTTAAGTTTCTCTCCTCCGTCTTTTCGTCCCTTTGTCTAAAAAGCTTTATCATTTATAAAGACTCCATCTTCAATAATATGTCTTGCGTATTTAGGTTTCTTTCAACTTTCGCATAAGTGGTTATAAGATAATATTTATTAAAATTAAATCAATATAAATTTAGTAATAAATGTTATCAGGAACTTTCTTAAAATCGTATTTCCTTTTAGCAACGAAACATTCTGAACTCTATATAAGCTGTTCCGTTTATATGTGGGAGTTTTTCGTAGTTTCGAAATACAGAAAAGTCTTTTGGTTCTAAATAAAAATTATAATCATGATATTACTATCTTCTTATATAGGACTTCTTAAATAGAGCGCTAGTATATCTAAGTCGTCACTGTACGTGCCTTTGGTGTTCTAATCGTGGAAGGAGATCATGTAGATCGGATTTTACGTTGTGTTAAGTCAAAATTTCAAAAGCAATCGCTGCTGGAAGAGATGCTAAGCTAAAATTCAAATCAAATCACTGATTTTAAGAAAGTGTAATAGTATGGATCTGTGTATGCAATTACAGAGACTTCTATATAAACGAGCACCTAAAATTTTATACCATAGCTTCGACAATATCATTATTAGTATGCTTTCGTATTCTCATTTGATTTTCTTCGTAAGGCATTTCCTTAATATGAAAGTTCTGACTTAGGAATCTATTTATTCGTAGCTTAAAACATTTAAGTAAAATATATTTCATCGATTGTCAACCATTATTACGTCATAGTTATATATTTAGTAGTGATTTGAATCTTGTAATTGACGTACAACGTATATTTGTATATAATCGTACGTAAATAATTTCTTTGACATAGATATTAAACCGTCATTGGTGGGTATGATCTTTAGGGAGCGTGCACTGTTCGAGAGGACTAAAATTTATAGTAAAATAATGAAACGTAAATTTAATTCTTAAGTATTAAGTACCGGATTGGTATTAAATTTAATTCGAAACACTGGTAATTAAAATTTCAATACAACTGAATGCAAAACTAATGTTCACACTTTATGCAATGATAAAGGCCTATAGTCATATATTTTCATTGCTCTTTACTACAAGCAAACACACTTGTCGTCTTTGTCTATCTCCAGTAATGTAAACGAGAAACGTATAAATAAGCGAGGGTGACAATTAAATTATTACCAGCATTATTTTGTTCGCCCAATAAAATTAAAATGTATATCTGAAATACCTAAATGCTAAGAAATAAATATTTTCTTGAATTTAAGTGCATAAACTAGAAATACTAATCTCTACAAATTTAATAATATAATGATTAAATCTTATAAATTTGTAACAAACATGTACAGTGTAAACGACATTTTATATTTGATGGTACGATTATCACCTTTTTTATGTAGAGAAATTTTAGATAATTACACACATCACTGTATATGAATGCATGAGCGTATTTAAATAAATATTAAATTTTAACCTTTTATAGACTGGTAAACCTATTATAAATTCTCGGTTTCAATTATATCGCTTAAAGTCCTCCCCAAACTAATCCTCATTAACTGATTTAAGGTACAAAGTTTGGAGTATGTGTTTTATCAATAAACGTAACTATATAATCCCCAAAATTGTTTAAAAATCTTATAATGTCTTATTAATACATACTGATAAATTTGAATATTTACGGTTTATACTTATTTCGCGCGTTTATACTATACATTATAAATGAAAAAATTTCCTTGAACAAAATGAATTTTCGTTTCACCATCTCAAGAAAATTAAGAAATTTCTCATTACAATAATGGGTGAACTGAATTCTTTAAACGATTTTTTTTCACTCTACCGAAAAGCATTCCCTTGTCACAGTACTTTAACAATAGAAAGCTATTAAAACAATTATGAGATTGTTTTATATATATTATTTATGGGCACGCAAATGCATGCAAAGCATACGTATTTACATTTGATGTACACTATTTATACACATTATACGTTATTACATATACGCATGACATTGTACTAATTTTTTGGAAATTGACTTTAAGTTTTATATATCCTGTTTTCGTTGTGCATAGTGGTACCATATATTTATTATTCTCTTCGAATTGCTTCAGAAATTTCACACTTTCAGAGAGAACTTTACATCTCACATTCTTCTATACAGTTTGAATTCCGACTATTTTCTGGATTATTAATGTTTCTCTATACTTTCGTCGTTCTTACTTCCTAATAACTTATTTTCCATCTTTTATCTTTAACTCTAGAAAAGTTTGTTAAATTTTACATACACTATGACTATCTATACATTTAGATTTTCAAATGCTTTAAGAATGTTGCTGCTTACGTTGATTCCTTCGCGATGGTTGCACTTCCATTCTAAATAAAGAACTAACGTTTCGTCTAGTAAATATTCAAATGTATGAATAAAGGATAGAACTTTTATTTGATTGGGTTTTGTGTTTAATTTTACTAACTCCTCTAGAAACAAGTATCTATCCCGAAATGCAAACTGCAAAAATTAACTGATAACGTTACATACAAGTATGCTTTACCTCTGTATAGTATCAATAAATGTTTTTGTTTTCTTACGTAAATATTATGAATAGTTTTATGCTTCTGTTCTGAAAAAAGAAATATAGAAAGAGCGTAATAGATAAGACATTCTATTTTTTTCATGTTCATGATATCAAATAATTCTTATTCCACTAAAACAACCAAATAAACAAAATATCAAAAGAATAGAGTATTTCCTTCAGTCGAGACTTCTTATCCACAAGTTATAAAAGTTTTATCGGAACTTAAGTTTTATCGGAATACACATTGTGGGGATAAGAAAATGAAGTGCCTCTGTAGAAAAGGAATATCAACTAACTTTCATCAATGTATTGCAAGTAGAGAAATACATTTTTCACACACAATCATAAAAGATATTCAGCAATAATACATGGATGTTTAAAAATGATCAAAATGCGGCTATGCTTAATAATTTCGTAATTTTTAAATAGTGAGCGGACCGTTCTAGCAATTTTGATTAAATAATTCATAATTTATTTCGCTCGGATCAATAAGTTACAATTGTATCATCTCATATATATCTTTCATTTTATTACTCGCTATTTATGGAACAGTCTCCTTAATCAATTCCATGGACTGTGATATTGTACTAGGGTATTCATATCGGCCATTGCAAATTTTACCCTGACTATGTAAACCATCTAAATTATGCTAACAGACCAACTTATAATCTTTAGCACTCGTAATACTTCCTAATAGCATTGAATGCCGTACACCATATAAAATAGGTCAAGGCAATTCATCACAATTGGTTCCACATTTTTCTATGCTTCCTAGGAAATTTTATGGAAAATTGGAAGGAAATTTCTTTCTCCTTATTTTGTTTTGTTGAAACATTGACAAGATATATCGCAATACGCATTTATACCTTGCTATATTACACACCACACTGGCAACTGGCCGAGCTCGTGAGTTTTTGCTGTGATTCCAAGTCAAGAAAACATTCATTATTACTAGAGAGTTTGCGGAGAAAATCAAACAAACTTTGCGGAGAAAATGCAAAATGTAGATAGAAAAACAAGTCTGTGTTGTTTTCTAATTATAACATTGCTCTATGTAATAGTGTACATTATAAAACTTTTACTTCATTATTGATGAAACAGGAATTGTGCAAACACGGTAGCCTACGATATGAAATAAAATAGGTCTCAGTAACCAATCTGAGCTAAACCTATATCCACTATTTTATCCCAAAGCTTACTGACTGCACAGAATCCAAGGGAGCCCATGTTGTGGTTTCCAAGGGGGCAAGTATAAGCGACATATCAAAAATAGTTTCAAATTTTGCTATAACTAATGTAAAAATTCTATTGGATTTTCGATATTCTGAAGTGCAATTTCCTCTAAGGACGCCCCCGTGATGGACGACCTAGACAGTATCCCGTACCTTATAACAACCGAATTTCAGTATGATCTGTGTAAAGAAGACAAAACGGTCCAATGAAGTCAGTTTAGCCGAAAGCAGAGGTTGTATGTATACCATTACCCGTCTTAACTATTAGGAGAATACGTCCTCAGTCCACTCAAAACTCGAGTGCTAGGCGGGCCATTAGAAGTCCTGCAACTCTGAACACATTGCCTAAATACACGATATCTAAGAACAAGATAATTTAAAAATACTTCGAAGAACGAATGCATCGGGACATAGGTGGAAATTGCGAAAACACCACATTCAACAAGTAAAGGTTCACAATCACTAAGAAACTTTAAGTAACATATACCATTGCAGAAAAATAGGAAGAGATTTTTCCCATAGATTCGAAAATGATAATGTATATTATTCGAAACATTTTCATCCATATTACAGGCCATAATAGTAATTCTCACTTTGTACTACAGTACTACAAAATATCTTCCAAGGCACCCTGAAATGTCATTACACCCGGGAAATACTGTCATTATTTGAAGTTTTCTCAACACTAGAGTCAATGCACATTATTTTCAAATGATGACATAGAACATTTGTGATGTACATTGCCCCGTGTACCCTTACACGGCTATCAGTGGATGTAACAACACCGAACGATTATAAAATATATCCTAAATCAGTATGCCTGGAAAGAGAAGAAATTGAATTATTCTGGTTTCGTCCTTCCAAATGAAAATTCAGGAGTCTCACCAATGTGTACTGAGCTCCTCTACCAAATATGATTTTCAGTAAGTTGCCAAAACGGTCAGAAACCACCCTGAATGTTGAGAATCACACTGAAACAACCATCACAGTATTAGCTTATTCAAAATCGTTTTATTTTCATTATAGAGGGAAATCTTCTGCACATACAACACACATTCCAATGTATTGTGCAATGGGAGAAAGTTTTAAGGGTACAAGTATCCTCAGACTAATAATAACTCATCGACAAAATGCAGAAAACCTTATGATATTAACTCAATATCACGGATTGTGACGAGTATCTAATTAAATAAACATTCATTTACTAATACGTAAGATAACATTGCACTTTAGAAACATAGTGTATCTTTACTGCTATTAATATTAGTATTAGTATTAAAATTATTTAGGAATAAGATTGTTAATAATAATAATAGTTAATAACATTAAGACTAATATTGCTTCTAAAAACCAAACATAATTATTTAATAATTATTATCATAATTATCTGTGAAATAATTATTTGTCACATTGAACTCATAGCGAATGAATTCTAGCCTTTCCATCACACTTACAGTACAAAAACAATAAAGCACAAAATCTTTAAATTTCAGACATGACTGCAATGCCTTGATCCGAGACATGGCTCCTCTAATAACGTAAACGAAAACAATGATTTAACCCTATAATGCATAGTGATACAGATATGAGTCATAGTAGTAATTAATCTGTGCTTCCCTACATAACGGTTTGTAGTTACTACTGAATTTTGAACCACATTGGGAACGTTCGAAGCTATTTGTAATTCTACAGTTTCCGTATAGATGACACTATTAAGGATAAAGTTAATTCCGTTACTCATTTTTGTTTTTAATTGCAAATGTATTTTTTCACAGAAAAGAAAAACTCATGCGTTCTAGGGTTAAAACAATGTGCATAAAACTTTGTTAAATAAGCAATAGAGACTGGGAAAAAGTAATATGTTTAAATATAAATAAGTATTAACATCATACAGAGAACATTGTTATGATTTGTACGATGTTATGAAAATCGTGATAAAATATCTTATTGTAATAACGTATTAAAACTCGTTTCAATTAGTCCGTCAAACTTTTTTCAACGATATGAAAACTTATTATTGAACAAAACCGAGACTTTGCAACTTAATTCCTTGCGAAGTTCTAAAGAGATAAAATTGAGTTCAATATACGTGTGCAATGTTGTTGCTGAATTTACCTTAAGAAAAATACACCACATCATCTCCTCTCTTTGATGCAACCCTGCGTGTTTTAACTATATTTTCTTCATAAGTCGATGTCAATATAAATTGCTGTTATACGTAGTTTTATAACAAAGTTCTGTAACATCTGAGACACATCTGGCGACACTATACTACACACTTAAGTTTAGTACTCCATTATTGGTGAAATAACAGCTAAAACTGTTTTTCATTCTTACCTCATTTTTAATAAAATAATGTAATAAGTTAACAAGGTTACCTGCAATAAAATAAAATGCTTCAGTAGCGTATCTTAGCAAAGCATACAGCCGCTATTATATCTCAGAGTATGCCGAACACTCAGGAGGCTCTACCTGATAACAACGTAAGTAAAGCATGATGTGTGGATAAAAATGAAATTAACAGAATTTGAAAGAGGAACATTTATATATATTCTCCACAGCCCATTATAAACGCTGAGCAACACACACAAGTGGGAAGAAGATATTTTATCAAAGTAGATGTTGCATGGATTGCATTATTCACCGAAAATCTTAGAAGAATACTTTCCAGTCCACTTAAGGTTCGAATATGAGACGCACTACTAGAACAGCAGTTGCAAAAAACAATCCTGTAAACTACAAACTTTGAATAAAGACCCGATAAATATTGAAGACACTTGAAAAACACGACGGAAACCAGTATTGGAACAGAGGCAGAAACTGCGCAAACAGTGGCTTCATCCAGAAGAAGTTCACAACTAGAGTAATCGTTATGTAGCATTTCTCGGCGCAAAAAAAGGGAATAAGTATGAACTCTACATGGGAAAATGTTCCACGTAGATAAAAGTAATATGACTTCTTCCGTATCACGGAATGTACTAACCGTTCTTACCTTGTACTATAGTATTACGAAAAACTTCCAAGTCATCCTGGCAAGATATTACAGACGGGATATACTGTCACGTCGTGAAGTTCTTTCAGCACTAACGTCAATGCACATTATCTCCAATAGAAACTAATAGAACCTCTGTGATAAACATTACTGCCTGCATTGTTAGAGGAGGACTAAAGATGTATGACGAAGCCTCGCTCAGGTATCTAAGGTATTATAAACAAGACTGGCCGTAGAGAGAAGAAATCGAGTTCCTTCACTTTCGTTTTTCCCAATGAAAATCCTAGAAGTCTCGCCTTAGTTGTTATTACTTTGAGCTTTTCTAACAGCCATTCCCGTTCCTTACACTATTTTCAGCAAGTTACCAAAGTCTACCCTTTCTTGTAGCATCACACCAAAACAATCAATAATATAACCAATTGTTTGCTAGAAGCTAAGTTGTTCATAATCGTTTCACACTTCTGGTCGAGGACTACTTTCTCTATATCCAACACACGTTCATGTGTATTGTGCAATGTAAGTAAATTTTAATTCTACAAGTGTCCTCAGAACAATAATAACTCATCTACAAATTGCTGAAGGCCTTATGTAATTAACTTGATGTCAGGCATTTTAATGATTGTCAAATTAATAAGCGTTTTTTTAATTGTTAGGAAGAATGTAATGAACTTTAGAAAAGTAGTTGATTATTAGTAGTAATATTTGTAGCGATAGGAATAGTTGGTTATAGAAAAGCACAATGGGATAATTATTATTGAATCTCTAAACTAAAATATATCAATCTCTTATCTGTGAAATATTGCTTCTCACACTTTAATCATACGAAATAAATCCTAATCTCTCTTATGAAATTTGTAGCACAGGAACCATACAAATAATATCTTTCAATTTCTGAAATATGGGGCGTCATCAAATTGCTTTGATATAATACATAAACGCAAAAAATCATTCAAATCAAAAGAGAACTAATAAGGCTAAGCAAGGGATAAATACTCAGAGGAAGGTATTAGTTTGGAAACTGAATATGTGTCCACACCATGCAAAGAACATTGTTATGATTTGTAGGATTTAATAGATATTGATAAACACATATGGAAGTGGTAGTGGAAAATTTCTTTTAATTACAGCATTTAAAAATCAATTAACACAATGTTTCAAAGAAATTAACACATTATTTGAATACAAGCAAGACTCTACAAATTACTTCTCGTGAAGTTCCTCATAGAAAAGATTCAGTTAGAAACAAAAGTTTTCACGATATATCCTTGTCGTTCAAATTTTGAACTATAATGATGATGCCACAATTTAAGATTCCGAAAAACATAAGAAGTGTAACTGTCTTGAATTCAATAAAAGCGGTACGATACACTACTACCTGTACAGTCGAATTTGTACATTAAAAACCAGTGCGCGACCCAACCTTGTGTATAAGAATAATAATGTAGAAATGTTACATTAACTTTATTTTTAAGTACGTAGTATTTTCATCTACTTGCAAGGGGCACTACATTACCTTGATTGATTAAGCATGATATATACATAATATTATATATATAAAAAAACTAAGATGTGTATATTAATTAGTAAGTCAGCCTTGACTCATCATTTATCGGACACATTTACTGACACTATTTATTTAATATAAGTATAGCGTAATATATATTATTTTACTACGGTCATAATAAGTGAATGTATGTAAATATCAATTAGAGAATTATATATATATATATACTATTTTTTTAGATTAAGTTTTAGTTAGTTAGACAGAATATTACTCTAGCGCCCAATTTGATTATAGATCTGATAGAAAGGCTACTTTTTTAAAGATTTCTCTTTGTTGCTTGCTTTTCCAGTAATTTTCCATTGCTCTAGAAGTTTCCAGAACCGTTGCTCAGTTAAGTTTTTTCTTTATATTTTAATCCTTGGAAAAACATACAAAAAGGCGAATTTTTAAATAGCTTTCACTGTTTTAGGCAGGGAGGTCTGTAGCGTAGAGGTCCATACTAGAGGCGGTTCATTCCGAAGGAAATTAACAAGTAAGCCTTTTTCCGGGAGTTGCCTTTTAGTTTAGTTACTGGATGTCCACTGTAGAAGTAAGTCGTAGGCTTCCAGTCCCGCTAGAGAAAGTGGTCACTGGCCATAAATTAGGTGAATTCTCGAGATAGTAGTAGAAATTTAAAAAAAAAATAAGTAGGATTTTTAAGCTCAACGTCCGAATAATGGCTTAAATGAGCTTTAGTTTAATCGTTAGAAAGAGTGAAAAGTAATTTGCTCTTTGGGTAATCGTAGGAAGAGAGTGAAACTAGGACACATAAGTTTTGAAATTTGCAGGTGTTGGAGGTTTTCCGAAGACTTTTTTTGGATCCAGGTTCCGATTTGGGTTCGATCGCCGTAAAATCAGGCGGTATTAAAGCCTGGCTGGTGTTTCTATTTTCACACTGCGACTTTCGTGTACGAAACTATTAGCGTGTGTGTTTTACCTTTCTAATCTATATTCTTAAATGGTACTCGTAATATAATAGCTGAGCCATGAGTGACGGCTGCTACTCCTAATTCCTTAAATCTTCCTACCCTTTAAGATTTTAGTTTGCTTCATACCTGAATTTCGTCGTGTTGAGAGTCCAAACCAGGTGTAGGACAGACTGTTACTATAATTAAGTTTAACAGTCTTTGAAAGCAAGGAATATGGACCTAGAATAGAGAGAGTACTACTTTCCATGTTACCGCAGTTCCCGAAAGAAATTTTAGAGAAGTTTTGTTGTTTAAGTGCAGAGATATTGAAATTAAAGTCTTTCGTTGAGTTCATTGGGAACCCGAGCAAGATATTAAAGTTCTTCCACAAGCGCAAAGTAACGTGCCTTGAATAAAAAATTCCTGGTCTCTCACATTATATAAATTAGATGTATTTTAGTTATAATAAACTATTTCTCCATCACAAATTCCTATAAGTTTCAGTTTAACTAAATCGTATTTAGAACCTGTTACCTAGACGACAGCGAGCTGCCGATTTAGTTTCTTGAGGAGTTTATTTCTTTTGTTGTATGTTAGAAGTGGCAGACTCATTTGTTTGAGTGGTGATATATTATCTCGATTATATTTATAATTTCATATAGAATTAAAGAGATCCCAAACGGAGAGAAATATAAATTTAAAATAATTTTTATATATATATTTTTTATTTTTTACCTTAAATAGTGGGGATCGTTCTCGTTTATGATTTAGTTAAAAATGTGACAAAGGAATAGGGGAAACATGGAAAATATGGGGGATATAAATTTGCTTAAAACGTCTTTTGGTATAGGTTTGTAGACGCAGATACCTCTGCAGCATGTAGTAGAAGAGATAAGAAAACTCAGAGAGGAAAATCAAGGAGGTAGCAATCAACGAAGTTGCAACTGTAGTAGCTTAGATGAAGTTAAATGAACGCTTTCTACATTTTCCACTGAAGTATCATAGAACCCCTTTGATTACCTTGAAAATGTTGTGGACTATGCGAAAAGTAAAAATATTTAATTAGAGGAAATGTTAGAGGTCATTCCTAAGCTATTGCAGGCAGACGCAAAAAGTGGTTTAATAGCAATAAGTTCTCTAGATTTGTAGAATTTAGAACCAGTCCTCTACAAGAATATTTCTGTTTCAATTATGAGAGTGAGATTTAAACTCAATTAGCGGATAGGATCCAGCAACCAGACAATTCCCTAGCGAGATTTTTAAGGGGAATGGTGTTTCTATTTTCCTATCTAAGAAAGCAAATATCCGGAAGCTGAACAAATTCAAAAGATAGTAAGTAGAGCGCATCCGAAATTGAAGCAGTATTTCCATGAAAAAGAATTTAGAAACCTGAGAGAACTTGTAGAATACGCTCTGAAGGTGCAAGCATTTTCCCTAGAAATAACAATTACACCACACAGAATTATGCTGGGAATAGAGATAGGATTCAGATTGCCGCCATTAAAAGATGTTGTTTAGAAGTAGAAACAGAACCTGAAATTAAAGTTCAGGCATTAAATCCAACGTACTTTAGTAGGAGGAGAAATAAACGGAGTGAAATTAAAGAGAAAAAGAAAGAAAACCCACTAATTAAATGTCATGCTTGTGCGAGGTTAGGTTCCAAACGGTTTCAGTGTCCGAGCAGAAAACGAAGTTGTAAACCACGAAAATAAGCGCCACATCACAGCGTCAGTAATGAAATTTCCTAGGGAATCTGCGAAGCGAAAAAACTGTCCACCTTAATTTTTTGGCGTTTCTATGGGCACATAAAGGACTGTTTTCTTCACATTGACTTGTTTATATTGCTCGTGAACCAACAGACTTGTAAACAGTGGATTCTGAAAGAGCGAAATGAAAGCGGATAAATGATACTGTATTATTAGTGTCGGGAGAGGTAAAGACTAGGCAGATAATGTATCCTACATTTTCTTATCAAACTAATGAAGTTCTCCAATACGTTCTACGTTTTGGAACACCAATTTATTGAATATGTAATAGGGTAAGATTTTATTGCTAATGCCGGAGTTGATATTTTCCTCTCAAGGAATTCTTGGTATTTCAAAACGATTATCGTCTGATTAGGTTTATAGAACCAGAAACAGAAGCAGTGGATGCTCAAGTTGAGAAATTTTCAAGGACACGTTGTCCCAAAAATTCTGTGTTGGTTGTAAACGGAAGGACAATGCACCTGGTGTTGCAGAAAAAGAAAAAAAGAAGTAAAAGCTAAGATAGAAATCCTTTTCTAGCGGTACGAGAGAAAAGGCATTTTGTGGAAGGGAAACCGAAGCCCTCACAAAAACGTCAATTCTTGGGAAAGGCGTTCTTCTCTTTTGTGACACGGGCAGTCAGTTCTCTTTTATTGACGAGGCAGAGGCAAAAATATAAAAAAAATTGTCCAAATTCAGAAAGAAATTTTTATCGCTTTGTTTAGTAAAAGGTACTACAATGGCGGAATAAATTTAATTGTAAATATAGAATATTATGGACATATATTTAGTCAGAAGTTTTACGTGTTGAGAAGTCTACTGAAAAAATGTCTGGTTTGTAGCGACTTCCTATTTTTTTTAAATTCATTGTTCGTTTCCCTGAACGACTGATGTATTGATGACGGGAAAATGTCCATTTGTGAGTGCGAAAGCTCAAAGAAGCGGAGAGGGGAATACTCCGGTTATGCAGTTGTAGAGAACTCCTCAAAACAAATTTTTGATGTAATGTTAAGTAACTTTTCTTGGAAACTCACGAGGAAAGGAAAAATAGGGTCATAGAATGTGGTTAAGAATAACACGGTTGTCGACATCCACAAACAAAGTTAGTGCTTTATTATTGCCAAAATACGGAGGGCATTGGATAATTCACAAGCAGATTGCTGCTAATAAATTTTTAGTAAGTAATCACAACAGCGGGAGAATAGTAAAGACTAATGCAGACATGCTCAAACCTATTCTTATGTCACCCAAAATCTTGTTAGCGTGTAAAGCAATCTTGTTAACACCTGAGTTTGCGAGGACACTTTTTTCCAGATGAAAAATGCAATGGCAGGGGAAAATAAAGAATCCTACAAATGAAATTGTTTAAAGTAATTTCATCGATGTTTTGTTATATATACATTTTTCCTTTCATATTTTTCTTTGAAATTAGTTACATGTTAGGGATCCAGCGTGGTGGTCCAACAGTCGATCAGTCGCTTTTTTGGAGTCGAAACAGAAAGATTCTTTTCTGTGAAAAAAACTGGCTGAAGTATTCAAAAATCCTACATCTTCGAGAAATGTTTATGTGGCACCTCGCCCTACAGGTGGTTCAAGTTTTGAGTTAGAACTTCTGTGTGACGTTGATGCACCAAGAACAGTAAACGAAGATTACCTTTAAGTAATAAAGCTGGTGAAGTGTCAGACAAAAGAATCAGGAAAAACGATCACGAATATATCTTAAAGGAAATAAGAGCTGTTCAGTTTCCAAAACCGGTTCGGATATACTACTAAATCTTCTTGCGAGAAAAGGATAACAAGGCTGCAGATGGAGAAACGTCCAGACGTAGCCCAGGACGAGGATGAGTACGTTATAAATGTTCTTACTGATGGGGAAGAATAAGACTACGAGTCAGTCCTCGACACCCCGGGTAAGAATCTGCTTTTTTCCAATCCCCTGAAGGTGTGGAAAATTATGAAGAAGTTGAACTTCTAAAATATCGAGTGATACTTCTAGTGATGCTTATGTAAAATTCAAGAGAACAGTGAAGTGTAACGTGTGTCAATAATATTTCAAAATTATATAAAGTGTTTTTAATTTCTAAAATTTCGCTTTTTAATTCTGATGCGTAAAATATAAAAAGTTTTAAGAAAGGTACGAAGGAATAAACAGTGAATGAATATTATCCATCAAGTGAATTAAAGTAGTCTTTAAAAGTTTAATTAAGTTTTAATTGATTTGATTTTTCATTGGAATTGTGTTTTCTTGATTAGTGAGAATATCAAAATGACAGTTCGAGACTATAGACTCAAATGCGCAGATGAAGGCAAAAAATTTTTCTCACTCTTTTTTCTTTTTTATTGGAATGGATATGTGTGAGCTGCACTTCGTTACCTTGCTTAATTATGCATGATATATTTTAATATTAAAGGTATATAAAATTATGATTTGTATATTAATTAGTAAGTCATGTATGACCCATTTATCTGACGCTTTTATTTAATATAAGTATAGCGTAATATATATATTTTTACTATGTTTGTAATATGTAAATGAATGTAAATTTCAATTAAAGAATATTTCCCGTCATATATATATATATATATATATATATATATATATATATATATTCATCCTCACGGCATTGTCAAGGCTCTATATTTGTATTTTACATTTAAAGTTGCAACCGGGTGTCTGTGACTTCCGTATTCGGTAGCCCGATCATCACCCCTGTTCTTCGCGCGCAGAGTCATTGGAAGAACTGAAAACGTACTCTGTACACAAAGAGTTTATGGTTGTGAACTCGGAGAGCCTGGTACTTCTGATTGTCAAGGTCAAAAAGTGGGAGAAAAAATGATGTGTAGAATGTAAAGAGGGTGCAACAGTGTCTGATGCTTGTAAGGGAACATATTCATTTGTAGTTCGTGCACATTCCGCCTGTAGCGCTACTGTGGCACAACGTATATTGTAACTGTATAACTCTTGTACATCGCTAGTAGGTCTATTCGCGTTAGTAACGACCGAAACTATGTTGTCAGCTCTGACTGCGATAAGGCACTGTCGTGCTGCTTTTGCTTTTCTTTTTTCCCCTTTTTCATTTGTGAGACGCCAAACATGTTGTTTTTGCTTGTTGCACGCGCTGAACGGGTTCCTGCGAGCGAAGTATTTAAGAAGTTGACTACATATTCTTGTTTGCGATAGTTTTAAATTGGTTAACTGTTGTAAAATATACGAAAATAAAGCTGTACTTGTTAAGGTATATTAGTCGACGACGTAGCTACTGACAGTGTTGATTACAGATTTTCTCGAGGAAGAATTTAATTACAGTAGAGGTGAAAAGGAGACGTCCATTTAGACAGCCCCCCCCCCCCTTATCAGACTCAATCGGAAATGGTCTCAATGTGCAGGCGAATTTTTCGTTTGTACACACTTAGGGGCGCCGTCAGAACGAAAACAAAGTGGGGGCTGTCTAAATGGTAGTCCCCCACTATGTACAATTGAATCAGAAATTGTCGCAATCGTTTGTACATCGTTCGTACAGAAATCTGCAAGCAAAATTTTCGTTTTTAGACAATTAGGGGCGTCGCCAGAACGAAAAAAGTGGGGGACTGTCTAAATGTTAGCCCCCCCAAAATGTCCAATTCAATCACAAATTATCGCAATCGTTTCTACACCTTTTGTACAGAAATGTGCAGGCAAAAGTTTTGTTTGTACACAATTAGGGGCGCCGGCAGAACGAAAACAAAGTGCGGGCTGTCTAAATGGTAGCCCCCCCCCCCACCATGTCCAATTCAATCACAAATTGTCGCAATCGTTCCTACATCGTTTGTACAGAAATGTGCAGGCGAAATTTTTGTTTGTACACAATTAGGGGCGCCGCCAGAACGAAATCAAAGTGGGGTCTATCTAAATGGTATTCTCTTCCACCATGTCCAATTTAATCACAAATTGTCGCAAGCATTCCTACATGGTTTGTACAGAACTGTGCAGGCGAGATTTTCGTTTGTACAAAATTAATGGCGTCGCCAGAACGAAAAAAATGTGGGGGCTGTCTAAGTGGTAGCACCCCACCATATCCAATTCAATCACAATTTGTCGCATTCGTTTCTACATCGTTTGTACAGAAATGTGCAGGCCAAATTTTCGTTTGTACACAATTAGGGGCGCCGCCAGAACGAAAACAAAGTGGGGGCTGTTTAAGTGGTAGCACTTCACCATGTCAAATTCAAGCAAAAATTGTCGCAATCGTTTCTACATCATTTGTACAAGAATGTGCAGGCGAAATTTTTGCTTGTACATAAATGGGAGCGCCGTAAAAACTGAAACAAATTGGGGACTGTCTAAGTGATAGCCCCCCCCCCCTAAATGTCCAATTCAATCACAAATTGTCGCAATCGTTTCCACATCGTTTCTACAGAAATGTGAAGGCTAAATTTTCGTTTGTACATAATTAAGGGTGCCGCCAGATCGAAAAAAAGTGGGGGTCTGTCTAAGAGATAGCCCCCCCCCCACTATGTCCAATTCAATCACAAATTGTCGCAATCGTTTCTACATCGTTTGTACAGAAATGTGCATGCGAAATTTTCGTTTGTACATAATTAGGGGCGCCGCCAGGGCGAAAACAAAGTGGGGGACTTTCTAAGTGATAGCCCAATCACCATGTTCAATTCAATCACAAATTGTCGCAATCGTTTGTGCATCGTTTGTACAGAAATATGCAGGCGAAATTTTCATTTGTACGTAATTAGGGGGCGACGGCAGAACGAAAACAAAGTGGGGGGCTGTCTAAATGGTAGCCCCCCACCATGTGCAATTGAACCACAAATTGTCGCAATCGTTTGAATATAGTTATAGAGAAATGTGCAGGCGAGATTTTCGTTTGTACCAGGGCCGGCGCTAGAAGTTTTGCCGCCCTGGGCGGTTCTTTCACATGCCGCCCTTTTATTGTTTTCTTTCTCAAATTTTGCCGCCCCTGTATTCTTTTCTTTTTCAAATTTTGCCGCCCATCAGACTTGCCGCCCCGGGTGGTGGCACGGCTCGACCCCCCCGCGCTCCGGCCCTGGTTTGTACACAATTAGGGGCACCGCCAGAACGAAAACAAAGTGGGGCTGTCTAAATGGTAGCCCTCCCACCATGTTCAATTCAACCACAAACTGTCGCACTTGTTTGTACGCCTTTGTACATAAATGTGCAGCTGAAATTTTCATTTGCACATAAATGTGGCCCCGCGAAAACGATAACAAACTATGGGCTCTCTAATTGATAGCCCTCCCACCATGTCGAATTCAACCACAAACTGTCGCTCTTGTTTATTACGGTTTTGTACAGAAATTTGCAGGCGAAATTTTCGTTTGTACACAATTGCGAGCGCGCCAAAACGATAACAAAGTATAGGCTGCCTAATTGGTAGCACCTCCCTACTCCGATTCAAAAGAAAATTATCTTAATTGTTTGTACATCGTTTGAGCAGTAATACGCAGGCGAAAGTTTTTTTTTCTACGCTATCAGGTGCGTGGACAGAACGAAAAAAAGGGGAGTTGTCTAAGTGCTAGCCCCACCATGTTCGATTGAACCACAAATTGTCGCGATCGTTTATACATCGTTTGTGCAGAAATGTGTAAGTAAAATTTTCGTTTGTATTAAATAATATACGGATGTGAGTATTTTTAATATCTGCGATCAACGTTAACCGGTTTGAATAACGGTTGCTGAGTTTGAAAATGGTACCTATTACACTAGTCGAAAAAAAATCTTTTTCTCTGGCACACGGAAGAAAATACCTGATTCTAATAGACCTTTTCACGTAGAATTCGAATCTGCAATCAGTTTTTCTCTATCACCCTCAGTTTTTCCGTGACAGAGGTGTTTTCGGAAATTTTCCCCTCAAATTTCTTTTCTTTTTCTTTTTTCTTTTTTTAAAAACCATTTTCACACTTGTACCTTGGGTACGTTAGGTATATAAACACACAAATTATATTGTATGTTAGCTTGATTTGTACTTAGTAAGCCCTCTAAGTAGCATTATTCTATCTAGAGAAATAAACATATTTATATAAAAATATGCTATGTGTACTGTTCATTTTACAATATTCATTATTGCAGATAAAATTACATATAACTTCCATTACAATATAAGCACGGTTTATATCTTATTGGATTTGAAATAAAACATATTTTCAATGATGTATACACCGTGTCAGCATTTTATATCTACTTAATAAATAATACAATAGAAGTGAGTGGTATCTTCTTAATAAATGGACACTTACTTACCTCAACTAATATGTTTTAGTTGTTTACTTTCTTCTGTGTTTGGTTTCTAGAACATCTCTTTTAAGTGTCCAACAGTAATCAGCTAGCATTTTTGAACTTCACCGTCACTGGTATCTCTTCTCCATGGAGGAATTGTCCTGATGAAAATGTTCCCCATACTCATCACTAACAGCACCAAAGTTTTCAGGAAAGAAATGCAGGTGGGAGTCTAGAAAGTGAACTTTAAGTGACATGTTGCAACCCATTTCATTGAATGATTGCCGGAAATCACTCACAATTTCACGGTAATTTGGGGCTTTCTTGTTTCCTAAAAATTCTCTGTTAAACATTTAAATGGACACCAAGCTACTTTCTCAACCAGAGTTAAGAGATCCTCAAATTTTTGGTCACGAATCAAACATCTTATTTGGGTGTCTGCAAAACTCCCTAGCTTCACTAACCCGAGGAATTTTTTCCTTGAGGTAACAAGATCCTGCATTACTTTTGTCCATTGCCCTAACAAAGTTTTTGAAGAGCCCCAACTTTATGTGAAGAGGAGGTAGAATTATCTAATCAGGGCTCACCAGTGAGGAATAAACAGCATTCTTCTGTCCAGGAGTTAATACATGCGTTGGCCATTCCTTCTTGATGTAATGTTCCGCTTTGTTCCTGCTGTCCCATTCGCAGAGGAAACAACAATATTTCGTATAACCAAGCTGCAAACCCATTAACAAAGAAATGACTTGTAAATCACAGCAAACGGTCCACTTGTATTTCTCATACTGAATGTTTTCTAACACTATTTCGATGTTTTCATAGGTTTCCTTCATATTAGTTGCATAAGCCAAAGGCACTGAAGGAAATTTGTTGCCATTGTGCAAAAGGACAGCCTTAAAACTAGTTTTCGAAGAGTCAATAAGCAATCTCCACTCTGTACTTATGTGCATGTCCAAGTGTATCCATCACAGCACAGACATTATTACAATACACTAAATCATTTTCTTGAGAATAATAGTTTTGAAACTCTGTATGAAGGTTTCGAAAAATACATACTTTAGTGTCACGATGGAGCAGATTCCAGCCTTAAGTTTAGTATCAAGAAGTTCTGTCTGTGTCTTGGAGAGTTTTAAATCCCGTACGAGGTCATTTAGTTCACCCGGAGTTATCAGATGGGGATCCAATGTAGATGTGCTTCCTACATAAGTAGGATCATCATCTTCATTTGGAACTTCAATAGTTGCCTCAAGTACGTAATCCTCATTTACCGTAAGATGAGGAAGAGGTACTGGTACAGGTAATTCTGCACTGTGTGGAACTGGCCTAATTGCTTATGGCAAATTAGGGTACTGTACTGTGTGGTTAGATTTACTGCTTATTTCTTTTATCTGTGTCATACAAAAGTAGCAGTCTGAAGAATGATCTTTTCGTTCCCTCCAGATCATCGGTACTGCGAAGTTCATGTTTCGTCCACCATTTGCCCACCCAGTCAGACGTTTCACGCAAGTACAACAAATGCAGTGAGGAACCCAGTTCTTATCTTGGTCTCCTACACAGCAACCAAAATATAACTGATAACACTTCCTCACAAGTGGAGTAAAACATCGACGTTGTGATTTAAATATCAGCTCCCCACATACATAACAGAAATTGTCCGGTTTATTACACACTTCCTCGACATCTTGTATCCTGTAACGTATCACACACACACACACACACACACACACACACACACACACACACACACACACACACACACACACACACACACAGGAATCTACACTCCATCAAATTCCCACAAAATCCCTCTAGAAATTTCCTCATACAAAAATGGTGACATGGTGAACACATCATTGAAAATGTTTTATTGGAAGTCCAGTGAGGTATAAACCGTGGTATATTGTAATTTTCGTGGAAATTATATGTGTTGAAGACCGACCCGACCCCACCCGTGACCCGAATTGACTGACCCGACCGACAACCCGACCAGAGCTGACCCGATTGGCCCGACCCAAAGTGACCCGAGTGAACCAACCCGAAGTGACCTAACCCGACAACCGACCCGAGTGACCTGACCTTACAATCTAATCAGTTTGAGAGAGCTAGAACCTTACAAAACTGCCACCAAAAAAAAAAAAAAATGCTGACCAATTCTTATGCATAAACCATTGTTTCGGCTTTTTTATTTGTAGTATAATTATCCTCCTCCTCCTCCTCCTCCTCAGTGTTCTGCCATTAATGACAGGCCAGTTTCTGTGAATTAGGTAAGAAGCTTCCATTTTTGCGATTTCCCGCTAATATCTGCCTCGCAACCCAACATAAAGTACCACCCTCCTTATTACAATCTATCAATTGCTACCTTCTTACACACTCTCGCTCTCCTGATATCACCCCCTTTACTACATCTCTCAGAATGCAATCCCTTAGCAAGATCGAAACTTGTGATCCGTCCATTTTTTCGCTTCCTTATATCGTCTAATATTGCTCTCGTCTCTTGCATTTTTTCAGCATTTCCTAATTCGTTTTCCTCTCTACCCTGCTAACCTTCTTTATTTTACTCCACATGCAAATTTCCAATGTTAAAATTTAGGCATTCAACTTCGAAAATCAAAATAAAATTTGACTGAGTTCTGAAGACAAGTTCTGAAGGCTAAAAGAATAAAAGTTCTGAAGACAACATTATTTTCTAGTAAGGAATGTATATAGAACTTCTTTTAATATTGTTTGCTGTGTAACAAACAACAATTTCATCACGTTAACATTCCGATTATTCTATTTAAAAACAGCGTTGCTGTCTGATAGAATCATAAGGAACTAATTGCACTGAAATATCATTCTGTAGGGAATTACCTTTTATTTTTTCTTGATTAATTTATCTAGGAGATATTTGCAACGTTATATAAAATTAGCAAGTATTTTATTGCGGAGAAAGTCAAATCACTACCCCAGCAATAATAATAATAATAATAATAATAATAATAATAATAATAATAATAATAATAATAATAATAATAATAATAATAATAATAATAATAATAATCTGAAGGTGACCAAGAAAGTTCTGTCTCTTTGTAGAGGTCTGTGTTCAATTGGCCCTCACACCGTGAGTTGAATGCGAATGGATATAAGGTGAAGGTCAGTTGTTGGACGAGACGAGACGAGACAGAATTTTCATGAAAGGGTACGAGATGATACAGAGCTCTTTCAATAGAAACATATGCAGTTTTCCAGACGAGACTACCTTCACGACACATTTTCGAAACGAGAATGCCCCAAACCAGGTCTCGTGAGCAACACTAGTAAGTATATCCAACATACTACTTGGTTGTGGCTGTTCAGATACACCGTGAACGTGCGTAAGGACTGAGTGAACATGGGGCCTTCACAGAGCGTCATAAGGGCTTGTTTGCTGTACGAGTTCAAATTGCTGCTCCGCGGAGCGGAAGATATGACAGGCCTTTGGTGAGGGTGTCGTGACTACGCGGAGAGTGCAGTGGTATGACGGTTTAAGGACGGTGACGAAACACTCGAAGACGCACCACGTGCCGGAAGACAAACAGATGTTCAAAATAAAGATCTTCGGGCAGCAATTGAGGCGAAGACAGACATGTGAGGAACTGGTACTACCTTTCAGTGTAAGTGGAGAAACCATTCGGCACCACCACCATCAACTTGGGAAGCACTGCAAGCTGGGTTGATAGGTCCTACATGATTTGACTTGGAGCCAGAAAGCAACGCGAGCAGACACCTGTGTTTCTTTGGTGTCTCTTCTGAGGAAGGAGCAATTTCTGAACAGGGTGTTGACATGTGATGGGAAGTGGGTCCTGTACGAAGCTCCACGGCGCCGTCATTGTTGGTTAGCATCCCATGAATCGGTTCAAAAACAGCCCAAGCCAGCACTACGCCAGAATAAGGTTCTCCTGTGCATTTTGTGGACTGTTCGAGGCATCGTCCATCGGGAACTGCTACCAGCTGGTCAGATCATCAATGCAACTGTGTACTGTCTGGATCCAGCAGTTCTGAATCGCAAAGGGGTCCTCTTGTTACAAGGCAACGCTAAGCCCCACGTGGCTAAAATGACCCAGTACATCATTCTACGCCTTGGATGGAAAACACTATTGGATCCGCCATACTCCACGTTGTACCGTCCGATTATCACCTGTTCCATTCCTTGGACAATCACCTTAGAGAACGCCAATTCAAACAGCTAGTAGAGGTTCAATATGCACTTGATACCTTCTTCACTTCACGTCCCACCAAGTTGGACTGCGATGGAATCCATGGCCTTCCAGAACGTTTTCAGAAGGTCGTCGAGGCTGATGGAGACGATTTTTGATATTCCAGGTACGTCTTAGGTTACATACCAATGTTCGAAGGTGTTGGTGAAAAGGCAGCGGAACTTTCTTGGGCACTCTTAAAGTTATAATAATAATAATAATAATAATAATAATAATAATAATAATAATAATAATAATAATAATAATAATAATAATAATAATAATAATAATAATAATAATGTGTCCTGCCCAAAGGCAGATGTTTGACCCGAAGGTCCATGGGTATTGATTCCAGCTCGTACCAAGTAAGTTTTCTGGTGGACAAACCCCATGTGCATGGGTTTTCTCGGTGTTCTCCCATTTCCTCCCACTTTCTTCATTCAACCACTTCAATTATTTCTCATCATCACTGTCTCTCTTAGCGTTGGTGCATAACGTGGGACGTTAACTAGATATTTCCTTTCAATTTCACTTAATGTGACATTTAACTTGACATAGAAACGCAGAAAGGAAAAAAGTCAGTAGTAATATTAATTACAATTACAATACCAATTAGTTAATATAGGGTAAAATTAAAATTTTATTACTATTTCACCTTCAATTAGTCACATTTATCATTCATTCACCAACTTCGAATTGAATTCCAGAACAAAGCTCTTTATAGTATTCCGTATAGAAAATAAGTGAAGAATGTGACGACCCGACCCGAGTGACCCGACACGAGCTAACCCGACTGACCCGACCCGACAACCCGACCCGTAACCCGACCCGTTTGAGAGCACTATCAGAGGGGTACTATTTACAGTACAATTTATTTTGTATGGTTTAGCGTACTTTAAGGCTACCATACTTTTTGAAAACAGAAAAAACGGGACATCTTACAAATTAGTAGTAAATATTGCATTTTGTATTAATTTTATCTTTCGAATTTTACTACAGTATCGCACTAGTTATACAACTTAAAATAATGTATTAATATAGTCCATACTCAGTGGCGTATTTAGGGGGAGGGCTTCCGGGCTCAAGCCCCCCACCGAAATCTTACTTACTATAGTAAAGTATATGAAGTATCTTGCAGAATTTTCATATTTTCAGGCAAAGCACCCCCGGAAGTTAGCAAAGCCCCTCCCGAAACAAAATCGTAAATACGCCACTGTCCATACTTAATCAACAGTGCTAAAAATTATTATAGAAGCTAGAAGCTGTTATACAATATAAACGCAATCAGTGAACATACAATATTTAGGCAAAAATTACATTTTCAATATTATTACGCATACCACCTTTACATGCTCTACATGTCTATAAAGAAAAATATCCAGATTTATGAAGTTGTTTCAAAATTTCAATAGGCTGATTTATTTTTGTTAACCTAAAATGCGAACTAAAAGAAAGCAATTTGCATAATTGTTTTTCTGAAGCAGAAAAAAAATGTGTTTTCGGGGCTGGTCTGCAACGTCACAAGAATTTGTTGCCACCTCGGGGTATACATTCTTACTTTTAGTGATAAGAGTGCTACTTAGGAGGATTTAAACATTGCATGTTATATCCGGGGAAGCAACGATTGCAATAATAATAAAGATTAGAATGCAATTGTTCCTATAGTATTGTCGGAATTGAAAGCAAAAGGAATAAGTCGATTTTATTATCTTTTCAGAAATTTTGATATGTAATTAATAATAATAATAATAAAGAAAAAACAGGACAAGAAGGAAAATTTCTGCACACCGGGACAAATTTTAAGAAACCGGGGCGTATGGTAGCCTTACATACTTATTTGCATGCGGAGTGTCAGTACGGAGCCACTACGTAGCAGAGTTGAAACAAAACCTCGTAAATAGGTTGCCAACTCAGGAAAACAAAATTACCGGCACACCCTCAAAATTATCTGTACAAATGAGAAACTGAAGACTGTATTGATCGTTATTGTATTTACCAGCAATTGCCACTTGTTTAAAATTATCGAAACAGATGAATAATACTGGATATTAATCTTTATGTAACAATAGTTGATTCATAAAATGAAATTTATTCTATAAACTTCACTTCAAACAAAGGAAATTGCTTTAAAAAGTCATTTTCTACTCTCAATAAATGAATAAAATTCTTTTACAATAAAATATAAGTGTTATCAAATTTGTTATGTTAAATAAATAAAAAAAACTGCCTTACGTTAAAAAAATATCGATAATGTATAATACAACGGAAATTTGTGTTTGTAAAGACACTGTTGAAAAATTTCGATGTTCAATGTTATATTCTGGATTGCAGATTGCAAAATGCTCGTCAGAAGGGGGCTAATAAGAAGTTTGTACCGGTCACCGGCCTTAATCAAAATTACAGCAAATACCAGCCAGTTAGCAACTCTACTCGTAAATCAGAATGCTGAATGCACCAAAATACTTCACCATGCATTCTATAGTTTCTGCAAAATGAGTTTAATGAAGATGATCAAATAAAACAAAATACTGTGTTCTAATTTTCCCTTTAACAGTCTACTTTGTGAATTTGTTATATCTTCCACTTATCAATTTCCTGTACGAGATGAGAATAACGGTTTCTGCGCAAGATAGAAAGAAAAAAATACATTTTTCTCATAAGGATTCAGTTCACGTAAGAAATAATGAATAAGTTTAATAATAAGAGCCGAGGAGTGAAAAACTAACTCAGCAATAATCATTGTAAGTATAAATATAAATATAAAAAAACAAAAAAAATTAATTCCATCATCGTTAGGATAAGATCAATATAGTGAATCACACGATAGTGTGAACAAACCAAACCACACAATAGTGTGAACTAAGTCCTGTTAGAAAAATACTCCATAAATGTGACACATTTTTTTAATGCTTCTACCATTTATACAAACCCTCACATTGTTTTCGTTCTGGCGGCGCCCCTAATAGAGTACAAACAAAAATTTCGCCTGCACATTTCTGTGCAAATGATGTACAAGCGATTGATATATTTTGTTATTGAATTGGATATGGTGGGGGCTACCAATTAGACAGCCCCACTTTGTTTTCGTTCTGGCGGCGCCATTAATTGTGTACAAACGAAAATTACGCATGCATATTTCTGTACAAACGATGTACAAACGATTACGAAAATTTGTGATTCAATTGGACATGTTGGTGGGAAGCTACCACTTAGAGAGCCCCCAGTTTGTTTTCGTTCTGGCGGCGCCCCTAATTGTGTACAAACGAAAATTTTGCCTGAACATTTCTGTAAAAACGACGTACAAACGATTGCGACAATTTGTGATTGAATTGGACATGGTCGGGGGCTACCACTTAGACAGCCCCACTTAGTTTTCGTTCTGGCGGCGCCCCTAATTGTGTACAAACAAACATTTCGCCTGCTCGTTTCTGTACAAACGAAGTACAAACGATTCCGACAATTTGTGATTCAATTGGACATGGTGCGGAGGTATTACTTAGAAAGCACCCTACTTTGTTTTCGTTCTGGCGGCGTCCCTAATTGTGTACAAACAAACATTTCGCCTGCACATTTATGTACAAACGATGTACAAACGAATGCGACTATTTCTGATTGAATTGGACATGGTCGGGGGCTACCACTTAGACAGCCACCACTTTGTTTTCGTTCTGGCGGCGCCCCTAATTGTGAACAAACAAACATTTCGCCTGCCTGTTTCTGTACAAACGAAGTACAAACGATTGCGATAATTTGTGATTGAATTCGACATGGTTGGGGGCTACCACTTAGACAGCCCCTTTTTTTCTGTTCTGGCGGCGCCCCTAATTGTGTACAAACGAAACTTTTGCCTGCACATTTCTGTACACACGAAGTAGAAACGATTGCGATAATTTGTGATAGAATAGAACATGTTGGTGGGGGGCTACCAGTTAGACAGTCCCCACTTTGTTTTCGTTCTAGCGGCGCCCCTAATTGTGTACGAACATACATTCTGCCTGCACATTTCTGTACAAACGAAGTACAAACGATTGTGACAATTTGTGATTCAATTGGACATGATGGGGGGGGGAGCTACCACTTAGACAGCCCCCACTTTGTTTTCGTTCTGGCGGCGCCCCTAAGTTTGTTCAAACAAACATTTCGTCTGCACATTTCTGTACAAACGATGCACAAACAAATGCGAAAACTTGTGATTGAATTGGACATGGTGGGGGAGCTACCACTTAGACAGCCCCCATTTTTTTCTGTTCTGGCGGCGCCCTTAATTATGTACAAACGAAAATTTCGCGTGCACATTTCTGTAGAAACGAAGTACAAACGATTGCGACAATTTGTGATTGAATGGGACATGGTCTGGGGCTACCACTTAGACAGCCCCCAATTTTTTTCGTTCTGGTGGCGCCCCTAATTGCGTGCGAACATACATTTCGCCTGTACATTTCTGTACAAATGAAGTACAAACAATTGCGACAATTTGTGATTCAATTGGACATGTTGGGGGGGGGGGGGCTACCACTTAGACAGCCCCCATTTTTTTCTGTTCTGGCGGCGCCCCTAATTGTGTACAAACGAAAATTTTGCCTGCACATTTCTGTACAAACGAAGTACAAACGATTGCGATAATTAGTGATTGAATAGAACATGTTGGTGGGGGGGTACCAGTTAAACAGCCCCAATTTGTTTTCGTTCTGGCGGCGCCCCTAATAGTGTACAAACGAAAATTTGGCCTGTACATTTCTGTACAAACAATGTACAAACGATTGCGGCAATTTGTGATTTAATTGGACATGGTAGGGGCTACCATTTAGGGGAACTCCCTCGAGAGGAATCACTCTACTTATTTATTGCAAAAAGCAGAATTTAAAAATTCGCATTCGTCCAAAGTTATCGTGTGAAGTAACAGCCGTTTGTATGTACGTACTAATATTGATAAGGTCCACTACGCGATCCCAATTAATAGTTCATATACCCGCGCCACACACACACACACTAGCATTTGTACACACGAAAGTATACCTGGTAGTATCCACACGCTTACGCCGGAAACTAGAAACAAACAAACACACACACACACACACACACACACACACACACACACACACACACACACACACACACACACACACACACACACACACACACACACACAGGGACAGAGAGAGAGAAAGAGAATATCTTGTTGTACCTTTATACTGAATGCACCATTACTCACAAAATCAGTTAAAAAAGAAAAAAGTTGTAAATGAAACTTTCAAAGATTGGTACCACTGCTGCGTGTTAACATGAGATTGTTTCATAATGATTGATTCGTAATATGATGTATATGGGTTTCTTAATGGTAGTATAACAAAATGCCTTCAAATTGACCACTAAATAAAAAGTGAAATTTATTTCTCAAATTTTGTAAAATCGAAGTCGGTGGGCATTATGGGAACAGTCTACAATAACAATATATGCAAATAAATATTAATATACTTCACGTTTTCCAGTGGGTGCAAGAAAGCTTCGAATAGTATTTGTTGCCAGAAGCATTAGCTGATGTAAATATATATATATATATATATATATATATATATATATATATATATATATATACGAATTTTCTAAAATTAAGTTTCAGTTAGTTAGATCGACTATTACTCTCGCGCCCCACATTGATTGTGGACCTGGTAGAGTGGCTACTGTTTTGAAGATTTCTCTTTGTTGCTTGGTTTCCCAGTAATTTTCCATTGCTGTAGAATTTATCAGAACCGTTGCTCAGTTAAGTTTTTTCTTCATTTTTCGGTCCCTGACAAAACATATAAATAGGCCAATGTTTAATGGCTTTCGCCGTTTCAGGTAGGGAGGTCTGTAGGGTAGAGGTCTATACTAGTGGCTGTTCAGTCCGAAGGAAATAAGCATGTAAGCTTTTATTCCGGGAGTTGCCTTTTAGCATAGTTACTGGATGTCCACTGTGATAGCAAGTCGTAGGCTTCCAGTCCCGCTAGAGAAAGTTGTCACTGGTCATAACTTAGGTGAATTCCCGAGATAAGAGTAGAAATTAAAAAAAATAAGTAGTATTTTTGAGCTCTAAGTCCGAATAATGGATTAAATTAGCTCTAGTTTAATGGTTAGAAAAAGTGAGAAGTAATTTGCTCTTGGGGTGATCCTAGGGAGAGAGTGAAACCAGGATACTTAGATTTTGAAATTTCCAGTTGCTGGATGTTTTCTCGTGACATTTTTGAATCCAGGTTGCGATTTGCGCTCTATCGCCGTACAGTCAGGCGGTAGTGAAGCCTGGCTGGTGTTTCAATTTTCACACTGCGACTTTCGAGTACGAAAGTATTGGAGTATGGGTTTTACCTCTCTAATCTATAGTCTTAAATGATAGTCGTAATATAATAGCTAGGCCACGAGTGACGACTGCTACTCCTAATTCCCTATATCTTCCTCTCCTTTAAAATTTTAGTTAGTTTCTAACCTGAATTTCTCTGCGTGTTGAGAGTCCAAACCAGGTGTAGGACAGACTGTTACTGCAATAAACTTAGCAGTCTTTGAAAGCGAGGAATGTAGCCTGGAGTAGAGAGAGTAACACTTTCCATATTACCTCAGTTCCCGAAAGAAATTGCAGAGAAGTTTTATTGTTTAAGTACAGAGATATTGAAATTAAAGTCTTTCGTTGAGTTCTTTGGGAAGCCGAGCAAGATATAATAGTTCTTTCACAAGCGCAAAGTAACGTGCCTTGAATAAAAGAATCCTAGTCACTCACCTTATTTAGTTATAATAAACTATTTCTCCATCATAAAATGCTAGACTTTTCATTTTAACTCAATCGTATTTAGAACCTGTTACCTAGGCGACAGGGAAAGGATGATTTATTTTCTTGAGGAATTTATTTCTTTTGTGGCAATTTTGAAATGGAAGACGCATTTGTTTGAGTGGTGATAAAGAATTTCGATTAGATTTATAATTTCACATAGATATAAAGAGTTCCCAAACGGAGAGAAATAGAAATTCCAAATTAATTTTGTACTTTTTAATTTTTTTTTACTTTTTACTAAAAATTGAATAACAGACTGAAATTTTGAAATAGAGTTTGACTACATAAGTGTGAACTAAATGTTTAATCTCGTAATGATTATTACTCGAAGTTAAGGTCTGAGGTGTTGACGTCACATTTTCCCGAGAAATATATTACATACTCTATAGATAATATTGTTAGTCAGACTAAATATTTAAAATAATAAGCAATTTTTCGAAAAAAATAACAAATGTCTTTACAATTTAAATTGTAATTTGGGATAATATTTCTATAAGATTCTCAAACATAAATTAATGCAAAGTTATTTTATAAGACAACTATATTTCAAAATGAATTTGAACTATTATTCTCATACTTATGATCACTGTATTAATTATTGACGTTTAGAGAGCTCTTAGTATAAAAACAAAAGTGGTCATAGCAAAAAAGTTGAATTTAAGACATTTCGTTAATACTAAATTTGAATAGTCCCTAAATATGATAAATATGAAATTTTCAGTTTATGTTCACGGGAATAAGAATTTTTAAGAACACTAATTGATTATTTAAACCGAAAGAATTATTTATTTAATTAAACATAATTAGACAAGTATATTTTAATGTTTCTTCCTTGAAATCATAATTCTAGGAACCATCTAGTTAATATAATAGGACCATGTATTTTCATACGTCATTTAGATCGTGTGTTTGTTTTAGATAAGACGAAATTAGAATGTTAAAAATCATTATAATCCTAATTAATTTTTTGATTACCTTATTTTAGTTGTCAGTATGTTTGATTCATATGTTATTCTTAGTCACATTATATGCTACTTATTGGATTATTACAGCCACATCATAGGAAGTCTCCTATTACTAACCGAAAGACTTACAGCGCTAAAACCAAAAATGAAATGAAATATTTAAGTTTATCTACCCAATTTACGGTTTTAAGCTAAATGTGCCGAATGATTAAATCAAGTCAATGAAAAAGTGGTAAAATGGAAAACTGGAAGAAAAGTAGAGCATCTTGAGATAACCTACGGATACATATTTAACACGGAAAACTTACTGGGTCGGGGATCACACTCCAGATGTCCACTCATCATAACACAGTGATGTACCACTGAGTATTCATGCATCGTAGCAACGCTGAAATATATATATATATTTCGTGTTTTGTTACAACTCGTTCTTAACTGACTTAAATACTGTAGGGAAAAAATCTACAGATTATTCCTTAAATCTTTGTAAAACTTGAACATTTTATTACTATTTTAACATTTTAATAGCATTGCTTAACGTTCAACTTACTCAGTTAGTCTTACCTCTGAACCCTATAGAATATGACTGAGAATCTCATCTACTAAAATTCATGGGATTAATTTCAGTTATAGATAGTTAATATTGTTTCCATAAGTTAAAATTCATGTTTTCCTTTACACATAGCAATACTTGCCTTCGTATAAGTAGGATCGAATACTTCTATTAAGTTAAGTTTTACACAGTGAATAAACTTCCACTAACACTCAAAACAAAACATTATCACACAACAATGTACTAATAATAAAGAAAAATAAATTTCACATGTTTATTATATTTTGTTTTCTTTCCTTTCTTTAAAAAATGCACATTATCACTTCACTTCGTGTTTTTCTTATATTTCCTTTTCCAAGTATGGCTTTATGAATAAAATCTGTACGCACACGAAATACCTAGCGAAGAAGTTTATGAAGCACGAGGAAGAGTGTGTGTATAATAATATTTTAGCAGGTCAAAATTATTCAATTTGGAGACGTTTGGTTCTTTTGGAAGTATCACGAATATTCACATATAGTTTCACGTTACAAACTTCATGTAAATTGGTCAAACCAATGCAGTTTTTCTTTGTTTCGTTAATTACTGACTACAAACATCTGTTTTCCACTTGCACAAAGCCAAATTTATATCCGTGTTTTGTTGAACATATAATTCCTAAAAATATTATTTTAAAGGTTGTTATTTTTTGTCAATTTTCACTGTGATGTTTATATTTGGTTTACTATCACAAATGCACCTTTTAATAACGGTATACTGAAACACATTCTTGCTGACCCTCCGACACAGCAAAGCAACAGAGTACACTTCCGTGTCCGTAGGTGACTAGCGAGAAGATGACAAAATTGTGGATAATTTCACATATAAATATAGACAGATATTGGAAAATAATACGAAAGTCGGGAATCTTTACGCTTGAGGTAATCTGCTAAAAAAAAATCTGCAACTAGGATTTAAAAATTTGGCCAATATATTATATTCTTCTATTTTAATAAAAGTATAAGCATTGTAAAATTCTAGTAATTTAAGTTATACAATTTTCTTAATTATCATAAATAACGGCTTTATTCATATAAATCTTAACACATAATTCAATGCTAAATTTTGTTATTCTTAAGAAATAATAAAAATCATTACCCAACTCGTATTCCACGCGAGTACCACCTACGGTAACCGAAGCCCATAGCATTTGAAAGATGAAATTTATTGCTGAAGAGGTCATATTAATTTAAATTATAATGTAAGTTGGTTTGTAACACTATGAACTATAATTACATAACAGAACGGGGAAAAGCGCACGCGTTCAACGAGGTAATTCGTTGAGCATTTCTCCAAAAATAAAATAATATTTTAGCAAAATATACTCGCAATGTCTTTATTGAATTGGACATAAGATTTAAGGGTCATAAGAGCAAATAAGAGAACATGATTCACAGAAAACATACGTTTGAAAGATTCAGCAAAAAATGCATCCATCTGTATAAATGTGATTCATTGTTTGCACTAAATACAGTATTGTACTTTAAGAGCAGTCCAAATCTTTAATTTGTATAAACCCGTGTTACATATTTACCATTCTCTTCTAATTGCTTAACATAATTCACTCTTTGAGATAAAATTTCATCTTGTGAGATTTTTTCAAGGTTACTGATCCTTTTTCTATATTTTCCACAGTTCTTACTTCCCAATAAAGTATTTCGCAACTTTCACTATAATTGATAGCATTCTAGACTGCAGAAAAGAGGAGATCTTACTTTATCAAATTGTATAAATTTCCGAACAAACATTGTTACTTTAATTATGCATTTATTGTTTCAAATTCTTTAAAGATGTTGCTACTACATCGTTTCCTTTGTGCAAGTATATATTCAAGTATATAGACAATAGAGAAATATTATTTAACTAGATTTACCTTGTAATTTTGCTAATTTATTCCTATTCCCTAATATGTATTTGACACAAATTAAAAAGTATAAAAATAAACTGAATGTGTTATATACACTTATGTTTTATCACTGTACATAATAACAATAATATCTTTGTTTCACATATAAACATTATAAATAGTTTCATCCTTCTCTTCTGAAAAAAGTGTAACAGCTATTACAGTGCATTTTGTCTTCACGTTATAATAAACCTTGCACTATGTTAATTTTGTGTAAAATATAGTTTGGTAACGGGAATTCTCATGTTAAGCTTTATAGGGTGGCTTGACTTTTTTTTACAAAATAAAATCCCGTACTCGTATAGTATCAAAAATGCGATGAACGACAGGCCAATAAATGAAATAAATTCAGGGAGACACACTGTTTATCTACGAGACATGAAAAGAATTTATTACCACATTTCGGCAATAAGACAACGATACAAGTATTTACGAAATAAATTCTGAATACTTTCCATGATTGTATTAAATGTAGAAATAAACATTGTTCACATATAATATACAAAAGTTCGAACTTTATTACCTGCATTCTGAAAAATCGCCAAAAGAAATATGGTCGTAATAATTTTCGTGATTTCTAAAAAAAATGAGAGGGCCGTTGTATCAATTCTGATTAAATTACTGATAGCTTCTTCTCCTCCGTTCAAGAACTAATAGAATTTATACTGCCAGATGTTTTATTTTGTCAGCACCAATTAAGAAACCAGACTTTCTAGTAGCTCTCATGGGGACAGATACTGGCCCAAGTATCTCGATCTTTCGTAGTGATATTCTAGCTACGTCAACCACTTCAGTTATTATAACAAACAAATTTGCACCTCAGCGCTAGTAGTTTCCTTTAATACCCCCTAACTAGATTGAATAACTTACAAAATCTAAGATATAGCAAGATAACAGAAAACTTCCTGCACAACCATTTCAAGATTTTCCTGTGCTTTCTCAAGACTTGTTCCAAAGTGGGGAAGGAACTTGTTTTCTTCTATTTTTCTCTTTCGTTGACAGAATGACATGATATATCGCAATGTCCATTTATATTTAGCTGTATCACGGTTACATCAACATTCATGAAACAAAGAATAAGTACTGAGTTTTATGTACCGACAAAAAAATATTAGACTTTCAATATCCCACCGAGAAATCGTACATAAGTTCTTATTTCAACGATTACTCATTTCACAGGTTCCTATACCTGACAACAACATAAGATAAGCACAATTTGTGGAACAAAGAAAGTGGAACATTTTTCCACCATGCACTGTAAATGATCGGAAATACCACCACGGTCCAAGGAAAACAGTTTAATCGTAAATAGATGTTGTAAAGGTTATATTGCCCACAGTAATATTGTGGAAAGTCGGTCCCAGTCTACTGAAAACGAACACAATTAAGACGACAGTTATACAGAAAACAATTCTCTACACTGAAAATGTTTACTAAAACATGATATCAATGAACGATACTTTCAAGAATACCCACAAAAACAATGAATTGGAGTATAGTTAGAAAATACAAAATCCCGCCTTCATTGGAAGAGATTAACCAACACCACTTCATGAAGCATACATTGCTTTAAACTAGAGGGTATTATTTTGAAATGTAGATTGAAATTTTATCTACCTAGATCAGACCAACATAGCTTCTTCCACATCACGGATCACAATAATCCCCCTCTTTTTCTATTGCACATTACGGTCGGGAAATCATATCAAAAGTTGAAGTTCTTTCTACACTAAAATCAATGTAGATTATATCCAAATCAACGTCAAAAATTTCTGTGATTAACACTGCGACCTGCACTTTAACATCACTACAAGTGTATTTACTAACATCGCACTATAATCCTAGATGTTCTAAAAAAGAATAGCCAAAGAGAAAAGAACTTAAATTTGTTTACTTTCTTCTATTAGAATTAAAACTTAGTAGTTACGCAAATATGTAGTATTAGTCTAGTCTCTTCTAATAGTCTTTTCTGTGCCTTATATTATTTTAAATAAGTTGCCAAACAGGTGGAATGACATATTTCAGAAACTACGCTGCTTGGTGGTCAACACATTGACAAAATCTGTAATATAAAAAAAAGAGAATGTATTATCTGCTAAGTAGTTCAGAACCATTTTTCTCTTATCGAGGACCTTCTTGTGTATAAGCAATATACATAAAATTTCTATATGTATTGTGCAATGGGAAAAAATCCCTGAGAACATTAATAAGTCATCGAAAGAGTGCTGAACAATTTATAAAAAAATAGCTCAATAACACGGAGTTTAATGATTATCTAATTGAATATGCGTTTCTCTTATTATTAAGGTAGACCATATTGATCTTTTGGGAACGTGTCTTACTTTTATTATGATTAATATTAGTAATAAGAATAGTACCCATAGTACCCATAGTAATAAGAATAGTAGTCAATAAAATATAACAGTTGGTGTCCGTAGTAAATAGTAATATTAAATCTAATATTGATTCTCCAAAGAAGAACGAATTGAAATTTCCTTACTTCTGATCATTATTTATCACGTGTTAGTCACGTCAAGTAAATTCTAGCCGTTTATCTCATTTACGATTCAGAAAGTATAACATACACCACCTTTGGATTTCAGATGTATGGATCATCACCGCATTATTATCCTTATTCAGTACTTAACAGCTATTATAACACAGAAAAATTTCTTAATCAACAGCAGATTGGAAACAACATTGGTAAACAAGAAATAGAAATAAACTGGCCGTATTACTATTGAAACAGAGCATGTACTCATGTCATACAGCGATAATTGTAATTATCTCTACCACGTAATAGATAGTAAGAAAGTTATTATAATTGCGTAACAGTTAAACATTTCCCTTAATTAGATCTTAAGCAACTCTTTCAACGAAATTAAGAACTTAAAATTTGAATACAGTCGGGATTTAAGATTTTACTCCCTAGCGAAGATCATTATAGAGATGGTTAAGTTTAATTTGCTTTATAAAACAGCGGCTCACGTCATCTTCTCGCTTTAAAGTAACATTGAGTGTCTTGGTAATATTTTTTTCATAATTTGATGTTACTATATTCTGGAAAGATAAAACCATCTTGCTAAGGTGTGTCACCGATTTAAATATATGTAATCAGGATCTGAGCAGTTCAATATCAATGGGAAAAGTACCGATTCAGACATAGAGAAATCTGAGGAGAGGAGCAGTTTCCATAAAGTAACACATCAAATCAAACAACAAAGTCACACAGGATTTGGTTGACAATAGATCAAAGAAGAATTCAGCAAAACGGAAAAAAGAAATCAACATTAGGTATTAGGTTAATTAAGATTAGGATGGTTGGAATCCAAACAGTTATTTTCAGAAATAAGGGAACGATATAGTGTATCCGTCCCTTGAGGGAAACCTATCTTAAATAGGGATTGAAGTCGATGTAATCGTAGTTCATAAATTAACATATGTGAAGAAATTTAAGGAATATAAATTAGAAATGATCCCATATACCATTGTTACGGATGATAATAGGAAATTTTGAATTGTCGGGCAAAGTTCTGGTGAGTTCAAGGGTAGAATTTAAGGACTTACCAATTATGGTGACTTACGCAAACTGAATTGACAATATTGAAGAACTGACTGGACTGACCTGATATACCCAGAAAGAATAGGGAATTCAAAGACTCTTTCCACTATCTAACAACTGCACGCAAAATGTTATATGTTCCAAGACGATTTGAAACGAAGGAATTCTAGAAGAAACAAATAAGAAAAAGTAAACAAACTGTTCGAAGAAATAGAAGAACAAGAAATGAGATGCAGGACATCGATGAATAAGTTTGGAGAATGTGGGAGAATATTAAAGGAAAGAGAAAACGAAGAAAAAGGTGAACTAAGTAAAAGCTTGGATAATGTGAATGTATAGTAATCCAAGAAGAGAGAAAAGTGGGAAAAAGGATGTGAAAATGATGTTTATTCGTCCAGGAAATGGTTGAGCTGAAAACAAGTTGGAAATATTGTTGTAAGTAAACTTCAAGGATATGGGTAACTAGACATAGAGTTTGGGTAAAGATTGTTTAATTTGAATCTTTCTACATTACTTTCTGTAGATTGTCAGTATTGTTTCATTAATACATCCAATAAATCAACTTATATTAGATCTGCTAGGTTGTCCTTATTGTTTCACTGATATATCTAATAAATCAACATCTTTTAAATATGTTACCTTCTTTGGAGATACCACTTGTGAAGTTGTACAAACTTCCAAACCTATTACCGATATTAAAACACATACTCCTTTTTATCTAGAATATCATTTTACATAGTACAATAGTTTTCAAACCTTTTTACATAAGCTACATATCACCGTCACCTTTATCGTAGGGTTAAAAAAATATTGTCTTCCTCATGCGTGTGATTCAGCTATTCTTTCACTTTCAGCGAAATTTCAAAGTCACCACTGTGAAATATTTAAACAAAGTCACACGCACACGTACCACCAACTTACAAATAAATACCAAATCTAACACCGACTTAACTATATTTAAAAATAAAAAATAAGGACGATATCACTCAAAACATGTAATTTATTCCGTAACTATAAACAATAATATGACATTTTCGCTCCACAGAATCAAAATACATGCTAACGCCTTCCTCTTTCCTTATCATATTGTTCGGAATCACTGTCCATTTACACATATACTTGAAGTATGTTTCTCAACATATATGTTGCTGTTATGAGGAGTTATACAACTTGTGAGACATACAAGGAAACACAACACTATGCAGTACTATGATTAGCTAACACCTGATCTATTTTTATATTCATTCATAAACCCTTTACTTGTAGACAATCTTATAATTCATTAGATTTCTTTGCACATTCATATCTTTAAATTTTAGACACAAAAGTAAAACGATAAAACCTTTCTCTTCACTTTATGAACTATGACCACAATCAACACTGACCCACAATCAAGATAGCGAAGAAATATAACAATCATGTAGCAATATGCTGAATTCAACCGACATTGTTTGATACACTACTATCGACAGATCTTCAGTTCAAAGTTCGACATCTGTAGGTGACTGAAACGTCAGTATGTTCAAAGGTTAAGTTAACTTTATTAAAAGTATCTTACTACTTAATCGTTTCTAGATGTAAAGATTGAGTAACACAATAAAAGTTTTAAAACTTGGTTTTGATGACAACGTCTTATTACGTAATGACGATTACTCCAAGTAAGGTGAAATAAGTTGTTGTCGATGTCGCATTATTTCCTTGTAAGAAACAGTGTCAATACTGAAATTCAGTATCTTCCGAGTATTCTTAACCGTAACTAAATATTTTAAAATAATGACCCAACTTTCGGAAAAAAAGGATAACAAACATATTATATGTACCATTTACTTCTAAATTTTGTGTTTGATTTTACTTATGAAATTTGAACGAACATTCTGACGAGAAAAAGTTTGCCAAAATAAATTATTGCAAATTTTTTTTATTAGACAACAAAATGAATTTAAGTAACAATTCTAATTACTGTGATCACTGTATTAGTTACTGAAATTAAGAGAGCTTTTAGAAATACGAGCAAAAGTTATCATAGCAAACAAATTAAAATTAACCCATTAGTGCATGAAGTTTTCTAGAGGTAAAATTTGCGTACAATTTGTTATTTTGGGGCATGCTTAAGCGCTTTAAACGACTGTAGCGAAGTGTACCTGGAAGTTTATTGTAGTGGATGGCAAGCGCCATAAAAAGTTTCACATACACGGGAAATACTTGACTAATAGGCCTATATTTTACAAATGTTTTTATATTAAATAATATTTTAATCTTCATTTAACATTAACACTTGGTTGTTAACGGTTTTAGTTATTGACACCGAATTCACATGTCTTCAAGAGTCATGTACTTGAAATGTTATTGATATTTCAATAACAATGGCCGGCTTTGCAGAATTTTGTCCTGAAAAACCAAAGTGCAAGTTTTTCGACAACAATAACACCCACTGTTACAGGAACAGGCTCTAATGTTTTGTTCTCAAAAGTTCTGGATATGAGGTTATAATGAATTAAAACGTAATTAACACATTCGATTTTTCAGATCATATGCACTAATGGGTTAAGGAAGTTCGTTTATACTAAATTAATGTGGACGTCGTACACCATAGTGCCTAAGTATAATAAAAATAATATTTTCAGTTTCTGTTAACGAAAAATATTCAATTTAATGAAATATGTTTATTAGCTAAGGAAAATTAGAGATATATAAAATATACTTGTTTAATTAAAAATTAAAGATTTCTATTTGAATAATAATAATCGCTATCTATTCAATTATATAAGTAAATTTTAAAGATCTTCGACCTTTCTTTATATAATAATTTCAGCAATTGTCTGCTTAGTGTAAAATGATTTGGTAATTTTATCCAACATTTGGTTTGTTTGTTTTCTTTTTTATACAAAATGAAACTAGAGAAACCTTAAATACTTCTTACTAAGAATTGGTACGTTTAATTTATTTTAAATTTTAGTAGGTGTATTGGAATTCAATTGCTGCTTATAATTACAATTTATGATATTGATTACATTAATCAGTTCCAATAATTCGTAGTTTCTTTTCCGACGTTTAAAATTGTAACATAAACGATACTTTCAGTTATTGTTTCATTTCATTACCTACTATTTAAGGAATAGTCTATTTAGTAATTCCGTATCATTAGTAAGTCTCTAGTTACACAGTATCTTTATGTCATTGAATGACTTACGAAATACAAAATAGGGCAAGAGATTCAGACGCAGATCAGACCAACATAACTTTAACGACTTCACAGGTCAGAATAGTCATTTTACCTTTGTACTGCAGCGATAGGAAAATACTTTCAACACATCATAACAACACATTACGGTCGGGAAATCGTGCCACGCATTGAAGTTTTTTTAACACTAAAATCAATGTAGATTATATCCAAATCAATGTCATAAAGTTTCTGTGTTTAATATTGCCACTTTCACCTTTACATAACTTCACGTGTATTTACTAACATTGCACTAATATCCTAGGTGTTCTAAAAAGAATAGGCAGAGAGAGAACAAATTGAGTCAGTTTACTTTCGTCCATTAGAATTATAACTTAGGAGTCTCGTAATTGCCTATTAATAGTATGGTCTCTCAGAGGAATCATTACTGTGTCTTACATTATTTTAAATAAGTTGCCGAAGAGGTAGAATGAAATATTTCAGTTACTGGACTGTCTGGTGGCCTTCACACTGACAAAATCAGCAATATAAAGAGATATTTATTAACTAAGTTGTACACATGCTCTTGCCGAATACTTTTTTCTGAATTCAATGTACATACATGTGTTCTGTGAAATGGGAAAATAATCGCTCAGAACATTAATAGCACATCGACAGAATGGTGAAGACCTAATAAAATTAACTCAATATCACTAGTTTAATGATTATCTAACTGAAGATACGTTTCTCTTACTATTTAGGTAAAGCATATTGAACTTTTGTGAACGTAGCTCAATTTTATTGTGACTAATATTAGAAGTACCCGTAGTAATAAGAATAGTACTCAATAAAATATAATATTTAATATCAATAGTAAATAATAATATTAAATCTAGTATCGATTCTCCATATGAAACATATTCTACTTCACTTATTTCTGAAATCGTTATTTATCACTTGTTAGTCATAAGAAGTAAATCCTAGCTTTTTACCACATTTACAATAGAGAAAGCATAACACACATCATCTTTCAATTTCAGATGTATGGTTCATCGCCGCAATATTTCCCTTATCTAATAAGTATCAGGGGTGGTGACATAGAAGCGGAGAATACGCAACACCAGAAGGGATCAAACAAGGGTGACCAGCAAATAAATATTAAACCCCGTTACTACCCTTACTATTAAAACAGAATTTGTATTCACGTCATACAGGCGGCAATATACTTATCTGTACAACGTAATGGCTAGTAATAAAGATATTGAAGTAGTGTGATATTTTAAAATTTATTTTAATAAGACCTTAAGAAACTCCTTTCAACGAAATTAGCACTTACTATTTGAATACAATGAATACTTATCAAGGAACTTCTTAGCGAAAATCGTTATACATAAGATTGAATTTAACATGTTATAAGAAACACCACTCCACGTCATCCTCTCCCCTTAAAGTAACCTTGTGTATCTGGTTAATATTTCCTTTATAAATTGATATCAATATATTATATAATGTATAACGATTTTGATAAAGTGCGTCAGCAACAAAAAATGTAATAAATATTTGCCATCTGAATCCCAGCTGTTATATATCAATGAAAATAGCAACGATCCAGACACTGGGTCATGTGCGAAAGATATTTTCGTAAAGCAATACACCAAATCAAACAACAATGTAATACAGCATCTGGTTGACAATAGTTCAATGAAAAATTCAACAAACGGAAGAAAGGAATATACGAAGAAATGTAAATTAGACGATAGGTTTATTAAGATTAAATTCGCTGACATACAAAAACTTCTTTTCGGGAATATGTAAATGCTGTAGGGTATCCATTCCTTCTGGGAAAGGAATTTTAAGTTGGACACTGGAGTCGCTGTTATTGTTGTTGCTAAATAAACATATATCAAGACATGTATGAAAAATAAATTAGAAGCAAGCCCATATACCATTGTTACGGCTGATAAAAGGATGATTCCGTTTATGGGGCAAAGTTCGGGTGAGTTCAAGGTAGGTTTTAAAGAGTCAGCAATTATTGCGACTAATGGAGATGGAATAACGGATATTGTAGGACTTATTGGATTAACCTGAACTGTCCCGAACGGAGAGAAGAATTCAAAAATTCATTCCATAATCTAACCATTGTATACAAAATTATATAGATGCCAATTCGATTTGGAAGGAAGTAGGTCTATAAAAAACAAAATGGGAAAAAGAGAATAGACTGGGCAAACAAATATGGAGGGAACAAGAGATGTGATTCAGGACAGCGATGAAGTTTGGTTATGTGAGTTGATAGTAAACCATGGGGAAAGAAAACGAAGAAAAGGTGAACGAGGAAGAAATTTTGAATATGTGAGTAGATTGTAAACCAGAAAAGAGAAAATTGGGAAGAAAGTGGTGGACGATGATGATACGTGGAGGATATGGTTAATCTGAAAATAATGGGGGCAAATATTGTTGGGAAATACATTTCAAGGATATGGGTAATTGAACAATGATAAGGAAGTAGGAAAAAGTCACTATACAGTGTTATTCTGTGCAGCGATTATTAAATTTGAAAATTTCCACAGCATAATTTGTACATTATTAGTATTGTTGATTAATACGTCTATTAAATTAGCATGTTTTAGATCTGCTACCTTCCTTGATGACACCAGTTGCGTGATTGCTGTATATACTGTCTGACGTATTACCGATTTTATAACGCATACTCTGTTTTATTAGAATATAATTTGTAATGTAATATTTTTTAATATTTTCAAATGATGTTCTATATCCCCGTTCTCTGCATTATAGGGTTCAAACAATTGTCTGCCCTTTGCGTAGGAATCTGCCATTCATTTATTTTTAACGAAATTTTCTAATCACCACTGTTAGATAATTAAACAAAGTCAAACGCACACTTATCACCAACTTGCGATAATTAAATACCGACTTAAATTTATTTTTAAAAACTCTACAGAACATTACTTAGAATACGTAATTTATTAGGTAACTACCAACAATACTACGTCTTATTCGCTACACCTAATAAATGTGCATAGAAACGTCTTCGTACTTCTTTATCATATAGAACGGACTCACTGTTCACCTACCAATATCTTTGAAGTTTTTTTTCCCCAACATATATGTTAATGTTATGAGGAGTTTTGTAATTTGTGAGACATACAAAAGGGTAGATCACTACGCAACCACTTTCCGTACTGCGACTAATTAACAAGCGATTTATTTTTATATTGATTAATAAACCCTTTACTTTTAAACGATCTTATAATTAATTAAATATATTTGCCCTTTCATATCTTTAACTTTTAGACACAAAGGTATCACGATATATCCTTTTTCTTCAGTTTGTGATACATGTTGTTGACCCACAATCTAGATAGCACAAAAGTATAGTAATCACGTAGCAATATCTTGAGTTTGACAAACATTGATACATTACTATCAACATATTTGAAATTGACGTTCGACATCATACTCGACTCACACTGCAGTATGAGTATTTTGAGAGTCAAAGGTTGAGCTAACTTTATTAATATTCCTTACTGGATAGTACTTTCTCCAAGTAAAGGTTGCATAAAACACTAATATTTTAAAAATTGGTTTTGATGACAAGGTTTTACTTTGTAATAACGATTATTCTAAGTTACAGTCCGAGAGGTTGCTGTTGAAGTCGCGTTGTTTCCTTGTAAGAAACTGAGTACCTTGCAATATTGATACTAAATATTCATAATATTGTCAGTCGTATTTACATATTTCAAAATATTGATCTAATGTTCGAAGAAAAAACATCTAAAGTGTCTGTACAATTTACTTCAAAATTTTCTGTTTGAATTTAAATATGAAATTTAACTACCACATAAGTAAAATTGACAAACATAAAATAGTGTTAATTTATTTTATAAGACAACTACATTTAAAAAATGAATTTGATATACATTTCTCAAAATTGCGATCACCGTATTAGTCACTGAAATTCATAGAGCGCATAGCATAAAAAAAGTTGTCATAGCAAAGAAAAGGGGAATACAAATTTTAAGAGAAATTAGCAGCTTATTATGTAAAGAATGTCTGAGATCTTTAAAATACACTTGTTTAACTATATAAATGCGGATTTCTATTTTAATAATAGAAATATTTATTTTTTTAATTAAACGAGTATTATTTAGAGATCTTCTAACTTTTTGATTTATTAATTCTACCAATTATCTAATTAGTGTAAAATGATTTCCTAATTTAATCCAACATTTTGATAGGCTGTTCTTATATATAACAAGGATCTAGAGGAATCTTGAATACTTTATATTCATACTAAGAATTGTTCCGCTTAATTTATGTTAATTTTTAGTATGTTGATGGATTTCCTTGCTTTTTCTTACATTTTAATATACTTATGAGATCAACACACTGAAGTCAGATCAGGACCTACTCGTAACTAAAAGATTTTTCCAACGCTTTCTAAAATTAGAAATGAAATAAAATATTTCAGTTTAGCGTCACACTTTTATTAACTTGATTGCAAAAGAGTCTGAACATTATGACCAGAGACAGCTCACGAATATCATGTTGACTACTGTTACGTTACTTGGTCCGGGATCACACGTGTTACGTCATTCACGTGAACTAAGCGTTATACCACCGTAAAACGTTGGCCCCTAGCAATGCAAAACTAAATATATTATTATAGTTGTGATAGTGTAGTGCAAGAGGTGGTTTCATTCAAATCATGCAACCGAGACAGGTCCTCATAGAAAAGAAACTGATGGGAAAACGTTTTAAATATTTTAGTGAGGCTTTTCGTTTCGATTTCTTATGCATACTTCTACAGTAACATTGTTCGAATTTGTATGACACGAACAAAAGTCTAAATTTCACAGTTTTTCAGAATACTTGATGAACGTTTTTAAAATCGTGTATATTTTTATTAATATTTTAATACCCGGTTTGCCATATTGCTATAATCGAAATGAAATTTTTGGGTTTTACATCCCACGCTTATGCCGGTTAGGTTAAAGGAGACGGTGATGATGAGTAATGAATGAAATGGTGGAATGAAGAAAGTTGGAGGAAACACGATAACCCTGAGAAAACAAACGCAGACGGTGTTTGTCCACCACAAAGTTCAATTGGCGAGAGCAGAGTTAGAACAGGGCCATATTGCTGTTTTTAACTTACATCTCTTATTTTCTCTGATGTATATAGAATAGATTTGACTAACTCAACTATTGAAATATATATACATGAGATTACGTTCCTAAATAAGCACAGTGCTTCACCTGGTTTTATGATTTTCTACTGTACTTCTGAAATATAGTATAAAAGTATTTTTCGCATTTTTCTCGAAATCACTAAAATGTATCTTTTATCATACTCGCCAAGGTGCTTCAATTATTACTTTATTTACACATTTAAGTTTTAAATTCTGTAAACATTGTTACTTAAATAATTTCCTTCCCGTTAATTAGACGTAAACTCTAGTAAAAGAATTAACATTTATGTATTTATCACGAACTGTAAACTGTAATAATACACCGAAACTGTTATATGCACATGTGTTTGAGCACCGTATATAACATTGATGCATATAATTGTTTTCTCAATAAATACTTTAAATTATTCATCTTTTGTTTTGAGGAAAGAAACATTGAAGCAAGTGTAATATGTACGACAGAGTTTTCTTCATGCCATAGCGTATCTTAAAAGAAAGCTGTTTTCTCAAAAATATAGTTCAACAAAAAAAATCAAGTTTGGCTTTGTTCTGAAAGCTAAAACTTTAAATCGAATCACCAGACACATATTTCGTACAAGGAATTAGTGAAACAGGATATCAAAATGATAAAATACTTTCTAAAGTCTAGACTGATAAACGAGGATATATAAAGAAATAATGCAATGTTTATCAGGAATAGGTAAAAGGATTCTGACTCCGATCGTTTTGGGAACAAAAAATTCTCAGCTGAATATAAAGAACACAATTTACAAAACCAAATTATGATTATGTACTCCAAAATTCCCGAGATATTAGCGGTAAACCACCACGCTATACATGGAATAGATTATATAATGTTGTAAATATCTATTGCTGATCGGAAATACCTGCCTTATGAGGATGATTTCGACACGTAGGTGGATGATTTCGATTGCCATACACAAACCAAAAAATAATAGATTTCTATGTTTAATATTAAGCATACAGCATGGAAATACCAGAGAACAAACAAATAATGAAAGTGATAGCGCAGAACACACAAAAGATAGAACTGATAGCATAGAAAATGCACAAAACACAATTTGTAATGCACTAATTATAGACGTAGCTATAGTATAACATGAAGAAGAAAATGATTTCATAATGTCAAGAACAATCTTGGATTCGACATTTACCACAAATATTTTTTTTTCACTTTAGATCCCGCACAGCCTTTGTGATACAATTCGCGTCCTTTGCCCCTGACACTGAATCCAGTCCTTTACTTTACCACATCGTGGTTCAGAATATTACAATAAGCAGAAGTTGCAGAAGCCATGTGCAGGTCTCCGTTGCGATGATGTAAATGTGGACTTCGCGGCAGCTGGTTCGTAAGAAGAGTCGGGGACATTGTTCGTGATATCAAGGGTGTCTTGAAACCTTTTTTTTAGTCCACATAGACTTGCCTGATTATTCCTTTGATTTAGGTTAGGTGACAGCAACCAAACTCTTCCGACCAGTTTTTAATTTCAGTGAAGTAATATGATGTGCTTATATCAAGACTTTGGCACTGTTTCGGTCTTTATAGGTTAGAAATATTCATGTTCCCTTTTTTTGGATAATGGAAGAATGTTCTTCAATGATTCGTCTGATGATGGTGTGATAGAGCTGGACTTATTGCCGTTGGCAGTGTTTTCTTTAGAAAAGTCTGCAGGATGTCTTCAATAACATGTCCAGTTGTACTAGTTATCATTAGCTACTGTAAAAGCACATGCACCCTTTTTCCTAATGTCCTTTCGTGGAAGACCACTCCCGAACTTCGCAAACACGATTATGCCTTGCTTCAACTTTTTCTCTTGATCAGATATAATCACTTCCATGGACCCAGTCTTTTCATGTTTTCCACGCTTACGACCCATTGCTTAAGCAAATATTTTCTGGACGGTACTATAAAGAATATTGTACTTAATGGCAGCTGCCTTTAATGCCAAGCCACACCGTACTGCTTAAGGGCTCCTTGTATATCATCGTTACTCCAGCGATTTTCTTTTTTCTCTGAAGAACTCTCCCATCTGCAACTAGGAAAATAGATTCTCTCTGTAAATTTTATGATGGAATACCTTATTCCAAGAGAACAATTCTATAAGCTACTTCGTACACGCGATCGAAAGCATCTTCAAAAAAAGAAAAAAATTGGAATCGCCCGGCACTGATAGATACATTTGAACATTGGGTTTGTAACTCTGCATTCGACATTGGGTTATGCGTCATAGCATTATTCACACAAGCATATCTGTTTTCCAATATATTAGTCGCACTCGTATCAAAAGGCGTACATTCTCACAAATTACTTTTAAACAGTAATTACAAACATATAACCCAAAGTCTACAAGGACATATTTATTGACACTCCTTTCTACACTGACGTCATATTCAATCCAAGACAAAGAGCAACATTTGGCTTCAAGTTATTGCTTCCGATTGGAAACACCCGCCCTACGAAATCGATCGGAATAAACTACTTTTACTCTATACATTGAGGTACTTAGAACAAGAGACAGATATGTATAAAATAAATGCCAACAATCGTTGACAAATATATACTAGGTACAAATATGTATTGTTCACACATAATTACACGGACTTCGACACGAGTATATGGCTGTCGCAAAATCGTAAAAAAGACATTAGTAGGAATAGTTTTGTAGTTTGTAAATAGTGCGGGACCGTTCTAGAGATTCTTCTAATAATTCGTAGTTTCTTTTCGACATTCAAAAGTATCATAAACGATACTCTCAGTTAATGTTTCATTTTATTAAACAATGTTTAAAAAGAGTCTCTTAAGTCACTCGCTATCATTAGTAACTCTTGTTATACAATCTATTTAATGAAATTGAATAGGGCAAGTGAATAGGACGTATCAGACCAACAGAAACTTTCTACACAATGTAATGTACCTACTACCTAACTGCTTAGACTTCACTATCTCCAATAAAAGAGATAGTATTAAAAGTCCCTCCATTTAATAGTTATAATAAAGGCATGCATATTGGAATGATACAGCATTAAAATTCGAAATTACCGTTTCGTAAAAGCATCGAACCCAGTTCTTCGATTACACGAGAGTGAGTTGGATCTTATTTTCGTAATCTTCCAATGCAAGTTTGTAAAAAAAAATTAATGCGACGAAAACTTGAAGCAAAAACCTGTAAATATATGATTATTTGAATTGGACCTTGCAAATTATTCCTCCAAATAATCCAATCATTCAGCCAATCATTGCTACTAACCACAACCGACTATACCCAACAATCATATATCAGTTTTAGTACTAAAGACCTCTCTACATCACAACCTGGAAATTCATACATTTAAACTATTCAAGATCCATACTTTTGAATTTTGTAAACATAATAAGTAAGCCAGTTACTTCATATGTTGAGAAAAGTAATGGAAAAGAATCGAATCAGAATTACAATGGTTACATCTGTCGTTACCATACAATCTTGAATGTAATACATAAATTTGTACAATCTCAATATCACAAATACATAGTTTTTCTTGAATTTACAATAAATGTGTCTTTATAACAAAACGTTATACCAATTCCATTACAACAATTGAGTAAGGGTTTCCATACAAAAAATGACTAACGGATTCCCGTACAAAAAATTACTAAGATATTCCAGGGTTAGAATTGAAGACCGTGGGGCAAAAACAGTTTAAGTCCAAAAAATGAAAATGTAAACGAAGTAGCTTCAGAACGTTTTCCACTCATCCGATTTTCTTCAAACTTGGCACCTTTTTACTAAACAGAAAATAAATTGACGCGTATTTTTTTTGTTTCTTTCGGAAAATTGGTTAAGGGGCAAAGGCTCCCTTTTCAAAAATGGACCCTCTTGATTAAAAGGACCACATTAAAGAAACGAAACTCTGCCGATGTAAAGATGACTTCAAAGTAGGAAATATAGATTTTGTCGTTTTGCGAGAAAAGAGCTTAAGTACGCTTCGAAACGACATAGGACCCGCACAACCTTTACGGAAATTAGATTTCGGTGGAATTGTTTGAAATCGTGATATGTTGTAGATTTTGTGTACATGAAAAAAAGTCTCAAAGGGCACAACCAAAAATCACTGACCGTTTGGCCACTACAGAGCCACTTTTTTGAAAACAGTAGAAGATTACGATATTCTGGATTTCAGTAAAAATGACCGAAACCGTGAAATGTTGTAGATATATTGATCCTGAGAAAAATTCTTAACGGACATAATCACCAATCACTGACCGTTTGGCCACGAGAGGGCTACATTTTTGAAAGCTGCCGAAGATAGTTATATTCTGGATTTCGATGAGAATGACGGAAACTGATATGTTGTAGATATTGAGATAGTAAAGAAAAGTCTCAATAAGCACAACCACCAATAACTGGCCGTTTAGTCAGTAGAGGGCCACATTTTTGTAAACAGCTGAAGGTAATGGTATTATAGATTTCGGTAAAATGAATGAAACCTTGATGTGTTGTAGATATTGTGATCCTGAGAAGACGTCTCAATTTGTACAACCATCCATCACTGACCGTTTGGCCACAATAGGGCCACATTTTTTTACAGGACGGATAGAGGTTTCAAGAAAATGGTAGACCTTTACGTTGACGGCCCTAGTACTACTTCTGATTGTTCCAGGGACATTAGCTATACCTCGTGTTAAAGGATATCGAACTCAGATTAGAACGTGCTAACTTTTGCGCCTCGCATGTCAAACTTGTAGAAGAAGAAGTAGAAGAAGACGAAAGTTATGAACAAAATGAGATATTTTGTATTAGGAAATTTGTCTAAAGCTAGCAACATTGTTACTTGTCGCACGCAGGAATAACATTTTCACGTGTACGCCAGGCATTGGGTACAATCATGAAAAAAGTGAAGGGCAAAAGTTCAATACCAAGTGAGAAAAAATTCCGATTATTTTTTCTGCGACATTCACCCTGTACATAGTTTTCGAAATATTTTGGTCTACCCTCATGTCCCTAATTGGCACATAGATATAAGCCATACCTAATTTGAAAGCTGGTGAGACACGGATTTCAAGGAGGTAAATTCGTTGCTCCTCGTGCTCAACCCGTAAAAGAAGTTTAAAAAGAAATTTAAAAAAATGGAAATAAAATATTCATTTTCCCGAAGTTGGCAACACTGTTTTGTCGTTCGCAAGAATGACCATACACAGAGTTTCATTAGTTAGGATGTTTATTTATCTTTATTGATACCACCTTGTAGCTCCTTTGGAGGGAGAGTCTCTCCCTCAAATGCAGAGGGGGAGGGAAAACTTGTACATCCCTCACGTTGCTGGACTCCAGATGTAGACGAAATGCACATTGTTGGAAAGTTAGATGGAATTGTATGAAGCCACGAAAAGTCCTATACAACAACCCGGAAAAGGGATGGGGAGAGTAGCGTGTAACATCATTTAAGCATAGACCACATTCCGATGATCATCTTGAAGGAAAAAGGAAAACCCTGGAAGTCAATTTTTCTCAGGATCATGACATCTGCAACGTATCACAGTTTCATTCATTTTCACCTTAATCAAAAATATTGTTAAGCCTAGCCGTTTTAAAAAATCTGGACCTGTAGTGGCCATACGGTCAACAGTTGATGGTTGTGTCCAATACGGATTTCTCTCACGATGAGAAGATCTACAACATATCACAAATTTACTCATCCCTACAGAAATCCAGAACATCGTTATACTTGACTGTTTTCAAGAAAATAACCATGTTGTGACCAAGCGATTAGTGACTTCCGGTTGTGTCCATTAAGATTTTTTCTCAGGATGTCAACATCTACAACATATCACTGTCACTGTCATTTTGACCAAAATCCAGCATATCACTATCTTTGGGTCGGCTGCTTTCATAAAGTGGCCTCATACTGACCAAACGACCAGTAATTGGTGTTTTTGTACATTAAGACGTTTTCTCAGGGTCACAATATCTACAACACATCACAGTTTTAAACTATTCCACCGAAATTCAGAATGCCGTTACCTTCTGCTCTTTATTTTTAAATTAAAAGCTCTGCAGGGAAAAACGGTCAGTGATCGATGATAGTAGAAATTGAGACACTTTCTGAGGATCACAATATTTACAACATATTAAGACGACATTTATATAAAGGTCCTCGGTTATATTTATACCTAAACTAGGCACTGAATCTACCATAAAAACTTCATATTACATTTAATATTTTCCTTTTTTATTATGGCATGTAATTACTAAAAAAAATGCATACCTCCAAGATCACGCCTATAGCCTTTCAGAAGATGGTTCTAGACTTATATATTATATTGATATGTTGTTGCCATGACAACGAATCTCAATTTTAACACAAAACACCACCGTATATCAACAGCAAAAACAACTACTTCTTTTATGTATCCGTTTTATATATTTCTTCTTCATTTACATAAAATCTTGTTTATCAATTGAGTGTACATTCTGCCCAAAGACGTTGAAATATAAGTATAAAAATACAGGTAAGAATACACGTATCGTTGAACCTCTCGGTTTTATTCATTTTTACCGAAATTCAGAATAGCGTTGTTTCCACTATTCAATGAACGAAGATAATACAAATTAAGTATTAGTTCAGGAATTTTAAGACTATATTCGCTGACATATACACACTTATTTTCGGACATAAGTAAATGCTATAGAGTATCCGGGAAAATAATTTTAATTTTGACACTGGAGCCGCTCTTATTGTTGTTCTTAAATTAAATATGTGAACAAATTTAAGGAAAATAAATTAGAAACCATCCCATATACAATTCTTACGACTGATAATAGGATGATTCCAATTGTAGGACAAAGTGGGGGAGTTCAACGGTAGGGTTAAGGACTTTCCAATTATTGTTACTAATGCAAACGGAGTCCACACTATTCTAGGATGAAACTGGACTCGCTTGATGTATCCCAAAAAGAGGTATTATTATCGATGAAAACACGATTGGAAATACAGGAGGACGGGAAAAATCAAAATGACAAAATATAAAAGAAACTGGGCCAAGAAATCTGAGAACAACAAGAAAGGAGATGTAAGACATCGAGAAAGAAGATTGGAGAATGTGGGAGAATAGTAAAAAATAAAAGAGAGAAAAATTATACAAGGAACAAGTTCAAGAAATCTGCATCGGTAGTAAACCAAGTAGAGAGAAAGTAGAAGGAAAGAGGTGGACGATGACGATACGTGAGGATATGAGCAATGAGGAAGGAAATGAAATTATGTGTAGATGTAAAGTAAGGCCTCTCGGATTTCTCGAATGTCCACATCCGATTTGCCTCAAATTTGGCACACCGACAATGAACAGAAACTCCCGAAATGTTACAAAATATGCTCTAGGCCTACTGTTTGTGCTTACTATTGATGTGCCAAATTTGGAGAAACCGGATGGAGACACTTGTTGAACACGAAAGGCCTTATTTTGTTTGTAATATTTACACAAAATTTCATTCGATTCGGCCCACCTAAAAGTTTGTTTCTTTTCTTTTTTTCAAGAAAATACGAATCACGTATTCACTGACACGTCTACAATATCTATGGAAAATTTCATTTTATTCGGTCTACTTCTTTTTTCTTTTCGGGCGTCAACTTTAAAAATTTTGAGTGGGTGCTTTTGCCCCTCAAACCGTTTTTCCGAAGAAAATAAAAAAAACCGTGTTAGTTAATTTTTTGAGTACATTCCCTACACAAAGTTTCGTTGCAGTTCTTCATGTCCTTTAGGCACTTCTGACATTCTGTTATTAGCGTTTTTGATATTTCCTAAGCAAAGGCTTGGAGGGGCTCGTGATCAACCCAACACTTTTTTTTTTTTTAGAAAATTACAAAACACGTATTCTTTTATTTTGCGTCTATAAAATCTGTGCACAATTTCATTCACTTCGAACCATTTCTTCTTGCCTTTCCGGCGTCAACTTTCAAAATTTTTGGTCGGGCATTTTGCAATCTTAAACCGCTTTACGTAGAAAGCAAGAAACAGAGATTCGTTTACTTTATGTGTAGTATCTACCTGTCAAATATTATCAAAATCGGAATGTTACCATTGAGGAGTATTACACGTTGGTATTATATGTGAGTGAATAGCAAAGAAGTTCTCTAAAACTTTGACTTACAGATTGACAGTATTCTTGCAACGAAAGCGATGGTAGCGCCACAAGACACTTTAGGTCCAGTGCCGTTTAGGACTTGTGACTTTTAGGATTTCTGCCGCGAAATGATTTTTAGGACTTGTGACGCGAAATGAATTTTAGGACTTGTGCCGTTTAGGTCTTGTGCAGTTTAGGACTTCTGCGGCATCCGCTTTGCAATAACAAGTCTAGCAACTATCTATTTAATGAAACATGATTCTCCATTTTCATTTTAAGTATTGTAACGAGCCCTTTCATATCGATTTCCTAGAATTACTGAACAATAGCTTTCTACGTGCTTTATTTACTTTTTCTCTGACATAAAATACTATAGAAAACTCAAAAGTTTTCAGAATACAGCATAAATGTTTAAAAACCGAAAACACTTTATTAATATTTTAATATTTCATTATCAGTGTAGCTATATTTTCAACTTACTTCTCTAGACTTTCTCTGACCCATATAGAATAAGTTTATTATCTCATTTACTGAAATCCATATGAAAATAAACTTCTTAATAGATACCTAAGATATTTTTACATAATTCGAAGCACATATTTTCCTTTATACATAAGAATCACAATTATGTGCTTGTAATCGTATAAGCAGGATCGATTACTTGGATTAAATTAAGTTTCAAAGAGCAAATGCACTTTTACTGTCATTCTCAAAAACACGTTATTAACCCTGCAGTGGTAACATAAAAAAAACACATGAATGATAATGTTGCGACTACTGGATCCATAAATTTTTTGTCCTATAAGATGTGAACTGAGCTTTAAATCTGTATTATATTTACAATATTAAATACAAACAACACTAGACACTGGTTGTATATATATATAGTGTTGTGTGTGTGTGTGTGTGTGTGTGCGTGTATGTATACGGTGTCTCTAAAGTGCCCTGACATAGGATAACTCTGTTATTATCAGAGTTATAACATAATGAATCTACTTTTTTTCAGGCTAACATGTCGACGGCCAGCCTTCATTTCAAACAGTAACTGTTCACTTTTGTTGTTTGTGTAGGTAAATGGAAACGTTGAATTTTCATTTAACATTCGGTGCGTAAATAATCTACAGACCAAACGGCTCGTCCGATTTAAAAAGAATCCTTCAATTTAGATTGGAAACATCAAATTTGCAGGCGCTTTATCCTCTTATATTTTATTATAACTCTGATAATAACAGAGTTACCCTATGCCAGGGTAGTTTTGAGACACCCTATATATTTGTTAAAGTGTAACCGAAATTCGAAATAGCTTTCTTATTAAAGCATCTTCTTTTTTGTTTTGCATCAAATTTTATACCTATGTTATTATTTGACTTTTTAAATACAGGCACCCATAATACTTGTAAAATAGGTATTAACTGGAAACAAGTAAACAGTACTTCTCCCAATAGTGGTGTATTGCACATAGGGAAACTCACGATTCAATTCTGGAGCAGCATCCACATATCATTTTTGCGTACCTTAAGCAAATCCAGTTTCAGCACTTTGGACAAAAATGTCTGTATTATTGTCTTTAAACATATAACACTGTCCTCCTTTTACTACTTGAGTAGGTACGGGAACATCTTTTTCTTGAAGCAATCCAGACAACATGACGCTGGTTTATAAAGCTACAGAGAGTAAACAAAAAAATCTAAAACACTTCATACAGGACACGTGAATTTGACCCTCCACTGTTCAACACGTCTTGTAGTTGCCGATCGTTTTTTGTTTACAAGGTGTCATGTGGATCTTCTTCTTACGTCAGCAGTAACTAGTTCACCAGTCAGTGTCGTGGTTTGAAAGCGATGCTTTAGAATGGGCGACCTGACAGACTTCCAAAGATGCATGATTGTTTGTGCCCGTCTGGTTGGAGCTTCAATGGCAACAATGGCAAACATTGTGGGAGTATCGATAGGCACTGTATCCAATGCCACGAGGACATTCACAATGCATGAGCAAACGACGTCTGCAAAGCACAACAGTGATCGAAAAACAATCCTATCAGATAGGGACCGGAGGGCATTAAAACTTATTGTAGCAGACAAAAGGAAGACCACTGCAATGAAAATTACGTCTCAAGTCAATTCCGGCATACAAAACCCGGTTTCATCGAAAACAGTGCGATGGGAACTTCATAAATTGGAAATTCATGGCAGAGCGCTATCGCTAAACCCTCGTCACAGCAATAATGGCAAAGAGGCTTATCCAGTGGTGCAAGGACCATAAGGCGTGGACTCATGAGTAGCGGAAACGCATAATGTGGTCCGATGAATCGACCTTCACCTTGTTTGTAACAACTGGTCGTGTTTACGTATGGAGAACACCATCGTAGGCCTATCATATAGAGTGCATGCTATCAAGTGTATGATTCTCTCACAGTATGGGCAGTGATATCATGGTTTCCTGCAGGTCTCGCCAAACCCCTGAATAGAATGATGAATGCTAAGGCATATGAGGCCATTTTGAGGACCAGGTTCTACCCATGGTCTAAAAATGGTTCCCTGATGATGATGGCATCTATCAAGATGATTTGGCACCCCGTCATGCTGCAAAAACGACGAAATCATGGTCTGAGGAGCACGACAAGGAGCTATCACACCTCCCCTTATAACGACCAGTAAATGTTTATTCCTATGGAAAACACCAGTTTTGTAATGAGCTCAATGCTTGTTTTGCTTATTTTAAATGTCATTACAGCCGACAATCCGTATATTTATATCATCGAGGTTACCGTTTTATCAAAATCCATCTAAACACTTCATTTCGATATTACCTTTTTTTATTGTAGTACGTAATAAGTTTCACATTTGTACACTTTAAATATTGTACATGTATAATTACCAAGATTGATTCTCTATATATTATATGTTCGTCGTTGCTATGACGATTTACAAAACATGTCATATCACTATCACAACAGAACATCAGTCTTAATAACAGGAAAGAAATTACATATATTTCTCTTTATATTTTCTTATTCTTCCTTTTGAACAGCTTGTGTATATTTTAAAAGTACATTTTCCCCGTAAATACAGCTTATTATATAAAAATATTACACACTACCTTTACACCCTGGGTCCGATATTCACCAGATCTCACCTTCATTAAGTCATTGTGATCTGAATTAGAAAGGCGTGATTGGTCTCATTACCCTCCACCAGCATCCCTTAAGGAACTGGAGCATGTTTTGGAGGAACAATGGTGCAAAATTGCACACACAACGATTGAGGAGCTATATACGTCCATTCGAAGAAGGATACATTCTTCTAGCTATATGAATTCATATTTATTCACGATTATTAACGTTTTCGTATTACATCTTATTTGTTACTTCAAAACAATGTATTTCCCATCTTTCATTTTATTAGATATCATTATAAAATCTAAAAAAGTGTGCTAAATTTTACAAATTCGTATTCTATTAATCTACGTACGTTATTTCCTTCACATTGATTGTACGTCAACATAAAGTATCAACGCTTAATAAAGTAAGTATACAAATTTGTAAATACAGTATAGAACTGTTATTTGGTTACATTTTCCTTGCACCTTTACTAAGTAATTTACCAACAAGTAACTATCCCGAATTTTAAACTATGAAAATACACTGAAACTGATATATACGCTTTTGCTTTAACACCATACATAACATTAATACATATCACTATTCCTAACATAAATGTGATCTATTATTTATTCTTCAGTTCTGAAGAAAGAAATGTAGAAAAAAAGTGTAATAGATATTAAAGAGTCTTTTGATGCATGTCATGGTAAATCTAGAAATAAAGTAGTTCTGTTATTCGTTATCATATAGTTTCCCAAAATAAAATACTGACATTTAGCTTTAAAGGAAGGGCTAGGACTTTTAAATCCAATTCCCAGATTCATATTTTCCCCAAGCAATCAGTTAAACAACATATGAAAACGATGAAATATTTTTTCACATCGAGACCGTTTATCTGTAAGTAAGGTTGACAAGAAATACACACATATTGGCAATTAGAAATCATACAAGTAGAGATTATTATCTACATGCTCAAAGATCGCCAATTTGTAAATAGTGATTTGCCCGGTGTAGCATTTGTGATCAATAACACTGTTCTACACTGTAAATATTATGGAAATTACACTATATAATCTTTATGAATTCGGTGGCGCTGAGTGCGAAAATGGCATTAAAATTTCAAAAATGAGTTCAAGTTTCAAAGTTACAGTCATGTCAACATTTCAGCCCTTCAGTTGTTTTGTAGTTCAGCAGTTGGCAACAGTGTATGTTGGAGTTGTACCGGTAATTGTTGTCAAACAATGAAATCACGTGATTTGCAGATATTGTCAAAATTATTATTGTCGATGTGATGTATTGATATTGCTCCCTTTGTTAGTCGGAAATGAAACTAAATCCTGTGGAAGTTTTCAAAGGTTTGTGCAGAGAAAACCGTGTTGTTGTGATGTACTGGGCCTACTTCATACGAGAACTGTGTACATTTTACTTATAAACATGTCGCGAAAATGTGTAACTTGGAGTTGATTTAAAAATGTAGCCAGTAGTTTTCTTGGCAATTTCAGAGCTGAAAATTACAGAGAACTTATTCAAGGTCTATTGAACACTTATGAACAGCTTGGATGCAATGTGTCAATAAAAATGCACGTTTTGTTTTCGTATTTGGATTTCGGCCAGCGTAATTGTGGGAGTGTCAGTGAGGAGAATGGAGAACACATCCATCAGACATTTCAGTGATGGAGCACAGGTAGAAAGGAAAATGGGTTGCAGCAATGTTAAGTGATTTTTGTTGGATGATAGAAAGAGATACTAACAAAACAGAATACCGGAGACAGGCAAACAAAAGAGGTTATCAAGATTGACATTTATATTAATATGTATTGTATACATAAGTAATTATTCGTGTATTGGTATCTCAGAAATAAAAGAGGTAACGTTTGATTGTAAATGTCATTCAAAAACAATAAAGAAAATGTATTCATTAACCCATAAACATTAAATCCTAAAAAGTTCTAGAACAGAGGGGGACTGGCCCTCCCATAGATGCTTCAGGTTATGGGCGTGTGTTTCGGTTATACTTCGACACCAATGGTGACGTAATATGCATGGAATATAACGTTGCCAGACCTTCCGAGATGTTGCCACATGAATAAGAACTGGAGACGCTTGTATACCCCCCCAAGTTACGCCCAAACGAGAGCCAATCGAAAATTTTAATTTTCATTTTCCGATTCACCACCTCAAAATTAGTCAAGAACAGGTGTTTTCGTTTCTATAACAGAAAGAAAGTTAAAATTTGTAGAACAGTGTTTTTACTACTTGCCTTTATTTATAATACTTTCCTTTAGTCCATTCAAGAAGTAGCATAAACAATATTCTCAGCTATAGTCTCATTTCATCACCTGCTATTTAAGAAATATTATTAAGGAAATTTATTACTACATGACCAAACAAACTTTGCGGAAAAATACTCAAATCGTACAAAATAAAAAGTGTCTGTATATGTTTGCAGTTACATCACTCCAGTGAATTGTAATGTATTCTGTAAAATTGTTACGTCTTTGTTCATGAAATACAAAAATGTGTACAGAAGATTGCCCACCTTAAAAGAAAATATTTGAATTTTCATAGCCCAATAGCGAAAAGGATATATCCAATATTTTAGTACAAAGTTTACTTACTACTCAGGAACCTATATCTGGCAACAACACAAGTTAGGCAGGATGAAATTCACAACATTTCAAAACAGGTCCAATAATAAGCTTTCTACTGTCCACTATTAACACTCAGCAGTACCAAAACAATGGAGTAAGACAATTTAATTGTAAGCAAGGGTTGTATACGTTGCAATATCCGTTAAAAATGATAAAAGAATACGCCGCTACTTCACACAAACTTGAGTACTACAGGCATAATGAAAATATCAATTACAAGTAACCATCATGAACCACTCAAAAATTTAACAAATGTAAAAACATCTATAAAACAAAGACAGGGAGAATCCCTTAAAAAAAAGGAAGAACTTTCATAGAAGTAGAGTTATAGACTACACATAAACCGCCTTCATACAGAAAACCCTTGCAATCATTACTAAAGATTATGAAACATGACAAATGGGAATGAGTTAGAAAAGTACATTGTAAAATGATCAACGTAAATGACATCAACGAAGCTTTTATCTACATCGCAAACTTTTAAGCTGTTATCAAATTACGTCCATTTAGACAGACCCCCACTTCATCAAAATCTCTCAAAAATGGTGTCAATCGCTTGAGCTTCGATTGTGAAGAAATGTGCAACACACATTTTCTTCTAGGCAATTATAAAAATGAGCTAGAAAAAATAAAGCAGTGGGGATATCTAAACGGTAGCTTACCACATTGACAAAATCAGTCGATAATGATGTCAATCATTTGTGCATCGTTTGGGCAGAAATGTGCATTACACATTTGTGTTTGGCCAACAATCAACAATGAGCTAGAACAAAAATAAAGCAGTGGGGATGTCTAAACAGTAGCCCCCTACCACCACAAAATCGATCGGAAATGGTGTCAATCGTTCGTGCATCACTTGTGGAGAAATGTTCATAACATTTTTTTGTTTTATCAAAGAGCTATAAAAACAAATTAGGTAAGCTGCCTAAACGCTAGACCCCAGGCCAGCTTGTCAAAATCGGTCGAAAACGATGTCAATCGTTTTTCCATCATTTCCGCGGAAATGCGCAACACAAATTTTCTTTGTGCAGCAGTGAACAATGAAGAAGTACAAAACAAGTGGGGTTGTCTAAACGGTAGCCCCCACCATGTCAACATCGGTCAGGTGGTGTCAATCGCTTATTCATTATTTTTGCAAAATTAGGAACACAAGTTTTCTACTGTGCAACAATAAACAGTAATCTAGAATTAAAACAAAGTGGGGACTGCCTGCACGGAGCACTCCACCTCATGAAAATCAAACAAAAATGATATCAACCATTTGTGCAGAAATGTGTAACACAAATTTTCATTTGTACAACAATGAACAATGAGATACAACAGAAAAACAGTGTGGCTGCATGCACGGAGCCCCACACCTCACCAAAATCACTCGAGAATGGTGTCAATCGTCTGTGCACAAATGTGCAACACAAAAAGTCGTTTGTACAACAATGAACAATGTGCTGGAACAAAAACAAAGTGAGAACTCTGTAAGTGGCAGGCCCACCTTCTCAAAATCGGTCAAAAATAATGTCAATCGTTTGTGTCGAAATATGCAAAGCAATTTTTCCTTTCTGCAAAAATGAATACTGAGCTGGAGCAAGAAACAAATTGATGACTGTCTAAACGGTAGCTTCTACCTTGTCAAAATCGGTGGGAAATGGTGTCAAGTGTTTGTGTATCATTTACGCAGAAATGCACAAGTTTTCAGTTGTGCAACAATGAACAATGGGCAAGTACCAAAACGTGGGGCTGTTAAAACGGTATCCCTCCATGCCTAAATCAGTCGCCAATAGTGCCAATGGGGTGTGAATTGTCTTTGCAGAAATCTGCAACACAAATTTTCGTTTCTGCAAGACTAAACAATAAGCCACACCGAAAGCAAAGTTGTGTTTGTCTAAACGTTATTTTTCACTTTCTTATAATCGGTCCAAAATGGGGCGAATCGTTTGCGCAGCACGAATTTTAGTTTGGGCAACAGTAGGCAATGAGCTACAAGAAAAAAAGTTGGGGACTGTCTACACAGAGACCTCACTTCATCAAAAGAATTCAAATATGCTCTCCGTGGTATGTGCAGAAATGTGCAACACAGATTTTTGTGTGCAACAATGAACAAGTAGCAAGTTCAAAAAGTGCGGCTGTTTAAATGGTAGCCCCCACCCGGTCCAAATCGATCAATAATGGCGTCTGCTGTTTTTGTATTGTCTTTGCAGAAATCTCCAACACAAATTTTCGTTTCTGCAAGAATAGCAATCAGTCAGAATAAGAACCAAGAAGTAACTGTCTAAACGACCCCCTCCAATTTGTCAAAACCGGTCCGAGATGCTATCAGTCGTTTGTGCAAAAATATGTAACACATGGGGGCTGTTTAAAGTATAGCCCTCACCATGGTAACAATCGGTCCAAGATGGTGTCAATCGTTTGTGCAAAGTATGTAACACAAATTTTCTTTTATGCAATAAAGAACAACGAGCAAGAACAAAAACAAAGCGGGGACTCTCTAAGCGGTAGCCCCACACCTTGTTAAAATTGGTCGATAATGGTACCAATCGTTGTGCATCGTATGGACAGAAATGCGCAACACATAGGGATGTTAGGTTAGGCTTGTGCAACAATCAACAATGAGCTACAACAAAAATTAAGCATTGGATCTGCCTAAACGGTACCCCATATCATGTCAAAAATTGGTCGGAAATGGTGTCAACCGTTTGTGTATCGTTTGTGGAGAAATAACTTTAAAAACAGATCTAGAAAACAATTGGTGACGCTGCCTAAACTGCAACCCCTGTAACCTTGAGCAGTGAGCTAGATTTAAAAAAAATGTGGGTACTGAATGCACGGAGCACCCCACCTCATGAAAATCACTCAAAATGATGTTAATCATTTGTTCCGAGACCTGCAACACAAATTTTTGTTTGTGCAACAATGAGCAATCAGCTCCAACCAGAAAAAGGTGGGACTGCCAACACGGAGCCCCACACCTCATTAAAACCCTTGAAAGATAGTGTCAATCGTTTCTGCAGAAAAATGTAACACAAATATACCTTTGTGCAACAATCAACAATGAGCTAGAACATAAACAAAGTAGGGGTTGTCTAAACGGTAACCCTCACCTTGTCAAAATCGGTCGAAAATGGTGTCAGTCACTTATGTATTGATTGTGTAGAAATGTTCAACACAAATTTTTGTTGGTGCAACAATTGGAAATGAGAGAACAAAAACCAAGCAAGGGCTCTCTCAACGATAGCCTTAACCTTGTTAAAGTCGATCGATAATGATTTCAATCGTTTGTGCATCGTCTGTGCAGAAATGTTCAACACAGAACGATGTTAGGTTAGGTTTTTGCAACAATCAACAATGAAGTAGAACAAAATTTAAACATTGGGTCTGTCCCTCATACCGTGTCAAAATCGTCGGAAATGGTGTCAGCCGTTTGTGCATCATTTGTGGAGAAATAACTTTAAACTGAGAGCTAGAAAACAATTGGTGGCGCTGCCTAAACTGTAGCCCCCCGACACCTTGTCAAAATCGGTCCAATATGGAGTCAATCGTTAGCGCAACACAGATGTTCGTTAGCGCAACACAGATTTCACAACAATGAACAATGAGCAAGAACAGAACAGTGTGGCTGTTTAAACGATAGCCCCTACCACTTTTAAATCGGTCGAGAATGGTGTGAATCCTTTGTATATTGTTTGCTTAGAAATTTGCAACACAAATTTTCTTTTATGCAACAAACAACAATGAGCTAAAAGAAAAGCAAACTAGGGGCTGCCTACAAGGAGCTCCTAACTCATCAAAATCGGTCAATAATTGTGTCAATCGTCTGGGCAGAAATGTGCAATAAAACTTTTCGTTTCTGCAACAATCAACCTTGAGAGAGAACAAAAACAATGTGTGGGTTGTCTGAATGGAACCCCCAAACTCATCAAAATCACTATGAAATGCTGTCAATCCTTTGCGCAGAAATGTGCAACACGCCTTTTCGTTTGTGTAACAGTGAACAACGACCGAAAACGGAAACAAACTTTCTAAACCATTTCTCTCACCTTGTCAAAATCAGTCGGAAACGGTGTCAATAGTTTATTCATTATTTGTGAAGAAATGTTCAGCACAAATTTTCGTTTGTGCACACTAAGGTATGAGCTAGAACAAAAACAAAGGGGGCTCTATAAACAGAGTCCGCACACCTCATTAAAGTAACTCAAGAATAGTGTCAATCATTTGTGCAGAAATATGCAACACAAATTTTTGTTTTTTGCAGCAATGAGGAATGTGCCAGAAGAAAAAAAAATTCGTGGCTGTCTAAACGGTAGTCTCTACCTTGTAAAAACATTTCGAAATTAATGTCCGTCAAGTTGACCTGAGCATTTGAGGGTGGAATATATTTAAAGACATTAATCTTTTGTGATTCGTTCGTCCTGAAATGTGCTCTAATTTTAATGATTTGTAAAATAATGCTAACAACGTTATTAACATTTCATTATTTATCTAATGAGTAACTTTTAATATTCTGATCACTTGCACTACGCTTGTACATGAAAGTGCTCGGGTTTTATTGCTATCGGAATGAATTAAATGGCATTAATAAATTTTGACATGTCCCGGTCAACTGGACGCATCATTGGCCGGGAAACAGTGTTTCTAATGCGCCAATCTACTGTTCAATGTTTGTGTTCCAAAGTGCTAGAAACTACTTTACTACTTTACTTTACTTTATTTGAGCACGAAACTACTTTATTTGTGCACTTTGCGGACATATAAGCGAGGGCCACTACCTGTCTTTTGCTCATACCTCTGCAACTACTAACGCAGAAACAATTGAATTCCTTGCACAAAGGAGGACATGCAATGCACTAAGCAACTGCTCTAATTCCATTGTTTGTGCTTCAGATGTCGGAGAAATGCAAGCACTTCATTTCAAAAGAAGTAGCTGCACAAACGAAACTTTGTGTCGCAGATTTCTGCGCAACCAATGCACATACGATTGACACCAATTCTGACTGATTTTGACATTGTGATGGGTAAAGTTTACACAATCCCTACTTTGTTTTTGATCTAGCTCATTGTTCATTGCTACACACGCGACAATTTGTGTTCCACATTTCTTCACAAACGATTGATACCTTTTTCGACCGATTTTTACAAGGTGGGGGCTACTGTATTTTTACAAGTGTGGGACACTTTGTTTTTGTTGCAGCTCATTCTTTATTGTTGCACAAATAAAACGTCAAATCTATTTTTACAAGGTGGGGGTTACCGTTTAGACAGTTCCGTCTCTGTTATTGTTCTACGTCACTGTTGATTATTGCACAAACGAACATTTGTGTTTCACAATTCTGCCCAAACAATGCACATACTATTGACACCATTTTAGTCCAATTTTATATGGTAGGGGCTATTGTTTAGACATACCTAACTTTGTTATTGTTTTAGCTAATTGTTGATTGTTGTACAAACGACAATTTGTGTTGCGCATTTCTGCACAAACGTTGCAGAAACGATTGAGAACATTTTTGAGAAATTTTGGTGGTAAGGGTGGCTGCCTAATGGATGTTCTCACTTTATACTATAATGTTGCGAAAAGCTTCCAAGCAATCCTGGCAGGCGTTATTAGAGTCAGAAAATACTATCACTCGTTGAAAGTTTCTCAGCACTAATGTAAATGATGTGTATTTCAAAGAGAATGTTATAAAACCAATGTGACAAACGTTGCCACCTGCTACTTTACGGTGCTTTGAGTAGTGTGCCAAAATCATCCGATTATTCTAGGTACTATAAATAACAGTGGCCAAAGAGAGAAGTAATTAGTTATTTATTTTGTCCATTAGAATGACAATTTCAGATGTCTTAGAAATGTCTATTGTTAGTTTTACAAAGGAAGACGTTTTATGAGTTAAACAACTATTCTAAAAAGAGGTAAGACTCCCTTCAAATTGAAAAGCATTAGACGTAATTAATTAAATATATAATTAAAATTCTTAAGAGATTACGTATTCCATGTGAGTATCAACTACGAGAATCGAAAACTATTGTATTGTCTCTTAAAAATATAAACAATGTTGTATTATGTGTGAATGGAAAAGGATGATGTCTGTTAACAGATTTATTGGATCAGATATTATACAAAGTCACATTCTGCCTTTTCGGTATTATAGGCACAGTTATAGAGACTACTTAATTATTTATATATTTGTGCCATTAGCATTAGCAGATATCTTTTACACAAACACATTAACAAATGGGAGCCAACTTGAGACTTGCATTCTCAAAGCAAATGTACTATTCAATCATGATAATTACACAAATTATGAATCTGAATGCTCAGTAGTATAGGTGAAACCTGTTGTTGGAAGACCTACCAACAATCTGGCATAGCAAATGTCATCATAACAAATAAGCAGTTAGGAGAGGAAGGACAACCTACTGGCCAGGAGATTGTGCTGCCATTCTTGAAAAACCTCGAAGAACCTTGATAGTCGTATCAATTTGAATCTTCAAATCTTTCAAATCCTTCCTTGTTGTTAAAAGCGAGTCCTTTTATATGATTGTGGCAGAACACTTTCCCTTTCACCAGAAGTTGTTTACAATGATTTGTCCGCCTGATGAAATATCTTGTTTTCTAAAGTGTGTTGCTATTGCCTTTATTTCTAAATGAGTTTTAAAAAGTTTTAATTATACTCAAATAATATTATCAAGTTTATATTAAACAACACACTATAATATGTAGGTCGTAAAATTTAGGGACGAAGAAGTCACAGTAATTTAAGTTATATATAATTATGTTTTAGCATTGTATTTTGGTTTGTTAAGTATTATTGCAAAACCTCGAAAAGGCATCGTAATCTATAACTGTGCAATCATATGTTATTACTTCATTTACACGTTTACTGTTTAAAATTCTCAAAATTGTTGCTATTTACGTTATTTTCTTAGCATTTATTGTACATCAATTTTAGGTAAAGGATTATCGTTTAGTCAACTAACTACTCAAATAGATATGGTAACTAACTAACAAAAAAGGTGTCCATTCTAAGATCAATCTCTCTGGTTCAGAGCGTGTTGTCCAATGAACATCATATGTTAATCTCAATATAGATGTATTTTTCATTGTATACTCTATAATTAAAGAGATAAAAATACTGATCACATATGAATCAGAAAATGCTTGAAAGTAGCTGAAAATATCAAATTTTGAAGAACTGGAGAAACTACTTTGTAAATGATTGCCTCTAATGAAAGACCTTCTACAATTCTCCTCACTCAAACATCTTTTACTTTCTGGAGGGGAAAAGTTCTTGCATATCACAGAGAGTATGCATTGAAATTGAAACAAAAAAATTGAAAAACTTCAGGCAGTTTGTATACTACTACTACTACTACTACTACTACTACTACTACTACTACTAATAATAATAATAATAATAATAATAATAATAATAATAAAAATAATAATCATATTCATAATCATAATTATAGGTAGGAAACGAAAATAATAGTGTAGGGTATTAAATTTGGTACAAATTCTACTTTTTTCTGTTAGTTATTATATTTAATCAGCTTCATCTCGTCTTCGTTCATCAGACGTATTTAGACAGGCGTTTGCGGCGATGGCTCACACAAATGCCTTATTAATACTCAATAATATGCTCTAGCCAAGTATCACCGATTGCTAACGAGTCTACCATAAGATGCCATCAGAGTCGCTCACATGAGTGTTTTGGGAGTTTAGAGGAAGTATATTTTCTACTGCTTTCAAACTTGTTTTGTCTCAGGTTCAAAGTGGTGGTTGGTATTCGTATCTTGATACAAGAATTTTACGTAAATTTGTTTGTTACCTCTTTCTAAAGGCAAATGATTTGTTCTCAAGCGAGCACTCGCCAACTTTTTTTTCTATAGAAACATTTGTCTGGCGAGAAATCATAATGACTTGTTCTTTAAAAAAAATGTTTGATATATTATAGCTCTGGTGCAAGGCGATGTTTCAACAGCGAGGGAAGAGAGGAAGAAGTATAAATAGAAAGAATTCTGAACTCGTTGCAGACTGAGTTCAGCATGTAGTTTTGGAAGCCTGTCTCGTCAACATCTTCCTCATGCTCCGCATGAGATCTAAATTTTCAGCAGTTTGTCAGAGGGTTTTTTAATCCTCTTATACGAAATGTCTATAGACTTTATAACACACCAGAGGGTTTTATTCTGCTATAGAGCTTCTGTATGACATCAACATTTTCTTTGACATTACTGTTTGAGGTTCATCAGAGCAAAGTTCATCATAAACGAATATCTCATACTTTTTGAAAATCTGCAATTGAATTTCTCACAGTAGCATTACAAGTTAAAATTCCTCAGCGATTGACATACCAAGATTCATTTTCCTCTGGTCACATCCTTCCACTAGAGGTACTCAATAAGCGCTTCTCTTTCGCTTGCTGTACCTGGGTCATGCTTATTCGCAGATCAATTCTATCAATTTGTTTCGCTTGGGACAAAAGTAAATTGTAGAGCCATCTGAATCGATCATATATTTTGGTGCTTGCTAACTCTCTGTATCAATTACAGTTATATTTCACTAAATATATAATACTTTGAAATAAACTAATACTAATAAATGATTAATCACGATTATAAATCATTAACACCGAACCAGACACAATAATAATAATAATAATAATAATAATAATAATAATAATAATAATAATAATAATAACAAAAATAATAAAAGTAACTTTATAAGAATGTTATATAGTATTTGGTATATGTTAAACAGAATTTGCTAACTTCTCTATATCATCCTGCCAATGTGAATTAAAGCAAAATTCATGTAGGCTAAGTATGTTTATAACAGGTTCTACTTTTGTCCTTATATTTACAGAGAAGAGATAGAAAACTACATATCTTCTCTCTCTGTCATCTGGTGAATGCGAATTAATGCAAAATTTATGTATACTAAGTATAGTAAGAAGAGGTTCTACTTCTGTCCTTATATTTACAGAGAAGAGATAAAAAAACTATATAACTTCTCATTTCAAATTTAATCCTCTTGTATGGAAAATTGTTATAGATAGAGAAAATTCTTTCGTGTGGATTCAGCGTTAGAAGAAGGGTTCCATCTTATCCCTCTGTTGCAACCTGAAACTTCAATCCCTGGATTTCTGTTTTAATATTCAAACCCAAAAATTTCAAATTTGACTTTTTTCACAATACTAAGGGTAGTCAAGTTCTTTATTAAAAGGGAAACTATGTAACGAAGCAGTAATTATGTTGTCAGTTAACATTACTAATAGCACTTGAAAATATTTTATTTTATACCTATAACGAAGTAAGAGAACTTGAAAAGGGCGATCGCTTCAAGCGTTTTGGAAGTATTTTGTCTAGAGGCTCTTACTGTACCAAAAAGTCAGGTTAAGAATTGCCACAGCCAAAGGAGTATTAAACAAGAAATAGTTACTCTTAACTAACAGGCTTAGTATTGTAAAAAGTAATTAGTTTGTCAAGTGCTATATATGGAGAATTGGACAGTATGCTTCAGAAACTTGTACATTAAGGAGGTTAGAGAGGAATTAGATTTCTTTCAAAGTAATGTTAGAGATAGGTGGAGACGATAGAATGGACGGACAGAGTAACAAATGATGATCAAGCGAAACAGATAGGATAGAAGAGGACGCTTCTAGCGATCATACTTCGTAGGGATTCCAATTGGATTCGATAGATTTGCTAACAAATCGTCTTCTTTATAGCACCATAAAAGGAAATATGGAAGGAAAGCAAGGGATGGGAAGAACACAACTAATTGATGGTTTGAGCACTAGAAGAAAATATTTGAAGCAAAAAGAGGAAGCTGAAGATAATGTAATGTACAGTCCGCGGCAAAAAACCTGCAACATGAGCATATAAGTTTATTGTGAAATGACGAAGTCTTTTGCCCCAAAATAAGTGTGCACGAGAGGATGCCGTTGTTTATCCTGGCGTGATTCGTTAAACTTAGACGTTATTTTCATTATCTGTGCTGTTTGGCGTAGTTTCACAATAAACTTACATCCTCATGTTGCAGGTTTTTTGCCGCGGATTGTACAAGAAATATTTCCACACCCAAACCTAAAAATCAAAGAAAAAAGTTGTATTAGTTCAGGACCTGATGAAAAGCCGAATACTTAATAATAATAATAATAATAATAATAATAATAATAATAATAATAATAATAATAATAATAATAATAATAATAATAATAATACTAATAATAATAATAATAATAATAACATATTTATTTTTTTTAATTATCGATGCTGTATTAGTAGCGGTCATGTAGTTTGAATGCGCTCTAATTTTAATTGTATATTGCTGGGGATTACGCCAGTAATTTTAATTACAAAGTGACTGATGCTTTTCTAATTTCATAAATTATATGAGAATTTCTGACTACAGGATTCCAAAGTGTTAATTTTAAATCATATTTTCACATTCTTATAAATATTTTTAGACCATAGCGGAAGAAGGACACATGGGGTTATATGGAACGATTTCGGAAGTGGTTACTCAAATTCATCTTGAACTGGATTAGGAAAATAAAGTGTATATCAGTAAAACTGAAGACAGCTAACGAATGGGTTTCCTTAGTTTGTTTAAAGTTTGTTTTGTGACCTTCTTCATTAACTTGTATTATACGCAGTGGTAAGGTACAAACCTTAATTGAATTACATTCGTTTTACAGGTATTTGTAGTGAGTCTATTGTTTTTGCAAGTAAATTTGCAACACGTAACTAAATATCTGGCTTACGGAGCCTACATGCTTTACGCTTGAAGAACCACGCATAATTGTAAACATATATTTTAAATTATCAGCCACATTTTCTCATTCAATTTGAAAACTTTTAAATGTTTAATTATCTAATACCAGAATCGTGAATAATTTATAATGCCTGTTCAAGAATTAGATATCAATAAATCATTGAAAATCGTAATTGTTATTCCTATTCCACTAATTCTGAAAATTTCCATGCACTCCGATTCGGAATATTTTTTTACATTACTTGCTATTGGTCAAATCCTTGATTCACTTTTCGTTTTAAATGAAGTGGAAAGGACGTGACTCTTGAAAAAATATCATGAACTGCTCAAATAGAACGAATTGATGTGATTCACCTGAATAAGTTATACTAAAGACAATAGTACTAATGATTCCGTCAATCTTGCATTTGCTATAGTTTATGTTATTGGTTTACCAAATTAGTTTTTTCAATCTAATAGTTTGTTACTGGACACATTTTGATAGAATAACATTCATGGAAAATACGATTTTCCAAATCCTAAAACAATGATCTGTAATAACCCGAAACCTGTTTTAAACATCACTGCGTGTCCTCCAAGTTGGAATGATGACATAGAGAAAATCAGTAACCTGTTTTGAAAGTTTTTTTTTTAAAAAAGTGCTTAGATTTATATTTTTGTCTATTACACTTTTCATAAAAATTGATCGAACCTGATGTTATATGCGGTGTTTCTGTTATAGGTGTTATGTATAATTATTCACAGCGAGGTGCGAAAACAAAATACGATACATTTAACAATACAATCCATAAATATACCGTGAAGATATAAAACTCTAAAGATTTTACTCTTGTTTACGAAACGAAATTGGTTTAATTTAAATCAGAAAACAAAAGAACAATGCATACTTGATACAATGTTATGGCAAAGCAAATTAAGGAAAAATATAGCAATGATAATAACAGCTACGATTAAATTAGAAATTTTCTCCCTTTAAGATATAAACACGTTGTACTAGCACACTACATTTTAGTTTGTTTGGAATAGCTGTTAACGAAACATAAGAACGACTTCTAATAGCACCTTCTCAGCATCGAAATGGTTGCCAAAGTTCTTCTAATGTTCCTCCTTTTTGCTGTGTGCTTCGAGGTAAGTTGTTTTATACTTCATAAATCGGAACAAATTACTTATTATTCTCAGAAATAACATTCCCATATAAAGTGAAGCCAATTTCCTAAATTCATTAGCAATATTAATATGAGAATACTATGATGGAATCACACAGTACCGGAATAAGGCAGTATTTCTCTTTTTGAAGAGATATATTACTAAAAATAACATAAAATATAATTTAAATAACAACTATATTCAGTATATTTATTCAATCTTGTCAGTGTATTCGACTAAGTAACAAATTATTTAGTAAATGTTTTGTTTCGCACATAAACTATTTTGCAAGTATCTCACTCCAAATGTACATAAGATACGTCCACCTAATAGGAATTTTCTTTTAAAGTAATGAGATGCAACTTCCTCCATTTCTATGGAGATATTGACTGTAAATACACATTATATCTGTTTTTTTTATCGCTTCTTCGTTCCATTATGCTTTTAAACCTTACTTTCGAACTTACTAGATACTGGATAAACAAGTTTTTTGAAAGGAATTTCTAAGTAGAATAAAGTTCACACACATACACACACACAGACACATACACGTATATATATATATATATATATATATATATATATATATATATATATATATATATGTGTCATTTTCTTCTGGATGCTTTATTCTCTTTAAATGATGAAATTGTTTGGAGTGATAAACTATGTGAACCGGGACTAATTTTAACTACATGATCTAATAAATTTCCAGTAAGTATCATATAACTCGTATGAATATTGCGATAACAAATAAAAAAAACTTATTTTTAAAGTGAGATCTAAATCAATGCGAATCCTAAATATAGTTTTACAATCAGACTTTCTAAAGGTGAACGTGGATGGTAAGAACGTTACCATATATATTAAAACTCTTTATTTATCTGTATACAGTGAAGATCAAAAATAGTACAATAGAGACGTGTTTTATGGAAGTAGGTTCAAGATTAAGAATTTTCATTCTTTAAACACAGTTTTCTATTTCCAATACTCTCAATATCCAGATCGGTATACCAGGTCGGTATATTCATTATAAAAGCGATTGATATTGATAAAAATATTAATGAAAACATCAGTGTTTAAAAAGTAAAGCTTGGATTCAAATACCATTAAAACTTATTACCGAGTTAATGAGATAAATAATTTATTTTAACAACATTTAATACATCAAATAATTTGTATGGAATCTGAAATTGTAATTATAAGAGAAAAATGCTCTCTAATATTGAGCGTATATTGAAGGTCTGGTATCAGAGACGACCAAAGACGTTGCATGTCTGAAAAGTAAGCTCGGATGGACGATTTTAGCGTTTTGATAAAACGCCCAGCAGAATTCGCTTCAGGGTGGTATTGACTTAAATTAATGAGCTTCCTCCCCAGTCTGAACAAGAATTTCTTAAGTAATTCTGATATAAGCACAGAAGCGTTTTCGGTAGAAATAGCTTCTGGATATCTTAGTCGACTGAACATGTCTGACATTTTGTCCACTATCGAGGCTGAAGATAAAGATCTTAACTTCTCTAGAACCACAAAGCGGCTAGCATTGTCAACCCCGATTAAGATGTACTTAAATCCCTTTGAATTAGGCAATACACCCATAATATCAAAATACCACTGTGATCCGATTCTCTTACTATACTCTGATATTAGTAACCCCGTTTTTCTTTTATTTTCTTCCTTAGGTAGCTGACACCTATGGCAACATCTTACAAATTCAGTCACTTTCTATTTCATATTTCCCCACGTGAAGCGTTTCATTAATTTCTTAACAGTCCGATATGTACCAGCATGAACTCCAACAAGCTTATCTTCATGGTAGTACTCTATCAGAACTCTTCTTAAAGTGTTAGAGATTAAGATCTTGAAAGTATTATGGACTTAATTAGTTCTTTTCATAAGAATATTTTTATTTAAAACAAAACCTGGAATGTTGTCGCCATTTTCTATTTTATCTATTATTGCTTTCAATTCAGGGTCTTCTCTTGGAAGATCTTCGATGGGTTTCCTTATCAGAGGCAACTTCTGTCTATGGGCTAATCGCAAGTTGCTATCAAAGGCTCCTAATCCCAAACGACCGTCTACTAAGCTAAACTCAAAAGGGTCGTAAATTCTTGTGAGAGTGTCAGCTATAACGTTATCTGCTGATCTAACGTGTTTAATCTTGAACGCAAACTAACACAAGGTCTCAAGAAGAGGACCATACTTTAGTAGACGCATAGAGTTGCTTAAAATCCAAGTAAGGGCCTTATTATCTGTCAGGACATCAAATACTCTAACCAAATAGTGCTTAAATCGGGACATAGCTCTTACTAGGCTTATAAACTCTATTTCGTATATGCTTGTATGTTTGTCTGCTTCTGATAATTTCTTTCTAAAGAAACAAACAGATTGAAGCTCCCGTTACTATTCTCTTGAGAGAAACAAGCAGCTATGCTTTTTCCTAATCCGTCTACATGTAAGATAAAGCGTTTATTTAGATCTGGGGTCTTTAATACAATGTTTTCAACTAAAACTTCTTTTAATTTGTCTAGAGTCCTTTGGTGTTCCGGACTCCAGACAAATTTATTCTTAGGAGATTTTAATTCCCTAAGAGGTCCCATTAGTTCCTGCAACTCAGGAGCAAATTTCGCGTAATACCTGAAAAGCCCCAAGAACTTCTGAGACCTCTCCTATTACGTGCAGGTGGTAAGTTTTTAATAGGTGAAACCCTAGCCGGGTCGATTTCCATCTGATATCCGGAAATAATATACCCTAGACAGTTAATAATTTGCTTGAAAACCAGACATTTATCCGGAGATATAGTAACATTAAATTTTCGGAATCTTTCTAGTACCTTTATTATAGTATCTTTCTGTTGTTCTATAGTATCAGAAAATATAAGAACATCGACAAAATATTATCTTACTCCTTCTCCTTCCAAATTTCTAAGTATTTTGTTCATCACATGGTTAGGAATGTTACTACCAGTTTTAATACCTACTTGGAATCTTGCAAACTGAAAAAGACACTTTGACGTAACAATTCTTGTGATGTCACGTAAGCTAGAATCCAAAACAATTTGGAACTAAGCTTTCTTTAGATCTATTTTCGTATAGAATTGCTTACGTGACAAGCCAGCTAAACATTCCTCAATGTTCGGAGACGGAAAAGGATCATTTACAATCAATTCGTTAGCTTTAACGAAGTTCCCTACAATTCGATAACTATTGTCTTTATTCTTCAATGAGAAGCAACTACTGGCATAGTTCGAACGGTCAACTTCAATTAGAATACCCTGCCTAACCAATTCTGAAATTTGATCATCAAATTCTTTCTCTTTATTCTTAGGAACAAGGAACGGATTTTGCTTAAATGTTTGTTTTCAGCTAAATAAATGTTGCCTACACAACCCCTAATACATCCGATTCTATTGGTTATTACATCTGAGAATTGATCCTTAATCGAACCCATGAAAGAATCTATTTCAGGATTCCGAAAACTCCATGATTCTCGATTAGATTTTTTTATCTGTATGTATTAGAGATGGCCAGAACCGGTTCCTGGTGGAACCGGTTTTCGGGTCTGAACGGATCCTGTTCTTGAAGATCCGGTTTCGGAACAGGTTTTTCGGATCCAGGCCTGGAACCGGTTCTTCGGATCCAGATCTAGAACCAGTTCTACGGATCCAGGTCTTGAAACGTTTCTTCGGATCCAGTTCTGGAACCGGTTCTTCGGATCCAGGTAGGAACCGGTTCTTCGAAACCACGTCTGGAACCGAAACTTTGTTACCATCCGTACGTTAAACACGAGCTGCTGGCAAGCTGTGAACAGTATGCTAGATGAAATGGTGGAAGCGACAGGCAGGCGCCAGGCGGCTGCAGCTTGTCTCATTTGGCTAAATAAAGTGGGTGTCTGGCAAATTCATTGGCTAAACAGGCAAACTGACCAACTCATTTGGCTAAACACCCACTGGTGGACCAAAATTTTTTTCTGGGGGCACAAGTGGGTCTGGGCGGGGAAGGCACAAGTGAATGGTCCCCTTTGCATTATTATTGAAGGTAAATTTGTGCATCATTTGCGGGACTTTGGGGGCTTTCAGATCCAGGACTGAAACCGGTTCCTAAGATCCGGTTCTGGAACAGGGTTTTCAGATCAAGATTTGGAACCGGTTCCTAAGATCCGGTTCTGGAAAAGGATTTTCAGATCCAGATCTGGAACTGGTTCTTAAGATCCGGTTCTGGAACCGGGTTTTCGGATCCAGGTCTGGAACCGGTTCCTAAGATCCGGTTCTGGAACCGGTTTTTTGGATCCAGGTCCGGAACCGGTTCCAGAACCGGTTTTGAAAACCGGATCTCCGAGAACCAGTTCCTCGCGGAACCGTTTCCGCCGGAACCGGAACTTTGAGGCCATTCCTAGTATGTATTCTGGGTTTTTCACCTGTGGGAATCGATTATAATTTTTAACCAAATCTCGATTATTCTTCTCCCCAATATACTCCTTATTTTTCTTAATCAACGCGTGGAATTTCTGTGACTGCTAGACGTTCACGTCAGAAGCTTCCGAAGAACTCGATGGACCATTGTTCTTAACTTTAAAAGTCGCTGAAGGAACTGAAACAACGTTCTTCTTTTCTTTTTCAATCACAACACTAAGATCACTCTTAGTCTGTTTTTCATTTGCACCATCTATGATGTTTTTCTTCCTCTTCTTTTTCTTTGGCTTCTTATTATTCGAAGTTTTTTGTTTTATAACATTGGGATCCACCACTGTATGTTTTAAATCTGGAACACTGATAACTAGTGTCGCACTTCAAATCATCCTTGTCAATTATCTTATCTTCTATTTCACCCACATTTGTCGAAATCATCGCTAAGTCAACGGAAGATCTACGATGGAAACGAACTTGATCACTATCCACTGCCTTATGGCTAATGCAAGAGGTTTCTGGACAAACTTGATCAGTATCCAACTTGCAAATTTGCTGGTCCACACTATTACTGACTCTCGACAACTCTCCCTCAATTAAATTTCGTAGCCCAAGAAGCTGTGAAGCATCAGGAGCATTTATAGTCAATAAATGTTTTTCCAGATGTTGAAAATCGGGATCACATTGTACACCTGTTTCCTTATGTAGGATTGAATAAGAATCTGCCCTAATAAACATAGAAGATATTCCAGTTGATATAGATGCTAAGTTCTTCCTTCGAAACTTTCCACCAGTCCATCCTTGTTGACTAAGCTGTTCACCAGATCTAAATCCTTTTTGAAGTGATTCTACAAACTCCCTGCGATAATTCAGTCGCACACGCTTCTTTCCATTGCACAGAACCAAAAGATTTTTATCGTAATCAACTAACGCCGACGTTGAACGCAGATATCGCATTCCTAATAAACAGCCGCAAGGAAGGTTATCAGTTACTCTAAATATTATAAAAAAACAGTATAAGAATAGAATACTATAAGTAAACATTACAAAGACTACTATTTTCTACTCCACTATAGTAATAAGATGGAAATCAACACGACCAAAGCAATAAAGCTGGAAAGAAAATAGAAATTGTCCAATCATTCCAATAATTATATAATATGTACATTTTATTAAGACTGGAAGAAATTTTTTGTCATAAAATTTTATATTCAAAGAAAAAAAATTTAGTTTCAATTTAATTAAATTGATTAAGTCACTATAAATTTAAAAAGTAATTCTATATTTAATTCTGTAATCAAATTGCAAAAAAATTTGTGGAACTATAACGTTGCAGGAAAATTTTCTAATCTCAATTCCAACATATTTAAATTAATTCAAAAATTATATTTTTAAACAATAATCCAATACTCAAAAAGAAAATGTCAAAGACTGAGATCTATTTTTGAACATTAACAATAAACAACTATAACACTAAACTAAATATTAAAAAATTCCTTGAATTGTTATTCGTACTTGTAACGCCTTTTCCACCTGGTATCTATAGAAAGCCTACAGCTTGAGAACCATTACTATTAAAAGTAATAATAATAATGACAAGAAAATTAATAATTGTCAATCCCGATGCAATCCGATGACAGCTAGTTGATGGGACTTGGGCCAGCAGATTCAGTTCCCCATCGTTCAATTCGCCACTGTAGCATTTAAATATTTTTCCAATATTTCCAAATACAATAGGAAAATCAAACATATATAGGAAATAAGTGTAAAAAATTAAATAATTAACACCAAAAGAAATTCAATTTTTATAACAATTTTATTAAACGAAACTAGGGTTGTGTATTTACACTTTTACGTTAGAATTATGTAGATACGCTAACGAAACAAAATAAGAAGAAAATATGTAAATATATAAAAAAGAAAATACTAATGAAAAAATCTGAATGCTTTTAATATGCAATAAATATCTTTAATTCTCTTGAACTCTATGTAAAATGTTAGGTGAATATTATTCCTCAAAAAAATATGTTTCTTGAATAAATATTACTTGAAAAATTTAATTTCCTCCTAATTTCAAATATTATTCTCAGAATAACAATTCTGTTAATATTGCTTTAAATCTGACTTCATAAAAAAGAAAACATTTAACAATTTATTAGCGCGCTTCTAATTTCTTTACAACTTCACTTTACGAAGACACTAACAATATTCAAGCTAATGAGACGATTCCCTAGATTCAATTTCAAGAAATTAAATATATATGTCAAATCTCTTAATCTGTAATAAATAATATTACTTTAATTTTAACTCTCAGTCTCTACTCCAGAAAAGTAGAATGATAATGTTGGATAATTAAATTCTAAATTAAATATACCTTAATCGCATTTCAATCAACTCTCAATCAATAATATACTATTTTCATTCATTAATTTTTGGTAAATGTGGAATGAGAGTGCCCGAGGAAAATAATTTGCAATCTAGAATTCTTACGATAAAAATACTCTGAAAAATCAACCTATAACCAATATAAATTCTAAATTGAAAAAGAAACCAATTTAATCGGGAAATATTGGAAATTTAGTCCTTATCAAAAAAGGTGAGAATTGTCCCCCTGACTACTTAGCACTTTGCGAAACATCAAAAATGAAATAATTTCTGGAATTTAACCCAAGGGTGAAAAGACATTAAAATTGCATTAGCAATTCGACCTGGAGTAGATAACGAGCTTGACAACCGGACAAACACAAATTTGACAAGTCACAATGACTACTTGAAATTTCACTCACGTTTAATTGTTTCAAATACGTAATTTTCCTTGAATTGTGTTAACCTCTCTCTCCATTGGTAATATCTATTCAGCCTGAGCTATTCTGGCAATCGAATAAAATCTAATTGCTAGAAAAACATCAGTATTATTATATAACGTAATTCCCCACAAAAAAAACTTTCCGTGACTTTGTTTCCTCACAAAATATATGAGCATGAAAGACTTATAACTGGTTTTTAAGCAAAGGAAACCAGCTAATGCCCAATAGGAATTACTTTTCACGAGATCGAATCAGGCTTTCACTTGGGACAAAAGACCCTTCACTTCACTGCCCTTTAATTGCACTATTTCTCTGAACAGAATTGAAAGAAAGTGAGAACATAAAGTTATCACGCAAACCACTATCTGTGCTAGCAATTCCCAATAATTTAACACACTTTTAAAGAAAGCTTTCACACTCTGTTTCACTATCATAACTTAGTAGCCACAAAAAGAGCAAAGAAAAGGAGCCCGTTTGACTTGCCGCTAGGTTAGCTTGTGAGAATTGCAAAATCAAGGAATGAAACATTTCTTTTTTTACTGATCACTTCATAATATATTACTGGCATTTCACCAATATGACTTTATCGATACACGTCGTTAACACACACACCATACTAACAAAAACTACAACTGTGAAACATTCTCCGAAATAGAGAAACCCTGTCGAATCGAAAGGAGAGTCTTTCCGGCTAAGCAAGCGAATAACAAGTAAAGAAGCAGCGAAACTTTCTTCAGCTTTTCGAGTCGGTGAACGTTAACCACGCCCCCTTTCGCGACTGCTATCATTTCCTCCAGCAGTCTTTCCAACTGCTATTACCTAAATATTCCACATACTTTTAAGATTTTTCTTCCTACTTTTTTTAACCTTTTCTTTTTTTTTAAAGAAGATCATATCTATCCAAACCAATGATTTTAACATATTGAATAGTGACTCTTGAAAATTATTAGGATTTAATCAATCTATTTTACAGTGATTTTCTTCCTTTTTTAAATCTATTAGTCTTGTGACGCGTCCATATTCGTCGACCTCATTCCGCACGAACATGAAACGTTACAAGATCCAATACTGTCTTTGTTTGATCACATTATGCAGAACACCAACTGCACTCATACTACTTCGGGGAAACTGCTTCACTATGCCATTATACACCTATTTTCATTTTTGAGATATATTTCCCAGGAATGATATCTGATTTATACGACTTTTTATCTGAATCATCAAGAAGCTTCTTTATTAATGTTTGGTTTCTTTTACTTAAAGCTTTCTCAGTAGCCTGTTGACCTTTTTCTCACTTTCATTCACACTTCTTTTTCCTTGCTTTATAACAAAAGCTTAAGGACTCATATCCCAAGCTATTATTAGGCCTTAAATATTACAACTCTGGCTATATGCAAACCGGAGCACTCGGAATTAATATTTGTAACCTGTTAAATTACATAAGCGTATTATCTACTCAAAACAATGTTTCGAACATGTTATATTCATTCCCATAACTTACTTACACGGATTTAATAGATGAAGCGTTGTAATTAAGTTTATCATTTAAGAAAACGAAACCTAGTGTCTTCATATTCAAACTACATACAGCAATTCATAAAATAATGTTCTAGCTTCAATAGTAATTAGTGAAGTAACACTTCAAGTCGTCATTGCTAGTTTCAGAGCGTTGTATGAAAATATACATTTTTGATTTTCTTATTTAATGAATAAATCATATTCTTCTCTTGCCTCTCTGTAAATCGTAAATGGTAGGAAATAGAAAAAGCAGGAAAACAAGGTGGGAAATTATCAGGGGACGCATGGAATTGAACTCTTTGTTTGAACTTATGTTCTTTATCACTGCATTCCGTGGCTACTGAAAGACCAACACGTATATTTTTGTTGTCATAATTGTACATAAAACAAAAGAAGCAATCAAGTTTCGTAAAGAATCAGTTTTCTTGAGGGGCACCTTACCACTTAATAATGCTTTACTGCAGTGCTTTTAGAAAATCCCACACGAAGCCAATACTTATGTATTATAAAAAACTATAGGAAAATGAGTGAAACTTGGAGCGAGATAAGGAAATCATAAATAACAAGTTGAGGCTTCATTTAGAAGTACAGGAAAGATAATTGCGTGACTGCAGGGCGTTAATCGAATATGTTTCTTATAATAATATATGTAGCTTTCATCATTTGAACACGTAGCTGCATGACACGCATGCCACAAAAAAGTAATATAATATAATTTTAAAAAAATCGTATGACGTAAGGTTAAAATTTATTTACGATTTATTTGTGAGTTCCTACTTGATCAGGTAACACCCACAGCTATATATTAGCTATAGGTTAAGGACAAATGACTTCCCAGAAGATAATGTTTTACATTAAAATCTTGTGTTAATTTGCTCTTCTTTGTTAAATGCCTTAATGGAACATAAAATTTTTGGTTCTCCGACTCTGATACTTCGATAGGTGGCTTTACGAGAAAATTTTTCGCTCCATTAGATAAACTTAAGAACATTTTTTTATGTGAAATTTAGTTTCATAATATATTTCTAAATATTGGGGAGTATACCTTTTGGGTATTGTAGCACACTGCGCAAAATTTTCATAATTAAATTGTCGCTTTATAGTAAATAGTATCCTACAAAGAATTGGTTTTACTACACGAAATGTTGATTTTAATTTCTTTTCAACTTGTTGGTATTACGATGATAAAATTATTACTTGAGCTTCGAGGATACGTAATAAGTGTCTAAAATCAACCCATTTGATAATTTTCCTTGTTAAGTTTCTCTCCTCCGTCTTTTCGTCCCTTTGCCTAAAAAGCTTTATCATTTATAAAGACTAGATCTTCAATAATATGTCTCGTATATTTAGGTTTCTTTCAAGTTTCGCATAAGTGGTTATAAGATAATATTTATTAAAATTAAATCAATATAAATTTAGTAATAAATGTTATCATTAACTTTTTTGAAATCGTATTTCCTTTTAGCAACAAAACATTCTTAACTCTATATAAGCTGTTCCGTTTATATGTGGGAGTTTTTCGTAGTTTCGAAATACAGAAAAGTCTTTTGTTTCTAAATAAAAATTATAATCATGATATTACTATCTTCTTATATATAACGTTTACTTCTTAAATAGAGCGCTAGTATATCTAACTCGTCTCTGTACTTGCCTTTGGTGTTCTAATCGTGGAATGAGATCATGTAGATCGGATTTTACGTTGTGTTAAGTCAAAATTTCTAAAGCAATCGCTGCTGGAAGAGATGCTAAACTAAAAGTCAAATCAAATCACTGTTTTTAAGAAATCGTAATAGTATGGACCTGTGTATGTAATTACAGAGACTTGTACAAAAACAAGCACCTAAAATTTTATACCATAGCTTCGACAATATCATTATTAGTATGCTTTCTTATTCTCATTTGATTTTCTTCGTAAGGCATTTCCTTAATATGAAAGTTCTGACTTAGGAATCTATTTATTCGTAGCTTAAAACATTTAAGTAAAATATATTTCATCTATTGTCAACCCTTATTACGTCATAGTTATATATTTAGTAGTGATTTGAATCTTGTAATTGATGTATAACGTATATTTGTACATAATCGTAAGTAAATAAATTCTTTGACACAGATATTAAACCGTCACTGGTGCGTATGATCTTTATTGAGCGTGCACTGTTCGAGAGGACTAAAATTCATCGTAAAATAATGAAACGTGAATTTAATTCTTATGTATTAAGTACTGGATTGGTATGAAATAAATTTAATTCGAAACACTGGTAATTATAATTTCAATACAACTGAATGCAAAACTAACTTTTACACTTTATGCAATGATAAAGGACTATAGTCATATATTTTCATTGCTCTTTACTACAAGCAAACACACTTGTCGTCTTTGTCTATCTCCCGTAATATAAACGAGAACGTATAAATAATCGAGGGTGACAATTAAATTATTACCAGTATTATTTTGTTCGCCCAATAAAATTAAAATGTATATCTGAAATACCTAAATGCTAAGAAATAAATATTTTCTTGAATTTAAGTACATAAACTAAAATACTAATCTCTACTAATTTTATAATATAATAGTTAAATCTTATAAATTTGAAACAAACATGTACAGTATAAACGACATTTTATATTTGATAGTACGATTATCACCTTTTTATGTAGAGAAATTTTAGATAATTACACACATCACTGTATATGAATGCATGAGCGTATTTAAATAAATTATTAAATTTTAACCTTTTATAGACTGGTAAACCTATTATAAATTCTGGGTTTTAATTATATCGCTTAAAGTCCTCCCCAAACTGATCGTATTAACTGATTTAAGGTACAAAGTTTGGAGTACGTGTTTTATCAATAAACGTAACTATATAATCCCCGAAATTGTTTAAAAACCTTATAATGTCTTATTAATACATACTGGTAAATTTAAATATTTACGGTTTATACTTATTTCGCGCGTTTATACTAAACATTATGAACGAAAAAATTTCCTTGAACAAAATGAATTTTCGTTTCACCATCTCAAGAAAATTAACAAATTTCTCATTACAATAATGGGCGAACTGAATTCCTTAAACGATTTTTTTTCACTCTACTGAAGAGCATTCCCTTGTCACAGTACTCTAACAATAGAAAGCTATTAAAACAATTATGAGATTATTTTATATATATTAATTATGGGCACGCAAATGAATTCATAACATACGTATTTACATTTGATGTACACTATTTATACACATTACACGTTAATACATATACGCACTACATTGTACTAATTTTTAGGAAATTGACTTTAAGTTGTATATATCCTGTTTTCGTTGTGCATAGTGGAAACATATATTTATTATTCTCTTCGAATTGATTCAGAAATTTCTCAATTTCAGAGATAACTTTACATCTCACATTCTTCTATACAGATTGAATTCCGACTATTTTCAGGACTATTAATGTTTCTCTATACTTTCGTCGTTCTTACTTCCTAATAACTTATTTTCCATCTTTTATATTTAACTCTAGAAAAGTTTGTTAAATTTTACATACACTATGACAATCTATACATTTAGATTTTCAAATGCTTTAAGAATGTTGCTGCTTACATTGATTCCTTCGCGATGGTTACACGTCCATTCTAAATAAAGAACTAACGTTTCGTCTAGTAAATATTCAAATGTATGAATAGAGGATAGAACTTTTATTTGATTGGGTTTGTGTTTAATTTTACTCACTCCTCTACAAACAAGTATCTAACCCGAATTGCAAACTGCAAAAGTACACTGATAACGTTAAATACAAGTATGCTTTACCTCTGTACAGTATTAATAAATGTTTTTGTTTTCTTACATAAATATTATGAATAGTTTTATGCTTCTGTTCTGAAAAAAGAAATATAGAAAGAGCGTAATAGTTAAGACATTCTATTTCTTCATGTTCATGATATCAAATAATTTCATTTGAAGTATAGGTTTGCACGAAAGACTTTAAATAGAATACGCAGATTCTTATTCCAATAAAATATCAAAAGAATAGATTATTTCCTTCAGTCGTGACTTCTTATCCACAAGTTATAAAAGAATTAAAGTGTTAACGGAATACACATTGTGGGGATACGAAAATGAGGTGCCTGTGTAGAAAAAGAATATCAACTAACTTTCATCAGTATATTGCAAGTAGAGAAATACATTTTTCACACACAATCATAAAAGATATTCAGCATTAATACATGGATGTTTAAAAATCATCAAAATGCGGCTATGCTTAATAATTTCCTAATTTTTAAATAGTGAGTGAACCGTTCTAGCAATTTTGATTAAATAATCAATAATTTATTTCGCTCCTATCAATAAGTAACAATTGAAACATCTCATATATATCTTTCATTTTATTACTCGCTATTTATGGAACACTCTCTTTAATCAATTCCATGGACTCAGATATCGTACTAGGGTATTCATATCGGCCCTTGCAAATTTTACCCTGACTATGTCAACCCTCTGATTTATGCTAACAGACCAACTTATAATCTTTCGCACTCATAATACTTCCTAATAGCTTTGAATGCCATACACCATATAAAATAGGTCAAGGCAATTCATCACAATTGTTTCCACATTTTTCCATGCTTCCTATGAAATTTTCCGGAAATGTGAAAGGAAATTTCTTTCTCCTTATTATGTTCTGTTGAAACATTGACAAGATATATCGCAATACGCATTTATACCTTGCTATATTACACACCACACTGGCAACTGGCCGAGCTCGTGAGTTTTTGCTGTGATTCCAAGTCAAGCAAACATTCATTATTACCAGAGAGTTGCGTAATTAAACGAACTTTGCGGAGAAAATGCAAAACGTAGATAGAAAAACCAGTCTTTGTTGTTTTCTAATTGTAACATTGCTCTAAGCAATAGTGTATATTATAAAACTTTTACTTCATTATTGATGAAACAGAAAATGTGCAAACACGGTAACCTACGATACGAAATAAAATAGGTTTCAGGAACCTGAGCTAAACCTGAGCCAGGAACCTGAGCTAAACCTATATCCACTATTTTATCCCAAAGCTTACTGACTGCACAGAATCCAAGGACGCCCATGTTGTAGTCTCAAAGGGGGGCAAGTATAAGCGACGTGTCAAAAATAGTTTCAAATTTTGCTGTAACTAATATAAAAATTCTATTGGATTTTCGATATTCAAATAATGACAGTACTACAAAATATGTTCCAAGGCACCCTGAAATGTCATTATAAACGGGAAATACTGTCATTATTTGAAGCTCTTTCTCAAAAGGATGACATAGAACATCAGTGGATGTACCAACACCCCACGATTATAAAAGATATCCTAAATCAGAATGCCCGGAAAGAGAAGAAATCGAATGATTCTGGTTTCATCCTTCCAAATGGAAATTCAGGAGTCTCACCAATGTGTATTGAGCTCCTCTACCAAATATGATTTTCAGTAAGTTGCCAAAACGGTCAGAAACCACCCTGCCTGTTGACAATCACACTGAAACAATCATCACAGTATTGGCTTATTCAAAATCGTTTTTTTTTTTAATTATCGAGGGAAATCTTCTGTACATACTAACCGTTCTCACTTTGTACTATAGTAGTACGAAAAGCTTCTAAGTCATCCTGGCAAGATATTACAGACGGGATATACTGTCACGTCTTGAAGTTCTTTCAGCACTAACGTCAATGCACATTATCTCCAATAGAAAGTAATAAGACCTCTGCAATAAACATTACCGCCTGCATTGTTAGAGGAGGACTAAAGATGTATGACGAAGCATCGCTCAGGTATCTAAGGTGTTATAAACAAGACTGGCGGTAGAGAGAAGAAATCGAGTTCCTTCACTTTCGTTTTCCCAATGAAAATCCTGGAAGTCTCGCCTTAGCTGTTATTATTTTGAGCTTTTCTAACAGCCATTCCCGTTCGTTACACTATTTTCAGTAAGTTACCAAAGTCTACCCTGGCTTGTACCATCACACCAAAACAATGAATAATATAACAAATGGTTTGCTAGAAGCTAAGTTGTTCATAATCGTTTCACACTTCTGGTCGAGGACTATTTCTCTATATCCAACACACGTTCATTTGTATTGTGAAATGGAAGCAAGTTTTAATTTAATGATTGTCAAATTAATAAGCGTTTTTCTACTAGTTAGGAAGACCGCAACGAACTTTAGAAAAGTAGTTGATTATTAGTAGTAATATTTGTAGCGATAGAAATAGTTGGTTATAGAAAAGCACAATGGGATAATTATTATTGAATCTCTAAACTAAAACATATCAATCTCTTATCTTCGAAATATTGCTTCTCACACTTTAGTCACGCGAAATAAATCCTAATCTTTCTTATGAAATTTATAGCACAGGAAGCATACAAATAATATCTTTCAATTTCTGAAGTATGGGGCGTTGTCAAATTGCTTTGATATACATAACCGCAAAAAATCATTCAAATCAAAAGAGAACTAATAAGGCTAAGCAAAGGATAAATACTCAGAAGAAGGTATTAGTTTGGAAACTGAATATGTGTCCACACCATGCAAAGAACATTGTTATGATTTGTAGGATTTAATAGATACTGATAAACACATATGGAAGTAGTAGTGGAAAATTTCTTTTAATTACAGCTTTTAAAAATCAATTAACACAATATTTCAAACAAATTAACACATTATTTGAATACAAGCAAGACTCAACAAATTACATCCTCATAGAAAAGATTCAGTTTAGAAACAAAAGTTCTCACGATATATCCTTGTCGTTCAAATTTTCAACTATAATGATGATGCCACAATTTAAGATTCCGAAAAACATAACAAGTGAAGCTTTCTTGAGTTCAATAAAAGCGGTACGATACACTACTACCTGTACAGTTGAATTTGAACATTAAAAACCAGTGCGCGACCCAACCTTGTGTATAAGAATAATAATGTTGAAATGTTACATTAACTTTATTTTTAAGTACGTAGTATTTTCATCAACCTCGTGCTTATATATTAAAGAAATCTGACGGAACAGTTCTCACTGATACGGATAGCCTCTTAAATAGATGGAAAGATTTCTTTAACGATTTGCTGAACACGCAGCCAAAAACTAATGTGCGTGGAGAAAAGGAGATACACACCGCAGAACCGTATATTCCAGAACCCAATCGAATAGAAGTGGAAGCCGCTATAAAGAAATTAAAGAAACACAAATCTCCGGGTGTTGATGAAACTCCGGCTGAGTTAATTTTAGCTGGAGGCGAAAAATTGTGGAACAAGATACACAAACTCATTCTCCTTATCTGGAACAAGGAAGAATTGCCACAAGAGTGGAAAGAGTCAATCATTGTTCCAATTCACAAGAAAGGCGACAAAACTGACTGTAATAATTATCGAGGCATTTCTCTTCTGTCAACATCCTATAAAATCCTTTCAAATATTCTGTTAGCAAGATTGACCCCATACGCAGATGAAATTATTGGAGATTATCAGTGCGGATTTAGACGAAATCGATCAACTATCGACCAAATATTTACCATTCGCCAAATACTCGAAAAGAAGTGGGAATATAATACCCCGGTACATCAACTATTTATTGATTTCAGAAAGGCTTACGACTCGGTTAGGAGAGAAACATTATACAACGTTCTTACAGAGCTTGGAATACCGAGAAAGCTAATTAGATTAATTAAGATATGTTTAAGTGAATCCCAAAGTAAAGTCCGGGTAGGAAAATTTTTGTCCACGAGCTTCCACGTCGAAAATGGCCTGAAACAAGGAGATGCGTTGTTGCCATTATTATTTAACTTTGTGCTGGAATACGCCATAAGGAAAATCAAAGATAGCAACCAGGGCCTAGAGTTGAACGGCATTCACCAGGTTATGGCATATGCTGATGATGTAAATTTAATAGGGGATGATAGGAGAACAGTAGAAATAAATGCAGAGATCTTACTAAACGCTTGCAGGGACATGGGTTTAGAAGTAAATGCTGAGAAAACTAAATACATGGAAGTGCGTCGGGTCCGTAATACGGCAAATTGTGGAGGCGTTAAAATATTAAATAATACTTTTGATAAAGTTGATACTTTCAAATATTTAGGATCAATATTAACAGACGAAAATCATATTCACGAAGAAATTAAATGTCGACTAAAAGCAGGGAATTCGTGTTACTATTCGGTTCAAAATCTCTTGTCGTCGCGAATTCTGTCGAGGAATTTGAAGCTTAAAATATATAAAACGATAATCATGCCTGTTGTTCTGTATGGTTGCGAAACATGGTCGCTTACTCTGAGGGAAGAACATAGACTGAAAGTATTTGAGAACAGGATCCTGAGAAGAATATTCGGACCGAAGAGGAACGAGAATGGGGAATGGCGGAAGCTTCATAACGAGGAACTACATAGTCTATACGGTTTACCCAACATTGTTAGGGTCGTCAAGTCTAGGAGGCTTAGGTGGGCAGGTCATGTAGCTAGAATGGAAGAAAGTAGAAACGCTTTCAAAGTCTTGACTGGTAGACCCATAGGAAAACGACCATTAGGAGGACCTAGGCGCAGATGGGAGGATAATATTAAGATGGATCTCGCAGAGATAGGAATACAAAGTAGAAACTGGATCCAATTAGCTAAGGATAGAAGTCAGTGGAGAGCTTTTGTGAACGCGGCACTGAACCTCCGGGTTCCATAGGCCATAGAGTTAGTTAGTTAGTTAGTTAGTATTTTCATCTACTTGCAAGGGGCACTTCGTTACCTTGATTGATTAAGCATGATATATACATAATATTAAATATATAAAAAAACTAAGATGTGTATATTAATTAGTAAGTCAGGCCTGACTTATTTATCGGACGCATTTACTGACACTATTTATTTAATATAAGTATAGCGTAATATATATAATTTTGCTATGTTTATAATATGTGAATGTACGCAAATATCAATTAGAGAATTATATATATATATATATATATATATATATATATATATATATTCTATTTTTTAAGATTAAGTTTTAGTTAGTTAGGCAGAATATTACTCTCGCGCCCACTTTGATTATAGATCTGATAGAGAGGCTACTTTTTTAAAGATTTCTCTTTGTTGCTTGCTTTTCCAATAATTTTCTATTGCTCTAGAAGTTTCCAGAACCGTTGTTCAGTTAAGTTTTTTCTTCATATTTTAATCCTTAGAAAAACATATAAAAAGGCGAATTTTTAAATAGCTTTCACTGTTTTAGGCAGTGAGGTCTGTAGCGTAGAGGTCCATACTAGAGGCGGTTCATCCAGAAGGAAATTAACAAGTAAGCCTTTTTCCGGGAGTTGCCTTTTAGTTTAGTTACTGCATGTCCACTGTAGAAGTAAGTCGTAGGCTTCCAGTCCCGCTAGAGAAAGTGGTCACTGGCCATAACTTAGGTGAATTCCCGAGATAAGAGTAGAAATTAAAAAAATAAGTAGGATTTTTAAGCTCTACGTCCGAATAATGGCTTAAATGAGCTCTAGTTTAATGGTTAGAAAGAGTGAAAAGTAATTTGCTCTTTGGGTAATCGTAGGGAGAGAGTGAAACCAGGACACTTAGGTTTTGAAATTTCCAAGTGTTGGAGGTTTTCCGAAGACTTTTTTTGGAGTCAGGTTCCGATTTGGGTTCGATCGCCGTAAAATCAGGCGGTATTAAAGCCTGGCTGGTGTTTCTATTTTCACACTGCGACTTTCGTGTACGAAAGTATTAGCGTGTGTGTTTTAATTTTCTAATCTATATTCTTAAATGGTACTCGTAATATAATAGCTGAGCCATGAGTTACGCCTGCTACTCATAATTCCCTAAATCTTCCTATGCTTTAAGATTTTAGTTTGTTTCTTACCTGAATTTCGTCGTGTTGAGAGTCCAAACCAGGTGTAGGACAGACTGTTACTGTAATTAAGATTAACAGTCTTTGAAAGCAAGGAATATGGACCTAGAATAGAGAGAGTACTACTTTCCATGTTACCGCGGTTCCCGAAAGAAATTTTAGAGAAGTTTTATTGTTTAAGTACAGAGATATTGAAATTAAAATCTTTCGTTGAGTTCATTGGGAACCCGAGCAAGATATTAAAGTTTTTCCACTGAGAAATAGCCACTTCCACTTTCCTTGAGAAATTGCGCCAAGGACACGTTGTCCCAAAAATTCTGTGTTGGTTGTAAAGGGAAGGACAATGCACCTGGTGTTGCAGAAAAAGAAAAAAATAAGTAAAAGCTAAGATAGAAATCCTTTTCTAGCGGTACGAGAAAAAATGCATTTTGTGGAAGGGAAACCGAAGTCCTTACAAAAACGTCAATTCTTGGGAAAGGCGTTCTTCTCTATTGTGACACGGGCAGTCAGTTCTCTTTTATTGACGAGGCAGAGGCAAAAGTATGGAAAAATAAAGGGTTCAAATTCAGAAAGAAATTTTTATCGCTTTCTTTAGCAAAAAGGTACTACAATGGCGGAATAAATTTAATTGTAAATATAGAATATTATGGACATATATTTAGTCAGAAGTTTTACGTTTTGAGAAGCCTACTGAAAAAATGTCTGGTTTGTAGCGACTTCCTATTTTTTTAAAAAAAAAAATTGCATTGTTCATTTCCCTGAACGACTGATGTATTGATGACGGGAAGATGTCCATTTGTGAGTGCGAAAGCTTAAAGAAGCGGAGAGGGGAATACTCCGGTTATGCAGTTGTAGAGAACTCCTCAGAACAAATTTTTCATGTAATGTTAAGTAACTTTTCTTGGAAACTCACGGGGAAAGGAAAAATAGGGTCAGAGAATATGGTTAAGATTAACACGGTTATCGACATCCACAAACAAAGTTAGTGCTTTATAATTGCCAAAGTACGGAGGGCCTTGGATAATTCAGAAGCAGATTGCTGCTAATAAATTTTTAGTAACTATTCAGAAGAGCGGGAGAATAGTAAAGACTAATGCAGACATGCTCAAACCTATTTTCATGGCACCTAAAATCTTGTTAGCATGTAAAGCAATCTTGTTAGCACTTGAGTTTGCGAGGACACTTTTTTCCAGATGAAAAATGCAAGGGCAGGAGAAAATAAAGAATCCTACAAATGAAATTGTTTAAAGTAATTTCATCGATGTTTTGTTATATATACATTTTTCCTTTCATATTTTTCTTTGAAATTAGTTAGATGTTAGGGATCCAGCGTGGTAGTCCACCAGTCGATCAGTCGCTTTTTTGGAGTCGAAACCGAAAGATTCTTTTCTGTGAAAAAACTGGCTGAAGTATTCAAAAAACCTACATCTTCGAGAAATGTTTATGTGGCACCTCGCCCTAAAGCTGGTTCAAGTTTTGAGTTAGAACTTCTGTGTGACGTTGATGCACCAAGAACAGTAAACGAAGATTACCTTTAAGTAATAAAGCTGGTGAAGTGTCAGACAAAAGAATCAGGAAAAACGATCACGAATATATCTTAAAGGAAATAAGAGCTGTTCAGTTTCAAAAATCGGTTCGGATATACTACTAAAACTTCTTGTGAGAAAAGGATAACAAGGCTGCAGATGAAGAAACGTTTAGACGTAGCCAATAACGAGGATGAGTACGTTATAAATGTTCTTACTGATGGGGAAGAATAAGACTGCGAGTCAGTCCTCGAAACCCCGGGTAAGAATCTGTTTTCTCCAATCCCCCTGAAGGTGTGGAAAATTATGAAGAAGTTGAACTTCTAAAATATCGAGTGATACTTCTAGTGATGCTTATGTGAAATTCAAGAGAATAGTGAAGTGAAACGTGTGTCAATAATATTTCAAAATTATATAAAGTGTTTTTAATTTCTAAAATTTCGCTTTTTAATTCTGATGTGTAAAATATAGTACGAAGGAATAGACAGTGAAGGAACATTATCCATGAAGTGAATTAAAGTAGTTTTTAAAAGTTTAATTAATTTTTAATTGATTTGATTTTTCAGTGTAATTGTGTTTTCTTGATTAGTGAGAATATCAAAATGACAGTTCGAGACTATAAACTCAAATGCGCAGATGAAGTCAAAGAAGTTTTCTCACTCTTTTTTTCTTTTTTATTGGAATGGATATGTGCGAGGGGCACTTCGTTACCTTGCTTAATTATGCATGATGTATTTTAATATTAAATCTATATAAAATTATGATTTGTATATTAATTAGTAAGTCATGTCTGACCCATTTATCTGACGCTTCTATTTAATATAAGTATAGCGTAATATATATATTTTTACTATGTTTGTAATATGTAAATGTATGTAAATTTCAATTAAAGAATTATTCCAATCATATATATATATATATATATATATATATATATATATATATATATATATATATATATATATATATACGAATTTTCTAAGATTAAGTTTCAGTTAGTTAGATCGACTATTACTCTCGCGACCCACTTTGATTGTGGACCTGGTAGAGTGGCTACTTTTTTGAAGGTTTCTCTTTGTTGCTTGCATTTCCAGTAATTTTCCATTGCTGTAGAATTTATCAGATCCGTTGCTCAGTTAAGTTTTTTCTTCATTTTTCGGTCACTGGCAAAACATAAAAAGGCGAATTTTTAATGGCTTTCGCCGTTTCAGGTAGGGAGGTCTGTAGGGTAGAGGTCTATACTAGTGGCTGTTCATTCCGAAGGAAATAAGCATGTAAGTTTTTATTCCGGGAGTTTTCTTTTAGCATAGTTACTGGATGTCGCCTATAATTCTAGATGTTCTAAAAAAGAATACCCAAAGAGAAAAGAACATAAATTTGTTTACTTTCCTCTATTAGAATTAACACTTAGGAGTTACGCGAATGTGTAGTATTAGTCTAGTCTTTTCTAATAGTCTTTTCTGTGCCTTACATTATTTTAAATAGGTTGCCAAACAGGTGGAATGACATATTTCAGAAACTACGCTCCTTGGTGGTCAACATATTGACAAAATCTGTAATTTAAAAAAAGAGATGTATTATCTGCTAAGTAGTACAGAATCATTTTTCTCTTATCAAGGACTATCTTGTGTATAAGCAACATACATAAAATTTCTATATGTATTGTGCAATGGGAAAAAATCCCTGAGAACATTAATAACTCATCGAAAGAAAGCTGAACAATTTATAAAAATAGCTCAATATCACGGAGTTTAATGATTATCTAATTGAATATGCGTTTCTCTTATTATTAAGGTAGACCATATTGATTTTTTCGGAACGTGGCATACTTTTATTATGATTAATATTAGAAGTACCCATAGTAATAAGAATAGTAGTCAATAAAATATAACAGTTGGTGTCCGTAGTAAATAGTAACATTAAATCTAATATTGATTCTCCAAAGAAGAACGGATTGAAGTTTCCTTATTTCTGATCATTATTTATCACGTGTTAGTCACGTAAAGTAAATTCTAGCCTTTTATCTCATTTACGATTCAGAAAGTATAACATACACCACCTTTGAACTTCAGATGTATGGGTCATCACCGAATTATTATCCTGGGGTTATGAGGGGCTATACAACTTTTGAGACATACAAGGAAACACAAAACTATGCAGTACTGTGATTAGCTGATCTATTTTTATATTCATTCATAAACCCTTTACTTGTAGACAATCTTATAATTCATTAGATTTCTTTGCACATTCATATCATTAAATTTTAGACACAAAAGTACCACGATAAAACCTTTCTCTTCACTTTGTGAACTATGTTGCTGACCCACAATGTAACGAGATGTTTATTTAGAGTTTAAAAAAAAAAAAGTAAATCAGCTTCACATTATAATAGCGCCAACAGCGGAATTTGTGCGAACTATCTTCCTACGTTTAATTTCTGTCTATAGGCAACAGCACTTTAGCTGTTGAATCCAAAGGTAGAAGTCTGAGCTATTCTGAGTTTCGAATTTTGTTCGAAATGGGTAAAACCAGTTAACCAGTTGCTATTTTGTATCTTGAAAGCATAGTTCTGAAAGTTAAAATCTTATTACGTGATATTATTATATTCTAAGAATTCAATTGAGGATCAGTGTATGTGTGAAATAAGTTATAGTTATTTGGTGTTACGTTTAAAAAAAAAAAAAAAAAAAAAAAAGTGTGTTTCCATTTGATCCTGTTAATACATGTTTTGTGTGAAGTTCCATGCCTATAGTATGCAAATAACAAGGAGGAATATTGTATTCAGAATATTGGTGAGTTAATTACTGTATTTATTAATTATAAAGAAATAAGTTTGATATAAGTAACTAAGAATTGTTCAGATTTAAAAAATTCTTACAGATTATATGTAATTTTTCTACATTTTCTACAGTTAAGGTTATCTGCTTATTTGCTGGAGAAATATTTGTCTATTGAAGTAGCCTCTTTGGATGGAATTCTTTATTAGCAGTCATTATATGTATTACTTTATTGAATTTGTTATAAAGTTAATGAATAGATCAAAGAATATTATTTTCCCGATTAACCATACTATTAAGTATATTTATGAATAGTAGCTGCATTCGCTCTAATATTTTTGAACTCAGGATTACTATATATTTAATTAACATTGTTTAGGCTTTAAATAATTTAATTTCTGAACCTGCTATACGTTATAAGTGTGGATGTGCCCGAAGGGTACATTTGTTCTACCTAACGACGGCTCCATTCAATCACTTGTACGAGTAAAGGGTGGAGATCGCGTTACACAAATTCAACAGCTAAAGTCTTCCTTCTTATTTTTCATTAGTAGAAATATTATTATTATAAGTAGCAGGAAGGATAGATTTGGGAAAGCAGGTTCTGTTTTTCATCTACATGAAATATAGTATTGCTAGCACCAGTGTAGTTAATTTTGTTACGATACACGTATCTAGTTCTTACTTGTCAGGATATCACTTGTTTGGTAACATATCGGCTGTATATAGAAAGAATTTTGTGAGAGTTGAGTTTTATATATTGCGGGGTTCGAACCAGAAACATGGCAGATACGAGTAGTGAACGTACCCATCAGGGCCAGTTAAATTTAAATCATTTTCCCAATGGAGATGGTGGTTTGATAATACCTAATCCATTAAATCCTTTTTTGATGGAGCAAGATTTTTCGTTTTTAGAAAACGAAAGATATAGGGACAGTTACTGTAGGGCAGTTGAGCCACAAACAGCTGGTAGTTTATCACCGTTGTTAGATTCAGATACCAGCAGTGTTTATACTTCGACCTTGGCAGGTGCAACGACTCACGATTTGAGGAATGAGAGTGAGAGTGTTGATGTAGGTCAGTTAAGGCAAACTGGTTTTAGCGCACCTGTGGTAGATAAGAGCTGTTTTGCTTTAAATGAAAAAGACTGTTGGAAAATTGATAAACAAATCAATACAGAGAATGAACGTAGTGAGCCATATTTACATAATTTTATGCCGTTCTCTGTGGATATGAATAAATTAGCAGTATCAGCTGCCAATGAGAATTTTTCGGAAAAAATAAAAAGAATCCCTTTTTGTGATGGAACTACAGACGAAATTATTTTTCTTTTCTTATTAGAGATTTATAAGATTATGAAACTCAACTTGTTCCCGAAAGAAGCTTTGTTTATTATAGCTTTAGGAAGGAGTAGTGGCCTTATCAATCATGAGTTATCTAATTTGATAAAGGGTTCAAATCAGTGGGTACATATTAGTTACCTATTGTATTCAAAATTTGTAACCCCGATAGGTAAACAACAAATAGAACGTAAATATATTTATTGTTTGCAAAAGCCGGAGGTTAATATAGTATCTCACGTCGAGAGTGTGGTGGATAGTTATGTGATCACACACGGGAGAGAAGATATACAAACATTAATTGACATTCTTTTAAATGGGATGAAGCCTCAAATACGTTATGAACTTTTTAAATATAATCGTCCAGTATCTCTAGAATTTGTGAAAGCAGAAGTGGAAAAATATGAGTTACATCAGCGGAACTTAATTGTTTACAATAGTTTAGTTAAACATCAACAAAAGGAAACAGTAGGAAGAAAAGTAGTTCAGTGCTATTTTTGTCAAGGAAATCACAGAGTTTCCCAGTGCCCACATAAACTTTCTCAATGTATAGCTAAGTTGAACATTGAAAGCGGTGAGCGGGTACGCAGTGTTACAAATAGTGAGAGGTCCCGGGTTAGTTCCCAAGCAAGTAAGGTCAATAAAGGTCCAGTTAATAAACTTTCTTCAAACTTTAGGGAGGTTAAGAGTGAGAATCCAAACAAAGGATCATTTAAGAACTTAATTGCAGCATTTGTCAATGCCTTTATTATGGGGAAACAATTAAAAGGAGGACTTGACAGTTGTAGCTCAGTTTCCTTGGTGAATAAACAATACTTTGAGAAGTGGAATAAAACTTTAAATAATCCTGTGCGTGTTTATGAGCAAAAATTTAGTGGAGTAGGTGTGGACAGACAAAAGATCGAGTTGAATTCCTGTGTTTTCTTATTTATTAGATTTCATAAGAAAACTTACAAATTGAAGTTCTTTCTAGTGGAAGGTTTAGAACCTACATTTATCGTAGGAGTCCAGGAACTAAAATTTATAAGTGCTCAGATAGACTTTGACAATAACAAACTTTTATTGAAACAAGAACGTGCTGTGGTACCCCTTGCTTATAATCTGTCACCCCCCTCCCAAAAGGATAATTCTTATTCTGCGCAAAGCGATTTATTTTGTAGCGATGGTGCTTCTGCTTATGCCAATTTGTTTATGAGGATGGACGGTTGTAGAGAAAGGGAAATGACTTCGTCGCCAGGCGTCTGCAAGGTTTCCATATCGTCAGCGCCCTTGGATCCTCCCATTGTTGCCAACCCAGGAGAGACTTTTTCTTCATTGTATCCGGAGAGGTCAGGGAATTTTGAACAGCGGCCATCAGCATTGTCACCAATCACAGTAGACCCTAGTTTCTTGGAACAGGATCATACTTTACAAGGGTATGTTGATAATTTAATAAATAAATATCCTAATGTTTTTAGTGATAAGATAGGATGTATTAATGGATTTGAACATCAAATATTGTTAAAAGACGATACACCTATACGGAAAAAACCTTACCCTCTTTCGCGGGCAGAACAAAAGCAAATGGATGTAATTTTGGATGATTTACTTGCTCAAGAAATAATTCGTCCTAGTAATTCCCAGTGGGCTTTTCCTTGTTTTCTTGTCAACAATAAGTCAGGAAGTAAAAGGCTTGTAGTGAATTATCAATCTCTAAATTCTCGTTTGTGTTTAAATGCACAATATACTCCTCGTATGGAAGATGTGTTAGCTAGTCTATCACAGGGAGTTATTTACAGCCATTTTGATGTTCACGCAGCATATCATCATTTGAAACTTAGTGAAAATTCGACTCAATATACCGCCTTTTTAACTCATCGCGGTTTATTTGAATATAAGTATGTGCCTTTTGGTATATCTTCAGGATCATTTATTTTGTCAAAGGTTTTAACTGATTTGCTATATCCTTTGAAAGAACAAGGTGTGGATTGGTTTTTTGATGATATAGTGGCAGTAAGTAAAGATATAGAGAGTCATAAACAGCTAATTGAGTCAATTTTGCAGAAGTTTAATGAGGTTGGTATAACATTGTCGATTAATAAATCTGCATTATTTCAGAGAAAGATCTCATATTTGGGATTTGTTGTTGAAAACGGAAATCTATGTATGGATCCTTCTAGAATAGAAGTTATCAGGAAATTACCTGCACCGAAAAATCGGAAAAGTTTGATTAGCTTAGCTAGTTTTTTACAGTTTTATAGTAGGTTTATACCAAACTTTCATGATGTGATGGAACCGATAACTCGACTTCGTTCGGCGAAGTGTAAATTTGAGTGGGGAAAAGAGCAGCAAAGAGCTTTAGATCAGATAAAGGAATTATTTGAAGCTTATGTAGTATTGAAACTTCCAGATTTGAATAAACCCTTTATAATTACATCAGATGCCTGTTTAAAATCTTTAGGAGGCACGTTAGAACAATTAGATAGTCAGGGAAACAGAGTTCCGGTAGCATTCTTTTCTAGACGCTTACGTAAATATGATTTAAATAAGCCGATCTTTTTGTTGGAACTTATGGCGGCGGTTGAATGCATGGAACGATATAAAACGTTTTTGCATAATAAATTCGAATTGAGGGTAGACCATGTGGGTTTAGCATATGCTATACGTAACATACGAAGGGTCAAAAGGTATGGTAGTTTATTGTATCGATTATTAGCGTTTGATTTCACTGTAAAATCTGTTTCAAGTAACTTGAATATAAGTGCAGATTTTATGTCACGATTGTTTGACGAGGAAAATTTTGAATCTATGTATTTAGAGCCAACCATGGAACAAGAGATTAATAATTTATGTTTAGTAAATCTCTGGAATATGCCATTTGCTAACATATCTATAAAAGATCATCAAGCTAGAGATCCTGAATTAATGGAGATTATACATCGTTTAGAACGAAAGGAGAGATTAGAGGATTATAAGTTAATTAAAGGGATTCTGTGTAAAAAGACTAAAGCTATAAAAAACCCGTATAAGATTTGTCTTCCAAAATGTCTAGCCAATAGTATTATAGAGTTTCATCATAGTTGTATTTTACCCGGAAGCCATTTAGGGACAAGAAAAACTATTGGGCGTATAGCAGCCAAATATACTTGGAGTGGGATGGTAGAAGATATAAAACAATTTGTGTCATGCTGTGAGCTATGTCAGAAAAATAAACCTAATAATAGGAAACAAATGGGTCAATTAACATCAGATTTTGAAAAATTTGTAAATGGGAGATGGTATACGGACACAATTGGTCCAATGTGCAATACACGATCGGGACGCCACTGTTTGATTGTGGTAGATTCGTTTTTTAAGCGAGTTTTCTTAGAACCACTCCGTGTACTCTCTAGTCAAGCCATTATCAATCGTTTATATAAATTAATGTGTAGACATGGCTTTATATTTTCTTTGGCGCATGACAATGCTAGTGTGTATAGCTCTGCACTATTTAAAGATTTTTTATATAGTAATGGTATTCGCGATATTCGAATTTCTCCGTACCATAGTGCCTCAAACGCAGCTGAAAGATACATTTCAGTTTTGAAAAATTCGTTGAGGATATACTTTAGTAAGAGACAGAATCAATGGGATACGGGTCTATACGAAATAGAGTACTCGATTAACAGCGCTGTTCATGAGAAGACCAAGTGTAGTCCCTTTGATTTAGTTTGTAACTATAACTGCGGAGACCCATTAGAGGTAAAATGGAATGTGCAGGAGCTAGATATCCAAAAGAAAGACCCCAATTTGTGGGTAAATGCGCTCCATAATATGGAGAAAGCGTGGCATAGGAAAAAGAAAATTTTTAATAAACGAAGAATACCTACTAATTATCAAGTGGGTGATAAACTTTTAATTAAAGCCCAAACCAAGTCATCTTTGGCTGATAACATTACGAAGAGTTTATCAGAAAGGTGGTTGGGGCCATTCGAACTCCAGAAATTCCTTGGTGAAAACTCCTTACAGGTTAAATCTGTTGTAAATGACAGAGATATTCGTAGAGTACATGTCTCAATGACAAAACCTTTCAGAGAAAGGAGAATCCCTATTGTTAATTAGAAATCTTCATGTAAAAAAATAAGAAAAAAAAAAGGAAAATTAAGAATCATAAAGTGTTATTGAAGCTTTACGTTGGTGCTATAAGACAATAGACGAACATAATTTTAAGTAATTTTTAAAGTGTTATATGTTAAAATAGTTTTCTCATTGCAGGCCTGTAATGTGTCCGTCTAAATATGTCTAATGTATTGCGTCCTTAATTGTAAATTGGGCTTTTGGTCCAATAGTCGGTGGATTGTATCGTCAATTGTTAATGGAGAATTCCGTGGATCGGATTCCAGCCTGTTTGTCATGTCTCTTGGATGGAAATGGATTATTCTGATAAAACTGGTTACGGATAAATCAACATATTATTTTTCAACTGGAAACTATTCGTTCAGTACGTAATCAAGACAGAAATTGTAAGTTACAATGTAATTTCTTTTTCTATTATTGAATATGTAAAATATATATATCTTTCGCTTTATATTTAATATTGCTTAGGAAAATCAGGAAATTGCATTTAAGCGCTATTTCATAATTTTTGGAAGTGTTTGTAAATTTATGAAAGATGAGAATCATAGACGAATTACTATAGTTGCTAACTGTAGAGAGAGTGTAGAGTATGGTAGTGGTTTGATTGTATTTTGGGGGTTATTTTTTATTTTTTGTTTATTTTTCTTTAGTTGGTGTAGTTGGGAAGTATGTTTCTGCTAGTTAGTAGGTATAGTGATACTAGTTTGGTAATTAATCCTGACTTGAGACAAACGAGATTCTGCATATTTCATAACAAAAAAAAATTTTTTTTTGAGGGAGAGGTGAATGTGTAACGAGATGTTTATTTAGAGTTTAAAAAAAAAAGTAAATCAGCTTCACATTATAATAGCGCCAACAGCGGAATTTGTGCGAACTATCTTCCTACGTTTAATTTCTGTCTATAGGCAACAGCACTTTAGCTGTTGAATCCAAAGGTAGAAGTCTGAGCTATTCTGAGTTTCGAATTTTGTTCGAAATGGGTAAAACCAGTTAACCAGTTGCTATTTTGTATCTTGAAAGCATAGTTCTGAAAGTTAAAATCTTATTACGTGATATTATTATATTCTAAGAATTCAATTGAGGATCAGTGTATGTGTGAAATAAGTTATAGTTATTTGGTGTTACGTTAAAAAAAAAAAAAAAAAAAAAAAAAAGTGTGTTTCCATTTGATCCTGTTAATACATGTTTTGTGTGAAGTTCCATGCCTATAGTATGCAAATAACAAGGAGGAATATTGTATTCAGAATATTGGTGAGTTAATTACTGTATTTATTAATTATAAAGAAATAAGTTTGATATAAGTAACTAAGAATTGTTCAGATTTAAAAAATTCTTACAGATTATATGTAATTTTTCTACATTTTCTACAGTTAAGGTTATCTGCTTATTTGCTGGAGAAATATTTGTCTATTGAAGTAGCCTCTTTGGATGGAATTCTTTATTAGCAGTCATTATATGTATTACTTTATTGAATTTGTTATAAAGTTAATGAATAGATCAAAGAATATTATTTTCCCGATTAACCATACTATTAAGTATATTTATGAATAGTAGCTGCATTCGCTCTAATATTTTTGAACTCAGGATTACTATATATTTAATTAACATTGTTTAGGCTTTAAATAATTTAATTTCTGAACCTGCTATACGTTATAAGTGTGGATGTGCCCGAAGGGTACATTTGTTCTACCTAACGACGGCTCCATTCAATCACTTGTACGAGTAAAGGGTGGAGATCGCGTTACAACAATCAAGATAGCGAAGAAATATAACAATCACGTAGCAGTATGCTGAATTCAACCGACATTGTTTGATACACTACGATCGACAGATCTTCAGTTCAAAGTTCGACATCTGTAGGTGACTGAAACGTCAGTATATTCAAAGGTTGAGTTAACTTTATTAAATTTATCTTACTGCTTAATCGTTTCTAGATGTAAAGATTGAGCAACAACAATAAAAGTTTTAAAACTTGGTTTTTATGACAACGTCTTATTTCGTAATGACGATTACTCCAAGTAAGGTGAAATAAGTTGTGGTCGATGTCACATTACTTCCTTGTAAGAAACAGAGTGTCAATACTGAAATTGAGTATCTTCCGAGTATTGTTAACCGTAACTAAATATTTTAAAATAATGACCCAACTTTCGGAAAATAGGATAAAAAGCATACTATATGTACCATTTACTTCTACATTTTGTGTTTGATTTTACTTATGAAATTTGAACGAACATTCTGACGAGAATAAGTTTGCCAAAATAAATTATTGCAAATTTATTTTATTAAACAACTATATTTCAAAATGAATTTAAGTAACAATTCTAATTACTGTGATCACTGTATTAGTTACTGAAATTAAGAGAGCTTTTAGAAATACGAGCAAAAGTTATCATAGCAAATAAATTAAAATTAACCCATTAGTGCATGAAGTTTTCTAGAGGTAAAATGTGCGTACAATTTGTTATTTTGGGGCATGCTTAGAGCACTTTAAACGACTGTAGCGAAGTGTACCTGAAAGTTTATTGTAGTTGGTGGCAAGCGCCATAAAAAGTTTCACATACACGGGAAATACTTGACTAATAGACCTATATTTTACCAATGTTTTTATAATCAATAATATTTTAATCTTCATATAACATTAACATTTGGTTGTTAACGGTTTTAGTTATTGACACCGAATTCACATGTCTTTAAGGGTCATGTACTTGAAACGTTATTGATATTTCAATAACAATGGCCGGCTTTGAAGATTTTGCCCTGAAAAACCAAAGTGCAAGTTTTTCGACAACAATAACACCCACTGTTATAGGAACAGGCTCTAATGTTTTGTTCTCAAAAGTTCTGGATATGAGGTTATAATGAATTAAAACGTAATTAACACATTCGATTTTTCAGATCATATGCACTAATGGGTTAAGGAAATTCGTTTATATTAAATTAATGTGGACGTCGTACACCATAGTGCCTAAGTATAATAGAAATAATATTTTCAGTTTCTGTTAACGAAAAATATTCAATTTAATGAAATATGTTTATTAGGTAAGGAAAATTAGAGATATATAAAATATACTTGTTTAATTAAAAATTAATGATTTCTATTTGAATAATAATAATCGTTATCTATTTAATTATATAAGTAAATTTTAAAGATCTTCGACCTTTCTTTATATAATAATTTCAGCAATTGTCTGCTTAGTGTAAAATGATTTGGTATTATTATCAAACATTTGGATTGTTTGTTTTCTTTTTTTTACAAAATGAAACTAGAGAAACCTTAAATACTTCTTAATCGTACTAAGAATTGGTACGTTTAATTTATTTTAAATTTTAGTAGGTGTATTGGAATTCAATTGCTGCTTATAATTACAATTTATGATATTGATTAGATTAATCAGTTCCAATAACTCGTAGTTTCTTTTCCGACGTTTAAAATTGTAACATAAACGATACTTTCAGTTATTGTTTCATTTCATTACCTACTATTTAAGGAATAGTCTATTTAGTAATTCCGTATGATTAGTAAGTCTCTAGTTACACAGTTTCTTTATGACATTGAATGACTTACGAAATACAAAATAGAGCAAGAGAATCAGACGTAGAAAAGACCAACATAACTTTATCGACATCACAGGTCAGAATAGGCATTTTACCTTTGTACTGCAGCGATAGGAAAATACTTTCAAAACATCATAGCAACACATTACGGTCGGGAAATCGTGCCACGCATTGAAGTTCTTTTAACACTAAAATCAATGTAGATTATATCCAAATCAATGTCATAAAATTTCTGTGTTTAATACTGCCACATTCACCTTTACATAACTACACGTGTATTTACTAACATTGCACTAATATCCTAGGTGCTCTAAAAACGAATAGGCAGAGAAAGAAAAAAATGAGTCAGTTTACTTTCGCCCATTAGAATTATAACTTAGGAGTCTCGTAATTGCCTATTATTAGTATGGTCTCTCACAAGAATCATTCCTGTGTCTTACATTATTTTAAATAAGTTGCCGAAGAGGTAGAATGAAATATTTCAGAATCTGGACTGTCTGGTGGCCTTCACACTGACACAATCAGTAATATAAAGAGATATTTATTAACTAAGTTGTACACATGCTCTTGCCGAATACTTTTTTCTGTATTCAATGTACATACATATGTTCTGTGAAATGGGAAAATAATCGCTCAGAACATTAATAGCACATCGACAGAATGGTGAAGACTTAATAAAATTAACTCAATATCACTAGTTTAATGATTATCTAACTGAATATACGTTCCTCTTACTATTTTGGTAAAGCATATTGAACTTTTGTGAACGTAGCTCACTTTCATTGTGACTAATATTAGAAGTAACCGTAGTAATAAGAATAGTATTCAATAAAATGTAATATTTAATATCAATAGTAAATAATAATATTAAATCTAGTATCGATTCTCCATACCAAACATATTCTACTTCACTTATTTCTGAAATCATTATTTATCACTTGTTGGTCATGAGAAGTAAATCCTAGCTTTTTACCACATTTACGATAGAGAAAGCATAACACATACCATCTTTCAATTTCAGATGTATGGTTCATCGCCGCAAAATTTCCCTTATCTAATAACTATCAGGGGTGGTGACATAGATGCAGAGAATACGCAACACCAGAAGGGATCAAACAAGGGTGAACAGCAAATAAATATTAAACCCCGTTACTACCCTTACTATTAAAACAGAATTTGTATTCACGTCATACAGGCGGCAATATACTTATCTGTACGACGTAATGGCTAGTAATAAAGATATTGAAGTAGTGTGATATTTTAAAATTTATTTTAATAAGACCTTAAGAATCTCCTTTCAACGAAATTAGCACTTACTATTTAAATACAATGAATACTTATCAAGGAACTTAGCGAAAATCGTTATACATAAGATTGAAAATAACATGTTATAAGAAACACCACGCCACGTCATCCTCTCCCCTTAAAGTAACCTTGTGTATCTTCGTAACATTTCCTTTATAAATTGATATCAATATATTTTATAATGTATAACCATTTTGCTAAAGTGTGTCACCAAAAAAAAAAAAAAAATGTAATAAATATTTGCTATCAGAATCTCAGTAGTTATATATCAATGAAAATAGCAGCGATCCAGACACTTTGTCACCTGCGAAAGATATTTTCGTAAAGGAACACACCAAATCAAGCAACAATGTAATACAGCATCTGGTTGACAATAGTTCAAAGAGAAATTCAACAAACGGAAGAAAGGAATATACGAAGAAAATGTAAATTAGACGTTAGGGTTATTAAGATTAAATTCGCTGACATACCGAAACTTATTTTCGGGAATAAGTAAATGCTGTAGGGTATCCATTCCTTCTGAGAAAGAAATTTTAAGTTGGACACTGGAGTCGCTGTTATTGTTGTTCCTAAATAAACATATATCAAGACATGTAAGAAATATAAATTAGAAGCAAGCCCATATACCATTATTACGGCTGATAAAAGGATGATTCCGTTTATGGGGCAAAGTTCGGGTGAGTTCAAGGTAGGTTTTAAAGAGTCAGCAATTATTGCGACTAATGCAGATGGAATAACAATATTCTAGGACTTATTGGATTAACCTGAACTGTCCCGAACGGAGAGAAGAATTCAAAAATTCATTAAATATTCTAACCATTGTATACAAAATTATATCGATGCCAATTCGATTAGAAAGGAAGTAGGTCTACAAAAAACGAACTGAGAAAAAGAGAAGAGACTGGGCAAACAAATATGGAGGGAACAAGAGATGTGATTCAGGACAGCGATGAAGTTCGGTCATGTGAGTGGATAGTAAACCATGGGGAAAGAAAACGAAAAAAAGGTGAACGAGGAAGAAATTTTGAAAGTGTGATTAGATAGTAAACCAAGAAAAGAGAAAAGTGGGAAGAAAGTGGTGGACGATGATGATACGTGGAGGATATGGTTAATCTGAAAATAATGGGGGCAAATATTGTTGGGAAATACATTTCAAGGATATGGGTAATTGGACAATGATAAGGAAGTAGGAAAAAGTCACTATACAGTGTTACTCTGTGCAGCGATTATTAAATTTGAAAATTTCTACAGCATAATTTGTACATTATTATTATTGTTGAGTAATACGTCTATTAAATTAGCATGTTTTAAATCTGCTACCTTCCTTGATGACCCCAGTTGTGTGATTGTTGTATATACTGTCTGACGTATTACCGAGATTATAACGCATACTCTCTTTTATCCAGAATATAATTTGTAATGTAATATTTTGAAATATTTTCAAATGAAGGTCACCATCACCGTTCTCTGGATTATAGGGTTCAAAGAATTGTCTGCCCTTTGCGTAGGAATCTGCCATTCATTTATTTTTAACGAAATTTTCTCATCACCACTGTTAGATAATTAAACAAAGTCAAACACACACGTATCACTAACTTGCGATAATTAAATACCGACTTAAATTTATTTTTAAAAACTCTATCGAATATTACTTAAAATACGTAATCTATTACGTAACTACCAACAATAATACGTCTTATTCGCTACACATAATAAAAGTGCGTAGAAACGTCTTCGTACTTCTTTATCATATAGACCGGACTCACTGTTCACTTACCCATATCTTTAAAGATTTTTCCCAACATATATGTTACTGTTATGAGGGGTTTTAACACTTGTGAGACATACAAAAAGGTAGATCACTACGAAACCACTTTCCGTACTGTGACTAATTAACAACCGATTTATTTTTATATTGATTATTAAACCCTTTACTTTTATACGATCTTATAATTAACTAAATATCTTTGCACTTTCATATCTTTAACTTGTGGACACAAGATATATCCTTTTTCTTCAGTTTGTGATACATGTTGTTGACCCACAATCTAGATAGCACAAAAGTATAGTAATCAAGTAGCAATATCTTGAGTTTTGCAAGCATTGATACATTACTATCAACATATTTGAAATTGAAAGTTCGACATCGTACGCGACTCACACTGCAGTATGACTATTTTGAATGTCAAAGGTTGAGCTAACTTTATTATTATTCCTTACTGGATAGTACTTTCTCAAGTAAAGATTGAATAAAACACTAAAATTTTAAAAATTGGTTTTGATGACAAGGTTTTACTTCGTAATAACGATTATTCTAAGTTACAGTCCGAGAGGTTGCTGTTGAAGTCACGTTGTTTCCTTGTAAGAAACAGAGTACCTTGCAATATTGATGCTAAATATTCATAATAATGTCAGTCGTAATTAAATATTTCAAAATATTGATCTAATGTTCGAAGAAAAAACATCAAAAGTGTCTGTACAATTTACTCCCAAATTTTCTGTTTGAATTTAAATATGAAATTTTAACTACCACTTAAGTAAAATTAACAAACATAAAATAGTGTTAATTTATTTTATAAGACAACTACATTTAAAAATGAATTTGATATACAATTCTCAAAATTGTGATCACCTTATTAGTCACTGAAATTCATAGAGCGCTTAGCATAAAAAAGTTGTCATAGCAAAGAAAAGGGGAATACAAATTTTAAGAGAAATTAGCTGCTTATTATCTAAAGAATGTCTGAGATCTTTAAAATACACTTGTTTAACTATTTAAATACGGATTTCTATTTGAATAATAGAAATCTTTATTTATTTAATTAAAAGAGTATTATTTAAAGATCTTCTAACTTCTTTGATTAGTTAATTCTAGCAATCATCTCCTTAGTGTAAAATGATTTCCTAATTTCATCCAACATTTTGATAGGCTGTTCTTATATATAACAAGGAACTAGAGAAATCTTGATTACTTTATATTCATACTAAGAATTGTTCCGCTTAATTTATGTTAATTTTTAGTATGTTGATGGATTTCCTTGCTTTTCCTTACATTTTAATATACTTATGAGATCAACACACTAAAGTCAGAGAAGGACCTACTCGTAACTAAAAGATAGGGGGCGCGGTGGCTCAGTGGTAGAGCGTTCACCTCTGGTGCTTGGGGTCCCGGGTTCGATCCCAGCCCCCGCCAAGTGAACTTCGTGGTGGACAAACACCGCGCTCGTGGGTTTTCTCGGGGTTCTCCCGTTTCCTCCCACTTTCTTCATTCCACCATTTCCCTCATCTCTCATCATCATCACCGTCTCCTTTAGCCTAACCGGCATAACCGTGGGACGTAAAACTTAAAGATTTCATTTCATTTTTTTCGTAACTAAAAGATTTTTTCAACGCTTTCCAAAATTAGAAATGAAATAAAATATTTTAGTTTAGCGTCTCACTTTTATTAACTTGATTGTAAAAGAGTCTGAACATTATGACCAGAGACAGCTCACGAATATCATGTTGACTACTGTTACGTTATTAGGTCTGGGATCACACTTGTTACGTCATTAACGTGAACTAAGCGTTATACCACTGTAAAACGTTGGCCCCTAGCAATGCAAAACTAAATATATTATTATAGTTGTGATAGTGTAGTGCAAGAGGTGGTTTCATTCAAATCATGCAACCAAGACAGGTCCTCATAGAAAAGAAACTGATGGGAAAACGTTTTAAATATTCTAGTGAGGCCTTTCCTTTCGATTTCTTATGCATAATTCTACAGTAACATTGTTCGAATTTGTATGACACGAACTAAAGTCTAAACCTCACAATTTTTCAGAATACTTGATGAGCGTTTTTAAAATCGTGTATATTTTTATTAATGTTTTATTACCCCGTTTGCCATATTGCTATAAACGAAATGAATTTTTTGGGTTTTACGTCCCATGATAATGAAGGTTAGGTTAAAGGAAAAGGTGATGATGAGTAATGAATGAAATGGTGGAATGAAGAATGTGGGAGGAAACAGGATAACATTGAGAAAACAAACGCAGACGGTGTTTGTCCACCACAAAGTTCAATTGGCGAGAGCAGGGTTAGACCCGGGCCATATTGCTATGTTTTTAACTTACATCTCTTATTTTCTCTGATGTATATAGAATAGATTTGACTAACTCAACTATTGAAATATATATACATGAGATTACGTTCCTAAATAAGCACAGTGCTTCACCTGGTTTTATGATTTTCTACTGTACTTCTGAAATATAGTATAAAAGTATTTTTCTCATTTTTCTCGAAATCACTAAAATGTAGCCTTTATCATACTCGCCAGGGTGCTTCAATTATTACTTTATTTACACATTTAAATTTTAAATTCTGTAAACATTGTTACTTATATAATTTCCCGTTAATTAGGCGTAAACTCTAGTAAAAGAATTAACATTTATGTATTTATCACGAACTGTAAACTGTAAAAATACGCCGAAACTGTTATATGCACACGTTTTTGAGCACCGTACATAACATTGATGCATATAATTGTTTTCTCAATAAATACTTTAAATCATTCATCTTTTGTTTTGAAGAAAGAAACATTGTAGCGAGTGTAATATGTATGACAGAGTTTCCTTCATGCCATAGCGTATCGTAAAAGAAAGCTGTTTTCTCAAAAATATAGTTCAACAAAAAAATCAAGTTTGGCTTTGTTGTGAAAGCTAAAACTTTAAATCGAATCACCAGATACATATTTCGTACAATGAATTAGTGAAACAGGATATCAAAACGATAAAATACTTTCTAAAGTCTAGACTGATAAACGAGGATATATACAAAGAAATAATGCAATGTTTATCAGGATTAGGTAAAAGGATTCTGACTCCGATCGTTTTTGGGAACAAACAATTCTCCGCTGAATATAAAGAACACAATTTACAAAAGCAAATTATGTTTATGTACTCCAAAATTCCCGAGATAGTAGCGGTAAACCACCACGCTATACATGGAATAGATTATATAATATTGTAAATATCTATTGCTGATCGGAAATACCTGCCTTATGAGGATGATTTCGACACGTAGGTGGATGATTTCGATTGCTATACACAAAACGAAAAATAATAGATTTATATGGTTAATATTAAGCATACAGCATGGAAATACCAGAGAACAAACAAATAATGAAAGTGATAGCGTTGAACACACTAAAGATAGAACTGATAGCATAGAAAATGCACGAAACACAATTTGTAATGCGCTATTTATAGACGTAGATATAGTATAACATGAAGAAGAAAATGTTCTTATAATGTCAAGAACGATCTTGGAATCGACATTTACCACAAATATTTTCTTTTCACTTTAGATCCCGCACAGCCTTTGTGATACAATTCGCGTCCTTTGCCCTTGACACTGAATCCAGTTCTTTACTTTACCACATCGTGGTTCAGAATATTACAATAAGCAGAAGATGCAGAAGCCATGTGCAGGTCTCCGTTGCGATTATGTAAATGTGGACTTCGCGGCAGCTGGTTCGTAAGAAGAATCGGAATCATTGTTCGTGATATCAAGGGTGTCTTGAAACCGTTTTTTAGTCCACATAGACTTGCCTGAATATTAGTTTGATATAGGTTAGGTGACAGCAACCAAACTCTTCCGACCAGCTTTTAATTTCAGATGTCCTTCAATGACTCGTCTGATGACGGTGTGATAGAGCTGGACTGATTGCCGCTCGCAGTGTTTTCTTTAGAAACGTCTGCAGGATGTCTTCAATAACATGTCCAGTTGTACTAGTTATCATTAGCTACTGTAAAAGCACATGCACCTTTTTCCTAATGTCCTTTCGTGGAAGACCACTCCCGAACTTCGCGAACACGATTATGCCTTGCTTCAACGTTTTCTCTTGATCAGATATAAACACTTCCATGGACCCAGCCTTTTCATGTTTTCCATGCTTACGACCCATTGCTTAGGCAAATATTTTCTGGACGGTACTATAAAGAATATTGTACTTAATGGCAGCTGCCTTTAATGCCAAGCCACACCGTACTGCTTAAGGGCTCCTTGTATATCATCGTTACTCCAGCGATTTTCTTTTTTCTCTGATGAACTCTCCCATCTGCAACTAGAAATATAGATTCCCCCTGTAAATTTTATGATGGAATACCCTATTCCAAGAGAACAATTCTATAAACTACTTCGTACAAGCGATCGAAAGCGTCTGCAAAAAAAAAAAAAAAAAAAAAAAAAAAAAAAGGAATCGCCCGGCATTGATAGATACAATTGAACACTGGGTTTGTAACTCTGCATTCGGCATTGGATTATGCGTCATATTGCACATTGTTCACACAAGTATATCTGTTTTCCAATATATTAGTCACGCTCGTATCAATTTCGTACATTCTCACAAATTACTTTTAAACAGTAATTACAAACATATAACCCAAAGTCTACAAGGACATATTTATTGACACTCCTTTCTACACTGATGTCATATTCAATCCAAGACAAAGGCAACATTTGGCTCTAAGTTATTGATTCCGATTGGAAACACCCACCCTACGAAATCGATCGCAATAAACTACTTTTACTCTATACAATGAGGTACTTAGAACAAGAGACAGATGTGTATAAAATAAATGCCAAAAATCGTTGACAAATGTATACTAGGTAAAAATATGTATTGTTCACACATAATTACACGTGCTTCAACACGAGTATATGGCTGTCGCAAAATCGTAAAAAAAATACATTAGTAGGAATAGTTTTCTAGTTTGTAAATAATGCGGGACTGTTCTAGAGATTGTTCAAATAATTCGTAGTTTCTTTTCGACATTCAAAAAGTATCATAAACAATACTCTCAGTTATTGTTTCATTTTATTAAATAATGTTTAAAAAGAGTCTCTTAAGTCACTCCCTATCATTAGTAACTCTTGTTATACAATCTCTTCAATGACATTGAATAGGGCAAGTGAATAGGACATACCAGACCAACATAAACTTTCTACACAATGTAATGTACCTACTACCTAACTGCTTAGACTTCACTATCTCTAATAAAAGAGATAGTATAAAAAGTCCCTCCATTTAATAGTTATAATAAACGCATGTATATTCGAATGATACAGCATTAAAATTCGAAATTACAGTTTCGTAAAAGCATCGAACCCAGTTCTTCGATTACACGAGAGTGAGTTGGATCTTATTTTCGTAATCTTCCAATGTAAGTCAGTAAAAAAAAAATCAATGCGACGAAAACTTGAAGCAAAAACCAGTAAATATATGATTATTTGAATTGCACCTTGCAAATTATTCCTCCAAATAATCCAATCATTCAACCAATCACTGCTACTATCCACAACCAACTATACCCAAAAATCATTCATCAGTTTTAGTACTAAAGACCTCTCTACATCATAACCTGGAAATTCATACATTTAAACTATTCAAGATCCATACTTTTGAATTTTGTAAACATAATAAGTAAGCCACTTACTTCATATGTTGAGAAAATTAACGGAAAGGAATCGAATCGGAATTACAATGGTTACATCTGTCGTTACCATACAATCTTGAATGTAATACATAAATTTGTACAATCCCAATATCACAAACACATAATCTTTCTTGAATGTACAATAAATGTTTCTATATAACAAAACGTTATACCAATTCCATACAACAATTGAGTAAGGGATTCCACACAAAAAATGACTAACGGATTCCCGTACAACTAATGACTAAGATACTCCAGGGTTAGAATTGAAGATTGTGGGGCAAAAGCAGTTTAAGTCCAAAAAATGAAAATATAAACGAGGTAGATTCAGAACTTTTTCCACTCATCCGATTTTCTTCAAACTTGGCACATATATAGTAAACAAAAAATAAATTGACGCGTATTTTTTTTTTTTTTTTTGCTTCTTTCGGAAAATTGGTTAAGGGGCAAAGGCTCCCTTTTCAAAAATTTACCCACTTGATTAAAAGGACCACATTAAGAAACGAAACTCTGCCGATGTAAAGATGACTTCAAAGTAGGAAATATAGATTTTGTCGTTTTTGCGAGAAAAGAACTTAAGTACGCTTCGAAACGACAACCTTTACGGAAATTAGATTTCGGTGGAATTGTTTGAAATCGTGATATGTTGTAGATATTGTGTACATGAGAAAAAGTCTCAAATGGCACAACCAAATATCACTGACCCTTTGGCCACTACAGAGCCACTTTTTTGAAAACAGTAGAAGATTACGATATTCTGGATTTCAGTAAAAATGACCGAAACCGTGAAATGTTGTAGATATATTGATCCTGAGAAAAATTCTTAACGGACACCATCACCAATCACTGACCGTTTGGCCACGAGAGGGCTACATTTTTGAAAGCAGCCGAAGATAGTTATATTCTGGATTTCGATGAGAATGACGGAAACTGATATGTTGTAGACATTGAGATAGTGAAGAAAAGTCTCAATAAGCACAACTATCAATAACTGGCCGTTTGGTCAGTAGAGGGCCACATTTTTGTAAACAGCTGAAGGTAATGGTATTATAGATTTCGGTAAAATGAATGAAACCTTGATGTGTTGTAGATATTGTGATCCTGAGAAGACGTCTCAATTTGTACAACCATCCATCACTGACCGTTTGGCCAAAATAGGGCCAGAACGGCCATTTTTTTACAGGACGGATAGAGGTTTCAAGAAAATGGTAGACCTTTACGTTGACGGCCCTAGTACTACTTCTAATTGTTCCAGGGACATTAGCTATACCTCGTGTTAAATTATATCGAACTCAGATTAAAACGTGCTAACTTTTGTGCCTCGCATGTCAAACTTGTAGAAGAAGAAGTAGAAGAAGACGAAAGTTAGGAACAAAATGAGATTTTTTGTTTTAGGAAATTTGTCAAAAGCTGGCAACATTGTTACTTGTCGTACGCAGGAATAACATTTTCACGTGTACGCCAGGCATTGGGTACAATCGTGAAAAAAGTGAAGGGCAGAAGTTCAATACCAAGTGAGAAAGAATTCCGATTATTTTTTCTACGACATTCACCCTGTACATAGTTTTCGAAATATTTTGGTCTACCCTCATGTCCCTAATTGGCACATACATATAAGCCATACCTTATTTGAAAGCTGGTGAGACACGGATTTTAAGGAGGTAAATTCGTTGCTCCTCGTGCTCAACCCGTAAAAGAAGTTGAAAAAGAAATTCAAAAAAATGGAAATAAAATATTAATTTTCCCGAAGTTGGCAACACTGTGTTGTCGTTCGCAAGAATGACCATACACAGAGTTTCATTAGTTAGGATGTTTGTTTATCTTTATTGATACCATCTTTATGCTTGTAGCTCCTTTGGAGGGAAAGTCTTTCTCTCAAATGCTGAGGTTGAGGGAAAACTTTTACATCTTACTTCTCCCCTTCCCCACGTTGCTGGACTCCCGATGTAGACGAAATGCACATTGTTGGATAATTAGACGGAATTGTATGAGCCACGAAAAGTCCTATACAACTACCCGGAAAAGGGATGGGGAGAGTAGCGTGTAACATCATTTAAGCATAGACTACATTCCGATGATCATCTTGAAGGAAAAAAGGAAAACCTGGAAGTCAATTTTTCTCAGGATCATGACATCTACAACGTATCACAGTTTCATTCATTTTCACCTTAATCAAAAATATCGTTAGGCCAGGCTGTTTTAAAGAATCTGGACCTGTAGTGGCCATACGGTCAACAGTTGATGGTTCTGTCCAATACGGCTTTCTCTCACGATGAGAAGATCTACAACATATCACAAATTTACTCATTCCTACAGAAATCCAGAACATCGTTATACTTGGCTGTTTTCAAGAAAATAACCATGTTGTGACGAAGCGATTAGTGACTTCCTTTTGTGTCCATTAAGATTTTTTTCTCAGGATGTCAATATCTACAACATATCAATGTTACTGCCATTTTGACCAAAATCCAGCATATCACTATATTTGGGTCGGCTGCTTTCATAAAAGTGGCCTCATATTGACCAAACGACCAGTAATTAGTGCTTTTGTCCATTAAGACGTTTTCTCATAATCACAATATCTACAACACATCACAGTTTTAAACTATCCCACCAAAATTCAGAATGCCGTTATCTTCTGCTCTTTATTTTTAAATTAAAAGCTCTGCAGGGAAAAACGGTCAGTGATCGATGATAGTAGAAATTGAGACTCTTTCTGAGGATCACAATATTTACAACATATTAAGACGACATTTATATAAAGGTCCTCGGTTATATTTATACCTAAACTAGGCACTGAAACTACCATAAAAAACTTCATATTACATTTAATATTTTCCTTTTTTATTATGGCACGTAATTACTAAAAAAAATGCATACCTCCAAGATCACGCCTATAGCCTTTCAGAAGATGGTTCTAGACTTATATATTATATTGATATGTTGTTGCCATGACAACGAATCTCTATTTTAACACAAAACACCACCGTATATCAACAGCAAAAACAACTACTTCTTTTATGTATCCGTTTTATATATTTCTTCTTCATTTACATAAAATCTTGTTTATCAATTGAGTGTACATTCTGGCAAAGATGTTGAAATATAAGTATAAAAATACAGGTAAGAATACACGTATCGTTGAACATCTCGGTTTTATTCATTTTTACCGAAATTCAGAATAGCGTTATTTCCACTATTCCAGTATTAGTACCGGATTTTTAAGACTAGATTCGCTGACATATAAACACTTATTTTCGGACATAAGTAAATGCTATAGAGTATCCCTTCATTCCGGGAAAGTAATTTTAATTTGGACACTGGAGCCGCTCTTATTGTTGTTCTTAAATTAAATATGTGAACAAATTTAAGGAAAATAAATTAGAAGCAATCCCATATACAATTCTTACGACTGATAATAGGATGATTCCAATTGTAGGACAAAGTTGGGGGAGTTCAACGGTAGGGTTAAGGACTTTCGAATTATGGTTACTAATGCAAACGGAGTTCACACTATTCTAGGATGATACTGGACTGCCTTGATGTATCCCAAAAAGAGAGAAAAATCAAAAAATAAACTTTTCCATAATTTGACGGTTGGACGCAAGGTATTATCGATAAAAAGACGATTGGAAATACAGGAGGACGGCAAATATCAAAATGACAGAAAATAAAAGAAACTGGGCCAAGAAATATGAGAACAACAAGAGAGGAGATGGAAGATATCGAGAAAGAAGATTGGAGAATGTGGGAGAATAGTAAAAAAATAAAAGAGAGAAAAATTATACAAGGAAAAAGTTCAAGAAATCTGCATCGATAGTAAACCAAGAAGAGAGAAAGTAGAAGGAAAGAGGTGGACGATGACGATACATGAGGATATGGTTTAATTAAAAATAGGGGTTATATATTGTTGGGATGTAAATTCAAGGATATTGGTAACTGGGCAATGAGCAATGAGGAAGGAAATGAAATTATGTGTAGATGTAAAGTAAGGCCTCTCGGATTTCTCGAATGTCCACATCCGATTTGCTTCAAATTCGGCACACCGACAGTAAACAGAAAATAAATCGACACTTGCTTTTGTTTATGCGGAAAAACATTGTCTCCCGAAATGCTACAAAATATGCTATAGGCCTACTGTTTGTGCTTACTATTGATGTGCCAAATTTGGAGAAACCGGATGGAGACACTTGTTGAACACGAAAGGCCTTATTTTGTTTGTAATATTTACACACAATTTCATTCGATTCATCCCACCTAAAAGTTTCTTTCTTTTCTTTTTTTCAAGAAAATAAGAATCATGTATTCACTGATACGTCTACAATATCTATGGAAAATTTCATTCAATTCGGTGTACTTCTTTTTTCTTTTCGGGCGTCAACTTTAAAAATTTTGAGTGGGTGCTTTTGCCCCTCAAACCGTTTTTCCGAAGAAAATAAATAAAAACGTGTAAGTTATTTTTTGAGAACATTCCCTACACAAAGTTTCGTTGCAGCTCTTCATGTCCTTTAGGCACTTCTGACGTTATTAGCGTTTTTCATATTTCCTAATCAAAGGCTTGGATGGGCCCGTGCCCAACCCAACACATTTTTCTTAGAAAATTACAAAACACGTATTCTTTTATTTTGCGTCTATAAAATCTGTGCACAATTTCATTCACTTCGAACCATTTCTTCTCGCCTTTCCGGCGTCAAATTTGAAAATGTTTGGTCGGGCATTTTGCAATCTAAAACCGCTTTCCCTAGAAAGCAAGAAACAGAGATTCGTTTACTTTATGTGTAGTATCTACCTGTCAAATTTTATCAAAATCGGAATGTTACCGTTGAGGAGTATTACACATTGGTATTATATGTAAGTGAATAGCAAAGAAGTTCTCTAAAACTTTGACTTACAGATTGACAGTATTCTTGCAACGAAAGCGATGGTAGCGCCACGAGACACTTTCAGGTCCAGTGCCGTTTAGGACTTGTGCCTTTTAGGATTTCTGCCGCGAAATTATTTTTAGGACTTGTGACGCGAAATGAATTTTAGGACTTTTTCCGTTTAGGTCGTGTGCAGTTTAGGACTTCTGCGGCATCCGCTTGGCAATAACAAGTCTAGCAACTATCTATTTAACGAAACATGATTCTCCATTTTCATTTTAAGTATTGTAACGAGCCCTTTCATATCGATTTCCTAGAATTACTGAACAATAGCTTTCTACATGCTTTATTTACTTTTTCTCTGACATAAAATACCATAGAAAACTCAAAATTCTTCAGAATACAGCATAAATATTTTAAAAACCGTAAACACTTTATTAATATTTTAATATTTCATTATCAGTGTAGCTGTATTTTCAACTTACTTCTCTAGACTTTCTCTGACCCATATAGAATAAGTTTATTATCTCATTTAGTGAAATCCATATGAAAATAAGCTCCTTAATAGATACCTAAAATATTTTTACATAATTCGAAGTACATATTTTCCTTTATACATAAGAATCACAATTATGTGCTTGTCATCATATAAGCAGGATGGATTACTTGGATTAAATTAAGTTTCAAAGAGCAAATGCACTTTTACTGACATTCACAAAAACACGTTACCAACCCTGCAGTGGTAACATAAAAAAACACATGAATGATAATGTTGGGACTACTGGATCCATAAACTTTTTGTCCTATAAGATGTGAACTGAGCTTTAAATCTGTATTATATTTACAATATTAAATACAAACAACACTAGACACTGGTTGTGTATATATATATATATATATATATATATATATATATATATATATATATATATATATATATATATATATATATATATATGTGTGTGTGTGTGTGTGTGTGTGCGTGCGTGTATGTATACGGTGTCTCTAAAGTGCCCTGACATAGGATAACTCTGTTATTATCAGAGTTATAACATAATGAATCTTTTTTTTTCAGACTAACATGTCGACGGCCAGCCTTCATTTCAAACAGTAACTGTGTTCACTTTCGTAGTTTGTGTAGGTAAATGGAAACGTTGAATTTTCAATTAACATTCGGTGCGTAAATAATCTACAGGCCAAACGGCTCGTCCGATTTAAAAAGAATCCTTCAATTTAGATTGGAAACATCATATTTGCAGACGGTTTATCCTCTTATATTTTGTTATAACTCTGATAATAACAGAGTTACCCTATGCCAGGATAGTTTTGAGACACCCTATATATTTGTTAAAGTTAAACTCGAAATAGCTTTCTTATTAAAGCATCTTTTTTTGTTTTGCATCAAATTTTATACATATGTTATTATTTGACTTTTTAAATACAGGCGCCCATAATACTTGTAAAATACGTATTAACTGGAAACAAGTAAACAGTATTTCTCCCAATAGTGGTGTATTGCACATAGGGGAAATTCAAGATTCAATTCTGGAGCAGCATCCACATATCATTTTTGCGTACCTTAGGCAAATGCAGTTTCAGCACTTTGGACAAAAGTGTCAGTATTATTGTCTTTAAACATATGACACTGTCCTCCTTTTACTACTTGAGTAGGTACGGGAACATCTTCTTGAAGCAATCCAGACAACATGACGCTGGTTTATGAAGCTACAGAGAGTAAACAAAAAAATCTAAAAACACTTGATACATGACACGTGAATTTGGCCCTCCACTGTTCAACACGTCTTGTAGTCGCCGATCGTTTTTTGTGTACAATGTGTCATGTGGATCTTCTTCTTACGTCAGCAGTAACTAGTTCACCAGTCGGTGTCGTGGTTTGAAAGCTGTGCTTTAGAATGGGCGACCTGACAGACTTCCAAAGATGCATGATTGTTTGTGCCCGTCTGGTTGGAGCTTCAGTGGCAACAATGGCAAACATTGTGGGAGTATCGATAGGCACTGTATCCAATGCCACGAGGACATTCACAATGTATGAGCAAACGACGTCTGCAAAGCACAACAGTGATCGAAAAACAAACCTATCAGATAGGGACCGGAGGGCATTAAAACTTATTGTACCAGATAAAAGGAAGACCACTGCAATGAAAATTACGTCTCAAGTCAATTCCGGCATACAAAACCCGGTTTCATCGAAAACAGTGCGATGGGAACTTCATAAATTGGAAATTCATGGCAGAGCGCTATCGCTAAACCCCTCGTCACAGCAATAAATGCAAAGAGGCCTATCCAGTGGTGCAAGGACCATAAGGCGTGGACTCATGAGTAGCGGAAACGCATAATGTGGTCCGATGAATCGACCTTCACCTTGTTTCCAACAACTGGTCGTGTTTACGTATGGAGAACACCGTAGTAGGCCTATCATATATACTGCCTGTTATCAAGTGTAAACCATGGGGGTGGTTCTGTCACAGTATGGGCAGTGATATCATGGTGTCCTGCAGGTCACGCCAAAGCCCTGAATGTAATGATGAATGCTAAGGCATATGAGGCCATGTTGAGGACCAAGTTCTATCCATGGCCTAAAAATGGTTCCCTGATGATGATGGCATCTACCAAGATGATTTGGCACCCTATCATGCTGCAAAAACGACGAAATCATGGTCTGAGGAGCATGACCAGGAGCTATCACACCTCCCCTTATAACGACCAGTAAATGTTTATTCCTATGGAAAACACCAGTTTGTAATGAGCTTAATGCTTGTTTTGATTATTTTAAATGTCATTACAGCCGACAATCCGTATACTTATATCATCGAGGTTACCGTTTTAACAAAATCCATCTAAACGCTTCATTTCGATATTACCTTTTCTTATTGTAGTACGTAATAAGTTAAACATTTGTACACTTTAAATATTGTACATGTATAATTACCAAGATGGATTCTCGATATATTATATGTTCTCCGTTGCTATGACGATTTACAAAACATGTCATATCACTATCACAACAGAACATCAGTCATAATAACAGGAAAGAAATTGCATATATTTCTCTTTATATTTTCTTATTCTTGCTTTTGGACCGCTTGTGCATATTTTAAAAGTACATTTTCCCCATAAATACAGCTTATTATATAAAAATATTACACACTACCTTTACACCCTGGGTCCGATATTCACCAGATCTCACCTTCATTAAGTCATTGTGATCTGAATTATAAAGGCGTGATTGGTCTCATTACCCTCCACCAGCATCCCTTAAGGAACTGGAGTATGTTTTGGAGGAACAATGGTGCAAAATTGCACACACAACGATTGAGGAGCTATATACGTCCATTCCAAGAAGGATACATTCTTCTAGCTATATGAATTCATATTTATTCACGATTATTAACGTTTTCGTATTACATCTTATTTGTTACTTCAAAACAATGTATTTCCCATCTTTCATTTTATTAGATATGATTGTAAAGTCTACAAAAGTGTGCTAAATTTTACAAATTCGTATTCTATTAGTCTACGTACGTTATTTCCTTCACATTGTTTGTACGTCAAGATAAAGTATCAACGTTTAATCAAGTAAGTATACAAATTTGTAAATACAGTATAGAACTGTTATTTGGTTACATTTTCCTTGCACCTTTACTAACTAATTTACTAACAAGTAACTATCCCGAATTTTAAACTATGAAAATACACTGAAATTGATATATACGCTTTTGCTTTAACACCATACATAACATCAATACATATCACTATTTTCTAACATAAATTTGATCTATTATTTATTCTTTAGTTCTGAAGAAAGAAATGGAGAAAAATGTGTAATAGATATTAAAGAGTCATTTGATGCATGTCATGGTAAATCTAGAAATAAAGTAGTTCTGTTATTCGTTATCATATAGTTTCCCAAAATAAAATACTGACATTTAGCTTTAAAGGAAGGGCGAGGACTTTTAAATCCAATTCCCAGATTCATATTTTTCCCAAGCAATCAGTTAAACAACATATGAAAACGATGAAATCTTTTTTCACATCGAGACCGTTTATCTGTAAGTAAGGTTGACAAGAAATACACACATATTGGCAATTAGAAATCATACAAGTAGAGATTATTATCTACATGCTCAAAGATCGCCAAGTTGTAAATAGTGATTTGCCCGGTGTAGCAATTGTGATCAATAACACTGTTCTACACTGTAAATATTATGGAAATTACACTATATAATCTTTATGAATTCGGTGGCGCTGAGTGCGAAAAGGGCATTAAAATTTCAAAAAATAGTTCAAGTTTCAAAGTTACAGTCATGTCAACATTTCAGCCCTTCAGTTGTTTTGTAGTTCAGCAGTTGGCAACAGTGTAATTTGGAGTTGTACCGGTAATTGTTGTCAAACAATGAAATCGCGTGATTTGCAGATATTGTCAAAAATATTATTGTCGATGTGATGTATTGATATTGCTCCCTTTGTTAGTCGGAAATGAAACCAAATCCTGTGGAAGTTTTCAAAGGTTTGTGCAGAGAAAACCATGTTGTGGTGATGTACTGGGCCTACTTCATACGAGATCTGTGTATATTTTACTTATAAACATGTCGCGAAAGTGTGCAACTTGGAGTTCATTTAAAAATGTAGCCAGTAGTTTTCTTGGCAATTTCAGAGCTGAGAATTACAGAGAACTTATTCAAGGTCTATTGAACAGTTATGAACAGCTTGGATGCAATGTGTCAATAAAAATGCACGTTTTGTTTTCGCATTTGGATTTCGGCCAGCTTAATTGTGGGAGTGTCAGTGAGGAGAATGGAGAACACATCCATCATGACATTTCAGTGATGGAGCACAGGTAGAAAGGAAAATGGGTTGCAGCAATGTTAAGTGATTTTTGTTGGATGATAGAAAGGGATACTAACAAAACAGAATACAGGAGAAAGGCAAAGAAAAGAGGTTATCAAGATTGACATTCATATTAATATGTATTGTATACATAGGTAATTATTCATGTATTGGTATGTCAGAAATAAAAGAGGTAACGTTTGATTGTAAATGGCATTCAAAAACAATAAAGAAAATGTATTCATTAACCCATAAACATTAAATCCTAAAAAGTTCTAGAACAGAGGGGGACTCGCCCCCCCATAGATGCTTCAGGTTATGGGCGTGTGTTTCGGTTATACTTCGACACCAATGGTGACGTAATATGCATGGAATATAACGTTGCCAGACCTTCCGAGGTGTAGCCACATGAATAAGAACTTGAGATGCTTGGATATCACCCCCCCCCCAGTTACGCCCAAACGAGAGCCCATCGAAAATTTTAATTTTCATTTTCCGATTCACCACCTCAAAATTAGTCAAGAACAGGTGTTTTCATTTCTATAACAGAAAGAAAGTTAAAATTTGTAGAACAGTGTTTTTACTACTTGCCTTTATTTATAATCCTTTCCTTTAGTCCATTCAAGAAGTAGCATAAACAATATTCTCAGCTATAGTCTCCTTTCATCACCTGCTATTTAAGAAATATTAGTAAGGAAATTTATTACTACATGATCAAACAAACTTTGCGGAAAAATACTCAAATCTTACAAAATCAAAAGTGTCTGTATATGTTTGCAGTTACATCACTCCAGTGAATTGTAAAATTGTTACGTCATTGTTCATGAAATACAAAAATCTGTACAGAAGATTGCCCACCTTAAAAGAAAATATTTGAATTTTCATAGCCCAATAGCGAAAAGAATATATCCGATATTTTAGCCCAAAGTTTACTTACTACTCAAGAACCTATATCTGACAACAACACAAGTTAGGGAGGATGAAATTCACAACATTTCAAAACAGGTCCAATAATAAGCTTTCTACTTTCCACTATTAACACTCAGCAGTACCAAAACAATGGAGTAAGACAATTTAATTGTAAGCAAGGGTTGTATACGTTCCAATATCCGTTAAAAATGATAAAAGAATACGTCGCTACTTCACACAAACTTGAGTACTACAGACATAATGAAAATATCAATTACAAGTAACCATCATGAACCACTCAAAAATTTAACAAATGTAAAAACATCTATAAAATAAAGACAGGGAGAACCCCTTAAAGAAAATCGGAAGAACTTTCATAGAAGTAGAATTATAGACTACACATAAACGGCCTTTATACAGAAGACCCTTGCAATCATTAGTAAAGATTATGAAACATGACAAATGGAGATGAGTTAGAAAAGCACATTGTAAAATGATCAACGTAAATTACATCAAAGAAGCTTTTATCTACATCGCAAACCTTTAAGCTGTTCTCAAATTACGTCCATTTAGACAGACCCCCACTTCATCAAAATCTCTCAAAAATGGTGTCAATCGCTTGAGCATCGATTGTGAGGAAATGTGCAACACACATTTTCTTTTAGGCAATTATAAAAATGAGCTAGAAAAAATAAAGCAGTGGGGATATCTAAACGGTAGCTTACCACATTGACAAAATCAGCCGATAATGATGTCAATCATTTGTGCATCATTTGGGCAGAAATGTGCATTACACATTTGTGTTTGGGCAAGAATCAACAATGAGCTAGAACAAAAATAAAGCAGTGGGGATGTCTAAACAGTAGCCCCCTACCACCACAAAATCGATCGGAAATGGTGTCAATCGTCCGTGCATCACTTGTGAAGAAATGTGCATAACAATTTTTTGTTTTATCAAAGAGCTATAAAATACAAATTAGTGAAGCTGCCTAAACGCTAGACCCCAAGCCAGCTTGTCAAAATCGGTCGAAAGCGATGTCAATCGTTTCTCCATCATTTCCGCGGAAATGCGCAACACAAATTTTCTTTGTGCAACAGTGAACAATGAAGAAGTACAAAACAAGTGGGGTCTAAACGTTAGCCCCCACCATGTCAACATCGGTCAGATGGTGTCAATCGCTTATTCATTATTTTTGCAAAATTAGGAACACAAGTATTCTACTGTGCAACAATGAACAGTGATCTAGAATAAAAACAAAGTGGGGACTGCCTGCACGGAGCACTCCACCTCATGAAAATCAAACAAAAATGAAATCAATCATTTGTGCAGAAATGTGTAACACAAATTTTCATTTGTACAGCAATGAACAATGAGATACAATAGAAAAACAGTGTGGCTGCCTGCACGGAGCCCCACACCTCACCAAAATCACTCGAGAATGGTGTCAATCGTCTGGGCAACAAATGTGCAACACAAATAGTCGTTTGTACAACAATGAACAATGAGCTGGAACAAAAACAAAGTGAGAACTCTGTAAGTGGCAGGCCCACCTTCTCAAAATCGGTCAAAAATAGTGTCAATCGTTTGTGTCGAAATATGTAAAGCAATTTTTCCTTTCTGCGAAAATGAACACTGAGCTGGAGCAAGAAACAGATTGATGACTGTCTAAACGGTAGCTTCTACCTTGTCCAAATCGATCAATAATGGCGTCAGCTGTTTGTGTATTGTGTTTGCAGAAATCTCCAACACAAATTTTAGTTTCTGCAAGAATAGCAATCAGTCAGAATAAGAACAAAGTGGTAACTGTCTAAACGACAGCCTCCACTTTGTCAAAACCGGTCCGAGATGCTATCAGTCGTTTGTGCAGAAATATGTAACACATGGGGACTGTTTAAAGGATAGCCCTCACCATGGTAACAATCGGTCCAAGATGGTGTCAATCGTTTGTTCACAAGTATGTAAGAGAAATTTTCTTTTATGTAATAAAGAACAACGAGCAAGAACAAAAACAAAGCTGGGACTCTCTAAGCGGTAGCCCCACATCTTGTTAAAATTGTTCGATAATGGTACCAATCGTTTGTGCATCGTATGGACAGAAATGCGCAACACACAAGGATGTTAGGTTAGGCTTGTACAACAATCAACAATGAGCTAGAACAAAAATTAAGCATTGGATCTGTCTAAACGGTAGCCCTATACCATGTCAAAAATTGGTCGGAAATGGTGTCAACCGTTTGTGTATCATTTGTGGAGAAATAACTTTAAACACAGAGCTAGAAAACAATTGGTTATGCTACCTAAACGGCGACCCCTGTAACCTTGAGCAGTGAGCTAAATTTAAAAAAAATGTGGGTACTGCCTGCACGGAGCACCCCACCTCATGAAAATTACTCAAAATGATGTTAATCATTTGTTCCGAGACCTGCAACACAAATTTTTGTTTGTGCAACAATGAGCAATCAGCTCCAACCAGAACAAAGTGTTACTGCCAACACGGAGCCCCACACCTCATTAAAACCCTTGAAAGATAGTGTCTATCGTTTGTGCAGAAAAATGTAACACAAATATGCCTTCGCGCAACAATCAATAATGAGCTAGAACATAAACAATGTAGGGGTTGTCTAAACGGTAACCCTCACCTTGTCAAAATCTTTCGAAAATGGTGTCAGTCACTTATGTATCGGTTGTGTAGAAATGTTCAACACAAATTTTTGTTTGTGCAACAATTGGAAATGAGAGAACAAAAACCAAGCAAGGGCTCTCTAAACGATAGCCCACACCTTGTTAAAGTCGATCGATAATGATTTCAATCGTTTGTGCATCGTCTGTGCAGAAATGTTCAACACAGAACGATGTTAGGTTAGGTTTTTGCAACAATCAACAATGAAGTAGAACAAAATTTAAACATTGGGTCTGTCCCTCATACCGTGTCAAAATCGTCGGAAATGGTGTCAACCGTTTGTGCATCATTTGTGAAGAAATAACTTTAAACTGAGAGCTAGAAAAAATTGGTGGCGCTGCCTAAACTGTAGCCCCGCGACACCTTGTCAAAATCGGTCCAATATGGAGTCAATCGTTAGCGCAACACATATGTTCGTTAGCGCAACACAGATTTCACAACAATGAACAATGAGCAAGTACAAAACAGTGTGGCTGTTTAAAAGATAGCCCCCACCACTTTTAAATCGGTCGAGAATGGTGTGAATCCTTTGTATATTGTTTGTTTAGAAATTTGCAACACAAATTTTCTTTTATGCAACAAACAACAATGAGCTAAAAGAAAAGCAAACTAGGGGCTGCCTACAAGGAGCTCCTAACTCATCAAAATCGTTCAATAATTGTGTCAATCGTCTGGGCAGAAATGTGCAACAAAACTTTTCGTTTGTGCAACAATCAACATTGAGAGAGAACAAAAACAATGTGTGGGTTGTCTGAATGGAACCCCCAAACTCATCAAAATCACTATGAAATGCTGTCAATCCTTTGCGCAGAAATGTGCAACACGCCTTTTCGTTTGTGTAACAGTGAACAACGACCGAAAACGAAAACAAACTTTCTAAACCATTTCTCTCACCTTGTCAAAATCAGTCGGAAACGGTGTCAATAGTTTATTCATTATTTGTGAAGAAATGTTCAGCACAAATTTTCGTTTGTGCCCACTAAGGTATGAGCTAGAACAAAAACAAAGGGGGCTCTCTAAACAGAGTCCGCACACCTCATTAAAGTAACTCAAGAATAGTGTCAATCATTTGTGCAGAAATATGCAACACAAATTTTCGCTTTTTGCAGCAATGCGGAATGTGCCAGAAGAAAAAAATTCGTGGCTTTCTAAACGGTAGTCTCTACCTTGTAAAAACATTTGGAAATTAATGTCCGTCAAGTTGACCTGAGCATTTGAAGGTGGAATATATTTAAAGACATTAATATTTTGTGATTCTTTCTTCCTGAAATGTGCTCATATTTTAATGTTTTGTAAAATAATGCTAACAACGTTATTAACATTTCATTATTTATCTAATGAGTAACTTTTAATATTCTGATCACTTGGACTACGCTTGTGCATGAAAGTGCTCGGGTTTTATTGCTATCGGAATGAATTAAATGGCATTAATAAATTTTGACATGTCCCGGTCAACTTGACGCATCATTGGCCGGGAAACAGTGTTTCTAATGCGCCAATCTACTCTTCAAAGTTTGTGTTCCAAAGTGCTAGAAACTACTTTACTACTTTACTTTACTTTATTTGAGCACGAAACTACTTTATTTGTGCACTTTGCGGACATATAAGCGGGGGCCACTACTTGTTTTTTTGCTCATATCTCTGCAACTAATAACGCAGAAACAATTGCATTCCTTGCACAAAGGAGGACATGCAAGGCACTAAGCAACTGATCTAATTCCATTGTTTGTGCTTCAGATGTCGGAGAAATGCAAGCACTTCATTTCAAAAGAAGTAGCTGCACAAACGAAACTTTGTGTCGCAGATTTTTTCCCAACCAATGCACATACGATTGACACCAATTCTGACTGATTTTGACATTGTGAGGGGTAAAGTTTACACAATCCCTACTTTGTTTTTGTTCTACCTCATTGTTCATTGCTACACACGCGACAATTTGTGTTCCACATTTCTTCACAAACGATTGCTACCTTTTTCGACCGATTTTTACAAGGTGGGGGCTACTGTATTTTTACAAGTGGGGGGACACTTTGTTTTTGTTGCAGCTCATTGTTTATTGTTGCACAAATAAAACGTCAAATCTATTTTTACAAGGTGGGGGTTACCGTTTAGACAGTTCCGTCTCTGTTTTTGTTCTACGTCACTGTTGATTATTGCACAAACGAACATTTATGTTTCACAATTCTGCCCAAACAATGCACATACTATTGACACCATTTTAGTCCAATTTTATATGGTAGGGGCTATTGTTTAGACATACCTAACTTTGTTATTGTTTTAGCTAATTGTTGATTGTTGCACAAACGACAATTTGTGTTGCGCATTTCTGCACAAACGTTGCAGAAACGATTGAGAACATTTTTGAGAAATTTTGATGGTAAGGGTGGCTGTCTAAATGGATGTTTTCACTTTATACTATAATGTTGCGAAAAGCTTACAAGCAATCCTGGCAGGCGTTATTACAGTCAGAAAATACTATCACTCGTTGAAAGTTTTTCAGCACTACTGTAAATGATGTGTATTTCAAAGAGAATGTCATAAAACCAATGTGACAAACGTTGCCACCTGCTACTTTACGGTGCTTTGAGTAGTGTGCCAAAATCATCCGATTATCCTAGGTACTATAAATAACAGTGGCCAAAGAGAGAAGTAATTTAGTTATTTTTTTTGTCCATTAGAATGACAATTTCAGATGTCTTAGAAATGTCTATTGTTAGTTTTACAAAGGAAGACGTTTTATGAGGTAAACAACTATTCTAAAAAGAGGTAAGACTCCCTTCAAATTCTAAAGCATTAGACGTAATTAACGTTAAATATATAATTAAAATTCTTAAGACATTACGTATTCCATGTGAGTACCAACTACGAGAATCGAAAACTATTGTATTGTCTCTTAAAAATATAAACAATGTAGTATTATGTCTGAATGAAAAAGGATGATGTCTGTTAACAGATTTATTGGCTCTGATATTATACAAAGTCACATTCTGCCTTTTCGCTATTATAGGCACAGTTATAGAGACTACTTAATTATTTATATATATGTGCCATTAGCATTAGCAGATATCTTTTACACAAACACATTAACAAATGGGAGCCAACTTGAGATTTGCATTCTCAAAGCAAATGTACTATTCAATCATGATAATTACACAAATTATGAATCTGAATGCTCAGTAGTATAGGTGAAACCTGTTGTTGGAAGACCTACCAACAATCTGGCATAGCAAATGTCATCATAACAAATAAGCAGTTGGGAGAGAAAGGACAACCTACTGGCCAGGAGAGTGTGCTGCCATTCTTGAAAAACCTCGAAGAACCTTGATAGTCGTATCAACTTGAATCTTCAAATCTTTCAAATCCTTCCTTGTTGTTAAAAGCGAGTCCTTTTATATGATTGTGGCAGAACACTTTCCCTTTCACCAGAAGTTGTTTACAATGATTTGTCCATCTGATGAAATATCTTGTTTTCTAAAGAGTGTTGCTATTGCCTTTATTTTTAAATGAGTTTTAAAAAGTTTTAATTATACTCAAATATAATTGTCAAATTTATATTAAACAACACACAGCCCTACTTGCTTGAAGCTAGTTCTTAGTCATAGTCTTAAGGACATGACCAAAAAAGAACAGCTTTTACATTTATTTTAATTATACTCAAATTTAATAAATTTCAACACTGAAGCAAGTAAGAATGAAATGAAAACTAATGCAAATTAATACAAATTGAAGCAAAGTGTTGCAAATTGCCTAGGACTTATTAGTATATTCTGTGTGTAGTAATGGTTGCAGTCAAAGTAGAATAGATATATATATATAAGCATATGTAATAAAATAGCAACCAAATATTTGAGTATATACTTAAATAATACAAAATAATTACATAAAGAATACTAAAAAATTGTGTGAAATTATGATTGATATGAAATGTTTGACGAACAATATGTTACGTTTGTTTTTATGATATGATACCAGTACATTATTTTATTTTATGTATACAAGTAAGAGGCTATAGTATTTATTTAATACAGAAGATTGTAATGCAGCTATAGACTTCTTGTACAGGAAAAAAAAAATGTAGCATCTGGATTCAATGGATGCGGTACAAACTTCTGAAGGACGTAAAGAGAGTCTCATCTTTATATGATTTTCTGGATAGATAATACTCTCTGGATGGGCATCGATAAAGGATGAAATGACAAATCTCTGCTGAAATTTCTTCAAGCGTACTGATTCATATGGGTGCACATCCACAGAATCACGCTGGTATGAAATCAGGCAGGGGCGTCGAGACGTGGAACATCCATAGACTACTGGCCTTCTGGGGTGATCAGTCCCAAAAGTGCTGCATGGGATGACTTCTCTAAACATCATGTAGGTGTTGATTGAAGACTAGAAGACCCTGACTGGAGAGATGGAATGGTGTTGACCATGACGTGAGATTCATCTTATGGAGTGATGCTGCGATGCGTAAACGAGAGATGAACATCGGAAGTTTGCAGGATCCATTGTCGGGAAGAATGAGATTTTGAAGCATCATCTGGATGTTACTGCTGATATGCTGTGAAGCTCTGAATCCTTGAAGACTGGAAGCTGGATATTAGATGTAGATGTTTGTTGAAACAGCTGTAGGTCCATGGTGTACAGAAGCATGCTGGGCAAAACCATGTAGACGTCTGGGTGTAACATTCCCAAACGCCAAATTAGGTAGGGGGAATGGTCAAACCACCACGGCGAATTTGACGAATTGCTACTGCAGCTGCTCTGGACAACTGATGGTGAATATGGAGCCAAATCCGCGCTGTACGTCGGCTGCTCTTCTGGAAAACCTCTGGTGTGGAGCCTTCATTGTACTGCTGGATTGACTGCCTTCATTGTACTGAGGGATGTGGAAACATAACAGGCTGCTACAAGACTGCAACCGGAACATCAGCTTCTTTTGGATACTGGAGCCTGGGATGGGAACTGGCGGTCTGTTGTGGAAACGAACAGTTCCTTTGTGTAGTACATCAAAGTCAATCCTGGTAACGGATTGAACGATCGCCTGGGATGTAGTCATCTGGATTAGGCTGCATGGAAGTCATCTTCTTCTGACTGGATAACGTTTGGGATGTGGTCAGCTGGATTGCGCTGGCTGCATGGAAATCATCTTCTTCTTTACTGGAACACGCCTGGAATGGATGGCTGGAAGGATGGCCTCTTCTTCTTAGTGTAAGATGTAAAACTGGTACTGGATCAGGTGCTGGACAAGACTGGCATCTCACGGAAACTCGATGGCATCTCATGAAACTGGATGGCATCTTCTTCTTGAGAGCGTCTGAATACTGAATGTCTTCGTAAGGCATCTGGAGTTGCTCGTCGTTTTCACTGGCCAGGCAGATTTGTTTGATGGCTTAGGACAGGGTGGGGTGATGGTGAGAAATCAAAAATATTAGTATTAGGGATTTTTTTAAAGGTATACCATTAATTATAGTGGGCAGGAATTAGTTCTTAATTTCACACCAAATGCTTGTATTAAAATTTTGTATTTTGAAAATTATGCTTATTACACTTGTTTGAACTATAAACTCAATATCATATCTAAAAGTAAGTGCTGAAATATTTTTTTATAAAGAAAGCACTAATTTGAACTAAATAAATATAGGAATTACATTGTAAGTTTTTCTTTAGAAAAATATCACATCATTATTGTAAGGTATTGTTTGTTGTGAAATAGTTGGAGCAGAAGGAAAAGAATGCACGGGAGTAGATGAAAGGTAGTGGATGGGGTTAAAGAATAGGAATTTACTTGTTTAAATTTCCAAAAAGTAGTATATATTACACATTTTTGAAATATATAAAGACTTATGAGAATTAGGATGAGAAAGGCTAAAGGAAGAGTCGTTAAAGAGGTAAAGTCATGGTAGGTTAATGCAAATGTGGGATGGGGCATAAAGAAGAAAAGAAGGAGAAATATTCTGTAATGGAAAATTGCAGTCTGTCAGTTACATGTCCCTGAGCGGTACTAACTCAATTTATTGTGTTTGATTTTGAATAGCTTTCTGTCTTTTATATAATATAACTATCGCTACGCTATTAGCTACAGATAACAGAAACTGTATACCAAGGCTCGTCACATGTACTAGAAAGACATACGAATCCGGGATAACTGTTGACCATGACATAGGTACATAGGATGAGTTAATAGGAGTGATTTCCGTAATAGGTTGCGAATAATTAAGAGGGATATTAGTAAAATTTAATATAAAAGGAAAAGTCCTATCTTTAGGTAGTTGAAAAAGGGTGTCAGTGACATGAAGGGTGTGATGTATAAGAAAGTGGTTATATTGAATTGTTCTGTTCAAACAAGGAGTAAATTAGGTGATCAGAATATTTGCGTATTGATCCACAATTTATGTGTCACAAAGAATTGTGACATGTATCGTTTTGGTGTCATACGTATGAATTGGAAATTTTGAACCATTTAAGTGCAAGTAATACAAATTAGTTTGTGGATTGGTAATAATGAATGAAGTTTCATTAATTTGAGTGATTGTCATATTTAAATCCAATGAACATCTAAATTCACAAACTTTTTGATATAGTCCCGCTACTTTGGGGAAACGTAAGTGTGTAAGGCATAATGTTTCTTTAGAATGCTGTGCTGAGACCATAGGTAACTTACAGAAAAAAGGTTTGTTTTGAACACTACAAAATTGAGTGCTATAATAATCCAAAGGAAAAACCTGACTTTTTGAAAATATTACTAAATCAGATTTTAATTGTAGGAAACAGGTTGTAGCATTTGAAGCTACTGGATATTTAATTATTCTGTATAGCCTAAAATGTGTATAAGTTGGTAATACTGGAATTTTGACCGTGACATAAATCTCAACTGGCGTAACCTTGCATGAGACAGGAGCAATTTTGTAAGCTAAATCCGTGGTGAAAGAAGGATTAACCTGTAGATTTTTTGAGATCAATTTAGAATTTAAAAGTTTAAGATCTGATGTTAAAGTGTTATAATGTACCAAAGTAGATGGCAAATAATTTTGAGTACAGGCGGTGTATACATCTCTATACAAATCCGATTCAAGAAGGGTGTGTAATTGAGAAATTAATAATTGATCTAAGTGAAAGAAAGTTTTAATGAATGAATGTATTATGTTATTATTTTGTAAGACCTGAGAGGTGAGATTATGTTCATGTTTTAATAAATTATTAAATGCTGATTGAACTTCCTGAAAGGAGTGTTTAGTTTGGGAAGCTAAACGGGAAAGCATACTACTCACATTATTAGTTAGTTGTGAATGTACCAAATAATTATTGGATTCTAAATGAGATATGTGCTGCCATATTTGGTGTTCATGCGTTTTAATGCTATCTACATCATCTTTAATGCAGCACCACCAAGCCATTGTAAAAATGAACCTACAAATGGTAACAAATTTCTTGGGTTGCGATTTGTGGTAGGCGCAAATCCAAATCGAGATGTGTATGTGGCCATTTGTATATCTAAAGTAAAGTTATTAGCTGCGGGAATAATGGATGTGATCAAATCACAGTATTGAATAGTCCCAGTATTAGCACAAGAAACATTAAAGAATTGAAGATCTAAAGGGTGCATTTCGAACGAATATATTAAAGGCGCAAATGAGGAGTAAAGCAAAGCATTAGGAATGCTCGAAAATTCAGCTCCTATTTGTAGTTGGACACCTTGTGGATCAATAACTTGGGTCAGAATAAAAGCTATGAATGCCATCAACATTAAACTAAAAAAAGATATACTATTTTTAATTATAACTATTAGTATGTTATTAAAGCAATCTTAATTATGTGCGTTCAGGCATATCTAGGCAAAATACTATGGTTATGCCTGTAGGGCTCTATAAATGAAAAGAAGTTTTCTTTGAATTTACAATGAAAGAACGCACTTATTATATCAAAGCAATTTAATGGTAAAGTAAATAAATGATTAACCTGTCCTTTATATGCGGCCATTGAATTAATGAACAATGAGACTGACTTCATAAATATTTGCGAGACGGTAGTTTGAAAAACGCTAGTTAAGCAAATGTAAAGTTAAAGCAAGGAAATATGTAATGTTCCTTTGTTAAAGTACTGAAGGTATCTTGGTATTACAGACTAAGTTCTGAAATCTCAAAGTAGTTAAAGTTCAAAATTATTAAAGCAAATAAAATTGAGAGAAGGAAAGTCTTACCTAAAAGTTTGAGACATGTTGAGCGTTGGTTGAGAACGATGAGTCTGAATGAGAGACTGATACCAAAAGCTTGGGTGTTGACGATTTTATACAAAGTGAAAGAAAAGTTGGTACATTGTAGCTACCTTGAAATTTGTTATTTTAAAGAACTTGAAAGTAGTTGACTTCTAACAAACATGAAATGTTATTGAAAATAGATTTCTTTTCCTTATTTTGGAAATAATCTAGAAAATATTGACAATTACAAATTGTTATTATTTGTTTTGATTTTAATTTTGACCCGGAAAGAAAGTTTAATTTTTCATCACATGTAGAAATAATATTTTCGATATCATGCAGAAATAACATGTTTGTCAGAAGGAAATGGCAAAATATTTTTGTGACTAGAAGAATGTTTTGAAAGTGAAAGTTACGAAAATAGGCTCAACTTGATGGGATAAATAGAAATTGAAAGTGAAAGTGACGTCAACAAGCCATTGTGAAAGTGGTCTAAACTTCCTTGTTTTGTATTTAGAAGTTACAAATATTCACCATGTAGCAAATTTGAAAGTAAAAGTGCTGTAATAAACAAGTGATACTGTTGACGGAAAGAGAATGAAAATATCAACAAATAGTTATTTTAGAAACGCAAGAATTTAGAAACTAGGATGTTATGAAAGTTTTAGATAATATGTTTACGGAAAATACACTAACAGAGACCTTCAGACTTATTTTCTTCCTGAACAATATTTACATCTTAAAGTAATTTTGTTAGGTGTTTTGTTTTGACTTGTTATTCGAAAGTCGTCAGTTGATAGAATGAAATAAAATGATATCATGAGGCAATGATAATAAAAATGCAATGTGATTAGCATTGTAATGAAATGATTAAGGAGTAACTTGCCTAAATTTACTAAATATTGGGAGTGGAGACATGCATTTTGATACTAAATGTATAGTTAGCATGAAAGCTGCTTGATGCAGTATTTTAGTATGGAATTAAGAAGCATTAATGATGCTTAATTAATAGATTAGACTAAAGAGCAAATTTGCTTGTATTTAGGATATGTATTGGGTGAAAGATCGCCTATATATCGATTTTGGACCCAAATTATTGTGATGGTTAGTAAGGGGATTAGGGTGTGATCATCGCATATATTTATGTTTAGTGCAACTAGAGATTACGACCCTAATTTAATAAATTAATTAGTGGTTTATTAATTGCCTAGTAAAACGTAGGACTTAATGGTAGATAGTATAGTCTTGATCTCAATTTGCATGCTATAGAGAGATAAGACAAAGTTGCATAATGCAAGATTCAACATGGAATTACAAGAAGAGGTTATATAGTCTGGGACCTCTTTAGTTTAATAGAGAAGTTCTAATTAACCCAGATTGTTTCAATACAATGTATAGGAGTGCGAACCAAAATTTGCTCAAAAGGCATTGATTGATTTTTGGAAAGTAAGGGAGGTTTGAATCGGAAACCTCTAAGTTTCTATTCTAATTTTTTTAACAATAGATTTATTTATTCGGCTAATGGAAAATGGGCCTATTCTTCTTTATCTAGCGATTTTATATGAATTTTACTATTTTTATATTGAAGCTATTAAACCAATGGGTGATAGAGACAGAAGTTAAATAGCTATTTTTTTATAGTTCAGTTTTTTTTTAATAAATTAGTGTTCTTAGAAACTGCTTTAGTCTATAGAAAGAGGAGCGGTCTTTTGGAGTCAATTACCGATGTCTTGTTCCTCTTTTATGTGAGACATTAAATTTCTAAGAAGACTAGAGCTATATTTTATGCATATATAAATAAATAAACTGAAAACTGCATTAAAGGGTGGGTTGCTGTGTTTAGCAACTGGATAGCAATGGTGCAGGAACTGGAATATGGGTGAAATCTAAAAGAAGCACAAACTACATAGTTAAAGTAGCTTATGTAGGTCATAACGGAAGCAATAGCAAGAATCTTTACAAAAAGGCTACTTTCTACAAAGAATACTGTTAAGTTCAACTGCTTGAGTTGAAACGTTAACCTTAGACCTGCTAAGAGTATTTTGAGCAAAAAGCATAACAAATAAACTTAAGAATTATTGGCGTGAAATTAATTAGGATAATGTTAAGATGACATTGCTATACGTACGATTGTCTTTACCGAAGAAAGAGTCATGTATTGTCTCTTAAAAATATAAACAATGTAGTATTATGTCTGAATGAAAAAGGATGATGTCTGTTAATAGATTTATTGGATCAGATATTATACAAAGTCACATTCTGCCTTTTCGCTATTATAGGCACAGTTATAGAGACTACTTAATTATTTATATATATGTGCCATTAGCATTAGCAGATATCTTTTACACAAACACATTAACAAATGGGAGCCAACTTGAGATTTGCATTCTCAAAGCAAATGTACTATTCAATCATGATAATTACACAAATTATGAATCTGAATGCTCAGTAGTATAGGTGAAATCTGTTGTTGGAAGACCTACCAACAATCTGGCATAGCAAATGTCATCATAACAAATAAGCAGTTAGGAGAGAAAGGACAACTTACTGGCAAGGAGAGTGTGCTGCCATTCTTGAAAAACCTCGATGAACCTTGATAGTCGAATCAACTTGAATCTTCAAATGTTTCAAATCCTTCCTTGTTGTTAAAAGTGAGTCCTTTTATATGATTGTGGCAGAACACTTTCCCTTTCACCAGAAGTTGTTTACAATGATTTGTCCGTCTGATGAAATATCTTGTTTTCTAAAGAGTGTTGCTATTGCCTTTATTTTAAAATGAGTTTTAAAAAGTTTTAATTATACTCAAATAATATTATCAAATTTATATTAAACAACACACTATAATATGTACGTCGTAAAATTTAGGGACGAAGAAGTCACAGTAATTTAAGTTATATATAATTATGTATTAGCATTGTATTTTGATTTGTTAAATATCATTGCAAAACATCGAAAAGGCATCGTAATCTATAACTGTGCAATCATAAGTTATTACTTCATTTACATGTTTACTGTTTAAAATTCTCAAAATTGTTGCTATTTACGTTATTTTCTTAGCATTTATTGTACATCAATTTTAGGTAAAGGATTATCGTTTAGTCAACTAACTACTCAAATCGATATGGTATAAAAATTATTTTATTATGTTTACCTTGAACTTTTACTACTTTTATCCCTAGTTGCAACCTACAAAATACAATGAAACTATCATATACATTGTACACCCAGCCACAAAAGTAATTTATCCCTAAGAATTCTAATTCCATTATTTGGTGTCCAGATAATTTACAGTTGTGAGAACGCCTAGACAGATGCAACCCAACTTATACGTAATGGAATAAGAACTTACACGCATGGGCACTGACAGCAGTTGGTAGCCCTGTTGCAGGTGTTTATGCGAGTAAAATTGTAAAGCTAACTAACAAAAAAGTTCTTCATTCTAAGATCAATCTCTCTGGTTCAGAGCGTGTTGTCCAATGAACATCATATGTTAATCTCAATATAGATGTGTATGTAACGTATTTTTCATTATATACTCTGTAATCAAAGAAATAAAAACACTGATCACATATGAATCAGAAAATGCTTGAAAGTAGATGAAAATATCAAATTTTGAAGAACTGGAAAAACAACTTTGTAAATGTTTGCCTCCATTGAAAGACCTTCTACAATTCTCCTCACTCAATTATCTTTTTCTTTCTGGAGGGGAAAAGTTCTTGCATATCACAGAGAGTATGCATTGAAATTGAAGCAAAAAAATTGAAAAAGCTTCAGGCAGTTTGTATAATAATACTAATACTACTACTACTACTACTACTACTACTACTACTACTACTAATAATAATAATAATAATAATAATAATAATAGGTAGGAAACGAAAAAAAGAGTGTAGGGTATTAAATTTGGTGAAAAATTCTATATTTTTCTGTTAGTTATTATATTTATGAGCTTCATCTCGTCTTCTTTCATCAGACGTTTTTAGAAAGGCTTTTGCGGCGATGGCTCACACAAATGCCTTATTAATACTCAATAATATGCTCTAGCCAAGTATCATGGATTGCTAACGAGTCTACCATAAGATGCCATCAGAGTATCTCACATGAGTGTTTTGGAAGTTTAGAGGAAGTATATTTTCTACTGCTTTCAAACCTGTTTTGTCTCAGGTTCAAAGTGGTGGTTGGTATTCGTATCTTGATACAAGAATTTTACGTAAATTTGTTTGTTACCTCTTTCTAAAGGCAAATGGTTTGTTCTCAAGCGAGCACTCGCCAACTTTTTTTCTATAGAAACATTTGTCTGGCGAGAAATCATAATGACTGGTTCTTAAAAAAATTGTTTGATATATTATAGCTCTGGTGCAAGGCGATGTTTCAACAGCGAGGGAAGAGAGGAAGAAGTATAAATAGATAGAATTCTGAACTCGCTGCAGACTGAGTTCAGCTTGTAGTCTTGGAAGCCTGTCTCGTCAACATCTTCCTCATGCTCTGCATGAGATTTAAATTTTCAGCAGTTTGTCAGAGGGTTTTTTAATCCTCTTATACGAAATGTCTATAGACTTTATAACACACCAGAGGATTTTATTCTGCTATAGAGCTTCTGTATGACATCAACCTTTTCTGAGACATTACTGTTTAAGGTTCATCAGAGCAAAGTTCATCATAAACGAATATCTCATACTTTTTGAAAATCTGCAATTGAATTTCTCACAGTAGCATTACAAGTTAAAATTCCTCAGCGATTGACATACCAAGATTCATTTTCCTCTGGTCACATCCTTCCACTAGAGGTACTCAATAAGCACTTCTGTTTCGCTTGCTGTTCCTGGGTCATGCTTATTCGCAGATCAATTCTATCGATTTGCTTCGCTTGGGACAAAAGTAAATTGTAGAGCCATCTGAATCGATCATATATTTTGGTGCTTGCTAACTCTCTGTATCAATTACATTTATATTTCACTAAAATATAATACTTTGAAATAAACTAATACTAATAAATGATTAATCACCATTATAAATCATTAACACCGAACCAGACACAATAATAATAATAATAATAATAATAATAACAAAAATAATAAAAGTAACTTTATAAGAACGTAATATAGTATTTGGTATATGTTAAACAGAATTTGCTAACTTCTCTATATCATCCTGCCAATGTGATTTAAAGCAAAATTCATGTAGGCTAAGTATGTTAATAACAGGTTCTACTTTTGTCTTTATATTTACAGAGAAGAGATAGAAAACTACATAAGTTCTCTCTCTGTATTCCGGTGAATGCGAATTAATGCAAAATCTATGTACACTAAATATAGTAAGAACAGGTTCTACTCCTGTCCTTATATTTACAGAGAAGAGATAAAAAACTATATAACTTCTCATTTCAAATTTAATTCTGTTGGATGGAAAATTGTTATAGATAGAGAACATTCTTTCGTGTGGATTCAGCGTTAGAAGAAGGGTTCCATCTTATCCCGCTGTTGCAACCGGAAACTTCAATCCCTGGATTTCTGTTTTAATATTCAAACCCAAAAATTTCAAATTTGACTTTTCACAATACTAAGGGTAGTCAACTTCTTTATTAAAAGGGAAACTATGTAACAAAGCAGTAATTATGTTGTCAGTTAACATTACTATTAGCACTTGAAAATATTTTATTTTATACCTATAACGAAGTAAGAGAACTTGAAAAGGGCGATCGCTTCAAGTGTTTTGGAACTATTTTGTCTAGAGACTCTTACTGTACCAAAAAAGTCAGGTTAAGAATTGCCACAGCCAAAGGAGTATTAAACAAGAAATAGTTACTCTTAACTAACAGGCTTAGTATTGTAAAAAGTAATTAGTTTGTCAAGTGCTATATATGGAGAATTGGACAGTATGCTTCAGAAACTTGTACATTAAGGAGGTTAGAGAAGAATTAGATTTGTTTCAAATGTAATGTTAGAGAAAGGTGGAGACGATAGAATGGGCGGACAGAGTAACAAATGATGATCAAGCGAAACAGATAGGATAGAAGAGGACGCTTCTAGCGATCATACTTCGTAGGGATTCCAATTGGATTCGATAGATTTGCTAACAAATCGTCTTCTTTATAGCACCATAAAAGGAAAGATGGAAGGAAAGCAAGGGATGGGAAGAAGATCACAACTAATTGATGGTTTGAGCACTAGAAGAAAATATTTGAAGCAAAAGGAGGAAGCTCAAGATCATGTAATGTACAGTCCGCGGCAAAAAACCTGCAACATGAGCATATAAGTTTATGGTGAAATGACGAAGTTTTTTGCCCCAAAATAAGTGTGCACAAAAGGATGTCGTTGTTTATCCTGGCGTGATTCGTTAAACTTAGACGTTATTTTCATTATCTGTGCTGTTTGGCGTAGTCTCACAATAAACTTACATCCTCATGTTGCAGGTTTTTTGCCGCGGATTGTACAAGAAATATTTCCACACCCAAACCTAAAAATCAAAGAAAAAAGTCGTATTAATTCCAGGACCTGAAGAAAAGCCGGATACTTAATAATAATATTAATAATAATAATAATAATAATAATAGTAATAATAATAATAATAACATAATTATTCTTTTTTAATTATCAATGCTGTATTAGTAGCGGTCACGTAGTTTGAAATGCGCTCTAGTTTTAATTGTATATTGCTGAAAATTACGCCAGTAATTTTAATTTCAAAGTGACTGATGCTTTTCTAATTTCATAAATTATATGAGAATTTCTGTCTACAGGATTCCAAAGTGTTAATTATAAATCATATTTTCATATTCTTATAGATATTTTTAGACCATAGCGGAAGAAGGACACATGGGGTTATACGGAACGATTTCGGAAGTGGTTACTCAAATTCATCTTGAACTGGATTAGGAAAATAAAGTGTATATCAGTAAAACTGAAGACAGCTAACGAATGGGTTTCCTTTGTTTGTTTAAAGTTTGTTTTGTGACCTTCTTCATTAACTTGTATTATACGCAGTGATAAGGTACAGACCTTAATTGAATTACATTCGTTTTACAGCTATTTGTAGTGAGTCTATTGTTTTTGCAAGGAAATTTTCAACACGTAACTAAATATCTGGCTTACGGAGCCTACATGCTTTACGCTTGAAGAACCGCGCATAATTGTTAACATATATTTTAAATTATCAGCCACATTTTCTCATTCAATTTGAAAATATTTAAATATTTATTTATCTAATACCAGAATCATGAATAAATTTTAATGCCTGTTCAAGAATTAGATATCAATAAATCATTGAAAATCGTAGTTGTTATTCCTATTCCACTAATTCTGAAAATTTCCATGCACTCCGATGCAGAATATTTTTTAGGAATTGGTCAAATCCTTGATTCACTTTTCGTTTTAAATGAAGTGGAAAGGACGTGACTCTTGAAAAAATATCATGAACTGCTCAAATAGAACGAATTGATGTGCTTCACCTGAATAAGTTATACTAAAACAATAGTAAGTTATACTAAAGACAAAGACAATAGACGGATTGACAATGATTCCGTCAATCTTGCATTTGCTATAGTTTATGTTATTGGTTTACCAAATTATTTTTTTCAGTCTAATAGTTTGTTACTGGACACATTTTGATAGAATAACATTCATGGACAATACGATTTTCCAAATACTAAAACAATGATCTGTAATAACCCGAAACCTGTTTTAAACATCACTGCGTGTCCTCCAAGTTGGAATGATGACATAGAGAAAATCAGTAACCTGTTTTGAAAGTTTTTTTTTAAAAAAAGTGCTTAGATAAATATTTTTGTCTATTACACTTTTCATAAAAATTGATCGAACCTGCTGTCATATGCGGTGTTTCTGTTATAGGCGTTATGCATAATTATTCACAGCGAGGTGCGAAAACAAAATACGATACATTTAACTATACAATCCATAAATATACCGTGAAGATATAAAACTCTAAAGATTTTACTTTTGTTTACGAAACGAAATTGGTTTACATTAAATCAGAAAACAAAAGAACAATGCATACTTGATACAATGTTATGGCAAAGCAAATTAAGGAAAAATATAGCAATGATAATAGCAGCTACGATTGAATTAGAAATTTTCTCCCTTTAAGATATAAAATTGTTGTACTAGCAAAATACATTTTACTTTGTTTCGAATAGCTGTTAACGAAACATAAGAGCGACTTCTAATAGCACCTTCTCAGCATCGAAATGGTTGCCAAAGTTTTTCTAATGTTCCTCCTTTTTGCTGTGTGCTTCGAGGTAAGTTGTTTTATACTTCATAAATCGGAACAAATTACTTATTATTCTCAGACATAACATTCCCATATAAAGTGAAGCCAATTTCCTAAATTCATTAGCAATATTAATATGAGAATACTATGATGGAATCACACAGTACCGGAATAAGGCAGTATTTCTCTTTTTGAAGAGATATATTACTACAAATAACAAAATATAATTTAAATAACAACTATATTCAGTATATTTATTCAATCTTGTCAGTGTATCCGACTAAGTTACAAATTATTTAGTAAATGTTTTGTTTCGCACATAAACTATTTTGCAAGTATCTCACTCCAAATGTACATAAGATACGTCCACCTAACAGGAATTTTCTTTTAAAGTAATGAGATGCAAGTTCCTCCATTTCTATGGAGATATTGACTGTAAATACACATTATATCTGTTTTTTATCGCTCCTTCGTTCCATTATGCTTTTAAACCTTACTTTCGAACTTACTAGATACTGGATAAACAAGTTTTTGGAAAAGAATTTCTAAGTAGAATAAAGTTCACACACATACACACACACATACACGTATATATATATATATATATATATATATATATATATATATATATATATATATATATATATATATATATATATATATATATATATATATATATATATATATGCCATTTTCTTCTGGATGGTTTATTCTCTTTAAATGATGAAATTGTTTGGAGTGATAAACTATGTGAAACGGGACTAATTTTAACTACATGATCTAATAAATTTCCAGACAAGTATCATATAACTCGTATGAATATTGCGATAACAAATAAAAAAAACTTATTTATAAAGTGAGATCAAAATCAATGCGAAGCCTAAATATAGTTTTACAATCAGACTTTCTAAAGGTGAACGTGGATGGTAAGAACGTTACCATATATATTAAAACTCTTTATTTATCTGTATACAGTGAACATAAAAAATAGTACAATAAGGACGTGTTTTATGGAAGTAGGTTCAAGATTAAGAATTTTCATTTTTAAACACAGTTTTCTATTTCCAATACTCTCAATATCCAGACCGGTATACCAGGTCGGTATATTCATTATAAAAGCGATTGATATTCATAAAAATATTAATGATAATATCAGTGTTTAAAAAGTAAAGCTTGGATTCAAATACCATTAAAACTTATTACCGAGTTAATGAGATAAATAATTAATTTTTAACAATATTTAATACATCAAATAATTTGTATGGAATCTGAAATTGAAATTATAAGAGAAAAATGTTATTTCTAATTTATATTGTGTACCCTACAAATTCATTTTTAATATTTCTTTTCAAATTATGTGAATTATTATAACTAAAAAATTGAAGTCAGAACTACTTAAAGTACCAAGGGTAGGAAGCAATTCTAGTTTAAATTTACAAAATAACAAGTACTGTCATAAATGTGCAATATCTATATTTAATAATGTTCAATATTTTTCGTTTGTTACTTAAATTTCAGAACACTCTTTTAATTCATTCTACTACGTACATCTAACTTAATATTTTTGAGTGATTCATGGAATTACGCAAGTAGATGAAGCATTTGCAAAACATTTCAGAATTGTTAATATCTTTTCGAAATTTTGTGGGATAAATCATTTTTCCACTAAGAACCTTCAATTCCGTAATAGTCATCTATTAAATGAGTACTCAATACAAACCTTATAATTTCAAATTAAATCTTATATATAAAAATTTCCAATTTAATGCTTTTTCTTCTAGTAATCGCAACTAAATACCCTGGTGCGGAACTCTAGCTTTGACCTTGGTAATATAATAAGATGTTGAGTTGTTAAAACTTTACAAACAGTTAAATATTCCTTGCATAAGATTCTTACTATACAGTTGATAATTTTTCATGTTTACTGTTACATAGAAAATTCAATTATGCATAATATTACTTGCATCTTGAAAAGAAGAATTTACTGTTCTATTTTATTTAAATTATTAAATATTTCGTTTTTATAGTCTATATTTTTATACCATATACTAAGCACATTGCAAATAATTTCAAGGTTTAAAATTAATTTAGCTGAAAATTAAGAGCCATTTGTCTATATCATTTATTCTCTTAGGTCCTTTATTTTATTTTAGAATTATATTATATAAAATGATTGGGTCATAATGTTCGGTTTAAGTGATAATTCAAACTTAATATTGTAACAACATTTAATAAACTATGCTTCTTATTAATAATAAATATGCTTTAATGCTTAGTAAATCATATATAACAACATATGAAGGTAGATCTTTGAATGAAATAGATATATATGAATCTAATGTTTAACATGCGTTTATTAAGTCATCACAAAAGTTTCAATAACTGGTATACTTTCATCTAGGTGACAAAACAACTACCTCCAGTTATTTATATCTTTTAAAAAATCAGATCTTCTTATCAATAACTAGTTATTATTCTTTAAATGGTGAATATCATTTCTATTTTAACGTAAAACTAAGATCAATCTTTCTCTTAAACAAGTGATACTAAAACATTAAATATAATATTATACCGTATTCTGATTAAGATTTAAGATAAATTTGCAGAAAATTTTAATGCGTTACACGGAGGCCGTGTGCGTCAGAAAACAAAATACTAATACTAAAGTATCTTGAACACTGATGTGGTTCAACGGAACGGAAATATATTCTAGCAGCAATTGTCTCCAAATAAAAGGAAAAATTATGTCTAAAGTTAATTATTAGTATACAATTAGTATATCAATATTATTATAATAATAAAATATTCGACAATAGGAAACCTTCTACTCATATTTTTACTATATTTGTCTACTCCTGTAATATAATTTGAGAGTTTGTTGTTTTTTTGCTTCCGCGTTACAAATGTTTATATAAAAATACTGACGCATCAGTTGATATACTTTTAGAAGTAAAGGTGAAATTAAATGTCCCATAAATACACTGCTCCATAAAACTAATTTTTGTAAAGAATAAACGATTTGAGATGACTTTAATGGCATACAAAAATCGATATAAGTATTGTTAGAGAAAACATTTTGTTGTAATACAGATATGTTACAGAAAATATTTAATAAAGATAAACAACATTATAATTTGTAATAAACCTATTAATAAAGCTAACATTTTTAATTTAAGAAAAATGTTAATTTCCAGAGCATTGAAAATTCATTACAAATTGAATGGAGAGAATAATTAAAAATAACTTAAAATACTCATTAATAATCATTTTAAAGCTCTTGTGTTATGTCTTGCGTATTGTCGTTTTGCAAAAGTACAATCATAAACATGCTTTCAGATTGTAACGCCCTTTCCACCTGGTATCTACAGTAAGCCATCAGCTTGAGAACCATTAGTATACTAAGTAATCATAATAATAATAATAATAATAATAATAATAATAATAATAATAATGACAATAATAATAATAATTGTCAATCCGGATGCAATCTAATGACACCTGGTCGATGGGACTTGGGAGAGAAGATTCAGTTCCCTATCGTTAAATTCGTCAGTGCAGCATTTAAATATTTTTCCAATATTTCCAAATACAATAGGAAAATCAAACATATATAGGAAATAAGTATAATATATTAAATAACTAACACCAACAGAAATTCCATTCTATATAACAATTTGTTTAAACGAAACTATTGTTGTGTATTTATACTATTACTTTAGAATAATTTAGATACATTAACGAAACAAAATAACAAGAAAATATGTAAATACAAAAAAAGAAAATACTAATGAAAAAATCTGAATGCTTTTATATGCAATAAATTTCTTTAATTCTCTTGAATTCTACGTAAAATGTTAGGTGAATATTATTACTCAAAAAATTGTTTCTTAAATAAATAAAATTTGAAAAATTTAATTTCCTCCTAATTTCAAATATTATTCTCAGTATAATAATTCTATTAATGTTGCTTTAAATCTGACTTCATAAAGAAAGAAAACATTTAACAATTTATTAGCGCGCTTGTAATTTCTTTACAACTTCACTTTACGGAGACACTAACAATATTCAAGCTAATGAGACGACTCTGTATATTCAATTTCAGGAAATTAAAAATATATGTCAAATCACTTAATCAATAATAAATAATATTACTTTCATTTATAACTCTCAGTTTCTATTCCAGAACAGTAGAATGATAAAGTTGGACTATTAAGTACTCAACTAAATATAACTTAATCATATTTCTATCAACTCTCACTCAATAATATACTATATTCATTCATTAATTTTTTGGTAAGTAAGGAATGAGAATGATGGAGAAAAATAATTTGCAATGTAGAATTCTTTTGATAAAAATACTCCAAAAAATCTATCTATAAACAATATAAACTATAAATTGAAAAAGGAACCAATTTAGCCTGGAAATATTGGGAATTTAGTGATTTTATCGAAAAGGCGAGAATTGTCCCCCTGACTACTTTGCCCTCCGCGAAACATCAAAAATGAAGAAAATTCTGGAATTTAACGCAAGGGTGAAAAGACATTGAAATTGCATTAGCAATTCGACCTGGAGTGGATAACGAGCTTGACAACCGGACAAACACAAATTTGACAAGTCACAATGACTACTTTAAAATCTGGACTAAGTTGGAAATTTCACTCACCTTTAATTGTTTCAAATATGTAATTTACCTTCAATTGTGTTAACCTCGCTCTCCATTGGTAATATGGATTCAGTCTGAGCTATTCTGGCAATCGAATAAAATCAAATTGGTAGAAAAAACGTCAGTATTCTTATATAACGTAATTCCCCATAAAAATATTTCCATGCCTTAGTTACCTCACAAAAATATATGAGTATGAAATACTTATAACTGGTTTTCAAGCAAACCAAACCAACTAATGCTCAATAGGAATTACTTTTCACGTGATCGAATCGGGCTTTCACTTGGGACAAAAGACCCTTCACTTCACTGCCCTTTAACCTTTTCTCACTCACTCCATATTTAGTAACATAATCACTCGCGCGTTTGCTTTTTTCCAACATTGACATTTTGCGATACAAACAATATATTCAGTAACACTTATTTGAAGTAATGCATGCAATTGTTGAATAAATTATTAGAAGATTTCGAATTGCTGCTATAGTGCTGTCAAAATATCTTGATCCGTGGAAAAGTGCGAACTAAAGCTCAAACCATCGCCCACAAAAGCGCTGAGCTAATAAGGACTCTGCTGTTGCTAAACGAGGTGGCCTTGGGTAAACGAAGTGGATTCCTTAGCCGATAGCAGCGCTTGGAACAGAAGACTAGGTGACAAGTTAATGTGGTATAACTGTAGATTGTCAATATCTCTTCTCTGACTTCGGGTTTTGAAATAGTCGAATCTAATGCCCTGAGTAGCAGTAAAAATCTCTTGTAACTCATTGTTGCTCTTACGATTGGAATTCCATTTCCGTCACATGCCAATTGGGATTTTACATCCAAACGCGCTCCTTTCTTCGTGGCAATCAAATAAAGGCGTGGAAATAAAGCCGTTAATTCCGCTCTTGAAGTTGCTGTATAGTTGCAGTGCATTTTTCCTCGAAACTTTTCCGTGATTTGTCCAAATACTTGTTAGTACATTTTACAATTTTATCAATCACAGGATTATAGATAAATTAAAAAAGCATGAATTTACTCAGTGATACCCTTAGCAGTAAGTTTCGGTCGTAGCATCTTTTTCACAGAGTTTTTACACTTTATCTTCGCCGATGCTGCCAGTTACTTCTTCCATTTTGTTATTCTGTCTTTCCCAATGAAACAATCTTCACTATTTTCGTTGTAACTGTAACTCACATCCATATCCTTTGCATCTGAACTGCATTGTTCTTAACTGCTTCATTTTCATGACCAATATAATTTTCATTCAATTTTTCATTACTTAAAACCGCATCACTTTTAGCAGCCACTAATTTTCGATAGTTAGCTTTAGACTCATCATTAACATTGTCAAGCCACTTCTGTATCTCACTTGTATTTAAGAAGGGAAACATATGCTTTGAAAAACAAAACCACTCAAAAACAATATTTATTACATTAACGATCGCGCTTTGGAAAATTTTAAACTCCAAAGAAATATATGGATACTACTTTTATCACGGAACTGCTCGCGCTTTGAAATAAGCAAACACAGACGAAACTATTACCTCAATCTATACTGGCAACTATAAATGCAGCACGTCAGCGAGCTTTTAGGTGGAAGAGTGGGAGGAATCACTTGAGGAATAGCAGTGAGGGTGACTCCACTAATGCAACCGATCGTAAAAATCATTAGTGTTTATTTACCTGTTTGTTTTTTTACAACAGCGCGAGTGACAAAAGATTAATTGCACTATTTCTCTGAACAGAATTGAAAGAAAGTGAGAACATAAAGTTATCACGCAAACCTCTATTTGCACTTGCTATTCACAACAATTTAACACACTTTCAAAGAAAGCTTTCACACTCTGTTTCACTATCATAACTTAGTAGCCAAAAAAGAGGAAAGAAATAGAGCCCGTTTGACTTGCCACTAAGTTAGCTCGTGAAAATTGCAAAATCAAGGAATAAAACAAACCTTATTTTACTGATCACTTTATAGTATATTACTGACATTTCACCAATATGACTTTATCGAATACACGTCGTAATAGAGAAACCCTGTCGAATCGAAAGGAGAATTTCCCGGCTAAGAAAACGAATAACAACTAAAGAAGCAGCGAAACTTTCTTTAGCTTGTTCAGTCGGTGAACGTTAACCACGCCCCCTTTCGCGACTGCTACCGTTTCCTCCAGCAGTCTTTCCAACTGCTATTATCTAAATATTCCACATAGATTTAAGATTTTTCCTCTTACTTTTTTTAACTTTATCTAACCAATGATTTTAACATATCTAACCAATGATATTAACATATTGAATAGTGACTCTTAAAAATTATTAGGATTTAGTCAATCAATTTTACAGTGATTTTCTTCCTTTTTTAAGTTTTATTACTCTTGTGACTCGTCCATATTCGACGACCTCATTCTGCACGAAGATGACACGTTATATCCACCAGCCATTTTTAATAATGCTCCAGATTTTTTTAATAATGGAAATCTATAAATATAGAAAAATATCATTAGCATACAAAACATATAAGTAAATATTTTCAGGAATATAAAAAATTTAGGACAAACTACTGAACTACATTATATGCAAAAGATAAAATTAATTTTTTATACAATACTCTATTTATAAGTTTTTTTATAATGACAGCCGTGATTAAAATTTAAGAAAAAATATATACAATTAAGTAGTAGCACTTATTCTATAAACTTTTATTATATTGAATTTTTAATACATACAATTTTTCTTTTACCATTGTTCCCATTTTCATTTCCAGCATTTCATTTGAACTTCAACTCTTTTGGACCCGATAAATCTGTATCTCGGAGGCGTGACTCCGCTTGTAGGAATCAAGAGTATCGTTCTCGTTCGATATTAAAACTGCATTTGGTGTCAAAAACCTCCTGACTTTAAATAGGCATTACCATTTATTACTAAGTGATCTAGCAACATTATCTTTCAAAGAAGATTTCACATGTGATCGAATCAATCTTTTATCGCCTACTTGGAATACCATTTCTCTTCTTCTCTGCAACATTAGTCGTTTTATTCTAACCCAGCTCTTCTCCATATTCTTCATGGCTTCCGACCACAAAGATTTTGTTGACTTACCGGCAATATCTGAATCTGAGATGTCCCATCGATTTTCCAGAGGAGTGTAAGAAGGACGCCCTAAGAATACTCCGATTGGGCACATCTTAAGGCCGGAATGGTCTCTAATATTGAGCGTATATTGAAGGTCTGGTATCAGAGACGACCAAAGATGTTGCATGTCTGAAATGTAAGCTCGGATGGACGATTTTAGCGTTTTGATAAAACGCTCCGCAGAATTCGCTTCAGGATGGTATGGACTTAAATTAATGAGCTTCATCCCCAGTCTGAACAAGAATTTCTTAAGTAATTCTGATATAAGCACAGAAGCGTTTTCGGTAGAAATAGCTTCTGGATATCTTAGTCGACTGAACATGTCTGACATTTTGTCCACTATCGAGGCTGAAGATAAAGATCTTAACTTCTCTAGAACCACAAAGCGGCTAGCATTGTCAACCCCGATTAAGATGTACTTAAATCCCTTTGAATTAGGCAATACACCCATAATATCAAAATACCAGTGTGATCCGATTCTCTTACTATACTCTGATATTAGTAACCCCATTTTCCTTTTATTTTCTTCCTTAGGTAGCTGGCACCTATGGCAAAATCTTACAAATTCAGTCACTTCCTATTTCATATTTCCCCATGTGAAGCGTTTCATTAATTTCTTAACAGTCCGATATGTACCAGCATGAACTCCAACAAGCTTATCCTCATGGTAGTACTCTATCAGAACTCTCCTTAAAGCGTTAGAGATTAAGATCTTGAAAGTATTATGGACTTAATTAGTTCTTTTCATAAGAATATTTTTATTTAAAACAAAACCTGGAATGTTGTCGCCATTTTCTATTTTATCTATTATTGCTTTCAATTCAGGGTCTTCTCTTGGAAGATCTTCGATGGGTTCCCTTATCAGAGGCAACTTCTGTCTATGAGTTAATCGCAAGTTGCTTTCAAAGGCTGCTAATCCCCAACGACCGTCTACTAAGCTAAACTAAAAAGGGTCGTAAGTTCTTGTGAGAGTGTCAGCTATAACGTTATCTGCTGATCTAACGTGTTTAATCTTGAACGCAAACTAACACAAAGTCTCAAGAAGAGGACCATACTTTAGTAGACGCATAGAGTTGCTTAAAATCCAAGTAAGGGCCTTATTATCTGTCAGGACATCAAATTCTCTAACCAAATAGTGCTTAAATCGGGACATAGCTCTTACTAGGCTTATAAACTCCATTTCGTATATGCTTGTATGTTTGTCTGCTTCTGATAATTTCTTTCTAAAGAAACAAACAGGTTGAAGCTCCCCGTTACTATTCTCAAGAGAGAAACAAGCAGCTATGCTTTTTCCTAATCCGTCTACATGTAAGATAAAGCGTTTATTTAGATCTGGGGTCTTTAATACAATGTTTTCAACTAAAACTTCTTTTAATTTGTCTAGAGTCCTTTGGTGTTCCGGACTCCAGACAAATTTATTCTTAGGAGATTTTAATTCCCTGAGAGGTCCCATTAGTTCTAGGAACTCGGAAGAAATTTCGCGTAATACCTGAAAAGCCCCAAGAACTTCATGAGACCTCTCCTATTACGTGCAGGTGGTAAGTTTTTAATAGGTGAAACCCTAGCCGGGTCGATTTCCATCCTATATCCGGAAATAATATACCCTAAACAGTTAATAATTTGCTTGAAAACCAGACATTTATCCGGAGATATAGTAACATTAAATTTTCGGAATCTTTCTAGTACCTTTATTATAGTATCTTTCTGTTGTTCTATAGTATCAGAAAATATAAGAACATCGTCAAAATATTATCTTACTCCTTCTCCTTCCAAATTTCCAAGTATTTTGTTCATCACATGGTTACGAATGTTACTACCAGTTTCAATACCTACTTGGACTCTCGTAAACTAAAAAAGACTCTTTGAAGTAACAATTCTTGTGATGTCACGTAAGCTAGAATCCAAAACAATTTGGAACTAAGCTTTCTTTAGATCTATTTTCGTATAGAATTGCTTACCTGACAAGCCAGCTAAACATTCCTCAATGTTCGGAGACGGAAAAGGATCATTTACAATCAATTCGTTAGCTTTAACGAAGTTCCGTACAATTCGATAACTATTGTCTCTATTCTTCAATAAAAAGCAACTACTGGCATAGTTCGAACGGTCAACTTCAATTAGAATACTCTGCCTAACCAATTCTGAAATTTGATCATCAAATTCTTTCTCTTTATTCTTAGGAACAAGGAACGGATTTTGCTTAAATGTTTGTTTTCAGCTAAATAAATTTTGCCTACACAACCCCTAATACATCCGATTCTATTGGTTATTACATCTGAGAATTGATCCTTAATCGAACCCATGAAAGAATCTATTTCAGTATTCCGAAAACTCCATGATTCTTGATTAGATTTTTTTACCTGTATGTATTAGAGATGGCCAGAACCGGTTCCTGGTGGAACCGGTTTTCGGGTCTGAACGGATCCGGTTCTTGAAGATCCGGTTTCGGAACAGGTTTTGCGGATCCAGGCCTGGAACCAGTTCTTCGGATCCAGATCTAGAACCGGTTCTTCGGATCCAGGTCTGGAACCGGTTCTCTGGATCCAGGTATGGAACAGGTTCTGAAAACAGAACCGGATCCTCCCGGAACCGGTTCCGCTGGAACCGAAACTTTGTTACCATCCGTACGTTAAACGCGAGCTGCTGGCAAGCTGTGAACAGTATGCTAGATGAAATGGTGGAAGCGACAGGCAGGCGCCAGGCGGCTGCAGCTTGTCTCATTTTAGCTAAATAAAGTGGGTGTCTGGCAAATTCATTGGCTAAAAAGGCAAACTGACCAACTCATATGGCTAAACACCCACTGGTGGACCAAAACTTTTTTCTGGGGGCACAAGTGGGTCTGGGCGGGGAAGGCACAAGTGCATGGTTCCCTTTTCATTATTTTTGAAGGTGAACTTTGTGCTTCATTTGCGGGACTTTAGGGGCTTTCAGATCCAGGTCTCGAACCGGTTCCTAAGATCCGGTTCTGGAACCGGGTTTTCAGATCAAGATATGGAACCGGTTCCTAAGATCCGGTTCTGGAAAAGGGTTTTCAGATCCAGATGTGGAACTGGTTCTTAAGATCCGGTTCTGGAACCGGGTTTTCGGATCCAGGTCTGGAAGCGGTTCCTAAGATCCGGTTCTGGAACCGTGTTTTTGGATCCAGGTCCGGAACCGGTTACAGAACCGGTTTTGAGAACCGGATCTCCGAGAACCAGTTAATCGCGGAACCGTTTCCTCCGGAACCGGAACTTTGAGGCCATCCCTAGTAGAGGAAAGTATATAAATATGGAATACCATTTACTTATTAAGTAATTACTCGTCACCAAAACTGAAAATATCAGCAAAATATACTTTGAAAGGTAAAATAGTATGTTTACTACAGCACTATGGAGTTACAATCATCACATGAATAAGACTAAGATAGATATAGTAGTAATGGCGTTACTCTGCCGAACTCTTAATAATCCAATTTTGGGTCTCCATGGACCATAAGGAATGAATTAGGGATGCTTTGGCCGGGATTACGTCACCTATTGAAATTTTGCTTATGCTTATTCAGGGGCCATGCACGTTGGTGTAAATGAATCAGAGGTACCTTGGTCCTGCTATGACGTCATTGAATTGGGAGTATTGGATCAGAGGTCATGGTGATTCTTTAAAGTTACTAAAAATATGGTCTTGATGATTCATTACGTTATGAAATAGTACAGGTTTACGAATGCTTTCGTTCCCTTTTATGGCATAAAATTTGGAGATTGTTATCCATGGACTAACACGGGTGCAAATAAAATCTTTAGTTTTACGTCCCACGCTTATGCCGGTTAGGCTAAAGGAGACGGTGACGATGAGAAATGAATGAAAGTGTGGGAGGAAACTGGAGCATAATGTTGCCCACCACAAAACTATTTTCGAGGTGTTTAAATCAGGGACCCCATACAGCAGAGGTGAACGCTCTACCACTGAGCCACCGCACCTCTACTGGTATGAATGAATTAGAGGTAGTTGGTTCGAGCTAATATGTTCGTTTGACGTCACTGAACTGGGATTTTTAGCTTGGAACTTATGATGGCTTGTTTCGTTCCCTTTTATGAGTATAAAATTGCCAAAACAAGGTATGATCTCTTTCTTGATGACCTATTACATTATGAATTAGTAGACCCCAGTAATAGTATAAATTAGTATTAATATGAAACTTGAAAACTTTGGAGTTCCTTTGTGGCTAACCGGTTTGCCTATGCGTCTTTAATGTGGGAGACCAGGGTTCGATTCCCGGAAGGAGCTCATGCGGTTCGGATTTCACGTTAATTAGTAGGTTCTATTTTTGCTGCTGAACTTTGGGAGGAATACTTGATTTTTGGTTGTTATCCCTTTGATGAGATGAACTAACACTGGTGCAAATGAAATCTTTAGTTTTACGTCCCACGTTAGGTTAAAGGAGTTGGTGACGATGAGAAAGGAATGAATAAAAAATTGGAGCATAATGTTGCTCACCACAAAATTACTTTCGCGGGGTTTGAACCATGGACCCCATACAACAGAGGTGAACGCTCTACCACTGAGTCACCACGTCCCTTACTGGTGCGAATGAAGTAGAGGTATTTGGTTTGAGGTAATGTGTTTGTTTGACGTCGGGGTGACCCTATTTTACTTTTGGGACCCCCACATGGACCATAATGAATGAGTTAGAGATGCTTTGGCCCGGGATTGCATTACCTATTGAAATTTTTGCTTATGTTTACTCAGGGGGCAGGGATCACTCAAGACACTTGATCCACGTGACGAGGGGGCCTCGTTCCCTTTGATGAGTATAAAAATATCAATTTCGGAAGGTTTTTTTTTTTAACTTATCCTATTATCTTTCACGAGACATTTTCGTTATATAATAGAGTACAATGGTTTACTTTTTGGGAGTTATCGATCCCTTTGGAGCTTATTACGTTATATGGAGACGTATTTAAATTATTCCCTTAAATTTGATAAGTACTTTGTGATTCATTTTGTTCCGCTTCAGGGGTGAACCTTGCAGTCGTCCCGAGTTCGATTCTTGGAAATGTTGAATTTAATGTCCCCACCGATGATGAGAAATGATGAAATGAGAAAAAATCATAAACTTACTTGCTTGCGGATTGAAGCAGAGATCTCACACATCAGAAATAAGAGCTGAGTCACCATGGCACATTGAGAAGATCAGTTTGTTGATTACTATGTCATGGTCCCGAGTTCGATTTTTTTTGTGTGTGTGTGTTAGTTTAAGAAATGTTGAGTTTAACGTCCCCTTGAAACGATGATGAAAAAAATGATAGGAGGAAACATGAACTTACTTCGTTGTGGTTTGAAGCGCTGAGCCGCCGTATTCCATTCAGTGCGAACAGTTTCGCGTATGAAAAGAAGACGAGCAGATTATGTTACATTACACATTTTAGTGCGAGCAGTTTATACTAGGTTTATGTTTCATATAGAAAGATAGAAGATCTGTGTTGTCATCTTTTTACTTCGTGTGCGATTTTTGACCTTGAAGAAAACCTTGTTGACTCAGTGCAAAGCATTGACGTATACACATAATCTTATTGTTTAGTTGGCTGTATTTAGAGATGAATGAGACATTTAAGGTTGCTGGTTCGAATCTAGTTGTGTTCGCTGTAACTCAGGGTCTGAGCGATACTTACCGAAATTTTTCCAGTGTTGCCAACACTATCAGACACACAAAAAAATTTTTGAAACAGAATTTTTTTCGTACACAAAAAATTTTTCTGAAAACATTTTTTTTCGTACACAAAAATTTTCTGAATCAGTTTTTTTCGTACACAAAAAAATTTTCTGAAACAAAAATTTAGTTTGATTTTTTTTCCGCAAAACATTGATTTATTTTATCGGTAAACTGATTCAGAAAAAGAAATTGAAATTGCAGTACAGGAAAAAGAATTTGATTTTAGGATGTGAAATAAAAACACAGAATCATGTTTCTGTACATTTATTTTTAGCAAGTGAAATAGAATACAGAATTTCTTTTTCTTCAAAGGAAGACGTGTCCGTGACGGGTACAAATTCTGTAAAGAGAAAATAAAACATATGAATATACATGGTAATATTTATTTTGTTTCCTGTGAAAGAAGAAAAACAGATTATTAACATCGAACTAACTGATCAAGAGAGAGTGAGGTGAGAAAAGAAACGCAAATGTGACGTACCTGAATTCCTTTTTTTTTTCTCCACGGGTTTCTGCAAGGTGATATCATCTGAGTATTGTTTCCGCTGTGGCCTCGTTGAAGCATGTCCCGTGTTGCGTTGATTCTTTGCCCCGTCTTTGGGAGGTGATGTTGGTGGGATTAGGGGAAAATATGGCTGTTATTCTGTTCTGGCTTTTTTATACCCATAGGGCAATGTCTCGTATGTGTCTGGTATTAATCGGCGTTTTTTATAGTTGAAACTGTACTTCTTTTCTTCAGGTTTTGTGACAAGATGATGATCGTGGGTTCTGTAAATTTTGTGCGGCGTGCTAATGGAGATTTTTTCACTCGATTGATTTATGATCATTTGCTCCAGACTATTAAAATTTAACTTTTGACTTGCAGTATAATTGAGTGTGAATCCACGAATTTTGCATACATAACTGGTTGATTTCGTGTCGGGGTTGTAGATTTCCAAGGCGTACTGTTTTGGGCCACCAGACACGAATTTTTTAATGTATGCTTTTGGTCCAATTGATTCCAGTTCATTTGACATTGAACCAAGAAATACTTCTGGTTCTATTGTGGGCTGTGATGGTCGCTGCGTGAATATCACGGAATCTGTATCGAAATATAGTACTCTTTCTTGCAGCAGTTCTAAATATTTGTAGAGTTCCAGACGAGCTTGACACGTTGTAAATGCTCCAAGGACAACATTAGCATTGTGATTTTGTACTGGAACATCATCTTCATATTGCCAATAAAGGTATAACAACGAATCATTAACAGGTAAAATTTGGTTGACTTTTATGTCTGGAGCAGTTAATTTCTGATACAGTTCTTTGGGGTCGTTAATGATGGTCGTTTGGCTGAAATTGTCTCTTATTGCGAGTCGTCCCCAGAAGGCATTCAAACAGAGTTTTGCAAGACTACGACGTGCTGAATTTGTCATTATATTTGCTGCATCTAAAGTTATGCCTTCCCGTTGTTGTACCACTTGAATATACTGCTGCTTTTCTTCTTCGGTGACGCAATTGGCAGGCCATCCAGAAGCTTCCAGCTTAGATTTCAAAAATGTGTTAATGTATTCGCTGAATAATCCGCCAGTCTTGGTTTCTGGATCATATACGGTGATGTCGTAATCCCAAATTTCGTAAATTTCAATGACTTGATACCCAAGTTCAATGGCTTTTTGAATTTCATAGGACACCCATGTTCCTGTTAGACTTCGTTCACTGTCCGAATGTGTACATTCAGAATCTTGATTTAATGCTGTGGCACAGGCAGCACAAAGTGGAAACAACAACTTCTTATTTGAGCGAAATGGCAGCACTGGATGAAACACATTTCTGCTAGGCAAAATCTTCAACTTGACTAATCCGTTGACATCTTGAATGTCGGGCATTTCTGGATCTCCCTGTAGATATATTCGTGGATGCCCTATTGGATACCGTCCACATTTATTCACATAAGGATACAGGGAAACGATATCCAAGAATTTTATTTCTTCGCATTCATTTTCATTTGCGACGTGATACAATTTAATGGCATTAACGCGGCCACCATAGAAGCTGTCTCTTGGATTTAATGGTGTCTTATTAGTATAAGGATGTGTGCTTAAAGAAGAGGCCAATGCTGGATTGGATTTTAACACTTGACGAAATTCACATTCCCACATTTCATGTATTTTATATCCCATGGATCGTAATAATTTCATTTTACGCTGTGTTCTCTCGTAGCGATAGTTCATCGTTTCTTCGGAGTTCTCATAAATGGGCTGATCACGGCCTGTAGGGACACATAGAGGACAGCCGTGAATTCTGCACCCTTCAAATTCATACACGTGTTCCTCTTTAGTGTCAGGATCTTGGTAGTAGCCGTCCAGATGAAAACCAGCAACATAAACTTCTTTTCCTCTCGCAGCGTGCAGAATTGAATGACCCTCTTTTTCTTCCATGTAGGCAAGCCACTGCAAAGCAATCCGTGACTGATTGTTTCTGTGACGGTATCCTCGTGCAGGAAGAATGCTAATAGTATTAGGTTTTAAGAAATTTCGTCGAAATACTAAATTGCACGCACTCGCCAAAGTGATAGCCTCCAGGAAAGGATTGACGTGAGTTTCTTGTTCAAAAGTGGTCATGAAAGATATACAAGCCATTCGAAGTACGTTGACGTCCTGGACACAATAGTTCACCAATTCTTCTTGGAAAATAAACGTATCGTTCTGGTGTTCGTAGTACCATGTCATGAATTTTTCTCGTTCATCCACTTTCATTTCATCTGCACCATAATAATGGATGTCCGGTAATTTTCCCACATACGCTGGATTTGCAGCAGTATTAAAAAAGTGTGGAAAATATCCTTTGGTCGCTGGTAAATGAAATGCCTTGGATAATTTACTTAAAGCCATTGGCATGAAATTTAAGGAGTCAATAAACGATAAGTGATTCACTTTCATGCTTAAAATTTTTGCTCCGTTCAAGATCAAAGTAGGTTTCAATTCATGTTCTTCCACTAAAGATTTAAGAATAAAATGACCATCATATCCCTTACAGTTATGTGCCAAAGATACAATAAGTTTGATGTTGGGTCGTGGTTGACATAAATACGCAAGAAAGGCATTGATCGGATCATCTTGAAAAATATGTTCCCGCTGTCCACAAACTTCACACGGATGATGTATATCTTCATCTTGAACACAGTTGTAACATACTTGTTGGGCCACCAGTAAATTGGGCTTATGAATGATCGTGTCTTCATCGAAGAAAGTATCCTGTGTGGCTTCGATATCATAGAAGACAATCATAGCCTTCTTGGCATGTAACACTGATGGAACTCCAGGTTTTAATTAAGTCGTATCAGGCTTCATGTAGCATTGGTGGGTAGACGTAACGTGTTTATGGCACACATTACAAAAATAATCTGTACAATCATGTTTTCTTTCCCCTGTATGGACAAACGAATAAATGCGTAGACATTTGGCACACTGTTTCACCATCTTGCATATTGGTTGGCCTTTATGATATGGTACAGTTAGATGATTTGTATAGCATGTTTCTCCATAAAATTCACGATTGCATTCTGAACACTGCTTCTCCGTATTGGTCTTACTGCATGGCGGTTTCTGCAAACATTTCTCACACATGGCCGAACAGTTCTTGACGTATCTATTAAGATGATCATATTTTTTGTGGCATGCAGTACAATAATACACAGTTGAAAAAACGGCTGTTAATGACGTGATGATGTCATAATGAGAATTGATGCACATTAAATTGATTGGAATCTTGTCTTCGCCACCAGGCCCTTCATACAGAATATCTTCTCCGGAAAAGCTGGTGTATACGGTAAGTTTATAATCGGTTAAGTAGCGTTGCAATTGTCGCAATTCTTCCACAGATCCCCCATGCTCTAAATTCACTGAGGATCGAGACAAAAGTTCATGCACGGCTGGGAGAACGACACACTTGCTCTGGTCCTGATATTGTCTGTACAGTTTCTTGTTCGTATCCTTATATTTCTTTAAACCAATAGCAATCACAATTGCATAAGCCAAACATTTCTTGTCGGTGTTTTTTACACGTAAAATGCCAGTCTTGCGTTTTAATAATTCGTCGTTTGGTAAAAGACCTCGACGCATTCTCCCAAATCCACGGGGCACATCCACATGATGAAAATGTACAATGAAAGGTTCGTTCATGAGAAAACTATCGTTACTTTGAAGAATGCGATCAAAGGATGCCCATAAAGTCTCCAGTGTCAGATTACTTGCACGCCGAAAAGATAGATAAAACGGTTTGTTCTTCTCATCATGAGATAAAATCGATAATCCAACCATCGATAATTCGTCGACATTTTCCAATAAGTAATCCAGCATCTGTTGAAAGGAGGCCTAAACCCACTCAACAATATCGGTGCCACTGGTCGGAGCATTGATTTGAATTTCCAGCATTCGTCCTTCAAGATTAAAACGCCGATAATGTCTATTGATTTCTCGCAAGACAGTAAAGCCAGAAGTAGCCATATTCAAATAGGAAAAAGGTAAGGTAAGCAGAAAAGGAATAGGCAAAGAAAACAAATATCTAAAACGAGAAGAAAAAAGAGCACGAATTAAAATTGAATTCAGAGATCACTACGTTATCAAAATGACTACACGATCAATCCTAAAAGAATTATCATATCTCAAATAGATCTACTACTGAAACGTTTTATTGTCGTCATACTGGAAATCAAACCCGGACCAACATCAACATGTAAATGACCTAAGTTTCTGTAGTGATAAAAAGAATGAATGAAATTGTTTTTCTAACTGTGCTGAGAGAATCATTGTAGTAAGCATTTTTTCCTCTGACACTGAACTTTAAAACGTATGACGAACATGAAACGAAAACAAAAATCTCATGCGCTTGTTTTTCTCAAGCGGTTAGACAAGGAATACTCGAATTCGATTCTCGGCGGGAGATCAGATCCCACATTAAACTGTAGGTCCACGTCTCACGTTGTAGGGAACAAATTCGTGCGTAGTTTCTTTGTTTACGTTAATGGTAACTTTCAGAAACTGAGCTAAGTGGTTAGCGTTACGCACCTCTGGCCCGGGTTCAACACCCAGTATGCACTCAGATTCAACATTAAGCTGTATTCCTAGCATTAACGCTGAAGGGACGCTAAACCAAAATCAATAAATTTCTCGTGCTTACTTCTAATGTGTGGGATGTGGCCCCGGGTTCAACACCCAGTATGCGCTCAAATTCAACATTAAGCCGTATTCCTAGCTTCACTACTGAAGGGACGCTAAACCAATATCAACAAATTTCTTGTGCTTACTTCTAATGTGTGGCATTCCCGGTCAAGTAAGTGAGGGTTATTCTTCCATTTGCTAAATATTTCATGTTAAAATAAAAACAGTGATAACAAAGTTATCCTCATGCAAAAACACTCCATTGATATTAAGAAAACGCAGTTGATACTTACCTCAAATTCAAGGAACGGAGTAAAGTCACGCTGTCACTAGAGGTACACCTTCGTTCATTCAAGATCTTCGTGAAAGTAGGACTTGAAAAATGAAATTAAGAATTTTATTTAGATCTAAAACGTGTTCAACTATAAAGTGACATCACTATCAGCCAATGAGAAACGAGGAAATGAATCAATGACATCACGGAGAACCAATGAAAACACAGCTTTCGTCATGTATCATGAGCCGAAACGTAACGTCTTTTCTCCTTACTCATCAATCGTTAGGACATCTAGTATCGCGATTCTGCTCATGACATCATCATAGTTTATTACGACATTCAAATTAACACATCTAAATGTGATTCATTTTCCTTAAACTTGATTGAAAAATGTAACACTCATCGATATGTTACGAAACTGTCTTTAACATAAATGTAAAGTTGAGCTTTAAAAAGTCCGTCAGCTGAGAAAAATGCTGATGTAGTAAAAGCACATGCTGCAATTTCACAATAACAAACTTCTATGCTTAACAACGAGCAGAAATGTGTAATGTAACATAATCTGATCATGTTCTTTTCATATGCAAAACTGCTCGCACTGAAGTTGGCATGATGGCTCATCTTTTTTTTTCTGATGTGTGAGGTCTCTGCTTCAATCCGCAAGCAAGTAAGTTTATAATGTTTTCTCATTTCATCATTTCTCATCATTGTTTCAAGGAAGTTCATGTTTTCCCCATTTCTCATCACCATCGTTTCGCGGGGGGACGTTAAATTCAACATTTCCAAGAATTGAACTCGGGACGATTGCAAGGTTCACCCCTAAAGCGGAACAAAATGAATCACAAAGTACTTATCAAATTTAAGGGAATAATTTAAATACGTCTCCATATAACGTAATAAGCTCCAAAGGGATCGATAACTCCCAAAAAGTAAACCATTGTACTCTATTATATAACGAAAATGTCTCGTGAAAGATAATAGGATAAGTTAAAAAAAAAACCTTCCGAAATTGATATTTTTATACTCATCAAAGGGAACGAGGCCCCCTCGTCACGTGGATCAAGTGTCTTGAGTGATCCCTGCCCCCTGAGTAAACATAAGCAAAAATTTCAATAGGTAATGCAATCCCGGGCCAAAGCATCTCTAACTCATTCATTATGGTCCATGTGGGGGTCCCAAAAGTAAAATAGGGTCACCCCGACGTCAAACAAACACATTACCTCAAACCAAATACCTCTACTTCATTCGCACCAGTAAGGGACGTGGTGACTCAGTGGTAGAGCGTTCACCTCTGTTGTATGGGGTCCATGGTTCAAACCCCGCGAAAGTAATTTTGTGGTGAGCAACATTATGCTCCAATTTTTTATTCATTCCTTTCTCATCGTCACCAACTCCTTTAACCTAACGTGGGACGTAAAACTAAAGATTTCATTTGCACCAGTGTTAGTTCATCTCATCAAAGGGATAACAACCAAAAATCAAGTATTCCTCCCAAAGTTCAGCAGCAAAAATAGAACCTACTAATTAACGTGAAATCCGAACCGCATGAGCTCCTTCCGGGAATCGAACCCTGGTCTCCCACATTAAAGACGCATACGCTAACCGGTTAGCCACAAAGGAACTCCAAAGTTTTCAAGTTTCATATTAATACTAATTTATACTATTACTGGGGTCTACTAATTCATAATGTAATAGGTCATCAAGAAAGAGATCATACCTTGTTTTGGCAATTTTATACTCATAAAAGGGAACGAAACAAGCCATCATAAGTTCCAAGCTAAAAATCCCAGTTCAGTGACGTCAAACGAACATATTAGCTCGAACCAACTACCTCTAATTCATTCATACCAGTAGAGGTGCGGTGGCTCAGAGGTAGAGCGTTCACCTCTGCTGTATGGGGTCCCTGATTTAAACACCTCGAAAATAGTTTTGTGGTGGGCAACATTATGCTCCAGTTTCCTCCCACACTTTCATTCATTTCTCATCGTCACCGTCTCCTTTAGCCTAACCGGCATAAGCGTGGGAAGTAAAACTAAAGATTTTATTTGCACCCGTGTTAGTCCATGGATAACAATCTCCAAATTTTATGCCATAAAAGGGAACGAAAGCATTCGTAAACCTGTACTATTTCATAACGTAATGAATCATCAAGACCATATTTTTAGTAACTTTAAAGAATCATCATGACCTCTGATCCAATACTCCCAATTCAATGACGTCATAGCAGGACCAAGGTACCTCTGATTCATTTACACCAACGTGCATGGCCCCTGAATAAGCATAAGCAAAATTTCAATAGGTGACGTAATCCCGGCCAAAGCATCCCTAATTCATTCCTTATGGTCCATGGAGACCCAAAATTGGATTATTAAGAGTTCGGCAGAGTAACGCTATTACTACTGATATTAATGATTTACTGAAAACATGCGATTTTTTCTGTTTACATAAATGGGTTTAAATATGGAATACTTGTAATAATCTATTTACAAAACTCACAAATATAACAACATCCTCGGTCATATCCAAAACATTGTACGTGGGACCATAATTCACACATAAAACACATTACTCATTGCTCTCCATGATTATCTTGTGAGAATTTTCCACCGCAAGAGACATTCGGCATCAGGACTATTAGGATAACTTCATCGTCTGGCTGAGAAAAGTGTAAAGACGAGTCTTCGAAATTGATTTCACATTCTTTTGATGAATTGGAAAAGCTCTCTCTCTGTGTCGTTTTAGGTGTTTGTTACTTCGTTCACGATATTTTGAGGTAGCTGTGGGCTCATTTGTACTGTTCTAATTGCCCTATACGAGTATTGTTTATTATCTGGGTTTTCATTTTCTGTTTGTTGTCTGTTGGGTTTCTTTTCTCCTGCTGTTGAAGATCATTCTTATATTGTGAAGATGTCAAAACTGCAGCTAGTTCTGGTTTTCTTCCGATACTGCCCAACTGCTTTCTAGGATTTCGAACTGGTATTACTTCCTCAGGACTAGTCAGACATTTATTTTTAGACCTCTTCTGCCATATTTTTAGCGTTGTCTTCGTGAAGAACTAATATTTTTTGTCATTAGCAATAAATATTCCACTAATTTAAATTAGCGGATATACCAACTCTATAGGTAATACAGTTTTGCGTCCAAGTATTGTTTTGGCAACTTCTTAAAGTATAAAGTGCGGATTTAAATTCACAAACCTAAATAGAGTAGATCTGGGAACATAATATTTGGCCTGTTTTAGGTGTACCATTTACCTACTTCTGACCTAGAAGATGGCTGCTTGCTCATTGTTTCTGATGACACTCTTTCTTTTTGGGTGAAGGAATGTATATATGATACAAAATAAAGAGGAAAAATAAAAGAAAATAGTGAGAGACACAATTATGGAATACTATTCCATATTTATCACCCCATTGGTATTCCATATTTGTATCCTTGCCTCCTTGGAATGTCACATGATGTAGCAATGTACAAAACACTTCAACTCTTTTCTGCTTTGTACGAAAATGATCGGTGACATTTGTCGAAATTCAGACTGCAAAGTGACAACAATTGAACTTCATTAAGAATAAAATTTACTCCACTGAAAACTTACCTACAGAAAACTCAGTAACCAGAAAAAAGTATTAACAGCTGTATCACACTGGTTCTTTCGTCTAACACTTTCTACTCAGGTGTGGCGTAATATCCGTAGCTCTATAACAGTCTGCACCTATCACCCCTACGCGACAGCACCATATATCCGCTATAGGTCGGTATTCCATATTAGTAGTACTATTCCATATTTGTATCCTTTGCTCTATGTATTCTGGGTTTTTCACCTGTGGGAATCGATTATAATTTTTAAATAAATCTCGATTATTCTTTTCCCCAATATACTCCTTATTTTTCTTAATCAACGCGTGGAATTTCTGTGTCTGCTAGACGTTCACGTCAGAAGCTTCCGAAGAACTCGATGGACCACTTAACTATAAAAGTCGCTGAAGGAACTGAAACAACGTTCTTCTTTTATTTTTCAATCACAACACTATGATCACTCTTACTCTGTTTTCCATTTGCACCATCTATGATGTTTTTCTTCCTCTTCTTTTTCTTTGGCTTCTTCTTCTTCAAAGTTTTTTGATTTTTAACATTGGGATCCACCACTGTATGTTTTAAATCTGGAACACTGATAACTAGTGTCGCACTTCAAATCATCCTTGGCAATTATCTTATCTTCTATTTCACCCACATTTGTCGAAATCATCACTAAGTCAATTGAAGATCTACGATGGAAGCAAACTTGATCACTATCCACTGACTTATGGCTAATGCAAGAGATTTCTGGACAAACTTGATCAGTATCCAACTTGCGAATTTGCTGGTCCACACTATTACTGACTCTCGACAACTCTCCCTCAATTAAATTTCGTAGCCCAAGAAGCTTTGAAGCATCAGGAGCATTTATAGTCAATAAATGTTTTTCCATATGTTGAAAATCGAGATCACATTGTACACCTCTTTCCTTATGTAGGATTGAATAAGAATCTGCCCTAATAAACATAGAAGATATTCCAGTTGATATAGATGCTAAGTTCTTCCTTCGAAACTTTCCACCAGTCCATCCTTGTTGTCTAAGCTGTTCACCAGGTCTAAAACCGTTTTGAAGTGATTCTACAAAATCCCTGCGATAATTCAGTCGCACACGCTTCTTTCCATTGCACAGAACCAAAAGATTTTTATCGTAATCAACTAACGCCGACGTTGAACGCAGATATGGCATTCCTAATAAACAGCCGCAAGGAAGGTTATCAGTTACTTTAAAGATTATAAAAAAACAGTATAAGAATAGAATACCATAAGCAAACATATACAAAGACTACTATTTTCTACTCCACTATAGTAATAAGATGGAAATCTACACGACCAAAGCAATAAAGCTGGAAAGAAAATAGAAATTGTCCAATCATTCCAATAATTATATAATATATACAATTTTTTTTAAGACTGGAAGAAATTTTTTGTCATAAAATTTTATATTCAAAGAAAAAAAAATTTAGTTAAAATTGAATTAAATTGATTAAGTCACTATAAATTTAAAAAGTAATTCTATATTTAATTCTGTAATCCAATTGCAAAAAAAATGGTGGAACTATAACGTTGAAGGAAAATTTTCTAATCTCAATTCCAACATACTTAAATTAATTCAAAAATTATATTTTTAAACAATAATCCAATACTCAAAAAGAAAATGTCAAAGACTGAGATCTATTTTTGAATATTAATAATCAACAACTATAACACTAAACTACATATTAAAAAAATCCTTGACTTGTTATTCGTACTTCTAACGCCTTTTCAACCTGGTATCTACAGAAAGCCTACAGCTTGAGAACCGTTACTATTAAAAGTAATAATAATAATAATAATATTAATAATAATAATAATAATAATAATAATAATAATAATAATAATAATAATAATAATGACAACAATAATAATAATTTTCAACCCGGATGCAATCCGATGACACCTAGTTGATGGGACTTGGGCCAGCAGGTTTAGTTCCCCATCGTTCAATTCGCCACTGTAGCATTTAAATATTTTTCCAATATTTCCAAATACAATAGGAAAATCAAACATATATAGGAAATAAGTGTAATAAATTAAATAACTAACCCCAAAAGAAATTCAATTTTTTATAACAATTTTATTAAACGAAACTAGGTTTGTGTATTTACACTCTTACGTTAGAATTATGTAGATACGCTAACGAAACAAAATAAGAAGAAAATATGTAAATATATAAAAAAGAAAATACTAATAAAAAATCTGAATGCTTTTAATATGCAATAAATATCTTTAATTCTCTTGAATTCTATGTAAAATGTTAGGTTAATATTATTCTTAAAAAATAATTTTCTTGAATAAATATTACTTGAAAAATTTAATTTCCTTCTAATTTCAAATATTATTCTCAGTATAATAATTCTATTAATGTTGCTTTAAATCAGATGTCATAAAGTAAAGAGAACATTTAACAATTTATTAGCGCGCTTCTAATTTCTTTACAACATCACTTTACCAAGACACTAACAATATTCAAGTTAATGAGACGATTCCCTAGATTCAATTTCAAGAAATTAAAAATATATGTCAAATCTCTTAATCTGTAATAAATAATATTACTTTCATTTATAATTCTCAGTCTCTACTCCAGAAAAGTAGAATGATATTGTTGAATAATTAAATTCTCAATTAAATATACCTTAATCGCATTTCGATCAACTCTCAATCAATAATATACTATTTTCATTCATTAATGTTTGGTAAATGTGGAATGAGAGTGCTGGAAGAAAATGATTTGCAATCTAGAATTCTTACGATAAAAATACTCTGAAAAATCAATCTATAACCAATATAAACTCTAAATTGAAAAAGAAACCAATTTAATCTGGAAATATTGGAAATTTAGTGATCTTATCAAAGAAGGTGAGAATTGTCCCCCTGACTACTTAGCACTCTGCGAAACATAAAAAATGAAATAATTTCTGGAATTTAACGCAAGGGTGAAAAGACATTAAAATTGCATTAGCAATTCGACCTGGAGTAGATAACGAGCTTGGCAACCGGACAGACACAAATTTGACAAGTCACAATGACTACTTGAAATTTCACTCACGTTTAATTGTTTCAAAAACGTAATTTTCCTTGACCTCTCTCTCCATTGGTAATATGTATTCAGCCTGAGCTATTCTGGCAATCGAATAAAATCTAATTGGTAGAAAAACATCAGTATTCTTATATAACGTAATTCCCCACAAAAAAAACTTTCCGTGACTTTGTTTCCTCACAAAATATATGAGCATGAAAGACTTATAACTGGTTTTCAAGCAAAGCAAACCAGCTAATGCCCAATAGGAATTACTTTTCACGTGATCGAATCAGGCTTTCACTTGGGCTTTCACTTGGCTTTCACTTCACTGCCCTTTAATTGCACTATTTCTCTGAACAGAATTGAAAGAAAGTGAGAACATAAAGTTATCACGCAAGCCACTATCTGTGCTAGCAATTTCCCATAATTTAACACACTTTTAAAGAAAGCTTTCACACTCTGATCACTATCATAACTTAGTAGCCACAAAAAGAGCAAACAAAAAGAGCCCGTTTGACTTGGCACTAAGTTAGCTTGTGAGAATTGCAAAATGAAGGAATAAAACATTTCTTTTTTTACTGATCACTTTATAATATATTACTGGCATTTCACCAATATGACTTTATCGATACACGTCGTTAACACACACACCATACTAACAAAAACTACAACTGTGAAAAATTCTCCGAAATAGAGAAACCCTGTCGAATCGAAACGAGAGTCTTTCCGGCTAAGCAAGCGAATAACAAGTAAAGAAGCAGCGAAACTTTCTTCAGCTTTTCGAGTCGGTGAACGTTAACCACGCTCCCCTTCGCGACTGCTATCATTTCCTCCAGTAGTCTTTCCAACTGCTATTACCTAAATATTCCACATACTTTTAAGATTTTTTCTTCCTACTTTTTTTTAACCTTTTCTTTTCTTTTAAAGAAGATCATATCTATCCAAACCAATGATTTTAACATATTGAATAGTGACTCTTGAAAATTATTAGGATTTAATCAATCTATTTTACAGTGATTTTCTTCCTTTTCTAAATCTATTAGTCTTGTGACGCGTCCATATTCGTCGACCTCATTCCGCACGATAATGAAACGTTAGAAGATCCAATACGGTCTTTGTTTGATCACATTATGCAGAACACCAACAGCACTCATACTACTTCTGGGAAACTGCTTCACTATGCCATTATACACCGATTTTCATTTTTGAGATATATTTCCCAGGAATGATATCTGATTTATACGACTTTTTATCTGAATCATCAAGAAGCTTCTTTATTAATGTTTGGTTTCTTTTACTTAAAGCTTTCTCAGTAGCCTGTTGACTTTTTCTCACTTTCATTCACACTTCTTTTTCCTTGCTTTATAACAAAAGCTTAAGAACTCATATCCCAAGCTATTATTAGGCCTTAAGTATTACAACTCTGGCTATATTCAAACCGGAGCACTCGGAATTAATATTTGTAATCTGTTAAATTACATAAGCGTATTATCTACTCAAAACAATGTTTCGAACATGTTCTATTCATTCCCATAACTTACCTACTCGGATTTAATAGATGAAGTGTTGTAATTAAGTTTGTCATTTCCGAAAACGAAACCTAATGTTTTCATTTTCAAACTACATACAGCAATTCATAAAATATTGTTCTAGCTTCAATAGTAATTAGTGAAGTAACACTTCAAGTCGTCATTGCTAGTTTCAGAGCGTTGTATGAAAATATACATTTTTGATTTTCTTATGTAATGAATAAATCGTATTCTTCTCTTGCCTCTCTGTAAATCGTAAATGGTAGGAAATGGAAAAAGCAGGAAAACAGGGTGGGAAATTATCAGGGGACGCATTAAATTGAACTCTTTGTTTGAACTTATGTTCTTTATCACTGCATTCCGGGGTTACTGAAAGACCAACACGTATATTTTTGTTGTCATAATTGTACATAAAACAAAAGAAGCAATCAAGTTTCGTAAAGAATCAGTTTTCTTGAGGGGCACCTTATCACTTAATAATGGTTTACTGCAGTGATTTTAGAAAATCCCACACAAAGCCAATACTTATGTATTACAAACAACTATAGGCAAATGAGTGAAACTTGGAGCGAGATAAGGAAATCATAAAATAATCAACAAGTTGAGGCTTCATTTAGAAGTACAGGAAAGATAATTGCGTGACTGCAGGGCGTTAATCGAATATGTTCTTTATAATAATATATGTAGCTTTCATCATTTGAACACGTAGCTGCATGACACGCATGCCACAAAAAAGTAATATAATATAATTTTAAAAAATCGTATGACGTAAGGTTAAAATTTATTTAAGATTTATTTGTGAGTTCCTACTTGGTCAGGTAACACCCACAGCTATATTTTAGCTATAGGTTAAGGACAAATTACGTCCCACAAGATAATGTTTTACATTAAAATCTTGTGTTAATTTGCTCTTTTTGTAAAATGCCTTAATTGAACAAAATTTTTGGTTCATCGACTCTGATACTTCGATAGGTGGCTTTACGAGAAAATTTTTCACTCCATTAGATAATCTTATGAACATTTTTTTATGTGAAATTTAGTTTCATAATATATTTCTAAATATTGGGGATTATACCTTTTGGGTATTGTAGCACACTGCGTAAAGTTTTCATAATTAAATTGTCGCTTTATAGTAAATAGTATCCTACAAAGAATTGGTTTTACTACACGAAATGTTGATTTTTATTTCTTTTCAACTTGGTGATATTACGATGATAAAATTATTACTTGAGCTTCGAGGATACGTAATAAGTGTCTAAAATCAACCCATTTGATAATTTTCTTTGTTAAGTTTCTCTCCTCCGTCTTTTCGTCCCTTTGCCTAAAAAGGGTTATCATTTATAAAGACTAGATCTTCAATAATTTGTCTCGTATATTTAGGTTTCTTTCAAGTTTCGCATAAGTGGTTATATGATAATATTTATTAAAATTAAATCAATATAAATTTAGTAATAAATGTTATCAGGAACTTTCTTAAAATCGTATTTCCTTTTAACAACAAAACATTCTGAACTCTATATAAGCTGTTCCGTTTATATGTGGGAGTTTTTCGTAGTTTCGAAATACAGAAAAGTCTTTTGGTTCTAAATAAAAATTATAATCATGATATTACTATCTTCTTATATAGGACGTTTACTTCTTAAATAGAGCGCTAGTATATCTAAGTCGTTTCTGTACGTGCCTTTGGTGTTCTAATCGTGGAAGGAGATCATGTAGATCAGATTTTACGTTGTGTTAAGTCAAAAATTCAAAAGCAATCGCTGCTGGAAGAGATGCTAAGCTAAAAGTCAAATCAAATCCCTGTTTTTAAGAAAGCGTAATAGTATGGAGCTGTGTATGTAATTACAGTGACCTGTATATAAACGAGCACCTAAAATTTTATACCATAGCTTCGACAATATCATTATTAGTATGCTTTCTTATTCTCATTTGATTTTCTTCGTAAGGCATTTCCTTAATATGAAAGTTCTGACTTAGGAATCTATTTATTAGTAGCTTAAAACATTTAAGTGAAATATATATAATCGATTGTCAACCCTTATTACGTCATAGCTATATATTTAGTAGTGATTTGAATCTTGTAATTGATGTATAACGTATATTTGTATATAATCGTACGTAAATAAATTCTTTGACATAGATATTAAACCGTCATTGGTGCGTATGATCTTTAGGCAGCGTGCACTGTTCGAGAGGACTAAAATTCATCGTAAAATAATGAAACGTGAATTTAATTCTTATGTATTAAGTACTGGATTGGTATGAAATAAATTTAATTCGTAACACTGGTAATTAAAATTTCAATACAACTGAATGCAAAACTAACGTTCACACTTTATGCAATGATATAGGACTATAGTCATATATTTTCATTGCTCTTTACTACAAGCAAGCACACTTACCGTCTTTGTCTATCTCCAGTAATATAAACGAGTACGTGTAAATAATCCAGGGTGACAATTAAACTATTACCAGCATTATTTTGTTCGCCCATTAAAATTAAAATTATATCTGAAAAACCTAAATGCTAAGAAATAAATATTTTCTTGAATTTAAGTACATAAACTAAAATACTAATTTCTACTAATTTTATAATATAATAATTAAATCTTATAAATTTGTAACAAACATGTACAGTGTAAACGACATTTTATATTTGATGGTACGATTATCACCTTTTTATGTAGAGAAATTTTAGATAATTACACACACCACTGTATATGAATGCATGAGCGTATTTAAATAAATTATGAAGTTTTAACCTTTTATAGACTGGTAAACCTATTATAAATTATGGGTTTCAATTATATCGCTTAAAGTCCTCCCCGAGCTGATCGTCATTAACTGATTTAAGGTACAAAGTTTGGAGTACGTGTTTTATTAATAAACATAACTATATAATCCCCAAAATTGTTTAAAAACCTTATAATGTCTTATTAATACATACTGATAAATTTAAATATTTACGGTTTATACTTAACTAAACTTAATACTAATATTAAGTTTATACTTAATACTAAACATTATAAACGAAAAAATTTCCTTGAACAAAATGAATTTTCGCTTCACCATCTCAAGAAAATTAAGAAATTTCTCATTACAATAATGGGCGAACTGAATTCCTTGAACGATTTTTTTTTCACTCTGCTGAAGAGCATTCCCTTGTCACAGTACTCTAACAATAGAAAGCTATTAAAACAATTATGAGATTATTTTATATATATTAATTATGGGCACGCACATGCATGCAAAACATACCTATTTACATTTGATTTACACTATTTATACACATTACACTTTAATACATATACGCACTACATTGTACTAAGTTTTAGGAAATTGACTTTAAGTTTCATATATCCTGTTCTCGTTGTGCATAGTGGTAGAATATATTTATTATTCTCTTCGAATTGCTTCATAAATTTCACACTTTCAGAGAGAACTTTACATCTGACATTCTTCTATACAGTTTGAATTCTGACTATTTTCAGGATTATTAATGGTTCTCTATACGTTCGTCGTTCTTACTTCCTAATAACTTATTTTCCATCTTTTATCTTTAACTCTAGAAAAGTTTGTTAAATTTTACATACACTATGACAATCTACACATTTAGATTTTCAAATGCTTTTAGAATGTTGTTGCTTACATTGATTCCTTCGAGATGGTTACACTTCCATTCTAAATAAAGAACTAACGTTTCGTCTAGTAAATATTCAAATGTATGAATAGAGGATAGAACTTTTATTTGATTGGGTTTTGTGTTTAATTTTACTTACTCCTCTACAAACAAGTATCAATCCCGAATTGCAAACTGCAAAAGTACACTGATAACGTTACATACAAGTATGCTTTACCTCTGTATAGTATTAATAAATGTTTTTGTTTTCTTACATAAATATTATGAATAGTTTTATGCTTCTGTTCTGAAAAAAGAAATATAGAATGAGCGTAATACTTAAGACATTCTATTTTTTCATGTTCATGATATCAAATAATTTCATTTGAAGTTTAGGTTTGCACGAAAGACTTTAAATAGAATACGTAGGAAGTATTAGGAAGTATTACGAAATATTTAAATAGAATACTTATGAAATTTGAACGAACATTCTGACGAGAATAAGTTTGCCAAAATAAATTATTGCAAATTTATTTTATTAAACAACTATATTTCAAAATGAATTTAAGTAACAATTCTAATTACTGTGATCACTGTATTAGTTACTGAAATTAAGAGAGCTTTTAGAAATACGAGCAAAAGTTATCATAGCAAACAAGTTAAAATTAACCCATTAGTGCATGAAGTTTTCTAGAGATAAAATGTGCGTACAATTTGTTATTTTGGGGCATGCTTAGAGAACTTTAAACGACTGTAGCGAAGTGTACCTGAAAGTTTATTGTAGTGGGTGGCAAGCGCCATAAAAAGTTTCACATACACGGGAAATACTTGACTAATAGGCCTACATTTTACAAATGTTTTTATATTAAATAATATTTTAATCTTCATATAACATTAACACTTGGTTGTTAACGGTTTTAGTTATTGACACCGAATTCACATGTCTTTATGAGTCATGTATTTGAAACGTTATTGATATTTCAATAACAATGGCCGGCTTTGAAGAATTTGCCCTGAAAAACCAAAGTGCAAGTTTTTCGACAACAATAACACCCACTGTTACAGGAACAGGCTCTAATGTTTTGTTCTCAAAAGTTCTGGATATGAGGTTATAATGAATTAAAACGTAATTAACACATTCGATTTTTCAGATCATATGCACTAATGGATTAAGGAAATCCGTTTATATTAAATAAATGTGGACGTCGTACACCATAGTACCTAAGTATAATAGAAATAATATTTTCAGTTTCTGTTAATGAAAAATATTCAATTTAATGAAATATGTTTATTAGGTAAGGAAAATCAGAGATATTTAAAATATACTTGTTCAATTAAAAAATAAAGATTTCTATTTGAATAATAATAATCTTTATCTATTTAATTATATAAGTAAATTTTAAAGATCTTCGACCTTTCTTTATATAATAATTTCAGCAATTGTCTGCTTAGTGTAAAATGATTTCGTAATATTATCCAACATTTGGATTGTTTGTTTTCTTTTTTATACAAAATGAAACTAGAGAAACCTTAAATACTTCTTACTAACAATTGGTACGCTTAATTTATTTTAAATTTTAGTAGGTGTATTGGAATTCAATTGCTGCTTTTAATTACAATTTATGATATTGATTAGATTAATCAGTTCCAATAATTCGTAGTTTCTTTTCCGACGTTTAAAATTGTAACATAAATGATACTTTCAGTTATTGTTTCATTTCATTACCTACTATTTAAGGAATAGTCTATTTAGTAATTCCGTATCATTAGTAAGTCTCTAGTTACACAGTCTCTTTATGACATTGAATGACTTACGAAATACAAAATAGAGCAAGAGAATCAGACGTAGAAAAGACCAACATAACTTTATCGACATCACAGGTCAGAATAGTTATTTTACCTTTGTACTGCAGCGATAGGAAAATACTTTCAAGACATCATAACAACACATTACGATCGGGAAATCGTGCCACGCATTGAAGTTCTTTTAACACTAAAATCAATGTAGATTATATCCAAATCAATGTCATAAAATTTCTGTGTTTAATATTGCCACCTTCACCTTTACATAACTACACGTGTATTTACTAACATTGCACTAATATCCTAGGTGTTCTAAAAAAGAATAGGCAGAGAGAGAAAAATTGAGTCAGTTTACATTCGTCCATTAGAATTATAACTTAGGAGTCTCAGAATTGCCTATTATTAGTATGGTCTCTCACAAGAATCATTCCTGTGTCTTACATTATTTTAACACTAGAACGGCGGCTGGGTCATTTTTGACCCATTTCAAACTTCACGTTTTAACAACTTTTCTATTTTCTTACGAATCGGATCGAATTTTTGTGACTTTTACTCGTTCTCTTGAAGAAATATTTGTACTAAGTATCACTCTTATCCACACTTTTCCTTTTGAAATAACAAACAATTATGCTAGAACGGCGGCGTGGGTCGATTTTGACCCAACTCTTTTGTTAGTGATATTTTGTTGCATTGTAGCAACACTGCTGGCTAGCGTTTTTATCTTGCGACCGTTCTTTCTTCTAACACTCTCCCATTCTACCTCGTGTTCAAGAACAGCTTCTTAGCAATTTTGTCAGTTTAGTTGGAGTTAGTAATACTTTAGAAAGTCTGTTGATTAGGAGAATCTCATTATTTTCGGACTGATGTGCTATTTCAAACACTCATTATAAGCAAGAAACTGATGACACTGGATGAAATACTTGCAAATTTCAATGATATAAGTGAGGCGAGTCTGACGCTGAATGCATTGATATTTCTTCAGATGAAGAGTACCTGCCGAATAACAACGAATATGATGATTCGGATGAAATATTGAGAGGGGAAGAGATAAGCACAGAAAACCATACTTCTGCAAATAAGCGTAAAATACATAAGACTATTATTATTATTATTATTATTATTATTATTATTATTATTATTATTATTATTATTATTATTATTATTATTATTATTATTATTATTATTATTACTATTATTATTATTATTGTTATTATTGAACACAAATATATGTCTTACATCGTAACAAAATATTCATAATAATTTCAATCATTTTAACAAAAATGTTTGCAAACAATTTGCATGCTATTGTGAAAATATATAGCTAGTGTATTTTTGTGATGGTATCACTATATTGAAATGTTTCATGAGAAGACGTTTATAACACAAATAAATAATAATAAATCAACCACAGCCATATTCGATCCAATATTGGATGAGGCATCTCCCCGGAGGAAGGACTTGGTCTACTGCTCCCACGCTGACCAGACTGGTTGGGACAAGATTCCTATTTACCAGACGGGTTGGGAGAAGAAATCCGAAGCTCTCATTGTGATCGCCACAATATGACCGCCTCGCTCGTCTAGTGGTGAACGTGGCTGAGTACGGATTGAGGAAATCCCGAGTTCAATTTCCGGCGCTACCAAGAATTCTTTGACTACTAGCCTGTGCCGTAACTAGAAATTTCAAAGCTACCGAAACCAAAAAATTTAGATGTCTAAATGGGAGACAACTTACTTTCTCTTATGTTTGTATGAATTACATTTCAACCAAAGAAGAAGAATCTCTAAGGGAATTGTTTGAAAGAACAGTTGACAATTCTTTTCATGTCACAGCTTTCATGATTAGAACCTAGCAAATCTTATTTATAAAACAATCACTCTATATTGACTTTTTCTGGTTTGAACTACTGCAAGTTTACGATTGTGTATGCTATTTTAGGTTATATCAGGTTATGTGTTTCCACAAGTTCTAAATAGGGAGAGGAAAGTTATAGAAATGCATTGACTCGTATTACAACCATATTAGTAAAATATTTTTTGTGTAATACGTCACGTTTTTATTTGTGAACAATGTTTGTATGACCCTTCTCCTTATAGATGAGTGACTGAACTTTGTTCTGTGTAAGACTGCAAGTTTAGACGTGTGTAGATTAGGTTAGTTTAGTTCAGTTAGGTCATGCGCTTGAACAAACTATCTAAGAATAACACCTATCTAGGAATTAGAATTATATATAACATCACTATATAATAAACTGACATTGTATATAATACATTCAATAATATCTTTGTAATAATATTATATTCATAGCAAATAGCGTTTCGTAAATGTGTATTATTGGCAAAAAAACACATTTATCAATAAATATTAAGCTAGAGTTCAAAGAAGTTTTTTATTTTAGTGATTGAAAATCACGTTTTATTATGCAATAAATATTAGTGGTTTAAAATACAAATAATTAATAAAAATGGAATGGGTCATTTTTGACCCACTCCCGCCGTTCTAGAGAGTATCAAAAACACCGCCGTTCTAGTGTTAAATAAATTGCCGAAGAGGTAAAATGAAATATTTCAGAATCTGGACTGTCTGGTGGCCTTCACACTGACACAATCAGTAATATAAAGAGATGTTCATTAACTAAGTTGTACACATGCTCTTGCCGAATACTTTTTCTGTATGAAATGTACATACATATGTTCTGTGAAATGGAAAAATAATCGCTCAGAACATTAATAGCACATCGACATAATGGTGAAGACCTAATAAAATTAACTCAATATCAATAGTTTAATGATTATCTAACTGAATATACGTTCCTCTTACTATTTTGGTAAAGCATATTGAACTTTTGTGAACGTAGCTCACTTTTATTGTGACCAATATTAGAAGTACCCGTAGTAATAAGAATAGTATTCAATAAAATGTAATATTTAATATCAATAGTAAATAATAATATTAAATCTAGTATCGATTCTCCAAACAAAACATATTCTACTTCACTTATTTCTTAAATCATTATTTATCACTTGTTAGTCATGACAAGTAAATCCTAGCTTTTTACCACATTTACGATAGAGAAAGCATAACACATACCATCTTTCAATTTCAGATGTATGGTTCATCGCCGCAATACTTCCCTTATCTAATAAGTAGCAGGGGTTGTGACATAGATGCGGAGAATACGCAACACCAGAAGGGATCAAACAAGGGTGAACAGCAAATAAATATTAAACCCCGTTACTACCCTTACTATTAAAACAGAATTTGTATTCACGTCATACAGGCGGCAATATATTTATCTATACAACGTAATGGTTAGTAATAAAGATATTGAAGTAGTGTGATATTTTAAAATTTATTTTAATAAGACCTTAAGAAATTCCTTTCAACGAAATTAGCACTTACTATTTGAATACAATGAATACTTATCAAGGAACTTCTTAGCGAAAATCGTTATACATAAGATTGAATTTAACATGTTATAAGAAACACCACGCCACATCATCCTTTCCCCTTAAAGTAACCTTGTGTATCTTCGTAATATTTCCTTTATAAATTGATATCGATATATTTTATAATGTATAACCATTTTGCTAAAGTGTGTCACCAACAAAAAAGTGTAATAAATATTTGCTATCAGAATCTCAGCAGTTATATATCAATGAAAATAGTAGCGATCCAGACACTGGGTTATCTGCGAAAGACCAAATCAAGCAACAATGTAATACAGCATCTGGTTGACAATAGTTCAAAGAGAAGTCAACAAACGGAAGAAAGGAATATACGAAGAAAATGTAAATTAGACGTTAGGTTTATTAAGATTAAATTCGCTGACATACAAAAACTTATTTTCGGGAGTAAGTAAATGCTGTGGGGTATCCATTCCTTCCGAGAAAGGAATTTTAAGTTGGACACTGGAGTCGCTGTTATTGTTGTTCCTAAATAAACATATATCAAGACATGTATCAAAAATAAATTAGAAGCAAGCCCATATACCATTATTACGGCTGATAAAAGGATGATTCCGTTTATGGGGCAAAGTTCGTGTGAGTTCAAAGTAGGTTTTAAAGAGTCACCAATTATTGCGACTAATGCAGATGGAAAAACAATATTGTAAGACTTATTGGATTAACCTGAACTGTCCCGAACGGAGAGAAGAATTCAAAAATTCATTCCATAATCTAACCATTGTATACAAAATTATATCGATGCCAATTCGATTAGAAAGGAAGTAGGTCTAGAAAGAAACAAAATGAGAAAAAGAGAATAGACTGGGCGAACAAATATGGACAGAACTAGAGATGTGATTCAGGACAGCGATGAAGATCGGTCATGTGAGTGGATAGTAAACCATGGGGAAAGAAAACGAATAAAAGGTGAACGAGGAAGAAATTTTGAAAATGTGAGTAGATAGTAAACCAAGAAAAGAGAAAAGTGGGAAGAAAGTGGTGGAAGATGATGATACGTGGAGGATATGGTTAATCTGAAAATAATGGGAGCAAATATTGTTGGGAAATACATTTCAAGGATATGGGTAATTGGACAATGATAAGGAAGTAGGAAAAAGTCACTATACAGTGTTATTCTGTGCAGCGATTATTAAATTTGAAAATTTCTAAAGCATAATTTGTACATTATTATTATTGTTGAGTAATAGGTCTATTAAATTAGCATGTTTTAAATCTGCTACCTTTCTTGATGACCCCAGTTGTGTGATTGTTGTATATACTGTCTGACGTATTACCGAGATTATAACGCATACTCTCTTTTATCCAGAATATAATTTGTAATGTAATATTTTGAAATATTTTCAAATGAAGGTCACCATCACCGTTCTCTGGATTATAGGGTTCAAAGAATTGTCTGCCCTTTGCGTAGGAATCTGCCATTCATTTATTTTTAACGAAATTTTCTCACCACCACTGTTAGATAATTAAACAAAGTCAAACACACACGCATCACTAACTCTCGATAATTAAATACCGACTTAGATTTATTTTTAAAAACTCTATAGAATATTACTTAAAATACGTAATCTAATACGTAACTACCAACAATAATACGTCTTATTCGCTACACATAATAAAAGTGCATAGAAACGTCTTCGTACTTCTTTATCATATAGACCGGACTCACTGTTCACTTACCCATATCTTTGAGGTTTTTTTCCCCATATATATGTTACTGTTATGAGGGGTTTTATAACTTGTGAGACATACAAAAGGGTAGATCACTACGAATCCACTTTCCGTACTGTGACTAATTAACAACCGATTTATTTTTATATTGATTATTAAACCCTTTGCTTTTAAACGATCTTATAATTAATTAAATATCTTTGCACTTTCATATCTTTAACTTTTAGACACAAGATATATCCTTTTTCTTCAGTTTGTGATACATGTTGTTGACCCACAATCTACATAGCACAAAAGTATAGTAATCACGTAGCAATATCTTGAGTTTTGCAAACATTGATACATTACTATCAACATATTTGAAATTGAAAGTTCGACATCGTACGCGACTCACACTGCAGTATGACTATTTTGAATGTCAAAGGTTGAGCTAACTTTATTATTATTCCTTACTGGATAGTACTTTCTCAAGTAAAGATTGAATAAAACACTAAAATTTTAAAAATTGGTTTTGATAACAAGGTTTTACTTCCTAATAACGATTATTCTAAGTTACAGTCCGAGAGGTTGCTGTTGAAGTCACGTTGTTTCCTTGTAAGAAACTGAGTACCTTGCAATATTGATGCTAAATATTCATGATAATGTCAGTCGTAATTACATATTTCAAAATATTGATCTAATGTTCGAAGAAAAAACATCAAAAGTGTCTGTACAATTTACTTCCAAATTTTCTGTTTTAATTTAAATATGAAATTTTAACTACCACTTAAGTAAAATTGACAAACATAAAATAGTGTTAATTTATTTTATAAGACATTTAAAAATGAATTTGATATACAATTCTCAAAATTGTGATCACCGTTTAGTCACTGAAATTCATAGAGAGATTAGCATAAAAAAAGTTGTCATAGCAGAGAAAAGGGGAATACAAATTTTAAGAGAAATTAGCTTCTTATTATCTAAAGAATGTCTGAGATCTTTAAAATGCACTTGTTTATCTATATAAAAAAGATTTCTGTTAATAATAGAAATCTTTATTTATTTAATTAAAAGAGTATTATTTAAAGATATTCTAACTTCTTTGATTTGTTAATTCTAGCAATTATCTCCTTAGTGTAAAATGATTTCCTAATTTCATCCAACATTTTGATAGGCTGTTCTTATATATAACAAGGATCTAGAGGAATCTTGAATACTTTATATTCATACTAAGAATTGTTCCGCTTAATTTATGTTAATTTTTAGTATGTTGATGGATTTCCTTGCTTTTTCTTACATTTTAATATACTTATGAGATCAACACACTGAAGTCAGATCAGGACCTACTCGTAACTAAAAGATTTTTCCAACGCTTTCTAAAATTAGAAATGAAATAAAATATTTCAGTTTAGCGTCACATTTTTATTAACTTGATTGCAAAAGAGTCTGAACATTATGACCAGAGACAGCTCACGAATATCATATTGACTACTGTTACGTTACTTGGTCCGGGATCACACGTGTTACGTCATTCACGTGAACTAAGCGTTATACCACTGTAAAACGTTGGCCCCTAGCAATGCAAAACTAAATATATTATTATAGTTGTGATAGTGTAGTGCAAGAGGTGGTTTCATTCAAATCTTGCAACTAAGACAGGTCCTCATAGAAAAAAAAAACTGATAGGAAAACGTTTTAAATATTCTAGTGAGGCCTTTCCTTTCGATTTCTTATGCATAATTCTACAGTAACATTGTTCGAATTTGTATGACACGAACTAAAGTCTAAACCTCACAATTTTTCAGAATACTTGATGAACGTTTTTAAAATCGTGTATATTTTTATTAATATTTTAATACCCCGTTTGTCATATTGCTATAAACGAAATGAAATTTTTGGGTTTTACGTCCCAAGATTATGCCGGTTAGGTTAAAGGAGACGGTGATGATGAGTAATGAATGAAATGGTGGAATGAAGAAAGTGGGAGGAAACAGGATAACCCCGAGAAAACAAACGCAGACGGTGTTTGTCCACCACAAAGTTCAATTGGCGAGAGCAGGTTTAGAACCGGGCCATATTGCTATGTTTTTAACTTACATCTCTTATTTTCTCTGATGTATATAGAATAGATTTGACTAACTCAACTATTGAAATATATATACATGAGATTACGTTCCTCAATAAGCACAGTGCTTAACCTGGTTTTATGATTTTCTATTGTACTTCTGAAATATAGTATAAAAGTATTTTTCTTATTTTCTTCGAAATCACTAAAATGTAGCTTTGGTCACACTCGCCAGGGTGCTTCAATTATTACTTTATTTACACTTTTTAATTTTAAATTCTGTAAACATTGTTACTTACATAATTTCCTTCCCGTTAATTAGGCGTAAACTCTAGTAAAAGAATTAACATTTATGTATTTATCACGAACTGTAAACTGTAAAAATACACCGAAACTGATATATGCACATGTGTTTGAGCACCGTATATAACATTGATGCATATAATTGTTTTCTCAATAAATACTTTAAATCATTCATCTTTCGTTTTGAAGAAAGAAACATTGTAGCAAGTGTAATATGTATGACAGAGTTTTCTTCATGCCATAACGTATCGTAAAAGAAAGCTGTTTCTCAAAAATATAGTTCAACAAAAAAATCAAGTTTGGCTTTGTTGTGAAAGCTAAAACTTTAAATCGAATCACCAGATACATATTTCGTACAAGGAATTAGTGAAACAGGATATCAAAACGATAAAATACTTTCTAAAGTCTAGACTGATAAACGAGGATATATAAAGAAATAATGCAATGTTTATCAGGAATAGGTAAAAGGATACTGACTCCGATCGTTTTTAGAACAAACAATTCTCAGCTGAATATAAAGAAAACAATTTACAAAAGCAAATTATGTTTATGTACTCCAAAATTCCCGAGATAGTAGCGGTAAACCACCACGCTATACATGGAATAAATTATATAATGTTGTAAATATCTATTGCTGATCGGAAATACCTGCATTATGAGGATGATTTCGACACGTAGGTGGATGATTTCGATTGCTATACAATAAACGAAAAATAATAGATTTATATGTTTAATATTAAGCATACAGCATGGAAATACCAGAGAACAAACAAATAATGAAAGTGATAGCGTAGAACACACAAAAGATAGAACTGATAGCATAGAAAATACACAAAACACAATTTGTAATGCACTAATTATAGACGTAGCTATAGTATAACATGAAGAAGAAAATGTTCTTATAATGTCAAGAACGATCTTGGATTCGACATTTACCACAAATATTTTCTTTTCACTTTAGATCCCGCACAGCCTCTGTGATACAATTCGCGTCCCTTGCCCTTGACACTGAATCCAGTTCTTTACTTTACCACATCGTGGTTCAGAATATTACAATAAGCAGAAGTTGCAGAAGTCATGTGCAGGTCTCCGTTGCGATTATGTAAAGGTGGACTTCGCGGCAGCTGGTTCGTAAGAAGAATCGGAGTCATTGTTCGTGATATCAAGGGTGTCTTGAAACCGTTTTTTAGTCCGCATAGACTTGCCTGATTATCAGTTTGATATAGGTTAGGTGACAGCAACCAAACTTTTCCGACCAGCTTTTAATTTCAGATGTTCTTCAATGACTCGTCTGATGACGGTGTGATAGAGCTAGACTGATTGCCGACGGCAGTGTTTTCTTTAGAAACGTCTGCAGGATGTCTTCAATAACATGTCCAGTTGTACTAGTTATCATTAGCTACTGTAAAAGCACATGCACCTGTTTCCTAATGTCCTTTCGTGGAAGACCACTCCCGAACTTTGCAAATACGATTTATGCCTTGCTTCAACGTTTTCTGTTGATCAGATATAAACACTTCCATGGACCCAGCCTTTTCATGTTTTCCATGCTTACGACCCATTGCTTAAGCAAATATTTTCTGGACGGTACTATAAAGAATATTGTACTTAATGGCAGCTGCCTTTAATGCCAAGCCACACCGTACTGCTTAAGGGCTCCTTGTATATCATCGTTACTCCAGCGATTTTCTTTTTTCTCTGATGAACTCTCCCATCTGCAACTAGAAATATAGGTTCCTCCTGTAAATTTTATGACGGAATACCCTATTCCAAGAGAACAATTCTATAAACTTTTTCGTACACGCGATCGAAAGCGTCTGAAAAAAAAAAAAAAAGGAATCGCCCGGCATTGATAGATACATTTGAACACTCGGTTTGTAACTCTGCATTCGGCATTGGATTATGCGTCATATTGCACATTGTTCACACAAGCATATCTGTTTTCCAATATATTAGTTACGGTCGTATTAATTTCGTACATTCTCACAAATTACTTTTAAACAGAAATTACAAACATATATCCCAAAGTCTACAAGGACATATTTATTGACACTCCTTTCTACACTGATGTTATATTCAATCCAAGACAAAGGGCAACATTTGGCTCCAAGTTATTGCTTCCGATTGGAAACACCCGCCCTACGAAATCGATCGCAATAAACTACTTTTACTCTATACATTGAGGTACTTAGAACAAGAGACAGATGTGTATAAAATAAATGCCAAAAATCGTTGACAAATGTATACTAGGTACAAATATGTATTGTTCACACATAATTACACGTGCTTCAACACGAGTATATGGCTGTCGCAAAATCGTAAAAAAAAATACATTAGTAGGAATAGTTTTCTAGTTTGTAAATAATGCGGGACTGTTCTAGAGATTGTTCAAATAATTCGTAGTTTCTTTTCGACATTCAAAAAGTATCATAAACAATACTCTCAGTTATTGTTTCATTTTATTAAATAATGTTTAAAAAGAGTCTCTTAAGTCACTCCCTATCATTAGTAACTCTTGTTATACAATCTCTTTATTGACATTGAATAGGGCAAGTGAATAGGACGTATCAGACCAACATAAACTTTCTACACAATGTAATGTACCTACTACCTAACTGCTTAGACTTCACTATGTCTAATAAAAGAGATAGTATAAAAAGTCCCTCCATTTAATAGTTATAATAAAGGCATGTATATTGGAATGATACAGCATTAAAATTCGAATCGAAAACCCAGTTCTTCGATTACACGAGAGTGAGTTGGATCTTATTTTAGTAATCTTCCAATGTAAGTCAGTAAAAAAAAGTAATGCGACGAAAAGTTGAAGCAAAAACCAGTAAATATATGATTATTTGAATTGCACCTTGCAAATTATTCCTCCAAATAATCCAATCATTCAACCAATCACTGCTACTAACCACAACCAACTATGCACAACAATCATTCATCAGTTTTAGTACTAAAGACCTCTCTACATCATAACCTGGAAATTTATACATTTAAACTATTCAAGATCCATACTTTTGAATTTTGTGAACATAATAAGTAAGCCACTTACTTCATATGTTGAGAAAAGTAACGGAAAGGAATCGAATCAGAATTACAATGGTTACATCTGTCGTTACCATACAATCTTGAATGTAATACATAAATTTGTACAATCTCAATATCACAAACACATAAACTTTCTTGAATTTACAATAAATGTTTGTATATAACAAAACGTTATACCAATTCCATACAACAATTGAATAAGGGATTCCATACAAAAAATGACTAACGGATTCCCGTACAACTAATGACTAAGATACTCCAGGATTAGAATTGAAGACTGTGGGGCAAAAGCAGTTTAAGTCCAAAAAATGAAAGTATAAAAGAGGTAGCTTCAGAACGTTTTCCACTCATCCGATTTTCTTCAAACTTGGCACATATATAGTAAACAGAAAATAAATTGACGCGTATTTTTTTTTTGTTTCGTTCGGAAAATTGTGGATAAGCTTGCATATGTGCATTATTTTTATTCATATTAGTTTCATTTTTTTGTATATAGTTTAGTGGTTTAGTGAATTCTTTATGTTCTTTTAGTGATTTTTCTGGTGAGTTTTAGTGAGTTGTGTTTGCATTGACTGGCAACAGTGCATTCAGTGTGCTATTCAAGTTGTGTCTGTGCATTCGACAATGTGCTGCGAAGTGCAACTAGGCAAGCATATTCATTAATAGTTTCAGAAAGGCATATTTATTCATAGGTTTTAGAGAAACACTCATGTTCATTAATATACAAGATTCACATGTTCTTAACGGTGTTTTAGAGTGTTACTCAGTTTATGTGTGATCGAAGACAAAGTATGATGGTTAGCAAGCAACATGTGGTTTAGCTAGCAGCAAGCAACGATTACTGCAGAAAGATGTTAAGATAAGTAATTCATTGTACTAATATTTAAGTATTATATCAGTATATTAACATATGAAAAAAAAGCATGTCATATTTATCATATTAACACATGTACCTTTAAATAAGAATTGAAGCAAGTAACATCTAAAATATTCGTCAAGTCTTATTTCTCGTTCCTTCATGATATCTGGGTGAATCAGTAAAATGGGTTCAATCATACAGTTTATTAGCTTTGGATGTGATATGTGTGATTTGTAAATAAAGTACATAAACATATCACCTTTCATACATCATCATTTTTTTGGTCCTCCGTCCAGCAGATATGAGAACGAGAAACGTGACTTTGAATTGTTTGTTCTCGTGTGTGTGTTTGTGTGGGTGCTGCTGTCATAAGCAGGACAGAGCTGTTTATATCAGTATAGTGGTGTGTGTGCATTCAACCCAGCTGAATTCAAGGTTACACGTTTGTAGGTCACTCAGAAGTGAAAAGTAAAATATATTGTCAGCGGTTTGTGTAGTTAAAAAAGAAAGACTGAAACAATGGCAGAAGTGCAATTGGGTCAATTAATTAAGAAACGTGCTTCGGTCAAAGGTCAGGCAACAAGAAGACAGACATTTCTTCAAAAACTACAGAATGAAAATAAACCTAGCATACAAGAAGCAAGAACAAGGCTAGTTGCACTTGAAAGGGTTTTTATTAAGTTTGATGAGATACAGTCAGAAATAGAGCTCTTGGATGAGACGGGTGAACAAGAAACGCACAGAATTACATTCGAGGAACTGTATTATGATTCAAAGGTTAAGTTACAAGAATTTATTGATAGTTTTGAACAAAAAACTAATTCAGGGACAGCAAATAACAAAGCTACAAATTCTAGCAATTCAGTACAGTTGCCTAAAATTTCTTTGCCCATATTTTGCGGGAAATACGAGGAGTGGTCGCCCTTTAAGGACATTTTCATTTCCCTTATTCACAATAACGAATCATTAAGTACAGTTTGTAAGTTTCAATATTTGCGCACATCACTCAAGGGAGAAGCGTTTACATTAATAGCAAATCTGCCAACGGTAGAAGTAAATTACGAAATTGCATGTAAGCTTCTTGTTGAACGCTACGAAAACAAACGGTTGATAGCTTCGACATATGTACGAGGGTTGCTCAATATCAAGCCAGTAACGAAAGAAAATGCTAAAGACATTAGACAATTTGTAAATACTGCACGCAGTAATTTTCAAGCCCTTGAAGCATTGAATTTGGACAACCCTTTGCATGACGTACTACTAACACAACATTTAGTAGAAAAACTTGATTCGACAAGCAAAAGGGAATGGGAAGCTGAGCAAAGTAGTGACTCCTTTCCATCGTTATCGGAACTATTTTCATTTTTAGAAGGTCGTTGAATGTCGATACTCAATCTGAAAGTACATATGACAACAAAAGTGTAGAGTCCAAAGCAAAAAGAAAGAATAACAGTCAAGTGAGTTCGTTTGTTACTGTGCTTCCAAATGCATGTAATATTTGTTGTAGCAAAGAAACGCATGCTGTTTTTCGCTGCCTAGAAATTCTGAGTGCCAACATTAATCAAAGAAATGAGCTCGTGAAGCAAAATAAACTATGTTTTAATTGCTTAGGTAATAAACATCAAGTAAAGGCATGCAAATCAAGTACTTGTAAGAAATGTAATTTTAAGCATAATACACTGTTGCATGAAGATACTACTCAGGAGGCTACTAACAAAGACAGTTCAAGCAAAACAAATAACAATAATACTAACGTACCTAAAGTTAAGGAACAGAATCAGGTTAAGGTTCAACCACAGGACTCTTATTGCTCATTTAAGATTAATTATGGTCAGCAAGTCTTATTAGCAACAGCGTTAGTTAACGTAACAGACACTAAAGGTCGTTTTCAACAATACAGAGTGTTATTAGATGCAGCGTCTCAATCGAATTTTGTAAGCGAAGCTTTAGTTCATAGATTAGGTCTCAAGAAAACGAAAAATCGTGTTCCCATTAGAGGTATCAATTCTGTAACCTCCGAAGCTCAGTACAGTGTTGAAGTTCATATTTATTCAAGAACATGTGATTTTAATGCAGTGGTCGATTGTTTAGTATTGCCAAACATTACAGGTCGTCGGAAATATGCCTTCAATACCCGAAGAAACCAACCAGTCGGTAATTTCATGTTTTGCTCAGATGGAGACAGACTTGGATACACAATTGAGAAAATTCTGGGAACTCGAAGATCTTCACACTAAGATTTATATGCCGGAAGAAGAACACAGTGAGAAGCATTTTTTACAAAATACAACCAGAAATGGAGACGGAAGATTTATTGTCAAATTACCAAAGAAGGAAGAGAATGCTGTTTTAGGAGAGTCTTACAACATGGCACTACAAAGATTTAAGCAGCTCGAAAGAAGATTGCTACACAATCCTGAGTTTCATAAACAATATGCCGCCTTCATGGATGAGTATTTAAGTGTGGGTCACCTGCGAAAAGTTACAGAAGAAGACGTGAACACCAGCAGCAGTTGTTATCTTCCACATCATCCTGTATTCAAGATGGACAGTACAACAACTAAATTAAGAGTGGTTTTTGATGCAAGTGCAAAAACGTCTAATGGCAAATCATTGAATGACATTCTTCAACTTGGGCCAATTGTTCAAGATGACTTGTACTCCATTATTTTAAGGTTTCGGTTTTACCCAGTTGCATTTACAGCAGACTTAGAGAAAATGTACCGCCAAATATTAATTCATGATGAGAACAAGTGTTTACAACGCATCCTTTGGAGAAACTCAGTAGAAGAACCGATCCAGACGTGCGAACTACAAACAGTGACGTACGGGACTGCGTCAGCATCCTTCTTGGCAACAAGATGTCTGAAGCAAATAGCGGAGGAAAATTCCAAGGAATTTCCAGAAGCAGCAGAAGTAATAAAACCCAATTTCTACATTGATGATGTGTTAAAATCAGTACCAAACGTGTCAAAGGCCTTAGAACTACAGAAGGATCATATTAATATTTTAAGCAGAGCAGGTTTCAAGCTTTGTAAATGAAGTTCTAACGAAGAAGAAGTACTTCAAGGAGTTCCTGAAGACTTCAGGGAAAAACAACAGCCAATCATACTTGGTCAGCAAGACGGTGTTAAGACTTTAGGAATAGCATGGATTCCATTAACAGACAAACTTATAATTTCGAACAAAATTTGTAAACACGGAACTGCACCAGAAAGAAATGTTGCAATGACAAAAGACAAGTCGTCAGTATAGTGTCATCTATCTTCGATCCATTAGGTCTAATCGCTCCAATTGTCATCAAGTACAAGAATTTCTTACAAAAGTTGTGGAAGACAGGAATGGATTGGAATGATCCATTAGACACAGTCCTACAAGTTGAGTGGAATCAATTAATGTCTTGGTTACCTGCAATGGCGAAGATACAAATTACAAGAAACGTAATGTCTTCGGATAACGTTAAGGAAATTCAATTACATGGTTTTTGCGATGCAAGTGAAGAAAATTTTGGAGCAGTAGTGTACATCAGGGCTACAGACGAACAAGGAAACATTGAAGTCAATTTACTTTGTTCAAAGTCGAAGGTTGCAGCACTGAAGAAGCAAACTTTGCCTAGATTGGAATTATGTGGAGCACTGTTACTTTCGAAGCTAATAGACAAAACGCTATCCATATTGAATATAGAGGTCAGCGGTATACACCTGTGGACAGACTCGACGATAGTTTTGTCATGGATCAAATCACCTCCCAATCGTTGGAAGACATTTGTATCTTATCACATCAATCAATCAATGGCACCACGTGCCTAGTAAAGAAAATGCGGCAGACATAGTTAGTCGAGGAACGGATCCCAATACTGTTATTCAGTCTCGAGAATGGTGGCATGGTCCAGAGTTTCTTCACACAGCAGAATGGCCATGTCAAGAACAAGATGAGCCAGCTAGTATTCCAGAAGAGAAGAAGGTCATGATAAGTTTGGTGGCAGTTCATGAAACAAGCTTTATGAAAGGGTATTCATCGTTAAACAAAATGTTGAGAGTAGTAGCATATTGTTTGCGATTCAAACATAATTGTCTTTCCAAGAAATTAGAAAGAAAAACCGATAGTCTTGACGCTTCGGAACTTCGTTTAGCGTTACACAGATGTATCAAGATAGTACAACATACTACCTATCATCAAGAAATATTGAACTTGCAGCAACAAATGGAAGTTTCAACAAAGAGCCAAATCAAGGATCTTTTTCCATTTCTGGACACGGAAGGAATGCTAAGAGTAGGAGGAAGATTGCAACATTCAAACTTGGAGTACGACAACAAGCACCAATTCATCCTACCTGCAGATCATCATTTCACCCATCTGATAGTCAAAGAAGAACATAAAAGGTTGCTTCATGCAGGACCACAGCTTCTTATTGCATCGTTGCGTACCAGATATTGGATTCCAAGAGCTAAGAAGATGGTCAAGGCAATAGGACACAATTGTTTGGTTTGTTTCAAGTGGAGATCAACAAGTTCATCACAGTTAATGGGACACTTACCCAAGGAGAGAGTAAATAAAGCAAGACCATTTGTACACGTGGGAGTGGACTACGCAGGATTCTTTTATGTCAAGCCCACGATTCGCAGCAAAATTCAAATGAAAGTCTATGCAGCGTTGTTCATCTGTTTAGCCACTAGAGCAGTTCACATAGAAATAGTTTCAGACTTAAGTTCTCAAGCCTTCATCGCAGCATTGAAGAGATTTATTGCTAGGCGAGGAAAATGCTTATCTATCTGTAGCGACAATGGTTCAAACTTTGTTGGCGCCAATCGAGAATTGCAACAATTTTTTGAATCTAAGACTAACCGAAAGGACATCCTGGAATACTCAGCTCAAGAAGGTTTAGAATGGAAATTCATTCCTGTTAGATCTCCTCACATGGGGTCATGGGAAAGTTCAATAAAATCCATGAAGTACCACCTACGGCGTGTAGCAGGAACTGCAAGTCTGACATACGAAGAGTTGAACACGTTACTTCTTCAAATTGAAGCCATTTTAAATTCAAGACCATTGACAGCCATTTCCATCGATCCTACAGATCCAATGTATCTCAGTCCAGGACAATTTTTAATGGGAGCTACACTTCTCAGCCTTCCGGAACCAGATCTACTAGACGTGCCTATCAACAGACTAGGAAGATGGCAACGGATTCAACAAATGAAGCAGCATATTTGCAAACGTTGGTCAAGAGATTACCTCAACTAGTTACAACAAAGAAGAAAATGGAAGTCAGCTCAACCTAATTTACAACTGGGCATGGTCGTATTGTTAAAAGAACACAATGTTCCTCCTCAACTGTGGAAGTTAGGTGTGATTAAAGAAGTTCATCCCGGCAGTGATAATTTAGTGCGAGTGGCAACTGTGAAGTGTAAAAGTGGCATTTTTCGGCGCAGAGTTGCTAAATTAATTCCTTTGCCCCTAGAGCATTAATTGATTGTGTCCAATCAAGGAGGGGGAGGATGGATAAGCTTGCATATGTGCATTATTTTTATTCATATTAGTTTCATTTTTTTTGTATATAGTTTAGTGGTTTAGTGAATTCTTTGTGTTTCTTTTAGTGATTTTTCTGGTGAGTTTTAGTGAGTTGTATTTGCATTGGCTGGCAACAGTGCCTTCAGTGTGCTATTCAAGTTGTGTTTGTGCATTCGACAAAGTGCTGCGAAGTGCAACTAGGCAAGCATATTCATTAATAGTTTCAGAAAGGCATATTTATTCATAGGTTTTAGAGAAACACTCATGTTCATTAATATACAAGATTCACATGTTCTTAACGGTGTTTTAGAGTGTTACTCAGTTTATGTGTGATCGAAGACAAAGTATGATGGTTAGCAAGCAACATGTGGTTTAGCTAGCAGCAAGCAACGATTACTGCAGAAAGATGTTAAGATAAGTAATTCATTGTACTAATATTTAAGTATTATATCAGTATATTAACATATGAAAAAAAAGCATGTCATATTTATCATATTAACACATGTACCTTTAAATAAGAATTGAAGCAAGTAACATCTAAAATATTCGTCAAGTCTTATTTCTCGTTCCTTCATGATATCTGGATGAATCAGTAAAATGGGTTTAATCATACAGTTTATTATCTTTGGATGTGATATGTGTGATTTGTAAATAAAGTACATAAACATATCAGCCCTTCATACATCATCAAATTGGTTAAGGGGCAAAGACTCCCTTTTCAAAAATTTACCCACTTGATTAAAAGGACCACATTAAAGAAACGAAACTCTGCCGATGTAAAGATGACTTCAAAGTAGGAAATATAGATTTTGTCGTTTTTGCGAGAAAAGAGCTTAAGTACGCTTCGAAACGACATAGGACCCGCACAACCTTTACGGAAATTAGATTTCGGTGGAATTGTTTGAAATCGTGATATGCTGTAGATATTATGTACATGAGAAAAAGTCTCAAAGGGCACAACCAAAAATCAATGACCGTTTGGCCACTACAGAGCCACTTTTTTGAAAACAGTCGAAGGTTACGATATTCTGGATTTCAGTAAAAATGACCGAAATCGTGAAATGTTGTAGATATATTGATCCTGAGAAAAATTCTTAACGGACATAATCACCAATCACTTACCGTTTGGCCACTAGAGGGCTACATTTTTGAAAGCACCCGAAGATAGTTATATTCTGGATTTCGATGAGAATGACGGAAACTGTGATATGTTCTAGATATTGAGATAGTGAAGAAAAGTCGTAATAAGCACAACCATCAATAAATGGCCGTTTGTTCAGTACAGGGTAACATTTTGGTAAAAAACTGAAGGTAATGGTATTATAGATTTCGGTAAAATGAATGAAACCTTGATGTGTTGTAGATATTGTGATCCTGAGAAAACGTCTCAATTTGTACAACCATCCATCACTGACCGTTTGGCCACATTTTTTTACAGGACGGATAGAGGTTTCAAGAAAATGGTAGACCTTTACGTTGACGGCCCTAGTACTACTTCTAATTGTTCCAGGGAAATTAGCTATACCTCGTGTTAAAGGATATCGAAGTCAGATTCCAACGTGCTAACTTTTGCGCCTCGCATGTCAAACTTGTAGAAGAAGAAGTAGAAGAAGACGAAAGTTATGAAGAAAATGAGATTTTTTGTTTCAGAAAATTTGTCAAAAGCTGCCAACATTGTTACTTGTCGTACGCAGGAATAACATTTTCACGTGTACGCCAGGCATTGGGTACAATCATGAAAAAAGTGAAGCTCAAAAGTTCAATACCAAGTGAGAAAAAATTCCTATTATTTTTTCTGCGACATTCACCCTGTACATAGTTTTCGAAATAGTTTGGTCTACCCTCATGTCCCTAATTGGCACATAGATATAAGCCAAACCTTATTTGAAAGCTGGTGAGACACGGATTTCAAGGAGGTAAATTCGTTGCTCCTCGTGCACAACCCGTAAAAGAAGTTGAAAAAGAAATTCAAAGAAATGGAAATAAAATATTCATTTTCCCGAAGTTGGCAACACTGTTTTGTCTTTCGCAAGAATGACCATACACAGAGTTTCATTAGTTATGATGTTTGTTTATCTTTATTGATACCATCTTTATGCTTATAGCTCCTTTGGAGGGAGAGTCTCTCCCTCAAATGCTGAGGGGGAGGGAAAACTTGTACATCTAACTTCTCCCCTTCCCCACGTTGCTGGACTCCCGATGTAGACGAAATGCACATTTTTGGAAAATTAGACGGAATTGTATGAAGCCACGAAAAGTCCTATACAACTACCCGGAAAAGGGATGGGGAGAGTAGCGTGTAACATCATTTAAGCATAGACTACATTCCGATGATCATCTTGAAGGAAAAAGGAAAACACTGGAAGTCAATTTTTCTCAGGATCATGACATCTACAACGTATCACAGTTTCATTCATTTTCACCTTAATCAAAAATATCGTTAGGCCTGGCTGTTTTAAAGAATCTGGACCTGTAGTGGCCATACGGTCAACAGTTGATGGTTCTGTCCAATACGGCTTTCTCTCACGATGAGAAGATCTACAACATATCACAAATTTACTCATTCCTACAGAAATCCAGAACATCGTTATACTTGGCTGTTTTCAAGAAAATAACCATGTTCTGACGAAGCGATTAGTGACTTTCGGTTGTGTCCATTAAGATTTTTTCTCAGGTTGTCAATATCTACAACATATCACTGTTACTGTCATTTTGACCAAAATCCAGCATATCACTATCTTTGGGTCGGCTGCTTTCATAAAAGTGGCCTCATACTGACCAAACGACCAGTAATTGTTTTTTTTTTTTCATTAAGACGTTTTCTCAAGATCACAATATCTACAATACATCACAGTTTTAAACTATTCCACCGAAATTCAGAATGCCGTTTCCTTCTGCTCTTTATTTTTAAATTAAAAGCTGTGCAGGGAAAAACGGTCAGTGATCGATGATAGTAGAAATTGAGACTCTTTCTGAGGATCACAATATTTACAACATATTAAGACGACATTTATATAAAGGTCCTCGGTTATATTTATACCTAAACTAGGCACTGAATCTACCATAAAAACTTCATATTACATTTAATATTTCCCTTTTTTATTATGGCACGTAATTACTAAAAAAAAATGCGTACCTCCAATATCACGCCTATAGCCTTTCAGAAGATGGTTCTAGACTTATATATTATATTGATATGTTGTTGCCATGACAACGAACACCACCGTATATCAACAGCAAAAACAACTACTTCTTTTATGTATCCTTTTTATATATTCTTCTTCATTTTCATAGAAAGCTTGATTACCAATTGAGTGTACATTCTGCCCAAAGATGTTGAAATATAAGTATAAAAATACAGGTAAGAATACACGTATCGTTGAACATCTCGGTTTTATTCATTTTTACCGAAATTCAGAATAGCGTTATTTCCACTATTCAATGAACGAAGAAAATACAAATTAAGTATTAGTTCAGGATTTTTAAGACTAGATTCGCTGACATATAAACACTTATTTTCGGACATAAGTAGATGCTATAGAGTATCCCTTCATTCCGGGAAAGTAATTTTAATTTGGACACTGGAGCCGCTCTTATTGTTGTTCTTAAATTAAATATGTGAACGAATTTAAGGAAAATAAATTAGAAGCAATCCCATATACAATTCTTACGACTGATAATAGGATGATTTCAATTGTAGGACAAAGTTGGGGGAGTTCAACGGTAGGGTTAAGGGCTTTCCAATTATTGTTACTAATGCAAACGGAGTTCACACTATTCTAGGATGAAACTGGACTGGCTTGATGTATCCCAAAAAGAGAGAAAAATCGAAAAAAACTTTTTCATAATTTGACGGTTGGACGCAAGGTATTATCGATAAAAAGACGATTGGAAATACAGGAGGACGGGAAAAATCAAAATGACAAAAAATAAAAGAAACTGGACCAATAAATATGAGAACAACAAGAGAGGAGATGGAAGATATCGAGAAAGAAGATTGGATAATGTGGGAGAGTAGTAAAAAATAAAAGAGAGAAAAATTATACAAGGAAAAAGTTCAAGAAATTTGCATCGATAGTAAACCAAGAAGAGAGAAAGTAGAAGGAAAGAGGTGGACGATGATGATACGTGAGGATATGGTTTAATTAAAAATAGGGGTTATATATTAAAAAAAATGAAATGAAATCTTTGAGTTTTACGTCCCACGGTTATGCCGGTTAGGCTAAAGGAGACGGTGATAATGAGAGATGAGTGAAAATGGTGGAATGAAGAAAGTGGGAGGAAACGGGAGTACCCCGAGAAAACCCACGAGCACGGTGTTTGTCCACCACAAAGTTCACTTGGCGGGGGCTGGGATCGAACCCGGGACCCCTAGCACCAGAGGTGAACGCTCTACCACTGAGCCACCGCGCCCCCCGGGTTATATATTATTGGGATGTAAATTCAAGGATATTGGTAACTGGGCAATGAGCAATGAGGAAGGAAATGAAATTATGTGTAGATGTAAAGTAAGGCCTCTCGGATTTCTCGAATGTCCACATCCGATTTGCTTCAAATTTGGCACACCGACAGTAAACAGAAAATAAATCGACACTTGCTTTTGTTTATGCGGAAAAACATTGTCTCCCGAAATGCTACAAAATATGCTATAGGCCTACTGTTTGTGTTTACAATTGATGTGCCAAATTTGGGGAAACCGGATGGAGACACTTGTTGAACACGAAAGGCCTTATTTTGTTTGTAATATTTACACACAATTTCATTCGATTCGGCCCACCTAAAAGTTTCTTTCTTTTCTTTTTTTCAAGAAAATACGAATCACGTATTCACTGATACGTCTACAATATCTATGGAAAATTTCATTCAATTTGGTCTACTTCTTTTTTCTTTTAACTTTAAAAATTTTTGAGTGGGTGCTTTTGCCCCTCAAACCGTTTTTCCGAAGAAAATAGAAAAAAAGTGTTAGTTAATTTAGGCACTTCTGACATTCTGTTATTAGCGTTTTTGATATTTCCTAATCAAAGACTTGGAGGGGCCCGTGCCGAACACAACACATTTTTTTTTTAGAAAATTACAAAACACGTACTCTTTTATTTTGCGTCTATAAAATCTGTGCACAATTTGATTCACTTCGAACCATTTGTACTTGCCTTTCCGGCGTCAACTTTCAAAATTTTTGGTCGGGCCTTTTGCAATCTAAAACCGCTTTCCGTAGAAAGCAAGAAACAGAGATTCGTTAACTTTATGTGTAGTATCTATCTGTCAAATTTTATCAAAATCGGAATATTACCATTGAGTAGTATTACACGTTGGTATTATATGTAAGTGTATAGCAAAGAAGTTCTCTAATACTTTGACTTACAGATTGACAGTATTCTTGCAACGAAAGCGATGGTAGCGCCACAAGACACTTTTAGGTTCAGTGCAGTTTAGGACTTGTGCCTTTTAGGATTACTGCCGCGAAATGATTTTTAGGACTTGTGACGCGAAATGAATTTGAGGACTTGTGCCGTTTAGGTCTTGTGCAGTTTAGGACTTCTGCGGCATCCCCTTTGCAATAACAAGTCTATCAACTATCTATTTAATGAAACATGATTCTCCATTTTCATTTTAAGTATTGTAACGAGCCCTTTCATATCGATTTCCTAGAATCACTGAACAATACCTTTCTACGTGCTTTGTTTACTTTTTCTCTGACATAAAATACTATAGAAAACTCAAAATTCTTCAGAATACAGCATAAATCTTATAAAAACCGTAAAAACTTTATTAATATTTTAATATTTCATTATCAGTGTTGCTATATTTTCAACTTACTTCTCTAGTCTTTCTCTGACCCATATAGAATAAGTTTATTATCTCATTTACTGAAATTCATATGAAAATAAGCTCCTTAATAGATACCTAAGATATTTTTACATAATTCGAAGCTCATATTTTCCTTGATACATAAGAATCACAATTATGTGCTTGTCATCATATAAGCAGGATCGATTACTTGGATTAAATTAAGTTTCAAAGAGCAAATGCACTTTTACTGACATTCACAAAAATACGTTACCAACCCTGCAGTGGTAACATGAAAAAAAAAAAATTGAATGATAATGTTGGGACTACTGGATCCATAAATTTTTTGTCCTATAAGATGTGAACTGAGCTTTAAATCTGTATTATGTTTACAATATTAAATACAAACAACACTAGACACTGGTTGTATATATATATATATATATATATATATATATATATATATATATATATATATATATGTATATGTGTGTGTGTGTGTGTGTGTGTGTATGTATACGGTGTCTCTAAAGTGCCCTGACATAGGATAACTCTGTTATTATCAGAGTTATAGCATAATGAATCTACTTTTTCTCAGGCTAACATGTCGACGGCCAGCCTTCATTTCAAACAGTAACTGTTCACTTTTGTTGTTTGTGTAGGTAAATGGAAACGTTGAATTTTCATTTAACATTCGGTGCGTAAATAATCTACAGGCCAAACGGCTCGTCCGATTTAAAAAGAATCCTTCAATTTAGATTGGAAACATCATATTTGCAGACGATTTATGCTCTTATATTTTGTTATATCTCTGATAATAACAGAGTTACCCTATGCCAGGATAGTTTTGAGATACCCTATATATTTGTTAAAGTGTAACCGAAACTCGAAATAGCTTTCTTATTAAAGCATCTTTTTTTTTTTTTTGATTTGCATCAAATTTTATACCTATGTTATTATTTGACTGATTAAATGCAGGCACCCATAATACTTGTAAAATACGTATTAACTGGAAACAAGTAAACAGTATTTCTCCCAATAGTGGTGTATTGCACATAGGGAAATTCAAGATTCAATTCTGGAGCAGCATCCACATATCATTTTTGCGTACCTTAGGCAAATGCAGTTTCAGCACTTTGGACAAAAATGTCTGTATTATTGTCTTTAAACATATGACACTGTCCTCCTTTTACTACTTGAGTAGGTACGCGAACATCTTCTTGAAGCAATCCAGACAACATGACGCTGGCTTATGAAGCTACAGAGAGTAAACAAAAATATTTAAAAACACTTCATACAGGACACGTGAATTTGGCCCTCCACTATTCAACACGTCTTGTAGTTGCAGATCGTTTTTTTTTGTTTACAATGTGTCATGTGGATCTTCTTCTTACGTCAGCAGTAACTAGTTCACCAGTCAGTGTCGTGGTTTGAAAGCGGTACTTTAGAATGGGCGACCTGACAGACTTCCAAACAGGCATGATTGTTTGTGCTCGTCTGGTTGGAGCTTCAGTGGCAACAATGGCAAACATTGTGGGAGTATCGATAGGCACTGTATACAATGCCACGACGACATTCACAATGCATGAGCAAACGACGTCTGCAAAGCACAACAGTTATCGAAAAACAAACCTATCAGATAGGGACCGGAGGGCATTAAAACTTATTGTACCAGATAAAAGGAAGACCACTGCAATGAAAATTACGTCTCAAGTCAATTCCGGCATACAAAACCCGGTTTCATCGAAAACAGTGCGATGGGAACTTCATAAATTGGAAGTTCATGGCAGAGCGCTATCGCTAAACACCTCGTCACAGCAATAAATGCAAAGAGGCCTATCCAGTGGTGCAAGGACCATAAGGCGTGGACTCATGAGTAGCGGAAACGCATAATGTGGTCCGATGAATCGACCTTCACCTTGTTTCCAACAACTGGTCGTGTTTACGTATGGAGAACACCGTCGTAGGCCTATCATATAGACTGCCTGCTATCAAGTGTAAAGCATGGGGGTGGTTCTGTCACAGTATAGGCAGTGATATCATGGTTTCCTGCAGGTCTCGCCAAACCCCTGAATGGAATGATGAATGCTAAGGCAAATGAGGCCATTTTGAGGACCAGGTTCTACCCATGGCCTAAACATGGTTCCCTGATGATGATGGCATCTATCAAGATGATTTGACACCCCGTCATGCTGCAAAAACGACAAAATCATGGTCTGAGGTGCATGACCAGGAGCTATCACACCTCCCCTTATAACGACCAGTAAATGTTTATTCCTATGGAAAACACCAGTTTGTAATGAGCTCAATGCTTGTTTTGCTTATTTTAAATGTCATTACAGCCGACAATCCGTATATTTATATCATCGAGGTTACCGTTTTAACAAAATCCATCTAAACACTTCATTTCGATATTACTTTTTTTATTGTAGTATGTAATAAGTTAAACATTTGTACACTTTAAATATTGTACATGTATAATTACCAAGATGGATTCTCTATATATTATATGTTCTCCGTTGCTATGACAATTTACAAAACACTATCACAACAGAACATCAGTCATAATAACAGGAAAGAAATTGCATATATTTCTCTTTATATTTTCTTATTCTTCCTTTTGAACAGCTTGTGCATATTTTAAAAGTTCATTTTCCCCGTAAATACAGCTTATTATATAAAAATATTACACACTACCTTTACACCCTGGGTCCGATATTCACCAGATCTCACCATCATTAAGTCATTGTGATCTGAATTAGAAAGGCGTGATTAGTCTCATTACCCTCCACCAGCATCCCTTAAGGAACTGGAGCATGTTTTGGAAGAACAATGCTGCAAAATTGCACACACAACGATTCAGGAGCTATGTACGTCCATTCCAAGAAGGATACATTCTTCTAGCTATGTGAATTCATATTTATTCACGATTATTAACGTTTTCGTATTACGTCTTATTTGTTACTTCAAAACAATGTATTTCTCATCTTTCATTTTATTAGATATCATTGTAAAGTCTACAAAAGTGTGCTAAATTTTACAAATTCGTATTCTATCAATCTACGTACATTATTTCCTTCACATTGATTGTACGTCAAGATAAAGTATCAACGTTTAATCAAGTAAGTATACAAATTTGTAAATACAGTATAGAACTGTTATTTGGTTACATTTTCCTTGCACCTTTACTAACTAATTTACTAACAAGTAACTATCCCGAATTTTAAACTATGAAAATACACTGAAACTGATATATACGCTTTTGCTTTAACACCATACATAACATCAATACATATCACTATTTCCTAACATAAATGTGATCTATTATTTATCCTTCAGTTCTGAAGAAAGAAATGTAGAAAAAAAAGTGTAATAGATATTAAAGAGTCTTTTGATGCATGTCATGTTAAATCAAGAAATAAAGTAGTTCTGTTATTCGTTATCATATAGTTTCCCAAAATAAAATACTGACATTTAGCTTTACAGGAAGAGCTAGGACTTTTAAATCCAATTCCCAGATTCATATTTTTCCCAATCAGTCAGTTAAACAGCATATGAAAACGATGAAAACTTTTTTCACATCGAGACCGTTTATCTGTAAGTAAGGTTGACAAGAAATACACACATATTGGCAATCAGAAATCATACAAGTAGAGATTATTATCTACATGCTCAAAGATCGCCAATTTGAAAATAGTGATTTGCCCGGTGTAGCAATTATGATCAATAACACTGTTCTACACTGTAAATATTATGGAAATGACACTATATAATCTTTATGAATTCGGTGGCGCTGAGTGCGAAAATGGCATTAAAATTTCAAAAATTCGTTCAAGTTTCAAAGTTACAGTCATGTCAACATTTCAGCCCTTCAGTTGTTTTGTAGTTCAGCAGTTGGCAACAGTGTAATTTGGAGTTGTACCGGTAATTGTTGTCAAACAATGAAATCGCGTGATTTGCAGATATTGTCAAAATTATTATTGTCGATGTGATGTATTGATATTGCTCCCTTTGTTAGTCGGAAATGAAACTAAATCCTGTGGAAGTTTTCAAAGGTTCGTGCAGAGAAAACCGTGTTGTGTTGATGTACTGGGCCTACTTCATACGATAACTGTGTATATTTTACTTATAAACATATCGCGAAAGTGTGTAACTTGGAGTTCATTTAAAAATGTAGCCAGTAGTTTTCTTGGCAATTTCAGAGCTGAAAATTACAGAGAACTTATTCAAGGTCTATTGAACAGTTATGAACAGCTTGGATGCAATGTGTCAATAAAAATGCACGTTTTGCTTTCGTATTTGGATTTCGGCCAGCGTAATTGTGGGAGTGTCAGTGACGAGAATGGAGAACCCATCCATCAGGACATTTCAGTGATGGAGCACAGGTAGAAAGGAAAATGGGATGCAGCAATGTTAAGAGATTTTTGTTGGATGATAAAAAGGGATACTAACAAAACAGAATACAGGAGACAGGCAAAGAAAAGAGGTTATCAAGATTGACATTTATATTAATATGTACTGTATACATAGGTAATCATTCAATTTTTTGAATGTCAGAAATAAAAGAGGTAACGTTTGATTGTAAATGTCATTCAAAAACAATAAAGAAAATGTATTCATTAACCCATAAACATTAAATCCTAAAAAGTTCTAGAACAGAGGGGGCTGGCCCTCCCATAGATGCTTCAGGTTATGGGCGTGTGTTTCGATTATACTTCGACACCAATGGTGACGCAATATGCATGGAATATAACGTTGCCAGACCTCCCGAGGTGTTGCCACATGAATAAGAACTGGAAACGCTTGGATATCACCCCCCCCCCAGTTACGCCCAAACGAGAGCCAATCGAAAAGTTTAATTTTCATTTTCCGATTCACCACCTCAAAATTAGTCAATAACAGGTGTTTTCGTTTCTATAACAGAAAGAAAGTTAAAATTTGTAGAACAGTGTTTTTACTACTTGCCTTTATTTATAATACTTTCCTTTAGTCCATTCAAGAAGTAGCATAAACAATATTCTCAGCTATAGTCTCATTTCATCACCTGCTATTTAAGAAATATTATTAAGGAAATTTATTACTACATGACCAAACAAACTTTTCGGAAAAATACTCAAATCGTACAAAATAAAAAGTGTCTGTATATGTTTGCAGTTACATCACTCCAGTGAATTGTAATGTATTCTGTAAAATGGTTACGTCATTGTTCATGAAATACAAAAATGTGTACAGGAGATTGCCCACCTTAAAAGAAAATATTTGAATTTTCATAGCCCAATAGGGAAAAGAATATATCCGATATTTTAGCCCAAAGTTTACTTACTACTCAGGAACCTATATCTGGCAACAACACAAGTTAGGGAGAATGAAATTCACAACATTTCAAAACAGGTCCAATAATAAGCTTTCTACTGTCCACTATTAACACTCAGCAGTACCAAACAATGGAGTAAGACAATTTAATTGTAAGCAAGGGTTGTATACGTTCCAATATCCGTTAAAAATGATAAAAGAATACGTCGCTACTTCACACAAACTTGAGTACTACAGACATAATGAAAATATCAATTACAAGTAACCATCATGAACCACTCAAAAATTTAACAAATGTAAAAACATCTATAAAATAAAGACAGGGAGAACCCCTTAAAGAAAATCGGAAGAACTTTCATAGAAGTAGAATTATAGACTACACATAAACCGCCTTCATACAGAAGACCCTTGCAATCATTAGTAAAGATTATGAAACATGACAAATGGGGATGAGTTAGAAAAGTACATTGTAAAATGATCAACGTAAATTACATCAAAGAAGCTTTTATCTACATCGCAAACCTTTAAGCTGTTCCCAAATTACGTCCATTTAGACAGACCCCCACTTCATCAAAATCTCTCAAAAATGGCGTCAATCGCTTGAGCATCGATTGTGAAGAAATGTGCAACACACATTTTCTTTTAGGCAATTATAAAAATGAGCTAGAAAAAATAAAGCAGTGGGGATATCTAAACGGTAGCTTACAACATTGACAAAATCAGTCGATAATGATGTCAATCATTTGTGCATGGTTTGGGCAGAAATGTGCATTACACATTTGTGTTTGTGCAAGAATCAATAATGAGCTAGAACAAAAATAAAGCAGTGGAGATGTCTAAACAGTAGCCCCCTACCAACACAAAATCGATCGGAAATGGTGTCAATCGTTCGTGCATCACTTGTGGAGAAATGTGCATAACATTTTTTTGTTCTATATGTGCATGAATGAAATGTGCATAACAATTAGTGAAGCTGCCTAAACGCTAGACCCCAAGCCAGCTTTGTCAAAATCGGTCGAAAACGATGTCAATCGTTACTCCATCATTTCCGTGGAAATGCGCAAATTTTCTTTGTGCAACAGTGAACAATGAAGAAGTACAAAACAAGTGGGGCTGTCTAAACGGTAGCCCCCACCATGTCAACATCGGTCAGATGGTGTCAATCGCTTATTCATTATTTTTGCAAAATTAGGAACACAAGTTTTCTACTGTGCAACAGGAACAGTGATCTAGAATAAAAACAAAGTGGGGACTGCCTGCACGGAGCACTCCACCTCATGAAAATCAAACAAAAATGATATCAATCATTTGTGCAGAAATGTGTAAAACAAATTTTCATTTGTACAGCAATGAACAATGATATACAACAGAAAAACAGTGTGGCTGCCTGCACGGAGCCCCGCACCTCACCAAAATCACTCGATAATGTTGTCAATCGTCTGTGCACAAATGTGCAACACAAATAGTCGTTTGTGCAACAATGAACAATGAGCTGGAACAAAAACAAGAGTGAGAACTCTGTAAGTGGCAGGCCCACCTTCTCAAAATCGGTCAAAAATAGTGTCAATCGTTTGTGTCGAAATATGTAAAGCAATTTTTCCTTTCTGCAAAAATGAACACTGTGCTGGAGTAAGAAACAAATTTATGACTGTCTAAACGGTAGCTTCTACCTTGTCAAAATCGGTCGGAAATGGTGTCAAGTGTTTGTGTATCATTTACGCAGAAATGCACAAGTTTTCAGTTGTGCAACAATGAACAATGAGCAAGTACCAAAACGTGGGGCTGTTAAAACGGTATCCCTCCATGCCTAAATCAGTCGACAATAGTGCCAATGGGGTGTAAATTGTCTTTGCACAAATCTGCAACACAAATTTTCGTTTCTGCAAGACTAAACAATAAGCCAGACCAAAAGCAAAGTGGTGTTTGTCTAAACGTTAGTTTTCACTTTCTTATAATCGGTCCAAAATGGCGGGAATCGTTTGTGCAGCACGAATTTTAGTTTGTGCAACAGTAGGCAATGAGATACAAGAAAAAAAGTTGGGGATTCTCTACACAGAGACCTCACTTCATCAAAACAATTCAAATATGCTCTCCGTGGTATGTGCAGAAATGTGCAACACAGATTTTTGTGTGCAACAATGAACAAATAGCAAGTACAAAAAGTGTGGCTGTTTAAAAGGTAGCCCCCACCATGTCCAAATCGATCAATAATTGCGTCAGCTGTTTGTGTATTGTCTTTGCAGAAATCTCCAACACAAATTTTCGTTTCTGCAAGAATAGCAATCAGTCAGAATAAGAACAAAGTGGTAACTGTCTAAACGACAGCCTCCACTTTGTCAAAACTGGTCCGAGACGCTATCAGTCGTTTGTGCAAAAATATGTAACACATGGGGGCTGTTTAAAGGATAGCCCTCACCATGGTAACAATCGGTCCAAGATGGTGTCAATCGTTTGTGCACAAGTATGTAACACAAATTTTCTTTTATACAATAAAGAACAACGAGCAAGAACAAAAACAAAGCGGGGACTCTCTAAGCGGTAGCCCCACACCTTGTTAAAATTGGTCGATAATGGTATCAATCGTTTGTGCATCGTATGGACAGAAATGCCAACACATAAGGATGTTAGGTTAGGCTTGTGCAACAATCAACAATGAGCTAGAACAAAAATTAAGCATTGGATCTGTCTAAACGGTAGCCACATACCATGTCAAAAATTGGTCGGAAATGGTGTCAACCGTTTGTGTATCATTTGTGGAGAAATAACTTTAAACACATAGCTTGAAAACAATTGGTGACGCTGCCTAAACTGCAACCCCTGTAACCTTGAGCAGTGAGCTAAATTTAAAAAAAATGTGGGTACTGCCTGCACGGAGCACACCTCCTCATGAAAATCACTCAAAATGGTGCTAATCATTTGTTCCGAGACCTGAAACACAAATGTTTGTTTGTGCAACAATGAACAATCAGCTCCAACCAGAACAAAGTGGGACTGCAACACGGAGCCCCACACCTCACTAAAACACTTGAAACATAGTTTGTGCAGAAAAATGTAAGACAAATATACCTTTGTGCAACAATCAACAATGAGCTAGAACATAAACAAAGTAGGGGTTGTCTAAACGGTAACCCTCACCTTGTCAAAATCGGTCGAAAATGGTGTCAGTCACTTATGTATCGGTTGCGTAGAAATGTTCAACACAAATTTTTGTTTGTGCAACAATTAGAAATGAGAGAACAAAAACAAAGCAAGGGCTCTCTAAACGATAGCCCACACCTTGTTAAAGTCGATCGATAATGATTTCAATCGTTTGTGCATCGTCTGTGCAGAAATGTTCAACACAGAACGATGTTAGGTTAGGTTTTTGCAACAATCAACAATGAAGTAGAACAAAATTTAAACATTGGGTCTGTCCCTCATACCGTGTCAAAATCGTCGGAAATGGTGTCTGCCGTTTGTGCATCATTTGTGGAGAAATAACTTTAAGCTGAATGCTAGAAAACATTTGGTGGCGCTGCCTAAACTGTAGCCCCCCAACACCTTGTCAAAATCGGTCCAATATGGAGTCAATCGTTAGCGCAACACATATGTTCGTTAGCGCAACACAGATTTCACAACAATGAACAATGAGCAAGTACAAAACAGTGTGGCTGTTTAAACGATAGACCCCACCACTTTTAAATCGGTCGAGAACGGTGTGAATCCTTTGTATATTGTTTGTTTAGAAATTTGCAACACAAATTTTCTTTTATGCAACAAACAACAATGAGCTAAAAGAAACGCAAACTAGGGGCTGCCTACAAGGAGCTCCTAACTCATCAAAATCGGTCAATAATTGTGTCAATCGTCTGGGCAGAAATGTGCAACAAAACTTTTCGTTTGTGCAACAATCAACATTGAGAGAGAACAAAAACAATGTGTGGGTTGTCTGAATGGAACCCAAAACTCATCAAAATCACTATGAAATGCTGTCAATCGTTTGCGCAGAAATGTGCAACACGCCTTTTCGTTTGTGTAACAGTGAACAACGACCGAAAACGGAAACAACCTTTCTAAACCATTTCTCTCACCTTGTCAAAATCAGTCGGAAACGGAGTCAATAGTTTATTCATTATTTGTGAAGAAATGTTCAGCACAAATTTTCGTTTGTGCACACTAAGGTATGAGCTAGAACAAAAACAAAGGGGGCTCTATAAACAGAGTCCGCACACCTCATTAAATTAACTCAAGAATAGTGTCAATCATTTGTGCAGAAATATGCAACACAAATTTTCGTTTTTTGCAGCAATGAGGAATGTGCCATAAGAAAAAAAAATCGTGGCTGTCTAAACGGTAGTCTCTACTTTGTAAAAACATTACGAAATTAGTGTCCGTCAAGTTGACCTGAGCATTTGAAGGTTGAACATATTTAAAGTCATTAATCTTTTGTGATTCGTTCGTCCTGAAATGTGCTCTAATTTTAATGTTTTGTAAAATAATGCTAACAACGTTATAAACATTTCATTATTTATCTAATGAGTAACTTTTAATATTCTGATCACTTGCACTACGCTTGTACATGAAAGTGCTTGGGTTTTATTGCTATCGGAATGAAATAAATGGCATTAATAAATTTTGACATGTCCCGGTCAACTGGACGCATCATTGGCCGGGAAACAGTGCTTTTAATGTGCCAATCTACTCTTCAATGTTTGTGTTCCAAAGTGCTAGAAACTACTTTATACTTTACTTTACTTTATTTGTGCCTGAAACTACTTTATTTGTGCACTTTGCGGACATATAAGCGAGGGCCACTACCTGTTTTTCGCTCATATCTCTGCAACTAATAACGCAGAAACAATTGAATTCCTTGCACAAAGGAGGACATGCAATGCACTAAGCAACTCCTCTAATTCCATCGTTTGTGCTTCTGATGTTGGAGAAATGAAGCATTTTATTTCAAAAGAAGTAGCAAAATGTTCTATGCTATTTTGTACAAACGAAACTTTGTGTCGCAGATTTCTGCGCAACCAATGCACATACGATTGACACCATTTCTGACTGATTTTGACATTGTGGGGGCTACCGTTTAGACAATCCCTACTTTGTTTTTGTTCTAGCTCATTGTTCATTGCTACACACGCGACAATTTGTGTTCCACATTTCTTCACAAACGATTGATACCATTTTCGACCGATTTTTACAAGGTGGGGGCTACTGTATTTTTACAAGTGGGGGGACACTTTCTTTTTGTTGCAGCTCATTGTTTATTGTTGAACAAATAAAACGTCAAATCTATTTTTACAAGGTGGGGGTTACCGTTTAGACAGTTCCGTCTCTGTTCTTGTTCTACGTCACTGTTGATTATTGCACAAACGAACATTTGTGTTTCACAATTCTGCCCAAACAATGCACATACTATTGACACCATTTTAGACCAATTTTATATGGTAGGGGCTATTGTTTAGACATACCTAACTTTGTTATTGTTTTAGCTCATTGTTGATTGTTGCACAAGCGACAATTTGTGTTGCGCATTTCTGCACAAACGTTGCACACACGATTGAGAACATTTTTGAGAAATTTTGATGGTAATGGTGGCTGTCTAAATGGATGTTCTCACTTTATACTATAATGTTGCGAAAAGCTTCCAAGCAATCCTGGCAGGCATTATTGCAGTCAGAAAATACTATCACTCGTTGAAAGTTTTTCAGCACTACTGTAAATGATGTGTATTTCAAAGAGAATGTCATAAAACCAATGTGACAAACGTTGCCACCTGCTACTTTACGGTGCTTTGAGTAGTGTGCCAAAATCATCCGATTATCCTAGGTACTATAAATAACAGTGGTCAAAGACAGAAGTAATTTAGTTATTTATTTTATCCATTAAAATGACAATTTCAGATGTCTTAGAAATGTCTATTGTTAGTTTTACAAGGGTAGACGTTTTATGAGGTAAACAATTATTCTAAAAAGAGGTAAGACTCCCTTCAAATTCAAAAGCATAAGACGTAATTGACGTTAAATATATAATTAAAATTCTTAAGAGATTACGTATTCCATGTGAGTACCAACTACGAGAATCGAAAACTATAATATATAGGTCGTAAAATTTAGGGACGAAGAAGTCACAGTAATTTAAGTTATATATAATTATGTATTAGCATTGTATTTTGGTTTGTTAAATATCATTGCAAAACATCGAAAAGGCATCGTAATCTATAACTGTGCAATCATAAGTTATTACTTCATTTACACGTTTACTGTTTAAAATTCTCAAAATTGTTGCTATTTACGTTATTTTCTTAGCATTTATTGTACATCAATTTTAGGTAAAGGATTATCGTCTAGTCAACTAACTACTCAAATAGATATGGTATAAAAATTATTTTATTATGTTTACCTTTAACTTTTACTACTTTTATCCCTAGTTGCAAGCTACAAAATACAATGAAACTTCCATATACATTGTACACCCAGCCACAAAAGTAATTCCCCCCTAAGAATTCTAATTCCACTACTTAGTGTCCAGGTAATTTACAGTTGTGAGAACGCCTAGACAGATGCAACCCATCTTATACGTAATGGAATAAGAACTTACAAGCATGGGCACTGACAGCAGTTGGTAGCCCTGATCCAGGTGTTTATGCGAGTAAAATTGTAAAGAAGCTAACTAACAAAAAAGTTGTCCATTCTAACATCAATCTCTCTGGTTCAGAGCGTGTTGTCCAATGAACATCATATGTTAATCTCTATATAGATGTGTATGTAAAGTATTTCTCATTATATACTCTATAATCAAAGAAATAAAAATACTGATCACATATGAATCAGAAAATGCTTGAAAGTAGTTGAAAATATCAAATTTTGAAGACCTGGAGTAACAACTTTGTAAATGATTGCCTCCATTGAAAGACCTTCTACAATTCTCCTCACTCCAACATCTTTTTCTTTCTGGAGGGGAAAAGTTCTCGCATATCACAGAGAGTATCTATTGAAATTGAAAAAAAAATCAAAAAGCTTCAGCCAGTTAGTATAATACTACGACTACTACTACTACTACTACTACTACTACTACTACTACTAATAATAATAATAATAATAATAATAATAATAATAATAATAATCATAATCGTAATCATAATAATAATATGTATTAAAAGAAAAAAGTGTAGGGTAATAATTTTGGTGGAAATTCTATTTTTTCTGTTTGTTATTATACTTATGAGCTTCATCTCGTCTTCGTTCATCAGACGTTTTTAGACAGGCTTTTGCGGCGATGGCTCACACGGATGCCTTATTAATACTCAATAATATGCTCTAGTCAAGTATCACCAATTGCTAATGAGTCTACCATAAGATGCCATCAGAGTAGCTCACATGAGTGTTTTGGGAGTTTAGAGGAAGTATATTTTCTACTGCTTTCAAACCTGTTTTGTCTCAGGTTCAAAGTGGTGGTTGGTATTCGTATCTTGATACAAGAATTTTACGTAAATTTGTTTGTTACCTCTTTCTAAAGGCAAATGATATGTTCTGAAGGGAGCACTCGCCAACCTTTTTTTTTTCTATAGAAACATTTGTCTGGCGAGAAATCATAATGACTTGTTCTTAAAAAAAATGTTTGATATATTATAGCTCTGGTGCAAGGCGATGTTTCAACAGCGAGGGAAGAGAGGAAGAAGTATAAATAGAAAGAATTCTGAACTCGCTGCAGGCTGAGTTCAGCATGTAGTTTTGGAAGCCTGTCTCGTCAACATCTTCCTCATGCTCTGCATGAGATTTAAATTTTAAGCAGTTCGTCAGAGGGTTTTTTAATCCTCTTATACGAAATGTCTATACACTTTATAACACACCAGAGGGTTTTATTCTGCTATAGAGCCTCTGTATGACATCAACATTTTCTGAGACATTACTGTTTAAGGTTCATCAGAGCAAAGTTCATCATAAACGAATATCTCATACTTTTTGAAAATCTGCAATTGAATTTCTCACAGTAGCATTACAAGTTAGACTTCCTCAGCGATTGACATACCAAGATTCATTTTCCTCTGATGCTTATTCGCAGAGCAATTCTATCGATTTGTTTCGCTTGGGACAAAAGTAAATTTAGAGAAATCTGAATCGATCATATATTTTGGTGCTTGCTAACTCTCTGTATCAATTACAGTTATATCTCACTAAATATATAATACTTTGAAATAAACTAATACTAATAAATGATTAATCACGATTATAAATCATTAACACCGAACCAGACACAATAATAATAATAATAATAATAATAATAATAATAATAAAATATTGATTCTTTTTTAATTATCGATGTTGTACTAGTCGCGGTCATGTAGTTTGAAATGCGCTCAAATTTTAGTTGTATATTGCTGGGAATTGCACCAGTAATTTTGACTTCAAAGTGACTGATGCTTTTCTAATTTCTGACTCTACAGGATTCCAAAGTGTAAATTTTAAATCATATTTTCATATTCTTATAGATATTTTAGACCATAGCGGAAGAAGGACACATGGGGTTATATGGAACGATTTCGGAAGTGGTTACTCAAATTCATCTTGAACTGGATTAGGAAAAGTAAAGTGTATATCAGTAAAACTGAAGACAGGTAACGAATGGGTTTGCTTCTTCTGTTTAAAGTTTGTTTTGTGACCTTCTTCATTAACTTGTATTATACGCAATGATACGGTACAAACCTTAATTGAATTAAATTCGTTTTACAGCTATTTGTAGTGAGTCTATTGTTTTTGCAAGGAAATTTTCAACACGTAACTAAATATCTGGCTTACGGTGCCTTGATATCATGAACTGCTCAAATATAACGAATTGATGTGATTCACCTGAATAAGTTATAATAAAGAGAATAGTAGTAATGATTCCGTCAATCTTGCATTTGCTATAGTTTATGTTATTAGTTTACCAAATTAGTTTTTCAGTCTAAAAGTTTGTTACTGGACACATTTTGATAGAATAACATTCATGGACAATACGATTTTCCAAATCCTAAAACAATGATCTGTAATAACCCGAAACCTGTTTTAAACAGCACTTCGTGTCCTCCAAGTTGGAATGATGACATAGAGAAAATCAGTAACTTGTTTTGAAAGTTTTTTTTTTCAAAAAAGTGCTTAGATTTATATTTTTGTCTATTACATTTTTCATAAAAATTGATCGAACCTGATGTCATATGCAATGTTTCTGTTATAGGCATTAGCTATAATTATTCAGGGCGAGGTGCGAAAACCAAATATGGTACATTTAAGAATACAATCCATAAATATACCGTGAAGATCTAAAACTCTAAAGATTTTACTCTTGTTTACGAAACGAAATTGGTTCACATTAAATCAGAAAACAAAAGAACAATGTATACTTGATACAATGTTATGACAAAGCAAATTAAGGATAAAATATAGCAATGATAATAGCAGCTACGATTAAATTAGAAATTTTCTCCCTTTAAGATATAAAAACGTTGTACTAGCACAATACATTTTACTTTGTTTCGAATAGCCGCTAAGGAAACATAATTGCGACTTCTAATAGCACCTTCTCAGCATCCAAATGGTTGCCAAAGTTCTTCTAATGTTCCTTCTTTTTGCTGTGTGCTTCGAGGTAAGTTGTTTTATACTTCATAAATCGGAACAAATTACTTATTATTCTCAGAAATAACATTCCCATATAAAGTGAAGCCAATTTCCTAAATTCATTAGCAATGAGAATGATTTGATGGAATCACAGTACTGAAATAAGGCAGTATTCTCTTTGTGAAGAGATATATAACTATAAATAACATCAAATATAATTTGAATAACAACTATATTCAGTATATTTATTCAATCTTGTTAGTGTATTCGACTAAGTTACAAATTATTTAGTAAATGTTTTGTTTCGCACATAACCTATTTGCAAGTATCTCACTCCAAATGTACATAAGAAACGTCCACCTAATAGGAATTTTCTTTTAAAGTAATGAGATGCAACTTCCTCCATTTCAATGTATATATATTAACTGTAAATACACATTGTATCTGTTTTATTTTATTGCTTCTTCGTTGCATTATGCTTTTAAACCTTACTTTCGAACTTGCTAGATACTGCACAAACAAGTTTTCTGAAAGGAATTTCTAAGTGGAATAAAGTTCACACACACAAACACGTATATATATATATATATATATATATATATATATATATATATATATATATATATATATATATATATATATATATGCCATTTTCTTCTGGATGCTTTATTCTCTTTAAATGATGAAATTATTTGGAGTGATAAACTATGTAATACGGGACTAATCTTAACTACATGATCTAATAAATTTCCATACAAGTATCATATAACTCGTATGAATATTGCGATATAAAATAAAAAAAGTTTTTTTTTAAAAGTGAGATCTAAATCAGTGAGAAGTATAAATATAGTTTTACAATCATACTTTCTAAAGGTGTTCTTGGATGTTCAGAACGCTACCATATATATTAAAACTCTTTATTTTTCTGTATACGGTGAACATCAAAAATAGTACAATAAGGACGTGTTTTATGGAAGTAGGTTCAAAATTAAGAATTTTCATTCTTTAAATACAGTGTTTTATTTAGAATATTCTCAATATCCTGATCGGTATTCCAGGTCGGTATATTCATTAAAAGAAGCGATTGATATTCATAAAATATTAATGATAACATTAGTGTTTAAAAAGTAAAGCTTGGATTCTAATACCTTTAAAATTATTACCGAGTTAATGAGATAAATAATTAAATTTTAAAAATATTTAATACATAAGTTATTTCAAATTTATATTGTGCCCACTACAAAATTCATTTTTAATATTTCTTCCCAAATTATGTGAATTATTATAACAAAAAATTGAAGTCAGTACTACTTAAAGTACCAAGGGTAGGCAGCAATTCTAGTTTAAATTTACAAAATGACAAGTACTGTCGTAAATGTGCAATATTTATATTTAATAATATTCAATATTCTTCGTTCGTTACTGACATATCTTCGTTCTACTAATGTCTTAGGTTTACCGATTCTCACAATATTAGTAAATTCGTACGTTTGAATTAAGTCACAGAAGTTACATGAAATTTTTACATTTGTACTGAATGAAGAGGAGCGTTTGTGTAATATACCGACACTGTGTGTACGTTAAGTAACGCAAAAGCATTTGGATACAATGCATAATTATAATGACAACTACTATCCATAAATATAGCTTTTATTAGAAATTGTTGCGTGAATAACTACTCGTATTTTAGGTACACTCACCAGAATGTATAACGTTGTGAAAACTGACTATCTTCTGGCATGAGTAATTCACATTAACTTAATACTCGTACTATCCAATGTTGCATTATTGTCATAATGATGACAAGTTTCTAATGCTAAAGTGGAAGAGGGTTAGTACGTTGTTCTACTACTTAAATTTCAGAACACTCTTTTAATTCATTCTACTACGTATATCTAAAGTAATATTGTTGAGTGATTCATGGAATTACGCAAGTAGATGAAGCATTAGCAAAACATTTCAGAATTGTTAATATCTTTTCGAAATTTTGTGGGATAAATCATTTTTCCACTAAGCCCTTCAATTCCGTAATAGTCATCTATTAAATGAGTACTCAATACAAACTTTATAATTTGAGATTAAATCTTATCTATAAAAAATTTCAATTTAATGCTTTTTCTTCTAGTAATAGCAACTAAATACCCTGGTGCGGAACTCTAGCTTTGACCCTGGTAATATAATAAGATGTTGAGTTGTTAAAACTTTACAAAGAGTTAAATATTACTTGCATAAGATTCTTACTATACAGTTGATAATTCTTCATGTTTACTGTTACATAGAAAATTTAATTATGCATATTATTACGTGCATCTTGAAAAGAAGAATTTGCTGTCCTATTTTTTAAAACAATATTAATATTACGTTTTTATAGTCTATATTTTTATACTATATACTAAGCACATTGCAAATAATTTCAAGGTTTAAAATTAATTTAGCTGAAAATTAAGAGACATTTTTCTATATCATTTATTCTCTTAGGTCCTTTATTTTATTTTAATATTAAATTATATCAAATGATTGGGTCATAATGTTTGGTTTAAGTGATAATTCAAACTTTATATTGTAGCAACATTTAATAAACTATGCTTCTTATTAATAATAAATATTCTTTAATCCTTAGTAAATCATATATAACAACATATGAAGGTAGATCTTTGAATGAAATAGAGATAAATTAATCTAATATTTAACTTGAATTTATTTAGTCATCATAAAAGTTTCAATAAATGGTATACTTTCATCTAGGTGGCAAAACAACTACCTCCAGTTATTTATATCTTTTAAAAAATCAGATCTTCTTATCAATAACTAGTTATTATTCTTTAAATGGTGAACATCATTTATATTTTAACGTAAAACTAAGATCAATCTTTCTCTTAAACAAGTGATACTAAAACATTAAATATAATAATATACCGTATTCTGATGAAGATTTAAGATAAATTTGCAGAAAATTGTAATGCGTTACACGGACTCCATGTGCGTCAGAATACACACTACTAATACTAAAATATCTTGAACACTGATGTGGTTCAACGGAACGGAAATATATTGTAGCAGCAATTGTCTCCAAATAAAAGGAAAAATTATGTCTAAAGTTAACTATTAGTATAAAATTAGCGCATCATAATTATTAAAATAATAAGAGATTCGACAATAGGAAAACTTCTACTCATATTTTTGACTATATTTGTCTACTCCTGTAATATAATTTGAGAGTTTTTTTTGTTTGCTTCCGCGTTACAAATGCTTATATAAAAATTACTGACGGAGTAGTTGAAATACTTTTAGAAGTAAAGGTGAAATTAAATGTCCCATAAGTACACTGCTCCATAAAACTAATTTTTGTGAAGAATAAAAGATTTGAGATGACTTTAATGGCATACAAAAATCGATAGAAGTGTTGTTAGAGAAAACATTTTGTTGTTGTAATACAGATATGTTACAGAAAATATTTAATAAAAATAAACAAAATTATAATTTGTGACAAACCTATTAATAAAGCTAACATTTTTAATTTCAGAAAAATGTTAATTTCCAGAGCATTGAAAATTCATTAGAAATTGAATGGAGAAAATAATTAAAAATAAGTTAAAATACACATTAAATAATCATATTAAAGCTCTTGTGATATATCTTGCGTATTGTCGTTTTGCAAAAGTACAATCATAAACATCCTTTCAGATTGTAACGCCCCTTCCACTAGAAAATTCATTTTTAATATTTCTTCTCAAATTATGTGAATTATTATAACAAAAAATTGAAGTCAGTACTACTTAAAGTACCAAGGGTAGGCAGCAATTCTAGTTTAAATTTACAAAATGACAAGTACTGTCGTAAATGTGCAATATCTATATTTAATAATATTCAATATTCTTCGTTTGTTACTGACATATCTTCGTTCTATTAATGTCTTAGGTTTACCGATTCTCACAATATTAGTAAATTCGTACATTTGAATTAAGTCACAGAAGTCACTTGAAATTTTTACATTTGTACTGAATGAAGTGGAGCGTTTGTGGAATATATCGACACTGTGTGTACGCTAAGTAACGCAAAAGCATTTGAATACAATCTATAATTATAATGACAACTACTATCCATAAATATAGCTTTTATTAGAAATTGTTGCGTGAATAACTACTCGTATTTTACTTAAACTCAGCAGAATGTATAAGGTTGTGAAAACTGACTATCTTCTGGCATGAGTAATTCACATTAACTTAATTCTCGTCCTATCCTATATTGCATTATTGTAATAATGATGACAAGTTTTTAATGGTAGCGTGGAAGAGGGATAGTACCTTGTTCTACTAGTAAAATTTCAGAACACTCTTATAATTCATTCTACTACATATATATAACTTAATATTGTTGAGTGATTCATGGAATTACGCAAGTAGATGAAGCAGTAGCAAAACGTTTCAGAATTCTTAATATCTTTTCGAAATTATGTGGAATAAATCATTTTTCCACTAAGCCCTTCAATTCCGCAATACTCATCTATTAAATGAGAACTCAATACAGACTTTATAATTTGAAATTGAATCTTATCTATAAACATTTTCAAAGTAATGCTTTTTCTTCTAGTAATTGCAACTAAATAACGTGGTGCGGAACTCTATCTTTGACCTTGGTAATATAATAAGTTGTTGAGTTGTTAAAATTTAACAAGTTTTTAAATATTCCTTCCATAAGATTCTTACTATACAGTTGATAATTTTTCTTGTTTACTGTTACATAGAAAATTAAATTATGCATATTATTACGTGCATCTTGAAAAGTAGAATTTTACTGTCATATTTTTTTAAAAAATATTAAATATTACTTTTCTATAGTCTATATTTTTATACTATATACTAAGCATATTGCAAATAATTTCAAGGTTTAAAATTAATTTAGCTGAAAATTAAGAGACATTTGTGTTTATCATTTATTCTCTAAGGTCCCTTATTTTATTTTAGTATTAAATTATATGAAATGATTGGGTCATAATGATTGGTTTAAATAATAATTCAAACCTAATATTGTAGCAATATTTGATATAATTAACTATGCTTCTTATGAATAATAAATTGGCTTTAATCCTTAGTAAATCAAATATAACAACATATAAAGGTAGATTTTTGAATGAAATAGAGATATATTAATCTAATAATAACTTTTGTTCATTTAGTCATCATAAAAGTCTCAATAATTGGTATACTTTCATCTAGGTGGCAAAACAACTACCTCCAGTTAATTATATCTTTCAAAAAATAGATCTTCTTATCAATAACTAGTTATTATTCTTTAAATGGTGAATATCATTTATATTTTAACGTAAAACTAAGATCAATCTTTCTCTTAAACAAGTGATCCTAAAACATTAAATATAATCATACACCGTATTCTGATTAAGATTTAAGTTAAATTTGCAGAAAATTGTTGCTTTAAACGGAGGACGTGTGCCTCAGAATACACCCTACTGATACTAAAGTATCTTGAACACTGAAGTGGTTTCGAAGCAATTGTCTCCAAATAAAATGAAAAATTGTCTAAGGTTAATTATTAGTATTAAATTAGTATATTATAATTATTATAATAATAAAAGATTCGGCAATAGGAAACCTTCTACTCATATTTTGACTATATTTGTCTACTCCTGTAATATAATTTGAGAGTTTATTGTTTGTTTGCTTCCGCGTTACAAATGTTTATATAAAAATAACTGATGCATCAGTTGAAATACTTTTAGAAGTAAAGGTGGAATTAAATGTCCCATAAGTACACTGCTCCATAAAACTAATTTTTGTAAAGAATAAACGATTTGAGATGACTTTAATGGCATACAAAAATCAATATAAGTGTTGTTAGAGAAAACATTTTGTTTTTGTAATACAGATATGTTACAGAAAATATTTAATAAAATTAAAAAAATAAAATTTGTGATAAACCTATTAATAAAGCTAACTTTTTTAATTTCAGAAAAATGTTAATTTCCAGAACATTTAAAAGTCATTACAAATTGAATGGAGAGAATAATTAAAAATAAGTTAAAATACTCATTAAGTAATCATCTTAAAGCTCTTGTGACATGTTCTGCATATTGTCGTTTTGCAAAAGTACAATCAAAAACATCCTTTCAAATTGTAACGCACTTTCCACCTGGAATCTACAGTAAGCCTTGAGTTTGAGAACCATTACTATATTAAGTAATAATAACAATAATAATGATAATAATAATAATAATAATAATGACAATAATAATAATAATTGTCAATCCGGATGTAATCGAATGACACCTAGTCGATGGGACTTGGGCCAGAAGATTCAGTTCCCCATCGTTCAATTCGTCAGTGAAGCATTTAATATTTTCCAATATTTCCAAATACAATATCAAAATTAAACATATATAGGAAATACGTATAATGTATTAAATAAATAACACCAAAACAAATTCAATTATTTATAACAATTTTACTAAACGAAACTAGGGTTGTGGATTTACACTATTATGTAAGAATTATGTAGATACACTAACGAAACAAAATAACAAGAAAATATGTAAATACAAAAAAAGGAAACACTAATGAAAAAATCTGAATGCTTTTAATATGCAATAAATTTCTTTTATTCTTTTGAATTCTATTTAAATTGTTAGGTGAATATTATTCCTCAAAAAATTATGTTTCTTGAATAAATAAAACTTGAAAAATTTAATTTCCTCGAAATTTCAAATATTATTCTCAGTATAATAATTTTATTAATGTTGCTTAAAATCTGACTTCATAAAGAAAGAGAACATTTAACTATTTATTAGCGCGCTTGTAATTTCTTTACAACTTCACTTTACAAAGACACTAACAATATTCAAGCTAATGAGAGGACTCTGTAGATTGAATTTCAAGAAATTAAGTATATGTCAAATCACTTAATCTGTAATAACTAATATTACTTTCATTTATAACTCTCACTCTCTATTCAAGAACAGTAGAATGATAATGTTGGACACTTAAGTACTCAACTAAATATACCATAATCAGATTTCAATCAATTCTTAATCAAGACTATACTATATTCATTCATTAATTTTTGGTAAATAAGGAATAAGAATGCTGGAGAAAAATAATTTGCAATCTAGAATTCTTTCGATAAAAATACTCTGAAAAATCAATCAATTTAAAACCAATATAAACTGTAAATTGAAAAATGAACCAATTTTATCGGGAAATATTGGAAATTTAGTGATCTTATCAAAAAGGTGAGAATTGTCCCCCTGACTACTTAGTACTCCGTGAAACATAAAAATTAAAAAATTTCTGGAATTTAACGCAAGGGGGAAACACATTGAAATTGCAATAGGAATTCGACCTGAAGAAGATAACGAGCTTGACAACCGGACAAACACAAATTTGACAAGTCACAATGACTACTGGAAATTTCACTCACGTTTAATTGTTTCAAATACGTAATTTTCCTTGAATTGTGTTAACCTCTCTCTCCATTGGTAATATGGATTCAGTCTGAGCTATTCTGGCAATCAAATAAAATCAAATTGGTAGAAAAACATCATTATTCCTATATAACGTAAATCCTCATAAAATCTTTCCGTGCATTAGTTTCCTCACAAAAATATATGAGTATGAAATACTTAGACCTGGTTTTCAAGCAAACCAAACAAGCTAATGCCCAATAGGAATTACTTTTCACGTGATCGAGTCGGGCTTTCACTGGGGGAAAAAGACCGTTTACTTCACTGTAAATAAATTGCACTATTTCTGTGAACAGAATTGAAAGAAAGTGAGAACATAAAGTTATCACGCAAACCACTATCTGCGCTTGCAATTCACAACAATTTAACGCACTTTCAACGAAAGATTTCACACTCTGTTTCACTATCATAACTTAGTAGCCAAAAAAGAGGAAACAAATAGAGCCCGTTTGACTTGCCACTAAGTTAGCTTGTGAGAATTGCAAAATCAAGGAATAAAACATCCCTTTTTTTACTGATTACTTCATAATATGTTACTGACATTTCACCAATATGACTTTATCGAACACACGTCATTAACACACACACCACACTAAAAAACTACAACGGTGAAACATTTTCCGAAATAGAAAAACCCTGTCGAATCGAAAGGAGAATGTAATCAATCTCTCAATCTAAGAATAACAAGTAAAGAAGCAGCGAAACATTCCTTAGCTTGTTGAGTCGGTGAACGTTAACCACGCCCCGTTTCGCGACTGCTATCATTTCCTCCAGCAGTCTTTCCAACTGCTATTTCCTAAATATTCCACATAGATTTAAGATTTTTCTTCGTACTTTTTTTAACTTTTTCTTTTTTAAAAGAACATATCTAACCAAACCAATGATTTTAACATACTGAATAGTGTCTCTTAATTATTATTAGGATTTAATCAATTTATTTTACAGTGATTTATTGCATTTGTTTGTTTTATTACTCTCGTGACGCGTCCATATTCGTCGGCCTCATTCCACACGAAGATGACACGTTATATCCATCAGCCTTTTACAAAAAATTCTGCTCCAGAATTTTTTAATAATGGAAATCTATAAATATACAAAAATATCATTAGCATACAAAAATATAATTAAATATTCTCATGAATATACAAGAATATAAGTCAAACTACTGAACTACATTATATACAAAAGATAAAATTAATTTTTTATACAATACTCTATTTATAATTTTTTGATAATGACGGCCGTGATTAAAATTTAAGAAAAAATATATACAATTAAGTAGTAGCACTTATTCTATCATATTTTATTTTATTCAACTTTTAATACATACAATTTTTCTTTTACTATTGTTCCAATTGTCATTTCCAGCATTTCATTTGAACTTCAATTCCTTTGGAACCGATAAATTTGTATCTCGGAGGCGTGACTCCGCTTGTAGGAATCAAGAGTATCGTTCTCGTCCGATATTAAAACTGTATTTGGTGTCAGGAATCTCCTGGCTATAAATGGGCATTGCCATTTATTACTGAGTGATCTAGCAACATAATCTTTCAAAGAAGATTTCACACGTGATCGAATCAATACTTTATCTCCTACTTGGAATACTACTTCTCTTCTTCTCTGCAACATTAGTCGTTTTCTTCTAACCCAGCTCTTCTCCATATTCTTCCTGTATTCCAACCACGAAGATTTTCTTGACTTACCGGTTATATGTGAATCTGAGATGTCCCATCGATTTTCCAGAGGAGTGTAAGAAGGACGCCCTAAGAATACCTCGATTGGGCACATGTTAAGGCGGAATGCTCTCTAATATTGAGCGTATATTGAAGGTCTGGTGTCAGAGACGACCAAAGATGTTGCTTGTCTGAAAAGTAAGCTCGGATGGACGATTTTAGCTTTTTGATAAAACGCTCAACAAAATTCGCTTCATTGTGGTATGGACTTAAAGTAATGAGCTTTATCCGTAGTCTTAACAAGAATATCTTAAACTATTCTGATACAAGCACAGAAGCGTTATCGGTAGAAATAGCTTCTGGATATCCTAGTCGACTGAAGATGTCTGACATTTTGTCCACTATCGAGGCTGAAAATAACGATCTTAACTTCCCTAACACCACAAAGCGGCTCGCGTTATCAACCCCGATTAAGATGTACTTAAATCCCTTTGAATTAGGCAATACACCGATAATATCAAAATACCAGTGTGATCCGATTTTCCTACTATACTCTGATATTAGTAACCCCATTTTCCGTTTATTTTTTCCTTAGCTAGCTGACACCTATGGCAACATCTTACAAATTCAATCACTTCCTGTTTCTTATTTCCCCACGTGAAGCGTTTCATTAATTTCTTAAAGAGTCCGATATGTACCAGCATGAACTCCAACAAGCTTATCCTCATGGTAGTACTCTATCAGAATTCTTCTTAAAGCCTTAGGGATTAAGATCTTGAGAGTATTATGGACTGAATTAATTCTTTTCATAAGAATATTTTTATTTAAAACAAAACCTGGAATGTTGTCGCCATTTTCTATTCTATCTATTATTGCTTTCAATTTAAGGTCTTCTCTTTGAAGATCTTCGATGGGTTCCTTTATCAGAGGCAACTTGTATCTATCAGCTAATCGCAAGTTTCAATCAAAGGCCGCTAATACCAAAGGACCGTTTACTAAGCTAAACTCAAAAAGGGTCGTAAATTCTTGTGAGAGTGTCAGCTATAACGTTATCTACTGATCTAACGTGTTTAATCTTGAACGCAAACTGACACAAAGTCTCAAGAAGAGGACCGTACTTTAGTAGACGCTTTGAGTTGCTTAAAATCCAAGTAAGGGCCTTATTATCTGTCAGGACATCAAATTCTCTAACCAAATAGCGCTTAAATGGAGACATAGCTTTTACTAGGCTTATAAACTCTATTTCGTATATGCTTCTATGTTTGTTTACTTCTCATAATCTCTTACTAAAGAAACAAACAGGTTGAAGCTCCCCGTTATTATTCTCTTGAGACAAACAAGCAGCTATGCTTTTTCTTGATCCGTCTACATGTAAGATAAAGCGCATATTTAGATCTGGGTCTTAACTACAATGTTTTCAACTAAAACTTCTTTTAATTTGTCTAGAATCCATTGCGGTTCCTGACTCCAGACAAATTTATTCTTAGGAGATTTTAATTCACTGAGCGGTCCCATTAGTTTCTGGAACTCAAGAGCAAATTTCGCGTAATAGCTGAAAAGAAGCAAGATCATCATTAGACCTCTCCTATTCCGTGAAGGTGGTATGTTCTTAATATCTGAAACCCTAACCGGGTCGATTTCCATCTGATCTCCGGAAATAATATACCCAAGATAGTTAATCTTTGATTGACAAAACAAACATTTAGCCGTAGATATGGTAACTTTGAATTCTCGGAATCTTTCTCGTACCTTTATTATAGTATCTTTATGTTGTTCTATAGTATCAGAAAATATAAGAACATCGTCAAAATATGATCATACTCCTTCCCCTTCCAAATCTCCGAGTATTTTGTGCATCACAGGGTTAAGAATGTTACAACCAGTTTTTATACCTACTGGGTCTCTCGTAAAATGAAGAAGACCCTTTGGAGTAACAACTGTGGTGACGTTACGTGAGCTAGAAGCCAAAACAATTTGGAAATATGCTTACTCTAGATCTATTTTCGTATAGAATAGCTTACCTGACAGGCCACCTAAATATTCCTCAATGTTCGGAGACGGAAAGGGATCATTTACCATCAATTCGCTAGCTTTAACGAAGTTCCCTACAATTCGATAACTATTATCTTTATTCTTCACTAAGAAGCAACTACTGACATAGTCCGAATGGTCAACTTCAATTAGAATACCCTGCCTAACCAATTCTGAAATTTGATCATTAAATTCTTTCTCTTGATTCTTAGGAACAGGGAACGGATATTGCTTAAAAGGTTTGTTTGTGGAATTTCTTTGACTTCTCGATGTCCACGTTAGAAGCTTCCGAAGAACTCAATGGACCACTGTTCTTAACTTCAGAAGTCGCTGAAGGAACTGAAAGAACGTTCTTCTTTTCTTTTTCAATAACAACACCATGATCACTCTTAGTCTGTTTTTCATTTGCACCATCTATGATGTTTTTCTTCCTCTTCTTTTTCTTTAGCTTCTTCTTCTTCTTTGAAGTTCTTCTTAACATTGGGATCCACCTCTGTATGGTTTAATCTGGAACTGTCTGATAACTAGTGTCGCAATTCAACTCAACCTTGGCAATTATCTTATCTTCTATTTCACCCACATTTGTCGATATCATCGCTAAGTCAACGGAAGATGTACGATGGAAGCGATCTTGATCACCATCAACCGACTTATGGCTAATGCAAGAGGTTTCTGGACAAACTTGATCAGTACCCAATCTGCGAATTTGCTAGTCCACAATATTACTGTCTCTCGACAACTCTCCATCAGGAGCCTTTATAGTCAATAAATGTTTTCCAGATGTTGAAAGTCGAGATTACATTGTACACCTCTTTCGTTATGTAGGATTCAATAAGAATCTGCCCTAATAAACATAGAAGATATTCCAGTTGATATAGATGCTAAGTTCTTCCTTCGAAACTTTCCACCAGTCCATCCTTGTTGACTAAGCTGTTCACCAGATCTAAATCCTTTTTGAAGTGATTCTACAAAATCGCTGCGATAAATCAGTCGCACACGCTTCTTTCCACTGCACAGAAACAAAAGATTTTTATCGTAATGAACTAACGCCGACGTTGAACGCAGGTATGGCATTCTAATAAACAGCCGCAAGGAAGGTTATCAGTTACTCTAAAGGTTATAAAAAACAGTATAAGAATAGAATACTATAAGTAAACATATACAAAGCCTACTATTTTCTACTCTACTATAGTAATAAGATCGAAATATACACGACCAAATCAATAAAGCTGGAAGGAAAATAGAAGTTGTCCAAATATTCCAATAATTATATAAAATATACAAAATTTTTTAAAGACAGGAAGAATTTTTTTGTCATAAAATTTTATATTCAAAGAAAAAAAATTTAGTTTCAATTGAATTAAATTGATTAAGTCACTATAAATTTAAAAGTAATTCTATATTTAATTCTGTAACCAAATTGCAAAAAAAGGTGAAACTATAACGTTGGAGGAAAATTTTCTAATCTCAATTCCAAAATATTTAAATTAATTAAAAAAATATTTTTAAACAATAATTCAATACTCAAAAAGAAAATGTGAAAGACTGAGATCTATTTATGAATATTAACAATAAACAACTATAACACTAAACTAAATATTTAAAAAATTTCTTGACGTGTTATTCGTACTTGTAATGCCCCTTCTACCTGGAATCTACAGAAAGCCTCCAGCTTGAGAATCATTACTACTCAAAGTAATAATAATGATAATAATAATAATGACAATAATAATAATAATTGTCAATCCAGATGCAATCCGATGACACCTAGTCGATGAGACTTTGGCCAGAAGATTCAGTTCCCCTTCGTTCAATTCGTCAGTGTAGCATTTAAATATTTTCTAATATTTCCAAATACAATAGGAAAATCAAACATATATAGGAAATAAGTATCACATATTAAACAAATAACACCAAAAGTAATTCAATTTTTATAACAATTTTATTAAACGAAACTATGGTTGCGTATTTACATAATTACGTTAGAATTATATAGATACACTAACGAAACAAAATAACAAGAAAAAATGTAAATACAAAAAAAGAAAATGCTAATGAAAATATCTGATTGCTTTTAATATGCAATAAATTTCTTTGATTCTCTTGAATTTTATTTAAAATGTTAGGTGAATATTATTCCTGAAAAAATAATTATGTTAATTGAATAAACATTACTTGAAAAATTTAATTTCCTCCTAATTTCAAATATTATTCTCAGTATAATAATTCTATTAATGTTGCTTTAAATCAGACGTCATAAGCTAAAGAGAACATTTAACAATTTATTAGCGCGCTTGTAATTTCTTTACAACTTCACTTTACGACGACAATAACATTATTCAAGCTAATGAGATGATTTCCTAGATTCAATTTCAAGAAATTAAAAATGTATGTCAAATCTCTTAATCTGTAATAAATAATATTACTTTCATTTATATCTCTCAGTCTCTACTCCAGAACAGTATAATGATAATATTTGATAAATACATTCTCAACTAAATATACCTTAATCGCATTTCAATCACCTCTCATTCAATAATATACTATTTTCATTCATTAATTTTTGGTAAATGTGGAATGAGAGTGCTGGAGGAAAATAATTTGCAATCTAGAATTTTTACTATAAAATACTCTGAAAAATCAATCTATAACCAATATAAACTGTAATTTGAAAAAGAAACCAATTTAATCTGAAAATATTGGAAATTTAGTGATCTTATCAAAAAGATGAGAAATGTCCTCCTGACTACTTAGCCCTCCGCGTAACATCAAAAATGAAAAAAATTCTGGAATTTAATTCAAGGGTGTAAAGACATTGAAATTGCATTAGCAATTCGACCAGGAGTAGATAACGAGCTTGACAACCGGACATACATAAATTTGACAAGTCACAATGACTACTTGAAATTTCACTCACATTTAATTGTTTCAAATACGTAATTTTCCTTGAATTGTGTTAACCTCTCTCTCCATTGGTAACATGGATTGAGTCTGAGCTATTCTGGCAATCGAATAAAATCAAATTGGTAGAAAAACGTCATTATTCTTATATAACGTAATTCCCCACAAAAACTTTCCGTGCCTTAGTTTCCTCAAAAAATATATGAGCATAAAAGACTTATAACTGGTTTTCAAGTAAAGCAAACAAGCTAATGCTCAATGGGAATTACTTTCCACGTGATCGAATCAGGCTTTCAAAAGATCGAATCAGGCTTGGGACAAAAGACCCTTCACTTCACTGCCCTTTAATTGTAGTATTTCTCTGAACAGAATTGAAAGAAAGGGAGAACATAAAGTTATCACGCAAACCACTACCTGTGCTAGGAATTCACAACAATTTAACACACTTTCAAAGAAAGCTTTCACACTCTTTTTTACTATCATAAGTTAGTAGCCAGAAAAAGAGGAAAGAAAAAGAGCCCGTTTGACTTGCCACTAAGTTAGCTTGTGAGAATTGCAAAATCAAGGAATAAAACATTCCTTTTTTTACTGATCATTTTATATTATATTACTGACATTTCACCAATATGACTTTATCGATACACGTCGTTAACACACACACCACACTAACAAAAACTACAACTGTGAAACATTTTCCGAAATAGAGAAACCCTGTCGAATCGAAAGGAGAATCTTCCCGCCCAAGCAAACGAATAACAAGTAAAGAAGCAGCGAAATTTTCTTTAGCTTGTTGAGTCGGTGAACATAACCACGACCCCTTTCGCGACTGCTATCATTTCCTCCAGCAGTCTTTCTAACTGCTATTACCTAAATATTACACGTACTTTTAAGATTTTTTCCTATTTTTTAACTTTTTCTTTTTTAAAAAAGAACATATCTAACCAAACCAATGATTTTAGCATATTGAATAGTGACTCTTAATTATTATTCGGATTTAATCAATCTATTTTACAGTGATTTTCTTGCATTTGTTAGTTTTATTACTCTTGGGACGCGTCCATATTCGTCGGTTTCATTCCGCATGAACATGAAACGTTACAAGATCCAATACGGTCTTTGTTTGATCGCATTATGCAGAACACTAACAGCACTCATACTACATTTGGCAAACTCTTTCACTATGCCATTATACACAGATTTTCATTTTTGAGATATATTTCCCAGGAATGATATATGATTTTTATGACTTTTTATCTGAATCATCAAGAAGCTTCTTTATTAATGTTTGGTTTCTTTTACTTAAAGCTTTCTCAGTAGCCTGTTGAGCTTTTTCTCACCTTCATTCATACACTTCTTTTTCCATGCTTTATAACAAAAGCTTAAGAACTCATATCCCAAGCTATTATTAGGCCTAATATTACAACTCTTGTATATTCAAACCGGAGCACTCGGAATTAATATTTGTAACCTGTTAAATTACATAAGCGTATTATCTACTCAAAACAATGTTTCGAACATGTTATATTCATTTCCATAACTTACTTACACGGATTTAATAGATGAAGCGTTGTAATTAAATACAAATCTCCAAGCTTTCAAAGTTTATAAATTCCGAAAACGAAAACTAATGTCTTCATTTTCAACTACATACAGCTATTCATAAAATAATGTTCTAGCTTCAATAGTAATTAGTGAAGTAACACTTCAAATCATCATTGCTAGTTTCAGAGCGTTGTATGAAAATATAAAATTTTGATTTTCGTATTTAATGAATAAATCATATTCTCCTTTGCTTCTCTGTAAATCGTAAATGGTAGGAAATAGAAAAAGCAGGAAAACAAGGTGGGAAATCATTAGGGGACGCATGGAATTGAACACTTTGTTTGAACTTATGGTCTTTATCTCTGCATTTCAGGCCTACACTAAATATTGAAATGCCAAAACGTATAATTTTGTTGTCCTAAATGTACATAAAACAAAACAAGCAATCAAGTTTCGTAAAGAATAAGTTTTCTTGAGAGGCACTTTACCACGTAATAATGGTTTACTGTAGTGTTTTTAGAAAATCCCACACAAAGCCAATACTTATGTATTATAAAAAACTATAGGAAAATGAGTGAAACTTGGAGCGAGATAAGGAAATCATAAAATGCCCAACAAGTTCAGGCTTCATTTAGCTGTACAGGAAAGAGAATTACGTGAATGCAGGGCGTTAATCGAACATTTTACTTACAATAATATATGTAGCTTTCATCATTTGAACAGGTAGCTGCATGACACGCATGCCATAAAAGAGTAATATAATATAATTTTTAAAAAAATTTGTATGACGTAAGGCTAAAATTTATTTACGATTTATTTGTGAGTTCCTACTTGATCAGGTAACACCCAGATCTATATATTAGCTATAGGTTAAGGACAAATTACGTCCCACACGATAATGTTTTACATTAAAATCTTGTGTTCATTTGCTCTTTTTTGTTAAATACCTTGATGAAACATATAAAATTTTCTTTTTTCCGACTCTGATACTTCGATAGGTGGCTTTAGGAGAAACTTTTTCACTCCATTAGATAATCTTATGAACATTTTTCTATGTGAAATTTATTTTCATAATATATTTCTAACTATTGGGGAGTATACCTTTTGGGTATTGTAGCACACTGCGTAAAATTTTCATAATTAAATTGTCGCTTTTTAGTAAATATTATCCTAGAAACAATTTGTTTTACTACACAAAATGTTGATTCTTATTTCTTTTCAACTCGGTGATATTACGATGATAAAATTATCACTTGAGCTCCGAAGTTACGTAATAGGTGTCTAAAATCAACTCATCTGATAATTTTCCTTGTTAAGTTTCTCTCCTCCGTCTTTTCGTCCCTTTGTCTAAAAAGCTTTATCATTTATAAAGACTCTATCTTCAATAATATGTCTCATATATTTTGGTTTCTTTCAACTTTCGCATAAATGGTTATAAGATAATATTTAATAAAATTAAATCAATATAAATTTAGTAATAAATGTTATAAGGAACTTTCATAAGATCGTATTTCCTTTTAACAACAAAACATTCTGAACTCTATATAAGCTGTTCCGTTTATATGTGGGAGTTTTTCTTAGTTTCGAAATACAGAAAAGTCTTTTGGTTCTAAATAAAAATTATAATTATGATATTACTATCTTCTTATATAGGACGTTTACTTCTTAAATAGAGCGCTAATATATCTAAGTCGTCTCTGTACGTGCCTTTGGTGTTCTAATCGTGAAAGGAGATAATGTAGATCGGATTTTACGTTGTGTTAAGTCAAAATTTATACATACAAATAAGATGCATACAAATAATATCTTTCAATTTCTGATGTATGGGGCGTCATCAAATTGCTTTGATATACATAACCACAAAAAATCATTCAAATCAAAAGAGAACTAATAAGGCTAAGCAAGGGATACATACTCAGAAGAACGTATTAGTTTGGAAACTGAATATGTGTCCACACCATGCAAAGAACATTGTTATGATTTGTAGGATTTAATAGATACTGATAAACACATATGGAAGTAGTAGTGGAAAATTTCTTTTAATTACAGCTTTTAAAAATCAATTAACACAATATTTCAAAGAAATTAACATATTATTTGAATACAAGCAAGACTCTACAAATTACTTCTCGTGAAGTTCCTCATAGAAAAGATTCAGTTAGAAACAAAAGTTCTCACGATATATCCTTGTCGTTCAAATTTTAACTATAATGATGATGCCATAATTTAATATTCCGAAAAACATAACAAGTGAAGCTGTCTTGAGTTCAATAAAAGCGGTACGATACACTACTACCTGTACAGTTGAATTTGAACATTAAGAACCAGTGCGCGACAAAACCTTGTGTATAAGAATAATAATGTTGAAATGTTACATTAACTTTATTTTTAAGTACGCAGTATTTTCATCTACTTGCAATGGGCACTTCGTTACCTTGATTGATTAAGCATGATATATACATAATATTAAATATATAAAAAACTAAGATGTATATATTAATTAGTAAGTCAGCCCTGACTCATTTATCGGACGCATTTACTGACACTATTTATTTAATATAAGTATAGCGTAATATATATAATTTTACTATGTTTATAATATGTGAATGTATGTAAATATCAATTAGAGAATTATATATATATATATATATATATATATATATATATATATATATATATATATATATATACTATTTTTTAAGATTAAGTTTTAGTTAGTTAGACAGAATATTACTCTCGCGCCCACTTTGATTATAGATCTGATAGAGAGGCTACTTTTTTAAAGATTTCTCTTTGTTGCTTGCTTTTCCAGTAATTTTCCATTGCTCTAGAAGTTTCCAGAACCGTTGCTCAGTTAAGTTTTTTCTTCATATTTTAATCCTTGGAAAAACATATAAAAAGGCGAATTTTTAAATAGCTTTCACTGTTTTAGGCACTGAGGTCTGTAGCGTAGAGGTCCATACTAGAGGCGCTTCATTCCGAAGGAAATTAACAAGTAAGCCTTTTTCCGGGAGTTGCCTTTTAGTTTAGTTACTGGATGTCCACTGTAGAAGTAAGTCGTAGGCTTCCAGTCCCGCCAGAGAAAGTGGTCACTGGCCATAACTTAGGTGAATTCCCGAGATAAGAGTAGAAATTAAAAAAAATAAGTAGGATTTTTAAGCTCTACGTCCGAATAATGGCTTAAATGAGCTCTAGTTTAATGGTTAGAAAGAGTGAAAAGTAATTTGCTCTTTGGGTAATCGTAGGAAGAGAGTGATACCAGGACACTTAGGTTTTGAAATTTCCAGGTGTTGGAGGTTTTCCGAAGACTTTTTTTTTCTATCCAGGTTCCGATTTGGGTTCGATCGCCGTAAAATCAGGCGGTATTAAAGCCTGGTTGGCGTTTCTATTTTCACACTGCGACTTTCGTGTACGAAACTATTAGCGTGTGTTTTTTACCTTTCTAATCTATATTCTTAAATGGTACTCGTAATATAATAGCTGAGCCATGAGTGACGGCTGCTACTCCTAATTCCCTAAATCTTCCTATGCTTTAAGATTTTAGTTTGTTTCTTACCTGAATTTCGTCGTGTTGAGAGTCCAAACCAGTTGTAGGACAGACTGTTACTGTAATTAAGTTTAACAGTCTTTGAAAGCAAGGAATATGGACCTAGAATAGAGAGAGTACTACTTTCCATGTTACCGCAGTTCCCCAAACAAATTTTAGAGAAGTTTTATTGTTTAAGTACAGAGATATTGAAATTAAAGTCTTTCGTTGAGTTCATTGGGAAGCCGAGCAAAATATTAAAGTTCTTCCACAAGCGCAAAGTAACGTGCCTTGAATCAAAAATTCCTAGTCTCTCACATTATATAAATTAGATGTATTTTTGTTATAATAAACTATTTTTCCATCATAAATTCCTATAAGTTTCATTTTAACTAAATCGAATTTAGAACCTGTTACCTAGACGACAGCGAGCTGCCGATTTAGTTTCTTGAGGAGTTTATTTCTTTTGTTGTATGTTAAAAATGGCAGACTCATTTGTTTGAGTGGTGATATATTATCTCGATTAGATTTGTAATTTCATATAGAATTAAAGAGATCCCAAACGGAGATAAATATAAATTTAAAATAATTTATATATATATATATTTTTATTTTTTACCTTAAATAGTGGGGATCCTTCTCGTTTATGATTTAGTTAAAAATGTGAGAAAGGAACAGGGGAAACATGGAAAATATGGGTGATTTAAATTTGATTAAAACCTCTTTTGGTATAGGTTTGCACACGCAGATACCTCTGCAGAATGTAGTAGTAGTGATAAGAAACCTCAGAGAGGAAAATCAAGTAGGTAGCAATCAACGAAGTTGCAACTGTAGTAGCTTAGATGAAGTTAAAAAAACGCTTTCTACATATTCCGCTGAAGTATCATAGAACAACTTTGATTTCCTTGAAAATGTTGTGGACTATGCGAAAAGTAAAAATATTTAATTAGAGGAAATGTTAGAGGTCATTCCTAAGCTATTGCAGGCAGACGTAAAAAATGGTTTATTTGCAATAAGTCCTCTAGATTTGTAGAATTTACAACCAGTCCTCTACAAGAATATTTCAGTTTCAATTATGAGAGTAAGATTTAAACTCAATTAGCGGATAGGATCCATCAACCAGACGAATCCCTATCGAGATTTTAAAGGGGAATGGTGTTTCTTTTTTCCTATCTAAGAAAGCAAATATCCGGAAGCTGAACAAATTCAAAAGATAGTAAGTAGAGCGCATCCGAAATTGAAGCAGTATTTGCATGAAAAAGAATTTAGAAACCTGAGAGAACTTGCAGAATACGCTCTGAATATGCAAGCATTTTCCCTAGAAATAACAATTACACCACACAGAATTATGCTGGGAATAGAGATAGGATTCAGATTGCCGCCATTAAAAGATGTTCTTAAGAAGTAGAAACAGAACCTGAGATTAAAGTTCAGGCATTAAATCCAACGTACAAGTACTTTAGTACGAGGACAAATAAACGGAGTGAAATTAAACAGGAAAAGAAAGAAAAACCACTAATTAAATGTTATGCTTGTGCGAGGTTAGGTTCCAAACGGTTTCAGTGTCCGAGCAGGAAAAGAAGTTGTAAACCACGAAAATAAGCGCGAGATCACAGCGTCAGTAATGAAATTTCCTAGGGAATCTGCGAAGCGAAGAAACTGTCCACCTTAATTTTTTGGCGTTTCTATGGGCACATAAAGGACTGTTTTCTTCACATTGGCTTGTTTATATCGCTCGTGAACCAACAGACTTGTAAACAGTGGATTCTGAAAGAGCGAAATGAAAGCGAATAAATGATACTGTATTATTAGTGTCGGGAGAGGTAAAGACTAGGCAGATAATGTATCCTACATTTTCTTATCAAACTAATGAAGTTTTCCCATACGTTCTACATTTTGGAACCAAACTATTGAATATGTAATAGGTTAAGATTTTATTGCTAATGCTGGAATTGATATTTTCCTCTCAAGGAATTTTTGGTGTTTCAAAACGATTATCGTCTGATTAGGTTTATAGAACCAGAAACAGAAGCAGTGGATGCTCAAGTTGAGAAATTTTCAAGGACACGTTGTCCCAAAAATTCTGTGTTGGTTGTAAACGGAAGGACAATGCACCTGGTGTTGCAGAAAAAGAAAAAAGAAGTAAAAGCTAAGATAGAAATCATTTTCTAGCGGTACGAGAAAAAAGGCATTTTGCGGAAGGGAAACCGAAGCCCTCACAAAAACGTCAATTCTTGGGAAAGGCGTTCTTCTCTATTGTGACACGGGCAGTCAGTTCTCTTTTATTGACGAGGCAGAGGCAAAAGTATGGAAAAATAAAGGGTCCAAATTCAGAAAGAAATTTTTATCGCTTTCTTTAGCAAAAAGGTACTACAATGGCGGAATAAATTTAATTGTAAATATAGAATATTATGGACATATATTTAGTCAGAAGTTTTACGTTTTGAGAAGCCTACTGAAAAAATGTCTGGTTTGTAGCGACTTCCTATTTTTTTTTTTAATTCATTGTTCATTCCCCTGAACGACTGATGTATTGATGACGGGAAGATGTCCATTTGGAGTACGAAAGCTCAAAGAAGCGGAGAGGGGAATACTCCGGTTATGCAGTTGTAGAGAACTCCTCAAAACCAAATTTTGATGTAATGTTAAGTAACTTTTCTTGGAAACTCACGGGGAAAGGAAAAATAGGGTCAGAGAATATGGTTAAGAATAACACGGTTATCGACATCCACAAACAAAGTTAGTGCTTTATTATTGCCAAAGTACGGAGGGCCTTGTATAAATTAGAAGCAGATTGCTGCTAATAAATTTTAGTAAGTAATCAGAACAGCGGGAGAATAGTAAAGACTAATGCAGACATGCTCAAACCTATTTTTATGGCACCCAAAATCTTGTTAGCATGTAATGCAATCTTGTTAGCACCTGAGTTTGCGAGGACACTTTTTTCCAGATGAAAAATGCAAGGGCAGGGGAAAATAAAGAATCCTACAAATGAAATTGTTTAAAGTAATTTCATCGATGTTTTGTTATATATACATTTTTCCTTTCATATTTTTCTTTGAAATTAGTTAGATATTAGGGATACAGCGTGGTAGTCCACTAGTCGATCGGTTGCTTTTTTGGAGTCGAAACCGAAAGATACTTTTCTGTGGAAAAAACTGGCTGAAGTATTCAAAAAACCTACATCTTCGAGAAATGTTTATGTGGCACCTCGCCCTAAAGGTGGTTCAAGTTTTGAGTTAGAACTTCTGTTTGACGTTCATGCACCAAAGAACAGTAAACGAAGATTACCTTTAAGTAATAAAGCTGGTGAAGGTCAGACAAAAGAATCAGGAAAAACGATCACGAATATATCTGAAAGGAAATAAGAGTTGTTCAGTTTCAAAAATCGGTTCGGATATACTACTAAATCTTCTTGCGGGAAAAGGATAACAAGGCTGCAGATGGAGAAACGTCTAGACGTAGCCCATGACGAGGAAGAGTACGTTATAAATGTTCTTACTGATGGGGAAGAATAAGACTGCGAGTCAGTCCTCGACACCCCGGGTAAGAATCTGTTTTTTCCAATCCCCCTGAATGTGTGGAAAATTATGAAGAAGTTGAACTTCTAAAACAACGAGTGATACTTCTAGTGATGCTTATGTGAAATTCAAGAGAACAGTGAAGTGTAACGTGTGTCAATAATATTTCAAAATTATATAAAGTGTTTTTAATTTCTAAAATTTCGCTTTTTAATTCTGATGCGTAAAATATAAAAAGTTTTAAAAAATTTACGAAGGAATAAACAGTGAAGGAATATTATCCATGAAGTGAATTAAAATAGTTTTAATTGATTTGATTTTTCAGTGTAATTGTGTTTTTTCGATTAGTGAGAATATCAAAATGACAGTTCGAGACTATAAACTCAAATGCGCAGATGAAGGCAAAGGATTTTTCTCCCTCTTTTTTCTTTTTTTATTGGAATAGATATGTGCGAGGGGCATTTCGTTATCTTGCTTAATTATGCATGATATATTTTAAAATTAAATCTATATAAAATTATGATTTGTATATTAATTAGTAAGTCATGTCTGACCCATTTATCTGACGCTTCTATTTAATATAAGTATAGCGTGATATATATCTATATATCTATATATATATATATATATTTACATCAGCTAATGCTTCTGGCAACAAATACTATTCGAAGCTTTCTTGCACCCACTGGAAAACGTGAAGTATATTAATATTTATTTGCATATATTGTTATTGTAGACTGTTCCCGTAATGCCCACCGACTTCGATTTTACAAAATTTGAGAAATAAATTTCACTTTTTATTTAGTGGTCAATTTGAAGGCATTTTGTTATACTACCATTAAGAAACCCATATACATCATATTACGAATCAATCATTATGGAACAATCTCATGTGTGACACGCAGCAGTGGTACCAATCTTTGAAAGTTTCATTTACAACTTTTTTCTTTTTTCTTTTTTAACTGATTTTGTGAGTAATGGTGCATTCAGTATAAAGGTACAACAAGATATTCTCTTTCTCTCTCTCTCTCCCTGTGTGTGTGTGTGTGTGTGTGTGTGTGTGTGTGTGTTTGTTTCTAGTTTCCGGCGTAAGCGTGTGGATACTACCAGGTATACTTTCGTGTGTACAAATGCTAGTGTGTGTGTGTGTGGCGCGGGTATATGAACTATTAATTGGGATCGCGTAGTGGAACTTATCAATATTAGTACGTACATACAAACGGCTGTTACTTCACACGATAACTTTGGACGAATGCGAATTTTTAAATTCTGCTTTTTGTAATAAATGGTAGCCCCTACCATGTCCAATTAAATCACAAATTGCCGCAATCGTTTGCACATTGTTTGTACAGAAATGTACAGGCCAAATTTTCGTTTGTACACTCTTAGGGGCGCCGCCAGAACGAAAATAATTGGGGCTGTTTAACTGGAACCCCTCCCCCCACCAACATGTTCTATTCAATCACTAATTATCGCAATCGTTTGTACTTCGTTTGTACAGAAATGTGCAGGCGAAATTTTCGTTTGTACACAATTAGGGGCGCCGCCAGAACAGAAAAAAATGGGGGCTGTCTAAGTGGTAGCCCCCCACCATGTCCAATTGAATCACAAATTGCCGCAATTGTTTGTACTTCGTTTGTACAGAAATGTGCAGGCGAAATGTATGTTCGCACGCAATTAGGGGCGCCGCCAGAACGAAAAAAATTGGGGGCTGTCTAAGTGGTAGCCCCCGATCATGTCCTATTTAATCACAAATTGTCGCAATCGTTTGTACTTCGTTTGTACAGAAATGTGCACCCGAAATTTTCGTTTGTACATAATTAAGGGCGCCGCCAGAACAGAAAAAAAATGGGGGCTGTCTAAGTTGTAGCCCCCCCCCTAACATGTCCAATTCAATCACAAGTTGTCGCATTCGTTTGTGCATCGTTTGTACAGAAATGTGCAGGCGAAATGTTTGTTTGAAAAAACTTAGGGGCGCCGCCAGAACGAAAACAAATTGGGGGGCTGTCTAAGTGGTAGCCCCCCCCATCATGTCCAATTGAATCACAAATTGTCACAATCGTTTGTACTTCGTTTGTACAGAAATGTGCAGGCAAAATGTATGTTCGTACACAATTAGGGGCGCCGCTAGAACGAAAACAAAGTGGGGGACTGTCTAACTGGTAGCCCCACACCAACATGTTCTATTCTGTCACAAATTATCGCAATCGTTTCTACTTCGTGTGTACAGAAATGTGCAGGCAAAAGTTTCGTTTGTACACAATTAGGGGCGCCGCCAGAACAGAAAAAAGGGGGCTGTCTAAGTGGTAGCCCCCCACCATGTCCAATTCAATCACAAATTATCGCAATCGTTTGTACTTCGTTTGTACAGAAACGGGCAGGCGAAATGTTTGTTTGTTCACAATTAGGGGCACCGCCAGAACGAAAACAAAGTGGTGGCTGTCTAAGTGGTAGCCCCCGACCATGTCCAATTCAATCAGAAATAGTCGCATTCGTCTGTACGTCGTTTGTACATGAATGTGCAGGCGAAATGTTTGTTTGTACACAATTAGGGACGCCTCCAGAATGAAAACAAAGTAGGGTGCTTTCTAAGTAATACCTCCCCACCATGTCCAATTGAATCACAAATTGTCGGAATCGTTTGTACTTCGTTTGTACAGAAACGAGCAGGCGAAATGTTTGTTTGTACACAATTAGGGGCGCCGCCAGAACGAAAACTAAGTGGGGCTGTCTAAGTGGTAGCCCCCGACCATGTCCAATTCAATCACAAATTGTCGCAATCGTTTGTACGTCGTTTTTACAGAAATGTTCATGCAAAATTTTCGTTTGTACAGAATTAGGGGCGCCGCCAGAACGAAAACAAACTGGGGGCTCTCTAAGTAGTAGCTTCCCACCAATATGTCCAATTGAATTACAAATTTTCGTAATCGTTTGTACATCGTTTGTACAGAAATATGCATGCGTAATTTTCGTTTGTACACAATTAATGGCGCCGCCAGAACGAAAACAAAGTGGGGCTGTTTAAATGGTAGCCCCCACCATATCCAATTCAATCACAAATTATATCAATCGCTTGTACATCATTTGCACGGAAATGTGCAGGCGAAATTTTCGTTTGTACTCTATTAGGGGCGCCGCCAGAACGAAAACAATGTGAGGGATTGTATAAATGGTAGAAGCATTAAAAAAATGTGTTACATTTATAAAGTATTTTTCTAACAGGACTTTGTTCACACTATTGTGTGGTTTGGTTTGTTCACACTATCGTGTGATTCACTATATTGATCTTATCCTAACGATGATGGAATTAAATGTTTTTTTTTTGTTTTTTTTTATATTTATATTTATACTTACAATCATTATTGCTGAGTTAGTTTTTCACTCCTCGGCTCTTATTATTAAACTTATTCATTATTTCTTACGTGAATTGAATCCTTATGAGAAAAATGTATTTTTTTCTTTCTATCTTGCGCAGAAACCGTTATTCTCATCTCGTACAGGAAATTGATAAGTGGAAGATATAACAAATTCACAAAGTAGACTGTTAAAGGGAAAATTATAACACAGTATTTTGTTTTATTTGATCATCTTCATTAAACTCATTTTGCAGAAACTATAGAATGCATGGTGAAGTATTTTGGTGCATTCAGCATTCTGATTTACGAGTAGAGTTGCTAACTGGCCGGTATTTGCTGTAATTTTGATTAAGGCCGGTGACCGGTACAAACTTCTTATTAGACCCCTTCTGACCGGCATTTTGGAATCTGCAATCCAGAATATAACATTGAACATCGACATTTTTCAACAGTGCCTTTAAAACACAAATTTCCGTTGTATTATACATTATCGATATTTTTTTAACGTATGGCAGTTTTTTTTATTTATTTAACATAACAAATTTGATAACACTTATATTTTATTGTAAAAGAATTTTATTCATTTATTGAGAGTAGAAAATGACTTTTTAAAGCAATTTCCTTTGTTTGAAGTGAAGTTTATAGAATAAATTTCATTTTATGAATCAACTATTGTTACATAAAGATTAATATCCAGTATTATTCATCTGTTTCGATAATTTTAAACAAGTGGCAATTGCTGGTAAATACAATAACGATCAATACAGTCTTCAGTTTCTCATTTGTACAGAGAATTTTGAGAGTGTGCCGGTAATTTTGTTTTCCTGAGTTGGCAACCTATTTACGAGGTTTTGTTTCAACTCTGCTACGTAGTGGCTCCGTACTGACACTCCGCATGCAAATAAGTATGTAAGGCTACCATACGCCCCGGTTTCTTAAAATTTGTCCCGGTGTGCAGAAATTTTCCTTCTTGTCCTGTTTTTTTCTTTATTATTATTATTAATTACATATCAAAATTTCTGAAAAGATAATAAAATCGACTTATTCCTTTTGCTTTCAATTCCGACAATACTATAGGAACAATTTGATTCTAATCTTTATTATTATTGCAATCGCTGCTTCCCCGGATATAACATGCAATGTTTAAATCCTCCTAAGTAGCACTCTTATCACTAAAAGTAAGAATGTATACCCCGAGGTGGCAACAAATTCTTGTGACGTTGCAGACCAGCCCCGAAAACACACTTTTTTTCTGCTTCAGAAAAACAATTATGCAAATTGCTTTCTTTTAGTTCGCATTTTAGGTTAACAAAAATAAATCAGCCTATTGAAATTTTGAAACAACTTCATAAATCTGGATATTTTTCTTTACAGACATGTAGAGCATGTAAAGGTGGTATGCGTAATAATATTGAAAATATAATTTTTGCCTAAATATTGTATGTTCACTGATTGCGTTTATATTGTATAACAGCTTCTAGCTTCTATAATAATTTTTAGCACTGTTGATTAAGTATGGACAGTGGCGTATTTACGATTTTGTTTCGGGAGGGGCTTTGCTAACTTCCGGGGGTGCTTTGCCTGAAAATATGAAAATTCTGCAAGATATTTCATATACTTTACTATAGTAAGTAAGATTTCGGTGGGGGGCTTGAGCCCGGAAGCCCTCTCCCTAAATACGCCACTGAGTATGGACTATATTAATACATTATTTTAAGTTGTATAACTAGTGCGATACTGTAGTAAAATTCGAAAGATAAAATTAATACAAAATGCAATATTTACTACTAATTTGTAAGATGTCCCGTTTTTTCTGTTTTCAAAAAGTATGGTAGCCTTAAAGTATGCTAAACCATACAAAATAAATTGTACTGTAAATAGTACCCCTCTGATAGTGCTCTCAAACGGATCGGGTTACGGGTCGGGTTGTCGGGTCGGGTCAGTCGGGTTAGCTCGTGTCGGGTCACTCGGGTCGGGTCGTCACATTCTTCACTTATTTTCTATACGGAATACTATAAAGAGCTTTGTTGTGGAATTCAATTCGAAGTTGGTGAATGAATGATAAACGTGACTAATTGAAGGTGAAATAGTAATAAAATTTTAATTTTACCCTATATTAACTAATTGGTATTGTAATTGTAATTAATATTACTACTGACTTTTTTCCTTTCTGCGTTTCTATGTCAAGTTAAATGTCACATTAAGTGAAATTGAAAGGAAATATCTAGTTAACGTCCCACGTTATGCACCAACGCTAAGAGAGACAGTGATGATGAGAAATAATTGAAGTGGTTGAATGAAGAAAGTGGGAGGAAATGGGAGAACACCGAGAAAACCCATGCACATGGGGTTTGTCCACCAGAAAACTTACTTGGTACGAGCTGGAATCAATACCCATGGACCTTCGGGTCAAACATCTGCCTTTGGGCAGGACACATTATTATTATTATTATTATTATTATTATTATTATTATTATTATTATTATTATTATTATTATTATTATTATTATTATTATAACTTTAAGAGTGCCCAAGAAAGTTCCGCCGCCTTTTCACCAACACCTTCGAACATTGGTATGTAACCTAAGACGTATCTGGAATATCAAAAATCGTCTCCATCAGCCTCGACGACCTTCTGAAAACGTTCTGGAAGGCCATGGATTCCATCGCAGTCGAACTTGGTGGGACGTGAAGTGAAGAAGGTATCAAGTGCATATTGAACCTCTACTAGCTGTTTGAATTGGCGTTCTCTAAGGTGATTGTCCAAGGAATGGAACAGGTGATAATCGGACGGTACAATGTCCGTGGAGTATGGCGGATCCAATAGTGTTTTCCATCCAAGGCGTAGAATGATGTACTGGGTCATTTTAGCCACATGGGGATTAGCGTTGCCTTGTAACAAGAGGACCCCTTTGCGATTCAGAACTGCTGGATCCAGACAGTACACAGTGACAGTACACAGTTGCATTGATGATCTGACCAGCTGGTAGCAGTTCCCGATGGACGATGCCTCGAGCAGTCCACAAAATGCACAGGAGAACCTTATTCTGGCGTAGTGCTGGCTTGGGCTGTTTTTGAACCGGTTCATGGGATGCTAACCAACAATGACGGCGCCGTGGAGCTTCAAACAGGACCCACTTCCCATCACATGTCAACACCCTGTCCAGAAATTGCTCCTTCCTCAGACGAGACACCAAAGAAACACAGGTGTCGGCTCGCGTTGCTTTCTGGCTCCAAGTCAAATCATGTAGGACCTATCAACCCAACTTGCAGTGTTTCCCAAGTTGATGGTGGTGGTGCCGAATGGTTTCTCCACTTACACTGAAAGGTAGTACCAGTTCCTCACATGTCTGTCTTCGCCTCAATTGCTGCCTGAAGATCTTTATTTTGAACATCTGTTTGTCTTCCGGCACGTGGTGCGTCTTCGAGTGTTTCGTCACCGTCCTTAAACCGTCATACCACTGCACTCTCCGCGTAGTCACGACACCCTCACCAAAGGCCTGTCATATCTTCCGCCCCGCGGAGCAGCAATTTGAACTCGTACAGCAAACAAGCCCTTATGACGCTCTGTGAAGGCCCCATGTTCACTCAGTCCTTACGCACGTTCACGGTGTATCTGAACAGCCACAACCAAGTAGTATGTTGGATATACTTACTAGTGTTGCTCACGAGACCTGGTTTGGGGCATTCTCGTTTCGAAAATGTGTCGTGAAGGTAGTCTCGTCTGGAAAAGTGCATATGTTTCTATTGAAAGAGCTCTGTCTCATCTCGTACCCTTTCATGAAAATTCTGTCTCGTCTCGTCTCGTCCAACAACTGACCTTCACCTTATATCCATTCGCATTCAACTCACGGTGTGAGGGCCAATTGAACACAGACCTCCACAAAGAGACAGAACTTTCTTGGTCACCTTCAGATTATTATTATTATTATTATTATTATTATTATTATTATTATTATTATTATTATTATTATTATTATTATTATTATTATTATTATTATTATTATTGCTGGGGTAGTGATTTGACTTTCTCCGCAATAAAATACTTGCTAATTTTATATAACGTTGCAAATATCTTCTAGATAAATTAATCAAGAAAAAATAAAAGGTAATTCCCTACAGAATGATATTTCAGTGCAATTAGTTCCTTATGATTCTATCAGACAGCAACGCTGTTTTTAAATAGAAAAATCGGAATGTTAACGTGATGAAATTGTTGTTTGTTACACAGCAAAAAATATTAAAAGAAGTTCAATATACATTCCTTACTAGAAAATAATGTTGTCTTCAGAACTTTTATTCTTTTAGCCTTCAGAACTTGTCTTCAGAACTCAGTCAAATTTTATTTTGACTTTCGAACTTGATTGCCTAAATTTTAACCTTGGAAATTTGGATGTGGAGTAAAATAAAGAAGGTTAGCAGGGTAGAGAGGAAAACGAATTAGGAAATGCTGAAAAAATGCAAGAGACGAGAGCAATATTAGACGATATAAGGAAGCGAAAAATGGACGGATCGCAAGTTTTGATCTTGCTAAGGGATTGCATTCTGAGGGATGTAGTAAAGGGGGTGATATCAGGAGAGCGAGAGTGTGTAAGAAGGTTGGAATTGATAGATTGTAATAAGGAGGGTGGTACTTTATGTTGGGTTGCGAGGCAGATATTAGCGGGAAATCGCAAAAATGGAAGCTTCTTACCTAGTTCACGGAAACTGGCCTGTTTATTAATGGGAGAACACTGAGGAGGAGGAGGAGGATAATTATACTACAAGTAAAAAAAGCCGAAACAATGGTTTATGCATAAGAATTGGTCAGCATTTTTTTTTCTGGTGGCAGTTTTGTAAAGTTCTAGCTCTCTCAAACTGGTTAGATTGTAAGGTCAAGTCACTCGGGTCGGTTGTCGGGTTAAGTCACCTCGGGTTGGTTCACTCGGGTCACTTTGGGTCGGGCCAATCGGGTCAGCTCGGGTCGGGTTGTCGGGTCGGGTCAGTCAATTTGGGTCACGGGTGGGGTCGGGTCGGTCTTCAACACATATAATTTCCACGAAAATTACAATATACCACGGTTTATACCTCATTGGACTTCCAATAAAACGTTTTCAATGATGTGTACACCATGTCACCATTTTTGTATGAGGGAATGTCTAGAGGGATTTTGTGGGAATTTGATGGAGTTTAGATTCCTGTGTGTGTGTGTGTGTGTGTGTGTGTGTGTGTGTGTGTATGTATGTATGTTTGTGATACCTTACAGGATACAAGATGTCGTGGAAGTGTGTAAATAAACCGGACAATTTCTGTTATGTATGTGGGGAGCTGATATTTAAATCACAACGTCGATGTTTTACTCCACTTGTGAGGAAGTGTTATCAGTTATATTTTGGTTGCTGTGTAGGAGACCAGGATAAGAACTGGGTTCCTCACTACATTTGTTGTACTTGCGTGAAACGTCTGACTGGGTGGGCAAATGGTAGACGAAACATGAACTTCGCAGTACCGATGATCTGGAGGGAAACAAAAGATCATTCTTCAGACTGCTACTTTTGTATGACACAGATAAAAGAAATAAGCAGTAAATCTAACCACACAGTACAGTACCCTAATTTGCATCAGCAATTAGGCCAGTTCCACACAGTGCAGAATTACCTGTACCGGTACCTCCTCCTCATCTTACGGTAAATGAGGATTACGTACTTGAGGCAACTATTGAAGTTCCAAATGAAGATGATGATCCTACTTATGTAGGAAGCACATCTACATTGGATTCCCATCTGATAACTCCGGGTGAACTAAATGACCTCATACGGGATTTAAAACTCTCCAATACACAGACAGAACTTCTTGATTCTAAACTTAAGGCTGGAATCTGCTCCATCGTGACACTAAAGTGTGTATTTTTCGAAACCTTCATACAGAGTTTCAAAACTACTATTCTCAAGAAAATGATTTAGTGTATTGTAATAATGTCTGTGCTGTGATGGATAGACTTGGACATGCACATATAAGTACAGAGTGGAGATTGCTTATTGACTCTTTGAAAACTAGTTTTAAGGCTGTCCTTTTGCACAATAGCAACAAATTTCCTTCAGTGCCTTTGGCTTATGCAACTAATATGAAGGAAACCTATGAAAACATCGAAATAGTGTTAGAAAAAATTCAGTATGAGAAATACAAGTGGACCGTTTGCTGTGATTTACAAGTCATTTCTTTGTTAATGGGTTTGCAGCTTGGTTATACGAAATATTGTTGTTTCCTCTGCGAATGGGACAGCAGGAACAAAGCGGAATATTACATCAAGAAGGAATGGCCAACGCATGTATTAACTCCTGGACAGAAGAATGCTGTTTATTCCTCACTGGTGAGCCCTGATTAGATAATTCTACCTCCTCTTCACATAAAGTTGGGGCTCTTCAAAAACTTTGTTAGGACAATGGACAAAAGTAATGCAGGATCTTGTTACCTCAAGGAAAAAGTTCCTCGGGTTAGTGACGCTAGGGATTTTTGTAGACCCCCAAATAAGATGTTTGATTCGTGACCAAAAATTTGAGGATCTCTTAACTCTGGTTGAGAAAGAAGCTTGGTGTCCATTTAAATGTTTAACAGAGAATTTTTTAGGAAACAAGAAAGCCCCAAATTACCGTGAAATTGTGAGTGATTTCCGGCAATCATTCAATGAAATGGGTTGCAACATGTCCCTTAAAGTTCACTTTCTAGACTCCCACCTGCATTTCTTTCCTGAAAAGCTTGGTGCTGTTAGTGATGAGTAGGGGGAACATTTTCATCAGGACATTTCCTCCATGGAGAAGAGGTACCAGTGACAGTGTAGTTCAAAAATGCTAGCTGATTACTGTTGGACACTTAAAAGAGATGTTCCAGAAACCAAACACAGAAGAAAGTCGACAACTAAAACATATTAGTTGAGGTAAGTAAGTGTCCATTTATTAAGAAGATACCACTCACTTCTTTTGTATTATTTATTAAGTAGATATAAAATGGTGACACGGTATATACATCATTGAAAATATGTTTTATTTCAAATCCAATAAGATATAAACCGTGCTTATATTGTAATTTTCGTGGAAGTTATATGTGATTTTATCTGCACTAATGAATATTGTAAAATGAACAGTACACATAGCATATTTTTTATATAAATATGTTTATTTCTCTAGATAGAATAATGCTATTCTTATGAAACTTAGAGGGCTTACTAAGTATAAATCAGGCTAACATACAATATAATTTGTGCGTTTATATACCTAAGGTACCCAAGCTACAAGTATGAAAATGGTTTAAAAAAAAGAAAAAGAACAGAAATTTGAGGGGAAATTTTCCGAAAACACCTCTGTCACGGGAAAACTGATGGTGATGGAGAAAAACTGATTGCAGATTCGAATTCTACGTGAAAAGTTCTATTAGAATCAGGCATTTTCTTCCGTGTGCCAGAGAAAAATAATTTTTTTTCAACTAGTGCAATAGGAACCATTTTCAAACTCATCAACCGTTATTCAAACCGGTTAATGTTGATCGCAGATATTAAAAATACTCACATCCGTATATTATTTAATACAAACGAAAATTTTACCTTCACATTTCTGCACAAACGATGTATAAACGATCGCGACAATTTGTGGTTCAATCGAACATGGTGGGGCTAGCACTTAGACAACTCCCCCTTTTTTTTTCGTTCTGTCCACGCATCTGATAGCTTAGAAAAAAAAATTTCGCCTGCGCATTACTGCTCAAACGATGTGCAAACAATTGAGATGATTTTCTTTTGAATCGGAAGTAGGGGGTGCTACCAATTAGGTAGCCTATACTTTGTTATCGTTTTGGCGCGCCCGCAATTGTGTACAAACGAAAATTTCGCCTGCAAATTTCTGTACAAAACCGTAACAAACAAGTGCGACAGTTTGTGGTTCAATTCGACATGGTGGGAGGCCTATCAATTAGAGAGCCCATAGTTTGTTATCGTTTTGGCGGGGCCACATTTATGTGCAAACGAAAATTTCAGCTGCACATTTATGTACAAAGGCGTACAAACAAGTGCGACAGTTTGTGGTTGAATTGAACATGGTGGGAGGGCTAACATTTAGACAGCCCCCACTTTGTTTTCGTTCTGGCTGCGCCCCTAATTGTGTACAAACGAAAATCTCGCATGCACATTTCTTTATAACTATATTCAAACGATTGCCACAATTTGTGATTCAATTGCACATGGTGGGAGGGCTACCATTTAGACAGCCCCCCCTTTGTTTTCGTTCTGAGGTCGCCCCTAATTGTGTACAAACGAAAATTTTGCCTGCATATTTCTGTACAAACGATGTACAAACGATTGCGACAATTTGTGATTGAATTGAACATGGTGATTGGGCTATCACTTAGAAAGCCCCCCACTTTGTTTTCGCCCTGGCGGCGCCCCTAATTATGTACAAACGAAAATTTTGCATGCACATTTCTGTACAAACGATGTAGAAACGATTGCGACAATTTGTGATTGAATTGGACATGGTGGGGGCCTATCACTTAAACAGCCCCCCACTTTGTTTTCGTTCTGGCGGCGCCCTTAATTATGTACAAACAATAATTTAGTCTGCACATTTCTGTACAAACGATATAGAAACGATTGTGACAATTTGTGATTGAATTGGAAATGGGAGGGGGGCTACCATTGAAAGAGCCCTCACATTGTTTTCGTTCTGGCGGCGCCCCTAATAGTGTACAAACGAAAATTTGGCCTGCACATTTCTGTACAAACAATGTACAAACGATTGCGATACTTTGTGATTTAATTGGACATCGTGGGGGGAGCTACCACTCAGACAGCTCCCCACTTTGTTTTCGTTCTGGCGGCGCCCCTAAGTTTGTTCAAACAAATATTTCGCCTGCACATTTCTGTACAAACGATGCACAAACGAATGCGACAACTTGTGATTGAATTGGACATGGTGGGGGGCTACCACTTAGACAGCCCCCATTTTTTTCTGTTCTGGCGGCACCCTTAATTATGAACAAACGAAAATTTCGGGTGCACATTTCTGTACAAACGAAGTACAAACGATTGCGACAATTTGTGATTGAATTGGACATGGTGGGGGGCTACCACTTAGACAGCCCCCATTTTTTCTGTTCTGGCGGCGCCCCTAATTGTGTACAAACGAAAATTTCGCCTGCACATTTCTGTACAAACGAAGTACACACGATTGCGACAATTTGTGATTCAACTGGACATGGTGGGAGGGGCTACCACTTAGGCATCCCCGACTTTTTTTTTTCGTTCTGGCGGCGCCTCTAATTGTGTACAAACGAAAATTTAGCCTTCACATTTCTGTAGAAACGATGTAGGAACGATTGCGACAATTTGTCATTGAATTGGACATGGTGGGGGGTATCACTTAGACAGCTCCATTTTGTTTTCGTTCTGGCGGCGCCTCTAATTGTGTACAAACGAAAGTTTCGCCTTCACATTTCTGTAGAAACGATGTACAAATGATTGCGACAATTTGTGCTTGAATAGGACATGTTGTTGGGGGGCTACCATTTAGACAGCCCCCACTTTGTTTTCGTTCTGACGGCGCCCCTAATTGTGTACAAACGAAAATTTCGCCTGCACATTTGTGTACAAACGATTGAGACCATTTCCGATTGAGTCTGATAAGGGGGAGGCTGTCTAAATGGACGTCTCCTTTTCACCTCTACTGTAATTAAATTCTTCCTCGAGAAAATCTGTAATCAACACTGTCAGTAGCTACGTCCTCGACTAATATACCTTAACAAGTACAGCTTTATTTTCATATATTTTTCAACAGTTAACCAATTTAAAACTATCGCAAACAAGAATATGTAGTCAACTTCTTAAATACTTCGCTCGCCGAAACACGTTCAGCGCGTGCAACAAGCAAAAACAACATGTTTGGCGTCTCACAAATGGAAAAGGGGGAAAAAAGAGAAGGAAAAGCAGCACGGCAGTGCCTTATCGCAGTCAGAGCTGACAACATAGTTTCGGTCGTCACTAACGCGAATAGACCTACTAGCGGTGTACAAGAGTTATACAGTTACAATATACGTCGTGCCACAGTAGCGCTACAGGCGGAATGTGCACGAACTACAAATGAATATGTTCCCTTACAAGCATCAGTCACTGTTGCACCCTCTTTACATTCGACACATCCTTTTTTCTCCCACTTTTTGACCTTGACAAGGAGAAGTACCAGGCTTTCCGAGTTCACAACCATAAACTGTTTGTGTACAGAGTACGTTTTCAGTTCTTCCAATGACTCTGCGCGCGAAGAACAAGGGTGATGATCGGGCTACCGTATACGGAAGTCAGTAACACCCGGTTGCAATAATAAATGTAAAATACAAATATAGAGCCTTGACAATGCCGTGAGGATGAATATATATATATATATATATATATATATATATATATATAGTATGTTTGTAATATGTAAATGTATGTAAATTTCAATTAAAGAATTATTCCAAAGATATATATATATATATATATATATATATATATATATATATATATATATATATATATATATATATATATATATATTGTTACGCTGTGCTCATGTGACCCTACCGAAGTAAGCATGGACAGTCGCATAAGGTAAGGTGATCCCAGTCGAGAAATCACCCCACGTTTTGTTTGATTAACTTGTGAAACTGAAGAAGAGAGAGAGACAAACAATAGTTCACTAAATTCACCAGAATATTGCAGAGACCATATGACATAAAGCTTTCTTTCACTCGGAAAATTACTTACTTGCCACGAAATAACAGATAAAAAATGATCTTTAAGAAATATATCACTAAGTTCTTCATTCGGGTTAAATGATAGACTCTTATGAAAGAATATATCTTTATAGGGATTAAATAAACCAACGAATGTACAAAACTTAACAAATCTTGAACACTGGAGTCTTTATGCACCACAAACATATGCTTCTAATGAGACTTACACCTTCCATTTATACGTCCACAGAGTCACAGAAATCCATTAAATTTATTAAAAATCCTCCTATTTAGTATTAATACGTAGAACAACCTTATATCAATGTTGTAATCAAATTTCAATTAACAAGAAGAGCGAAATATCACAACTCATTACAAAATCTGCTCAAACTCGTCGTAATAATGAGGATTTCGTTTAGTATCCAATTCTACACCAGATATATTTTACCCTTGTTATCACCAACTTCAGTATGAAGCGGCCTTACACATCTTTCACATACATGATGGTATAGTTCGTCAACCAACCACTTGGCGGCGCTGATTAACCCTTAAACAAAAGAAAACTAAGACGCAACTCTAATACTATTCTCGTTATTTTTTTAATTTTATATATAAAGTTAAAACACGTAACAACATCGCAGCGCCCCAAATAAAAAATCTAAGATTTTTTATTATATTTTTATATATACTCTTAACTAGGTCTGGGTCACGTTGGTCTAGTCGTCTAAATTAGTTCTTAACTGCAACCTCTACCTTCTACTTTACCTACTAGCATCCTCTCAAATCATTCATCCACTAATTAAACTAAATGAACAAAAAAAAATAATTAAATTCCCCCACATACACTCCAACAATCACACTTTGTTAGTCTAATAGGTATCCCGGAGTCTTATGTCCGACCCAGAACCAATTACAATTGTTCTTAAACCAGTACGACGAGCTTATTTACATAACCAAAATTAATTAAAGGCAATCAATTAACAAAAATTATATTAAACTACCATATAAACTCCAAAATATAAACATTTGCATAAATATAGTAACTTACAGAAACTGGAATGATTATAAATATTCAAGTTACAAAACAAAAATTTTCGTTTTTCTTGCTTTTTTTATTTTCCTGGAAGGCTGTCTTCAAACATCACCATTTTATTCATCCGATGACAATTCAATAGGTACCAAATTTACAAAACATTGGATCGATCCCGACAATAATGCGAATTCATAATCGTATCCTTTATCACATATACAGATCTGCAAATAGAAACAGCTGTTAATAACTTGTATATATATATATATTTTACAGTATTTACATATTAAAACTGTCGACATTTTATTTAACATTCTAAAATTATTTACAATCTCATCCTTAACTTCCCAAACATTCCATAAAGTTGAAATTACTGTCTTAACTCGCGATACTTCTTCGTTAATGACACATGAGATTTCCTTACATCACAAGAATCATTTACATTTTTAACTTCTATGGTATTCTGAGTTAAGAATCGTATAATTTCATACGGACCAGTCCAACGGCTAGATAATGACTGGGTGACTTTATCTGCTAGCGACGACTTGACTTGTGCTTTCAACAAAACCTTATCCCCCACTTGATATGAAGTAGATAACCTACGTTTATTATATTGCTTCTTCTTCCTTCGCCAGTATAGTTCTAAATTTTCCAAGGCTTTTACTACCAATTGAGGATCTTTCTTCATCACATCGGCACTGGGCACTTTCCATTTTACATCCAACGGATCACAAACGTTATAGGAAAATACCATTTCCATCGGAGTACATTTAGTTTCTGCATGTTGGGCATTATTTATCGAAAATTCAATCTCGTGTAATCCTCGATCCCATTGATTCTGCTTGTTTCCGAAGAATATCTTCAGGCTATCCTTTACAGTACGTATATATCTCTCCCCCGGATTAGAAGCAGCATGATAAGGGGATATACGCACATCCTTGATTCCATTACTAAACAGGAAATCCCTAAATTTAGCAGACTTGTAAACTGAATGATTATCATGCCCAATTGCAAACGGAAACCGTCTGCGACACATCAGTTTGTATAATTTATTTATCAAGGTCTGGCTAGATAGATTCTTGAAAGGTTCCAGAAACACCATTTTGGAAAATGAATCAACTACAATCATACAATATCTTCCCGACCTTGTATCTGGCATTGGTCCAAGGACATCTGTGTGCCATAACCCATTCACTACCGTAGCATAGCTCGCAATCAATTGACCAATGATAACCAATGATATGATAGGCTTCTTGTTAGTACTTTTGTTCTTCTGACACAAGTCGCACGATAACACATAATCCTTAATTTGGTCCAGCATCCCCTCCCATGAATATCTTGAGGACACCTTTCCTATCGTTTTGCCCAACCCAAGGTGACTTCCGGGCAAAATAGAAGAATGATAATACTCAATAATATTTAGAGCTAACTTCTTGGGTAAACAGATCTTGTATGGATTACTATGGGCCTTCGTCTTCTTACACAAAATCCCTTGTACCATTTTATAACCATCAACTGATTCCTTCCGCCTTATTTTGTCGATGATTGATCTTAATAAAGGGTCCATCTTCTGATGCTCTTGCACTGATTGACTAGCTAAAGGCATTGCCCACATATTAACCATACACATGTTTGTCATTTCTTCTTCATATGTAGGTTCCAAATGCATTGATTCAAAATTTTCAGTATCGTATAACCTCGAAAGGAAATCCGCGGAGATATTCATATTCGTGGAGACTGACTTAACTTCAAAATCAAAGGCAAATAAACGATATAGCAAGCTACCATATTTCTTAACTCCCCGCAGGTTACGCATCGCATAGACTAGTCTCATATAACCTACTCGCAATTCGAATTTCGAATGCAGGTACGTTCTAAACCGTTCCATTGTTTCGATAGCCGCTAATAGCTCCAAAACAAATATGGGCTTATTTTTATCATAAGGCTTCAGTTTCCTGGAAAAGAATGCAATTGGACGCTTCCTACCTTGGTCATCCTCCTGCTCAATACAGCCGCCTAAGGATTTAAACTGGCATCTGCGCTGACTATAAACTTCTTATCCAAATCCGGAAGTTTTAAGATCACATGACTCTCAAAAAGTTGCTTAATATCCTCCAAGGCCTTTTGCTGTTCGGCACCCCAATAATACTCCTGCCGTGGTGAACGAAGTCGAGTCATAGGTTCTATGACTTCATGGAATTGAGGGATGAACTTACTATAATATTGGAGAAAACTAACCAATGATATTAACACTTTTCTATTTTTCGGTGCTGGTAATTTCTTGATCACTTCTAGCCTAGCAGGGTCTAAATACATATTTCCTCCTTCTATTTCATACCCTAAATATGAAATCCTCTTGCGAAACAAGTTAGTCTTCTTCACAGATAAAGTTATACCCGCTTCGTCAAATTTTTCCAACACCTTCTCTAAAAGATGCTTATGAGATTCAATATCCGTGGAAATGCAACAAACGTCATCAAAGAACCATTCCACTCCTTCATTCTTCAATGGATATAACAGTTCCGTTAAAACCTTGGATAACATATAAGATCCGGTAGCTAACCCAAAAGGAAGAAATTTAAATTCAAATAAGCCTCTATGGGTTAAAAATGCTGTGTACTGAGTAGATTCCGGCGAAAGTTTCAAATGCCAGTATGCTTTTTGTACATCAAGGTGGCTATAAATAGTTCCTTTAGATAAACTCGCTAATACATCTTCTATCCTTGGCGTATACTGCGCATTGATACAGAGTTTCTTATTCAAATCTTGATAATTAATTACCAATCTCTTATCCCCCGTTTTATTGCCTACAAAAAAACACGGAAAAGCCCACTGGCTTTGACTTTTCTGAATTATATTTTGTTCTATCAGATTATCAAGAATTTTATCTAACTCCCTCTGGTCTGCTCTAGAGAGAGGATAAGCTTTCTTCCTGATGGGAACATAATCCTTAAGAAGTATGGTATATTCAAAGCTCTTAATCTGACCTACACGATCACAAAACACATTAGGAAATTTCTTAACCAAATTTTCTACGTACCCTTGCAAGTTTGGATCCAACTCATCAAATTCAGGATCCACTTGAACAGGAAGAGTATGGACTTCTTCCTCCCGTGACTGGAAGTTCATGCCTAAGTTCTCAGCACTCCATGCAGCTCCTTGGCTGGAATCTCCAGGAGAAACTAGCTGACTCTGGAAGTTGACCGCATCCTCAGCATCTGGATAGTGACCACTATCTCTCTCTCCCATTGGACCACTGGAACCCTTCCTTCCAAAATGAAGTAACATGGAACCACTCTGCTCATCAGTATTTCCCGTCGATACTCCTGGACCGCTAGAATCACTACTGCACACTGGGACATGGACTGGATCATCTCGACCTCCACTGCAAATTAAGGGCACCTCTACCCCTGTGGCATCCATATTGGAATTGGAAAAGTCGCTACTGTTGACCATGGGTAGGCCTAACCCATGTTGGGAATCGCTGAAGATTGAAGGTACACCTGGATGTACACGACATCCATCAGAGACTAGGGCCGCCTCTGATTCTACCTGGATTCGACTTCTTGATTGTAATTGACTCCCTCCAGACACACAACTGATCTCAACAGGACCAGCTATAAAATAGTTTAAACTATTCCGATTAGCACTTCCTAAACCTGGATCATGAAATGAACCCACACTGGTAGGACAATCAATGGGTAATGGAACACCTTTCAATGTCCGATGATCACACGAAGACTCCAATGGCTGACCACTTTCCGCTAATCCAGCCACCTGGTATGATGAAGTTGAATCTCCACTCATCTTAGATTCACGCAAGTTCCTTTCTAGTTGCTCTGAGTCTGTAGACTTCGAAGATTCTTGCCCAAGAACCGGTGGGACCTCTAACACCTTATGTTCCAATGATGACACCAGTTGTCCATCCATATTATTGGATTTCCTATGGGGCCCAAAATTCTTATTTCGGCCCAACATAATATTATAGGCTCCCTCACTGAGATTTGGAGAAGTCTGCACGGTCATTTCAATCGCACCAAGTCTCCACACTCCATGTTCCGACGTCTCTTGCAAAAAGTCACTCGATTTCTTCTCTGGTATAGCTATACGATTAAGTTCCCCTAATCCTGATTTGGATACACTGCAGGTATCCTCCACCGACGCCTCTGGACGACTCTGGCTCAAATGTAGTTGACCACACTTCTCTAAGGGCTGTACATCTGGAGTCTTCTTCCGTATCTCATCTACGAAGCTATTATCCGCACTGTCTAGGATGGAAACCCTGAAATCTTGCGTAGCCTTCGACGACGACGACTCACACCGACGCTGTTCCATGACCATCCCACTCATTCCCATGGACTATGGTGCACCTAAAGGATTAAAATTCCTTCCAATAAAATCATGGTCCTGGGATGTAACACTGGGAGCATGTGCATAGCCCGACGGCGACGCCTCACACCGACCTTGGTTTAAGTTCCCACAAACAGTTTCAATTGGTGTCCAATGTACAATTGGATTTCGGAAACCACTCTCGTGAATGTCCTCCTTCCGTAGGTTGGCAACACTGGTGACAGGATTGGATACCGATGCCGAAGTTACTTCTGACGAATCACCGACAATCTCCCAACCAAACACTTCCGACGACTGCCCTGGTCTCCTCAATGAACCAGCTGACTGAAAACTTTTATCCTTCCTTCCTTGCTCAGAAGGTTAAACCATAACACTATTATCACTAGACGCCCTCTTCGACGCTAAATCACTAGGTGCATTAAGTTTGCTGCGTCTTGACAAACCAGGTTCGTAAAAACACCATCAGAAAATTCGAAGTCTCCATTCAAAAAATCTTTTTTACTAAATTTAGACGCCGACGCTAAATCATTACACATACCGTCACGACGCCTACATCTCCACCCTCTTCCATATAACCTCTGAGGAAAAGACATAGACTTATTACTTGATTTATTTTCTGTTACCACACCGCAGTAATCATCTCGAAGATCTTGGATTAATGACGCCGACGCCTCTCTCGATGAACGGCCAAACCGACGCTCTGAAATCCACCGATGATCCTTACTATACCCTAAGTCCATCGATAGTCCAAGATCACTGTCCCAAGTTTGGAAGCTAAACTCACTCATAATATTATTATCCACCGACGCCGACGTTCCCCTATGGCTGAAACCTCTCCGACGCCTCTTCGGACTACCTACCTGACTCTGTTCTGATCCTCTAAACATCTTCTTTTCACCTAATGGACGAGTCACTAACGTCTGGGCACATTTTATACGACGATCCCACGACGGCGACGCTCCCTCGGGGCTATCTCGACGCCACTGCCTCGATTGAAAAACCATCGAATGCTCCGGCCAAAACGACTCCAATTTACCTTGCTGATCTTCGTAAACAACTGCCTGATTATTACCACTTTGACGCTGCCTGCACCTCGACGCCGACGCTGGACGACGCTTGGCATTAATTGACTGCACACCACGACGCCCCTTGCCTCTGATGTCTCTAGACTCCATGCAGTTAAAAATCTTCTCCCGAAAACGCAACTTCACTTCAGCTTCTAAGTCCGACGCTGGCGACGCCGACGACGACCTACGAATGTCCTGACCTTTCTCACAGCGCTTCTTATTAAATGGTGGATTACCATTCTGAGAGTTCTCAAAATATGAAATTTCATAACCTTCACCTTTCACAGCAGTCACATTAATGTCTGGACTGGACATCATGACGTCACTCAATGACACTGACGGAGCACACCGTTCGGTGACTCTGAAATCATCCAAGCCAACATCAGGAATTTTCATAAATAGCCTAGCTAAAAACTGGGAGTTGGATGCACAATTGTCAGTTCGGTTTTTAACTCCTACGGCACTGCTACTTGTTGACTGCAAATTACCCACATATTTTTCACGAGAAGGTTTATATAGGATTGGCACCGAAATGCCTTCTTGACCTAAATACAACGTATCTGATGTTAAATCTAAACGAGCATTCAAGTATTTCAGTTCACCGATACCAATAATAAACTTCGGCTCTAGTTGGTCCACTAAAAAGAACTTCAGCCGATAAAATTTATTGCTGAATTTTAAAGGTAAAAGTCAATGCCTTACCAGAAATTCCAACACCTGTAAACATCTCCTTCAGAACCTTAACAGGATTTCTTTGTTTCTGGTTCCACTCATCAAAACATTCTTTATTGAGTAAGCTCACCGATGAGCAGCTATCTATCCCCCCAGTAATACGCTGTCCTAGTATAAATACTTCAACGAAAGAAGCTACTAAATCCTTATTATTACACTGTTTATTCGTACCCAATAACATTTGAGCACCCCTTTTAGAATTACTTCTAGAGTCTTGGTCTAGCTGGGATCGCACCCGGCTCCTTGGCTTCGAAGTGGTGGGCCTAACCCTTTCTTTTGAAGAGATATTAACCCTAGCAAAACTACCACCAAGTTTGTTTAGATCTAGAACTGACTATATGTAACACTAGAGCGAAAGCTAGGATTGACTTCCCTCTGCTCCGCCACTGTTTGATTCCTAATTATGCTATTGTATACAAGTTGGTTTCTGGAATGTATTTCATACTTTCGCACTTCATTCATTAATGTATCTAAGTCATTTGGAGTATCGTATTTAAACAATTCATACTTAAGAGCGGGTATCATACCCTCCATTATATTTGTAAGGATCGCTGTTCGATCTGTCCTTCCGGTACAAACGACATAACTATCTATAACCTTTTGTACATACTCCATAACATTTTCGTTAGGCTCTTGTAAACAATGAACATAAAGACGTAAAATTTGTTGTTTTCCTAATGGAGTCACAAAACGATCAAACAGAGATTTGCATATAACACTCCAATCATTAGTAAGCAACATTTGTTTACTAAATTCATTATAGAACATACCTGATGTCCGTCCCATGGAACTAACAAAAACTGCCTCCTTCGGGTATTGTCCAGTCTGAATTATCCGATACACCGCCAACAGGAACTTAAAGGTAACCATATCGTCCATTCCATCACAATGGGGAATACCATCCACTTGATGTAAGAAGTTCTGATTAGCTGCCATAATTGTAATTTTGTCCATATTAACACTATAGGGCATAAACGCATTTACTTTCCACTTTTCACCAAACCCAAGATTTTCTTCCTTTTTCTCACCCTCAATCACTAACTTAAATAGATTCGTCACGCACTGTCCTACAGACTCGGCTCCAACAGCAGGCTTATCACTCCTTCCTTCGTGTCCATGACCTTGCTCAACCAACAACTCGCTCTGCCCAGATAATGACGCAATACACCTGTTATTTCTTTCAGTGTGAACACAAACATTAGAAGCTGATTCCGATTCACTATCGCTTTCATTTAAAAAAGAAAAAGTACGTAACTCCGAGGAATGTTCAGAAGATGAAGAAGTTTTATTATTTCTTTCTAGAAATGGATTTTTATCTCTAAACCGACCATGGTCTCCATTCTCGAAATGATTTAAACACAATTGAACTGGTACGGTGCTCTGACTTGAATTCATATCACTCGAGTTCGAACCACGCGCACTTTCCATAGTGAAAAAGAGACTGGTTATCGCTATATAACTACAAAAAGATAAATACCGTTTCTCTCTTCTATTACTTATAATGCCTCTCATAATAAATGTCCTCTGAATTACCTTCTACTAAACCACTTATTCGATTTAAATAGTTTCTGAGAGAGAAAAATGTAAGTTTCATTACTTACACTAAAAAATATCTTCCACTTCACACACAACTATACACAGCTCTCTGCTCAACTTCAATTATATACTGAAGTTGGTGATTTTGTGTTACGCTGTGCTCATGTGACCCTACCGAAGTAAGCATGGACAGTCGCATAGGATAAGGTGATCCCAGTCGAGAAATCACCCCACGTTTTGTTTGATTAACTTGTGAAACTGAAGAAGAGAGAGAGACAAACAATAGTTCACTAAATTCACCAGAATATTGCAGAGACCATATGACATAAAGCTTTCTTTCACTCGGAAAATTACTTACTTGCCACGAAATAACAGATAAAAAAATGATCATTAAGAAATATATCACTAAGTTCTTCATTCGGGTTAAATGATAGACTCTTATGAACGAATATATCTTTATAGGGATTAAATAAACCAACGAATGTACAAAACTTAACAAATCTTGAACACTGGAGTCTTTATGCACCACAAACATATGCTTCTAATGAGACTTACACCTTCCATTTATACGTCCACAGAGTCACAGAAATCCATTAAATTTATTAAAAATCCTCCTATTTAGTATTAATACGTAGAACAACCTTATATCAATGTTGTAATCAAATTTCAATTAACAAGAAGAGCGAAATATCACAACTCATTACAAAATCTGCTCAAACTCGTCGTAATAATGAGGATTTCGTTTAGTATCCAATTCTACACTAGATATATTTTACCCTTGTTATCACCAACTTCAGTATGAAGCGGCCTTACACATCTTTCACATACATGATGGTATAGTTCGTCAACCAACCACTTGGCGGCGCTGATTAACCCTTAAACAAAAGAAAACTAAGACGCAACTCTAATACTATTCTCGTTATTTTTTTATTTTATATATAAAGTTACAACACGTAACAATATATATATATATATATATATATATATATATATATACGAATTTTCTAAGATTAAGTTTCAGTTAGTTAGATCGACTATTACTCTCGCGCCCCACTTTGATTGTGGACCTGATAGAGTGGCTACTTTTTTTGAAGATTTCTCTTTGTTGCTTGCTTTTCCAGTAATTTTCCATTGCTGTAGAATTTATCAGAACCGTTGCTCAGGCGTAAGTTTTTGTTTTCATTTTTCGGTCTCTGACAAAACATATAAAAAGGCGAATTTTTAATGACTTTCGCCGTTTCAGGTAGGGAGTTCTCTAGGGTAGTGGTCTATACTAGTGGCTTTCAGTCCGAAGGAAATAAGCATGTAAGCTTTTATTCCGGGAGTTGCTTTTTAGCATAGTTACTGGATGTCCACTGTGATAGTAAGTCGTAGGCTTCCAGTCCCGCTAGAGAAATTTGTCACTGGTCATAACTTAGGTGAATTCCCAAGATAAGAGTAGAAATTAAAAAAATAATTAGTATTTTTGACCTCTAAGTCCGAATAATGGCTTAAATGATCTCTAGTTTAATGACTAGAAAAAGTGAAAAGTCATTTCGTTTTGGGGTGATCCTAGGGAGAGAGTGAAACCAGGATACCTAGGTTTCGAAATTTCCAGGTGCTGGAGGTTTTCTCATGACATTTTTGAATACAGGTTGCGATTTGCGCTCTATCGCCGTAACGTCAGGCGGTAGTGAAGCCTGGCTGGTGTTTCTATTTTCACACTGTGACCTTCGTGTACGAAAGTATTAGAGTATGGGTTTTACCTTTCTAATCTATAGTCTTAAATGATAGTCGTAATATAATAGCTAGGCCACGAGTGACGACTGCTATTCCTAATTCATTAAATCTTCCTCTCCTTTAAAATTTTAGTTAGTTTCTTACCTGAATTTCTCTGCGTGTTGAGAGTCCAAATCAGGTGTAGGACAGACTGTTACTGCAATAAATTTAGCAGTCTTTGAAAGCGAGGAATGTAGCCTGGGGTAGAGAGAGTACCACTTTCCATATTACCTCAGTTCCCGAAAGAAATTGCAGAGAAGTTTTATTGTTTAAGTACAGAGATATTGAAATTATAGTTTTTCGTCCAGTTCTTTGTTAAGCCGAGAAAGATATAAAAGTTCTTTCACAAGTGCAAGTAACGTGCCTTGAATAAAAGAATCCTAGTCACTCACCTTATTTAGTTATAATAAACTATTTCTCCATCATAAAATCCTAGAATTTTCATTTTAACTCAATTGTATTTAGAACCTGTTACCTAGACGACAGGGAAAGGATGATTTGTTTTCTTGAGGAATTTATTTCCTTTGTGGCAAGTTTGAAATGGAAGACGCATTTGTTTGAGTGGTGATAAAGAATTTCGATTAGATTTATAATTTCATATAGATATAAAGAGTTCCCAAACGGATAGAAATATAAATTCCAAATTAATTTTGTATTTTTTTTATTTATTTTTTTTACTTTTTACTAAAAATTGAATAACAAACTAAAATTTTGAAATGGAGTTTGATTACATAAGTGTGAACTAAATGTTTAATCTCGTAATGATTATTACTCGGAGTTAAGGTCTGAGGTGTTGACGTCACATTTTCCCGACAAATATATTACATACACTATAGATAATATTGTTAGTCATACTAAATATTTAAAATAATAAGCTATTTTTCGAAAAAAAATAACAAATGTCTTTACAATTTAAATTGTAATTTGGGATAATATTTCTATAAGATTCTCAAACATAAATTAATGCAAAGTTAATTTATCAGACAACTACACTTCAAAATGAATTTGAACTATTATTCTCATACTTATGATCACTGTATTAATTATTGACGTTTAGAGAGCTCTTAGTATAAAAACAAAAGTGGTCATAGCAAAAAGTTGAATTTAAGACATTTCGTTAATACTAAATTTGAATAGTCCCTAAAAATGATAAATATGATATTTTCAGTTTATGTTCACGGGAATAAGAATTTTTAAGAACACTAATTGATTATTTAAACCGAAAGAATTATTTATTTAATTAAACATAATTACACAAGTATATTTTAATGTTTCTTCTTTGAAATCATAATTCTAGGAACCATCTAGTTTATATAACATGACCATGTATTTTCATACGTCCTTTAGATCGTGTGTTTGTTTTAGATAAGACGAAATTAGAATGATAAAAACATTATAATCATAATTATTTTTTCTGTTTATTTTATTTTAATTGTTAGTATGTTTGATTCATGTGTTATTCTTATCCACATTATAAGCTACTGATTGGATTATTACTGCCACATAATAGGAAATCTCCTATTACTAACTGAAAGACTTACAGCGCTAGAACCAAAAATGAAATGAAATATTTAAGTTTACCTACCCAATTTTCGGCTTTAAGCTAAATGTGCCGAATGATTAAATTAAGTGAATGAAAAAGTGGTAAAATGGAAAACTGGAAGAAAAGTAGAGCATCTCGAGGTAACGTTCGGATACATGTTTAACACGGAAAACTTACTGGATCGGGGATCACACCCCAGATTTCCACTCATCATAACACAGTGCTGTACCACTGAGTATTCATGCATCGTAGCAACACTGAAATAATATATATATATATATATATATATATATATATATATATATATATATATATATATATATATATATTATTGTTATGGTGCTGACAGTGTAGTGCGTCAGGTGTTTTTCTTCAAATTATGCAACGTTGTTAAGTACATAACTGCTATGGTCGTATATTGGAGACGGTATTTGAAACATCCATTTTAAATAATCTGTTGAATGTTATCATATCGATTTCCTATGCATATTCGCAAAATGACTATCTTAGTGTTTTGTTACAACTCGTTCTTATCTGACTTAAAATACTGTAAGGAAAAAACAATTCTACAGATTATTCCTTAAATCTTTGTAAAACTTGTACATTTTATTACTATTTTAACATTTTAATAGTATTGCTTAACGTTCAACTTACTCACTTAGTCTTACCTCTGAACCCTATAGAATATGACTGAGAATCTCATCTACTAAAATTCATGGGATTAATTTCATTGATAGATAGTTAATATTGTTTCCATATATTAAAATTTGTGTTTTCCTTTATACATAGCAATACTTGCCTTCGTATAAGTAGGATCGAATACTTCTATTAAGTTGTTTTACAGAGTGAATGAACTTCCACTAACACTCAAAACAAAATATTATCACAAAAAATTTTATACTAATAATAAAGAAAAATAAATTTCACATGTTTATTATATTTTGTTTTCTTTCCTTTCTTTAAAAAATGCACAATATCACTTCACTTCGTGTTTTTGTTCATATTACCTTTTCCAAGTATGGCTTTATGAATAAAATCTGTACGCACACGAAATACCAAGCGAAGAAGTTTATGAAGCACGAGGAAGAGTGCGTGTATAATAATATTTTAGCAGGTCAAAATTTTAGCAGGTGCGTCAGGTGTTTTTCTTCAAATTATGCAACGTTGTTAAGTACATAACTGCTATGGTCGTATATTGGAGACGGTATTTGAAACATCCATTTTAAATAAAATAATTTGGAGACGTTTGGTTCTTTTGGAAGTATCACGAATATTCACATATAGTTTCACGTTACAAACTTCATGTAAATTGGCCAAACCAATGCAGTTTTCCTTTGTTTCGTTAATTACTGACTACAAACATCTGTTTTCCACCTGCACAAAGTCAAATTGATATCCGTGTTTTGTTGAACATATAATTCCTAAAAACTATTATTTTAAAGGTTGTTAATTTTTGTCTATTTTCACTGTGATGTTTATATTTGGTTTACTATCACAAATGCACCTTTTAATAACGCTATACTGAAACACATTCTTGATGACCCTCCGACACAGCAAAGCAACAGAGTACACTTCCGTGTCCGTAGGTGACTAGCGAGAAGATGACAAAATTGTGGATAATTACACATATAAATATAGACAGATATTGGAAAATCATATGATAGTCGGGAATCTTTAAGCTTGAGGTAATCTGCTAAAAAATATCTGCAGCGAGGATTTAAAAAATATGGCCAATATATTATATTCTTCTATTTTAATTAAAGTATAAGCATTGTAAAATTCTAGTAATTCAAGTTATACAATTTTCTTAATTATCATAAACAACGGCTTTATTCATATAAATCTTAACATATAATTCAATGCTAAATTTTATTCTTAAGATATAAAAAAAATCATTACATAACTCGTATTCCACGCGAGTACCACCTACGGTAACCGAAGCCCATAGCATTTGAAAGATGAAATTTGGTGCTCAAGAGATCATATTAATTTAAATTATAATGTAAGTTGGTTTGTAACACTATGAACTATAATTACATAACAGAATGGGGAAAAGCGCACGCGTTCAACGAGGTAATTCGTTGAGCATTTCTCCAAAAATAAAATAATATTTTAGTAAAATATACTCACAATGTCTTTATTGAATTGGACATAAGGTTTAAGGGTCATAAGAGGAAATAAGAGAACATGATTCATAGAAAATATACGTTTGAAAGATTCACCAAAAATGCATCCATCTGTATAAATGTGATTCATTGTTTGCACTAAATACAGTATTGTACTTTAAGAGCAGTCCAAATCTTTAATTTGTATAAACCCGTGTTACATATTTACCATTCTCTTCTAATTGCTTAACATAATTCACTCTTTGAGAGAGAATTTCATCTTGTGAGATTTTTTCAAGGTTACTGATCCTTTTTCTATATTTTCCACAGTTCTTACTTCCCAATAAAGTATTTCGCAACTTTCACTATAATACATAGCATTCTAGACTGTAGAAAAGAGGAGATCTTACTTTATCAAATTGTATAAATTTCCGAACAATCATTGTTACTTTAATTATACATTTATTGTTTCAAATTCTTTAACGATGTTGCTACTACATTGTTTCCTTTGTGCAAGTATATATTCAAGTATATAGACAGTAGAGAAATATTATTTAACTAGATTTACCGTGTAATTTTGCTAATTTATTCCTATTCCCTAATATGTATTTGACACGAATTGAAAAGTATAAAAATAAACTGAATGCGTTATATACACTTATGCTTTATCACTGTACATAATAACAATACATATCTTTGTTTTCACATATAAACAGTATAAATAGTTTCATCCTTCTCTTCTGAAGAAAGTGTAACAGCCATTACAGTGCATTTTGTCTTCACGTTATAATAAACCTTGCACTATGTTAATTTTGTGTAAAATATAGTTTTCTAACGGGAATTCTCATGTTAAGCTTTATAGGGTGGCTTGACTTTTTTTTTTACAAAATACAATCCCGTACTCGTATAGTATCAAAAATGCGTACAGGCCAATAAATTAAATAAATTTGGGGGGAGACACAGTTTATCTACGAGACATGAAAAGAATTTATTACCACATTTCGGCAATAAGACAACGATACAAGTATTTACGAAATAAATTCTGAACACTTTCCATGATTGTATTATATGTAGAAATAAACATTGTTCACATATAATATACAAAAGTTTGAAATTTATTACCTGCATTCTGAAAAATCCCCAAAAGAAATATGGTCCTAATAGTTTCGTGCTTTCTAAAAAAAATGAGATCGCCGTTGTATCAATTGTGATTATATTACTCTTAGCTTGTTCTCCTCCGTTCGAGAACTAATAGAATTTATACTGCCAGATGTTTTATTTTGTCAGCACCAATTAAGAAACCAGACTCTCTAGTCACTCTCATGGGGCCAGATATTGGCCCAAGTATCTCGATCTTTCGTAGTGATATTCTAGCTACGTCAACCACTTCAGTTATTATAACAAACAAATTTGCACCTCAGCGCTAGTAGTTTCCTTTGATACCCCCTAACTAGATTGAATAACTTACAAAATCTAAGATATAGCAAGGTAAAAGAAAACTTCCTGCACAACCATTTTAAGATTTTCCTGTGCTTTCTCAAGACTTGTTCCAAAGTGGGGAAGGAAATTGTTTTCTTCTATTTTTCTCTTTCGTTGACAGAATGACACGATAAGTCCATTTATACTTAGCTATATCACGGTTACATCAACATTCATGAAACAAAGAATAAGTACTGAGTTTTATGTACCGACAAACATTATCAGACTTTCAATATCCCACCGAGAAATCGTACATAAGTTATTATTTCAACGATTACTCACTTCACAGGTTCCTATACCTGACAACAACATAAGATAAGCACCATTTGTTTAACAATGAAAGTGGAATTGACAACGTTTCTAAAGAGGAACATTTTTCCACCATGCACTGTAAATGATCGGAAATACTATCACGGTCCAAGGGAAACAGTTTAATCGTAAATAGATGTTGTAAAGGTTATATTACCCACAGTAATATTGTGGAAAGTCGGTCTAAAGAGGAACATTTTTCCACCATGCACTGTAAATGATCGGAAATACTATCACGGTCCGAGGAAAACAGTTTAATCGTAAATAGATGTTGTAAAGGTTATATTACCCACAGTAATATTGTGGAAAGTCGGTCCCAGTCTACTGAAAACGAACACAATTAAGACGACAGTTACACAGAAAACAATTCTCTACACAGAAAATATTTACTAAATACATGATATCAATGAACGATACTTTCAAGAATACCCACAAAAACAATGTTTTGGAGTATAGTTAGAAACTACAAAAACCCGCCTTCATTGGAAGAGGTTAACAAACACCACTTCATGAAGCATACATTGCTTTAAACTAGAGGGTATTATTTTGAAATGTAGATTGAAATTTTATCTACCTAGATCAGACCAACATAGCTTCTTCCACATCACGGATCACAATAATCCCCCTCTCTTTCTATTGCACATTACGGTCGGTAAATCATATCTCAAGTTGAAGTTCTTTTTACACTAAAATCAATGTAGATTATATACAAGTCAACGTCATAAAATTTCTGTGATTAACACTGCTACCTGCACTTTAACATCACTACAAGTGTATTTACTAACATCGCACTATAATCCTAGATGTTCTAAAAAAGAATAGCCAAAGAGAAAAGAACTTAAATTTGTTTACTTTTCTCTATTAGAATTAAAACTTAGTAGTTACGCAAATGCGTAGTATTAGTCTAGCCTCTTCTAATAGTCTTTCTGTGATTTACATTATTTTAAATAAGTTGCCAAACAGGTGGAATTATATATTTCAGAAACTACGCTCCTTGGTGGTCAACATATTGACAAAATCTGTAATTTAAAAAAAGAGATGTATTATCTGCTAAGTAGTTCAGAATCATTTTTCTCTTATCAAGGATTTTCTTGTGTATAAGCAACATACATAAAATTTCTATATGTATTGTGCAATGGGAAAAAATCCCTGAGAACATTAACAACTCATCGAAAGAATGCTGAACAATTTATAAAAATAGCTCAATATCACGTAGTTTAATGATTATCTAATTAAATATGCGTTTCTCTTATTATTAAGGTAGACCATATTGATCTTTTGGGAGCGTGGCATACTTTTATTATGATTAATATTACAAGTATCCATAGTAATAAGAATAGTAGTCAATAAAATATAACAGTTGGTGTCCGTAGTAAATAGTAATATTGAATCTAATATTGATTCTACAAAGAAGAACGGATTGAAGTTTCCTTTTTCCTGATCATTATCACGTGTTAGTCACGTCAAGTAAATTCTAGCCGTTTATCTCATTTACGATTCAGAAAGTATAACATACACCACCTTTGAACTTCAGATGTATGGGTCATCACCGCATTATTATCCTTATTCAGTACTTGACAGCTATTATAACATAGTAAAACTCATTAATCAACAGCAGATTGGAAACAACATTGGTAAACAAGAAATAGAAATAAACTGGCCGTATTACTATTGAAACAGAGCAGGTACTCATGTCATAGAGCAAAAATTGTAATTATCTGTACCACGTAATAGATAGTAATAAAGTTATTATAATTGCGTAACAGTTAAACATTTCTCTTAATTAGACCTTATGAAACTCCTTTCAACGAAATTAAGAACTTAAAATTTGAATAAATCGGGATTTAATATTTTACTCCCTAGCGAAGATCCTTATAGAGATGGTTAAGTTTAATTTGCTTTATAAAACAGCGGTCCACATCATCTTCACGGCTTAAAGTAACATTGAGTGTCTTGGTAATATTTTTTTCATAATTTGATGTTACTATATTCCAGAAAGATAAAACCATCTTGCTAGCATGTGTCACCGACTTAAAAAATGTAATAAATATACGTAATCAGCATCTGCGCAGTCCAATATCAATGGGAAGAGTACCGATTCAGACATAGAGTCATCTGAAGAGAGGAGCAGTTTCCATAAAGTAACACATCAAATCAAACAACAAAGTCACACAGGATTTGGTTGACAATAGAACAAAGAAGAATTCAGCAAAACGGAAAGAAGAAATAAACATGAAAATGCACTTTAGGTATTAGGTTTATTAAGATTAGGATCGTTGGAATCCAAACAGTTATTTTCGGATATAAGTGAATGCTATACTGTATCCACCATTTGAGGCAAACCTATCTTAAGTAGGCATTGAAGTCGATGTAATCGTAGTTCTTAAATTAACATATGAGAAGAAATTTAAGGAATATAAATTAGAAACGCTCCCATATACCATTGTGACGGATGATAATAGGAAATTTCCAATTGTCGGGCAATGTTCTGGTGAGTTGAAGGGTAGACTTTAAGGACTTACCAATTATTGTGACTAACGCAAACGGAACTGACAATATTGAAGAACTAACTGGACTGACCTTATATACCCAGAAAGAAGAGGAGAATTCAAAGACTCTTTCCACTATCTACCGACTGCATGCAAAATGCTATATGTTCCAAGACAATTTGAAACGAAGGAAGTCTAGAAGAAACAAATGAGAAAAAGAAAAGAAACTGTTCGAAGAAATATTAGAAGAACAAGAGATGAGATGCAGGACATCAATGAATAAGTTTGGAGAATGTGGGAGAATATTAAAGGAAAGAGAAAACGAAGAAAAAGGTGAACTAAGGAAAAGCTTGGATAATGTCAATGTATAGTAATCCAAGAAGAATGAAAAGTGGGAAGAAAGATGTGAACGGTGATGATTCGTCGAGGAAATGGTTGAGTTGAAAACAAGTTGGAAATATTGTTGGAAGTAAACTTCAAGGATATGGGTAACTAGACAGAGAGTCGGTACCATATCATAAGCAAGTAGGAAAACGTGGCTATGCAGAGTTAGTTTGCGTAGAGATTATCCAATTTGAATCTTTCTACATTACGTTCTGTAGATTGTCAGTATTGTTTCATTAATACATCCAAGAAATCAACTTATTTTAAATCTGCTAGATTGTCCTTATTGTTTTACTGATGCATCTAATAAATCAGCATCTTTTAAATATGTTACCTTCTTTGGAGATACCACTTGTGAAGTTGTACAAACTTCCAAACCTATTACCGAGATTAAAACACATACTCTTTTTTATCTAGAATATCATTTTACATAGTACAATAGTTTTCAAACCTTTTTACATAAGCTACATATCACCGTCCCCTTTTTCGTAGAGTTAAAAAAAAATGTTGTCTTCCTCATGCGTGTGATTCAGCCATTCTTTCACTTTCAGCGAAATTTCAAAGTCACCACTGTGAAATATTTAAACAAAGTCACACGCACACGTACAACCAACCTACAAATAAAGACCAAATATAACACCGACTTAACTATATTTAAAAATAAAAAAATAAGGACGATATCACTCAAAATATGTAATTTATTCCGTAACTATAAACAATAATATGACATTTTTGCTCCACAGAATCAAAATACATACCAACGCCTTCCTCTTTCCTTATCATATTGTTCGGAATCACTGTCCATTTACACATATACTTGAAATATGTTTCTCAACATACATGTTGCTGTTATGAGGGGTTATACAACTTTTGAGACATTCAAGGAAACACAACACTATGCAGTACTGTTATTAGCTAACACCTGATCTTTTTTTATATTCATTCATAAACCCTTTACTTGTAGACAATCTTATAATTCATTAGATTTCTTTGCACATTCACATCTTTAAATTTTAGACACAAAAGTACCACGATAAAACCTTTCTCTTCACTTCATGAACTATGTTGCTGACCCACAATCAAGATAGCGAAGAAATATAACAATCACGTAGCAATATGCTGAATTCAACCGACATTGTTTGATACACTACTATCGACAGATCTTCAGTTCAGAGTTCGACATCGGTAGGTGACTGAAACGTCAGTATGTTCAAAGGTTGAGTTAACTTTATTAAAATTATCTTACTGCTTAATCGTTTCTAGATTTAAAGATTGAGTAACATAATAAAAGTTTTAAAACTTGGTTTTGATGACAACGTCTTATTTCGTAATGACGATTACTCCAAGTAAGGTGAAAGAAGTTGTGATCAATGTCACATTATTTCCTTGTAAGAAACAGAGTGTCAATACTGAAATTGAGTATCTTCCGAGTATTGTTAACCGTAACTAAATATTTTAAAATAATGACCCAACTTTCGGAAAATAGGATAACATTCTGTTTCCGATACTTCTAAATTTTGTGTTTGATTTTACTTATGAAATTTGAAAGAACATTCTGACGAAAACAAATTTGCCAAAATAAATTATTGCAAATTTATTTTATTAGACAACTATATTTCAAAATGAATTTAAGTACAATTCTAATTACTGTGATCACTGTATTAGTTACTGAAATTAAGAGAGCTCTTACAAATGCGAGCAAAAGTTATCATAGCAAGCAAATTAAAATTAACCCATTAGTGCATGAAGTTTTCTAGAGGTAAAATGTGCGTACAATTTGTTATTTTGGGGCATGCTTAGAGCACTTTAAACGACTCTAGCGAAGTGTAGGTGAAAGTTTATTGTAGTTGGTGGCAAGCGCCATAAAAAGTTTCACATACACGGGAAATACTTGACTAATAGGCATATTTTACCAATGCTTTTATAATAAATAACATTTTAATCTTCATATAACATTAACACTTGGTTGTTAACGGTTTTAGTTATTGACACCGAATTCACATGTCTTTAATAGTCATGTACTTGAAACATTATTGATATTTCAATAACAATGGCCGGCTTTGAAGAATTTGCACTGAAAAACCAAAGTGCAAGTTTTTCGACAACAATAACAACCACTGTTACAGGAACAGGCTCTAATGTTTTGTTCTCAAAAGTTCTGAATATGAGGTTATAATGAATTAAAACGTAATTAACACATTCGATTTTTCAGATCATATGTACTAATGGGTTAAGGAAGTTCGTTTATACTAAATTAATGTGGACGTCGTACACCATAGTGCCTAAGTATGATAAAAATAATATTTTCACTTTCTGTTAACGAAAAATATTCAATTTAATGAAATATGTTTATTAGGTAAGGAAAATTAGAGTTATTTAAAATATACTTGTTTAATTAAAAATTAAAGTTTCTATTTGAATAATAATAATCTTTATCTATTTAATTATATAAGTAAATTTTAAAGATCTTCGACCTTTCTTTACATAATAATTTCAGCATTTGTCTGCTTAGTGTAAAATGATTTGGTAATGTTATCCAACATTTGGACTGTTTGTTTTCTTTTTTATACAAAATGAAACTAGAGAAACCTTAAATACTTCTTAATCGTACTAAGAATTGGTATGCTTAATTTATTTTAAATTTTAGTAGGTGTATTGGAATTCAATTGCTGCTTTTAATTACAATTTTAGATATTGATTAGATTAATCAGTTCCAATAATTCGTAGTTTCTTTTCCGACGTTTAAAATTGTAACATAAACGATACTTTCAGTTATTGTTTCTTTCATTACCTACTATTTAAGGAGTAGTCTTTTTAGTAATTCTGTATCATTAGTAAGTCTCTAGTTACACAGTCTCTTTATGACATTGAATGACTTACGAAATACAAAATAGGGCAAGATAATCAGACGTAGATCAGACCAACATAACTTTATCGACTTCACAGGTCAGAATAGTCATTTTACCTTTGTACTGCAGCGATAGGAAAATACTTTCAACACATCATAACAACACATTACGGTCGGGAAATCGTGCCACGCATTGAAGTTCTTTTAACACTAAAATCAATGTAGATTATATCCAAATTAATGTCATAAAATTTCCGTGTTTAATATTGCCACCTTCACCTTTACATAACTACACGTGTATTTACTAACATTGCACTAATATCCTAGGTGTTCTAAAAAAGAATAGGCAGAGAGAGAAAAAAATGAGTCAGTTTACTTTCGCCCATTAGAATTATAACTTAGAAGTCTCGTAATTGCCTATTATTAGTATGGTCTCTCAAAGGGAATCATTCCTGTGTCTTATATTATTTTAAATAAGTTGCCGAAGAGGTAGAATGAAATATTTCAGAATCTGGACTGTCTGGTGGCCTTCACACTAACACAATCAGTAATATAAAGAGATATTAATTAACTAAGTTGTACACATGCTCTTGCCGAATACTCTTTTCTGTATTCAATGTACATACATATGTTCTGTGAAATGGGAAAATAATCGCTCAGAACATTAATAGCACATCGACAGAATGGTAAAGACCTAATAAAATTAACTCAATATCAATAGTTTAATGATTATCTAACTGAATATACGTTCCTCTTGCTATTTAGGTAAAGCATATTGAACTTTTGTGAACGTAGCTCACTTTTATTGTGACTAATATTAGAAGTACCCGTAGTAATAAGAATAGTACTCAATAAAATGTAATATTTAATATAAATAGTGAATAATAATATTAAATCTAGTATCGATTCTCCATACGAAACATATTCTACTTCACTTATTTCTTAAATCATTATTTATCTCTTATTAGTCATGAGAAGTAAATCCTAGCTTTTTACCACATTTACGATAGAGAAAGCATAACACATACCATCTTTCAATTTCAGATGTATGCTTCATCGCCGCAACATTTCCCTTATCTAATAAATATCAGGGGTGGTGACATAGATGCGGAGAATACGCAACACCAGAAGGGATCAAACAAGGGTGAACAGCAAATAAATATTAAACCCCGTTACTACCCTTACTATTAAAACAGAATTTGTATTCACGTCATACAGGCGGCAATATACTTATCTGTACGACGTAATGGCTAGTAATAAAGATATTGAAGTAGTGTGATATTTTAAAATTTATTTTAATAAGACCTTAAGAAACTCCTTTCAACGAAATTAGCACTTACTATTTGAATACAATGAATACTTATCAAGGAACTTAGCGAAAATCGTTATACATAAGATTGAAAATAACATGTTATAAGAAACACCACGCCACGTCATCCTCTCCCCTTAAAGTAACCTTGTGTATCTTGGTAATATTTCTTTTATAAATTGATATCAATAAATTTTATAATGTATAACCATTTTGCTTAAGTGTTTCACCAACAAAAAAATGTAAGAAATATTTGCCATCAGAATCTCAGCAGTTATATATCAATGAAAATAGCAGCGATCCAGACACTGGGTCATGTGCGAAATATATTTTCGTAAAGGAACACAACAAATCAAGCAACTATGTAACAGAGCATCTGGTTGACAATAGTTCAAAGAGAAATTAAACGAACGGAAGAAAGGAATATACGAAGAAAATGTAAATTAGACGTTAGGTTTATTAAGATTAAATTCGCTGACATACAAAAACTTATTTTCGGGAATAAGTAAATGCTGTAGGGTATCCATTCCTTCTGGGAAAGGAATTTTAAGTTGGACACTGGAGTCGCTGTTATTGTTGTTCCTAAATAAACATATATCAAGACATGTATGAAAAATAAATTAGAAAGAAGCCCATATACCATTGTTACGGCTGACAAAAGGATGATTCCGTTTATGGTGCAAAGTTCGGGTGAGTTCAAGGTAGGTTTTAAAGAGTCAGCAATTATTGCGACTAATGCAGATGGAATAACAATATTGTAGGACTTATTGGATTAACCTGAACTGTCCCGAACGGAGAGAAGAATTCAAAAATTCATTCCATAATCTAACCATTGTATACAAAATTATATCGATACCAATTCGATTTGAAAGGAAGTAGGTCTACAAAAAACAAAATGAGAAAAAGAGAAGAGACTGGGCAAACAAATATGGAGGGAACAAGAGATGTGATTCAGGACAGCGATGAAGTTTGGTCATGTGAGTGGATAGTAAACCATGGGGAAAGAAAACGAAGAAAAGGTGAACGAGGAAGAAATTTTTAAAATGTGAGTAGATAGTAAACAAGAAAAGAGAAAAGTGGGAAGAAAGTGGTGGTCAATGATGATACGTGGAGGATATGGTTAAATGGGGACAAATATAATGGGGACAAATATTGTTGGGAAATACATTTCAAGGATATGGGTAATTGGACAATGATAAGGAAGTAGGAAAAAGTCACTATACAGTGTTATTCTGTGCAGCGATTATTAAATTTGAAAATTTCTACAGCATAATTTGAACTTTATTAGTATTGTTGAGTAATACGTCTATTAAATTAGCATGTTTTAAATCTGCTACCTTCATTGATGACACGAGTTGTGTGATTGCTGTATATACTGTCTGACGTATTACCGAGATTATACCGCATACTCTCTTTTATCCAGAATATAATTTGTAATGTAATATTTTGAAATATTTTCAAATGAAGTTCTATATCACCGTTCTCTGGATTATAGGGTTCAAACAATTGTTTGCCCTTTGCGTAGGAATCTGGCATTCATTTATTTTTAACGAAATTTTCTCATCACCACTGTCAGATAATTAAACAAAGTCAAATACAGACGTATCACCAACTTGCGATAATTAAATACCGACTTAAATTTATTTTTTTAAAAACAACTCTACAGAATATTACTTAAAATACGTAATCTATTACGTAACTACCAACAATAATACGTCTTATTCGCTACACATAATAAAAGTGCATAGAAACGTCTTCGTACTTCTTTATCATATAGACCGGACTCACTGTTCACTTACCCATATCTTTGAAGTTTTTTCCCAACATATATGTTACTGTTATTAGGGGTTTTATAACTTGTGAGACATACAAAATGGTAGATCACTACGCAACCACTTTCCGTACTGTGACTAATTAACCACCGATTTATTTTTATATTGATTATTAAACCCTTTACTTTTAAACGATCTTATAATTAATTAAATATCTTTGCACTTTCATATCTTTAACTTTTAGACACAAGATATATCCTTTTTCTTCAGTTTGTGATACATGTTGTTGACCCACAATCTAGATAGCACAAAAGTACAGTAATCACGTAGCAATCTCTTGAGTTTTACAAACATTGATACATTACTATCAACATATTTGAAATTGAAATTCGACATCATACGCGACTCACACTGCAGTATGAGTATTTTCAATGTCAAAGGTTGAGCTAACTTTATTAATATTCCTTAATGGATAATACTTTCTCCAAGTAAAGACTGAATAAAACCTAAAATTTTAAAATTTGGTTTCGATGACAAGGTTTTACTTCGTAATAACGATTATTCTAAGTTACAGTCCGAGAGGTTGCTGTTGAAGTCACGTTGTTTCCTTGTAAGAAACTGAGTACCTTGCAATATTGATGCTAAATATTCATAATAATGTCTGTCGTAATTACATATTTCAAAATATTGATCTAATGTTCGAAGAAAAAACAACAAAAGTGTCTTTACAATTTTCTTCCAAATTTTCTGTTTGAATTTAAATATGAAATTTTAACTACCACTTAAGTAAAATTGACAAACATAAAATAGTGTTAATTTATTTTATAAGACAACTACATTTAAAAATGAATTTGATATACAATTCTCAAAATTGTGATCACCGTATTAGTCACTGAAATTCATAGAACGCTTAGAATAAAAAAAGTTGTCACAGCAAAGAAAAAGGGAATAAAATTTTTAAGAGAAATTAACTGCTTCTTATCTAAAGAATGTCTGAGATCTTTACAATTCACTAGTTTAACTATATAAATACGGATTTCTATTTGAATAATAGAAATCTTGATTTATTTAATTAACGAGTATTATTTAAAGGTCTTCTAACTTGTTTGATTTGTTAATTCTAGCAATTATCTCCTTAGTGTAAAATGATTTCCTAATTTAATCCAACATTTTGATGGCTGTTCTTATATATAACAAGGAACTAGAGAAATCTTGAATACTTTATATTCATAGTAAAAATTGTTGCGCTTATTTATGTTAATTTTTAGTATGTTGATGGATTTCCTTGCTTTTCCTTACATTTTAATATACTTATGAGATCAACACACTAAAGTCAGAGAAGGACCTACTCGTAACTAAAAGATTTTTCCAACGCTTTCTAAAATTAGAAATGAAATAAAATATTTCAGTTTAGCGTCACACTTTTATTAACTTGATTGTAAAAGATTCTGAACATTATGACCAGAGACAGCTCACGAATATCATGTGGACTACTTTTACGTTACTTGGTCTGTTATCACACGTGTTACGTCATTCACGTGTACTAAACGTTTTACCACTGTAAAACGTTGGTCCCTAGCAATGCAAAACTAAATATATTATTATAGTTGTGATAGTGTAGTGCAAGAGGTGGTTTCATTCAAATCATGCAACCGAGACAGGTCCACATAGAAAAGAAATTGATGCGAAAACATTTTAAATATTCTAGTGAGGCCTTTCCTTTCTATTTCTTCTGCATAATTCTACAGTAACATTGTTCGAATTTGTATGACACGAACTAAAGTCTAAACCTCACAATTTTTCAGAATACTTGATGAGCGTTTTTAAAATCGTGTATATTTTTATTAATATTTTATTACCCCGTTTGCCATATTGCTATAAACGAAATGAAATTTTTGGGTTTTACGTCCCACGATTATGCCGGTTAGGTTAAAGGAAACGGTGATGATGAGTAATGAATGAAATGGTGGAATGAAGAATGTGGGAGGAAACAGGATAACCCTGAGAAAACAAACGCAGACGGTGTTTGTCCACCACAAAGTTCAATTGGCGAGAGCAGGGTTAGAACCGGGCCATATTGCTATGTTTTTAACTTACATCTCTTAATTTCTCTGATGTATATAGAATAGATTTGACTAACTCAGTTATTGAAATATATATACATGAGATTACGTTCCTCAATAAGCACAGTGCTTCACCTGGTTTTATGATTTTCTACTGTACTTCTGAAATATAGTATAAAAGTATTTTTCTCATTTTTCTCAAAATCACTAAAATGTAGCTTTTATCATACTCGCCAAGGTGATTCAATTATTACTTTATTTACACATTTAAGTTTTAAATTCTGTAAACATTGTTACTTACATAATTTCCTTCCCGTTAATTAGGCGTAAACTCTAGTAAAAGAATTAACATTTATGTATTTATCACGAACAGAAACTGTTATATGCACATGTGTTTGAGCACTGTACATAACATTGATGCATATAATTGTTTTCTCAATAAATACTTTAAATCATTCATCTTTTGTTTTGAAGAAAGAAACATTGTAGCAAGTGTAATATGTATGACAGAGTTTTCTTCATGCCATAGCGTATGATAAAAGAAAGCTGTTTTCTCAAAAATATAGTTCAACAAAAAAATGAAGTTAGGCTTTGTTGTGAATGCTAAAACTTTAAATCGAATCACCAGATACATATTTCGTACAAGGAATTAGTGAAACAGGATATCAAAACGATAAAATACATTCGAAAGTCTAGACTGATAAACGAGGATATACAAAGAAAAAATGCAATGTTTATCAGGAATAGGTAAAAGGATTCTGACTCCGATCGTTTTCGGAAAAAAACAATTCTCAGCTGAATATAAAGAACACAATTTACAAAAGCAAATTATGATTATGTACTCCAAACTTCCCGAGATAGTAGCGGCAAACCACCACGCTATACATGGAATAGATTATATAATGCTGTAAATATCTAATTCCGATCGGAAATACCTGCCTTATGAGGATGATTTCGACACGTAGGTGGATGATTTTGATTGCTATACACAAAACGAAAAATAATAGATTTCTATGTTTAATATTAAGCATACAGCATGGAAATGCCAGAGAACAAACAAATAATGAAAGTGATAGCGTAGAACACACAACAGATAGAACTGATAGCATAGAAAATGCACAAAACACAACTTGTAATGCGCTCATTATAGACGTAGCTATAGTATGACATGAAGAAGAAAATGATCTCATAATGTCAAAAACGATCTTGGAATCGACATTTACCACAAATATTTTTTTTCACTTTAGATCCCGTACAGCCTTTGTGATACAATTCGCGTCCTTTGCCCTTGAGACTGAATCCAGTTCTTTACCACATCGTGGTTCAGAATATTACAATAAGCAGAAGTTGCAGAATCCATGTGCAGGTCTCCGTTGCGATGATGTAAATGTGGACTTCGCGGCAGCTGGTTCGTAAGAAGAATCGGAGTCATTGTTCGTGATATCAAGGGTGTCTTGAAACCGTTTTTTAGTCCACATAGACTTGCCTGATTATTAGTTTGATTTAGGTTAGGTGACAGCAACCAAACTTTTCCGAGCAGCTTTTAATTTCAGATGTTCTTCAATGACTCGTCTGATGATGGTGTAATAGAGCTGGACTGATTGCCGCCGGCAGTGTTTTCTTTAGAAAAGTCTGCAGGATGTCTTCAATAACATGTCCAGTTGTACTAGTTATCATTAGCTACTGTAAAAGTACATGCACCTTATTCCTAATGTCCTTTCGTGGAAGACCACTCCCGAACTTCGCAAACACGATTATGCCTTGCTTCAACGTTTTCTCTTGATCAGATATAAACACTTCCATGGACCCAGCCTTTTCATGTTTTCCATGCTTACGACCCATTGCTTAAGCAAATATTTTCTGGACGGTACTATAAAGAATATTGTACTTAATGGCTGCTGCCTTTAATCAAAAGCCACACCGTACTGCTCAAGGGCTCAATGAATATCATCGTTACTCCAGCGATTTTCTTTATCCTCTGATGAACTCTCCCATCTGCAACTAGAAATATAGATTCCCCCTGTAAATTTTATGATGGAACACCCTATTCCAAGAGAACAATTCTATAAACTACTTCGTACACGCGATCGAAAGCGTCTGAAAAAAAAACAATTGGAATCGCCCGGCATTGATAGATACATTTGAACACTCGGTTTGTAACTCTGCATTCGGCATTGGATTATGCGTCATATTGGACATTGTTCACACAAGCATATCTGCTTTCCAATATATTAGTCACGCTCGTATCAAAATGCGTACATTCTCACAAATTACTTTTAAACAGTAATTACAAACATATAACCCAAAGTCTACAAGGACATATTTATTGACACTCCTTTCTACACTGACGTCATATTCAATCCAAGACAAAGGGCACCACTTGGCTCCAAGTTATTGCTTCCGATTGGAAACACCCGCCCTACGAAATCGATCGGAATAAACTACTTTTACTCTATACATTGAGGTACTTAGAACAAGGGACACTTGTGTATAAAATAAATGCCAAAAATCGTTGAATGTGTACTAGGTAGAAATATGTATTGCTCACACATAATGACACGTGCTTCGACACGAGTATATGGCTGTCGCAAAATCGTAAAAAATACATTAGTAGGAATAGTTTTCTAGTTTGTAAATAATGCGGGACTGTTCTAGAGATTGTTCAAATAATTCGTAGTTTCTTTTCGACATTCAAAAAGTATCATAAACAACACTCTCAGTTATTGTTTCATTTTATTAAATAATGTTTAAAAAGAGTCTCTTAAGTCACTCCCTATCATTAGTAACTCTTGTTATACAATCTCTTTAATGACATTGAATAGGACAAGTGAATAGGACGTATCAGACCAACATAAACTTTCTACACAATGTAATGTATCTACTACCTAACTGCTTAGACTTCACTATCTCCAATGAAAGAGAGAGTATAAAAAGTCCCTCCATTTAATAGTTATAATAAAGGCATGCATATTAGAATGATACAACATTAAAATTCGAAATTACCGTTTCAAAAAACCATCGAACCCAGTTCTTCGATTAAACGAGAGTGAGTTGGATCTTATTTTCGTAATCTTTCAATGTAAGTTTGGAAAAAAAATAATGCGACGAAAACTTGAAGCAAAAACCAGTAAATATATGATAATTTGAATTGGACCTTGCAAAGTATTCCTCCAAATAATCCAATCATTCAGCCAATCATTGCTACTAACCACAACCGACTATACCCAACAATCATATATCAGTTTTAGTACTAAGGATCTCTCTACATCATAACCTGGAAATTCATACATTTAAACTATTCAAGATCAATACTTTTGAATTTTGTAAACATAATAAGTAAGCCACTTACTTCATATGTTGAGAAAAGTAATGGAAATGAATCCAATCACAATTACAATGGTTACATTTGTCGTTACCATACAATCTTGAATGAAATACATAAATTTGTACAATCTCAATATCACCAACACATAGTCTTTCTTGAATTTACAATAAATGTTTCTATATAACAAAACGTTCTACCAATTCCATACAACAATTGAATAAGGGATTCCATACAAAAAATGACTAACGGATTCCCGTACAACAAATGACTAAGATATTCCAGGGTTAGAATTGAAGACTGTGGGCAAAAGCAGTTTAAGTCCAAAAACTGAAAATGTAAACGAGGTAGCTTCAGAACGTTTTCCACTCATCCGATTTTCTTCAAACTTGGCACATATATAGTAAACAGAAAATAAATTGTAGCTCCTTTTGAGGGAGAGTCTCTCCGTCAAATGCTGAGGGGAAGGGAAAACTTGAACATCCAACTCCTCTCCCTACCCTCACGTTGCTGGACTCCCAATGTAGACGAAATGCAGATTGTTGGAAAGTTAGATGGAATTGTATGAAGCCACGAAAAGTCCTATAGAACAACCCGGAAAAGGGATGGGGAGAATAGCGTGTAACATCATTTAAGCATAGACTACATTCCGATGATCATCTTGAAGGAAAAAGGAAAACCCTGGAAGTCAATTTTTCTCAGGATCATGACATCTACAACGTATCACAGTTTCATTCATTTTCACCTTAATCAAAAATATCGCTAGTCCTGGCTGTTTTAAAATATCTGGACCTGTAGTGGCCATACGGTAAACAGTTGATGGTTGTGTCCAATACGGCTTTCTCTCACGATGAGAAGATCTACAACATATCACAAATTTACTCATTCCTACAGAAATCCAGAACATCATTATACTTGTCTGTTTTCAAGAAAGTAACCATGTTGTGACCAAGCGATTAGTGACTTCCGGTTGTGTCCTTTAAGATTTTTTCTCAGGATGTCAATATCTACAACATATCACTGTTACTGTCATTTTGACCAAAATCCAGCATATCACTATCTTTGGGTCGGCTGCTTTCATAAAGTGGCCTCATACTAAAAAAACGACCAGTAATTAGTGTTTTTGTCCATTAAGACGTTTTCCCAGGATCACAATATCTACAACACATTACAGTTTTAAACTATTCCACCGAAATTCAGAATGCCGTTACCTTCTGCTCTTTATTTTTAAATTAAAAGCTCTGCAGGATGAAACTGGACTGGAATGATGTATACCAAAAAGAGAGAAAATCCAAAAAAAAAAAAAAAAAAAAACTTTTCCATAATTTGACGGTTGGACGCAAGATATTATCGATAAAAAGACGATTGGAAATACAGGAGGACGGGAAAAATCAAAATGACAATAAAAAAGAAACTGGGCCAAGAAATATCAGAACAACAAGAGAGGAGATAGAAGATATTGAGAAAGAAGATTGGAGAATGTGGGAGAATAGTAAAAAATAAAAGAGAGAAAAATTAGACAAAGAAAAAGTTCAAGAAATCTGCATCGATAGTAAACCAAGAAGAGAGAAAGTAGAAGGAAAGAGGTGGACGATGACGATACATGAGGATATGGTTTAATTAAAAAATAGGGGTCATATATTGTTGGGATGTAAATTCAAGGATATGGGTAACTGGGCAATGAGAAATGAGGAAGGAAATGGAATTATGTGTAGATGTAAAGTAAGGCCTCTCGGATTTCTCGAATGTCCACATCCGATTTGCTTCAAATTCGGCACACCGACAGTAAACAGAAAATAAATCGACACTTGCTTTTGTTTATGCGGAAAAACATTGTCTCCCGAAATGCTACAAAATATGCTATAGGTCTACTGTTTGTGCTTACTATTGATGTGCCAAATTTGGAGAAACCGGATGGAGACACTTGTTGAACACGAAAGGCCTTATTTTGTTTGTAATATTTACACACAATTTCATTCGATTCGGCCCACCTAAAAGTTTATTTCTTTTCTTTTTTTCAAGAAAATACGAATCATGTATTCACTGATTTTACGTCTACAATATCTATGGAAAATTTCATTCAATTCGGTCTACTTCTTTTTTCATTTCGGGCGTCAACTTTAAAAATTTTGAGTGGGTGCTTTTGTCCCTCATACCGTTTTTCCGAATAAAATAAAAAAACGTGTTAGTTAATTTTTTTAGTACATTCTCTACACAAAGTTTCGTTGCAGTTCTTCATGTCCTTTAGGCACTTCTGACATTCTGTTATTAGCGTTTTTGATATTTCCTAATCAAAGGCTTGGAGGGGCCCGTGCCCAACCCAACCCATTTTTTTTAGAAAATTACAAAACACGTATTCTTTTATTTTGCGTCTATAAAATCTGTGCACAATTGCATTCACTTCGAACCATTTCTTCTTGCCTTTCCGGCATCAACTTTCAAATTTTTTGGTCGGGCCTTTTGCAATCTAAAACCCTTTCCGTAGAAAGCAAGAAACAGAGATTCGTTTATTTTATGTGTAGTATCTACCTGTCAAATTTTATCAAAATCGGAATGTTACCATTGAGGAGTAATTCACGTTGGTATTATATGTAAGTGAATAGCAAACAAGTTCTCTTAAACTTTTACTTACAGATTGACAGTATTCTGGCAACGAAAGCGATGGTAGCGCCACAAGACACTTTTAGGTCCAGTGCCGTTTAGGACTTGTGCCTTTTAGGATTTCTGCCGCAAAATGAGTTTTAGGACTTGTGAAGCGAAATGTATTTTAGGACATGGGACGCGAAATTAATTTTAGGACTTGTGCCGTTTAGGTCTAGTGCAGTTTAGGACTTCTGCGGCATCCGCTTTGGAATAACTAGTCTAGCAACTATCTATTTAATGAAATACGATTCTCCATTTTCATTTTAAGTATTGTAACGAGCCCTTTCGTATCGATTTCCTAGAATTACTGAACAATAGCTTTCTACGTGCTTTATTTACTTTTTCTCTGAAACAAAATTACATAGAAAACTCAAAATTCTTCAGAATACAGCATAAATCGTTTAAAAACCGTAAAAAAACTTATTAATATTTTAATATTTCATTATCGGTGTTGCTATATTTTCAACTTACTTTTCTAGTCTTTCTCTGACCGATATAGAATATGTTTATTATCTCATTTACTGAAATCCATATGAAAATAAGCTTCTTAATAGATACCTAAGATATTTTTACATAATTCGAAGCACATATTTTCCTTTATACATAAGAATCACAATTATGTGGTTGTCATCATATAAGCAGGATCGATTACTTGGATTAAATTAAGTTTCAAAGAGCAAATGCACTTTTACTGACATTCACAAAAACACGTTACCAACCCTGCAGTGGTAACATAAAAAACACACATGAATGATCCAGTAGTCCCCATAAATTTTTTGTCCTATAAGATGTGAACTGAGCTTTAAATCTGTATTATATTTACAATATTAAATACAAACAACACTAGACACTGACTATATATATATATATATATATATATATATATATATATATATATATATAGGATAACTGTGTTATTATCAGAGTTATAGCATAATGAATCTGCTTTTTTTTTTCAGGCTAACATGTAGATGGCCAGCCTTCATTTCAAACAGTAACTTTGTTCACTTTTGTTGTTTGTGTAGGCAAATGGTTTCATCTAACATTCGGTGCCTAAATAATCTACAGGCCAAACGGTTCGTCCGATTTAAAAAGATTCCTTCAATTTAGATTGGAAACATCATACTTGCAGACGGTTTATCCTCTTATATTTTGTTATAACTCTGATAATAACAGAGTTACCCTATGCCAAGATATTTTTGAGACTCTCTCTCTTTCTCTTTCTCTCTCTCTCTCTCTCTCTCTCTCTCTCTCTCTCTCTCTCTATATATATATATATATATATATATATATATATATATATTTTAAAGTGTAACCAAAACTCGAAATAGCTTTCTTATTAAAGCATGTTTTTTTTTTGTTTTGCATCAAATTTTATACGTATGTTATTATTTGACTGGTTAAATACAGGCACCCATAATACATGTAAAATACGTATTAACTGGAAACAAGTAAACAGTATTTCTCCCAATAGTAGTTTATTGCACATAGGGAAATTCACGATTCAATTCTGGGGCAGCATCTACATATCATTTTTGCGTACCTTAGGCAAATCCAGTTTCAGCACTTTGGACAAAAATGTCTGTATTATTGTCTTTAAACATATAACACTGTCCTCCTTTTACTACTTGAGTAGGTACTGGAACATCTTCTTCTTGAGCAATCTAGAAAACATGACGCTGGTTTTTGAAGCTACAGAGAGTAAACAAAAAAATCTAAAAACGCTTCATACAGAACACGCGAATTTGGCCCTCCACTATTCAACACGTCTTGTAGTTGCCGAACGTTTTTTGTTTACAATGTGTCATGTGGACCTTCTTCTTACGTCAGCAGTAACTAGTTCACCAGTCAGTGTCGTGGTGTGAAAGCGGTGCTTTAGAATGGGCGAACTGACAGACTTCCAAAGAGGCATGATTGTTGGTGCCCGTCTGGTTGGAGCTTCAGTGGCAACAATTGCAAACATTGTGGGAGTATCGATAGACACTGTATCGAATGCCACGAGGACATTCACAATGCATGAGCAAACGACGTCTGCAAAGCACAACAGTTATCGAAAAATAATCCTATCAGATAGGGACCGGAGGGCATTAAAACTTATTGTAGCAGATAAAAGGAAGACCACTGCAATGAAAATTACGTCTGAAGTCAATTCCGGCATACAAAACCCGGTTTCATCGAAAACAGTGTGATGGGAACTTCATAAATTGGAAATTCATGGCAGAGCGCTATCGCTAAACCCCTCGTCTCAGCAATAAATGCAAAGAGGCCTATCCAGTGGTGCAAGGACCATAAGGCGTGGACTCATGAGTAGCGAAAACGTTTAATGTGGTCCGATGAATCGACATTCACCTTGTTTCCAAAAACTGGTCGTGTTTACGTATGAAGAACACCGTCTTAGGCCTATCATATAGACTGCCTGCTATCAAGTGTAAAGCATGGGGGTGGTTCTGTCACAGTATGGGCAGTGATATCATGGTTTCCTTCAGGTCCCGCCAAAGCTTTGAATGGAATTATGAATGCTAAGGAATATGAGGCCATTTTAAGGACCAGGTTCTACCCATGGCCTAAAAATAGTTCCCTGATGATGATGGCATCTATCAAGATGATTTGGCACCCTGTCATGCTGCAAAAACGACGAAATCATGGTCTGAGGAGCATGACCAGGAGCTATCACACCTCCCCTTATAACGACCAGTAAATGTTTATTGCTATGGAAAACACCAGTTTGTAATAAGCTCAATGCTTGTTTTCCTTATTTTATATGTCATTACAGCCGACAATCCGTATATTTATATCATCGAGGTTACCGTTTTATCAAAATCCATCTAAACACTTCATTTCGATATTACTTTTTTTTATTGTAGTACGTAATAAGTTAAACGTTTGTACACTTTAAATATTGTACATGTATAATTACCAAGATGGATTCCCTATATATTATATGTTCTCCGTTGCTATGACGATTTACAAAACATGTCATATCACTATAACAACAGAACATCAGTCATAATAACAGGATAGAAATTACAAATATTTCTCTTTATATTTTCTTATTCTTCCTTTTGAACTGCTTGTGCATATTTTAAAAGTACATTTTCCCCGAAAAAAAAGCTTATTATATAAAGATATTACACACTACCTTTACACCCTGGGTCCCATATTCACCAGATCTCACCTTCATTAAGTCATTGTGATCTGAATTAGAAAGGCTTGATTAGTCTCATTACCCTCCACCAGCATCCCTTAAGGAACTGTAGCATGTTTTGGAGGAACAATGGTGCAAAATTGCACACACAACGATTCAGGAGCTATATATTAATTCACGATTATTAACGTTTTCATATTACGTCTTATTTGTTACTTCAAAACAATGTATTTCCCATCCTTCATTTTATTAGATATCATTGTAAATTCTACAAAAGTGTGCTAAATTTTACAAATTCGTATTCTATTAATCTACGTACGTTATTTCCTTCACATTGATTGTACGTCACGATAAAGTATCAACTTTTAATCAAGTAAGTATACAAATTTGTAAATACAATATAGAACTGTTATTTGGTTACATTTTTCTTGCACCTTTACTAACTAATTTACTAACAAGTAACTATCCCGAATTTTAAACTATGAAAATAGACTGAAACTGATATATACGATTTGCTTTAACACCTTACATAACATCAATACATATCATTATTTTCTAGCATAAATGTGATCTATTATTTATCCTTCAGTTCTGAAGAAAGAAATGTAGAAAAAAGTGTAATAGATATTAAATAGTCATTTGATGCATGTCATGGTAAATCTAGAAATAAAGTAGTTCTGTTATTCGTTATCATATAGTTTCCCAAAATAAAATACTGACATTTAGCTTGACAGGAAGGGCTAGGACTTTTAAATCCAATTCCCAGATTCATATTTTTCCCAAGCAATCAGTTAAACAGCATATGAAAACGATGAAATCGTTTTTCACATCGAGACCGTTTATCTGTAAGTAAGGTTAACAAGAAATACACACATATTGGCAATTAGAAACCATACAAGCAGAGATTATCATCTACATGCTCAAAAATCGTCAATTTGTAAATAGTGATTGGCCCGGTGTAGCAATCGTGAACAATAACACTGTTCTACACTGTAAATATTATGGAAATGACACTATATAATCTTTATGAATTCGGTGGCGCTGAGTGCGAAAATGGCATTAAAATTTCAAAAATTAGTTCAAGTTTCAAAGTTACAGTCATGTCCACATTTCAGCCCTTCAGTTTTTTTGTAGATCAGCAGTTGGCAACAGTGTAAGTTCGAGTTGTACCGGTAATTGTTGTCAAACAATGAAATCGCGTGATTTGCAGATATTGTCAAAATTATTATTGTCGATGTGATGTATTGATATTGCTCCCTTTGTTAGTCTAAAATGAAACCAAATCCTGTGGAAGTTTTCAAAGGTTTGTGCAGAGAAAACCGTGTTGTGGTGATGTACTGGGCCTACTTCATACGAGAACTGTGCATCGTCGCGAAACATGTCGCGAAAGTGTGCAACTTGGAGTTCATTTAAAAATGTAGCCAGTAGTTTTCTTGGCAATTTCAGAGCTGAAAATTACAGAGAACTTATTCAAGGTCTATTGAACACTTATGAACAGCTTGGATGCAATGTGTCAATAAAAATGCAGTTTTTGTTTTCACATTTGGATTTCGGCCAGCGTAATTGTGGGAGTGTCAGTGACGAGAATGGAGAACACATCCATCAGGACATTTCAGTGATGGAGCACAGGTAGAAAGGAAAATAGGTTGCAGTAATGTTAAGTGATTTTTGTTGGATGATAAAAAGGGATACTAACAAAACACAATACAGGAGACAGGCAAACAAAAGAGGTTATCAAGATTGATATTTATATTAATATGTATTGTATACATAGGTAATTATTCAAGTATTGGTATGTCAGAAATAAAAGAGGTAACGTTTGATTGTAAATGTCATTCAAAAACAATAAAGAAAATGTATTCATTAGCACATAAATATTAAATCCTAAAAAGTTCTAGAACAGAGGGGGACTGGCCCTCCCATAGACGTTTCAAATTATGGGCGTGTGTTTCGGTTATACTTCGTCACCAATGGTGACGTAATATACATAGAATGTAACGTTTCCAGACCTTCCGAGGTGTTGCCACATGAGTAAGAACTTGAGATGCTTGGATATCACCCCCCCCCCCAGTTACGCCCAAACGAGAGCCAATCGAAAATTTTAATTTTCATTTTCCGATTCACCACCTACAAATTAGATAACAACAAGTGTTTTCGTTTCTATAACAGAAAGAAAGTAAAAATTTGTAGAACAGTGTTTTTACTACTTGTCTTTTATTTATAACACTTTCCTTTCCTCCATTCAAGAAGTAGCATAAAGAATATTCTCAGCTATAGTCTCATTTCATCACCTGCTATTTAAGAAATATTATTAAGGAAATTTATTACTTATTATTAATAGCTCATTGTTGATTGTTGCTAACATCCTTATGTGCTGCGCATTTCTGTCCATTATCGACCAATTTTAACAAGGTGTGGGGCTACCGCTTAGAGAGTCCCCGCTTTGTTTTGGTTCTTGCTCGTTGTTCTTTATTGCATAAAAGAAAATTTGTGTTACATACTTGTGCACAAACGATTGACACTATCTTGGACCGATTGTTACCATGGTGAGGGCTATCCTTTAAACAGCCCCCATGTGTTACATATTTCTGCACAAACGACTGATAGCGTCTCGGACCGGTTTTGACAAAGTTGAGGCTGTCGTTTAGACAGTTACCACTTTCTTCTTATTCTGACTGATTGCTATTCTTGCAGAAACGAAAATTTGTGTTGGAGATTTCTGCAAAGACAATACACAAACAGCTGACGCCATTATTGATCGATTTGGACATGGTGGGGGCTACCATTTAAACAGCCACACTTTTTGTAGTTGCTATTTGTTCATTGTTGCACACATAAATCTGTTGCACATTTCTGCACATACCACGGAGAGCATATTTGATTTGTTTTGATGAAGTGAGGTCTCTGTGTAGACAGTCCCCAACTTTTTCTTGTATCTCATTTCCTACTGTTGCACAAACTAAAATTCGTGCTGCACAAACGATTCGCGCCATTTTTGACCTATTGTAAGAAAGTGAAAACTACGGTTTAGACAAACACCACTTTGCTTTTGGTCTGGCTTATTGTTTAGTCTTGTAGAAGCGAAAATTTGTGTTCCAGATTTCTGCAAAGACAATTCACACACCATTGGCACTATTGTCGACTGATTTAGGCATGGAGGGATACCGTTTTAACAGCCCCACTTTTTGGTACTTGCTCATTGTTCATTGTTGCACAACTGAAAACTTGTGCATTTCTGCGTAAATGATACACAAACACTTGACACCATTTCCGACCGATTTTGGCAAGGTAGAAGCTACCGTTTAGACAGTCATCCTTTTGTTTCTTGCTCCAGCACAGTGTTCATTTTTGCAGAAAGGAAAAATTGCTTTACATATTTCGACACAAATGACTGACACTGTTCTTGACCGGTTTTGAGAAGGTGGGCCTGCCACTTACAGAATTCTCACTTTGTTTTTGTTCCAGCTCATTGTCCATTGTTGTACAAACGACTATTTGTGTTGCACATTTGTTCACAATGATTGACACCATTCTCGAGTGATTTTGGTGAGGTGTGGGGCTCCGTGCAGGCAGCCACACATTGTTTCTGTTGTATGTCATTGTTCATTGTTGTACAAATGAGAATTTGTTTTACACATTTCTGCACAAATGATTGATATCATTTTTGTGTGATTTTCATGAGATGGAGTGCTCCGTTCAGGCAGTCCCCACTTTGTTTTCATTCTAGATCACTGTTCCTTTTGCACAGTAGAAAACTTGTGTTCCTAATTTTGCAAAAATAATGAATAAGCGATTGACACCATCTGACCGATGTTGACATGGTGTGGGCTACCGTTTAGACAGCCCCACTTGTTTTGTACTTCTTCATTGTTCACTGTTGCACAAAGAAAATTTGTGTTGCGCATTTCCGTGGATATGATGGAGAAACGATTGACATCGTTTTCGACCGATTTTGACAAGCTGGCTTGGGGTCTAGTGTTTAGGCAGCTTCACTAATTGTTATGCACATTTCATTCATGCACATATAAAACAAAAAATTGTTATGCACATTTCTCCACAAGTGATGCAGGAACGATTGACACCATTTCCGATCGATTTTGTCATGGTAGGGGGCTACTGTTTAGACATCCCCACTGCTTTATTTTTTCTAGCTAATTGTTGATTGTTGCCCAAACACAAATGTGTAATGCACATATCTGCCCAAACGATGCACAAATGATTGACATCATTTTCGACTGATTTTGTCAATGTGGGGAGTTACCGTTTAGATAGCCCCACTGCTTTATTTTTTCTAGCTCATTTTTATTGTTGCCTAAAAGAAAATTTGTGTTGCACATTTCTTCACAACCGATGCTCAAGCGATTGACACCATTTTTGAGAGATTTTGATGATGTTGGGGTCTGTCTAAATGGACGTAATGTGAGAACGGCTTAAAGGTTTGCGATGTAGATTAAAGCTTCGTTTATGTCATTTACGTTGATCATTTTACAATGTATTTTCTAACTTACTCCCACTTGTCATGTTTCATAATCTTTACTAGTGATTGCAAGGGTCTTCTGTATGAAGGCGGTATATGTGTAGTCTATAACTCTACTTCTATGAAAGTTCTTCCGATTTTCTTTCTGTCTTTGTTTTATAGATATTTTTAAATTTGTTAATTTTTTGTGTGTTCATGATGGTTACTTGTAATTGATATTTTCATTATGCCTGTAGTACTCAAGTTTGTGTGAAGTAGTGACGTACTCTTTTATCATTTTAACGGATATTTTCAGGACAGAAATGCGGAATCGTTTGTGCATCGTATAGATAGAAATGCGCAACACATAAGGATGTTAGGTTAGGCTTGTGCAACAATCAACAATGAGCTAGAACAAAAATTAAGCATTGGATCTGTCTAAACGGTAGCCCCATACCATGTCAAAAATTGGTCGGAAATGGTGTCAACCGTTTGTGTATCATTTGTGGAGAAATAACTTTAAACACAGAGCTAGAAAACAATTGGTGACGCTGCCTAAACTGCAACCCCTGTAACCTTGAGCAGTGAGCTAAATTAAAAAAAAATGTGGGTACTGCCTGCACGGAGCACCCCAACTCATGAAAATCACTCAAAATGATGTCAATCATTTGTTCAGAGACGTGCAACACAAATTTTTATTTGTTCAACAATGAACAATCAGCTGCAACCAGAAATGGTGGGACAGCCAACACGGAGCCCCACACCTCATTAGCCCCCACCTTGCTAAAGTCGGTCGATTATGATTTCAATCGTTTCTGCATCGTTAGTGCAGTAATGTTCAACACAGAACGATGTTAGGTTAGGTTTTTGCAACAATCAACAATGAAGTAGAACAAAATTTAAACATTGGGTCTGTCCCTCATACCGTGTCAAAATCGTCGGAAATGGTATCAACCGTTTGTGCATCATTTGTGGAGAAATAACTTTAAACTGAGAGCTAGAAACCAATTGGTGGCGCTGACTAAACAGTAGCCCCCCGACACCTTGTCAAAATCGGTCCAATACGGAGTCAATCGTTAGCGCAACACAGACGCTCGTTAGCGCAACACAGATTTCACAACAATGAACAATGAGCAAGTACAAAACAGTGTGGCTGTTTAAACGATAGCCCCCACCACTTTTAAATCGGTCGAGAATGGTGTGAATGCTTTGTATATTGTTCGTTTAAAATTTGCAACACAAATTTTCGTTTATGCAACAATCAACAATGAGCGAGAATAAAAGCAAACTAGGGGCTGCCTACAAGGAACTCCTAACTCATCAAAATCGGTCAATAATTGTGTCCATCGTCTGGGCAGAAATGTGCAACAAAACTTTTCGTTTCTGCAACAATCAACATTGAGAGAGAACAAAAACAATGTGTTGGTTGTCTCAATGGAACCCCAAAACTCATCAAAATCACTATGAAATGCTGTCAATGGTTTGCGCAGAAATGTGCAACACGCCTTTTCGTTTGTGTAACAGTGAACAACGATCGAAAACGGAAACAAACTTTCTAAACCGTTTCTCTTACCTTGTCAAAATCAGTCGGAAATGGTGTCAATAGTTTATTCATTATTTGTGAAGAAATGTTCAGCACAAATTTTCGTTTGTGCCCACTAAGCAATGAGCTAGAACAAAAACAAAGGGGGCTGTCTAAACAGAGTCCGCACACCTCATTAAAGTAACTCAAGAATAGTGTAAATCATTTGTGCAGAATTATGCAACACAAATTTTCGTTTTTAGCAGCAATGAGGAATTTTTTAAAAACATTTCGAAATTAATGTCCGTCAAGTTGACCTGAGCATTTGAAGGTGGAACATATTTAAAGGCATTAATCTTTTGTGATTCGTTCGTCCTGAAATGTGCTCTAATTTTAATGTTTTGTAAAAAAAGGGCTAACAATGTTATTAACATTTCATTATTTATCTAATGAGTAACTTTTAATATTCTGATCACTTGCACTACGCTTGTACATGAAAGTGCTCGGGTTTTTTTGCTATCGGAATGAATTAAATGGCATTAATAAATTTTGACATGTCCCCGTCAACTTGGCGCATCATTGGCCGGGAAACAGTGTTTCTAATGTGACAATCTACTCTTCAATGTTTGTGTTCCAAAGTGCTAGAAACTACTTTACTAGTTTACTTTACTTTATTTGTGCTTGAAAATACTTTATTTGTGCACTTTGCGGACATATAAGCGAGGGCCACTACCTGTTTTTCGCTCATATCTCTGCAACTAATAACGCAGAAACAATTGAATTCCTTGCACAAAGGAGGACATGCAATGCACTATGCAACTGCTCTAATTCCATCGTTTGCGCTTCAGATGTCGGAGAAATGCAAGCACTTTATTTAAAAAGAAGTAGCAAAATGCACAAACGAAACTTTGTGTCGCAGATTTCAGCGCAACCAATGCACATACGATTGACACCATTTCTGACTGATTTTGACATTATGGGGGCTACCGTTTAGACAATCCCTACTTTGTTTTTGTTTTACCTCATTGTTCATTGCTACACACGCGACAATTTGTGTTCCACATTTCTTCACAAACGATTGATATCTTTTTCGACCGATTTTTACAAGGTGGGGGCTGCTGTATTTTTACAAGTGGGGGGCCACTTTGTTTTTGTTGCAGTTCATTGTTTATTGTTGCACAAATAAAACGTCAAATCTATTTTTACAAGGTGGGGGTTACCGTTTAGACAGTTCCTTCTCTGTTTTTGTTCTACGTCACTGTTGATTGTTGCACAAACGAACATTTGTGTTTCACAATTCTGCCCAAACAATGCACATACTATTGACACCATTTTAGACCAATTATATATGGTGGGAGCTATTGTTTAGACATACCTAACTTTGTTATTGTTTTAGCTCATTGTTGATTGTTGCACAAACGACAATTTGTGTTGCGCATTTCTGCACAAACGTTGCAGAAACGATTGAGAACATTTTTGAGAAATTTTGATGGTAATGGTGGCTGTCTAAATGGATGTTCTCACTTTATACTATAATGCTGTAAAAAGCTTCCAAGTAATCCTGGCAGGCGTTATTACAGTCGGAAAATACTATCACTCGTTGAAAGTTTTTCAGCACTACTGTAAGTGATGTGTATTTCAAAGAGAATGTCATAAAACCAATGTGACAAACGTTGCCACCTGCTACTTTACGGTGCTTTGAGTAGTGTGCCAAAATCATCCGATTATCCTAGGTACTATAAATAACAGTGGCCAAAGAGAGAAGTAATTTAGTTATTTATTTTATCCATTAAAATGACAATTTCAGATGTCTTAGAAATGTCTATTGTTAGTTTTAGAAGGGAAGACGTTTTATGAGGTAAGCAACTATTCTGAAAAGAGGTAAGACTCCCTTCAAATTCAAAAGCGTAAGACGTAATTAACGTTAAATATATAATTAAAATTCTTAAGAGATTACGTATTCCATGTGAGTACCAACTACGAAAGTCGAAAACTATAATATGTCGGTCATAAAATTTTAGGACGAAGAAGTCACAGTAATATAAGTTATATATAATTATGTATTGGCATTGTATTTTGGTTTGTTAAATATCATTACAAAACCTCGAAAAGGCATCGTAATCTATAACTGTGCAATCATAAGTTATTACTTCATTTATACGTTTACTGTTTAAAATTCTCAAAATTGTTGCTATTTACGTTACTTTCTTAGCATTTATTGTACATCAATTTTAGCTAAAGGATTATTGTTTAGTCAACTAAATACTCAAACTAATAGATATGGTATAAAAATTATTTTATGTTTATCTTGAACTTTTACTACTTTTATCCCTAGTTGCAACCTACAAAATACAATGAAACTATCATATATATTGTACACCCAGCCACAAAAGTAATTCCTCCCTAAGAATTCTAATTCCATTACTTGGTGTCCAGATAATTTACAGTTGTGAGAACGCCTAGACAGATGCAATCCAACTTATACGTAATGGGATAACAACTTACACGCATGGGCACTGACAGCAGTTGGTAGCCCTGATCCAGGTGTTTATGCGAGTAAAATTGTAAAGAAGCTAACTAACAAAGACGTTCTCCATTCTAAGATCAATCTCTCTGGTTCAGAGCATGTTCTCCAATGAACATCATATGCTAATCCCAATATAGATGTGTATGTAAAGTATTTTTCATTATATACTCTATAATCAAAGAAATAAAAATACTGATCACATATGAATCAGAAAATGCTTGAAAGTAGTTGAAAATATCAAATTTTGAAGAACTGGAAAAACAACTTTGTAAATGATTGCCTCCATTGAAAGACCTTCTACAATTCTCCTCACTCCAACATCTTTTTCTTTCTGGAGGGGAAAAGTTCTTGCATATCACAGAGAGTATGCATTGAAATTGAAACAAAAAAAATTGAAAAAGCTTCAGCCAGTTTGTATACTACTACTACTAATACTACTACTACTACTACTACTACTACTCCTAATAATAATAATAATAATAATAATAATAATAATAATAATAATAATAATAATAAGTAGGAAACGAAAAAAAGAGTGTAGGGTATTAAATTTGGTGACAAATTCTATTTCTTCTGTTTCTTATTATATTTATGAGCTTCATCTAGTCTTCGTTCATCAGACGTTTTTAGACAGGCTTTTGCGGCGATGGCTCACACAAATACCTTATTAATACTTAATAATATGCTCTAGCCAAGTTTCACCAATTGCTAACGAGTCTACCATAAGATGCCATCAGAGTATCTCACATGAGTGTTTTGGGAGTTTATAGGAAGTATATTTTCTACTGCTTTCAAACCTGTTTTGTCTCAGGTTCAAAGTGGTGGTTGGTATTCGTATCAAATACAAGAATTTTACGTAAATTTGTTTGTTACCTCTTTCTAAAGGCAAATGATTTGTTCTCAGGCAGGCACTCGCCAACTTCTTTTTTTTCTATAGAAACATTTGTCTGGCGAGAAATCGTAATGACTCGTTGTTACAAAAATTGTTTGATATATTATAGCTCTGGTGCAAGGCGATGTTTCAACAGCGATGGAAGAGAGGAAGAAGTATAAATAGAAAGAATTCTGAACTCGCTGCAGACTGAGTTCAGCATGTAGTTTTGGAAGCCTGTCTCGTCAACATCTTCCTCATGCTCTGCATGAGATTTAAATTTTCAGCAGTTCGTCAGAGTGTTTTTTAATCCTCTTATACGAAATGTCTATAGACTTTATAACACACCAGAGGGTTTTATTCTGCTATAGAGCTTCTGTATGACATCAACATTTTCTGAGACATTACTGATTAAGGTTCATCAGAGCAAAGTTCATCATAAACGAATATCTCATACTTTTTGAAAATCTGCAATTGAATTTCTCACATTAGCATTACAAGTTAGACTTCCTCAGCGATTGACATACCAAGATTCATTTTCCTCTGGTCACATCCTTCCACTAGAGGTACTCAATAAGCGCTTCTCTTTCGCTTGCTATTCCTGGGTCATGCTTATTAGCAGCGCAATTCTATCGATTTGTTTCGCTTGGGACAAAAGTAAATTCTAGAGCCTTGTGAATCGATCATATCTTTTGGTGCTTGCTAACTACCTGTATAAATTACAGTTATGTCTCACTAAATATTTAATAACTAATAACAACTATAATAATAAAAGTAATTTTATAAGAATATAATATAGTATTTGGTATGTGTTAAATAGAATCTGCTAACTTCTCTATGGCATCCGATCAATGCGAATTAATGCAAAATTTCTATAGACTAAGTATGGTAAGAACAGGTTCTACTTCCGCCCTTATATTTACAGAGAAGAGGCTGAAAACTATATAACTTCTCATTGCAACTTTAATCCTCTTGGATCGAACATTGTTATAGATAGAGTAAATTCTTTCGTGTGGATTCAGCGTTACAAAAAGGGTTCCATCTTACCCCACTGTTGCAACCGGAAAATTCAATCCCTGGACTTTCTGTTTTAATATTCAAACCCAAAAAGATAAAATCTAATTTTTTTCACAATACTAAGGGTAGTCAACTTTTTTATTAAAAGGGAAACTATTAACAAAACAGTAATTATGTTGTCAGTTAACATTACTAGTAGCACTTGAAAATATTTTATTTTATACCTATAACGAAGTAAGAGAACTTGAAAAGAGTGATCGCTTCAACTGTTTTTGAAGTATTTTTCTGGAGAGTCTTACTGTACAAAAAAAGTCAGGTTAAGAATTGCCACAGCCAAAGGAGTATTAAACAAGAAATAGTTACTCTTAACTAACAGGCTTAGTATTGTACAAACGAATAAGTTTGTCAAGTGCTATATATGGAGCATTGGCCAGTATGTTTCAGAGACTTGTACATTAAGGAGGTTATAGAAGAATTAGATTACTTGCAAATGTAGTGTTAGAGAAAGGTGGAGACGATAGAATGGACGGAGAGAGTAACAAATCAGGATAATTCGAAACAGATAGGAGAGAAGATCATGTAATGTAAAGAAATATTTCAACACCCAAACCTAAAAATTAAAGAAAAAAATCGTATTAGTTCCAGGACCTGAAGAAAAGCCGAATACTTAATAATAATAATAATAATAATAATAATAATAATAATATATTGATTCTTTTTTGATTATCGATGCTGTATTAGTCGCGGTCATGTAGTTTAAAATGCGCAATAATTTTAATTGTATATTACTGGGAATTGCGCCAGTAATTTTGACTTCAAAGTGACTGATGCTTTTCTAATTTCATAATTTGTATGAGAATTTCTGACTCTACAGCGTTCCAAAGTGTAAATTTTAAATCATATTTTCATATTCTTATAGATATGTTTAGACCATAGCGGAAGAAGGACACATGGGTTATATGGAACGATTGCGGAAGTGGCTACTCAAGTCCATCTTGAACTGGATTAGGAAAACTAAAGTTTATATCAGTAAAACTGAAGAATGCTAAAGAATGGGTTTGCTTTGTTTGCTTAAAGTTTGTTTTGTGACCTTCTTCATTAACTTGTATTATACGCAGTGATAAGGTAGAAACCTTAATTGAATTACATTCGTTTTACAGCTATTTGTAGTCAGTCTATTATTTTTGCAAGGAAATTTGCAACACGTAACTAAATATCTGGCTTACGGAGCCTAAATGCTTTACGCTTGAAGAACCACGGATAATTGTTAATATATATTTTAAATTATCAGCCACATTTTCTCATTCAATTCGAAAACTTTTATATATTTAATTATCTAATATCAAAATCATGAATAATTTATAATGCCTGTTCATTAATTAGATATTAATAAATCATTGAAAATCGTAATTGTTAATCCTATTCCAGTAATACTGAAAATTTACATGCACTCCGATTCAGAATATTTTTACACGAATTCAAATCCTTCTATTGTTCAAATCCTTGATTCACTTTTCGTTTTAAATGAAGTGGAAAGGACGTGACTCTTGAAAAAATATCATGAACTGCTCAAATAGAACGAATTGATGTGATTCACCTGAATAAGTTATAATAAAGACAATAGTAGTAATGATTCCATTAATCTTGCATTTGCTATAGTTCTATGTTATTAGATTACCATATTAGTTTTTTTCAGTCTAATAGTTTGTTACTGGACACATTTTGATAGAATAACATTCATGGACAATACGATTTTCCAAATCCTAAAACAATGATCTGTAATAACCCGAAACCTGTTTTAAACATGTCACTTCGTGTCCTCCAAGTTGGAATGATGACATAGAGAAAATCAGTAACTTGTTTTGAGTTTTTAAAAGTGCTTAGATATATATTTTTGTCAATTACACTTCTCATAAAAATTGATCGAACCTGATAACATATGCGGTGTTTCTGTTATAGGCATTATTTATAATTATTCACAGCGAGGTGTGAAAACCAAATATCGTACATTTAACAATACAATCCATGAATATACCGTGAAGATCTAAAACTCTAAAGATTTTACTCTTGTTTACGAAACAAAAGTGGTTCACATTAAATCAGAAAACAAAAGAACAATGCATACTTGATACAATGTTATGACAATATAAAATTAAGGAAACATATAGCAATGATAATAGCAGCTACGATTAAATTAGAAATTTTCTCACTTAAAGATATAAAAACGTTGTACTAGCACAATACATTTTACTTTGTTTCGAATAGCCGTTAAGGAAACAAAAGTGCGACTTCCAATAGCACCTTGTCAGCATCGAAATGGTTGCCAAAATTCTTCTAATGATCCTTCTTTTTGCTGTGTGCTTCGAGGTAAGTTGATTTATATTTCATAAATCGGAACAAATTACTTATCACTCTCAGAAATAACATTCCCATGTAAAGTGAAGCCAATTTCCTAAATTCATTAGTAAAATTAATATGAGAATGCTATGATGAAATCACACAGTACTGGAATAAGGTAGTTTTTCTCTTTTTGAAGAGATATATTACTAAAAATAACATGAGATATAATTTAAATAACAACTATATTCAGTATATTTATTCAATATGGTCAGTGTACTCGACTAAGTTACAAATTATTTAGTAAATGTTTTGTTTCGCACATGAACTATTTTGCAAGTATCTTACTCCAAATGTGCATGAGAAACGTCCCCCTAATAGGAATTTCCTTTTAAAGTAATGAGATGCAAATTCCTCCATTTCTATGGATATATTGACTGTAAATACACATTATATCTGCCATATTTCATCGCTTCTTCGTTCCATTATGCTTTTTAACCTTACTTTCGAACTTGCTAGATACTGGATAAACAAGTTTTTTGAAAGGAATTTCTAAGTAGAGTAAAGTGCACGCACATACACACACCCACAAACACGTATATATATATATATATATATATATATATATATATACGACATTTTCTTCTGGATACGTTATTCTCTATAAATGATGAAATTATTTGGAGTGATAAACTATGTAAAATGGAACTAATCTTAACTACATGATCTAATAAATTTCCATACAAGTATCATATAACATGTATGAATATTGCGATAACAAATAAAACACTTATTTTTAAAGTGAGATCAATCAATGTGAAGCCTAAATATATTTTTACAATCATACTTTCTAAAGGTGAACTTGGATAAAAATATTAATGATAACATTAGTGTTTAAAAAGTAAAGCTTGGATTCAAATACCTTTAAAACTTATTACCGAGTTAATAAGATAAATAATTATTTTTTATACATATTTACTACATCAAATAATTTTTATGGAATCTGAAATTAAAATTATAAGAATAATAAAAGTTATTTCAAATTTATATAGTGTCTACTACAAAATTCATTTTTGATATATCTTCCCAAATTATGTGAATTATTATAACAAAAAATTGAAGTCAGTACTACTTAAAGTACCAAGGGTAGGCAGCAATTCTAGTTTAAATTTACAAAATCACAAGTACTGTCGTAAATGTGCAATATCTATATTTAATAATGTTCAATATTTATACTAACATATCTTCGTTCTACTAATGTCTTAGGTTTAACGATTCTCACAATATTAGTAAATTCGTACATTTGAATTAAGTCACAGAAGTTACATGAAATTATTACATTTGTACTGAATGAAGAGAAACGTTTGTGTAATATATCGACTATGTGTGTACGTTAAGTAACGTAAAAGCATTTGAATACAATGTATAATTAGAATGACCAATATTATCCATAAATATAGCTTGTATTAGAAATAGTTGCGTGGATAACGACTCGTATTTTAGTTACACTGACTAGAACGTATAAAGCTGTGAAGACTGACTATCTTCTGCCACGAGTAATTCACATTAATTTAATTCTCGTCCTGTCCAATGTTCCATTTTGTCATAATAATGACAAATTTTTACTGCTAACGTAGAAGGCTGATAGTACGTTGTTCTACTTATCAAATTTCAGAACACTGTTTTATTTCATTGAATTACGTATATCTGAGTTAATATTGTTGAGTGATTCATGGAATTACGCAAGTACATGAAGCAGCAGTAAAACATTTCAGCAGCAGCAAAACATTTGTAAATATCTTTTTGAAACTTTGTGCGTTAAATCATTTTAAAACTAAGCTCTTCAATTCCGTAATACTCATCTCTTAAATGAGAACTCAATACAAACTTTATAATTTCAAATTAAAACTTATCTATAAAAATTTTCAATTTAATGCTTTTTCTTCTAGTAATTGCAACTAAATAACCTGGTGCGGAACTCAAGCTTTGACTTTGGAAATATAATAAGATGTTGAGTTGTTAAAACTTGACAAAGAGTTTAATATTCCTTCCATAAGATTCCTACTATATAGTTAATAATTTTTCATGTTTACTGTAACATAGAAAATTCAATTATGTATATTATTACGTGCATTTTGAAAGCTAGAATTTGCTGTCCTATTTTTTAAATAGTAAATATTACGTTTTTATAGTCTATAATTTTTATAATATATACTAAACACATTGCAATATATTTTCAAGATAATTAATTTACCTGAAAATTAAGATACATTTGTCTTGATCATTTATTATCTTAGGTCCCTTATTTTATTTTAATATTAAATTATATCAAACGATTGGGTGATAATGTTTGGTTTAAGTGATATTTCAAACTTAATATTGTAGCAACATTTGATATAATTAACTAATCTTCTTATTAATAAATTTTCTTTAATCCTTAGTAAATCATATATAACAACATATGAAGGTAGATGTTTGAGTGAAATAGAGATATATTAACCTAATATTTAACTTGCGTTTTTTTAGCCATCATAAAAGTTTCAATAAGTGGTATACTTTCATCTAGGTGGCAAAAGAACTACGTCCAGTTAATTATATCTTTTAAAAAATAGATCTTCTTACCAATAACTAGTTAATAATTTTGAATGGTGAATATCATTTATACTTTTAACGTAAAACTAAGATCAATCTTTCTCTTAAACAAGTGATCCTAAAAATATTAAATATAATAATATACAGTATTCTGATTAAGATTTAAGATAAATTTGCAGAAAATTGTAATTCGTTACACGGAGCCCGTGTGCGTCAGAATACACACTACTAATACTAAAGTATACTGAACACTGATGTGTTTTCGCCAACGGAAACATATTGTAGTAGCAATTGTTTCCAAATAAAATAAAAAAATTATGTCTAAAGTTAATTATTAGTATAAAATTAATATATATCATAATTATTTTAATAATAACATATTCGACAATAGGAAACCTTCTACTCATATTTTTGACTATATTTGTCTACTCCTGTAATATAATCTGAAAGTTTGTTGTTTGTTTGCTTCCGCGTTACAAATGTTATAAAAAATTACTGATACATCAGTTGAAATACTTATAGAAGTAAAGGTATAATTAAATGTCCCATAAGTACACTGCTTCATAAAACTAATTTTTGTAAAGGATAAACGATTTGAGATGATTTAAATGGCATGCTAAATCAATAAAAGTTTCCTTAGAGAAAAAAACTGCTGTAATACAGATACATTACAGAAAATATTTAATAAAAAAAACAAATTAAAATTTGTGATAAACCTATTATTAAACCTAATATTTTTAATTTCAGAAAAATGTTAATTTCCAGAGCATTGAAAAGTCATTACAAATTGAATGGAGAAAATAATTAAAAATAAGATAAAACACTCGTTAAGTAATCATCTTAAAGCTCTTGTGAAATGTCCTGCGTATTGTCGTTTTGCAAAAGTACAGTCATCAACATCCTTTCAGTTGTAACTCCCCTTCCACCTGGTATCTAGACAAAGTCTCCAGCTTGGAACCATTACTATTCAAAGTAATAATAATAATAATAATAATAATAATAATAATACTAATAATAATAATAATAATAATGACAATAATAATAATAATTGTCAATCCGGATGCTATCCGATGACACCTAGTCGATGGGACTTGGGCCAGAAGATTCAGTTCCCCATCATTCAATTCGTAAGTGTAGCAGTTAAATATTTTTCCAATATTTAAAAATACAATAGGAAAAACAAACATATATAGGAAATAAGTATAATATATTAAATAAATAACACCAAAATAAATTCAATTTTACATAACAATTTTATAAAACGAAACTAGGGTTGTGTATTTACAATTTTGCGGCGGAATAATGTAGATACACTAACGAAACAAAATAACAAGAAAATATGTAGATACAAAAAAGGAAATACTAATGAAAAAATTTGAATGATTTAATATGCAATAAATTTTCTTTAATTCTCTTGAATTCTATGTAAAATGTTAATTGAATATAATTCCTCAAACAAATTAATTATGTTTCTTGAATAAATATTACTTTAGAAATTTAATTTCCTCCTAATTTCAAATATTATTCTCAGTATACTAATTCTATTAACGTTGCTTTAAATCTGACTTCATAAAGTAAAGAGAACATTTAACAATTTTCTTAGCGCGCTTCTAATTTCTTTAGTTCTTCCCTTTATGAAGACACTAACAATATTGAAGCTAATGAGACGATTCTCTAGATTCAATTTCAAGAAATTAAGTATATGTCAAATCTCTTAATCTGTAATAAATAATATTCCTTTCATCCATAACTCTCAGTCTCTAATCCAGAACAGTAGAATGATAATGTTTGATAATTGCATTCTCAACTAAATATACCTTAATCGCATTTCAATCAACTCTTAATCAATAATATACTATTTTCATTCATTAATTTTTGGTAAATGTAGAATGAGAGTGCTGGAGGAAAATAATTTGCAATCTAGAATTTTTACGATAAAAATACTCTGAAAAATCAATCTATAACTAATATAAACTGTAGATTGAAACCAATTTAATCTGGAAATATTGGAAATTTAGTGATGTTATCAATAAGGCGAGAATCGTCCCCCTGACTACTTAGCACTCCGTGAAAAATCAAAAATGAAGAAAATTCTGGAATTTAACGCAAGGGTGAAAAGACATTGAAATTGCATTAGCAATTCGAATTGGAGTGGACAACGAGCTTGACAACCGGACAAACACAAATTTGACAAGTCACAATGACTACTTGAAAATAAGTTGGAAACTCGCTCACTTTTAATTGTTGCAAATATGTAATTCACCTTCAATTGTGTTAACCTCTCTCTCCATTGGTAATATGGATTCAGTCTGAGCAATTCTGTCAATCGAATAAAATCAAATTGGTAAAAAAACGTCAGTATTTTTATATAACGTAATTCCCCACAAAAAGCTTTCCGTGCCTTAGTTTCCTCACAGAGTTATAATTGGTTTTCAAGCAAACTAAACCAGCTAATGCCCAATAGGAATTACTTTTCACGTGATCGAATCGGGCTTTATCGTGGGAAAAAAGACCCTTCACTTCACTGCCCTTTAATTGCACTATTTCTCTGCACAGAATTGAAAGAAAGAGAGAACATAAAGCTATCACGCAAACCACTAACTGTGCTAGCAATTCACAACAATTTAACACACTTTGAAAGAAAGCTTTCAACATTCTGTTTCACTATCATAACTTAGTAGCCACAAAAAGAGGAAAGAAAAAGAGCTCGTTTGACTTACCACTAAGTTAGCTTGTGAGAATTGTAAAATCAAGGAATAAAACATTCCTTTTTTTACTGATCACTTTATAATATATTACTGACATTTCACCAATATGAATTTTTCGATGCACGTCGTTAACAAACACACCACACTAACAAAAAGTGCAACGGTGAAACATTCCGCGAAATAGAGAAACCCTGTCGAATAGAAAGGAGAATCTTCCCGGCTAAGCAAGCCAATAACAAGTAAGGAAGCAGCGAAATTTTCTTTAGCTTGTTGAGTCGGTGAACGGAAACACGACCCCTTTCGCGACTGATATCATTTCCTCCAGCAGTCTTTCCAAGTGCTATTACCTAAATATTCCACATACTTTTAAGATTTTTTCCTACTTTTTTAACGTTTTCTTTTTTAAAAGAAGAAGATATTTAACCAAACCAATGATTTTAACATATTCAGTAGTGACTCTTAAAAATTATTAGGATTTAATCAATCTATTTTACAGTGATTATTTTCCAATTTTAGTTTTATTACTCTTGTAACTCGTCCATATTTGTCTTCCTCATTCCGCACGAAGATGACATGTTACATCCACCACCCTTTTTACAAAAAAGATCTGCTATATACTATTTTTACTAATGGAAATCTATAAATATAGAAAAAGATCATTAGCATTCAAAAAATATAATTAAATATTCTCATGAATATACAAGAATATAAATCGAACTACTAAACTACATTATATACAAATGATAAAATTAATTTTTTTTACAACACTCTATTTATATTTTTTTATAATCACAGCCGTGATTAAAATTTAAGAAAAAAATATATATACAATTAAGTAGTAGCACTTATTCTATAATCTTTTATTATATACAATTTTTAATACATACAATTTTTCTTTTACCATTGTTTCCATTTTCACTTCCAGCATTTCATTAGAACTTCAATTCCTTTGCACCCGATAAATCTTTATCTCGGAGACGTGACTCTGCTTCTCTTAATCAAGAGTATCGTTCTCATCTGATATTAAAACTGTATTTAGTATCAAGAACCTCCTGACTATAAATGGGCCTTGCCATTTATCACTGAGTGATCTAGCAACATTATCTTTCAAAGAAAATTTCACATGTGATCGAATCAATACTTTATCGCCTACTTGGAATACTACTTCTCTTGTTCTCTGCAACATTAGTCGTTTTCTTCTAACCCAGCTCTTCTCCATATTCTTCTAGGCTTCCAACCACAAAGGTTTTTTTGACTTACCGGCAATATCTGAATCTGAGATGTCCCATCGATTTTCCAGAGGGGTGTAAGAAGGACGTCCTTAGAATACTTCGATTGGGCACATCTTAATTCCGGATTGCTCGCTAATATTTACCGTATATTGAAGGTCTGGTATCAGAGACGACCAAAGGTGTTGCTTGTCTGAAAACTAAGCTCGGATGGACGATTTTAGCGTTTTGATAAAACGCTCCGCTGCGTTCGCTTCAGGGTGGTGAGGACTTAATGTGATTTATCCCCAGTCTGAACAAGAATTTATTAAACAATTCTGATATAAACACAGAAGCATTATCGGTAGAAATAGCTTCTGGATATCCTAGTCGACTGAAGATGTCTGACATTTTGTCCACTATCGAGGCTGAAAACAACGATCTTAACTTCTCTAGCACGAAAAAGCGGCTAGCGTTGTCAACCCCGATTAAGATGTACTTAAATCCCTTTGAATTAGGCAATACACTGATAATATCAAAATACCAGTGTGATCCGATTCTTGTACTGTACTCTGATATTAGTAACACCATTTTCCTTTTATTTTCTTCCTAAGATTGCAGATACCTATGGCAACATCTTACAAATTCAGTCACTTCCTCTTTCGTATTTCCCACGTGAAGCATTTCATTAATTTCTTAAGAGTCCGATATGTACCAGCATGACCTCCTACAAGCTTATGCTAATGGTAGTACTCTATCAGAACTCTTCTTAAAGCCTTAGGGATTAAGATCTTGAAAGGATTATGGACTAAATTAGTTCTCTTCATAAGTTCTTTTTATTTAAAACAAAACCTGGAATGTTGTCGCCATTTTCAATTCTATATATTATTGGTTTCAATTTAGGGTCATCTCTTTGAAGATCTTCGATGGGTTACTTTATCAGAGGCAACTTCCACCTATAAGCTAATCCCAAGTTGCTATTAAAGGCCGCTAATCCCAAAGGACCGTCTAAAAAGCTAAACTCAAAAGTTTCGTAAACTCTTGTGAGAGTGTCAGCTATAAAGTTATCTCCTGATCTAACGTGTTTAATCTTGAACGAAAACTGACACAAAGTCTCAAGAAGAGGACCGTACTTTAGTAGACGCTTTGAGTTGCTTTAAATCTAAGTAAGGGCCTTTTATCTGTCAGGACATCAAATTCTCTAACCAAATAGCGCTTAAATCAAGACATAGCTTTTACTAGGATTATAAACTCTATTTCGTATATGCTTCTATGTTTGTCTACTTCTCATAATTTCTTACTAAAGAAACAAACAGGTTGAAGCTCCCCGTTACTATTCTCTTGAGACAAACAAGCAGCTATGATTTTCTTGATCCATCTACATGTAAGATAAAGCGCGTATATAGATCTGGGGTCTTTACTACAATGTTGTCAACTAAAACTTCTTTTAATTTGTCTAGAATCCATTGGTGTTCCGGACTCCAGGCAAATTTATTCTTAGGAGATTTTAATTCACTGAGAGGTCCCATTAGTTTCTGGAAGTCAGGAGCAAATTTCGCGAAAAGACGCAAGATCTTCATTAGACCTCTCCTATTCCGTGGAGGTGGTATGTTTTTAATATCTGAAACCCTAGCCGGGTCGGAGGGAAATAATATACCCAAGATAGTTAATTTTTGAATGACAAAACAAACATTTAGCCGTAGATATGGTAACATTTAATTCTCGGAATCTTTCTCGTACCTTTATTATAGTATCTTTATGTTGTTCTATAGTATCAGAAAATATAAGAACATCGTCAAAATATGATCATACTCCTTCCCCTTCCAAATCTCCGAGTATTTTGTGCATCACAGGGTTAAGAATGTTACAACCAGTTTTTATACCTACTGGGTCTCTCGTAAAATGAAGAAGACCCTTTGGAGTAACAATTGTTGTGATGTCACGTGAAGTAGAAGCCAAAACAATTTGGAAATATGCTTACTTTAGATCTATTTTCGTATAGAGTTGCTTACCTGACAGGCCAGCTAAATATTTCTCAATGTTCGGAGACGGAAAGAGATAACTTACAATCAATTCGTTAGCTTTAACGAAGTTCCCTACAATTCGATAACTATTATCTTTATTCTTCACTAAGAAGCAACTACTGGCATATTCGAATGGTCAACTTCAATTAGAATACCCTGCCTAACTAGTTCTGAGATTTGATCATTAAATTCTTTTTCTTTACCCTTAGAAACAGGGAACGGATTTTGCATCAATGGTTTGTTTTCAGCTAAATGAAGTTTGCCTACACAACCCTTAATACATCCGATTCTATTGGTTATTACATCTGAGTATTAATCCTTAATCGAACCCATGAAAAAATCTATTCAGGATTCCGAAAACTTCATGATTCTCGATGAGAGTTTTTCACCTGTATGTATTCTGGGTTTTTCACCTGTGGGAATCGATTATAATTGTTAAGTGATATACTTCTTATTTTTCTTTATCAACGCGTGGAATTTCTTTGACTGCTCGACGTCCACGTCGGAAGCTTCCGAAGAACTCAATGGACCACTGTTCTTAACTTTAGAAGTCGCTGAAGCAACCGAAACATCGTTCTTCTTTTCCTTTTCAACCACAACACTATGACCGCTCTTAGTCTGTTTTTCATTTGCACCATCTATGATGTTTTATATCGTCTTTTTCTTTGGCTCCTTCTTCTTCGAAGTTTTCTGTTTTTTTAACATTTGAATCCATCTCTATATGGTTTAAATGTGGAAAAGTCTCATAACTAGTGTCGCACTTCAAATCATCCTTCACAATGTTCTTACCTTCTATTTTACCCACATTTGTTGAAATCATCTCTAAGTCAACGGAAGATCTAGGATGGAAGCGATCTTGATCACCATTCACTGACTTATGGGTAATGCAAGAGGTTTCTCGACAAACTTGATTTTTTTGTCAATTATGGAAACATCACCGTGCAATAAAAAATTATGCGCTGGAACTTTCTTGATGAGATATTCGTAATCAGCTTCTCGAAATCTATCCCTTACACCCTTTCACCCTCGTGGGAGGATTTTCATGCCGACCAGGGTAATTTTAACTTTTAGTTTTTTATTTCTAATGCTACGTAAATCACACACTCCTGTCGAAATTTGCAGAAATAAAATTTCGTTTCAAAAATAATATTTGGATTGTGAAAACTAGAGGTTAAAAATGAAGATAATGTTCTATGTCCAAATAAACTATTTTTCACAATGAAATTCAATTGAAAAAAGGAGTTAGTCAAGAAAAGTGACTATATGAAACACACACAACACACACACACAACACACACGCACACACACACACACACACATATATATATATATATATATATATATATATATATATTTAAAGATTAAGCACACTTTTTTCAATAATATGTATATTTTTAGAAGAAGTGAAAGTGGTACGTTACACCCTTAGCTGTAAATATCGTAGAAAAATATATATTATACGTTAACTCTAAGCAATAGATTTTCGAATCCTACAAATTTTACTCGTGTCAGATTTTCTATCATTTTAATATAGCATCAATATGCAACTATATTTCTTCGTTCCAATATCTCAATTCCTAAATGGCATTTTTTAATATTAGATTTAAAATATTTCGTTTCATGATCATTATATAGTATTTTGTGTTGCTCCTCAATATGGTTGAACTTTATACGAATATTACATTATTAATATTTTAGCTTTTAATTCCTAAAATAATGTAGATAGTTACGGCAGTTCGCTTGAACTCATTCTATAGAAATCTAGGGATAATTTTATCTTTTTCCAAACACATTCTTGTTCATATGAGATTATGTTTATCTTTTAAATATGTTTTATAACTGAGAACGTTATTGGAGATTTACATGTTGCTTATCATCAAGAAAATCTTCGAAAGTATAGAATGTGAAAATACACTTCATCTCTTTTATATCTTCATACTTTATCGTGGCAAGTTAATATTTTATTCTATTGAAAATACTTAAATTCGCTTCTCCAATCTGTACACAAATAAATAAAGCAGGTATGTAAAAAATTAATAGATTATTTTATCAGTCATCACATGAAATATTTTAAGGTATTATTTCCAAATTTTGTTTTATAAATCAATAATAACACTAGAAAGTACTTCACAAAAAAACTTTCATTTCTACACAATTTACAAATACATGAAGCTTCTTGAAAATAAGTAAAACCATTATCCAAATAACAATAGAGTTTCCCAAACCAAATTTTTCTTATCTACTTCATTAATAATTTAATTTTATTTATAATTATAGTTATTAAAACAAGTATATTTATTACTCTTTACTGTAATACTATGTTCATATATTGCATCCTACTAAAATAACTGACTAATATTTTACAAATAGTTGGTCTGAAGTATATTCAGTAAAAGTTATATGTATTATTTTATATTTACTAATTTCTACTGAGTAACTCTAGTTCACACATATCCTTTAAAACATAGTAAATTATAATGTACTTTTCAACCATTACCTGACTTCAATTAAAATCACAAGTTTCTAACATCCCCTCACAAGCATTGAACACGAAAATAAAGTTGTAAGTCCCGAATGCTAATCCTTGTAATGTGCAACTAATAAATTTCACAACGTTATATATATATATATATATATATAGAGAGAGAGAGAGAGAGAGAGAAAGAGAGAGAGAGAGAGAGTTTTGCAGGATTGCTCATCACGCACTAGGTTCATTAAATACATATTTGTGTTTTCGCGCTCCTTAATGTGTTTAAAAGTACAGTTTAATGTATATCTAGTTTATTCTAAACAATAATTTCAGAAGTATTCTCCTAACATAAATGTTGAAAAAATACTTTTTCTCGTACCTAAGAATTACATTTATAAGAGAGTATTTTTCATAAACGAACACTGCTTGATACAACAGAAGATTCATTCTGAACTTAATAATTAGGATACTACTAACATCTTATTTGAAACAATGCATGGATTGCTTCCCCAAATATTTGCAGTCCTTCAAATATTTGTCTGTCTTAGATTATATATATTGTCTATCTTAGATATCATATAAACATTTTTCTTTAGATTCACCTTTAATGTTTGTCAGCACCAAAAGACACGTTTATGGCAATGGACTGCATATTAACCTTTAAACCATACTTCAAATAATATTTAAGATTAAAAACGTATAGTATTGTTGTCAATCCTCACACATACTTTAAACTTTTATTTTCTCATGTACTACACGCATAAGAATAACAGAAGATATCGTTATTATATAGAAAAAAATCATATGGTGCTGTCTTAAAAAAATTATACTGATGCTAATAGATCTTAAATATTTTTCGACTTTTAAATTTTGCTCAACTCAGTGATTTAGTCATTTTTTAGTCAAACGAAGGGAAACTTGAAATCTAGAGTTTATGTTAATTATGATACCCTCCCCTTAACATACGTGAGAATGAACCACACATGCTTTCATTATATCAACATTAATCATAACCCAAGAAATAATTACATAGTATATTGCTTGGTTGTTATGGTTTATACTAATACAGACCTGCTCATTAACTTTTGTGCTATCAAGACGAAGCAAAAGTTTCTGAAAATAAATTATTTCTATAAAGAAGCTATGAAATCATACTTCAAGTACTATATATACGAATATGTTAGAAATGATGTATATTGGTACAAAGTACTCGTAAAATAAGCGAACAAGAATTTAGTACAAATATACTGATCGTTAGGTTGACTATTGAATTAAATCAACCCTACAGTAACAGTAGCGCTAAATGTGGAAGTTGCACCTTGACACCTAGGCACAATTGATGAGTAATCAATATAAATTGAGGGAAAGTGAAGCAGAACTAAAATTTGAGATTTTACTAGAAATTGTGAACACTATCCTTCTAAAGTTAAAGCGATAACTTCTAACTAACTTGTCATAAACGTTCCTCTCTTATTAAGTCGGGAACTGAATGTTCTATGTGACTATTATTATTATTAGCCATAATAATAGTAACCCTAGTGCTAGTAGAAGTAGTAGTAGTAATTAGTAATTGTTTAATAAGTGAATGTGTGACACAAAGTATTTGTTTCGGGCTAACAGATCTTTATGAAATACAAAGGTCATTGCTACTGTGCCTTGTCTGCATTTACCACTTTCCACCCCCGTATATTTTAATACACACACTATACTGCGCTCTAAATATCCAAGGATATGTGTAGTTCAGTTTGTTGGCAAATACTCGCAATTCAATTTAAAAAATAATAGTTTCGTTTATTCCAATTTTAATCAACCTTGAGCACCTTCGGTGAACCAAACATATTTAAATTGCATTTTAATATTATAATTCTTTTTTTAGAATTTACAAAATCAAACTTTCGGTAGAATGGAAGTTTTACGGGTAATACGTTTTATTACCACTTTTGTGATTATATATAACTCTTATTATCCTAGTCAGTATAAGTATTCTTTTTTTAACTTCAAATATCAATAAAACATTTTAGGTACTAACGAAACATCAAAAGAATACAAGTACATTACAATAGTTTCAGTTCAACTGCTACATTATTATCCGCGACAAAAAACTCATAAAGTATCTAATTTCCTTTCATATGTCTCGTGTTAGCAAACGAATTTATAAGCGTGTGTAAGTTGTTTAACGATAAAGTCTCTTATAGAAATATGGAAGGCATATTTTAGCGACAACAACAAACTTCATTCAATTTAATAATTAATCAATTGAATAAACATAAAGTTCATAACAGGCACTATTCTAAAATCTTGTAGAAACACTACTTATTATTGATACATTAACATTATATTAACAGTAATAATAGCACCACTAGTAGTCAATGCTCATCTACATTAGGATGTAGTGTTCAACATCCAAACCAAAATACATTATTTTTTCCTTGGCTATTTAAATATTAGATAGTTCATTATACTTACACTGAAAGAAAATACACTTCATATAACATTTACATATAACATTTACAATACACACCATTTTTGAATTTCAGATGAATGCAACTTCACCACTTTGCCTTGATCCATCACACGGATGCAAGTCAAATGTAAAGGCAGAAAATGAATTAAATCAGAGTGGAAACAACCAAGCTATTCAAGCAATATCTGCAAATGGGTAGTCATTTCATAGCTGGAAAAATTATGTCTGTATCCTCAGAAACACAGCATATTTCTGCTGTGTATTATAGAATGCATATCAAATAAATGCATTTTATCATAATATTGTAATAATTCGAAAATGAAATGAAATCTTTAAGTTTTACGTCCCACGCTTATGCCGGTTATTCTAAAGGAGACGGTGATGATGAGTAATGAATGAAATGGTTTAATGAAGAAAGTGAGAGGAAACGGAAGAACCCCGAGAAAACCCACGCACACGGTGTTTGTCCACTACAAAGTTCACATGGCGGGGACTGGGATCGAACCCGGGACCAAAAGCACCAGAGGTGAACGCTCTACCACTGAGCCACCGCGGCACCTTCAATTTAATGTTTGTGAGTATAACGCAGTATATAATAATATATAATGCAGTATATATATATATGTATATACATATATATATGATACTACATTCACATCCTAATTTATGATAGCATTTAAAGTTGTATGCTGAAGAGATCAATGCAGATTACATATATAGGTATATAGGTACTCCCCAACTACCCCTACGTTCATACACACATACACACACACACACACACACATATATATATATATATATATATATATATATATATATATATATATATATATATAGTATTAAAATTGGAAACTGAAAATTTTCTTGAACAGATAAATGCTTTTTTCTACATTAAACTGATTCTTTAAGAAATGAGTTACTTCGGCATTATTTTAATCCTTTAAGGAACTCTGTCATCTATGTAGTCATTAGAAAAAATTCTCTTTCTTGTATAGTTAAGAGTAACCTATTAGTGAAAATGTAAATAACATGACAAACACTGATCATAATTTCAAAGAATTAAAATGGGGTGTACTTTTCTTCTTCTAAGTCTTTCTTCCCAGTTAGTTGGAATCGGTTAATCGGACCGTTGTACTCACTTGGTCTTTATCAAGTGTTATATTCGCTGTGACACCATTCTTGCACCATGTAGTTCTTAACACAATCTCCCTATATCTTCACACTCACTTCCATAGCATGTACTCGGTGGGCTACGTACTCCGAAACCCTTCTTCTAACATCCCTCAACTATCCCAATCTACTTCATTGCAGTTTTTTCATTTCTGATTTTACTCTTACTCTTCCTGGGATAATTTCATCCTTTCGCGTCACTACACACATCGACTGCAGTATCTTCATCTCCGCAACATGCAATTTCTGTTCCTCTCTTTTCTTTGTCTTCCAACATTCCGTTCAATAAAATAAAGCAGGTCACACTACTTTCTGCAAACCTTTTGTTTAACGTGTATTGGTACCCTATGGTCACACAACACTCCTGCCGCTTTCCTCCACTACCCTGCACTTCCACTTGCAAAATTAATTGCAAGTGCTTGGTTTTTTCCTCATTTCCATATCTTTTTTGAACGGTGGTGTTCTCATATTCTCGATTTCAGTTCTCTTTTGTTATTCAACACGCACTCTTCACTTCTCTCCTTCTTCCATTATACATATCTTAAATTATACAGATGTATGTGTTCAGAACATACTTCTTTTTCAGTGTCTATCAAATAAGATCTCGTGGCATTGTATCATACGTTTATTCTAGGTCGACGAAAACCATATGAAGGTCTTTCTTTTATTTTCTGTACTTTTTCTTAACATCCTAAGAGCAAATATGTCCTCCGTTGTCAAACGCACTCGCATGAAACAAATTTGGCTATGCTCTTTCGGTCTCTTCTCTTAATCTTTCTTCTATCACTCTTTCCCAGAGCTCCATTGCATGTCTCATTACTTTTATTCCTCTGTACTTGTCACATTCTTCTTTGTTCTTAAAAATTGGTACGCTGTAGGTGCTTTCGCATATTTCCGTTTCAAATATCCTATTAAAAATCGAGTAAACCACTGCATTCATTCTTTACCTAAACGTCTCGATGCTACGGTAGAAAGATTACCCGGTCCTGGCGCTTTAGCACTATTCAGCTTTCTCATTCATTTCTACGATTGACATTGTCAAAGATCTTTGGGTTTTCATTATTGGGTAGTTTCTGGAAATAACCCTTCCAGCTCTTCTCTATCTTCTGTTCATTTTCCAGAACTACATTATTTTTAATCTTGATGCTGGATATTTTTCTCTTAGGCTGTAATTCATTTAAATTAGTTATCCAGTAAATTCGTAACATTGAGAGTTTGTAACAAGAGGTAAAAAATGAAAGGGTAAATGAAAATTAAGAGTCTGTTGGTTTTTCATATGTATTAAAGCAATCAATTGTATGGATGATCAAAGAAGAAGAGTTAAATTGTATGTAACTTTTACATCTATACATGCATTACAGATATGATACTAAGCAGGATTGCTAGATTCGTACGAAAAGTCTGGATCAACTATGTTGTTCTGCTACATTATTATTACTATTTATTATTATTATTATTATTATTATTATTATTATTATTATTATTATTATTATTATTATTATTATTATTATTATTGTCAATAGATTCAAGAAAACTGATCCTTTTTATTTGTTACAGTTTCTATTCTTTTGCAATGAATGTTAAAGCCGGAATAGATTGATTGCTACAATTTAAAGTTGAATAGAGTGTTAGTAAAGCGATCAGTCTAATTCTTTTTGATTTTAATTTGACTTTTAGTTTAGCGTCCCTTTCAGCAACAAGGTCATATGAGATATGCACCTGTAGATTAACGTGTTATCCAAACTACATGAGCTCCCGCTGGGTTTTAAACCGAGTTTGTCACGCCAAAGGTTCTGGATTCCTATTCTGAGAACGCTAATTCAACACAAATAACCTCTCTCTCTCTCTGTCTCTCTTCTTTCTCTCTCTTTCTGTATGTCTTACCGGTTTAGTTCCATGTAAAACATTATTATAGCTGAAACGTTTATCTGTTTCCAAATTTGACTAGATTTAAGAATGAAGATGTTCTTAAATGATTATAGAAATCCACATCTCTATGTAATCTATGTGGTCTTTGTAATCTATGTGATCAATATTTCACCGGAAATGATTGTCAGGTACTACTTTCGATCTAAATAGTACCTCTATTATCTATCTCGATTCTTTACTCTCGGAAAATAATCGATGGCGACCCATCAATTAACTATTGAGATGTTTATCTTTCGGATGGATTGATGAATAAACGGACAAGGCACAAACAAGTGATTTTGTGAATAAAACTTTTAAATTTACCTCGAAAGAAGAACTCATATAGTACTTATAGAAAATTAAATTTAGATAATCAATATAACCTACCTGTCACTACCTTAAAATTTCGTAGCATTCTTTATTCACAATGATTAAGAGAGAACAGATAAACCACGACTAATATGTTTGAAAAATCACAGGCAACTAACTTCTCCATATCTAATACCGCTTGAATGAAGACGTATTTTGGGTATCAGGTACCGTAATTAGTAGGTCGAATATATGGAACCAGGTAGAAATGGCCTAAATTTAGGCAATATAAAATAATCCAAAAATTGGCATGTTAAGGATATTTTTTATTTAAAGTGGACAAAAGCAGAGGTTTACTAACTCCCAAAAATATAGTCCAGTTTGAAGAAGATGAAATCATTTACGATATAGTGCGTCGTATGATAATGATGGTGGTAATGTTAGAGCAGAGAAAGAATAGAGTGCTCAGTTAAAGAGAAAATTTTGACGAAACTAAAATACGAGTTATTTGAATCCTAAAAAACTCAGAATCGAAAAGTTTTCGCAAATCGTCAAGAATATATTATGTGTGATCATAACAAAATATTGCGTGAAGAAATGTGCGGTGGAGGATTTTGAAGATGACTTGAGGACGTCAGTGATTAAACGAAGAAAAATATACCTAAGCTATAACCTACAGTGGTTTTACTGCACTATGTTGTATTAATTGAACATCGCTCAGCAATGCGTATGCCAGATAATTTTCTTTATTTTCTACGCATAAATGCAGAAATAATTTTCTTATTGATATGTTTTTGTTTTAGTTTTATAAATTGATAAAGAACCTAGATTTTTATTTTTTTAGGCAACATGGTTGACTAAATATTTATGCTCAGAAAAAGAGACGTTCACGATCATAAAATAATTTTTGAAAACATACAAAAAAGGAAATGAAAGCATTTAGTTTAACGTCCCATGTTTATGCTCTTTATGCTAAACAATGCAATGGTTAAAGCAAACGAATAATTATGGGAGATTTGTGCAACGAAAAAGTGGAAGGAAACGCAAGTACCCCGAGAACCCGCGAACACTATGTTGCTCACCACAAATTTAATTTGGCAGGGGTCGAACCAGAGACCACTCGCACCAGAGGTAAATGTTATATCACTGATCCACCACGCCTCTTTTCGGAAAAAGAATTCACATTGATGCGTGTAAAACGTTTTTCCAAAATAAATATTATTAGTTTATTTTTCTTGTACGAAGGAAGTAATTTTCTTGTAGTGGAAAGAAATACAAAAAGTGCAAAATATAAGGAGGTTATAATATCCAGTGTAGTGACAACATTGAAATAACATTTTTTGTCATGATGAAATATTTTGAATTACCTTATCATCGATTGAAAATGATGAGTTAGGAATTCTTTAAGTAGCATAATGAAAAGAAATGAAGTATTTCATTGTCGTTATGATGTGTGGGCTAAAGGAGAGGGTGATGATGACAAATTAATAAAGTTCTGTAACAATGAAAGTAAGAGGAAATAGGAGAATTCCATGGAAACCCATGCACACTTTGTAAATTCGCGCGAGCTGGGAGTGAATCAGAGACCCCAAAATTCAGACGTGAATGCTCTACCACTAAGCCACCGCTGTCACTTCCTTAAGTTGCGCTTCCACAATGAATAATATGGACTTATCCCAGACATGATCAGGGGCTGCAGCGATAAAACACAAACATGAACTTTAAGAGTTGTAATGGTATTTACTAACTCCAAAATCAAAGATAAATTTAATATATAAACAATCTAATTGACAGAAAATATTCTTTCCATTTGGAGGGAGGTCGAAGACTTGAAACTTGTGCTTAACATCGGCTCAACGTAGTTTAAGAAATATGTAGCTTTTGCAGTAGAAAACCGATATATTCAACCAAATACTAATGTATTTCACTTACCCGAAAATAAAACCCAGATAGAAGATATGTTTGTACCATCATCAGGATTCGGTACGGTATTCACGAACATAAAGGTTATCCGTTGTTAATTACCACTGAGTTCTCGTTACGAGTTACAAAAAATATATAGAAAAAAAGGGTGACATAAGAAGCCTCATTTAATCTAGTACTAAAATTATCCAGTTTGACTCCTGGTCATGTATCCATAAATATCGATAAACAGAAAACTGCAATATTATGGTACGGCGCTAAAATGGAAAATATGAACTAATGCAATGGGAAAAGATATCGTTTGCATTAAAACCTTAATACTAAATAAAGAACTTTATATAAACTCTTTGGAGATTACCTACGCCAAGCAAGATTATATAAGGCTTACAGAGTAAATGTACTTTACCTAATTTTCACAACAATATACAACTTATTACATTATTTTAAAACTCCAATTTGTAAAACCTTAATTAAACATACACATTTAGATGAGATAAAATGTATAAATATGATATTGAGAAGGAATGAAACAATAAATAGACGTACGAAGCAAGATATATTTCCCTACCATTCAACACTTTAAATGTAAGCCATATCTATTCTAGCGTCATTTATGTTTAAAACGCAGCTTCACTGATATTTTAATTACGATTAAGCCTTATAGAGTTGATATTCAGTTACAAGAAATTATTATAAGGTAAATAACAGTTTTGATAAGGAGTAACGACCCCTTATCAAAAGCATGGGACGCACATAATATTTAAAGCGCAAATTCAAATTATTACGCAAATTCGTGTTTCTTTCGATTACTAACTACGGGACCCGAAGCCTACAACATATGCAACATAAAACTTAGGGCGCAAGAAGTCACAGCAACTTAAATTATAATGTCAGTTGGTTTGTAATACTATGCACTGCAACTGCAGGATTCTATCTAACGGAGTAATGTGCAGGAGACCAATAAGGTTATACATCCGCCATCTAAAAATTAAGAAAATATGATAACAATCTTACTTAGGGAATCTTCGTTCGATTAGTCGTAAGACTTCTAGATCAGAATTGGATTAAGTAAGAGAAAATAGTACATAGGAAATATATTCTAGAGAGTTTAAGCAAAAAGGAAAAGGTATACCCACAAGTATAAATAATTTTATCATTTTTATAGTAAGTAAACCGTTTGGATCTTTCTGATCAGCACAAATCTTTAAGTTTTATATATCCTGTTTTCGTTGTGCACAGCGGACCTTATATTTATTATTCTCTTCGAATTGCTTCAGAAATTTCACGCTTTCAGATTGAACTTTACATCTCACATTCTTCTATACTGTTTGAATTCCGACTTTTTTCAGGATTATTCTAACTTCCTAATAACTTATTTTTCATCTTTTATTTTTAACTGTAGAATAGATTGTTACATTTTACATACACTATCACTTTATCTATACATTTACATTTTCAAATGCTTTAAGAATTTTGCTGCTTACGTTGATTCCTTCGCGATGGTTGCACTTCTATTCTAAATGAAGAACTAACGTTTCGTCTAGTAAATATTCAAATGTATGAATAGAGGATAGAACTTTTATTTGATTTGGTTTTGTTTTTAATTTTACTAACTCCTCTACAAACAAGTATCTATCCCGAATTGTAAACTTCAAAAATACACGGATAACGTTACATACAAGTATGCTTTACCTCTGTATAGTATCAATAAATGTTATTGTTTTCTTACATAAATATTATGAATAGTTTTATGCTTCTGTTCTGAAAAAAGAAATATAGAAAGAGCGTAATAGATAAGACAGTCTATTTTTTTCATGTTCATGATATATAATAATTTCATTTGAAGTATAGGTTTGCACGAAAGACTTTAAATAGAATACGCAGATTCATATTCCACTAAAATAACCAAATAAACAACCTATCAAAAGAATAGAGTATTTCCTTCAGTCGAGACTTCTTATCCACAAGTTATAAAATAATTAAAGTATTATCGGAATACACATTGTGGGGATAAGAAAATGAGGTGCCTTTGTAGAAAATGAATATCAACTAACTTTCATCAATGTATTGCAAGTAGAGAAATACATTTTTCACACACAATCATAAAAGATATTCAGCATTAATATATGGATGTTTAAAAATCATCAAAATGCGACTATTCTTAATAATTTCGTAATTTTTAAATAGTGAGCGGACCGTTCTAGCAATTTTGATTAAATAATTCATAATTTATTTCTCTCCGATCAATAAGTAACAATTGAATAATCTCATATATATATTTCATTTTATTACTCGCTATTTATGGAACAGTCTCTTTAGTCAATTCGATGGACTGTGATATTGTACTAGGGTATTCATATCGGCCAGTCCAAATTTTACCCTGACTATGTCAACCATCTGATTTATGCTAACAGACCAACTTATAATATTTGGCACTCGTAATACTTCCTAATAGCTTTGAATGCCATACACCATATACAATAGGTCAAGGCAATTCATCACAATTGGTTCCACATTTTTCTATGCTTCCTAGGAAATTTTCCGGAAGTGTGAAAGGAAATTTCTTTCTCCTTATTCTGTTTTGTTGAAACATTGACAAGATATATCTCAATAAGAATTTATACCTTGCTATATTACACACCACACTCTCAACTGGCCGAGTTCGTGAGTTTTTGCTGTGATTCCAAGTTAAGCAAACTTTCATTATTACCAGAGAGATTGCGGAGAAAATCAAACATACTTTGCGGAGAAAATGCAAAACGTAGATAGAAAAACAAGTCTGTGTCGTTTTCTAATTATAGCATTGCTCTAAGTAATAGTGTATATTATAAAACTTTTACTTCATTATTGATGAAACAGAAATTGTGCAAAGACGGTAGCCTACGATACGAAATAAAATAGGTTTCAGTAACCAATCTGAGCTAAACCTATATCCACTATTTTATCCCAAAGCTTACTGACTGCACAGAATCCAAGGGCGCCCATGTTGTGGTTTCAAAGGGGGGCAAGTATAAGCGACGTATCAAGAATAGTTCCAAATTTTGCTGTAACTAATATAAAAATTCTATTGGATTTTCGATATTCCGAAGTGCAATTTCCTCTAAGGGCGGGAGAGCGAGCGCCCCACCTTGCGCCCCCTGATGGATACCCTTGACAGTATCCCGTACCTGATATCAATCGAATTTCAGTATGATCTGTGGAGAGAAGACCAAACGGTCCAACGAAGTCAGTTTAGTCGAAAGCAGAGGTTGTATGTGTACCATTACCCGTCTTAACTATTAGGAGAATACGTCCTCAGTCCACTCAAAACTCAAGTGCTAGGCGGGCCATTAGAAGTCCTGCAACTCTGAACACATTGCATAAACACACGATATCTAAGAAGAAGATAATTTGAAAATACTTCGAAGAACGAATTCATCGGGACATAGGTGGAAATTGCGAAAACACCACATTCACCAAGTAAAGGTACACAATCACTAATAAACTATAAGTAACATACCCCACTGCAGAAAAATAGGAAGAGATTTTTACCATAGATACGAAAATGATAATGTATTATATATTAGACCAAAACATTTTCATCCATATCACAGGCCATTTCTCACTTTGTACTACAGTACTACAAAATATGTTCCAAGGCACCCTGAAATGTCATTACACCCGGGAGATACTGTCATTATTTGAAGCTCTTTCTCAAAAGGATGACATAGAACATTATTGATGTACATTGCCCCGTGTACCCTTACACGAATATCAGTGGATGTACCAACACAGCACGATTATAAAAGATATCCTAAATTAGAATGACCGGAAAGAGGAAAAATCGAATTATTCTGGTTTCGTCCTTCCAAATGAAAATTCAGGAGTCTCACCAATGTGTATTGAGCTCCTCTACCAAATATGATTTTCAGTAAGTTGCCAAAACGGTCAGAAACCACCCCTCCTGTTGACAATCACACTGAAACAACCATCACTGTATTAGTTTATTTAAAATCCTTTTTTTATTATCGAGGGAAATCTTCTGTACATACAACACACATTCCAATGTATTGTGCAATGGGAGAGAGTTTTAAGGGTACAAGTATCCTTAGACCAATAATAACTCATCGACAAAATGCAGAAAACCTTATGATATTAACTCAATATCACGGATTGTAACGAGTATCTAATTAAATAAACATTCATTCTACTAATACGTCAGATCAAATTGCACTTTAGAAACATAGTGTATCTTTACTGCTATTAATATTAGTATTAGTATTAATATTATTTAGGAATAAGATTGTTAATAATAATAATAGTTAATAACATTAAGACTAATATTGCTTCTCCAAACCAAACATAATTATTTAATAATTATTATTATAATTATCTGTGAAATAATTATTTGTCACATTGAACTCATAGCGAATGAATTCTAGCCTTTTTATCACACTTACAGTACAAAAATAATAAAGCACAAAATCTTTAAATTTCAGACATGACTGCAATGCCTTGATCCGAGACATGGCTGCTCTTATAACGTAATCGCAAACAATGATTTAACCCTACAATGCATAGTGGGACAGATATGAGTCATAGTGGTAATTAATCTGTGCTTTCCTACATAACGGTTTGTAGTTACTACTGAATTTTGAACCACATTCGGAACGTTCGAAGCTGGTTGTAATTCCACAATTTCCGTATAGGTGACACTATTAAGGGTAAAGTTACTTCCGTTACTCATTTTTGTTTTCAATTGCAAAACTATTTTTTCACAGAAAAGAAAAACTCATGCGTTCTAGGGTTAAAACAACTTGGATAAAACATTGTTAAATAAGCAATAGAGACTGGGAAAAAGTAATATGTTTAAATATAAATAAGTATTAACATCGTACAAAGAACATTGCTATGATTTGTACGATGTTATGAATATCGTGATAAAATATCTTATTGTAATAACGTATTAAAACTCGTTTCAGTTAGTCTGTCAATTTTTTTAAACGATATGAAAACTTATTATTGAACAAAACCGAGACTTTGCAATTTAATTCCTTGCGAAGTTCTAAATAGATAAAATTGAGTTCAATATACGTGTGCAAGGTTGTTGCTGAATTTACATTAAGAAAAATACACCACCTCATCTCCTCTCTCTGATGCAACCCTTTGTGTTTTAACTATATTTTCTTCATAAGTCGATGTCAATATAAATTACTGTTATACGTAGTTTTATAACAGAGTTGTATAACATCTGAGACACATGTGGCGACACTATACTACACATTTAAGTTTAGTACTCCATTATTGGTGAACTAACAGCTAAAACTGTTTTTCATTCTTAACGCATTTTTAATAAAGTAAAGTAATAAGTTAACAAGGTTACCTGCGATAAAATAAAATGCTTCAGTAGCGAATCTCAGCAAAGCATAAAGCCGCTATTATATCTCAGAGTATGCCGAACAGAGAATCTACCTGATAAAAACGTAATTAAACCATGATGTGTGAATAAAAATGAAATTCACAAAGTTTGAAAGAGGAACATTTATGTATATTCTCCACTGCCCATTATAAACGCTGAGCAACACACACAAGTGCGAAGAAGATATTTTATAAAAGTAGATGTTGTATGGATTGCATTGTTCACCTAAAATTTTAGAATAATACATTCCCGTCCACTTAAGGTTCGAATATGAGGCGCACTACTAGAAGAGCAGTTGCAAAAAACAATCCTGTAAACTAGAAACTTTGAATAAAGACCCGATAACTATTGAGGACACTTGAAAAACACGACGGAAACCAGTATTGGAACAGAGGCAGAAACTGCGCAAACAGTGGCTTCATCCAGAAGAGGTTCACAACCAGAGTAATCGTTATGTAGCATAACTCGGCTCAAAGAAATGGGAATAAGTATGAACTATACATGCGAAAATGTTCCACGTAGATAAAAGTAATATAACTTCTTCCATATCACGGAATGTACTAACCATTCTCATCTTGTACTATAGTAGTATGAAAAGCTTCTAAGTCGTCCTGGCAAGATATTACAGACGGGATATACTGTCACATCTTTTAAGTTCTTTCAGCACTAACGTCAATGCACATTATCTCCAATAGAAACTAATAGGACCTCTGTGATAAACATTACCGCCTGCATTGTTAGAGGAGGACTAAAGATGTATGAAGAAGCCTCGCTCAGGTATCTAAGGTGTTATAAACAAGATTGGCGGTAGAGAGAAGAAATCGATTTCCTTCACTTTCGTTTTTCCCAATAAAAATCTTAGAAGTCTCGCCAATGGCTGTTATTATTTTGAGCTTTTCTAACAGCCATTCCCGTTCGTTACACTATTTTCAATAAGTTACCAAAGTCTTCCCTGGCTTGTAGCATCACACCAAAACAATCAATAATATAACAAATAGTTCGCTAGAAGCTAAGTTGTTCATAATCGTTTCACACTTCTGGTCGAGGACTACTTTCTCTATATCCAACACACGTTCATGTGTATTGTACAATTGAAGTAAGTTTTAATTCTACAAGTGTCCTTAAAGCAATAATAACTCATCTACAAAATGCTGAAGGCCTTACGAAATTAGCTTGATGTCAGGCAATTTAATGATTGTCAAATTAATAAGCGTTTTTCTACTAGTTAGGAAGACCACAATGAACTTTAGGAAAGTAGTTGATTATTAGTAGTAATATTTGTAGCGATAGGAATAGTTGGTTATAGAAAAGCACAATGGGATAATTAATATTGAATCTCTAAACTAAAACATATCAATCTCTTATCTGTGAAATATTGCTTCTCACAATTTAGTTTTACGAAATAAATCCTAATCTTTCTTATGAAATTTATAGCACAGGAAGCGTACAAATAATATCTTTCAATTTCTGATGTATTTGGCGTTATCGTATTGCTTTGATATACATGGCTGCCTTAGTGACATAACCGCAAAAAAACATTCAAGTCAAAGGAGAACTAACGAGGCTAAGCAAGGGATAGATACTCAGAATAAGGTATTAGTTTGAAAACTGAATATGTGTCCACAAAATGCAAAGAACATTGTTATGATTTGTAGGATTTAATAGATACTGATAAACACATATGGAAGTAGTAGTGGAAAGTTTCCTCATAGAAAAGATTCAGTTAGAAACAAAAGTTCTCACGATATATCCTTGTCGTTCAAATTTTGACCTATAATGAAGATGCCACAATTTAAGATTCCGAAAAACATAACAAGGTAGCTGTCTTGAGTTCAATAAAAGTGGTACGATACACTACTACCTGTACAGTTGAATTTGAACATTAAACACCAGTGTGCGACTCAACTTTGTGTATAAGAATAATTATGTTGAAATATTACATTAACTTTATTTTTAAGTACGTAGTATTTTCATCTACTTGCAAGGGGTACAACATTACCTTAATTGATTAAGCATGATACATACATAATATTAAATATATAAAAAAATTAAGATGTGTATATTAATTAGTAAGTCAGCCCTGACTTATTTATCGGACGCATTTACTGACACTATTTACTTAATATAACATAATATATATAATTTTACTATGTTTATAATATGTGAATGTATGTAAATATCAATTAGAGAATTATCCCAATCTTTGACACACACACACACACACACACACACATATATATATATATATATATATATATATATATATATATATATATATATACTATTTTTTTAAGATTAAGTTTTAGTTAGTTAGACAGAATATTGCTCTCGTGCACACTTTAATTATAGATTTGATAGAGAGGCTACTTTTTTAAAGATTTCTCTTTGTTACTTGCTTTTCCAGTAATTTTCCATTGCTCTAGAAGTTTCCAGAACCGTTGCTCAGTTAAGTTTTTTCTTCATATTTTTATCCCTCGCAAAACATATAAAAAGGCGAATTTTTAAATAGCTTTCGCTTTTTTTGGCAGGGAGGTCTGTAGCGTAGAGGTCCATACTAGAGGCTGTTCATTCCGAAAAAAATTAATAAGTAAGCCTTTTTCCGGGAGTTGCCTTTTAGTTTCGTTACTGGATGTCCACTGGAGAAGTAAGTCGTAGGCTTCCAGTCCCGCTAGAGAAAGTGGTCACTGGCAATAAGTTAGGTGAATTCCCGAGATAGTAGTAGAAATTTTAAAAAAAAATAAGTAGGATTTTTAAGCTCTACGTCCGAATAATGGCTTAAATGGCTAGTTTAATGGTTAGAAAGAGTAAAAAGTAATTTCATCCTTGGGTGATCCTAGGGAGAGAGTGAAACCAGGACACTTAGATTTTCAACTTTCCAGGTGTTGGAGGTTTTCCCAAGACTTTTGTTTGAATCCAGGTTCCGATTTGGGTTCGATCGCCGGAAAATCAGAGGTATTTAAGCCTGGCTGGTGTTTTTATTTTCGCACTGCGACTTTCGTGTACGAAACTATTAGCGTGTGTGTTTTACCTCTCTAATCTATATTTTTAAATGATACTCGTAATACAGGTATAATAGCTGAGATATTAGTGACGGCTGCTACTCCTAATTCCCTAAATCTTCCTATCCTTTAAGATTTTAGTTAGTTTCATACTTGAATTTCGTCGTGTTGAGAGTCCAAACCAGGTATAGGACAGACTGTTACTGTAATAAAGTTTAACAGTCTTTGAAACCTAGGAATATAGACCTAGAGTATATAAAGTACTATTTTCCATGTTACCGCAGTTCCCGAAAGAAATTTTAGAGAGGTTTTATTTTTTATGTACAGAGATATTGAAATTAAAGTTTTTCGTTGAGTTCATTGGTTAGCCGAGCAAGATATTAAAGTTCTTCCACAAGCGCAAAGTAACGTGCCTTGGATCAAAATTTCCTAGTCTCTCACATTATCTAAATTAGATGTATTTTAGTTATAATAAACTATTTCTCCATCATAAATTCCTATAAGTTTCATTTTAACTAAATCGTATTTAGAACCTGTTACCTAGACGACAGCGGGCTGCCGATTTAGTTTCTTGAGGAGTTCATTTCTTTTGTTGTAACGTAAAAATGGCAGACTCATTTGTTTGAGTGGTGATATATTATCTCGATTAGATTTATAATTTCATATAGATATAAAGAGATCCCAAACGGAGAAAAATGTAAATTTAAAATCTTTTTTATATTTTACCTTACATATTGGGGGTCGTTCTCGTATATGATTGAGTTAAAAATGTGAGAAAAGAATAGGGGAAACATGGAAAATGTGGTGGATTTAAATTTGCATAAGACGTCTTTTGGCATAGGTTTTCAGACGCAGATACCTCTGCAGGATGTAGTAGAAGAGATAAGAAACCTCTGAGAGGGAAACCAAGGAAGTAGCAATGAACGAAGTTTGAACTTTAGAAGCTCAGATGAAGTTAAATAAACGCTTTCTACATTTTCCGCTGAAGTATCATAGAACCCCTTCGATTTCCTTGAAAATGCTGTGGACTATGCGAAAAGTAAAAATATTTAATTAAAGGAAAGGTTAGAGGTCATTCCTAAGCTATTGCAGGCAGACGCAAAAAATGGCTTAGTTACAATAAGTCCTCTAGATTTTCAGAATTTAGAACCAGTCCTCTAAAAGAATATTTCAGTTTCAATTATAAGAGTGAGATTTAAACTCAATTAGCGGATAGGATCCAGCAACCAGACGAATCCCTGTCTAGATTTTTAAGGAGAATGGCGTTACTTTTTTCCTATCTAAGAAGGCAAATATCCGGAAGCTGAACAAATTCAAAAGGTAGTAAGTAGAGCGAATCCGAAATTGAAGGAGTATTTGCATGAAAAAAAAATTTAGAAACCTGAGAGAACTTGTAGAATACGCTCTGAAGGTGCAAGCATTTTTCTAGAAATTTCAATTACACCACACAGAATTATGCTGGGAAAGAAGATAGGATTGAGATTGCCGCATTAAAAGATGTTCTTTAGAAGTAGAAACAGAACCTGAGATTAAAGTTCAGGCATTAAATCCAACGTACTTTAGAAGAAGGACAAATGAACGGACTGAAATTAAACAGGAAAAGAAAGAAAAACCACTAATTAAATGTCATGCTTTTTCGAGGTTAGGTTCCAAACGGTTTGAGTGTCCGAGCAGGAAAAGAGTTATAAACCACGAAAATAAGCGCCAGATCACAGCGTCAGTAATCAAATTTCCTAGGAAAACTGCGAAGCGAAGAAACTGTCCACCTTAATTTTTTGGCGTTTCTATGGGCAGATAAAGAACTGTTTTCTTCACAGTGACTTGTTTATATCGCTCGTGAACCAACAGTCTTGTAAACAGTGGATTCTCAAAGAGTGAAATGAAAGCGAATAAATGAAACTGTTTTATTAGTGTCGGGAGAGGTAAAGATTAGGCAGATAATGTATCCTACATTTTCTTATCAAACTAATGAAGTTTTCCCATACGTTCTACGTTTTGGAACACCAATCTATTGAATATGTATTAGGTTAAGATTTTATTGCTAAGGCTGGAATTGATATTTTCCTCTCAAGGAATTCTTGGTGTTTTCAAAATGATTGTCGTCTGATTAGGTTTATAGAACCAGAAACAAAAGCAGTGGATGCTCAAGTTGAGAAATTTTCAAGGACACGTTGTACCAAAAATTCTGTGTTGGTTGTAAACGGAAGCACAATGCACTAGCTGTTGCAGAAAAAGAAAAAAAAGAAGTAAAAGCTAAGATAGAAATCAATTTCTAACGCTACGAGAAAAAAGGCATTTTATGGAAGGGACACCGAAGCCCTCATAAAAACGTCAATTCTTGGGAAAGGCGTTCTTCTCTATTGTGACACGGGCAGTCAGTTCTCTTTTATTGACGAGGCAGAGGCAAAAATATGTAAAAATAAAGGGTCCAAATTCAGAAAGAAATTTTTTATCGCTTTTTTTTTTAGAAAAAAGGCACCACAAATGCGGAAGAAAGTTGATTGTAAATATAGAATATTATGGACATATATTTAGTCAGAAGTTTTACGTTTTGAGAAGTCCACTGAAAAAATATCTGGTTAGTAGGGATTTCCTATTTTTTTAAAAAAATGCATTGTTCATTTCCCTGAACTGCTGATGTATTGATGACGGGAAGATGTCCATTTGTGAGTGCGAAAACTCAAAGAAGCGGAGAGCGGAATACTCCGGTTATGGAGTTGTTGAGAACTCTTCCAAACAAATTTTTGATGTAATGTTAAGTAACTTATCTTGGAACCTCACGGGAAAAGGAAAAATAGGGTCAGAGAATATGGTTGAGAAGAACACAGTTATCGACATCCACAAACAAAGTTAGTGCTTTATTATTGCCAAAGTACCGAGGCCCTTGGATAATTCTGAAGCAGATTGCTGCTAATACGTTTTTAGTAAGTAATCAGAACAGCGGTAGAATAGTAAAGACTAATGCAGACATGCTCAAACCTATTTTTATGGCACCCAAAATCTTGTTAGCATGTAAAGCAATCTTGTTAGCACCTGAGTTTGCGAGAACACTTTTTTCCAGATGAAAAATGCAAGGGCAGGGGAAAATAAAGAAACCTACAAATGAAATTGTTTAAAGTAATTTCATCGATGTTTTGTTATATATACATTTTTCCTTTCATATTTTTCTTTGAAATTAGTTAGATGTTAGGGATCCAGCGTGGTAGTCCACCAGTCGATCAGTCGCTTGTTTGGAGTCGAAACCGAAAGATTCTTTTCTGTGAAAAAAACTGGCTGAAGTACTAAAAAAATCTACATCTTCGAAAAATGTTTATGTGGCAGCTCGCCCTAAAGCTGGTTCAAGTTTTGAGTTAGACCTTCTGTGTGACGTTGATGCACCAAAGAACAGTAAACGAAGATTACCTTTAAGTAATAAAGCTGGTGAAATGTCAGACAAAAGAATTAGGAAAAACGATCACGAATATATCTTAAAGGAAATAAGAGCTGTTCAGTTTCAAAAATCGGTTCGGATATACTACTAAAACTTCTTGCGAGAAAAGGATAACAAGGCTGCAGATGGAGAAACGTTTAGACGTAGCCAATAACGAGGATGAGTACGTTATAAATTTTCTTACTGATGGGGAAGAATAAGACTGTGAGTCACTCCTCGACACCCCGGGTAAGAATCTGTTTTTTCCAATCCCCTGAAGGTGTGGAAAATTATGAAGAAGTTGAACTAAAATATCGAGTGATACTTCGAGTGATGCTTATGTGGAATTCAAGAGAACAGTGAAGTGTAACGTTTGTCAATAATATTTCAAAATTATGTAAAATGTTTTTAATTTCCAAAATTTCGCTTTTTAATTCTGATGCGTAAAATATAAAAAGTTTTAAGAAAGGTACGAGGGAATAAACAGTGAATGAATATTATCCATCACGTGAATTAAGGTAGTTTTTAAAAGTTTAATTAAGTTTTAATTGATTTGATTTTTCAGTGTAATTGTGTTTTTTCGATTAGTGAGAATATCAAAATGACAGTTCGAGACTATAAACTCAAATGCGCAGATGAAGGCAATTAATTTTTCTCCCTCTTTTTTCTTTTTTTTTTGGAATGGATATGTGCGAGAGGCACTTCGTTATCTTGCTTAATTATGCATGATATAATTTAATATTAAATCTATAAAAAATTATGATTTGTATATTAATTAGTAAGTAATGTCTGACCCATTTATCTGACGCTTTTATTTAATATAAGTATAGCGTAATATATATATATATATATATATATATATATATATATATATACTATGTTTGTAATATGTAAATGTATGTAAATTTCAATTACAGAATTAATCAAATCACATATATATACACGAATATGCAAGAATTTTCTAAGATTAAGTTTCAGTTAATTAGATCGACTATTACTCTCGCGCCCCACTTTGATTTTAGACTTGGTAGAGTTTCTACTTTTTTGAAGATTTCTCTTTGTTGCTTGCTTTTCAAGTAATTTTCCATTGCTGTGGAATTTTCCAGAACCGTTGCTGAGTTAAGTTTTTTCTTCATTTTTCGGTCCCTGGCAAAACATATAAGAAGGCGAATTTTTTAAATGGCTTTCGCCGTTTCAGCTAGTGAGGTCTATAGGGTAGAGGTCTATACTAGTGGCTGTTCTGTCCGAAGGAAATAAGCATGTAAGCTTTTATTCCGGGAGTTGCATTTTACCTTAGTTACTGGATGTCCACTGGAGAAGTAAGTCGTTGGCTTCCAGTCCCGCTAGAGAAAGTTGTCACTGGTCATAACTTAGGTGAATTCCCGAGATAAGAGTAGAAATTAAAACAAATAAGTAGTATTTTTGAGCTCTAAGTCAGAATAATGGATTAAATTAGCTCTAGTTTAATGGCTAGAAAAAGTGAACATTGTTTTCATTTTGGGGTGATCCTAGGGAGAAAGTGAAACCAGGATACCTAGGTTTTGAAATTTCCAGGTGCTGAAGGTTTTCTCATGACATTTTTGAATCCAGGTTGCGATTTGCGCTCTATCGCCGTACAGTCAGGCGGTAGTGAAACCTGGCTGGTGTTTCTATTTTCACACTGCGACTTTCGTGTACGAAAGTATTAGAGTATGGGTTTTACCTTTCTAATCTATAGTTTTAAATGATAGTCGTAATATAATAGCTGAGCCATGAGTGACGACTGCTACTCCTAATTCCCTAAATCTTCCTCTCCTTTAAGATTTTTAGTTAGTTCCTTACCTGAATTTCTCTGCGTGTTGAGGGTCCAAACCAGGTGTAGGACAGACTGTTACTGCAATAAATTAAGCAGTCTTTGAAAGCAAGGAATATAGCCTGGAGTAGAGGGAGTAACACTTTCCATATTACCGCAGTTCCCGAAAGAAATTTCAGAGAAGTTTTAGTGTTTAAGTACAGAGATAATGAAATAAAAGTCTTTCTTTGAGTTCTTTGGGAAGCCGAGCAAGATATAAAAGTTCTTTCACAAGCGCAAATAACGTGCCTAGAATTAAAAAACCCTAGTCACTCACCTTATTTAGTTATAATAAACAATTTCTCCATCATAAATTCCTAGAATTTTCATTTTAACTCAATCGTATTTAGAACCTGTTACCTAGACGACAGGGAAAGGATTATTTATTTTCTGAAGGAATTTATTTCTTTTGTGGTAAGTTTGAAATGGAAGACCCATTTGTTTGAGTGGTGATAAAGAATTTCGATTAGATTTTATAATTTTATATAGATATAAAGAGTTCCCAAACGGAGAGAAATAGAAATTCCAAATTAATTTTGTACTTTTTATTTTTTCTTTACTTTTTACTAAAAAGTAAATAACAGGCTAAAATTTTGAAATTGAGTTTGATTACATAAGTGTGAACAAAATGATTAATTTCGTAATGATTATTTCTCCAGGTTAACGTCTGAGGTGTTGATGTCACATTTTCCCGGCAAATATATTACATACACTATAGATAATATTGTTAGTCAGACTAAATATTTAAAATAATACGCTATTTTTTGAAAAAAAATAACAAATGTCTTTACAATTTAAATTGTAATTTGGGATAATTTTTCTGTAAGATTCTCAAACATAAATTAATGCAAAGTTATTTTATAAGACAACTACACTTCAAAATGAATTTGAACTTTATTCTCATAATTATGATCACTGTATTAATTACTGACATTTAGAGAGCTCTTAGTACAAAAACAAAAGTGGTCATAGCAAAAAAGTTGAATTTAAGACATTTCGTTGATACTAAATTTGAATGGTCCATAAAAATAATAAATATGATATTTTCAGTTTATGTTCACGAGGAATAAGAATTTTTAAGAACACTAATTGATTATTCAAACCGAAAGAATTATTTATTTAATAAAACATAATTAGACAAGTAAATTTTAATGTTTCTTCTTTGAAATCATGATTCTAGGAACCATCTAGTTAATATAACATGGCCATGTATTTTCATCCGTCATTTTGATCGTGTGTTTTGTTTTAGATAAGAAGAAATTAGAAAGCTAAAATACATTATAATCGTAATTAATTTCTCTCTTCAATTTATTTCAATTTTTAGTATGTTTGATTCATGTGTTATTCTTCGTCACATTATATGCTACTGATTGGATTATTACAGCCACATCATAGGAAGTATCCTATTACTAACTGAAATACTTGCAGCGCTAGAACCAAAAATGAAATGAAATATTTAAGTTTACCTACCCAATTTACAGCTTTAAGCTAAATGTGCCGAATGACTAAATCAAGTGAATGAAAATGTGGTCAAATGGAAAACTGGAAGAAAAGTAGAGCATCTTGAGATAATCTACGGATACATGTTTAACACGGAAAACTTACTGGGTCGGGGATCACACCCCAGAAGTCCTATCATAACACAGTGCTGTACCACTCAGCATTCATGCATCGTAGCAACGCTAAAATAAAAAGAACATCTTATTGTTATGGCTGTGACAGTGTAGTGAGTCAGGTGTTTTTTTATCAAATTATGCAACGTTGTTAAGTACATAACTGCTGTATATTTTAAATAATCTGTTGAATGTTATCATATCGATTTTTTTATGCATATTCGCAAAATGACTATCTTAGTGTTTTGTTACAACTCGTTTTTATCTGACTTAAACTACTGTAGGAAAAAAAATAATTCTAGAGATTATTCCTTAAATCTTTGTAAAACTTTAACATTTTATTACTACTTTAACATTTTAATAGCATTGCTTAACGTTCAACTTACTCAGTTAGTCTAACCTCTGAAACCTATAGAATATGTCTGAGAATCTCATCTACTAAAATTCTTGGGATTAATTTCATTGATAGATAGTTAATGTTGTTTCCATAAGCTATAATTCATGTTTTCCTTTATACATAGCACTTGCAACGAACACTTCTATTAAGTTAAGTTTTACAGAGTGTATGAAGAGCAAATAACCGAACATGATTCATAGAAAATATACGTTTGAAAGATTCAGCAAAAAATGCATCCATCTTTAAAAATGTGATTCATTGTTTGCACTAAATACAGTATTGTACTTTAAGAGCATTCCAAATCTTTAATTTGTATAAACCCGTGTTACATATTTACCATTCTCTTCTAATTGCTAAAGATAATTCACTCTTTGAGAGAGAATTTCCTTTTGTGAGATTCTTCACGGTTACTGATCCTTTTTCTATATTTTCCACAGTTCTTACTTCCCAATAAAGTATTTCGCAAATTTTACTATAATTGGTAGCATTCTAGACTGTAGAAAAGAGGAGATCTTACTTTATTATATTGTATAAATTTTCGAACATAAATTGTTACTTCAATTATACATTTATTGTTTCAAATTCTTTAAAGTTGTTGCTACTACATTGTTTCCTTTGTGCAAGAATATATTCAAGTATATAGACAGTAGAGAAATATTATTTAACTAGATTTACCTTGTAATTTTGCTAACTCCTTTATTCCTTTTCCCTAATATGTATTTATCACGAATTAAAAAGTATAAAAATAAAATGAATGTGTTATATACACTTATGCTTTATCACTGTACATAATAACAATACATATCTTTGTTTTCTCATATAAACATTATAAATAGTTATTGCAAATTTATTTTATTAGACAACTACAATTCAAAATGAATTAAAGTAACAATTCTAATTACTGTGATCATTGTATTAGTTACTGAAATTAAGAGACCTTTTAGAAATACGAGCAAAAGTTATCAAAGCAAACAAATAATTAAAATTAACCCATTAGTGCATGAAGTTTCCTAGAGTTAAAATGTGCGTACAACTTGTTATTTTGGGGTATGCTTAGAGCCCTTTAAACGACTGTAGCGAAGTCTACCTGAAAGCTTATTGTAGTGGGTACAAGCGCCATAAAAAGTATCACATACACGGGAAATACTTGACTAATAGGCCTATATTTTACTAATATTTTAAATAAAGTATTGGTATAATAAATAATATATAATAAATAATATTTTAATCTTCATATAACATTAACACAAGGTTGTTAACTGTTTTAGTTATTGACACCGAATTCACATTTCTTTAACAATCATGTACTTGAAACGTTATTGATATTGATATTAGTAGGAGTATTGGAATTCAATTGCTGATTTTAATTACAATTTATGATATTGATTAGATTAATCAGTTCCAATAATTCGTAGTTTCTTTTCCGACGTTTAAAATTGTAACATAAACGATACTTTCAGTTATTGTTTCATTTCATTACCTACTATTTAAGGAATAGTCTATTTAGTAGTTCTGTATCATTAGTAAGTCTCTAGTTACACAGTCTCTTTATGACATTGAATGAGTTACGAAATACAAAATAGGGCAAGAGGATCAGTTGTAGGTCAGACCAACATAACTTTAAAGACTTCACAGGTCAGAATAGTCATTGTACCTTTTTTACTGCAGGGATAGGAAAAGACTTTCAAGACATCATAACAACACATTACGGTGGGAAAATCGTGCCACGCATTGAAGTTCTTTTAACACTAAAATCAATGTAGATTATATCCAAATCAACGTCATAAAATTTCTGTGTTTAATATTGCCACCTTCACCTTTACATAACTGCACGTGTATTTACTAACATTGCACTAATATCCTAGGTGTTCTAAAAAAGAATAGGCAGAGAGAGAAAAAATTGAGTCAGTTTACTTTTGTCCATTAGAATTATAAATTAGGAGCCTCGGAAATGCCTATTATTAGTATGGTCTCTCACAAGAATCATTCCTGTGACTTACATTATTATAAATAAGTTGCCGAAGAGGCAGAATGAAATATTTCAGAAACTGGACTGTCTGGTGGTCTTCACACTGACACAATCAGTAATATAAAGAGATATTTATTAACTAAGTTGTACACAATCATCATGCTCTTGCCGAATACTTTTTCTGTATTCAATGTACATACATATGTTCTGTGAAATGGGAAAATAATCGCTCAGAACATTAAAAGCACATCGACAGAATGGTTTAAAACCTAATAAAATTAACTCAATATCACTAGTTTAATGATTATCTAACTGAATATACGTCCCTCTTACTATTTAGGTAAAGCATATTGAACTTATGTGAACGTAGCTCACTTTTATTGTGACTAATATTAGAAGTACCCGTAGTAATAAGAATAGTACTCAATAAAATGTAATATTTAATATAAATAGTGAATAATAATATTAAATCTAGTATCGATTCTCCAAACAAAACATATTCTACTTCACTTATTTCTGAAATCATTATTTATCAATTGTTAGTCATGAGAAGTAAATCCTAGCTTTTTACCACACTTACGATAGAGAAAGCATAACACACACCATCTTTCAATTTCAGATGTATGGTTCATCGCCGCAATATTTCCCTTATCTAATAAGTAGCAGGGAAGGTAAAATAGATGCGGAGAATACGCAACACCAGAAGGGATCAAACAAGGGTAAACAGAAAATAGATATTCTACTACCGCCTAACTAGTAAAACAGAATTTGTATTCACGCCATACAGGCGGCACTATACTTATCTGTACGACGCAATGGCTAATAATAAAGATATTGAAGTAGTGTGATATTTTAAAATTTATTTTAATAAGACCTTAAGAAACTCCTTTCAACGAAATTAGCACTTACTATTTGAATACAATGAATACTTATCAAGGAACTTCTTAGCGAAAATCGTTATACATAAGATTGAATTTAACATGTTATAAGGAACACCACGCCATGTCATCCTTTCGCCTTAAAGTAACCTTGTGTATCTTGGTAATATTTCCTTTATAAATTCATATGAATATATTTTATAATGTATAACCATTTTGATAACGTGTGTCACCAACAAAAAAATGTAATAAATATTTGCCATCAGAATCTCAGCAGTTACATATCAACAAAAATAGTAGCGATCCAGACACTGGGTCATCTGCGAAAGCAATTTTCGTAATGAACACACCAAATCAAGCAACAATGTAACACAGCATCTGGTTGACAATAGTTCAAAGAGAAATTCAACAAACGGAAGAAAGGAATATACGAAGAAAATGTAAATTAGACGTTAGGTTTATTAAGATTAAATTCGCTGACATACAAAAACTTATTTTCTGGAATAAGTAAATGCTGTAGGGTATCCATTCCTTCTGGGAAAGGAATTTTCAGTTGGACACTAGAGTCGCTGTTATTGTTGTTCCTAAATAAACATATATCAAGACATGTATGAAAAATAAATTAGAAGCAAGCCCATATACCATTGTTACGGCTGATAAAAGGATGATTCCGTTTATGGGGCAAAGATCGGGTGAATTCAAGGATAGGTTTTAAAGAGTCGCCAATTATTGCGACTAATGCAGATGGAATAACAATATTGTAGGACTTATTGGATTAACCTGAACTATCCCGAATGGAGAGAAGAATTCAAAAATTCATTCCATAATCTAACGATTGTATACAAAATATATCAATGCCAATTCGATTTGAAATGAAGTAGGTCTAGAAAAAACAAAATGAGAAAAAGAGAATAGACTGGGCGAACAAATATGGACAGAACTAGAGATGTGATTCAGGACAGCGATGAAGTTTGGTCATGTGAGTGGATAGTAAAACATGGGGAAAGAAAACGAAGAAAAGGTGAACGAGGAAGAAATTTTGAAAACGTGACTAGATAATAAACCACGAAAATAGAAAAGTGGGAAGAAAGTGGTGGACGATGATGATACGTGGAGGATATGGTTAATCTAAAATAATGGGGGCAAATATTATTGGGAAATAGATTTCAAGGATATGGGTAATTGGACAATGAAAAGGAAGTAGGAAAAAGTCACTATACAGTGTTATTCTGTGCAGCGATTATTAAATTTGAAAATTTCTATAGCATAATTTGTACATTATTAGTATTGTTGAGTAATACGTCTATTAAATTAGCATGTTTTAGATCTGCTACCTTCCTTGCTGACACCAGTTGTGTGATTGTTGTATATATTGTCTGACGTATTACCGAGATTAAAACGCATACTCTCTTTTATCCAGAATATAATTTGTAATGTAATATTTTAAAATATTTTCAAACGAAGTTCTATATCACCGTTCTCTGGATTATAGGGTTCAAAGAATTGTCTGCCCTTTGCGTAGGAATCTGCCATTCTTTTATTTTTAACGAAATTTTCTCATCACCACTGTTAGACAATTAAACAAAGTCACACACACGTATCACCAACTTGCGATAATTATATACCGACTTAAATTTATTTTTTTAAAAAACTCTACAGAATATTGCTTAAAATACGTAATATATTACATAACTACCAACAATAATACGTCTTATTTGCTGCACATAATAAAAGTGCAAAGAAACGTCTTCGCACTTTCTTATCATATAGATCGGACTCACTGTTCACTTACCCATATACTTGAAGTTTTTTCCCAATTTATATGTTGCTGTTATGAGAGGTTTTTTAACTTGTGAGACATACAAAAGATAGATCACTACGCAACCACTTTCCGTACTGTGACTAATTAACAGCCGATTTATTTTTATATTGATTAATAAACCCTTTACTTTTAAGCGATCTTATAATTAATTAAGTATCTTTGCACTTTCATATCTTTAACTTTTAGACACAAGATATATTCTTTTTCTTCAGTTTGTGATATATGTTGTTGACCCACAATCTAGATAGCACAAAAGTATATTAATCACGTAGCTATATCTTGAGTTTTAAAAACATTGATACATTACTATCAACATATTTGAAATTGAAAGTTCGACATCATACGCTACTCACACTGCAGTATGAGTATTTTGAATGTCTAAGATTGAGCTAACTTAATTAATATTCCTTACTGGATAGTACTTTCTCCAAGTAAAGATTGAATAAAACACTAAAATTTTAAAAATTGGTTTTGATGACAAGGTTTAACTTCTTAATAACGATTATTCTAAGTTACGATCCGAGAGGTTGCTGTTGATTTCGTGTTGTTTCCTTGTAAGAAACTGAGTACGTTGCAATATTGATGCTAAATATTCATAATATTGTCAGTCGTAATTACATATTTCAAAATAATGATCTAATGTTCGAAGAAAAAACATCAAAAGTGTCTGTGCAATTTACTTCCAAATTTCTGTTTGAATTTAAATATGAAATTTTAGCTACCACTTAAGTAAAATTGACAAACATAAAATAGTGTTAATTTATTTTATAAGACAAATACATTTAAAAATGAATTTGATATACAATTCTCAAAATTGTGATCACCGTATTAGTTAAAGAAATTCATAGAGCGCTTTACATAAAAAAAGTTGTCATAGCAAAGAAAAAGGGAATGTAAATTTTAAGAGCATTTAGCTGCTTATTATCTAAAGAATGTCTGAGATCTTTAAAATACGCTTGTTTAACTATATAAATACGAATTTCTGTTTGAATAATAGAAATCTTTATTTATTTAGTTAAACGAGTATTATTTAAAAATTTTCTAACGTCTTTGATATATTAATTCTAGCAATTATCTCCTTGGTGTAAAATTATTTCCTAATTTAATCCAACATTTTGATAGGCTGTTCTTATATATAACAAGGAACTAGAGAAATCTTGAATACTTTATATTCATCCTAAGAATTGTTCCGCTTAATTTATGTTAATTTTTAGTATGTTGATGGATTTCCTTGCTTTTCCTTACATTTTAATATACTTATGAGATCAACACACTAAAATCAGAGAAGGACCTACTCGTAACTATAAGATTTTTTCCAACGCTTTCTAAAATTAAAGATGAAAGAAAATATTTCAGTTTAGCGTCACACTTTTATTAACTTGATTGCAAAGGAGTCGGAACATTATGAGCAGAGAGAGCTCACGAATATCATGTTGACTACTGTTACCTTCCTTGGTCTGGGATCACACGTGTTACGTCATTCACGTGAATTAAGCGTTATACCACTGTAAAACGTTGGCCCTTAGCAATGCAAAAATAAATATATTATTATAGTTGTGATAGTGTAGTACAAGGGGTGATTTCATTCAAATCATGCAACCGAGACAGGTCCTCATAGAAAAGAAACTGATGGGAACAAGTTTTAAATATTCTAGTGAGGCCTTTCCTTTCGATTTCTTATGCATACTTCTACAGTAACATTCTTCGAATTTGTATAACACGATCTAAAGTCTAAACCTCACAAGTTTTCATAATACTTGATGAACGTTTTTAACATCGTGTATATTTTTATACTTCGTTTGCCATATTGCTATAAACGAAATGAAATTTTTGGGTTCTACGTCTCACGCATATACCGCTTAGGTTAAAGGAGACGGTGATGATGAGAGATGAATGAATTAGTGGAATGAAGAAAGTGGGAGGAAACGGGATAACCCCGAGAAAACAAACGCACACGGTGTTTGTCCACCACAAAGTTCAATTGGCGGGAGCAGGGTTTGAACCCTGCCATATTGCTATGTTTTTAACTTACATCTCGTATTTTCTCTGATGTATATAGAATAGGTTTGACTAACTCAACTATAGAAATATATATATATATATATATATATATATATATATATATATATATATATATATATATATGAGATTGCGTTCCTCAACAAGCACAGTGCTTCATCTGGTTTTATGATTTTCTATTGTACTTCTGAAATATAGTATAAAAGTTTCTTTTTCTCGTTTTTCTGGAAATCACTAAAATGTAGCTTTTATCATACTCGCCAAGGTGCTACAATTATTACTTTATTTTCAAATTACGTTTCAAATTCTGTAAACATTGTTACTTACATAATTTCCTTCCCATTAATTACGTAAACTATAGTAAAAGAATTAACACTTATGCGTTTATCACGAACAGTAAACCGTAAAATTACACCGAAACTTTTATATGCACATGTGTTTGAGCACTGTACATAACATTGATGCATATAATTGTTTTCTCAATAAATACTATAAATCATTCATCTTTTGTTTTGAAGAAAGAAACATTGTAGAAAGTGTAATATGTGTGACAGAGTTTTCTTCATACCATAGCGTATTTTGAAAGAAAGCTGATCTTAAAAATATAGTTCATAAAAAAATCAAGTTTGGCTTTGTTGTGAAAGCTAAAACTTTAAATCGAATCACCAGATAGATATTTCATACAGTGAATTAGTGAAACAGGATATCAAAACAATAAAATACTTTCTAAAGTCTAGACTGTTAAACGACAATATATAAAAATAATGCAAGGCTTATCAGGAATAGCTAAAAGGAGGCTAATTCCGATCGTTTTGGGGACAAACAGCTCTCAGCTGAATATAAAGAACACAATTTACAAAAGCAGATTATGATTATGTTCTCAAAAGTTATCAAGATAGTAGCGGTACACCATCACGCTATACATAGGATAGATTATATAATGTTGTAAATATCTATTGCTGATCGGAAATACCTGCCTTATGAGTATGATTTCGACACGTAGGTGGATGATTTCGATTGCTATACACAAAACGAAAAATAATAGATTACTATGTTTAGTATTAAGCATACAGCATGGAAATACCAGAGAACAAACAAATAATGAAAGTGATAGCGTAGAACACACAACAGATAGGACTGATAGCATAGGAAATGCACAAAACACAATATGTAATGCGCTAATTATAGACGTAGCTATAGTATAACATGAAGAAGAAAATGATCTCATAATGTCAAGAATGATCTTGGATACGAAATTTACCGCAAATATTTTTTTCACTTTAGATCCCGCACAGCCTTTGTGATACAATTCGCGTGCTTTGCCCTTGACACTGAATCCAGTCCCTTACTTTACCACATCCTGGTTCAGAATATTACAATAAGCAGAAGTTGTAGAAGCCATGTGCAGGTCTCCGTTGCGATGATGTAAATGTGGACTTAGCGGCAGCTGGTTCGTAAGAAAAATCGGAGTCATTGTTCGTGACATCAAGGGTGTCTTGAAACCTTTTTTAGTCCACTTAGACTTGCCTGATTATTCCTTTGATTTAGGTTAGGTGACAGCAACCAAACTCTTCCGACCAGTTTTTAATTTCAGTGAAGTAATATGATGTGCTGATGTCAAGATATTGGCACTGTATCGGTCTTCGTAGGTGACAAATATTCATGTTCCCTTTTCTTGGGTAATGGAAGAATGTTCTTCAATGACTCGTCTGATGATGGTGTGATAGAGCTGGACTGATTGTCGCCGGCAGTGTTTCTTTCACAAAAGTCTGCAGGATGTCTTCAATAACATGTCCAGTTGTAATAGTTATCATTAGCTACCGTAAAAGCACATGCACCCTTTTCCTAATGTAGTTTCGTGGAAGACCACTCCCGAACTTCGCAAACACGATTATGCCTTGCTTCAACGTTTACTCTTGGTCAGATATAAACACTTCCATGGACCCAGCCTTTTCATGTTTTCCATGCTTACGACCCATTACTTCAGCAAATATATTCTGGACGGTATTATAAAGAATATTAAACTTAATGACAGCTGTCTTTAATCCCAAGCCACACCGTACTGCTTAAGGGCACCTTGAATATCATCGTTACTCCAGCGATTTTCTTTTTTCTCTGATGAACTTCCCATCTGCAACTAGAAAAATAGATTTCCCCTGTAAATTTTATGATGGAATACCTTATTCCAAGAGAACAATTCTACAAACTACTTAGCACACGCGATCTAAAGCATCTGAAAAAAAAAATGGATTGGAATCGCACGGCATTGATAGATACATTTGAACACTGGGTTGGTAACTCTGCTTTCAGCATTGGGTTATGCGTCATATTGCACATTGTTCACACAAGTATATCTGTTTGCCAATATATTAGTCCCACCCGTATCAAAAGGCGTACATTCTCACAAATTAGTTTTAAACAGTAATTACAAACATATAACTCCAAAGTCTACAAGGACATATTTATTGACACTCCTTACTACACTGACGTCAAATTAAATCCCAGACAAAGGGCAACATTTGGCGCCAAGATATTGCTTGCGACTGGAAACACCCGCCCTACGAAATCGATCGGAATAACCAACTTTTACTCTATACATTGAGGTACTTAGAACAGGAGACAGATATGTATAAAATAAATGCCAACAATCGTTGACAAATATATACTAGGTACAAATATGTATTGTTCGCACATAATTACACGTGCTTCGACACGAGTATATGGCTGTCGCAAAATCGTAAAAAAAGACATTAGTAGGAATAGTTTTCTAGTTTGTAAATAATGCGGGACAGTTCTAGAGATTGTTCTAATAATTCATAGTTTCTTTTCGACATTCAAAAAGTATCATAAACGATACTCTCAGTTATTGTTTCATTTTATTAAATAATGTCTAAAAAGAGTCTCTTAAGTCGCTCCCTATCATTAGTAACTCTTGTTATACAATCTCTTTAATGACATTGAATAGGGCAAGATAATAGAACGTATCAGACCAACATAAACTTTCTACACAATGTAATGTACCTACTACCTAACTGCTTAGACTTCACTATCTCCAATAAAAGAGATAGTATAAGAAGTTCCTCCATTAAACAGTTATAATAAAGGCATGTACATTGGAATGATACAGCATTAAAATTCGAAATTACCGTTTCGTAAAAGCATCGAACCCAGTTCTTCGATTACACGAGAATGAGTTGGATCTTATTTTCGTAATCTTTCAATGTAAGTTTGTAAACAAAATAATGCGACGAAAACTTGAAGCAAAAACCAGTAAATATATGATTATTTGAATTGGACCTTACAAATTATCTGAAGTGCTTTAGTCTACATTCATTAAATGCATAAAGCAAATTTCCATATATATATATACTCCAACCCAGCTATATGTCATACAAAATTCAATTACGCTGGTACGTAATATCGGGACATTTGAAATGCAGAATGAACAATACGTTGTACTAATTGTACTAATCAATTGTACTAAATGCAGAATCTATATGATTAATATCAGATAAAGTATGAAAATCAAATTCATTCAATAATTGGTAAATGGAAGTAATATACCACATACTCTATATGTAGGGCATTAACCAAATCACTCCAAACTTTCACGAGGTACTATCAATTTGATTTATCACAAGCATTTACAATCGATATTTTGGAACAATTAACAACACATTTTCTTTCAAAAATCTAGTTGGATAAATTGCGCATATCTTTTCAATTTGTATTGGTACTGAACATTCCAAACTGAACCTTGGTATATATCAGAATTATAGCGACGTAACACATAGCAAGTAACTCATGAAATAACGACGTATTAGAAAAAATCCCCTCCATTTAACTTCTCAGTTGGGTCAGTAGCGTGCTACATGTACTAATGTAGTTCTATCAGTGGCCACTAATGGCGCCAGTAATTCCTCGTACGATACGACTCATAGAGATTTTCTCCTTTTTTCCCTCTGAACCCTAAATTAATGCACCACATTACAACAATAACTTCTTTAAAATTTTATTATTTTCCGATGAGATATATTAGTTTGTTTGCACTTTATAATTCTGTATTCCAAGAACCTCCATAAGTAAATACTAGTACACCAAACATACAATCATTTATTCAGAAACAAAAAGAAAGTAAAAATATTCCTCCAAATAATCCAATCATTCAACCAATCATTGCTAATAACCACAACCAACTATACCCAACAATCATTCATCAGTTTTAGTACTAAAGACCTCTCTACATCATAACCTGGAAATTCATACATTTAAACTATTCAAGATCCATACTTCTATATTTTGTAAACATAATAAGTAAGCCACTTACTTCATATGTTGAGAAAAGTAATGGAAAAGAATCGAATCAGATTTACAATGGTTACATTTGTCGTTACCATACAATCTTCAATGTAATACATAAATTTGTACAATCTCAATATGAAAAACACATAGCCTTTCTTGAATTTACATTAAATGTTTCTATATAACAAAACGTTACGCCAATCCCATACAACAATTGAGTATGGGATTCCATACAAAAAATGACTAACGGATACCCGCACAACAAATGACTAAGATATTCCAGGGTTGGAATTGAAGACTGTGGGGCAAAAAAAGTTTAAGTCCAAAAAAGAAAATGTAAAGGATGGTTTCCACTCAACCGATTTTCATCAAACTTGGCACATATGTAATAAACAGAAAACAAATCGACGCATATTTTTTGTTTATTTCGGAAAATAAGTTAAGGGGCAAAGGCCCCCTTTTCAAAAGTGGGCCCTCTTGATTAAAAGGACCACATTAAAGAAACGAAACTCTGCCGATGTAAAGATGACTTCAAAGTAGGAAATAAAGATTTTGTCGTTTTTGCGAGAAAAGAGCCTAAGTAAGCTTCGAAACGACATAGGACTCGCACAACCTTTACGGAAATTAGATTTCGGTGGAATTGTTTGAAATCGTGATATGTTGTATATATTGTGTACATGAGAAAAAGTCTCAAAGGACACAGCCAAAAATCACTGACCGTTTGGAAACTACAGAGCCACTTTTTTGAAAACAGCCGAAGATAGATATATTCTGGATTTCGATGAGAATGGCGGAAACTGTGATATGTTGTAGATATTGAGATAGTGAAGAAAAGTCTTAATAAGCACAACCATCAATAAATGGCCGTTCGTTCAGTACTGGGTAACATTTTGGTAAAAAGCTGAAGGTAATGGTATTATAGATTTTGGTAAAATGAAAGAAACCGTGATGTGTTGTAGATATTCTGATCCTAAGAAAACGTCTCAATTTGTACAACCATCCATCACTTACCGTTTGCCCACTATAGGGCCACATTTTTTTACAGGACGGATAGGGGTTCCAAGAAATTGGTAGACCTTTACGTTGAGGGCCCTAGTACTACTTCTGATTGTCACAAGGACATTAGCTATACCTCGTGTTAAAGGATATCGAATTCAGATTCCAACGTGCTAACTTTTGCGCCTCTCATGAAGAAGAAGAAGAAGAAGACGAAAGTTATGAACAAAATGAGATATTTTGTTTTTGGAATTTGTAAAAAGCTGGCAACATTGTTACTTGTCGTACGCAGGAAAAACATTTTCACGTGTACGCCAGGCATTGGGTACAATCATGAAAAAGTGAAGGGCGAAAGTTCAATACCAAGTGAGAAAAAATTGCGATTTTTCTTTCTACGAGAATCACCCTGTACATAGTTTTCGAAATATTTTGGTCTACCCTCATGTCCCTAATTGGCACATAGATATAAGCCATACCTAATTTGAAAGCTGGTGAGACACGGATTTGAAGGAGGTAAATTCTTTGCTCCTCGTGTCCAATCCGTAAAAGAAGTTGAAGAAGAAATTTAAAAAATGGAAATAAAATATACATTTTCCCGAAGTTGGCAACATTGTTTTGTCTTTCGCAAGAATGACCATACACAGTTTATCATTAGTTAGGATGTTAGTTTATCTTTATTGAAACCCCCTTATTCTTGTAGCTCCTTTGGAGGGAGAGTCTCTCCCTCAAATGCTGAGGAGGAGGGAAAACTTGTACATCCAACTTCTTCCCCTACCCTCACCTTGCTGGACCCCCGATGTAGACGAAATGCACATTGTTGGAAAGTTAGATGAAATTGTATGAAGCCACAAAAAGTCCTATAGAACAACCCGGAAAAGGGATGGGGAGAGTAGCGTGTAACATCATTTAAGCATAGACTACATTCTGATGATCATCTTGAGGGAAAAATGAAAACCCTGGAAGTCAATTTTTCTCAGGATCATTTCATCTACAACGTATCACAGTTTCATTCATTTTCGCCTTAATCAAAAATATCGTTCGCGTGGCTGTTTTAAAAAATCTGGACCTGTAGTGGCCATACGGTCAACAATTGATGGTTGTGTCCAATACGGCTTTCTCTCACGATGAGAAGATCTACAACATATCACAAATGTACTCATTCCTACAGAAATCCAGAACATCATTATACTTGGATGTTTTCAAGAAAGTAACCATGTTGTGACCAAGCGATTAGTGACTTCTGGTTGCGTCCATTACGAGTTTTTCTCAGGATGTGAATATCTACAACATATCACTGTTACTGTCATTTTGACCAAAATCCAGTATATCACTATGTTTGGGTCGGCAGCTTTCATAAAAGTGGCCTCATACTGACCAAACTACCAGAAATTGTTTTTTTTTTTTTTTTTTTTGTCCTTTAAGACGTTTTCTCAGGATCACAATATCTACAACACATCACAGTTGCAAGCTATTCCACCGAAATTCAGAATGCCGTTACCTTCTGATCTTTATTTTTAAATTAAAAGTTCTGCAGTGGATAAACGTTCAGTGATGGATGGTTGTAAAAATTGAGACTCTTTCTGAGGATCACAACATTTACAACACATAAAGACGACACTTATATAAAGGTCATCGGTTATATTTATACCTAAACTAGGCACTGAAACTACCATAAAAACTTCATATTACATTTAATATTTTCCTTTTTTATTATGGCACGTAATTACTAAATTAAATATATACCTCAAAGATCACGCCCATAGCCTTTTAGAAGATCCTTCTGGAATTATATATTGTATTGATATTTAGTTGGCATGACAACGAATCTCTATTTTAACAAAAAACAGCACTGTATATCAATAGCAAAAACAACTACTTCTTTCATGTATCCTTTTTATATATTTCTTCTTCATTTTCTTAAAAAGCTTGTTTATAAATTAAGTATGCATTCTGACCAAAGATGTTGAAATATAAGTATAAAAATGCAGGTAAGAATACACGTATCGTTGAACATCTCGTTTTCTTAATTCTTACCGAAATTCAGAATACTGTTACCTTCTTTGTTTTCAAACATTTGGCCAAACTTTAAGTGATTGGTGGCTGTGTCTATTGACACTTATTCTCAGAATCATAATATCTACAAAACAATACAGTTTCAGTCATTTTCATCGAAATCCAGAATATCACTATCTTCGGCTGCTTTCAAAAAAGTGGCCGTGTAGTGACCAAACGTTCAGTGATTGGTGGTTGTATCCGTTAAGAATTTTTTCAGCATCAAAATATGTAGAATATATCACGGTTTTAATCATTTTTACTTAAATCCAGAATATCGTTATTTTTGTCTGTTTTTAAAAAAGTGAACGTGTAGTGGCTAAACGGTCAGTGATTTTTTTCTGTGACCATTAATACTTTTCTCAAGTATACAATATCTACAACATATCACAATTTTATGCTATCTAATTCCGTAAAAATTGTGCAGGTTCTTTGTCATTTCGAAGGGAGCCATTGCCCCTTAAACTCTTTTCTCGCTAAAAACGACAAAACCCTCATTTAATACTTTGAAGTCATCTTTGCATCGGGAGAGTTTCCTTTCTTTATAGTGGCCCTTTTAATCAAGGGGACCCTTTTTTGAAAAGGGGACCTCTGCCTCCTTAACCTACTTCCAGAAAGGGCACAAAAATACGTGTCACTCTTTGAATGTTTACACTTACATTGTTTGGACTTATACTGTTTCTGTCCCAAAGTTTTTTTTATTTAAAAATATCTCCATTAGCACAAAAATAACACAAATACGCAACAACAATAACAATATACAAAATAAACATTTTGTTTAGGAATTACTCTAAAAAATTACTAAAACTTTAAATCTTCAAATCTGTTTCACTAGAAAGGAACAAATAAAACAGGTTATTATGTCCAACAAAATCCAGTTGCAGAATTTAATGACTGTAGTTTATTCCAGCTCTTTTAACAATATACAAGATTTTAATAGGCTACGCTTTACAAAAATATCCATTGTAATTACAATATGAATGTATTCTTAAGTTATAAGCCAATTACGCGGTGCCTAGTACATTTTTTTAGAAACTTGGGTTTTACGAACATAAGATAGGTCAGTGACTTTAACGTTATGACGGCAACCTGGGGTCCCTGCGGAACCCAGGCTTCATTGCGATCATATGTTTTCTCTGTTTGTCACACATTCTTGTCTATGAGTCAGAACATCTATTTTTAAGGTGTTTTCAATTGACCAATTACAATTTAATTATTGTACACTTTTGTATTTAGAAATTATAACAGCAGTTAAGAAACAAAAAGTATTTAGCCAACCTTGGGTCTGTGCGGACCCAACGGTTTTCTTTTCTTATTCATTCAGCAGACAGAAAAATATATGGAGAAATATGTTGGCCAGAAAGTAACACTTGAACGAGGCAAAGTAGAAGACCTTGAGAAGCGACTTGTGAAGTTATGGTTAAGAAAATGAAACAAATATAATCATGTAAAAGCACCGAACTTACAGAAGAGTTACTTCTTCAAAGAATTACAGAATTTGGTGATGAGAAAGTGCGAAAGGGACATCAGTGCGGAAAGTTTAAAATCCTCTAGTGACCAGAAAATACATCACTCATGAGCTTTGAAGGAGAGTTTATCTTTGCGAACTATGTCCCAAGGAGGATAGACTGATCCAGCACTCTTCTATACACTATGATAAGACCGTAGTTCCCGGAAAGAACAATTCGGACATCATATCACAAAGCACAACTGAACTTAAGTAGGGTGTGAATACAGTCGATCATCTCAGGAGATTCTATACGTGCCAAACGAAGTGAGATATTGGCCTATGTTTCTTCTTTCCAATGTTATTGATTGTGCAGGAATTGTTTCGAAGGTGCTTTCGCAGACTGCTACAACAACTCAAAAAAAGAAAAATATTCCTAAAGAACTTTGGACGTTAGTGAAAAAAGAGATCGAGAGGTATTTTTAAAATCCTCAGTGCTTGCAAAGTAATTCGAAACAGGCTCTTACTGCGATTAGTATTCTGAAGTACATTAAAAGACGATCTGAAATGGCCCACGACAAGAGCCATAGATGCATTCTTTATCCACGAGATAAGGATACAAAAGTTAAAACACGCCGTACTAATTCCGGTAATCCAGCTTTCCCGGGACATGTGAAACAGCTACGTAATCCACCCTGTATGTGCTGGTAAATTATTTTCAACAAAAAATAAAATATAAATATAATGAAAAGGTTATTACTAACAATAATATAGATTGGGGTCCGCACGGACCCCAGGTCGGCACTAACTTAAATTTCGAAAGGTTAAGCGAACAGTATTGTTTCTCAAGAAACCCTTGATCATAAATGGTCCCTTTCTCCATGGACACAATTTGCGAGTTAATTTGTCAGCAAGTGAGATTTAAACTAAGATTACCATAAGACCTGATCCCCTGTACAGTATGATTTTGAACTCTGGTCTTATCGTACATGCGCTTTCGTCTAGACGAAGCTAATTCCGTGTTCTTCATAGCATTCTCCCAGACATTTGGGTCTCTGTTGCGTACATCTAATTCGTTTATTGTCTAGCGAACATCCAAAGAGTCTCATACGTAATAATTAAAGGTCATCTCCATACGAGTACATTTTTACCCAGAGTGTTCAGTTGAATAATTAGCAAACTCAATCTCATGTAGGCTCTTATCTCACATCGTCTCCTTATTATCAAAATATATTCCAAGAGTCCACAATTTCCCTTAAATATCTTTCGGCATTACTCGATCCACAATGTTACATTGAACTCAGGATGTATTGTATAACATGGTTTTATAGAGAACCTTTTAAACATTGCTGATACATAAACAGACCTTTTGTCGTGATTGGTTTCATGCGGGAATCCGAATCTACACGAGATATTATACAATGTTTTAATTGTAGCATGTCTTAAAACTGTCTTATTGCTTCCAAGTAAACACGCTAAGACAAGAGTCCAATACAATAAGAAAATTACTGCCTGAACGAGACGTAACTAATGATCCAGTACATTATCTTCCATTTATGATTTTGTCATAAGTCGACACTAATTGACCCATCATTTTCTGATTATCGATTTTGTTTGACACAATTTAAAACAATGTATATATCCTCTTCCATTATCCACCAAAGAGATTTATCTACTAGAGATTCGCGCAATGGTGTTCTTGTCTCTATGTGATTTCCGGGTAAAATCGAATTATGTTAGAATTCCATAACCGGTGTAGCAAGTTATTTCGGAATACATAATATCCAAGGAGTTTTAATAGTCCTCATACCCTTTATTAGTTTTTAACCTTCAACATTTACTTTCTTCCCTAACTTATTGATAATACTGTTCAAATTTGTATCCTACCTCAGATGCTCCTTGATGGACAAACGAGCATAAGACATATCCCACATACTCACTAAATAATAGCTAGTTTACTTCATTTTATGGGATTATTCTATATCCACAGTTTCGAATATTTCCCGATCATGGATCTTTGAAATATATTCTGAAGAGATATTAGAATTTGATGGAACATGTTTAACGTCAAAATCGAATGAAAACAATCGATATCATAAACTCCGATATTTTAAAATTCGTTTAATGTTCTCTATGACACACATTAATCCTAGATTTTCTAGTGTCAAATTTTCCATGCAAATATGTTCTAAACGCTCAATGGTCTCGACCGCGGCCATCATTTCAAGTAGAATAATTGGTTTATTTAATTCGTACTAACGTTAACGTCTAGAAAAGAACCCAATTGGTCTTAAGATATTTTCTTTATCATATCGCTGGATCGTTCCCCCGAAAAACTGTTAATATTGCATTGAGCTTTTGTAGCACTTCACGATTATATTGGGTATTTTTTAATTACATGAGCTTCAAATAAATCCTTAACCTAGTCCAATGCCTTTTGTTCTTCTTTTCCCCAAATGGATGGGACATTAGGAGACGTCATCCTGTTTAATTATTTCACAATTTCTTGAAAATAATGTATTACTTTTGCTTGATATTGGAGAAAAAAGTCGACTCTTTAAGCTGCTGCTGTTTCTTGGAGCCGGTAACTTCCGTATAACCTGAATCCTAGAAGATTCTAAATACATATTAATACCTTCTCATATATATCCTAAATATGGAATTTTATTTGAAATAATTTAGTTTTATTTAAATAAATTGTTATTCCACATTATTCAAATTTATTCAAAATCTTATCAAACAAATGTTTATGATTCTTCACATCTTAACTCTATAACAATATATCATTGTAGAACCATTCTAGTCTCTCATGTTTTAATGATACTGAATATCTAAAAACACCTTCGAGAACATTAAAATTCCAGAAGAAAATCCGAAATATAAATATATGAATTCGAATAACCTTGATGCGTCATAAACGCGCTATAATTATAAGATCCTTAGGCTAATCTTAAATGTAATTAAGCTTTATTTATATCATGGCGGAGAAGATTCTCCCAATAGACACACTAGCTAACACGTCATCAATACGTTGCTACCTACCGTTTCCCTTGGGTGCTGGCTCACGAAGAACTCCCTAAGAAAACAGCTGATAACAATCCTGGTCCAGGCTCATATTCTGTTGGGCGCAGATTGATAATGTTGAAATGTGAACAGTGATTTGACATGAGCCACGTTGATGCTTTTGAGACTCAGGTTGTGTTATACTTACTTTCGCGTATGCACACGCATACATACACGTAACTGGCAAGCCGTCTGCTCGCAGGAATTAACACACACATGAATGAAGATGGTGATATTTACTTAGGTAAATTCCTATTTATTGAGTATAGATATATGTGGGTACGGAACAATATATATATATATATATATATATATATATATTAACAACACACAAAATTCTCACTTGGCAGAGCTAAATGCTCAAACAGAAGAAATTGCTCTACGGCAATCAAATAAGCAAAATAAAGAATAAAGTTTTAACACTGCATGGTAGATGTAAATATGCACATACTCTATATGAACACTAGAAATATAGCCCTTGTTTGAATATCACTAGCACTATATATTCACTCTTCGTATTATGCTAAGATTTTCACTATGTGGTAATGACGAGGGTAAAAGGGGGGAATACTGCTGATTGAGGTATCTTGATTCCTAAAAGACGTTACATCTCCAGAAGTTATTTGTTATCTTGCTTCATATCCTGTATATATTAATGTAGCACTAATAAAAAATTCTTCATACTATCCTTCTTTACGATGTCTTGCACTGCCTATTCCTCCGGCAAACTTTTCCACACTCCCGCTACAACGGATTCTCCTTGCTAACTCCTCACTTCTGCTCACACTTGGGAATAACCCGTTTCGATACTCAGGGTTGACAATGCACTATGTAAAATTATAAAGAGAATGTTGATGTTTGCCGCATTCATAGACATTGCCAACGTGTCGACTTTATAATAAAGAATACTGGCAACATTTAATTTGATCCCGTGGGAAAGAAGCTTGGAAATAATAGTTGAAAATGTGTAGCAGTCTTAACTAATAAATTCTTCCCATGGTTATAGATTTTTATGCATTGCTGTTATAGGTAAAACTGTTCAGTGGAAAGAAGCGAACAATGGTAACGGTGTGTATGAGTCATCCCACCTACGACTCCTGCAGGATAGGAACGTTTGTTCTCACGGCAGGACGGATGACGTAATGCGAAAGCATGAGAACACGATAAATACAATATCATTCATACACAATATCAACTTCGTATCCAAAAATATTCCCAATGTTAATAAATGTAATTAAAAAAACGTATATGCAAAACGGTCATGGTGACGAAGACTATAAGTTGGAAACTATTTTACAGAAAGAAAAAAATAAGTTCGCTACGACGAAATACTCTGTTGAGACGATGAGCGTTGCATTGGAAAACAACAACTTCTTTGTTCTATCGTGAGAAGCGATAAGAACGACTGAAGAACACCTGCATACACAGAACGAGTTGAAATTCTCACCAAAAGAGAAATAGCTTTTAGTTGAGTAAAATAATAATTTCGTTGCATGAATAAAAGTTAAAAAGAAATACACTGGTCGTCCAAAAACATAGTTTTGTGGCCGGGCAGACGGTCACAACTTGGCGATCCGCAAGGGAACAATACATTACGAGTTAGCGAAGTAATGCGTTGAGAATTCTGGGCAAACACACATGGGAAAACAAGTTTGGAGGTTGTGGCTTCTTTTCCAAAATACGGAGTTGGCAACACTGTTCTTGGTTCACCGTGTATGGAGGATTATGGGGAAAACACTGGTAACACTGTTTTCGATGAACACTATTCGCAGTGAATAACGAAAATAATATTGATTTCTCGCTATGAATCACTAGGGCTATTTATTTCGTTTAGAACACTGTTGATCCAGATGCATGACTATCAGTTGATTCCAGATTCCCTGAGATGTTCCTGAAAATTCCATATCCAGATGTCTTCTCTCTTCTTTCTTCTGCGAGGAAAGTTCCAATCGGTGAAATCCAGTCTTCTTGACAATTGGGGTTATGGTGTGCGAAGACAATTATAGCACATAAGTGAAAACCTCTATTTTTTTTCAACACTGAGAATAAATATTCTCGCTTCACTGTGAACATTAGCTTTAAAATACGCTTTGGTATATTCACTATTTGTTTGTGATGCGTATAACACTTTGGGCTAAACTGATTACGTGAAAACGAACACGTGGTTTCACCTGTATGTGTGAAAATGTTTATAGGGCTATATAGCTTTGTTTCTATTTATTTATTTTTATATATATATTTAGTTCGTCAGTTTTTTTTTCAAAAGTATTCATGCTTGAATAGTTAAAATATTTAAATAAAAATTGACAAGTATAGATAAAATGTAATAATGGAAAACGCTAAATATTTTCAAAATACTGGAATATATCGAGTGAATATGTTAACTTCAAAGAGAATTTAAAAAAACGATTTATTAATCTGATTATGAATAATCGTAAAATATAGGTTAATTCACCTGTAAGCGGATTGTAAATCGTAACAATCCTGAAGGTTGAGACGAATAAACATTCGTGAGATAATTTTGTGTGAACTGAGAACACAAAATCTTGCATACTAATGAACCAAAAAAATTTAAATTTCCAAAATATGGGTAAGACACACATATATACCTTCAACAAAGAAGAATTCTCTTGAAAAACATTTACGAATTATTTCTTCATCCAAGTGTATCCAAAACACTCTACGAGTTCGCATGCCAGTACGTAGATATCTCGTTGACTCGTTTTAACTAATCTCATCCATTAACTGATGAAGATGCCGGGTTCCATCTAAACAGTTCGTTAGTCTTATTAAAGTAAACTAGTTAACCATTATCGAAAAATACATATAAAAGAATATTCATTAGTGTTTATGTGGTAGTGAGATGTTACACAAGACGTCAGTAGAACATAATCATGTTTAAAACAAAATATAAAAATGTAAAGGAATAGTGATCTTGAATACTTCCAAGGAAATTCTTGAAGTCCAACCCCTAATGCTTATAATAGGATAATGGAATTTTATTAACACAAAATCAACAATGCATGACAACAATATATAGGCATATTATAAATGCAATCATCTCTCATGATGCAAAATTCCATCGTAAGCAAACGCCTCGCCCGGGCGTAATGGATGCTCATCGGCACTTCCATAATGTCCACAAAGTCTGCAATAGTATACTTCAACATGTTCATCAACGACACATGTATATTTATCGTAACATTCACACATTCGCCATCTCGAATCGTGATTTAACTAACGTATGCCTAAAACAAAATCCTATTAGCAATTCATTGTATAGAAGTACAATAACAAGTAATTCCTTAGAATATCAAGATAAAGACACAAGATGTAAACATTCCTGAAATATTCATTATCGATGAAAATAGGTTGCTGTAAGTCGAAACATTGAAATAAGATAAAGACTTCTAATAATATTTCTCTTTTGTTTTGACTTTTCAGCTGTAAATCTAAATAAATGGTTAACAACAAGAATATTAACGTGAATATTATTTCATCTAGATAGATTTTAAATTTCGGCATCGACAAAATTAATGGAAACTAGTTGGCATGGTATGAGTAATTAGTTCTTCAAATTGTATGCGTTCTTGTTCCACTAAATAGACAAAAGTTACGATTACTGAAATGCAATAAAAGAAATATTTGAAATATATCACAATACATGCTAACATAGTCTTAAAATACATGAGACAAAATATCATACACGAATATTTCACAAAATCAAAATATCAGTTACACAGAAATACTTCAGATTCTTCGTGGAAATCTGTTGAAATATGAAAATAGCATCAATACGTATGGTAAATTCACAAATATTGAAATATTCATCAAGCATAAAATACATTATAAAAGTAATACAATGAAACATCACTAAATTTTAATATTCAATATACACAGAAACATATGTCTAAAATACAAGATATGAATACACAGGTTACAACGAAATCTCAATGTGTGCATCAAGGAAGGAGAAAATTTCCAGTAATTACCGAATGATGGGTTAATTACTGGGGTGTCCAAGTATTTCATGGTTCACCACGCCATGTCTACCTAGAATGTAGCTTGGAAAATAAATTTAATCATCCCTTATTAATGTACCCTAAAATTCCCTCCCGAAGGATCGGTCGTATCAAGATGCTAAAGAAGCAAAAAGAAATGTTAATAAGAAACCCAAATAGTTTGGATAGATTCCAAAAGAAATGTTTAGTTACGGTGAATACCGCAACCGAAGGATACGACCGTACGTCTTGAATACATATCTTCTTGTGTTTCCTATGACAAGGAAGAAACTACGTAAAATCTTAATATAAAACATCTTAAGACTAAACAGTCTACACTGTTTGACATATCTCGATATAGAACATCAATGTACCATATTAGACACATTTGCACCATATTCCGCAAACACGCTTAATCATATTAAAAGTCAAAAACTTTAATAAAAAGTCTGCTGAATCTGTCCCTTTCTTTTTTTTTTTCAAAATAGGCCTCTTCTCAATAAAAGTCCCCCAGTCAAGTTCGGAACGATCAGTTTGACAAATGAAGGTTGCCAGTAAGAAGTGTTGAAATAATATTTCAACAAAGCATCTCCTAAATATAAAGATAACAAACGGGTGGATGTTAAATTATTGGTATGAACTTGCTTTACTTGGGAATCATCTTTCGGATTACCATTCACACTTTCCTCTTCTGTTTCCTCATTGAGTTTAGATAAATGAAATTTCCCACTAGGAGTAAGCGAAGTAAGATCATTGGAAGTGTCAGGTGTTACTAAATTTAAATCTCGCAAGATGTGTTCTGGGAGTTGCTTTTGTGCCAAAGTTAACCAAATTTTGCGGGTTTCAGGCGTCGGATTCCAAAGTTTTGTCCTGTCCATGGAGTGCAAACCTATATATTCACCTGTTGTGGATCAATAAGTATTAATATAAAGTTTAAGAATCTACAAATACACTAAATAATACCTAAGTAACCTGAAAACGAAAATTGAACATTAAATCTAGTTTTCCTGAAAGTCAGAGTCTCGTTCGTTACGATGATTTGACCTTCTATAATCATGTTCGTTATTCCTATTCTGCTTATCATTATTACGAGCGTAAAATGGTTTATTACCTCTACCTTTCTTATTTCGGTTGTCATTTCTTCGATCTTTGGTATTACCATTACGTGGTTGTGGTCGTTTATTGTAATCGTGGGGGTTACAATTCCGATTTTGCTCGTGGTTAGTGTTCTGATTACGAGAACGTGGTCGTCGATCGTTGTTGTCACGATCATTTGCATGTCCCCTGTTCCAATTACCGTTTCTTTGAGCCTTGGTATTATTAACTTTCTGATTGTAATACCTATTCTGATTATTGTTACCATAACCGAAAGATCTCTGATAATTCTGAGAAGTTTGATTCTGTCTATTGTTAGAATTGTTACCCTGTGAATGTTTTTCCTCTCTAGTTTGTTGGAAATACAATGTTTCTAATTTCTGAATAGACGCTAAAAATTCCCTAATATTAGTGCAAGAATGTAAATAAAGTTCTGTACGAAATCTCTGAGGTAGCATATGTATGATGTCTGTTAATATCAAATTCTCTGGTAATTTCGGTGTCAGTTCTCTAAGTTTATTAAACTGATCTAAAGCAAAAGCATGTACTGAATCATGGGTCTTGGGATTGAATCGAGTTGCTTTACAAGCTGACAGCCTGTGCTGTATCGTCGCGTCTCCAGCGAAAGATTCGACTAGCGCTTTTTTAACTTCTTCTAAAGTTTTAAATTCCTCATTACGTGTATAGTACCAGCTTAAGGCTACACCCTCTAATACATGAGGTATGGCTTGTACTAAGGCTTTTTCTGACAATTTTGCAACTCCCGCAGCTAATGCTAACTTACGCAAATATGTGTGTACTGACTCATTAGCGGGATCACCTTTAAACTTAGGTAAATACGCAATAATTTTCGGTGTAAGATGGTCTTTTAATTTACTTGTTTCTACTTCCCTGTGTCTAGTTTCATGATTATTACGTCTAAAATTTCTATTAGTAATGAGCTTAACATGAGTTTCGTCACTACTGCTAACTTCACTATGTTCAGTATAAGCTGAATCACTGTTAGGTTGGTATCCAGTTCTAACATGGATGTCACTATCGATATTAGGTTCCGATTCCCGTTATTTGTTTTCGATTCTTTCTACTTTTTGGTATACTAACGCCAAATCGTGCCTAATTTCTCCTATTTCACGCTGTGGTGTTTCAATTTCAGCGTTGTTCTCGAAAGTCTGTTCATTTTTAACTTTGATGTGATAATCTAACTGTCTAATCTCTTGGTAACACATCTGAAGTGACCCTTCGTTCTTTCGAACCTGTTCTTTCAAATCTACGACTTCGTCGTGTATTTCGTCTAAGTGACTTTCCGTTTCTCTGTGCGCTACGAGACAACGTTCTTTATTAGCGTTACAAATGGTGTGATTAGCCTCTATCTGTCCTTGTGTCAATTCTAACCTTTCGGATATACCCATTAAATGATTTGTGTTTTTGGTTACTTTCATTCCCATTGAATGTACGTCGCGGACTATAAGTTCTATGTTATCTCTGTTCTGCTGAATAGCTGTTGTATTATGTTCGATTCCCCTCTGAACTCTTTCAATATGTTGGTCTACTTTATTCTCTAACGCTTGTATTCTATCAGCTATTTTTGTGGTTCCTTCATCGCATTTTATTTCGACTGCTTCTATTTGTGATCGTAATTTGACAAGATTCTCTTCCTGACTATCCCATTTTTTTTCCTGCCTATCTAATTGTTCTCTTATTTCTGCAAGGTTTTCCTTATTCTCATTCAGTGCCTGTTCCTATCTATCTAATTTTACTTCCTGACTATCTAATTTTTCTTCGGTTTTCTTAAAATGTTCTCTATTTTCTGCTTTTATTTGTTGCAGTATTTTAAGTAAATCAACTTGTTGGTGAGCCATAATGAAAATACAATTACTAGTCGCAAATAATAAATGTAAATGAAATTCAAATAAAATACATATACTACGGAACACTCTATGGGTACGAAAATGCTAAATTTTACTATTATTGTTTGTATTGTTACAACCTGTAAAAAGAAAATATGATTAGTAAAATTTCCTGTTTCAATATTATTAATACTTATTCATATATAACTACTGTCTCCATGCATAAATAACTGGCGGTCTTGGCTCGTGACCCTGTTCGGGCGCCATTAAAATTGCTACCTACCGTTTCCCTTGGGTGCTGGCTCACGAAGAACTCCCTAAGAAAACAGCTGATAACAATCCTAATCCAGGCTCATATTCTGTTGGGCGCAGATTGATAATGTTGAAATGTGAACAGTGATTTGACATGAGCCACGTTGATGCTTTTGAGACTCAGGTTGTGTTATACTTACTTTTGCGTATGCACACGCATACATACACGTAACTGGCAAGCCGTCTGCTCGCAGGAATTAACACACACATGAATGAAGATGGTGATATTTACTTAGGTAAATTCCTATTTATTAAGTATAGATATATGTGGGTACGGAACAAAATATATATATATATATATATATATATATATATATATATATTAACAACACACAAAATTCTCACTTGGCAGAGCTAAATGCTCAAACAGAAGAAATTGCTCTACGGCAATCGAATAAGCAAAATAAAGAATAAAGTTTTAACACTGCATGGTAGATGTAAATATGCACACACTCTATATGAACACTAGAAATATAGCCCTTGTTTGAATATCACTAGCACTATATATTCACTCTTCGTATTATGCTAAGATTTTCACTATGTGGTAATGACGAGGGGAAAAGGGGGGAATACTGCTGATTGAGGTATCTTGATTCCTAAAAGACGTTACATCTCCAGAAGTTATTTGTTATCTTGCTTCATATCCTGTATATATTAATGTAGCACTAATAAAAAAATTCTTCATACTATCCTTCTTTACGATGTCTTGCACTGCCTATTCCTCCGGCAAACTTTTCCACACTCCCGCTACAACGGATTCTCCTTGCTAACTCCTCACTTCTGCTCACACTTGGGAATAACCCGTTTCGATACTCAGGGTTGACAATGCACTATGTAAAATTATAAAGAGAATGTTGATGTTTGCCGCATTCATAGACATTGCCAACGTGTCGACTTTATAATAAAGAATACTGGCAACATTTAATTTGATCCCGTGGGAAAGAAGCTTGGAAATAATAGTTGAAAAAGTGTAGCAGTCTTAACTAATAAGTTCTTCCCATGGTTATAGATTTTTATGCACAGCTGTTATAGGTAAAACTGTTCAGTGGAAAGAAGCGAACAATGGTAACGGTGTGTATGAGTCATCCCACCTACGACTCCTGCAGGATAGGAACGTTTGTTCTCACGGCAGGACGGATGACGTAATGCGAAAGCATGAGAACACGATAAATACAATATCATTCATACACAATATCAACTTCGTATCCAAAAATATTCCCAATGTTAATAAATGTAATTAAAAAAACGTATATGCAAAACGGTCATGGTGACGAAGACTATAAGTTGGAAACTATTTTACAGAAAGAAAAAAATAAGTTCGCTACGACGAAATACTCTGTTGAGACGATGAGCGTTGCATTGGAAAACAACAACTTCTTTGTTCTATCGTGAGAAGCGATAAGAACGACTGAAGAACACCTGCATACACAGAACGAGTTGAAATTCTCACCAAAAGAGAAATAGCTTTTAGTTGAGTAAAATAATAATTTCGTTGCATGAATAAAAGTTAAAAAGAAATACACTGGTCGTCCAAAAACATAGTTTTGTGGCCGGGCAGACGGTCACAACGTGGTGAAAACTGATGATTAAGGTCTAGTTTTTGGTTGAAATATTGGTGCTTAATTACGAGGCGTTCTCGTCTGTTCTTCCTTTCACCAAGAAACAAGGCAAAAATAAATTACTCTTACTGTTTTGTATTATTCATTGTGTTAAACAATCGTAAAACATTAAATCGAATTATTTTTGATTCGAATGTACCATAGGATATGCTTTCATTGTAATAGGTTTTTCATTATTATTATATTTTATTTAATTCTACTATGACATAATCTCTCCTATTTTACCCCTAAAGTCATTAGGAAAGCTATTAAGAAGATTCTCTACATAGCTTTGTAAAGAGCGATCACTTTCAGCCACCAGTGGATCACCTGGTATCCGACATATTGACACCTCATTATCCAGGTTTTGACAAAGAAAATATTTCCTGGATAAAATACTACGGTTGGCAATGATCTCACCTGCTCACCCTCTCCTCCTATCTTAACACGTTAACCGCTCATACCATACTTAACACGTTTACCACTCCTAACGTGTGAAAGTAATAGGGGTTGCTACGGAATAAAAACTTAAGGGCAGATTCATTCAGTTTATTAAAGTCCCTCTTTGGGAAATAGCTAATACGTATCACTTTTCCACTATTCGAAACAAATTTATTTAATACTAAATCTATATGTGCACGTATATATATATATTTTAACTGTTTATTTCCTATTATAAACTTGGGCTTTAAGTGTTCCATCGAAAAGAACATAAGTGTATGCACCTTACTTTGTAAGTGAATAAGTAGGATTACATACTGAGATACTGATATAGTTTACCTATTTACACCTGTTCCCGTAAACTGTTGTTCGTTCACCTTAAAGGGGACCTTTAATTTCGAGTTCCATTCCTGAAACACTATTTAAAATCGAGACAGATGTGCAAGTGTATATTTCTCCTGTATAGTCCTTTCCCAAATTATATCCGATTATAAAAACCGCTACAAGTCTATCTAAACCACATTCGATTTACCATTGACCAAATTTAGTTTATGTAATGTTGGCTCTTGAACACCAGTACTGGTTAACTTCGTTCGCCGTCTTTCCGATTAAACAGCCTTTTCACCAATATAAGCACTAGACCCTAACCGTTGAGTTTTAGTTTCAGGAGATAGTGTTTTCTTTCCGACACCTTTTCCTGTGATATTCATCTTTCTGTAAAAAACGCATTGTATACCTGAACGTTTTTTAAATAGTTCATAACGTTTTACTTTAGATACTAAATGAACCAAAAACGTAGGCTTTGAATAATCTAATAATTCATGTAGGATTTCGAGTTTGGTCACTTTCCATACATATTGAAATATTTACTTTTTATCTCTTGCACCCATACAAACAACATAACTATCAACTATACTAACTAACTAACTAACTAACTAACTCTATGGCCTATGGAATTCGGAGGTTCAGTGCCGCGTTCACAAAAGCTCTCCACTGACTTCTATCCTTAGCTAATTGCATCCAGTTTCTACTTTGTATTCCTATCTCTGCGAGATCCATCTTAATATTGTCCTCCCATCTGCGCCTAGGTCTTCCTAATGGTCGTTTTCCTATGGGTCTACCAGTCAAGACTTTGAAAGCGTTTCTACTTTCTTCCATTCTAGCTACATGACCTGTCCACCTAAGCCTCCTAGACTTGACGACCCTAACAATGTTGGGTAAACCGTATAAACTATGTAGTTCCTCGTTATGAAGGTTCCGCCATTCCCCATTCTCGTTCCTCTTGGGTCCGAATATTCTTCTCAGGATCCTGTTCTCAAATACTTTCAGTCCATGTTCTTCCCTCAGAGTAAGCGACCATGTTTCACAACCATACAGAACAACAGGCATGATTATCGTTTTATATATTTTAAGCTTCAAATTCCTCGACAGAATTCGCGACGACAAGAGATTTTGAACCGAATAGTAACACGAATTCCCTGCTTTTAGTCGACATTTAATTTCTTCGTGAATATGATTTTCGTCTGTTAATATTGATCCTAAATATTTGAAAGTATCCACTTTATCAAAAGTATTATTTAATATTTTAACGCCTCCACAATTTGCCGTATTACGGTCCCGACGCACTTCCATGTATTTAGTTTTCTCTGCATTTACTTCTAAACCCATGTCCTTGCAAGCGTTTAATAAGATCTCTGCATTTATTTCTACTGTTCTCCTATCATCCCCTATTAAATTTACATCATCAGCATATGCCATAACCTGGTGAATGCCGTTCAACTCTAGGCCCTGGTTGCTATCTTTGATTTTCCTTATGGCGTATTCCAGCACAAAGTTAAATAATAATGGCGACAACGCATCTCCTTGTTTCAGGCCATTTTCTACGTGGAAGCTCGTGGACAAAAATTTTCCTACCCGGACTTTACTTTGGGATTCACTTAAACATATCTTAATTAATCTAATTAGCTTTCTCGGTATTCCAAGTTCTGTAAGAATGTTGTATAACGTAAAATCAACTATACTATTAACGTAATTAGCAACTGATTCTTTTAGTAACTGTAATTGAACTATATAACTATGTATTAATTCTCTGTTTGTTAAAGGAACACACATTTACGGAATAATTGTTTACATGTTTCTAAACAATCATCAGTAATTACAAAAATATTCACCAGTTCCTTACGCAAAAAATAACTAGTTTTACACAAGGCAGCTATTAATTACTGTTTCTACAGGGAACATTTTTAACTTGGTTATCTTATAAGCTTCTAACTCAAATACAAACAAACGATTATTATTGCTCCCGTTACATTTCGGAATTTTTTACACATATTCTTGAAAACTAAATTTTGCGGTGTCTACTGTTAATTTTTAAAAAAGAAGTAAAAAAAGAAAGAAATATTTTATGTTTATAACTGTTATTCAACCTCGTATGTGTTTCTCTTTTCGTAACATAATGTACATTCTTCTGACTATCAACATTTTCTCTTTCTAAACTGCAGCTGCTCTGGTCGCCTTGCTGAACTACAATACAGGCATTATCTGTGTCACCTGTTGGCAAGGTCAATGCTCGCTGAGTAGCGTTTTTAACAACGAAAGCGCTATCGCTTGAAACAGGAATTCATCTACCTTCGTTTATTACACCTGATGTATGTTCTTTCAAAAACGAGAAATCCCATACGTCATTATTCCTAATTACAATTATTCTTTCATCGCTATTATTAAAATGTTTTAAATTCAATTGACAATACTATGTATATATGCACAAACTCTTTACTTATTATCTTTACGTCTGTGAAAAATATATTCAGAATATTGATAAATGCTTTCACCAGCATATGTACACTGCTGCACAAGAAAAACTACACCAGAATAATGAGATCTTCCCTTCCTTAAATTCTTCCTTATTTTCTTTACCATTAAACGCAAATCTAATACAGTGGAAATATAATGTTGTAGCTTTACTAGAAATCTCATAAACCAACAAAACCTACTTCTAGCAGCAGAATAATTTACAAACCACATAAGCTGCATAGAGATATGATCGTTCTGAAATGTAAATAACTTACCTACCACCTAACCACTTGGACTTAAGTATCGTCACTTAGATAGAGAATAAAAATCCCCTCCATTTATAATTATAATACATGAGGGTATATTCTGATGGTACCGAATTAAAAACACAAATTACAATTCCGTAATAAGATTGAAACCAGTTTGTAAGGGGTCTGTCCTGGTTCGTATTTTAGTAATCTTCAAAATAATTCAAAACGTTTTAACACTTTCTTAGCTGTTTTTTTTAATACTTAACCATGAGAAGCGTACATAATCAACTTTTCTACATATACAACAAGATGTCTACCTTTATACATACACTTATTTATTCGACAAGATGTCTACGTACATGTACATTTATTTACGACGTAGCTATAGTAACATCTCTCTTTTAAGTTACCGATTACTAAAAATAATATCTCGAAATCTCTATATGTCTTTCTTTTCTTTATACTGCTCAAATAATTCGCATCTGAGACCTTTCTGTAAATTTTCAGAGGTTGTTAATATTACATACAACGTTATCGTTGTAGATGTCGCTCGGACGGGACTTCCATAATATTTCTACTATGAAGGAAAGAACCCTGGGTTAAATATCATGAAAAATTTATGATAGCCCTCGTATATTTTATATCAACTTTAATACACATATTCTACTTTTCCATTTATATATAATATATTATGACATTTCACATTTTTATATTTGTCAATATATCTCAATACTAATAACGACGAATTACAATTATCATGAATAAGGCCATTCAAAAATTAAACCTAACTGATAGTTTCCTTCTAGGATACACATTAATTATTCCTTCATATTATTTACATATTAATTATATACAAACAACATTATTTACAAATAAAGATCTTCATAATATTAAATATTGATAGGGTCAGAAGGCAACAAAATTAGAACATATAAACACATTGATGATTATGATTTGAATCACTGATTGGAAAAAGGGAATAAGTGCATCAGACCTAAGTTTTCAATAACGCTAAAAAACATTCTAGAGGCGTTGTTTGTATTTGTTGCAAAAAGTGTATAATTGATTACTTGTAGCAAAACAACTAACAAACACTAAGACAACAAGAAGAATCTTGTATTGCAGCCCTGGAATTGGTTAGAAAAGATTAAAAATGGAAAAATGGTAAACGAAAGAAAGCAATGAACGAAGAAAATAAAAATTATGTATTAGTTCAGGATTTTTAAGACTAGATTCGCTGACATATAAACACTTATTTTCGGACATAAGTAAATGCTATAGAGTATCCATTCATTCCGGGAAAGTAATTTTAAGTTGGACGCTTCATCCGCTGTTATTGTTGCTCTTAAATTAAATATGTGAACAAATATAGGAAAATAAATTAGAAGCAATCCCGTATACAATTCTTACGACTGATAATAGGATGATTCCAATTGTAGGACAAAGTTGGGGTGAGTTCAACGGTAGGGTTAAGGACTTTCCAATTATTGATACTAATGCAAACGGAGTTGAAACTATTCTAGGATAAAACTGGACTGGCTTGATGTATCCCAAAAAGAGAGAAAAATCAAAAAAAACTTTTCCATAATTTGACGGTTGGACGCAAGATATTATCAATAAAAAGACGATTTGAAATACAGAAGGACGGGAAAAATCAAAATGACAAAAAATAAAAGAAACTGGGCCAAGAAATATGAGAACAACAAGAGAGGAGATGGAAAATATCGAGAAAGAAGATTGGAGAATGTGGGAGAATAGTAAAAAATAAGAGAGAGAAAAATTAGACAAGGAAAAAGTTCAAGAAATCTGCATCAATAGTAAACAGTAGAGAAAAGGGAAAAGTAGAAGGAAGGAGGTGGATGATGACGATAAGTGAGGATATGTTTTAATTAAAAATAGGGTTTATATATTGTTGGGATGTAAATTCAAGGATATGGGTAACTGGGCAATGAGAAATGAGGAAGGAAATGGAATTATGTGTAGATGTAAAGTAAGGCCTCTCGGATTTCTCGAATATCCACATCCGATTTGCTTCAAATTCGGCACACCGACAGTAAACAGAAAATAAATCGACACTTGCTTTTGTTTATGCCGAAAAACGTTGTCTCCCGAAATGCTATAAAATACGCTATACTGTTTGTGCTTACTATTGAAACCGGATGGAGACACTTGTTGAACACGAAAGGCCTTATTTTGTTCGTAATAATTACACATAATTTCATTCGATTCGCCCCACCTAAAAGTTTCTTTCTTTTCTTTTTTTCAAGAAAATACGAATCACGTATTCACTAATTTTACGTCTACAATATCTATGGAAAATTTCATTCAATTCGGTCTACTTTCTTTTCTTTCGGGCGTCAACTTTAAAAAATTTGAGTAGGTGCTTTTGCCCCTCAAACCGTTTTTCCGAAGAAAATAAAAAAGACGTGTTAGTTAATTTTTTGAGTACATTCCCTAAACAAAGTTTCGTTGCAGTTCTTCATGTCCTTTAGGCAATTCTGACATACTGTCATTAGCGTTTTTGATATTTCCTAATCAAAGGCTTGGAGGGGCCCGTGCCCAACCCAACCCTACTTTTTTTAGAAAATTACAAAACACGTATTCTTTTATTTTGCGTCTATAAAATCTGTGCACAATTTCATTCACTTCGAACCATTTCTTCTTGCCTTTCCGGCGTCAACTTACAAACTTTTTGGTCGGGCCTTTTGCAATGTAAAACAGCTTTCCGCAGAAAGCAACAAAACAGAGATTCGTTTATTTTATATGTAGTATCTACCTGCCAAATTTTATAAAAATCGGAATGTTACCATTGAGGAGTATTACACGTTGGTATTATATGTAAGTGAATAGCAAAGAAGTTCTCTAAAACTTTGACTTACAGATTGACAGTATTCTTACAACGAAAGCGATGATAGCGCCACAAGACACTTTTAGGTCCAGTGCAGTTTAGGACTTGTGCCTTTTAGGATTTCTGCGGCGAAGTGATTTTTAGGACTTGTGACGCGAAATGAATTTTAGGACATGGGACGCGAAATGAATTTTAGGACATGGGACGCGAAATGAATTTTAGGACTTGTGCCGTTTAGGTCTTGTGCAGTTTAGGACTTCTGCGGCATCCGCTTTGTAATAACAAGTCTAGCAACTATCTATTTAATGAACCATGATTCTCCATTTTCATTTTAAGTATTGTAATGAGGCCTTTAATATCAATTTCCTAGAATTACTGAACAATAGCTTTCTACGTGCTTTATTTACTTTTTCTCTGACATAAAATAACATAGAAAGCTCAAAATTCTTCAGAATACAGCATAAATCTTTTAAAAACCGTAAAAACTTTAATAATATTTTAATATTTCATTATCAGTGTTGCTATATTTTCAACTTACTTCTCTAGTCTTTCTCTGACCCATAGAGAATAAGTTTATTATCTCATTTACTGAAATTCATATGAAAATAAGCTTCTTATTAGATACCTAAGATATTTTTGCATAATTCGAAGCATATATTTTCTTTGTACATAAGAATCATAATTATGTGCTTATCATCATATAAGCAGGATCGATTACTTGGATTGAATTAAGTTTCAAAGCCCAAATTCACTTTTACTGACATTCACAAAAACACGTTACCAACCCTGCTGTCGTAACATAAAAAAAACACTTGAATGATAATGTTGGGACTACTGGATCCATAAACTTTTTTGTCCTATAAGATGTGAACTGAGCTTTAAATCTGTATTATATTTACAATATTAAATACAAACAACACTAGACGCTGGTTATATATATATATATATATATATATATATATATATATATATATACGATGTCTCTAAAGTGCCCTGATATAGGATAACTCTGTTAATATCAGAGTTATCACAAAATGAATCTACTTTTTTTTAGGCTAACATGTCGATGGCCTACCTTCATTTCAAACAGTAACTTTGTTCACTTTTGTTGTTTGTGTAGGTAAATGGAAACGTTGAATTTTCATTTAACATTCGGTGCTTAAATAATCTACAGGCAAACGGCTCGTCCGATTTAAAAAGAATCCTTCAATTTAGATTGGAAACATCATATTTGCAGACGGTTTACCTCTTATATTTTGTTATAACTCTGATAATAACAGAGTTACCCTATGCCAGGATATTTTTGAGACACACTCTCTCTCTCTCTCTATATATATATATATATGTATATATAACATATATATATATATATATATATATATATATATATATATATATATATATATATATATATTTAAATGTAACCCAAACTCGAAATAACATTCTTATTAAAGCATCTTTTTTTTTGTTTTGCATCAAATTTTATACCTATGTTATTATTTGACTGGTTAAATACAGGCACCCATAATACTTGTAAAATACGTGTTAACAGGAAACAAATAAACAGTATTTCTCCCAATAGTGGTGTATTGCACATAGGGAAACTCACGATTCAATTCTTGAGCAGCATCCACATATCATTTTTGCGTACCTTAGGCAAATCCAGTTTCAGCACTTTGGACAAAAATGTCTGTATTATTGTCTTTAAACATATAACACTGTCTACCTTTTACTACTTGAGTAGGTACGGGAACATCTTCTTCTTGAAGCAATCCAGACAACTTGACGCTGGTTTATGAAGATACAGAGAGTAAACAAATAAATCCAAAAACAATTCATACAGGACACGTGAATTTGGCCCTCCACTGTTCAACACGTCTTGTAGTTGCCGATCGTTTTTTGTTCACAATGTGTCATGTGGACCTTCTTCTTACGTCAGCAGTAACTAGTTCACCAGTCAGTGTCGTGGTGTGAAAGCGGTGCTTTAGAATGGGCTACCTGACAGACTTCCAAAGAGGCATGATTGTTGGTGCCCGTCTGGTTGGAGCTTCAGTGGCAACAATGGCAAACATTGTGGGAGTATCGATAGGCACTGTATCCAATGCCACGAGGACATTCAAAATGCATGAGCAAACGACGTCTGCAAAGCACAACAGTTATCGAAAAATAATCCTATCAGAGAGGGACCGGAGGGCATTAAAACTTAGGTAAAAGGAAGACCTCTGCAATGAAAATTACGTGTGAAGTCAATTCCGGCATACAAAACCCGGTTTCATCGAAAACAGTGTGATGGGAACTTCACAAATTGGAAATTCATGGCAGAGCGCTATCTCCAAATCCCTCGTCACAGCAATAAATGCAAAGAGGCCTATCCAGTGGTGCAAGAACCATAAGGCGTGGACTCATGAGTAGCGGAAACGGGTAATGTGGTCCGATGAATCGACCTTCACCTTGTTTCCAACAACTGGTCGTGTTTACGTATGGAGGACACCGTTGTAAGCCTATCATATAGACTGCCTGCTATCAAGTGTAAAGCATGGGGGTGGTTCTGTCACAGTATGGGCAGTGATATCGTAGTCTCCTGCAGGTCCCGCCATAGCTCTGAATGGAATGATGATGCTAAGGCATATGATTCCATTTTGAGGACCAGGTTCTACCCATGGCCTAACAGTGGTTCCCTGATGATGATGCCATCTACCAAGATGATTTGGCACCCTGTCATGTTGCAAAAACGGTGAAATCATGGTCTGAGGAGCATGACCTCCCGCTATCACACCTCCCGTTACAACGACCAGTAAATGTTTATTCCTATGGAAAACACCATTTGTAATGAGCTCAATGCTTGTTTTGCTTTTTTTTATATGTCGTTACAGCCGACAATCAATATATTTATATCATCTAGGTTACCGTTTTATCAAAATCCATCTAAACACTTCATTTCGATATTACCTTTTTTATTGTAATACGTAATAAGTTAAACATTTGTACACTTTAAATATTGTACATGTATAATTTACAAGATGGATTCTCTATATATTATATGTTCTCCGTTGCTATGACGATTTACAAAACATGACATATCACTATCACAACAGAATATCAATCATAATAACAGAAAAGAAATTACATCTATTTCTCTTTATATTTTCTTATTCTTCGTTTTGAACAGTTTGTGTATATTTTAAAAGTACATTTTGCCCGTAAATACAACTTATTATATAAAAATATTACACTACCTTTACACCCTGGGTCAAATAATCACCAGACCTCAACATCATTAAGTCATTTTGATCTGAATTAGAAAGGCGTGATTGGTCTCATTACCCTCCACCAGCATCCCTTAAGGAACTGGAGCATGTTTTGGAGGAACAATGGTGCAACATTGCACACACAACGATTCAGAAGCTATATACGTCCATTCCAAGACGGATCCAAGCTGTTTTGGACGCAAACGGAGGCCCCACGCCATACTAGGTATGATTTTCCTGAGCTTCAATTCCCGTACTTCACACATTCTTCTAGCTATATGAATTCATATTTATTCACGATTATTAACGTTTTTGTATTACATCTTATTTGTTACTTCAAAATAATGTATTTCCCATCTTAAATTTTATTAGATATTATAAATTCTAGAAAAGTGTGCTAAATTTTACAAATTCGTATTCAATTAATCTACTTACGTTACTTCCTTCACGTTGATTGTACGTCAAATCTAGATAAAGTATCAATGTTTAAGCATTAGGTATACACATTTGTAAATGCAGTATAGAACTGTTAGTTGGTTACATTTTCCTTGCACGTTTACTAACTAATTTACTAACAAGTTACTATCCCGGATTTTAAACTATGAAAACACACTGAAATTGATATATACGCTTTTGCTTTAACACTATACATAATATCAATGTATATCATTATTTTCTAACATAAATGTGATCTATTATTTATCCTTCAGTTCTGAAGAATGAAATGTAGAAAAAAGTCAGGTTGACAAAAAATAGACACATAGAGGCAATTAGAAAACGTTGCAGGTATTTATAAAACAAATGTAAAACAACTTTCAACAATGTATTCCATTTAGAAATATACATTCTTCTCAAATAATCATACGAGTAGAGATTATTATCTACATGCTCAAAAATCGTCAATTTGTAAATAGTGATTGGCCCGGTCTAGCAATTGTGATCAATAACACTGTTCTACACTGAAAATGTTATGGAAATGACACTATATAATCTTTATGAATTCTGTGCCGGTGAGTTCGAAAATGGCATTGACATTTCAAAATTAGTTCAAGTTTCAAACTTACAGCCATGTCAAAATTTCAGCCTTTTATTTTTTTGTTGTTCAGCAGTTGGCAACAGTGTAAGTTGGAGTTGTACGGGTAATTGTTGTCAAACAATGAAATCGCGTGATTTGGAGATATTGTCAAAATTATTATTGGCAATGTGATGTATTGATATTGCTCTCTTTGTTAGTCTGAAATGAAACCAAATCCTGTGGAAGTTTTGAAAGGTTTGTGCAGAGAAAACCGTGTTGTGGTGATGTACTAGGCCTACTTCATACGAGAACTGTGCATCGTGTACTTATAAACATGTCGCGAAAGTGTGCAGCTTGAAGTTCTTTTAACAATGTAGCCAGTAGTTTTCTTGGCAATTCAGAGCTGAAAATTACAGAGAACTTATTCAAGGTCTATTGAACACTTATGAACAGCTTGGATGCAATGTGTCAATAAAAATGCAGTTTTTGTTTTCACATTTGGATTTCGGCCTGCGTAATTGTGGGAGTGTCAGTGACGAGAATAGAGAACACATTCATCAGGACATTTCCGTGATGGAGCACAGGTAGAAAGGAAAATGGGTTGCAGCAATGTTAAGTGATTTTTGTTGGATGATAAAAAGGGATACTAACAAAACAGAATACCGGAGACAGGCAAAGAAAAGAGGTTATCAAGATTGACATTTATATTAATATGTATTGTATACATAGGTAATTATTCAAGTATTGGTATGTCAGAAATAAAAGACGTAACGTTTGATTGTAAATGTCATTCAAAAACAATAAAGAAAATGTATTCATTAACCCATAAACATTAAATCCTAAAAATGTTCTAGAACAGAGGGGACTGACCTTCCCCCCATAGATGTTTTAGGTTATGGGCGTGTGTTTCTGTTATACTTCGACACCAATGGTTACGTAATATACATAGAATGTAACTTTGCCAGACCTTCCGAGGTGTTGCCTCATGGATAAGAACTTGAGATGCTTTGATATCACCCCCCCCAGAAACGCCCAAATGAGAGCCAATCGAAAATTTTAATTTTCATTTTCCGATTCACCACCTCAAAATTAGTCAAGAACAGGTGTTTTTGTTTCTATAACAGAAAGAAAGTTAAAATTTGTAGAACAGTGTTTTTACTTTCCTTTATTTATACTAATTTCCTTTCCTCCATTTAAGAAGTAGCATAAAGAATATTCTCAGCTATAGTCTCATTTCATCACCTGCTATTTAAGAAATATTATTAAGGAAATTTATTACTACATGATCAAACGAACTTTGCGGAAAAATACTAAAATCGTACCAAATACAAAGTGTCTGTATGTGTTTGCAGTTACATCACTCCAGTGAATTGTAATGTATTCTGTAAAATTGTTAGGTCATTGTTCATGAAATACAAAAATGTGTACAGAAGATTGCCCACCTTAAAAGAAAATATTTGAATTTTCATGACCCCAAAAAAATATATTCAATATTTTATCCCAAAGTTTACTTACTACTCAGGAACCTATATTTGACAACAACGCAAGTTAGGCAGGATGAAATTCACAACATTTCAACACAGGTACAGTAATAAGCTTTCTACTGCTCACTGTAAACTCTCAGCTGTACCGAAACAATGGAGAAAGACAATTTAATTGATAGCAAGGGTTGTATACATTCCAATATCCGTTAAAAATGATAAAAGAATACGTCGCTACTTCACACAAACTTGAGTACTACAGGCGTAATGAAAATATCAAATACAAGTGACCATCATGAACCACTCAAATAATTAACAAGTTTTAAAATGTCTATAAAACAAAGACAGAGAGAATCCCTTAAAGAAAATCGGAAGAAATTTCATAGAAGTAGAGTTAGAGACTACACATACACCGCCTTCATACAGAAGACCCTTGCAGTCACTAGTAAAGATTATGCAACATGACAAATGGGAATGAGTTAGAAAAGTACATTGTAAAATGATCAACGTAAATGACATCAACGAAGCTTTAATCTACATCGCAAACCTTTAAGCCGTTCTCACATTACGTCCATTTACCCAGACCCCCACTTCATTAAAATCTCTCAAAAATGGTGTCAATCGCTTGAGCATCGGTTGTGAAGAAATGTACAACGCAAATGTTCTTTTAGGCAAGAATAAAAATGAGCTAGAAACAATAAAGCAGTGGGGCTATCTAAACGGTAGCTCCCCACATTGACAAAATCAGTCGATAATGATGTCAATCATTTGTACATCGTTTGGGCAGAAATGTGCATTAAACATTTGTGTTTGGGCAACAATCACCAATGAGCTAGAACAAAAATAAAGCAGTGGGGATGTCTAAACAGTAGCCCCCTACCATGACAAAATCGATCGGAAATACTGTAAATCGTTCTTGCATCACTTGTGGAGAAATGTGCATAACATTTTTTTGTTTTATCAAAGAGCTATAAAATAAACAAATTAGTGAAGCTGCCTAAACGCTAGACCCCAAGCTGGCTTGTCAAAATTGGTGAAAAACGATGTAAATCGTTTCACCATCATTTCCGCGGAAATGCGCAACACAAATTGTCTTTTTGCAACAGTGAACAATGAAGAAGTACAATACAAGTGGTTCTGTCTAAACGTAAGCCCCCACCATATCAACATCGGTCAGATGGTGTCAAACGCTTATTCATTATTTTTGCAAAATTAGGAACACAAATTTTCTATTCTGCAACAATGAATAGTGATCTAGAATAACAACAAAGTGGGGACTGCCTGCACGGAGCACCCCACCTCTTGAAAATCACACAAAAATGATATCAATCATTTGTGCAGAAATGTGTAAAACAAATTTTCATTTGTACAACAATGATCAATGAGATACAACAGAAACAAAGTGTGGCTGCCTGCACGTAGCCTCACACCTCACCAAAATCACTCAAGAATTGTGTCAATCGTTTGTGCACAAATTTGCAACACAAATATTTGTTTGTGCAACAATGAAGAATGAGCTGGAAAAAAAACAAAGTGAGAACTCTGTAAGTGGCAGGCCCATCTTGTCAAAATCGGTCCAAAAAATGTCAATTGTTTGTGTCGAAATATGTTAAAACGGTATCCCTCCATGCCTAAATCAGTCGACAATAGTGCCAATGGGGTGTGAATTGTCTTCGCAGAAATCTACAACACAAATTTTCGTTTCTGTAAGACTAAACAATGAGCCAGACCAAAAGTAAAGGGAGGATTGTTTAAACGGTAGCTTTCGCTTTCTTACAATCGGTCCAAAATGGTATGAATGGTTTGTCCAGCACGAATTTTAGTTTGTGCAACAGTAGGTAATGAGCTAGAAGAAAAAAGTTGGGGACTGTCTACACAGAGACCTCACTTCATCAAAACAATTCAAATATGCTCTCCGTGGTATGTGCAGAAAAGTGCAACACAAATTTTTGTGTGCAACAATGAACAAATAGCAAGTACAAAAAGTGTGGCTGTTTAAATGTAAGCCCCGCTATGTCCAAATCGATCGATAATGGCGTCAGCTGTTTGTGCATTGTCTTTGCAGAAATCTCCAACACAATTTTCGTTTCTGCAAGAATAGCAATCAGCCAGAATAAGAACAAAGTGGTAACTGTCTAAACGATAGCCTCCACTTTTCAAAACCGGTCCGAGACGCTATCAGTCGTTTGTGCAGAAATATGTAACACATGGGGGCTGTTTATAGGATATCCCTCACCATGGCAAAAATCGGTCCAAGATAGTGTCAATCGTTTGTGCAGAAATAAGTAACACAAATTTTGTTTTGTGCAATAAAGAACAACGAGCAAGAACAAAAACAAAGCGGAGGCTCTCTAAGTGGTACCCCCCACCTTGTTCAAATCGGTCGATAATGGTATCAATCGTTTGTGCATCGTATGGACAGAAATGCGCAACACATAAGGATGTTAGGTTAGGTTTGTGCAACAATTAACAATGAGCTAGAACAAAAATTAAGCATTGGATCTGTCTAAACGGTAGCCCCATACCATGTCAAAAATTGGACGGAAATGGTGTCAACCGTTTGTGTATCATTTGTGGAGAAATAACTTCAAACACAGAGCTAGAAAACAATTAGTGACGCTGCCTAAACTGCAGCCCCCTGCCACCTTGAGCAGTGTGTAGAATTAAAAAATGTGGGTACTGCCTGCATGGAGCACCCCACCTCATGCAAATCACTCAAAAATGATGTCAATCATTTCTCCAGAAACGTGCAACACATATTTTCATCTGTGCAACAATGAACAATCAGCTCCAATCAGAACAAAGTGGGGCTGCCAACAAGGAGCCGCATACCTCATTAAAACCCTTGAAAGATAGAGTCAATCGTTTGTGCAGAAAAATGTAACACAAATATTCCTTTGTGCAACAATCAACAATGAGCTAGAACATAACCAAAGTAGGGGTTGTCTAAACAGTAGCCCTCATCTTGTCAAAATCGGTCGAAAATGGTGTCAGTCGCTTATGTATCGGTTGTGTAGAAATGTTCAACACAAATTTTTGTTTGTGCAACAATTGGAAATGAGAGAACAAAGAAAGCAAATGCTCTCTAAACGATAGCCCCTACCTTGTTAAAGTCGATCGATAATGATTTCAATCGTTTGTGGATCGTTTGTGCAGAAATGTTCAACACACAACGATGTTAGATTAGGTTTTTGCAACAAACAACAATGAAGTAGAACAAAAATTAAACATTGGGTCTGCCTAAACAGTAGCCTCATTCCGTGTCAAAATCGGTCGGAAATGGTGTCAACTGTTTGTGCATCATTTGTGGAGAAATAACTTTAAACTGAGAACTAGAAAAAATTGGTGGCGCTGCCTAAACTGTAGTCCCCGACACCTTGTCAAAATCGGTCCAATAAGGAGTCAATCGTTAGCGCAACACATATGTTCGTTAGCGCAACACAGATTTCACAACAATGAACAATGAGCAAGTATTAAAACAGTGTGGATGTTAAAACGATAGTCCCCACCACGTTTTAATCGGTCGAGATTGGTGTGAATCCTTTGTATATTGTTTGTTTAGAAATTTGCAACACAAATTTTCGTTTATGCAACAAACAACAACGAGCGAGAATAAAAGCAAACTAGGGGCTGCCTACAAGGAGCTCCTAACTCATCAAAATCGGTCAATAATTGTGTCAATCGTTTGTGCAGAAATGTGCAACAAAACTTTTCGTTTCTGCAACAATCAACACTGAGCTAGAACAAAAACAATGTGTAGGTTGTCTGAACGGAATCTACAAACTCGTCACAATCACTACGAAATGTTGTCAATCGTTTGCGCAGAAATTTGCAACACGCCTTTTCGTTTGTGCAACAGTGAACAACGATCGGAAACTGAAACAAACTTTCTAAACCGTTTCTCTCACCTTGCCCAAATCAGTCGGAAACGGTGTCAATACTTTATTCATTATTTGTGCAGAAATATTCAACACAAATTTTCGTTTGTGCCCACTAAGCAATGAGCTAGAACAAAAACAAAGTGGGGCTGTGTAAACAAAGTCCGCACACCTCATTAAAGTATCTCAAGAATAGTGTCAATCATTTGTGCAGAAATATGCAACGCCGTTCGTTATGCAACGGTTGTGCAAGTTAGTGTGTTCTTTGCGTTTCAGTAGTTCCTGGGGAGTTAAAAAGGAAAAACGGAAAAGAGTTGGAAGCTTGATACATTTTAAAAAATACTTCTTTGGAAATAAAATGCTTTTATTCTGCCAGATTTGAAACGGAAGCAATGGGATTAGTTTCATCAGTTAGTCTCATGGCTTCTGCTTATTTGTGCACGAAACCACTTTATTTGTGCACTTTCCGAACATATAAGCGATGGCCATTACCTGTTCTTCGCTCATATCTCTGCAACTAATAACGCAGAAACAATTGCCTTTCTTGCACAAAGGAGGACATGCAATGCACTAAGCAACTGCTCTAATTCTATCGTTTGTCCTTCAGATGTATGAGAAATGTAAGCACTTTATTTCAAAGGAAGTAGCAAAATTTTGTATGCTATTTTGCACAAACAAAACTTTGTGTCGCAGATTTCTGCACAACCAATGCACATACGATTGACACAATTTCTGACTGATTTTGACATTTGGGGGGGGTGGGGGTACCGTTTAGGCAATCCCGACTTTTTTTTTTAGCTCATTGTTCATTGCTACACACGCGACAATTTCCACATTTCTTCAAATACGATTGACACCATTTTCGACCGATTTTTACATGGTGGGGGCTACTGTATAGAAAGTTTTCCACTTTGTTTTTGTTGCAGCTCATTATTTATTGTTGCACAAATAGAAAGTTGTGTTGCACATTTCTGCCCAAACGATGAACAGGTGATTAAAACTACTTTCGACCAATTTTTACAAGGTGGGGGTTACCGTTTAGACAGTTCCGTCTATGTTTTTGTTCTACGTCACTGTTGATTGTTGCACAACGAATATTTGTGTTTCACAATTCTGCCCAAAAGATGCACAAAGTATTGACACCATTTTGGACCGATTTTTATAAGGTGGGGGCTATTGTTTAGACATACCTAACTTTGTTATTGTTTTAGCTCATTGTTGATTGTTGCACAAACGACAATTTGTGTTACGCATTTCTGCACAAACGTTGCACAAACGATTGAGAACATTTTTGAGAAATTTTGATGGTAAGTTTGGCTGTCTAAATGGTTGTCCTCACTTTATACTGTAATGCTGCAAAAAGCTTCTAAGCAATCCTGGCAGGCGTTATTACAGTCGGAAAATACTATCACTCGTTGAAAGCTTTTCAGCACTACTGTAAGTGATGTGTATTTCAAAGAAAATGCCATAAAACCAATGTGACAAACGTTGCCACCTGCTATTTTACGGTGCTTTGAGTAGTGTGCCAAAATCACCCGATTATCCGAGGTACTATAAATAACAGTGGACAAAGAGAGAAGTAAGTTAGCTAGTGATTTTGTCCATTAGAATGACAATTTCAGATGTCTTAGAAACGTCAATTGTTAGTTTTACAAGGGAAGGCGTTTTATGAGGTAAACAACTAGTCTGACAAGAGGTAAGACTCCCTTCAAATTCAAAAGCATAACACGCAAATAACGTTAAATATATAATATAAATTCTTAAGCAATTACGCATTCCATGTGAGTAACAACTACGAGAATCGAAACCTATAATATTTACGTCGTAAAATTTAGGGACGAAGAAGTCACAGTAATTTAAGTTATATATAATTATGTATTAGCATTGTATTTTGTTTTTTTTTGGGCCGCGGTGGCTCAGTGGTAGAGCGTTCACCTCTGGTGCTAGGGTTCTCGGGTACAAACCCTGCTCCCGCCAAGTGAACTTTGTGGTGGACAAACACCGTGTGCGTGGGTTTTCTCAGGGTTCTCCCGTTTCCTCCCACTTTCTTCATTCCACCATTTCATTCATCTCTCATCTTCACCGTCTCCTATAGCCTAACCGGCATAACCGTGGGACGTAAAACTCAAAAATTTCATTTCATTTTTTTGTATTTTGATTTGTTAAATATCATTGCAAAACCTGGAAAAGGCATCGTAATCTATAACTGTGCAATCATAAGTTATTACTTCATTTATACGTTTACTGTTTAAAATTCTCAAAATTGTTGCTATTTACGTTATTTTCTAAGCATTTATTGTATACACGACTCCAAAAGTGCATTACCACCTGCAATTCTTCTTTTCCTGCAATAGCAAGCAACCCAAAAAGCTTGGTGGTTGGGTTGGTTGCAAATTCGAAAGGCCTTGGACTAAACCTCAATTTTGTCACAAAAATATCAGTGTGCTGAACTGCAAATAAGAGAATAAAACAAAATTTTTAAGGATGACGATTTTATTATTGCGGCGGAGTTGCATGACATCAAAAGTTACACAATGACTTACTTAAGCAGTTCAAACAAGATGAATGGTAAGAAACAGATATAAGAATAAAGAATTCCTTTCTTTCCCCCCTCCACACCTAAAAAAGAAACCCATAACAAGAAAAAGTTATATAATATAAAGGTTTCATATAAAAGCCTAACAGCACAAAACAAATAGCTAAACGAAACGAAAAAGAGACAAATACAGAGTAGGGACACAAGTGGCGTAGCAGTCTTGCGCCCCCTTCCCCATGCAAGATAAATTAATGAGGCCCTAGTTGTAAACCCCATTGTAATAATAATAATAATAATTATTATTATTAATATTACTATTATTATTACTCTTATTAAAAAGTCGTTTAGTTTTCAAAATCTTTGACTCCGCCTAAGAGCATGAATGCATATAGCGATCATGTGTGCACGTTTTGACAATGAGAGGTCCCAAAGGCTAAAAGGGGTGGAAATCTCCAAGAGAGAGAAATAAAGAAACTTTCATATGGTAAATTCTAGTTCAAAGTTCGAAGCAGTTGCTTTTTGCACGTGACTTTTTGTTACTTTCTTCAGGGAACAGAAAAGTTCTGGCGCCTAAGAAATTATACCATATAATGTTGCAATTTTGCAAGTGGGTATTCACATTGCAATTTGTGGTAGTAAAGATATTATGATTAGAAAACAATATTGTAAAAAGTAAGTTTATTTTCTTCATCCATCGCAAGTCTTAGGTGTCCCTTATACCTCGCCGCCTCCCGAATATCGATATCGAAAATTTAGAATGATATAATCATGGCCGTATATTCGCGATATCGAATGTTGATATATGATAATAAAGATATCAACGATAGCGATGTATCAAAATATCACAGGCCCAGGTCCGAGAAGTAGTGCTTCAAATATACTGGAATCAACAATTAAATTCTAAATAAGTTCTCCATTTCCGTATTCAATGTTGTGGGGGAAGGGAGTCAACCCGAATAGAAATTTTAAGAAAAAATATTAAGATAAAAGTAGGTTTTCCGCCTCCACTTGAATACAAAAATTAACAGAAAACTATTACTATAATTTACCATTTACTTCTGTCTCTGATTGTTATTACAAATCAGCGACGGTACACATACTTTATAAAATATAACAATACACTCTATAACTTTTCACAACCAAGCAAGCCGGAAGATGAATTTCCTGTGATATTAAAGTGGAATGTTCTACAAAAGAGTCATAATTCGTTGGTCATATTTCTATCAGTACTTTGGTACGGACTAAGAGCTACAAGACTAACAGAACTAGAAATTAGAGATTTCATTCCTTTTTTTTCTCTCAGACTAAAAGACTTCTGCATTTTCCTGAGATTTTCATTTTTTAATATAATTCCCCTATTCTGGGCTAATTCTGGCTAGCGTGGTTTCGAGGTAATCGGTAAACGAAAGAGTAACAGCGTTTGCACACGTCCCCGGCAATGCCGGATCCGGTTCCGACAATGCCGGCGATGGAGTCGGCGGCAATGTAATCAAATGGTAGCTGGCACACGCTTTCCGACCCGGCAAAAAAGCCGGTGGAACTCCCGGCTCCGGCAAATGCAGCCGGACTAGCCGCCGACATGTCGGTGCCGGCTCCGGCTCCGGTTTTGTCGGCGGCAATGTTTTATTATGCGTAGATGTACACGCAGTCGGCAAAGACGGAGCCGGCTTTTTGATAGGTTTCTTCAATCTAGCTACAGTGAGTGAGTGGCAAGGCGTTGTGTATTCTTGTTTCTTTTCATGTATTTGGATTTTTTGTTTACTTCAGGTTTTTTGTTATTTTCTTTTTTTCACATCATATGAATATATAATGAAGAATGAAATAATAAAAATGGCTGTGAGGTACCACAGACATAGTGGCTTGCTATTTACATAAATTCTCAGCAAGGGAAATTCGGATCTTGTTTGATTTATCCAACTACGGCAAAGCATAAAGTGAGTTTCACACATGTATGTATGTATATTAATTTGTTATCTTCTACAGCTGAAACTTACTTAAACGATTTAAACAAAGAGGTCGTTGGATTCGTTTTGATAGAGAATATGTCTTAGCATATATGAAATCATAATTTTGTTGGCGGAAATGAACAAAATGGAGATACGAAGAAATTATGAATCTAGGATAGTTGTCCAGTGCTTATCCTGTTAATTATGCAACCCAGTATACACGGTATAAATATCCATCATAATCGTAGAAGTAGGCATTTTCAAGCATAACAAAGGTTGTAAATAAAATTAAAGTAAATAAAAACTACAACACAGCTACAGAAAGAATTGAAAATGCACAAACAGAACAAGAAAATTTCCATTCTTGTGGTTGCATACTGTTTTACCTTATAGATCGTAACAAAAATATGTACTCTGTCTTGTCTGGTATTTGTTCCATGGAACGATTGTATACTGAGTGAATAGGCAGCCGCAGTGTTGCCTTTGTAGAGCTTATTATTATTATTATTATTATTATTATTATTATTATTATTATTATTATTATTATTATTATTATTATTATTATTATTATTATTATTATTATTATTATTATTTTAAATAGCTTGATCTCAGCATGTTTCAATTTTGAGAAATTTAAATAGATGTTAAAATTATGGCAACAAAAGTGAAAAATAGAGAAAGAAACCAAAAGAAGGCCATATACCTCGTGCGGACACATCCACACACACAAAGAGCAAATATACCTTTGTGTACTAAAGAAAAGATATTTGGGGATTTAGATGTTAATGCTCCTAAGTCACTTGATTGACGTAATACAATTAACCTTGTTCTTTGCATTGAGCTATTTCTCAGATATTGAACGACCCTTCCATTTATTCAAGTCAGTCTGTAATATTACACGTCTCTTGCAAAAAAAATCTGAACAGCGCTGAATATGATTACTAATTCGTTGTACTAAGAAATCGAACGTTTGTGTAGACATGCGAAAGTAATTAATAAAAAAATTTCGAATCATATGTACGCAGCTTTTCATATAATGTATAAAACGGACTCATGTTCTCTCCTTCACGTTCAAACTCAAACCACCTTTCGGCACCGGCATTACCGGGATGTGTGTGCAAAGCAGCGCCGGCACCGACATTGCCGGAGCCGGCTCCGGTTTTGCCGGCTGCGTGTGCAAAGCAGCCCCGGTTCCGGTTCCGGCATTGTCGGTGCCGGATCCGGCATTGCCGGGGACGTGTGAAAATACTCTAAAGATTGTCGACTCTAAAGTCTCGACAGTTTGTGAGAAGATATTTCACAGTTCATGTAATTTCTTCGTTAAAAACACTTCTAGTTGACTCTATTCCTGGTAAATTACTGAACTTGTAAACATTTACAGCTATTGAAAAATGAATAATTATTTTTAAACATAAAAAGTCGTTACAGAGAAGTAAAATGCAGTAGGTAATGGAAGTGAAAGGAAATATTGTATAGTTGTTGAGATGTGCAAACTGAATTTGAATAATAAATGTTTCACATTCTTTTGTCCAAAGGCGGATCTACGATGGACTTTTGTGGGTCGGTAGTTGATAATACTCCTACTTAGAACAACTTTTAAAAGCTCCAAACTCTGGAATGGGTTTAATTATATATAAAATAAAAAAGATTCCCTTTCTGGGGGGCAATCTCCATGACCGCCCTCTGGATCCATCCCTGCTCTTGTGTTTAATACCTGGATGTCGGATAAGATCCGGATAATTTATAAAAAAAGATAACGGAAAATATCTGGAAAATAGATCATTCGGATAACTGATAACATCCGGATGACGAATAAAGAATAATATCCGGATAACGTATATGGTTTTAAAAAGACATAATATGAGAGGGACGTATGCGCCCAATGATTGAACCAAGACATTGATAATAGAAGACATGCTGAAATGGGATGTGGGAGGAATGGGAATACTCTCACAAAACACACGGATACGATCTTGTCAACCACAAATTTACTAGCTCGGGGATCGAAACAGTAAGGACACCACGCACCAGATGAAGCCTTCTACCACTGAGCCACCACGCCAAAATGATTGAAAAAAGTAAACGATAATAGAGGAATTAGTGAAATGAAAAGTGGAAAGAAGCGGGAGTACCGTGAGAAAAATACGGATACGATCTCGTCCACCACAATCTTAATTAGCCCACCAGAGAAAGCGCTTTACCACTGAGCCACCGAGCCAAATGTTTAAACAAAGCCAATGATAATAGAGGAATTGGTGCAATAAAAAGTGGGAAGAAACCGGAGTACCCGAAGAAAACCCACGGATACGTTCTTGTCCACCACAAACTTAATTACTCACTGCGCCCAATAATTGAAGCAAGACAATGCTAATAAAAGAATTGGTGGAACGAAATTTTTGAAGAAGCGGGAGTACCCAGACAAAACCCAAAGATATGATCTTGTAGAACACAAAATTACTTGACTCACCAGAGGAAACACTTTACCACTCTGCCACAATGCCAAATGATTCAAGCAAGTCAATGATAGCAAAGAAATTGATGAAATGAAAAGTGGGAAGAAGCGGAGGTACCCTGAAAAACCGAAGAATACAATCTTGTCCACCACAAACTTACTTGGCAAACCAGAAAAAGGTATCTACCACTGAGCCGCACCGCCCAATTATTAAACCAATTCAATGACAATAGAGCGATTCGTGGAATGAAATGTGGGAGGAAGCGGGAGTACCCTGACAAAACCCACGGATACGATCTTGTACACCACAAGCTTAGTTGACCCACCAGGGGAACCGCTCTACTACAGAGCCACAGCGCCTAATGATTAAACCAATTCAATAATATCGGAAGAATTGGTGGAACGAAATTTGGAAGGAACAAGGAGTACCATAACAAAACCTATGGATACCATCTTGTACACAACAAACTTACTGGACCTATCAGAGGAACGCTCTACAACTGAACCATGGTACCCAGTGATTAAGGTAGGTCAATGATAATAGAGGAATTGGTGAAAAAAGGGTAAAAGAAGGGAGTATCCTGAAAAAAAAAAACACGTATACGATCTTGTCCATTACAAACTTTTTAGGCACACCAGACGAAGCGCTCTACCACTGAGCCACCGCGCCTAATGATTAAACCAATTCAATGATAATAGAAGAATTGGTGGAATGAAATATGGGAGGAAGAGGGAACACCCTGACAAAACCCACGGAAACAATCTTGAACACCACAAACTTATCTGACACCAGACGAAGCGCTCTACCACTGAGCCACCGCGCCTAATTATTAAACCAAGTCAATGATAATAGAGGAATTGGTTGAATGAAAAGTGGGAAGAAACGGGGGTACCATTAGTAAACTCACGAATACGATCTTCTCCATTGCAAACGAACTTGGCACACCAGACTACGCGCACTATCACTGAGCCACCGCGTCAAATGATTAAGGTAAGTCAATGATAATAAATAAATTGGTGGAATGAAATATGGGAGGAAGCGTGAGTACCTTGACAAGACCAACGGACACGATCTTGTAAAACACAAACTTACTTGTCCAACCAGAAGAGGCGCTCTACCACTTAGCCACCGTGCCCAATGATTAAACCAGGACAATGATAAAAGGGGAATTAGTGGAATTTAAAGTGGGAAGAAACCGGAGTACCCTAAGTAAACTAAAGAATACAATCTTCTACACCACAAACTTAATTAGTCCATCAGAGGAAGTGCTCTACCACTGACCCACTGCGCCCAATTATTGAAGCAAGTCAATGATAATAAAAGAAGTTGTGGAACAAAAAGTGGGAGGAAGCGGGAGTACCCAGAAAAAACCCACAGATATGAACTTGTAGAACACAAACTTACTTCACCCACCAGAGGAAATTCTTTACCACTGACCCACAGCGCCCAATGATTAAACCAATTATATATTAATAGAAGAATTGGCGGAATGAAATGTGGGAGGATGCGGGACAGCCCTGACAAATCCCACGGATAGAATCTTGTACACCAAAAGCTTACTTGACCCATCAGAGGAAGCGCTCTACTACTGAGCCATGGTACCAGTGATTAAAATAGGTCAATGATAATAGAGAAATTGGGGGAATAAACAGTTGGAAAAATCCGGAGTACTCTGACAAAACCCTCGAATACGATCTTGTCCATTACAAACTTACCTGGCACACGGGACGAAGCCCTCTACCACTGAGCCTCCGCGTGCAAAGATAATACATTGATAATAAATACATTAGTGGAATGAAATGAGGAAGCGAGAGTACCTTGACGAAACCCATGCATACGATCTTGTAAAACACAAGCTTACTTAGCCCACCAGAAGAAGCGCTCTACCACTGAGCCACTGCACCCAGTGATTGAAGCAAGTCAATGATAATAGATGAATTCGTGGAATGCAATGTGGGAGGAAGCGGGAGTAGCCTGAAAAAAACTACGGATACGATCTTGTCCACTACAAACTTAATTGGCAAAGCAGAGAAAGCGCTCTACCAATGAGCCACCGCGCACAATGATTGAAGCAAGTCAATGATAATGGAAAAATTGGTGGAATGAAATGTGGGAGGAAGCGGGAGTACCCTGAGAAAACCACGGATACAATCTGGTCCATTACAAACTTAGTTGGGTTGGTATCGAAGCAATAAGGAATCCAGGCACCAGAGGAATCGCTCTACCACTGAGTCGCCGCGCCCGATAATTAAAGCAAGTCAATAATAATAGAGGAATTTGTGGAATGAAATTTGGGTACCAGGGGAATACCCTGAGAAAACCCGCGGAAACGATCCTGTTTACCACACAACTTAGATGGCTGGGGAACGAAACAATAAGGACCCCACGCACAAGAAGAAGCTCTCTACTACTGGACCACCGTGAACAATGAATAAAGTAAGTCAGTGATAATAGAGGGATTGGTGGAATGAAAAGCGGGAAGAAGCGGGAATACCCTGAGCAAACCCACGTATACGATCCTGTCCTAACTCAACTTACATGGCTGCGGTTCGAAAAATTAAGGATCCCACGCACGAGAGGAAGCGCTCTACCACTAGGCCACCGTGCCCAATGATTAAACCAACTCAACGATAATAGAGGAATTGTTCAATGAAAAGTGGCAAGAAGCGGGAGTAACCTGAGAGAACCTAAGGATACGATCTTCTCCAACGCAAACTTACTTGGCCGGGGTCGAAACAATAAAAACCCCATGCACCAAAGGAAGCGGTCTACCATTGAGAAACCGCGCCCCACATCAAGAACAAGAAAATTGAAAGTTACTAGGAAACATTTTAAGAAGCAATATCTTTCAATGGTAAAGACCACTGCCTAATGATCGTCTTTTAACAACTAAATTAGCAGTAAAGACTGATACGTCCCTCTCCTATTATGTATTTTTAAAACATATACGTTATCCGGGTATTATCATTTATTCCTCATCCGGATGTAATCAGTTATCCGAATGTTCTATTATCCAGACATTATCCGCTATCTTAATTTTATAAATTATCCGGATAATGCCATTATCAGAAGATTATCCGACATTTAGATATTATCCGTTACCCGTCATCCGGATATCATCCGTTATCCGTCATCCGTATATCATCGGTTATTCGGATATTATACGTAAGCCGCATATTATCCGTCATCATTTTTTTGGATATTGTCTATTATCCGTCATCCCTTTTGTTATCCCTCAAGCGAATATTGCAAATCCGTATAAATTTCTATGCAATATCAGAATAAAATATTATCCAATTGTGGCCATCCCTAATCAGCATCGTCAGAGGCATACACGAACTAATCCTCTTCATGGCGATTGCCCCCAGGAAGGCAAAATTTCTTATTTTATAAATAAATAAAACCCATTCCACAGTTTGGAACTCTTAAAAGTAACTCTAAGTATGAGTATTATGTACCACCGAGCCTCCCGAAGTCCATCGTAGATCCTTGACTGGACAAGAGAACGGGAAAGACTTATTATTTACATTCAGTTTGCACATCTCAACAACTATACAATATTTTCTTTCACTTCCATCTACTACTGCATTCTACTGAACTGTAACGACTTTTTATGTTTAATAACAATTATTCATTTTTCAATAATTGTAACTGTTTATAAGTTTAGTAATTTACCAGGAATAGAGTCAACTAGAAGTGTTTTTGTAACGAAGAAATAACAACATGAACTCTGAAATATCTTCTAACAAATTGTCGAGAGTTGAGAGTTGACAAAATTTACTTTTTTATTTACCGATTACCTCGAAACCGCGGTAGAAAGAATTACTTCAGGATAGGGGACTTACATTTAAAAAAATAAATTCTCAGGTAAATGCAGAAGTCTTTTAGTGTGAGAGAAATATGGATTGAAATCTCTAATTTCTAGTTCTGTTAGTCTTGTAGCTCTTAGTCCGTACCAAAGTACTGATAGAAATATGGCCAATGAATTATTACTATTTTGTAGAACATTGCACTTTAATATCACTGGAAATTCATGTTGCGGCTTGCTTGGTTGTGAAAAGTTATAGAGTGTATTGTTATATTTTACAAAGTATGTGTACTGTCGCTGATTTGTGATAAGAATCAGAAACAGAAGTAAAAGGTAAATTACAGTAATAGTTTTCTGTTAATTTTTGTATTCAAGTGGAGGAGGAAAACCTATCTTTATCTTAACATTTGTTTTTCTTAAAATTCCGATTCGGGTTGACACCCTTCCCCTCAAAATTGAATACGGAAATGGTGAATTTCTTTAGAATTTGATTGTTGATTTCAGCTTATTTCAGGCACGACTTCTCGGACCTGGGCCTGTGCTCTATCGATACATCGATATCGTCGATATCATTATTATCATATATAAACATTCGATATCGCGAATATATCATTCTAAATTTTCGATATCGATATTCGGGGGCGGTGAGGTATAAGAGACCCCTAAAACTTGCGATGGATGAAGAAATAAAACTAACTTTTTACATTATTGTTTTCTAATCATAATCCGCCTTATGACGAGTCGTTTTGACGTATGATTAGCGGAGTACTAAAAGAATGACTACTGTAGGAAACAGGTTAGTCGAACTCTTTAGTATGGTACTAATCACGCGTCAGAACGACTCAGCATAAAGCCCAATATCTTTATTAACACAAATTGCAAAGTAAATACATTCACTTGCAAATTTATAATATTATACGGTATAATTTCTTAGGCGCCAGAACTTTTCTGTTCCCTGAAGAAAGTAACAAAAAGTCACGTGCAAAAAGCAACTGCTTCGAACTTTGAACCAGAATTTACCATAAGAAAGCTTTTTATTCCTTTTTCTTGGAGATTTCCACCCCTTTTGGCCTTTGGGACTGCTCATTGACAAAACGTGCTCACATGATCGCGATATGCATTCACGCTCATAGGCAGAGTCCCAGATTTTAAAAGGAAATGATTTTTAATACAATTAATAATAATAATTATTATTATTATTTTTATTATTATAATTATTATTATTATTACAACTGGGTTTACAACTAGGGTCCCACTTGTAAGTGGACTACGACACTGGTGTCCCCTATTCTGTGTTTGCGTCTTTTTCGTTTAGTTTAGATATTTGTTTTTGTAATGTTAGGCTCTTATATGAAACATTTTTATTATATTACTTTTTCTTTTATTAGTTTCTCTTTTTGAGTGGGGAGTTGGGAAAGAAAGAAATGGTTTCTTCTTATATCTGTTTCTCAGCATTCATCTTGTTTCAACTACGCAAGTAAGTCATTTTGTAACTTTTGATGTCACCAACTCCGTCACAATAATATTTTTTTTCTTCTTAACAATTTGTTTTATTCTCTTATTAGCAGTTTGCCACACTGATATATTTTTCACAAAATTGAGACTTAGTCCAACGCCTATAGAATTTGCAGCCAACCTAACTGCCAAGTTTTTGGGTTGCCTGCTATTGCAGGAAAACGAGAATTGCAGGTGGTAATGCACTTTTGGAATCATGTATACATCAATTTTAGGTAAAGGATTATCGTTTAGTCAACTAACTACTCAAACTAATAGATATGGTATAAAAATATTTTATTATGTTTACCTTGAACTATCCCTAGTTGCAAGCTACAAACTACAATGAAACTATCATATACATTGTACACCCAGCCACAAAAGTAATTCCCCCTAAGTGTTCTAATTCCATTACTTTGTGTCCAGGTAATTTACAGTTGTGAGAACGCCTAGTCAGATGCAACCCAACTTACACGTAATGGAATAAGAACTTACACGCTTGGGCACTGACAGCAGTTGGTAGCCCTGATCCAAGTGTTTATGCGAGTAAAATTGTAAAGTAGCTAACGTAAAGTTCTCAATTCTAAGATCAATGTCTCTGGTTCAGAGAGTTTTGTCCCATGAACATCATTTGTTAATCTCAATATAGATGTGTATAAAAAGTATTTTTCATTACATACTGTATAATCAAAGAAATAAAAATACTGATCACATATGAATCAGAAAATGCTTGAAAGTAGTTGAAAATATCAAATTTTGAAGAACTGGTAAAACAACTTTGTAAATGATTACCTCCGTTGAAAGACCTTCTACAATTCTCTTCACTCCAAAATCTTTTTCTTTCTGGAGGGGAAAAATTCTTGCTTATCACAGAGAGTATGCATTGAAATTGAATCAAAAAATTTGAAAAAGCTTAGGAAAGTTTGAGTAATAATAAATAAATAATTTCATAATATTATTATTATTATTATTATTAATAATAATAATAATAATTATAATAATAATAATAATAATAATAATAGGTAGGAAACGAAAAAAGAGTGTAGGGTATTACATTTGGTGACATATTTTATGTCTTCTGTTTGTTATGATATTTATGAGCTTCATGTCGTCTTCGTTCATCAGACAATTTTAGAGAGGCTTTTGCGGCGTTGGCTCACACAAATGCCTTATTAATACTCAACAAAATACTCTACCCAATTATCACCAATTGCTAACGAGTCTACCATAAGATGCCATCAGAGTATCTGACATGAGTGTTTTGGGAGTTTAGAGGAAGTATATTTTCTACTGCTTTCAAACCTGTTTTGTCTCAGGTTCAAAGTGGTGGTTGGTGTTCGCATCTTGATACAAGAATTCTACGTAAATTTGTTTGTTACCCCTTTCTAAAGGCAAATGATTTGTCCTCAAGCGAGCACTCGCCAACTTTTTTTTCTATAAAAACATTTGTCTGGCGTGAAATCATAATGACTAGTTCTTTAAAAAATGTTTGATATATTAAAGCTCTGGTGCAAGACGATGTTTCAAGAGCGAGGGAAGAGAGGAAGAAATATAAATAGAAAGAATTCTGAACTCGCTGCAGACTGAGTTCAGCATGTAGTTTTGGAAGCCTGTCTCGTCAACATCTTCCTCATGCTCTGCATGACATTTGAATTTTCAGCAGTTCGTCAGAGGGTTTTTTATCCTCTTATACGAAATGTCTATTGATTTTATAACACACCAGGGGGTTTTATTGTGCTACAGAGTTTCTGTATGACATCAATCTTTTCTTAGACTTTACTGCTTAAGGTTCATCAGAGCAAAGTTCATCATAAACGAATATATCATATTTTTGAAAATCTGGAATTGAATTTCTCACGTAGCATTAAAAGTTAGACTTTCTCAGCGACTGACATACAAAGATTCATATTTTTCTGGTCACATCCTTCCACTAGAGGTACTCAATAACAGCTTTTGTTTCGCTTGCTGTTCCTTGGTCATGCTTATTCGAAGAGCAATTCTATCGATTTGTTTCGCTTGGAACAAAAGTAAATTGTAGAGCCTTCTCAATCGATCATATCTTTTATTGCTTGCTAACTATCTGTATCAATTACAGTTATATCTCACAAAATATACAATACTTTGAAATAAACTAATAATAATAATTATAATAATAATAATAATAATAATAATAATAAATGTAACTTTATAAGAATATAATATAGTATTTGTTATTTGTTAAACAGAATTTGCTAACTTCTCTATGGCATACCATCAATGCGAATTAAAGCATAATTTATGTAGAATAAGAATGGTAAGAACAGATTCTACTTCCGTCTTTATATTTACAGACAAAAGACTGAAAACTATATAACTTCTCTCTATGTCATCCGGTGAATGCGAATTAATGCAAAACTTATGTATACTATGTATGGTAAGAACAGGTTCTACTTCCGTCTTTAATTTACAGAGAAAAGACTGAAAACTATATAACATCTCATTTCAAATTTAATCCTCTTGGATCGAAAATTGTTATAGATAGAGAAAATTCTTTCGTGTGGATTCAGCGTTAGAAGAAGGGTTCCATCTTATCCCTCTACTGCAACGGGAAACTTCAATCATTGGACTTTCTGTTTTAATATTCAAACCCAAAGAGTTCAAATCTGACTTTTTTCACAATACTAAGGGTAGTCAACTTTTTTATTAAAAGGGAAACTATGTAACAAAACTGTAATTATTTTGTCAGTTAACATTACTAATAGCATTTGAAAATAGTTTATTTTATACCTATAACGAAGTAAGATAACTTGATAAGAGCGATCGCTTCAAGTGTTTTGGAAGTATTTTGTCTAGAGGCTCTTACTGTACAAAAAGAGTCAGGTTAAGAATTGTCGCAGCCAAAGGAGAATTAAGCAAGAAATAGTTACTCTTAACTAACAGGCTTAGTATTGTACAAAGGATTAAGTTTGTCAAGTGCTATATATGGAGCATTGGACAGTATGCTTCAGAGACTTGTACATTAAGGAGGTTAGAGGAGAATTAGATTGCTTTCAAATGTAGTGTTAGAGAAAGGTGGAGACGATAGAATGGACGGGGAGAGTAACAAATGAGGATCATTCGAAACAGATAGGATAAAAGACGACACTTCTAGCGAAAATGCTTCGTATCGATTCCAATTGGATTTGATAGATTTGCTTACAAATCGTCTTTTTTTATAGCACCATAAAAGAAAAGACGGAAGGAAAGCAAGGGATGGGAAGAAGAACACCACTAATTGATGGTTTGAGCACTAGAAGAAAATATTGAGTGCTAAAAGAGGAAGCTAAATATCATGTAATGTACAAGAAATATTTCCACACCCAAACCTATAAATCAAAGAAAAAAAATTCCAGGACCTGAGGAAAAGCCGAATACTTCATAATAATAATAATAATAATAATAATAATAATAATAATAATAATAATAATAATAATAATAATAATAATAATATATTGATTATTTTATGACAATATAGTCGCGGTCATGTAGTTTTAAATGCGCTCTAATTTTAATTGTATATTGCTGATAATTGCGCCAGTAATTTTGACTTCAAAGTGACTGATGCTTTTCTAATTTCATAAATTATATGAGAATATCTGACTGTACAGCTTTCCAAAGTGTAAATTTTAAATCATATTTTCATATTCTTAGAGATATTTTTAGACCATAGCGGAAGAAGGACACATGGGGTTATATGGAAATGGTTACTCAAATTTCGGAAGTGGTTACTCAAATTCATCTTGAACTGGATTAGGAGAAATAAAGTTTATATCAGTAAAAATGAAGAGAGCTAACGAATGGGTTTGCTTTGTTTGTTTAAAGTTTGTTTTGTGACCTTCTTCATTAAGTTGTATTATAAGCAGTGATAAGGTACAAACCTTAATTGAATTACATTCGTTATACAGCTATTTGTAGTGAGTCTATTGTTTTTGGAAGGAAAATTGCAACACGTAACTAAATATCTTTCTTACGGAGCCTAAATGCTTTACGCATGAATAACTACATATAATTGTTAATATATATTTTAAATTATCAGCCACATTTTCTCATTCAATTCGAAAACTTTTAAATATTTTATTATCTAATAACAGAATCATGAATAATTTATAATGCCTGCTCAATAATTACATATCAATAAATTATTGAAAATCGTAATTGTTATTCCTATTCCTGTAATTTTGAAAATTTCCATTTACTCCGATTCAGAATATTTTTTTACATGACTTGCTATTGTTGAATTCATTGATTCACTCTTCGTTTAAAATGAAGTGGAAAGGACGTGACTCTTGAAAAGATATCAAAAACTGCTCAAATAGAACGAATTGATGTGATTCACCTGAATAAGTTATAATAAAGACAATAGTAGTAATGATTCCGTCAATCTTGCATTTGCTTTAGTTCTATGTTATTAGTTTACCAAATTAGTTTTTTCAGACGAATAGTTTCTTACTGCAAACATTTTGTTAGAATAACATTCATGGACAATGCGATTTTCCAAATCATAAAACAATGAACTGTAATAACCCGAAACATGTTTTAATCATGTCACTTCGTGTCCTCTAAGTTGGAATGATGACATAGAGAAAATCACTAAGTTGTTTTGAAAGTTTTTTTTAAAATGTTTAGGTTTATATTTTTCTCTATTAGACTTCTCATAAAAATTAATCGAACCAGATGTCATATGCGGTGTTTCTGTTATAGGCATTAGTTATAATTATTCACGGCGAGGTGTGAAAACCAAATATCGTACATTTAACAATACAACCCATAAATATACCGTGAAGATCTAAAACTCTAAAGATTTTACTCTTGTTTACGAAACGAAAGTGGTTCACATTAAATCAGAAAACAAAAGAACAATGCATACTTGATACAATGTTATGACAAAGCAAATTAAGGGAAAATATAGGAATGATAATAGCAGCTACGATTAAACTAGAAATTTTCACCCTTTAAGATATAAAAACGTTGTACTAGCACAATACATTTTACTTTGTTTCGAATAGCCGTTAAGGAAACATAAGTGCGACTTCTAATAGCACCTTCTCAGCATCGAAATGATTGCCAAAGTTCTTCTAATGTTCCTTCTTTTTGCTGTGTGCTTCGGGGTAAGTTATTTTATATTTCATAAATCGGAACAAATTACTTATCATTCTCAGAAATAACATTCCCATATAATGTGAAGCCAATTTCCTTAATTCATTAGTAAAATTAATATGAGAATACTATGATGAAATCACACAGTACTGGAATAAGGCAGTATTTCTCTTTTTGAAGAGACATATTACTAAAAATAACATAAAATATAATTTGAATAACAACTATATTCAGTATATTTATTCAATCTTGTCAGTTTACTCGACTAAGTTACACATTATTTAGTAAATGTTTCGTTTCGTACATAAACTACTTTGCAAGTATCTCACTCCAAATGTACATAAGAAACGTCTAACTAATATGAATTATTTTAAAGTAATGAGATGCAACATCCTCCATTTCTATGGATATATTGACTGTAAATACACATTATATCTGCTATATTTTATCGCTTCTTCGTTCACTTATGCTTTTAAACCTTTCTTTCGAACTTGCTAGATACTGCATAAACAAGTTTTCTGAAAGGAATTTCTCAGCAGAATAAAGTTCACACACATACACATACATACACACATACACACACACACACACACATATATATATACATACATACATACATATATATATATATATATATATATATATATATATATGCCATTTTCTTCTGGATATTTTATTCTCTTTAAATGATGAAATTATTTGGAGTGATAAACTATGTAAAATGGAACTAATCTTAACTACATGATATAATAAATTTCCATACAAGTATCATAAAACTCGTATGACTATTGCGATAACAAATAAAAACACTTATTTTTAAAGTGAGATCTAAATCAATGCGAATCCTAAATATAGTTTTACAATCATACTTTCTAAAGGTGAACTTGGATGTTAAATACGTTGCCATATATATTAAAACTCTTTATTTATCTGTATACAGGGAACATCAAAAAAACTACAATAAGGACGTGTTTTATGGAAGTAGGTTCAAAATTATCAATTTTCATTCTTTAAGAACAGTTTTCTATTTCCAATATTCTCAATATGCGAGAGACATTATATCCAGATCGGTATATTCATTAAAAAAGGTATTGATATTCATAAAAATATTAATAACATTAGTGTTTAAAATGTAAAGCTTGGATTCAAATACTTTAAATCTTGTTACCGAGTTAATGAGATAAATAATAAGTTTCAAACCATATTTAATACATCAAATAATTTGTATGGAATCTGAAATTAAAATTATAAGAAAAATAAAAACTTATTTCAAATTTATATTGTGTCCACCACAAAATTCATTTTTAATATTTCTTCCCAAATTATGTGAACCATTATAACAAAAAATTGAAGTCAGTACTATTTTAAGTACCAAGGGTAGGCAGCGATTCTAGTTTAAATTTAAAAAATCACAAGTACTGTCGTAAATACGCAATATTTATATATAATAATGTTCAATATTTATACTGATATATATTTGCTCTACTAATGTCTTATGTTTAACGATTCTCACAATATTAGTAAATTCATACATTTGAATTAAGTAACAGAAGTTACCTGAAATTATTACATTTGTACTCAATGAAGAAAAGCTTTTGTGTAATATATCGACTATGTGTGTACGCTAACTAACGCAAAAGCATTTGAGTACAATTTATAATTACAATGACCAATACTATCCATAAATATAGCTTTTTATCAAAAATCTTTGCGTGAATAACAACTCGTATTTTAGGTACACTCACCAGAATGTATAAAGTTACGAAATCTTCTGGCATGAGTAATTCACATTAATTTAATTCTCGCCCTATCCAATGTTGCATTATTGTCATAATGATGACAAGTTTATAATGCTAACGTTGAAGGGGGATAGTACGTTGTTCTACTACTCAAATTTCAGAACATTGTTTTAATTCATTCCACTACGTATATCTAACTTAATGTTGTTGAGTGATTCATGGAATTACGCAAGTAGATGAAGCAGCAGCAAACCATTTCAGAATTGTTAATATCTTTTCGAAATTTGTGGGATAGATCATTTTTCCACTAAGCCCTTCAATTCCGTAATAGTCATCTTTTAAATGAGAACTCAATACAAATTCACAATTTCAAATTATATCTTATCTATAAAAATTTTCAATTTAATGCTTTTTGTTATAGTAATTGCAACTAAATAACCTGGTGCGGAACTCTAGCTTTGACTTTGGTAATATAATAAGATGTTGAGTTGTTAAAACTTTACAAAGAGTTAAATAATCCTTCCATAAGATTCTTAGTATACAGTTGATCATTTTTCATGTTTACTGTTACATAGAAAATTCAATTATGCATATTAATACGTGCACCTTGAAAAGTGGAATTTGCTGTTCTATTTTTTACGATAGTAAATATTACGTTTTTATAGTCTATATTTTTTCTACTATATACTAAACACATTGCAATATAATTTCAAGGTTTAAAATTAATTTAGCTGAAAATAAAGAGACATTGGTTTTTATGACATATTTCTTTAGGTCCCTTATTTTATTTTAATATTAAATTATATCAAATGATTGGGTCGTAATGTTTGGTTTAAGTGTTATTTCAAACTTAATATTGTAGCAACATTTGATATAATTAACTATGCTGCTTACTAATAATAAATTTTATTTTATCCTTAGTAAATTATATATAACAACATATGAAGGTAGATGTTTGAGTGAAATGAGTTTGAGGAGATATATTAATCTAATATTTAACTTGCGTTTATTTATTCATCATAAAATTTTAAATAACTTGTATACCTTCATCTAAGTGGCAAAATAACTACCTCCAGTTAATTATAACTTTTTAAAAGTGGATTTTCTTATCAATAACTAGTTAATATTCTTTATATGGTGAATATCATTTATACTTTTAACCGTAAAACTAAGATCAATCTTTCTCTTAAACATGTGTTCGTAAAAACTTTAAATATAACAATATACCTTATTCTGATTAAGGTTTAAGATAAATTTGCAGAAAATTATAATACGTTACATTTAGCCTGTGTGCGTCATAATACACACTACTAATACTAAAGTATCTTGAACACTCATATGGTTTCGCCAACTTAAACATATTGTAGCAGGAATTGTCTCCAAATAAAGTGAAAAATTATGTATAAAGTTTATTATTAGTATAAAATTAGTATATCATAATTATTTTAATAATAAAAATTCGAAAATAGGAAATCTTCTACTCATATGTTTGGCTATATTTGTCTACTCCTGTAATATAATTTGAAAGTTTATTGTTTGTTTGCTTCCCCGTTCCAAATGTTTATATAAAAATTACTGATGCATCAGTTGAAATACTTTTGGAAGTAAAGGTGAAATTAAATGTCCCATAAGTACACTGCTTCATAAAACTAATTTTTGTAAAGGATAAACGATTTGAGATGACTTTAATGGCATACAAAAATCAATATAAATGTTGTTAGAGAAACCATTTTGTTGTTGTAATACAGATATGTTACAGAAAATATTTAATAAAAATAAACAAAATTAAAAATTTGATAAACTTATCAGTAAAGATAACATTTTTAATTTCGGAAAAATGTTAAATTCCAGATCATTGAAAACTCATTACAAATTGAGTGGAGAGAATATTTAAAAATAAGACAAAACATCCATTAAGTAATCATCTTAAAGCTCTAGTGAAATGTCCTGCGTATTCTCGTTTTGAAAAGTACAATCATAAACATCCTTTCAGATTGTAACGCCCCTTCCCCTTGGTATCTACAAAAAGGCTTAAGCTTGAGAATCATTAATATTCAAAGTAATAATAATAATAATAATAATAAAAATAATAATGACAAGAATAATAATAATTGTCAATCCGGATGAAATCCGATGACACTTAGTAGATGGGATTTGGGCCAGAAGATTAAGTTCCCCATCGTTCTATTCGTCAGTGTAGCATTTAAATATTTTTCCAATATTTCCAAATACAATAGGAAAAGCAAACATATATAGGAAATAAGTATAATATAATAAATAATTAACACCAAAATAAATTTATTTTTATAAACCAATTTTATTAAACGAAACTAGGGTTGTGTATTTACACTATTTCGTTAGAACAATGTAGATACACTAACGAAACCAAATAACAAGAAAATTTGTAAATACAAAAAAGAAAATACTAATGAAAAATCTGGATGCTTTTAATATGCAATAAATCTGTTGAATTCTATGTTAGGTAAATATTATTCCTCAAAAAATTAATTATGATCCTTGAATAAATAATACTTGAAAAATTTACTTTCCTCCTAATTTCAAATATTATTCTCAGTATAATAATTCTATTAATGTTGCTTTAAATCTGACTTCATAAAGCAAAGAGAACATTTAACAATTTATTAGCGCGCTTCTAATTTCTTTACAACTTCATTTTAGGAAGACACTAACAATAATCAAGCTACTGAGACTATTCTCTAGATTCAATTTCAAGAAATTAAATATATGTCAATCTCTTAATCTGTAATAAATAATATTACTTTCGTTTCTAACTCTCAGTCTCTACTCCAGAACAGTAGAATGATAATGTTGGATACTTAAATTCTCAATTAAATATTCCTTAATCACACTTCAATCAACTCTCAATCAATAATATACTATTTTCATTCATTAATTTTTGGTAAATGTGGAATGAAAATTCTGGAGGAAAACAATTTTCAATCTAGAATTCTTACGATAAAAATAATCTGAAAAATCAATCTAAAACCAATATAAACTGTAAATTGAAAAGAAACCAATTTAATCTGGAAATATTGCAAACTTAGTGATCTTATCAAAAAGGCGAGAATTGTCCACCTGACTACTTAGTACTCCGCGAAACATCAAAAATGAAGAATATTCTGGAATTTCACGCAAGGGTGAAAAGACATTGAAATTGCATTAGCAATTCGACCTGGAGTGGATAACGAGCTTGACAACCGGACAAACACAAATTTGACAAGTCACAATGACTACTTGAAAATAAGTTGGAAATTTCTATCACCTTCAAATGTTTCAAATACGTAATTTACCTTGAATTGTGTTATCCTCTCTCTCCATTGGTAATATGTATTCAGTCTGAGCTATTCTGGCTATCGAATAAAATCAAATTGATAGAAAAAGTCAGTTTCTATATATAACATAATTCCCAACAAAAATCTTACCGTGCCTTAGTTTCCTCACAAAATTAGATGAGCGTGAAATACTTATAACTGGTTTTCAAGCAAAGCAAACCATGTAATGCCAGGCAATGTCTTTTCAATTGGGACAAAGGGCCCTTCACTTTGCTGCCCTTTAATTGCACCATTTCTCTGCACAGAATTGAAAGAAAGTGAGAACATAAAGTTATCACGCAAACCACTATCTGTGCTAGCAATTCAAAACAATTTAACACACTTTCATAGAAAGCTTTCACACTCTGTTTCACTATCATATCTTAGTAGCCAAAAAAAGAGGAATGAAAAAGAGCCCGTTTGACTTGCCACTAAGTTAGCTTGTGAGAATTTCAAAATCAAGAAAAAATCCTTTTTTACTCATCACTTTATAATATATTACTGACATTTCACCAATATGACTTTATCGATACACGTCGTTAACACAAGCACCACACTAACAAAAAGTACAACGGTGGAACATTCTCCGAAATAGAAAAAACCTTCTCGAATCGGAAGGAGAATCTTCCCGGCAAAGCAAACGAATAGCAAGTAAAGAAGCAGCGAAACTTTCTTTAGCTTGTTGAGTCGGTGAACGTTAACCACGCCCCCTTTCGCGACTGCTATCATTTCTCCAGCAGTCTATCCAACTGCTATTACCTAAATATTACACATATTTTAAGATTTTTTCCTACTTTTTTTAACTTTTTCTTTTTTAAAAAGAAGAATATATCTAACCAAACCAATGATTTTAACATATTGAATAGTGACTCTTAAAAATTATTGGGATTTAATCAATCTATTTTACAGTGATTTTCTTCCTTTTTTAGTTTTATTACTCGTGTGTCGGCCACATTCCACAGGAAGATGACACGTTGCAAGATCCAATACGGTCTTTGTTTGATCACGTTATGCAGAACACCAACATCACTCATACTTCTTCTTTCAAACTATTTCACTATGCCATTATACACCGATTTTTATTTTTGAGACATATTTCCCAGGAATGATATCTGATTTATATGACTTTTTAGATGAATCATCAAGAAGCTTCTTTATCAAGGTTTGGTTTCTTTTATTTAAAGCTTTCTCAGTAGAATGTTGACCTTTTTCTCACTTTCATTCACATACTTCTTTTTCCTTGTTTTATAACAAAAGTTTAAGGACTCATATCCCAAGCTATTATTAGGCATTAAATATTACAAATCTGGCTATATTCAAGCCGGAGCACTCGGAAGTAACATTTGTAACCTGTTAAATTACATAAGCGTATTATCTACTCAAAACAATGTTTCGAACATATTTTATTCATTCCCATAACTTACTTACGCGGATTTAATAGATGAAGCGTTGTAATTAAATACAAATCTCCAAGCTTTCGAAGTTTTCATTTCGGAAAACGAAAACTAATGTCTTCATTTTCAAACTACATACAGCAATTCATAAAATAATGTTCTAGCTTCAATAGTAATTAGTGAAGTAACACTTCAAGTCGTCCTTGCTAGTTTCAGAGCGTTGTATGAAAATATATATTTATGATTTTATTATTTAATGAATAAATCGTATTATCTCCTTTGCCTCTCTGTAAATCGTAAATGGTAGGAAATAGAAAAAAGAGGAAAACAAGGTGGGAAATTATCAGGGGACGCATGGAATTGAACTCTTTGTTTGAACTTATGGTCTTTATCACTGCATTACGGGGCTACACTAAATACTGAAACAGCAACATGTATAATTTTGTTTTGATAATTGTACATAAAACAAAAGAAGCAACCAAGTTTCGTAAAGAATCAGTTTTCTTGTTTGGCACCTTACCACGTAATAATTGTTTAGTGCAGTGTTTCTAGAAATTCCAACACAAAGCCAATACTTATGTATTATAAACTACTTTAAGCAAATGAGTGAAACTTGGAGCGAAATAAGGAAATCATAAAATGCTCAACAAGTTCAGTCTTCATTTAGCCGTACAGGAAAGAGAATTACGTGAATGGAGGTGTTAATCGAATATTTTTCTTACAATAATATATGTAGCTTTCATAATTTGAACACGTAACTGCATGACACGCATGCCATAAAGGAGTAATATCATATAATTTTTTAAAAAATTCGTATGACGTAACGTTACAGTTTATTTGCGATTTATTTGTGAGTTCCTACTTGATCAGATAACACCCACAGCTATATATTAGCTATAGGTTAAGGACAATTTACGTCCCATACGATAATGTTTTACGTTAAAATCTTGTGTTAATTTGCTCTTATTTGTTAAATGCCTTGAAGGTTCATAATAAATTTTCCGTTCTCCGACTCTGATACTTCGATACGTGGCTTTACGAGCAAATTTTTCACTCCATTAGATAATCTTATGAACATTTTTCCATGTGACATTTAGTTTCATATTATATTTCTAACTCTTGGGGAGTATATGTTTTCGGTATTGCAGCACACTGCGTAAAATTTCCATAATTTGAATGTAGCTTTTCAGTAAATAGTATGCTGCAAAGAATTGGTTTTACTACACGAAACGATGCTTTTTATTTCTTTTCAACTCGGTGATATTACGTTGAAAAAATTATCACTTGAGCTTCGAGGATACGTAATAAGTGCCTAAAATCAACCCATTTGATAATTTTCCTTGTTAAGTTTCTATTAAAGACTGGATCTTTAATAATATGTCTCGTATATTTAGGTTTCTTTCAACTTTCGCATAAGTGGTTATAAGATAATATTTATTAAAATTAAATCAATATAAATTTAATAATAAATGTTATAATGAACTTTCTTAAAATCGTATTTCCTTTCAGCAGCAAAACATTCTAAACTCTATAAAAGCTATTCCGCTTATATGTGGGAGTTTTTCGTAGTTTCGAAATACAGAAAAGTCTTTTAGTTCTAACAAAAATTATAATCATGATATTACTATCTTCTTATATAGGACGTTTACTCCATAAATAGAGCGCTCTTATATCTAACTCCTCTCTGTACGTGCCTTTGGGGTTCAAATCGTGTAGATCGAACAGATCATGCAGATCATGTAGATCGGATCACGTAGATCATGTAAGGAGATCATGCAGATCGGATTTTACGTTGTGTTAAGTCAAAATTTCAAAAGCAATCGCTGCTGGAAGAGATGCTAAGCTAAAAGTCAAATCAAATCACTGTTTTTAAGAAAGTGGAATAGTATGGACTTGTATATGTAATTACAGAGACTTATATATAAACGAACACCTAAAATTTTATACCATAGCTTCGACAATATCATTATTAGTATGCGTTCCTATTCTCATTTTATTTTCTTCGTAAGGCATTTCCTCAATATGAAAGTTCTGACTTAGGAATCTATTTATTCGTAGCTTAAAACATTTAAATAAAATATATTTCATCGTTTGCAACCCTTATTACGTCATAGTTATATATTTAGTAGTCATTTGAATCTTGTAATTGACGTATAACGTATATTTGTATATAATCGTACGTAAATAATTTCTTTGACATAGATATTAAACCGTGTTTAGGGAGCGTGCACTGTTCGAGAGGACTAAAATTCAACGTAAAATAATGAAACGTGAATTTAATTCTTATGTATTAAGTACCGGATTGGTATTAAATAAATTTAATTCGAAACAGTGGTAATTAAAATTTCAATACAACTGAATGCAAAACTAACGTTCACTCTTTATGCAATGATAAAGGACTATAGTCATATATTTTAATTGCTCTTTACTACAAGCTAACATGCGTGTCGTCTTTGTCTATCTTCTGCAATAAAAGCGAGAAACGTATAAATATGGGAGGATGAAATTAAATTATTACCAGCATTATTTTGTTCACCCAATAAAATAAAATGTATATCTGAAATACCTAAATGCAAAGAAATAAATATTTTCTTGAATTTCAGTGCATAAACTAGAAATACTAATCTCTACAAATTTAATAATATAATAATTAAATCTTATAAATTTGTAACAAACATGTACAGTGTAAACGACATTTTATATTTGATGGTACGATTATCACCTTTTCATGTAGAAAAATTTTAGATAATTACACACATCACTGTATATGAATACATGAGCGTATTTAAATAAATTATTAAATTTTAACCTTTTATAAACTGGTAAACCTATTATAAATTCTGGGTTCATATATATCGCTTAAAGTCCTCCCCAAACTGATCGTCATTAACTGATTTAAGGTACAAAGTTTGGAGTATGTGTTTTATCAATAAACGTAACTATATAATCCCCAAAATTGTTTAAAAACCTCATAATGTCTTATTAATACATACTGATAAATTTAAATATTTACGGTTTTTACTTATTTCGCGCGTTTATACTAAACATTATAAACGAAAAAATTCCTTGAAAAAAATCAATTTTCGCTTCACCATCTCAAGAAAATTAAGAAATTTCTCATTACAGTAATGAGTGAACTGAATTCTTTAAACGATTTTTTTCACTCTACTGAAGAGCATTCCCTTGTCACAGTACTCTAACAATAGAAAGCTATTAAAACAATTATGAAATTATTTTATATATATTAATTATAAGCACGCAAATGCATGCAAAACATACGTATTTACATTAGATGTACCCTATTTATACACATTACACGTTACTATATATACGCATTACATTGTACTAATTTTTAGGAAATTGACTTCATCTAATATCTAATGTTTATTATATACTAAACATTTACATTTCTCAATTATTACGTTGAACGCACAAACAGAGATGAGTGTATTTTCACATATATATTATTTATTCATTCACTTACAATATATTATATATCGGTAATAACATTATCAACATAAAGTGGAAATTGTAAATAATATCTACATTGAACAATAAAAATAAATTACTTTTCGAGCTCTAAGAAGGATTTGTAATCTTAGTTAAATTTTCTTGGAGTTCGTAAAATTTATTGATAGTTGATTTGGCATTTTTCACGTGAAATTAGTGTACTTTGAAAATACCTGATTACTTTTGTAATTCATTGAGCACATTACTTTTATTAAAATTGAATCAATTTGTTTTGAATTACCAGATACATTAACAAACCGGTACTGCACTGTAATAACGAACTTTAAATAATCAACTATTTTGCGAATATCCTTCCTTTTATGTAAGCTATGTTACTAAGTATTCTACTACAATTTTACTCTTTCTATTCTAGATCCAATCAATTGTTAACACTCAAACCACCCCAAATAATTATTTTCCAAATATAATAACATGCAAGGTGGTTACCTGATGTGCTATGTTTTAGATTTTGCTAATTATGTCAATTAATCATATTTCAGTGGTTCATTTCGAAAATAATTTATATCCATTTAGCTCATATTATCACGTTATTAAAAGTGTCATTGATGTACAAAAAATTTCTAGATCCGTACAGGTACACAGATTTATGCTTATTGCTAGTGGCACTTTAAGGATGTTCCTCGAGACGTTACCTAATGAATTTTGTATATTATGTGAGGTAGTTAAATCAATATCATATTTACATTTAATTACTACAATTTCTTTTGGGTTATATAATTCTATATGCTATCCGAGTGTAAGAGTCAAATATAGGAGACTAAACTAGTAAAATAGAAATTAGAAATATAGAAAAGAATATATTTCGGTACCAGTCAAGACAATTTAGGAGTATGTAAACTTTTCTCAGTGACTTTTTTCCTTTTGCAATTTGAAATAAAATATATTTCCTAATTTGATAACATAGGGAAATTAGTCTTGATATATGTTGAACTTAGACTTTTGAAAGAAGCGACACCCATGAATTAATTGAAACAACTTATTGCAACCCAAAAACAAACTTTAAGTATACTGAAGTGTCTTTCCTTCTAGTTCTATTTTTCAATATGTCAATTTAAAAATACTAAACACGTTGCCTGATAAAGTACAAAAAATAAATAATAAATACTAGGGGTATAGAAACCGTTTTGTTTTCGATTATTAAAATTTACGATTTGGAAATATAAAGATAGGGTAATATGTACCTGTGTCGGCAATGAACCCAAGAGTACAAAGAGAAGTACTGAGAAATTAAAACAGTTGGTCTTAATGTAATGTAATGCTATAGTACTTAACAAGTGAGGAGATAACAAGAAAATCAAAATGGAAATAGATATGTAGGAAAGCAAAAGAAGATATATTGAGAGAGTAGCAAATGCAAAAAATAATTTGAAATTAAAATGTTACCCGAAAGAAACTCTTTGCACTTCAGCATGATTTTAAAAATATAATACATTTCAGATGATTATTCAAATGATGATACATTTCAGAGTTTATTCAAAGGAATAGCAGGTGTTAGATAAGCAGTCAAGCTGGAAGTTCTATTGAAATTTCCATAATTATTATTCATATTATGATACTGAGAAATTCCAATATGTTTCATCCTTCAAATCGTAGCGTTAACCCTTAGTTGGTAACATCCAAAATATAAGCTATAATAGTAATATCTGCCTTAGAGACGGACACGCACAATTGAGACGTTTAAAGCCCAAGTGCTGTAAGTGAGTTTCCAATAAGGTTTAGTTACACCCAGAGAATTCATTGTACGTAACAAAATTCATTAACTGAATAGTGAAGCACGTCGTAATTCACTTGTGTATGTACCCATTCAATTCAACATGCGTCACCGCTGAGCATCTATTTCTAAGCGTATATCTTGTAGAATGTTATCAACACAAATTTCTATCTGAATAGAATATGCCTTCTGACAATTAGAAATGATCTTATTGAAACACACACACTGCTGCCGGAGAATTCTTTCATTTCCTTCGTTCACGAGAAGCTGTATAATCAAACCTAAGAGCCGCCATCAGAACTTTACATCTTTTCAGAGACAGTTGTACGAAAAGCATGAAGTCCAGTGCAGTCAGTTGAAAAAAGTGACACCAAGTTTTCAAGCACTGACTTAAAAATCTTAGCTTGACGTAATTAAAATCTATTTCTGGATTTCTGACATGACCTGTTGCGGATAAATGATCTTGTTCAGGAACATACGAAACATCGGGTGTGTAATCAGAATCAGTTTCTGATTACAGCCAACTGTAATTCTTCTATAGTCATTTGTAGTATAGCAATACTCCTGTGGTATACCTTTTCTAATTGACATCTTAAAATACTATTTTTCGAAACGAAAAAAAACAAAAAAATGTTAATAGTTGTCAGTATAAAGTATTATCCGTCACTTACACGGACAAAATATTTTACCTGTACAGTAATATCCGCTTGCGAGACGGCGTAGAGTAAATTTCTATACTTCGGAGTTTGCAACAATCAGCTAGACAGGCGACCGCCGGCACAAAACATCATAGTCAACCCACAACTAAAGCATAGGTGAAATATCAGATCAAACCGTGAATATGCGTACCAACTCTGAACAAAAAATATCGTGTATCCGCCTGGGATACGGATATTACCAACTAAGAGTGAAAATTTTAAAGTTATATTAAGTACTGATTATGATATCTATTCATTGTTCTAATATCAATAGTTATTATATATGTGGTAGTAAAATAATATTAACTCACATTTAAAGATGAGGATAGTATTGATATTTAAAATATTTTAAATATTAAATTCCAACAAATGTTGAAGACATGACGATTAGTTTTTTGATCATCTTAAGTGTTTAGTTGGACATGTAATACCCTATTTAAATAATACACGCCTTTGGAAATGAATTTATTTGCGCACAACATCAATCAGAATCAAAACGTAACACAAACTGTAATTTTGAATTGAGTTGAGACGATTTGGAGTTGAGTGTGCTTCAGCATCTAGGCTATATGAGACAGGACTTACAGATTAACGTGGAATCCATTCCATATGACATCCCGCCAGCAATTGCACCTTGAATACTGTAATTATAAATTTGTTTTCAAACATTAATCTGATAAGAATTATATGCGCTCTTAAAACTTTCTTATTCGTAGATTTTTCAATATTGTCATTTATGTAGAAGTTCATAATATACCATATGAGATTCTCAAACGAGGTGTCGGATTTGGCTTAATAGTGATCCGTAATTGGAGAAGCGAGCAATTTTTTTTAGATAAGATGTAGTGCACACAGATAACATAGAAACGCCATTTTTATACAATATTTACTAACAAGTACACAAAATAGAATATATTTGTAACAAATGTTTACTCACATATCGACACCTTTGACTTGTCGACACTCCTTTCTATATAGTGTCGGTGCTTATAATGGAGCTAGTGTGTTTCAGTTATATATATATATATATATATATATATATATATATATATATATATATATATATAAACACAAATATTCAGTAATAATAGGAGTACAGTTTTGTATTGCATTGTCTCCTTAATTCAATTAACGTAATACCCGCAGATAATAAAAGTTTGTGTACATTCTTTTTAAATACTATGGGAAACGAACTCACGACAATTAAAAGAACTACGAAACTTTACCTACGTGAGAGATCTCGGAGGAATGCTTCTTTTATTTTTTGTTATGTGCTGTTTGATACCAATCGATTGGGGGTCAGACATTCAAGAAGCAAGAAAGAATATGCACGAAGATGTGTAGGTAAGTGTACTTTGTTCATGCAAGTTTAAAAATCATCGTGGTAAGTAAAACACCGAGTAAACTCTTGAAATCTGTGGTCAGCAGTAAAATCGTATCGTCTTCGATAAATAGATATAATAGCGAATATTAATCAATATTAGCCCTAAATGGTAATATCTGTGTCCTTCCTATAGTGTATAAATTTACGCGAACATGATGAAGTGATGATTTTAGAATATCGGATATTAACATTGACTGATATTTCGTGTACATCGGGAATAATGCATTGAGATATAATGCAAACAATGTCTACGATTATAGCTACGTTACTTCAATAGCCTTTATAAACATATTTCTTGAACAACTGAAGCTTCAATTAGTTTGTGGAAGATATTTCTATAACTCTAATCTCATAGAAACATATCTTAAAATTTAGATTGTCTTTTATGAATCTCGGTTAAATCCCAATATCTATAATGATATTAAAGGTAGTATAAAATCGATAAACTTATCTTATTATATAATATAAAGATATTTAAAATTTAGACTTATAAAACTTCATTTTTTTATGTAGCTCCATAAACACGGATACATATTACAAATAATTCTTAAGGCAGCAAATCCAGCATTTAAGCACTACAATCTCATAAGACAGTATTATGAAATAACTTCCGTTTTACCTTAGTAGCCCAAACCCACATTTCACTCTAAGGTAAAAATTACAGAAAATGAAAGAATATTGTAAATAAGCATATTTTGAAGACCAAATACCACTAATAAATGTATAATTTTATGTATTTGGCACTATCTGATTCCTACGGTTAGTAATGCAAACTATGTCCTTGTGATTTATGATGATATCTTCTTTTACTGAAATTTGTTTTTTCAAAAAATGGAAAATCTAAAACACGATTGCGATGACACACGGTAACGTATGACCTCCTTTCGTAGTTATATAACATTTCTTAGACATGATTATTTCTATTTCTTCGTTATTTAGCCTACATATATAGCTTCTGCTTGAATTTCTTGGAGTTCGATTATAGGCCTACACCAAATTCTTTCTTCCAAGATATACATATCACGTATATATTCATTGTGTAATCTCCCATAAGACATTAAGTGTATGGTAATGTTATAATCCCCCAGAGTCATAGTTTCCAATTTAATACTCTTACCTTCGTGTTTAGATTCAAAATATATTTACGAATTATTATTTGTCTCCAAGCAAAAAAAAAAAAAAGAAATCACAAAAATTGCTCATTTGACAAATATTCTAAATATTTCCTTTGAGAAATAGAGAATAACATTTAGAACCTGCAATCTAGGGATCCTGAATAACATGGAACAAGAGGAAGAATAAGAGAAAGATTACGCTACATGTCTCTGCTGGCAGTACATTGGAATATGAATATATGTAATACTCAATTTTTTGTTATTAGTAATGTTTCCTTAGTTTCTGAACTCCGTCCTTGGTACAAGTATGAATCTCCCTATCAATACAGAAAGGATCGCTAAGTGAATAATTTTGTTCTCTAGTGTGGTACATAGATTTGGGCGAATACATTGTGATTCATAGAAGTCTCATTACTTTATTAATACAAATCATAGGATAAGTAATCGATGAACAAAAGCTGGAAAAATCGTAAAAGTAAATTGGACTGGCGTGAGATATTTCAATTGAACGTCCCACGATTATACCATTTATGCTAACGGAGACGTTAACTAAGCTAAATGAATGAGAATAGTAGAATTGGTGGGAGGAGAAAGGTTGTGGAAACGGTAGTATCCCGAGAAAACATGAAGACATGATGTTGTCCAGTACTAACTTACGTGCCCGGTGGTCAAACCAGACACATCTCACACCAAAGGTAAGCGCTCTACCACTGAATCGCCTACAAGAAAACGAAATCAAAACAACGTGCTTTCGTTTAACACTCACTGGAGAAAAACAAATGTTTCCCAATTAGTTTCTAATTCTTATGTAAATAAAATATTTTTTATATTCATTTAAATAAATAACACTGTTAACGGAGATGTATGTGGATTAATTGAGTAAACTATGTTGAGTTTAATACATTATAAGAGTTTCAAAATTATTAGATAAGAAAATATTGAAAACGAATTTTGTGTTTTTGCAATTTGTAACATGAAACATTGTGAACTACTTCTCAGCTGAAACTAGAAGAAAATAATGGTAAGTACAATTCATGTTTTAGTATTATCAGACAATCAATATTCTATTCTAATTTATTTATAATAATTTAAACTATAAAGCAATTACACTTTCATGTAAGCTAGGATTACAGAAATTACAATTCTAAATAATGCATATGAGTTCTGGGCATTAATTATTGAGCATTATGAGAATTACACTTGATTATATGTGTTATAGAATACGAGAAGAGCTTATTGAGAAATGCATTTGTTGCTCTTGCGTACTTCTGTGACAAAATAAATTTTTGTTTCTTATGGCCACATTTTTAAGACAATAAAACCAAATTATTTTTCAGCTTGAGAAATCAGTCATCACTCATAAAATTATCGAAGACAAACATCATACGCATTTTTGAACACCGGTAATATAAACTGCATTAAATCTTTGAATGTGTTTTAAGAACGGAACAGGACAGAATCAAAAATAATGTATTTTAGAATATATTAAAAACGAATAACTCAATCGCAAGTAACTTTCACATTTTTATATATCAATACTTTTTAACATTCAGGTTATTTTAATGATCTTTAATGTCACAATCAACTTATTTCCTTACATTATCTCATGATTACTATTGATACTTATTATTATATATACCTCTAGATGTATATCCTAGACCTCAACATGTTTTACTTTGATCTTACGTAAAGTGTCTTGTGTATCGGAATGTGATATCACTACACATGAACATTGAGAATGCAGTCAATCAGGTTCTTGTGAAAAATATTACAATTTGAAATCCTCGCCTCTGAAAATTCAAACTGATCCAATAAATAGGTAAGCTGAAAAATTATATTTATTTAATGCATGTTTAATCTTGTTATTCAAAACAATATGTTGATAGATATTTTCGAATTTATTCAACTTTTAAATAGTACTGAAGATCACCTAAAAGACCAAAGCGATGTTGCTGAATTTCAGTTTCATCAAACTGTCCTCGTTAGAGATTATATAGCATCAACTTGAAACGCAGAGCATTTCTACTTGATATTAAATAACAAATTTAAAAAATACATTTTCCCAACTAATAGGTCGGTCATTACTACATAGATATGCAATTTTTTAGTACATAGATATGCAATTCATGTTTTAGTATTATCAGACAATCAATATTCTATTCTAATTTATTTATAATAATTTAAACTATAAAGCAATTACACTTTCATGTAAGCTAGGATTACAGAAATTACAATTCTAAATAATGCATATGAGTTCTGGGCATTAATTATTGAGCATTATGAGAATTACACTTGATTATATGTGTTATAGAATACGAGAAGAGCTTACTGAGGAATTGATTTGTTGCTCCTGCTTACTTCTGTGACAAAAGAATTTTTGTTTCTTATGGCCACATTTTCAAGACAATTACTTTTCAGCTTGAAAAATCACTCATGAGTTATACATCGAAGACAAACATGATACGCAATTTTGAACATCGGTAATATAAACTGCTAATCTCGGGACGTGTTTTAAGAACAGAACAGAAAATTATCAGGAATAATTTATCTTAGAATATATTAAAAGCGAAAAACACATTCCCAAGTCCCATTCAGGCTTTTATATATCAATACTGTATAACATTCAGATTATCTCCTTAAATTCTCTCATGATTATTATCGATCGTTATTATTATATTAACCTCTAGATGTCAATCCTATACTTTAACATGTCTTACTTTAATCTTGCGTCAAATGTCATGTGTACCGGAATGTGATATCACTATACATGAATATTGATAATGCAGTCAATCAGGTTCTTGTGAAAAAATATTACAATTCAAAATCCTCAACTCTGAAAATTCAAACTGATCCAATGAGTAGGTAAGCTGAAAATGATATTTAATTAATGCATGTTTAATTTTGTTATTCAAAACAATATGTAAATAGATATATTCGGATTTGGTCTTCTACCTTTAAATAGTATTGAAAATCACCTAAAAATATCAAAGCGATGCTAGTGGATTTCAGCTTCATCAAACTGTTTTTGTTAGAGATTTTATAGCACCGACATTGAAACGCAGAGAATTTCTACTTGATATTAATTCACAAGTTTTCGAAAAATACATTTACCGAACTAATAGGTCTGTCATTAAATTATATACATTATAATGTATATAAAGCTTTTTATCTGAGAAATAGTACAAGATTCTTTTTTCAACTATTTTGATTTTCACAAAAGTTTTTGTGATCTGCTACTTATTTTAAATTTGTAACTTTGTATCTAAAAATATTCCTATTATATGGTTTTGAAAATTGTAATTATAGCTTCTAAACCCAAACATAATATTTTGCATCTTCTTATTTTGTCAGTCATGTATAACATCGAAATAACTTAATGATATTTTGAACCTCAATAGTATATCTTCAGACCAACCATCAATCCAATTTCGTTTGATTTAAATTTACGTTAAAATAGAAAAATAGCAATGTCAAATACTAACAAATAATGAAATAGAATATGGTGTAACTAATATACTACTAAAATGTTTCAAACTTTTATGATCGCTGTTCCATAAGTTAATGACAAATAAAATAATAACATTTTAATATATTTGAAAACATAGTAAAATGTCATTTGTATTACTTACTTAAACTTAAGTCTACAAAAAAAAACATTAGCAAAGATTATATTTTGACAAAAAGATTTTAAAAAATGCTTTACCATTAACGTGATATAGGAATCATAAAAATTGGCATGAAAATATTGAGTATGGATTTATCAAATATTATTTGAAGTATCTAAAATTGTCTGTTGTAAATATTTATAAAATTAATTATAAGTAAAGTGCATAATTTGCACACGTGTTAATACATTAAAAGGGGGCGTTTGTGTTTTTCATTAATTTGTGTTAATACATTAAAATGAAATGGATATAATGTATCTAAATTACGTAAAATATATTAAGTATAATATAATTAACGTACGTAAAATTCATTATTGTAATTTAACATTAAAGGTACAAGCCTAAAAGAAGGAGTATAAGATACGTCTAAAATATAATAATGTGTTAACAAAATTGTTCACATAAGTTATTACTAGAAATAAGGTTATCGTTTCGTTAGCATTGTAATAATATCAGGCATAGTGAACTTGATAAATGTTTTAAAACGAAATACTGATATGAAATGAGCCCAAGACTATAGAAATATTACAGACAAAAATATTTACAATAAATATGACCCAATCATTTGAAATCGACGATCATTGCGATACCTTTTATTGTATATATACACCTGATAATCAATAAGGATAATAATCATTTGTTTTTATTCAGCTAGTTATAAAAAGAATAAAAACGAAAATTATTGTCTTATGTTCCAATAAACGATGCTCAAGATTATATCCAACATCAATTTATTTATTCGTATGGCTTCAAACAAACTATTCTAAAAATAAACACAGCATCAAATAAGAAGTTTAATTCACACAAATCCAATCTATGTAATCTATCTAATATTTATTTTATATGAATTTTAAACAAAATACTAAGTAAGAAATAGCAAAGTATAATAATTCAACTAAATAATACCTTATGAAATTACCATTTTAATTGTCATATTTAACAGAACAATAATTAGCATTAATATTGTTGTAAATTACATCAAATTAAAACCTTAAAATAAAATAAGTAATTTGATGCAGATGAATATTTATCACATATATTTTATAATGAGAAAATTTGAACAATAATAAAACAATTAGAGTTTCTACACTAACTTAATTTATAAAATATTCTGGCTGGGGTGTCAATGCAGTTAGGGAGGATTACGTCGTTGAGCAGACACGAAAATTAAATCAGTGGAAAAGATACAACTCTGGTTGAGTTTTCTTTATGAATTCAAAATATTATATTCTGCAAAGCACGGAAGAAAATGTATTGAGAGTGTCTTTTTACGATTTTGAAGTTGTTGGTCTCAATTTGTTCCAAAAAATTCATTGAAAATTTATCTCTGTAGGTAGTGCTAAACAACCTGTTCAATTATCTCCCAAAGAATATCTTGTGACAGATTCTTAGGAAAGGAGATTCATTTCATTGTAACTGTGGTAGACATATATCATATCATTGTCAATAGGCAAATACATACTCTTACAAAGTGAAATTTTGAAATCAACAGTCCTACATGAGTTGACATCCGGCAACACGAACCACATAAGGAGTTTCCTAGTTGTGTATATGAAAGGGATAATGAGGATAATATTGATTTCAATTTAAAATGAAATGCAGCTTTACTAAGACATTTGTTTCTGGACAAGCCAGTGTGATGGTTGTTTAAGGTAGCTGTCTGGCAATCATTCATAGAGTTGAGCTATTCTTCTATATGATCTTCTGTATAGATTTAATCATTACTACATGTAGTTTCAGTACTGAAACTATGATATAGCCCACAACTTTTACACAAAGCGCCTAAACTATTTTAGAATATTCGGTATCCTCGTGTTACTCTGCAATGCAAATGTAATTCTCGTTCAATCGAAGTGGCAGAATCTTTCGTACTTACAGCATGAAACCATTTCTCATACAGAGTGGGTTAGTGGTATCCCTCCCTCTTCTTCTGGCATTCGAAATACTTTTGTGATGGCTTTCTTCCATGTTCGGATGATTTAGGATGATGGTTCGAGGTTTAGTTTCATCAGATACTGCAAACATTTTTATCCATGGAATTCAATCGGTTGCTCAGTGACTATAAATCTACGTGGTGTCAGGTGGCGACTCTTTTAATTAATCACTTAATGTAGTATCCTGTATTCTCGTCTTTACATATAACTTACTTGAGCTAGACACTGAATTGGCACCAACGTATGAGACGTGCTACGTTTTTTTATTTGAGCCTTCTCAAAAGAAGTCATTTATTATTAAGGATAATGAAGAGGTGCTGCAGAGAACATGAGTTTACAGAGAACATTGTAAGTACTTTGTCAACACATAATAAGAGAAGTCTTATTTTATGTGTGGTTTATTTACAAAGTTTAACTTAGTTTCCACATCCTTGAAGTCAACACAAAATTTTGAATACCAAACGAAATGTGCTGCTCTTATTTAACTTTTACAATTTTCACTTTCACTCTTAAATATAGTTTCCTACTGCAAAACAACAAACTAAATATATAACTAACTAACTAACTCTATGGCCTATGGAACCCGGAGGTTCAGTACCGCGTTCACAAAAGCTCTCCACTGACTTCTATCCTTAGCTAATTGGATCCAGTTTCTACTTTGTATTCCTATCTCTGCGACATCCATCTTAATATTATCCTCCCATCTGCGCCTAGGTCTTCCTAATGGTCGTTTTTTTATGGGTCTACCAGTCAAGACTTTGAAAGCGTTTCTACTTTCTTCCATTCTAGCTACATGACCTGCCCACCTAAGCCTCCTAGACTTGACGACCCTAACAATGTTGGGTAAACCGTATAAACTATGTAGTTCCTCGTTATGAAGCTTCCGCCATTCCCCATTCTCGTTCCTCTTGGGTCCGAATATTCTTCTCAGGATCCTGTTCTCAAATACTTTCAGTCTATGTTCTTCCCTCAGAGTAAGCGACCATGTTTCGCAACCATACAAAACAACAGGCATGATTATCGTTTTATATATTTTAAGCTTCAAATTCCTCGACAGAATTCGCGACGACAAGAGATTTTGAACCGAATAGTAACACGAATTCCCTGCTTTTAGTCGACATTTAATTTCTTCTTGAATATGATTTTCGTCTGTTAATATTGATCCTAAATATTTGAAAGTATCCACTTTATCAAAAGTATTTTTTAATATTTTAACGCCTCCACAATTTGCCGTATTACGGTCCCGACGCACTTCCATGTATTTAGTTTTCTCTGCATTTACTTCTAAACCCATGTCCCTGCAAGCGTTTAATAAGATCTCAGCATTTATTTCTACTGTTCTCCTATCATCCCCTATTAAATTTACATCATCAGCATATGCCATAACCTGGTGAATGCCGTTCAACTCTAGGCCCTGGTTGCTATCTTTGATTTTCCTTATGGCGGACTCCAGCACAAAGTTAAATAATAATGGCAACAATGCATCTCCTTGTTTCAGGCCATTTTCGACGTGGAAGCTCGTGGACAAAAATTTTCCTACCCGGACTTTACTTTGGGATTCACTTAAACATATCTTATTTAATCTAATTAGCTTTCTCGGTATTCCAAGTTCTGTAAGAACGTTGTATAATGTTTCTCTCCTAACCGAGTCGTAAGCCTTTCTAAAATCAATAAATAGTTGATGTACCGGGGTATTGTATTCCCACTTCTTTTCGAGTATTTGGCGAATGGTAAATATTTGGTCGATAGTTGATCGATTTCGTCTAAATCCGCACTAATAATCTCCAATAATTTCATCTGCGTATGGAGTCAATCTTGCTAACAGAATATTTGAAAGGATTTTATAGGATGCTGACAGAAGAGAAATGCCTCGATAATTATTACAGTCAGTTTTGTCGCCTTTCTTGTGAATTGGAACAATGATTGACTCTTTCCACTCTTGTGGCAATTCTTCCTTGTTCCAGATAAGGAGAATGAGTTTGTGTATCTTGTTCCACAATTTTTCGCCTCCAGCTAAAATTAACTCACCCGGAATTTCATCTACACCGGAGATTTGTGTTTCTTTAATTTCTTTATAGCGGCTTCCACTTCTATTTGATTGGGTTCTGGAATATACGGTTCTGCGGTGTGTATCTCCTTTTCTCCACGCACATTAGTTTTTGGCTGCGTGTTCAGCAAATCGTCAAAGAAATCTTTCCATCCATTTAAGAGGCTATCCGTATCAGTGAGAACTGTTCCGTCAGATTTCTTAAATATATAAGCACGAGGTTGATAGCCTTTCTTAAATTCGCTAATCCCCTTATACATGTCCCGAATATTTTTATTTTTACTATTATCTTCAAGTTCCTTAATTTTAGCTTTCAAAAAATCCCGTTTCTTTGTTCTAAAAGTTTTGGAAGTTTCCCGCCTGATATCTGCGAAATTTTGCGTAGTTATTTCATTTGGATTTTGTAGCCACCGTAATTTTGCCTGTTTTCTCTTCTCTGCTAGTTTAATGCATTCTTGGTCGAACCATGGTTTGTTCCTACGTATTTCCGCGTGTCCCAATTTTTCTATTGCTGAACTTTTAATGCTATCTCTAATTTCAATCCAAGTATCCTCAACACTAGTGCACTCCGAGTCTTCTAAAACCGAGAATCTATTCGAAACTTCAATCTGGTATTCCCCTCTTACCTGGCTCTCTTCTAATTTCTTTAAATTAAATCTCTCCGTTTTCGGACATTGAGTATTACCGTTATTCAACGATAATCTCTCCCGTATTATCGCTGCTACCAGGTAGTGATCAGTGTCACAATCAGCCCCTCTGAACGACCGGACGTCAATTATGCTAGATTGTCTTCTACTATCTACTAAAACGTGATCAATTTGATTATGTGTTTTTCCGTCTGGTGATGTCCAAGTGTATTTATGAACGTCGCGATGTGGGAATTTTGTACTCTTCACGATTAGATTTTTGGATGTTGCAAAGTTCACGAGTCTAACACCGTTGTCATTACTTTCCTTATGCAAACTTTCGTTCCCTATAATCGGTTTGAAAATATCCTCTCGTCCTACCTTCGCATTGAAATCCCCTAATAGAATTTTCATATGGTATCGCGGGAGTTGGTCAAATATCCATTCCACTTCTTCGTAAAAACTATCTTTTATATCGTCACCCTTATCTTCAGTTGGAGCATGTACATTTAAAACAATAATATCACACCACCGTCCCTTAAGAGTAATAAAAGAAAGTCTGTCAGTAACAAATTCAACCCGTTTAATTGCTGGTAATATTCGTTTGTGAACGAAAAACCCTGTTCCTAACTGGTGATTTTTATTTCCTTCCCCGTAAAAGAACGTAAAATTTCCGGAATTCTCAGATCCATTTCCTTCCCACGTAACTTCCTGAACCCCTACTAAGTCCATCCTGTATTTCTCTAACTCACTCGTTGCAGATTTTAACGCGCCTGCCCTATAAAGACTTCTAATATTCCATGTTCCAAATCTCATGTCCATTTTCTTTTGCTGATGTCGTGCCAAGTTATCAGTCCTTGCCCGAGGCTTTTGTGAATGTTCCTGAACAAGTACCTTTTTTTACAGGATGAGGGTGTTAGCCTTACCCAAACCCCAAAGCTGGAGGACCACTTTTAGTCGTCTGTCCGCGACTGCTTATTCAGTGTATTCGCAGCTAACCTCTATATCTAGAGGCCTTCTCCTCGATCCGCAACCTGAGGACGCGCCATGCCGTGGTGACAGGAACCCACGTTACACGGTAAAATATTTATTGGCAACTATATATTGCCAACTAAATATATATTGGCAACAAAACGGTTGACAAAAATTAACACAGGATTAAAGTTAACTCTTGATTACTCTCAATTTCTTTAAATCTCTTGATTAACACTAAGTTAGATGTTAATTCATTTATATATAAAAGATTTATATAAGTATTAAAATATATATAAGCATTTATATATGAAATCATAAGTACAACGAGTTCTTATCTTTTAGCAATAAAGAACGTGAAATATGTCAGAAAGTAATTTTCTTTTCTACAGGAAGAAAAAAAGGAAGTGTTATAATCCATACATTATTCACACCAACCCGCTTTTTGAATAACAATATATATATTTAGAGATTACTTTAGATCATTACAGTTAACAGAAATGGACATAAAGAATTTGGCTTGTTTTACTGCTTCCTTTGAAATATCTCTAGATCTTTACAACATACAAAAAACAGCTTGGAGAGTAAGTTCCATATTTCCAAAAGGGATAGCACAATTCCGTAAAAAATCACGTGTCTGTCCTCTTAAGTAAGAAGAGGGGAAGTAACGTTTAACTCACAGTAAGAACACTTTCTATTGATTACAGATTTGCATTGTTTGCAACAAAATACTGTTGTTTGTCTAAAACATTTTAGAGTACAATAGAAACATTGGGATCTAGTGAATAAACGCAAGTATCTATTCATTGTTAATAGTTACATCTATATATATTTCTGAATATGGTTTGATTCGAAAAAGAAACAAGTTTTATGTGAAGTCTTCGAATAATGCTGTGTCTGCAAGTTAGAAACACTTGAATTTAACAGTGCTTGCCTGCACGGTGCGTTTTCTTTGTGAGACTCTCCTATCTTGCACAGCAACAAAATGTGCAAAATATGTCACACATTTTTATTAAACGGCATATTCATTTCCTGAATATATACTCTTGCAGCTTTGTATACAATTCCCTGGAATTTGTGCAGAAGCCTTTAGAATTTGCTCTTTCAGATATTCTCTGATTATTGGCTCGCGTTTGTATAAAACATTTCATCAAGTATCCCAATATACTAACAGATTGTATTGCACGTTCAAATACCGAAATACGCTTAACACAATGTGTGTTCCGCTGTATACAACTTATTTCATTTTCATTTGATAAGAAACTACACTTTCAAGCAGACATACAAGTTGTGCCTGAGGAATTTTAGAACGTTTCCCGTAATCATATTTACATAAAAAAATCTGTACAAAGTATAAACATCAATTAAAATTTTCACATCATACATTAATAATCCAACAATGTTGAGCGTGTACTGTCAAATTCTAACCAGAAATGCCATCTGACCATTAGAGACAATTATGCCTCTGGAATTAGATAAATATTGAACCTAGCTTCTACAAGAAATATATAAAGTTTAAAACCAGAAATATGTATACAACATACCTATCTCCCTCAACATATTTCCAAGCATCCTAGCATGTCGTTTCCAGTAAGAGGTTTAGTTAGAGATATGTAGCCTTATGTCACTTTATTTTTCAAGAATTTAAGGTAATATGTTCTACATATTGCCGTTAACTCTCTATCAGTCTGTTACTAACATAAAAATGATGCTAAGTACTGCAAACCATATCATCAGATGGACATATACGCAATTTGCTATTTACTTCTCAATCCTCGAGTGACCCCAAGGTCTCTGAATTTAGTATTTCGAATGAATGAATGACTCAGCGGCCGTTGATGTCAAACTTGACACAAAATAACAGATTCATAAAAAGTATTGCGACATTTGTCCAAAACAAAAAGAATACCAAGCAGTGTTTTTCGGAATAAATTGAGCCGTGATTATGCATATGAAAGACAATATTAGAACGATGCAATTAAAGTAAGTATAATATTAATAATGGCAGGCATCAGTTAACACAAGCAAACCCTTCAGAATGGAAAAGCGATAGCTCGTTTGTTTCATTGTACTTTTCTCATTGCGATTTGGGAGTAATACTAATTGCAAAACCTACAACGAACATTTTTATAATATACTATTAGTACATGTTATTGAATAATTCATAGAATACCATTTTTTGATTCAACGTAAGAATCCAAATGCTGGCAAATGTGAAATATTTGCTTTTAGATTATTGTTCGTGCACAAAGAACAGAAAATGTATTTGAGTTGCACGACAGTTATTTATTATATTTATGTAATTAATACTCAGACCAGGGTGTTTCTATGCGGAATAGAAAGTACGTGCAATGCCAGCGGTTCTTGTCTAAAGATAATATTTAAATTATCTTTAAGAGGCCATTTCAATTAAGAGCTTCAGTGATAAATGGCATTGTTAAAGATGTCTTCCGAACATCTATCAAGCATTGTTTTAACTGTTTCTCAGTCAGCTAGGATATTCAGACTTTTGAAACTCTCAAGAACTTTATTCTTCCCTAACTTCGCATAACATTTATTTTTTCCTCACTAACTGGTGGAAATAAATATGGGTGTTATTAAAAATTGTCATATACATTTATTCATTACAGGTCATCCAGTAGTTGCACAACAGAATATTTCACACAAACTGTACATTTTCTTACGTAGAAATCGACTTTGCAATTAAAGTAGTCGTTCTCGTTGAAATTTCAAGCACCTGCACTATACTCTATTAATTGGGACAGACAGGGGGATTTTTATGGAACTAAGTTTTCCTCATCGACATGTAACTCAATTTTTCTGAATAATTTTTATAACTTGCATCTTTCCCGAGATATTTCAATGGAACAATTAAAATGAACCCCAAGTAAAATCGGAATCCTACTGACTTAATAAACCATAATTTGTAACGGTCTATTTTTATAAAGTTTTTATAAAAAAATGCTTTCAGGAATGCATTCAAGCATTGTGCTTCTTGCCCGCCAGACAATTATGATCGTTCTGATTCAAGTCTGAACGCAAACCTTGGAGTTCCAGATGTAATTAAGTAGGGAGAAGAGAATTCGAAGGAAACCAATACAAAGGCACAGTAACTGCCGTATTGAAGGCCCCTGACAATAGGAATAACACAAGCAAATAAATTTACTTACTAACTTAAAATTAAATAAATGTATAACTTGTTTCTTTATTTAAACTTAAATTCTAAAATATGCATATATTGGAATAATTAATAATTGATGCTTAAGTAACGTATGATCATGCTAAAAATAGCAAAATGAATAATTGTATATGAACCTAAACATCTTCATATAAATACGAATGTTTAATACTGATTTTATAATCCTTTTATAAAAATAAAATTTATTACCAAACATTGACCCTATTAATAAGAAAAACAGGATGTAGCATTAAATTACATTTATAAAATACATATTCAATAGGTTTCGCAACTAATAATTAAATTATGTTAAATATCGTTTCATGATTAACATGCCTTAAGTTATTGTATAATTCCCTGCGTAAATGCAAGGCAAAAATAACAAATTCATTAGATATGTTAATAATATTCTGAACATATATATTAGAATAATTACTAAATTATACTCTATAACACATGATCATTCTAAAATAAAACAAAATTAATACTTTAATATTAACCTAATCATCTTCATATAAATTCGATAGTTTAATACTAATTTTACCATCCTTATCTAAGAATAACATTTATTACCAAACATTAGCCATTGTTAATTAATAAAGTTAGGAAGTAAAATTAAATTATATTTATAAAATAAATATTCTATAGGTTCCACAACTTTTAATTAAATTGTCTTAAGTATAATTTCGTAATTAACATTCGGTAATTCATTCTAAGATTATCTGATCAAGTGCAAGCTAAAAATAACTAATTCATAAAATATGATAATAATATTCTAAAAATATATTACAATAATTATTAATTATACTAAATAACACAAATTAGTGCTAAAGTAAAACAAATTAATACTTTAATATTGTAATTAAATAATTGCATTTGATATTAACCTAACCATCTCCATATAAATTCGATAGTTTAATACTATATTTACCATCGTTATCTCAGAAAGTAGCGTTAAAACAGGAAGTAGCATTAAATTACATTTATAAAATACATATTCAATAGGTTTCGTAACCAATAATTAAATTATGTTAATTATCGTCTCATGATTAACATGCTTTAAGTTATTGTAAAATTCCCTGCATAAATGCAAGGCAAAAATAACAAATTCATTAGGTATGTTAATAATATACTAAACATATATATTAGAAAAATTACTAAATTATACTCTATAACACATGATCATTCTAAAATAAAACAAAATTAATACTTTAATATTAACCTAATCATCTTCATATAAATTCGATATTTTAATACTAATTTTACCATCCTTATCTAAGAATAACATTTATTACCAAACATTAGCCATTGTTAATTAATAAAGGTAGGAAGTAAATTTTATTATATTTATAAAATAAATATTCTATAGGTTCCACAACTTTTAATTAAATTGTCTTAAGTATAATTTCGTAATTAACATTCGGTAATTCATTCTAAGATTTTCTGATCAAGTGCAAGCTAAAAATAACAAATTGATAAAATATGATAATAGTATTCTAAAAAATATATATTACAATAATTATTAATTATACTAAATAACAAAAATTAGTGCTAAAGTAAAACAAATTGATACTTTAATATTGTAATTAAATAATTGTATTTGATATTAACCTAACCATCTTCATATAAATTCGATAGTTTAATACTATATTTACCATCGTTATCTCAACACTAATAAACATTAGCACTTGTTAAATTCATGAACGCAGAAAGTAACACTAACTTATTTTTATAAAATAAATATGCAATCGGTTTCAAACTAATAATTAAATTGTCTTACCTATCATCTCATAATTAGCATTAATTAAGTAATTCTAAGATTCCATGAACAAATGCAAGCTGAAAATTAACTAGTAAATATTACGTATGTTAATAACAGTAAACTCACCTATATATCAAAAAATCATTTCGAACTCGCATTGTTTTCTTCGCTGAATTAAAGAACATATTAACTAATATTCTTATAGTTCTAATTCACGTCATATTCGTAACTTTGTTAGTAGTCTTACACCTCTAAATGTTTTCTGGTAAAAGTAAGATATTTGGGACTTAAATATATTCACTAAACAACAGTTAAATATTAATACGATTTAATTATAAAACGTTTAAAAACATATGTTTAATATTTCTAACGAGTGTCAGTAACAGGTCAGAGGACCCAATTTGCACTAAATATTAGCTTTTAATGTATTTCTCGAATGAAACGCAACATCCTGAGATCAGCCTTATATTAGACTAGAAACCCTTAGAAGACATTTTCTCCCATAACGTATAAATTGTTGTCGTGTGAATTTACCATATCCATGGTAGGAAAAGACTAGAATTCTTGTCAAGATCTTCCACTTCATATCTCAGTTTGTCCGGTTGTTTAATCTTCTAAATACGCATATATATTCATTATGCCTAGAAATACAACAAAAATGAAATTCATATCAAGTTTTCAATCTTTAAGTTTTTGTTTTTTACTCTAATTTCTTTGACACACACCCATTCACAATAATTTGATTTAGGAAAAAATGAACAAGTAACATCATTTTCAATCCTACGTTCTTGTCTAGAGGCTAAGCTGAAAATATAAATCCAACAACGGGGTGAGTGTGTACTGGAGTTGAAGTAGTTTTTGACAAGAGGAAAAGATAAAAGAATTTTTTGCCGAGAGCGAAGTACGAATGACAAATTACAAATAGGGTCACCAGGATCGGGAAGGCGAAGATCTGCAACAGTCTTTGAAAATGATATACATTGAGTTTTCATGAAGATTTGGTATTGCAGCAATGCCTACTCTTTCTTTACTCGTATATTACTGTCGCAAGTATATTCGTTACACTTAGCATCATTTGTAATCATAGGGTGACTGCAAGGGTTCACTGAGGCCCCGAAATTCTACATTATTAATTAATACTTAACTTTTTTCTCCTTCTTCTTCCTCCAGAAATAAGGCTGGAATTTCAGAAATGTTACCTCATTTGAACCTATATTTGATAAGAATTCAAAACGATATATAAGTATGGTTTTGCAATAATCAGAAGGGTCACCAAGGCTGTCAACGCGACTGTCTGCAACAGCCTTTACAAAATGATATACAGTGCGTTTTCTAGGATATTTTCCTATTTTTTATCTCGCTTTGTATTGCAGCAATGACTAACATTTCTGTATATTATTCTATTTTTTCCCATAAGTATGTTCCCTACAGATTAGCATGAGAAAATCATTGATATCAAAATTATTAAAACAAAACACATTCCATAATCATACCTAGTATATATTAGTGTAGAAACTAAAATAATAGAAAATTTCATGGTTCTATTTACATGTTTCTGTCTCAAAAGTTTTAACTGCTTCACAGGAATCTTAAAACACACTTTTAGAATTCAATATTCCCTAATATTGCAACAAAGATTATATTTAAATATATTGTGCTTTAAAAAAGAACCTAATAAATTTAAAGTCTGAATTTTAGATGATTGCATATCGTGAATCATGCATCCCTTATATCCCAGCTGCCATTATCTAAGAACTCACCCATCGGAAACTTTTCTATATGGAGTTGACAATCATGGCGGTAATGACATTGTTTTTAGTAACACCAGAAGGAATCTCATCTATAGAATGAACGGAATTCTTCGACAAATACATACAAATAGAGGGAAATCCAATCATAATTATTTTTACATCTTGTTTATCATCTTCTTCAATGAAATTGTTATTATTATTATTATTATTATTATTATTATTAATAATAATAATAATAATAATAATAATAATAATAATAATAATAATAATAATAATAATAATAATAATAATAATAATAATAATAATAATAATAATGCTGGAAGTAGTAATATTTAGTATGCAAATTATTTATTACAGGTTTAAACCTTTTAACTATAATCGTTAACTTCACATCACAAATGTAGCAGTATTAGTTTCAATCCGGAATGAAATGTAGCTACTTCTGTTATTACAGCTATTTTGATAGATTAACTTCTCTTTTCTAACCTTGGTGTGAGACCACTGAGTGCGTTAGAGTTTTCTTTCTGTAACTATAATTTCAACAGTATGGGAGGTAGAAATAGTTTGTTTTTGAACAAAGAAGCTGAATGTTCAGACAACGACACGAAAGGAATGAAAGTAGTCCACGTAACTCTAAGGAACTCATTATCCGGAAAAAGAGTCAACACTGCAGTATTGCTACAGACTTGTTGCATGGAGAAGGGGTAGTACAGAAAAGTGTTGGAAGAGATGCCTTTTTTAAATTGAGGTGAGTATATTACATTCTTTCTTATTTTTAGAGATGATAAAAGTGTTAGAAATCGTTGGTTATAATTTAGAAGATATGCCAGACCTAAATTATAACCAACGCAGAAACAACAATTAGTTTCAATAAAAAGCTCATTGAAACTAAAGATGATGTAATTCATTATCGTTTAATATAGGTATTTTTATTGATATTAATAAGTATCGAAAGGACGCAAAACTTAATTACTTTTTCCTAAATTATTATTAAGATCTTAAAGGAAACTTATGACCTACCTTTTTTCTATTGTGAATTCAATTTTTACCAACGTTTCGCTCAGTATTCCAGTACACCATAACTTATTGTTAGAAAGCAAATTATTATCAAATTAATTGAGGAAATATATACATTAAATTTCTTGTGTAGAGAGGATCAAAGATGTTACCTATTTACATTTAAAACATATAACTATATCCCCAAACATTTTTTTATAATTTGCCTTGATTGATTGAACCATACAAATATATATATATATATATATATATATATATATATATATATATATATATATATATATATATATATATTGAATAGAAGGCTATTTATGATATTTTAAGATCTTAATATCTAAGGAAACGATATCCAGGGAAATTTTTATTCGTTTGTGAAATCAATATTTCAGTACAGTAAAAGAATATAACACTTTTAACAACGTAACCAAGCAACTAATCAAGACAGTAACATTTCCAAAAGAATTGCAAGACACCTTAGAATAAAACTTAAATATATATATACAAATACCGATTTTAAAGATACCGATATTATATTTAAACACTTGATTCTATTATACTAACTCATGTTTCTCTGCTTTTATCGTAGGTATCCTGATCATTATTTCCATACATTTAACAACATGTCACATTGTTAAAGAGACATGGAAGAAGATATTTGCTCAGTAAAGAAATTATAAATAAAAGAAAAAATATATAACACGGATTTACCAAAGTTACCATCATCATTATAATATTGTTACTAGAATTCTGCCAGTTGAAAATTTTGAACCTCCTATCCATTTCTTAAATGTCATGCAAGAATTGTCCTTTTCCATGCATTATACCAATTGCAAATGTCATTTCTATTCCTGTACCATATCCTTCTTTAAGCATTTTTCTTTATTAGTAGTGTCCTAAACACTATCCTACTTCTTAACGACGTTCACTATTGATATCTTTTATCATTACCAATCAATTTTATAAAGGTGACCAACAAAGCTTTTTCGCTTTTTCTACCACCACCTACGAGCAGATATGTCACCTGAGACGCACCTAAAAGATCGAAAATACTCTCCAGCAGCATCGACAACCGTATGTCAACATTCGGGAAGGAAATGGATTTGTAGGCAGTGAAGTTAAGAAGGTATGAAGAGCAGTTTTCACCTCTACTAGGGATTTGACCTGGCATCTACTAAGCTGACTGCTCAAGGAATTGCGCAAGTGATACACGTACGCTACAATCTCCGATGAATATGGCAGATGCAATACTGTTTCCCATCCAATGTGTATAATGGCGTTCGGGGTCATCCTGGCCACATGGGCGCTTAGCGTTTCCTGTAACCATAGGGTCCCTTTGCGATGCGGAAATGCTGGTTCCAGAGCTTTCAGTTTTCTCTTGAACATGGGCTCACTCCTGACAGTACACAGTTGAAGTGTTGCTCTGACCAGCCGGTAACAGTTCCCGATGCTCTATGCCACGAGCATTACACCAAACACTCCAGCTGTTTCCGAACCGGTTTATGGATTGCTAAGCAATGGTGTCTAGGAGCTTCGTACAAAACCCACTTCTCATCACATGTCAACACCCTGTCCAAAAATGGCTCCTTTCTCGGACGAGACAAAAAGAAACACAGTTGTCTTCTCGCGTTGTTTTTCACCCGGAGTCAAATGATGAGTGACCCATCGACCGAACTTGTAGTCCGTCCCAAGTTGATGGTGGTGTTGCTAAATGATGTCTCCACTCTCACTGAACTCCCAGTTCCTCACATGTCTCTCCACTGTTCTCCTCAATTTCTGGCTAGGGATCATTTTTTACATGTGTTGGTCTTGCGGTACGTGGTGTAGCTTCGAGTGTTTCGTCACCGTTTTTAAACTTGTTAAACCACTATATGTGTATTCACGTCAGCCTCACCAAAGGTCTGGCATATCTCCTTTGATCCCAGTTTTAATTCGTACAGCATACACTCTCTTATGGAGGGTCTGTGGAGGTCTCATGTTCACTGCATCCTTCCTCCAGTTTACGGTCTAACTGAACTAACACAAAGAGGTAGTACGTTGGATACACCCATACGAGAAACTGAAATTCGCCTTATTTCCATTTGCATTCAACTCACGTTGTGTGGGCAGTGTAAGACAGACCTCCACAAATAGCGACATAAATTTTTTGGTTACCTTTATAATAAGTTAATCATTCAATGCAGATTTTCTTTGTTTTCCGTACATTGATATCGAATATCTGGTTTGTAAACTCTTCATAAATTTCTTTGTATATTCCTCTATTGAACATTATTACACTCCACACGATACGTACTTCTGGGATGTAATATTTAACATGAACACATTAAAATATATGTAGCATTTTTGAATATAAGAAAAAATAAAAGAGAATATATTTGGATTTGAAATGTTTGTATGTCTTGTATAGTTTTACCCATTTATGTCACATTTACCAGCGAAACAACAATCATGAATTTGATTTGATAATATGAATAACAATAATATTGGATTGTGGAGAAGGAGAATAAATATAATGTGTAAGATTGAAGAGATCCTTCTATACTAGAACAACTCAGTAACTTATATACTATTGTTTAAAGAAAACAATTGATATTACTTTAGGCGATGGATATATTTCATTAAAGACTTATTTGCTTTAGGTTCTTGAGCACTTTTCTTTTAGCTATTATGTTTTACGTACACCACCGTGTAACAAATTTAATCTTGTTGAGAAATTTAGTTTTCTCCCCTATTATTTTCCCTACGAATGAGAACAGCTATTATATTATTATTATTATTATTATTATTATTATTATTATTATTATTATTATTATTATTATTATTATTATTATTATTATTATTATTATTAGATAGTGGAACTAGGAGTCTTTTTTTCTTTCTTTTTTATCTGTAAATATTAACTCGAACCAAGTACAGCATTCCTTGTTCAAAGAAACATCCACCTATGCCACCGGTACAGTGCACCAATAATGTCTATACAAGGATGCAATAATGCTTTCCTGTTTGTTTACTTGCTTATTAGGAAGCGTGCGTACCTTTAATTAACCGCAGTACATGTTCAATTTCAAGTGGGGGTATAGTCAAAGCATTGGGATAGTGCTAGTTCTGTTTTAATGTACGATTCACCTTCCATATCGCCTTCGTGCTTGAAAGGTATTTAGAACTTCAAACAATAAGAATTTGATGTAATGTAAGACTTCTCATCAGAAAACTAGTTTAGGCATTACTGGGCCAGAATTACGGAAACATGTATGTTAAATTGTTCAGATTTTGTGTTAGCATTTTGAACAAGATATAAGAGAGATCGAGTAGCAAGATATAGCCGTAAACAGTAGAGAGTACATAATATTGTCTTTGATTAGTTGAGATGATCCTGTGCTGTTGAATTCGTATAACTGAAAATGAAGTTATTACACGTAAATTTCAATTGTTGTAGTGCGATGTTTCCATTTATCAAGAGAATGAGAAAAATAATTATTTACTTCAACATTCTCATTAAAATTTCAATAATAAATTATGTATATATTTTTCAGATGCGTGACAATTTTGAGAAATGACCTAAAATTGATCACTTTCTTGTTTCAAAAATACTTATCAACATTAAAATGTACCAAGATATTTCACACGTTACATGAAATAATAAAAGTTTTTTGTATATCACAGAAAAAGGTTTATTATGTAAAGGCCAGTACCGAAAATGTTGCCAACTATAAAATCAACAATATCATGGTTTGTGTTTAAAATATTTACTGCGTGGAGTAGATTTATATGAATCATTCCATTAAGAACAAAATCTTAAACACAGTGAAGATAAAAGTAATTGACATTATGACTTTCATAAAATAAGCATTTATACTTTATGAAAGAAAACAGTTACTTATTCCTGCACGAATTCTCATTTTCAAGTCGTAATCTACCAAAATAATTTTAACTTTCAGTTTTATTCATTTCTAATGCTACGTAAACCACAGACTACTGTCGAAATTTTTAGAAAAAAATCGTTGCAAAAACAATATTTGGATTGTGAAAACTAGACGTGTCAAAAGTTAAACAAAAACTTAATTGAAAAGTCAATGATCAACCTTATAGCTAAATCGGAAACGGTGAGACAAATGTGAAAACAGGAAAGGAAGTGTGGCATTATTTTCAAATTACAACGATTTAAGTGAAAACGTCTTGTCCCGGGGTCCCCACATGGTCCCAGGTGGGGTAACACTAAAAAGTTTCAAACTTTGAATGCCACATTCACTTTTTCAATTTTTATATTTGTAGGGGGTGACCATGGACTTTTCAATTAAGTTTTTGTTTACATTTTGATCCGTCGCCATTTTGCATAGGGTTGTCTTAGAGAGTCGAGATTTGCTGCATTTTCTTTCATTTTACAACAGCTTTCAAATGATGTGTTATTTAACCTCCTTGCCATTTAAAAAAAATTGGAACCCGTCTGGGATCTTGCGTGGACCCTGGGGCAAACTTTTTTATCCGAATAAGTGTGTCCTTTAAAGTGATGGGATATATATTGTCTGAGTTTTCCATTTACCCATCCGTTTCCGAACATATGACTCGGTTCAAACTATTCTGCCAGTTTGTATCTTTTATATTACAAAATATTTCGTAACTCACAACATTCCGCCTGGTGACACGCATAACGTTCGGATTTGTCTACTTATAACATATCAAATGCAAACACAATTGTCTCATTCGGATATCAGGGGTGGCACTGCGTGACCCTTTCTTGTCAGTATTTTTTCGCACAAAGAAACGTTCAGTATCAAACAACATATACTGTATTTCCTTTGCATATTGTCTGAATTGTAAACCTTTAAAATTAGCTCAAAACAAGTGGCCTTTATAGTATTTTTCCTCATTTCCGTCATCGCTTTCAATCAGGAAAAAGACATAATTCTTTCTTAGATCTTCTATCATGACAAACTTCCTTATGATAATAAAATCAGGAACAAGCACTTAATTTGTACCAACATAACATATTCCAAAAACATACGTTACTAACTCGTATATACGATTGTAATCTAATTATCGTGGAACATCTCGTCATTCTTACACATTTGAAATGAGATTCTACAATTGACTCAATTTTAAATCTCAACTACAAAATACAATTTGTGAAATTTCTCATCTTTTCATCTTTTACATTACATTACGTGGGTAATATTTTTGAGTTTATAGACGTACATTCTGTGTACTCTTATCCTTGAGATTTGTGATCTTTGCAATTCCTAAAGTTGATAGAACAAAGAATGTATTGTTCTCTTCCGATTACACCATAGTGTAATAAAATTCAGTTCATTATTACCTTGCGTACATGTCTACTCTTTCCACCCTACTCAATCAGGTTTACTATGTTCATCGCTTTTGAATCTTGCAAACCATTTATTTTTCCACACTTGTTTGTTAGAACATGTTGTTAGAGTCAACTTACAGAAAAATCAACAGTAACACAATAACCTATCGTACTCAGCGGCTTCACACAACTTATAGAGTAGTGTGTGTGGAATGTCTGCCCACATCTTGACTCTTTGATGTTTCTGACACTTATGTATGAATATCTCGCGCCTGATAGCATTTTTCTGGTAATCTCATGTCAAATGAATTTCAATGAGAATAACCTTTTATGCAATATGTTTATGTTTCTTTAGCAAGGCTTAGAACTCTACCAATCTACGGTGACATGTTTACGTTGCACATCAAGCAGCAATAAACGATAAGCTCGCTACTTGATAGACCAATTCTCAGATTTCAATGTGCCACATGGCAGTTTAAAATATGCGGTTGTTGTTTGTAGCTTGATCGTGTCACAAAGAAGAGAGCAACTAAAATCTTCCCACGACATGCCTTCTATCTCTATCGAAACGGCATCAATATCGAACATGATGTGTGATCTCACTGGTTAGCTGCTGGAAGAAAGCAAAGAGAATAAGATCCACTTTGATTCTGATCGGTGTTACGCATATTTTATTAGATTGTGCGTCATTCGTAATCTTAAGAAACCTGCCAGCCTGTTGTGCATTATTACACCTGTTTCGAAGGATAGTTCTTTTTTTGTGTGGTCATGCTGATTCTTTTGTTCGTCAGATAGGAAATTTTAACGTATTCTAAAGAATTGTTTTAGCGTTTATCTATTTTTGTTTAACATTAATATTAAAGTCTCTACTTATATTTCCTTAGTCTATGTATCCTTTTTGGTTATATATTCATTAACGCATTTATTTTTATTGAAAGTTTTGTTCTATCGTTACATTTTTCTTATAATTCGTTTCATAGAAGTTATGTTTTTAAGACTTTTTCATTTTGTAAGTACCTTTGTAAGAAGTACGCTGTCTAGCTGTTGTATTTCTTACGGGGATGATCTTCCTAGAAAGTGGCATTTCCAATATAAACCTCAATAAATTAACTTTCTCAATAAATTATTTTTTCTAATATTAGCTTAAAATATATGCCATTTTCTATATATTAATGTAAGGTATCGTGGGTGTGCTTCCAGAATAAAGTAGACTATGATGACAAGACTTTAAAAATTGAATAACATAGTTGAAGAAAATGAGGAAACCCAAAATAAATATTCTCACAAGTTTTGGTTCACCACAAAGTCAGTTCGCATGTTCCAAATCAGAGATCCTGCACAGCAGAAGTTAGCTCTTTATAAGTGAAACAACGCAGACCGGAAATATCAACACATGTGAACTTTTTATGCACTATCTATAAATTATACGTATTTATACAAGTGTTACAAGTATGATTATATGTGTCGTTAGAAGGACAAATGATTTAAGTTCAATTACCTATGTTTCTGAGAACAAAATCGTATCCTCCGTAAATACATGGAAAATTTAACCATGCTTCTGCTTATGACAAAAGTTAGAAATTATATATATATATATTATATGTACTCCAAATATCACATAGAAATCTAATTTCTAATTTATTTAGCAAAACCTAACAAGTCTTGATTTGCATGCAAAAACAAAATACATGCATTTTCAAACTCAGCCCTGCATAGTGTGAAAACTTTGGTCCAGAAATATAAACAAATAATAGTAAAAACAGTTATATTATGATAGTCCGGAGTTCCAAATGTAATTTCTCCGCATTTAATGCTTTTTAAAAATACAGTTGCGCATATCTCAACTCAATGCTAAATACAATTTTACTCTTGTTTTAGATGTTAGTATACTTTGAATACCAAGTTCAATAATAATTATTGTGTTTACTAAAATATTTACAGTTAGTTAAAATTAATTTAATTGTTATATGAAATGTAACCCGATTAATTCCGAATTCAATTAGGGTACAACACGCGGTTCAGCGCCAAAACACAAATTATCGAGAAGTCAAGTTCAAATATTCTAAATCTAGTGCAATATTTTAAACTATTAGAAAATATAAGCAAAAATCACTCAGTTTCGTGCAATATACTATTCAACGAGAATATGATTTACAAAATCTTACTACTTAGTTGATTCGACACATCAAAAGCGATTCAGTCAAGGAATATCAAGAAAGCAACCACACAACAAATAATTCACAAGGACAAATAGTTTAGATTATAAAGGAAACTACATTTTCTCGGCCCATTTGTTTTGGAACTGCAATTTATGCCCAATAATTGCTTTAACTCTAATCTCCTTGGTTTAACACTAATCTCCTTGGTTTAACAGTCAAGGAAATTAGTGGAATTCGTACATTACCTAAAGCACAATCCACTAACCCAAAGATGAAAATTGATCCAATTAAGCTTAACCTTCTTACGTCCCTCGGGTCCATTTTGACCCAACGCGATTTTTCAACTTGATTATCTCGGACACTATGTGAGCTGTGATCATCACACTTCGAGACTTTTAGTTATTTTACCAAGTATGTGTTTTGTAAAAATTTCGATTCAAAACTCCATCCTATTACGTCACAGTAGAAAAACTAACACATTAGTTCCTCGGGTCAATTTAGACCCATTAGTTCAATGAATATTTAAGTGACTAAATATCATTATTGAGTGGATTTCTGATGATAATACCTCTACCAAACAATGAAAAAATATTATTATTATTATTATTATTATTATTATTATTATTATTATTAATATTATTATTATTGCACTGTCCTAAAATAATTTAGTTTGCTCCGGTATATTGTACTGGCAAAATTGTTTAGTTTTGTTTTCAGATACCTTGTACTGGTATCATTGTTTAGGTTCAATTTGGATTGGTTTTTATTCGTAGTATTGTTTGTTTCCTCGTTGTGCAGTAATTACAGTCTATTTTGGTGTCTAAAATGACTGCTTTGACACTAGAAGAATTCAAAACTTTCTTACTTTTTCTGACGATGAAGAAGTGACATCTGAAACGGAGGATCAATTATCAGTGCATGATTCTTTGTCTTCGTCTTCCCTGTCTGATGAAAATTCGACGGAAAGCTCTGATTGAAAACTACATCAAGACTTTCCTGGTGGCTAGCGTGGTTAGCGTATGCGCCTTTGGCGTGGAACACCCGGGTTCGATTCCTGGCGGGAGCTCACGTGGTTCGGATTCCAAGCTAATCAGTAGGTCCACGTCTCATACAGCCTCGCTGTTGAAAGGGACGCTAAACTAAAATCAACTGAACTGAAACCTACACCAAACAAACAAAAATGTGCTAAGAACAAACAAATGCAGCCCAAGAAATCGTACGATCGCTCCGTAGAGAGACACAGGAGGAGTGTGTTCATCAAACGACGAGTAGCTGTGATGTTCCGAGGAAAAGAGGTATTGCCGCTTGTGAAAGGGAACAGACAACAAAAGTACGATCAAATACACTTTGTGAAACAAATTTATCTGTAAGAGACATTTCAATCATATTTGTGAGCAATGTCAAAAGCAGTAAAATGTGTGTTCATATATTTCAAGTAGCATAAAAGAAAACAACCACTTACGTGAATTTTGATCTCAGGGGTTTTCGAAAAAAATTAACAGGAATGCATGACCTAACCTAACCAAAAAGTAACCTAAATAAAACCTGCTTGTAGCACAACATTGTAAGTCATTATCATCCTGGAAGATCGCAAAATTTTCCGGGAACAACATCCGGATCAAAGGATGCAAGTGGTCTCCTAAATTTGCGACATAATCGTTGGCTGTGATTCGTCCGCTACGTGTGACCACAGGACCCAATGAAAACCATGACATTGCGGCCCACAGCATCACCGAGCTGCTGCCATGTTTCACAGTTGGGCGGAGACACTGCAGATCATAAGCTTCTTTGGGCGTTCTCTACACATAAACAGAGCAAGGGTTGAGAATAGGGTGAAGGATGACCCATCCGACCATATCACACGTTTCCAGTCCTCAACGGTCCAAGTTGCATGCTCGCTGCACCATTTGCGACGTGCAAAAGCGTTATGGTCCCTGATGAGCGGTTTAGCCCCTGCAACACGACCCCGTAAGTTCATGTCATGTAATTCGCGGCGGACTGAGATTGTCGAAACAGGGTGGGGGAGGTACTTATTGAGTTCCTCCGTCACTTGCTCCGCAGTAGCACGACGGTTCTGTGTGACAATGCGCTTTAATACCCGGCGTGACCTGTCACTCATGATTTTCTTCCGTCCACTGTTCCGCTTCCCCGATGTCGTTTTCCCGTGTGTTGTGTAGGCCGTCATCACCTTCGACACTGTCCCACGCGACACACCTAACACAGCAGCCACTGCCGTCACACTCACTCCACATAACCGCGCACCAACAATTTGCCCTCTTTGAAAATCTGAGAGTTCTCCTATTTTGCACTACCTCCGTCTGCTGCAGCCACTGAACACTGCTGTTCCACTGCGCCTGACGTAGTATGGAGACCAACGTAACACACAACCACCAGCGGTCCTGCGCTGCGGGCGCCACGAGATCACTGCCAACCCATACATCTGACGTGTTGGCAACTACATATGTTTCCATTTTTTCTGATCACCATCTGTATATATATATATATATATATATATATATATATATGTGTGTGTGTGTGTGTGTGTGTGATGTGATGTTTTATGTGTTCTAGATGCAAGAGCATCTCTGGCATGTTAAATTTCGGTGAATAAGAAAACAAATGTACAATTATTTCTAAATATTTGAGGACGACAGGAACATAAATCATGTATTTAAAAAATACAGGGAGCCGAAAACGTCACCCTCACCAGTGACGCTTGTCTAGAATAGATTTGACCCATCTTTTGTTATATTTGACACAAACCAGTCACAACACTATTATATGTACAAATGTTGTGTAAACTTCAAATTGAAACATAAAACAATGAATGGATCCATTTTGACCCAGAAGAACTAATGTGTGTGCAAAAATCGAGAGACGTACAAGGGTTAATATCATTGGTGTTCACCTTCTCCTTCTGCTTATTGACCCACTTCTTCCATGAGTTTATCTTCCAGACGTTTTTGATCAAGAGTGACGGATGGTACAAATAATAGCATAATTTAGGATGAAGATTGAATTTTAGGTCCTATCTGTTTCGAAAATACTTCTTAATTTCAGTCACAAAAGAGCGATTGAAGGATTATTGCCTTGTTTTTTATCTGACACCAATATCGTATACCAATGCATCGAATTGATTGCTCGAGGACTTAATTATTTTATCCACAAGTGAATGCTTGACATGAGCTTTTACAAGAACCAATACTTATATTAAAGAGTCTGTGGCTCGCAAAAGTTACCTCCTTCGTTCCGGACCAGGATTTTTTTCATATTTTCTATGATAATTGTCCATATTTCATAAGTCTTAGAGTATTCAAATCGTAACTATTAATCATCCAGCGTAGCTCCACTGGAACTGATTTCAGCCCTGAATGTTCGAATTGAATCAGGGTAAATTTTAATTCTGAAATGGAATTTGCAAAATGAAGTAGTTTATCGACTAAGTCAGCTCTGAGGAAACATTTCAATGTTTTATAAATATCTCCACTATATTTGCTTCAGCGTAGTAAGAACTAATTGTTACGTGTTTAATACCATTTCCAAGGAGGAATTTGAAATCCCATAATAGAAGGACTGAAGAAATTATCTGTGAAAAGAGTCTCCGAAAACCTTATTCTACAAGAGACTCACATCAATTTCTTACAAATAATTTGAGTATTCAAAATTCAAATTTTCGAAAAATACACGTTGTTAGGCATTATTTATTCCACTTACTATAATGCACACACTACCATTGGGTGATCAGTTACTAGTATTTACCTAATGAGAAATGTGTTGGATAGTAGCTTACATTACTGCTGGTATATGGTATATATTATTAATATAGGTTGAATGGAATTATTGATCAGTGAAGAAAGAAAGTATAAAAACCATGATATACTGAACTATAAAATGATCTTGCTTATCATTCTTTTTAAGGATGAAACCCAATTCGTTTGCTAATGATGCAACAAACATTTAATAGTAAGGTGACAAGACGTTGATCCTCAAATTTTGATTTGGATTTTAAAGTGCAGTCACTACTCTGGGAAAATGCACCACGCACGTACCGCATTTCCATCAAAGCAGTCATTGAAACGACAGAAAGCAACAGTTCAGTGTACATGAGTGATATAGGTGTTGTACATATACGGGATATAAGATTATAGGTTTTGGATTTAAGAGTCGGCGGGACTCAAGTGACCTTGACAATTCGAAGGGATCAGCCTTCCTCAGTTTTTCATTGCAGTGCAAAGTGTTTCATTATTTTGGCAATAGATGGGGTTGTTGCTCAAATGCCGTCAAAGCAAATGGCACCCCTCCTTTTCCTTCGTTTTCCCCTGCATGTGGTCAAAGTTGGACAGGGCAGGGGGGGATGGTTACCGCTGTAAATGGGACAGAAGAGTGAAATTCCTTTCTTTTGCCTAAAAGAGAAACAGAGCTGAAGAAAAAAATAAATAAGAGGGACCAACATGATATCAGCCCCGTGTCTAGAGAGCCATTCAAATATCTACAACGGTCACAAACATATCATAGAGAACTAAAGCACTTGTCGCCTGTCCCTTTCTCAAACGATTCTACCTATGGTAAATTACAGAATAGTGTGGGAAGAGTCTGATATAAAATGAAGAACCATGCCAATATTTAAAAAAAAGCACAGGAGAGCCTATATTCTAATTTATTTAGGGCCTTCGTGGTTAAAAAAACCTTGGAATTGACAGGCAGAAAACCCAGGTAAAGATTTGAAATGTATTGACAATGTGACTCTTTTTAGTGGAATCAATTTTCTTATTTACTTTTCAAAATACGACCACCAGATTTACCCTCTCTCTCGCCTTCACATTCGAATGGTCCTGGGTTCGATACCAGTGGTTGACCATCCTGAGTTTTTCCTATTACAACAGGAAAGGGCCCCAATGTTACATTCAGCCTTGGGGACCGGCTTAGAAGGACAGCGGGCATATGACCTGCTTGGTGTTGTTTTTTATTTGGGGAAATAGACCACTTCATTAACAATAGAATATAAAATGTGTCACCTCTTCAGGAAGGTACACCCATGTCCAAAATTATTGTCGCATGTCTATAAATATGTTGTTGTAGGAATATAATTTGATAACGAATTCACCAGGTATTTCTTATAATATTAGTATGTGTACAATCGGGAAGACATGTATGTGGCAAATCTCATGTCAAAAGAGCAGTAAATAAGAACAATAAAACGAAAATAAAACTTTCGTTTCCATTTAGCAACATTTCATTTTACTCATTCTAATTTTCGTATTTATAGTTATTTTCCTATCAAATTTACCACATATACATTTCCCGATTGTACACATAGTATCAGTATTAAAAGTACCCAGCAAAATCATTATTACATTATATTCTTACAAGAAGACAGTTATAGATATGCGACAATCATTTTGGACATGAGTGTACAAGGACGTAACAGGTGTTTGTTTCAAACATTAAATAAGTGTTCGTATAAAATGAACTTATTTCCTGAAGTCATAAACTAAGAACTGTTGCAGAGCGACGTAAGTCCGGTGACAATACAATATTCCATTGTTACTTTCATACTTTGCAATATATCTATTTTTTAAAGCAAAGTTTAATATGTTTTTATTTTCAATTTCTTTATTCTAAAATAAATACTAGCCTTTAATCAGCCCTGGTTTCCCTGGTTGCATATGACTTTAGGATATGGAAAATGTGTCCAACGAATAAAAAAATGATAAAACACCTTTTTAGGACATTCGTTTGTTAATCAATTCGCACTAAAAAGTAAAAAATAGAATGGGGCGCGTCATTTTAAAAATTTATAAAGTAACTGTAAGCCTATATTAGAGCGCATCTTTTTTTCTTCTTTTTTTGTCACGCATAAACAAAATTGTTTTTACTTTTAAGTGCGACTTGATTAATGAAAGAATGTCTTTAAAATATTTATTATTATCTTTCTTATCATTATTAATGTTTGCATCGTTATCATAGGGTGCTTATTTTGGTAAGGTACCGTATGGTGCGTTTCTATACTACTAGGGTGTATTAAAATTTACATACATACATTAAACAGCACTTTCTTTTTAAGAATTACTACAGAATTACGAGTATAGAGTGTTTCTCCGCTAATAAGAGGGAGACAGATTGAGGGTACCAAAAAACTCTACCGTTGATTGAGAAATATTTATGTGTCGACACTGATGAGCAACATCTACATTTGAATGTAATTGTTTTATCGGCATTAGACAATTGATTCAGACCGGGATACATGGGGGACAGAATGTTGGAAGCAAGTAGTTCAGTCCCTAGTTTGAATGCCTGGAATGAGTAAGGACTCTTTCCCCCTTGGTAAAACATTTCGGAATTGGAAGCAATATCAAAGAAACACTGCTCCGAAAAGAGAGGGAGCAACCATGCATAAATAGATAGTCAAAGTCGAATTTAGGTTTAGTGAGGCCCCAAGCTGTTGAAGGTAATTGGGTCCTTCATATGTCCAGATGAACATAGACACCCTACATACAGAAATGAAGAAACTAGGAAGTAATTTAGGAAGCAGACTAGAAGGAGCCCCATTAATTACATGAACGTAGGCTACACAGCAGTAATCACTGTTGCAACGTATATAAATTTTATTTGATTTTTTTTAAAATTTTCTTATATTTTAGAAATGCATTTCCAGTTTTTCTTTAGATTTTGGGGTCCCCAAGAGAGCGGAGCCCTAAGCTATAGCTTTATCCGGCACTGTAAATAGTATACATATACAGTCGCGGATCCAAGGGTGGCTATAGAGTCTATAGTTCTTCCCCCTTGACGCTCAGGTATACACTCGGTAAAATGGGCTTCAATCCTGTTTACTCTGGATAAAGAGGCAAACTATGGTTTAGCTCCTCCCTTGATCATATCCTGTATCCACCACTATATGTATATAATATGTGTGTATCTAGTATGTTGTACGATGGAAGCTGATGAAAGAGCTTTATATTATTCTTGATTTTTTGACAGGTAAACAAAGAATATTTCGGGGAGTAACCTACCCTAAAGATTATAATAACGTATCTTACCTTTTTTCTTGCATGTATATTCTCAGTCCTGCAGGCAGTTTTCATTTCAATAGGTAAACGAAGACTTTGCTTCTGCTTCTCCTTCACAAATCTTTGACGAAAGGTTGACTTTATCGCTACAAACACAAATTACTTCTTCTCATAGAAACCGTCTACAAATACACGGTACTGCTGAAACAGAAACCATCAACTAAAGAGGTCATAAATTTTGCCAATCCTCGTGTTTGAAGTTCCCGTCCTTCACAATAATTTCCTTCCTCCCGCCCCTGTTAAGAAGTTCAAAGTAGGTTTTCAAAAGGGCTGACTCCCGCTGAGAAGGAAAGTGGAATGAGGAATGACTATAGTGCCATCTAGCAGTTAGACGGCCAAGTACGTGAACACGAAAAAATCTGATATCTGATTTCTGTAGATTCAATGATGTAGGATATAATTTATCATCGATTGTGTAACGGATGTATTTGGAAACAACGAAAAAATATCACAGTAGCGCAGAAATACAAAGACAGTACTGCAGTCTCCAAAAGGTCCGAAGTTTTTAGCTCTTTTCGTTACTGTAAAAAAAAAAACAGAATACCTTTCCCTCTAATTTTGATCATTTTCTTATGGGAATTCGGATTATAATTATCTGTATTTATAAGAAAAAATATCACGCACAGACTTCAAATTGCACCTTTAAAATGAGATGCAACATATTTAATGAGCTATTGAGACATTTTTGCGAAAGAACGAAATGAAACCATGATTAGCCTAAAAAATGGTTGAGATCCAATGTTAAATTCAACACCAATATTCCGACACTTCTTCTCCCCCTTAAAAAAATATTATAGGGTTAAAAATATTATAGGTTTAAAAAAGAAGATAAGGTTCAATGTCCAAATAAGCTATTATTCAGAATGAAATTCAATTGTAAAAAGGAGTTAGCCAGGAAAAGTGACTATATGAAACACACACACACACACACACACACACACACACACACACATATATATATATATATATATATATATATATATATATATATATATATATATATATTAAAAATTAAGCACACTTTTTGCAACAGTATGTATATTTTTAGAAGAAGAAGTGAAAGTGGTACGTTACACCCTTAGCAGTAAATATCGTAGAAGAATATATATTATACGTTAACTCTAAGCAATAGATTTTCGAATCTTACACATTTTACTCGTGTCAGATTTTTATCGCAATAAGTAAATATAGACTATCTTCGATCACTTTAATCTAGCATCAATATACAACTATATTTCGTCGTTCCAATATTTCAATTCCTAAATGGCATTTTTTAATATTAGATTTAAAATATTTCGTTTCTAGATCATTTTATAGTATTTTGTATTGCTCCTCAATATGCTTGCACTTTGTACAAATATTACATTATTTATATTTTAGCTTTTAATTCCTAAAATAATGTAGATAGTTACGGCAGTTTGCTTGAACTCGTTGTATAGAAATCTAGGGATATTTTTAATATTTTTCCAAACACATTCTTGTTCATAAGAAAGTATGCTTATCATTTAAATATGTTTTATAACTCAGAAACTTATTTGAGATTTACATGTTGTTTGTAATCAAGAACATCTTCGAAAGTGTATTTTGAAAATACACTTAATCTCTTTTATATCTTCATACTTTATCGTGGCAAGTTAATAATTTATTCTAATAAAAATACTTTCAGTAGCTTCTCCAATCTGTACACAAATAAATAAATCAGGTATGTAAAAAATTAATATATTATTTTATCAGTCATCACATGATATATTTTAATGTATTACTTCCAAATGAATCAATAATAACACTAGAAATTACTTTACAAAAAACTTTCATTTTTCACAATTTGCAAATACATGAAGCTTCTTTAAAATCAGTAAAACCATTACCCAAATAATAATAGAGTTTCCAAACCAAACTTTTCTTATCTACTTCATTCATAATTTAATTTTATTTATAATTATAGTTATTAAAAACAAGTATATGTCCTACTCTTTACTGTATTACTTAGTTCATATACTAAAATAACTGACTAATATTTTACAAATAGTTGCTCTGAAGTATATTCAATAGAAGTTATATATATTAGATATTTACTAATTTCTACTGAATAACTCTAGTTCATAAATTTCCTTTAAAACATAGTAAATTATAATGTATTTTTCAACCATTATATAACTTCAATTAAAATCACGAGATTCTAACATCCCTTCACACGCATTGAATACGAACATAAAGTTGTAAGTCTTGAATGCTAATCCTTGTAATGTGCAACTAAAACATTTGACAACGTTATATATATATATATATATATATATATATATATATATACAGAGAGAGAGAGATTCGGTGATTTGGTCGTTTTTCTAGTGAACGGAAGGTAAACTTGAAATCTAGAGTTTTTGTTGATTATGATACCCTCCCCTTAACATACGTGAGAATGAACCACACATGCTTTGATTATAGCAAGATTTATCATAACCCAAGAAATAATTGGATAGTATATTGCTTGGTTTTTATGGTTTATACTAATACAGCCCTCTTGATTAACTTTTGTGGTATCAAGACGAAGCAAAAGTTTCTGAAAATAAATTATTTCTATAAAGAAGCTATGAAATCATACGTCAAGTACTATATATACGAATATGGAAAAATATGTTACAAATGATGTATATTGGTACAAAGTACTCGTAAAATAAGCGAACAAGAATTTAGTATAAATATACTGATCGTCAGGTTGATTATTGAATTAAATCAACCCTACAGTAACAGTAGCATTAGACGTGAAAGTTGCACCTTGACACCTACGCACAATTGATGAGTGATCAATATAAATTGAGGGAAAGAGATGCAGAACTAAAATTTGAGATTTTACTAGAAATTCTGAACACTATCCTTCTAGAGTTAAAGTGATAACTTCTAACTAACTTGTCATAAACGTTCCTCTCTTATTAAGTCGGGAACTGAATGTTCTATGTGACCATTATTATTATTAGCCATAATAATAGTGACCGTAGTGCTAGTAGAAGTAGTAGTAGTAATTAGTAATTGTTTACTAAGTAAATGAGTTGCAAAAGTATTTGTTTTGGGGCTAACAGATCTTTATGAAATACAAAGTTCATTACTATTGTGCCTTGTCTGCATTTACCAACTTTCCACCTCCGTATATTTTAATACACACACCATACTGCGCTCTAAATATCCAAGGATATGTGTAGTTCAGTTTGTAAGCAAATACTCGCAACTCAATTTAAAAAATAATAGTTTCATATATTCCAATTTTAATCAACCTTGAACACCTTCGGAGAACCAAATATATTTAAATTGCATTTTAATATTAAAAAATTTTTTTTAGAATTTACAAACCCAAAATTTCGGTGGAATGGAAGTTATACGGGTAATACATTTTATTACCACTTTTGTGATTATCCTAGTCAGTATAAGTATTCTATTTTTAACTTCAACACTCAATAAGACATTTTAGGTACTAACGAAACATCAAAAGAATACAAGTACATTACAATAGTTTCAGTTCAACTGCTACATTATTATCCGCGACAAAAAACTCATAAAGTATCTAATTTCCTTTCATATGTCTTGTGTTAGCAAACGAATTTATAAGCGTGTGTAAGTTGTTTAACGATAAAATCTCTTATAGAAATATGGAAGGCATATTTTAGCGACGTTCAACAAACTTCATGCAATTTAATCACTAATCAATTGAATAAACATTAACTTCATGACAGGCACTATTCTAAAATCTTGTAGAAACACAACTTATTATTGTTACATTAACATTATATTAACAGTAAAAATAGCACCACTAGTAGTCAACGCTCATCTACATTAGGATGTAATGTTCAACATTCAAACGAAAATACATTATTTTTTCCTTTACTATTTAAATATTAGGTAGTTCATTATACTTACACTGAAAGAAAATACACTTCATATAACATTTACAATACACAAAACATAACACACACCATTTTTGAATTTCAGATGAATGCAACTTCACCACTTTGCCTTGATCCATTACACGGATGCAAGTCAAATGTAAAGACAGAAAATGAATTAAATCACAGTGGAAACAACCAAGCTAAGCAAGCAATAGCTGCAAATGGGTAGTCATTTTATAGCTGGAAAAATTATGTATGTATCCTCAGAAACACAGCATAATTCTGCTGTGTATTATATAATGCATATCAAATAAATACATTTTATTATAATATTGTAATAATTCGAAATAACATTACGTGTTAGCGCCAGTGTTCATTCAAATGTACACTTATGTTGTTGTTTTGTTGAGAATGTCTCATGCAAGTCTGTATATATTATAATTTTGCACACAAGAAATTTAAAATTTCAGAGTTAACTTTGCATTTCACTTCTCTGATTTTGAAAAATATCTTTTATTGATTTTTCCTTCCATCTAAGTTTAGGTGTTTTCTTCATTCATTATAACATTTTTGTATCAGCATGTTTGATTCTAACACCCGATCTGAAGATTTTCTCTTATATAATGTATAACATGTCTTTTAATGAAACATTGATGCTTTTTTTTACCTATTACCAAATGGTTCATTTCCCATTAATTGTGAAAAGAAAGAATACTGCTGTACCTCTAAATTTACACTGTTTAGTAAGCTAAGACTTTTAAAAATATTGGTGTACCTCTAAAGATCAGCTGCTTGATGGCAAGACGAAATTTTGTGATTTACATCACTTTTCTCCTATAGTGTAGTGTATATACAATAGATAAGCTAGGCATATAGTTTAATCCAAGTCATAATTATTTTGCTCATTCTTTCAAGCTAGAAAAACTGTAATGCAATCATTATTCTTTATCTTGACAGAATTAATACTGCATATTTTCAGAAAAATCAATTTTTGCTAATAATTTCTATGCGTCTTTAACTGTGTGGTTCGAATGACCGCGTTTAACTCTACGACATTAGATAATCCAAATAGGAAAAAAACATTTGTTTACCATTTCAAAAGTCAAAGAAGTAGCTGAACACCTTAACTTGAGTTAGCTGTATAATATACAACTATTAATACGAATTACATTACGCAAAATACTGGATATATTCACATCTTAATGTATCATTTGATGGTGATGTAGGAGAGGGCCGCATTCAGAATGTAGTAAAGATTGTCTTTGTTTTCAAACTTACATAAGATTCTGACAATTACATTTTCTTAGAACAAAGTAAATTTAGAATTTTTTGATAAAATTGTGCCTTTCTTCATACATGACAATTTGAGTTTTGTGACAGAATATGAAACAATATTACAGACACCGTGGAAATAAATTGAATTTAATGAAATGAAATGAAATCTTTGAGTTTTATGTCCCACGCTTATGCCGGTTATTCTAAAGGAGACGATGATGATGAGTAATGAATGAAATGGTGGAATGAAGAAGGTGAGAGGAAACGGGAGAACCCCGAGAAAACCCACGCACAGGGTGTTTGTCCGCCACAAAGTTCACATGGCGGGGGCAGGGATCGAACACGGGACCCCAAGCACCAGAGGTGAACGCTCTACCACTGAGCCACCGCGGCCCCTTCAATTTAATGTTTGTGAGTATAATGCAGTATATAATAATAAATAATAATATATAATGCAATATATATATATATATATATATATATATATATATATATATATACATATATATATATATATATATACATACATATATATATATATATATATATATATATATATATATAGTATTAAAATTGGAAACTGAAAATTTTCCGGTGCAACGACATTGCGCAAATTTTTCTAAAGATTAGATCGTTGATAATCTAAGTAATTTATGTCTTATTAACGAGGAGCAGAAAGTGCTGAAATTGCGCAAATTTCCGCCGCGACGTTGCCAACAACAGGATTTAAGGAATTGTGTGAAATTTTGCATCGAAATGAAATGTATAAAGCTATTCCTTTATGAGATATATTTTATTGCATTCTAATATTTACAAAGCAACATACTTATTTACAGAAAATTTCATTTTACAGTTTGAATGCATGAAATTTAAATCCTACAGCTTTTAAAAATGTCATACGTGCCTTCTCATAGTTTCTCTGCGAATTCCTGAACTCAGCATACTTCCTCATGACAAACTCGCTCCTTTTGACTTCTGCTGGTCTTTGGGCCTTTGAAATTCCTTTTAATATGGACGTTATTTTCATGGCAGTTTCCGTTTGGATCTCTAACAAAGCAGAAATCACCGTATAAATATCAGGAGCAGGGAAGTAAAATTGACTATTATAATGTCTGTGAAAAGCTTCTGGTCCATTTGTCGTCCGACGCATCGTGGATGGTATAGACATGGTATAGATATTGACCAACACCAATATGACCTCTCTATGACTTACGGTTCCTCAAATAATGCTCCTTAAATCTCTGGAAATCGGCCATTTTTGGCCAATATCATGGGAACGGTAATTCATAGAGAGACGATATTGGTCTTAATCAATACCTAAGAGGATGGTAAACACTTTGGTAGCAATATTAATTGGTGGCCATTGGCCAAACCAGAACTCTTTAAGTTCGTTGAAAACCGCGGCGAGACACAACATTCGACATGCTGCTTTAGAATTCTAACTGCATGTAGGAGGTACACGTAGATATAAGTTGCTGCATCACTCAAGGGGGCGAGCTTTCTTGCCAAGGGGCCCTATTTATCTCTAATACACTGACCACTCATTCTTGTAACAATTTATACGATAATACCTAGGTAATATATAACAAATGTTTCTCACAGCACCTAAGAACAACTAAGACGCAAATGCAAATCTAAGTATCATTTATAGAAAGGTGAAAGGATAGTTATTAAGATATGTGGTAGACACACCTGAAATATGTATACAAGTGCTTGTTTCTGATTGGCCAAAACTGGAAGATATAGACAAATCTTTATTTCTGATTGGTCGAACGTCTGTTCACGATATTTCAAGAGAACTTCTAGAAATATTTATATATATTGTTTATTTTATATATGTTTGTTTTCCTTACAGTATTTCAAAACTATTTGCTTTCAATAACTATATTCTTACAGTTTTAATCTTACAGTTAGATATGATACGGAAAATGAATGACTGGGACACATTCCCCAGTCACCCTCTCTAACGACGCCATTGCACACATATAATATAGATGACTGAAAATGCTATTGTTATCCATTACTTTGTATTTTTTTTTTTTTTTTTTTTTGTTAAAACGACTTGCATTTTGGTGACTGTTTTTATTAGTCGATATACTTATGGTAATGATGGCAACGTTGCACAAGATTTTTTTCGCAATTTCCAATTTTGTTGCCTGCTCATTAAGGCTTTATCTGTGTCAACAGATAAGCGTGGGAAAATTTGCGCAATGTCGGTGCACCCAAATTTTCTTGAACAGATAAATGCTTCTTTTCTACAATAAACTGATTCTTTAAGAAAGGAGTTACTTCGGCATTATTTTAATCCTTTAAGGAACTCTGTGATCTATGTAATCATTAAAGAAAATTCTCTTTCTTGTATAGCTAAGAGTAATCTATTAGTGAAAATGTAAATAACATGACAAACACTGATCATAATTTCAAAGCCTTAAAATAAGGTGTACTTTTCTTCTTCTAAGTCTTTCTTCCAGTTAGTTGAAATCGGTTAATTGGACCGTTGTACTCAATTTGTCTTTATCAAGTATTATATTCGCTGTGACGCCATTCTTGCACCATGTAGTTCTTAACACAATCTCCCTATATGTCTTCAGACTCACTTCCATAGCATGTACTCGGTGGTCTACGTATCCCAAATCCGTTCTTCTAACATCCCCAAACTATCCCAATCTACTTCATTGCAGTTTTTTTTCATATCTGATCTTACTCTTACTATTCCCGGGATCATTTCATCCTTTCGCGTCTCTACACACATAAACTGCAGTATCTTCATCTCCGCAACATGCAATTTCTGTTCCTCTCTTTTCTTTGTCTTCCAACATTCCGTTCAATATAATAAAGCAGGTCACACTACTTTCTGCAAACCTTTTGTTTAAGGTGTATTAGTACCCTACGGTCACACAACACTCCTGCCGCTTTCCTACACTACCCTGCACTTCCACTTGCAAAATTGATTGCAAGTGCTTGGCTTTTTTCGTCATTTCCATATCGTTTTTGAACGGTGGTGTTCTCATATTCTCGATTTCAGTTCTCTTTTGTTATTCAACACGCACTCTTCTCTTTTCTCCTTTTCCCATTATACATATCTTGAATTATACAGATGTTTGTGTTCAGAACATACTTCTTTTTCAGTGTCTATCAAATAAGATCTCGTGGCATTGTATCATACGTTCATTCCAGGTCGACAAAAACCATATGAAGGTCTTTCATTTATTTTCTGTAATTTTTCTTAACATCGTAAGAGCAAATTTGTCCTCCGTTGTCAAACGCACTGGCATGAAACAAAATCGGCTATGCTGTTTCGGTCTCTTCTCTTAATCTTTCTTCTATCACTCTTTCCCAGAGCTCCGTTGCATGTCTCACTACCTTTATTCCTCTGTACTTGTCACATTTTTCTTTGTTCTTAAAAATTGGTACACTGTAGCTGCTTTCGCATATTTCCGTTTCAAATATTCTATTAAAAAGTCGAGTAAACCACTGCACTCATTCTTTACCTAAACGTCTCGATGCTACGGTAGAAAAATTATCCGGTCCTGGCGCTTTAGCACTATTCAGCTTTCTGATTCATTTCTACGATTGACATTGTCAAAGATCGTTGGGTTTTCATTATTGAGAAGTTTCTGGAAATAACCCTTCCAGCCCTTCTCTATCTTCTATTCATTTACCAGAACTACATTATTTTTACTCTTGATGCTGGATATTTTTCTCTTAGGGTGTAATTCATTTAAATTAGTTATCCAGTAAATTCGTAACATTGAGAGTTTGTAACAAGAGTTAAAAAATGAAAGGTTAAATGAAAATTAAGAGTCTGTTGGTTTTTCATATGTATTAAAGCAATCAATTGTATGGATGATCAAAGAAGAAGAGTTAAAATGTATGTAACTTTTACATCTATACATGCATTACAGATATGATACTAAGCAGGATTGCTAGATTCGTACGAAAACTCTGGATCAACTATGTTGTTCTGCTACATTATTATTACTATTATTATTATTATTATTATTATTATTATTATTATTATTATTATTATTATTATTATTATTATTATTATGATCATTAATAATAATAATAATATTATTATTATTATTATTATTAATAGATTCAAGAAAACTGATCCTTTTTATTTGTTATAGTTTCTATTCTTTTCAATGAATGTTAAAGCCGGAATAGATTGATTGCTACAATTTAAAGTTGAATAGAGTGTTAGTAAAGCGATCAGTCTAATTTTTTTTTTATTTTAATTTGACTTTTAGTTTAGCGTCCCTTTCAGCAATAAGGTCATATGAGATATGGACCTGTAGCTTAACGTGTTATCCGAACTACATGAGCACCCGCTGGGGTTTTAAACCGAGTTTCTCACGCCAAAGGTTCTTGATTCCTATTCTGAGAACGCTAATTCAACACAAATAACCTCTCTCTCTCTCTCTCTGCCTCTCTCTCTTTCTGTATGTCTTACCGGTTTAGTTCCATGTAAAACATTATTAAAGCTGAAACGTTTATCTGTTTCCAAATTTGACTAGATTTAAGAATGAAGATGTTCTTAAATGATTATAGAAATCCACATCTCTATGTAATCTATGTGGTCTTTGTAATCTATGTGATCAATATTACACCGGAAATGATTGTCAGGTACTACTTTCGATCTAAATAGTACCTCTATTAACTATCTGGATTATTTACTCTCGGAAAATAATAGATGGTGACCCAGCAATTAACTATTGAGATGTTTATCTTCTTTATGGATTGATGAATAAACGGACAAGGCACAAACAAGTGATTTTGTGAATAAAACTTTTAAATTTACCTCAAAAGAATAACTCATATAGTACTTATAGAAAATTAAATTTAGATAATCAATTTAAATTTAGATAGATAACCTCCCTGTCACTACCTTAAAACTTCGTGGCCTTCTTTATTCACAATGATTAAGAGAGAACCGATAAACCACGTCTAATATGTTTCAAAAATCACAGGCAACTAACTTCTCCATATCGAATACTGCTTGAATGAAGACTTATTTTGGGTATCAGGTACCGAAATTAGTACGTTGAATATATGGAACCAGGTAGAAATCGCCTAAATTTAGGCAATATAAAATAATATAAAAATTGGCATGTTAAGGACAATTTTTATTTAAAGTGGACAAAAGCAGAGGTTTACTAACTCCCGAAAATGAAGTCCAGATTGAAGAAGATGAAATCATTTACGATATAGTGCGTTGTATGTTAATGATGGTAGTAATGTTAGAGCAGAGAAAGAATAGAGTGCTCAGTTAAAGAGAAAATTTTGACGAAAGTAAAATATGAGTTATTTGAATCCTAAAAGACTCAGAATCGAAAAGTTTTCGCAAAACGTCAAGAATATATTATGTGTGATCATAACAAAATATTGCGTGAAGAAATGTGCGGTGGAGGATTTTGAAGATGACTTGAGGACGTCAGTGATTAAACGAAGAAAAATATACCTAAGCTATAACGTACAGTGGTTTTACTGCACTATGTTGTATTATTTGTACGTGGCTCAGCAATGCGTATGCCAGATAATTTTCTTTATTTTCTACGCATAAATGCAGAAATAATTTCCTTATTGATTTTTTTTGTTTTATTTTTATAAATTGATAAAGAACCTAGATTTTTATTTTTTTAGGCAACATGGTTGACTAAATATTTATGCTTAGAAAAAAAGACGTTCACGATCATAAAAGAATTTTTGAAAAAATAAAAAAAAGGAATTGAAAGCATTTAGTTTAACGTCCCATGTTTATGCTCTTTATGCTAAAGAATGCAATGATTAAAGCAAACGAATAATTATGGGAGAATTGCGCAACGAGTAAGTGGAAGAAAACGGAAGTACCCCGAGAACACGCGAACACTATGTTGTTCACCACAAATTTAATTTGGCAGGGGTCAAACCAGAGGCCACTCGCACCAGAGGTAAATCTTATACCACTGATCCACCACGCCTCTTTTTGGAAAAAGAATTCACATTGATGTGTGTAAAATGTTTTTCCAAAATAAATATTATTAGTTTATTTTTCTTGTACGAAGGAAGTAATTTTCTTGTAGTGGAAAGAAATACAAACAGTGCAAAATATAAGGAGGTTATAAGATCCAGGGTAGTGACAACATTGAAATAACATTTTCTTGTCATGATGAAATATTTTGAATTACCTTATCATCGATTGAAAATGATGAGTTAGGAATCCTTTAAGTAGCATAATGAAAATAAATGAAGTATTTCATTGTTATTATGATGTGTGGGTTAAAGGAGACGGTGATGATGAAAAATTAATAAAGTTGTGTAATAATGAAAGTAAGAGGAAATAGGAGAATTCCATGGAAACCCATGCAAACTTTTAAATTCTCGCGAGCTGGGAGTGAATCAGAGACCCCAAACATCAGACGTGAATGCTCTACCACTAATCCACCGCTGTCACTAAGTTGCGTTTCCACAATGAATAATATGGACATATCCCAGACATGATCAGGGGCTGCAACGATAAAGCACAAACATGAACCTTGAGAGTTGTAATGGTATGTACTAACTCCAAAATCAAAGATAAATTTAATATATAAACAATCTTATTGACAGAAAATACTCTTTCCATTTGGAGGGAGGTCGAGGACTTGAAACTTCTGCTTAACAACGGCTCAAAGTAGTTTAAGAAATATGTAGCTTTTGCAGTAGAAAACCGATATATTCAACCAAATACTAATGTATTTTACCTACCCGAGACTCAAACCCAAAGACAGAAGATATGTTTGTACCATCATCAAATTCGGTACGGTATTCACGAACATAAAGATTATTCGTTGTTAATTACCACCTAGTTCTCGTTACGAGTTACAAACAATATATAGAAAAAAGAGTGACATAAGAAGCCTAATTTAATCTAGTACTAAAATTATCAAGTTCGACACCTGGTCATGTATCCATAAACATCGATAAATTATAACAGAAAACTTCAATATTATGGTACGGCGCTAAAATGGAAAATGTGAACTAATGCAATCGGAAAAGATATGGTTTGCATTAAAACGTGAATACTAAATAAAGAACTTTATATAAAGTCTTTGGAGATTACCTACGCCAAGCGAGATTATATAAGGCTTACAGAGTAAATATACTTTACCTAATTTTCACAACAATATACAACTTATTACATTGTTTTAAAACTCCGATTTGGAAATCCTTAATTAAACATACACATTTAGATGAGAAAAAATGTAGTATAAATATGATATTGAGAAGGAATGAAACAATAAATAGACGTACGAAGCAAGATATATTCCCCTACCATTCAATACTTTAAATGTAAGCCATATCTACCCTAGCGTCATTTATGTTTAAAACGCAGCTTCACTGATATTTTAATTACGATTAAGAATTATAGAGTTGATATTCAGTTTCAAGAAATTATTATAAGGTAAAAAACAATTTTGATAAGGAGTAACGTCCCCTTATCAAAAGTATGGGATACACATAATGTTTAAAGTGCAAATTCAAATTATTACGCAAATTCATATTTCTTTCGATTACTAACTACGGGACCCAAAGCCTACAACATATGCAACATAAAACTTAGGTCGCAAGAAGTCACAGCAACTTAAATTATAATGTCAGTTGGTTTGTAATACTATGAACTGCAACTGCAGGACTCTATTTAACGGAGTAATTTGCAGGAGACCAATAAGGTTATACATCCACCATCTAAAAATTAAAAAAAATATGATAACAATCTTACTTAGGGAATCTTCATTCGATTAGTCGTAAGACTTCTAGATCAGAATTGGATTAAGTAAGAGAAAATAGTACACAGAAAGTATATTTTAGAGAGTTTAAGCAAAAAGGAAAAGGTATACCCACAAGTATAAATAATTTTATCATTTTTATAGTAAGTAAACCGTTCGCATCTTTCTGATCAGCACAAATGTTTAAGTTTTATATATCCTGTTTTCGCTGTGCATATTGGTACCATATATTTATTACTCTCTTCGAATTGCTTCAGAAATTTCACACTTTCAGAAAGAGCTTTACATCTCACATTCTTCTATACAGTTTGAATTCCGACTTTTTTCACAATTATTCTTACTTCCTAATATGTTATTTTAAATCTTTTATTTTTAACTCTAGAATATTTTGTTAAATTTTACATACACTATCACTTTATCTATACATTTACATTTTCAAATGCGTTAAGGATGTTGCTGCTTACGTTGATTCCTTCGCGATGGTTGCACTTCTATTCTAAATAAAGAACTAACGTTTCGTCTAGTAAATATTCAAATGTATGAATAGAGGATAGAACTTTTATTTGATTGGGTTTTGTTTTTAATTTAGTAACTCCTCTACAAACAAGTATCTATCCCGAATTGTAAACTGCAAAAATACACGGATAACGTTACATACAAGTATGCTTTACCTCTGTATAGTATTAATAAATGATATTGTTTTATTACATAAATATTATGAATAATTTTATGCTTCTGTTCTGAAAAAAGAAATATAGAAAGAGCGTAATAGATAAGACAGTCTATTTTTTTCATGTTCATGATATAAAATAATTTCATTTGAAGTATAGGTTTGCACGAAAGACTTTAAATAGAATACGCAGATTCATATTCCACTAAAACAACGAAATAAACAACCTATCAAAAGAATAGATTATTTCCTTCAGTCGAGACTTCTTATCCACAAGTTATAAAATAATTAAGGTTTTATCGGAACATACATTGTGGGGATAAGAAAATGAGGCGCCTGTGTTGAAAATGAATATCAACTAACTTTCATCAATGTATTGCAAGTAGAGAAATACATTTTTCACACACAATCATAAAAGATATTCAGCATTAATACATGGATGTTTAAAAATCATCAAAATGCGGCTATGCTTAATAATTTCGTAATTTTTGAATAGTGAGCGGACCGTTCTAGCAATTTTGATTAAATAATTCATAATTTATTTCGCTCCGATCAATAAGTAACAATTGAATAATCTCATATATATCTTTCATTTTATTACTCGCTATTTATGGAACAGTCTCTTTAGTCAATTCGATGGACTGAGATATTGTACAAGGGTATTCATATCGGCCATTGCAAATTTTACCCTGACTATGTCAACCATCTGATTTATGCTAACAGACCAACTTATAATCTTTAGCACTCATAATACTTCCTAATAGCTTTGAATGCCATACACCATATAAAATAGGTCAAGACAATTCATCACAATTGTTTCCACATTTTTCCATGCTTCCTAGGAAATTTTCCGGAGGTGTGAAAGGAAATTTCTTTCTCCTTATTCTGTTTTGTTGAAACATTGACAAGATATATCGCAATACGCATTTATACTTTGCTATATTACTCATCACACTCTCAACTGGCCGAGCTCGTGAGTTTTTGCTGTGATTCCAAGTCAAGCAAACATTCATTATTACCAGAGTGTTGCGTAATCAAACGAGCTTTGCGGAGAAAATGCAAAACGTAGATAGAAAAACAAGTCTGTGTCGTTTTCTAATTATAGCACTGCTCTAAGTAATAGTGTACAGGGTGTCCGAGAAGTCCTCCCTGATTACAGAAATTCATAACTCAAGCTATAAATAAGATAGAAATATGAAACTGGTGTTGAATTGTTTACAAACTATAAAAGTTTTTGTCTGCGTTAGGTTTGTTCTGTTTTACTAAGTCTCAATTTTGTTTGTTTTAGGTTTGTAGTACGTACGTAAGAAGCCCGAGAAGCCATGCCAACAAACCATTAGAAGGCACAGTGTGCCATGTGGTACCATGAGACACGATCACCAACCACGGTGCAGAGACAGTTCAGACAACATTTGGGGGGACTCCACCTGATGTCAAGAGCATTAAAGCCTGGTATGAGAAGTTCAAGAACACAGGGTCGGTTGCTGACCTTCCGAGATCTGGTCGACCAAGAACCTCTGCAGACACTGTGGAGGCTGTGCGGCAGTCTTTTCTGAAAAGTCCTAAGAAATCGGTGCGCAGGGCCTCACGTGAATTACAGATGCCAAAAAGCTCTATCCATGACATTTTACACAAACGTTTATTGTTTCGTGCTTACAACGTGCAACTCGCTCAGGCCTTGTTGCCCGACGACGGTACAAGTCGATATGACTTTGCGGTCGAATTGCTATCATGTATTGCAGACGATAATGGTTATCTCAGAAGAATTGGCTTTTCCGACGAAGCGACATTCTTTGTCAGTGGAGTAGTGAATCGCCATAATGTACGCATTTGGGGTTCAGAACCCCCAGGGAGGTCAGGGAGTTCACCAGAGGCAGTCCAAAGGTGAATGTTTGGTGCGCGTTAATGTACGATCGAATTATCGGGCCATTCTTCTTCGCTGAGGATACCATCACATCTGCAGTGTACCTGGATATGTTGTAGCTGTATGCTGTTCCTCAGCTGCTTCAGTATCTCGCCGATGTCGTTTTTCAGCAAGACGGTGCACCACCTCATTGGGGTTTGGACGTCCGTGCCCATCTCGATAGGACATTTCCTGGGTGATGGATTGGTCGTGATGGACCAACAGCTTGGCCTCCACGCTCTCCTGACATAACCCCATTAGACTTCTTTTTATGCGGTTATGTCAAGGATGAGGTCTACCGAACACGTGTACCAGATCTTGAAACCCTGCAGCAAAGAATAACCACATTCGTTGCATTGATCCCTCTAGTGATGTTGGCTAATGTGTGGATGGAAATTGAATATCGCCTAGATGTGCTACGTGCTACCAACGGTGCTCATGTGGAAGTGTACTGATGTGACCAAAACTTTTATAGTTTGTAAACAATTCAACACCAGTTTCATATTTCTATCTTATTTCTAGCCTGAGTTATCAAGTTCTGTAATCAGGGAAGGACTTTTCGGACACCGTGTATTATAAAACATTTACTTCATTATTGATGAAACAGAAATTGTGCAAAGACGGTAGCCTACGATACGAAATAAAGTAGGTTTCAGTCACCAATCTGAGCTAAACCTACATCCACTATTTTATCCCAAAGCTTACTGACTGCACAGAATCCAAGGGCGCCCATGTTGTGGTTTCCAAGGGGGACAAGTATAAGCGACGTATCAAAAATAGTTTCAAATTTTGCTGTAACTAATGTAAAAATCCTATTGAATTTTCGATATTCTGAAGTGCAATTTCCTCTAAGGGCGGGGGAGCAAGCGCCCTCCTTGCGCCCCCCTGATGGACGCCCTTGACAGTGTATCCGTACGTGATAACAACCGAATTTCAGTATGATCTGTGTAAAGAAGACCAAACGGTCCAATGAAGTCAGTTTAGCCGTAAGTAGGGGTTGTATGTGTACCATTACCCGTCTTAACTATTAGGAGAATACGTCCTCAGTCCACTCAAAACTCGAGTGCTAGGCGGGCCATTAGAAGTCTTGCAACTCTGAACACATAGCATAAATACACGGTATCAAAGAAAAAGATAATTTAAAAATACTTCGAAGAACGAATTGATCGGGACATAGGTGGAAATTGCGAAAACACCACATTAACCAAGTAAAGGTTCACAATCACCAATAAACTTTAAGTAGCATACCCCACTGCAAAAAAAAATAGGAAGAGATTTTTTCCATAGATACGAAAATGATAATGTATATTAGACCAAAACTGTTTCATCCATATCACAGGCCATAATAGTAATTCTCACTTTGTACTACAGTACTACAAAATATCTTCCAAGGCACCTTGAAATGTCATTACACCCGGGGAGTACTGTCATTATTTGAAGTTCTTTCACCACTAGAGTCAATGCATATTATTTCCAAAAGGATGGCATAGAACATTTGTGATGTATACCTTGTCTCAAAAAGGTTGAGCGCATTCTTTATTGGTGTTTTGAGGCAAAAATTTTCTAAGTCCAGATTCGGGTATCTTCGGAAAAAAGTAAACCAGGTTCGAACCTTCAAGGCAGCCTTTGCAATCAAGAAAAAGTTTTCAGATGTGTTTTTCTTCTTTGAAATATAATAAGACTTGTTACCAAGTGTAGAAAAAAAAGCAACATTGATTCAAATACTTAATGATACACTATTTCGAAACCTTTTATTAATGTCAACACATGCTTGTTTGCCATTTAGCTCTCCATACGTAATTGAAAATTTAGATACGTTAAAGAATTTTTCCATATGTAAAATAATGCTCAAAGTTAAGACATAGAACGTAATTATCGCCTCAAAAAGAGCGTTTGTAGTGGATATGAATGTCATAATTTTCTTGAGAACACTTACACATGTTTCGCTAGAAGCATGTTTACGTAATTCTTTCTGTTAGCTCACTGGTAAGCTGTCGGATTTCAAATCGTATGGTTTTGATTTCGATTCTCATCTCTGGCAACGGTTTTTTTTTTAAATTATATTTTCCGCAATGCATAGAAAATTATATAAAATATTTACATTAAAAACCCTCAGTTGTATATATATAACATAATCACTGCAGAACATAGTAATTATTATGTTTAAAATATAACATCTGAAATAGGTAGGTGTTCACAGTAGGTCGGTGTTATATATGAGAATGTTAAATACAAGTTAGGAAAATCGTTCAATAGAAATAAATAAATTATGTAGTGTATTTATTTACAGCTATTTGTCATATAGAGGGTACTTCTCAATATTCATATTACAGCATATTATTTATGTTCTTGAAAAATTATTCGATGCATAAAGAGAGGGTATAAATAGAGAATCCAAAGTCGCCACGCTCGCAAGAAATTCATGAACCCCAAAGATCACGTGAGCAGACTGGAATTGTCCTTATGAAGCATGCCGCAGCAGAAAGTCTTTACATAGATTTTCAATTCAATTCCCATTGGCGTAACTAAGATATTTTCCTAGGGAGGGGGCATGGTCCATTAGTTCTGAAACATTAGAAGAATCTTTTAGAAGACCTTGTTATGATGTTATATATAGTCTTCCTTATCGCGCACTCATTATCAACTAGAAGTTATTTAGTTCTAACACGACACTCTCGTGTAACATTTCAGTGATTTTTTTTTTTTAAAGTTACTTAAAATTGTATATTCCTTATATTCTGATGCTACTAAATAACTACCTAAAATCTACTATAATTATGAAAACTCACAATGTTCTATTACTGTTTTACTCGAGCAATTCTGAGTAAAAATACATTATTCGTAAACGTTAACTTTCATGCTCTTAGTTTACTCTTACGCAAGGGTAAAAGTGGGTCTGAAAAGATAGGGGGACGGTTGACGTCACGCCGACTTCCGTGCCTATCTTTGCCCATTCCTTTTTTTGGAACTGGAGGGGCACCGTATTGGGAGAACGGTGTCCTCCTGTGTTCCCGTTTACTTTTACCTCTGCTCTTACATCTTATAGAAACACAAATAAATATACAAACAGTGACATAATTTAAAGTTATAAGTTTTCAAAAATCAGTCATGGGCTATTCATTGTCGTTTACTAATGTTGCAGTTTAATTACATAAATCTTTCAGAACAAAAAAATACAATAAATTTTTATACACAAAACATTTTTAACTAAAAAAACAGAGACAATGGTATACAAAACAGTGGTAGAAATATAGTTGGCTAACTTCCCGAACAACTTAAATATAAAAGAAAATACAATTAGAGTGAAGCAGATCAACAATACGAGAGAAGACATGTAGACGGACTTGAGGGACTCGTTTTCCTATAAAAGATGTTTCCCATTATTTTTTCAATTAAATATTAAATTACACATCTTACAATTTTCGGGAGGACGTATGATAAGTGGCACTGATGGACAAGCAGATGTGATTGTAAAAATGAAAGCAACAAACATTTAATGAAACAAAGATTTAACTAGCAGAATTGATTGATAATAATGTTGATCACAATATTTTCAGAGAGAGAGAAAATATATCAACACCTGTAATATTCCTGAATTGCATTATGAGCTTTTAAGCGTATTGTTGTAGTTACATCGTTAGCGTCAACCTTTGGGAAATATCATTACAGCCAGAGGACACCCATGAAGAGGTCTACCGGACCCGAACCCTCAAAAAATATTTTTAATGATTGTGTTTTGTCTGTACCAGGGAGCACTCATGGAAAGTCCATCCAATTTGGACCGCATGAAATCTTAGTGACTTGACATACATATGTGCACTTCCTTAATAAAACTATACTTGACTTAACAGTGAAATTATTATTGGTTTATTTCCGACGAACAAAGGAAAACTTAAATATTTATATTGGCTAATCAGTAAGCGCAAGAATTTCTCTAGATTAGGAAAATTTTCCTCAAACTACGAACACAACTTGTTATTGCTGCGATACCCATGTAACTTTTGCAGCATGAAACTAAAATATCAGGTTATCAGGAACATATTTTTTCTTTAGCATAGCACAAATACACTCCCCTTTCGAAAGCAAAATATAAAAATTGTTCATGTGGTGCACAACTTACGCTAGTTGGAAATTATTTATGGTTTACTCGGACGCAGAATAACGCCATGTCTGTGTCTTGCAATATTATACCCCTCCCAACTTTCGACGCTCTGAACAAAAATTTCTGGGTGCGCATCTGATTACAGTTTGTACCTTAAAAATGTAATTATAAACTTCATTTCATAAATAATACTAATACTAATACAAAGAAGAAGGAGGAGGAAAAGCAACAAACGATATTGAATTGTGACTTTTAAATGGGTATTATATGCGTAATTGCTTCACTTCAGCAGTTCAAGAGTTCGACTTCTTTTTTTCTTTCCTTTCTGTTTTTTTCAGTGTACCTTAATAATTTGCTCTGAGAATAGTAACTGTTCAAACATTACTACAGTATGCTATAAATAATAACAATAAGACTGATTTATCACACATATATAAACAAGAAAATATTACTACATCAATAAGTGAATTACTTGAAAGAATACAAAAATAATTTACATTAATGAAGCTATCAAATAAAAAAAAATCGCATACAGCGCAAATCGAGAGGTCACTATACTGCCCACTATCACATTATTCCAGGTATTTAATTACATTCAGGCACAAGACCATAGACCCATATTTAAAAAAAGTCGATAGGCCGAAGATTATAGACACTGTTAAACATGCCCAATGCAAGCATCATTGAAATTGTTATGCGTAAATTGAGGTAAATTAATAACATTATTTTAATCCAGTATAAAAATTCTGGGGAGGGCCAGCTTTGCTTCTTGGGAGAGCCGGCACCCCCTGGACCCTCTCCAGTTCCGCCTATGTCAATTCCTGATATATGCTTTTGCAATGTGGAAGTGGTGATGCCTTGAGTCGCTCTCTCTCGCTCGCTCGCTCACTCTCTATTTATACAGAATGTAAAAGTGGATGTATGTGTGTGTTTCAACATAATTCTGATATATCTAGAGCAATTCTAACTATATGTGTTACAGTCTGGAAAAGAGTACTGTCGGGATACATATCAAAAATGCTAGAAACGGGTCGATATTAGTATCGAATCCATAGTTTCGTGGTCGCTTAGGTGAATAGTTCTACTTTCAATTCAAGTCCAATTAAGCTCCCATTAGCACCCAGGGTGGTTACATAGCGACAAAAAAATATCGACATCAACCGATATTAGAATCGAATCGTAAGTTTTCAGCGCCGCTAACAGTGCCGCATTTCCCATTAGTCCACATTAATCCCACTGCCTAGAGGGTAACATATTTGCAGAGTGCAAAGTTTAAAACTTGAATAATATTTTAATTTTTTCCGTATGAAAAAGTTAAAAATCAAGAGCAAATATACTATTTCATGAACAATCCAATTTTACTATTGTAATATGTTTAATAAAGCATTAGAAATCAGAACATGTTTTACATTTGTTATTTTTTGTTACGTAGTTGTAGGTGTAGCATCTAGTGAGTGGTATTTAACTGTAATAAATTCACTAATTAAGCATATTCGAATTAAGTTTTATTTTTAAGTTAAGGATGAAGGGGCGGAGAAATATGTAGTTATTGGGGACAACGAGAGCAAAAGTGGGTATGTTTACCGAGTTTATGTGCAGAGATCGGAAGATGTAGAAGATGAGTGGCAAGATTAATGAACTTGAACAGAAGTTGAAAAAGAAAAGAAAGAATTCAAATGATGGACAGGAAAAATTGTAGCCGTGAATTAGATATCACCTTTTGTTTTAGTTATGTAGACCTTGAATTCTTTTGCTGTTTTATTTCGGTAATCCCCGGGAGAATATTGGGATGAGACTGTGCTTTTGACAATTTGCTTTTGGCAATACCCGGGAGAGTGTTGGGTTATATTAGTTAGCCGGACATGGTGTTGATTTTGAATAATCGGACAAAGTGTTGGAAAATAGAAACAACAAATGAAGCATGTTACTATGTAGAAATAAATAATGTGTAATTGTGTTGGTGTAGAAATGGAGCCATATAAGTGGCTGAAGTCTTTTGTACGTTAAGGAAAGTTAGAGCCAGTGTGGTAATTGATATTTTAGGGTTTATGAGCCAAGCGTGGCTTTTGATAATAAGGTCGAAGAGCCGAGAGTGGACACTGTTATGGTAGGTTGATGAGCCAAGAGTGGCTTTTGATATTTTAGTGGCTTATGGTAATGCCAAGTGGGATCATAGTTATTGTTATAGTTTTTGGGATTCAGAAAGGGTTCTGTTTAATTGAGTGTATTGCTGTGAGGCAATTAAAGGTTGACAGTGAAAAGAAAGTGGTATAATTCATTTGTAAACTCTAGTAGATTTGAGAAGTTAATTAAAGTAATACTTTGCTTCACTGAAGGTACCAAAAATAAACAAACCTAACAATTATAATACATATTCTTAGGGGGGAGTAGAAGTCCGAATTTTTGCAAAAAATTGAGTATCTCACAAGTCGTTGAACTAAGAACTGAAATTCAGCATATAACTCTTTATTAAAAATAAACAGTATATGTCCTGACATTTTTTTTTGTTTTTTATGAGCGGGGTGGGGGCATTTTCTATATATTGGAAATTGGTAGTGGGTTGATTTGTAAAAATAATCGAAAACGTTTGATATTAGTTGAGAAAGAAATTGAGTAATGAAAACTAAAGGTCTTCGAATTTTATACCCACTGCTTTCTATTTATAATTGCAGAAGCTGGTGTTTAATATATGGAACGTTCTGAACATAAGGCAATCATGCTATAAAGTTGAGAGGAAATGGCCATAAAATTGGTATTCTGAACTTAATTACCTGGACATTTTCAATTAGTACTGCATGCTTAATTATATAGAAAATTTGTTTTTCTTTCTTTTCTTACGTTCGTCTACTTTTCCTTGATTTGAGACTTTTAAATTTCAATCTATTTTCTATTGAAATGTGTATGCAAGGCAACAAAAAATAATTATATATGATACATTTAAATTCATTTTAATTCGGAAGATGAGGAACACTTTACCATTGTACATCTTAAAAATCAGATTCACCAATATTGTAATAGAAAGGTGCAATAAGCCACTGACGGTAGAAATTCAAACTCCGATAAGTGATAATTTCATAGTCTTCTTTTATTACAAGTGTAACCTTTTTAGTCAATTTGGAGAAGGACGTGGATCATGGGTCAGAGTTGATGACGATGGGTTTTGGTCGGTCGGAGTTGGCCGCAATGGTTCAGAGTAGTTCATAGTTGGTGGTGGGTCAGAGTGGATCACGATGGATGATGAGTCAGAGTTGGTCAATGGGTCATTTGGGTGATAGTAGATCATGGTGGGTCGTGGTGGTCGAGATGGTTTTCATTGACCCACACCATCTCTGGTTAAAATTGTAATAAAGAGAAGAGGTACCGAAGATTCACGTCGGCTATTATGCTCAAATTTTGCACATAGATAGTACCCCACCAGAAAGCAATAAACCTGAAATGGTTCACGGTACCACCTCCTAGAACTCGAGATGTAGGGGTTTGTCTGATTGGCTAAATTAAGACCTCAATGATTTATCCTTCCTTCAACAAGCAAGCTTTTTATGATCGTTTCCGTGGGGAAGTCAGAGGAACACGTGCATAGTAATCGTACTATTGATAGTTCGCGTCCACCCCGGGTTATTTGTTTAGTGTTTTATTTTTTTTTTTTGACTCACCTAAATATTATCAAATCACAGATATAGGCAATTTAACATATTTTGGGAGAGTAATTTTGTGGTTCATTGGCGGAAATGGGGCCACCGCTTATCGTCACTGCGGGACCACCAATTTTTGGCGAGAGGTCAATAGTTGACCATCTGTAGTTCACCGACGCTTACAGCTTAGAGTAATGAACGATGTCTTTGCCTTGTAGACTTCATGAGTACCGACTTATTATTATTATTTGTAGTAATAGTAGTATAATTGATAATAGAATAATTATATTGTCTATGTATTGTCTCGGTAGGACTACACACAGGATTTGGCTCGTTTTGGTTCGACTCGACTCTAATCCGAATCGAGTTGGAGGAAACTTTTCGCGCCGAGTCCTAGAGTAGACCTCAAGGATGTCTGTTTCGAGTCGAATCGAGTTTCAAAGAAAAGTCGCTCGTTCCCATTCCTACTAATGACAGCTCAATCGGAGTTAAGCGAAATCGAAAATCGCACTATTTCTCTAAGCGACCCCGGAAACTATGAATTCGACACTAATATCGATCATTTTCTATCATTCTTTTATATGTATCTTCCTCCCATTCACCATAGGTAACCCAACATCACTCTTTTCCAGACTATAAGAAATGTGGTTAAAATTACTCTAGGCCAGTGGTTCTCAATCTAATTCCTACCACGATCCCCTTTTATCACATAATCTTGCCAGCGACCCTTTTATAATTTGTGTTTTATAATAAGCTTATATGGGATTTTTAACATACCTATTTCTATAATAGTAGACTCCATTTCTTGTTTATAGTGAACACAGCCGTGGCATTGAAAATCAGCGCCCGGGGCGAGAGTATATGACGATGTCTCCGTACATATGAGTGAGGTCGACAGACTAACTGCGAAGCGCCACCATGGTTGGCAAGAAGCCCATTACAATTTTCAAAAGTAAACCCTGCATTTCCTTGATTTTGAGCATATTTTATTACTTTTTCCTTCTATTTTATACATGTGCACATGCACCTTCCTAACATGAATAACACACTTCCTCCGAAATTTGTGCCCTCTTTTGTTTCAAGATGGATGTTAAACTCCTTCATTGAAGAGGTCATTAACGTATCTGACCTAAGCAAACAACTTCTTGACAAAATAATCGAATGATCATGCGACAAGTCTTTGCAACTGGTTTTATATAACGAAGACTTGGACAAGTTCTACCTGATGAGGAGAAAACAATATCCTGATCTGGTATCTGCTGCTTTAAAAGTAACAATTCCATTTGTCATTTCGTACCTATGCGAAAGTGGGTGTGTGTGTGTTTTATTTCATGGTAAATATTAAAACAAAGACAAGAAATCGCTTATGAGTTGAAAATGGCTTGATAATATTCACGCCATTGATTCACGTCACGAAGATTGAACCGGGCATTGCTGTACTAGTGAAATTACACCATGCTTAGGTATCTCATTAGGTTTCAATTTTAATTGTATTTCAATGTGCAGGTTTTGTTCCTTGTGTATTCTTCTAGCATTTCTATATACAATTCTCATTATTTTCATATCATACCCCTATAAATTTAAATTAATTTTTAAACAACTCTGCACCCTTTGAAAATGTTCAGTAGACTTATTTTTTATTGTGCTTTACAGTATGTATAAAAATAAAAGTATGCCTATCAGAAAAAATTCAAAATAATATTTAAAAATAATTTCCGGTATCAGATTCTAACTATATTTATCTCTTCCGCTTATCTTCGATATTCCCAGGTTGAGAAACCCTGCTCTAGGCATACATGAGTTATGTTGGAACATACATACATACACTTTTGTATGTATAAATGGAGATAAGAGAGGGTTGAGAGAGAGAGAGCGATTAAGGTATTACCGCTCTCAATCTCTTCACTTTACTTTTGCGATTAGTGAATTTCTTACATGACAGTTTGGGGTTAGCTAGTTTTTTTCTTGAACCACGATCCGATTTTCGATATGCTCTACCTAAATGCTGTAATGCGAATATTGAGAAGTTATTTGCGTATGAAAATAGCTGCAAATAAATACATTACATAACTTATTTATTGCTGTTACACGATTTTCTTAATTTGTATTTAATATTCACATACAACATGCCGACGTTCTGTCAATACCTCAGATGTTATATTTTAAAGATCAGTATTACTTATGTCGTGAAATGATATGAATATATATATTCATTTGATATATATATATACAACTGATGAATTGTAATCTAACTATTTTAAATAATTTTCGTGCATTGAGGAAAGTAGAATATCATACAAGAATCTCACCTGAACGGGTATCGAACTCACGATTTAAACGCTCGGGGTGTACACCTGAGCTAACATTACCGCTTTTCGGAATCTGCTTCTGAAATATAACTGAGCTTATACGTAAATGCTCTTTTCCGTGTGGAAATCACAATGACGAAACGAGAGTGTGAATACATAGTTTCGAAATATTGTATCATTAATTATTTCAATCAATGTTACTTTTTTCTACACATAATACCACTTCAACATGTCTTATTATATTTAAGAGAAGGAAAAACATATCTCTACATTTTTCCCCAGATTGCTAAGGTTGGCTTGGAGGTTCGAACCAGCAGCTTTAGTTTACTTTTTTCCGAAGATACTCGAAGTTGGACTTCGAAAGTGTTCATCTCAAAACAGCTATCATCATATCGCTCAATCTGTTTGGTATATGGTATATGTTTTTATACGTATAAAGTCAGTATAACAATTTATTCTTTAAACAGCTTTTCGTATGTATTAATATTCCTTTATAAAAACTGTTTTTAATATTATTATTACGGCGCACCATTTTCAGATTTCTTTCGCGAGTCGTTGACCAAGTCGTTCCCCACAATAGCCGTGTCGTGCAAGTAACCAATCACACGTCAGGTACTAGCTTTTACGTATTGCTCCCTGCTCACAGCTCAGAACATTGGTAACTATGGATAGACGTACAGCACTAATTGCTTTATGGGAGTTGGAAGGCTATTCTGCAACTGCAGCTAGCTGGAGAGTAGGTGTCCCGGCCTCTACAGGAAGGCGATGGATTCGGAAATATGATGCTACAGGTCAGACTGGTAATTTACGATCTCCTGGTCGTCCGCATGTGCCAACCGAAGCCGAAGATGCGAGATTAGTAAACGAAGCCCTGTTGGACCCACTAAGGGAAGCTTCTCTCTTTCCTGGTAGTAAGCATACAGCTCTGCGAAAGCTTCGTCATGCTGGGTTACGTGGCTGTGTTGCTGCCGTGAAGGAAAAACTCTCAGACGATAACAAAATTTACCGTCTCGCGTTTGCACAGGCGAATGTGGGTCGCAATTGGGAAAACGTAGTTTTCTCAGATGAATCCATATTCACATCATCAAATGAGGGACGCCGATTTGTGTATCGTCCGAGAGGCACCCGATATGACCCTAGATATGTGGATGCTTGCAATCGCAGTGGCCATGTAGCTATTTCATGTTGGGGATGGATTTCCAGTCGCGGAGCAGGACAGCTTCACAGAATTGAAGGACATCTGGACAGTACTCAGTACTTAGACATTATGAGTAATATCATGGTGCCATCTGTACGAGTATTTCAGCCTAATGGTGTAATTCAGTTCCAGCAAGACCAGTCACCAATACATACTTCCCGTGTGGTTCAGGAATGATTCGCAGGGCAGCCTGAGATTGATTTAATTGACTCGCCGCCTCGTGGAGCAGACCTCAATCCCATAGAAAATATGTGGGCAGAAGTGAAGCGTACTCTAAGGGAAGTTGGCCTTAGGCAGATCCACCAAGAACTCAGGATGACCTGTTACATCTTGTTTCCGGAGTATGGCTGGAGGAGGGGAAGGAGATAGATTTGTCATCCATTTAATAGATTCCATATCCAGAAGAATCGAGCGTGTAATAAATTCAGAAGGGTCTTGGACACGATATTAATGTCCCCGCCTTAACTCCCGAAAACAGCCCTTTTCAGGGCTACCTAAACGCCTCTGAAAATATTTCTAGAAGTAAACCACTCCTCGTATCCGATGTCAGTGCAATTCTACTAACAAAAAAAAAAAGATAAATCGCTGCAGGCTTTGAACTAAAGACCTATTCATTACCAAGCCCGTACTCTAGCAGTGAGCTAACATGAACAAACAACTGAAATACGATTTTTAATTTCTGGTATTCGATGACAGCGATGCTCAAATACTTCGCAAATGGTGTATTCAACATGGCATATTCCGCAAAACACACACACACACATAAACAAAGCGAGAGAGAGAGGGGAGAGAGAGAGAGAGAGAGAGAGAGATGAATATACAGAAGCATATTCAACGTATTTCGAATGAGACTTTAAGTAACGACATTCCGTTCTAAAGATAATTTGTGTTTCTTCCCGTGACGTTAAGGTGATCGGGAAAAATTATGTCTTCAAGCAGGACCCGACTTTGGATACTCTGTTTACACACTTTCTATATCCGTAGGAATATACTGTATTTCACGAATGTAAAAACATGCTGTAATGAGATATTGAGAAGTTACATCTCTTTGACAAATAGATGCAAATAAATACACTACATAATTTATTTATTGCTATTGAACGATTTTCCTAACTTGTATTTAACATTCTCATATATAATAACTACCTATTGTGAACATCTACCTATCTCAGATGTTATACTTTAAACATAATAATTACTATGTTCTGCAATGATTATGTGATGTATATACAACTTAGGTATTTTAATGTAATTATTTTTTATAATTTTTCATGCATTGCGGAAAATACAATTTCAAAAAAAATCACTGCCTCAGATGGGAATCGAACTCGTAATCTTAAGATTTGAAATCCGAAACCTTAACAGTGAGTAACACAAGGATTTACGAAAACATGCTTCTAGCGAAACATGTATAACGTTTCTCAAGATAATTATGACATTCATATCCACTACAAACGCTGTTTTTGTTCTACTTTGACTTTTATTTTAGTACTCAGGTGAAACGTTATGTTCTATGTCTTGACTCTGAGCATTATTTACATATGGAAAGATTCTTTAACGTATCTAAAAGTTCCATTACGCATGAAAAGCTAAATAACAAACAAGCATGTGTTGACATTAATACAAGGTTTCGAAATATTGTATCATTAAGTATTTAAATCAATGATGCTTTTTTTCTACACTTGGTAACAAGTCTTATTATGTTTAAAAGAAGAAAAACACATCTGCAAACTATTTCCCGATTGCAAAGGCTGACTTTTAGTTTCGATCCTGGTTTACTTTTTTTCCGAAGATACCCGAAGCTGGACTTAGAAAATTTTTGCCTCAAAACACCAATAAAGAATGTGCTCAACCTTTCTGAGACAAGGTGTACATTGCCTCCTATACGTTTACACGAGTATCCGTGGATGTACCAACAGAGCACGATCATAAAAGATATCCTAAATCAGAATGCCCGGAGAGGGAAGAAATTGAATTATTCTGGTTTCATCCTTCTAAATGAAAATTCAGTAATCTCACCAATGTGTATTGAGCTCCTCTACCAAATATGATTTTCAGTAAGTTGCCGAAACGGTCAGAAACCACTCTGCCTGTTGACAATCACACTGAAACAAACATCACAGTATTAGCTTAATCAAAATCGTTTATTTTTTATTATCGAGGGCAATCTTCTGTACATACAACACACTTTACAATGTATTGTGCAATATGAGAAAGTTTTAAGGGTACAAGTATTCTTAGAGCAATAATAACTCATAGACAACATGCAGAAAACCTTATGATATTAACTCAATATCATGGATTTTAACGAGTATCCAATGAAATAAACATTCACTCTACTAATACGTCAGATCACATTGCACTTTAGAAACATAGTGTATCTTTACTGCTATTAATATTAGTATTAGTATTAATATTATTTAGGAATAAGATTGTTATTAATAATAATAGTTAATAACTTTAAGACTAATATTAATACCATTAAAACAAACCAAACATAATTATTTAATAATTATTATCATAATTATCTGAGAAATAATTATTTGCCACATTCAACTCATAACGAATGAATTCTAGCTTTTTATCACACTTACAGTACAAAAACAATAAAGCACAAAATCTTTAAATTTCTCTTATAACGTAAACGCAAACAATGATTTAACCCTATAATGCATAGTGGGACAGATATGAGTCATAGTGGTAATTAATCTGTGCTTCCCTACATAACGGTTTGTAGTTACTACTGAATTTTGAACCACATTGGGAACGTTCGAAGCTAGTTGTAATTCCACACTTTCCGTATAGGTGACACTATTAAGGGTAAAGTTACTTCCTTTACTCATTTTTGTTTTCAATTGCAAAACTATTTTTTCACAGAAAAGAAAAACTCATGCGTTCTAGGGTTAAAACAACTTGGATAAAACATTGTTAAATAAGCAATAGAGACTGGGAAAAGGTAATATGTTTAAATATAAATAAGTATTAACATCGTACAGAGAACATTGTTATGATCTGTACGATGTTACGAGTATCGTGATAAAATATCTTATTGTAATAACGTATTAAAACTCGTTTCAATTAGTCCGTCAATTTTTTTAAACGATATGAAAACCTATTATTTAACAAAGGGAGACCTTGCAACTTAATTCCTTGCGAAGATCTAAATAGATAAAATTGAGTTCAATATACGTGTGCAATGTTTTTGCTGAATTTACCTTAAGAAAAGTATACCACCTCATCTCCTCTGTTTGATGCAACCCTGTGTGTTTTAACTATATTTTCTTCATAAGTCGATGTCAATATAAATTGCTGTTATACGTAGTTATGTAACAGAGTTGTGTAACATCTGAGATGCATGCCGCGACACTATACTAAAAACTTAAGTTTAGTACTCCATAGTTGGTGAACTAACAGCTAAAACTGTTTTTCATTCTTACCTCACTTTTAATAAAATAAAGTATTAAGTTAACAAGGTTACCTATGATAAAATAAAATGATTCAGTAGCGTAGCTCAGCAAAACATACAGCCGCTATTATATCTCAGAGTATGCCGAACACACAGGAGCTTCTACCTGATAACAACGTAAGTAAATGAAATTCACAAAGTTTGAAAGAAGAACATGTATGTATATTCTCCACTGCCCATTATAAACGCTGAGCAACACACACAATTGCGAAGAAGATATTTTATCAAAGTAGATGTTGTATGGATTGCATAATTCACCGAAAATCTTAGAAGAATACTTTCCAGTCCACTTAAGGTTCGAATATGAGACGCACTACTAGAAGAGCAGTTACAAAAAACAATCCTGTAAACTAGAAACTTTGACTAAAGACGCGATGACTAATAAAGAGACTTGAAAAACACGACGGAAGCACGTATTGGAACAGAGGCAGAAACTGCGTAAACAGTGGCTTCATCCAGAAGAGGTTCACAAAAAGAGTAATCGTTATGTAGCACATCTCGGCGCAAAGAAATGGGAACAAGTATGAACTCTAGATGGGAAAATGTTCCACATAGATAAAAGTATTATAACTTCTTCCGTATCACGGAATGTACTAACCGTTCTTACCTTGTATTATAGTAGTACGAAAAGCTTCCAAGTCATCCTGGCAAGATATTACAAACGGGATATACTGCCACGTCTTGAAGTTGTTTCAGCACTAACGTCAATGCACATTACCTCCAATAGAATCTAATAGGACCTCTGTGATAAACATTACCGCCTGCATTGTTAGAAGAGGACTAAAGATGTATGAAGAAGCATCGCTCAGGTATCTAAGGTGATATAAGCAAGACTGGCGGTAGAGAGGAGAAACCGAGTTCCTTCCCTTCCGTTTTTCCCAATGAAAATCTTAGATGTCTCGCCAATGGCTGTTATTATCTTGAGCTTTTCTTACAGCCATTCCCGTTCCTCACACTATTTTCAGTAAGTCACTAAAGTCTACCCTGGCTTGTAGCATCACACCAAAACAGTCAATAATATAACAAATGGTTTACTAGAAGCTAAGTTGTTCATAATCGTTTCACACTTCTGATCTAGGACTATTTTCTCTATATCCAACACACGTTCATGTGTATTGCGCAATGGAAGTAAGTTTTAATTCTACAAGTGTCCTTAGAACAATAATAACTCATCGACCAAATGCTGAAGGCCTTATTAAATTAACTTGATGTCAGGCATTTTAATGATTGTCAAATTAATAAGCGTTTTACTACTAGTTAGGAAGACCAAAATGAACTTTAGAAAAGTAGTTGATTATTAGTAGTAATATTTGTAGCGATAGGAATAATTGGTTATAGAAAAGCACAACGGAATAATTAATATTGAATCTCTAAATTAAAACATTTCAATCTCTTATCTGTGAAATATTGCTTCTCACACTTTAGTCATACGAAATAAATCCTAATCTTTTTAATCAAATTTATAGCACAGGAAGCATACAAATAATATCTTTCAATTTCTGATGTATGGGGAATTATCGTATTGCTTTGATATACATGACTGCTTTAGTGACATAACCGCAAAAAATCATTCACATCAAAAGAGAACTAACGAGGCTAAGCAAGGGATAAATACTCAGAGGAAAATATTAGTTCTAAAACTGAATATTTGTTCGAACCATGCAAAGAACATTGTTATGATTTGCATGATTTAATAGATACTGATAAACACATATGGAAGCAGTAGTGGGTTACTTCAAAATTTATTTTAATTACAGCTATTGAAAATCGTTTCAAGGAAATTAACACATTATTTGAATGCAAAAAAGACTCTACAAATTACTTCTAGTGAAGTTCCTCATAGAAAAGATTTTGATAGATACAAAAGTTCTCACGGTATTTCCTTCTCGTTCAAATTTTGACCTATAATGATGATGCCACAATATAAGATTCCGAAAAACATAACAAGTGTAGCTGTCTTGAGTTCAACAAAAGTGGTACAATACACTACTACTACATGTAGAGTTGAATTTGAACATTAAACACCAATGCGCGACCCAACCTTGTGTATAAGAATAATAATGTTGAAATGTTTCATTAACTTTATTTTTAAGTACGTAGTATTTTCATCTACTTGCAAGGGGCACTTCGTTACCTTGATTGATTAAGCATGATATATACATAATATTAAACATATATAAACTAAGATGTGTATATTAATTACCAAGTCAGCCCTGACTCATTTATCCGACGCATTTACTGACACTATTTTTTAATATAAGTATAGCGTAATATATATAATTTTACAGTGTTTATAATATGTGAATGTATGTAAATATCAATTAGAGAATTATTCCAATCATTGATATGTATACTAATTTTTAAGACCAAGGTTTAGTTAGTTAGACAGAATATTACTCTAGCGCCCACTTTGATTATAGATCTAGTAGAGATGCTACTTTTTTTTAAAGATTTCTCTTTGTTGCTTGATTTTCCAATAATTTTCAATTGCTGTAGAAGTTTCCAGAACCGTTGCTCAGTTAAGGTTTTTCTTAAATTTTTTATCATTGGCCAAACATAAAAAAGGCGAAATTTTAAATAGTTTTCGCTGTTTCAGGCAGGGAGGTCCGTAGGTAGAGGTCCATACTAGAGGCTGTTCATTCCGAAGGAAATTAACAAGTAAGATTTTTTCCGGGAGTTGTCTTTTAGTTTAGTTACTGGATGTCGTTTGCTTCCAGTCCCGCTAGAGAAAGTGGTCATTACTGGCCATAACTTAGGTGAATTAACGAGATAAGAGTAGAAATTAAAAAAAAAATATGTAGGATTTTTAAGCTCTACGTCCGAATAATGGCTTAAATAAACTCTAGTTTAATGGTTAGAAAGATTGAAAAGTAATTTGCTCTTTGGGTGATCCTACGGAGAGAGTGAAACCAGGACACTTAGGTTTTGAAATTTCCAGGAGTTGGAGGTTTTCCCAAGACATTTTCTGAATCCAGGTTCCGATTTGGGATCGATCGCCGTAAAGTCGGTCGGTATTAAAGCCTGGCTGGTGTTTCTATTTTCACAATACGACTTTCGTGTACGAAAGTATAAGCGTGTGTGTTTTACCTTTCTAATCTATATTCTTAAATGACAGTCGTAATATAATAGCTGAGCCATGAGTGACGGTTGCTACTCATATTTCTCAAAATCATTCTATCCTTTAAAATTTTAGTTTGTTTCCTACCTGAATTTCTCTGCGTGTTGAGAGTCCAAACCAGGTTTGAGACAGACTGTTACTGTAATAAAGTTTAACAGTCTTTGAAAACAAAGAATATGGACCTAGAGTAAAGACAGTACTACTTTCCATGTTACCGCAGTTCTCGAAAGAAATTTCAGATAAGTTTTATTGTTTAAGTACACATATATTGAAATTAAAGTCTTTCGTTGAGTTCTTTGGGAAGCCGAGCAAGATATTAAAGTTCTTCCAAAAGCGCAAAGTAACGTGCCTTGAATCAAAAATTCCTAGTCTCTCACCTTATTTAAATTAGAGGAATTTTAGTTATAATAAACTATTTCTTCATCATAAATTCCTATAAGTTTCATTTTAACTAAATCGTATTTAGAACCTGTTACCTAGACGACAGAGAGCTGCCGATTTAGTCTCTTGAGGAGTTTATTTCTTTTGTTGTAAGGTAAAAATGGCAGACTCATTTGTTTGAGTGGTGATATATAATCTCGATTAGATTTATAATTTCTTATAGATATAAAGAGATCCCAAACGAAGTGAAATATATTTAAAATATTTTTTATATTATTTTTATTTTTTACCTTTCATAGGGTAGTTCTCTTATATGATTGAGTTAAAAATTTCAGAAAGGAATAGGGAAACATGAAAAATATGGAGGATTTAAATTTGCTTAAGACGTCTTTTGGTATAGGTTTTCAGACGCAGATACCTCTGCAGGATGTAGCAAAAGAGATAAGAAACCTCCGAGAGGCAAATAAAGGCGGTAGCAATCAACGAAGTTGCAACTGGAGTAGCTTAGATGAAGTTAAATAAACGCTTTCTACATTTTCCGCTGAAGTGTCATAGAACCCCTTTGATTACCTTGAAAATGTTGTGGACTATGCGAAAAGTATAAATATTTAATTAGAGGAAATGTTAGAAGTCATTCCTAAGCTATTGCAGGCAGACGCAAAAAAACGGTTTAATTTCAAGAAGTCTTCTAGATTTGTAGAATTTAGAACAAGTCCTCTACAAGAATATTTTAGTTTCAATTATGAGAGTGAGATTTAAACTCAATTAGCGGATAGGATCCAGCAACCAGACGAACCCCTATCGAGATTTTTAAGGGGAATGGCGTTATATTTTTCCTATCTAAGAAGGCAAATATCCGGAAGCTGAACAAATTCAAAAGATGGTAAGTAAAGCGCATTCGAAATTGAAGCAGTATTTGCATGAAAAAGAATTTAGAAACCTGAGAGAACTTGTAGAATACGCTCTGAGGGTGAAAGCATGTTTCCTAGAAATTACAATTCCATCACACAAAATTATGCTGGAAATAGAGATAGGATTGAGATTGCCACCCTTAAAAGATGTTCTTTAGAAGTAGAAACAGAACCTGAGATTAAAGTTCAGACATTAAATCCAACGTACTTTAGTAGGAGGACAAGTGAACGGAGTGAAATTAAACAGAAAAAGAAATAAAAACCACTAATTAAATGCCATGCTTGTGCGAGGTTATTTACCAAAGGGTTTGAGTGCCCGAGCAGGAAAAGAGTTGTAAACCACGAAAATAAGCGCCAGATCCCACATCGTCACTAATGAAATTTCTTAGGAAAATTGCGAAGGGAAGAAACTGTCCACCTTAATGTTTTTGGAGTTTCTATATGCAGGTAAAGGACTGTTTTCTTCACAGTGGCTTGTTTATATCGCTCGTGAACCAAAAGACTTGTAAACAGTGGATTCAGAAAGAGCGAAATCAAAGCGAATAAGTATTAGCGTCGGGAGAGGTAAAGACTTGGCAGATAATGTATCCTACATTTTGTTATCAAACTAATGAAGTTTTCCCATACGTTCTAGGTTTTGGAACACCAATCTATTGAATATATACTAGGTTAAGATTTTATTGCTAAGGCTGGAAATTATATTTTCCTCTCACGGAATTCTTGGTGTTTTGAAAACTATTATCGTCTGATTAGTTTTACAGAACCAGAATCAGAAGCAGTGGATGCTCAAGTTAAGAAATTTTCAAGGACAAGTTGTCCCAAGAATTCTGTGTTGGTTGTAAACGGAAGGACAATGCACCTGCTGTTGCAAAATTAGAACAAAGGAAGGAAAAAAGACAGAAATCCTTTTCTAGCGCTACGAGAAAAAAAAGGCATTTCATGGAAGGGACACCGAAGCTTTCATAAAAGCGTCAATTCTTGGTAGAGACGTTCTTCTCTATTGTGACAAGGGCAGTCAGCTTTCTTTTATTGACGAGGCAGAAGCGAAAATATGGAAAAATAAAGACGCCAAATACAGAAAGGAATTTTTATTGCTTTGTTTAGCAAAAGGTACTACAAAGACTGAAGAAAGTGTGATTGTAAATATAGAATATTATGACATATATGCAGTCAGAAGTTTTACATTTTGAGAGGTCTACTCAAAAAATGTCTGGTTGGTAGCGATTTCCTATTTGAAAAAAATGCATTCTTTATTTCCCTGAATGGCTGATGTATTGATGACGGGAAAATGCCCATTTTTTCTAAAAACCAAACAAGATGAGAGGAAAATACTCCGGTTATGCAGTTGTTGGGAATTCCTCAAAACAGATTCTTGATGTAATATTAAGTAACTTATCTTGGAACCTCACGGAAAAAAGAAAAATAAGGTCAGAGAATATGGTTAATGATTAACACGGTTATCTTCACCTACAAACCAAGTTAGAGCTTTATTATTGCCGAAGAACGGAGGCCCTTGCATAGTTCAAAAGCAGATTGGTGCAAATACATTTTTAGTAAGTAATCAGAACAGCGGGAGAATAGTAAAGACTAAATCAGACATGCTCAAACCTATTTTTATGGCACCCAAAATTTTGTAAGAGTGTAAAGTAATTACAATCTGAGTTTGCGGGAACATTTTTTCCAGATGAAAAATGCAAGGGCAGGCGACAAATAAAGAATCCTACGAACGAGGTTGTTCAGAGTATTTCAACGATGTTTTGTTATATATACATTTTTCTTCTCTTACTTTTCTTTGAAATTAGTTAGATGTTAGAGATTTAGCCTGGTAGTCCACCAGTCGATCAGTCGCTTTTTTGGAGTCGAAACCGAAAGGTTCTTTTCTGTGAAAAAAACTGGCGGAAGTATTCGAAAAACCTACATCTACGAGAAATGTTTATGTGGCAGCTCGCCCTAAAGCTGGTTCAAGTTTTGAGTTAGAACTTCTGTGTTAAGTTGATGCACCAAAGAACAGTAAACGAAGATTACCTTCAAGTAATAAAACTGGTGAAGTGCCAGACAAAAGAATTAGGAAAAACGACCAAGAATATATCTTAAAGGAAATAAGAGCTGTTCAGTTTCAAAAATCGGTTCGTATATACTACTAAAACTTCTTGCGAGAAAAGGATAAGAAGGCTCCAGATGGAGATACGTCTAGACGTAGCCCGTGACGAGGAGTACGTTATAGATGTCCTTGCTGATGGAGAAAAATTAGACTGCGAGTCAATCCCCGACACCCCGGGTAAGAATCTCTTTTTTCCAATCCCACTGAAGGTGTGGAAAAGTTATGAAGAAGTTGAACTTCTAAAACATCGAGTGATACTTCTAGTGATACTTATGTGAAATTGAAGACAACAGTGAAGTTTAACGTGTGTCAATAACATTTCAAAATTATATAAAGTGTTTTTTATTTATAAAATTTTGCTTTTTAATTCCGAAGCGTAAAATGTGAAAAGTTTTAAGAAAGGTACGATTAAACAAACATTGAAGGAATATTATCCATTAAGTGAATTAAAGTAGTTTTTAAAAAGTTTAAGTAAGTTTTAATTGATTTGATTTTTCAGTGTAATTGTGTTTTTTCGATCAGAGAGAATATCAAAATGATAGTTCGAGACTATAAACTCAAATGCGCAGATGAAGGCAAGGAACTTTTCTCCTTGTTTTTTCTTTTTTATTGGAGTGGATAAATGCGAGGGGCACTTGCCTTGATTAATATTAAATATATATATATAATATTATGATTTGAATATTAATTAGTAAGTCATGTCTGACCCATTTATCTGACGCTCTTATTTTATATAAGTATAGATTAATATATATACATTTTACTGTGTTTGTAATATGTAAATGTATCTAAATTTCAATTAAAGAATTATACCAATCATATATATATATATATATATATATATACAGGGTGGGTCATTTTAATCAATCCACGAAAATGTCTGAAAAATGATAAAACATAGAAGAAATGTTTGAAGTACACGCTATATATTGCTAAGGGTGAAAACCAATTGGGTAATGGGGAGTAACTTTGTAATGTGAAATGTGAACATGGGTCGAGTAATATCTCGTTCGAAAGATCTTGGAAAACTAAGTAACGCTGTACCAAAAGATGTTTCATATTGTGCACCAGTTTCAAAATGGCCGCCATGATATGGTTCGGAAACTCCAGTACCCGTAGTATGAAAACTATGGAAGGTAAATGAATGGAACAAAATTGAAATATGTAAATATCATAGGGCATATCCCGGTGGCCTCCTTGAAGGGTTCTTGGGGGCTAGCTTCAAGATTTCAAAAAGTATTATGAGTCGAGTGGTACCTCGTTCGATAGATCTTGTAAAATCAAACATCTTGCACGAGAAAACGATTGAGGTGAAATGGCAGTGTTCTTAAAAGACCGCCGAAACATAGTATCCTTGTCAGAGAAAAGGTTTAGTACCCGAAGTATGAAAGCGATTGGAGATAAATCAACAGAAGAAAAAACTGGAGTAGCTAACTGACGTAAGGCACATTGGGAGGTGTTGTTGGGGTGACTCCAAGGGCCAACTGAAAGGTATCCGTGGCCAACTTGAAAATTTCAAATAGCAACTTGAAGCGAGTAACATAACGTTACATAGACAAATTAATATCAAACACCTTCTGTAAGAATATTTTCTACATGAGACACAGTTTTCAAAATGATTGCCAAGACATGGTGACTGTGTCTAAGAAAACGTCTAGTGCCCATAGTATGAATACGGTTAAACGTAAAAGAAACTAACGAAAATTAAATAGGAAAAACACCGAGGCATTCCAAGGTTCAAGGATAATACAACAGAGATAAAAATATTAGAGTAAAATTGCAATAATGTTAAGAGAGAAATCCAAGTCCTGCGCTCTGTATGTGAGCAGGGTGGAAAGTAACAGTGAAAGTTCAAATGAGAACTCTACTTTAATTCGCAAATTAAGGCTACCTTACAAATAGGTATGGTGTGGTTGAAACATTTGTTTGTAAGGATGACGCTGTAGTGACAAAAAAGGTGAAATTTTATTTCAATGGTAAAGCATATCTGTGTGGCTGAGTATGATTTGATGCGAAAACTGAAGGAACGTTATACGAAAGAAGTTGTCGAATAATGCAGTTGCTGGAACTTACAAACATGTGAATTTGCTAATATCCGTCGCCACAGAAACTTTTATGCATGCGAGCTGGTTATTCAAAAAGAATCTCTGGGATATACCTACACACAGTTTCGTCCCTCAAGCTCACAATATGACATGAGTGCTAATAGTTAATCAAAATGTAACTTGTCAACCGCATTAACTCAGTGCACCAATTCTCTATCCATGAAGTCTACCTTCCAAACAGCATTGGGTAGGTCAAGCGTACGCCCGAACTGTTGTCCGGTCGGATATTTAATTTTTAAGTTAGCCCCCAAGACCCCTTCAGGGAGGCCACTGGGATCACAGGGATTACACCATTCGATATGCCCTATGATATTTACGTATTTCAATTTTGTTCCATTCATTTACCTTCCATGGTTTTCATACTACGGGTACTAGAGTTTCCGAACCATATCATGGCGGCCATTTTGAAACTGGTGCACAATACGAAACATCTTTTGGTACAGTTTTGCTTAGTTTTCCAAGATCTTTCGAACGAGGTATTACTCGACCCATATTTCTATTTGACATTTCAAAGTTACCCCATTACCCCCATTTACGGGGGGCGAGGGGGGTACTTTAGCGGAATTGGTTTTCCCCCTTAGCAATATATAACGTGTACTTCAAATATTTTTTTCTGTTTTATCATTTTTCAGATATTTCCGTGGATTGATTTAAATGGCCCACCCTGTATATATACGAATTTTCTAAGATTAAGTTTCAGTTAGTTAGATCAACTATTACCCTCGCGCCCCACTTTGATTGTACATCTGGTAGAGTGGCTACTTTTTTGAAAATTTCCCTTTCTTGCTTGCTTTTCCAGTAATTTTCCATTGCTGTAGAATTTTCCAGAACCGTTGCTCAGTTAAGGTTTTTCTTCATTTTTCTGTCCCTGCCAAAACATATAAAAAGGCGAATTTCTTAATGGCTTTCGCTGTTTCAGCTAGGGAGGTCTGTAGGGTAGAGGTCCATACTAGTGGCTGTTCAGTCCGAAGGAAATTAGCATGTAAGCTTTTATTCCGGGAGTTGCCTTTTAGCTTAGTTACTGGATGTCCACTGGAGAAGTAAGTCGTTGACTTCCAGTCCCTCTAGAGAAAGTTGTCACTGGTCATAACTTAGGTGAATTCCCGAGATAAGAGTAGAAATTTTAAAAAAAATAAGTAGTATTTTTGAGCTCTAAGTCCGCATAATGGATTAAATTAGCTCTAGTTTAATGGTTTAAAACAGTGAAAAGTAATTTGCTCTTTGGGTGGTCCTAAGGAGAGAGTGAAACCAGGACACTTAGGCAAGGTTTTGAAATTTCCAAGCGCTGGAGGTGTTCTCATGTTATTTTTGAATCCAGGTTGCAATTTGGGTTCTATCACCGTACAGTCAGGCGGTATTAAAGCCTGGCTGGTGTTTCTATTTTCACACTGCGACTTTCGTGTACGAAAGTATTAGAGTATGGGTTTTAACTTTCTAATCTATATTCTTAAATGATAGTCGTAATATAATAGCTGAACCATGAGTGACGACTGCTACTACTAATTTCCTAAATCTTCCTCTCCTTTAAGATTTTAGTTAGTTTCTTACCTGAATTTCTCCGAGTGTTGAGAGTCCAAACCAGGTGTAGAACAGACTGTTACTGCAATAAATTTAGCAGTCTTTGAAAGCAAGGAATACAAACCTGGAGTAGAGAAAGTACCACTTTCCATATTACCGCAGTTCTTGAAGTTTTATTGTTTAGGTACAGAGATATTGAAATTAAAGTCTTTCGTTGAGTTCTTTGGGAAGCCGAGCAAGATATAAAATTTCTTTCAGAAGCGCAAAGTAACGTGCCTTGAATAAAAAATCCTAGTCACTCACCTTATCTAAATTAGAGACATTTTAGTTATAATAAACTATTTCTCCATCATAAATTCCTTGAATTTTCAATTTAACTCAATCGTATTTAGAACCTGTTACCTAGATGACAGCGAAAGGATGATTTATTTTCTTGAGGAATTTATTTCTTTTTTTTTTCTTTTTTTTCTTTTCTTTTCTTTTTTTTTTTTTTGTTGTTGTAAGTTTGAAATGGAAGACGCATTTGTTTGAGTGGTGATAAAGAATTTCGATTACATTTATAATCTCATAGCGATATAAAGAGTTCTCAAACGGAGAGAAATATCAATTCCAAATTAATTTTGTACTTTTTTATTTTCTTTTACTTTTTACTAAAAATTGAATAACAGGCTAAAATTTTGAAATGGAGTTTTACATAAGTGTGAATTAAATGTTTAATTTCGTAATGATTATTGCTCCAAGTTAAGGTCTGAGGTGTTGATGTCACATTTCCCCCACAAATATATTACATACGCTATAGATAATATTGTTAGTCAGACTAAATATTTAAAATAATAAGCTATTTTTCGAAAAAAAATAACAAATGTCTTTACAATTTTACCTGTAATTTGGGATAATATTTCTGTGAGATTCACAAACATAAACTAATGCAAAGTTATTTTATAAGACAACTACACTTCAAAATTAATTTTAACTATTATTCTCATAATTATGATCACTGTATTAATTATTGACATTTAGAGAGCTCTTAGTATAAAAACAAAAGTGGTCATAGCAAAGAAGTTGAATTTAAGACATTTCGTTTATACTAAATTTGAGTAGTCCCTAAAAATAATAAATATGATATTTTCAGTTTATGTTCACGAGCAATAAGAATTTTTAAGAACACTAATTGATTATTTAAACCGAAAGAATTATTTATTTAATTAAACATTATTATACAAGTATATTTTAATGTTTCTTCTTTGAAATCATAATTCTAGGAACCATCTAGTTAATATAACAGGACCATGTACATTCATCCGTCATTTAGATTTTGTGTTTGTTTTACATAAGACGAAATTAGAATGCTAAAATACATTATAATCGTAATTAATTTCTCTGTTTAATTTATTTTAATTGTTAGTATGTTTGATTCATGTGTTATTCTTAGTCACATTATATGTTACTGATTGGATTATTACAGCCACATCATAGGAAGTATCCTATTACTAACCGAAAGACTTACAGTGCTAGAACCAAAAATGAAATGTAATATTTAAGTTTATCTACCCAATTTACGGCTTTAAGCTAAATGTGCCGAATGATTAAATCAAGTGAATGAAAAAGTGGTGAAATAGAAAAGTGGAAGAAAAGTAGAGCATCTCGAGATAACCTACGGATACATGTTTAACACTGAAAACATATTGGGTCGGGGATCAAACCCCAGAAGTCCACTCATCATAACAGAGTGCTGTACTACTGAGTATTCATGCATCGTAGCAACGAAAAAATAAAAGAAAATATTATTGTTATGGTTGTGACAGTGTAGTGCGTCAGGTGTTTTTCTTCAAATTATGCACCGTTGTTAAGTACATAACTGCTATGGTCGTATATTGCAGACGGTATTCGAAACATACATTTTAAATAATTTGTTGAATGTTATCATGTCGATTTCCTATGCATATTCGCAAAATGACTAACTTAGTGTTTTGTTACAACTCGTTCTCATCTGACCTAAAATACTGTAGGGAAAAAACAATTCTAGAGATTACTCCTTATATCTTTGTAAAATTTGAACATTTTATTACTATTTTAACATTTTTAATAGCATTGCTTTACGTTCAACTTACTCAGTTAGTCCTACCTCTGAACCCTATAGAATATGACTGAGAATCTCATCTACTAAAATTCATGGGATTAATTTCATTGATAGATAGTTAATATTGTTTCCATAAGCTATAATTCATGTTTTCCTTTATACGTAGCACTTGCATCGAACACTTCTATTAGGTTAAGTTTTACAAAGTGAATGAACTTCCACTAAACAAAATATTATCACAAAAAATTTATATTAATAAAAAAATACATTTCACATGTTTATTATATTTTGTTTTCTTTCCTTTCTTTTAAAAAAATGCAAATTATCACTTCACTTCGTGTTTTTGTTCATATTTCCTTTTCCAAGTATGGCTCCATGAATAAAATCTCTACGCACACGAAATACCTAGCGTGTATGAAGCACGAGGAAGAGTGCGTGTATAATAATATTTTAGCAGGTCAAAATTATTCAATTTGGAGACGTTTGATTCTTTTGGAAGTATCACCAATATTCACATATAGTTTCACGTTACAAACTTCATGTAACTAGGCCAAACCAATGCACTTTTCCTTTGTTTCGTTAACTGCTGACCAAAAACATTTGTTTTCCACTTGCACGAAGGCAAATTGATATCCGTTTCTTGATGAACATATAATTCCTAAAAAATATTATTTTAAAGATTGTTAATTTTTGTCAATTTTTACTGTGGTGTTTATATTTGGTTTAATATCACAAATGCACCTTTTAGTAACGCTATATTGAAACACATTCTTGATGACCCTCCGACACAGCAAAGTAACAGAGTACACTTTCGTGTCCGTAGGTGATTAGCGAGAAGATGACAAATTGTGGATAATTTCACATATAAATATAAAATGACATTGGAAAATCATACGAAAGTCGGGAATCTTTACGCTTCAGGTAATCTGCTAAAATATCAGTAGCGAGGATTTAAAAAATATGGCCAATATATTATATTCTTCTTTTTTCATTAAAGTATAAGCATTGTAAAATTCTAGTAATTCAAGTTATACAATGTTCTTAATTATCATAAATAACTGCTTTATTCATATAAATCTTAACATATAATTCAATGCTAAAATATTGTTATTCTTAAGATATAATAAAAATTATTACCCACTCGTATTCCACGCGATACCACCTACGGTAACCTAAGCCCATAACATTTGAAAGATGAAATTTAGTGCTCAAAAGGTCATATTAATTTAAGTTATAATGTAAGTTTGTTTGTAACACTATGTCTATAATTACATAACAGAACGGGGAAAAGCGCACGCGTTCAATGAGGTAATTCGTTGAGCATTTCTCCAAAAATATAATAACATTTTAGAAAGATATACTCACAATGTCTCTATTGAATTGGACATAAGGTTTAAGGGTCATAAGAGCAAATAACAGAACATGATTCGTAGTAAACATACGTTTGAAAGATTCAGCAAAAATGCATCCATCTGTATAAATGTGATTCATTGTTTGCACTAAATACAGTATTGTACTTTAAGAGCAGTCCAAATCTTTAATTTGTATAAACCCGTGTTACATATTTACCATTCTCTTCTAATTGCTTAAGATAATTCACTCTATAAGAGAGAATTTCATCTTGTGAGATTTCTTCAAGGTTACTGATCTTTTTTCCATATTTTCCACAGTTCTTACTTCCCAATAAAGTATTTCGCAACTTTCACTATAATAGATAGCATTCTAGACTGTAGAAAAGAGGAGATCTTACTTTATCAAATTGTATAAATTTCCGAACATAAATTGTTACTTTAATTATACATTTATAGTTTCAAATTCTTTAAAGAGGTTTCTACGACATTGTTTCCGGGGGCCGCGGGACTCAGTGGTAGAGCGTTCACCTCTGGTGCTAGGTGGTCTCGGGTTCAAACCCTGCTTCCGCCAAGTGAACTTTGTGGTGGGCAAACACCGTTTGCGTGAGTTTTCTCGGGGTTCTCCCGTTTCCTCCCACTTTCTTCATTCCACCATTTCATTCATTACTCATCATTACCGTCTCCTTTAGCCTAACCGGCATAATCGTGGGACGTAAAACTCAAAATTTCAATTTTTTTAATTGTTTCCTTTTTGCAGGTATATATTCAAGTATATAGACAGTAGAGAAATATTATTTAAGTATATTTACCTTGCAATTTTGCTAATTTATTCTTATTCCCTAATATGTATTTGTCACGAATTGAAAAGTATAAAAATAAACTGAATGTGTTATATACATTTATGCATTATCACTGTACATAATACATATCTTCGTTTTCTCATATAAACATTATAAATAGTTTCATCCTTCTGTTCTGAAGAAACAAACATAGAAAAAAGTGTAACAGCTATTACAGTGCATTTTGTCTTCACGTTGTAATAAACCTTGCACTATATTAATTTTGTGCAAAATATAGTTTGCTAAAATGAATTCTCATGTTACGCTTTATAGGGTGGCTTTACTTTTTTTTTTTACAAAATACAAACCCGTACTAGTATAGTATCAAAAAAAACGATGAACGACAGGAAAATAAATGAAATAATTTTGGAGGAGACACAGTTTATCTACAAGACATGAAAAGAATGTATTACCACATTTCGGCAATAAGACAACGAGACAAGTATTTATAAAATAAATTCTGAACACTTTCCATGAATGTATTATATGTAGAAATAAACATTGTTCACATATAATATACAAAAGTTTGAAGTTTATTACCTGCATTCTGAAAAATCGCCAAAAGAAATATGGTCATAATAATTTCGTGCTTTCTAAAAAAAATGAGAGGGCCGTTGTATCAATTGTGATTAAATTACTCATAGCTCCTTCCCCTCCGTTCAAGAACTAATAGAATTTATACTGCCAGATGTTTTATTTTCTCTGCACCAGTTAAGAAACCAGATTCTCTAGTCGCTTTCATGGGGCCTGATACTGGCCCAAGTATCTCGATCTTTGGTAGTGATATTCTAGTTACGTCAACCACTTCAGTTATTATAACAAACCAATTTGTACCTCAGCGCTCGTAACTTTGTTTAATATCCCCTAACTAGATTGAATAACTTACAAAATCTAAGATATAGCAAGATAACAGAAAACTTCCTACACAACCATTTCGAGATTTTCCTGTGTTTCCTCGAGACTTGTTCCAAAGTGAGGAAGGAACTCGTTTTCTTCTATTTTTCTCTTTCGTTGACAGAATGACAGGATATGTCGCAATGCCCATTTATACTTAGCTGTATCACGGTTACATCATCATTCGTGAAACAAAGAATAAGTACTGAGTTTTATGTACCGACAAAACTTATTAGACTTTCAGTAGCCTACCGAGAGACCGTACATTAGGGTGCATCGAATTTCCACTTTCTTTGAAATCAGCTTACCCTTAGTGATATTTTTTTGCGAAATGGCCTCAATATAACGTTTAAAAAATTGCAAGTCGATTGGTCAATATCTTTAGGTGCCACCAACGGCCAAAAGTTTTAAAATTTTGTTAAAAAATAAATATTATTTTTAATAATGTAAAATATCTAGTTTTATGAAATATGGTTATCCTATCTGGTTTTGTTTCTGTAAAAGGTCAATATTTTACGTGAAAAAAATTTCAGCTTGATGAGTTAAGTCATTCAGGTGCCACCTGTGGCTTAAAATATGGACAAATGTGTCCCTACTTTTTCACTTTTTAAAATTAAGTAGCATTGTTTGTGATTCATCTGGATCGTTAATTAGATAAGAAAGATTTTGTTTTACATCTGCAGCTATTTGCTTATTTCCAAACGTTAATGATTGAAATGACCCAGAACTCACCATGAGGAGGTGGCTGTAGTTCGAGTTCCGCCCACCCGTACATACTAATGTTGCATATGGTAGTGCAAGTCATATTGTTACTCTTTTACCTCAAACTGTTTTTCTTTTCTTTTTTGTATTACATTCTGGTATGTTTTTTCTTGATTGTAGTGTTGATAGGACAAATCTATGTCGTGCTTCTTGCCCACATACCGTTGATGCCGCTTCTGTCCTCAACTTCACCATTTTTTCTACCGCGAGAGTGTGACAGGGTAAGGATGTAATATATTCATTAGCCATTGGAGCCGTCTTTACATTTTCTCTTAGCTTCTGCAGGCTCAAGTGTTTCGTCAGTGGTGACTCTGTCAGCGTCATGCTGACCAATTAATCATATCACCAATTAATCATCATACACACGAATGAACTCCCATTTCGACATTTGATTGAATTTATAGACGGCAAGTCTACTTTACCAAATACATTTAAAGGACCAATAGGATCAGCACTTCCAATCTGTGAAGAGTTGTCACTCCATATTTTTCAGCCCGTTCCAGTAGACTGGGATCTGAACTTCACTGAAGATTCATTAAACACGGATCAAAAATAAGTGCTGAATATCTGCCAAGCGGTTTCTTCAGGAGAATGGCCCATTGAGTTAGCTCACATGAACCCTGGTAAAATCCATCAAGCCAGATGGGTAATTACAGCAAATAGAGTCTTACGTTTATGCGTAGGAACAAAAGAACCCACGAATGAACTTAAAACCATCGTGCAGTACATCATGATGGTCTACGCGCCACTCCGGTTTGCTGTGATCAGTATTACATCGTGTGCAAAAGAAGCTCGTCATTTGTGGCAACTCATCACGACTTCTCGCCACATGGAAGCGAAATACAGGAAAAAAATTGATCCAATGTCCGTAGAAATGCGTGGTACGGTCGTCCTGAAAACCTACTTCTATCAATGTTGACTGACCAAGATGCTAACGTACGAGAGCTCGGCTGGAGGCGAGTCCTAAAAGCAAGACAAATGACCCAATCTGGTGATCGCGTACCGGTACGAGAATTCGTCATCCCTGAAATCAACTTAGAAGCGACAAACTATGTTGATAGGATTAATTGGTCAACATGACGCTGACAGAGTCACCACTGACAAAACACTTGAGCCTGCAGAAGCTAAGAGAAAATGTAAAGACGGCTCCAATGGCTAATGAATATATTACATCCTTACCCTGTCACACTCGCGCGGTAGAAAGAATGGTGAAGTTGGGGACAGAAGCAGCATCAACGGTATGTGGGCAAGAAGCACGACATAGATTTGTCCTATCAACACTACAAACAAGAAAAAAAATACCAGACTGTAATGCAAAAAAGAAAAGAAAAACAGTTTGAGGTAAAAGAGTAACAATATGACTTGCACTACCATATGCAACATTAGTATATATGGGTGGGCGGAAATCGAACTACAGCCACCTCCTCATGGTGAGTTCTGGGTCATTTCAATCATTAACGCTTGGAAATAAGCAAATAGCTGCAGATGTAAAACAAAATCTTTCTTATCTAATTAACGATCCAGATGAATCACAAACATTGCTACTTAATTTTAAAAAAATGAAAAAGTAGGGACACATTTGTCTATATTTTAAGCCACAGGTGGCACCTGAATGACTTGACTCATCAAGCTGAAATTTTTTTCACGTAAAATATTGACCTTTTACAGAAACAAAACCAGATAGGATAACCATATTTCATAAAACTAGATATTTTACATTTTTAAAAATAACATTTACTTTTTAACAAAATTTCAAAACTTTTGGCCGTTGGTGGCACCTAAAGATATTGATCAATCGACTTGCAATTTTTTTATACGTTATATGGAGGCCATATTGCAAAAAATATCACTAAGGGTAAGCTGATTTCAAAAAAAGTGGAAATTCGATGCACCCTACCGTACATAAGTTCTTACTTCAATGATTACTCACTTCACAGGTACCTATACCTGAAAACAACATAAGATAAGCACCATTTGTGGAACAAAGAAAGTGGAATTGACAACGTTTCTAAAGAGGAACATTTTTCCACCATGCACTGTAAATGGTCGGTAATACTATCACGGTCCAAGGAAAACAGTTTAATCGTAAATAGAAGTTGTGTAGGTTATACTACCCACAGTAATATTGTGTAAAGTTGGTCCCAGTCTACTGAAAACAAATCCAATTAAGACGACAGTTACACAGAAAACAATTCTCTACACTGAAAATGTTTACTAAAACATGATATCAATGAACGATACTTTCAAGAATACCCACAAAAGCAATGAATTGGAGTATAGTTAGAAACTAAAAAAACCCGCCTTCATTGGAAGAGGGTAACAAACACCACTTCATGAGGCATACCTTGCTTTAAACAAGATGGTATTATTTTGAAATGTAGATTGAAATTTTATCTACCTAGATCAGACCAACATAGCTTTTTCCACATCACGGATCACCATAATCAACCTCTCTTTCTATTGCACATTACGGTCGGGAAATCATATCACAAGTTGAAGTTCTTTCTACACTAAAATCAACGTAGATTATATCCAAATCAACGGTTTAAAATTTCTGTGATTAACATTGCCATCTGCACTTTAACATCACGACAAGTGTATTTACTAACATCGCACTATAATCATAGATGTTCTAAAAAAGAATAGCTAAAGAGAAAAGAACTTAAATTAGTTTACTTTCCTACATCAGAATTAAAACTTAGGAGTTACGCAAATGTGTATTATTAGTATAGTCTCTTCTAATGGTCTTTTCTGTGATTTATATTATTTTAAATAAGTTGCCAAACAGGAGGAATTACATATTTCAAAAACTACGCTCCTTGATGGTCAACACATTGACAAAATTTGTAATATATTATCTGCTAGGTAGTTCAGAATCATTTTTCTCTTATCAATGCCTTTCTTGTGTATAAGCAACATACATAACATTTCTATATGTATTGTGCAATGGGAAAAAATCCCTGAGATTTTTAATAACTCATCGAAAGAAAGCTGAACAATTTATAAAAATAGCTCAATATCACGGAGTTTATTGATTATCTAATTGAATATGCGTTTCTCTTATTATTAAGGTAGACCATATTGATCTTTTGGGAAGGTGGCTTACTTTTATTATGATTAATATTAGAATTACCCATAGTAATAAAAATAGTAGTCAATAAAATATAACACTTTGTGCCAGTAGTAAATAGTAATATTAAATCTAATATTGATTCTCCAAAGAAGAACGGATTGAAATTTCCTTATTTCTGATCATTATTTATCACGTATTAGTCACGTCAAGTAAATTCTAGCCGTTTATCTCATTTACGATTCAGAAAATATAAAATACACCACCTTTGAACTTGAGATGTATGGATCATCAACGCATTATTATCCTTATTCAGTACTTAACAGCTATTATAACATAGAAAAAAACCTTAATCAACAGCAGATTGGAAACAACATTGGTAAACAAGAAATATAAATAAACTGGCCGTATTACTATTGAAACAGAGCATGTACTCATGTCATACAGCGATAATTGTAATTATCTCTACCACGTAATAGATAGTAATAAAGTTATTATAATTGCGTAACAGTTAAACATTTCTCTTAATTAGACCTTAAGAAACTCTTCCAAAGAAATTAAGAACTTAAAATTTGAATACAGTCGGGATTTAAGATTTTACTCCCTAGTGAAGATCATTATAGAGATGGTTAAGTTCAATTTGCTTTATAAAACAGCGGGTCACGTCATCTTCTCGCTTTAAAGTAACATTGAGTGTCTTGGTAATATTTTTTTCATAATTTGATGTTACTATATTCCGGAAAGATAAAACCATCTTGCTAAGGTGTGTCACCGATTTAAATATATGTGATCAGGATCTGAGCAGTTCAATGTCAATGGGAAAAGTACCGATTCAGACATAGAGTCATCTGAGGAGAGGAGCAGTTTCCATAAAGTAACACATCAAATCAAACAACAAAGTCACACAGGATTTGGTTGACAATATATCAAAGAAGAATTCAGCAAAACGGAAAAAAGAAATAAACATGAAAATGCACATTAGGTATTAGGTTTATTAAGATTAGGATCGTTGGAATCCAAACACGCACACGCTCCACAGAATCAAAATACATGCCAACGCCTTCCTCTTTCCTTATCCTGTCCATTTACCCATATACTTGAAGTTTGTTTCCCAACATACATGTTGCTGTTATGAGGGGTTATACAACTTGTGAGACATACAAGGAAACACAACACTATGCAGTACTGTTATTAGCTAACACCTGACCAATTGTTATATTCATTCATAAACCCTTTACTTGTAGACAATCTCATAATTCATTAGATTTCTTTGCACATTCATATTTTAAAATTTTAGACACAAAAGTACCACGATAAAATCTTTCTCTTCACTTTGTGATCTATGTTGCTGACCCACAATCAAGATAGCGAAGAAATATAACAATCACGTAGCAATATGTTGAATTCAACCGACATTGTTTGATACACTACTATCGACAGATCTTCAGTTCAAAGTTCGACATCGGTAGGTGACTGAAACGACAGTATGTTCAAAGGTTGAGTTAACTTTATTAAAAGTATCTTACTGCTTAATCTTTTCTAGATGTAAAGATTGAGTAACACAATAAAAGTTTTAAAACTTGGTTTTGATGACAAGGTCTTATTTCGTAATGACGATTACTCCAAGTAAGGTGAAAGAAGTTGTTGTCGATGTCGCATTATTTCCTTGTAAGAAACAGAGTGTCAATACTGAAATTGAGTATCTTCCGAGTATTGTTAACCGTAACTAAATATTTTGAAATAATGACCCAACTTTCGCATAATAGGATTACGAACATATTATAGGTACTACTTACTTCTAAATTTTGTGTTTGATTTTACTTATGAAATGTCAACGAACATTCTGACGAGAATAAGTTTGCCAAAATAAATTATTGCAAATTTATTTTATTAGACAACTATATTTCAAAATGAATTTAGGTAACAATTCTAATTACTGTGATCACTGTATTAGTTACTGAAATTAAGACAGCTTTTAGAAATACCAGCAAAAGTTATCATAGCAAACAAATTAAAATTAACCCATTAGTGCATGAAGTTTTCTCGAGGTAAAATGTGCGTACAATTTGTTATTTTGGGGCATGCTTAGAGCAATTTAAACGACTGTAGCGAAGTGTACGTGAAAGTTTATTGTAGTGGGTGGCAAACGCCATAAAAGGTATCACATACACGGGAAATACTTGACTAATAGGCCTACATTTTACAAATGTTTTTATAATAAATAATATTTTAATCTTCATACAACATTAACACTTTGTTGTTAACGGTTTTATTTATTGACACCGAAGTCACATGTCTTTAAGAGTCATGTACTTGAAACGTTATTGATATTTCAATAGCAATGGCCGGCTTTGAGGAATTTACCCTGAAAAACCAAAGTGCAAGTTTTTCGACAACAATAACACCCACTGTTACAGGAACAGGCTCTAATGTTTTGTTCTCAAAAGTTCTGGATATGAGGTTAGAATGAATTAAAACGTAATTAACACTTTCGATTTTTCAGATCATATGCAATAATGGGTTAAGGAAGTTCGTTTATACTAACTTAGTGTGGACGTCGTACGCCATAGTGAATAAGTATAATAAAAATAATATTTTTAGTTTCTCTTAACGAAAAATATTCAATTTAATGAAATGTGTTTATTAGGTAAGGAAAATTAGAGATATATAAAATATACTTGTTTAATTAAAAAACAAAGATTTCTATTTGAATAATAATAATCGTTATCTATTTAATTATATAAGTAAATTTTAAAGATCTTCGACCTTTCTTTATATAATAATTTCAGCAATTGTCTGCTTAGTGTAAAATGATTTGCTAATTTTATCCAACATTTGGATTGTTTGTTTTCTTTTTTATACAAAATGAAACTAGAGAAATCTTAAATACTTCTTGCTAAGAATTGGTACGTTTAATTTATTTTAAATTTTAGTACGTGTACTGGAATTCAATTGCTGCTTTTAATTACAATTTATGATATTGATTAGATTAATCTGTCCCAATAATTCGTAGTTTCTTTTCCGACGTTTAAAATTGTAACATAAACGATACTTTCCGTTATTGTTTCATTTCATTACCTACTATTTAAGGAATAGCCTATTTAGTAGTTCCGTATCATTAGTAAGTCTCTAGTTACACAGTCTCTTTATGACATTGAATGACTTACGAAATACAAAATAGGGCAAGAGAATCAGACGTAGATAAGACCAACATAACTTTATCGACTTCACATCTCAGAATAGTCATTTTACCTTTGAACTGGAGCGATACGGAAATACTTTCAACACATCATAACAACACATTACGGTCGGGAAATCGTGCCACGCATTGTAGATCTTTTAAAAATAAAATCAATGTAGATTATATCCAAATCAAGGTCATAAAATTTCAGTGTTTAATATTACCACCTTTACCTTTATATAACTACACGTGTATTTACTAACATTGCACTAATATCCTAGGTGTTCTAAAAAAGAATAGGCAGAGAGAGAAAAAAATGAGTAAGTTTACTTTCGTCCATTAGAATTATAACTTAGGAGTCTCGTAAATGCCTATTATTAGTATGGTCTCTCACAAGAATCATTCCTGTGCCTTACATTATTTTAAATATGTTGCCGAAGAGGTAGAATGAAATATTTCAGAACCTGGACTGTCTGGTGGCCTTCACACTGACACAATCAGTAATATAAAGAGATATTTATTAACTAAGTTGTACACAATCATCATGCTCTTGCCGAATACTTTTTCTGTATTCAATGTACATACATATGTTCTGTGAAATGATAAAATAATCGCTCAGAACATTAATAGCACATCGACAGAATGGTGAAGACATAATAAAATTAACTCAATATCACTAGTTTAATGATTATCTAACTGAATATACGTTCCTCTTACTATTTAGGTAAAGCATATTGAACTTTTGTTAACGTAGCTCACTTTTATTGTGACTAATATTAGAAGTACCCGTAGTAATAAGAATAGTACTCAATAAAATGAAATATTTAATATCAATAGTAAATAATAATATTAAATCTAGTATCAATTCTCCAAACAAAACATATTCTATTTCACTTATTTCTGAAGTCATTATTTATCACTTGTTAGTCATGACAAGTAAATCCTAGCTTTTTACCACATTTACGACAGAAAAAGCATAACACACACCATCTTTCAATTTCAGATGTATGGTTCATCGCCGCAATATTTCCCTTATCTAATAAGCAGGAGGGAAGGTAACATAGAAGCGGAGAATACGGAACACCAGTGCGGATCAAACACGGCTGAACAGAAAATAAATATTCATTCCCGTTACTACCCTTACTATTAAAACAGAATTTGTATTTACGTCATACAGGCTGCACTATAATTATCTGTACGACGTAATGGCTAGTAATAAAGATATTGACGTAGTGTGATATTTTTAAATTTATTTTAATAAGACATTAAGAAACTCCTTTCAACGAAATTAGCACTTACTATTTGAATACAATGAATACTTATCAAGGAACTTCTTAGCGAAAATCGTTATACATAACATTGAATTTAACATGTTATAAAGAACACCATGCCATGTCATCCTCTCGCCTTAAAGTAACCTTGTGTATCTTGGTAATATTTCCTTTATAAATTGATATCAATATATTTTATAATGTATAACCATTTTGCTAAGTGTGTCACCAACAAAAAAATGTAATAAATATTTGCCATCAGAATCTCAGCTGTTATATATCAATGAAAATAGCAGCGATCCAGACACTGGGTCATCTGGGAAAGATATTTTCGTAAAGGAACACACCAAATCAAGCAACAATGTAACACAGCATCTGGTTCACAATAGTTCAAAGAGAAATTCAACAAACGGAAGAAAGGAATATACGAAGAAAATGTAAATTAGACGTTAGGTTTATTAAGATTAAATTCGCTGACATACAAAAATATTTTCGGGAATAAGTAAATGCTGTAGGGTGTCCATTCCTTCTGGGAAAGGAATATATAAAGCAATTCCCCCCCCCCAAAAAAAAAGATATACTCCAATCCAGCTATATGACACACAAAATTCAACTATGCTGGTACGTAATATAGGGATATTTGAAATGGAGAATGAAAAAATAAGTTAATCAATTGTACTAAATGCAGAATCTATATCATTAATATCACATATACTATTATAATCAAATTCATTCAATGATTGGTAAATGGAAGTAATATACCACAAACCCTATATGTAGGACATTAACCAAATCACTCCAAACTTTCACGAGGTACTATCAATTTGATTTTTCACAAGCATTTACAATCGATATTTTGGAACAATTAACAACACATTTTCTTTCGAAAATCTAGTTGGATAAATTGCGCATATCTTTTTAATTTGTATTGGTAATGAACATTTCAAACTGAACCTTGGTATATATCAGAATTATAGCGACGTAACACATAGCAAGTAACAAATGAAATAACGATGTATTAGAACAAATTCTCTCCATTTAACTTCTAAGTTGGCTTAGTAGAGCGCGACATGTTCTAATGTAGTTCTATCAGTGGCCATTAATAGCGCCAGTAATTCCTCGTACGTAACAACTCATAGAGATTTTGTCCTTTCTTCCCCTGAACCCTAAATTAATGCACCACATTACAACAACTAACTTCTTTAAAATTTTATTATTTTCCGATGAGATATATTAGTTTGTTTCCAGTCTATAATTCTGTATTCCAAGAAACTCCATAACTAAATACTAGTACACCAAACACACAATCATTTATTCAAAAACAAAAAGAAAGTAAAAATATTCCTCCAAATAATCCAATCATTCAACCAATCATTGCTACTAACCACAACCAACTACACCCAATATTCATTCATCAGTTTTAGTATTAAAGACCTCTCTACATCATAACCTGGAAATTCATACATTTAAACTATTCAAGATCGATACTTCTGTATTTTGCAAACATAATAAGTAAGCCACTTACTTCATATGTTGAGAAAATAATGGAAAAGAATCGAATCAGAATTGCAATGGTTACATCTGTCGTTACCATACAATGTTGAATGTAATACATAAATTTGTACAATCACAAATACATAGTCTTTCTTGAATTTACAATAGATGTGTCTATATAACAACACGTTATACCAATTCCATACAACAATTGAGTAAGGGATTCCATACAAAAATGACTAAAGGATTCCCGTACAAAAATGACTAAGTTATTTCAGGGTTAGAATTGAAGACTGTGGGGCAAAAACAGTTTAAGTCCAAAAAATGAAAATGTGAACGAGGTAGCTTCAGAACGTTTTCCACTCATCCGATTTTCTTCAAACTTGGCACCTTTATACTAAACAAAAAAAATTGACGCGTATTTTTTTGCTTCTTTCGGAAAATTGGTTAAGGGGCAAAAACTCCCTTTTCAAAAATGGACTCTCATGATTAAAAGGACCACGTTAAAGAAACGAAACTCTGGCGATGTAAAGATGACTTCAAAGTTGGAAATATAGATTTTGTCGTTTTTGCGAGAAAAGAGCTTAAGTACGCTTCGAAACGATATAGGACCACAACCTTTACAGAAATTAGATTTCGGTGGAATTGTTTGAAATCGTGATATGTTGTAGATATTGTGTACATGAGAAAAAGTCTCAAAGGGCACAACAAAAAATCACTGACCGTTTGGCCACTACAGAGCCACTTTTTTGAAAACAGACAAAGATTACGATATTCTGGATTTCAGTAAAAATGACCGAAACCGTGAAATGTTGTAGATATATTGATCCTGAGAAAAATTCTTAACGGACCTAATTACCAATCACTGACCGTTTGGCCACGAGAGGGCTACATTTTTGAAAGCAGCCGAAGATAGTTATATTCTGGATTTCGATGAGAATGACGGAAACTGTGATATGTTGTAGATATTGAGATAGTGAAGAAAAGTCTCAATAAGCACAACCACCAATAACTGGCCGTTTGGTCAGTTGAGGGCCACATTTTTGTAAACAGCTGAAGTTAATGGAATTATAGATTTCGATAAAATGAATGAAACCTTGATGTGTTGTAGATATTGTGATCCTGAGAAGACGTCTCAATTTGTACAAAAATCCATCACTGACCGTTTGGCAACAATAGGGCCACATTTTTTTACACTACGGATAGGGGTTTCAAGAAAATGGTAGACCTTTACGTTGACGGCCCTAGTACTACTTCTAATTGTCCCAGGGACATTAGCTATACCTCGTGTTAAAGGATACCGAACTCAGATTCCAACGTGCTAACTTTTGCGCGTCGCATATCAAACTTGTAGAAGAAGAAGTAGAAGTAGAAGAAGACGAAAGTTATGAACAAAATGAGATATAATGTTTTAGGAAATTTGTCTCAAGCTGGCAACATTGTTACTTGTCGTACGCAGGAAAAACATTTTCACGTGTACGCCAGGCATTGGGTACAATCATGAAAAAAGTGAAGGGCGAAAGTTTAATACCAAGTGAGAAAAAAATCCGATTATTTTTTATGCGACATTCACCCTGTACAATGTTTTCGAAATATTTTGGTCTACCTTCATGTTCCTAATTGGAACATAGATATAAGCCATACCTAATTTGACAGCTGGTGATACACGGATTTCAAGGAGGTAAATTCGTTGTTACTCGTGCCCAACCCGAAGAAGAAGTTGAAAAAGAAATTTAAAAAAAATGGAAATAAAATATGCATTTTCCCGAAGTTGGCAACACTGTTTTGTCTTTCGCAAGAATGACCATACACAGAGTTTCATTAGTTAGGATGTTTTTTTATCTTTATTGATACCACCTTTATGCTTGTAGCTCCTTTGGAGGAAGAGTCTCTCCCTCAAATGCTGAGGGGGAGGGAAAACTTGTACATCCAACTTCTCCCCATACCCTCACGTTGCTGGACTCCCGATGTAGACGAAATGCACATTGTTGGAAAGTTAGATGGAATTGTATGAACCCACGAAAAGTATTATACACCAACCCGGAAAGGGGATGGGAAGAGTAGCGTGTAACATCCTTTAAGCATAGACTACATGCCGATGATCATCTTGAAGGAAAAAGGAAAACCCTGGAAGTCAATTTTTCTCAGGATTATGACATCTACAACGTATCACAGTTTCATTCATTTTCACCTTAATCAAAAATATCGTTAGGCCTGGCTGTTTTAAAAAATCTGTACCTGTAGTGGCCATACGGTCAACAATTGATGGTTGTGTCCAATACGGCTTTCTCTCACGATGATAAGATCTACAACATATCACAAATATACTCATTCCTACAGAAATCCAGAACATCGTTATACTTGGCTGTTTTCAAGAAAGTAACCATGTTGTGACCAAGCGATTAGTGACTTCTGGTTGTGTCCATTAAGGGTTTTTCTCAGGATGTCAATATTTACAACATATCACTGTTACGGTCATTTTGACCAAAATCTAGTATATCACTATCTTTGGGTCGGCTGCTTTCATAAATGTGGCCTCATACTGACCAAACGACCAGTAATTGTTTTCTTTTCTTTTTGTCCATTAAGACGTTCACTCAGGATCAAAATATCTACAACACATCACAGTTTCAAGCTATTCCATCGAAATTCAGAATGCCGTTACCTTCTGCTCTTTATTTTTAAATTAAAAGTTCTGCAGTGGATAAACGGTCAGTGATGGATGATTGTACAAATTGAGACTCTTTCTGAGGATCACAACATTTACAACACATAAAGACGACACTTATATAAAGTTCCCGGATATATTTATACCTAAACTAGGTACTGAAACTACTATAAAAACTTCATATTACATTTAATATTTTCCTTTTTTATCATGGCACGTAATTACAAAAAAAATGCATACCTCAAAGATCACGCCTATAGCCTTTTAGAAGATGGATCTTGAATTATATATTATATTGATATTTTGTTGCCATGACAACGAATCTCTATTTTAACAAAAAACAGCACAGTATATCAACAGCAAAAACAACTACTTCTTTTATGTATTCTTTTTATATATTTCTTCTTCATTTACATAAAATCTTGTTTATCAATTGAGTGTACATTCTGCCCAAAGATGTTGAAATATAAGTATAAAAATACAGGTAAGAATACACGTATCGTTGAACATCTCGGTTTTTTTCATTCTTCCCGAAATTCTGAATATCGTTAACTTCTTTGTTTTCAAAAATTTAGCCAAACCTTAAGTGATTGTTGGCTGTGTCTATTGATACTTTTCTCACGTATACAATATCTACAACATTTCGCAATTTTAAGCAATTTAATTCCGTAAAGTTTGTGCAGGTTCTTTGTCATTTCGAAGGGAGCCATTGCCCCTTAAACTCTTTTCTCGCAAAAATGAAAAAAACTCGCATTTCCTACTTTAAAGTCGTCTTTGCATCGAGAGACTTTCGTTTCTTTATTGTGGCCCTTTTAATCAAGGGGAACCTTTTTTGAAAAGGGGACTTCTGCCCACTTAACCTATTTCCCGAAAGGCACAAAAATACGTGTCACTCTTTGAATGTTTACACTTCCACTTTTTAGACTTATACTGTTTCTGTCCCAAAGTTTTTAATTTAAAAATATCTCCATTAGCACAAAAATAACACAAATACGCAACAACAATAACAATATACAAAATAAATATATTTTTTTTAGGAATTACTCTAAAAATTTCTAAAACTTTAAATCTTCAAATCTGTTTCACTAGAAAGCGACAAATAAAGCAGGCTATTGGATCCAACAAAATTCAGTTGCAGAATTAATTGACTGTAGTTTATTCCAGCTCTTTTAACAATATACAAGATTTTAATAGGCTATGCTTTACAAAAATATCCATTGTAATTACAACATGAATGTATTCTTAAGTTATAAGCAAATTACGCGGTGCCTAGAAAAATTTTGTTTCAGAAACTTGGTTTTACGAACATAACATAGGTCTGTGACTTTAACGTTATGACGGCAACCTGGGGTCCGTGCGGAACCCAGGCTTCATTGCGATCATACGTTTCCTCTGTTTGTCACACATTCTTGTCTATGAGTCAGGACATCTACTTTTAGGGTGTTTTCAATTGACCAATTACAATTTAATTATTGAAGACTTTTATATTTAGAAATTATAACAGCAGTTAAGAAACAAAACGTATTTAGCCAACCTTGGGTCCGTGCGGACCCAACGGTTTTCTTTTCTTATATATTGAGCAAACAGAAAAATATATGGATAAATATGTTGGCCAGAAAGTTACACTTGAACGAGGCAAAGTAGAAGTTCTTGAGAAGCGACTTGTGAAGCTATGGTTAAGAAAATGAAAAAAATATAATTATGTAAAAGCACCGAACTCAGAGAAGAGTTACTTCTTCAGAGAATTACAGAGTTTGGTGATGAGAAAGTGCGAAAGGGACAACAGTAAGGAAAGTTTAAAATCCTCTAGTGACTAGAAAATACGTCACTCGTGAGCTTTGAAGGAGATTTTATCTTTGCGAGCTATGTCCCAAGGAGGATAAACTGATCCAGCACTCTTCTATGCACTATGATAAGACCGTAGTTTCCGGAAAGAACAATTCGGACATCATATCACAAAGCACAACGTAAGTTACGTAGGGTGTGAATACAGTCTATCATCTCAGGAGATTCTATACGTGCCAAACAAAGTGAGATATTGGCCTATGTTTCTTCTTTCCAATGTTATTGATTGTGCAGGAATTGTTTCGAAGGTGCTTTCGCAGACTGCTACTACAACTCAAAAAGAGAGAAATATTCGTAAAGAGAGAAATATTAGAAGTACCCGTAGTAATAAGAATAGTACTCAATAAAATGTAATATTTAATATCAATAGTAAATAATAATATTAAATCTAGTATCAATTCTCCAAACAAAACATATTCTATTTCACTTATTTCTGAAGTCATTATTTATCACTTGTTAGTCATGAGAAGTAAATCCTAGCTTTTTACCACATTTACGATAGAGAAAGCATAACACACACCATCTTTCAATTTCAGATGTATGGTTCATCGCCGCAATATTTCCCTTATCTAATAAGCAGGAGGGAAGGTAACATAGAAGCGGAGAATACGGAACACCAGTGCGGATCAAACACGGCTGAACAGAAAATAAATATTCATTCCCGTTACTACCCTTACTATTAAAACAGAATTTGTATTTACGTCATACAGGCTGCACTATAATTATCTGTACGACGTAATGGCTAGTAATAAAGATATTGAAGTAGTGTGATATTTTTAAATTTATTTTAATAAGACATTAAGAAACTCCTTTCAACGAAATTAGCACTTACTATTTGAATACAATGAATACTTATCAAGGAACTTCTTAGCGAAAATCGTTATACATAACATTGAATTGAATTGGTGTTATAGAGAACACCATGTCATGTCATCCTCTCGCCTTAGAGTAACCTTGTGTATCTTGGTAATATTTCCTTTATAAATTGATATCATTATATTTTATAATGTATAACCATTTTGCTAAAGTGTGTCACCAACAAAAAAATGTAATAAATATTTGCCATCAGAATCTCAGCTGTTATATATCAATGAAAATAGCAGCGATCCAGACACTGGGTCATCTGGGAAAGATATTTTCGTAAAGGAACACACCAAATCAAGCAACAATGTAACACAGCATCTGGTTGACAATAGTTCAAAGAGAAATTCAACAAACGGAAGAAAGGAATATACGAAGAAAATGTAAATTAGACGTTAGGTTTATTAAGATTAAATTCGCTGACATACAAAATTATTTTCGGGAATAAGTAAATGCTGTAGGGTGTCCATTCCTTCTGGGAAAGGAATTTTAAGTTGGACACTGGAGTCGCTGTTCTTGTTGTTCCTAAATAAACATATATGAAGGCATGTATGAAAAATAAATTGGAAGCAAACCCATATACCATTGTTACGGCTGATAAAAGGATGATTCCGTTTATGGGGCAAAGTTCCGGTGAGTTCAAGGTAGGTTTTAAAGAGTCACCAATTATTGCGACTAATGCAGATGGAATAACAATATTGTAGGACTTATTGGCTTAACCTGAACTGTCCCGAACGGAGAGAAGAATTCAAAAATTCATTCCATAATCTAACCATTGTATACAAAATTATATCGATGCCAATTCGATTTAAAAGGAAGTAGGTCTAGAAAAAAACAAAATGAGAAAAAGAGAATAGACTGGGCAAACAAATATGGAGGGAACAAGAGATGTGATTCAGGACAGCGATGAAGTTTGGCCATGTGAGTGGATAGTAAACCATGGGGAAAGAAAGCGAAGAAAAGATGAACGAGGAAGAAATTTTAGAAATGCGAGTAGATAGTAAACCAAGAAGAGAGAAAAGTGGGAAGAAAGTGGTGGACGATGATGATACGTGGAGGATATGGTTAATCTGAAAATAATGGGGGAAATATTGTTGGGAAATACATTTCAAGGATATGGGTAATTGGACAATGATGAAGTAGGAAAAAATCACTATACAGTGTTATTCTGTGCAGCGATTATTAAATTTGAAAATTTCTACAGCATAATTTGTACATTATTAGTATTGTTGACTAATACGTCTATTAAATTAGCATGTTTTAGATCTGCTGCCTTCCTTGATGACACCAGTTGTGTGATTGCTGTATATACTGTCTGACGTATTACCGAGATTAAAACGCATACTCTCTTTTATCCAGAATATAATTTGTAATGCAATATTTTGAAATATTTTAAAATGAGTTTCTATATCACCGTTCTCTGGATTATAGGGTTCAAACAATTGTTTGCCCTTTGCGTAGAAATCTGCCATTCATTTCTTTCTAACGAAATTTTCTCATCACCACTGTTAGATAATTTAACAAAGTCAAACACACACGTATCACGAACTTGCGATAATTAAATACCGACTTAAATTTATTTTTAAAAACTCTACAGAATATTACTTAAAATACGTAATCTTTTACGTAACTACCAACAATAATACGTCTTATTCGCTACACATAATAAAAGTGCATAGAAACGTCTTCGTTCTTCCTTATCATATAGATTGAACTCACTCTTCACTTACCCATATCTTTGAAGTTTTTTCCAATATATACGTTAGTGTTATGAGGGGTTTTATAACTTGTGAGACATACAAAAGGGTAGATCACTACGCAACAACTTTCCGTACTGTGACTAATTGACAACCGATTTATTTTTATATTGATTAATAAACGCTTTACTTTTAAACGATCTTATAAATAATTAAATATCTTTGCACTTTCATATCTTTAACTTTCAGACACAAAGGTATCACGATATGTCCTTTTCCTTCAGTTTATGATACATGTTGTTGACCCACAATCTAGATAGCACAAAAGTATAGTAATCACGTACCAATATCTTGAGTTTTATAAACATTGATACATTACTATCAACATATTTGAAATTGAAAGTTCGACATCATACGCTACTCACACTGCAGTATGAGTATTTTCAATGTCAAAGGTTGAGCTAATTTCATTAATATTCCTTACTGGATAGTACTTCCTCCAAGTAAAGATTGAATAAAACACTAAAATTTTAAAAATTGGTTTTGATGACAAGGTTTTACTTCGTAATAACGATCATTCTAAGTTACAGTCCGAGAGGTTGCTGTTGAAGTCGCGTTGTTTCCTTGTAAGAAACTGAGGAGCTTGCAATATTGATGCTAAATATTCATAATATTGTCAGTCGTAATTACATATTTCAAAATATTGATCTAATGTTCGAAGAAAAAACATCAAAAATGTCTGTACAATTTACTTCCAAATTTTCTGTTTGAATTTAAATATGAAATTTTAACTACCACATAAGTAAAATTGACAAACATAAAACAGTGTTAATTTATTTTATAAGACACTACATTTAAAAATGAATTTGATACACAATTTTCAAAATTGTGATCACCGTATTAGTCACTGAAATTTATAGAGCGCTTAGCATAAAAAACTTGTCATAGCAAAGAAAAGGGGAATACAAATTTTAAGAAAAATTTGCTGCTTATTATCTAAAGAATGTCTGAGATCTTTAAAATACACATATTTAACTATATAAATATGCATTTCTACTAGAATAATATAAATCTTTTTATATTTATTTAAACGAGTATTATTTAAAGATCTTCTAACATCTATGATTTATTAATTCTAGCAATTATCTCCTTGATGTAAAATGATTTCCTAATTTAATCCAGCATTGTTATAGACTGTTCATATATATAACAAGGAACTAGAGAAATCTTGAATAATTTATATTCATACTAAGAATTGTTCAGCTTAATTTATGTTAATTTTTAGTATGTTGATGGATTTCCTTGCTTTTCCTTACATTTTATTATACTTATGAGATCAACACACTAAAGTCAAAGAAGGACCTACTCGTAACTAAAAGATTTTTCCAACGCTTTCTAAAATTAGAAATGAAATAAAATATTTCAGTTTAGCGTCACATTTTATTAACTTGATTGCAAAAGAGTGAGAACATTATGACCAGAGACAGCTCACGAATATCATTTTGACTACTGTTACCTTACTTGATCTGTGATCACACGTGTTACGTCATTCACGTGAACTAAGCGTTATACCACTGTAAAACGTTGGCCCCTAGAAATACAAAACTAAATATATTATTATAGTTGTGATAGTGTAGTGCAAGACGTGGTTTTATTCAAATCATGCAACCCAGACAGGTCCTCATAGAAAACAAACTGATGGGAAAACGTTTTAAATATTCTAGTGAGGCCTTTCCTTTCGATTTCTTATGCATATAATTGTTTTTCAGAGTACTTGATGAACGTTTTTATAATCGTGTATATTTTTATTAATATTTTAATACCCCGTTTGCCATATTGCTATAAACGAAATGAAATTTTTGGGTTTTACGTCCCACGCTTATGCCGGTTAGGTTAAAAAAGACGGTGATGATGAGTAATGAATGAAATGGTGGAATGAAGAAAGTGGGAGGAAACGGGATAACCCCGAGAAAACAAACGCAGACTGTGTTTGTCCACCACAAAGTTCAATTGGCGAGAGCAGGGTTACAACCGGGCCATATTGCTATGTTTTTAACTTACATCTCTTATTTTGTCTGATGTATATAGAATGGATTTGACTAACTCAGCTATTGAAATATATATACTTGAGATTATGTTCCTCAATAAGCACAGTGCTTCACCTGGTTTTATGATTTTCTATTGTACTTCTGAAATATAGTATAAAATTATTTTTCTCATTTTTCTCGAAATCACAAAAATGTATCTTTTATCATACTCGCCAAGGTGCTTAAATTATTACTTTATTTACACATTTAAGTTTTAAATTCTGTAAAGATTGTTACATACATAATTTCCTTCCCCTTAATTAGACGTAAACTCTAGTAAAAAAATAACATTTATGTATTTATCACGAACTGTAAACTGTAAAAATACACCGAAACTGTTATATGCACATGTGTTTGAGCACTGTACATAACATTGATGCATATAATTGTTTTCTCAATAAATACTATAAATCATTCATCTTTTGTTTTGAAGAAAGAAACATTGTAGAATGTGTAATATGTATGACAGAGTTTTCTTCATGCCATAACGTATCTTAAAAGAAAGCTGTTTTCTCAAAAATATAGTTCAACAAAAAAATCAAGTTTGGCTTTGTTGTGAAAGCTAAAACTTTAAATCGAATCACCAGATACATATTTCATACAAGGAATTAGTAAAACAGGATATCAAAACGGTAAAATACTTTCTAAAGTCTAAACTGATAAACGAGGATATATAAAGAAATAATGCAATGTTTATCAGGAATAGGTAAATGGAGGCTGACTACGATCGTTTTGGGAACAAACAATTCTCAACTGAATATAAAGAACACAATTTACAAAAGCAAATTATGATTATGTACTCCAAAATTCCCGAGATAGTTGCGGTAAACCACCACGCTATACATGGAATAGATTATATAATGTTGTAAATATTTATTGCTGATCGGAAATACAAGCCTTATGAGGATGATTTCGACACGTAGGTGGATGATTTCGATTGCTATACACAAAACGAAAAATAATAGATTACTATGTTTAATATTAAGCATACAGCATAGAAATACCAGAGAACCAACAAATAATGAAAGTGATAGCGTAGAACACACAACACATAGAACTGATAGCATAGGAAATGCACAAAACACAAATTGTAATGCGCTAATTATAGACGTAGCTATAGTATAACATGAAGAAGAAAATGATCATATATTGTGAAGAACGATTTTGGATTAGACATTTACCGCAAATATTCTTTTCACTTTAGATCCCGTACAGCCTTTGTGATACAATTCGCGTCATTTGCCCTTCACACTGAATCGAGTCCTTTAGCTTACCACATCCTGGTTAAGAATATTACAATAAGCAGAAGTTGCAGAAGCCATGTGCAGGTCTCCGTTACCATTATGTAAATGTGGACTTCGCGGCAGCTGGTTCGTAAGAAGAATCGGAGTTACCGTTCGTGACATCAAGGGTGTCTTGAAACCTTTTTTAGTCCTCATAGACTTGCCTGATAATCCTTTGATTTAGGTTAGGTGACAGCAACCAAACTCTTCCGACCAGTTTTTAATTTCAGTGAAGTAATATGATGTGCTGATGTCAAGACATTGGCACTGTTTCGGTCTTCGTAGGTGAGAAATATTCATGTTCCCTTTTTTTGGATAATGGAAGAATGTTCTTCAATGACTCGTCTGATGATGGTGTGATAGAACTGGACTGATTGCCGCCGGCAGTGTTTTCTTTAGAAAAGTCTGCAGGATGTCTTCAATAACATGTCCAGTTGTACTAGTTATCATTAGCTACTGTAAAATCACATGCACCCTTTTCCTAATGTCCTTTCGTGGAATACCACTCCCGAACTTCGCAAACACGATTATGCCTTGCTTCAACGTTTTCTCTTGATCAGATATAAACACTTCCATGGACCCAGCCTTTTCATGTTTTCCATGCTTACGACCCATTTCTTAAGCAAATATATTCTGGACGGTACTATAAAGAATATTGTACTTAATGGCAGCTGCCTTTAATGCCAAGCCACACCGTACTGCTTAAAAGCTCCTTGCATATCATCGTTACTCCAGCGATTTTCCTTTTTCTCTGATGAACTCTCCCATCTGCAACTAGAAAAAAAGATTCCCTCTGTAAATTTTGTGATGGAATACCCTATTCCAAGAGAACAATTCTACAAACTACTTCGTACACGCGATCGAAAGCATCTGCAAAAAAAAAAAAAAAAAAAAAAAAAAAGATTGGAATCGCCCGCCATTGATAGATACATTTGAACACTGGGTTATGCGTCATATTGCACATTGTTCACACAAGCATATCAGTTTTCCAATATGTTAGTCCCGCTCGTATCAAAAGGCGTACATTCTCACAAATTACTTTGAAACAGTAATTACAAACATATAACCCAAAGTCTACAAGGACATATTTATTGACACTCCTTTCTACACTGACGTCATATTCAATCCCAGACAAAGGCAACATTTGGCTCCGAGTTATTGCTTCCGATTGGAAACACCCGCCCAACGAAATCGATCGGAATAATAAAACTTTTACTCTATAGATTGAGGTACTTAGAACAAGAGACAGATATGTATAAAATAAATGCCAAAAACCGTTGACAAATGTATACTAGGTACAAATATGTATTGTTCACACATAATTACACGTGCTTCGACACGAGTATATAGCTGTCGCAAAATCGTAAATAATACATTAGTAGGAATAGTTTTGTAGTTTGTAAATAATGCGGGACAATTCTAGAGATTGTTCTAATAATTCGTAGTTTCTTTTCGACATTCAAAAAGTATCATAAACGATACTCTCAGTTATTGTTTCATTTTATTACATACTTTTTAAAAGGAGTCTCTTAAGCCACTCCCTATCATTAGTAACTGTTGTTATACAGTCTCTTTAATTACATTGAATAGGACAAGTGAATAGAACCAACATAAACTTTCTACACAATGTAATGTACCTACTACCTAACTGCTTAGACTTCACTATCTCCAATAAAAGAGATAGTATAAAAAGTCCCTCCATTTAATAGTTATAATAAAGGCATGCATATTGGAATGATACAGCATTAAAATTCGAAATTACCGTTTCGTAAAACATCGAACCCAGTTCTTTGATTACACGAGAGTGAGTTGGATCTTATTTTCGTAATCTTCCAATGTAAGTTTGTAAAAACAATTAATGCGACGAAAACTTGAAGCAAAAACCAGTAAATATATGATTATTTGAATTGGACCTTACAAATTATCTGAAGGGCTTTAGACTACATTCATTAAATATATAAAGCAAATCCCCCCCCCAAAAAAAGATATACTCCAATCCAGCTATATGTCACACAAAATTCAACTACGCTGGTACGTAATATAGGGATATTTGAAATGGAGAATGAAAAAATAAGTTAATCAATTGTACTAAATGCAGAATCTATATCATTAATATCACATATACTATTATAATCAAATTCATTCAATGATTGGTAAAAGGAAGTAATATACCACAAACCCTATATGTAGGACATTAACCAAATCACTCCAAACTTTCACGAGGTACTATCAATTTGATTTTTCACAAGCATTTACAATCGATATTTTGGAACAATTAACAACACATTTTCTTTCAAAAATCTAGTTGGATAAATTGCGCATATCTTTTTAATTTGTATTGGTACTGAACATTTCAAACTGAACCTTGGTATATATCAGAATTATAGCGACGTAACACATAGCAAGTAACTCATGAAATAACGATGTATTAGAACAAATTCTCTCCATTTAACTTCTAAGTTGGCTTAGTAGAGCGCGACATGTTCTAATGTAGTTCAATCAGTGGCCATTAATGGCGCCAGTAATTCCTCGTACGTAACAACTCATAGAGATTTTGTCCTTTCTTCCCCTGAACCCTAAATTAATGCACCACATTACAACAACTAACTTCTTTAAAATTTTATTATTTTCCGATGAGATATATTAGTTTGTTTCCAGTCTATAATTCTGTATTCCAAGAAACTCCATAACTAAATACTAGTACACCAAACACACAATCATTTATTCAAAAACAAAAAGAAAGTAAAAATATTCCTCCAAATAATCCAATCATTCAACCAATCATTGCTACTAACCACAACCAACTACACCCAATATTCATTCATCAGTTTTAGTATTAAAGACCTCTCTACATCATAACCTGGAAATTCATACATTTAAACTATTCAAGATCGATACTTCTGTATTTTGCAAACATAATAAGTAAGCCACTTACTTCATATGTTTAGAAAATAATGGAAAAGAATCGAATCAGAATTGCAATGGTTACATCTGTCGTTACCATACAATCTTGAATGTAATACATAAATTTGTACAATCACAAATACATAGTCTTTCTTGAATTTACAATAGATGTGTCTATATAACAACACGTTATACCAATTCCATACAACAATTGAGTAAGGGATTCCATACAAAAATGACTAAAGGATTCCCGTACAAAAATGACTAAGATATTCCAGGGTTAGAATTGAAGACTGTGGGGCAAAAACAGTTTAAGTCCAAAAAATGAAAATGTGAACGAGGTAGCTTCAGAACGTTTTCCACTCATCCGATTTTCTTCAAACTTGGCACCTTTATACTAAACAAAAAAAATTGACGCGTATTTTTTTGTTTCTTTCGGAAAATTAGTTAAGGGGCAAAAACTCCCTTTTCAAAAATGGACTCTCATGATTAAAATGACCACGTTAAAGAAACAAAACTCTGCCGATGTAAAGATGACTTCAAAGTAGGAAATATAGATTTTGTCGTTTTTGCGAGAAAAAAGATTAAGTACGCTTCGAAACGACATAGGACCACAACCTTTACAGAAATTAGATTTCGGTCGAATTGTTTGAAATCGTGATATGTTGTAGATATTGTGTACATGAGAAAAAGTCTCAAAGGGCACAACAAAAAATCACTGACCGTTTGGCCACTACAGAGCCACTTTTTTGAAAACAGACAAAGATTACGATATTCTGGATTTCAGTAAAATGACCGAAACCGTGAAATGTTGTAGATATATTGATGCTGAGAAAAATTCTTAACGGACCTAATTACCAATCACTGACCGTTTGGCCACGAGAGGGCTACATTTTTGAAAGCTGCCGAAGATAGTTATATTCTGGATTTCGATGAGAATGACGGAAACTGTGATATGTTGTACATATTGAGATAGTGAAGAAAAGTCTCAATAAGCACAACCACCAATAACTGGCCTTTTGGTCAGTAGAGGGCCACATTTTTGTAAACAGCTGAAGGTAATGGTATTATAGATTTCGATAAAATGAATGAAACCTTGATGTGTTGTAGATATTGTGATCCTGAGAAGACGTCTCAATTTGTACAACCATCCATCACTGACCGTTTGGCAACAATAGGGCCACATTTTTTTACACTACGGATAGGGGTTTCAAGAAAATGGTAGACCTTTACGTTGACGGCCCTAGTACTACTTCTAATTGTCCCAGGGACATTAGCTATACCTCGTGTTAAAGGATACCGAACTCAGATTCCAACGTGCTAACTTTTGCGCGTCGCATGTCAAACTTGTAGAAGAAGAAGTAGAAGAAGACGAAAGTTATGAACAAAATGAGATATATTGTTTTAGGAAATTTGTCTCAAGCTGGCAACATTGTTACTTCTCGTACGCAGGAAAAACATTTTCTCGTGTACGCCAGGCATTGGGTACAATTATGAAAAAAGTGAAGGGCGAAAGTTTAATACCAAGTGAGAAAAAAATCCGATTATTTTTTCTGCGACATTCACCCTGTAGAATGTTTTCGAAATATTTTGGTCTACCTTCATGTTCCTAATTGGAACATAGATATAAGCCATACCTAATTTGACAGCTGGTGATACACGGATTTCAAGGAGGTAAATTCGTTGTTCCTCGTGCCCAACCAGTAGAAGAAGTTGAAAAAGAAATTTAAAAAAATGGAAATAAAATATGCATTTTCCCGAAGTTGGCAACACTGTTTTGTCGTTCGCAAGAATGACCATACACAGAGTTTCATTAGTTAGGATGTTTTTTTATCTTTATTGATACCACCTTTATGCTTGTAGCTCCTTTGGAGGAAGAGTCTCTCCCTCAAATGCTGAGGGGGAGGGAAAACTTGTACATCCAACTTCTCCCCATACCCTCACGTTGCTGGACTCCCGATGTAGACGAAATGCACATTGTTGGAAAGTTAGATGGAATTGTATGAAGCCACGAAAAGTATTATACACCAACCCGGAAAAGGGATGGGAAGAGTAGCGTGTAACATCCTTTAAGCATAGACTACATTCCGATGATCATCTTGAAGGAAAAAGGAATCCCCTGGAATCAATTTTTCTCAGGATTATGACATCTACAACGTATCACAGTTTCATTCATTTTCACTTTAATCAAAAATATCGTTAGGCCTGGCTGTTTTAAAAAATCTGTACCTGTAGTGGCCATACGGTCAACGATGGTGGTGTCCAATACGGCTTTCTCTCACGATGATAAGATCTACAACATATCACAAATATACTCATTCCTACAGAAATCCAGAACATCGTTATACTTGGCTGTTTTCAAGAAAGTAACCATGTTGTGACCAAGCGATTAGTGACTTCTGGTTGTGTCCATTAAGGGTTTTTCTCAGGATGTCAATATTTACAACATATCACTGTTACTGTCATTTTGACCAAAATCTAGTATATCACTATCTTTGGGTCAGCTGCTTTCATAAAAGTGGCCTCATACTGACCAAACGACCAGTAATTGTTTTCTTTTCTTTTTGTCCATTAAGACGTTCACTCAGGATCAAAATATCTACAACACATCACAGTTTCAAGCTATCCCACCGAAATTCAGAATGCCGTTACCTTCTGCTCTTTATGTTTAAATTAAAAGTTCTGCAGTGGAAAAACGGTCAGTGATGGATGATTGTACAAATTGAGACTATTTCTGAGGATCACAACATTTACAACACATAAAGACGACACTTATATAAAGTTCCCGGTTATATTTATACCTAAACTAGGCACTGAAACTACTATAAAAACTTCATATTACATTTAATATTTTCCTCTTTTATTATGGCACGTAATTACTAAAATAAATACATAACTCAAAGATCACGCCTATAGCCTTTTAGAAGATGGATCTTGAATTATATATTATATTGATATTTTGTTGCCATTACAACGAATCTCTATTTTAACAAAAAACAGCACTGTATATCAAGAGCAAAAACAACTACTTCTTTTATGCATCCTTTTTATATATTTTCTCTTCATTTTCTTAAAAAGCTTGTTTATCAATTGAGTGTACATTCTGCCCAAAGATGTTGAAATATAAGTATAAAAATACAGGTAAGAATACACGTATCGTTGAACATCTCGTTTTTTTCATTCTTGCCGAAATTCAGAATACCGCTACCTTCTTTGTTTCCAAAAATTTGGCCAAACCTTAAGTGATTGGTGGCTGTGTCTATTGACACTTATTCTCAGAATCATAATATCTACAAAACATCACAGTTTCAGTCATTTTCATCAAAATCCAGAATATCACTATCTTCGGCTGCTTTCAAAAAAGTGGCCGTGTAGTGACCAAACGTTCAGTGATTGGTGGTTATATCCGTTAAGAACTTTTTCAGCATCAAAATATGTAGAATATATCACGGTTTTAATCATTTTTACTTAAATCCAGAATATCGTTATTTTTGTCTGTTTTTTAAAAAAGTGAACGTCTAGTGGCCAAACGGTCAGTGATTTTTGGCTGTGACCATTGATACTTTTCTCACGTATACAATATCTACAGCATATAGCAATTTTAAGCAATTTAATTCCGTAAAGTTTGTGCATGTTCTTTGTCATTTCGAAAGGAGCCATTGCCCCTTAAACTCTTTTCTCGCAAAAACGACAAAACCCGCATTTCCTACTTTAAAGTCGTCTTGGCATCGAGAGACTTTCGTTTCTTTATTGTGGCCCTTTTAATCAAGGGGAACCTTTTTTGAAAAGGGGACTTCTGCCCCCTTAACCTATTTCCCGAAAGGCACAAAAAATACGTGTCACTCTTTGAATGTTTACACTTCCACTTTTTGAACTTATACTGTTTCTGTCCCAAAGTTTTTAATTTAAAAATATCTCCATTAGCACAAAAATAACCCAAATACGCAACAACAATAACAATATACAAAATAAATATATTTTTTTTAGGAATTACTCTAAAAATTTCTAAAACTTTAAATCTTCAAATCTGTTTCACTAGAAAGCGACAAATAAAGCAGGCTATTGGATCCAACAAAATTCAGTTGCAGAATTAATTGACTGTAGTTTATTCCAGCTCTTTTAACAATATACAAGATTTTAATAGGCTATGCTTTACAAAAATATCCATTGTAATTACAACATGAATGTATTCTTAAGTTATAAGCAAATTACGCGGTGCCTAGAAAAATTTTGTTTCAGAAACTTGGTATTACGAACATAACATAGGTCTGTGACTTTAACGTTATGACGGCAACCTGGGGTCCGTGCGGAACCCAGGCTTCATTGCGATCATACGTTTCCTCTGTTTGTCACACATTCTTGTCTATGAGTCAGGACATCTACTTTTAGGGTGTTTTCAATTGACCAATTACAATTTAATTATTGAAGACTTTTATATTTAGAAATTATAACAGCAGTTAAGAAACAAAACGTATTTAGCCAACCTTGGGTCCGTGCGGACCCAACGGTTTTCTTTTCTTATATATTGAGCAAACAGAAAAATATATGGATAAATATGTTGGCCAGAAAGTTACACTTGAACGAGGCAAAGTAGAAGTTCTTGAGAAGCGACTTGTGAAGCTATGGTTAAGAAAATGAAAAAAATATAATCATGTAAAAGCACCGAACTCAGAGAAGAGTTACTTCTTAAGAGAATTACAGAGTTTGGTGATGAGAAAGTGCGAAAGGGACAACAGTAAGGAAAGTTTAAAATCCTCTAGTGACTAGAAAATACGTCACTCGTGAGCTTTGAAGGAGATTTTATCTTTGCGAGCTATGTCCCAAGGAGGATAAACTGATCCAGCACTCTTCTATGCACTATGATAAGACCGTAGTTTCCGGAAAGAACAATTCGGACATCATATCACAAAGCACAACGTAAGTTACGTAGGGTGTGAATACAGTCTATCATCTCAGGAGATTCTATACGTGCCAAACAAAGTGAGATATTGGCCTATGTTTCTTCTTTCCAATGTTATTGATTGTGCAGGAATTGTTTCGAAGGTGCTTTCGCAGACTGCTACTACAACTCAAAAAGAGAGAAATATTCGTAAAGAACTTTGGGCGTCAGTAGAAAAAGAAATCGAGAGGTATTTTTAAAATCCTCAGTGCTTGCAAAGTAATTCGAAACAGGCTCTTACTGCGATTAGTATGCTGAAGTACATTAAAAGACGATCTGAAATGACCCACGACAAGAGCTATAGATGCATTCTTTATCCACGAGATAAGGATACAAAAGTAAAAACACTCCGTACTAATTCCGTAATCCAGCTTTCCCGGGACATGTGAAACCGCTACATAATCCACCCTGTATGTGCTGGTGAATTCTTTCAACAATATAGTAAAATATAAATATAATGAAAAGGTTATAACTAACAATAATATAGATTGGGGTCCGAGCGGACCCCAGGTCGACATTATCATAAATTTCGAAAAGATAATCGAACAGTATTGTTTCTCAAGAAACACTTGATCATAAATGGCCCCTTCCTCCATGGACACAATTTGCGAGTTAATTTGTCAGCAAATTAAAATTTAAACTAAGATTACAATAAGACCTGATTCCCTGTAAGTATGATTTTGAACTCTGGTCTTATCGTACATACGCTTTCGTCTAGACGAAGCTAATTCCGTGTTCTTCATAGCATTCGCCCAGACATCTGGGTCTGTGTTGCGTTCATCTAATTTGTTTATTGTCCAGCGAACATCCAAAGAGTCCCATACGTAATAATTAAAGGTCATCTCCATACGAGTATATTTTTACTCAGAGTGTTCAGTTGAATAATAAGCAAACTCAATCTCATGTAGGCACTTATCTCACATCGTTTCGTTATTATCAAAATATATTCCAAGAGTAAACCATTTCCCTTAAATATCTTTCGGATTATTCGATCCACAATGTTACATTGAACTCAGGATGTATTGTATAACATGGTTGTATAGAGAACTTTTTAAACATTGCTGATACATAAACAGACCCGTTGTCGTGATTGGTTTCATGCGGGAATCCGAATCTACACGTGATATTATACAATGTTTTAATCGTAGCTTGTCTTGAAAACTGTCTTATTGCTTCCAACTAAACACGTTAAGACCAAGAGTCCAATACAATAAGAAAATTACTGCCTGAACGAGACGTAACTAATGATCCAGTACATTATCTTCCATTTATGATTTTGTCATAAGTGGACACTAATTGACCCATCACTTTCTGATTATCGCTTTTGTTTGACACAATTTAAAACAATGTATATATATCCTCTACCATTATCCACCAAAGAGGTTTATCTACTAGAGATTCGCGCAATGGTGTTCTTGCCTCTATGTGATTTCCAGGTAAAATCGAATTATGTTAAAATTCCATAATCGGTGTCGCAAGTTATTTCGGAATACATAATATCTAAGGAGTTTTAATAGTCCTCCTACCCTTTATTAGTTTATAACCTTCAACATTTACTTTCTTCCCTAACCTATTGATAATACTGTTCAAATTTGGATCCTACCTCTGATGCTCCTTGATGGACAAACGAGCATAAGACATATCCCACATATTCACTAAATAATAGGTAGTTTACTTCATTTTATGGGATTGTTCTATATCCACAGTTTCGAATATTTCCCGATCATGGATCTTTGAAATATATTCTTAAGAGATATTAGGATTTAATGGAACATGTTTAACGTCAAAATCGAATGAAAACAATCGATATTTTTAATTCGTTTAATGTTCTCTATGACACACATTAATCCTAGATTTTCTAGTGTCAATTCAAATTTTACATGCAAATATGTTCTAAACGCTCAATAGTCTCGACCGCGGCCATCATTTCAAGTAGAATAATTGGTTTATTTAATTCGTACTAACGTTAACGTCTAGAAAAGAACCCAATTGGTCTTAAAATATTTTCTTTATCATATCGCTGGATCGTTCCCCCGAAAAACTGTTAATATTGCATTGAGCTTTGGTAGCACTTCACGATTTTATTGGGTATTTTTTAATTACATGAGCTTCAAATAAATCCTTAATCTAGTCTAATGCCTTTTGTTCTTCTTTTCCTCAAATGGATGGGACATTAGGGGACGTCATCCTGTTTAATTTTTTCACAATTTCTTAAAAATGAGGTATTAATTTTGCTTGATATTGGAGAAAAAAGTCGACTCTTTAAGCTGCTGCTGTTTCTTGGAGCCGGTAACTTCCGTATAACCTGAATCCTAGAAGATTCTAAATACATATTAATACCTTCTCATATATATCCTAAACATGGAATTTTGTTTGAAATAATTAAGTTTTATTTAAAGAAATTTTTATTCCATATTCTTCAAATTTATTCAAAATTTTATCAAACAAATGTTTATGATTCTTCACATCTTAACTCTATAACAATATATCACTGTAGAACCATCCTAGTTCCTCATGTTTTAATGATACTGAAAATCCACAAACATCTTCGATAACATAAACCTTCCAGAAGAAAATCCGAAATATAAATATTTAAATTAGAACAACCTTGATGCTTAGGCTAAGCTTAAATGTAATTAAGCTTTATTTACATCATGGCGGAGACGATTCTCCCAATAGATACACTAGTTAACACGTCCTCAATACGTGGTGAAAAGTGATGATTAAGGTGTAATTTTTGGTTGAAATATTGGTGCTTAATTACGAGCCGTTCTCGTCTTTTCTTCCTTTCAACAAGAAACAAGGGAAAAATAAATTACTCTTACTGTTTTGTATTATTCATTGTTTTAACCAATCAAAAAACATTAAATCAAATTATTTTTGATTGGAAGGTACCATAGGATATGCTTTCATTCTAATAGGTTGTTCATAATTATTATATTTTATTTAATAATACTATGACTTAATGTCTCCTATTTTACAACTAAAGTCATTAGGAAAGCTATTAGGAAGATTCTCTACATAGCTTTGTTAAGAGCGATCACTTTCAGCCACCAGTGGATCAACTGCTATCCGACATATTGAACCTCATTATCCAGGATTTGACAAAGAACATATTTCCTGGATAAAATACTGCGGTTGGCAATGATCTCACCTGCTCACTCTCTCCTCCTATCTTAACACGTTAACCGCTCATACCATACTTAACACGTTTACCACTCCTAACGTGTGAAAGTAATAGGGGTTGCTACGTAATAAAACCTTAAGGGCAGATTTATTCAGTTTATTAAAGTCCCTCTTTGGGTAATAACTAATACGTATCATGACTTTTCCACTATTCAAAACAAATTATTTAATACTAAATCTATATGTGCACGTATATATATTTTAACTGTTTATTTTCTATTATAAACGTGGGCTCTAAGTGTTCCATCAAAAAGAACATAAGTCTATGCACCTTACTTTGAAAGCGAATATGTAGGATTACATACTGAGATACTGATATAGTTTACCTATTTACACCTGTTCCCGTAAATTGTTGTTCGTTCACCTTAAAGGTAACCTTTAATTTCGAGTTCCATTCCTGAAGCACTATTTATAATCGAGACAGATGTGCAAGTGTCTATTTCACCTGTATAGTCCCTTCCCAAAATATATCTGATTATAAAAACCGCTACAAGTATATCTAAACCACATTGGATTTACCATTGACCAAATTTAGTTTATGTAATGTTGGCTCTTGAACACCAGTACTTGTTAACTTCGTTCGCCGTCTTTCCGATTAAAAAAACATTTTCACCAATATAAGCACTAGACCCTAACCGTTAAGTTTTAGTTTCACGAGATAGTGTTTTCATTCTGACACCTTTTCCTTAAAAATCGCATTGTATACCTGAACGTTTTTTTAAATAGTTCATAACGTTTTACTTTTGATACTAATTCAACCAAAAACGTAGGCTTTGAATAATGAAGTAGTTCATGTAGGATTTCGGGTTTGGTCACTTTCCATACATATTGAAATATTTACTTTTTATCTCTTGCACCCATACAAACAACATAACTATAAACTATACTATTAACGTAATTAGCAACTGATTCTTTTAGTAACTGTAATTGATCTATATAACTATGTATTAATTCTCTGTTTGTTAAAGGAACACAAATTTACGGAATAATTGTTTACATATTTGAAACCAATCATCAGTAATTACAAAAATATTCACCAGTTCCTTATGCAAAAAATAACTAGTTTTACTCAAGGCAGCTATTAATTACTGTTTCCACAAGGAATAATTTTAACTTGGTTATCTTATAAACTTCTAACTCAAATAAAAACAAACGATTATTATTATTACTCCCGTTATATTTCGGAATTTTGTTTACATATTCTTGAAAACTAAATTTTGCGGTGTCTACTGTTAATTTTAAAAAAAATAACTAAAGAAAGAAAGAAACATTTTATGTTTATAACTGTTATTCAATCTCGTATGTGTTTCTCTTTTCGTAACATAATGTACATTCTGCTGACTATCAACATTTTCTCTTTCTAAACTGCACCTGCTCTGGTCGCCTTGCTGAACTACAATACAATCATTATCTGTGTCACCTGTTGACAAGGTCAATGCTCGCTGAGGAGCGTTTTTAACAACGGAAGGGCTATCGCTTGAAACAGGAATTCATCAACCTTTATTACACCTGATTTATGTTCTTTCAAAAACGAGAAATCCCATACCTCATTATTCCTAATTACAATTATTCTTTAATCGCTATTATTAAAATGTTTTAAATTCAATTGACGATAATATGTATATATGCACACACTCTTTACTTATTATCTTTACGTCTGTGAAAAATATATTCAGAATGTTGATAAATGCTTTCACCAGCAAATTTACACTGCGGCACAAGAAAAACTACACCAGAATAATGAGATCCTCCGTTCTTTAATTCTGCCTTATTTTCTTTACCATTAAACGCAAATCTAATACAGTGGAAATATAATGTTGTAGCTTTACTAGAAATCTCATAAACCAACAAAACCTACTTCTAGCAGCAGAATAATTTATAAACCTCATAAGCAGCATAGAAATATGATCGTTCTGAAATGTAAATAACTTGCCTACTACCTAACTACTTTGACTTAAGTATCGTCACTTAGATAGAGAATAAAAACTCCCTCCAATTTATAATTATAATACATGAAGGTATATTCTGATGGTACCGAATAAAAACACAAATTACAATTCCGTAATAAGATTGAACCCAGTTTGTAAGGGGTCTGTCCTGGTTCGTATTTTAGTAATCTTCAAAATAATTCTAACGTTTTAACACTTTCTTAGCTGGTTTTTAAGCATGAGAAGCGTACATAATCCACTTTTCTGCATATACAAAAAGATGTCTACCTTTATACATACACTTATTTACTCGACAAGATGTCTACGTGCATGTACATTTATTTACGACATTGCTATAGTAACAACTCTTTTTTTAATTACCGATTACAAAAACTAATATCTCGAAATCTCTATATGTCTTTCTTTTCTTTATACACAATACTGCTCAAATAATTCGCCTATGATCCCTTTCTGTAAATTGGCACAGATTGTTAATATTACATACAACGTTATCGTTGAGCTCATCCGTGGCTAAGCGGTTAGTGAGGGCGCCTTTGGCGTGGGAGACCCGGGTTCGATTCCCGGCGGGAGCTCATATGGTTCGGATTCCACGTTAATCAGTAGGTCCACGTCTCATATAGCCTCGCTGCTGAAAGGGACGCTAAACTAAAATCAACTCAACTCAACTCAACGTTATCGTTGTAGATGTCGCTCGGACGGGACTTCCATAATAGTTCTACTATGAAGGAAAGAACACTGGGTTAAATATCATGAAACATTTACCTTTTGAATAGCCCTCGTATATTTATTATCAACTTTAATACACATATTATACTTTTCCATTTATATATAATATATTATGACATTAAACATTTTTATATTTGTCAATATATCTCAATACTAATAACGAGGAATTGCAATTATCATGAATAAGGACATTCAAAAATTAAACCTAACTGATAGTTTCCTTCTAGGGTACAAATTAATTATTCCTTCATATACAAACAACATTTTTACAAACAAAGATCTTCATAATATTAAATATTGATAGGGTCAGAAGGCAACAAAATTAGAACATATAAACACATAGTGATAATCATTTAATGCATTAATAAATTTGAAAATTATTCATTCATTCATAATTCTTATTCTTTCCATATAATAAAGTGCATCTATTTTATATAAGTCTGTCATTACCTTCATAAGTTTACATTAAAATTATGATCTTTTATTTTTAAATATCTATAATATTTACATGAAATTCAAATAGAATAAAAACACGAAAACAAGAATAGCTTAAATATATGTTTCTTGGAGAAAACATAAATTTTCAAACTCAGTATATTCTTGTATTACAATAAAGCTTTTAGATATTTTTTTATCATGAAACACAAATCAACATTTCCTCAATTAATGTTATAAAAGGAGATTGCAGCAAAACTAGAAGGCACAAATCAATAGTATTTTCAGTTAATTGCTATAAATTAATTTTAACACTTTCTTAACTGATCTTATAATTGCATATGTTTTCAACATGGATTTTAATAATAAATAGACTGAAGAACATTTTAACCATAGGCGTAAGCAAAGGTCAATTTAATACAAATCTGTCGGACGCCTTTTTGATAGTTCAAGTTATACGTTCGAATTGTTCATTTAAACAACATTGTATGGCACAATCTTGTTACATGCTTCTCTTTCATAGGATGATACCATATTTTGATTCCTATTTACAAAATTCCGGCCATCTGCAAATTGATTTTGTGAAGATCGGCGGTAACTATTACTTCTACTGAAATTCTTGTTGTTATTTCTAAAATTCCTAGCTCCATTTCTATAATTAGGTTGCGTTGATTTCCGGTACCATTATAACTACTCATTCTATTATTGAAACTATGAACATTAGAATCATTTTCAGGTTGTATATCTATATTACGAACAGAAGCATATTGTGTCTGATTACGTACATAATTACCTGACCTCTGTCCTGCATTTTATTGTTATTCTGAATTGCAGACTGACTCTCATAACTCTGAATGAGCATAATTAAATGGTTGAAGTTAATGCACTGTGCCGACATTAACAACTGTTCTAGTCTAAATGGGAATAAGAACCTAATGGAAGCTATAATTCAGGATTCCGGATGGTTTGGATTTAATGATCTTAACTCATGATATGTAGATACTACAAATTCAGTAATACTCCGGTGTAATTTGGGATTTTAATGGTTCGTTCGCAAAACAGAATCTCTATTCGCTACCATAAAGTCGTTTTCATAATTTGATAAAAGAGCATTTTTAAAATCGGAATATGGATGTAGACTACCTCTAATAGCTTTAAACCATGTTAAACAGGGTGGTAACAAAATGTGCGATAATAGTTTTAAGAACTGAGACTCATCTACACCCATGAGCTCACACATCCTGAAATTTTTCGAGAAATGCCCTAGCGGGTATATCTCCTGGCACGCCACTAAATTTTGTAACCGTCCTAACTTCGCTAAATCGCAACTGTTTACCTGTGTACATCTTCATATCTCTATTGGAGATGTGTTTGCGCCTGGATGTTTGCCTTACTCTACCTTCTTTTTCACTACTCACTGCACCACTCGAAGATTCATCAAGTTCTAATGTTGTTCTGGGAGGACGATCAGGTACCCAACTTGTGGCTGTAGGATGATTCGTGCATTCGTTATCCTAAAGTGGAGTTCCGGGAATACATCTTTCCTTGATGAAATTTACTTCGTCTCATAGTAATTTAGTATGATTTTCATGGGTATTAATCGTTGATTCTAAAACATTCATTGATTCTTGAATTTCTGTGTTCCTTTGCACTACCTTTTCCATTTTCTCATCATACTTCTCAAATTTTTCCACAACATGTTGGTTCATCTGGTTTAATTGATGCTGAACACAATCCCATTTGTCTTCATTGCATTGTTCCAACTTCACTATTTTTCTTATCAAAATCATTGGCTAACTAGGTTAACTTCTGATCCAACTTTTCATCCACGTGTTGAATTTGCTGGACCAATTTTTCATCAAAGCGTTGAATTTGCTCTGACTGGTTCGTCATTTGCTGGGCCAAGTCTTTGAAAATGTCTGTCAAATTTTCACTAGGAGTCAATTCAGGATACACACTCTGTTCACCCATTACATTATTACTTGTTGTACTGATGGCCATATTTCGATTAAATATTTTTCCACTTTTCAATAGGGTAATACTAAGGTCGCGTTGATAGCTTGCCGTTTTTACTATCCTTCGAAACGACACTTATACGAAGGCTGTCTAAAAAGTATCCGACCTTTGGCAAGAAAAATAGTTGTGAATACCTGACAGATTTGGGACCCTAATCCCCTTCAAAGTAGGTCCCTTGTGCTTCCGCACACTTAGCCCACCGATCCTTCCACTGCTGGAAACACCGCTGGAAGTCTTCTTTTGGAATGTTGTTCAGCTCCGTCGTCGTGTTCCGCATTATGTCTTCTCTACTCTCAAAACGGGATCCCTTCAGAGGCGTCTTCAATTTTGGAAACAACCAGAAGTCACAAGGAGCCAGGTCTGGAGAGTAGGTAGGTTGGCGAACGGTTGTAATTCCATGTTTGGCTAAGAACGTGTGGATCAGTTGGGATGAATGTGCTGGGGCGTTGTCATGATGGATGTGTCAGTTCTTCGCTGTCCACATGTCTGGTCTTTTGCACCGGACTGCGTCACGGAGTCGCCTGAGAACATCTTGATAGTACTCCTTTGTCACTGTTTGTCCTTCCGGTGCGTACTCGTGATGCACAATTCCACGGGCATCGAAGAAAACAGTCAGCAACACCTTGATTTTGCTTCGTACCTTCCGCGCTTTCTTCGGCCTTCGAGAATCGGGATGCTTCCATTGAGACGATTGTTGTTTTGTTTCTGGGTCGTACCCGTACACCCATGACTCATCTCCAGTTATCACGGAATTCAGATACCCAGGATCAGTGTTGGTGGTGTCCAGAAGGTCCTGTGCAACGTCAAAACGCGTGTCTTTTTGTTCCTGAGACAACCACTTGGGTACAAATTTAGCAGCCACTCGTTTCATGTTCAAATCGTCACGCAAAATTGCATGTGCAGACTCTTTACTCACTGAAACATCTTCTGCAATCTCCCGCACTGTCAAACGGCGATCTGCCATCACCAAATTTCGCGCCCGCTCAACAACAGCTGCATTCCGAGCAGTTTGGGGAGTGCCGCTACGCTGCTCACTCTCGACTGATGTGCGGCCATCTTTGAATCGGTTGAACCATTGTTTAATTTGTGTTACACCCATCGCATCTTCTCCAAACACCTGCTGAATCTTACGAATTGTTTGGCTTTGAGAATCACCCAGCCTTTGACAGAATTTGATGCAGTATCTTTGCTCAATTCGTTCAGTCATCTTGCGAGAAACACTAAATCCGACGAACACTACCAACAGCACCTCACTTCGCGACCACCAGCTCACGACTGGCACACGCGAACGCGGTGAAAAAATTCAAGCATGCGCATTAAGGTTCCTCCTTTCACCGTGCAGGGTGGCGCCGCCTGAGAATCATTTCTTTGCGTGGAAAAAAATAAGGTCGGATACTTTTTAGACAGACCTCGTATAACTCCCGGTGGTGAGGCACCAATTTGTAAGGGGTCTGTCCTGGTTCGTATTTTAGTAATCTTCAAAATAATTCAAACGGTTTAACACTTTCTTAACTGGTTTTTAATACTTAACCATGAGAAGCGTACATAATCAACTTTTCTACATATACAACAAGATGTCTACCTTTATACATACACTTAGTTACCTGACAAGATGTCTACGTACATGTACATTTATTTACGACTGTACATTTACATGTACATTTATTTATTTATGTACATTTATGTACATTTAGTAACAACTCTCTTTTTAGTTACCGATTACAAAAAATAATATCTCGAAATCTCTATATGTCTTTCTTTTCTTTATACACAATACTACTCAAATAATTCGCCTCTGATCCCTTTCTGTAAATTGGCACAGATTGTTAATATTACATAGAACGTTATCTTTGTAATTTCATTGATTACACGAGGATTTTCAACCCTTCAATGTAAAATACAAGTTTATGAAAAGGTAGAATGAGAAAATCTATATCGTTTTAAAGAAATAACAATTTTGTAAAAAAAATAAATAAATAAATGTGTGAAAAATTAGAAGCAAATGCCAGTAAATATCTGATTATTTGAAGAGGACCTTACAAATTGCCGGACGTGCTTTAGATTACATTCACTAAATATATAAAGCAAACGTCCAAAAACATGAGATATACTCCAATCCAGCTATACGTCATACAACATTCAAATACGCTGATAAGTAATACAGGGATATTAGAAATGCAAAATGAACATATAAGTAAATCAATTGTACCAAATGCAGAATATATATCGTTAATATCAGATGTAACATGACATATGAAACTCATACGATAATTGTTAAAGGGAAATAATATACCACACTATCATATATATAGATAGAACATTAATCAAATCACTAAAAATATGCAGGGCACAAGGCACTATCAATTTGACTTATAACAAACACATCAAACTCGATATTTTGGAATAAATAACAACACGTTTTCATTCATAAAACACTAATTGGATAAATTGCACATATCTTTTTCAATTTGCATTGGTATTCAACATTCCAAACTAAACATTTGTATTCAAACTCGATATTTTGGAATCATTTACAACACATTTTGTTTCAAAAAACATTAATTAGATAATTTACATTTTCAATTTGCATTGGTACTCAACATTCTAAACTAAACCTTTGTGTATATACCAGAATTATAGCGATGTTACATATAGCAAGTTACGCATGCAGTAACGACGTATTTGATCAACTTTCTACCTTCTAGCTTCCCAGTTGGCTTTCAAGACGATTATGATGCTATGGTCTTGTAGCGCCAATCACATGTACAAAAATAGTTCTAATTGTCACCGCTAATAGCGCCACTATTAGCTCGTACAAAACAGCTGAAGGAGTTTCTCTCCTTTCTTACTGAATCCTAAATTAATGTAACTTATTGCAACAGCCGATTCAAAATTTTTCTATGTTCGTAGGAAACAACATACATAAATGCGTATTGTGCAATGGGAAAAGATATCTTAAAGCATTAATAGGTTATGGACAGATGCGGAAAACCTTATGATATTAACTCAATATCTCGTAGATTAATGATTATCTAAATGAATATATGTTCTCCTTACTGTTCATGTAGACCATATTGAACTTCTGAGAACGTAGCTTACTCTTATGATGATTAATATTAATAGTAGTGGCAACCGTAGTAAAAAGAATTGTAATAATAAAATTATTAATATCGGTAGTTGAAAATAATATTAAATATAATATTATTCTCCAAACTAAACATATTGAACTTCACTTATTTATGAAATCATTAAATGTCAGGTGTTAGTCATACCAAGTAAATGTTAGCCTACTATCACATTTTCGATAGAGAAAGCATAACATGCACCATCTTTGAATTTCAGATGTATGGAGCATCACCGCATTATTACCCTTATCCAGCATATCCCGGCCATAATTATATTGACGCGAACAATTTCGAACAGCAGTAGGGACAAAACAAGGGAGAGCAAATGATACATATTGGGAAAGGGTATTACTATTAAAACACAATATGTATACACGTCATAGAAAGAACATTTGTAATTATCTGTACCAAGTAATGGATAATAATAAAGATATTGTAATACTGTGATATTTTAAAATTTTATTTAATTAGACCTTTAAAAACTCCATTCAATAAAATTAGCACTTACCATTTGAATACAATTGAGAAGTAAGGAATTGGATAATAACGAAGATTCTTATAGTGGAGGTTGAGATAGTTTCCTTTAAGAAGAAGCAAACCACGTCATCTTCTCGCCTTAAAGTAACCTTGTATATCTTGGCAATATTTTCTTTATAAATTGATATTAGTATATTGTTAAAATATTTAACCATTTTTCTAAAGTATGTTACCGACTAAAAGAATGTAATATATATTTTTCATCAGAATCTCAGCAGTTAAATATTAATGAGGAGAGTACCGATTCTGACAGTGACTCATCTTCAGAAGCAGTTTAAATAAAGGAAGGCACTAAATCAAGCAACAAAGTCACAGAGAATCTGGTTGACAATAGATCAAAGAATAAATTCAGTAAACGAAAGAAAGCAATGAACAAAGAAAATACAAATTATGTATTAGTTCAGGATTTTTAAGACTAGATTCGCTGACATATAAACACTTATTTTCGGACATAAGTAAATGCTATAGAGTATCCCTTCATTCCGGGAAAGTAATATTAAGTTGGACACTGGAGCCGCTGTTATTGTTGAAATTAAATTAAATATGTGAACAAATTTAAGGAAAATAAATTACAAGCAACCCCATATACAATTCTTACGGCTGATAATAGGATGATTCCAATTGTAGGACAAAGTTGGGGTGAGTTCAACGGTAGGGTTAAGGACTTTCCAATTATTGTTACACTATTCTAGGATGAAACTGGACTGGCCTGATGTATCCCAAAAAGAGTGGAAAATCAAAAAAAAAAAAAAAACTTTTCCATAATTTGACGGTTGGACGCAAGATATTATCGATAAAAAGACGATTTAAAATACAGGAGTACGGAAAAAATCAAAATGACAAAAAAACAAAGAAACTGGGCCAAGAAATATGAGAACAAGAGAGAAGATGGAAGATATTCGAGAAAGAAGATTGGAGAATGTTGGAGAATAACAAAAATAAGAGAGAGAAAAATTAGACAAGGAAAAAGTTCAAGAAATCTGCATCGATAGTAAACAGTAGAGAAAAGAGAAAAGTAGAAGGAAAGAGGTGGATGATGACAATACGTGAGGATATGATTTAATTAAAAATAGGGGTTATATATTGTTGGGATGTAAACTTCAAGGATATGGATAACTGGGCAATGAACAATGAGGAAGGAAATGAAATTATGTGTAGATGTAAAGTAAGGCCTCTCGGATTTCTCGAATATCCACATCCGATTTGCTTCAAATTCGTCACACCGACAGTAAACACACAAAAATCGATACTTGCTTTTGTTTATGCGGAAAAACGTTGTCTGCCGAAATGCTATAAAATACGCTATACTGTTTGTGCTTACTATTGATGTGCCAAATTTGGAGAAACCGGATGGAGACACTTGTTGAACACGAAAGGCCTTATTTTGTTAATCATATTTACACACAATTTCATTCGATTCGGCCCACCTAAAAGTTTCTTTCTCTTCTTTTTTTCAAGAAAATACGAATCACGTATTCACTAATTTTACGTCTACAATATATATGGAAAATTCCATTCAATTCGGTCTACTTTTTTTTTCTTTGGGCGTCAACTTTAAAAATTTTTAGTGGGTGCTTTTGTCCCTCAAACAGTTTTCCCGAAGAAAATTAAAAAAAAAACGTGTTAGTTAATTTTTTGAGTACATTCCCTCCAGAAAGTTTCGTTGCAGTTCTTCATGTTCTTTAGGCACTTCTGACATTCTGTTATTACCTTTTTTGATATTTTCTAATCAATGGCTTTAAGGGGCCCGTGCCCCACCCAACCCAATTTTTTTAGAAAATTAAAAAAGCACGTATTCTTTTATTTTGCGTCTATAAAATTTGTGCACAATTGCATTGACTTCGAACCATTTCTCCTTGTCTCTCCGGCGTCAACTTACAAAATTTTTGGTCGGGCTTTTTGCAATCTAATACCAAATTCCATAGAAAGCAAAAAACAGAGATTCGTTTATTTTATGTGTAGTATCTACCTGTCAAATTTTATCAAAATCGGAATGTTACCATTGAGGAGTATTACAGGTTGGTATTATATGTAAGTGAATAGCAAAGAAATTCTCTAAAACTTTGACATACAGATTGACAATATTCTTGCAACGAAAGCGATGGTAGCGCCACAAGACACTTTTAGGTCCAGTGCCGTTTAGGACTTGTGCCTTTTAGGATTTCTGCCGCAAAATGATTTTTAGTACTTGTGACGCGAAATGAATTTTAGGACATGTGACGCGAAATGAATTTTAGGACTTGTGCCGTTTAGGTCTTGTGCAGTTTAGGACTTCTGCGGCATCCGCTTTGCAATAACAAGTGTAGCAACTATCTAGTTAATGAACCATGATTCTCCATTTTCATTTTAAGTATTGTAATGAGGCCTTTCATATCGATTTTCTAGAATTACTGAACAATAGCTTTCTACGTGCTTTATTTACTTTTTCTCTGACATAAAATAACACAGAAAACTCAAAATTCTTCAGGATACAGCATAAATCCTTTAAAAACCGTAAAAAACTTTATTAATATTTTAATATTTCTTTATCAGTGTTGCTATATTTTCAACTTACTTCTCTAGTCTCTCTCTGACCCATATAGAATAAGTTTATTATCTCATTTACTGAAATCCATATGAAAATAAGCTTCTTAATAGATACCTAAGATATTTTTAAATAATTCGAAGCATATATTTTCCTTTATACATAAGAATCACAATGATGCGCTTGTCATCATATAAGCAGGATCGATTACTTGGATTAAATTAAGTTTCAAAGAGCAAATGCACTTTTACTGACATTCACAAAAACACGTTACCAACCCTGCAGTGGTAACATAAAAAAATACATGAGTGATAATGTTGGGACTACTGGATCCATAAACTTTTTTGTCCTATAAGATTGAACTGAGCTTTAAATCTGTATTATATTTACAATATTAAATACAAACAACACTTGACACTGGTTATATATATATATATATATATATATATATATATATATATATATATATATATATATATATATATATACGGTGTCTAAAGTTCCCTGACATAGGATAACTTTGTTGTTATCAGAGTTATAACAAAATGAATCTACTGTTTTTTTTAGGCTAACATGTCGATGGCCTGCCTTCATTTCAAACAGTAACTTTGTTCACTTTTGTTGTTTGTGCAGGTAAATGGAAACGTTGAATTTTCATTTAACATTCGGTGCTTAAATAATCTAATGGCCAAACGGCTCGTCCGATTTAAAAATAATCCTACAATTTAGATTGGAAACATCATATTTGCAGACGGTTTATCCTCTTATACCGGTATTGTGTTATAACTTTGATAATAACAGAGTTACCCTATGCCAGAATATTTTTGAGACTCTCTCTCTCTCTCTCTCTCTCTATATATATATATATATATATATATATATATATATATATATATATATATATATATATATTTGTTAAAGTGTAACCGAAACTCGAAAAGGCTTTCTTATTAAAGCATCTTTTTTTTTTTGATTTGATCAAATTTTATACCTATGTTATTATTTGACTTTTTAAATACAGGCGCCCATAATACTGGTAAAATACGTATTAACTGGAAACAAGTAAACAGTACTTCTCCCAATAGTGGTGTATTGCACATAGGGAAATTCACGATTCAATTCTGGAGCAGCATCCACATATCATTTTTGCGTACCTTAGGCAAATCCAGTTTCAGCACTTTGGACAAAAATGTCTGTATTATTGTCTTTAAACATATGACACTGTCCTCCTTTTACTACTTGAGTAGGTACGGGAACATCTTCTTCTTGAAGCAATCCAGACAACCTTGACGCTGGTTTATGAAGCTACAGAGACTAGACAAAAAATCTAAAAACACTTCATACAGGACACGTGAATTTGGCCCTCCACTGTTCAACACGTCTTGTAGTTGCCGATCGTTTTTTGTTTACAATGTGTCATGTGGACCTTCTTCTTACGTCAGCAGTAACTAGTTCACCAGTAAGTGTCGTGGTGTGAAAGCGGTGCTTTAGAATGGGCGACCTGACAGACTTTCAAAGAGGCATGATTGTTGGTGCCCGTCTGGTTGGAGCTTCAGTGGCAACAATGGCAAATATTGTGGGAGTATCGATAGGCACTATATCCAATGCCACGAGGACATTCACAATGCATGAGCAAACGACGTCTGCAAAGCACAACAGTGATCGAAAAACAATCCTATCAGATAGGGACCGGAGGGCATTAAAACTTAGGTAAAAGGAAGACCACTGCAATGAAAATTACGTCTGAAGTCAATTCCGGCATACAAAACCCGGTTTCATCGAAAACAGTGCGATGGGAACTTCATAAATTGGAAATTCATGGCAGAGCGCTATCGCCAAATCCCTGGTCACAGCAATAAATTTAAAGAGGCCTATCCGGTGGTGCAAGGACCATAAGGCGTGGACTCATGAGTAGCGGAAACGTTTAATGTGGTCCGATGAATCGACCTTCACCTTGTTTCCAACAACTGGTCGTGTTTACGTATGAAGAACACCGTCGCAGGCCTATTATATAGACTGCCTGCTCCCAACTGTAAAGCATGGGGTGGTTCTCTTACAGTATGGGCAGTAATATCGTGGTTTCCTGCAGGTCACGCCATAGCACTGAATGGAATAATGAATGATGAAGGCATAAGATGCGATTTTTGGTGACCAGGTTCTACCCGTGGCCCAAAAATGGTTCTCTGATGATGATGGCATCTACCAAGATGATTTGGCACCTTGTCATGCTGGAAAAACAACGAAATCATGGTCTGAGGAGCATGACCTCCGCTATCACACCTCCCTTTCTAATGACCATTAATGGTTTATTCCTATGGAAAACACCAGTTTGTAATGAGCTCAATGCTTGTTTTGCTTATTTTATATGTCGTTGCAGCCGACAATCAATATATTTATATCATCTAGGTTACCATTTTATCAAAATCCATCTAAACACTTCATTTCGATATTACCTTTTTTTATTGTAGTACGTAACAAGTTAAACATTTGTACACTTTAAATATTGTACATGTATAATTTACAAGATGGATTCTATATATATTATATGTTCTCCGTTGCTATGACGATTTACAAAACATGACATATGACTATCACAACAGAACATCAATCATAATAACAGAAAAAATACATATATTTCTCTTTATATTTTCTTATTCTTCCTTTTGAACAGCTTGTGTATATTTTAAAAGTACATTTTGCCCGTAAACACAACTTATTATATACAAATATTACACACTACATTTACACCCTGGGTCCCAGAATCACCAGACCTCAACATCATTAAGTCATTTTGATCTGAATTAGAAAGGCGTGACTGGTCTCATTACCCTCCACCAGCATCCCTTAAGGAACTGGAGCATGTTTTGGAGGAACAATGGTGCAACATTCTACACACAACTATTCAGGAGCTACATGCATCCATTCCAAGAAGGATCCAAGGTGTTTTGGACGCAAACTGATGCCCCACACCATACTAGGTATGATTTTCCTGAGCTTCAATTCCCGTACTTCACACATTCTTCTAGCTATATGAATTCATATTTATTCACGATTATTAACGTTTTCATATTACACCTTATTTGTTACTTCAAAATAATGTATTAACTATCTTAAATTTTATTAGATTATAAATTCTAGAAAAGTGTGCTAAATTTTACAATTTCGTATTCAATTAATCTACTTACGTTACTTCCTTCACGTTGATCGTGCGTCAAATCTAGATAAAGTATCAATGTTTAAAAAAGTAAGTATTCAAATTTGTAAACACAGTATAGAACTGTTAGGTGGTTACATTTTCCTTGCACTTTTACTAACTAATTTACTAAGAAGTAACTATCCCGAATTTTAAACTATGAAAATACACTGAAACTGATATATACGCTTTTGCTTTAACACTATACATAATATCAATTTATATCATTATTTTCTAACATAAATCTGATCTATTATTTATCCTTCAGTTCTGAAAAACGAAATGTAGAAAAAAGTCAGGTTGACAAGAAATAGACACATAGGGGCAATTAGAAAACGTTGCAGGGATTTATAAAACAAATCTCAAACAACTTTCAAGAATGTATTCCATTTAGAAATATACATTCTTCGCAAATAATCATACGAGTAGAGATTATTATCTACATGCTCAAAAATCGTCAATTTGTAAATAGTGATTTGCCCGGTCTAGCAACAGCGATCAACAACACTGTTGTACACTGAAAATTTTATGGAAATGATACTATATAATCTTTATGAATCCAGTGACGCTGAGTTCGAAAATGGCATTGACATTTCAAAATTAGTTCAAGATTCAAAGTTACAGCCATGTCAAAATTTCAGCCTTTCAGTTTTTTATTGTTCATCAGTTGACAACAGTGTAAGTGGGAGTTGTACCGGTAATTGTTGTAAAACAATGAAATCGCGTGATTTGGAGATATTGTCAAAATTATTATTGTTAATGTCATGTATTGATATTGCTCTCTTTGTTAGTCTGAAATGAAACCAAATCCTGTGGAAGTTTTCAAAAACTTTTGTGCAGAGAAAACCGTGTTGTGGTGATGTACTAGGCCTACTTCATACGAGAACTGTGCATCGTGTACTTACAAACATGTCGCGAAAGTGTGCAGATTTGATTTCTTTTAACAATGTAGCCAGTAGTTTTCTTGGCAATTTCAGAGCTGAAAATTACAGAGAACTTATTCAAGGTCTATTGAACACTTATGAACAGCTTGGATGCAATGTGTCAATAAAAATGCAGTTTTTGTTTTCACATTTGGATTTCGGCCGGCGTAATTGTGGGAGTGTCAGTGACGAGAATGGAGAACACATCCATCAGGACATTTTTGTGATGGAGCACAGGTAGAAAGGAAAATGGGATGCAGCAATGTTAAGAGATTTTTGTTGGATGATAAAAAGGGATACTAACAAAACAGAATACAGGAGACAGGCAAAGAAAAGAGGTTATCAAGATTGACATTTATATTAATATGTACTGTATACATAGGTAATCATTCAATTATTTGAATGTCAGAAATAAAAGAGGTAACGTTTGATTGTAAATGTCATTTTCGTGTTTGACAATCCAAAAACAATAAAAAATGTATTCATTATCCCATAAACATTAAATCCTGAAAATGTTCTAGAACAGAGGGGGACTGACCTTCCTCCCATAGGTGTTTTAGGATATGGGCGTGTGTTTCTGTTATACTTCGACACCAATGGTGACGTAATATACATAGAATGCAACTTTTCCAGACCTTCCGAGGTGTTGCCTCATGGATAAGAACTTGAGATGCTTGGATATCACCCCCCCCCAGTTACGCCCAAACGAGAGCCAATCGAAAATTTTAATTTTCATTTTCCGATTCACCACCTCAAAATTAGTCAAGAACAGGTGTTTTCGTTTCTATAACAGAAAGAAAGTTAAAATTTGTAGAACAGTGTTTTTACTTCTTTCCTTTATCTATACTACTTTCCTTTCCTCCATTCAAGAAGTAGCATAAACAATATTCTCAGCTATAGTCTCATTTCATCACCTGCTATTTATTAAATAGTATTAAGGACATTTATTACTACATGATCAAACGAACTTTGCGGAAAAATACTCAAATCGTACCAAATAAAAAGTGTCTGTATATGTTTGCAGTTACATCACTCTAGTGAATTGTAACGTATTCTGTAAAATTGTTACGTCATTGTTCATGAAATACAAAAATGTGTACAGAAGATTGTCTACCTTAAAAGAAAACATTTTAATTTTCATAACCCAATAGCGAAAAGAATATATCCAATATTTTATCCCAAAGTTTACTTACTACTCAGGAACCTATATTTGACAACAACGCAAGTTAGGCAGGATGAAAAATGGGAACCGGTCAAAACCCCCACAGCCAAAACCCCCACACTCAAGAAATGTCAAAACGCCCACACAAACGGTCATAACCCCCACACAAATGGACAAATCTCCCAAACACACGAACGGTCAAAACCCCCACAGCCAAAACCCCCACACTCAAGAAATGTCAAAACGCCCACACGATCGGTCATAACCCCCACACAAATGGACAAATCTCCCAAATACACGAACGGTCATAACCCCCACAGCCAAAGCCCCCACACTGGTAGTCGGTCATAACCTCCAACGGTCATAACTCCCACACAAATGGACAAAACAGCCACACATAGCAACGGTCACAATCCCCACATAAATGGACAAAACCCCCACACAAATGGACAAAACTCCCACATGCAGAAATAGTCACAACTTCCACACAAATTGACAAAACCCCCATACTCATGTATTGCCCTTGTACTTTTTAATAACATTTTTTATTCCACTTAAACTGATGTTGCAACTATTCTTCTTGGGCGTCATAAAGAGCCGCAACAAAGACGTGAAATGACGATCATTTCAGAGTGTGGGGGATTTGTCCGATTTTGTGGGAGTTTTGTCCATTTATGTGGGGATTATGACCGTTGCTATGTGTGGCTGTTTTGTCCATTTGTGTGGGGGTTTTGACCGATTGTGTGGGAATTTTGACATTTCTTGGGTGTGGGGGTTTTGGCTGTGGGGGTTTTGACCGTTCGTGCGTTTGGGAGATTTGTCCATTTGTGTGGGGGTTATGACCGTTTGTGTGGGTGTTTTGACATTTCTTGAGTGTGGGGGTTTTGGCTGTGGGGGTTTTGACCTAGACCCATGAAATTCACAACATTTCAAAACATGTACAGTAATCAGCTTTCTACTGCTCACTATAAACTCTGAACAGTACCAAAACAACGGAGAAAGACAATTTAATTGTAAGCAAGAGTTGTATACGTTCCAATATCCGTTAAAAATGATAAAAGAAAACGTCGCTACTTCACACAAACTTGAGTACTACAGGCGTAATGAAAATATCAATTGAAAGTAACCATCATGATCCACTCAAAAATTTAACAAATTTAAAAATATCTATAAAACAAAGACAGAGAGAATCCCATAAAGAAAATCGGAAGAAATTTCATAGAAGAAGAGTTAGAGACTACACATACACCGCCTTCATACAGAAGACCCTTGCAATCACTAGTAAAGATTATGAATCATGACAAATGGGAATGAGTTAGAAAATACATTGTAAAATGATCAACGTAAATGACATCAACGAAGCTTTAATCTACATAGCAAACCTTTAAGCCGTTATCAAATTACGTCCATTTAGACAGACCCCCACTTCATCAAAATCTCTCAAAAATGGTGTCAATCGCTTGAGCATCGATTGTGAAGAAATGTGCAACACAAATTTTCTTATAGGCAACAATAAAAATGAGCTAGAAAAATAAAGCAGTGGGGATATCTAAACGGTAGCTTACCACATTCACAAAATCAGTCGATAATGATGTCAATCATTTGTGCATCGTTTGGGCAGAAATGTGCATTACACATTTGTGTTTGGGCAACAATCAACAATGAGCTAGAACAAAAATAAAGCAGTGGGGATGTCTAAACAGTAGCCCCCTACCATGTCAAAACCGATCGGAAATGGTGTCAATCGTTCGTGCATCACTTGTGGAGAAATGTGCATAACATTTTTTTGTTTTATCAAAGAGCTATAAAAAACACCAATTAGTGAAGCTGCCTAAACGCTAGACCCCAAGCCAGCTTGTCAAAATTGGTCGAAAACGATGTCAATCGTTTCACCATCATTTCCGCGGAAATGCGCAACACATTTTTTTTTTTGTTGCAACAGTGAACAAGGAAGAAGTACAAAACAAATGGTTCTGTCTAAACGGTAGCCCCCACCATGTCAACATCGGTCAGATGGTGTCAATCGCTTATTCATTATTTTTGCAAAATTAGGAACACAAGTTTTCTAATGTGCAACAATGAACAGTGATCTAGAATAAAAACAAAGTTGGGACTGCTTGCACGGAGCACTCCACCTCATGAAAATCACACAAAAATGATATCAATCATTTGTGCAGAAATGTGTAAAACTAATTTTCATTTGTACAACAATGAACAATGAAATACAACAGAAACAAAGTGTGGCTGCCTGCACGGAGCCTCACACCTCACCAAAATCACTCAAGAATTGTGTGAATTGTTTGTGCACAAATGTGCAACACAAATATTCGTTTGTGCAGCAATGAACAATGAGCTGGAACAAAAAGAAAGTAAGAACTCTGTAAGTGGCAGGCCCACCTTGTCAAAATCGGTCAAAAATAATGTCAATCGTTTGTGTCGAAATATGTAAAACAATGTTTCGTTTCTGCAAAAATGAGCACTGTGCTGGAACAAGAAACAAATTGATGACTGTCTAAACGGTAGCTTCTACCTTGTCAAAATCAGTCGCAAATGGAGTCAAGGGTTTGTGTATCATTTCCGCAGAAATGCACAACACACGTTTCCAGTTGTGCAACAATGAACAATGAGCAAGTACCAAAAAGTGGGGCTGTTAATATTGTATCCCTCCATGCCTAAATCAGTCGACAATAGTGCCAGTGGGGTGTGAATTGTCTTTGCAGAAATCTGCAACACAAATTTGCGTTTCTGTAAAACTAAACAATGAGCCAGACCAAAAGCAAAGTGGGGTTTGACTAAACGGTAGCTTTCGCTTTCTTACAATCGGTCCAAAATGGTGCGAATCGTTTATGCAGCACGAATTTTAGTTTGTGCAGCAGTAGGCAATGAGCTAGAAGAAAAAAGTTGGGGACTGTCTACACAGAGACCTCACTTCATCAAAGCAATTCAAATATGCTCTCCGTGGCATGTGCAGAAAAGTGCAACACAGATTTTTGTGTGCAACAATGAACAAATATCAAGAACAAAATGTGTGGCTTTTTAGATGGTAGCCCCCACCATGTCCAAATCAATCGATAACTTCGCCAGCTGTTTATGCATTGTCTTTGCAGAAATCTCCAACACAAATTTTCGTTTCTGCAAGAATAGCAATCAGCCAGAATAAGAACAAAGTAGTAACTGTCTAAACGATAGTCTCCACTTTATCAAAACCGTTCCGAGATGCCATCAGTCGTTTGTGCAGAAATATGTACCACATGGGAGATGTTTATACGATATTCCTCACCAGGGTAATAATCGGTCCAAGATGGTGTCAATCGTTTGTGCAGAAGTATGTAACACAAATTTTCTTTTGTGCAATAAATAACAACGACCAAGAACAAAAACAAAGCGGTAGCCCCCCACCTTGTTAAAATCGGTCGATAATGGTATCAATCGATTGTGCATCGTATGGGCAGAAATGCGCAACACATAAGGATGTTAGGATAGGTTTGTGCAACAATCAACAGTGAGCTAGAACAAAAATTAAGCATTGGATCTGTCTAAACGTTAGCCCCATACCATGTCAAAAATTGGTCGGAAATGGTGTCAACCGTTTGTGTATCATTTGTGGAGAAATAACTTTAAACACAGAGCTAGAAAACAATTAGTGACGCTGCCTAAACTGCAGCCCCCTGCCACCTTGAGCAGTGAGCTAGAATAAAAAAATGTGGGTACTGCCTGCATGGAGCACCAAACCTCATGAAAATCAATCAAAAATGATGTTAATCATTTGTGCAGAAACGTGCAACACAGATTTTCATTTGTGCAGCAATGAACAATCAGCTACAACAAGAACAAAGTGGGGCTGGCAACACGGAGACGAAAAACCTCATTTAAACCCTTGAAAGATAGAGTCAATCGTTTGTGCAGAAAAATGTAACACTAATATTCCTTTGTGCAACAATCAACAATGAGCTAGAACATAAACAAAGTAGGAGTTCTCTAAACGGTAGCCCTCACCTTGTCAAAATCGGTCGAAAATGGTGTCAGTCGCTTATGTATCGGTTGTGTAGAAATGTTCAACACAAATTTTTGTTTGTGCAACAATTAGAAATGAGAGAACAAAGCAAGTGCTCTCTAAAGGATAGCCCCCAACTTGTTAAAGTCGGTCAATAATGATTTCAATCGTTCGTGCATCGTTTGTGCAGAAATGTTCAACACACAACGATGTTAGGTTAGGTTTTTGCAACAATCAACAATGAAGTAGAAGAAAAATTAAACATTGGGTATGCCTAAACAGTAGCCTCCTATTGTGTCAAAATCGGTCGGAAATGGTGTCAACCGTTTGTGCATCATTTGTGTAGAAATAACTTTAAACTGAGAGCTAGAAAACAATTGGTGGCGCTGCCTAAACTGTAGCCGCCAACACCTTGTCAACATCGGTCCAATATGGAGTCAATCGTTAGCGCAACACATGTTCGTTAGCGCAGCACAGATTTCACAACAATGAACAATGAGCAAGTATTAAAACAGTGTGGCTGTTTAAACGATAGCCCCCACCACGTTTAAATCGGTCGAGAATGGTGTGAATCCTGTGTATATTGTTTGTTTAGAAGTTTGCAATACAAATTTTCGTTTATGCAACAAACGACAATGAGCGAGAAGAATAGAAAACTAGGGGCTGCCTACAAGGAGCTCCTAACTCATCAAAATCGGTCAATAATATTAAGAATCGTTTGTGGATAAATGTGCAACAAATCTTTTCGTTTCTGCAACAATCAACACTGACTAGAACAAAAACAATGTGTAGGTTGTCTGAACGGAACCCTCAAACTCGTCAAAATCACTACGTAATGCTGTCAATCGTTTGCGCAGAAATGTGCAACACGCCGTTTCTTTTGTGCAACAGTGAACAACGATCGAAAACGGAAACAAACTTTCTAAACCGTTTCTCTCATCTTGTCAAAATCAGTCGGAAACGGTGTCAATAGTTGTGCAGAAATGTTCAACACAAATTTTCGTTTGTGCCTACTAAGAAATGAGCTAGAACAAAAACAAAGTGGGGCTGTGTAAACGAAGTCAATGCAACAAAGTGGACATGCAATGCATTAAAGTAGCTCAAGAATAGTGTCAATCATTTGTGCAGAAATATGCAACGCCGTTCGTTATGCAACGGTTGTGCAAGTTAGTGTGGTCTTTGCGTTTCAGTAGTTTCTGGGGAGTTAAAAAGGAAAAACGGAAAAGAGTTGGAAGCTTGATACATTTTAAAAAATATGTCTTCGGAAATAAAATGCTTTTTTTCTCCCTGATTTGAAACGGAAGCAACTTGATTAGTTTCATCAGTTAGTCTCATGGCTTCTGCTTATTTGTGCACGAAAGCACTTTATTTGTGCACTTTCCGAACATAAGAGCGAGGGCCACTACCTGTTTTTCGCTCATATCTCTGCATAACGCAGAAACAATTGAATTTCTTGCACAAAGGAGGACATGCAATGCACTAAGCAACTGCCCTGATTCCATCGTTTGTGCTTCAAATGTCGGAGAAATACAAGCATTTTACTTAAAAAGAAGTAGCAAAATTTTGTATGCTATTTTCCACAAACGAAACCTTGTGTCGAAGATTTCTGCGGAAAAAATGCACAAACGATTGACACCATTTTTGACTGATTTTGACATTGTGGGGGGGGGAGGGTACCGTTTAGACAATCCCTACTTTGTTTTTGTTCTAGCTCATTGTTCATTCCTAAACACGCAACAATTTGGGTTCCACATTTCTTCACAAACGAATGACACCATTTTCGACCGATTTTTACAAGGTGGTTGCTACTGTATAGAAAGTTCCCCACTTTGTTTTTGTTGCAGCTCATTATTTATTGTTGCACAAATAAAAGGTTGTGTTGCACATTTCTGCCCAAACGATGAACAGATGATTAACACTACTTTCGAACAATTTTTACAAGGTGGGGGTTACCGTTTAGACAGTTCCGTCTATGTTTTTGTTCTACCTCACTGTTGATTGTTGCACAAACGAACATTTGTGTTTCACAATTCTGGCCAAACGATGCACAAACTATTGACACCATTTTAGACCGATTTTTATAAGGTGGGGGCTATTGTTAAGACATACCTAACTTTGTTATTGTTTTAGCTCATTATTGATTGTTGCACAAACGACAATTTGTGTTGCACATTTCTGCACAAATGTTGCACAAACGATTGGGAACATTTTTGAGAAATTTTGATGGTAAGGGTGGCTGTCTAAATGGATGTTCTCACTTTATACTGTAATGCTGCGAAAAGCTTCCAAGCAATCCTGGCAGGCGTTATTACAGTCGGAAAATACTATCACTCGTTGAAAGCTTTTCAGCACTACTGTAAGTGGTGTGTATTACAAAGAGAATGCCATAAAACCAATGTGACAAACGTTCCCACCTGCTACTTTACGGTGCTTTGAGTAGTGTGCCAAAATCACCCGATTATCCCAGGTACTATAAATAACAGTGGACAAAGAGAGAAGTAAGTTAGTTAGTTATTTTGTCCATTAGAATGTCAATTTCAGATGTCTTAGAAATGTATATTGTTAGTTTTACAAGGGAAGACGTTTTATGAGGTAAACAACTAGTCTGGCGAGAGGAAAGACTCCCTTCAAATTCAAAAGCATAAGACGTAATTAACGTTAAATATATAGTTAAAATTCTTAAGCGATTACATATTCCGTGTGAGTACCAACTACGAGAATCGAAACCTATAATATTTAAGTCATAAAATTTAGGGACGAAGAAGTCACAGTAATTTAAAATATAAATAATTATGTATTAGCATTGTATTTTGGTTTGTTAAATATCATTACAAAACCTCGAAAAAAATCGTAATCTATAACTGCGCGATCATAAGTTCAAAATTCTCAAAACTGTTGCTATTTACGTTATTTTCTTAGCATTTATTGTATACACGACTCCAAAATCGCATTACCACCTGCAATTGTAATTTTCCTGCAATACCAAAAATTCGGCGGTTGGGTTGGTTGCAAATTCGAAAGGCGTTGGACTAAATCTCAATTTTGTCACAAATATATCAGTGTGGTAAACTGCAAATAAGAGAATAAAACAAAATTATTAAGAATGACGATTTTATTATTGCGGCGGAGTTGGATGACATCAAAAGTTACAAAATGACTTACTTAAGCAGTTCAAACAAGATGAATGGTAAGAAACAGATATAAGAAGAAAGCATTTCTTTCTTTCTCCCCATCCACACCCAAAACAAAGAAACCCATAAAAAGATAAAGTTATATAACATGGCGTAGCAGACTTGCGGCCCTCCCATGCAAGATAAAGAAATGGGACCCTAGTTGTAAACCCCATTTTAATAATAATAATAATAATAATAATAATAATAATAATAATTATTATTATTATTATTATTATTATTATTATTATTATTGTTATTACTATTATTAAAAAGTCGTTTAGTTTTCAAAATCTTTGATTCTGCCTAAGAGCATGAATGCATATAGCGATCATGTGTGCACATTTTGACAATGAGCGGTCCCAAAGGCTAAAAGGGGTGGAAATCTCCAAGAGAGAAAATAAAAAAAAACTTTCTTATGGTAAATTCTAGTTCAAAGTTCGTAGCAGTTGCTTTTGCACGTGACTTTTTGTTACTTTTTTCAGAAAACAGAAAAGTTCTGGCGCCTAAGAAATTATAATATATAGTATTGCAAATTTGCAAGTGGGTGTATTTACATTGCAATTTGTGGTAGTAAAGATATTATGATTAGAAAACAATATTGTAAAAAGTAAGCTTAATTTCTTCATTCATCGCAAGTCTGCTTATACCTCCTTACACCTCGCCGCCCTCCGAATACCGAATGAAGCGCTCTACCCCTGAGCCAACGCGTCTAATGATTAAAGTAAGTCGATAATAATAGAATAATTGTTGGAATTAAATGTGGGAGGAAGCGGGAGTACCATGACAAAACCCACAGATAAAATGTTGTAAACAAGCAAGTTACTTGGTCCACCAGAGAAAGCACTCTACCACTGAGCCACGGCGCCCTTATACCTAAAAATCGGTCCTTATACCTCGCCGCCCCCCGAATATCGATATCGAAAATTTAGAATGATATATTCATGGCCGTATTTTCGCGATATCGAATGTTGACATATGATAATAAAGATATCGACGATAGCGATGTATCGACATATCACAGCAAAGGTCCGAGAACACCTGCTTGAAATATACTGGAATCAACATTTAAATCTAAATAAGTTCTCCATTTCAGTATTCAATATTGAGGGGGAAGGGTGTGAACCCGAATAGAAATTTTAAGAAAAAAAATGTTAAGATAAAAGTAGGTTTTCCACCTCCCCTTGAATACAAAAATTAACAGGAAACTAATACTGTAATTTACCATTTACTTCTGTCTCTGATTGTTATTACAAATCAGCGACAGTACACATACTTTGCATAGTATACCAATACTCTCTATAACTTTTCACAACCAAGCAAGCCGGAAGATGAATTTCCTGTGATATTAAAGTGGAATGTTCTACAAAATAGTCATAATTCGTTGGTTATATTTGTATGAGTACTTTGGTACGGACTAAGAGCTACAAGACTAACAGAACTAGAATTTAGAGATTCCATTTCTTTTTTCTCTCAGACTAAAAGACTTCTGCATTTTCCTGAGATTTTCATTTTCTTAATATAAGTCCCCTATTCTGGGCTAATTCTGGCTACCGCGGTTTCGAGGAAATCGGTAAACGAAAGAGTAAAGATTGTCGACTCTCAACTCTCGACAGTTTCTGAGAAGATATTTCACAGTTCATGTAATTTCTTCGTTAAAAAACACTTCTAGGTGACTCTGTTCCTAGTAAATTACTGAACTTGTAAACATATACAATTATTGAAAATTAATAATTATTTTTAAACATAAAAAGTCGTTACAGAGCAGTAGAATGCAGTAGTATATGGAAGTGAAAGAAAATATTGTATAGTTGTTGAGATGTGCAAACTGAATGTGAATAATAATTGTTTCCCATTCTCTTGTCCAAAGGCGGATTTACGATGGACTTCTGGGGGCTCGGTGGTTGATAATACTCCTACTTAGAGCAACTTTTAAAAGCTCCAAACTCTGGAGTGGATTTAATTATATATAAAATAAGAAAGATTCCCTTTCTGGGGGCAATCTCCATGATCGCCTCCTGGATCCATCCCTGTTCTGGTGTAGCAGACTTTGAAGACATTTAGTTCGTGTATGCTTCTGACAATGTTGATTAGCGATGGCCACATCTGGATAATTTTTTGTTCTGATATTGCATAGAAACTTATCCGCATTTGCAATATCCGGTTGACGCATAACAAAACGGCTGACGGAAAACGGATAATGCCCGGAGAACGGATGACGGGTAAGATCCGGATAAAGGATGATATCCGGATGGCGGATAAAGATAATATCTGGTTGTCGGATAAGATCCGGAACTTATGTTATAAAATTAAGATCACGGAAATATCTGGAAAATAGAACATTCGGATAACTGATAACATTCGGATGACGAAAAAAGGATAATATCCGGATAACGTATATGGTTTTAAAAAGACATAATAGGATAGGGACGAATCAGTCTTTTCTGCTCATGCAGTTAATAAAATACGATCATCGGGCAGTGGTCTTTACCATTGAAAGATATTGGTTCTTAAAATGTTTCCTAGTAATTTCCAATTTTCTTGTTCTTGTTGGGGGGCGCTCTGGCTCAATGGTTGACCGCTTACTCTGGTGCATGTGGCCCTTATTGTTTCGATCCACGGAAAATAAGTTTGCGGTGGACAAGATCGTATCCCAAGGTTCCCTCAGGGTACTGCCGCTTCTTGCCACTTTTCATTCCATCAGTTCTTCTATTATGATTGACTCGTTGTAATAATTGGGCGCGGTGGTTCAGTGGCAGAGCGCTTCCTCTGGTGCGTGGGGTCCTTATTGTTTCGATCTCCGTCCAAGTAAATTTGTGGTGGAAAAGATCGTACCCCGTGGGTTTTCTCAGGGTACTCCAGTTTCTTCCCCTTTTCACTCCACCAATTCCTCTAATATCATGACTTGCTTTAATTATTGAGCGCGGTTGTTCAGTGGTAGAGAGCTTCCTCTCGTGCATGGGATCCTTATTTTTCAAACCCCAGCCAAGTAACTTGTGTGGTGGACAGGATCGTATCCTTGAGTTTTCTCAATGTACTCCCGCCTCTTCCCACTTTTCATTCCACCATGCATCTTTATCACTAAGTTATTTTATTCATTGGGCACGGTGCTCACTGGAAGAACACTTCTTCTTGTGCGTGGGGTCCTTATTGTTTAGATCCACGGAAAGTAAGTTCGTGGTGGACATGATCGTGTTGGTCGGTTTTCTCATGGTACTCCCGCTTCTTCCAACTTTTCATTCCACCAATTCCTCTATTATCTTTGATATGTTTTAATCATTGGACGCGGTGGCTCAGTGTTAGAGAGCTTCCTCTCGTACATGGGGTCCCTATTGTTTCGTTCCCCACCCAAGTATGTTTTGTGGTGGGCAGGATCTTATCCCTGGGTTTTCTCAGGGTACTCCTGCTTCTTCCCAATTTTCATTCCACTATTCCTCTATTAACATTGACTTGGTTTAATCATTGGGCGCGGTGGCTCAGTGGTAAAGTGTTTTCTCTGGTGGGCCAAGTAACTTGCTTGTTTACAACATTGTATCCGTGGGTTTTGTAATGGTACTCCCGCTTCCTCCCACATTTAATTCCAACAATTATTCTATTATTATCGACTTACTTTAATCATTAGACGCGTTGGCTCAGGGGTAGAGTACTTCATTTGGTGTGCCAAGAAAGTTTTGTAATGGACAAGATGGTTCTGTGGTTTTTGTCAGGCTACTCCTGAATTTTCTCACTTTTCATTCCAGCAATTCCTCTATTATCACTGACCTATATTAGGAATTGGGCGCTGTGGCTCAGTGGTAGAGCGCTTCCGAGGCTGGATGAAGTAAGTTTCTGGTTTATAAGATTCTATCCATGTGCTTTGTTAGGGTACTCCCGCTTCCCCCACTTTTCACTCCAACAATTCCTCTTTTATCATTGACTTGCTCAATCATTGTTAATGGTAGCTCAATGGCTGAACGTTTCCTCTGCGGCGTGGGTTCCTTACTGTTTCGATCCCCTGCCTCATAAATTTCTGGTGGACAATATCGTATCCGTGAGTTTTATCAGGGTACTCCCGCTTCCTCACATATTTCATTCAATATCACTGACTTGCTTCAATCATTGCGCGCAGTGGGTCACTGGTAAAGCGCTTGCTCTGGTAGACCAGATAAGTTTATGATGGACAAGATCGTATCCGTGGGTTTTCTGAGGGTACTCCCTCTTCTTCCCACTTTTAGTTCCACCAATTCCTCTATTATCAACGGGTTTTGTGTGGGTACTCACGCTTCCTCCCGTATTTGATTCAGAAAAGTCTTCTATTATTATTGACTTGCTTCAAATATTGGGCGTGGTGGCTCAGTGGTAGAGCGCATCCTCTGGTGGGCCAAATAAGTTTGTGATGTACAAGATCGTATCCGTGGCTTTTCTGAAGGTACTCCCGCTTCCTCGCATATTTCACTGCAACAATTCTTATATTATTATTGACTTGCTTCAAACATTGGGCGCGGTGGCTCAGTGATAGAGCGCATCTTATGGTGAGACAAATAAGTTTGTCGTGGACAAGATCTTATAAGTTGGTTTCTTCTGGGTACTCCTGCTTTTTTCCACTTTTCATTCCAGCAATTCCTCTATTATCAATGAATAGGTTTAATCATGCGGCGCGTTGGTTCAGTGGCAGAGCGCTTCTTCTGGTTGGCCAAGTAAGATGTGGTTTACAAGATCATATCCGTGGGTTTTGTCAGGTACTTCCGCTTCCTTCCATATTTCATTCTACCAATTCTCCTATTATTATTGATTTGCTTCAATCATTGGGCTTACTGGCTCAGTGATAGAGCGCTTCCTCTGGTGGGCCAAGAAAGTTTGTGTTGGAGAAGAACGTATAAGTAGGTTTCCTCAGCGTATTCCGGCTTTTACCTTCTTTTGATTCCAGCAATTCCTCTATTATCAATGAATCGATTTAATCATGCGGCGCGTTTGCTTAGTGGTATAGCGCTTCGTCTGGTGGGCTAAGTAAGATTGTGGTGGACAAGATCGTATCCGTGCTTTTTTCAGGTACTTCGGTTCCTCCCACATTTCATTCCACCAGTTCTTCTATTATTATTGATTAGCTTCAATCATTGAGCGTTGTGCCTCAATGATAGAGCGCTTCCATCAAGTAAGTTTGTGGTGTACAAGATCGTATCCGTGGGTTTTTTTCAGGGTACTCTCGCTTCCTCCCACAATTCTTTCTACCAATTCTCCTATTTATATTGACTTGCTTCAATCATTGGGCTCACTGGCTGAGTGGTAGAACGCTTCCTCTGGTGGGCCAAATAATTTTGAGGTGGATAAGATCGTTTCCACTGGTTTTGTCACGGTACTTACGCTTTCTGCCAATTTGATTCCAACAACTCCTCTATTATCATTGGAACGGTTTAATCACGGAGCGCTTTGGCTCAGTGGTAGAGCTCTTCCTCTGGTTTGCCAAGTAAGATTGTGGTGGACAAGATCATATCCGTCGGTTTTGTCAGGTACTCCCGCTTCCTCCCACATTTCATTCCACCAATTCATCTATTATTATTGGCCTGCTTCAATCATTGAGGTCAGTTGGTCAGTGGTAAAGCCCTTCATCTTGTGGGCCAATTATTGGAAGAAGTGGATCAGTGGCATACCGCATAATCTGGTGGCTAAAGTAAGTTTGTGGTTTACAATATTGTATCTGTGGGTTTTGTAAGGGTACTAACGCATCCTCCGATATTTTATTCCACCAATTCTTCTATTCTTACTGCTTGCTTCAATCATTGAGCTCAGTTGGTCAGTGGTAAAGCCCTTCATCTTGTGGGCCATGTTAGTTTGTGATTTACAAGATCGTATGCTTGGGTTTTCTGAGGTTACTCCCGCTTCTTCCCACTATTCATTCAAAAATTCCTCTATTATCATTGGCTTACATTAATCATTGGGCGCGGTGGCTCACTGGTGGAGCGCTTCCTCTGGTGGACCAATTAAATTTGTAGTGCGCAAAATCGTATCCATGTTTTTTTTCAGGGTACTCCCGCTTCCTGCTACATTTCATTCCATCAACTCCACTAATATCATTGACTTATTTTAATCATCGGACACGGTGGCTCAGTAGTAGAGCGCTTCGTCTGGTAGGCCAAGTACGTTTGTGGTCGACAAGATCGCCACCGTAAGTTTCCTTACGATACTCCTGCTTTTTTCCACTTTTGACTCCAGCAACTCATCTATTATCATGGAATCGGTTTAATCATTGGACGCAGTGGTTAGTGGTAGAGCGCATCGTCTGGTGGGCCAAGTACTTTTGAGGTGGGCAAGATCGTATCTGTGTGTTTAGCTAGTGTACTCACGCTTCCTCAAACATTTCATTCCACCAATTCCTCTATTACCATTGACTTGCTTCAATCATTGAGCACAGTGGGTCAGTGGTAAAGCGTTTCATCTGGCGGGCCAAGTAAGTTTGTGGTGGACAAGGTCGTGTCCGTGGGTTTTCTTAAAATACTCCCGCTTCATCCCACATTTCATTCAACCGATTCTTCTATCATCATGAACTTGCTTTAATCTTTTGAGAGGTCATGGTTCCTTGAGCATTGGCGTGAGGTCAGAAATCAGATAGGGACCCAAGCATTTGTGTTATGGTGTGGTTCAATCTCAGTATTTTATTACGGGACATAAAACCATCCATACAGCTATAAATGTTCTTTCTTCCGCAGCCAGGAATTGGGATTGAGTCAATTATTGTAGCAAGTCAATTATAATAAAAGAATTGCTGGAAAGAGGTGTGGGAGGAAACGGAAGTACCAAGACAAAACCCACTGACACGAACTTGTTGACCAGAAACTTACTTGTCCCAGCAGAGAAAATACTCTACCACTGAGCCACAGTGCCAAATGATTCAAGCAAGTCAATGATAATAGAGAAATTGATGGAATGAAAAATGGGAAGAAGCGGTGGTACCCTGAAAAAAACGAAGCATACAATCTTGTCAACGACGAAGTTACTTGGCAAACCAGAAGAAGCGCTCTACCACTGAGCCGCCGCGCCCAATTATTAAACCAATTCAATGATAATAGAAGAATTGGTGGAATGAAATATGAGAGGAAGCGGGAATACCCTGACAAAACCCACGGATGCGATCTTTCAGACCACAAACTTACTTGACCCACCAGATGAAATGCTTTGCCACTCAGCCAGAGCGCCCAGTGATTAAACGAATTCAATAATAATAGAAGAATTGGTGGAATGATAAGTGTCTGGTAGTGGGAGTACACTGACAAAACCCACGGATAGGATCTTGTGCACCACAGACTTACTTGGCCCACCAGAAGATGCGCTCTACCACTGAGCCACCGCGCCTAATGTTTAAACATAGCCAACGATAATAGAGAAATTGGTGGAATAAAAAGTGGAAAGAAATAGGTGTACCCTAAGAAAACCCACGGATACGGTCTTGTCCACCACAAACTTAATTACCACACCAGAGGAAAAACTCTACCACTGAACCACTGCGCCCAGTGATTGAAGATAGTCAATGATAATAGAGGAATTGGTGGAATGAAATATGAGAGGAAGCCAGAATAGCCTGAAGAAACCCATAGATACATCTCGTTCACCACAAACTTAATTATCCCACGAGAGAAAGCGCTCTAGCATTGAGCCACTGCGCCCAATGATTGAAGCAAGTCAATAATTATATAAGAATTGGTGGAACGAAATGTGGGAGGAAGCGGAAGTACCCTGACAAAACCCACGGATGTGATGTTGTACACCACGAATTTACTTGGTCCACCAGAGGATGCGCTCTAGCATTGAGCTATCGCGCCTAATGATTAAACAAAGTCAATGATAATAGAGGAATTGGTGGAGCGAAAGGTAGGAAGAAATAGGTGTACCCTAAATAAACCCACAGATACGGTCTTGTCCACCACGAACTTAATTATCACCCAGAAAAAAGCTCTACCACTGAGCCACTGCGACCAGTGATTAAAGCAGGTCAACGATAATAGATGAATTTGTGGAAGGAAATGTGAGAGGAAGCTGCAATGCCCCCTTCCACCTGGCTTCGCCTAATCGAATCCACATTGAGAGTTTATAAAAAAACAAACAAAAACTAAAGAAACTGTCAATATGGTCTCAGACAGCAAAGCCTGACAGAGAGGGCTTGGGAGAGAGGAGTCGAGCAGTATCGCGTAATCAACTTAGCACGTATTAGCTGGAATTGCAGATTCAATATTTCTGTTTTCAGAAAGGGAAACACTTCACACATAAACAAAATAAACATGTGCAACAGTGTTTCAATTTTAAAGATAACAACTTTATTGCCAATGGAAGGTGGTGTATATACACTAAATCGTTTGAGTAGCGCATATACACTCAGATGAAACGTGCAATATACAACTATCCTAATAATTATTAATTTCTCGGCAATTTGATTAAATCTTAAAAATTTCAATTTTAACTTTACTAGCAGATTCAATCTTCCTTCAATTCCAATAATAATTCAAATAGAATCTACAATCAATTACTTTTTCTCGCCAAAAATTGAGTTTAACAGTTACAAACTCCTGTCCACTTTTACGAACATCAACTACTCATAGGTAAATTCTTTCAAAAATGAAAAATATTTCTAAATATAATTCTGATAATTTTTCTAGTTCTTAAATTGTTAACTCATTCAAATAATAGGAGTCAAATTTAATTCTGAATCAACATCTTTACTTTCAAGGCTTATGGCAACTTTTGATAAATAATATGTCTATATTTATCGTTCGAGAAAATATTTCGCATCACGCTCTCCTTTTGATTATATAGCTAAACAGCTGAAAAGGAAAATACTTAAATTAAATAAAATCTTGGATCTGCAGGTGGTGCAAATCTTATTTCAACTATCACGGTCAAAGTAGAAAGATAATCGCCACAATTTCTGGGAGGATTTTAACTACTGTTGGAAAGCAAAGGCCCGCGAGTTTAATCCCATTGGAGACAACATACAGACAACCTCACTATCCACACTTTTAACGAACACAACTACTGTAGGCAAAAAATGCGAGTAGCAACTCACCCAGTTTCAGTAATACTCAATGGTTTACCTACTAGCTTCTTTCCTCTTGTTGGGTATTTGGCCTCTTTGACTAACGGTTGACTAGCCACGTACGCAATTCTTTGCTCTGTGCCAGAAATTATGCTATTAAACTTACGATGTTCTGACAAGTTCAAACATCTAATCACGCATTTACAGAGATTCTCATCAGGACAAATCTTTAGGATTGCCAGAAGAAAAAATCTTAACTAGCAATCACTTCAGACTATATAAAGAATTGCCCTACACTACGAAATTTCTCTCTCCTTAATAAATCTCTTTTTTCGAAAAAAGAAATATTTCAGAAAGATTAAGGAGTAATGAAACAGGCACAAAATGCACATTCACTCTTTGAATAGATTTGATAGAACGAAAATGAGGGTTTACTTTGCATACACTCTTTCCCTCTCAGACTCTGTAACTTTCACAAGCACAAAAGAAGCCTATTTCTTTGCCAATTTCTTCCAGAAAAAACTGGGAACTTGTTCTACAAATCGTGATACTTTACGTCACTTAACTCACAAAGAATATATAGCAGTAAAAGCTTTTCCAGCACGGAACTTAGATTTGCCCACGTATTCGCACTCAAGAACATGTCCGACTTAACACACAAGCAAATCGAGAACACGTAACCACAAACAACTCCATCCTCTCTGGATTCACTCATGGAACTAGATAACGGGTCCTTGAGTCACCGAGCCAGGTAGAATCGGCGAGACAAGCCAGCTTACCGTACAAACAAGCGCAAACACCTTTTTTCTCTCTAGTTGTCATAGCCTAGCTTTTCAAAGTAAATTCCTCCTTACATAATTCCCTTCAACTTTTTTAAATACTTTTTTCTTTCTCTTCTTTCTAAAAAGAAGACTCTTTTAAGAAAATATAATTGTTTTAAACACTGAAAATTATTCACAATATTAGTTTAAATGGAAAATATAACGCTCTATATAGAATTTTCCTTCTTGTAACCATCCATTCTTCTTCTTCTCAGGTCCAGAAGGATGGTATAATACAAAGCGGAAGTCGCCTGAAAACACCCACGGATACGATCTTGTACACTACATACTTAATTGGCCCACCCGAGAAAGCGCACTACCAATGAGCCACCGAGCACAATGATTGAAGCAAGTCAATGATAATAGAAAAATTGGAGGGACGAAATCTGGGAGTATTCCGAGAAAACCCACGGATACCTTCTTGTCCACCACAAACTTACTTTGCCGGAGATGGAAACAATAAGGACACCACGCTCCAGAGGAAGCGCTCTACCACTGAACCATCGCGAACAATGATTTGAAGAAAGTCAGTGATAATAGAAAAATTTTTGGAATGAAATGTGGGAAGGAGCGGGAATACCCTGAGAAAACCCACGGATACGATTTTGTAAACCACAAACTTACTTGGACCACGAGACGAAGCGCTGTACCACTGAGACACTGTTCCCAATGATTGAACCAAGTCAATTATAATAGAGGAATTGGTTAAATGAAAAGTGGAAAGAAGCTGGTGTACCGTGAGGAAACCAACGGATACGATCTCGTCCACTACAAACTTAATTAGCCCACAAGAGAAAGCGTTCTACCACTGAGCCATTGATCCCAATGATTTATGCAAGTCAACGATTATAAAATAATTGCTGGATCGAAATGTGGGAGGAAGCGGGAGTACCAAGACAAAACCCAAAGATAGATCTTGTAGAACAAAAACTTACCTGACCCACCAGAGGAAACACTCTACCACTGAGCTACAATGCCAAGTGATTCAAGTAAGTCAATGATAATAAAGGAATTGGTGGAATGAAAAGTGGGAAGAACCGGAGGTACCCTGAAAAAACCGAAGTATACAATGTTGTCCAACGCAAACTTACTTGGCAAACCAGAAAAAGTGTTCTACCACTGAGCCGCCACGCCCAATTGTTAAACCAATTCAATGATAATAGAAGAATTCGTGGATTGAAATGTGGGAGGAAGCGGGAGTACCCTGACAAAACCCATGGATACGATCTTGTACACCACACACTTACTTGACAGAGCAAAAGAACCGCTCTACTACTGAGCCATAGCGCCCAATGATTAAGGTAGGTCAATGATAAGAAGAATTGGTGGAATCAAAAGATGGAAAAATCGAGAGTACCCTGAAAAAACCCACGGATACGATCTTGTCCATTACAAAATTACTTGAGACAGAAGACGAAGCGCTCTACCACTGAGCCACCGCGCCATATGATTAAACCAAGTCAATGATAATAGAGGAATTGGTAGAATGAAAAGTGTGAAGAAACGGGAGTACCCTAAGAAAACCCATGGATACGGTCTTATCCACCACAAACTTAATTGCCACGCCAGAGGAAAAGCTCTACCACTGAGCCACTGCACCCAGTGATTGAAGCAAGTCAATGATAGTAGATTAATTGGTGGAACGAAATGTGAGATGAAGCGAGAGTAGCCTGAAAAAACTACGGATACGATTTTTTTCCACTACAAACTTAATTGGCCCAATAGAGAAAGCGCTCTACGAATGAGCCACCGCGCACAATGATTGAAGCAAGTCAATGATAACAGAAAAATTGGTGGAATGAAATGTGGGAGGAAGCGGGAGTACCCTGAGAAAACCACGGATACCTTGTGGTCGATTACAAACTTAGTTGGGTTGGTATCGAAGCAATAAGGACTCCAGGCACCAGAGAAATCGCTCTAACACTGAGCCGCCGATCCCGATGATTAAAGCAAGTCAATGATTATAGAGGAATTGGTGGAATGACATTTGGGAACAAGGGGGAATACCTTGAGAAAACCCGCGGAAACGATACTGTTTACCACACAACTTAAATGGCTGGAGAACGAAACAACAAGGACCCCACGCACAAGACAAAACGCTCTACCACCGGGCCACCGTGCACAATGAATAAAGTAAGTTAGTGATAATAGTGAGATTGGTGGAATGAAAAGCAAGAAGAAGCGGGAATACCCTGAGAAAACCCACGTATACGATCCTTTCCTAACTCAACTTACATGGCTGCGGTTCGAAAAATTAAGGACCCCACGCACGAGTTGAAGCGCTGTACCACTGCGCTACCGCGAACAATGATTAAACCAACTCAACAATAATAGAAGAATTGTTGGAATGAAAAGTAGCAAGAAGCAGGAGTAACCTGAGAGAAACTACGGATACGATCTTCTCCACCGCAAACTTACTTGGCCGGGGTCGAAACAAAAAAAAACCCACGCACCAGAGGAAGCGGTCCACCATTGAGCCACCGCGCCCCACAACAAGAACAAGAAAATTGAATGTTACTAGGGAACATTTTAAGAAGCAATATCTTTCAATGGTAAAGACCACTGCCTAATGATCGTCTTTTAATAACTCCATGAGCAGTAAAGACTGATACGTCCCTCTCCAATTATGTCTTTTTAAAACATATACGTTATCCGGATATTATCCTTTATTCCTCATCCGGATGTAATCAGTTATCCGAATGTTCTATTATCCAGACATTATCCGCTATCTTAATTTTATAAATTATCCGGATACTTCCATTATCAAAAGATTGTCCGACATTTAGATATTATCCGTTATCCGTCATCCGGATATCATCCGTTATCCGTAATCCGCATATGATCCGTTATCCTGATATTATTCGTCAGCCGCATATTATCCGTCATCCACTTTTGGATATTATCTGTTATCCGTCATCCGTTTTGTTATCCGTCAAGCGGATGTTGCAAATCCTTATAAGTTTCTATGGAATATCAGAATAAAATATTATCCAATTGCGGCCATCCCTAATCAGCATCGTCAGAGGCATACACGAACTAATCCTCTTCAAATATGCTACACATGAGCAGGGGCGGTTCCAGGGGGCGATCATGGAGATTGCCCCCCAGAAAGGGAATCTTTCTTATTTTATATATAAATAAAACCCATTCCAGGGTTTGGAACTCTTAAAAGTAACTCTAAGTATGAGTATTATAAACCACCGAGCCTCCAGAAATCCATCGTAGATCAGCGTCTGGACAAGAGAATGGGAATCACTTATTATTTACATTCAGTTTGGACATCTCAACAACTATACAATATTTTCTTTCACTTCCATCTACTGCATTCTACTGAACTGTAACGACTTTTTATGTTTAATAATAATTATTCATTTTTCAATAGTTGTAAATGTTTAAAAGTTTAGTAATTTACCAGAAATAGAGTCAACTAGAAGTGTTTTTGTAACGAAGAAATAACAAAATGAACTGTGAAATATCTTCTAAAAAATTGTCGAGAGTTGAGAGTCGACAAAATTTACTTTTTCATTTACCGATTACCTCGAAACCGCGGTAGCCAGAATTAGCCCAGGATAGGGGACTTACATTAAGAAAATGAAATTCTCAGGTAAATGCAGAGTTCTTTTAGTCTGAGAGAAATAAGTAATGAATTCTCTAGTTTCTGATTCTGTTAGTCTTGTAGTTCTTCGTCCGTACCAAAGTACTGATAGAAGTATGGCCAATGAATTATGACTATTTTGTAGAACATTCCACTTTAATATCACAGGAAATTCATCTTCCGGCTTGCTTGGTTGTGAAAAGTTATAGAGTGTATTGTTATATTATGTAAAGTATGTGTACTGTCGTTGATTTGTGATAAGAATCAGAAACAGAAGTTAAATGTAAATTACAGTAATAGATTTATGTTAATTTTTACTAAAATTTGTTTTTCTTAAAATTCCTAATCGGGTTCACACCCCTCCCCCTCAACATTGAATACGGAAATGGAGAACTTATTTAGAATTTGATTGTTGATTCCAGCTATTTCAAACACCACTTCTCGGACTTGGGCCTGTGCTATGTCGATACATCGCTATCGTCGATATCTTTATTATCATATATCAACATTCGATATCGCGTATATATGGTCATGAATATTTCATTCTAAATTTTCGATATCGATATCCGGGGGACGGTGAGGTATAAGAGACAGCTAAAACTTGCGATGGATGAAGAAATTAAACTTACTTTTTACATTATTGTTTTCTAATCATAATCCGCTTTATGCAGAGTCGTTTTGACGTATGATTAACGGAGTACTAAAGGACTGACTACTGTAGGAAAAATATGTTAGTTGAACTCTTTAGTATGGCACTAATCACGCGTCAGAACGTCTCTGCATAAGGCCCAATATCTTTATTACCAAAAATTCATTGTAAATACATTCACTTGCAAATTTGGAATATTATACGGTATAATTTCTTAGGCGCCAGAACTTTTCTGTTCCCTGAAGAAAGTAACAAAATGTCACGTGCAAAAAGCAACTGTTTCGAACTTTGAACCAGAATTTACCATAAGAAAGTTTATTTCTTTTTCTTGGAGATTTCCACCCCTTTTGGCCTTTGGGACCGCTCATTGACAAAACGTGCACACATGATCGCTATATACATTCATGATCTTAGGCAGAGTCAGAGATTTTGAAAAGGAAATGACTTTTTAATAATAATAATAATAATAATAATAATAATAATAATAATAATAATAATAATAATAATAAAAATAATAATAATAATAATAATAATTATTATTATTATTATTATTATTATAATTATTATTATTACAATAGGGTTTACAACAAGGGTCCCATTTCTTTATCTTGAATGGGAGGGCAGCAATTCAGCTACGACACTGGTGTCCTCTATTCTATATTTGTCTCTTTTTGTTTCGTTTAGCTATTTGTTTTTGTGTTGTTAGACTTTTATACGAAGCATTTATATTATATAACTTTTACTTTTTAAGAGTCTCTCTTTTTGATTGGGGAGGGGGGAAGAGAGAAATGCTTTCTTCTTATATCTGTTTCTCACCATTCATCTGGTTTGAACTGCGTAAGTAAGTAATTTTGTAACTCTTGATGCCATCCAACTCCGTCACAATAATAAAATTGTTATTCATTACAATTTGTTTTATTCTCTTATTAGCAGTTTGCAACTAACTAACTAACTAACTAACTAACTTTATGGCCTATGGAACCCGGAGGTTCAGTGCCGCGTTCACAAAAGCTCTCCACTGACTTCTATCCTTTGCTAACTGCATCCAGTTCCCACTTTGTATTCCTATCTGTGAAAGATCCATCTTAATATTATCCTCCCATCTGCGCCTAGGTCTTCCTAATGGTCGTTTTCCTATGGGTCTACCAGTCAAGACTTTGAAAGCGTTTCTACTTTCTTCCATTCTAGCTACATGACCTGCCCACCTAAGCCTCCTAGACTTGACGACCCTAACAATGTTGGGTAAACCGTATAAACTATGTAGTTCCTCGTTATGAAGCTTCCGCCATTCCCCATTCTCGTTCCTCTTGGGTCCGAATATTCTTCTCAGGATCCTGTTCTCAAATACTTTCAGTCTATGTTCTTCCCTCAGAGTAAGCGACCATGTTTCGCAGCCATACAGAACAACAGGCATGATTATCGTTTTATATATTTTAAGCTTCAAATTCCTCGACAGATTTCGCGACGACAAGAGATTTTGAACCGAGTAGTAACACGAATTCCCTGCTTTTAGTCGACATTTAATTTCTTCGTGAATATGATTTTCGTCTGTTAATATTGATCCTAAATATTTGAAAGTATCCACTTTATCAAAAGCATTATTTAATATTTTAACGCCTCCACAATTTGCCGTATTACGGTCCCGACGCACTTCCATGTATTTAGTCTTCTCTGCATTTACTTCTAAACCCATGTCCCTGCAAGCGTTTAATAAGATCTCTGCATTTATTTCTACTGTTCTCCTATCATCCCCTATTAAATTTACATCATCAGCATATGCCATAACCTGGTGAATGCCGTTCAACTCTAGGCCCTGGTTACTATCTTTGATTTTCCTTATGGCGTATTCCAGCACAAAGTTAAATAATAATGGCGACAACGCATCTCCTTGTTTCAGGCCATTTTCGAAGTGGAGGCTCGGGGAAAAAAATTTTCCTACCCGGACTTTACTTTGGGATTCACTTAAACATATCTTAATTAATCTAATTAGCTTTCTCGTTATTCCAAGTTCTGTAAGAACGTTGTATAATGTTTCTCTCCTAACCGAGTCGTAAGCCTTTCTAAAATCAATAAATAGTTGATGTACCGGGGTATTGTATTCCCACTTCTTTTCGAGTATTTGGCGAATGGTAAATATTTGGTCTATAGTTGATCGATTTCGTCTAAATCCGCATTGATAATCTCCAATAATTTCATCTGCGTATGGGGTCAATCTTGCTAACAGAATATTTGAAAGATTTTATAGGATGTTGACAGAAGAGAAATGCCTCGATAATTACAGTCAGTTTTGTCGCCTTTCTTGTGAATTGGAACAATGATTGACTCTTTCCACTCTTCAGGCAATTCTTCCTTGTTCCAGATAAGGAGAATGAGTTTCTGTATCTTGTTCCACAATTTTTCGCCTCCAGCTAAAATTAACTCAGCCGGAATTTCATCTACACCCGGAGATTTGTGTTTCTTTAATTTCTTTATAGCGGCTTCCACTTCTATTTGATTGGGTTCTGGAATATACGGTTCTGCGGTGTGTATCTCCTTTTCTCCACGCACATTAGTTTTTGGCTGCGTGTTCAGCAAATCGTCAAAAAATCTTTCCATCTATTTAAGAGGCTATCCGTATCAGTGAGAACTGTTCCGTCAGATTTCTTTAATATATAAGCACGAGGTTGATAGCCTTTCTTAAATTCGCTGATCCCCTTATACATGTCCCGAATATTTTTTATTTTTACTATTATCTTCAAGTTCCTTAATTTTAGCTTTCAAAAAATCCCGTTTTTTTGTTCTAAAAGTTTAGGAAGTTTCCCGCCTGATATCTGCGAAATTTTGTGTAGTTATTTCATTCGGATTTTGTAGCCACCGTAATTTTGCCTGTTTTCTCTTCTCTGCTAGTTTAATGCATTCTTGGTCGAACCATGGTTTGTTCCTACGTATTTCCGCGTGTCCCAATTTTTCTATTGCTGAACTTTTAATGCTATCTCTAATTTCAAATCAAGTATCCTCAACACTAGTGCACTCCGTGTCTTCTAAGACCGAGAATCTATTCGAAACTTCAATCTGGTATTCCTCTCTTACCTGGCTCTCTTCTAATTTCTTTAAATTAAATCTCTCCGTTTTCGAACATTGAATATTACCTTTATTCAACGATAATCTCTCCCGTATTATCGCTACTACCAGGTAGTGATCAGTGTCACAATCAGCCCCTCTAAACGACCGGACGTCAATTATGCTAGATTGTCTTCTTCTATCTACTAAAACGTGATCAATTTAATTATGTGTTTTTCCGTCTGGTGATGTCCAAGTGTATTTATGAACGTCGCGATGTGGGAATTTTGTACTCTTCACGATTAGGTTTTTGGATGTTGCAAAGTTCACGAGTCTAACACCGTTGTCATTACTTTCCTTATGCAAACTTTCGTTCCCTATAATCGGTTTGAAAATATCCTCTCGTCCTACTTTCGCATTGAAATCCCCTAGTAGAATCTTCATATGGTATCGCGGGAGTTGGTCAAATATCCGTTCCACTTCTTCGTAAAAACTATCTTTTATATCGTCACCCTTATCTTCAGTTGGAGCATGTACATTTAAAACAATAATATCACACCACCATCCCTTAAGAGTAATAAAAGAAAGTCTGTCAGTAACAAATTCAACCCGTTTAATTGCTGGTAATATTCGTTTGTAAACGAAAAAACCTGTTCCTAACTGGTGATTTTTATTTCCTTCCCCGTAAAAGAACGTAAAATTTCCGGAATTCTCAGATCCATTTCCTTCCCACCTAACTTCCTGAACTCCTACTAAGTCCATCCTGTATTTCTCTAACTCACTCGTTACAGATTTTAACGCGCCTGCCCTATAAAGACTTCTAATATTCCATGTTCCAAATCTCATGTCCATTTTCTTTTGCTGATGTCGTGCCAAGTTATCAGTCCTTGCCCGAGGCTTTTGTGAATGTTTCTGAACAAGTACCTTTTTTTACAGGATGAGGATGTTAGCCTTACCCAAACCCCCAAGCTGGAGGACCACTCCTAGTCGTCTGTCCGCGACTGCTTAATCAGTATATTCGCAGCTAACCTCTATATCTAGAGGCCTTCTCCTCGATCCGCAACCTAAGGACGCGCCATGCCTTGGTGACAGGAACCCACGTTACACGTAAGTTTGCAACACTGATATATTTTTGACAAAATAGAGAGTTAGTCCAACGCCTTTCAAATTCGCAACCAACCTAACCGCCGAGCTTTTTGGGTTGCGTGCCTTGCAGGAAAAGGAGAATTGTAGGTGGTAATGCACTTTTGGAATCATGTATACATCAATTTTAGCTAAAGGATTATCGTTTACTCAACTAACTACTCAAACTGATAGATATGGTATAAAATTATTTTATTATGTTTACCTTGAACTATCCCTAGTTGCAATCTACAAACTACAATGAAACTATCATATACAGTGTACACCCAGCCACAAAAGTAATTCCCCCCTAAGAGTTCTAATTCCATTACTTAGTGTCCAGGTAATTTACAGTTGTGAGAACGCCTAGAGAGATGCAACCCAACTTACACGTAATGAAATAAGAACTTACATGCTTGGGCGATGACAGCAGTTGGTAGCCCTGATCCAAGTGTTTTTGCGAGTAAAATTGTAAAGTAGCTAACTAACGAAAAAGTTCTCCATTCTAAGATCAATCTCTCTGGTTCAGAGCGTGTTGTCCAATGAACATTATATGTTAATCTCAATATAGATGTGTATGTAAAGTATTTTTCATTATATACTGTATAATCAAAGAAATAAAAATACTGATCACATATGAATCAGAAAATGCTTGAAAGTAGTTGAAAATATCAAATTTTGAAGAACTGGTGAAACAACTTTGTAAATTATTGCCTTCCTTTGAAAGACCTTCTACAATTCTCCTCACTCCAACATATTTTTCTTTCTCGAGGGAAAACGTTCTTGCTTATCACAGAGAGTATGCATTGAAATTGAAACAAAAAAATTGAAAAAAGGTTCAGGCAGTTTGAGTAATAATAATAATAATAATAATAATAATAATAATAATAATAATAATAATAATAATAATAATAATAATAATAATAATAATAATAATTGGTAGGAAACGAAAAAAAGAGTGTAGGTTATTAAATTTGGTGACACATTATATTTCTTCTGTTTGTTATTTTATTTATGAGCTTCATATCGTCTTCGTTCATGATACGATTTTAGACAGGCTTTTGCGGCGATGGCTCACACAAACGCCTTATTAATACTCAATAATATACTCTAGCCAAGTATCGCCAATTGCTAACGAGTCTACCATAGGATGCCATCAGAGTATCTCACATGAGTGTTTTGGGAGTTTAGAGGAAGTATATTTTCTACTGCTTTCAAACCTGTTTTGTCTCAGGTTCAAAGTGGTGGTTGGTATTCCTATCTTAACACATGAATTTTACATAAATTTGTTTGTTATCTCTTTCTAAAGGGAAATGATTTTTTTCTAAAGCGAGCACTCCCTCACTTCTTTTTTTCTATAGAAACATTTGTCTGGCGAGAAATCATAATGACTTGTGCTTAAAAAAATGTTTGATTTATTTTTGCTCTGGTGCAAGTCGATGTTTCAAGAGCGAGGGAAGAGAGGAAGAAGTATAAATAGAAAGAATTCTGAACTCGCTGCAGACTGAGTTCAGCATTTTGTTTTGGAAGCATGTCTCGCCAACATCTTCCTCATGCTCTGGATGAGATTTGAATTTTCAGCAGTTCCTCAGAGGGTTTTTTAATCCTCTTATACGAAATGTCTATAGACTTTATAACACACCAGAGGGTTTTATTCTGCTATAGCTTTTCTGTATGACATCAACATTTTCTTAGACATTACTGTTTAAGGTTCATCAGAGCAAAGATCTTCATAAACGATTATCTCATACTTTTTGATAATCTGCAATTGAATTTCTCACAGTAGCATTAAAAGTTAGAGTTTCTCAGCGATTGACATACCAAAATTCATATTTCTCTGATCGCATCCTTCCACTAGAGGTACTCAATAACAGCTTCTGTTTCACTTGCTGCTCCTTGGTCATGCTTATTCGAAGAGCAATGCTATCGATTTGTTTCACTTGGAACAAAAGTAAATTATAGAACCTTCTGAATCGATCATATCTTTTGGTGCTTGCTAACTATCTGTATCAATTACAGTTATATCTCACTAAATATTTAATAACAAATAATTACTATAATAATAATAATAATAATAATAACAATAAATGTAACTTTATAAGAATATAATAGAGTATTTTGTATATGTTAAACAGAACTTGCTAACTTCTCTATGGCGTCCGATCAATGCGAATTAAAGCAAAATTTCAGTTATCTAAGAATGGTAAGAACAGGTTCTACTTCCGTCTTTATATTTACAGAGAAGTGATAGAAAACTATATAACTTCTCTCTATGTCATCCAGTCAATGCGAATTAAAGCAAAATTTATGTATACTAAGTATGGTAAGAACAGGTTCTACTTCCGTCTTTACATTTACAGAGAAGTGATAGAAAACTATATAACTTCTCTCTATGTCATCCAGTCAATGCGAAATAAGCAAAATTTAAGTATACTAAGTATAATAAGAACAGGTTCTACTTCCGTCTTTATATTTACAGAGAAGTGATAGAAAACTATATAACTTCTCTCTATGTCATCCAGTCAATGCGAATTAAAGCAAAATTTATGTAGACTAAGTATAGTAAAAACAGGTTCTACTTCCGTTTTTATATTTACACAGAAGTGATAGAAAACTATGTAACTTCCCTCTATGCCATCCAGTCAATGCGAATTAAAGCAAAATTTATGTAGACTAAGTATAGTAAAAACAGGTTCTACTTCCGTTTTTATATTTACACAGAAGTGATAGAAGACTATATAACTTCTCTCTATGTCATCCAGTCAATGCGAAATAAGCAAAATTTATGTATACTAAGTATAATAAGAACAGGTTCTACTTCCGTCTTTAAATTTACACAGAAGTGATAGAAAACTATATAACTTCTCTCTATGTCAGCCAGTCAATGCGAATTAAAGCAAAATTTATGTAGACTAAGAATAGTAAGAACAGGCTCTACTTCTTTCTTTATATTTACAGAGTAGAGACTGAAAACTATATAAGTTCTATGTCATCCGGTCAATGCGAATTAAAGCAAAATTTATGTAGACTAAGTATAGTAAGAACAGGTTCTACTTTCGTCTTTATATTTACACAGAAGTGATAGAAAATTATATAACTTCTCTCTATGTCATCCAGTCAATGCGAATTAAAGCGAAATTTATGTAGACTAAGAATAGTAAGAACAGGTTCTACTTCCGTCTTTATATTTACAGAGAAGAGATAGAAAACTACATAACTTCTCTCTATGTCATCCGGTGAATGCGAGTTAATGCAAAATTTATGTATACTAAATATGGTAAGAACAGGGTCTACTTCCGTCCTTATATTTACAGAGAAAAGAGTGAAAACTATATAACTTCTGTATGTCATCCGGTGAATGCGAATTAATGGAAAACTTATGTATACTAAGTATAGTAAGAACAGGTTGTTCTTTCGTCCTTATATTTACAGAGAAAAGACAGAAAACTATATAACCTCTCTATATGTCATCCGGTCAATGCGAATTAAAGTAAAATTTCTGTAGACTAAGTATAGTAAGAACAGGTTCTACTTCCGTCTTAATATTTACAGAGAAGAGATAGAAAACTACATTACTTCTCTGTATGTCATCCGGTGAATGTGAATTAATGCAAAATTTATGTATACTAAGTATGGTAAGAACAGGTTCTACTTCTGTCCTTATATTTACAGAGAAAAGACTGAAAACTCTATAACATCTCATTTCAAATTTAATCCTCTTGGATCGAAAATTGTTATAGATAGAGAAAATTCTTTCGTGTGAATTCAGCGTTAGAGGAACTGTTCCATCTTATCCCTCTATTGCAACGGGAAACTTGAATGCCTGGACTTTCTGTTTTAATATTCAAACCCAAAAGGTTCAAATCTGACTTTTTTCACAATACTAAGGGTAGTCAACTTTTTTATTAAAAGGGAAACTATGTAACAAAACAGTAATTATGTTGTCAGTTAACATTACTGAGAGCACTTGAAAATATTTTATTTTATACCCATAACGAACGAAAAGAACTTGAAAAGGGCGATAACATCAAGTGTTTTGGAAGTATTTTATCTGGAGGCGCTTACTGTACCATAGAAGTCAGGTCAAGAATTGCCACAGCCAATGGAGTATTAAACAAGAAATAGTTACTCTTAACTAATAGGTTTAGTATTGTACAAAGGAATAAGTTGGTCAAGTGCTATATATGGAGCATTGGACAGTATGATTCAGAGACTTGTACATTAAGGAGGTTAGAGAAGAAATAGATTGCTTTCAAATGTAGTGTTGTAGAAAGGTGGAGAAGATAAAATGGACGGAGAGAGTAACAAATGAGGATCATTCGAAACAGATAGGACAGAAGAAGACGCTTCTAGCCAGCATCCTTCGTAGGTATTCCAATTGGATTAAATAGATTTGCGAACAAATAATCTTCTTTATAGAACCATAAAAGGAAAAATGGAAGGAAAGCAAGGGATGGGAGGAAGAACACAACTAATTGATGGTTTGAGCACCAGAAGAAAATATTGGGAGCTAAAAGAGGAAGCTGAAGATCATGTAATGTACAAGAAATATTTCCACACCCAAACATAAAAATCAAAGAAAAAAATCGTATTAGTTCCAGGGGGAACCGGTCAAAACCCCACAGCCAAAACACCCACACTCAAGAAATGTCAAAACGCCCACACAAACGGTTATTACCCCCACACAAATGGACTAATCTCCCAAACACACGAACGGTCATAACCCACACTACCAAAACACCCAGACTGGTAATCGGTCATAACCTCCAACGGTCACAACTCCCACACAAATGGACAAAACAGCCACTCATAGCAACGGTCATAATCCCCACATAAATGGACAAAACCCCCACAGAAATGGACAAAACTCCCACACAATCGGTCAAATCTCCCACACTCTGAAATGGTCCTGGTTGTATGTCTTGCCCTTGTACTTTTTAATAACATTTTTTATTCCACTTATACTGATGTTGCAACTATTCTTCTTGCACTGTTTTGTAATGACAGAAACACTAAAGTGGACGTCGTAAAGAGCCGCAACAAAGACGTGCAATCACGGTATTTTCAGAGTGTGGGGGATTTTTCCGATTGTGTGGGGTTTTGTCTATTTGTGTGGGGGTTTTGTCCATTTATGTTGAGATTGTGACCGTTGCTATGTCTGGGAGTTGTGTCCATTTGTGTGGGAGTTTTGACCGATCTTGTGGGCGTTTTGACATTTCTTGAGTTTGGGGGTTTTGGCTGTGGAAGTTTCGACCGTTCGTGCGTTTGGGCATTTGTCCATTCGTGTAGGGGTTATAACCGATCGTGTGGGCGTTTAGACATTTCTTGAGTGTGGGGGTTTTGACTGTAGGGATTTTGACCTAGACCCATTCCAGGACCTGAAGAAAAGCCGGATACTTAATAATAAGAATAAGAATAAGAATAACATATTGATTCTTTTTTGATTATCGATGCTGTATTAGTCGCTGTCATGTAGTTTAAAATGCGCTCTAATTTTAATTGTATATTACTGATAATTGCGCCAAAAATTTTGACTTCAAAGTGACTGATGCTTTTCTAATTTCATAATTAATATGAGAATTTCAGACTCTACAGCAATCCAAAGTGTAAATTTTAAATCATATTTTCATATTCGTATAGATATTTTTAGACCATAGCGGAAGAAGGACACATGGGGTTTTATGGAACGATTTCGGACGTGGTTACTCAAATTCATCTTGAACTGGATTAGGAAAAGTAAAGTGTATATCAGTAAAAATGAAGACAGCTAACGAATGGGTTTGCTTTGTTTGTTTAAAGTTTGTTTTGTGACCTTCTTTATTAACTTGTATTTTACGCAGTGATAAGGTACAAACCTTAATTGAATTACATTCGTTTTACAGATATTTGTAGTGAGTCTATTGTTTTTGCAAGGAAATTTTCAACAAGTAACTAAATATCTGGCTTACGGAGCCTGAATGCTTTACGCTTGATAATTGTTAATATATATTTTAAATTATCAGCCACATTTTCTAATTCAATTCGAAAACTTTTAAATACTTAATTATCTAATACCAGAATCATGAATAATTTATAATGCCCGTTCAATAATTAGATATCAATAAATCATTAAAAATCGTAATTGTTATTCCTATTCCAGTATTTCTGAAAATTTCCATGCACTCCGATTCAGAATATTTTTTTACATGACTTGCTATTGTTCAAATAATTGACTCACTTTTCGTTTTAAATGAAGTGGAAAGGACATGACTCATGAAAAGGTATCATGAACTGCTCAAATAGAACGAATTGATGTAATTCACCTGAATAAGTTATAATAAAGAAAATCGTAGTAATGATTCCGTTAATCTTGCATTTGCTTTAGTTCTATGTTATTAGTTTACCAAATTAGTTTTTTCAGTCTAATAGTTTGTTACTGGGCACATTTTGATAGAATAACATCCATGGATAATACGATTTTCCAAATTCTAAAACAATGAACTGTAATAACAGGAAACCTGTTTTAATTATGTCACTCCATGTCTTCTAAGTTGGAATGATGACATAGAGAAAATCAGTAACTTGTTTTGAAAGTTTTTTCTTAAAAAAAGTGCTTATGTTTATTACACTTCTCATAAAAATTGATCGAAGCTGATGTCATATGCGGTGTTTCTGCTATAGGCATTAGGTATAATTATTCACGGCGAGGTGTGAAAACCAAATATCGTACATTTAACAATACAATCCATAAATATACCGTGAAGATATAAAACTCTAAAGATTTTACTCTTTTTACGAAACGAAAGTGATTCACATTAAATCAGAAAACAAAAGAACAATGCATACTTGATACAATGTTATGACAAAGCAAATTAAGGAAAATATAGCAATGATAATAGCAGCTACGATTAAATTAGAAATTTTCTCCCTTTAAGATATAAAAGCGTTGTACTACCACAATACATTTTACTTTGTTTCGAATAGAAGTTAAGAAAACATAAGTGCGACTTCTAATAGCACCTTCTCAGCATCAAAATGGTTGCCAAAGTTCTTCTAATGTTCCTTCTTTTTGCTGTGTGCTTCGAGGTAAGTTGTTTTATATTTCATAAATCGGAAAAAATACTTATCATTCAAAGAAATAATATTCCCATATAAAGTGAAGCCAATTTCCTAAATTCATTAGTAAAATTAATATGAGAATGCTATGATGAAATCACACAGTACTGGAATAAGGCAGTAATTCTCTTTTTGAAGAGGTATGTTACTAAAAATAACATAAAATATAATTTGAATAACAACTATATTCAGTATATTTATTCAATCTTGTCAGTGTACTCGAGTAAGTTACAAATTATTTAGTAAATGTTTTGTTTCGCACATGAACTATTTTGCAAGTATCTCACTCCAAATGTACATAAGAAACGTCCATCTAATAGGAATTTTCTTTTAAAGTAATGAGATGCAACTTCCTCCATTTCTATGGATATATTGACTGTAAATACACATTATGTCTGCTTTGTTTTATCGCTTCTTCGTTCCATTATGCTTTTAAATCTTACTTTCGAACTACTAGACACTGCATAAACAAGTTTTTTGAAAGGAATTTCTAAGTAGAATAAAGTTCACAGACATACACACACGTATATATATATATATATATATATATATATATATATATATATATATATATATATATATATATATATATATATATATATATATATATATATATATGCCATTTTCTTCTGGATACTTTATTCTCTTTAAATGGTAAAATTATTTGGAGTGATAAATTATGTAAAATGGAACTAATCTTAACTGCATGATCTAATAAATTTCCATACAAGTATCATATAACTCGTATGACTATTGCGATAACAAATAAAAACACTTATTTTTAAAGTGAGATCTAAATCAATGCGAATCATAAATATAGTTTAACAATCATAAATTCTAAAGGTGAACTTGGATGGTAAGAACGTTGCCATATATAATAAAACTCTTATTTATCTGTATACAATGAACATCAAAAATAGGACGTGTTTTATGGAAGTAGGTTCAAAATTATCAATTTTCATTCTTTGAACACAGTTTTCTATTTCCAACATTCTCTATATCCGAGAGACATTATATCCAGATCGGTATATTCATTAAAAAAACGATTGATATTCATAAAAATATTAATGATAACATTAGTGTTTAAAAAGTAAAGCTTGGATTCAAATTCCTTTAAAACTTATTACCGAGTTAATGAGATAAATAATAAGTTTTTAACCATATTTAATACATCAAATAATTTGTATGGAATCTGAAATTAAAATTATAAGAAAAATAAAAAGTTATTTCAAATTTATATTGTGTCCACTAGAAATTCATTTTTAATATTTCTTCCCAAATTATGTGAATTATTATAACAAAAAATTGAAGTCAGTACTATTTAAAGTACCAAGAGTTTGCTGAAATTCTAGTTTGAATTTACAAACTCACAAGTACTGTCGTAAATACGCAATATCTATATTTAATAATGTTCAATATTTATACTGACGTATATTCGTTCTACTAATGTCTTAGGTTTAACGATTCTCACAATATTAGTAAATTCGTAAATTTGAATTAAGTCACAGAAGTTACCTGAAATTATTACATTTCTACTGAATGAAAAGAAGCGTTTGTGTAATATATCGACTATGTGTGTACACTAAATAACGCAAAAGCATTTGAATACAATCTATAATTACAATGACCAATACTATCCATAAATACAGCTTTTATCAGAAATCGTTGCGTGAATAACGACTCGTATTTTAGTTGCACTCACCAGAATGTATAACGTTGTGAATACTGACTATCTTCTGGTACGAGTAATTCACATTAATTTAATTCTCGTTCTATCCAATGTTTCATTATTGTCATAATGATGACAAGTTTTTAATGCTAACGTTGAAGGGGGATAGTGCGTTGTTCTACTACTCAAATTTCAGAACACTGTTTTAATTCATTCCTCTACGTATATCTAACTTATTATTATTGAGAGATTCATGGAATTACACAAGTGGATGAAGCAGTAGCAAGCCATTTCAGAATTGTTAATATCTTTTCAAAATTATGTGCGATAAATCATTTTTCCACTAAGCCCTTCTATTCCGTAATAGTCATCTATTAAATGAGAACTCAATACAAATTTAACATTTCAAATTAAATCTTATCTATAAAAAAATTCAATTTAATGCTTTTTCTTCTAGTAATTGCAACTAAATAACATGGTGCGGAACTCTAGCTTTGACTTTGGCAATATAATAAGATGTTGAGTTGTTAAAACTTTACAAAGCGTTAAATAATCTTTCCATAAGATTCTTACTATACAGTTGATCTTTTCTCATGTTTACTGTTACATAGAAAATTCAATTATGCATATTAATACGTGCGTCTTGAAAAGTAGAATTTGCTGTCCTATTTTTTTAAAAATAGTAATTATTACGTTTTTATAGTATATAGTTTTTTATAATATATACTAAGTACATTCCAATATAATTTGTAGGTTTAAAATTTAATTTAGTTGAAAATTAACAGACATTTGTCTTTAGCATTTAATCTCTTAGGTCCCTTATTTTATTTTAATATTAAATTATATCAAATGATTGGGTCATAATGTTTGGTTTAAGTGGTATTTCAAACTTAATATTGTAGCAACATTTGATATAATTAACTGTGCTTCTTATTAATAATAATTTTTTAATCCTTAGTAAAACATATATAACAACATATGAAGGTAGATCTTTGAGTGAAATAGAGATATATTAATCTAATATTTAACTTGCGTTTATTTAGTCATCATAGAAGTTTAAATAACTTGTATACTTTAATGTACGTGGCAAAACAACTACATCCAGTTAATTATATCTTTTAGAAAATAGATCTTCTTATCAATAACTAGTTAATTTTCTTTAAATGGTGAATATTACTTATACTTTTAACGTAAAACTAAGATCAATCTTTCTCTTAAACATGTGATCCGAAAAACATTAAATATAATAATATACCGTATTCTGATTAATAATATTTAAGATAAATTTGCAGAAAATTGTAATACCTTACACGTAGCCCGTGTGCGTCAGAATACACACTACTAATACTAAAGTATCTTGAACACTGATGTGGTTAAGCGTAAGTTAATTATTAGTATAAAATTAGTATTATAATTATTTTAATAATAAAAGATTCGACATTAGGAAACCTTCTACTCATATATTTGACTATACTTGTCTACTCCTGTAACATAATTTGAAAGTTAGTGGTTTGTTTGCTTGTTATACAAATGTTTATATAAAAATTACTGATGCATCAGTTGAAATACTTTTAGAATTAAATGTCCCATAAGTATACTGCTTCATAAAACTAATTTTTTATAGAATAAACGATGTGAGATGACTTTAATGGCATACAAAAATCAATATAAATTTTGTTAGAGAAAACATTTTGTTGTTGTAATACAGATATGTTACAGAAAATATTTAATAAAAAGAAACAAAATTAAAACTTTGATAAACCTATTAATAAAGCTATCATTTTTAAATTCGGAAAAATGTTAAATTCCAGAGCATTGAAAAGTCATTACTAATTGAATGGAGAGAATAATTTAAAAAAATAAGATAAAGCACTCATTAAGTAATCATCTTAAAGCTTTTGTGATATGTCCTGTGTATTGTCGTTTCGCAAAAGTAAAATCATAAACATCTTTTCAGATTGTAACGCCCCTTACACTTGGTATCTACAGAAAGCCTCAAGCTTGAGAACAATTACTATTCAAAGTAATAATAATAATAATAATAATAATAATAATAATAATAATAATAATAATGAGAATAATAATAATAATAGTAATAATAATAATGACAAGAATAACAATAATTGTCAATCCGAATGCAATCCGATGACACCTAGTCGATAGGACTTGGGCCAGAAGATTCAGTTTCCCATCGTTCAATTCGTCAGTGTAGTATTTAAATATTTTTTAAATATTTCCAAATACAACAGGAAAATCAAACATATATAGGAAATAAGTATAATATATTAAATAAATAACACCAAAAGAAATTCAATTTTATATAACAATTTTTTTAAACGAAACTAGGGTTGTGTGTTTACACTATTACGTTAGAATAATGTAGATACACTAACGAAGGAACATAACAAGAAAATATGTAAATACAAAAAAAGAAAATACTAATGAAAAAATCTGAAAGCTTTTAATACGCAATAAATTTCTTTACTTCTCTTGAATTCTATGTAAAATGTTAGGTGAATATTATTCCTCAAAAAATTAATTATGTTTCTTGAATAAATATTACTTGAAAAATTTAATTTCCTCCTAATTTCAAATATTATTCTCATGAATTGAAAGAAAGTGAGAACATTAAGTTATCACGCAAACCACTATCTGTGCTATCAATTCAAAACAATTTAACACACTTTCAAAGAAAGCTTTCACACTCTGATTCACTATCATAACTTAGTAGCCACAAGAGAGGAATGAAAAAAAGCCCGTTTGACTTGCCACTAAGTTAGCTTGTGAGATTTGCAATATCAAGAAATAAAAAATTCTTTTTACTGATCACTTTAAAATATATTACTGACATTTCACCAATATAACTTTAAGAATACACGTCGTTAACACAAACACCACACTAGCAAAAAGTAACACGGTGAAAAATTCTCCGAAATAGAGAAACCCTGTCGAATCGAAAAGAGAATCTTCCCGGCTAAGCAATCGAATAACAAGCAAAGAAGCAGCGAAACTTTCTTTAGCTTGTTGAGTCGGTGAACGTTAACCACGCCCCCTTTGCGACTGCTATAATTTCCTCCAGCAGTCCTTCTAACTGCTATTACCTAAATATTCCACATACTTTCAGGATTTTTTCTTCCTACTTTTCTTAACTTTTTCTTTTTTAAAAGAAAAAACATATCTAACCAAACCAATGATTTTAACATATTTAGTAGTGACTCTTAAAAATTATTAGGATTTATTCAATCTCTTTTACAGTGATTTTCTTCCTTTATTAGTTTTATTACCCTTGTGACGCGTCCATATTCTTCAGCGTCATTACGCACGAGGAAGACACGTTACATCCACCAGCATTTTTTCAAAAAAAATTCTGCTCCAGAATTGTTTTTACTAATGGAAATCTATAAATATAGAAAAATATCATTAGCATACAAAAAATGTAATTGAATATTCTCATGAATAAACAAGAATATAAGTCAAACTACCAAACTACATTATATACAAAAGATAAAATTAAATTTTTATACAATACTCTAGTTATAAGTTCTTTTAATACTCACGGCAATGAATAAAATTTAAGAAAAGATATATACAATTAAGTAGTGGCACTTATTCTATAATCTTTAATTATATACAATTTTTAATACATACAATTTTTCCTTAATCATTCTTTCCATTTTCACTTCCAGCATTTCATTTGAACTTCAATTCCCCTGGACCCGATAAAACTAGATCTCGGAGACGTGACTCCGTTTGAAGGAATCAAGAGTATCGTTTTCGTCCGATATTAAAACTATATTTGGTGTCAAGAAGCTCCTGACTATAAATGGGCCTTGGCATTTATCACTGAGTGATCTAGCAACATTATCTTTCAAAGATTTCACATGTAATCGAATCGATCTTTTATCGCCTACTTGGAATACTATTTCTCTTCTTCTCTGCAACATTAGTCGTTTTCTTCTAACCCAGCTCTTCTCAAACTCTTCATGGCTTCCATCCACAAAGTTTTTGTTGTCTTACCGGCAATATCTGAATTTGAGATATCCCATCGATTTTCGAGAGGGATGTAAGAAGGACGTCCTAAGAACACTTCGATTGGGCACATCTTAAGTCCAGAATGCTCTCTAATATTGAGCGTATATTGAAGGTCTGGTAACAGAGATGAACAAATATGTTGCTTGTCTGAAAAGTAAGCTTGGATGGACGATTTTATTGTTTTGATAAAACGCTCCGCAGAGTTCGCTTCAGGGTGGTGTGGAATTAAAATAATGTGCGTTATCCCCAGTCCGAACAAGAATTTCTTAAGTAATTCTGATATAAACACAGAAGCGTTATCGGTAAAAATAGCTTCTGGATATCCTAGTCGACTGACGATGTCTGACATTTTGTCCACTATCGACTCTGAAGAGAACGATTTTAACTTCTCTAGCATGACAAAGCCCCAATTAAAATGTACTTAGATCCCTTTGAATTAAGCAATACACCGATAAGATCAAAATGCCAGTGTGATCCGATTCTCTGATATTAGTAACCCCATTTTCCTTTTATTTTCTTCCTTAGAAAGCTGACACCTATGGCAACAACGTACAAATTCAATCACTTAGTCTTTCATATTTCCCCACTAGAAGCGATTCATTAACTTTTAGGAGTCCGTTATGTACCAACATGACCTCCAACAAGCTTATCCACATGGTAGTACTCTATCAGAACTCTTCTTAAAGCCTTAAGTATAAAAATCTTGAAAGGATGATGGACTGACTTAGTTCTTTTCATAAGAATCTTTTTATTTAAATCAAAACCTGGAATCTCGTCGCCATTTTCTATTATATATATTATTGCTTTCAATTCAGGGTCTTCTCTTTAAAGATCTTCGATGGGTTCTTTTATCAGAGGCAACTTCCATCTATGAGCTAATCGCAAGTTGCTATTAAAGGCCGCTAATCCCAAAGGACCGTCTACTAAGCTAAACTCAAAAGGGTCGTAAACTCTTGTGAGAATGTCAGCTATAACGTTATCTGCTGAGCTAACGTGTTTAAACTTGAAGGAAAACTAACACAAAGTCTCAACAAGAGGACCATACCTTAGTAGACGCTTTGAGTTTCTTAGAATGCAAGTAACGGCGTTATTATCTGTCATGACATCAAATTTTCTAGCCAAAAAGTGCTTAAATCGGGACATATCTTTTACTAGGCTTATAAGCTCTATTTCGTATATGCTCCTATGTTTGTCTGTTTCTGATAATTTCTTACTAAAGAAACAAACAGGTTGAAGCTCCCCTTACCATTCTCTTGATAAAAACAAGCAGCTATGCTTTTTCCTGAACCGTCTTCTAGATTCAACTTCAAGAAATTTAGTATATGTAAAATCTCTCAATCTGTAATAAATAATATTACTTTCATTTATAACTTTCAGTCTCTACTCCAGAAATTAGGAGGAGAAGAATGATAATGTTGGATACTTAAATTCTCAATTAAATATTCCTTAATCACATTTCAATCATATCTCAATCAATAATATACTATTTTCATTCATTAATTTTTGGTAAATGTGGAATGAGAATGCTGGAGGAAAATAATTTGCAATCTAGAATTCTTACGATAAAAATACTCTGAAAAATCTATCTATAACCAATATAAACTGTAAATTGAAAATAAACCAATTTAATCTGGAAATGTTTGAAAATTTGTAATCTTATTAAAGAGGCGAGAATTGTCCCCCTGACTACTTAGCACTTCACGAAACATCAAAAATGAAGAATATTCTGGAATTTCAAGCAAGGGTGAAAAGACATTGAAATTGCATCAGCAATTCGACCTGGAGTGGATAACGAGCTTGGCAACAGGACAAACACAAATTTGACATGTCATAAGGACTACTTGAAAATAAGTTGGAAATTTCACTCACCTTTAAAGGTTTCAAATACGTAATTTACCTTCAATTGTGTTAACCTCTCTTTCGGTTGGTAATATGGATTCAGTCTCATCTATTCTGGCAAACGAATAAAATCAAATTGGTAGAAAAACGTCAGTATTCTTATATAACGTAATTCCTAACAAAAGTCTTTCCGTGCGTTAGTTTCCTCACAAAAATATATGAGCATGAAAGACTTATAACTGGTTCTCAAGCAAACCAAACCAGGTAATGCCCAATAGGAATTACTTTTCACGTGATCGAATCGGGCTTTCACTTGGGACAAAAGACCCTTCACTTCACTGCCCTTTAATTGCACTATTTCTCTGCACAGAATTGAAAGAAAGCAAGAACATAAAGTTATCACGCAAACCACTATCTGTGCTAGCAATTCACAACAATTTAACACACTTTCAAAGAAAGCTTTCACACTCTGTTTCACTATCATAATTTAGTAGCCACAAAAAGAGCAAAGAAAAAAGCCCGTTTGACTTGCCACTAAGTTAGCTTGTGAGAATTGCAAAATCAAGAAAAAATCCTTTTTTACTGATCACTTTATAATATATTACTGACATTTAACCAATATGACTTTATCGATACACGTCGTTAACACACACACCACACTAAGAAAGAAACACGGTGAAACATTCTCCGAAAAAGAAAAAACCCTGTCGAATCGGAAGGAGAATCTTCCCGGCAAAGCAAACAAATAACAAGTAAAGAAGCAGCGAATCATTCTTTAGCTTGTTGAGTCGGTGAACGTTAACCACGCACCTTTCCGCGACTGCTTTCATTTCCTCCAGCAATCCTTCCAACTACTATTACCTAAATATTCTACATACTTTTAAGATTTTTTTCTTCCTACTTTTTTAACTTTTTCTTTTTTTAAAAGAATAACATATCTAACCAATCCAATGATTTTAACATATTTAGTAGTGACTCTTAAAAATTATTAGGATTTAGTCAATCTATTTTACAGTGATTTTCTTCCTTTTTTAGTTTAATTACTATTGTGTGTCGGCCTCATTCCGCACGAAGATGACACGTTGCAAGATCCAATACGGTCGTTGTTTGATCACATTATGCAGAACACCAACATCACTCATTCTTCTTCTGGCAAACTGTTTCACTATGCGATTATACACCGTTTTTTATTTTTAAGACATATTTCTCAGCAATGATACCTGATTTATATGAGTTTATAACTGAAACATCAAGAAGCTTCTTTATTAATGTTTGGTTTCCTTTACTTAAAGCTTTCTCAGTAGCCTGTTGACCTTCTTCTCACTTTCATTCACACACTTCTTTTTCCTTGTTTTATAACAAAAGTTTAAGAACTCATATTTCAAGCTATTATTAGGCCTTAAATGTTACAACTCCGGCTATATTCAAACCAGAGCACTCGGAAGTAACATTTGTAACCTGTTAAATTAAATAAGCGTATTATCTACTCAAAACATTGTTTCGAAAATGTTTTATTCATTCCCATAACTTATTTACACTGATTTAATAGATGAAGCGTTATAATTAAATACAAATCTCCAAGCTTTCAAAGTTTATCATTTCGGAAAACGAAAACTAATGTCTTCATTTTCAAACTATATACAACAATTCATAAAATAATGTTCTAGCTTCAACAGTAATTAGTGAAGTAACACTTCAACTCGTAATTGCTAGTTTCAGAGCGTTGTATGAAAATATAAATGTTTTATTTTCCTATTTAATGAGTAAATCATATTATCTCCCTTGCCTCTCTGTAAATCGTAAATGGTAGGAAATAGAAAAAAGAGGAAAACAAGGTGGGAAGTTATCAGGAGAAGCATGGAATTGAACTCTTTGTTTGAACTTATGGTCTTTATCACTGCATTCCGGGGCTACACTAAATACTGAAACAGCAACATGTATAATTTTGTTTTGATAATTGTACATAAAACAAAAGAAGCAACCAAGTTTTGTAAAGAATCAGTTTTCTTGTGGGGCACCTTACTACGAAATAATTGTTTACTGCAGTGTTTTTAGAAAATCCCACATAAATAAACTCTTATATATTATAAACAACTATAGGCAAATGAACGAAACTTGGAGCGAGATAAGGAAATCATAAAATGCTCAACAAGTTCAGTCTTAATTTAGCCTACAGGAAAGAGAATTACGTGAATGCAGGCGTTAATCGAATATTTTACTTACAATAATATACGTAGCTTTCAACATTTGAACACGTAACTGCATGACACGCATGCCATAAAAGAGTAATATAATGTACTTTTAAAAAATTTCGTATGACGTAACGTTACAATTTATTTGCGATTTATTTGTGAGTTCCTGCTTGATCAGATAACACCCACAGCTATATATTAGATATAGGTTAAGGACAATTTACGTCCCATACGATAATGTTTCACATTAAAATCTTGTGTTAATTTGCACTTATTTGTTAAATGCCTTGAAGGAACATATTAAATTTTCCGTTCTCCCACTCTGATACTTCGATAGGTGGCTTTACGAGAAAATTTTTTAACTCCATTAGATAATCTTATGAACATTTTTCTCTGTGAAATTTAGTTTCATAATATATTTCTAACTATTGTTGAGTATACCTTTTAAGTATTGTAGCACACTGCGTAAAATTTTCATAATTTAATTGTCGCTTTTTAGTAAATAGTGTGCAACAAAGAATTGGCTTTACTACACGAAATGTTGGTTTTTATTTCTTTTCAACTCGGTGATATTACGTTGATATCCGCTCCGAGGATACGTAATCACTTGAGCTCCGAGGATACGTAATCACTTGAGCTCCGAAGATAAGTGCCTAAAATCAACCGATTTGATAATTTTAATTGTTAATTCTCTCTCCTCCGTCTTTTCGTCCCTTTGTCTAAAAAGCTTTATCATTTATAAAGACTCGATCTTCAATAATATGTCTCGTATATTTAGGTTTCTTTCAACTTTCGCATAGCTGGTTATAAGATAATACTTATTAAAATTAAATCAATATAAATTTAGTAATAAATGTTATAATGAACTTTCTTAAAATCATATTTCCTTTTAGCAACAAAACTTTCTAAACTCTATATAAGCTATTTCGTTTATATGTGGGAGTTTTTCGTAGTTTCGAAATACAGAAAAGTCTTTTAGTTCTAATAAAAATTATAATCATGATATTACTATCTTCTCATATATGACGTTTACTCCTTACATAGAGCTCTCGTATGTCAAAGTCGTCTCTGTACGTGCCCTTGGGGTTCTAATCGTGGAAGGAGATCATGTAGATCGGATTTTACGTTGTGTTAAGTCAAAATTTCAAAAGCAATCTCTGCTGGAAGAGATGCTAAGCTAAAAGTCAAATCAAATTACTGTTTTTTAGAAAGTGTAATAGTATGGACTTGTATATGTAATTACAGAGACTTGTATATGAACGAGCACCTAAAATTTTATACCATAGCTTCGACAGTATCATTATAAGTATGCTTTCGTATTCTCATTTGATTTTCTTTATTAATATGAAAGTTCTGACTTAGGAATCTATTTATTCATAGCTTAAAACTTTTAAGTAAAATATATTTCATCGATTGTCAACCCTTATTACGTCCTAGTTATTAAACCGTCATTGGTGCGTATGATCTTTAGGAGCGTGCACTGTTTGAGAGGACTACAATTCATCGTAAAATAATGAAACGTGAATTTAATTCTTATTTATTAAGTACTGGATTGGTATGAAATAAATTTAATTCGAAACACTGGTAATTAAAATTTCAATACAACTGAATGCAAAACTAATGTTCACAATTTAAGCAATGATGAACGGCTATAGTCATATATTCTCATTGCTCTTTACTACAAGCAAACACACGTGTCGTCTTTGTCTATCTCCTGTAATATAAGCGATAAACTTATAAATAAGCGAGGGTGACAAATTATTACCAGAATTATTTTGTTCACCCAATAAAATTAAAATGTATATCTGAAATAAATAAATGCTAAGAAATAAATATTTTGTTGAATTTAAGTGCACAAACTAGAAATACTAATCTCAACTAATTTTATAATATGATAATAAAATCTTATAAATTTGTAGCAAAAATGTACAGTGTAAACGACATTTTATATTTGATTGTACGATTATCACCTTTTTATTTAAAGAAATTTTATATAATTACACACATCACTGTATATGAATGCATGAGCGTATTTAAATAAATTATTAAATTTTAACCTTTTATAGACTTGTAAACCTACTAAAAATTCGGGGTTTCAATTATATCGTTTAAAGTCCTCCCCAAACTGATCCTCAAAATTGTTTAAAAACCTTATAATGTCTTATTAATACATACTGATAAATTTAAACATTTACGATTTATACTTATTTCGCGCGTTTATAGTAAACATTATAAACGAAAAATTTCCTTGAACAAAATGAATTTTCGCTTCACCATCTCAGGAAAATAACAAATATCTAATTACAATAATGGGTGAACTGAATACTTTAAATTATTTTTTTCACTCTACTGAAGAGCATTACCTTGTCACAGTACTCTAAGACTTGTTAGCATGTGTAGAAAAAAAGCAACATTGATTGAAATACTTAATGATACTCTATTTCGAATCCTTGTATTAAAGTCAACACATGCTTGTTTGCCATTTAGCTCTCCATACGTAATTGAACATTTAGATACGTTAAAGAATCTTTCCATATGTAAAATAATGCTCAAAGTTAAGACATAGAACGTAATTATCGCCTCATAAACAGCTTTTGTAGCGGATATGAATGCCATAATTTTCTTGAGAACACTTACACATGTTTCGCTAGAAGCATGTATCCGTAAATCCTTATGTTAGCTCACTGACAAGCTGTCGGATTTCAAATCGTAATGTTGTGATTTCGATTCTCATCTCGGTCAACGTTTTTTTAAAATTATATTTTCCGCAATGCATGAAAAATTATATAAAATAATTACATTAAAAAACCTCGGTTGTATATATATAAAACAATCACTGCAGAACATAGTAATTATTATGTTTAAAATATAACATCTGAGATAGGTGTTCACAGTAGGTCGGTATTATTAATGAGAATGTTAAATTCAAGTTAGGAAAATCGTTCAGTAGCAATAAATAAATTATGTAGTGTATTTATTTGCAGCTTTTTGTCATATAGAGGGTACTTCTCAATATTCATATTACAGCATAGTATTTATGTTCTTCAAAAATTATTCGATCCATAAAGAGAGGGTATAAATAGAGAATCCAAAGTCGCAACGCTCGCAAGTAATTCATGAACCCCAAAGATCACGTGAGCAGCCTTGAATTGTCCTTATGAAGCATGCCACAGCAGAAAGTCTTTACATAGATTTTCAATTAAATTCCCATTGGCGTAACTAGGATATTTTCCTAGGGAGGGTGCATGGTCCATTAGTTCTGAAAAATTGGAAGAATCTTTTAGAAGACCTTGTTATGATGTTATATATAGTCTCCCTTACCCCGCACTCATTATCATCTCCAAGATATTTAGTTCTAACACGACACTGTCATGTAACATTTCAGTGAAAATTTATTTTTTTGAAAGTTACTTAAAATTATATATTCCCTATATTCTGATGCTACTAAATAACTACCTAAAATCTACTATAATTATTAATACTCATAATGTTCTATTACTGTTTTACTCGAGCAATTCTCAGTGAAAATACATTATTCGTAAACGTTAACTTTAATGCTCTCAGTTTACTCTTACACAAGGGTAAAAGTGGGTCTGAAAAGATAGGGGGACGGTTGACGTCACGCCGTGTTCCGTGCCTATCTTTGCCCATTGCATTTTTTTTGGAATTGGAGGGGCACCGTATTCAGAGAACTGTGTCCTCCTGTGTTCCCCTTTACTTTTACCCCTGCTCTTACATCTTATAGAAACACAAATAAATATACAAACAGTGACATAATTTAAAGTTATAACTTTTCAACAATCAGTCATGGGCTATTCATTGTCGTTTACTAATGTTGCAGCTTAATTACGTAAATCTTTGAGACAAAAAATACAATAAATTTTTATACACAAAACATTTTTAACTAAAAAACAGAGGCAATGGTATACAAAACAGTGGTAAAAATATAGTTGGCTAACTTCCAGAAAAACTTAAATATATAAAAAAAAATTAGAGTGAAGCAGATCAACAATACGAGAGGAGAAGACATGTAGCCGGATTTGAGGGACTCGTTTTCCTATAAAAGATGTTTCCCATTCTCTTTTCAATTAAATATTAAATTACACACCTTACAATTTTCGGGAGGACGTATGATAAATGGCACTGATGGACAAGCAGATGTGATTGTAAAAATGAAAGCAACAAACATTTAATGAAACAAAGATTCAGCTAGCAGAATTGATTGATAATAATGTTGATCACAATATTTTCAGAGAGAGAGCAAATATATCAACACTTATAATATTCCTGAATTACATTATGAGCTTTTAAGCGTATTGTTGTAGTTACATCGTTAGCGTCAACCTTTGGGAAATATCATTACAGCCAGAGGACACCCACGAAGAGGTCTACCGGACCCGAACCCTCAAAAAAATATTTATAAGGATAGTGTTTTGTCTGTACCAGGGAGCACTCATGGAAAGTCCATCCAATTTGGAACGCATGAAATCTTAGTGACTTGACATACATATGTGCACTTCCTTAATAAAACTATACTTGACTTAACAGTGAAATTATTATTGCTTTTATTTCCGACGAACAAAGAAAAACTTAAATATTTATAGTGGCTATTCAGTAAGCGGAAGAATTTCTCTAGATTAGGAAAATTTTCCTCAAACTACGAACACTGCTTGTTATTGCTGCGATACCCATGTAACTTTTACAGCATGAAACTAAAATATCAGGTTATTAGGAACATATTTTTTTCTTTAGCATAGCACAAATACACTCCCCTTTCGAAAGCAAAATATAAAAATTGTTCATGTGGTGCACAACTTACGCTAGTTGGAAATTATTTATGGTTTACTCGGACGCAGAATAACGCCATGTCTGTGTCTTGCAATATTGCACCCCTCCCTACTTTCGACGCTCTGAACAAAAATTTCTCGGTGCGCGGCAGATTACAGTTTGTACCTTAGGAATGTAACTACAAACTTCAGTTCATTAATAATACTAATACTAATACTAAGAAGAAGGAGGAGGAAAAGCAACAAACGATATTGAATTGTGACTTTTGAATGGGTATTATATGCGTAATTGCTTCACTTTAGCAGTTCAAGAGTTCGACTTCTTTTTTTCTTTCCTTTCTGTTTTTTTCAGTGTACCTTAATAATTTGCTCTGAGAATAGTAACTGTTCAAACATTACTACAGTATGTTATAAATAAAATAATAACAATAAGACTGATTTATCACACATATATACACAAGAAAAAATTACTACACAAATAAGTTAATTACTTGAAATAATACAAAAATAATTTACATTAATGAAGCTATCAAATAAAAAAATCGCATACAGCGCAAATCGAGAGGTCACTGTACTGCCCACTATCACATTATTCCAGGTATTTAATTACATTCAGGCACAAGACCATAGACCCATATTAAAAAAAAAGTCGATCGCCCGAAGAATATAGACACTGTTATACATGTCCAATGCAAGCATCATTAAAATTGTTATGCGTAAATTGAGGTAAATTAATAACATTATTTTAATCCAGTACAAAAATTCTGGGGAGGGCCAGCTTTGCTTCTAGAGAGAGCGGGCACCCCCTGGACCCTCTCCAGTTCCGCCTATGTCAATTCCTGATATATGCTTTTGCAATGTGGAAGTGGTGATGCCTTGAGTCGCTCTCTCTCTCTCGCTCGCTCACTCTATTTATACAGAATATAAAAGTGGATGTATGTGTGTGTTTCAACATAATTCTGATATATCTAGAGCAATTTTAACTATATTTATTACAGTCTGGAAAAGAGTACTGTCGGGATACATATCAAAAATGCTAGAAACAGGTCGATATTAGTATCGAATTCATAGTTTCGTGGTCGCTTAGGTGAATAGTTCTACTTTCAATTGAAGTCCAATTAAGCTCCCATTAACACCATTAGTCCAATTAAGCTACATAAAAATATCGACATCAAACGATATTAGAATCGAATCGTAAGTTTTCAGTGCTAACAGTGCAGTGGCGCTAACAGTGCCGCATTTTTCAATAGTCCACATTAGTCCCATTGCCTAGAGGGCAACATATTTGCAGAGTGCAAAGTTTAAAACTTGAATAATATTTTATTTTTTTCCGTATGAAAAAGTTAAAAATCAAGAGCAAATATACTATTTCATGAACAATCCGATTTTACTATTGTAGTATGTTTAATAATATCATTAGAAATCTAAAAATAATTGAGAACATGTTTTACATTTGTTATTTTTTGTTACGTAGTTGTAGCTGTAGCATCTAGTGAGTGGTATTTAACTGTAATAAATTCACTAATTAAGTATATTCGAATTAAGTTTTATTTTTAAGTTAGGGATGAAGGGGCGGAGAAATATGTAGTTATTGGGGACGACGAGAGCAAAAGTGCGTATGTTTATCGAGTTTATGTGTAGAGATCGGAAGATGCAGAAGATGAGTGGCAAGATTAATGTACTTGAACAGAAGTTGAAAAAGAAAAGAAAGAATTCAAATGATGGAGTGGAAAAAATGTAGCCGTGAATTAGAGATCATCTTTTGTTTTAGTTATGTAGACCTTGAATTCTTTTGCTGTTTTATTTCGGTAATCCCCGGGAGAATATTGGGATGAGACTGTGCTTTTGACAATTTGCTTTTGGCAATACCCGGGAGAGTGTTGGGTTATATTAGTTAGCCGGACATGGTGTTGATTTTGAATAATCGGACAAAGTGTCGGAAAATAAGAACAACAAATCAAGCATGTTACTATGTAGAAATAAATAATGTGTAATTGTGTTGATGTAGAAATGGAGCCATATAAGTGACTGAAGTCTTTTGTACGTTTAGGAAAGTAAGAGCCATTGTGGTAATTGATATTTTAGGGTTTATGAGCCAAGCGTGGCTTTTGATAATAAGGTCGAAGAACCGAGAGTGGACACTGTTATGGTAGGTTGATGAGCCATGAGTGGCTTTTGATATTTTAGTGGCTTATGGTAATGCCAAGTGGGATCATAGTTATTGTTATAGTTTTGGGGATTCAGAAAGTCTCCTGTTTAATTGAGTGTATTGCTGTAAGTCAATTAAACGTTGACAGTGAAAAGAAAGTGGTATAATTCATTTGTAAACTCTAGTAGACTTGAGAAGTTAATTAAAGTAATACTTTGCTTCACTGAAGGTACCAAAAATAAAAAAACCTAACAATTATAATACATATCCTTAGGGGGGAGTAGAAGTGCGAATTTTTGCGTAAAATTGAGTATCTCACAAATCGTTGAACTAGGAGCTGAAATTCAACACATAACCCTTTATTAAAAATAAACCGCATATGTCCTGACATTTGTTTTTGTTTTTTATGAGTGGGGTGGGGGCATTTTCTATATATTGGAAATTGGTAGTGGGTTGGTTTGTAAAAATAATCAAAAACGTTTGATATTAGTTGAGAAAGAAATTGAGTAATGAAAACTACAGTTCTTCGAATTTTATACCCACTGCTTTCTATTTATAATTTCAGAAGCTGGTGTTTAATATATGGAACGTTCAGAACATAAGGCAATCATGCTATAAAGTTGAGAGAAAATGGCCATAAAATTAGTAATCTGAACTTAATTACATAGGCATTTTCAATTAGTACGGAATGCTTAATTATATAGAAATTTAGTTTTTTTTTCGTTTTTACGTTCGTCTACATTTCTTTGATTTGACACTTTTAAATTTCATCCTATTTTCTACTGAAATGTGTATGTAAGGCAACAAAGAAATAATTATATATGATAAATTTAAATTCATTTTAATTCGGAAGATGAGAAACACTTTACCATTGTATATCTTAAAGATCAGATCCACCAATATTTTAATAGAGAGGTGCAATCAGCCATTGACGGTAGAAATTCAAACTCCGATAAGTGATAATTTCATGGTCTTCTTTTATTACAAGTGTAACCTCTCTAGTCAATGGAGAGAAGGACGTGGATCATGGGTCAGTGTTGATGAGGATGGGTTTTGGTCGGTCGGAGTTGGCCGCAATGGTTCAGAGTAGTTCATAGTTGGTGGTGGGTCAGAGTGGATCACGATGGATGATGTTTCAGAGTTGGTCAATGGGTCATCTGGATGTTGGGACCCACACCATCTCGAGTTAAAATTGTACTAAAGAGAAGAGGCACCAAAGATTCATGTCGGCTATTATGCTCAAATTTTGCACATAGATAGTACTCCACCAGAAAGCAATAAATCTGAAATGGTTCACGGTACACCTCCTAGAACTCGAGATGTAGGAGTTTGTCTGATTGGCTAAATTAAGACCTCAATGATTTATGCTTTAACAAGCAAGCTTTTTATGATCGTTTCCGTGGGGAAGTCAGAAGAACACGTGCATAGTAATCGTAATATTGATAGTTCGCGTCCTCCCCGGGGTATTTGTTTAGTATTTTTTTGACTCACCTAAATATAAACAAATCACAGATATAGGCAATTTAACATATTTTGAGAGTGTAATTTTGTCGTTCGTTGGCGTTTCATCGCGTCTCTGCCAATGGTAGTAAAGTTTTCAAAATTGAACTGGGGCCACCGCTGATCGTCACTGCGGGACCACCAATTTTTGGCGAGAGGTCAATAGTTGACCATCTGTAGTCCACCGACGCTTAAAGCTTAGAGTAATGAACGATGTCTTTGGCTTGTAGACTTCATGACTAAATACTTATTATTGTTATTATTATTATTATTATTATTATTATTATTATTATTATTATTATTATTTGCAGTAATAGTAGTATAATTGATAATAGAATAATTATATTGTCTATGTATTGTCTCGATAGGACTACACACAGAATTTTGCTCGTTTTGGTTCGAGTCGACTCTAATCCGAGTCAAGTTGGAGGAAATTTTTCGCGCCGAGTCCTAGAGTAGACCTCAAAGATGTCTGTTTCGAGTCGAATCGAGTTTCAAAGAAAAGTCGCTCGTACCCATTCCTACTAATGAGAGCTTAATCGGAGTTAAGCGAAATCGAAACTCGGGTAGGAGAAAAATGTGATAAAAAGTGGCGTAATAGACAAGTGGCTAGGAATGTGGAACCAGCACTATTTCTCTAAGCGACCCCGAAAACTATGAATTCGACACTAATATCGATCATTTTCTATCATTCTTTATATGTATCCTCCTCCCATTCACCATAGGTAACCCAACAGCACTCTTTTTCAGACTATAAGAAATGTGTTTAAAATTACTCTAGGCCAGTGGTTCTCAATCTAATTCCTATCACGATCCCCTTTTATCACATCCTCTTGCCAGCGACCCTTTTATAATTTATGTTTTATAATAAGCTTATATGGGATTTTTAACATACCTATTTCTATAATAGTAGAATCCATTTCTTGTTTATAGTGAACAGAGCCGTGGCATGGAAAATCAGCGCCCGGGGCGAGAGTATATCACACGAAGATCCATCCGGGCATTGCTGTACTAGTGAAATTACACCATGCTTAGGTATCTCGTTAGTTTCAATTTTAATTGTATTTCAATGTGCAGGTTTTGTTCCTTGTATATTCTTCTAGCATTTCTATATACAATTTTCATTATTTTCATATCATACCCCTTTAAATTTAAATTAATTTTTAAACAACTCTGCACCCTTTGAAAATGTTCAGTAGACTTATTTTTTATTGTGCTTTACAGTATGTATAAAAATAAAAGTATGCCTTTCAGAAAAAAATTCAAAATAATATCTAAAAATAATTTCCGGTATTAGATCTAACTATATTTATCTCTTCCGCTTATCTTCGAGACTCCCTAGGGACCGCGACTCCCAGGTTGAGAAACCCTGCTCTAGGCATACATGAGTTATGTTGGTACATACATACATACACTTTTATATGTATAAATAGAGATAAGAGAGGGTTGAGAGAGAGAGAGCGATTAAGGTATTACCGCTCTCAATCTCTTCACTTTACTTTTGCGATTCGTGAATTTCTTACATGACAGTTTGGGGTTAGCTAGTTTTTTTTTCTTGAACCACGATCCGATTTTCGATATGCTCTACCTAAATGCTGTAATGCGAATATTGAGAAGTTATTTGCGTATGAAAATAGCTGCAAATAAATACATTAGATAACTTATTTATTGCTATTACAGAATTTTCTTAATTTGTATTTAATATTCACATATAACATGCCGACGTTCTGTCAATACCTCAGATGTTATATTTTAAAGATCAGTATTACTTATGTCGTGAAATGATATGAATATATATATTCAACTGATATATATATATACAACTGATGATTTGAAATCTATTTTTCATGCATTGAGGAAAGTAGAACATCATACAAGAATCTCACCTGAACGGGTATCGAACTCACGATTTAAACGCTCGGGGTGTACACCTGAGTTAACATTACCGCTTTTCGGAATCTGCTTCTCAAATATAACTGAGCTCATACGTAAATGCTCTTTTCCGTATGGAAATCACAATGACGAAACGAGAGTGTGAATACATATGGTATCATTAAGTATTTCAATGAATGTTACTTTTTTTCTACACTTAATACCATTTCAACATGTCTTATTATATTTAACAGAAGGAAAAATATCTCTACATTTTTTCCGATTGCTAAGCTTGGCTTGGAGGTTCGAACCAGCAGCTTTAGTTTACTTTTCTCCGAAGATACTCGAAGTTGGACTTCTAAAGTGTTCGTCTCAAAACAGCTATCATCATATCGCTCAATCTGTTTGGTATATGGTATATGTTTTTATACGTATAAAGTCAGTATAACAATTTATTCTTTAAACAACTTTTCGTATGTATTAATATTCCTTTACAAAAACTGTTTTAATATTATTATTAGGGCGCATCATTTTCAGATTTCTTTCGCGAGTCGTTGACCAAGTCGTTTCCCACAATAGGCGTGTCGTGCAAGTAACCAATCACACGTCAGGTACTAGCTTTTACCTATTGCTCCCTGTTCACAGCTCAGAAAATTGGTAACTATGGATAGACGTACAGCAGTAATTGCTTTATGATAGTTGGAAGGAATTTCTGCAACTGCAGCTAGCAGGCGAGTAGGTGTCCCGGCCTCTACAGGAAGGCGATGGATTCGGAAATATGGTGCTACAGGTCAGACTGGTAATTTACGATATCCTGGTCGTCCGCATGTGTCAACCAAAGCCGAAGATGCGAGATTAGTAAAGGAAGCCCGGTTAGACCCACTAAGGACGTCTAGACAGCTAAGGGAAGCTTCTCTCTTTCCTGGTAGTAAGCATACAGCTCTGCGAAGGCTTCGTCATGCTTTGTTACGTGGCTGTGTTGCTGCCGTGAAGGAAAAACTCTCAGACGACCACAAAATTTACCGTCTCGCGTTTGCACAGGCGAATGTGGGTCGCAATTGGGAAAAAATAGTTTTCTCAGATGAATCCATATTCACAACATCAAATGAGGGACGCCGTTTTGTGTATCGTCCGAGAGGCACCCGATATGACCATGGATATGTGGCTGCTTGCAATCGCAGTGGCCATGTAGCTATTTCATGTTGGGGATGGATTTCCAGTCGCGGAACAGGACAGCTTCACAGAATTGAAGGACATCTGGACAGTGCTCAGTACTTAGACATTATGAGTAATATCATGGTGCCATCTGTACGAGTATTTCAGCCTGATGGTGTAATTCAGTTCCAGCAAGATCAGTCACCAATACATACTTCCCGTGTGGTTCAGGAATGATTCGCAGAGCAGCCTGAGATTGATTTAATTGACTCGCCGCCTCGTGGAGCAGACCTCAATCCCATAGAAAATATGTGGGCAGAAGTGAAGCGTACTTTAAGGGAAGTTGGCCTTAGCCAGATCCACCAAGAACTCAGAATGACCTGTGGCATCTTGTTTCCGGAGTATGGCTGGAGGAGGGGAAGGAGATAGATTTGTCATCCATTTAATAGATTCCATATCCAGAAGAATCGAGCGTGTAATAAATTCAGAAGGGTCTTGGACACAATATTAATGTCCCCGCATTAACTCCCGAAAACAGCCCTTTTCAGGGCTACCTAAACGCTTCTGAAAATATTTCTAGAAGTAAACCACTCCTCGTGTCCGATTTCAGTGCAATTCTACTAACAAAAAAAAAACGATAAATCGCTGTAGGTTTTGAACTCAAGACCTCTTTATTACCAAGCCCGTACTCTACCAGTGAGCTAACATGAACACACAACCCAAATACAATTTTCAAATTCTAGTATTCGATGACAATGATGCTCATATACTTTCCAAATGGTGTATTGAACTTGGGATATTCCGCAAAACACACACACACACATAAAAAAGCGAGAGAGAGAGAGAGAGGGGAGAGAGAGAGAGAGAGAGATGAATATAGAAAAGCATATTCAACATATTGGAATGAGACTCTAAGTAACGACATTCCGTTCTAAAGAGAATTTGTGTTTCTTCCCGTGACGTTAAGGGGATCGGGAAAAATTATGTGTCTTCAAGCAGGATCCGACTTTGGATACTCTGTTTATACACTTTCTATATCCGTAGGAATATACTGTATTTCACTAATGTAAAAACATGCTGTAATGAGAATATTGAGAAGTTACATCTGTATGACAAATAGCTGCAAATAAATACACTACATAATTTATTTACTGCTATTCAACGATTTTCCTAACTTGTATTTAACATTCTCATATATAATACAGACCTACTGTGAACACCTACCTATCTCAGATGTTATATTTTAAACATAATAATTACTATGTTCTGCAATTATTATGTGATATATATACAACTGAGGTATTTTAATGTAATTATTTTATATAATTTTTCATGCATTGCGGAAAATACAATTTCATAAAGAAATCACTGCCTCAGATGGGAATCGAACTCGTAACCTTAAGATTTGAAATCCGACACCTTACCAGTGAGCTAACACAAGGATTTACGGAAACATACTTCTAGCAAAACATGTATAACGTTTCTCAAGATAATTATGACATTCATATCCATTACAAACGCTGTTTTTGTTCTACTTTAACTTTTTATTTTAGTATTCAGGTGATACGTTATGTTCTATGTCTTAACTTTGAGCATTATTTTACATACGTAAAGATTCTTTAACGTATCTAAATGTTCCATTACGTATGAAGAGCTAAATGACAAACAAGCATGTGTTGACATTAATACAAGGTTTCGAAATATTGTATCATTAAGTATTTCAATCAATGTTACTTTTTTTCTACACTTAATACCATTTCAACATGTCTTATTATATTTATCAGAAGGAAAAACATATCTCTACATTTTTTCCCGATTGCTAAGGTTGGCTTGGAGGTTCGAACCTGGTTTACTTTTTTTCCGAAGATACCCGAAGCTGGACTTAGAAAATTTTTGCCTCAAAACACCAATAAAGAATGCGCTCAAACTTTTTGAGACAAGGTGTACATTGCCTCCTATACGCTTACACGACTATCAGTGGATGTACCAACAGCGCACGATTATATAAGATATCCTAAATCAGAATGCCCGGAGAGAGAAGAAATCGAATTATTCTGGTTTCATCCTTCTAAATGAAAATTCAGGAGTCTCACCAATGTGTATTGAGCTCCTCTACCAAATATGATTTTCAGTAAGTTGACGAAATGGTCAATAATCACCCTGCCTGTTGACAATCACACTGAAACAAACATCACAGTATTAGCTTATTCAAAATCGTTTTTTTTTATTATTATCGAGGGCAATCTTCTGTACATACAACACACTTTCCAATGTATTGTGCAATATGAGAAAGTTTTAAGGGTAGAAGTATCCTTAGAGCAACACTAACTCATCGACAAAATGCAGAAAACCTTATGATATTAACTCAATATCATGGATTTTAACGAGCATCTAATTAAATAAACGTTCCCTCTGCTAATATGTCAGATCACATTGCACTTTAGAAACATAGTGTATCATTACTGCTATTAATATTAGTATTAGTATTAATATTATTTAGGAATAAGATTGTTATTAATAATAATAGTTAATAACTTTAAGACTAATATAACATTAACACAAACCAAACATAATTATTTAATAATTATTATCATAATTATCTGTGAAATAATTATTTGCCACATTCAACTCATAACGAATGAATTCTAGCCCTTTTATCACACTTACAGTACAAAAACAATAAAGCACAAAATCTTTAAATTTCAGACATGACTGCATTGCATTGATCCGAGACATGGCATGCTTTAATAACGTAAACGCAAACAATGATTTAACCCTATAATGCATAGTGGGACAGATATGAGTCATAGTGGTAATTAATCTGTGCTTTCCTACATAACGGTTTGTAGTTACTACTGAATTTTGAACCACATTCGGAACGTTTGAAGCTAGTTGTAATTCCACAGTCTCCGTATGGGTGACACTATTAAGGGAAAAGTTACTTCGGTTACTCATTTTTGTTTTCAACTGCAAAACTATTTTTTCACAGAAAAGAAAAACTCATGCGTTCTAGGGCTAAAACAACTTGGATAAAACATTGTTAAATAAGCAATACAGACTAGGAAAAAGTAATATGTTTAAATATAAATAAATATTAACATCGTACAGAGAACATTGTTATGATCTGTACGATGTTATGAGTATCGTGATAAAATATCTTATTGTAATAACGTATTAAAACTCGTGTCAATTAGTCCATCAATTTTTTTAAACGATATGAAAACCTATTATTTAACAAAGGGAGACCTTGCAACTTAATTCCTTGCGAAAATCTAAATAGATAAAATTGAGTTCCATATACGTGTGCAATGTTGTTGCTGAATTTACCTTAAGAAAAATACACCACCTCATCTCCTCTGTTTGATGCAACCCTGTGCGTTTTAACTATATTTTCTTCATAAGTCGATGTCAATATAAATTGCTGAAATACGAAGATTTATAACAGAGTCGTGTAACATCTGAGACACATGCGGCGACACTATAATACACACTTAAGTTTAGTATTCCACAATTGGTGAACTAACAGCTAAAACTGTTTTTCATTCTTACCTCATTTTTAATAAAATAAAGTAATAAGTTAACAAGGTTAACTGTGATAAAATAAAATGTTTAGTAGCGTAGCTCAGCAAAGCATACAGCCGCTATTATATCTCAGAGTACGCCGAACACACAGGAGCTTCTACCTGATAACAACGTAATTAAACCATGATGTGTGAATAAAAATGAAATTCACAAAGTTTGAAAGAGGAACATTTATGTATATTCTCCACTGCCCATTATAAACGCTGAGCAACAACCACAAGTGCGAAGAAGGTATTTTATCAAAGTAGATGATGTATGGATTGCATTATTCACCGAAAATCTTAGAAGAATACTTTCCAGTCCACTTAAAGTTCGAATATGAGACGCACTACTAGAACAGCAGTTGCAAAAAACAATCCTGTAAACTAGAAACTTTGAATAAAAACGCGATAACTAATGAAGACACATGAAAAACACGACGGAAACCAGTATTGGAAAAGAGGCAGAAACTGCGCAAACAGTGGCTTGATCCAGAAGAGGTTCACAACCAGAGTAATCGTTATGTAGCATATCTCGGCGCAGAAGAAATGGGAATAAGTATGAACTCTAGATGGGAAAATGTTCCACGTAGATAAAAGTATTATAACTTCTTCCGTATCACGGAATGTACTAACCGTTCTTACCTTGTACTATAGTAGTAAGAAAAGCTTCCAAGTCATCCTGGCAAGATATTACAAACGGGATATACTGTCACGTCTTGAAGTTCTTTCAGCACTAACGTCAATGCACATTATCTCCAATAGAAACTAATAGGACCTCTGTGATAAACATTACCGCCTGCATTGTTAGAGAAGGACTAAAGATGTATGAAGAAGCATCGCTCAAGTATCTAAGGTGTTATAAACAAGACTGGCGGTAGAGAGGAGAAATCGAGTTCCTTCACTTTCGTTTTTCCCAATGAAAATCTTAGATGTCTCGCCAATGGCTGTTATTATCTTGAGCTTTTCTAACAGCCATTCCCGTTCCTTACACTACTTTCAGTAAGTTACTAAAGTCTACCCTGGCTTGTAGCATCACACCAAAACAATCAATAATATAAATGATTTACTTGAAGCTAAGTTGTTCATAATCGTTTCACATTTCTGATCGAGGACTACTTTCTCTATATCCAATAAACGTTCATGTGTATTGTGCAATGGAAGTAAGTTGTAATTCTACAAGTGTCCTTAGATCAATAATAACTCATCTACCAAATGCTGAAGGCCTTATGAAATTAACTTGATGTCACGCAATTTAATGATTGTCAAATTAATAAGCGTTTTTCTACTAGTTAGGAAGACCACAATGAACTTTAGAAAAGTAGTTGATTATTAGTAGTAATATTTGTAGCGATAGGAATAGTAGGTTATAGAAAAGCACAATGGGATAATTAATATTGAATCTCTAAACTAAAACATAACGTTCTCTTATCTGTGAAATATTGCTTCTCGCACTTTAGTCATACGAAATAAATCCTAATCTTTTTAATCAAATTTATAGCACAGGAAGCATACAAATAATATCTTTCAATTTCTGATGTATGGGGCGTTATCGTATTGCTTTGATATACATGACTGCTTTAGTGACATAACCGCAAAAAATCATTCACATCAAAAGAGAACTAACGAGGCTAAGCAAGGGATAAATACTCAGAGGAAAATATTAGTTTTAAAACTGAATATTTGTTCGCACCATGCAAAGAACATTGTTATGATCTACAGGATTTAATAGATACTGATAAACACATATGGAAGCAGTAGTGTGTTACTTCAAAATTTCTTTCAATTACAGCTATTGAAAGTCGTTTCAAGGAAGTTAACACATTATTTGAATGCAAAGAAGACTCTACAAATTACTTCTAGTGAAGTTCCTCATAGAGAAGGTTTAGATAGATACAAAATTTCTCACGGTATATCCTTCTCGTTCAAATTTTGACCTCTAATGATGATGCCACAATATAAGATTCCGAAAAACATAACAATTATAGCAGTCTTGAGTTCAATAAAAGTGGTACAATACATTACTACTACCTGTACAGTTGAATTTGAACATTAATAACCAGTGCGCGACCCAACCTTGTGTATAAGAATAATAATGTTGAAATGTTACATTAACTTTATTTTTAAGTACGGAGTATTTTCATCTACTTGCAAGGGCACTTCGTTACCTAGATTTATTAAGCATGATATATACATAATATTAAACATATAAAAACTAAGATGTGTATATTAATTACTAAGTCAGCCCTGAGTCATTTATCGGACGCATTTAGTGACACTATTTTTTAATATAAGTGTAGCGTAATATATATAATTTTACAGTGTTTAAAATATGTGAATGCATGTAAATATCAATTAGAGAGTTAGAGAATCATTGATATATATATATATATATATATATATATATATATATATATATATATATACTAATTTTTTAAGATTAAGTTTTAATTAGTTAGACAGAATATTATTCTAGCGCCCACTTTGATTATAGATCTAGTAGAGAGGCTACTTTTTTTTAAAGATTTTTCTTTGTTGCTTGCTTTTCCAGTAATTTCCCATTGCTGTAGAAGTTTCCAGAACCGTTGCTCAGTTAAGTTTTTCTTAATTTTTTTATCCCTGACCAAACATAAAAAAGGCGAATTTTTAAATAGCTTTCGCTGTTTCAGGCAGGGAGGTCTGTAGCGTAGTGGTCCATACTAGAGGCTGTTCATTACGAAGGAAATTAAGAAGTAAGCTTTTTTACGGGAGTTGCCTTTTAGTTTAGCTACTGGATGTCCACTGGAGAAGTAAGTAGTTGGCTTCCAGTCCCGCTAGAGAAAGTGGTCATCACTGGCGATAACTTAGGTGAATTCCCGCGATAAGATTAGAAATTAAAAAAAATAAGTAGAATTTTTAAGCTCTACGTTCGAATAATGGCTTAAATGAGCTCTAGTTTAATGGTTACAAAGAGTGAAAAGTAATTTGCTCTTTGGGTGATCCTAGGGAGAGAGCGAAACCAGGACACTTAGGTTTTGAAATTTCCAGGAGTTGGAGGTTTTCCCAAGACATTTTCTGAATCCAGGTTCCGATTTGGGATCGATCGCCGTTAAGTCGGTCGGTATTAAAGCCTTGCTGGTGTTTCTATTTTCACACTACGACTTTCGTGTACGAAAGTATTAGCGTGTGTGTTTTACCTTTCTAATCTATATTCTTAAATGATAGTCGTAATATAATAGCTGAGCCATGAGTGACGGCTGCTACTCATAATTCCCTAAATCATTCTATCCTTTAAGATTTTAGTTAGTTTCCTACCTGAATATCTCTGCGTGTTGAGTGTCCAAACCAGGTTTAGGACAGACTGTTACTGTAATAAAGTTTAACAGTCTTTGAAAGCAAAGAATATGGACCTAGAGTAAAGACAGTACTACTTTCCATGTTACCGTAGTTCCCGAAAGAAATTTCAGAGAAGTTTCATTGTTTAAGTACACAGATATTGAAATTAAAGTCTTTCGTTTAGTTCATTGGGAAGCCGAGCAGGATATTAAAGTTCTTCCACAAGCGCAAAGTAACGTGCCTTGAATCAAAAATTCCTAGTCTCTCATCTTATCTAAATTAGAGGAATTTTAGTTATAATAAACTATTTCTCCATCATAAATTCCTATAAGTTTCATTTTAACTAAATCGTATTTAGAACCTGTTACCTAGACGACAGCGAGCTGCCGATTTAGTCTCTTGAGGAGTTTATTTCTTTTGTTGTAAGGTAAAAATGGCAGACTCATTTGTTTGAGTGGTGATATATTTTCTCGATTAGATTTATAATTTCATATAAATATAAATAGATCCCAAACGGGGAGATATATAAATTTAAAATATTTTTATATATTTCTTTTTTATTTTTTTACCTTACATAGTGGGGCTCGTTCTCGTATATGATTGAGTTAAAAATTTGATAAAGGAATAGGGAAACATGGAAAATACGGTGGATTTAAGTTTGCTTAAATGTTTTTTGGTATAGGTTTGCAGACGCAGATACCTCTGCAGGATGTAGTAGAAGAGATAAGCAACCTCAGAGAATCAAATCAAGGAGGTAGCAAACAACGAAGTTGCAACAGTAGTAGCTTAGATGAAGTTAAATAAACGCTTTCTACATTTTCCGCTGAAGTATCATAGAACCCCTTTGATTACCTTGAAAATGTTGTGGACTATGCGAAAAGTAATAATATTTAATTAAAGGAAATGTTAGAGGTCATTCCTAAGCTATTGCAGGCAGACGCAAAAAATCGTTTAATTTCAAGAAGTCTTCTAGATTTGTAGAATTTAGAAGCAGTCCTCTACAAGAATATTTCAGTTTTAATTCTGAGAGTGAGATTTAAATTCAATTAGCGGATAGGATCCAGCAACCAGACGAATCCCTATCGAGATTTTTAAGAGGAATGGCATTATTTTTTTCCTATCTAAGAAGGCAAATATCCGGAAGCTGAACAAATTCAAAAGATGGTAAGTAAAGCGCATCCGAAATTGAAGCAGTATTTGCATGAAAAAGAATTTAGAAACCTGAGAGAACTTGTAGAATACGTTCTGAAGGTGCAAGCATTTTTCCTAGAAATTACAATTACACCACACAGAATTATGCTGGGAATGAAGATAGGATTCAGATTTCCGCCATTAAAAGATGTTCTTTAGAAGTAGAAACAGAACCTGAGCTTAAAGTTCAGGCATTAAATCCAACGTACTTTAGTAGGAGGACCAATGAACGGAGTGAAATTAAACAGGAAAAGAAAGAAAAACCACTAATTAAATGTCATGCTTGTGCGATGTTAGGTTCCAAACAGGGCCGGCGCTAGCAGTTTTGCCGCCCTGGGCGATACTTTCACTTCCCGCCCCTTTAATCCGCAAACCTTATTTGGACGGAAGACGTTCAAGTGTCACGAAAAAGTAATATGCTCCATTTAAAAACATGTACGAAATGGAAAAGTTAAAAAAAAATGAACTACTTCTCTCGAATGCTTACATAATGTTTAAACGACTCCATACATGACAATATTCATTATGCTCGATTTTGCTATATATATGTTATGTACAGCAGCACATACAGAGAATAAAATAAAAGAAGTATGCTTTAGTCATAACTAAGAATTTTAATTTTTAAGCATATTTTATATCAAAAGGTGTTCTCAATAGAGTATGGAGCATGAAGATAATATAGTGAATCAGATATTACGGCAAAGCTAAGTGATTAGCTTAAACCTTATGTTGTACTAGAACACAATAGACAGACATAAATTTAACACACCTTAATTGAAAGAAACTTTTCTTGCTTTGTTATGAGTAAATTCCTTTATAACATTCTCGTAGCCCAATATTCAAGCCAATTCGTGTACTGTTGATATCATCGCTAGATTACTCAAGCGTGTTTCAGACCTGAAAAACGTATATAGTTTTTAATAAGCTTAAGTTTCGAAAACGTCTTTCTCCACTTGCCACTGTTACCGGTAAAGTTAACCAAATCCTAAGTGCAACATTAACATTGGGAGCAAAGTCATGTGCCTTAATTAATTTTAGTCTCTTTTGGTGAACATTTAGGCTTAATTATAGCGGATAAAACATCTTTCAGTTCGTCTTCCAAATTACTGGGGTTAATATCTTTAGATTATCCGTGTGTTAAAATGCTGGAAAGTTTAGCAGACAAAAGTTCAGGTGACATATCTTTAAGATTACTTATATCGTAAAGAAAATCGAAATACTCCCTGTGATGTTTAACTTGCTCAAACACGTTGCTAAGTTGTTAAGTTGCTGAGTTTCTTAAAGCTAACACAATCACGTCTAGAACTTTGTAATAAAAATCGATCTTGTATCTTATTTGTGGATATTCAATAGCTTCATCCTCTACTTTATACTGAAACTGTCTCCCCTTCTTTCGACTTCGAGCATCACTGTATTATAGGGTGTACCGAAAAAAACTTTTTTTCGAAATGTTAAGGTGGGTAGTGCGGAAAAGTGGCCATTTGTGACCAGAAAGACGCCAGATTTTTTTCAGATTTTTTGGAGGTCGTTTAGGTGGCGCGCATCGACTTTGAAGTTTTGGTTGTGCAACCACGCACAACAATTTCACAAAATTCTTAATAATTGATTATTTTATGTAATTATTTGTAGGTTAAAGTACTTTCTCATTTGTTTCTGGAAAATATATTAAATTTGTGCCTCAAGGGGGGATCCTATGTTATTTACGTATTATTTTTGGCTAGAAAAGTGATTTTCGGCTAAAATTCCTTTCTTTCTATGGATTGTTTCTAATTTCTTTTCAGTTTGAATTTTTTCGATAGTTTCTCGATATAAAACACTAAAACTCGGTTTTTCAGCGTTCAAATTTATTACCGTTTCTCAGTCTCTGTCCATCTCTTCGCTTATTTTCATTGCTAATTGTGCTATGAAAATAAGCAAGAGCTCACCACGAGGAGGTAGCTGGACTGCGAGCTCCACCCACTCCAAATTGTAATAGTAAACAGAAGTTTACTAAGATGCTAGCCAGGATTTCCTTTTAGTTTTCTCCTTTACCTTTATAGTCACTTTTTGTTTGAAATGTCGGCATATGTCCTCTAGATTTAAATTTTGCTTTGATGTAGCCCTCACGTGCGCTGGCGCCGAAAACGGAAGAAGCAGCCTCTGTAACAATTTTCACAAGTCACCCTACACCTTGGGTGTGACAGGGGAAGTCTTGAAATTCTACTATTTTTTTTAATGTATTCATCTACTTCTTCATTTGTCATCTTCTTGGTCAGTGGAGGCTCGTGGAGGGAGCATGAAGCCCAATCAATCATCTCATAGTATTGCTCTGCATTAAAATTGATGACTGGTACAACAAAAGTTCGTATTCTCTTGCCTTTTGTCAATCCTCTTGCTTTCTTAATTCTTCTCCAGCCAAGACTTCTGATGTCTGGATTTTGATCCGTTACTAAAGCCAGCAGAAGATTTTCAGGGTGATCAAAAAACGCATTTTGTTGAATGACTCTATCAGTCAGATTTCTCAAGTGGTCTGGAAGAAATCGGGACAAGTGGATCATATTCCAGAGGTGTCGGGCTCCATCAGTTATCAATGGTTTCTTCTTGATCTCAAACCGCACCTGTGCTTACACGTTCATTGCACTTTGTACTTTGCAAGAAGCACACCCCACCCCTCTGAACAGCTGCAACTTCTGGTGTGGTTTGAGATCAAGAAGAAACCATTGATAACTGACGGAGCCCGACACCTCTGGAATATGATCCACTTGTCCCGATTTCTTCCAGACCACTTGAGAAATCTGACTGATAGGGTCATTCAACAAAATGCATTTTTTGCTCACCCTGAAAATCTTCTGCTGGCTTTAGTAACGGATCAAAATCCAGACATCAGAAGTCTTGGCTGGAGAAGAATTAAGAAAGCAAGAGGATTGACAAAAGGCAAGAGAATACGAACTTTTGTTGTACCAGTCATCAATTTTAATGCAGAGCAATACTGTGAGATGATTGATTGGGCTTCATGCTCCCTCCACGAGCCTCCGCTGACCAAGAAGATGACAAATGAAGAAGTAGATGAATACATTAAAAACAAAAAGAAAAGTAGAATTTCAAGACTTCCCTTGTCACACCCAAGGTGTAGGGCGACTTGTGAAAATTGTTACAGAGGCTGCTTCTTCCGTTTTCGGGGCCAGCGCACGTGAGGGCTACATCAAAGCAAAATTTAAATCTAGAGGACATATGCCGACATTTCAAACAAAAAGTGACTATAAAGGTAAAGGAGAAAACTAAAAGAAAATCCTGGCTAGCCTCTTAGTAAACTTCTGTTTACTATGATAATTTGGAGTGGGTGGAGCTCGCAGTCCAGCTACCTCCTCGTGGTGAGCTCTTGCTTATTTTCATAGCACAATTAGCAATGAAAATAAGCGAAGAGATGGACAGAGACTGAGAAACGGTAATAAATTTGAACGCTGAAAAACCGTGTTTTAGTGTTTTATATCGAGAAACTATCGAAAAAATTCAAACTGAAAAGAAATTAGAAACAATCCATAGAAAGAAAGGAATTTTAGCCGAAAATCACTTTTCTAGCCAAAAATAATACGTAAATAACATAGGATCCCCCCTTGAGGCACAAATTTAATATATTTTCCAGAAACAAATGAGAAAGTACTTTAACCTACAAATAATTACATAAAATAATCAATTATTAAGAATTTTGTGAAATTGTTGTGCGTGGTTGCATAGCCAAAACTTCAAAGTCGATGCGCGCCACCTAAACGACCTCCAAAAAATCTGAAAAAAATCTGGCGTCTTTCTGGTCACAAATGGCCACTTTTCCGCACTACCCACCTTAACATTTCGAAAAAAAGTTTTTTTCGGTACACCCTACTGTATTACCTATCAGTGGACCATCCATATCTAATGCTGATGCCAACTCCATCGCATCAACTAAGTAAGATTGAAATTTTGCATCATTTGTTCTCTCAAAGTAATTAAATTAATTTTCAAACATGAAAATCAATGCTTCGGAGACTTTTGCTTACTATGTTTAGTGTAGTAAAAGGTCATACCAGATAACGAGTGAGCAAAGGAAAGTAGCCACGCAGCTGGTTATTTGTTCTATTGTTGTTACTTATTTGAAACCTCCCCTATTCGATATCTAAGTTCAGTCACAGCATCAATTCGGCTGTCCCATCTTATGGTGCTTAGTGGTTTTAAAGTGAGACTGTAAATATGTTCCTTTAGTATGGTCCAACGTTGAACTAACGAAAAAAAAGTCATAAACTTTTTTAACTATTCAAAAAATGAAACGGCGTACTGAGATGATGTGGCTGCATCGTTGAGATAATATTTGGTGAATGACTACCGTAACGAACATAAGAAGACTTGGGAATTTATTTCTTAAATTGTCTTCTGAATACCTGAATGGTTGCCCTTCATATTGGAACCATTGTCGTATCCTTGGCCCCTTATGTCTTCGATAGGAATGTTCATTTCCTTTAGCTGTTTAATTATTACTGCTGTGAGTCCTAGACTAGTGATGTCTGTTACCGGTACGAAACCAAGAAAGTGTTCGCAAATTTCTACCAGGCATTCTCCATTATTGTATGTAATTTGTACAAAATGAACGATTGCTCAGTAAACTGGATTGTCATTTGCTCAGTAAATCGGATAACAAATTGCTGCTAGAACCTAAATGTCTCTAGAAGCTGTAGGCTAGAACGGCCTGTCTCAAGTGGGAATGTACCTTTTGCATACTTGAAGTGGAGCGTTAGAACATTGCTGAATAGAAAAACAATATAAAAGAAACCTTGATAGTCTTATCCACCCTAGCTGAAAAACTTCGCCGCAGTAGGGGAAATATTGACCCCGACATACCTGTGGCTAGTAGTTTGATAATTGAAAATGAAGATGAATGCTCCGAATTTCCTGAGTGAGCATTATCTCGAATGTGAGTGAAGTAAGTTCATTTGAACACAATTTTATTTCTCCATGTCGGCCTGTTGCTAAGCATTATATTTTGATAGTATACTTTTCTTTTTCAAATTTTGCCGCCCATTACACCTGCCGCCCTGGGCGATGGCACTGCTCGACCCCCCCTCGCGCCGGCCCTGCTATAATATAATAATAAATAGAGTAGTGCCTGCAGTGCTCCCCCCAGAATACTAAGTGTGCCCCCTTAACATTGTTTCTGAAAGAAACACTGCTTGTGGAGAACTTCTTGTTTTTGCGAAATGTTATCTCAATTAGTTCTAAAGCGACTGACTAACATATCGAGCCCTTGTAAGAAGAAATGAAAGTACACTCTAATTGTGGCACTCTACTCCAATAGGTTAATTTTTGGGCTATTTTTCGTGGCAATTAATACGCAATTCATGTAGCTATCTTCACTGTACGCGAAGAAAACCAATACGTACTCACGGAACGGCAAATATTTGATGGCACCATTTTTATTCTATGAACCATTAATACATGCAAAAACTTTATATTTCCAAAATAAAATGGTGAAATTATGAAATTATAGGTCCTATACATTAATGGGTCATTTCAAAAAAGTGGGGGGGCAACTGCCCCCCTTTGCCCCCCTATTCGCCGCCTATGGCTGAGCCATGAGTGACGACTACTACTCCTAATTCCCTAAATCTTTCTCTCCTTTAAGATTTTAATTAGTTTCTTACCTGAATTTCTCCGCGTGTTAAGAGTCCAAACCAGGTTTAGGACAGACTGTTACTGCAATAAATTTAGCAGTCTTTGAAAGCAAGGAATATAGACCTGGAGTAGAGAGAGTACCACTTTCCATATTACCGCAGTTCCTTAAAGAAATTTTAGAGAAGTTTTATTGCTTAAGTACAGAGATACTGAAATTAAAGTCTTTTGTTGAGTTCTTTGGGAAGCCGAGCAAGATATAAAATTTCTTTCACAAGCGCAAAGTAACGTGCCTTGAATAGAAAAACCCTAGCAACTCACCTTATCTAAATTAGAGACATTTTAGTTATAATAAACTATTTCTCCATCATAAATTTCTTGAATTTTCAATTTATCTCAATCGTATTTAGAAACTGTTACCTAGACGACAGCGAAAGGGTGATTTATTTTCTTGAGGAATTTATTTCTTTTGTTGAGAGTTTGAAATGGAAGACGCATTTGTTTGAGTGGTGATAAAGAATTTCGATTAGATTTATAATTTCATATAGATATAAAGAGTTCCCAAACGGAAAGAAATATAAATTCCAAATTAATTTTGTACTTTTTTATTTATTTTTTTTACTTTTTACTAAAAATTGAATAACAAACTAAAATTTATAAATGGAGTTTGATTACATAAGTGTGAACTAAATGTTTAATTTCGTAATGATTATTGCTCCAAGTTAAGGTCTGAGGTGTTGATGTCACATTTTCCCGACAAATATATTACATACACTATAGATAATAATGTTAGTCAGAATAAATATTTAAAATAATAAGCTATTTTTCGAAAAAAAAATACCAAATGTCTTTACAATTTAACCTGTAATTTGGGATAATACTTCTGTAAGATTCTCAAACATAAATTAATGCAAAATTATTTTATAAGACAACTACACTTCAAAATGAATTTGAACTATTGTTCTCATAATTATGATCACTGTAATAATTATTGACGTTTAGAGAGCTCTTAGTATAAAAACAAAAGTGGTCATAGTAAAGAAGTTGAATTTAAGACATTTCGTTGATACTAAATTTGAATAGTCCCTAAAAATAATAAATATGATATTTTCAGTTTATGTTCACGATGAATAAGAATTTTTAAGAACACTAATTGATTATTTAAACCGAAAGAATTATTTATTTAATTAAACATAATTAGACAAGTATATTTTAATGTTTCTTCTTTGAAATCATTATTCTAGGAACCATCTAGTTAATATAACATGACCATGTATTTTCATCCGTCATTTAGATTTTGTGTTTGTTTTAGATAAGACGAAATTAGAGAGCTAAAATACATTATAATCGTAATTAATTTCCCTGTTTAATTTATTTTAATTGTTAGTATGTTTGATTCATGTGATATTCTTAGTCACATTATATGTTACTGATTGGATTATTACAGCCACATCATAGGAAGTATCCTATTACTAACTGAAAAACTTACAGCGCTAAAACCAAAAATGAAATGAAATATTTAAGTTTATCTACCCAATTTACGGCTTTAAGCTAAATGTGCCGAATGATTAAATCAAGTGAATGAAAAAGTGGTCAAATGGAAAACTGGAAGAAAAGTAGAGCATCTTGAGATAACCTACGGATATATGTTTAACACGGAAAACTTACTGGGTCGGGGATCACACCCCAGAATTCCACTCATCATAACACAGTGCTCTACCACTGAGTATTCATGCATCGTAGCAACGCTAAAATGAAAAGAATATATTATTGTTATGGTTGTGACAGTGTAGTGTGTCACGTGTTTTTGTTCAAATTATGCACCGTTGTTAAGTACATAACTGCTATGGTCGTATATTGGAGACGGTATTCGAAACATTCATTTTAAATAATCTGTTGAATGTTATCATATCGATTTATTATGCATATTCGCAAAATGACTATCTTAGTGCTTTGTTACAACTCGTTCTTATCTGACTTAAAATACTGTAGGAAAAACAATTCTACAGATTACTCCTTATATCTTTGTAAAATTTGAACATTTTATTACTATTTTAACATTTTAATAGCATTGCTTAACGTTCAACTTACTCAGTTAGTCCTACCTCTGAACCCTATAGAATATGTCTGAGAATCTCATCTACTAAAATTCATGGGATTAATTTCGTTGATAGATAGTTAATATTGTATTCATAAGTTAAAATTAGTGTTTTCTTTTATACATAGCAATACTTGCCTTCGTATAAGCGGGATCGAACATTTCTATTAAGTTAAGTTTTACAGAGTGAATCAAGTTCCACTAACACCCAAAGTAAAATATTATCACAAAAAATTATATTAATAATAAAGAAAAATAAATCTCACATGTTTATTATATTTTGTTTTCTTTCCTTTCTTTAAAAAATGCACATTATCACTTCACTTCGTGTTTTTGTTCATATTTCCTTTTCCAAGTATGGCTCCATGAATAAAATCTGAACGCGAAATACCTAGCGAAGAAGTTTATGAAGCACGAGGAAGAGTGCGTGTATAATAATATTTTAGCAGGTAAAAATTATTCAATTTGGAGATGTTTGGTTCTTTTGGAAGTATCACCAATATTCACATATAGTTTCACGTTACAAACATCATGTAACTTGGCCAAACCAATGCACTTTTCCTTTGTTTCGTTAACTGCTGACTAAAAACATCTGTTTTCCACTTGCACAAAGGCAAATTGATATCCGTGTCTTGCTGAACATACAATTCCTAAAAAAAAATATTATTTTAAAGGTTGTTAATTTTTGTCAATTTTCACTGTGATGTTTATATTTGGTTTAATATCACAAATGCACCTTTTAATAACGATATACTGAAACACATTCTTGATGACCCCACAGCAAAGCAACAGAGTACACTTACGTGTCCGTAGGTGACTAGCGAGAAGATGAAAAAAATTGTGGATAATTTCACATATAATTATAGAGAAGATGAAAAAAATTGTGGATAATTTCACATATAATTATAGACAGATATTGGAAAATCATACGAAAGTCGGGAATCTTTACGCTTGAAGTAATCTGCTAAAAAATCAGCAGCGAGGATTTAAAAAATATGGCCAATATATTATATTCTTCTTTTCTCATTAAAGTATAAGCATTGTAAAATTCTAGTAATTCAAGTTATACAATGTTCTTAATTATCATAAAAAACTGCTTTATTCATATAAATCTTAACATATAATTCAATGTTAAAATATTGTTATTCTTAAGATATAATAAAAATTACTACCCAACTCGTATTCCACGCGAGTACCACCTACGGTAACCGAAGCCCATAACATTTGAAAGATGAAATTTAGTGCTCAAGAGGTCATATTAATTTACGTTATAATGTAAGTTTTTATGTAACACTATGAACTGTAATTACATAACAGAACGGGGAAAAGCGCACGCGTTCAATTAGGTAATTCGTCGATCATTTCTCCAAAAATATAATAATATTTTAGGAAAATATACTCACAATATCTTTATTGAATTTGACATAAGATTTAAGGGTCATAGAGCAAATAACAGAACATGATTCGTAGAAAACATACGTTTGAAAGATTCAGCAATAAATGCATCCATCTTTAAAAATGTGATTCATTGTATGCACTAAATACAGTATTGTACTTTTAGAGCAGTCCAAATCTTTAATTTGTATAAACCCGTGTTACATATTTACCATTCTCTTCTAATTGCTTAAGATAATTCACTCTTTAAGAGAGAATTTCATCTTGTGAGATTTCTTCAAGGTTACTGATCTTTTCTCTATATTTTCCACAGTTCTTACTTCCCAATAAAGTATTTCGCAACTTTCACTATAATTAATAGCATTCTAGACTGTAGAAAAGAGGAGATCTTACTTTATCAAATTGTATAAATTTCCGAACATAAATTGTTACTTTAATTATACATTTATAGTTTCAAATTCCTTAAAGAGGTTTCTACTACATTGTTTCCGGGGGCCGCGGTGGCTCAGTGGTAGAGCGTTCACCTCTGGTGCTAGGTTTTCTCGGGTTCAAACCCTGCTTCCGCCAAGTGAACTTTGTGGTGGACAAACACCGTTTGCGTGAGTTTTCTCGGGGTTCTCCCGTTTCCTCCCACTTTCTTCATTCCATCATTTCATTCATTACTCATCATCACCGTCTCCTTTAGCCTAACCGGCATAATCGTGGGACGTAAAACTCAAAATTTCATTTTTTTTAATTGTTTCCTTTTTGCAGGTATATATTCAAGTATATAGACAGTAGAGAAATATTATTTAAGTAGATTTACCTTGCAATTTTGCTAATTTATTCTTATTCCCTAATATGTATTTGTCACGAATTGAAAAGTATAAAAATAAACTGAATGTGTTATATACATTTATGCATTATCACTGTACATAATACATATCTTCGTTTTCTCATATAAACATTATAAATAGTTTCATCGTTCTGTTCTAAAGAAACAAACGTAGAAAAAAGTGTAACAGCTATTACAGTGCATTTTGTCTTCACTTTATAATAAACCTTGCACTATATTAATTTTGTGTAAAATATAGTTTGCTAAAAGGAATTCTCATGTTAAGCTTTATTGGGTGGCTTGACTTTTTTTTACAAAATACAATCTCGTACTAGTATAGTATCAAAAATGCGATGAACGACAGGCCAATAAATGAAATAATTTGGGGCTAGGCACAGTTTATCTACAAGACATGAAAAGAATGTATTACCACATTTCGGCAATAAGACAACGAGACAAGTATTTATAAAATATATTCTGAACACTTTCCATGAATGTATTATATGTAGAAATAAACATTGTTCACATATAATGTACAAAAGTGTGAACTTTATTACCTGCATTCGCCAAAAGAAATATGGTCATAATAATTTCGTGCTTTCTAAAAAAAAATGAGAGGGCCGTTGTATGAATTGTGATTAAATTACTCATAGCTTCTTCCCCTCCGTTCAAGAACTAATAGAATTTATACTGCCAGATGTTTTATTTTGTCAGCACCAATTAAGAAACCAGACTCTCTAGTCACTCTCATGGGGCCAGATACTGGCCCAAGTATCTCGATCTTTGGTAGTGATATTCTATTTACGTCAACCACTTCAGTTATTATAACAAACAAATTTGCACCTCAGCGCTCGTAACTTTGATTAATACCCCCTAACTAGATTGAATAACTTACAAAATCTAAGATATAGCAAGAAGACAGAAAACTTCCTATACAACCATTTCAAGAATTTCCTGTGCTTTCTCGAGACTTGTTTCAAAGTGGGGAAACAACTTGTTTTCTTCTATTTTTCTCTTTCGTTGACAGAATGACATGATATATCGCAATGCCCATTTATACTTAGCTGTATCACGGTTACATCATCATTCGTGATACAAAGAATAAGTACTGAGTTTTATGTACCGACAAAAATTATTAGACTTTTAGTAGCCCACCGAGAGACCGTACATAAGTTCTTATTTCAATGATTACTCACTTCACAGGTACCTATACCTGACAACAACATAAGATAAGCACCATTTGTGGAACAAACAAAGTGGAATTGACGTTTTTAAAGAGGAACACTTTTCCACCATGCACTGTAAATGATCGGAAATACTATCACGGTCCAAGGAATACAGTTTAATCGTAAATAGATGTTGTATAGGTTATATTGCCCACAGTAATATTGTGGAAAGTCGGTCCCAGTCTACTGAAAACCAACACAATTAAGACGACAGTTACACAGAAAACAATTAATTACACTGAAAATGTTTACAAAAACATGATATCAATCAACAATACTTTCAAGAATACCCACAAAAACAATGAATTGGAGTATAGTTAGAAACTACAAAAATCCGCCTTCATTGGAAGAAGTTAACAAACACCACTTCATGAAGCACACCTTGCTTTAAACAAGATCGTATTATTTTGAAATGTAGATTGAAATTTTATTTACATAGGTCAGACCAACATAGCTTCTTCCACATCACGGATCACCATAATCCCTCTCTCTTTCTATTGCACATTACGGTCGGGAAATCATATCACAAGTTGAAGTCCTTTCTACACTAAAATCAATGTAGATTATATCCAACTTAACGTCATAAAATTTCAGTGATTAACATTGCCATCTGCACTTTAACATCACTACAAGTGTACTTACTAACATCTCACTATATAAATCTAGATGTTCTAGAAAAGAATAGCCAAAGAGAAAAGAACTTAAATTTGTTTACTTTCTTCTATTAGAATTAAAACTTAGGAGCTACGCAAATGTGTATTACTAGTATAGTCTCTTCTAATGGTCTTTTCTGTGATTTACATTATTTTAAATAAGTTGCCAAACAGGTGGAATTACATATTTCAGAAACTACGCTCCTTGATGGTCAACACATTGACAAAATCTGTAATATAAAGAAAAAAAGAGAATGTATTATCTGCTAAGTAGTTCAGAATCATTTTTCTCTTATCGAGGACTTTCTTGTGTATAAGCAACATACATAAAATTTCTATATGTATTGTGCAATGGAAAAAAATCCCTGAGAACATTAATAACTCATCGAAAGAATGCTGAACAATTTATAAAAATAGCTCAATAACACGGAGTTTAATGATTATCTAATTGAATATGCGTTCCTCTTATTATTAAGGTAGATCATATTGATCTTTTGGGAACGTGGCTTACTTTTATTATGATTAATATTAGAAGTACCCATAGTAATAAGAATAGTAGTCAATAAAATATAACAGTTGGTGTCCGTAGTAAATAGTAATATTAAATCTAATATTGATTCTCCAAAGAAGAACGGATTGAAATTTCCTTATTTCTGATCATTATTTATCACGTGTTAGTCACGTCAAGTAAATTCTAGCCGTTTATCTCATTTACGATTCAGAAAGTATAACATACACCACCTTTGGATTTCAGATGTATGGGTCATCACCGCATTTTTATCTTTATTCAGTACTTAACAGCTATTATAACACAGAAAAATTTCTTAATCAACAGCAGATTGGAAACAACATTGGTAAACAAGAAATAGAAATAAACTGGCCGTATTACTATTAAAACAGAGCATGTACTCATGTCATACAGCGATAATTGTAATTATCTGTACCACGTAATAGATAGTAAGAAAGTTATTATAATTGCGTAACAGTTAAACATTTCTCTTAATTAGACCTTAAGAAACTCTTTCAACGAAATTAAGAGCTTAAAATTTGAATACAGTCGGGATTTAAGATTTTACTCCCTAGTGAAGATCATTATAGAGATGGTTAAGTTTAATTTGCTTTATAAAACAGCGGCTCACGTCATCTTCTCGCTTTAAAGTAACATTGAGTGTCTTGGTAATATTTTTTTCATAATTTGATGTTACTATATTCCGGAAAGATAAAACCATCTTACTAAGGTGTGTCACCGATTTAAATATATGTAATCAGGATCTGAACAGTTCAATATCAATGGGAAAAGTACAGATTCAGACATAGAGTCATCTGAGGAGAGGAGCAGTTTCCATAAATTAACACATCAAATCAAACAACAAAGTCACACAGGATTTGGTTGACAATAGATCAAAGAAGAATTCAGAAAAACGGAAAAAAGAAATCAACATTAGGTATTAGGTTTATTAAGATTAGGATGGTTGGAATCCAAACAGTTATTTTCAGAGATAAGGGAATGCTATAGTGTATCCATCCCTTGAGGGAAACCTATCTTAAGTAGGGATTGAAGTCGATGTAATCGTAGTTCTTAAATTAACATATGTGAAGAAATTTAAGGAATATAAATTAGAAATGATCCCATATACCATTGTTACGGATGATAATAGGAAATTTCCAATTGTCGGGCAAAGTTCTGGTGAGTTGAAGGGTAGACTTTAAGGACTTACCAATTATTGTGACTTACGCAAACGGAATTGACAATATTGAAGAACTGACTGGACTGGCCTGATATACCCAGAAAGAAGAGGAGAATTCAAAGACTCTTTCCACTATCTAACGACTGCACGCAAAATGTTATATGTTCCAAGACGATTTGAAACGAAGGAATTCTAGAAGAAACAAATAAGAAAAAGAAAAGAAACTGTTCGAAGAAATAGAAGAACAAGAGATGAGATGCAGGACATCGATGAATAAGTTTGGAGAATGTGGGAGAATATTAAAGGAAAGAGAAAACGAAGAAAAAGGTGAACGAAGTAAAAGCTTGGATAATGTGAATGTATACTAATCCAAGAAAAGAGAAAAGTAGGATGAAGGATGTAAACGATGATGATTCGTCGAGGAAATGGTTGAGCTGAAAACAAGTTGGAAATATTGTTGGAAGAAACTTCAAGGATATGGGTAACTAGACATAGAGTTTGGGTAAAGATTGTTTAATTTGAATCTTTCTACATTACGTTCTGTAGATTGTCAGTATTGTTTCATTAATACATCTAATAAATCAACTTATTTTAGATCTGCTAGATTGTCCTTATTGTTTCACTGATACATCTAATAAATCAGCATCTTTTAAATATGTTACCTTCTTTGGAGATACCACTTGCAATGTTGTATAAACTTCCAAACCTATTACCGAGAAAACACATACTCTTTTTTATCTAGAATATCATTTTACATAGTACAATAGTTTTCAAACCTTTTTACATAAGCTACATATCACCGTCCCCTTTATCGTAGGGTTAAAAAATGTCTTCCTCATGCGTGTGATTCAGCCATTCTTTCACATTCAGCGAAATTTCAAAGTCACCACTGTGAAATATTTAAACAAAGTCACACGCACACGTACCACCAACCTACAAATAATTAAAGACCAAATATAACATCGACTTAACTATATTTTAAAATAAAAAATAAGGACGATATCACTCAGAATATGTAATTTATTTCGTAACTATAAACAATAATATAACATTTTCGCTCCACAGAATCAAAATACATGCCAACGCCTTCCTTTTTCCTTATCATATTGTTCGGAATCACTGTCCATTTACACATATACTTGAAGTATGTCTCTCAACATATATGTTGCTGTTATGAGGGGTTATACAACTTGTGAGACATACAAGGAAACACAACACTATGCACTACTGTGATTAGCTAACACCTGATCTACTTTTATATTCATTCCTAAACCCTTTACTTGCAGACAATCTTATAATTCATTAGATTTCTTTGCACATTCATATCTTTAAATTTTAGACACAAAAGTACCACAATAAAACCTTTCTCTTCACTTTGTGAACTATGTTGCTGACCCATAATCAAGATAGCGAAGAAATATAACAATCACGTAGCAATATGCTGAATTCAACCGACATTGTTTGACACACTACTATCGACAGATCTTCAGTTCAAAGTTCGACATCTGTAGGTGACTGAAACTTCAGTATGTATAAAGGTTGAGTTAACTTTATTAAAATTATCTTACTGCTTAATCGTTTCTAGATGTAAAGATTGAGTAACACAATAAAAGTTTTAAAACTTGGTTTTGATGACAACGTCTTATTTCGTAATGACGATTACACCAAGTAAGGTGAAATAAGTTGTTGTCGATGTAGCATTATTTCCTTGTAAGAAACAGAGTGTCAATACTGAAATTCAGTATCTTCCGAGTATTGTTAACCGTAACTAAATATTTTAAAATAATGACCCAACTTTCGGAAAATAGGATAACAAACATATTATATGTACCATTTACTTCTAAATTTTGTGTTTGATTTTCCTTATGAAATTTGAACTTACCTTCTGACGAGAATAAGTTTGCCAAAATAAATTATTGCAAATTTATTTTATTAGACAACTATATTTCAAAATGAATTAAAGTAGCAATTCTAATAACTGTGATCACTGTATTAGTTACTGAAATTAAGAGAGCTTTTAGAAATACGAGCAAAAGTTATCATAGCAAACAAATTAAAATTAACCCATTAGTGCATGAAGTTTTCTAGAGGTAAAATGTGCGTACAATTTGTTATTTTGGGGCAAGCTTAGAGCACTTTAAACGACTGTAGCGAAGTGTACCTGAACGTTTATTGTAGTGGGTGGCAAGCGCCATAAAAAGTATCACATGCACGGGAAATACTTGACTAATAGGCCTATATTTTACCAATGTTTTTATAATAAATAATATTTTAATCTTCATATAACATTAACACTTGGTTTTAACGGTTTTAGTTATTGACACCGAATTCACGTTTCTTTAAGAGCCGTGTACTTGAAACAGTATTGATATTTCAATAACAATGGCCGGCTTTGAAGAATTTGCCCTGAAAAACCAAAGAGCAAGTTTTTCGACATCAATAACACCCACTGTTACAGGAACAGGCTCTAATGTTTTGTTCTCAATAGTTCTGGATATGAGGTTATAATGAATTACAACGTAATTAACACATTCGATTTTTCAGATCGTATGCACTAATGGGTTAAGGAAGTTCGTTTATATTAAATTAATGTGGACGTCGTACACCATAGTGCCTAAGTATAATAAAAATAATATTTTCAGTTTCTGTTAACGAAAAATATTCAATTTAATGAAATATGTTTATTAGGTAAGGAAAATTAGAGATATTTAAAATATACTTGTTTAATTAAAAAATTAAGATTTCTATTTGAATAATAATAATCATTATCTAATTATATAAGTAAATTTTAAAGAACTTCGACCTTTCTTTATATAATAATATCAGCAATTGTCTGCTTAGTGTAAAATGATTTGGTAATTTTATCCAACATTTGGATTGGTTGTTTTCTTTTTTATACAAAATGAAACTAGAGAAACCTTAAATACTTCTTTATCGTACTAAGAATTGGTACGCTTAATTTATTTTAAATTTTAGTAGGTGTATTGGAATTAAATTGGTGCTTTTAATTACAATTTTAGATATTGATTAGATTAATCAGTTCCAATAATTCGTAGTTTCTTTTCCGACGTTTAAATTTGTAACATAAACGTTACTTTCAATTATTGTTTCATTTCATTAGCTACTATTTAAGGAATAGTCTATTTAGTAATTCCGTATCATTAGTAAGTCTCTAGTTACACAGTCTCTTTATGACATTGAATGACTTACGAAATACAAAATAGGGCAAGAAAATCAAACGTACATCAGACCAACATAACTTTATCGAATTTATAGGTCAGAATAGTCATTTTACCTTTGTACTGCAGCGATAGGAAAATACTTTCAACACATCATAACAACACATTACGGTCGGGAAATCGTGCCACGCATTGAAGTTCTTTTAACACTAAAATCAATGTAGATTATATCCAAATCAATGTCATAAGATTTCTGTGTTTAATATTGCCAACTTCACCTTTATATAACTACATGTGTATTTACTAACATTGCACTAATATCCTAGGTGTTCTAAAAAAGAATAGGCAGAGAGAGAAAAAAATGAGTCAGTTTACTTTCGTCCATTAGAATTATAACTTAGGAGTCTCGTAATTGCCTATTATTAGTATGGTCTCTCACAAGAATCATTCCTGTGTCTTACATTATTTTAAATAAGTTGCCGAAGAGGTAGAATGAAATATTTCAGAACCTGGACTGTCCGGTGGCCTTCACACTGACACAATCAGTAATATAAAGAGATATTTATTAACTAAGTTGTACACAATCATCATGCTCTTGCCGAATACATTTTCTGTATTCAATGTACATACATATGTTCTGTGAAATGGGAAAATAATCGCTCATAACATTAATAGCACATCGACAGAATGGTGAAGACCTAATAAAATTAACTCAATATCACTAGTTTAATGATTATCTAACTGAATATACGTTCCTCTTACTATTTAGGTAAATCATATTGAACTTTTGTGAACGTAGCTCACTTTCATTGTGACTAATATTAGAAGTACCCGTAGTAATAAGAATAGTACTCAATAAAATATAATATTTAATATCAATAGTAAATAATAATATTAAATCTAGTATCGATTGTCCAAACGAAACATATTCTACTTCACTTATTTCTGAAATCATTATTTATCAGTTGTTAGTCATGACAAGTAAATCCTAGCTTTTTACAACATTTACGATAGAGAAAGCATAACACACACCATCTTTCAATTTCAGATGTATGGTTCATCGCCGCAATATTTCCCTTATCTAATAAGTATCAGGGAAGGTAAAATAGATGCGGAGAATACGCAACACCAGAAGGGATCAAACAAGGGTGACCAGAAAATAAATATTCAATCTCGTTACTACCCTTACTATTAAAACAGAATTTGTATTCACGTCATACAGGCGGCAATATACTTATCTGTACGACGTAATGGCTAGTAATAAAGATATTGAAGTAGTGTGATATTTTAAAGTTTATTTTAATAAGACCTTAAGAAACTCCTTTCAACAAAATTAGCACTTACTATTTGAATACAATGAATACTTATCAAGGAACTTAGCGAAAATCGTTATACATAAGATTGAATTTAACATGTTATAAGAAACACCACGCCACGTCTTCTCTCCCCTTAAAGTAACCTTGTGTATCTTGGTAATATTTCCTTTATAAATTGATATCAATATATTTTATAATGTATAACCATTTTGCTAAAGTGTGTCACCAACAAAAAAATGTAATAAATATTTGCCATCAGAATCTCAGCAGTTATATAACAGTGAAAATAGCAGCGATCCAGACACTGGGTCATCTGGGAAAGATATTTTCGTAAAGGAACACACCAAATCAAGCAACAATGTAACACAGCATCTGGTTGACAATAGTTCAAAGAGAAATTCAACAAACGGAAGAAAGGAATATACGAAGAAAATGTAAATTAGACGTTAGCTTTATTAAGATTAAATTCGCTGACATACAAAAACTTATTTTCGGGAATAAGTAAATGCTGTAGGGCATCCATTCCTTCTGGAAAAGGAATTTTAAGTTGAACACTGGAGTCGCTGTTATTGTTGTTCCTAAATAAACATATATCAAGACATGTATGAAAAATAAATTAGAAGCAAGCCCATATACCATTGTTGCGGCTGATAAAAGGATGATTCCGTTTATGGGGCAAAGTTCGGGTGAGTTCAAGGTAGGTTTTAAAGAGTCAGCAATGATTGCGACTAATGCAGATGGAATAAAAATATTGTAGGACTTATTGGCTTAACCTGAACTGTCCCGAACGGAGAGAAGAATTCAAAAATTAACTCCATAATCTAACCATTGTATACAAAATTATATCGATGCCAATTCGATTTGAGAGGAAGTAGGTCTACAAAAAACAAAATGAGAAAAAGAGAAGAGACTGGGCAAACAAATATGGAGGGAACAAGAGATGTGATTCAGGACAGCGATGAAGTTTGGTCATGTGAGTGGATAGTAAACCATGGGGAAATAAAACGAAGAAAATGTGAACGAGGAAGAAATTTTGAAAATGTGAGTAGACAGTAAACCAAGAAAAGAGAAAAGTGGGAAGAAAGTGGTGGACGATGATGATACGTGGAGGATAGGGTTAATCTGAAAATAATGGGGGCAAATATTGTTGGGAAATACATTTCAAGGATATGGGTAATTGGACAATGACAAGGAAGTAAGAAAAAGTCACTATACAGTGTTATTCTGTGCAGCGATTATTAAATTTGAAAACTTCTACAGCATAACTTGTACATTATTAGTATTGTTGAGTAATACGTCTATTAAATTAGCACGTTTTAGATTTGCTACCTTCCTTGATGACACCAGTTGTGTGATTGCTGTATATACTGCCTGACGTAATACCGAGATTATAACGCATACTCTCTTTTATCCAAAATATATTTTGTAATGTAATATTTTGAAATATTTCAAATGAAGTTCTATATCACCGTTCTCTGGATTATAGGGTTCACACAATTGTCTGCCCTTTGCGTAGGAATCTGCCATTCATTTATTTTTAACGAAATTTTCTCATCACCACTGTTAGATATTTAAGCAAAGTCAGACACACACGTATCACCAAATTGCCTGACGTAATACCGAGATTATAACGCATACTCTCTTTTATCCAGAATAAAATTTGTAATGTAATATTTTGAAATATTTTCAAATGAAGTTCTATATCACCGTTCTCTGGATTATAGGGTTCAAACAATTGTCTGCCCTTTGCGTAGGAATCTGCCATTCATTTATTTTTAACGAAATTTTCTCATCACCACTGTTAGATAATTAAGCAAAGTCAGACACACACGTATCACCAACTTGCGATAGTTAAATACCGACTTAAATTTATTTTTAAAAAATCTACAGAATATTACTTAAAATACGTAATCTATTACGTAACTACCAACAATAATACCTCTTATTCGCTACACATAATAAAACTGCATAGAAACGTCTTCGTACTTCCTTATCATATAGATTGGACTCACTGTTCACTTACCCATATCTTTGAAGTTTTTTTCCCAACATATACATTACTGTTATGAGGGGTTTTATAACTTGTGAGACATACAAAAGGGTAGATTACTACGCAACCACTTTCCGTACTGTGACTAATTAACAATTGATTTATTTTTATATTGATTAATAAACCCTTTACCTTTAAACGATCTTATAATTAATTAAATATCTTTGCACTTTCATATATTTAACTTTTAGACACAAGATATATCATTTTTCTTCAGTTTGTGATACATGTTGTTGACCCACAATCTAGATAGCACAAAAGCATAGTAATCACGTAGCAATATCTTGAGTTTTACAAACATTGATACATTACTATCAACATATTTGAAATTGAAAGTTCGACATCATACGCAACTCACACTGCAGTATGAGTATTTTCAATGTCAAAGGTTGAGCTAACTTTATTAATATTCCTTAGAGGATAGTACTTTCTCCAAGTAAAGATTGAATAAAACACTAAAATTTTAAAAATTGATTTTGATGACAAGGTTTTACTTCGTAATAACGATTATTCTAAGTTACAGTCCGAGAGGTTGCTGTTGAAGTCGCGTTGCTTCCTTGTAAGAAACTGAGTACCTTGCAATATTGATAGTAAATATTCATAATATTGTGAGTCGTAATTACATATTTCAAAATATTGATCTAATGATCGAAGAGAAAACATCAAAAGTGTCTGTACAATTTACTTCCAAATTTCTGTTTGAATTTAAATATGAAATTTTAACTACCACTTAAGAAAAATTGACAAACATAAAATAGTGTTAATTTAGTTTATAAGACAACTACATTTAAAAATGAATTTGATATACAATTCTCAAAATTGTAATCACCGATTTAGTCACTGAAATTCATAGAGCGCTTAGCATAAAAAAAGTTTTCATAGCAAAGAAAAGGGGAATACAAATTTTAAGAGAAATTAGCTGCTTATTATCTAAAGAATGTCTGAGATCTTTAAAATACACTTGTTTAACTATATAAATGCTGATTTATATTTGAATAATAGATATCTTTATTTATTTAATTAAACGAGTATTATTTAAAGATCTTCTAACTTCTTTGATTTATTAATTCTAGCAATTATCTCCTTAGTGTAAAATGATTTCCTAATTTAATCCAACATTTTGATAGGCTGTTCTTATATATAACAAGGAACTAGAGAAATCTCGAATACTTTATATTCATCCTAAGAATTGTTCCGCTTAATTTATGTTAATTTTTGGTATGTTGATGGATTTCCTTGCTTTTCCTTACATTTTAATATACTTATCAGATCAACACACTAAAGTAAGAGAAGGACCTACTCGTAACTAAAAGATATTTTCAACTTTTTCTAAAATTAGAAATGAAATAAAATATTTCAGTTTAGCGTCACACTTTTATTAACTTGATTGCAAAAGATTCTGAACATTATGACCAGAGACAGCTCACGAATATCATGTTGACTACTGTTACGTTACTTGGTCTGCGATCACACGTGTTACGTCATTCACGTGAACTAAGCGTTATACCACTGTAAAACGTTGGCCCCTAGCAATGCAAAACTAAATATATTATTATAGTTGTGATAGTGTAGTGCAAGAGGTGGTTTCATTCAAATCATGCAACCGAGACAGGTCCTCATAGAAAAGAAACTGATGGGAAAACGTTTTAAATATTCTAGTGAGGTCTTTCCTGTCGATTTCTTATGCATATTTCTACAGTAACATTGTTCGAATTTGTATGACACGAACTAAAGTCTAAACTTCACAGTGTTTCAGAATACTTGATGAACGTTTCTAAATTCGTATATATTTTTATTAATATTTTAATACCCCGTTTGCCATATTGCTATAAAGGAAATGAAATTTTTGGGTTTTACGTCCCACGCTTATGCCGGTTAGGTTAAAGGAGACGGTGATGATGAGTAATGAATGAAATGGTGGAATGAATAAAGTGGGAGGAAACGGGATAACCCCGAGAAAACAAACGCAGACGGTGTTTGTCCACCACAAAGTTCAATTGGCGAGAGTAGGGTTAGAACCGGGCCATATTGCTATGTTTTTAGCTTACGTCTCTTATTTTCTCTGATGTATATAGAATAGGTTTGACTAACTCAACTATTGAAATATATATACATGAGATTACGTTCCTCAATAAGCACAGTGGAAGCAATCACCTGGTTTTATGATTTTCTACTGTACTTCTGAAATATAGTATAAAAGTATTTTTTTCATTTTTCTCGAAATCAGTAAAATGTAGCTTTTATCATACTCGCCAAGGTGCTTAAATTATTACTTTATTTACACATTTAAGTTTTAAATTCTGTAAACATTGTTACTTACATAATTTCCTTCCAGTTAATTAGACGTAAACTCTAGTAAAAGAATTAACATTTATGTATTTATCACGAACTGTAAACTGTAAAAATACACCGAAACTGTTATATGCACATGTGTTTGAGCACTGTACATAACATTGATGCATATAATTGTTTTCTCAATAAATACTTCAAATCATTCATCTTTTGTTTTGAAGAAAGAAACATTGTAACAAATGTAATATGTATGACAGAGCTTTCTTCATGCCATAGCGTATCTTAAAAGAAAGCTGTTTTCTCAAAAATATAGTTCAGCAAAAAAAATCAAGTTTGGCTTTGTTGTGAAAGCTAAAACTTTAAATCGAATCACCAGATAAATATTTCATACAAGGAATTAGTAAAACAGGATATCAAAACGATAAAATACACTCTAAAGTCTAGACTGATAAACGAGGATATATAAAGAAATAATGCAATGTTTATCAGTAATAGGTAAAAGGATTCTGACTCCGATCGTTTTGGGAACAAACAATTCTCAGCTGAATATAAAGAACACAATTTACAAAAGCAAATTAAGATTCTACTCCAAAATTCCCGAGATAGTAGCGGTAAACCACCACGCTATACATGGAATAGATTATATAATGTTGTAAATATCTATTGCTGATCGGGAATACCTGCCTTATGAGAATGATTTCGACACGTAGGTGGATGATTTCTATTGCTATACACAAAACGAAAAATAATAGATTTCTATGTTTAATATTAAGCATACAGCATGGAAATACCAGACAACAAACAAATAATGAAAGTGATACCGTAGAACACACAAAAAATAGAACTGAGAGCATAGAAAATTCACAAAACACAATTTATAATGCGCTAATTATAGACGTAGCTATAGTATAACATGAAGAAGAAAATGATCTCATAATGTCAAGAACGATCTTGGATTCGACATTTACCACAAATACTTTTTTTTTCACTTTAGATCCCACACAGCCTTTGTGATACAATTCGCGTCATTTGCCCTTGACACTGAATCCAGTCATTTACTTTACCACATCGTGGTTCAGAATATTACAATAAGCAGAAGTTGCAGAAGCCATGTGCAGGTCTCCGTTGCCATTATGTAAATGTGGACTTCGCGGCAGCTGGTTCGTAAGAAGAATCGGAGTCTTCGTTCGTGACATCAAGGGTGTCTTGAAACCTTTTTTAGTCAACATAGACTTGCCTGATTATTCCTTTGATTTAGGTTAGGTGACAGCAACCAAATTATTCCGACCAGTTTTTAATTTCAGTGAAGTAATATGGTGTGCTGATGTCAAGACATTGGCACTGTTTCGGTCTTCGTAGGTGAGAAATATTCATGTTCCCTTTGTTTGGATAATGGAAGAATGCTCTTCAATGACTCGTCTGATGATGGTGTGATAGAGCTGGACTGATTGCCGCCGGCAGTGTTTTCTTTAGAAAAGTCTGCAGGATGTCTTCAATAACATGTCCAGTTGTACTAGTTATCATTAGCTACTGTAAAAGCACATGCACCCTTTTCCTAATGTTCTTTCTTGGAAGACCACTCCCGAACTTCGCAAACACGATTATGCCTTGCTTCAACGTTTTCTCTTCATCAGATATAAACACTTCCATGGACCCAGCCTTTTCATGTTTTCCATGCTTACAACCTATTGCTTAAGCAAATATTTTCTGGACGGTATTATAAAGAATATTGTACTTAATGGCAGCTGCCTCTAATGCCAAGCCACACCGTACTGCTTAAGGGCTCCTTGTATATCATCGTTACTCCAGGGATTTTCTTTTTTCTCTGATTAACTCTCCCATCTGCAACTAGAAAAATAGATTCCCTCTGTAAATTTTATGATGGAATACCCTATTCCAAGAGAACAAATCTACAAACTACTTCGTACACGCGATCGAAAGCGTCTGAAAAAAAAAACAATTGGAATCGCCCGGCATTGATAGATTCATTTGAACACTGGGTTGGTAACTCTGCATTCGGCATTGGGTTATGCGTCATATTGCACATTGTTCACACAAGCATATCTGTTTTCCAATATATTAGTCCCGCGCGTATCATTATCACAAATTACTTTGAAACAGTAATTACAAACATATAACCCAAAGTCTGCAAGGACATATTTATTGACATTCCTTTCTACACTGACGTCATATTCAATCCAAGACAAAGGGCAACATTTGGCTCCAAGTTATTGCTTCCGATTGGAAACACCCGCCCTACGAAATCGATCGGAATAAACTACTTTTACTCTATACATTGAGGTACTTAGATCAAGAGACAGATGTGTATAAAATAAATGCCAAAAATCGCTGACAAATGTATACTAGGTACAAATATGTATTGTTCACACATAATTACACGTGCTTCGACACGAGTATATGGCTGTCGCAAAACCGTAAAAAATACATTAGTATGAATAGTTTTCTAGTTTGTAAATAATGCGGGACTGTTCTAGAGATTGTACAAATAATTCTTAGTTTCTTTTCGACATTCAAAAAGTATCATAAACGATACTCTCAGTTATTGTTTCATTTTATTAAATAATGTTTAAAAAGAGTCTCTTAAGTCACTCCCTATCATTAGTAACTCTTGTTATACAATCTCTTTAATGACATTGAATAGGGCAAGTGAATAGGACGTATCAGACCAACATAAACTTTCTACACAATGTAATGTACCTACTATCTAACTGCTTAGACTTCACTATCTCCAATAAAACAGATAGTATAAAAATTCCCTCCATTTAATAGTTATAATAAAGGCATGCATATTGGAATGATACACCATTAAAATTCGAAATTAGCGTTTCGTAAAAGCATCGAATCCAGTTCTTCGATTACACGAAAGTGAGTGTGATCTTATTTTCGTAATCTTCCAATGTAAGTTTGTAAAAAAAATAATGCGACGAAAACTTGAAGCCAAAACCGGTAAATATATGATTATTTGAATTGGACCTTGCAAATTATTCCTCCAAATAATCCAATTATTCAATCAATCATTGCTACTAACCACAACCAACTGTACCCGACAATCATTCATCAGTTTTTGTACTATAGACCTCTCTACATCATAACCTGGAAATTCATACATTTAAACTATTCAAGATCCATACTTTTGAATTTTGTAAACATAATAAGTAAGCCACTTACTTCATATGTTGATAAAAGTAATGGAAAAGAATCGAATCAGAATTACAATGGTTACATCTGTCGTTACCATACAATGTTCAAAGTAATACATAAATTTGTACAACCTCAATATCACAAACACATAGTCTTTCTTGAATTTACAATAAATGTTTCTATATAACAAAACGTTATACCAATTTTATACAACAATTGAGTAAGGGATTCCATACAAAAATGACTAACGGATTCCCGTACAACAAATGACTAAGGTATTCCAGGGTTAGAATTTAAGACTGTGGGGCAAAAGCATTTTAAGTCCAAAAAATGAAAATAAAAACGAGTTAGCTTCTGAACGTTTTCCACTCATCTGATTTTCTTCAAACTTGGCACATATATAGTAAACAGAAAATAAATTGACCCATATTTTTTGTTTCTTTCGGAAAATTGGTTAAGGGGCAAAGGCTCCCTTTTCAAAAATGGACCCACTTGATTAAAAGGACCACATTAAAGAAACGAAACTCTGTCGATGTAAAGATGACTTCATAGTAGGAAATATAGATTTTGTCTTTTTTGCGAGAAAAGAGCTTAAGTACGCTTCGAAACGACATAGGACCCGCACAACCTTTACGGAAATTAGATTTCGGTGGAATTCTTTGAAATCGTGATATGTTGTAGATATTGTGTACATGAAAAAAAGTCTCAAAGGGCACAGCCAAAAATCACTGACCGTTTGGCCACTACAGAGCCACTTTTTTGAAAACAGTCGAAGATTGTTATATTCTGGATTTCGATGACAATGACGGAAACTGTGATATGTTGTAGATATTGAGATAGTGAAGAAAAGTCTCAATAAGCACAACCACGAATAACTGGCCGTTTGGTCAGTAGAGGGCCACATTTTTGTAAACAGCTGAAGGTAATGTTATTATAGATTTCGGTAAAATGAATGAAACCTTGATGTGTTGTAGATAATGTGATCCTGAGAAGACGTCTCAATTTGTACAAACATCCATCACTGACCGATTGGCCACAATAGGGCCACATTTTTTTTACAGGACGGATAGAGGTTTCAAGAAATTGGTAGACCTTTACGTTGACGGCCCTAGTACTACTTCTAATTGTTCCAGGGACATTAGTTATACCTCGTGTTAAAGGATATCGAACTCAGATTCCAACGTGCTAACTTTTGCGCCTCGCATGTCAAACTTGTAGATGAAGAAGTAGAAGAAGACGAAAGTTATGAACAAAATGAGATATTTTGTTTTAGGAAATTTGTCTAAAGCTGGCAACATTGTTACTTGTCGCACACAGGAAAATCATTTTCACGAGTACGCCAGGCATTAGGTACAATCATGAAAAAAGTGAAGGGCAAAAGTTCAATTCCAAGTGAGAAAAATTCCGATTATTTTTTCTGCGACATTAACCCTGTACATAGTTTTCGAAATATTTTGGTCTACCCTCATGTTCCTAATTGGCACATAGATATAAGCCATACCTACTTTGAAAGCTGGTGAGACACGGATTTCTAGGAGGTAAATTCGTTGCTCCTCGTGCTCAACCCGTAAAAGAAGTTGAAATAGAAATTCAAAAAATGGAAATAAAATATTCATTTTCGCGAAGTTGGCAAAACTGTTTTGTCGTTCGCAAGAATGACCATACACAGAGTTTCATTAGTTAGGATGTTTGTTCATCTTTATGCAAATGCTGAGGGGGAGGGAAAACTTGTACATCCAACTTCTCCCCCTACCCTCACGTTGCTGGACTCCCGATGGAGACGAAATGCACATTGTTGGAAAATTAAATGGAATTGTATGAAGCCACGAAAAGTCCTATACAACAACCCGGAAAAGGGAAGGGGAGAGTAGCGTGTAACATCATTTGAGCATAGACTACACTCCGATGATCATCTTGAAGGAAGAAGAAAACCCCTGGAAGTCAATTTTTCTCAGGATCATGACATCTACAACGTATCACAGTTTCATTCATTTTCACCTTAATCAAAAATATCGTTAGGCCTGGCTGTTTTAAAAAATCTGGACCTGTAGTGGCCATACGGTCTTCAGTTGATGGTTGTGTCCAATACGGCTTTCTCTCACGATGAGATCTACAACATATCACAAATTTACTCATTCCTACAGAAATCCAGAACATCGTTATACTTGGCTGTTTTCAAGAAAATAACCATGTTGTGACGAAGCGATTAGTGACTTCCGGTTGTGTCCATTAAGATTTCTTCTCAGGATGTCAATTTCTACAACATATCACTGTTACTGTCATTTTGACCAAAATCCAGCATATCACTATCTTCGGGTCGGCTGCTTTCATAAAAGTGGCCTCATACTGACCAAACGACCAGTAATTGGTGTTTTTGTCCATTAAGACGTTTTCTCATAATCACAATATCTACAACACATCACAGTTTTAAACTATTCCACCGAAATTCAGAATGGAATTACCTTCTGCTCTTTATTTTTAAATTAAAAGCTGTGCAGGGAAAAACGGTCAGTGATGGATGATAATAGAAATTGAGACTCTTTCTGATGACCACAATATTTACAACACATTAAGACGACATTTATATAAAGGTCCTCGGTTATATTTATACCTAAACTAGGCACTGAAACTACCATAAAAAACTTCATATTACATTTAATATTTTCCTTTTTTATTATGGCAGGTAATTACTAAACAAATGCATACCTCAAACATCACGCCTATAGCCTTTTAGAAGATGGTTCTAGACTTATATATTATATCGATATGTTGTTACCTTGACAACGAATCTCTATTTTAACACAAAACAGCACCGTATATCAACAGCAAAAACAACTACTTCTTTTATGTATCCTTTTTATATATTACTTCATCATTTTCATAAAAAGCTTGTTTATCAATTGAGTGTACATTCTGCCCAAAGATGTTGAAATATAAGTGTAAAAATACAGGTAAGAATACACGTATCGTTGAACATCTCGGTTTTATTCATTTTTACCGAAATTCAGAATAGCGTTATTTTTGCACTATTCAATGAACGAAGAAAATACAAATTAAGTATTAGTTCAGGATTTTTAAGACTAGATTCGCTGACATATAAACACTTATTTTCGGACATAAGTAAACGCTATAGAGTACCCCTCCATTCCGGGAAAGTAATTTTAAGTTGGACACTGGAGCCGCTGTTATTGTTGTTCTTAAATTAAATATGTGAACAAATTTAAGGAAAATAAATTAGAAGCAACCCCATATACAATTCTTACGACTGATAATAGGATGATTCCAATCGTAGGACAAAGTTGGGATGAGTTCAACGGTAGGGTTAAAGACTTTCCAATTATTGTTACTAATGCAAACGGAGTTCACACTATTCTACGATGAAAATGGACAGGCCTGATGTATCCCAAAATGGGAGAAAAATTTAAAAAAAACCTTTACATAATTTGACGGTTGGACGCAAGATATTATCGATAAAAAGACGATTTGAAATACAGGAGAACGGGAAAAATCAAAATGACAAAAAATAAAAGAAACTGGGCCAAGAAATATGATAACAACAAGAGAGGAGATGGAAGATATCGAGAAAGAAGATTGGAGAATGTGGGAGAATAGTAAAAAATAAGAGAGAGAGAAATTAGACAAGGAAATGTTTCAAGAAATCTGCATCGATAGTAAACAGTAGAGAAAAGAGAAAAGTAGAAGGAAAGAGGTGGATGATGACGATACGTGAGGATATGGTTTAATTAAAAATAGGGGCTATATATTGTTGGGATGTAAACTTCAAGGATATGGGTAACTGGGCAATGAACAATGAGGAAGGAAATGAAATTATGTGTAGATGTAAAGTAAGGCCTCTCGGATTTCTCGAATGTCCACATCCGATTTGCTTCAAATTTGGCACACCGACAGTAAACAGAAAAAAAATCGACACTTGCTTTTGTTTATGCGGAAAAACATTGTCTCCCGAAATGCTACAAAATATGCTATAGGGTAAATGCGACAGTAGTCTACCGAATTTGACAACTATCTACTTTGAAACTTTGCTAGTGCTGACTGGTTTATTACAAAAGAAGAACAGTACATGCATTTTATAGAGTGCAATGTTCTACAAAAGTACAATGAATCAAACGTTAGGTAAAATTCTTCTAATGTTGTTTTAAATTTAAATTTTGTGAAAACTACTGAGACGTATAGTGCTCGACCACACTAAATCAGTGGTCGAACCGTGTTTGTTACAGTAGTCGACCACTGAAAATATAAGACAGTTATATGCCTAAAATATGAAAGATATGCCTAAACACTTCACAATATAGTACAAAACTGTTATTTTAAAATATTTTTCTTGTATGTTGTAATTTCTAATAAACTAGTATAGTGCAAAGAGCTGTAATACTAATGCTAGTAATACGTTTGCTACATCCTACTACAGTTCAACAGAAATTCTTCATCACTGGAGTCACTTTGTCCGTAAAAGCATCGAGGACACTGAAATTCTTCGTAAGTGTGTGCAGTTGATGCTTATAAAACAGGATAAAATACTCGGTGTATTTTGGGAATGCATACAAAATGCATTTTTCTGGAACATTGGTTACACGTAACGCACTTTAGCGAGTTATTCAATTCATTGTCAACGTACTGTTCACATTGCATACACTCAACTATTCCATTTGCAGCATCACCTCCAACATCATTTGTGCTTCTGCTTTTCTCCCATTTTGTTGGCACACTTTCGCACAGGTGTGTTACACTGAAAGAAGTCTCAATGTACTTGTTAGGCCTATGTTATTTTGAATTACATTTTCGTCCTTGTCTTGCACGTCTTCGACAAAACGTTTCGCACTCTCTTCAACTTCATTTTTTTACTTTTGTCTCGGTTCAAAGTAGACATTCCTTCCAAAGTAACTGGCTTGCTTTTAGATTTTCTCTTATACTTTGTTTCTGTAGATTTTCTTTTACGCTCTTCTTTCTTTCTCTTCTGTAAGACTTTAGCTTTCTCTTTCTCTGAGTAGTACTTTATCCACTCAGAAGAAGACACGGCGAAAGAAAGTTTCTCTAATCTTCTGTTGCTATTCTTCCTCGCTGATGTGGTTTCGCCTGGCCACCACAAATGATCTTGAAAAGAACTTGGTGTAGGGCTAGATTGAAGTCTACAAGTCTGAAGAAGATTTTCAACTTGACTAGTACTTTGATCACTAGCGCCAACTTCAAGCAATTCCGGCGTAGCACTTTGGAATGCATTTTCTTTTGTAGATTCCATTCCCCCCGTACACAAACTATCGCGTCTGTTTTCAACACCTTTTTGCCAAAGTTTTCGCCACAGTGTAAAGATAGCAAGTTCGTGATCAGAAACGTTTATTTCTTCAAAAGATTCCACTAGTTTTTTTGAAACTTTTGTCTCACATCCAACCCAAGTTCATAGTTCACAACCTTTAGAGCAATTTTATATTTCTCATAAATAATTGTAGATTTACTGCTATCTTCAGGAACAATACTGAGCAAGGAATCATTGTTTCTTGATTTGAAACTCTTCGTATAATCAACGTTATTGGGCTCAAATGGGAAAAGTCCGAATTGTTTAAGGCATTTTTTATGACTTCTGGTGTTGTTCTATGTGGTAATAAATACTTCCGAGAGAAGTGAACAAAAATATTGTTTAGATAGGACCTGGGTAGGATTCTGCCCTTGCCATTCATGAACAATTCGTTTCCACTCAGTTTCCAAGCCTCTGAAAACTCCCACATCAGCAGGTTGCAATATGCGTGTAGCATTAGGGTAAAGGACGTACAAGATAATACCGTTATCCGAGCAGAACTGGCTTGTGTGAAGAGTTAATGGTGTCTTATGCCCATCAACAAAAAACAAGAGGGGAAGAATGATTTGTTGTTCTTTCAACCATGGTAGAAGTAAATTTGCAACATACTCGTAAAAAGTTTCAGACTTCATCCATCCAGAATTGGATAGACCTAAGCCCTATCCTGCCGGAACCGGCTCCATGATGTTTTAGGAGGTTTTATATATGGAAATACAACCATCGTTGGTAAAGTTTTCCCATCAGCAGTAGAACCAGCTAGTATTGTGATAGTATCTTTTTCTGAACCTGGTACAATTTCGTAAAGATTTTTCCATCCTTTAGGGCCTAATACAACTCCACTCTTTGGACACATTTGGAAGTTCGTTTCGTCAACATTTAGTATACGTGTAGGATCTCCAAATATGTTTTCACATCCTGATTCAGTTAGATAATCTTTCACTTCACTAAACCAGTTTCTTATTCCTGTTTCAGATACACACACGCGCGCTTTCGATACTATCTCAGGCGATCCCTGAGACAGTTCGGGATGTCTTTTCAAAAACGCATTATATCACCCAACACCAGGATGCCCGTTTTTGATAGGGGATGGCCTAGATCTACCACAAGAAGTACTCGTAATAAGTTTTTGCACCGCGTTAAAAGATCATCCTTTTTTCTAGGAAACCCTAATTTCGCCACAGCAATCAACCAATCTGCAAATTATTTCTTTTCTTTCTCTGACAATATAGTTGAGGTACCCATTTTTCTTCCTTCTGGACGCCTGCTGTGTAATTTATCTAAAAGTGTTGTTTTTGGCACACCAAACGTACTAGAGGCTTTCTGCGCACTCATTCCCTTCGACCTTACGGCTTCCAAAGCATTCTTCATAGCATCTTCAGTGTAGTTAAACAAACGTTTCTTGTTGACTGGAGCCATGGGAGCATTGACTTAGACCGTTTTCCCTGAAAACAAGGGAGAGATTGTTTTAGGTTTTCGGTCATGATAAGAATGGTAAGCACCATTAAACAGCAAGAAAATTATTAGTGTCTGTACACACCATTCAATTTTTATCATACGCTAATTGTCGTACTACAAGGTTATCCTACATTGATTTAAATAAGGTTGTTCCCATTCGTTGTTTTACGATTCGGAATCGAATGAAACTAACAAAGTAAATACTACATCTGACTCATTAAATGTAATTTATGTGAGTCATACGACAAAAATCGAATTGTGTGTAAATCACTTAGGGGAAACAGGCAAGCGAACAATGAAAAATGGAATACTTTTTTTTTTCCTGTCTAAAGAAATAGGTCGAATTGTGAGCCTAACACTTAACAGTTTTGAACTCAGTTAGCAACTATGCGTGATTAAACCTAAACTGCATATCGGCTTAAAGTTGGCTGCGTTAGAGAGTATTACCCCTAATTTAAATGAATGGAAAAGTAAAGCCTATCGTAAAAATGATGGGTATGGACTAAGCTACAACATCATTTGATGAAGTGTTTATCGCTAGAAATACTTCCAATCTCACTAGTTTCCAAGTTTCTACATTAAATTGCCTTTTTTTCTAAAATAAATAATTAAAGACTTAAAGTGTTTAATGAAATGCCTTACGAGAAAATTCATGCCGATAACCAGTAACAATTGATGATTAGGAAATTATTTAGCAGTATTTTTTAAACAAGTCTTTCAATAATTAACTCAAATACAGTAGTCGACCACGAAGATACAGAAGTCGACCAAGAAGATACAGAAGTCGACCACCCTAGGTCGATTACTCTTTCATTCAAAAGTTAAGATTACTACCTACATTATATGCTTTATTATTTCTTTCGCGGAACCTTGAGGCAATAATCGTATCAATATTTAATGGCTAACGGAAAACACAGTAGACGACCAGGGTGGTCGACTTCAAAATATGCATTCACATCGTCCATACAGTAGTCGACCACCCCCTAATATACATAACGAAAAATGTTTTAACAATAAAACATTAATTAATACAATGTTTAATGATTATAAATTCCCTCATCAGAAATTCAAGTTGATCAGTTCATTTTAATGTAATAAAATTAAAGCTTGCTTACCTGTTGGCAAGATCCTCAAAAAATATCTTGTTATTGTATTCTCAAGCTACAATTGCATACTACTTCGCGAAAAATCACATTCCCGCCAAATCGCAAGAACAGTAATCCTACACAAAAAACTGATTAACTACAATACTTGGGTGCGCTCGAAAACGCAGTGCTAGATACTGAGCGGTAATAAATAGTGATCTTACTACTAATTCTTTTCAGGGTGGACAATTACTATAGGTAGGTCGACTATAGTCGCAAACACCCTACTGTTTGTGCTTACTATTGACGTGCCAAATTTGGAGAAACCGGATGGAGACACTTGTTGAACACGAAAGGCCTTATTTTGTTCGTAATATTTACACACAATTTCATTCGATTCGGCCCATCTAAAAGTTTCTTTCTTTTCTTTTTTTCAAGAAAATACGAATCACGTATTCACTGATTTTACGTCTACCATATCTATGGAAAATTTCATTCAATCGGTCTACTTCTTTTTTCTTTTCGGGCGTCAACTTTAAAAATTTTGAGTGGGTGCTTTTGCCCCTCAAACCGTTTTTCCGAAGAAAATAAAAAAAACGCGTTAGTTAATTTTTTGAGTACATTCCCTACACAAAGTTTCGTTACAGTTCTTCATGTCCTTTAGGCACTTCTGACATTCTGTTATTAGTTTTTTTGATATTTTATAATCAAAGGCTTGGAGGGGCCCGTGCAAAACCCAAACCAATTTTTTTTTAGAAAATTAAAAAAAACACTTATTCTTTTATTTTGCGTCTATAAAACCTGTGCACAATTTCATTCACTTCGAACCATTTCTTCTTGCCTTTCCGGCGTCAACTTTCAAAATTTTTGGTCGGGTCTTTTGCAATCTAAAACCGCTTTCCGTAGAAAGCAAGAAACAGAGATTCGTTTATTTTATGTGTAGTATCTACCTGTCAAATTTTATCAAAATCGGAATGTTACCATTGAGAAGTATTACACGTTGGTATTATATGTAAGTGAATAGCAAAGAAGTTCTCTAAAACTTTGACTTACAGATTGACAGTAATCTTGCAACGAAATACCTTTGTTATTATTTGACTTGTTAAATACAGGCACCCATAATACTTGTAAAATACGTATTAAATGGAAACAAGTAAACAGTATTTCTCCCAATAGTGGTGTATTGCACATAGGGAAATTCACAATTCAATTCTGGAGCAGCATCCACATATCATTTTTCCGTACCTTAGGCAAATCCAGTTTCAGCACTTTGGACAAAAATGTCTGTATTATTGTCTTTAAACATATGACACTGTCCTCCTTTTACTACTTGAGTTGGTACGGGAACATCTTCTTCTTGAAGCAATCCAGACAACATGACGCTGGTTTATGAAGCTACAGAGAGTAAACAAAAAATTCTAAAAACACGTCATACAGGACACGTGAATTTGGCGCTCCACTGTTCAACACGTCTTGTAAATTAGTTGCCGATCGATTTTTGTTTACAATGTGTCATGTGGACCTTCTTCTTACGTCAGCAGTAACTAGTTCACCAGTAAGTGCCGTGGTGTGAAAGCGGTCCTTTAGAATGGGCGACCTGACAGACTTTCAAAGAGGCATGATTGTTGGTGCTCGTCTGGTTGGAGCTTCAGTGGCAACAATGGCAAACATTGTGGGAGTATCGATAGGCACTGTATCCAATGCCCCGAGGACATTCACAATGCATGAGCAAACGACGTCTGCAAAGCACAACAGTGATCGAAAAACAATCTTATCAGATAGGGACCGGAGGGCATTAAAACTTATTGTAGCAGATAAAAGGAAGACCACTGCAATGAAAATTACGTGTGAAGTCAATTCCGGCATACAAAACCCGGTTTCATCGTAAACAGTGTGATGGGAACTTCATAAATTGGAAATTCATGGCAGAGCGCTATCGCTAAACCCCTCGTCACAGCAATAAATGCAAAGAGGCCTATCCAGTGGTGCAAGGACCATAAGGCGTGGACTCATGAGTAGCGGAAACGCGTAATGTGGTCCGATGAATCGACCTTCACCTTGTTTCCAACAACTGGTCGTGTTTACGTATGGAGAACACCGTCGTAGGCCTATCATATAGACTGCCTGTTATCAAGTGTAAACCATGGGGGTGGTTCTGTCACAGTATGGGCAGTGATATCATGGTGTCCTGCATGTCACGCCAAAGCCCTGAATGGAATGATGAATGCTAAGGCATATGAGGCCATGTTGAGTACCAGGTTCTATCCATGGCCTAAAAATGGTTCCCTGATGATGATGGCATCTACCAAGATGATTTGGCACCCTATCATGCTGCAAAAACGACGAAATCATGGTCTGAGGAGCATGACCAGGAGCTATCACACCTCCCCTTATAACGACCAGTAAATGTTTATTGCTATGGAAAACAACAGTTTGTAATGAGCTCAATGCTTGTTTTGCTTATTTTATATGTCATTACAGCCGACAACCCATATATTTATATCATCTAGGTTACCGTTTTATCAAAATCCATCTAAACACTTCATTTCGATATTAAATTTTTTATTGTAGTATGTAATAATTTAAACATTTGTATTTGGTCTAGGAATTAATTCGTGCGGTTTTTAATAAAAATTGAAGCTTTATTTCAAAAACAAAGTAAATGAATACGTTAACAAAAATATTGTCCATCGCTAGCCACTACTTTCTCCCATCTTTCAGGCAATTTACGGATTCCGTGTCGAAAGAATTCCTCATGTTTTGACGCAATCTAATCAAAGATCCATTTTTCGATATTTTCTGAAGAAGTGAACCGCTGTCCAATCAAATCGTTATTCATGCAATCGATCAAGTAGTAGTCAGACGGAGCAGTGTCTGGTGAATATCGCGGGTGGAGTAACACTTTCCATCCGACATTTTCCAAATAGGTTTTGACCGGTTTTGCGACATGTGGTCGAGCGTTATCATCTTGATAAATAAGTTTATTATGCCTGTTATTCCATTCTGGTCGTTTTCAGGCCAGAGCTTGCTTCAAACGCATTAATTGTTGTCGATAGCGGTGTCCGTTAATAGTTTCACCAAGTTTCAGAAGTTCATAGTACACCACACGTTTCAAATCCCACCATATATACAGCATAACCTTTGCACAATGAATATCTCGTTTCGATTGTGAAGGACCTGGTTCACCTTGCTTCACCCAGGCCTTTTTTCGTTTAGGATTCTCGTAATGAATCCACTTCTCATCACCAGTTACAATTCGATGCAAAAATCCCTTCCTTTTCTGTCTTTGAAGCAGCAATTCGCAAACGGTTTTTCTTCTTTCAACGTCTTTCTTTTCAATTCATGTGAAACCCAATAAGACATCTTTTGAATCATTCCTATGGCTTTGAGACGTTTGGAAACTGTTGTTTGCTCAACTCCAAATGCTTCTGCAAGTTCGTCCTGCGTTTGACACGAATCCTGATCAAGCAATGCTCTCAATTCTTCATCTTCAAATTCTTTTGGCTGTCCAAATTGCTTTTGGTCTTCCAAGGTGAAATCACCACCTTTAAACCGTGCAAACCACTTCTGACACGTTCGCTCAGCTAGAGCATGGTCACCAAACACTTCCACTAAAATATGATGACTTGCGGTAGCACTTTTCTTCATGTTAAAGCAATGAAGAATAACTCCCCGCAAAAACACTTTATCAGGCACAAAATGCGCCATTTTCAGTTGAAGAAAAAATGTTGTTGTTTCCGCTTCAAGCAACTGACATATACTAAACAAGATGCTCAATGACAGTAGTTTTCAACGCATGTTTGGATCAACGAAACTATGGGACAATAAGCTAGTTACGCCATCTTTTGTAAAACCGCACGAATTAATTCCTAGACCAAATACATTTTAAATATTGTACATGTATAATTACCAAGATGGATTCCCTATATATTATATGTTCTCCGTTGCTATGACGATTTTCAAAACATGTCATATTACTATCACAACAGAACATTAGTCATAATAACAGGAAAGAAATTACATATATTTCTCTTTATATTTTCTTATTCTTCCTTTTGAACACCTTGTGTATATTTTAAAAGTACATTTTCCCCGTAAATACAGCTTATTATATAAAAATATTACACACTACCTTTACACCCTGAGTCCGATATTCACCAGATCTCAACTTCATTAAGTCATTGTGATCTGAATTAGAAAGGCGTGATTGGTCTCATTACCCTCCACCAGCATCCCTTAAGGAACTGGAGCATGTTTTGGAGGAACAATGGTGCAAAATTGCACACACAACGATTCAGGAGCTATATAAAACCATTCCAAGAAGGATACATTTTTCTAGCTATATGAATTCATATTTATTCACGATTATTAACGTTTTCGTATTGCATCTTATTTGTTACTTCAAAACAATGTATTTCCCATCTTTCATTTTATTAGATATCATTATAAATTCTAGAAAAGTGTGCTAAATTTTACAAATTCGTATTCTATTAATCTACGTACGTTATTTCCTTCACATTGATTGTACGTCAAGATAAAGTATCAACGTTTAATCAAGTAAGTATACAAATTTGTAAATACAGTACAGAACTGTTATTAGATTACATTTTCCTTGCACCTTTACTAACTAATTTAGTAACAAGTAACTATCCCGAATTTTAAACTATGAAAATACACTGAAACTGATATATACGCTTTTGCTTTAACACCATACATAACATCAATACATATCATTATTTTCTAACATAAATGTGATCTATTATTTATCCTTCAGTTCTGAAGAAAGAAATGTAGAAAAAAGTGTAGTAGATATTAAATAGTCTTTTGATGCATGTCATGGTAAATCTAGAAATAAAGTAGTTCTGTTATTCGTTATCATATAGTTTTCCAAAATAAAATACTGACATTTAGCTTTACAGGAAGGGCTAGGACTTTTAAATCCAATTCCCAGATTCATATTTTTCCCAAGCAATCAGTTAAACAGCATATGAAAACGATGAAATCGAGACCGTTTATCTGTAAGTAAGGTTGACATGAAATACACACATATTGGCAATTAGAAATCATACAAGTAGAGATTATTATCTACATGCTCAAAAATCGTCAACTTGTAAATAGTGATTGGCCCGGTCTAACAATTGTGATCAATAACACTGTTCTACACTGTAAATATTATGGAAATGACACTATATTTTTCTTTATGAATTCGGTGGCGCTGAGTGCGAAAATGGCATTAAAATTTCAAAAATTAGTTCAAGTTTCAAAGTTACAGTCATGTCAACATTTCAGCCTTTCAGTTGTTTTGTAGTTCAGCAGTTGTCAACAGTGTAAGTTGGAGTTGTACCGGTAATTGTTGTCAAACAATGAATTCGCGTGATTTGCAGATATTGTCAAAATTATTATTGTCGATGTGATGTATTGATATTGCTCCCTTTGTTAGTCTGAATTGAGACCAAATCCTGTGGAAGTTTTCAAAGGTATGTGGAGAGAAAACCGTGTTGTGGTTATGTACTGGGCCTACTTCATACGAGAACTGTGTATATTGTACTTATAAACATGTCGCGAAAGTGTGCAACTTGGAGTTCATTTAAAAATGTAGATAGTAGTTTTCTTGGCAATTTCAGAGCTGAAAATTACAGAGAACTTATCCAAGGTCTATTGAACACTTATGAACAGCTTGGATGCAATGTGTCAATAAAAATGCACTTTTTTGTTTTCACATTTGGATTTCGGCCAGCGTAATTGTGGGAGTGTCAGTGACGAGAATGGAGAACACATCCATCAAGACATTTCAGTGATGGAGCACAGGTAGAAAGAAAAATGAGTTGCAGCAATGTTAAGTGATTTTTGTTGGATGATAAAAAGGGATACTAACAAAACAGAATATAGGAGACAGGCAAACAAAAGAGGTTATCAAGATTGACATTTATATTAATATGTATTGTATACATAGGTAGTTATTCAAGTATTGGTATGTCAGAAATAAAAGAGGTAACGTTTGATTGTAAATGTCATTCAAAAACAATAAAGAAAATGTATTCATTAACCCATAAACACCATATATTCATTAATCCTAAAAATGTTCTAGAACAGAGGGGGACTGGACCTCCCATAGATGCTTCAGGTTATGGGCGTGTGTTTCGGTTATACTTCGACACCAATGGTGACGTAATATACAAAGAATGCAACGCTGCCAGACCTTCCGAGGTGTTGCCACATGAATAAGAACTTGAGATGCTTGGATATCACCCCCCCCAGTTACGCCCAAACGAGAGCCAATCGAAAATTTTCATTTTCATTTTCCGATTCACCACCTCAAAATTAGTCAAGAACAGGTGTTTTAGTTTCTATAACAGAAAGAAAGTTAACATTTGTAGAACAGTGTTTTTACTACTTGCCTTTATTTATACTAGTTTCCTTTCCTCCATTCAAGAAGTAGCATAAACAATATTCTCAGCTATAGTCTCATTTCATCACCTGCAATTTAAGAAATATTATTAAGGAAATTTATTACTACATGATCAAACGAACTTTGTATATGTTTGCAGTTACATCACTCCAGTGAATTGTAATATATTCTGTAAAATTGTTACGTCATTTTTCATGAAATACAAAAATGTGTACAGAAAATTGCCTACCTTAAAAGAAAATATTTGAATTTTCATAGCCCAATAGCGAAAAGAATATATCCAATATTTTAGCCCAAAGTTTACTTACTACTCAGGAACCTATATCAGACAACAACGCAAGTTAGGCAGGATGAAATTCACAACATTTCAAAACAGATCCATTAATAAGCTTTCTACTGCCCACTATAAATACACAGCAGTACCAAAACAATGGAGTAAGACAATTTAATTGTAAGGAAGGGTTGTATACGTTACAATATCCGTTAAGAATGATAAAAGAACACGTCACTACTTCACACAAACTTGAGTACTACAGGCATAATGAAAATATCAATTACAAGTAACCATCATGAACCACTTAAATATTTAACAAATGTAAAAACATCTATAAAACGAGGACAGGGAGAATCCCTTAACGAAAATCGGAAGAACTTTCATAGAAGTAGAGTTATAGACTACACATAAACCGCTTTCTTACAGAAGACCCTTGCAATCATTAGTAAAGATTATAAAACATGACAAATGGGAATGAGTTAGAAAATACATTGTAAAATGATCAACGTAAATGACATCAACGAAGCTTTTATCTACATTGCAAACCTTTAAGCCGTTCTCAAATTACGTCCATTTAGGCAGACCCCCACTTCATCAAAATCTCTCAAAAATGGTGTCAATCGCTTGAGCATCGATTGTGAAGAAACGTGCAACACAAATTGTCTTTTAGGCAATTATAAAAATGGGCTAAAAAATAAAGCAGTGGGGATATCTAAACGGTAGCTTACCATATTGACAAAATCAGTCGATAATGATGTCAATCATTTGTGCATCGTTTGGGCAGAAATGTGCATTACACATTTGTGTTTGGGCAACAATCAACAATGAGCTAGAACAAAAATAAAGCAGTGCGGATGTCTAAACAGTAGCCCCCTACCATGACAAAATCGATCGAAAATGGTGTCAATCGTTCGTGCATCACTTGTGGAGAAATGTGCATCACAATTTTTTGTTTGTGCAACATTAAACAAGAGCTATAAAAAAACAAATTAGTGAAGCTGCCTAAACGCTAGACCCCAAGCCAACTTGTCAAAATCGGTCGAAAACGATGTCAATCGTTTTTCCATCATTTCCGTGGAAATGCGCAACACAAATTTTCTTTGTGCAGCAGTGAACAATGAAGAAGTACAAAACAAGTGGGGCTGTCTAAACGGTAGCCTCCACCAAGTGAACATCGGTCAGATGGTGTCAATAGCTTATTCATTATTTTTGCAAAATTAGGAACACAAGTTTTCTACTGTGCAACAATGAGGAGTGATCTAGAATAAAAACAAAGTGGGGACTGCCTGCACGGAGCACTCCACCTCATGAAAATCATACAAAAATCATATCAATAATTTGTGCAGAAATGTGTAAAACAAATTTTCATTTGTACAACAAGGAACAATGAGATAAAACAGAAACAAAGTGTGGCTGCCTGCACGGAGCCCCACACCTCACCAAAATCACTCGAGAATGGTGTCAATCGTTTGTGCACAAATGTGCAACACAAATAGTCGTTTCTACAACAATGAACAATGAGCTGGAACAAAAAAAAAGTGAGAACTCTGTAAGTGGCAGGCCCACCTTGTCAAAATAGGACAAAAATAGTGTCAATTTTTTTGTGTCGAAATATGTAAATCAAATTTTCCTTTCTGCAAAAATGAACACTGAGCTGGAGCAAGAAACAAATTGATGACTGTCTAAACGGTAGCTTCTACCTTGTCAAAATCGGTCGGAAATGGTGTCAAGTGTTTGTGTATCATTTACGCAGAAATGCACAAGTTTTTAGTTGTAAAACAATGAACAATGAGCAAGTACCAAAAAGTGGGGCTGTTAAAACGGTATCCCTCCATGCCTAAATCAGTCGACAATAGTGCCAATGGGGTGTGAATTGTTTTTGCATAAATCTAAACAATAAGCCAGACCAAAAGCAAAGTGGTGTTTGTCTAAACGGTAGTTTTCATTTTCTTACAATCGGTCCAAAATGGCGCGAATCGTTTGTGCAGCACGAATTTTAGTTTGTGCAACGAGCTACAAGTAAAAAGTTGGGGACTGTCTACACAGAGACCTCACTTCATCAAAACAATTCAAATATGCTCTCCGTGGTATGTGCAGAAATGTGCAACACAGATTTTTGTGTGCAACAATGAACAAATAGCAAGTACAAAAAGTGTGGCTGTTTAAATGGTAGCCCCCACCATGTCCAAATCGATCAATAATGGCGTCAGCTGTTTGTGTATTGTCTTTGCAGAAATCACCAACACAAATTTTCGTTTCTGCAAGAATAGCAATCAATCAGAATAAGAACAAAGTGGTAACTGTCTAAACGACAGCCTCCACTTTGTCAAAACCGGTCTGAGTCGTTTGTGCAGAAATGTGTAACACATGGGGGCTGTCTAAAGGATAGCCCTCACCATTTTAACAATCGGTCCAAGATGGTGTCAATCGTTTGTGCAGAAGTATGTATCACAAATTTTCTTTTATGCAATAAAGAACAACGAGCAAGAACAAAAACAAAGCGGGGACTCTATAAGCGGTAGCCCCACACCTTGTTAAAATTGGTCGATAATGGTATCAATCGTTTGTGCATCGTATGGGCAGAAATGCGTAACACATAAGGATGTTAGGCTAGGCTTGTGCAACAATCAACAATGAGCTAGAACAAAAATTAAGCATTGGATCTATCTAAACGGTAGCCTCATACCATGTCAAAAATAGGTCGGAAATGGTGTCAACCCTTTGTGTATCATTTGTGGGGAAATAACTTTAAACACAGAGCTAGAAAACAATTGGTGACGCTGCCTAAACCTGCAACCCCTGTAACCTTGAGCAGTGAGCTAAATTAAAAAAAAATATGGGTACTGCCTGAACGGAGCACCCCACCTCATGAAAATCACTCAAAATGATGTCAATCATTTGTTCAGAAACGTGCAACACAAATTTTTATTTGTGCAACAATGAACAATCAGCTCCAACCAGAACAAAGTGGGGCTGCCAACACGGAGCCCCAAACCCATTAAAACCCTCAAACGATAGTGTCAATCGTTTGTGCAGAAAAATGTAACACAAATATACCTTTGTGCAACAATCAACAATGAGCTAGAACATAAACAAAGTAGGGGTTGTCTAAACGGTAACCCTCACCTTGTCAAAATCGGTCGAAAATGGTGTTAGTCACTTATGTATGGGTTGTGTAGAAATGTTCAACACAAATTTTTGTTTGTGCAACAATTTGAAATGAGAGAACAAAAACAAAGCAAGGGCTCTCTAAACGATAGCCCCCACCTTGTTAAATCGATATCGATAATGATTTCAATCGTTTGTGCATCGTTTGTGCAGAAATGTTCAACACAGAACGATGTTAGGTTATTTTTTTTTGCAAGAATCAACAATGAAGTAGAACAAATTTTAAGCATTGGGTCTGTCTCTCCTACCGTGTCAAAATCGTCGGAAATGGTGTCAACTGTTTGTGCATCATTTGTGGAGAAATAACTTTAAACTGAGAGCTAGAAAACAATTGGTGCCGCTGCCTAAACTCTAGTCCCCCGACAGCTTGTCAAAATGGGTCCAATATGGAGTCAATCGTTAGCGCAACACAGATGTTCGTTAGCGCAACACAGATTTCACAACAATGAACAATGAGCAAGTACTAAAACAGTGTGGCTGTTTAAACGATAGCCCCCACTACTTTTAAATCGGTCGAGAATGGTGTGAATCCTTTGTATATTGTTTGTTTAGAAATTTGCAACACAAATTTTCGTTTATGCAACAAACAACAATGAGCTAGAAGAAAAGCAAACTAGGGGCTGCCTACAAGGAGCTCCTAACTCATCAAAATCGGTCAATAATTGTGTCAATCGTCTGGGCAGAAATGTGCAACAAAACTTTTCGTTTCTGCAACAATCAACATTGAGAGAGAACAAAAACAATAAGTGGATTGTCTGAATGGAACCCCCAAACTCATCAAAATCACTATGAAATGCTGTCAATCGTTTGCGCAGAAATGTGCAACACGCCTTTTTGTTTGTGTAACAGTGAACAACGCCCGAAAACGGAAACAAACTTTCTAAACCGTTTCTCTCACCTTGTCAAAATCAGTCGGAAACGGTGTCAATAGTTTATTCATTGTTTGTGAAGAAATGTTCAACACAAATTTTCGTTTGTGCCCCCTAAGCAATGAGCTAGAAAAAAACAAAGGGGGCTGTCTAAACAGAGTCCGCACACCTCATTAAAGTAACTCAAGAATAGTGTCAATCATTTGTGCATAAATATGCAACACACATTTTCGTTTTTTGCAGCAAGGACGAATGTGCTAGAAGAAAAAAACAAATTCGTGGCTGTCTAAACGGTAGTCTCTACCTTGTAAAAACATTTCGAAATTAATGTCCGTCAAGTTGACCTGAGCATTTGAAGGTGAAACATATTTAGATACGTTAGTCTTTTGTGATTCGTTCGTCCTGAAATATGCTCTAATTTTAATGTTTTGTAAAAAAGGGCTAACAACGTTATTAACATTTCATTATTTATCTAATGAGTAACTTTTAATATTCTGATCACTTGCACTACGCTTGTGCATGAAAGTGCTTGGGTTTTATTGCTATCGGAAAGAATTAAATGGCATTAATAAATTTTGAAATGTCCCGGTCAACTTGACGCATCATTGGCCGGGAAACAGTGCTTCTAATGTGCCAATCTACTCTTCAATGTTTGTGTTCCAAAGTGCTAGAAACTACTTTACTACTTTACTTTACTTTATTTGTGCACGAAACTACTTTATTTGTGCACTTTGCGGACATATAAGCGAGGGCCACTACCTGTTTTTCGCCCATATCTCTGCAACTTATAACGCAGAAACAATTGAATTACTTGCACAAAGGAGGACATGCAATGCACTAAGCAACTCCTCTAATTCCATCGTTTGTGCTTCAGATGTCGGAGAAATGAAGCATTTTGTTTCAAATGAAGTAGCAAAATGTTGTATGCTATCTTGCACAAACGAAATTTGTGTCGCAGATTTCAGCGCAACCAATTCACATACGATTGACACCATTTCTGACTGATTTTGACATTGTGGGGGCTACCGTTTAGACATTCCCTACTTTGTTTTTGTTCTAGCTCATTGTTCATTGCTACACACGCGACAATTTGTGTTCCACATTTCTTCACAAACGATTGATACCATTTTCGACCGATTTTTACAAGGTGGGGGAGACTGTATTTTTACAAGTGGGGGGACACTTTCATTTTGTTGCAGCTCATTGTTTATTGTTCCACAAATAAAACGTCAAATCTATTTTTACAAGGTGGGGTTACTATTTAGACAGTTCCATCTCTGTTTTTGTTCCACGTCACTGTTGATTGTTGCACAAACGAACATTTTTGTTTCAAACAATGCACATACTATTGACATCATTTTAGACCAATTTTATATGGTGGGGCTATTGTTTAGACATACATAACTTTGTTATTGTTTTAGCTTATTGATGATTGTTGCACAAACGACAATTTGTGTTGCGCATTTCTGCACAAACGTTGCACACACGATTGAGAACATTTTTGAGAAATTTTGATGGTAAGGGTGGCTGTCTAAATGGATGTTCTTACTTTATACCATAATGCTGCGAAAAGCTTCCAAGCAATCCTGGCAGGAAAATACAGTCGGAAAATACTATCATTCGTTGAAAGCTTTTCAGCACTACTGTAAGTGATGTGTATTTCAAAGAGAATGTCATAAAACCAATGTGACAAACATTGCCACCTGCTACTTTACGGTGCTTTGAGTAGTGTGCCAAAATCATTCGATTGTCCTAGGTACTATAAATAACAGTGCCCAAAGAGAGAAGTAAGTTAGTTATTTATTTTGTCCATTAGAATGACAATTTCAGATGTCTTAGAAATGTCTATTGTTAGTTTTACAAGGGAAGACGTTTTATGAGGTAAACAAATATTCTGACAAGAGGTAAGACTCCCTTCAAATTCAAAAACATAAGACGTAATTAACGTTAAATATATAATTAAAATTCTTAAGAGATTACGTATTCCATGTGAGTACCAACTACGAGAATCGAAAACTATAATATGAAGGTCGTAAAATTTAGGGACGAAGAAGTCACAGTAATTTAAGTTATATATAATTATGTATTAGCATTGTATTTTGGTTTGTTAAATGCCATTGCAAAACCTCGAAAAGGCATCGTTATCTATAACTGTGCAATCATAAGTTATTACTTCATATACACGTTTACTGTTTAAAATTCTCAAAATTGTTGCTATTTACGTTATTTTGTTAGCATTTATTGTACATCAATTTTAGGTAAAGGATTATCGTTTAGTCAACTAAGTACTCAAACTAATTGATATGGTATAAAAATTATTTTATTATGTTTACCTTGAACTTTTACTACTTTTATCCCTAGTTGCAACCTACAAAATACAATGAAACTATCATATACATTGTACACCCAGCCACAAAAGTAATTCCACCCTAAGAATTCTAATTCCATTACTTGGTGTCCAGGTAATTTACAGTTGTAAGAACGCCTAGACAGATGCAACCCAACTTATACGTAATGGAATAAGAACTTACACGCATGGGCACTGACAGCAGTTGGTAGCCCTGATCCAGGTGTTTATGCGAGTAAAATTGTAAAGAAGCTAAAAACGAAAAAGTTCTCCATTCTAAGATCAACCTCTCTGATTCAGAGCATGTTCTCCAATGAACATCATATGTTAATCTCAATATAGATGTGTATGTAAATATTTTTCATTATATACTCTATAATCAAAGAAATAAAAATACTGATCACATATGAATCAGAAAATGCTTGAAAGTAGTTGAAAATATCAAAGTTTGAAGAACTGGAGAAACAACTTTGTAAATGATTGCCTCCATTGAAAGACCATCTACAATTCTCCTCACTCCAACATCTTTTTCTTTCTGGAGGGGAAAAGTTCTTGCATATCACAGAGAGTATGCATTGAAATTGAAACAAAAAAATTGAAAAAGCTTCAGCCAATTTGTATAATAATAATAATAATAATAATAATAATAATAATAATAATAATAATAATAATAATAATAATAATAATAATAATAATAATAATAATAATAATAATAATAGGTAGGAAACGAAAAAAAGAGTGTAGGGTATTAAATTTGGTGACACATTCTATTTCTTCTGTTTGTTATTATATTTATGAGCTTCATCTCGTCTTCTTTCATCAGACGTTTTTAGACAGGATTTTGCGGCGATGGCTCACACAAATGCCTTATTAATACTCAATAATATGCTCTAGCCAAGTATCACCCATTGCTAACGAGTCTACCATAAGATGCCATCAGAGTATCTCACATGAGTGTTTTGGGAGTTTAGAGGAAGTATATTTTCTACTGGTTTCAAACCTGTTTTGTCTCAGGTTCAAAGTGGTGGTTGGTATTCGTATCTTGATACAAGAATTTTACGTAAATTTGTTTGTTACCAATTTCTAAAGGCAAATGATTTGTTCTCAAGCGAGCACTCGCCAACTTCTTTTTTTTCTATAGAAACATTTGTCTGGCGAGAAATCATAATGACTTGTTCTTAAAAAAATGTTTGATATATTATTGCTCTGGTGCAAGGCGATGTTTCAACAGCGAGGGAAGAGAGGAAGAAGTATAAATAGAAAGAATTCTGAACTCGCTGCAGACTGAGTTCAGCATGTAGTTTCGGAAGCCTGTCTCGTCAATATCTTCCTCATGCTCTGCATGAGATTTTAATTTTCAGCAGTTCGTCAGAGGGTTTTTTAATCCTCTTATACGAAATGTCTATAGACTTTATAACACACCAGAGGGTTTTATTCTGCTATAATGCTTCTGTATGACATCAACATTTTCTGAGACATTACTGTTTAAGGTTCATCAGAGCAAAGTTCATCATAAACGAATATATCATACTTTTTGAAAATCTGCAATTGAATTTCTCACAGTAGCATTACAAGTTAGACTTCCTCAGCGATTGACATACCAAGAATGATTTTCCTCTGGTCACATCCTTCCACTAGAGGTATTCAATAACAGCTTCTGTTTCACTTCTTGTTCCTTGGTCATGCTTATTCGATTTGTTTCGCTTGGGACAGAAGTAAATTCTAGAGCCTTGTGAATCGATCATATCTTTTGGTGCTTGCTAACTACCTATATCAATTACAGTTATGTCTCACTAAATATTTAATAACTAATAACAACTATAATAATAATAATAATAATAATAATAAAAGTAACTTTATAAGAATATAATATAGTATTTGGTATATGTTAAATAGAATTTGCTAACTTCTCTATGGCATCCGATCAATGCGAATTAAAGCAAAATTTCTGTAGACTAAGAATGGTAAGAACAGGTTCTACTTCCGTCTTTATGTTTACAGACAAAAGACTGAAAACTATATAACTTCTCTCTATGTCATCCGGTGAATGTGAATTAATGCAAAACTTATGTATACTAAGTATGGTAAGAACAGGTTCTACTTCCGTCCTTATATTTACAGAGAAAAGACTGAAAACTATATAACATCTCATTTCAAATTTAATCCTCTTAGATCGAAAATTGTTATAGATAGAGAAAAGTCTTTCGTGTCGATTCAGCGTTAGAAGAAGGGTTCCATCTTATCCCTCTGTTGCAACCAGAAACTTCAATCCCTGGACTTTCTGTTTTAATATTCAAACTCAAAGAGATCAAATCTGACTTTTTTCACAATACTCAGGTGTAGTCAACTTTTTTATTAAAAGGGAAAGTGTGTAACAAAACAGTAATTATGTTGTCAGTTAACATTACTAATAGTACTTGAAAATATTTTATTTTATACCTATAACGAACAAAGAAAACTTGAAAAGGCCGATCACTTCAAGTGTTTTGGAAGTATTTTGTCTGGAGGCGCTTACTTTACCAAAGAAGTCACGTTAAGAATTGCCACAGCCAAACGAGTATTATACAAGAAATAGTTACTCTTAACTAATAGGTTTAGTATTGTACAAAGGAATAAGTTGGTCAAGTGCTATATATGGAGCATTGGACAGTATGCTTCAGAGACTTGCACATTAAGGAGGTTAGAGAAGAAATAGATTGCTTTCAAATGTAGTGTTGTAGAAAGGTGGAGAAAATAAAATGGACGGAGAGAGTAACAAATGAGGATCATTCGAAACAGATAGGACAGAACACGACGCTTCTAGCCAGCATCCTTCGTAGGTATTCCAATTGGATTAAATAGATTTGCGAACAAATAGTCTTCTTCATAGAACCATAAAAGGAAAAATGGAAGGAAAGCAAGGGATGGGAAGAAGAACACAGCTGATTGATGGTTTGAGCACTGGAAGAAAATATCGGGAGCTAAAAGAGGAAGCTGAAGATCAGGTAATGTACAAGAAACATTTCCACACACAAACGTAAAAATCAAAGAAAAAAGAAAATCCGTTTTAGTTCCAGGTCCAGAAGAAAAACCGAATACTTAGTAATAATAATAATAATAATAATAATAATAATAATAATAATAATAATAATAATAATAATAGATTGATTCTATTTTGATTATCGATGCTGTATTAGTCGTGCTCATGTAGTTTACAATGCGCTCAAATTTTAATTGTCTATTGCCTTGAATTGCGCCAGTAATTTTGACTTCAAAGTGAATAATGCTTCTGCTAATTTCATAATTTATATGAGAATTTCTGACTCTATAGCGTTCTAAAGTGTAAATTTTAAATTATATTTTCATATTCTTATAGATACTTTTAGAACATAGTGGAAGAAGGACACATTCGGTTGTATGGAACGATTTGGGAACTGGTTACTCAAAATCATTTTAAACTGAATTAGGAAAAGTAAAGTGTATATCAGTAAAACTAAAGACGAATGGGTTTGTTTTGTTTGTTTGGTGACCTTCATCATTAACTTGCATTATATGCAGTGATAAGGTACAAACCTTAATTGAATTGCATTCGTTTTACAGATATTTGTAGTGTGTCTATTGTTTTTGCAAGGAAATTTGCAACACGTAACTAAATATCTGGCTTACGGAGCCTAAATGCTTTACGCATGAATAACCACATATAATTGTTAATATATATTTTAAATTATCAGCCACATTTTCTCATTCAATTCGAAGAAATATTAAAAATGTAATTATTTAAAGACCAGAATCATGAATAATTTATAATGCCTGTTTAATAATTAGATATCAATAAATCATTGAAAATCGTAATTGTTATTCTTATTCCACTAATTCTGAAAATTTCCATGCACTCCGATTCAGAATATATATATATATATATATATATATATATATATATATATATATATATATATATATATATATATATATATAATATGAATCGCTATTGTTCAAATGGTTGATTCACCTTTCGTTTCAAACGAATTGGAAACGACGTGACTCTTGAAAACACATCATTAAATGCTCAAATGGAACGAATTGATGTGATTCACCTGAATAAGTTATAATAAGGACAATAGTAGTACTAACTGCGTTAATCTTACATTTGCTATAGTTCTATGTTATTAGTTCACCAAATTAGTTTTTTCAGTCTAATAGTTTGTTACTGGACATATTTTGTTAGAATAACATTCATGGACATAAGACTTTCCAAATCCTAAAACAATGATCTGTAATAACCCGAGACCAGTTTTAAACATGTCACTTCGTGTCTTCTAAGTTGGAATAAAGACATAGAGAAAATCAGTAACTTGTTTTAGAAAGGTTTTTTAAAAAAAGTGCCTAGATTTTTATATTTTTGGCTATTACGCTTCTCATAAAAATTGAACGAACCTGATGTCATCTGCGGTGTTTCTGTTATAGGCATTAGGTATAATTATTCACGGCGAGGTAGGAAAACCAAATATCGTACATTTAACAATACAATCCATAAATATACCGTGAAGATCTAAAAATCTGAAGATTTTACTCTTGTTTACGAAACGAAATTGGCTCACATTAAATCAGAAAACAAAAGAACAATGCATACTTGATACAATGTTAAGACAAAGCAAATTAAGGAAAATATAGCAATGATAATAGCAGCTACGATAAAATTAGAAATTTTCTCCCTTTAAGATATAAAAACGTTGTACTAGCACAATACATTTTACTTTGCTTCGAATAGCCGTTAAGGAAACATAAGTGCCACTTCTAGTAGCGCCTTCCTATCATCGAAATGGTTGCCAAAGTTCTTCTAATGTTCCTTCTTTTTGCTGTGTGCTTCGAGGTAAGTTGTTTTATATTTCATAAATCGGAACAAATTACTTATCATTCTCAGAAATAACATTCCCATATAAAATGAAGCCAATTTCCTAAATTCATTACTAAAATTAATATGAAAATGCTATGATGAAATCACACAGTACTGAAATAAGGCAATATTTCTCTTTTTGAAGAGATATATTACTAAAAATGACATAAAATATAATTGTGAATAACAACTACATTCAATATATTTATTCAATCTTGTCAGTGAACTCAACTAAGTTACAAATTATTTTGTAAATGTTTGTTTCGCACATAAACTATTTTGCAAGTATCACATTCCAAATGTACATAAGAAACGTCCAGCTAATACGAAGTTTCTTTTACAGTAATGAGATGCAACTTCCTCCATTTCTATGGATTTATCGACTGTAAATACACATTATATCTGCTTTATTTTATCGCTTCTTCGTTCCATTGTGCTTGCTATACCTTACTTACATATATGCCATTTTCTTCTAGATACTTTATTCTCTTTAAATGATGAAATTATTTGGAATGATAAACTATGTAAAACAGAACTAATCTTAACTACATGATCTAATAAATTTCCATATAAATATCATATAACTCGTATGAATGTTGCGATAACAAATAAAAACATTTATTTTTAAAGTAAAATCTAAACCAATGCGAAGCCTAAATATAGTTTTAGAATTATACTTTCTAAAGGTGAACTTGGATGGTAAGAACGTTGCCATATATATTAAGACTCTTTATTTATCTGTATACAGTGAACATAAAAGATAGTACAATAAGGACGCGAATTACGTAAGTAGATTCTAAATTATCAATTTTCATTCTTTAAACACAGTATTATATTTCCAATATTCTCAATGTCCGAGAGACATTATATGCAGATCGGTATATTCATAAAAAAGCGATTGTTATTCATAAAAATATTAATGATAACATTAGTGTTTAAAAAGTAAAGCTTGGATTCAGTTACATTTAAAACTTATTACCGTGTTAATGAGATAAATAAGCAATTTTAACCATATTTAATACATCAAATAATTTGTATGGAGTCTGAAATTAAAATTATAAGAAAAATAACAAGTTATTTGAAATTTATATTGTGTCCACACCGATAATCCATCTTGAATATTTCTTCCCAAATTATGTGAATTATCATAACAAAAAATTGAAGTCAGTACTGCTTAAAATACCAAGGGTAGGCAATAATTGTAGTTTAAATTTACAAAATCACAAGTACTGTCGTAAATGTGCAATGTCTATACCTAATAATGTTCATTATTTATACTGTCATTTCTTCGTTGTACTAATGTCTTAGGTTAAATGTTTTCTCACAATATGAGTAAATTCGTACATTTGAATTAAGTAACAGAAATTACCTGAAATTATTACATTTGTACTGAATGAAAAGAAGCATTTGTGTAATATATCGACTATTTATGTACGTTAAGTAACACAAGAGCATTTAACTACAATATATAATTACAATGCCCAGTACTATCCATAAATATAGCTTATATTAGAAACCGTTACGTGAATAACCACTCGTATTTTAGTTACACTCACCAGAATGTGTAACGCTGTGAAAACCGACTATCTTCTGGCACGAGGAATTCACATTAATTTAATTCTCCTCCTATCCAATGTTGCAATATTGTCATAATGATGACAAGTTTTTAATGCTAACGTGGAACGGGGATAGTACGTTGTTCTACTACTTAAATTTCAAAACACTGTTTTCTTTCATTCAACTACGTATATCTAACTGAATATTGTTGAGTGATTCATGGAAATACGCAGGTAGATTAAGCAGTAGCAAAACATTTCAGAATTGTTAATAATACCTTTTCGAAATTTTGTGGAATAAATCACTTTTCCACTAAGCCCTTCAATTCCGTAATAGTCATCTAGTAAATGAGAACTCAATACAAACTCAATACAAATTTCAAATTAAATCCTATTTGCGACAATTTTCAAATTAATGCTTTTTCTTCTAGTAATTGCAACAAAATAACTTGGTGCGGAACTCTAGCTTTGACCTTGGTAATATAATATGTTGAGATGTTAAAACTCTACAAAGAGTTAAATATTCCTTCTATAAGATTCTTGCTACACATTTGATCATTTTTCATGTTTACTACCACATACAAAATTTAATTATGCATATCATTACGAAAAGTAAGAAAAGTAAAATTATTAAGTAAATTCATATTATCTTCAAAAGTAGAATTTGCTGTCTTATTTTTACAGTAGTAAATATTACGTTTTTATAGTCTATATTTTTCTACTATATACTAAGCACATTGCAATATAATTTCGTAGTTTAAAATTAATTTAGCTGAAAATAAAGATACATTGGTCTTCATCGTTTATTCCCTTAAATCCCGTATTTTATCTTAATATTAAATTATATCAAATGATTGGGTCATAATTTTTGATTTAAGTGATTTTTCAAACTTAGTATTGTAGCAATATTTCATATAATTAACTATGCTTCTCATTAATTATAAATTTCTTTAATCCTTAGTAAATCATATATAACTACATGTGATGGTAGATCTTTGACTGAAATAGAGATATAATAATCTAATATTTAACTTGCGTTTATTTAGTCAAAATAAAATTTTCAATATCTGATATATTTTCATCTAGGTGGCAAAAAACTACCTACAGTTATTTATATCTTTTAAAAGATATCAATGACTAGTTAATATTCTTTAGATGGTGAATATCATTTATACTTTTAAGGTAAAACTAATATTAATCTCTCTCTTAAACAAGTTATCATAAAACATTAACTATAATAACATACCGTATTTGATAATAAGAGATTCGACAATAGGAAACCTTCTACTCCTACTTTTGACTATATTTGTCTACTCCTGGAATATAATTTGATAGTTTATTGTTTGTTTGCTTCCACGTTACAAATGTTTATATATTAATGACTGATGTATCAGGTGAAATACTTTTAGAAGTAAAGGTGGAATTAAGAGTCCCATAAGTACACTGCTTCATAAATCTAGTGTTTGTAAAGGATAAACGATTTGAGATGACTTTAATATAAGTTATGTTAAAGAAAACATTTTGTTGTTGTGATGCAGATGTCACAGAAAATATTTAATAAAAATTAACAAAATTAAATTTTGTGATAAACCTATTCATAAAGCTAATATTTTTAATTTCAAAAAAATATTAATTTCAAGACTATTGAAAAATCATTACACATTGAATGGAGAGATTAATTAAATTAAGATAAAACACTCATTAAGTAACCATCTTAAAGGTCTTGTGATATGTCCTGCGTATTGTCGTTTTGCGAAAGTACAATCATAAACATACTTTCGGATCCAGTACGGTCGTTGTGTCCTCAATTACGTAGATAACTAAGAGCACTCATACCAATTCTGGCAAACTGTTTCACTATGCCATTATACACCGATTTTTATTTTAGACATATATCCCTGAAATGATATCTTATTCATATGACCCCTTATCTAAGTCATCAAGTAGCTTCTTTATTAATGTTTGGTTTCTTTTAGTTAAAGCTTTCTCAGTAGCCTGTTGACCTTTTATTTACACACTTCTTTTTCCTTGTTTCATAACAAAAGTTTAAGAGCTCATACCCTAAGCTATTTTTAGGTCTCAAATATTACAACTCTTGCTATATTTGAACCGAGCACTCGGAAATAATATTTTTAACCTGTTAAATTACATAAGCGTATGATCTATTCAAAACAATGTTTCGAACATGTTTTTTTCATTCCAATAACTTACCTACACGGATTTAATAGATTAAGCGTTGTAATTAAATACAAAACTCCAACTTTTCAAAGTTTATCATATTGGAAAACGAAAACTAAAGTCTTCGTTTTCAAACTACATACAGCAATTCATAAAATATTGTTCTAGCTCCGATAGTAATTAGGGAAGTAACATTTCAAGTTGTCATAAGCAAATGTACAATTTCGATTTTCCTACTGAATGAATAAATCATATTATCTCCTTTGCCTCTGTGTAAGTCAGAAATGGTAGGAAATAAAAAAAATAGGGAAACAAAGTGGGAAAATATCAGGGGACGCATGGAATTGAACTCCTTGTTCGAACTTATGGTCTTTATCACGGCATTTCAGGCCTACACTAAATATTGAAAGACCAACACGTATAATTTTGTTTTGATAATTGTACATAAAACAAAAGAAGCAATCAAGTTTCGTAAAGAATCAGTTTTCTTGTGGGGCACTTTACCACGAGATAATGATTTACTGCATTTTTTTTTGAAAATCCCACACAAAGCCAATACTTATGAATCATAAACAACTATAGGCAAATGAGTGATTCTTGGAGTCAGGTAGGGAAATCATAAAATGCTTAACAAGTTGAGTCTTCTTTTAGCCGTACAGGAAACAGAATTTTATGAATACAGGGCGTTAATCGAATATTTTGCTTACAATATTATATGTAGCTTTCATCATTTGAACACATAACTGCATGACATGCATGACATGAAACAGTAATGTAATATAATTTAAAAGATCGTATGAGGTAACTTTACAATTTATTTTCGATTTATTTGTGAGTTTCAACTTGATCAGATAACACCCACAGCTATTTGTTAGGTATAGGTTAATGACAAACTACGCCCTCACGATAATGTTTTACATTAAAATCTTGTATTAATATCCTCTTATTTGTTAAATGCCTTGATGGAACATATAAAATTTTCAGTTCTCCGACCATGATACTTCGATAGGTGGCTTTACGAGTAAATGCTCCACTCCATTAGATGATTTTTTGAACATTTTTCTCAGTGAAATTTAGTTTCATAATATATTTCAAACTATTGGGTTGTATACCTTTTGGGTATTGTAGCACCCTGAGTAAAATTTTCATAATTTAATTGTCGCTTTTTAGTAAATAGTATGCTACAAAGAATTGGTTTTACTGCAATAAATGTGGCTTTTTATTTCTTTTCAACTCCGTAATATTACGTTGATAATTACAATTATTACCTGAGCTCCGAGAATACTTAATAAGTGCCTAAACATCAACCCATTTGATAATTTCCCTTCTTCATTTTCTCTCCTCCGTCTTTACTTTCGTCCCTTTGTCTCAAAAGCTTTATCATTTATAAAGAAGCGATCTTCACTAATATGTCTCGTATATTTAGGTTTCTTTCAACTTTCGTATAAGGGATTATAACAGAAATATTTATTAAAATGAAATCAATATGAATTTAGAAATAAGTATTATAATGAACGTTTTTAAAATCGTATTTCCTCTTAGCAACAAAACATTTTAAACCCAAAAAAAAGCTATTCCGTTTATATGTGGGAGCTTTTCGTAGTTTCGAAATACAGAAAAGTCTTTTATTTCTAAATAAAAATTATATACATGTTATTTTTATCTTCTTATATAGGACGTTTACTTCTTACATAGAGCGCTCTTATGTCTAAGTCGTTTCTGTACATGCCTTTTGGGTTCTGATCGTGGCAGGAGATCATGTGGATCGGATTTTACGTTAAGTGTTAACTCAAAATTTCAAAAGCAATCGCTGCTGGAAGAGATGCTAAGCTAAAAGTCAAATCAAATCACTTTTTTTAAGGAAGTGTAATAGTATGGACTTGTATATGAAATTCCAGAGACTGTATATGAAAGAGCTACTAAAATTTTATACCATAGCTTCGACAATATCACTATTAGTATGTTCTCGTTTTCTCATTTGATTTTCTTTTTAAATCCTTAATATGAAACTTCTGACATAGGAATCTATTTACTCATAGCTTAAAACCTTTAAGTAAAATATATTTCATCAATTCTCAACCCTTATTACGTCATAGCTATACATTTATTAGTCATTCGAATCTTGAATTGACGTATAACGTATATTTGTAATTCATATACAAGCTAGATTGAACCGTACGAAAATAATTTCTTTGACATAGTTATTAAACAGTTATTGGTGCGTTTGATCTTTCGGGAGAACGCACTGTTTGAGAGAATTAAAATTAATCGTAAAATAAAGAAATGTGTATTTAATTCTTATCTATTAAGTACCGGATTGGGATGAAATAAATTTCGTTCGAAACACTGGTAATTAAACTTCCAATACAACTGAATGCAAAACAAATGTTCACACGTTATGCAATGATGAACGACTATAGTCATATATTTTCATTGCTCTTTACTACAAGCAAACAAACTGCCGTCTTTGTCTATCTCCAGTAATATAAGCGAGGAACGAATGTCAACTAAATCATTACTGCATCATTTCGTTCACCCAATAAATTTAAAATGTATATCTGAAGTACCTAAATCCTAAGAAACAAACATTTCCTTGATTTTAAGTGCATAAAAAAGAAATACTAATCTCTGCTAATTTAATAATATAATAATTAAATCTTTTAAATTTATAGCAAATATGTACAGTGTAAACGACATCTTATATTTGATTGTACGATTATCACCTTTTTATTTAGAGAAATTTTAGATAATTACACACATCACTGTATATGAATGCATGAGCGTATTTAAATAAATTATTAAATTTTAATCTTTTATAGACTCGTAAACCATTTAAAAATTCTGGGTTTCAATTATATCGTTTGAAGTCCTCCCCAAACTGATCGTCATTAACTGATTTAAGGTACAAAGTTTGGAGTATGTATTTTATCAACAAACTTAACTATTTAATCTCCAAAATTGTTTTAAAATGTTATAATGACTTATTAATACATAGGGATAAATTTAAATATTTACGGTTTATACTTATTTCGCGAGTTTATACTAAACATTATAAACGATATAATTTCCTTGAACAAAATGAATTTTCATTTCACCATCTGAAGAAAATTAACATATTTCCCATTAGAATTCATCCAATTGAATTCATCACACTACTTTTTTCACTCTACTGAAAAGCATTCTTTTGTCTCAGTATTCTAACAATAGAAAGCTATTAAAACAATTAGCAGATCATTTTATATATATAATTATAGGCATGCAAATGCATGCAACACATACGTATTTTCATTTGATGCACACTATTTATACACGTCATACATTATTGTATATACGCATTACATTGTGCTAATTTTTAGGAAATTGACTTCATCAAATATCTGATGTTTATTATATACTAAACATTTATATTTCTCAATTATTACTGTAAACACACAAACAGAGATGAATGTATTTTCACATATATACTATTTATACATTCACTTACAAAATAAGATATATCGTTAATAAAATTATCAATATCAAATGGAAATCGTAATCCATATCTGCATTGGACAAAAAATAATTTACTTTTCAAGCTTTTAGAAATAAATTGCAATCTTAGTTAAAGTTTCTTGGAGTTCGTCAAATTTATTGATAGTTGGTTTGGCATTTTTCACATGAAATTAGTTTACTTTGAAAATGATTGATTACTTTTGTAATAAATCGAGTACATTACTTTTATTAAAATTGAATCAATTTGTTTTGAATTACCAGATACATTAACAAACCGGTACTGCAATGTAATAACGAACTTCCAATAACCAACTATTTTGCTAATATCCTTTTTCTTATGTAAGATATGTTACTAAGTATTATACTTCAATTTTACTCATTCTATCCTAGTCCAAATCAATTGTTCACAAGGAAACCACCCCAACTAATTACTTTCCAAAGATAATAACATGGAAGGTGCTTACCTGATGTGCTATGTTTTAGATTTTTCTAATTATGTCAATTAATCATATTTCGATGGTTTATTTCGAAAATCATTTCAATCCATTTAGCTGATATTATTAGGTTATTAAAAGTGTCATTGATGTACACAAAGTTTCTAGATCTGTATACGTACACAGATTCATGCTTATTTTGCAATTTGAAATAAAATGTATTTCCTAATTAGATAATACAGAGAAATTCGTCTTGATATATTTTGAATTTAGATTTTTGAAAGAAACAACACCGATGAATGAACTTTGACAACTTATTGCAACCTAGAATCAATTTTTAAGTATAGTGACGTGTCTTCCCTTCTAGTTCTATTTTTGAATATGTCAATAAAAAAAACTAAACATGTGGCCTGATGAAGTACAAAACATAAATAATAAATACTAGGGTATAGAAACCGTTTTCTTTTCGATTATTAAAATTTACGATTTGGAAATATAAAAAAAACAGGGTAATATATAACTGTGTCGGGAATGAAACACAAAAGTACGAAGAAAAGTACTAAGAAATATAAAACAGCTGGTCTTAATGTAATGTAATGCTATAGTACATAACAAGTGAGGGAGATAACAATTAAATCAAAATGGAAATAACTATGCAGGAAAGCAAAAAAGGAAATATTGATAGAGTAGCAAATGCAAAGAATAATTTGAAATTAAAATCATACCCGAGAGAAACACTTTGCACTTCAGCATGATTTTAAAAATATAATACATTTCAGAGAGGATTCAATGGAATAGTAAATGTTAGATAAGCAGTCAAGCTGGAAGTTCAATTGAAATTTCCATAATTATTATGCTTACTATGATACTGAAAAATTCCAATATGTTTCATCCTTCAAAACTTAGGGTGAAAATTTTAGTTATATTAAGTATTGTTTATGATATATATTCATTGTTCTAATAACAACAGTTATTACCTTTGTGATAGTAAAATAATGTTATTTCTCATTTAAAGATGAAGATAATATTACCATTTAAAATATTTTAAATATTAAATTCCAACAAATGTTGAAGACATCATGATTAGTATTTTGATTATCTTAAGTGTCTAGTTGGACATGTAATACCCCATTTAAATAATAATCGCTTTTGAAAATGAATTTATTTCAGCACAACATCAATCAGAAACACAACGTAACAAAAACTGTAATTATTGAGTTGAGTTGAGATGATTTGGAGTTTAGCGTCCCTTCGTCACCTAGGCTACATGAAACAGGACAGATTAACGTAGAATCCGCACCATATGAGATCCCTCCGGGAATCGAACCCGACGTACTGTAATTATAAATTTGTTTTCAAACATTAATCTGATAAGAATTATATCCGCTCTTAAAACTTTCTTATTCATAGATTTTTAAATAATACCATTTATGAAGTACATTATACATCATACGGGATTATCTAACGAGGTATCGAAATTGGCTTAATAGTAATCTGTAATTGGGGAAGCGAGCAATTAGTTTCCGATAAGATGTCTTGTACACAGATAACATAGAAACCGCATTTTTATACAATATTTACTAACAAGTATACAAAAAATAGAATATATGTGTAACCAATGTTTTCTCACATATCGACACCTTTGACGTATCGACATTCTTTAGATATAGTGAGCATTAAAGTCGGTACTTACGATGGAGCTAAGGTATTTAAGTGTTATGTATATATAGACAAATATATATATTCAAGTATATAGACACAAATATTCAGTAATAATAGGAGTACAGTTTTGTATTGCATTGTCTCCTTAATGTAATTGAGGCAATACCCGCAGATAATAGAAGTTTGTGTATATTCCTTGTAAATACTATGGGGAACGAACTCACGACAATTAAAGGAACTACAATACTTTGCCTACGTACGAGATCTCGAAGCAATGCTTCTTTTATCTTTTGTTATGTGCTGTTTGAAACCAATCGATTGGGGGTTAGCCATTCAAGAAGCAAGAAGGAAAACGCACGAAGATGTGTAGGTAAGTGTACTTTCTTCATGTAAGTTTAAAGATCATCGTGGTGAGTAAAACAATTCGTAAACTCTTGAGATCTGTGGTTAGCAGTAAAATCGTATCGTCACGAATAAATAGATATAATAGCGAATATCTATTAATATTAGCCCTAAAAGGTGATATTGGAGTCCTTCCTATAATGTATAGATTTACATGATATTCGAACATTAATCGAACATGATGAAGTGATGATTTCGGAATATCGGACGTTAACATTGATTGATATTTCATGTACTTCGGGAATAATGGATTGAGATATAATCCAAACCATGTCTACGATTTGTTTACTTGCAATAGTCTTTTTTACACATATTTCTTGAAAACTCAAGCTTCAATTAGTTTGTGGAAGATATTTCCCTAACTCTAAAAACACAGAAACATATCTTAAAATTTAGATTATTTAAAATTTAGACTTATAAAATTTCATTCTGTTTTATGTAGCTCTATAAAGACCGACACATATTGAAAAGACTTCTTAAGGCAGCAAATCAAGCATTTAGGCACTACAATCTCATAAGACAGTATTATGAAATAACTTCAGTTTTACCTTTGTGGCTAGCCCCAACCCACACTCCCCGCTAACGTAAAAATTACAAAAAGTGAAAGAATAAGATAAATAAGCATATTTAAAGACCAAATACCACTACTAAATGTATAATTTTAGGTATTTGGCATTATCTGATTCCTACGGTTAGTAATGCAAACTATTTCCTTGTGATTTATGATTACTGAAATTTGTTTACAATTTTACTGAAATTGGTTTTTGCAAAAAACGATGAAAAATCTAAAACACGATAGAGATGACACACGACCTCCTTTCGTAGATATATAATATTTCCTGTAGCATGGTTATTTCTATTTCTTGGCTATTTGGTTTGCATATATTGCCTCTGTTTCAATTTCTTGGAGTGTGAGTATAGGCCTACACCAAATGTTTTCTTCTAATATATACATATGACATATATTTTCATCGTGTAATTTTCCGTAAGACGTTAAAAGTATCATAATGTTATAATTCCCCGGAGTCATAGTTTCCAATTTAATACTCTTATATCCGTGTTTAGACTCAACATATATTTGCGAATTATTATTGGTTTTCAAGCAAAAAAATCACAAAGAATTGCTCATTTGACAAATATTGTCGATATGTCCTCTTTGAGAAATTTGTAAATAATATTTAAAACCTGCAATCCAGGGATCCTGAATAAAATGGAACAAGAAGAAGAATAAGAGAAACATTACGCTACATGTCTCTGCTCGCAGTAAATTGTAATAAGAGTATCTGTAATACTCAATTTGTTATTAGTAATGTTTCCTTAGTTCCTAAACTCCGTCCTTGGTTCAAACATTAATCTGCCTATCAATACAGAAGGGATCGTTAAATGAAGAAGTTTGTTGTATCATGTGACCCACAATATGTATCTTGATTTGGGAGAATAAATTCTGATTCATAAAAGTCTCATTACTTTATTAATACAAATCATGGGATAAGAAACTGACGAACGAAAGCTGAAAAATCGTAAGAATAAAATGAAATGTCGTGAGGTATTTCAATTGGACGTCCTACGATTATACAATTTAGGCTAACGGAGACGTTAACTAAGCTAAATGAATGAGAATAGTAGAATTGGTGGGAGGAAAAAATTGAGGAAACGGTAGAATCCCGAGAAAACTTGCAGACACGATGTTGTCCAGTACTAACTTATGTGCTCGGGGTCAAGCCAGAGACATCTCACAACAGTGGTAAGCGCTCTACCACTGAGTCGGCGTACCTATTACATAATGATTTATTACAGGACACCACAAAAAATTTTTATAAGAGTCGTGTTATACACCAACCACAGATATATTCCCAAACACGAAATACATAAAGAATAATTATGTCTGCGGTTCTACAAGAAAACGAACCCAAAACAACGTGCTTTCGTTTACCACTCACTGGAGAAAAACTAATGTTTTCCAATTTGTATCTAGTTCTTAAGTAAATAAAATATTTTAAATCCACCTAAATTAATAACACTATTAACGGAGATGTATGTGCATTAATTGAGTAAACTATGTTGAGTTTAATATGTTATAAATTTTAAAATTATTACATAAGAAAACATTGAAAACGGATTTTGTGTTTTCGCAATTTTTAACATGAAACATTGTGAACTACATCTCAGCTGAAACTAGAAGGAAATGATGGTAAGTACAATTCATGTTTTAGTATTAGCAGAAAATCAAAATTCTTTTCTAATTTTTTTATAATAATTTAAACTATAACACAATTGCATTTTCGTGTAAACTAGGATTACAAAAATTACAATTCTAAATACTACATGTGAGTTCTGGGCATTAAGTATTGAGCATTATGAGAATTACACTTGATTATATGTGTTATAGAATACGAGAAGAGCTTACTGAGGAATTGATTTGTTGCTCCTGCTTACTTCTGTGACAAAATAATTTTTGTTTCTTATGGCCAGACGTTCAAGACAATAAATCCAAATTACTTTTTAGCTTGAAAAATCACTCATGAGTTATACATCGAAGACAAACATGATACGCAATTCTGAACATCGGTAATATAAACTGCTAATCTCTGGACGTGTTTTAAGAACAGAACAGAACATAATCAGGAATAATTTATCTTAGAATATATTAAAAACGAAAAACACATTCCCAAGTCCCATTCAGGCTTTTATATATCAATACTGTATAACATTCAGATTATCTCCTTAAATTCTCTCATGATTATTATCGATCGTTATTATTATATATACCTTTAGACGTCTATCCTATACTTTAACATGTCTTACTTTAATCTTGCGTCAAATGTCATGTGTACCGGAATGCGATATCACTATACATGAATATTGATAATGCAGTTAATCAGATTCTTCGGGGAAAATATTACAATTTGAAATCCTGAACTCTGAAAATTCAAACTGATCCAATGAGTAGGTAAGCTGAAAATTGATATTTAATTAATGCATGTTTAATTTTGTTATTCAAAACAATATGTAAATAGATATTTTCGGATTTGGTCTTCTACCTTTAAGTAGTATTGAAAATCACCTAAAAATACCACAGCGATGCTAGTTTATTTCAGCTTCATCAAACTGTTTTTGTTAGAGATTTTATAGCATCAACATTGAAACGCAGCGAATTTCTACTTGATATTAATTCACAAATTATCAAAAAATACATTTACCGAACTTATAGGTCTGTCATTAATTATATACATTATAATGTATATAAAGCTTTTTATCTGAGAAATAGTACAAGATTCTTTTTTCAACTATTTTGATTTTCACAAAATTTTTTTCTGATCTGCTACTTATTTTAAATTTGTAACTTTGTACCTGGAAATATTCGTATTATATGGTTTTGAAAATTATAATTATAGCTTCTAAACCCAAGCATAATATTTTGCATCTTCTTATTTTGTCAGTCATGTATAACATCGAAATAACTTAATGATATTTTAAAGCTCAACAGTATATCTTCAGACCAACCATTAATCCAATTTCGTTTGATTTAAATTTACGTGAAAATAGAAAAATAGCAATGTCAAATACTAACAAACAATGAAATAAAATAGCGTGTAACTAATACACTACTAAAATGTTTCAAACTTTTATGATCGCTGTTCCATATGTTAATGACACATGAAATAATAACATTTTAATATATTTCAAAACATAGTAAAATGCCATTTGTATTACTTACTAAAACTTAAGTCTACAAAAAATGCATTAGCAAAGATTATATTTTGACAAAAAGGAGATTTTATAAAATGCTTTACCATTAACGTGATATAGGAATCATAAAAATTGGCATGAAAATATTGAGTATGAATTTATCAAATATTATTTGAAGTATCTAAAATTGTGTGTTGTAAATATTTATAAAATTAATTATAAGTAAAGTGCATAATTTGCACACGTGTTAATACAGTAAAAGGGGGCGTTTGTGTTTTTCATTAATTTGTGTTAATACATTAAAATGAAAAGGATAAAATGTATCTAAATTACGTAAAATGCATTAAGTATAATATAATTAACGTACGTAAAATTCATTATTGTAATTTAACATTAAAGGTACAAGCCTAAAAGAAGGAGTATAACATACGTCTAAAATATAATAATGTGTTAACAAAATTGTTCACATAAGTTATTACTAGAAATAAGGTTATCGTTTCGTTAGCATTGTAATGTTATCAGGCATAGTGAACTTGATAAATGTTTTAAAATGAAATACTGATATAAAATGAGCCCAAGACTATAGAAATATTACAGACAAAAATATTTACAATAAATATGACCCAATCATTTGAAATCGACGATCATTGCGATACCTTTTATTGTATATATACACCTGATAATCAATAAGGATAATAACCATTTGTTTTTATTCAGCTAGTTATAAAAAGATTAAAAACGAAAATTATTGTCTTATGTTCCAATAAACGATGCTCAACATTATATCCAACATCAATTTATTTATTCGTATGGCTTCAAACAAACTATTCTAAAAATAAACACGGCATCAAATAAGAAGTTTAATTCACAGAAATCCAATCTATGTAATCTATCTAATATTTACTTTTCTATGAATTTTAACAAAATACTAAGTAAGAAATAGCAAAGAATAATAATTCAACTAACTAATACCTTACGAAAATACCATTTTAATTGTCATAGTTAACAGAATAATAATTAGCATTAATCTTGTTGTAAATTACATCAAATTAAAACCTTAAAATAAAATAAGTAATTTGATGCAGATGAATATTTTTCTCATATATTTTATAATGAGAAATTTTGAACCATAATAAAACAATTAGGGTTTCTACACTAACTTAATTTATAAAATATTCTGGCTGGGGTGTCAATGCAGTTAGGGAGGATTACATCGTTGAGTAGACACAAAAATTACATCAGTGGAAAAGATACAACTCTGGTTGAGTTTCCTTTATGAATTCACAATATTATATTCTGCAAAGCACGACGGAAAATGTGTTGAGAGTGTCTTTTTCCAATTTTAATGTTGTTGGTCTCAATTTGTTCCAAAAAAATCCATTGAAAAGTTATCTCTGTAGGTATTGCTAAACAACCTTTTCAATTGTCTCCCAAAGAATATCTTGTAAGAGATTCTTAGGATAGGAGGCTCATTTCATCGTAATTGTGGTACGCAGATATCATATGATCGTCGATAGGCAAATCCATACACTTACAAAGTGAGATTTTGAAATCAACAGTCCTACATGAGTTGACATCCGCCAACACGAACCACATATAGAGTTCCCTAATTGTGTAAATGAAAGGGATAGTAAGGATTGTTTATATTGACTTCAATTTATAATGAAATGCAGCTTTACTAAGACATTGTTTCTGGACAAGACAGTGTGATGGTTGTTTAAGGTAGCTGTGTGGCAATCATTCATAGGGTTGAGCTACTCTTTTATATGATCTTTTGTATAGACGTAATCATTACTACATGTAGTTTCAGTACTGGAACTATGAAATAGCTCACACGTTTCCCAAAAAGTGCCTAACTATTTTAGAATATACGGTGTCCTCGTGTTACACTGCAATACAAATATAATTCTACTTCAATCGACGTGACATAATCTTTCGTACTTATAGCATGAAACCATTTCTCATTCAGAGTGGGTTAGTGGCATCCCTCCCTTTCTTCTGGTATTCCAAACACTTTTCTGATGGCTTTCTTCGATGTTTGGATGGTTTAGGATGATGGTTCGAGGTTTAGTTTCATCAAATACTGCGAACATTTCTCTCCATGGAATTTAATCGGTTGCTCAGTGACTATAAATCCATGTGCTGTCAGGTGGCACCTCTTTTAATTAATCACTTAATGTAGTATCCCGCATTCTTGTCTTTACATATGACTCACTTGAGCTAGACACTTAATCGGCACCAACTTATGAGACGTGCTACTTTCTTATTTGAGGTTCCTCAAAATAAGTCATTCATCATTATGGACAATGAATAACTGCTGCAAGGAACATAAGTTTAGGATTGTAAGTACTTTGTCAACACATAATAAGAGAAGCCTTATTTTATGTATGGTTTATTTACAAAGTTTAGCATTCGTTTCCACATCCTTCAAGTCAAAACAAAATTTTCAGTAGCAAACGAAATGTGCTGCTCTTATATTAATTTTTCGAATTTTCACATTCACTCTTAAATATCGTTTCCTACTGCAAACCAACAAACTAAATATATATATTGGCAACAAAACGGTTGACAAAAAATTAACACTTAGGATTAAAGTTGACTCTTGATTAACTCTCAATTTATTTAAATATCTTGATTAACACTCAGTGAGATGTTAATTCATGTGTGTTAAAATATATATAAACATTTATACGAAATCATACCTACAACGAGTTCTTATCGTTTAGTAATAAAAAAATCTTTAATATGTCAGAAAATAATTTTTTCTACAGCAAGAAAAGGAAGTGTTATATTCCATACATTATTCACCCCCCCCCCCCGCGCTTCTTAATTAACAGTATATATTTAGAGATTACTTAGATAGTTTATTAGAGTTTTCGGAAATGGACATAAAGAGTTTGGCTTGTTTAAATATTTCCTTTGAAATATCTCGAGAAATTTACAACATACAAAAAATGTTTGGAGAGTAAGTTCCATATTTCCAAAAAGGAAAACACAATTCCGTAAAAAAAATTCACGAGTCTGTCCTCTTAAATAAGAAGAGGTGAAGTAACGCTTAACTTACAGTAAGAACACTTTCTATTGATTACAGATTCGCATTCTTTCCAACAAAATATATTTCTGAATAAAATTTGATTCAAAAAGATGCAAGTTTTATGTGAAGTCTTCGAATATTGTTGTGCCTGCAAGTCAGAAACACTTGAATTTAACAGTCCTTGCCTGCACGGTGCGTTTTCTTCGTGAGACTTTTGTATCTTGCATAGAAACAAAATGTGCAAAATATATCGCACATTTTTGTTAAACGGCATATTCATTTGCCTGAATATATCCTCTTGCAGTTTTGTATACAATTCCTTGGAATTTGTGCAGAAGCCTTTCGAATTTGCTCTTTCAGATATTCTCTGTTTATTGGCTCGCGTATGTATAAAACATTTTATCAAGTATCCCAACAGATATTTGAGGTTTAATGTGACAGCTGTACAAGTCATACTAGAAGTATGTTTCTTCCACACCATTTTCCATTGTATTGCACTTTCAAATACTGAAATACGCTTAATACAATGTATGTTCCGCTGTATATAACTTATTTCAGTTTTATTTGGTAAGAAACTGTACCCTTTCAAATAGAAATACAATTTGTGCCTGAGGAATTTTAGATCGTTTCCCGTAATCATATTTACATTTTAAAAAATGTACTAACTATTAACACCAACTAAAATTTCCATATCACACATTAATAGCCCAACAAAGTTCAGCGTGTACTATCAAATTCTAACAAGAAATGCCATCTCAGTAGCAGTGTCAATCACGCTTCTCGAGTTAGATAAATATCGAAACGTAGCTTCTACAAGAAATATAAAAAGTTTAAACCCAGAAATATGCATATAACTTACCTATCTCCCTCAACATATTTCCAAGCATTTTAACATGTCGTTTCTAGTAAGAGGTTTAGTTAGAGACATGTAGCCTTATGTTACTTTATTTTTCAAGACCTTAAGGTAATATGTTCTACATATTTCCGTTACCTCTCTATCAGTCTGTTACTAACATAAAAATGATGCGAAGTACTGCAAACCATATCATCAGATGGACATCTACGTAATTTGCTATTTACTTCTCAATCTTCTGGGGACCCCACGCTCTCTGAATTTAGTATTTCGGACGAATGAATGACTTAGCGGCCGTTGATATCAAGCTTGACACAAAATAGCAGATTGACGAAAATTATTGCGACATTCGTCCAAAATAAACAGAATACCAAGCATTTTGTTCGGAATAAATTGAGCCGTAATTATGCATATGAAAGACAATATTAGAACGATGCAATTAAAGTAAGTATAATAGTAATAATACCAAGTAGCAGTTAACACAAGCAAAAGGAAATTTAAACTTGTTCAGGAATTTACATTTCTACATATTGCAAACATGTATCTTTGTTTTACATATACATTATATTTACACCATCATTTAAGTTAATGTATACAATTAGTCTCTAGAATTTCTGCTTGAAGTATGGAAGCAACATGTATTTGTGTGCCTGTTTTAATTCACAAATATCTGCTGAACCCTTCAGAATGGGAAAGCGAAAGATCGTTTGTTACATTGTGATTTTCTCATTGCGATTTGCGAGTAACACTAATTGCAAAAGCTTTACAATGAACATCTTTATAATATACTATTAGTACATGTTATTGAATAATTCATAGAATACCATTTTTTAATTCAACATAAGTATCCAAATGCTGACAAGTGTGAAATATTTGCTTGGAGATTAATGTTCGTGCACAAAGAACAGAAAATGTATTTGAGTTGCACGACAGTTATTTTATTACATTTATGTAATTAATACTCAGACCAGGGTATTTATATGTGGAATAGAAAGTATGTAGAATGCCAGCGGTTCTTGTCTAACCGAGAACACCAACACGACTTTCATTCGTCTAGGTGAGACAGGGAATCTATGACCAGGGCTCATTACCACCTTTGCAATATCCAGTTCAGCTTGGCAGACAGATGCGATAATGGAAGGGATAAAGGATCTTCATTGCATTAACCCAAACATTGTTGCTATGAATTTTCAAATTATCTTCAAGAAGCCATTTCAATTAAGAGCTTCAGTGATTAATAGCATTGTCTATCGAACATCTATTAAGCATTGTTTTAACTGTTTCTCAGTCAGCTAGGATATTCAGACTTTTGAAACTTTCAAGAACTTCATTCTTCCCTAACTTCTGATAACACTTATTTTTGTCCATATTTATTTAACTGGTGGAAATAAATATGGGTGTTATTAAAATTGTCATATACATTTATTCATTACAGGTCATCCAGTAGTTGCACAACAGAATATTTCACACAAACCGTATATTTTCTTACGCAGAATCAGACTTTGCAATAAAAGTAATCGTTCTCGTTGAAATTTCAAGCACCTGCACTCCACTCCATTAATTGGGACCGACAAGGGGATTTTTGTGGAACTAAGTTTTCCTCATCGATATGTGACACAATTTCTCTGAATAATTTTTATACTTTGTATCGTTCCCGAGATATTTCAATGGAACAATTAAAATGGACCCCATGTAAAATCGGAATCCTACTGACTTCATAAACAATAATTTGTAACGGTTTATTTTTATAAGGTTTTGATAAATAAATGCTTTCAGGAATGCCTACAAGCATTGTGTTTCTTCAATGTTTGCCCACCAGACAATAACGATCGTTCTGATTCAAGTCTGAACGCAGAACTTGGAGGTCCAGATGTAATTGAAGTAGGAAGAAGAGAATTCGAGGGAAAGCAATACAAAGGCACAGTAACGGCGGTATTGAGAGCCCCTGACAATAGGAATGACACAAGCAAATAAATTTATTATTGACTTAAAATGAAATAAATGTGTAAGTTGCTTCTTTAATTAAACTAAAATTCTAAAATATAAATATATTGCAATAATTAATAATTGATGCTCAAGTAACCTATGCTCATGTTAAAATAACAAAATGAATAATTTAATATTAACCTAACCATTTTCATATAAATACTAAAGTTTAATACTGATTTTATAATACTAATATAAAAATAAATTGTATTACCAAACATTGGCCGTTATAGATAAGAAAAGCAGGAAGTAACATTAAATTACATTTGTAAAATAAATATTCAATGGGTTTCTTAACCCATAATTAAATTATCTTGAATATCATCTCATGATTAACATTTTTTAAGTTATTGTAAGATTTCCTACATAAATGCAAGGTAGAAATAACAATTTCACTAGATATGTTAATAATCTTCTAAACATATATGAGAATAATTACTAAATTATACTCTATAACACATGATATGCTAAAATAAAACAAAATTAATACTTTAATATTAACCTAACCATCTGTATATACATTCGAAGTTGAATACTAATTTTACCATCCTTATCTAAGAATAAAATTTATTACCAACGTTAGCCATTGTTAATTAATAAAGGTAGGAAGTAAAATTAAATCATATTTATAAAATAAATATTCAATAGATTCAATAACTTTCAATTAAATTGTCTTAAGTTTAATTTCGTAATTAACATTTGGTAATTCATTCTAAGATTTCCTGATAAAGTGCAAGCTAAAAATAACAAATTCATTAAATATGTTAATAATATTCTAAAATATATATATTAGAAAAATTACTAAATTTTACTAAATAACACAAAATAGTGCTAAACTAAAACAAAATTAATACTTTAATAATAACCTAAACATCATTATATAAATTCGATAGATTAATATTATATTTACCATCATTATCTCAAAATAACACTATCAAACTTTATTCCTTGTTAAATTCATGAACGCTGGAAGTAACACTAACGTATATTTATAAAATAAATATGCAATCGGTTTTACAAATAATAATTAAATTGTCTCAACTATCATCTCAGATTTAACATTAATTAAGTAATTCTAAGATTTCCTGAAGAAATGCAAGCTGAAAATTAACTAGTAAATATTACATATGTTAATAACAGTAACCTATTTTATATATATGAAAATCAGCTCGAATTTGCAAAATAGCGTACATTGCTTTGTTCGCTGAATGATCAGAAAGAACATATTGACTAATATTCTTATAGTTCTAATTCACGTTATATTCACAATTTTGTTAATAGTGTTACACCTCTAAATGTCCTCTGGTAAAAATAAAATATTTGGGACTTAAATATATTCATTAAACAACAGTTAAATATTCATACGATTTAATAGAAAACGTTTAAAAATACATGTCTAATTTTTCAAACGAGTGTCAGTAACAGGTCAGAGAACATAATTGTCACTAAATATTCGGTTTTAATGTATTTCTCGAATGCAATGCAACATCCAGAGAGCAGCCTAATATTAGACTAGCAATACTTAGAAGGCATTTTCTCCAATCACGTTTAAATTGTTGTCGTGTGAATTTACCATATCTATGGTAGAAAAGTACTGCAATTCTTGTCAAGATCTTCCAGTTCATATCTCAGTTTGTCCAGTTGTTCTATTTTCTATATACACGTATATTCATTATGCCTAGATATACAACGAAAACGAAATTCATATCAAGCATTCAATCATTAAGCTTTTGTATTTGACTCTAATTGCTTTGACACACATACATTCACAATAATTTGTTTTAGGATGAAATGAGCAACTAATCATATTCACTCCTACGTTCTTGTTTAGAGGCTAAGCTAAAAATATAAAGCCAACAAGGGCGTGACTGTGTACTGGAGTTGAAGTAGTTTTTCACAAGAGGATTCTGCCGAGTGCGAAGTACGAATGACAAAACACGAACAGGGTCACCAGGATCGGCAAGGCTAAAGTCTGCAACAGTCTTTCAAAATGATATACATTGAGTTTTCATGGGAATTTTAATCTCAGTTTGTATTGCAGCAATGCCTACTCTTTTTTTACACGTATATTTTTGTCACAAGTATGTTCGTTACCCATTAGCATCATTTATAACCGTAGGATGACTGCAAGGGTTCACTGGAGCCCCGAAATTGTACATTATTATTTAATACTTTAGAACGTTTTTTTTTCTTTCTCCAGAAATAAGGATGGAATTTCAGAAATGTTACCTCATTCAACCTGTATTTCATAAGAATTCAAAACCATATATAATTATGGTTTTGCAAATATTAGAAGGGTCACCAAGGCTGTCAACGAAACTGTCTGCAACAGCCTTTGCAAATTGTATACAGGGCGTTTTTCTAGGACCTTTTCCAAATTTTTATCTCGCTTTGTGTTCCAGCAATAGCTAACGTTTTTGTATATTATTCTCATAAGTATGTTCCCTACACATTAGCATTGCTATCCAAATTATTAAAACAAAACACATTCCATAATCATATTCAGTATATATTAATGTAGAAGCTACAATAATAGAACATTTTATGGTTCTTTTTACAGGTTTCTGTCTCAAAAATTTTTACTGCTTCACAGGAATCTTAAAACACACTTAGAATTCAATATTCTCTAATATCGAAAAAAATATATTTAAAATATTGTGCTTTAAAAAAAGAACCTAATAAATTTAAAGTCTGAATTTTAGATGATTGCATATTGTATATCATGTAACCCTTATATCCCAGCTGCTATTATCTATCATCTCACCCCACGGAAACTATTGTATATGGAATTGACAATCACGGTGGTAATGACATTATTTTTAGTAAGACCAGAAGGAATCTTATATCTAGTATAACCGGAATTCCTCAACAAATACATACAAACGGAGGCAAATCCATACAAAGTATTTTAGTTAATTTTATATCTTGTGTTTCATCTTCTAAAATGAGATTGTTAATAATAATATTATTAATAATAATAATAATATTATTATTATTAATAATAATAATAATAATAATAATAATAATAATAATAATAATAATAATAATAATAATAATAATAATAATGGTAGTAGTAATATTTAGCATGCACATTATTTATTACGTTTTAAACTTTTTAAGTATAATCGTTAACTTCACATCACAAATGTAGCAGTAGTAGTTTCTATCCGGAATGAAATGTAGCTACTTCTGTTATTACAACTACTTTGATAGATAGATTTCTGGTGTTTAACCTTGGTGGAAGACCACTGAGTGCGTTAGAGTTTCCTTTCTTTAACTATATTTTCATTAGTATGCGGAGGTAGAAATAATTTGTCTTTCAATAAAAGAAGCTGAAAATTCAGACAATGACACGAAAGGAAGGGAAAGTAGTCCACGTAGCTCCAAGAAACTCATTATCCGAAAAAAGAGTCACCACTGCAGTATTGCTACAGACTTGTTGCATGGACAACGGGTAGTAGAGAAGAAGAGTTGGAAGAGATGCCTTTTTAAAATTGAAGTGAGTATATTATTTTCTTTCTTATTTTTAGGGATGATTAAATGTTAGTAATCATCAGATATTGTGCTCATTGAAGCTAAGGCTGATGTAATCCATTATAGTTCAATATAGGTATTTGTTTATTGGTTTTAATAACTATCGAAAGGACGCGGAACTTAATTACTTTTCCCTAAATTATTATTAAGATCTTAAATGAAACTTATGACCTACCTTTTTCTATTGTGAATTTAATTTTTACCAACGTTTCGCTCAGTATTCCAGTGCACTATAACTTATTGTCAGAAAGGAAATTATTACCACATTGATTGAGGAAATACATACATTAAATTTCTTGTGTAGAGAAGATCAAAGATGTTACCTACTTACCTTCAAATATATAACCATATACACAAGCATTTATTTCTTATAATGCCCTTGACTGATTGAATCATACAAATACATAAATATATATAATTATTGAATATAAGACAATTTATGAGACTTTAAAATCTTGATATCTAAGGAAACGATATCCAAGGAAATTTGTATTCGATTGTGAAATCAATATTTTATTACAGTAAGAGAATATTACCGTTTAACAACGTAACCAAGCAATTAATCAAGACACTAAAATTTCCAAAAGAATTTCAAGACACCGTACAATAAAACTTAAAAAATGTATATAAATACCGATTTTAAAGATACCGATATTATATTTAAGTACTTCATTCTATTATACTAACTAATACTTCTCTGTTTTCATCGTAGGTATCCTGATCATTATATGCATACATTTAACAACATGCCACATTGTTTCAAAGAGACATCGAAGAAGATATTTGCTCAGTAATGAAATTATAAATACAAGATAAAATATATAACAAGGACTTACATAACAAGGATTTATCAAATTTACCATCAACATTCTAATATTGTTACTGGAATTCTGCCAGTTAAAATTTTGAACCTCCTATGCATTTATTAAATGTTATGTAAGCATTGTCCATTTCCATGCATTATACCAACTCCAAGTTACATTTATAACCCTGTACCATATCCTTCTTTAATCATTTTTCTTTATTAGTAATGTCCTAAACACTTTCCTACTTCTTAACGACATACATTATTCATATCGTTTTATCATTACGAATAGGAATCAATAAAGGTGGCCAACAAAGCTTTTTTTTGTTTTCCAAACACTACCTACGAAGAAATATGTCACTTAACACGCACCTAAAAAATCGAAAACACTCCCCATCATCATCGACAACCTTCTGCAAAAGTTGTGAAAGGAAATGGATTTCATCGAGGTAGAGCTTTACGAGCCGTGAAATTAAGAATGTATGAAGCGCATTTTTCACCTCTACTAGGGGTTTGAACTGGCTCCTACTAAGCTGATTGCTCAAGGAATGACACAAGTGATACTCGAACGCTACAATGTCCGGTGAATATGTAGGATACAATATTGTTTCCCATCTAAGGTGTAGAATGGTGTTCCGGGTCATCCTGGCCACATGAGGCCTAGCGTTTCCTGTACCCATAGGGCCCCTTTTGCGATGCGAAATATTGGCTCCAGAGCTTTCAATTTTCTTTTGAACATGGGTCAACTCCTGACAGTACACACTTGTAATGTTGCTCTGACCAGCCAGCAGCAGTTCCCTATGCTCTATGCCACGAGAATTACACCAAACACTCCAGCTGTTTCGGAACCAGATCATGGGGTGTTAAGCAATGAAGTCTAGGAGCTTCTTACAGGACAGACTTCTCATCTCATGTCAACACCCTGTCCAAAATTGGCTCCTTTCTCAGACGAGACAACAAAGAAACACAGTTGTCTGCTCGCGTTGTTGTTTTCTGCCCGGAGTCAAATGATGTGCTACCCATCGACCCAACTTGTAGTCCGTCCCAAGTTGGTGGAGGTGCTGCTAAATTGTCCTCCACTCACACTGACGTCCCAGCTCCTCGCATGTTTCGCCACTGTTCGCCCCAATTGCTAGCTGGAGATCTTCATTTTGAACATGTGTTGGTCTTGCCTTACGTGGTGCGGCTTCGAGTGTTTTGTCATCGTCTTTATACTTGTTAAACCACCGCTGCACTCTCAGTGTATCCAAGTCAGCCTCACTAAAGGTCTCTCAAATCTTCTTCCCCGCTGCTGCGGCCTTTGATCCCAGTTTTAATTCGCACAGCATACACTCTCTTATGGAGGATCTGTGGAGGTCCCATGTTCACTGTTTCCTTCCTCAATTTTACGGTGTAACTGAACTGACACAATGTGGTAGTATGTTTTATACATCCATACGAGAAACTGAATTATTTCCATTCGCATTCAACTCGCGGTGTGTGGGCAATGTAAGACAGACCTCCACAAATAGCGACAGAACTTATTTGATTACCTTTGTAATAAGTTAATCATTCAATGCCGCTTTTTTGTTTTCCGTACATTGATATCGAATATCTACTTTGGAAACTCTTCATAAATTTGTTTGTATATTCCTCTCTCGAATATTATTACACTTTACACGAAACGTACTTTTGGGATGTAATATTTAACATGATCACATTAAAATATATGTAGCACTTTTGAAGATAAGAAAAATAAAAGCGAATATATTTGGATTTGATATGCTTGTATATCTTGTATATGTTTACCCATTTATGTCACATTTACTCGCGAAATAACAATCACAAATTTGAGTTGATAGTATGAGCGATAATAATATTGGATTCTTGAGAAGGAGAATAAATGAAATGTCTACGATTGAAGAGATCCGTCCATGCGACAACAACTCAGTAATTAATATACAATTATTGTTTAAACAAAACAATTCATATTACTTTAGGCAATGATTATATTTCATTAAAGACTTATTGCATTAGGTTCTTGAGCATTTTTCTTTTAGCTATTACGTTTTACGTACACCACCGTGTAACAAATTTAATCTTGTTGGGAAATTTAGTTTTTTCCCTATATTACTTTAACTGCGAATGAAAACAGTTATTATTATTATTATTATTATTATTATTATTATTATTATTATTATTATTATTATTATTATTATTAGATAGTGTAACTAAGAGTCCTTTTTCTTTTTTATTTATCTGTAAATATTTACTCTAGCCAAGTACAGCATTCCTTGTTCAAAGAAACATCCACCTATGCCACCGGTACAGTGGACCAATAATATGTATACAAGGATACAATGATGCTTTCCTGTTTGTTTACTTGCTTATTAAGAAGCGTGCGCACCTTTAATAAACAGCGGGAGAGGTTCAATTTCAAGTGGAGTATAGTCAAAGCATTACGATAGTGCTAGTTCTGTTTTTTTTTTTTTTATGTACGATTCACCTTCCATATAGCCTTAGTGCTTGAAAGGTATTTAAAACTTCAAACAATAAGAATTTGATGTAATCAGAATACTAGTGTAAGCATTACTGGACCACAATTACGGAAACATATATGTTAAATTGTTCAGAATTTGTGTTAACATTTTGAACAAGATATAAGAGAGAATCAGTAGCAAGATATAGCCGTTAACAGTAGAGAGTACATAATATTCTCTTTGATTAGTTGAGATGATCCTGCGCTGTTGAATTCGTATAACTGAAAATGTAGTTATTAAATGTAAATTTCAATTGTTGTAGTGCGATATTTCCATTTATCAAGAGAATGAGAAAAAACAATTAATTTCTTCAACATCCTCATTAAAATTTCAATAATGAATTATGTGTATATTTTTCAGAAACGCTACAATTTTGAGAAATGGCCTAAAATTGATCACTTTCTTGTTTCAAAAATAATTAGAAACATTAAAATGTACCAATATATTTCACACATTACTACGGTTTCGTCAGAGACATCCACCAAGTGGCAATGCTGGAAGTGTAACCTTAGGGACATATTATATCCCATGTTACGAAATGAAGTAATTAAACTGCCCACAATGTCTTTGTAATCAGGTGACTTATGATTCACTAGAAAGTTACTGCACACTTCTCAAAAGGCCTCCCAAGCCTCACTTTCCACTTCATTAAGCTTAGAATAGAATGTAGTATCCCTAAAAACGTCTCCGATTTGAGGTCCCGTAAAAACACTTACTTTTACCTTGGCCTCGATGAGTCCTGGGAATAGTTTTCTGAGATGTTTAAATGCTTCACCATCCCGGCTCAGGGCCTTGACGAAGACCTTTATGAGCCCTAATTTGATATGAAGGAGTGGTAAGAATATTTTCTCCGAATCCACAAGACGTTCATTAGCGACTTTCATCTAACTGGGACCAGTTGCTTCGTTGGCGGCCATTTTCTGATGGTGTACTGATCTTTTTCTCGACAATCTCAATGACACAAGAAGCAGCAGTGCTTTGCGTAACCTCCTTGTAAACTGGTGACAATTCAAACAATCTTAAGGTCAGCGCAACAGACTACTGGAACTTTTCGTATTTTATTTTCTGCAATAGGTTTTGCATGTTCTCGTATGTTTCTTTCATATGTAACGGCATGAGCAATAGGGATGGCTGGGTTTTCATTGCCATTGTGTAGTAATACTGCCTTGAGACTTATTCTAGAGGAATCTACGTATAGCCTCCAAACTTCAGTGTTGTAGTTCAACTTCAGTTGGGGGGCCGCGGTGGCTCAGTGATAGAGCTTTCACCTCTGGTGCGTGGGGTCCCGGGTTCGATCCCAGCCCCCACCAAGTGGACTTTTGGTGGACAAACACCGTGTGCGTGGGTTTTCTCGGGGTCCTCCCGTTTCCTCCCACTTTCTTCATTCCACCATTTCATACATTACTCATCATCACCGTCTCCTTTAGCCTAACCGGCATAACCGTGGGACGTAAAACTCAGAGATTTCATTTTTTTTCAACTTCAGTTGTTCCATAAGCGATGGAATGTAACTGCAATATACCAATTCACCATCCTTTGTAAAATTAGGAACTAATGTCACCTCTCTTTTCCTATTCATCGATATAGTCAAATCTTGGTTTAGTAGATTCCATTGTTGAATTCGTGATGCAAGCAACAGGACCTTAGAGTTGGGAAGGTTTAAGTCTCTGATCAGATCATTCAGCTCTTCCTGTCTTATCACATGTGGTTCATTAATGTCAGGCACTGGAGTGTAATTGGGATCTGACTGTGTACTCTAAGATTGTGCAACATCCTCACAAGCAGCAGGAAATGGAACGGATTTAAACACTGCACAGGGTGTATGAGTCTGGTGGTACGGGTACAGGCAGACAAACATCATATTTCACAGTCTCCTGGCGGAATCCAAGTTAGGATACTCTATTTTATGCTTCATGTTTTTTGAGAAACCTTTTACATTGGTCAGGGAAAAGTAACAGTCTGAAACATGATCAGCGGTCGCGCCAAACCATAGGTACGGCGAAAAACATCCATCTATGTGAACCTTTTAACCATCCTGTGAGAGTACGCGCACACGAGTTACAACTTTGTTTCAGAGCCCAAACGCGATCCTGGTCGCCGATTTTACACCCGAAATACAAATGGTAGTTTGTCTTCAGGAGCGGTGACAATTGCCAACTTTGTCCCTTGAAAACCACTTCCCTACATATGTAGCAGAATGAATCTGTCGAATTGTTGCAAGTTCTCGGCATGTTCGTCTAACACAAACGTCAATATTTCACGTAGAAATATTTTCCACTTACGGTATACACAGAAACTGCGTAACACCTCATTCTAACACGAAGATCAACTCGAAACTGAAATATTTGTTTCACGCGACAACGTCGTGTATGTCTTGGCGCCTTTTTCCAACAATCTGTTTGTCATTTAGACAAAAGGGAGCCGACGAATGATCGCAGGTTGTTTACGAAACCTTTCTGAGTCAATAAAATCTAGGTAATAGTATATGCTGTGTGGAAATAAATCTTTGCAACTGAAGGGGAGGGGGTACGTATCCGGGGGAAGTCGTGAACTAGACAAAAGAATGTTCCTGGGATACATCCTAGTAACAGTTCTTGGATTAAGATAAAATTCAGAATTATGCACTTCGAACACGGAAAACACATATTAAATACGAAAAATGCGATTTTTTTTGCCAATTATGGAAACAGCACCCTGCCATAAAAACCTTACCTGCTGGAACTTTCTCGATGGGATATTCGTAATCAGCTTCTCGAAATCTATCCGGTACATCCTTTCACCCTCGTGGGAGGATTTTCATGCCGACCAATGTAATTTTCCCTTTCAGACGTTTTTTTATTTCTAATGCTACGTAAACCACACATTGCTGTCAAAATTTCTAGAAATAAAATTTAGTTTCAAAAACATTGTTTGGATTGTGGAAACTAGAGGTATGTTTAGCTCTACACGAAAGCTTAAAATTAAATATAAGAAAGAGGGTAAAAATTATGCTATTATTGAATTTCTGTGTTTTAATGTGATTAGTTTCCACAATTTACATTAGAGACTTCCATTTTTGAAGCTCGATATAAAAAATGTCAAAACACATATGGCCTTATTAAAGTCATATTCAGTAATACATATGGCATTATTAAGACCATTTATGTGTTATTGAAGATCCGAAATGAACCTAGTAGCAAAGTCTAGTTTCCAAGGTAACTCATACATCTCAATTATTTGTAAAACTGAATGAAATTTATGAGAGAAAGAATACATTTCAGAAAAAGAAAGAAATCTTTTGGTCGCAAGAATAGCAAATTTTGATTCAGGTTATAATTATAATGCTGTCGAAGTTACACCTATTCCGATTGCGTCACACTTACTTCACTTTCTGTAGCAAACTCTGATGCAGTAATGCTCACAAGATAGCGTGAATTTATTGTGGTTTCAGTAGACAGAATGATAGACATTGCTCATTGAAAAATTGCTCATTTGGGTTGGTGGACATAGTACTCCAGCGAGATAGAAAAGAAATAAACGAGCTTATCAAATTGTATGTTTCTGCAAAACATATCAGTGACCAAATATGCTCTAAACAATAATATTTAGTATTTTTTCGGTATTATCTACACAAAGAAACTTTCAGTGTGAAACAACATATAATTTATTTCCTTTCCCTATTGTCTGTATTGTAAACCGTTAAAATTAGCCCAAAACAAGTGGCCTTTATATTTTTTTTCTCATTTCGATCATCGCTATCAGTCGAAAAAAAGTATATATTTCTTTCTGATATTTTCTAACCTTACAAACTTTGCTTTTGATATTAAAATCAAGAACAACGACTTAATTTGTCCCAACATCTCGTATTACAAAAAATATATTACTAACTCTTATTTTCGTAACACACACACATACACACACACACACACACACACACATATATATATATATATATATATATATATATATATATATATATATATATATATATATATATATATATACATAGATAAATAGATAGGTAGATACAACGACTCTATTGAGGTTATCTAATTATCGTGAAACATCTGGTCATTCCTTACACATATGAAATGAAATTCTACAACAACGATTGACTGAATTTTAAATCGTAACTACGAAAAACAGTTTGTGAAAATTTGCATCTTTTCAACTTTTACATTACATTGCATGGGTAATATTTTTGAGTTTATACACGTACATTCTATGTACCCTTGAGATTTGTGATCTTTTCAAATCATAAAGTTGCTAGAACAATGAATGTATTGTTCTTTTCCGATTATGCCACAGTTTAATCTAGTTCAGTATAGATTACATTGCATACACATCTACTCTTTCCACTGTACTCAATCAAGTTGACTATGTTTATCGCTTTTTAATCTTGCAAAGCATTTATTTTTTGAACACTTGTTTGTTAGAATATGTTAGAGTCATTGTACAGAATAATCAATAGTAACTCAATAACCTATCGTACTCAGCGGCTACACACAAGTTATACAGTAGTGTGTGCGGAATGTCTGCCCAGCGCTTGACTCTTTGATGATTCTGACACATTTACGAATATCACGTGCCCGATAGTTGTTTTCTGCACATGGTAATCTCATATCAAATGAATTTCAATAACCATAACCTTTTCTCCAACATGTTTATGCTGCTTTAGCAGGGCTTTCCACTCTACCAATTCACGGTGATATGTTTACGTTGCATACCAAGCAGCAATAATCGATAAGCTGCTACCTGATATAACATTTCTCAGATTTTAATGTGTTACATAGCAGTTTAAAATATGCGTTTTTTGTCTGTAGCTTGATCATGTCACAGAGACGACAACAACTAAAATCTTCCCAACTAAAACACGCCTTCTATCTCTATTGAAACGGCAGCGATCTCGAACATGAAGTGTACTCTCACTGGTTAGCAGTTGGAATTAACCAACGAGAAAAAGATCAAGTGTTAAGAACTTTTATGGTAGTAAAAGAGGTATTCCGAATTGAAAATGTTTATCTCACCCATTTTTAGTAATATACCATAATATTTATATTGAATTTTGTGTGATTGTGATCGGTGTTACGCACATTTTATTCGATTGTGCGTAATTCGAAATCTTAAGAAACCTTCCAACCTCTCGTGCATTATTACCCCTGTTTCGAAAGGTAGTTCTCTTATTTGAGGTCACGCTGATACTTCTGTTCGCCAGATAAGAAATTTTAACGTGTTCTAAAGAATTGCTTTACTGTTTATCTATTTTTATTTAACATTAATATTAAAGTCTTAATTTACATTTCCTTTGTCCATGAATTCGTTTTTGTTATACATTCATTGACACATTTTTATCGAATTTTTTTTATTTTTATCGAATTTTTTCTTCTATCGTTATATTCTTTTTATAATTCCTTTCATAGAAGTTATATTTTTGAGATTGCTTCATTTTGTAAATACCTTTCTAAGAAGTACGCTATGTAGTTGCTATAATTATTACGGGGATAAGCTTCCTCCAAAGTGGCATTTCTAATATAAACCTAAATAAATTAACTTCCTCAATAACTTATTTTTCTAATATTAGCCTAAAATATGTTTTATTGTTATATACTTAGTTTACGGCATCGTGAGTGTGCTTCGAGGGTAAAGAAGACTATGATGACAAGAATTTAAAAAGTGAATAAAGTAGCTGAAGAAAATGAGAAAACCCTAAATAAATATTATCAAAAATTTTGGTTCCCTACAAACTTAGTTCGCATGATCCCAATCAGAGATCCTACACAGCAGAACTTAGCTATATATATATATATATCTGAAACAACACAGACCGGAAGTATTCGACTCCTCTAAACGTTTTCTGCACTCTCTATACATTATACCTATATATACTAGTGTGACAAGTATGATTATATGTGTTGTTAGAAGAACAAATGATTCAAGTCAAATTACCTATGTTTCTGAGAACAAAATCGTACCATCCGTAAATACTTGGATATTATAACTATGACTCTGCTTATGCCAAAAATTATAAATTATGTATATACTCCAAATAACACATATAAATCTAATTTTTATTTAATTAGCAAATCTAACAAGTCTTGATATGTATGCAAAATCAAAATACATGCATTTTCAAACTCAGCCCTGCATAGAGTAAAAACTTTGTGGTAGAGCGTTCACCTCTTGTGCTTGGGGTCCCGCGTTCAAATCCTGCTCTCGCCAAGTGAACTTTGTGGTGGGCAAGTAAAGTGTGCGTGGGTAAGCGTGGGACTTAAAACTGAAAATTTCATTTCATTTCATTTCAGAAAAAACCTTGGTCCAAAAATTTATATAATCAAATAATAGCAAAAACAGTTATGGTTATGATAGTCCGGAGCTCTAAATGTAATTACTCCGAATTTAATGCTTTTTAAAAATACAGTTGCACACATCTCAACTCTAAGCAAAATACAATTTTACTCTTGTTTTAGATGTTAGTGTACATTAATTACCAAGTTCAATAATAGTTATTGTGTTTATTAAAATATTACAGTTAGTTAAACTTAATTTAATTGTTATATGATAAATAACCCGATTAATCCCGAATTCAATTAGGGTACTACCCACGGTTCAGCGCCAAAACGCAAATTATCGCGAGGTCAAATTCAAATATTCTAAAATTAATGCAATAGTTTAAACTATTAGAACAATTAAGGAAAAAACACTCAGTTGCGTGCAATATACTATACCACTAGCGTTATCAAAGAGAATACGAGTTACAAGGTCGTACTACTTAGTTGATTTGACACATAAAAAGCGATTTACTCAAAGAATATAGAGAAAACAACCAGACAACAAATAATCCACAAGGACACGTAGTTTAGATTATAGAGGAAACTACTTTTTCCAGTCCCATTTGTTTTGAACTGCAATTTATGCTCAATAATTGCTTTAACTCTAAACTTTTGTTTAACAGTTAAGGAAATTACTGGAATTTGTACATTACCTGAAGCACAATCCACTAAACCAAAGAAGAAAATTGATCCAAATTAAGCTCAATATCTTTCGTGTTTACCTTCTCCTTCTGCTTATTGTCCTCCCCCTTCCAGGAGTTTTTGTTCCAGACGTTTTTGATCACCAGTGACGGGTGGTACAAATAATAGCATAATTTAAGATGAAGATTGAATTTTAGGTCCTACCTGTTTCGAAAATACTTCTCAATTTCAGTCACAAGAGAGCGATTGAAGGATTATTGCCTTGTTTTCACATCTGACACCAATACCATATTTGGAGTTAAAACCCTCTTTAATACCAATGCATCGAATTGATTGCTAGAGGACTTAATTATTTTATCCACAAGTGAAGGCTTGACATGAGCTTTTACAAGAACCAATACTTATACTAAAGAGTCTGTTTCTCACAAAAGTTACCTCCTTCGTTCGGGACCAGGATTCCTTCATATTTTCTATAACAATTTTCCATATTTCATAAGTATTAGAGTATTCAAATCTTAACTATTAATCATCCAGCGTAAATCCACTGGAGCTGATTTCAGCCCTGAATGTTCGTTTAGATTCAGCGTAAATTTTAATTCTGAAATGCAATTTACAAAATGAACTTGCTTATCGACTAAGTCACCTCTGAGGAAACATTTCAATGTTTTCTAAATCTCTCCACTATATTTGCTTCAGCGTAGTAAGGACTAATTTTTGCGTGTTTAATACCATTTCCAAGGAGGAATTTGAAATCCCGTGATAGAAAGAATGAAGCATTATATGTGAAATAATTCTCCGGAAACCCTATTCCACAAGAGACACTTATCAATTTCTTGCAAATAATTTGAGTAATCAAAATTCAAATTTTCGAAACAAATACACGTTATTAGGCATTATTTATTCCACTTACTATAAAACATATACTACCATGAGGTGATCAGTAACTAGTATCTACGTAATGAAAACTGTGTTGAATAGTAACTTACATTACTGCTGGTATATGGTATATATTATTAGTAGTGTTAAAAATACCAGCACAAATAAGAACTATATATATATATATATATATATATATATATATATATATATATATATATATATATATATATATATATAAGTAAATGTATTACATAAATTAGATGTGGTGAAAAGTGCTAAAAACGAAAATCTGGAAGTATGAAAAAAGTAGTCTCTTAGAGTTAAGAGTAATCTCAGAGGAATAAAATATCTGTAAAATACATTATTTTAGTCAATTTAACTTAATAAAGTTAGATGAATGGTGCGTGAAAATAGAAATGTTTTAATAGTACTATTTTCCTTATTGATAGAACAGGGATTTAACTCTGGCAATTTCCGGATCTTATATCAATTGTCGAAATTGACTGCTTGGTCGAGAAATTCAGAAATGGGTAACGTTGGCTAAAGCAGTATTTTTGCATCCACACACGCCCACTGTTTATCCATCATTAATCGGAACTCTCCCGAATTACATGACATAGTTTGAAGTGGTATAATTTTCCTGTGATCAGCAAATACCAACTTTAGATACATAAATCTTAATACCTGTCAGCTAAAAATCGTAATGAAAGACGAGAAGGATAATTTACCAACTTGTAGGATAAAGGGAGTTGTTGATCAGTGAAGAAAGAAAGTATAAAAAACATGATATTCTGAAGTATAAAATGCTCTGGCGTATCATTCTTTTTAAGGATGAAACCCAATTCGATTGCTAAAAATGCAGCAAACATTTAAAAGTAAAGTGACAGGTCGTTGATCCTCCAATGTCCATTTAGATTTAACAATGCAGTCACTGCTTTGGAAAAATGCACCACGCACGTAACGGATTTCCATCAAACGCAGTCATTGAAACGACAGAAAGCAACAGTGTAGTGAACTTGAGTGATATATGTGTTGTACATATACGGGATTTAAGATTGTAGGTATTGGATTTTAAAAATGTTATAGGTTTAAAAATATTATAGGGTTCAATGTCCAAATAAACTATTTTTCAGAATGAAATTCAATTGTAAAAGAAGAGTTAGCCAGAGGAAAATGACTATATGAAACACACACACAGACGCATACATATATTAAAAATTAAGCACACTTTTTTGAATAGTATGTATATTTTTTTCGAAGAAGAAGTGAAAGTTGTACGTTACAAGCTTAGCAGTAAATATCGTCGTATCTATGATATTTTCGACGATATTTTACTCCTGTACGATATACGATATTTTAATCGTGACAGATTTTTATCGCAATAAGTAAATATAGACTATCTTCGGTCACTCTTACCTAGCATCAATATACAACTATATTTCGTCGTTCCAATATTTCAATTCCTAAATGACATTTCTTTATAATAGATTTAAATATTTCAATTGAAGATCATTATACTATATTTTGTATTGGTCCTCAATATCCTTGCACATTGTACGAATATTTACATTATATATATATATATATATATATATATATATATATATATATATATATATATATATATATATATATATATATATATATATTAGCTTTTAATTCCTAAAATAATGTAAATAGTTACGGCAGTCCGCTTGAACTCATTCTATACAAATCTTGGGATAATTTTAAACTTTTTCTAAACTCATTTCTGTTTATATTAAAGTATGTTTATCATTTAAATATGTTTTCTAACTCAGAACCTTATCGGGGATTTACGTGTTGTTTACAACAAGAAAATTTTCGAAAAGTGTAGAATGTGAAAATGCACCTTATTTCGTTTAAACCTTCATATTTTAACGTGGAAAGTTAGTAATTTATTCAAATAAAAATACTTACACTAGCTTCTCCAGTCTGAACATAAATAAATAAATCAGGTGTTTAAAAAAGTAATAGATTATTTTATCAGTTCTCACATGATATATTTTAATGTATTATTTTAAAATTTGGTTTGATGAATCAATAGTAACACTAGAAATTACTTTACAAGAAAACTTTCATTTTTCTACAATTTGCAAGCACATGAAGCTTGTGGAAAATCAGTAAAACCATTATCCAAATAATAATAGAGTTTCTCTAACCAATTTTTATCTACTTCCTTCATAATTTAATTTTATTTAAAATTATAGTTATTAAAACAAGTATATCATAGTCTTTATTGTATTACTTAGTTCATATATTGCATCTTACTAAAAGAACTGACCAATGTTTTAAAAATAGTTGCTGTGAAGTATATTCAATAGAAGTTATATTTATCATTTTATAGTTACTAATTTCAACTGAACAACTTTAGTTAAAACATTTCCTTCAAAACATAGTAAATTACAATGTATTTTCTTCAACCATTCCATCACCTTCAATCAAAATCACGAGATTCTAACATCCCTTAACATGTATTGAACACGAAAGCCCGAAGTTGACATAAAGTTGTAAGTCCCGAATGCTAATCCTTGTAATGTGCAACTAATAAATTTGACAACGTTATGTATATATATATATATATATATATATATATATATATATATATATATATATATACAGAGAGAAAGAAAGAAATTTTCGCATGATTGCTCCTCACAGACTGTGTTCATTAAATACATATTTGTGTTCTCGTACTCCTTAATGTGTCTAAAAGTACAGACTAATATATAGTTTATTCCAAATAACAATCTCACAAATATTCTCGTAACATAAACGTTGAAAAAATTCTTTTTCTCGCACCTAAGAATTACATTTATAAGCTAGTATTTTTCATAAACGAACACTGCTTGATACAACAGAAAATTCATTCTGAACTTAATAATTGGGTTACTACTAACATCTTATTTGAAACAAAACATTGATTGTTTCCCCAAATATTTGCAGTCCTTCAAATATTTGTCTGTCTTACAGTATATTTGTTGTCTATCTTAGATTATATATAAACATTTTTCTTTAGATTCACCTTTAATGTTTATCAGCACCAAAAGACACGTTTGTCAGTGGACTGCATATTTACCTTTAGACCACACTTCAAATAATGTTTAAGAATAAAAACGTATAGTATTGTTGTGAATCCTAATACATACTTTAGACTTTTATTTTCTCATGTAATACACATATATGAATAGCAGAATATATCGTTATTATATAGAAAAAGTTCATATGGTGCTGTCTTTATAAAAAATATACTGATGCTAATAGATCTTAAATATTTTTCGCCAAAAAATTCTCAACTCGGTGATTTGGTCCTTTTCTAGTCAACCGAAGGTAAACTTTAAGTCTGTAGTTTTTGTTGATTAGGGTATCCTTTGCATAACATGCGTGAGAATGAACCACACATGCTTTGATTATAGCAACATTTATCACAACCCAAGAACTGATTTGATAGTATGTCGTTTGGTTGTTATGGTTCACATTAATGCAGATCTGCTGATTAACTTTTGTGCTATCAACGCGAAGCAAAAGTTTCTGAAAATACATTATTTCTATAAAGAAACTACGAAATCTTTCGTCATGTACTATATATACGAATATCAAAAAATATGCTACAAATGATATGTATTGGTACAAATCACTCGTAAAATAAGCGAACAAGAATTTAGTATAACTATACTGATCGTCAGTTTGACTATTGAATTAAATCAACTCTACAGTAATAGAGGCGCTAGATGTGAAAATTGCACTTTGACACCTAGGCCCAATTGATGATTGATCAATATAAATTGAGGGAAAGAGAAGCACAACAAAAATTTGCGATTTTACGAGAAATTTTGAACACTATCCTTCTAGAGTTAAAGTGTTAACTTCTAACCAACTTGACTAACTTGCCATAAACGTTCCTCTCTTATTAAGTTGGGAGCTGAATGTTCTATGCGATTATTATTATTATTATTAGCCAAAATAATAGTAACAGTAGTGCTAGTAGAAGAAGTTGTAGTAAAAAGTAATTGTTTACTAAGTGAATGGGTGAGTAAAGTATTTGTTTCGCTCTAATAGATCTTTGTGAAATACAAAGTTCAATGCTATGGTGCCTTGTCTGCATTTACCAACTTTCCACCCCCGTATATTTAATACACACTGTAAAGAAACCATCCTTCGGTCGTTGATGTAACTCCCATTCCCGGATGCTTCTTCACAATATAAAGAGATAAAAATAAAAAAGGAAGAAAGAAATGTAAAATAAGATTGTCAATAATTGGAAAAATATGTAAATCAAAGAACTGTTGAAAGAGTCTTTTAGTCGCTCTGTTTAAAAAAAATGGTTAATATTTATCCTTTTAAAGTGGTTTAAAAAAAGTAAAAAAATGAAGGGTGCCAATGTATGAGTCGATTCGGTAGCTCGCGTGAGTCGCTGTTAGCGCGGTTCCCTCCCCTCCAAGTCTTCCTCCTCGATACTCCAGTTGATTGCTTTGTCTTAACGTTTTGTTCCTAACGTGAGAAGGTTCTCCGTTTTCTCTGTGCCTGTTGGAGTTGTTATGTCCAGCCTTGTTCTTCGTCGTAGAGAATGACTGTATAGTAGAGCAAGTGAGTATCAAGCAAAATTAGTTTGAATGCCGAAACTCATATTATTATATTTTTCTCTTTTGATAACATGGTTAAAGGATTTTTTTAAGGCACGAATTCCGTAACTTTTTCCAAAGAAAGAACTAAGAAAGTTCTAAGAGGTTATGCCTCAAATGGAAAAAATAACTTATTATATTAGTCAAGTTATTGGTAACGGACATTTAACTTATAGTCAGTATTTTATTGTACAATAATGTACTACTAGTGAATTGATGATTGAATGCTTATTCCTAATAAGCCTAATAGAACAGAGTTATAGTACCTTTTAATATGTGTAGTTTTCCAGTTAGACTAGGTGTTGCTGGTATTTTCCTTTAAAGGTGACTAATAAAAAATAAGGCTAGTGCAGTAGTAGCATGATAGTTCCTATTTTGTTCAGAGGAACGATCATAAGATTTATTTATGACAATAAGATCTGACTTGATGAGGCAGTAGATATTTTGGATGCTATCCTATGAATATTATAGGTCACGTTCCCGAATCAGTAGTGGTTTGGTGGTAACAACCTTGGATTAATAAGGAAAGTAAACTGAGCCTAAATCTATGATTAAGTTATGTATAAACAGTAATAGAATTGTGAATAATCGGCAAAATATTTCTCTTTAAAGAACTATCTTTTGTTCACCTATTTTGTTTTAATGGTGGCATGCGAATGTGGGTGAAAGGAGCATTCCTTGCAAAAGACGTATGCTATGTAACATTGAAAAAACTTGTTCAGAGGCCGATTGGATTACAGTAGATAACGTTGAATATTGTTTCCAGAAGGTTTCCACCATAGCTCAGTGATTGCATGCTTTGGCGCTTTATTAAAAGCCAATTTAGGTTATTATAACTTGAAAAATAAGACGTTGGTCCTTTATGATCTTGTGGTTCCTTTGGCCAACTAAATTGCCAGGATGTTTTGAGCTAATCCTTCTTGGGCTCTTGAGCTACGTGTGCAACCCTTCCCCCCAGAAAATAGATTACAGTTTTTATAAGGCATTCAAACGGAGTTTTCTCGATTGGCGTGAGTGTTGAATGAAGTCAGACAACAACTTACGGATTTGGCTAAGCAGCAAAGAGGAGATAAAGGGTGAATTTTTCATAAGTAATTTTTCATAAGGTGAGTGAAGATTTTTGTTCTAGTTAATAGTGAATATTACGTCCGTCTTTGTGGGTGTGAAAGGTTGCTGGATAGAATCGTTGTTCTGCTCCGCTTTGACTACGACACTTTTATCAATTTGCTTTTTGATGACTTGATCTCCTCCCACATTTTCATTCTGTAGATTTTTTTTTGATTGGATTCCTTCTTTGGATTATTTTTATTCACGATCCTCATTATTCTTTGGAACTCGGACCTTGTACAATCGAAATTTTATTTTTTTTCCTCCCACATTATCATTACGATATATAGTTTTTTTGGATAATCTGATTATATTTATTTTTGAAATAATTCGACGATCCAATTCCAGTACTTCTCTTGATGTATTGTTTATTATATTTTTTTATATGATTTATATTAATAAGAGTAAATTTTTCGACCGATTGAGTTTGTCAGCTTTAATTGAAACATACATTGGCAATCTCTTTATTTTTCTGAAATTAGAGAATGAAATTGAGAATCAATTAAATTATAGAAATAATTGTGAGTTATTATACAATGAGTTCTTGAGAATTACTATATATAGGGTGTCCGAATGATATAGATGGATTCTTGCATGGATTGAGAATTGTTCGATTGGAGAAGCCTTATGAAAGTAAAAAATTTCTGAATTTAGTCTTGGAAGCTTATTAGCATTGAAAATAATTGTTTATTAAACTAAATTTGATTAAATTATTTCGTGATTTGCAGAAATATAGAGTTGTATTAGAATTTGACTCAGAGTTTGGACTTTGATAGTTTGAGAGTCGAATGAAATTACAATTTAAAAACAACTTAGTGTATATTAAAAGAGAATAGGATCGTTCTTTTTTTGAACTATTAAATTCATTATTCAGATTTTTATAGAAAATAAGATACATACATACATATATATATATATATATATATATATATATATATATATATATATATTTATAGTCAGATTTCAGCTTTAGTGTCTTTAAATGAGCACGGATATATTCCTATATATATATATATATATATATATATATATATATATATATATATATATATTAATTATTTATTGTTGTTGGTCTATAAGGTGTATATGCATCATTCAAACGCTTTGGTACATATACACTACCCACTATTTGAAATAAAATTGTTATTCAAGACTGAAATTTGTCTCGTTATTACATATATATTTGAATTTGTATATATGTTGTTTTTCTTAAGAGAAGTATTGGATGATTTCATATGAGTATTAACCAACTTGAATAGATAGAAGCGTTGAAATCCTTCATAACTAGTTCCGTCTTCTAGGGAATTACTGGGTGGAGCTCAGGGTTAATTTATTTATATTTTTTTTTGTATTCTGAATTCTCTCCGGTTCTAGCCCAGGGGGACAGGGGCGTTACAACACACTATACTGCACTCTAAATCTCCAAGGATATATGTAATTCAGTTTGTATGCAAATACTCGCATTTCCATTGGAAAAAAATAATAATTTCATTTATTCCCATTTTCAATCATCCTTACGCATCATCGGTGAACCAAACATAGTTAAATTGGATTTGAATATTATAAACTATTTTTTAGAATTTACAAACCCAAAATACCTGCATACCAGTTTTCGGTGGAATAGAAGTTTTACGGGTAATACAGTATATATTACCACTTTTGCCATTATATGTAACTCTTATCATCCTAGTCAGCATAAGTATTCTATTTTTTTAACGTCAACTGTCAATAAAACATTTTAAGTATTGAAATTGAATTCTTACATTGACATTGAATTCTTAATAGACACTACTCCAAAATCTTGTAGAAACACGACTTATTATTGTTACATTAACATTATATTAACAGTAATAATAGTACCACTAGTAGTCAATGCTCATCTACATTAACATGTAATGTTCAACATTCAAACCAAAATACATTATTCTTCCTTGGCTATTTAAATATTAGGTAGTTCATTATACTTACACTAAAAGAAAATACACTTCACATAACATTTACAATACACAAAACATAACACACACATTTTTGAATTTCAGATGAATGCAACTTCACCACTCTGTCTTGATCTAGTAAACGGATGCAGACCCAATGTAACCGCAGGCAATAAATTAGCTCAGATTGGAAGCAACCAAGCAAGTCAAGAAATAAAAGCATAGCCATTTCATATTTGAGACTAATAATGTATGTACCGCCATAATAACAACATAATTGTGACTTGTATTATATAATACATATCAAATAAATATATTTTATCATAATATTGTAATAATTTGAAATATCCTTACTTCATAGCGTCCAATGTACTTTTAAAAATATACTTAGCTTTTTGGTTTGTTGATATGTCTCATACAATTCTTTATATATTATAACTTTTCGCACAAAAAACTCCAGAGTTCACTTGGCATTTTCCTTTCAGGAGTTCGAAAAATATGTTCTATTTGTTTCTCCTTCCTTTCAAGTTTTGGTCTTTTCTTCTTTTAATCATAACATTCATTCTATCAGCATAATTCATTCTATCACCCGTTCTGAAGACATTCTCTTATATAAAACATAACATGCCTTTTAATGAAGCATTAATGCTTTCTTACCTACTACCAAATTGTTCATTTATCATTGATTGTGAAACGAAAGACATGTTTTGCACTTTTAAATTTTCACTGATTTAACCTGAGACATTTAAAACTATTGGTTTACTTCTAAAAGTCTGCTGCTGGATAATAAACAGGTATGTCGTGATTTGGATCCCTTCTATAGTGTCGTTTATACAATACGTAAGTTAGATACATAATTAAATACAAAGTATAATGATTTTGCTCACAGTTTGGACCTAGAAAATCATTACTGCATTGAAATCATTTAACAGTTCATGTAATTACAAACAATATGTATGTATGATAATATTGTACAATTTAAAATTCTTTGTCCTCTTCTTAAAGACATGCACCTGCATACGAAGAAGAATTTCGAGACGTTGCTACTGATTGAGCATTTCGATAAGAATATCGGAACCAGGTGAAATTTACGAAGATGAGAATTATTCACTTCGTTCTCACAATGTCAAGGTATTTCCGAACGCAACAACCTCAAAAAGTGCACCCTAATTGCTTCAAACTGAAAGCATGTGAATGCTTTATATTAGAGTATTTCAAATATAAATGTCTAAAGAAAAATAAAAGAGGTTTGGAAGGCACGTTCCGAAGTCTCATTCTGAATACTTAATTCCGCAGGTTTGAAACCCCTTGATTCCTTCACGACATTTTCTACCAACGTCTGGTACTGGCGGGTCTTGAGCACTTGATGTTCTTCCACATGGAGCTGTAAATTCTGTAGTCTTTGTTCCGTGTTCTGTTTACATGATTAAAACTCGACTAGTATACTGCAGAGGATCATAATCAGAAAACAGGTCCAAGATACGTTCATTGCAGCTACCGATTGTTTGGTCTCCTTTCCCTTCCCCAAACAATTCACGTTCATTCTTTCTTTAGGCACTGAACTAAATAGCAGAACTTCCTCAGTGTAATTTCGACATGAAACACCTCGTTTTCTGTATACTTGAGTAGTAATACTAAACTCTGGCAACTTTGAAATACAAATAAAATTGAACCTTTTCCTCGCAAATATTATACTGGAAGTACATTTTGTTAAAGAGAATTCATTTCTTTCAAAAATATGTGTATAGTAACATCCAGTAAGTTATCCAAATTGAAACAGAATAACAATACAAAGATAGTGCTGCTAACTTCTGACAATTTTTGAAACAACACAACTTACTTGTCAGAAAAATAAATATTTGCTTTTATTTAGGTTGTCATTGTTAGGGACTACCAATTATCAAGCTTTATTTATCTGTCTGCGCATGGAAACCCATGGCGTCCGTACGGACCCCAGTAGTGCTAAATACGTTTTGGTTCTTAAATAGAATTATAATTTCTAAATACATAAGTATACAACAAGTAAATTGTTATAAGTGAATTGAAAACACTAAAAAGAGATGTCCTGAGTCATGGATAAGAATACCAAACAAACAGAGAAAATGTATGTATAGAATGAAGCCTGAGGATCCACACGGACCCCAGGTTGACGTCATAAGATTAAATAAAGAAAGCATTGTGGGCATCAGAGGCCCCCCTTCGTAGTACTAAGGAGCAATTCCCCCCATACATTAACTTTTACATTCCATTGTTTTGCCTATATATTTTATCATCCTTTGAAACAATTTTGCGTTTGACAACATCCAGGGGAAATCTGAACTATTATTGTGATGCAGTTTTGCCAACTACACATTATAAATATTTAATTGATATATATTTAATTCTTTCCTTGGTATCTGAGTATTTTCTTTTCTACTTCTTCAAACCTGTTAGCACTTAAAAATGTCACTTTATATTATAATCGCACACACACACACACACACACACACACACATGTATATATATATATATATATACAGATAGATAGATAGATAGATAGATAGATAGATAGATAGATAGATAGATAGATAGATAGATAGATAGATAGATAGATAGATAGATAAAGAGAATTAAGATTTCAATAATTATGGGAAAAACTGCTGCTGCAACTCTGGTGTTACCAAGTATCTTTAATCGTAGAATCATTTACAAGCAGCAGCCTGCAACACTGACTGTAGACGCATATTTGATAGGAAATTGTCAGTTTGTTATTCCGCGACTGTATGTGGGAATCTGCAGCAGTATTGCCACAACGGCAAATCGTGTTATTCGACAAAATTCAATTGAGAAAGCACTTAAAGAAGTTTTAAAAGAATTTGACATATACTGTAATGAGCTCAGAGATGAGCGAAGTTGAATGAAGCTGTCCGATTTTGATGCAGAAGACAGTGATTTGAACTTTGTATTTGATATACAAACGGAAAAAAATGAATCAGTGGCATGTTTGTTCCAGTAAATACCTTGTAATATTCATGGCCCAGTAGTGGTGTTAGTTTGCTTAACTGACAGAGAAGTGGTAGCTTGTTTGCTTATGTTTCACAGGTGCATTTACAGGTGAAACACTTGACGTTGCTCTAATAGAAAAAGTGCAACTTTATATTCTCGTGCAACACTGCTTCACTGGTGGCATCCCGTATAATGTTCAAAGAAGGTCCATCACACTGCCAATCTTTTCGCGGAAACAAAATTCAAAAGAATTTCGCCATTCTAAAGATAACTGAGAGGGAAATTATAAAATGTTAACTTTTAATTCACTGGAATACTGAAGTATACCCCACTCTTCGCCATTCCACACGACTATATCATATCGTCACCGGAATGCGATCAAAATTAGCCTTTGCAGATGTACTACATTGTAGTAACTTGCAATTGATCTGTATGATAGTTTCTGTATACAAACAAATAAAATAAATAGGTCATAGTTACTTACATAATCGAATTTGTAACTTAAACAATTACACATACACAGTTGGCAACACAGTACTTAGAAACATAGTAATAATAAATAAAAAAGTATGATATCATAGATATCCCGAGTTCATATCAGATAATATAAATTATTTTCTGTGACAAATAATGATCATAAATTATGGGCCTGAGAGTTTCCGTTGGTGTTTCAGTAACTGAGGGTTAACATTGAAGTGCGTAAATTATTTCTTTTGGGCTAATAGTTACTTATCGAATACTAAGTTCATTGATATGATTCGCTTTCTGCATCTACCAGATTTCCACCTACGTCTCTTATTAACACATGCCCTATACTATACTATAAAAATAAAAAGGACATCTGTAGTTTAATTTTGTATGTAAACACTAAGTACAACATTTCAAAAATAATAATAATAATAATTCCAATTTAACCTATTTTTCGTTGAACCTAAAGTTACTATCGGTGAGCCTAAATTAGTTACATTGGACTTTATTGTTACAGACAACTTTTCGATTTCACAAACCCAAAATATCTGCATACCAGTTTTGTGTGGGATGGAAGTATTACCACTAATAATATTTTATTTGAATTTTAGTGATTATATATAACCCTTATTATACTAGTCAGTATAAGTATCCTATTATCACTTCAGCTCCGTATACACCTTGAAATAATGAAACATTAAGCAATACAAGTAATTTACAATAATATCGGTTCATTTGTTACATTATTATCCTCGGCAATAATGCCATAGAAATATCTAACTTCCATTGATGTGTACTTTTCAAGCAAAAGAATTTATAAGTGTGTGGAAGCTGTTCAATAATAACATATTTGATAGAAATATGAAAGACACATCTTAACGACGTCGAATAAGAGTGATGCAATTTAATCACTATTCAATTGAATAAACATTCAACTTCTGCGAATCACCGTTCCATTGCCTTGTACAAACATAACATATTATTGTTATAAATATTAAAAATACCAATACTAGTAGTCATTGCATATCTATGTTGGGGACATGTAATATTCAAACCTCTAGAAAAAATATATTAATTTTCCTTGCCTCTTTACACATTACATTTTACTAGTACATTTTACTTACACCAAAAGAAAATACACTTCATATAACATTTACACTACACAAAACATAACACAAATCATCTTTGAATTTCAGATGAATGCAACTTCACCACTTTGCCTTGATCTATTACACGGATGCAAGTCAAATGTACAGGCACAAAATGAATTAAATCAGAGTGGAAACAACCAAGCTAAGCAAGGAGTAGCTGCAAATGGGTAGCCACTTCAAAGTTGGAAAGAATTCTGAATTTATCCTCAGAAACAGAGCATAATTCTGCTGTGTATTATATAATGAATTCAAATAAATATATTTTATCATAATATTGTAATAATTCAAATTACCTTACATCTTAGCGCCAGTGTTCATTCAAATGTACACTTATGTTGTTGTTTTCTTGAGAATATATCATACATGTCTGTATATATGGTAATTTTTCACACAAGAAATTTAGAACTTCAGAGTTAACTTTACATTTCCCTTCTCTGATTTTGAAAAACATCTTCTATTGGTTTCTCCTTCCATCCAAGTTTATGTCTTTTCTTCATTCATCGTAACATTTTTGTATCAGCATAATTGATTCTAACACCAGTTCTGAAAATTGTCTCTTATATAATGTATAACATGCCTTTGAGTGAAACATTGATGCTTTTTACCTATTAACAATGGTTTATTTCTCATTGATTGTTAAAAGAAAGAATACTGCGGTACCTTTAACTTTACACTGTTTAGTAACCTGATACTTTTGAAAATATTGGTGTACCTCTTAAGATCAGCTGCTTGATAGCAAGACAAGATTTTGTGATTTACATCCGTTTTCTCGTATAGTGTTGTGTATATACAATAGAAAAGTTAGGCGCATAGTTAAATCCAAGTCATAATTATTCTGCTCATTGTTTTAAGCTAGAATATCTGTACTCCAATCATTATAGTTATTAACCTTGACAAGATTAATACTGCATATTTTCAGAAAAATCAAGTTTTGCTAATACTTTCTACGCGTCTTTAATTGTTAGGTTCGAATGATAGCGTTTAACTGAATGACATTAGATAGTCCGAATAGGAAAAACATTTGTTTATCATTTCAAAAGTCGAAGAAGTAGCTGGACACTTTGACTTGAGTTAGCTGTATAATATACAACTAGTAACATAAATTACATTACGCAAAATACTGGATATATTCACATCTTAATGTATCATTTGATGGTGATGTAGCAGAGGGCCGCATTCAGAACGTAGTAAAGATAGTCTTTGTTTTCAAATTTACATTAGATTCTGACAATATTACATTTTCTTAGAACAAAGTACATTTTGAATTTTTTGATAAAATTGTGCCTTTCTTAATACATTACAATTTGAGTTTTGTGACAGAATATGAAACAATATTACAGACACCATGGAATGGAAACAATATTACTCACCATTCAATGTAATGTTTGTGAGTATAATGCAGTATCGTATTAGTACATTCACATACTAATTTAGTATAGCATTTAAAATTGAATGGTGAAGAGATCAATGCAGATTAAACCTCTGTAAGTATATATATCCAGTTGGTTTCAAAACACTATGTACTTGGTATGAGAAGTGATTCCTGACACCAAGACAAGACAGAAAGTATTGACCAACCTGTGTGCATAAATGCTCCCTTTCAGAATTATATAATACCGATAACTTGGGAAAATTAACCTTAAAAATCCATAGCTCTAAAACTATGGGATCTACCGTAGTGTAGTCAAGGCTTTACTTACGAACTAATATGTTCCCTATCCAAAAGTCCATGTTTCAGAATCCTAATGTACTCACGCAAGAATTTTTATAGAGATAGTTTGCTACAGGCATATATTTTGAACTACTCAATAACTACCCCTATGTTAATACACACACACACACACACACATATATATATATATATATATATATATATATATATATATATATAAATCCATGTACCAATATGGGGACCGTCAAAAAAAGTATCGTTTTTGCAACCGGTAGAACGGCTGGAGTATAGAATTATTTTTTCGATATATCGTCTCTAGACATTGAGGATGACACCGTAGTCAACTTTTTTTTCTTCAAAATTAATGTATTTCTGCCTGTTCCCAAACGGGCGTTCTTCTGGAGACAATTCACTCAAGTAAATCTTCGGAGTCCAGTTAGATGCCTTTTGCGTACAGTTTCAGGCAATTTCTGCACCCATTCAAGCAGAAGTACCAACGTTTGCTTGGGCGTCCAATTAGCCTTACAATGAAGCGGACTTCCGGCAAGGCTGTGTATAGATGTTTTACGCACCTCCAGTTATGGTAACAGATATGTATGTATTGATCTGATGGAGTCACTAGCTCTTTATTCTGTTCGTTCAGCTTTTTACTATATACAAGGAGTATCAAGGGCAAAGTCCCAGGCATTTTTCTCGCCTCGTAGTGCACGTAGACACTTCAAACAAAAAGTAAACTACTAAATCGTATGTGAAGAATCAAATAGTGGTGCTTCCGTATCCAGTGGAGTAGGGGGAATACTTCCACGGGAAATCAACTTCAAAAATTTTAAATGGAATACTTCCAAGGGGGATCAACTGCAAAAAAAAAATATACGGAAAGTGGTATCAGTTTCGATTTCTTTGGAAGTATTATTGAAAAACAAGCAATTATGCAGGAAACATTTTTCGTTAAATTCTACGGTTTGGGATCTATGTGTGTCATTTGTTCTTGAATTGCTATCAGACCACCCGTCTCACCCATTTTTCTCAGTTCGTACTTCGTAGTTCAGGTAGAAACTTCAAACAAACAAACAAAAAAAAAAAAGAATGACCAAGTCGTATGTAAAGAATCAAACTGTGATTCTTTCATATTCAGTGGCGTAGCGAGAATACTTCCGCGAGGATCAACTCCAAAGTTTCAAATAGAGAGTGGTACCAATTTCGATTTATTTGGAAGTATTATTGAAAAGAAAACAACTTTTACAGCAACATTGTCGTTAAACTTTACGGTTTGGCATCTATGTATTATTTGCTGTTGAATTACGACTAAGAATAACAGTTTTTGTTGGCAATGACTCCAAAAGAACATCAGATAACACATGTTCTATTAAATAGTTGTTGAAAACTCTTTACAGCATTCAGTATCAAACGTTAGGGCATGTCTCGTCTACTTATCAACAAACGAAAACGATATTACAGGACAGTACTAGTTTAAATTTCGGAATATGAGCCAATTTCAAACAGAAAAACACTCTTTGGTTTTAAACTACGTATGAAACAAATTTGGATATAAAGTCCAACAACAACCCCCCTCCCAAAAGAAATCAAACTTACGAAACGACTGCCACTCTCTTAGTCTTCTTAACTTTTGTAAACATTTTAATAAATCACTTTTCTGAACTCATTGCACAAAAAAATGTTCAAGAATACTACAAATAAACAAACTGAAGATAATAAATAAAATAACATGAACTGCAAGTTCTGAAAATTCTCACCAAAATATCGTACTCCCCCCACCCTCAAAAAATAAAAGTCAAAATAAATGTTCAAAGGATCGTCCAGCACGTGCGATGCGCATTCGAATGTAGATTGTTCTTAACACTTCATTTCATCTTAGTCCATGGCAGACATTATGGATCTTGTTCATTATGTCGTCCCTTGTAGTAGGACGCTCTTGCTAAACCAGCTCCTTGACACGTCCCCAAAAGAAAAATCGAGAGGAGTCAGGTCCGGATAACGAGGTACATCAACTTGTAGTAAACATACTAATCTAACTGATCAAATGCCCACAACTCTAATACCAAATCAAATTAAATTTATACTTACAGCTACATTTTCTATAAAATATATAATACGTAATAGTCCATATTCTCCTAGCTTCAATAAAACTCCCGCCAAAATTATTGAGCCAGTTACAGGGGCTTCAACGTGCGCCTTCGGTAGCCAAAGATGAACCAGAAATATAGGTATTTTAATTAAAAAAGCAACAACTAAAGCAAAATATCATATATAATATGTAATTCCTAAATCTATTACACTTCTCATATTAATCATCAATAGGCTACCCTTAATATATTATAAATAAAAAATACCAATCAAAAGTGGTAGTGAAGCAAACAAGGTATAAAATAACAAGTATATCCCTGCCTGCACTCGTTCGGGCTGATAGCCTCAACCCAAAATTAAAAATAATGTAGGAATTAAAGAGCCCTCAAAAAAAAATATAAACAATCTAGAAGAAGAAAATCTCAAGTAGAGTAAAATAAGTAATAACAAAACTAAGCTAATAAAACTCGCACTATAAAATGAACTTCTTAACACACCTTCTCTAGCCATAATTATAAGAATAACAATTCAAATACTTAATAAAATCAATGAATATTTCAAACTATCACTTCACAAATAATAACCTACCTCCCAAGGAACCAGCCCTATACTATTTCTTATTATAAATAAAAAACAAACTCCAATAAGACAAAATTGAACAACTCACCATAATTTAAAATTAAAGCCTAAAGGTATCAAAAACAACATAAATATTAAATATTTTAGCATCGAAACAAAACTAAAAAGTTCAAATAATCACCTCCGTGAGTTCGGACAATAGACACTAAAATTGACAGTCCAAGGATACCTTCAGAAACACTAAAAGTTAGAAACATTAAACAAAAATAATTTTCAATATACAAGCTACCTAAAGAATATGATAGAAGTAAAAAAACTTATCAACACAATAAATTCAAGTATTAATAAAACCATCAGTAAATGTTTACGTTGAATAACAAAACAAGCTATTTCTAAAATAACTAGAAAACAAGAAAACAAAATAAATAATATTTTCATAAGCATTTATAGTTTAATTAAAACGTTGGTCTTGTAAACCATTAATGAATAAAATTCTAAAAGCATCAAGAGAAAGTGTAAACTTATCTTTAGTCCCCAAAACTAATATTTTAATAAACTACCTCTTGAAATTAAAATAACCTGAATATTACTTATAATTTTAGTAGTTTTAAGATTCATTCTAATTCAAATATCTCACCCTCTATCAAAAGGACTAATGCTTATTGTTAACACTATTACTGCCTGCCTAATTATTTCAACTATAAGAGAATCCCCTTGATTTTCTTACATTCTATTCTTAGTTTTTCTTGGGGGTATATTAGTTTTATTCATTTATGTTACAAGACTAGCATCAAATGAAATATTTACTTTAACACCTAGCCTGTTCCTGCAAATTTCCTTAGTTCCACTCCTCTTAATCCTTATAATAATTATTGATCCTCTTATGCTCCCAAATATAATTTCGCTGCCAGATCCACATCATTATACAACTAATTACCATGAAATCCCCGGTATAAAATTTTATATAACATCAATCTTAATAAACACTATTATATTAGCAACATATTTATTTATTACATTAATTGCAGTAGTAAGGATCACTTCATTATATCAAGGTCCTCTTCGGCCCTCTAAGTCATATGTCAACACCAATTCGCTTACATCACCCTCTTTTTAAAATTGCTAACAACGCCTTAGTAGAACTTCCAGCTCCCATTAACATTTCATATTGATGAAACTTTGTCTCTCTTCTCGGCTTATGTTTGATTATACAAATTGCTACAGGTCTATTTCTGGCAATACATTATGTATCAAGTATTGAATAAGCCTTCAATAGAGTAATTCACATCTGTCGAAATGTAAATTTTGGGTGGCTTTTACGCACTTTACATGCCAATGGAGCATCCTTTTTCTTCATTTGTCTTTACTTACACGTCGGCCGAGGAATATACTACGGCTCTTATCTCTATCTTCATACTTGAAGAGTAGGGGTTGCCATTCTACTACTAGTGATAGCAACTGCTTTCGTCGGTTACGTCCTACCCTGAGGTCAAATATCTTTTTGAGGGGCAACAGTCATTACAAATCTATTATCAGTTATCCCCTATCTAGGAACAATATTAGTACAATAAATTTTGGGGGGGATTTGCCGTAGATAATGCTACTTTAAACCGATTCTTTGCCTTCCATTTCCTCTTACCTTTCATTATAGCTGCCATGTCTATAGTACACCTCCTATTTCTCCACCAAACATGATCTAACAACCCCCTTGGCCTTAACAGAAACCAAGATAAAATTCCTTTTCACCCCTATTTCTCAACTAAGGACACTATTGGATTTATAACAATAATAACAGCCCTAATACTACTTACCCTTTGAAATCCTTATATACTAGGAGATCCTGAAAATTTCACCCCAGCGAATCCATTAGTCACACCAGTACATATTCAACCAGAATGATACTTCCTATTTGCTTATGCTATTCTCCGTTCCATTCCTAATAAACTTGGAGGAGTTATTGCCCTAGTAATATAAATCCTCATTTTAATAATTATACCATTTTTTCATACTAGAAAAATACGAGGTTTACAATTCTATCCTATTAATCAAATTATATTCTGAATTATAGTTAGTACGGTAGTCCTTTTAACTTGAATTGGAGCTCGACCAGTCGAAGACCCCTACATTCTAACAGGTCAAATTCTCACGATTATCTACTTCGCTTACTTCCTATTTGTGCCATATCTCTCCTCCTTTTGAGATTTCCTACTAAATAAAACTTAGTTCTTTGGCTGAGAATAAGCATATGTTTTGAAAACATACAACATAGCAAAGCTCTAAGAACTTATTCTGAATTTAATACACTTAAATTAAAAGAGAAATAAAAAGAAGCTTTATACCTCCTAAAAATAAAAGATAATTAAGAGATAAAGGCAAAAAACACTTTCAAGCAAGATATATTAATTTATCATATCGAAATCGTGGTAACGTTCCTCGTACTGAAATAAACCCAAAAGAAATAAATACTACCTTACCAAAAAAATAAAACAGAAAAAATATCATGCCGTAAAAACAAAATTCTAAATAAAGCTCTTATAAACAAAATACTAGCATATTCGGCCATAAAAATAAGAGCAAATCCCCCTGCTCTATACTCAATATTAAATCCAGATACAAGTTCTGATTCGCCTTCTGCAAAATCAAAAGGAGTACGATTAGTTTCGGCTAAGCAAGAAGCAAATCAAACTAATGCTAAACGAAACGTGATTCATAAAAACCATAACTCTTCCTGATAATAACCAAAATTCAACAATCTATATCTCTCAGCTAAAAATACAAAAGACAACAAAATTAAAGCCAAAGTAACCTCATAAGAAATAGTTTGTGCTACTGATTGAAGGCCCCCTAGCAAAGAATATGAAGAATTAGAAGATCAACCAGCAATTATTACAGTGTATACACCCATGCTTGTGCAACATAAAAAGAACAATAAACCTAAAGAAAAAGTCAGTATAACACTTATATAAGGAATTCTTAATCATACTAACAAGGTTAAAAATAAACTAAAAACAGGAGCTAAATAATAAGGATAATAATTAGATATAGTAGGAAAAACTTGCTCCTTAGTAAATAATTTAATTGCATCTGCAAAAGGTTGAGGTAAACTACAAATACCTACCTTATTAGGTCCCCGACGAATTTGAATATATCCTAAAACCTTCCGTTCTAATAAAGTTAGAAACACAACCCCAATTAAAGCACAAATAATCAAAATCAAATAAGAAACCACACCTATAATATAATCATAATACATTATTACCTGGACTCAATTCATCCATTATTAGATCCTAAATCTAATGCACTTATCTGCCAAAGTAATGCTCATTTACTTTTATTCCCTAATAATAAATATTATTAGTACTTGGTCCTTTCGTACTAAAGTACTATCACCAATAAAGGATAGAAACCGATCTGGCTCACGCCGATCTGAACTCAGATCATGTAAGATTTCAAAGGTCGAACAGACCTATACACTAAGCTTCTGCACCTAGATAAAATCTTAATCCAACATCGAGGTCGCAATCTCTCTTGTCGATATGAACTCTCAAAAAAAAATTACGCTGTTATCCCTGAGGTAACTTAGTCTAACAATCATCAATAAAGGATCATAAAAATACCCAAAAGTAATTATAGAAAAAAAAGTTTATTTTATCTTCTCGTCGCCCCAACGCAACAATTAAATAGCAAATTTATTCATTACCAACTACAAAAATTACTACTTAAATATAAAGATCTACAGGGTATTATCGTCCTTTTAAATTGTTTAAGCCTTTTCACTCAAAAGTAAAATTTAATGTTACGAATAAAGACAGTCTTCCACTCGTCCAACCTTTCATACAAGCCCACAATTAAAGGACTAATGATTATGCTACCTTCGCACGGTCAAAATACCGCGGCCGTTTAAAACCTCACTGGGCAGGTCAGACCTTCTATTTTAACAAAAGGACATGTTTTTCATAAACAGGCGGAGGACATTTTTGCCGAATTCCTTTAATCATCCTCTCCAATATACTAATAACACCATTATAAATTACCTTAACTAATTTAAAGCAAAAATTAAGTAATAAATTAAATGCAGTAAAATATGATAAACAACTCAAATAAGTTATAACAAAATTACAAATGATGGCTACTACTAAGCCCACATCTTTCATTTAATATAAAACCACATTATAAATAATACAAGTAAAGAGCAAATCCCCCTTACTATTACTCACGGCAGAACTACAAAAACCAAATCCACAACAAGTCTAGCCGCGGCTGAATTAAATTCAATTCCTGCACAACCAGATATGATGGAAACCGAAAGGCATTTCACCACTAAAATAAAATTCATAAATAGTATACTACCTATAATATCATAATATTTTAGCTCTTTCCATTTCGGGAAATAATTATATAATAATATTATTTAGTGCTCCCTGATACAAAAGGTACAACATTTCACGTTTTCTTCCCTTCAAACAAAATTTCACTTATTTAAACATTCCCTTACGGTACTAATTAACTATAATGTCAACAAATTAGCTATATACCCTATACAATAACATCAATTAAAGTCGATTCACTTAATCTCAATATAAAATCATATACATATATAAGTACATCCTTCAATCAAAATAATCTGAATCGCACAGAAACCTCCTCGATGTAAACGAATAGCTCAACTAACAAGCTCTATTTTGTTATTAATTCAATCTAGGCACACCTTCCAGTACACCCACTATGTTACGACTTATCTCACCTAAACAAGTGAGAGCGACGGGCGATGTGTACATATCCTAGAGCCTTACTCATAATAGCAATATAACTAATATTACATTCAAATCCACCTTCATTTAAATGATTTTATAATAAAATCCGTATAAACATTCTATTGTAATCCATCTTCTCTTACTAATAAGCTGCACCTTGACCTGAAGTCCTCCTCAATAAAGATAATGAAGGTTTCTAACCTCTCCTTAATACCTTCAATTACGGCGGTACACAAACTGCCAACAATAGTTAGTAAAATATATTGTGGATTGTCGATTACGGGACAGATTCCTCTGAACAGTCTAAAATACCGTCAAATCCTTTGAGTTTCAAGAATATAACTACTATTACCCAGGTATTACATTTTACATTAAAAATAATAGGGTATCTAACGTAGTTTAACAAATAATTTCATAGCTTCAAACATAGAACTCATTATTTTAAATAATAATTTCACCTAAAAATAAAAAGACAAAATCCTATAAATCAAATTTATAACTACACCTTAACCGTCAATGCTTCTTCCCTTCGGCCCCCTCATCTCACCGCGGCAGCTGACACGAATTTCGCCGGGTCTCCCTAAACCTTAACTGCTTCAAACACTAATTAATAAACAAAAACAAGTACTGCGACCAATTATACTTCATCATTTACCTCTAAGATAAATAATACTTATTCCTTATCCGGAATGTTACATGTGCAACTAGATAAACAAGAGAAGGAAAGCCAGGATAATACTTTATTATTAATTTATAACACTAAAATAAATAATTATTAATTGTGTATTTAATCCAATTGATAAAAATTAGTATTAATTAAAACCTGTTTCCCCCTTGTCTAGGATACAATTTTGTTTTTCCCCCCTCAAACAAAATTGTATCCTATACAAGTATATTTATTTTCTCCTTACACATAAACTGTAAAAACTAGCATATTTTGGATACATTAGTCTTATTAATATACCTTTAGCCGGTATCTCAGGTTAATTAAGAGGATTTAATAGATTTTCAAGTTTTAATTATAATTAATATATAATATTTCTAAATTTAATTATTATAACACAATATTCATCTATTTAAATTCTCGTATACTACTATAAATAATTATTAAATAATAAGATGCCTGATTAAAGGATTATCGTGATAGGATAAATCAAGTATTTGAATATACTCTTATTACACCTAAAATAATTAAACTTTCACCTTTGATATCAAAAAACAACGTGCACCGTACACTAAAGTGTAGAAAGATAAGCTAAGATAAGCTAGTGGGCTCATACCCCGCATATGAAGATTACTCTTCTTTTTCTAATGCTCACTAACCCTAAAACTCTTTTATTCTCTACAACACTTGTGTTAGGAACTCTTATTTCCCTAACTTCCTCATCATGATTTGTTACTTGAATTGGTCTTGAAATTAATCTCCTATCATTCATCCCCCTGATTTCAAAGACCAACAATCAACGTAACACCGAATCTGCTTTAAAATACTTTTTAGTACAAGCTATTGCAAGATCCTTACTTTTAATAGCAATTATTTTACTTTATATAGGACTGCAAACTACCTATTATTTAATTACTATTTCCTTACTTTTTAAAATAGGGGCAACTCCTCTTCACTTCTGAATGCCCGAAGTAATAGAGGCTATACTCTGAATAGACTGCATTATTTTAATAACATGACAAAAATTAGCACCCCTCGGCCTACTTTCCTACAGCTTAAAGCCCACAAATCTTATCTATCTAACCTTAATTTTATCTTTAGTAGTAGGTTCAATCGGAGGTTTAAATCAAACATCACTACGTAAAATCATAGCATTTTCATCTATTAATCTCACTGGCTGAATACTTATAGCCCTCCTATTGAGTGGCATAGCATGATCCCTCTACTTCTTATTTTACGCCTTACTTTCAATAATAGCAGTCACTCTTTTTGCAATAAACAAAATATTTCATATTAATCAAACTTTCTCTAATAAAATTATTGTAACAACAAAATTAACTATCTTTACTAGTCTTTTATCTTTAGGGGGTCTTCCACCATTTTTAGGATTCCTACCTAAATAAATCATCATTATAAAAACTGCTGAACAAATATCATTTATTATTCTCACCCTAATAGTAATAACAGCACTAATTACCCTTTTCTACTATATGCGAATTGCTTATGCTGCTTTCATTATTAATCATTATAATCAAACATGAACATCTTTAATGAAAAATAGTCAAGAAACATCAATTAGATCAATATTCATTATTATTTCATTAAGAGGCATAATTATTTTACCTTTAACGTCACCATCCTTTAAATAAAGACTTTAAGTTAAAAAAAACTAATGGCCTTCAAAGCTATAAATAAAAGGCAATCTTTTAGGTCTTAGTATATATTAACTACTACTCCGGAATTGCAGTCCGACATCATAAATATTGAATATAAAACCTAAGAGGAGGTTTATTAACCATAAATAGATTTACAATCTATCGCCTAATATTTCGGCCACCCTATTTAATTTCACTTGCAACGATGATTATTTTCTACAAATCATAAAGACATTGGTACAATATACTTGATCTTTGGGGCTTGAGCAGGAATAGTAGGAACATCACTAAGTCTTCTCATTCGAGCAGAACTTGGTCGACCGGGTAGCTTAATTGGTGATGACCAAATTTATAACGTAATTGTCACTGCTCATGCTTTCATTATAATTTTCTTCATGGTTATGCCAATTATAATTGGAAGCTTTGATAATTGATTGGTGCCTTTAATAATAGGAGAACCTGACATAGCATTCCCTCGCCTAAACAACATAAGATTCTGATTATTGCCGCCTTCATTAACTCTACTATTAACGGGAAGAATTGTAGAAAGTGGTGCAGGAACTGGATGAACTGTGTATCCTCCTCTCTCCAGAGCCATTGAAATGAAATGAAATGAAATTTTTAAGTTTTACGTCCCACGGTTATGCCGGTTAGGCTAAAGGAGACGGTGAAGATGAGAAATGAATGAAATGGTGTAATGAAGAAAGTGGGAGGAAACGGGAGAACCCCGAGAAAACCCACGAGCACGGTGTTTGTCCACCACAAAGTCCACACGGCGCGAGCTGGTATTGAACTAGGGACCCCAAGCACCGGAGGTGAACGCTCTACCACTGAGCCACCGCGCCCCCTCCAGAGCCATTGCTCACGCCGGAGCCTCTGTTGACCTTTCTATTTTCTCCCTCCATCTAGCTGGTGTATCTTCAATTCTCGGGGCCTTTAATTTTATTACAACCGTAATTAATATACGAACTCCCGGAATAACTTTAGAACGAATGCCATTATTTGTTTTATCTGTAGTAATCACTGCTGTATTACTTCTTTTATCTCTTCCCGTATTGGCAGGAGCTATTACAATACTCCTAACTGACCGAAATCTTAATACTTCCTTCTTTGATCCTTCAGGAGGAGGAGACCCAATTTTATATCAACATCTATTTTGATTCTTTGGTCATCCTGAAGTTTACATTTTAATTCTTCCGGGATTTGGTATAATTTCACATATTGTAACCCAAGAAAGTGGCAAAAAGGTAACTTTTGGTGTTTTAGGAATAATTTTTGCAATACTAGCAATTGGGTTTCTAGGATTTATTGTCTGGGCTCATCATATATTCACTGTTGGTATAGACGTTGATACTCACGCTTACTTTACCGCAGCCACAATAATCAATGCCAACCCAAAAACCTACTACACTTACAAGCAGAGCACCTATTTTTAGGTGTAAAGGTAAAACAATACAATTAACAGTAGGAAAAATCAATCAACTCAATGTTGCACCTCCTAAAATTGAAATCACTACTAATCCTAATATTCCCCTACATATAACCCAATTTTCGTTATCACTAATGGAATGAACATTAGCACCCCCAAAGCCGTTACCCGTTAAATAAAATCTTAAACGTACTGAATAACATACAGTTAGGCCTGTAGAAAAAAATAATAAGAAAAAGCTGACTACATTAATTAAAGACAAAGAAGAAATACATTTTTCACACACAATCAAAAATTGTATTCAGCATAACTACATGGATATTTAAAAATCATCAAAATGCAACTGTGCTAATAATTTCGTAACTTTTAAATAGTGAGGGAAAAGTTCTAGTAATTTTGATTAAATAATTCATAATTTATTTTTCTCCGATCAAAACGTAAAATTCAATAATCTCATGTATCTTTTATTTTATTACTCGATATTTATTGAACAGTCTCTTTAGTCAATTCCATGGACTGTGATATTGTACTAGGATATTCAGTTCGGTCATTGCAATTTTTACCTCGACTATGTCAACCATTTGATTTATGCTAACAGACCAACTTATAATCTTTAGCACTCGTAATAGCATTGAATGCCATACACCATATACCATAGGTCAAGGCAATTCTTCACAATTGTTTCCACATTTTTCTATGGTTCCTGGGAAGTTTTCCGGAAATGTGAAAGGATTTTTCTCCTTTTTCTGCTTTAGTGAAACATTGACATGATATATCGCAATACCTTGCTATATTACACACCACACAGGCAACTGGCAGAGCTCGTAAGTTTTTGCTAAGATTCCAAGTCCAGCAAACGTTCATTATTACCAGAAAGTTGCGTAATCAAACGACCTTTGCGGAGAAAATTCAAATCGTAGAAAGAAAAGCAAGTCTGTGTCATTTTCTAATTATAGCATTGCTCTAAGTAATAGTGTATATTATAAAATTTTACTTCATTATTGATGAAACAGAAATTGTGCAAAGACGGTAGCCTACGATACGAAATAAAATAAGTTTCAGTAACCAATCTGAGCTAAGCCTATATTTACTATTTTATCCCAAAGCTTACTGACTGCACAGAATCCAAGGGCGCTCATGTTGTGGTTTCCAAGGGAGCAAGTATAAGCGACGTATCAAAAATAGTTTCAAATTTTGCTGTAACTAATGTAAATATTTTATTGGATTTTTGCTATTCTGAAGTGCAACTTCATCTAAGGGCGTGTGAGCAAGTGCCCCACCTTGCTCCCCCCTTTTAGGCGCTTTTGACAGTATTCCGTACCTGATAACAACCGAATTTTGAGTACGATCTGTGGAAAGAAAACCAAACGGTCCAATGAAGTAAGTTAAGCCGTAAGCAGAGGTTGTATGTGTACCATTACCCGTCTTAAGTATTAGAAGAATACGTCCTCAGTCCACTCAAAACTCGAGTGCTAGGCGGGCTATTAGAAGTCCTGCAACACTGAACACATTGCATAAATACACGATATCTAAGAAAAAGATAATTGTAAAATACTTTGAAGAACGAATGCATCGGGACATAGGTGGAAATTGCGAAAATACCACATTCGTCAAGTAAAGGTTCACAATCACCAATAAACTTTAAGTAACATACCTCACTGCAGAAAAATAGGAAGATGCTTTTACCATAGATACGAAAATGATAATTATATTAGACCAGAAAAGTTTCATCCATATCACAGACCATAATAGTCACTCTCACTTTGTACTACAGTACTACAAAATATCTTCCAAGGCACCCGGAAATACTGTCATTATTTGAAGTTCTTTCACTACTAGAGTCAATGCACATTATTTCCAAAAGGATGACATAGAACATTTGTGATGTACATTGCCTCCTGTACGCTTACACGACTATCAGTACCAACATCGCACGATTATAAAAGATATCCTAAGTCAGAATGCCCGGAGAGAAAAGAAATTGAATTATTCTGGTTTCATCCATACAAATGAAAATTCAGGAGTCTCACCAATGTGTATTGAGATCCTCTACCAAATGTGATTTTCAGTAAGTTGCCAAAAGTAAGTTGCCAGTAAGTATTAGCTTATTCAAAATCGTTTCTTTTTTATTATCGAGGGCAATCTTCTGTGCATACAACACACATTCCAATCTATTCTGCAATGGGGAAAGTTTTGAGGGTACAAGTATCCTTATAGCAACACTAACTCATCGACAAAATGCAGAAAACCTTATGATATTAGCTCAATATCACGGATTGTAACGAGTATCTAATTAAATAAACGTTCACTCTACTAATACTTCAGATCACATTGCACTTTAGAAACATAGTGTACCTTTACTGCTTTAATATTAGCATTACTATTAATAATATTTAGGAATAAGATTGTTAATAATAATAATAGTTAATAAACTTAAGACTAACATTGCTTCCCCAAACTAAACCTAATTATTTAATAATTATTATCATAATTATCTGTGAAATAATTATTTGTCACATCCAACTCATAACGAATGAATTCTAGCCTTTTTATCACACTTACAGTACAAAACCAATAAAGCACAAAATCTTTAAATTTCAGACATGATTGCAAAGCCTTGATCCGAGACATGGCTGCTCTTATAACGTAAACGCAAACAATGATTTAACCCTACAATGCATAGTGGGACAGATATGAGTTATAGTGGTAATTTATCTGTGCTTTCGTACATAACGGTTTGTAGTTACTACTGAATTTTGAACCACATTGGGAACGTTCGAAGCTAGTTGTAATTCCACAGTTTCCGTATAGATGACACTATTAAGGGTAAAGTTACTTCCGTTATTCATTTTGGTTTTCAATTGCAAAACATTTTTTTCAAAGAAAAGAAAAACTCATGCGTTCTAGGGCTAAAACTACTTGGATAAAACTTTATTAAATAAGGAATAGAGACTGCGAAAAAGTAATATGTTTAAATATAAATAAATATTAACATCATACAGAGAACATTGTTATGATTTGTACGATGATATGAATATCATGATAAAATATCTTATTGTAATAACGTATTAAAGCTCGTTTCAATTAGTCCATCAAACTTTTTTAAACGATATGAAAACTTATTATTGAACAAAACCGAGACTTTGCAACGTAATTCCTTGCGAAATTCTAAATACATATAATTGAGTTCAATATACGTGTGCAATGTTGTTGCAGAATTTACCTTAAGAAAAATACAGCACCTCATCTTCTCTCTTTGATGCAACCCTGTGGGTTTTTACTATATTTTTTTCAGAAGTCGATGTCAATATAAATTGCTGTTATACGTAGTTTTATAACAGAGTTGTATAACCTCTGAGACACATGTGGCGACACTATACTACACACTTAAGTTTAGTACTCCATTATTGGTGAACTAACAGCTAAAATTGTTTTTCATTCTTACCTCATTTTTAATAAAATAAAATAATAAGTTAACAAGGTTACCTATGATAAAATAAAATGCTTCTGTAGCGTAGCTTAGCAAAGCAAACAGCCGCTATTATATCTCAAAGTATGCCAAACACTCAGGAGCCTCTACCTGATAACAACGTAAGTAAAGCACGATGTGCGGATAAACATGAAATTCACAGAGTTTGAAAGAGGAACATTTATGTATATTCTCCACTGCCCATTATAAACGCTGAGCAACACACACAAGTGCGAAGAAGATATTTTATCAAAGTAGATGATGTATGGATTGCATTATTCACCGAAAATCTTAGAAGAATACTTTCCGGTGCACTTAAGGTTCGAATATGAGGCGCAATACTAGAACAACAGTTGAAAAAAAAACAATCCTGTAAACTTGAAACTTTGAATAAAGACGCGATAACTAATGAAGACACTTGAAAAACACGACGGAAACCAGTATTGGAACAGAGGCAGAAACTGCGCAAACAGTGCCTTCAACCAGAAGAGGTTCACAACCAGAGTAAACGTTATCTCGGCGCAAATCTCGGCGCAAACAAATGGGAATAAGTATGAACTCTAGATGGGAAAATGTTCCACGTAGATAAAAGTAATATAACTTCTTCCATATTACGGAATGTACTAACGGTTCTCACCTTTTACTACAGTAGCACGAAAAGCTTAAAAGTCATCCTGGCAAGATATTACAGACGGCATGTACTGTCACGTCTTGAAGTTTTTTCAGCACTAACGTGAATGCACATTATCTCCAATAGAAACTAATAGGACCTATGGGATAAACAATACCGCCTGCATTGTTAGACGAGGACTAAAGATGTATGACGAAGCCTCGCTCAGGTATCTAAGGTGTTATAAACAAGACTGGCGGTAGAAAGAAGAAATCGAGTTCCTTCAGTTTCATTTTTCCCAATGAAAATCCTAGAAGTCTCGCCAATGTCTGTTATTATTTTGAGCTTTTCTAACAGCCATTCCCGTTCCTTACACTATTTTCAGTAAGTTACCAAAGTCTACCCTGGCTTGTAGCATCGCACCAAAACAATCAATAATATAACAAATGGTTTACTAGAAGCTACGTTGTTCATAATTGTTTCACACTTCTGGTCGAGGACAACTTTCTCTATATCCAACACACATTCATGTGTATTGAGCAGTGGAAGTAAGTTTTAATTTTACAAGTGTCCTTAGAACAATAATAACTCATCGACCAAATGCTGAAGGCCTTATGAAATTAACTTGATGTCAGGCATTTTAATGATTGTCAAATTAATAAGCGTTTTTCTACTAGTTAGGAAGACCACAATGAACTTTAGAAAAGTAGTTGATTATTAGTAGTAATATTTGTAGCGATAGGAATAGTAGGTTATAGAAAAGCACAATGGGGTAATTAATATTGAATCTCTAAACTAAAACATATCAATCTCTTATCTGTGAAATATTGCTTCTCGCACTTTAGTCATACGAAATAAATCCTAATCTTTTTAATCAAATTTATAGCACAGGAAGCATGCAAATAGTATCTTTCAATTTTTGATGTATGGAGCGTTATCACATTGCTTTGATATACATGACTGCTTTAGTGACATAACCGCAAAAAATCATTCACATCAAAAGAGAACTAACGAGGTTAAGCAAAGGATAAATACTCAGAAGAAGGGTTTAGTTTCAAAACTGAATATGTGTTCACATAATGCAAAGAACATCATTATAATCTGTAGAATTTAATAGATACCGATAAACACATATGGAAGTAGTAGTTGGATACTTTAAAATTTCTTTTCTTTACAGCTATTGAAAGTCGTTTCAAGGAAGTTAATACATTATTTGAATGCACACAAGACTCTACAAATTAATTCTAGTGAAGCTCCTCGTACAAAAGATTCAGTTATATACAAAAGTTCTCACGATAATCCTTCTCGTTCAAATTTTGACCTATAATGATGATGGCACAATTTAAGATTGCAAAAAACAGCAAGTGTAGATGTCTTGAGCTCAAGAAAAGTGCTACGATATACTACTACCTGGAAAGTTGAATTTGAACATTAAAAACCGGTGCGCGACTAAACCTTATGTATAAGAATAATAATGTCGAAATGTTACGTTAACTTTATTTTTAAGTATATACTACGTAGTATTTTTATCTACTTGCAAGTTGCACTTCGTTACCTTGCCTGATTCTGCATGATATATACATAATATTAAATATATATAAAAATAAGATGTGTATATTAATTAGTAAGTCAGGCCTGACTCATTTATCGGACGCATTTACTGACACTATTTATTTAATATAAGTATAGCGTAATATATATAATTTTATCATGTTTGTTATATGTAAGTGTATGTAAATATCAATTAAAGAATTATCACAATCATATATATATGGGTACATCATATATATGTATATAGAGGCTAATTTTTTGAAGATTTCCCTTTGTTGCTTGCTTTTCCAGTAATTTTCCGTTGCTGTAGAAGTTTCCAGACTTGTTGCTTAGTTAAGTTTTTCAGTCCCATTTCATTTTTCATTTTTCCGTTCTGGCAAAACATATAAAAAGGAGATTTTTAAAATGGCTTTCGCTGTTTCAGCGAGGGAGGCCTGTAAGGTAGAGGTCTATACTACTGGCTGTTCAGTCCGAAGGAAATTAGCAAGTAAGCTTTTTTCTTCGGGAGTTGCCTTATAGTTTAGTTACTGGATGTCTACAGGAGAAGTAAGTCGTTGGCTTCCACTCCCGCTAGAGAAAGTGGTCACTGGTCATACCTGAGGTGAATTCCCGAGATAGGAGTAGAAATTGAAAAGAATAAGTAGAGTTTTTGAGCTCTACGTCCGAATAATGGCTTAAATGAGCTCTACCTTAATTGTTAGAGAAGGCGAAATGTAATGTTCTCTTTGGGTGACCCTAGGGAGAGAGTGAACCCAGGACACTTAGGTTTTGAAATTTAAATATTCTGGAGGTTTTCCCATGACATTTTTGAATCTAGGTTGCGATTTGGGTTCGATCGCCGTACAGTCAGGCTGTAGTGAAGGCGAGCTGGTGTTTCTATTTTCACACTGCGACTTTCGTGTACGAAAGTATTAGAGTGTGTGTTTTACCTTTCTAAGCTATAGTCTTATATAATAGTCGTAATATAATATCTGAGACATGAGAGACGGCTGCTTCTAATTCCCTAACTCTTCCTATCCTTTAAGATTTTAGTTAGTTTTCTACTTCTACCTAGAGTAGAGAGAGTACTGGTTTCCATATTACCGTAATTCCCAAAGAAATCTCAGAGATGTTTTATTGTTTAAGTTTAGAGACATTGAAATTAAAGTCTGTGCTTCTTGAAATCCCTCGTTCAGTTCTTTGGGAGCCGAGCAAGGTATTAAAGTTCTTTCAAAGAGGAAAAGTAACGTCCTTTGAATCAAAAATTCCTAGTCAGTCACCTTATCTAAATTAGAAAAATTTTAGTTATAATAAACTATTTATCCACCATAAATTCCTGGAATTTTCATTTTATCTCAATTGGTTTTAGAACTTGGTACCTAGACAACAGCGAGCTGCAGATTTATTTTCTTGAGGAGTTTATTTCTTTTGTTGTAAGGTAAAATGGCAGACTCGTTTGTTTGAGTGGTGATAAAGAATTTCGATTAGATTTATAATTTCATATAGATATAAAGAGTTCCCAAACGGAGAGAAATATAAATTCCAAATTATTTTTCTATTTTTTAATTTTTTACTATTTACTAAAAATTGAATAACAGACTAAAATTTTAAAAAAGAGTTTGATTACATAAGTGTGAACTAAATGTTTAATTTCGTAATGATTATTACTCCAAATTAAGGTCTGAGGTATTGATGTCACAATTTCCCGACAAATATATTACATAGATAATATTGTTAGTCAGACTACAATAATAAACTAAAATAATAAATAATAAACTAAAATAATAAACTATTTATTCGAAAAAAATAACAAATATCTTTAAGATTTAATCTGTAATTTTGGATCATATTTCTGTAAGATTCTCAAACATAAATTAATGCAAAATTATTTTATAAGACAACTACATTTCAAAAATAATTTGAACTATTATTCTCATAACTATGATCATTGTATTAATTACTCAAGCTTAGGGAGCTCTTAGTATAAAAACAAAAGTGGTCATAGCAAATAAGTTGAATTTCAGACATTTCGTTGATACTAAATTTGAATAGTCCCTAGGAACAATAAAAGTGATATTTTCAGTTTATGTTCACGAGGAATGAGAATTTTTAAGAACAATAATTGATTATTCAAACCGAACGAATTATTTTTTTTAATTAAACATAACTAGACAAGTATATTTTAATGTTTCTTCTTTGAAATCATAATTCTAGCAACCATCTAGTTAATATAACATGACCATGTGTTTTCATCCGTCATTTTTATCATGTGTTTGTTTTAGATTAGACAAAATTAGAAAGCTAAAATACATTATAATCGTAATTCATTTCTCTGTTTAATTTATTTTAATTGTTAGTATGTTTGACTCACATGTTATTCTTAGTCACATTAGATGTTACTGATTGGTTTATCACAGCTACATCATAGGAAGTCTCCTATTACTAACTGAAAGACTTACAGCGCTAAAACCAAAAATGAAATGAAATATTTAAGATTACCTACCCAATTTACGGATTTAAGCTAAATGTGCCGAATGATTAAATCAAGTGAATGAAAAAGTGGACAAATGGAAAACTGGAAGAAAAGTAGAGAATCTCCAGATAACCCACGGATACATGTTTAACACGGAAAACTTACTGGGTCGGGGATCACACCCTGGAAGTCCTCTTATCATAACACAGTGCTGTACCACTGAGCATTCATGCATCGTAGCAACGCTAAAATAAAAAGAACATATTATTGTTATGGCTGTGACAGTGTAGTGCGTCAGGTGTTTTAATTCAAATTATGCAACGTTGTTAAGTACATAACTGCTATGGTCGCATATTGGAGACGGTATTCGAAGCATACATTTTAAATATTCTGTTGAATGTTATCATATCGATTTCCTATGCATATTCGCAAAATGACTATCTTAGTGTTTTGTTAGAACTCGTTCTTATCTGACTTGAAATACTGTAAGGAAAAAACAATTCTACAGATGACTCCTTAAATCTTTGTAAAACTTAAACATTTTATTACTATTTTAACATTTTTAATAGCATTGCTTTACGTTCAAGTTACTCAATTAGTCTTACCTCTGAACCCTATAGAATATGTCTGAGAATCTCATCTACTAAAATTCATGAAATTAATTTCATTGATAGATAGTTAATATTGTTTACATAAGTTAAAATTCATGTTTCTTTTACACATAACAATGCTTGCCTTCGTATAAGCAGGACCCAACACTTCTATTAAGTAAAGTTTTACAGAGTGAATAAACTTCCACAAACACTAAAAACAAAATATTTTCATTAAAAGTAAACATCACATGTACATTATATTTTGTTTTCTTTCCTTTCTTTCAAAAAATGCGCATTAGCATTTCACTTCGTGTTTTTGTTCATATTTCCTTTTCCAAGTATGGCTCCATGAATAAAATCTGAACACACACGAAATACCTAGTGAAGAAGTTTATGAAGCACGAGGAAGAGTGCGTGCATAATAATGTTCTAGCAGGTCAAAAAAATTCAATTTGGACACGTTTGGTTCTTTTGGAAGTATCACCAATATTCACATATAGTTTCACGTTACAAACTTCATGTAACTTGGCCAAATGAATGAGAATTCCTTTGTTTCGTTGATTGCTGACTAAAAACATCTGTTTTCCACTTGCACAAAGGCAAAATGAAATCCGTATCTTGCTGAACATATAATTCCTAAAAAATATCCTTTTAAAGGTTGTTAATTTTTGTCAATTTTCACTGTGATGTTTATATTTGGTTTAATCTCACAAATGCACCTTTTAATAACGCTACACTGAAACACATTCTTGATCACCCTCCGACACAGCAAAGCAACAGAGTATACTTACGTGTCCGTAGGTGACTAGCGAAAAGATGACAAAATTGTGGATAATTTCACATCTAAATATAGACTGATACTGGAAAATCATACGAAAGTCGGGAATCTTTACGCTTGAGGAAATCTTCTAAATACATCAGCAGCTGGGATTCAAAAAATATGGCCAGTATATTATATTCTTCAATTTAATTAAAGTATAAGCATTGTAAAATTCTAGTAATTCATATTATACAATGTTCTTAATTATCATAAATAACTGATTTATTCATATAAATCTTAAATCTTAACAAATAATTCAATGTTAAAATATTGTTAGTCTTAAGATATAATAAAAATTATTTCCCAACTCATATTCCACGCGAGTACCACCTATGGTAACAGAAGCCCATAACATTTGAAGTATGAAATTTAGGGCTCAAGAGGTCATATTAATTTTAATTACAATGTAAATTGGTTTGTAACACTATGAACTATAATTACATAACAGAACGGGGAAATGCGCACGCGTTCATCGAGTTAATTCGTTGAGCATTTCTCCAAACATAAAATAATATTTTAGCAAAATATACTCAAAGTGTCTTTATTGAATTGGACACAAGATTTAAGGGCTATAAGAGTAAATAACATAACATGATTAATAGAAAATATACGTTTGAAAGATTCAGCAAAAAATGCATCCATCTGTATAAATGTGACTCAATGTTTGAACTAAATACAGTATTGTACTTTCAGAGCAGTCCAAATCTTTAATTTGTATAAACGCGTGTTACATATTTACCATTCTCTTCTAATTGCTAAAGATAATTCACTCTTTAAGAGAGAATTTCATCTTGTGAGTTTTTTCAAGGTTATTAATCTTTTATCGATATTTTCCACAGTTCTTACTTCCCAATAAAGTATTTCGCAACTTTCACTGTAATTGATAGCATTCTAGACTGTAGAAAAGAGGAGATCTTACTTTATCAAATTGTATAAATTTCCAAACATACATTGTTACTTTAATTATACATTGATTGTTTCAAATTCTTTAAAGATGTTGTCACTACATTGTTTCCTTTGTGCAAGAATATATTCAAGTATATAGACAATAGAGAAATATTATTTAACTAGATTTGCCTTGTAATTTAGCTAACTCTTTTATTCCTTTTTCCTAATATGTATTTATCACGAATTGAAAAGTATAAAAATAAACTGAATGTGTTATATACACTTATGCTTTATCACTGTACATAATAACAATACATATCTTTGTTTTCTCATATAAACATTATAAATAGTTTTATCCTTCTCTTCTGAAAAAAAAAAACTAAGGTAGAAAAAAGTGTAACAGATATTACAGTGCATATTGTCTTCACGTTATAATAAACCTTGCACTATATTAGTTTTGTGTAAAACATAGTTTGCTAAAAGAAATTCTCATGTTAAGCTTTATAGAATAGCTTAACTTAAAAAAAAATACAATCCCGTACTCGTATTGTATTAAAAAAGCGATAAACGACAAGTCAATAAATGAAATAATTTTGGGGGGAGACACTGTTTATCTACAAGACATGAAAAGAATTTATTACCACATTTCGGCAATTAGAAAACGAGACATGTATTTATAAAATAAATTCTGAATACTTTCCATGAATGTATTCTATGTAGAAATAAACATGGTTCAGATATAATATAAAAACGTTTGAACTTTATTACATGCATTCTGAAAATTAGCGAAAAGAAATATGGTGCTAATAATTTTGTGCTTTCTAAAAAAATGAGAGGGCCGTTGTAGCAATTGTGATTAAATTACTCATAGCTTCTTCTCCTCCGTTCAAGAACTAATAGAATTTATACTGCCAGATGTTTTATTTTGTCAGCACCAATTTAGGAACCAAACTCTCTAGTCGCTCTCATGGGCCAGATACTGGCCCAAGTATCTCGGACTTTAAAAGTGATATTCTAGCTACGCCAACCACTTCAGTTATTATAACAAACCAATTTGTACCTCAGCACTCGTAACTTTCTTTAACCCTTATCCGGGCAACCGGGGCCTCCCAGGCCCAGTAGCTTCATTTTTCTAAACTTTCTCAATAACCATACATATTTCGAAGACATGAAATACTGAATTCTTCTATCTTTCGTGGAAGTTAAAATCATGAACATATGGAGTTGGTAATTTTTTTTTTTAATTTGAAAATCATTTCCTAACGTAACCGGGCAACCGGGGCCTAGTAGGCCCCGTAAAACTTTAGTGAAATTCCTGTCAAATCTTAGATCAAATTGTCACATAATTATATATTGAACACGTGACTATTGTAACCTTTAGTCAGAACAGTATGCGGCAACAGACATTGAATTTTGAGTGTTCTGCATTTAAAATATGTACTGGGCCCCGGTTGCTCGTTTACGTTACAAAAATGTCTGGACCGGATTTGCTGTTCTGCTTGGTCGACTTACAAAAGCGTGACACAAAGTTTCGCTACTTGAAAAAAAATATATACCGGTACATTCTAGACTAGTCTGAACAGTAAGTGACAATAAGCATTGATTTTGTGTATTCTGCACTTAAAATATATACTGGGCCTCACAGGCCCCGGTTGCCTGGTTGCGTCAGGAAAAGATTTTCAAATTTAAAAAGAAAAAACTTTACCAACTCCATATGTTCATGATGTCCTGCCCGGATAAGGGTTAATACCCCCTAACTAGATTGAATAACTTACAAAACCTAAGATATAGCAAGAAGACGGAAAACTTCTTACACAACCATTTCAAGATTTTCCTGTGCTTCCTAGAGACTTCCTATTATATGTACCATTTACTTCTAAAAATTTTGTGTTTGATTTTACATATGAAATTTGAACGAACATTCTGACGAGAATAAGTTTGACAAAAATAAACTATTGCAAATTTATTTTATTACACAGCTATATTTCAAAATGAATTAAAGTAACAATTCTAATTACTGTGATCGCTGTATTAGTTACTGAAATTAAGAGAGCTTTTAGAAATGCGTGCAAAAGTTATAATAGCAAACAAATTAAAATTAACCCATTAGTGCATGAAGTTTCCTAGAGGTAAAATGTGCGTACAACAGACATACTGGATTTTGTTATTTTGGGGTATGAGACTGTAGCGAAGTCTACCTGAAAGTTTATGGTAGTGGGTGGCAAGCGCCATAAAAAGTATCACATACACGGGAAATACTTGACTATTAGGCCTATATTTTACCAATGTTTTTATAATAAATAATATTTTAATCTTCATATAACATTAACACTTGGTTGTTAACGGTTTTAGTTATTGACACCGAATTCACATTTCTTTAACAGTCATGTACTTGAAACGTTATTGATATTTCAATAACAATGGCCGGCTTTGAATAATTTGCCCTGAAAAACCAAAGTGCAAGTTTTTCGACAACAATAACACCCACTCATGACTGTTACAGGAACAGGCACTAATGTTTTGTTCTCAAAAGTTCTGGATATGAGGTTATAATGAATTAAAACGTAATTAACACATTCGATTTTTTGGATCATATGCACTAATGGGTTAAGGAAGTTCGTTTATACTAAATTAGTGTGGACGTAGTACACCATAGTGCCTAAGTATAATAAAGATAATATTTTCAGTTTCTGTTAACGAAAAATATTCAATTTAATGAAATATGTTTATTAGGTAAGGAAAATTAGAGATATTTAAAATATACTTGTTTAATTAAAAAATAAAGATTTCTATTTGAATAACAATAATCTTTATCTATTTAATTATATAAGTAAATTTTAAAGATCTTCGACCTTTCTTTATATAATAATTTCAGAAATTGTCTGCTTAGTGTAAAATGATTTGGTAATTTTATCCAGCATTTGGATTGTTTGTTTTCTTTTTGATACAAAATGGAACTAGAGAAACCTTAAATACTTCTTAATCGTACTAAGAATTGGTACGCTTAATTTATTTTAAATTTTAGTAGGTGCATTGGAATTCAATTGCTGCTTTTAATTACAATTTATGATATTGATTAGATTAATCAGTTCCAATAATTCGGAGTTTCTTTTCCGACGTTTAAAATTGTAACATAAACGATACATTCAGTTATTGTTTCATTTCATTACCTACTATTTAAGGAATAGTCTATTTAGTAATTCCGTATCATTAGTAAGTCTCTAGTTACACAGTCTCTTTATGACATTGAATGACTTACGAAATACAAAATAGGGCAAGAGAATCAGACTTAGGTCAGACCAAAATAACTTTGTCGTCTTCACAGGTCAGAATAGTCATTCTATCTTTGTACTGCAGCGGTAGGAAAAGACTTTCAAGACATCATAACAACACATTACGGTCGGGAAATCGTGCCACGCATTGAAGTTCTTTTAACACTAAAATCAATGTAGATTATATCCAAATCAATATCATAAAATTTATGTGTATAATATTGCCACTTTCACCTTAACATAACTACACGTGTATTTACTAACATTGCACTAATATCTTATGTGTTCTAAAAAAGAATAGCCAGAGAGAGAAAAAATGAGTCAGTTTTCTTTCGTCCATTAGAATTATAACTTAGGAGCCTCGTAAATGCCTATTATTAGTATGGTCTCTCACAAGAATAAATCCTGTGCCTTACATTATTTTAAATAAGTTGCCGAAGAATTAGAATGAAATATTTCAGAAGCTGGACTATCTGGTGGCCTTCACACTGACACAATCAGTAATATAAACAGATATTTATTAACTAAGTTGTACACAATCATCATGCTCTTGCCGAATACTTTTTCTGTATTCAATGTACATACATATGTTCTGTGAAATGGGAAAATAATCGCTCAGAACATTATTAGCACATCGACAGAATGTTGAAGACCTAATAAAATTAACTCAATATCACTAGTTTAATGATTATCTAACTGAATATACGTTCTTCTTACTATTTAGGTAAACTATATTGAACTTTTGTGAACGTAGCTCACTTTTATTGTGACTAATATTAGAAGTACCCGTAGTAATAAGAATAGTACTCAATAAAATATAATATTTAATATTAATAGTAAATAATAATATTAAATCTAGTATCGATTCTCCAAACAAAACATATTCTACTTCACTTATTTCTGAAATCATTATTTATCGCTTGTTAATCATGAGAAGTAAATCCTAGCTTTTTACCACATTTACGATAGAGAAAGCATAACACACACCATCTTTCAATTTCAGATGTATGGTTCATCCCCGCAATATTTCCTTTATCCAATAAGTAGCAGGGAAGGTAACATAGAAGCGAAGAATACGGAACACCAGTGGGGAACAAACAAGGGTGACCAGAAAATAAATGTTCATCCCCGTTACTATTAAAACAGAATTTGTATTCACGTCATACAGGCTGCACTATACTTATCTGTACGACGTAATGGCTAGTAATAAAGATATTGAAGTAGTGTGATATTTTAAAATTTATTTTAATAAGACTTAAGAAACTCCTTTCAACGAAAATAGCACTTGCTATTTGAATACAATGAATACTTATCAAGGAACTTCTTAGCGAAAATCGTTATACATGAGATTGAATTTAACATGTTATAAGAAACACCACGCCATGTCATCCTCTCGCCTTAAAGTAGCCTTGTGTATCTTAGTAATATTTCCTTTATAAATTGATATCAATATATTTTATAATGTATAACCACTTTGCTAAAGTGTGTCACCAACAAAAAATGTAATAAATATTTGCCATCAGAATCTCAGCAGTTACATATCAATGAAAATAGTAGCGATCCAGACACTGGGTCATCTGCGAAACCAATTTTCGAAAATGAACACACCAAATCAAGAAGCAGTGTAACACAGCATCTGGTTGCCAATAGTTAAAAGAGAAATTCAACAAACGGAAGAAAGAAATATACGAAGAAAATGTAAATTAGACGTTAGGTTTATTAAGATTAAATTCGCTGACATACAAAAACTTATTTTCGGGCATAAGTAAATGTTGTAGGGTATCCCTTCCTTCTGGGAAAGGAATTTTAAGTTGGACACTGGAGTCGCTGTTATTGTTGTTCCTAAATAAACATATATCAAGACATGTATGAAAAATAAATTGGAAGCAAATCCATATACCATTGTTACGGCTGATAAAAGGATGATACCGTTTATGGGGTAAAGTTCGGGTGCGTTCAAGGGTAGGTTTTAAAGAGTCAGCAATGATTGCGACTAATGCAGATGGAATAACAATATTGTAGGACTTATTGCATTAACCTGAACTATCTCGAATGGAGAGAAGAATTCAAAAATTCATTCCATAATCTAACGATTGTATACAAAATTATCGATGCCAATTCGATTTGAAAGGAAGTAGGTCTAGAAAAAAACAAAATGAAAAAAAGAGAACAGACTGGGCGAACAAATATGGAGAGAACAAGAGATGTGATTCAGGAAAGCGATGAAGTTTGGTCATGTGAGTGGATAGTAAACCATGGGGAAAGAAAACGAAGAAAAGGTGAACGAGGAAGAAATTTTGAAAATGTGAGTAGGTAATAAACCAAGAAAAGAGAAAAGTGGGAAGAAAGTGGTGGACGATGATGATACGTGGAGGATATGTTTAATCTGAAAACAATGGCGGCAAATATTGTTGGGAAGTACATTTCAAGGATATGGGTAATTGGACAATGATAAGGAAGTTGGAAAAAGTCACTATACAGTGTTATTCTGTGCAGCGATTATTAAATTTGGAAATTTCTACAGCATAATTTGTACATTATTAGTATTGTTGAGTAATACGTCTATTAAGTTAGCATGTTTTAGATCTGCTACCTTCCTTGATGACACCAGTTGTGTGATTGCCGTATATACTGTCTGACGTATTACCGAGATTATAACGCATACTCTCTTTTATCGAGAATATAATTTGTAATGTAATATTTTGAAATATTTTCAAATGAAGTTCTATATAACCGTTCTCTGCATTATAGGGTTCAAACAATTGTCTGCCCTTTGCGTAGGAATCTGCCGTTCATTTATTTTTAACAAAATTTTCTCATCACCACTGTTAGATAATTAAACAAAGTCAAACACACACGTATCACCAACTTGCGATAATTAAATACCGACTTAAATTTATTTTTAAAAACTCTACAGAATATTACTTAAGATACGTAATCTATTACGTAACTACCAACAATAATACGTCTTATTCCCTACACATAATAAAAGTGCAAAGAAACGTCTTCGTACTTCCTTATCAAATAGATCGGACTCACTGTTCACTTACCCATATCTTTGAAGTTTTTTTCCCAATATATATGTTGCTGCTATGAGGGGTTTTATAACTTGTGAGACATACAGAAGGATAGATCACTACGCAACCACTTTCCGTACTGTGACTAATTAACAACCGATTTATTTTTATATTGATTAATAAACCCTTTACTTTTAAACGATCTTATAATTAATTAAATATCTTTGCACTTTCATATCTTTAACTTTTAGACACAAAGGTATCACGATATATCCTTTTTCTTCAGTTTGTGATACATGTTGTTGACCCACAATCTAGATAGCACAAAAGTATAGTAATCTCGTACCAATATCTTGAGTTTTACAAACATTGATACATTACTATCAACATATTTGAAATTGAAAGTTCGACATCATACGCGACTCACACTGCAGTATGAGTATTTTCAATGTCAAAGGTTGAGCTAACTTTATTAATATTTCTTACTGGATAGTACTTTCTCCAAGTAAAGATTGAATGAAACACTAAAATTTTAAAAATTGGTTTTGATGACAAGGTTTTACTTCGTAATAACGATTATTCTAAGTTACAGTTTGCTGTTGAAGTCGCGTTGTTTCCTTGTAAGAAACTGAGTACCTTGCAATATTGATGCTAAATATTCATAATATTGTCAGTCGTAATTACATATTTCAAAATAGTGATCTAATATTCGAAGAAAAAAACATCAAACGTGTCTGTACAATTTACTTCCAAATTTTCTGTTTGAATTTAAATATGAAATTTTAACCATCACTTACGTAAAATTGACAAACATAAAATTGTGTTAATTCATTTTATAAGACAACTACATTTAAAAATGAATTTGATATACAATTCTCAAAATTGTGATCACCGTGTTAGTTACTTAAATTCATAGAGCGCTTAGTATAAAAAAAAAGTTGTCATAGCAAAGTAAAGGGGAATGTAAATTTTAAGAAACATTTGCTGCTTATTATCTAAAGAATGTCTGAGATGTTTAAAATACACTTGTTTAACTATAAAAATACGGATTTCTGTTTGAATAATAGAAATCTTTATTTATTTAGTTAAACGAGTATTATTTAAAGATCTTCCAACGTCTTTGATATATTAATTCTAGCAATTATCTCCTTAGTGTAAAAGATTCCTAATTTCATCCAATATTTTGATAGGCTGTTCTTATATAGGGTACAGTGGGGTAATTCGAATAGGCGGGGAATTTGAATAATTTTAAGCATTTTGTCAATTGGAGTGGAAACGCGGCTCGCCATATTAGTGAACCTGCGGTGGGTTTGTTGATGGTGGTTTGCAGAAGTTGCTCTCAGAAATACAAACTATTACTTCGAATCTGAAGTCTTGCACGATTTTTTGCTTAGAGCAAGGAAAGTACGAATATGTGTATTTTTAGGTCGTTATAATTTTCAACGTTGTTTCCTTAAGCTTTCCTTGTTATTAACTGGATAAAATGAAACCGCTCTGGATTATAATCGTATCAGAAGCATGTGGGGCATTGATATACTGTACACTGGCGTCAACTAGTCAGCAGTTTTCATACCACATTCTGAATGGAATATTCGTATACTGCGGGTGAATTCGGATACCAGTGAAATTAGAACTATAGGCCTACTATTTTATATTTGTTTGTGAAAAGCGAGATCTTCTGGTGTTAACAAGGAAACTGCGAATTCTTACTTTGACTTACTGGGAAAATTAATGAACCCCAGAAAAAGTTTGCGTGCAGAAGAGACGTTGTGTCACAGGTAAATATTTGGGCAATGAGAATAAAACAACTCCGAAGAAAGACGCAAGCATCAGGTGCAACAAAATCCAGGGGCACTACAAGAAAGAAGAGTGCTAATACAGAATCTACCAAGAACAATACAAATGAAAGCTCGAAAGAAGCTGATATCCTCTACGTCATCCAGTGATGAAGAAATAGGCCTAAGTCTAAAGATGGCTGCACGCAATGAAAGTCAAACATGGAATTGTTGTTTTTGCCTTCTTAATTACTGTTCAGAGCGTTCAGCTAGAAAAGGAGACTGGATTCGTTGCCAGCGTTGTAAGACATGGTTCCACGAAGTTTGTGTCGGTGGAGAAGTTCGAAAACAGTTTATCTATTTTCGTTGTCGTTAAATACGAACGATGGAAGATGAATTAACCGATTACGGCTCTTTGCCTTAGACAGTGTTCCTAACATTTTTTTTAAATATAGGCCTACATTGAAAAAGATAGCTACACGTGACGTATATTTACAATTTATGTACTTCTTTTCATTCAAAATTAGCATATTTCAACTACCGTAGAAATTGCAATCAAACTATTAAATAGTTTATACATTATTTCTATAAGGCTCGCTTATTTTGTTGATTATTCATATTACCACACTCGCCCCTCACCTTTAAGTTTTTCGAAATTTCGGCGGGAAAATTGAATACCCAAATTTCACAATGATGTATCTCAGACACTACCTTGAGAAAAATTGTTAAGTAATAGTAAGCTTCAAAGTTTTTGTTCACAATTTTGTATTTGAATACGAATTACAGTTTCTGATATATATGAGAAAATGTCTGAAATTATTCAAATTACCCCGCTGTACTCTATAATAAGGAACTAGAAAAATCTTGAATACTTTATATTCATACTAAGAATTGTTCCGCTTAATTTATGTTATTTTTTAGTATGTTGATGGATTTCCTTCCTTTTCCTTACATTTTAATATACTTATGAGATCAACACACTGAAGTCAGAGAAGGACCTACTCGTAACTAAAATATATTTTCCAACGCTTCCTAAAATTAAACATGAAATAAAATATTTCAGTTTAGCGTCACACTTTTATTAACTTGATTGCAAAAGAGTCGGAACATTATGACCAGAGACAGCTCACAAATATCATGTTGACTACTGTTACCTTACTTGATCTGGGATCACTCGTGTTACGTCTTTCACGTGAACTAAGCGTTATACCACTGTAAAACTTTGGCCCCTAGCAATGCAAAACTAAATATATTATTATAGTTGTGATAGTGTAGTACAAGAGGTGGTTTCTTCTATAGTAACATTCTTCGAATTTGTATGACACGAACTAAAGCCTAAACCTCACAGTTCAGAATACTTGATGAACGTTTTTAAAATAGTGTATATTTTTATTAATATTTTAATACTTCGTTTGCCATATTGCTATAAATGAAATGAAATTTTTGGGTTTTACGTCCCACGATTACACCGGTTAGGCTAAAGTAGACGGTGATGATAAGAGATGAATGAAATAGTGGAATGAAAAAAGTGGGAGGAAACGGGATAACCCCGAGAAAACCCACGCACACGGTGTTTGTCCACCACAAAGTTCAATTGGCGGGAGCAGGGTTAGAACCGGGCCATATTGCTATGTTTTTAACTTACATCTCTTATTTTCTCTGGTGTATATAGGATAGGTTTGACTAACTCAACTATTGAAATATACAGGGTGTTTCAGATAAAACGTCCAGTGCTTATAAATCCGAAATGGCTGAAAATAAAAAGACGAAACCAAAACTGAGATGGGAAAATGTCATAGGGCACATCACATGGTGTTGTCGTGGTGACCCACAGGGCCCTCCTTCAGGGGGGCTAGGGGCCAACTTCAAATTTTCAAATGGGAACATGTATTGGATCATACCTCATTCAATAGTCGTTGAAATACGAAACAACTTTTGTAGGAAAGAATTTTCTATTTGGGGCGCCGTTTTCAAAATGGCCGCAAAAAGTACTGTATCAGTTTGAAGTTGGCACCTGGGCCCCCTTCACGGAGTTTCTTGAGGGTTACCACAACAACACCACTTGATATACTTTATCATCGTTTCTATCTCAGCTTTTGTTTCATCTCTCTATTCTCAGCCGTTTCCGATTTAGGCCTATAAGCACTGGACGTTTTATCTGATACAGAACCCACTTTTTGCGGCCATTTTGAAAACGGTGGCCCAAATCGAAAATTGTTTCCTACAGAAGTTGTTTCGTTTTTCAAGTACTATTGAATGAGGTATGATTCAATACGTATTCCCATTTAAAAATTTGAAGTTGGCCCCTGGGCCCCCTTGAAGGAGGGCCCTGGGGGTCTCCACAACAACACCATGTGATGTGCCCTATGACATTTTCCTATCTCAGTTTTTGTTTCATCTTTTTATTCTCAGCCATTTCGGATTTATAAGTACTGGACGTTTTATCTGATATAGGACCCACTTTTTGCGGCTATTTAAAAACGGTGGCCCAAATCGAAAATATTTTCTACAAAAGTTGTTGCGTTTTTAAGTACTATTGAATGAGGTATGATTCAATACGTGTTCTTATTTGAAAATTTGAAGTTGGCCCCTGGGCCCCCTTGAAGGAGGACCCTGGGGGTCACCACAACAACACCATGTGATGCGCCTTACGACAGTTTCCTATCTCAGCTTTTGTTTCATCTTTTTATTCTCAGCCGTTTCGGATTTATAAGCACTGGACGTTTTATCTGAAACACCCTGTATATATATGAAATTACGTTCCTCAATAAGTACAGTGCTTCACCTGGTTTTATGATTTTCTATTGTACTTCTGAAATATAGTATAAAAGTTTTTTTTTCTCATTTTTCTCGAAATCTATGTAGCTTTTATCGTACTCGCCAAGGTGCTTCAATTATTACTTTATTTACACATTTAAGTTTTAAATTCAGTAAACATTGTTACTTATATAATTTCCTTCCCGTTAATTAGACGTAAACTCTAGTAAAATAATTAACATTTATGTATTTATCACGAACTCTAAACTGTAAAAATTCACCGAAACTGCTATATGCACATGTGTTTGAGCACTGTACATAACATTGATGCATATAATAGTTTTCTCAATAAATACTATAAATCATTCATCTTCTGTTTTGAAGAAAGAAACATTGTAGAAAGTGTAATATGTATGACAGAGTTTTCTTCATGCCATAGCGTATCTTGAAAGAAAGCTGCTCTCAAAAATATAGTTCAACAAAAAAGTCAAGATTGGCTTTGTCAAGGAGGGGGCCCAGTCCCAAAGCTATAACTTTAAATCGAATCACCAGATACATATTTCATCCAAGGAATTAGTAAAACAGGATATCAAAACGATAAAATACTTTCTAAAGTCTAGACTGATAAACGAGGATATATAAAGAAATAATGCAATGTTTATCAGGAATAGCTAAAAGGAGGCTGATTCCGATTTTTTGGCGACCAACAATTCTCAACTGAATATAAAGAACACAATTTACAAAAGCAAATTATGATTATTTACTCCGAAATTCCCGAGATAGTAGCGGTAAACCATCACGCTATACATGGAATAGATTATATAATGTTGTAAATATCTATTGCTGATCGGAAATACCTGCCTTATGCGGATGATTTCGACACGTAGGTGGATGATTTCGATTGCTATATACAAAACGAAAAATAATAGACCACTATGTTTAATATTAAGCATACAGCATGGAAATACCAGAGAACAAACAAATAATGAAAGTGATAGCGTAGAACACACAAAAAATAAAACTGATGGCATAGAAAATGCACAAAACACAATTTGTAATGCGCTAATTATAGACGTAGCTATAGTAGAACATGAGTTGATTGAATTGATTTTAGTTTAGCGTCCCTTTCAGCAGCGAGGCTATATGAGACGTGGACCTACTGATTAACGTGGAATCCAAACCACATGAGCTCCCGCCGGGAATCGAACCCGGGTCTAGTATAACATGAATAAGAAAATGTTCTTATAATGTCAAGAACGATTTTATATTCGACATTTACCGCAAATATTTTTTTCACTTTAGATCCCACACAGCCTTTGTGATACAATTCGCGTCTTTGCCCTTGACACTGAATCCAGTCCTTTAGTTTATCACATCGTGGTTCAGAATATTACAATAAGCAGAAGTTGCTGAAGCCATGTGCAGGTCTCCGTTGCGATTTTGTAAATGTGGACTTCGCGGCAGCTGGTTCGTAAGAAGAATCGGAGTCATTGTTCGTGACATCAAGGGTGTCTTGAAACCTTTTTTAGTCCACATAGACTTCCTGAATATTCCTTTGATTTAGGTTAGGTGACAGCAACCAAATTCTTCCGACCAGTTTTTAATTTCAGTGAAGTAATATGATGTGCTGATGTCAAGACATTGACACTGTTTCGGTCTTCGTAGGTGAGAAATATTCATGTTCCCTTTTATTGGATAATGGAAGAATGTTCTTCAATGACGCGTCTGATGATGGTGTGATAGAGCTGGACTGATTGCCGCCGACAGTGTTTTCTTTACAAAAGTCTGCAGGATGTCTTCAGTAACATGTCTAGTTGTACTAGTTATCATTAGCTACTGTAAAAGCACATGCACCCTTTTCCTAATGTCCTGTCGTGGAAGACCACTCCCGAACTTCGCAAACACGATTATGCCTTGCTTCAACGGTTTCTCTTGATCAGATATAAACACTTCCATGGACCCAGCCTTTTCATGTTTTCCATGTTTACGACCCATTGCTTAAGCAAATATATTCTGGACGGTATTATAAAGAATATTGTACTTAATGGCAGCTGCCTTTAATGCCAAGCCACACCGTACTGCTTAAGGGCTCCTTGTATATCATCGTTACTCCAGCGATTTTCTTTTTTCTCTGATGAACTCTCCCATCTGCAACTAGAAAAATAAATTCCCCCTTAAATTTTATGATGGAATACCCTATTCCAAGAGAACAATTCTACAAACTACTTCGCACACGCGATCGAAAGCATCTGAAAAAAAAAGTTGGAATCGCCCGGCATTGATAGATACATTTGAACACTGGGTTGGTAACTCTGCATTCGGCATTGGGTTATGCGTGATATTGCACATTGTTCACACAAGCATATCTGTTTGCCAATATGTTAGTCCCACTCGTATCAAAAGGCGTACATTCTCACAAATTACTTTTAAACAGTAATTACAAAATATAACCCCAAAGTCTACAAGGACATATTTATTGACACTCCTTTCTACACTGACGTCATATTCAATCCCAGACAAAGGGCAACATTTGGCGACAAGTTATTGCTTCCGATTGGAAACACCCGCCATACGAAATCGATCGGAATAACCATCTTTTACTCTATACATTGAGGTACTTAGAACAAGAGACAGATATGTATAAAATAAATGCCAAAAATTGTTGACAAACGCATACTAGGTTCAAATATGTATTGTTCACACATAATTACACGTGCTTCGACACGAGTATATGGTTGTCGCAAAATAGTAAAAAAGACATTAGTAGGAATAGTTTTGTAGTTTGTAAATAATGCGGGACAGTTCTAGAGATTGTTCCAATAATTCGTAGTTTCTTTTCGACATTCAGAAAGTATCATAAACGATACTCTCAGTTATTGTTTCATTTTATTACATACTGTTTAAAAGGAGTCTCTTAAGTCACTCCCTATCATTAGTAACTCTTGTTATACAGTCTCTTTAATGACATTGAATAGGGCAAAAGAAAAGGACGTATCAGACCAAGATAAACTTTCTACACAATGTAATGTACCTACTACCTAACTGCTTAGACTTCACTATCTCCAATAAAAAAGATAGTATAAAAAGTCCATCCATTTAATATTTATAATAAAGGCATGCATATTGGAATGATAAAGGATTAAAATTCGAAATTACCGTTTCGTAAAAGCATCGAACCCACTTCTTCGATTACACGAGAATGAGTTGGATCTTATTTTCGTAATCTTCCAATGTAAGTTTGTAAAAAAAAAAAAAAAAAAAAAAAAAATCATGCGACGAAAACTTGAAGCAAAAACCAGTAAATATATGATTATTTGAATTGGACCTTGCAGATTATCAGAAGGGCTTTAGACTACATTCATTAAATATATAAAGCAAATTTCCAAAAAAAAAAAAAGATATACTCCAACCCAGCTATACGTCATACAAAGTTTAATTACGCTGGTACGTAATATAGGGATATTTGAAATGCAGAATGAACATATAAGTAAATCAATTGTACCAAATGCAGAATATATATCGTTAATATAATATATAACATGACATATGAAACTCATACGATAATTGTTAAATGGAAATATTATACCACACTAGCTAAGATAATTGTTAAAGGGAAATAGCTAATACGTATCACGACTTTTCCACTATTCAAAACAAATTTATTTAATACTAAATTTATATGTGCACGTATATATATTTTAACTGTTTATTTTCTATTATAAACGTGGACTCTAAGTGTTCCATCAAAAAGAACATAAGTCTATGCACCTTACTTTGAAAGCGAATAAGTAGGATTACATACTGAGATACTGATATAGTTTACCTATTTACACCTGTTCCCGTAAACTGTTGTTCGTTACCTTAAAGGGAACCTTTAATTTCGAGTTCCATTCCTGAAGCACTATTCATAATCGAGAAAGATGTGCAAGTGTCTATTTCTCCTGTATAGTCCTTTCCCAAAATATATCCGAATATAAAAACCGCTACAAGTCTATCTAAACCACATTGGATTTACCATTGACCAAATTTAGTTTATGTAATGTTGCCTTTTGAACACCAGTACTGGTTAACTTCGTTCGCCGTCTTTCCGATTAAACAACATTTTCACCAATATAAGCACTAGACCCTAACCGTTGAGTTTTAGTTTCACGAGATAGTCTTTTCTTTCCGACACCTTTTCCTGTGATATTCATCTTTCTGTAAAAAGCGCATTGTATACCTGAACGTTTTTAAATAGTTCATAACGTTTTACTTTAGATACGAATTCAACCAAAAACGTAGGCTTTGAATAATGAAGTAGTTCATGTAGGATTTCGGGTTTGGTCACTTTCCATACATATTGAAATATTAACTTTTTATCTCTTGCACCCATACAAACAATATAACTATCAACTATACTATTAACGTAATTAGCAACTTATTCTTTTAGCAACTGTAATTGATTTATATAACTATGTATTAATTCTCTGCTTGTCAAAGGGACACAAATTTTCGGAATAATTTTCTACATATTTCTAACCAATCATCACTAATTACAAAAATATTCATCAGCTCCTTTTACCCAAGCTCCAAAAATAACTACTTTTACCCAAGGCAGCTATTAATTACTGTTTCCACAGGGAATAATTTTAACTTGATTATCTTATAAACTTCTATCTCAAATACAAACGATTATTATTGCTCCCGTTATATTTCGGATTTTTTTTTTTACATATTCTTGAAAACTAAATTTTGCGGTGTCTACTGTTAATTTTTAAAAAAATAAGTAAAGAAAGAAAGAAATATTTTATGTTTATAACTATTATTCAATCTCGTATGTTTTTCTCTTTTCGTAACATAATGTACATTCTGCTGACTATCGACATTTTCTCTTTCTAAACTACACCTGTACTGGTCGCCTTGCTGAACAACAATACAGGTACTATCTGTGTCACCTGTTGACAAGGTCATTGCTCCCTGAGTAGCGTTTTTAACAACGAAAGGGCTATCGCTCGAAACAGGAATTCATCTACCTTCGTTTATTACACCCGGTGTATGTTCTTTCAAAAACGAGAAATCCCATACGTCATTATTCCTAATTACAATTATTCTTTCATCGCTATTATTAAAATGTTTTAAATTCAATTGACGATAATATGTATATATGCACACACTCTTTACTTATTATCTTTACGTCTGTGAAAAATATATTCAGAATGTTGATAAATGCTTTCACCAGCATATGTACACTGCTGCACAAGAAAAACTACGCCAGAACAATGAGATCCTCCGTTCCTTAAATCCTGCCTATTTTCTTTGCCATTAAACGCAAATCTAATACAGTGGAGATATAATGTTTTAGCTTTACTAGAAATCTCATAAACCAACAAAACCTTCTTCTAGCAGCAGAATAATATATATAAACCTCATAAGCTGCATAGAAATATGATCGTTCTGAATTGTATATAACTTACCTACTACCTAACTACTTAGACTTAAGTATCGTCACTTAGAGAGAGAATAAAAATTCCCTCCATTTTATAATTATAATACATGAAGGTATATTCTGATGGTACCGAATTAAAAACACAAATTACCATTCCGTAATAAGATTGAACCCAGTTCATTGATCACACGAGGATGAGTTATATCTTATTTTCAATCCTTTAATGTAAAATACAAGTTTATCAAAGGTAGAATGAGAAAATCTATATCTTGTAAAGATATAACAATTTTGTAAAAAAAAAAATAATAATAAATAAATGTGTGGAAAATTAGAAGCAAAAGCCAATAAATATCTGATTATTTGAAGAGGACCTTACAAATTGCCGAACGTGCTTTAGATTACATTTATTAAATACATAAAGCAAACGTCCAAAAACGCGAGATATACTCCAATCCAGCTATACGTCAAACAAAATTCAAATACGCTGATACGTAATATATGGATATTAGAAATGCAAAATGAACATATAAGTAAATCAATTGTACCAAATGCAGAATATATATCGTTAATATCAGTTATAACATGACATATGAAACTCATACGATAATTGTTAAAGGGAAATATTATACCACACTATCATATATATATAGGACATTAATCAAATCACTAAAACTATGCACGGCACAAAGCACTATCAATTTGACTTATCACAAACACTTCAAGCTCGTTATTTTGGAATAAATAACAACACGTTTTCATTCATAAAACACTAATTGGATAAATTGGACATATCTTTTTCAATTTGCATTGGTATTCAACATTCCAAACTAAACATTTGTATTCCAACTCGATATTTTGGAATCATTTACAATACATTTTGTTTAAAAAAAACATTAATTAGATAATTTACACTTTCAACTTGCATTGGTACTCACCATTCTAAACTAAACCTTGGTGTATATACCAGGATTATAGCGATGTAACTATAGCAAGTAACTCATGCAGTAACGACGTATTTGATCAACTTTCTACCATCTAGCTTCCCAATTGGCTTTCAAGACGATTATTTTGCTATGGCCTTGTAGCGCCGATCACATGTACAAGAATAGTTCTAACTGTCACCGCTAATAGCGCCACTATTAGCTCGTACAAAACAGCTGAAGGAGTTTCTCTCCTTTCTTACTGAATCCTAAATTAATGTAACTCATTAGAACAGCCGATTCAAAATTTTCCTATGTTCTTAGGAAACAACATTCATAAATACGTATTGTGCAATGGAAAAAGATATCTTAACATATTAATAGCTTATCGACAGAATGCGGAAGACCTTATGATATTAACTCAATATCTCGTAGATTAATGATTATCTAAATGAATATATGTTCTCCTTACTGTTCATGTAGACCATATTGAACTTTTGAGAACGTAGCTTACTCTTATGATGATTAATATTAATAGTAATGGCAACCGTAGTAATAAGAATTGTAATCATAAATTTTTTATTCTCGAAACTAAACATATTGAACTTCACTTATTTATGAAATCATTAAATATCACGTGTTAGTCATGCCAAGTAAATTTTAGCCTACTATCACATTTTCGATAGAGAAAGCATAACATGCACCATCTTTGAATTTCAGATATATGGAGCATCACCGCATTATTACCCTTATCCAGCATACCCAGGCCATAATAATATAGACGCGAACAATTTCCAAGAGCAGTGGGGACAAAACCAGGGAAAGCAAATGATAGATATTGGGAAATGATATTAATATTAAAACACAATATGTATACACGTCATACGAAGAACATTTGTAATTATCTGTATAAGGTAATGGATAATAATAAAGATATTGTAATACTGTGATATTATAAAATTTCATTTAATTAGACCTTTAAAAACTCCATTCAATAAAATCAGCACTTACCATTTGAATACAATTGAGAAGTAAGGAATTGCTTAGTAGCGAAGATTCTTATAGTGGAGGTTGAGATACTTTCCTTTAAGAAGAAGCAAACCACGTCGTCTTCTCTCCTTAAAGTAACCTTGTATATCTTCTCAATATTTTCTTTATAAATTGATATCAATATATTGTTAAAATATTTAACCATTTTGCTAAAGTGTGTTACCGACTAAAAGAATGTAATATATATTTGTCATCAGAATCTCAGCAGTTAAATATTAATGAGGAGAGTACCGATTCTGACAGTGACTCATCTTCAGAAGCAGTTTAAATAAAGGAAGGCACTAAATCAAGCAACAACGTCACACAGAATCTGGTTGACAATAGATAAAAGAATAAATTCAGTAAACGAAAGAAAGCAATGAAGGAAGAAAATACAAATTAAGTATTAGTTCAGGATTATTAAGACTAGATTCGCTGACATACAAACACTTATTTTCGGACATAAGTAAATGCTATAGAGTATCCCTTCATTCCGGGAAAGTAATTTTAATTTGGACACTGGAGACGCTGTTATTGTTGTTCTTAAATTAAATATGTGAACAAATTTAAGGAAAATAAATTAGAAGCAATCCCATATACAATTCTTACGGCTGGTAATAGGATGATTCCAATTGTAGGACAAAATTGGGGTGAGTTCAACGGTAGGGTTAAGGACTTTCCAATTATTGTTACTAATGCAAAAGGAGTTGACACTATTCTAAAACGAAACTGGACTGGCCTGATGTATCCCAAAAAGAGAGAAAAATAAAAAAAACCTTTCCATAATTTGACGGTTCGACGCAAGATATTATCGATAAAAAGGCGATTTGAAATACAGGAGGACGGGAAAAATCAAAACGACAAAAAATAAAAGAAACTGGGCCAATAAATATGAGAACAACAAGAGAAAGAAGATATCGAGAAAGAAGATTGAAGAATGTGGGAAAATAGTAAAAAATAAGAGAGAGAAAAATTAGACACGGAAAAAGTTCAAGAAATCTGCATCGATAGTAAACTGTAGAGAAAAGAGAAAAGTAGAAGGAAAGAGGTGGATGATGACGATACGTGAGGATATGGTTTAATTAAAAATAGGGGTTATATATTTTTGGGATGAGGAAGCAATGAGGAAGCAAATGAGGAAGCAAATGAGCAATGAGGAAGGAAATGAAATTATGTGTAGATGTAAAGTAAGGCCTCTCGGATTTCTCGAATGTCCACATCCGATTTGCTTCAAATTTGGCACACCGTCAGTAAACAGAAAATAAATCGACACTTGCTTTTGTTTATGCGGAAAAACATTGTCTCCCGAAATGCTATAAAATACGCTATACTGTTTGTGCTTACTATTGATGTGCCAAATTTGGAGAAACCGGATGGAGACACTTGTTGAACACGAAAGGCCTTATTTTGTTCGTAATATTTACACACAATGTCATTCGATTCGGCCCACCTAAAAGTTTCTTTCTTTTCTTTTTTTCAAGAAAATACGAAACTCGTATTCACTAATTTTACGTCTACAATATCTATGGAAAAGTTTATTCAATTCGGTCTACTTCTTTTTTCCTTTCGAGTGTCAACTTTAAATATTTTGAGTGGGTGCTTTACCCCTCAAACCATTTTTTTCGAAGAATATAAAAAAAACCGTGTTAGTTAATTTTTTGAGTACATTCCCTACACAATGTTTCGTTGCAGTTCTTCATGTCCTTTAGGCACTTCTGACATTCTGTTGTTAGCGTTTTTGATATTTCCTAATCAAAGGCTTGGAGGGGCCCGTGCCCCACCCAATCCTATTTTTTTTTAGAAAATTACAAAACACGTATTCTTTGATTTTGCGTCTATAAAATCTGTGCACAATTTCATTCACCTCGAACCATTTCTTCTTCCCTTTCCGGTGTCAACTTTCAAAATTTTTGGTGGGGCCTTTTGCAATCTAAAACCGCTTTCCGTAGAAAGCAAAAAACCGAGATTCGTTTATTCTATGTGTAGTATCTACCTGTCAAATTTTATCAAAATCAGATTGTTACCATTGAGGAATATTACACGTTGGTATTATATGTAAGTGAATAGCAAAGAAGTTCCCTAAAACTTTGACTTACAGATTGACAGTATTCTTACAAGGAAAGCGATGGTAGCGACACAAGACACTTTTAGGTCCAGTGGCGTTTAGGACTTGTGCCTTTTAGGATTTCTGCCGCGAAATGATTTTTAGGACTTGTGACGCGAAATGAATTTTAGGACATGTGACGAGAAATGAATTTTAGGACTTGTGCCGTTTAGGTCTTGTGCAGTTTAGAACTTCTGAGGCATCCGCTTTGTAATAACAAGTCTAGCAACTATCTATTTAATGAAACATGATTCTCCATTTTCATTTTAAGTATTGTGCAACTTTAAGCAACTTTCTATGTGCTTTATTTACTTTTTCTCTGACACAAAATAACATTGAAAAACTCAAAATTCTTCAGAATACAGGCAAATCCAGTTTCAGCACTTTGGAAAAAAATGTCTGTATTATTGTCTTTAAACATATAACACTGTCCTCCTTTTACTACTTGAGTAGGTAAGGGAACATCTTTTTCTTGAAGCAATCCAGACAACCTTGACGCTGGTTTATGAAGCACAGAGAGTAGACAAAAAAATCTAAAAACACTTCATACAGGACACGTGAATTTGGCCCTCCACTTTTAAACACGTCTTGTAGTTGCCGATTGTTTTTTGTTTACAATGTGTCATGTGGACCTTCTTCTTACGTCAGCAGTAACTAGTTCACCAGTCAGTGTCGTGGTGTGAAAGCGGTGCTTTAGAATGGGCGACCTGACAGACTTCCAAAGAGGCATGATTGTTGGTGCCCATCTGGTTGGGGCTTCAGTGGCAACAATATCAAACATTGTGGGAATATCGATAGGTACTGTATCCAATGCCACGAGGACATTCACAATGCATGAGCAAACGACGTCTGCAAAGCACAACAGTTATCGAAAAATAATCCTATCAGAGAGGGACCGGAGGGCATTAAAACTTATTGTAGCAGATACAAGGAAGACCACTGCAATGAAAATTACGTCTGAAGTCAATTCCGGCATACAAAACCCGGTTTCATCGAAAACAGTGCGATTGGAACTTCATGAATTGGAAATTCGTGGCAGGGCGCTATCGCCAAACCCCTGGTCACAGCAATAAATGCCAAGAGGTCTATCCAGGGTTGCAAGGACCATAAGGCGTAGACTCATGAGCAGCGTAAACGCGTAATGTGGTCCGATGAATCGACCTTCACCTTGTTTCCAACAACTGGTCGTGTTTACGTATGGAGAACACCGTCGCAGGCCTATCATATAGACTGCCTGCTCCCAACTGTGAGGCATGGGGGTGGTTCTGTCACAGTATCGGCAGTGATATTGTGGTTTCCTGCAGGCCCCGCCAAAGCCCTGAATGGAATGATGAATGCCAAGGCATATGAGGCCATTTTGAGAACAAGGTTCTACACAAGGTCTAAAAATGGTTCCCTGATGATGATGGCATCTACCAAGATGATTTGGCATCCTGTCATGTTGCAAAAACGACGAAATCATGATCTGAGGAGCATGACCTCCCGCTATCACACCTCCCCTTATAACGACCAGTAAATAGTTATTCCTATGGAAAACACCAGTTTGTAATGAACTCAATGCTTGTTTTCCTTATTTTATATGTCGTTACAGCCGACAATCAATATATTTATATCATCTAGGTTACCGTTTTATCAAAATCCATCTAAACACTTCATTTCGATATTACCTTTTTTATTGTAGTATGTAATATGTTAAACATTTGTACAGTTTAAATATTCTACATGTAGAATTTACAAGATGGATTCTCTATATATTATATGTTCTAGGTTGCTATGACAATTTACAAAACATGTCATATCACTATCACAACAGACCATCAATCACAATAACAGAAAAGAAATTACATCTATTTCTCTTTATATTTTCTTATTCCTCCTTTTGAACAGTTTGTGTATATTTTAAAAGTACATTTTGCTCGTAAATACAAATATTACACACTACTTTTACACCCTGGGTCACATAATCACCAGATCTCAACATCATTAAGTCATTGTGATCTGAATTAGAAAGGCGTGACTGGTCTCATTACCCTCCACCAGCATCCCTTAAGGAACTGGAGCATGTTTTGGAGGAACAATGGTGCAACATTGCACACACAACGATTCAGGAGCTATATACGTCAATTCCAAGAAGGATCCAAGCTGTTTTGGACGCAAACGGAGGCCCCACGCCATACTAGGTATGATTTTCCCGAGCTTCAATTCCGTACTTCACACATTCTTCTAGTTATATGAATTCATATTTATTCACGATTATTAACTTTTTCGTATTACATCTTATTTGTTACTTCAAAATAATGTATTTCCCATCTTAAATTTTATTAGCTATTATAAATTCTAGAAAAGAGTGCTAAAGTTTACAAATTCTTATTCTATTAATCTACGTACGTTACTTCCTTCACGTTGATTGTGCGTCAATTCTAGATAAAGTATCAAATTTTAATCAAGTAAGTATACACATTTGTAAATACAGTATAGAACTGTTATTTGGTTACATTTTCCTTGCACTTTTACTAACTAATTTACTAACAAGTAACTATCCCGAATTTTAAACTATGAAAATACACTGAAATTGATATATACGCTTTTGCTTTAACACTATACATAATATCAATTTATATCATTATTTTCTAACATAAATGTGATCTATTATTTATCTTTCAGTTCTGAAGAAAGAAATGTAGAAAAAATCAGCTTGACAAGAAATAGACACATAGGGGCAATTAGAAAACGTTGCAGGTATTTATAAAACAAATGTCAAACAACGTTCAACAATGTATTCCACTTAGAAATATACATTGTTCGCAAATAATCGTGCGAGTAGAGATTATTATCTACATGCTCAAAAATCGTCAATTTGTAAATAGTGATTGGCCCGGTCTACCAATTGTGATCAGTAACACTGTTCTACACTGAAAATGTTATGGAAATGACACTATATAATCTTTATGAATTCTGTGCCGCTGAGTTCGAAAATGGCATTGACATTTCAAAATTAGTTCAAGTTTCAAAGTTACAGCCATGTCAAAATTTCAGCCTTTCAGTTTTTGTTGTTCAGCAGTTGGCAACAATGTAAGTTGGAGTTGTACCGGTAATTGTTGTCAAACAATGAAATCGTGTGATAGCGAGATATTGTCAAAATTATTATTGTCAATGTGATGTATTGATATTGCTATCTTTGTTAGTCTGAAATGAAACCAAATCCTGTGGAAGTTTTCAAAGGTTTGTGGAGAGAAAACCGTGTTGTGGTGATGAACTAGGCCTACTTCATACGAGAACTGTGCATCGTGTACTTAATTCACATGTCGCGAAGGTGTGCAGCTTGGAGTTCTTTTAAAAATGTAGCTAGTAGTTTTCTTGGCAATTTCAGAGCTGAAAATTACAGAGAACTTATTCAAGGTCTATTGAACACTTATGAACAGCTTGGATGCAATGTGTCAATAAAAATGCACTTTTTTTTTCGAATTTGGATTTCGGCCAGAGTAATTGTGGGAGTGTCAGTGACGAGAATGGAGAACATATCCATCAGGACGTTTCAGTGATGGAGCACAGGTAGAAAGGAAAATGAAATGCAGCAATGTTAAGTGATTTTTGTTGGATGATAGAAAGGAAGATACTAACAAAACAGAATACAGGAGACAGGCAAAAAAAAAGAGGTTATCAAGATTGACATTTATATTAATATGTATTGTATCCATAGGTAATCACTCAATTATTGGTATGTCAGAAATAAAAAAAGTAACGCTTGATTGTAAATGTCATTTTCGTGTTTGGCAATCCAAAAACAATAAAGAAAATGTATTCATTAACCCTTAAACATTAAATCCTGAAAATGTTCTAGAACAGAGGGGGACTATCCTCCCCTAGATATTTCAGGTTATGGGCGTGTGTTTCGGTTATACTTCGACACCAATGGTGACGTAATATTCATAGAATGCAACGTTGCCACACCTTCCGTGGTGTTGCCTCATGAATCAGAACTTGAGATGCTTGGATATCACCCCCTCCCCAGTTACGCCTAAACGAGAGTCAATCGAAAATTTTAATTTTAATTTTCCGATTCCCCACTCAAAATTAGTCAAGAACATGTGTTTTTGTTTCTATAACAGAAAGAAAGTTAAAATTTGTAGAACAGTGTAATTTATACTACTTTCCTTTCCTCCATTCAAGAAGTAGCATAAACAATATTCTCAGCTATAGTCTCATTTCATCATTTGCTATTTATGAAATATTATTAAGGAAATTTATTACTACATGATCAAACGAACTTTGCGGAAAAATACTCAAATCGTACCAAATAAAAAGTGTCTGTATATGTTTGCAGTTACATCACTCCAGTGAATTGTAATGTATTCTGTAAAATTGTTAGGTCATTGTTCATGAAATACAAAAATGTGTACAGAAGATTGCCTACCTTAAAAGAAAATATTTGAATTTTCATAACCCAATAGCGAAAAGAATATATCCAATATTTTATCCCAAAGTTTACTTACTACTCAGGAACCTATATCTGAGAACAACGCAAGTTAGGCAGGATGAAATTCACAACATTTCAAAACAGGTACATTAATAAGCTTTCTACTGCCCACTGTACACACTCAGCAGTACCTAAACAATGGAGTAAGACAATTTAATTGTAAGCAAGGATTGTATACGTTCCAATATCCGTTAAGAATGATAAAAGAATACGTCGCTACTTCACACAAACTTGAGTACAACAGGCATAATGAAAATATCAATTACAAGTAACCATCATGAAGCACTCAAAAACTTAGCGAATGTAAAAATATCTATAAAACAAAGACAGAGAGAATTCCTTAAAGAAAAACGGAAGAACTTTCATAGAAGTAGTGTTAGAGACTACGCATAAACCGCCTTCATACAGAAGACCCTTGCAATCATTAGTAAAGATTATGAAACATGACAAATGGGAATGAGTTAGAAAATACATTGTAAAATGATCAACGTAAATGACATCAACGAAGCTTTAATCTACATCGCAAACCTTTAAGCCGTTCTCAAATTACGTTCATTTAGACAGACCCCCATTTCATCAAAATCTCTCAAAAATGGTTTCAATCGCTTGAGCATCGATTGTGAAGAAATGTGCAACACACATTTTCTTTTAGGCAACAATAAAAATAAGCTAGAAAAAATAAAGCAGTGGGGCTATCTAAACGGTAGCTTTCCACATTGACAAAATCAGTCGATAATGATGTCAATCATTTGTGCATCGTTTGGGCAGAAATGTGCATTACACATTTGTGTTTGAGCAACAATCAACAATGAGCTATAACAAAAATAAAGCAGTGGGGATGTCTAAACAGTAGCCCCCTACCATGACAAAATCGAACGGAAATGGTGTCAATCGTTCGTGTATCACTTGTGGAGAAATGTGCATAACAATTTTTTTTTGTATCAAAGAGCTATAAAAAAACAAATTAGTAAAGCTGCCTAAACGCTAGACCCCAAGCCAGCTTGTCAAAATCGGTCGAAAACGATGTCAATCATTTCTCAATCATTTCCGCGGAAATGCGCAACACAAATTTTCTTTGTACAACAGTGAACAATGAAGAAGTACCAAACAAGTGTTGCTGTCTAAACGGTAGCCCCCACCATGAAAACCTCGGTCAGATGGTGTCAATCGCTTATTCATTATTTTTGCAAAATTAGGAACACAAGTTTTCTATTGTGCAACAATGAACAGTGATCTAGAATAAAAACAAAGTGGGGACTGCCTGCACGGACCACCCCGCTTCATGAAAATCACACAAAAATGATACCAATCATTTGTGCAGTAATGTGTATAACAAATTTTCATTTGTATACACGACTACAAAAGTGCATTACCACCTGCAATTCTCCTTTTCCTGCAATACCAGGCAAACCAAAACGCTCGGCACTTCGGTTGGTTACGAATTCGAGAGGCTTGGACCAAACCTCAATTTTGTGACAATTATATTAGTGTGGCAAACTGTAAATAAGAGAATAAAACAAATTGTTAAGAATGACAATTTTATTATCGTGAGAGTTGGATGACATCAAAAGTTACAAAATGTTCTTACTTAAGCAGTTTAAACAAGATGAATGGTAAAAAACAATTATCAGAAGAAATCATTTCTCTCCTTCGCCCCCAAAAAAGAATCTCATAAAAAAAGAGTTATATAATGCAAAGGTTTAATATAAAAGCCCAAATCAAAATTTAAAATGTTGACACCCGAAAGGCAAGAACAACTGAAACGAAATGAGTGCAATTGTGCAGAGATATTGTAGACGTAAAATGAAGGAATACGGGTTTCGCATTTTAATAAAGAAAAGGTTGGGTGGGGCATGGGCCCCTCCAAACATTTGATCACGAAACATCAAAAGTGTTGGTAACAGTATGTCAGATGTGTGTAAAGAACACGAAGAATTGCAGCATAACTTTGTGTATGGACAAAACGCCAAATATAAACGCATAGTAGTGTAGTGTATTCTACTTTAATACAAGGATTAAATCAGAAAACAAATCTTTTGAGTCGGACAAGTTTCGAACTCACTACCCTTGAATTCATGAGTCAGAGCTCTACCGATTGAGCTAACAATTCCAGTTGTAAAAGACTCATTTCTGCAACTACCCGTTGATGAATGGTATGTATTAACCAAGTTGGCCGAAATAAAAATCTTTGAGTTTTACGTTCCGTGTTTATGCCGGTTAGGCTAAAGGAGACGGCGATGATGAGTAATGAATGAAATGGTGGAATGAAGAAAGTTGGAGGAAACTGGAGAACCCCAAAAAATCCACGCACATGGTGTTCGGCCACAAAAAAGTTCACTTGGTGGAAGCTGGGATCAAACCCAAGACCCCAAGCACCAGAGGTGAACGCTCTATCACTGAGCCACCGTGGCCCGACCAACCTGGCCGAGATAATTGCTTCGTATAGCTATTTCTATTATAATAAATAATAATAATAATAATAATAATAAGAAGAAGAAGAAGAAGAAGAAGAACATAATTTTAAAATGCGCATTTGTTAAAAGTTTGTATTGCGAAGTAAGTCCTAATATAAGATTTTAATAAATATGAATGTAAGCGTGGTTTATCCGTGCGTATTGCTGAAACTGCGGAAGTCACTACCATAGCCCCATAGGGGTTGTGCGTGTATGGTACAGTAGCGTTGCATATTCCTCCATTTGGAGGGAAAAGTATTGCTATCTGAGAGCATCACTTTGAGAAATAAACACGAGATAAATCTGCAGAAATTCCATTCACGTTAAGTTCTAGGAGAGAGAAATTAATGCAAAGAGAACGAAAATAATAATATGCATCATGCAGAGACCGAAAAAGTATAGAAAGCTAAACAAAATGGGAAAAAAGGAAAGAGGGAAACGAAAGAGCAAAAGACATGGGAATAAATTAAATTTTAACACACTTTCTGCGTCTTTCCCCCTGTACCCTGTACCTGTCTTGGTTTTTCTTCCTTCATAGGATAAATCTCTTTCAGCACCGAACGCGAACATCATTTATAGTGTTTAATTCCTTGAAAGAAAATGTAATTCAGTCTAGGGTGCGACTCGAAAAAGAATTTTTAGAACAACTGTTAAACACGCTACCCACTTATCTACAGGTATACACGCCATATCAACTGCGTTTATAAATCAGCTATTACAGGCGCTATTATCAAGTGTATTATATCAGTCATTGTCAGTGAGTCGGTGAGCTATGACACACGCTGTTTGTCAACCACAAAGTTCACTTCGAGGGGTCTGGGATAGAACCCGGGACACCAAACACCAGAGGTGAACGCTTTACCACTGAGCCACCGCGGCTCCAGCTGTATTTAGAGACTAACGCCTTTGAAAGAATCACCATTCATCTCAGCGACCGTGAAAACTAGGGATTTGACACGAATGTAGGTCATTTTGGATTATTTTTACGTGTTTCGGAACCCCCCTTCCCCCGGTGACAACGGCCCGCATACAATGGTAGCCGATTTTGAGTCATTGCTAATGGATGTGTCGCCATTGATTTCAGCGACCGTTAAAACTATGGATTTGACACAAATATCGGACATTTTCTAATATCCTTACATGTCCCGGTAATTGCATCCCTCCCCTGAGAACCCTGAATTTAGTAATTTTATGTCAACTCGTCTGATCCCCAGGACGCACACAGACTGACACACAAGAAAATCCATGCTTCATACACACAACATATAGAACAAACAGCGTTCTTTCGCATAGAACGTTGCTATGTTGCTTCCACCCAGTTAAGCCTTCTACTAAGTGCCGGGGGGCATTAGTCTTTTATACGTAAACACGTCTTTTGAATTTGCCTCTTCTATCGAAGTAATGGGGCGCGTATACTATTAGTATTAGCTATTTTGTTGTTATTGACCTTGAAAGGCCAACAAATGTTTTTTCATGAAGTCACAAGTCGCTTTGGTCCGTGAAGTTGATATACAGTAGAAATGACCTATGCATTACTCACCCGTTGTGAAATAGAAAGATTATGTTGGTTTTATCTGAACACCCACAAATCTGTTATAGCAAGAGGCCTTTCCACAACTACTTCCAATCTGGATTAAATTTCGCGGCTAACTTTTTGAATTATACACAAGAGTATCATTGATATGTTAGTGTTAATAATATTTATGGGACCAAGGACAGGTTTTAAACTTCCAAGCTATGCTGTGCATAAAAGCAGGAAAAGTTCCAGAGTCCTGCAAACCCAGGCCCAAAGACCGGCCCGGCCCGTCCTGGATAGATCTGTATTCAGTGCCCGGTTCAATCCGAACCGGCCCGGCCCGAATCTCGAGCCGGGCACAAACGGACCGGACACTAAACTCGCCGGGCACGAACGAGCCGGGCTGTAAAAGGACCGGGCGTAACCGGCGTGGGAACAACCAAGTTGATAAGTCAAGTCAATCCTTCAATATGCAATGGGAAATGAGAAATGTGTCGTCATAATATTGCAATCTCTATTTGTCCTTCTCGAATAGGAAAATCGTGTGAAAGGTTACCCAAGGTTTTCTTTTTATGTCCGTATTTTGTCTGTCTATTTGTTATATGTGCATGCTCTGTCCAGCCATGTTTATTATACAATAATACAGCTCATGGACGTAAAAGTCTTATACTACGCTCATTAGTGCATTACGAGTAACAAAGAGGATATGTAAAACTGTTACACCGTATGTGATACTAATACTACAACTACTACAGCTGATACTACTATTACTATTACGATTACGAATGCTAGTGTAATTCTCCTATTGCTGAGACTGCTACTACTAGTACACCTATCACTACTGCTACTAATCATTACTAAACTAATGCGACAGCGAATACCACTACTACTATTACTAGTAATACGAAAAGGAAACAATGAAAATGAAATCTTTGAGTTTTACGCCCCACAGTTATGCCGGCTAGGCTAAAGGAGATGGTGATGATAAGAAATAAATGAAATGGTGAAATGAATAAAGTTGGAGGAAACGGGAGAACGCCAAGAAACCCACACACACGGTGTTTGTCCACCACAATGTTCACTAGCCGAGAGCTGGCATCGAACCAGGGACCCCATCCATTAGAGATGAACGTTCAACCACTGATCCACCATTCCAGAAACACCTTATCGACCCTGGCATCTTGGTTATTTATTTGATCATTAAACTTTGTAATATCTGTAGTATCACACTATAAAAAATACAGAAAGATGTAACACTATTTGGTATTTGCCTTGCTAATTGAACATTACTACAAATTATACTGATCTTATGAACGCGCCAGTTCACGGTTTTGGCCTCCGTTGTCTTATGGTAGCGTACCAAATTCTACTTAGTAGATAAAGTACTTGACTTTATCATACGTTCTTGAGGTAACTACGGATCAGGCCGTGTGGATGATAATGGGATGAATGGGTGGAATGAAAACAGTGGGAGGAAACTCTTAAGCACACGGTGTTTGTCCACCACAAAGCTCACATAGCACAAGCAGTGATTGATGCGACTACCTCTAGCACCTGATGTGAGTGTTTTCCAACTGAGCCAGCGTTGTCCCTCGTAGATCAAACATCGGTTCACATTATATGCAGACCGGCCATAATAACTAGCATTGCTCCGTTTTCTTCTGTATTTAGAAGGTAAATTTGGTACCACCAGAGATGTCAACTCTGACGCGAAGTCGTAGCAGTTGTAGTAGTATTAGCAATGGTCCTAGTAGTAATAGTAGAAGTAGTAGTAGTAGAAGTAGTAATATTGTTAGTATTACAGTACTTTGCAGTCTTGAATAAAGAGTGTGCTTGCCTACGCATTACGATTAGCATACACATTACGATTAGCATAGGCTGACAGTAAGAACGTGCGAACACGGCAAAGGCAGGGGTACTGGAGGACATTTTTAAAAAAAGGCCGACAAGATTAGTTTTCGATCCGTCTTTCAGAGTGGACCTATAGCATTTACGCTCGGCCCGGAATGTGCCCGACCAGGTTTGGCCCGGAATATGCCTCGTCCGGTTAGGGTCCGGTCCAGTTTGAAACGGGCAGAGCAGGGCCGCGACGGGCATATTCCGGGCCGAACCGATCGCTCCCAGCCCGTGAAGGGCTCTGCTGTAGACAGATACCAGAACAAAGACAGTGATATAGAGAATTGGATTTGGGCTATTGATTCTGCATCCAACGAATAGGTCCCATCTTATCCGTTAACTCTATATTCAAGCCAAAAGTGGTTCAAATTAGCAATTTGCGGTTCTAACATTTAACGGCAACACACAGAGGGAAGACTTCTTGTAAACATATCATGGCCATCCACAATATTTTACTAAAATTGAAAACGTTTTAAATTTATTATTACTTCCGGGTTTCAAAACAGTTTCACTTTTTATCGTCATAGCATTAAACGGTAACATAGCAAGAACTGATTTTTTAAAACGAGTTACCATAGAGCCAATATCGAGATTATCTATCTCGATATTCTACCGAAACCACAAATGGTTGAAATTTACTATTACTTCCGGTTTCAATTTCTAATTTCCGCCTAATAGAAATAGTAAATGCTTCAAGATGTGGTCTTTTGCAATTAATTCAGTGTCCAAAGAATAGGTTTTATTTTCTTCGTTAACCTCCTATTCAAACCGGAATTGGTTCAAATTAGCCATTTCCGGTTTGAACGTTTGTCGATATATACAGAAAATGATAACGGATATTGAGAAGTGGTTTCTGCAAATGATTTAGACTCTAAAGACGACATATCATGACTATCTACAATACTCCAATAAATTCGGCTCTAGTTAGAATTTACTATAACTATGGTTTCAATAACGGTTTCAACGTTTATCGCTATAGAACCAAAAAGACAGCAGATAGCGAGAAGCAGTTTGAAGCAAACAATTCAGCCTCTCAACAAACATATCGTTACTATCCATATAACTCTACCAAAGCTGGTAATTGTTCAAATTTACTAGTATTTTCGGTCACGATACTGATTCCCGTAGAGTAAAAATGTTAAAAGATATTAAAACGTAGCTTTTGCAATCGATTCATCGTCTCAAGAATAGCTTCCTCCTTCTCCATGGCAGCTTTGATCAAAGCAGAATTTATTAAAATTAGCCATATTCTGTGTTGAACGTTCCTCGCCATAGAACAAAAATAGTAACAGATAGCGACATCTTTGTCCAAACGATTTAGCGTCTCAAGGCAATATACCATAATTATTGTCTACACCCTACCGGAACAGGAAGTGGTTCAAATTGACTATTACTTCCTATTTCAATTCTTGTTTCCAGGAATGTAAACAATAGGAGATATCAAGATACGGCTTTTTTACAATCAATTCAGGGTCGTAAGAAAGTGTTACTCCAAGAATTCAGCTTCACAAGAATATTTTCCACCAATTCCTATTCAAACCAAAAGTAGTTGAAGTTAGCCAAGTACGGTTTCAACGCGTATTGCTACAAGTTTCTAATCTATGACTAAGAGTGTCAACTTGTTGCATATATTAGACGAGTTACCAGTACCAATACCAAACTAAAAGAAGTTAGTATCGTTTCACAGTGTGAATCGAAGATTTCCAACTATATGAATTCAATAGTCAAACTTGAAGTAGTATTCTCATGTCACTAAAGAAAATGCATGTTTTTCGAGGGATAGTATCTTTCTATTCCCTCTCGAAATAATTAAATGTTTTAAAGGACCAATCCCTAACCATAAATTGATAAATGTATTGTCTTTCGTTTTGCAACTCAGACAAGATACAATAGAAATATCGTAAACCTTAATAGAAAGACAGAACAGCTAGGTTCTTTTACAAGCTTGAAACTTACGAATATTAGCAATATATATTTACACAGTAGGGAGTTTCTACTACGTTATTCCGTAGTTCATTGGATCCGTACAGAACTACCACCAACATGACCCGTGTTCGAAACTTCGTGCTTTGCTTGTGTTAAAAGGAAAAGATGATTACAATTGTAATTGAACTCAAAATCAAGTCAAGTTAGAGAAGCGCAGAGTCGAGACAGAATTTTCCTGGCAAAATTCGAGTCAAGACACAACTTTTCCAATAGAGAAATATATATTTTTTGAGTCGAGATATTCCTTTTACAGCACCTTTTCGAGACGAGACAGCCTCAAATCTTGTCTCGTACGCATCCCTAACTCAAGTCTATGACGGAGCTCAGGAAATCAGCACTTTACTGTTAGGATACAGCTGAGTTGATTCACTATGTTCTATGCTATCAAATGAAGTATAAATATTACATTGAAGTTTTCCAGACAAGATTATTGGCGTGGACAGCAAACTGTATAGCGAAAAGAAAGATAGAAAGTGAAGGGTTAACTTTAAACGGCCCGTGCAGTTGAAGTGCTTATACAGACACAGACAGACAATGAATGACACGGAGAATCAGTCGTATTAGCAAATGCTAAAGCAAATCTCATGCTTTTACTCACTTTCACTAACGTTTTTGCTCACTACGGACACATTGTAAGTATATACACTAACATATAGCCACGAGAGAATATATAGGCCGAACTCAGATTTTGAGAACAGTGTCAAAAGTTCATTTCCGTAAACTGTAAAACGCAGTGATGCTCAAGCAATAATAGTCCACTTATGTTCTATTAAATCCACTTGTTCTCTTTATTGGATAATACAAATATTATGCAAATTGCAAACTAAAATGAAATGTAACAAAAATTAAAACAAGATGGTATTCGATACAAATGTAGAGGATGGATATGACATGCCCGAGTATGATGGAGGAAGCTATTTGTTTACTTCATGGCCAACCACTAAGAGCATTTATAAATCCATAACCTACTTTGTTATGCGCAATTAGTACATTCAATAATCACGAACGACGACGAACTGAAGGGTATGAGGATACCGTTGCGAGTAACACCTGTAATAGCCCTTTCGTGTTTCTCAAATTTCTCTATCCGTTTTGCTTCAAATTTGGCAGATCAAGAGCAAACTGCAAATAAATCGACACGTATTTTTGTTTATGCGCAAAAACATTATAAGGGTTAAGAGTGCCTCCTGAAATGCTATAAAAAATGCTATATTGTTTGTGCTTGTAGTTGATCTGAAATATTTAAAGAAATCGGATGGAGACACGACACATGTGAAAGACGAAGGACAAGAGTTTACACACCCAATATCTACATACAATTTCATTCGCTTTGGTCAACCCTCAAAGCCTCGGGCCACTTAACAAGTTTTTTGTTTCATGAAGAATACGAGACACATGTTCCCCTCAAAGCCCCTCAAAGCGTCGGACAACTCAACAGTTTTTGTTTCAGGAATAATACGAAACACATATTATCTCATCTTACCTCTGCAATACTTGGGCACATTTCATTCATTGTCTTTCTTGCGTCAACTTTCACATTTTTGACTGGGAGCTTTTGCCCACTAAACCATTTATCCACAGAAAATAAAAAACGCGTATTCGTTTATGTTTTGCCTATTGTTCATACAAAAAGTTTCGTTCAAATTTTTCATGTCCTTTACAAACATCTGACATAATGTTACTAGCACTTTTGATATTTTGTGATCAAAGATTTGAAGGGGTCCGTGCCCCACATAACCGTTTCTTACAGGAAGATACGAAACTCGTATTCCCTCACTGTATATCTGCAATATCTGTGCAAAATTTCATTCACTTTGGTTCACTTCTTCATACCTTTCGGGAGTCAACTTTAAAAATTTTGGGGTGTGCTCTTTAGACCCCTAAAACCGTATTTCCGCAGAAAATAAACACAACAGTATTCGTTTATTTTAGCGTATTGTCCATACACAAAGTTATGCTGCAATTCTTCATGTCCTTTACACACATCTGACACACCGTTACTAGCACATTCGATATTTCGTGACCAAAGGTTCGGTGCCCCAAACAACCATTTTTCTAGGAATATACTTAACACGTATTGCCTCATTTTATGTCTACAAAGTCTGTGCACAACTTCATTCACTTTGGTTCATTCTCTTTGTCTTTCGGGTGTCAACTTTAAAAAGTTTTGGTGGGGGACTTTGCCAAAAGTATATGTTTACTTTTTGAGTATTTTCCATATACAAAGTTATGTTGAAATTCTTCATATCCTTAACACACATCTGACATACTGTTACCAACACTTTTGATGTTTCGTGATCAAATGTTTGGAGGGGCCCATGCCCCACCCAACCTTTTCTTTATTAAAATGCGAAACCCGTATTTCTTCATTTTACGTCTACAATATCTCTGCACAATTGCACTCATTTCGTTTCAGTTGTTCTTGCCTTTCGGGTGTCAACATTTTAAATTTTGATTTGGGCTTTTATATTAAACCTTTGCATTATATAACTCTTTTTTTATGAGATTCTTTTTTGGGGGCGAAGGAGAGAAATGATTTCTTCTGATAATTGTTTTTTGCCATTCATCTTGTTTAAACTGCTTAAGTAAGAACATTTTGTAACTTTTGATGTCATCCAACTCTCACGATAATAAAATTGTCATTCTTAACAATTTGTTTTATTCTCTTATTTACAGTTTGCCACACTAATATAATTGTTACAAAATTGAGGTTTGGTCCAACGCCTCTCGAATTCGCAACTAACCGAAATGCCGAGCTTTTTGGTTTGCCTGGTATTGCAGGAAAAGGAGAATTGCAGGTGGTAATGCACCTTTGTAGTCGAGTATACAATGAAAATTTGTTATATACATTTCTGCACAAATGATTGGTATCATTTTTGTGTGATTTTCATGAAGCGGGGTGGTCCGTGCAGGCAGTCCCCACTTTGTTTTTATTCTAGATCACTGTTCATTGTTGCACAATAGAAAACTTGTGTTCCTAATTTTGCAAAAATAATGAATAAGCGATTGACACCATCTGACCGAGGTTTTCATGGTGGGGGCTACCGTTTAGACAGCAACACTTGTTTGGTACTTCTTCATTGTTCACTGTTGTACAAAGAAAATTTGTGTTGCGCATTTCCGCGGAAATGATTGAGAAATGATTGACATCGTTTTCGACCGATTTTGACAAGCTGGCTTGGGGTCTAGCGTTTAGGCAGCTTTACTAATTTGTTTTTTTATAGCTCTTTGATACAACAAAAAATTGTTATGCACATTTCTCCACAAGTGATACACGAACGATTGACACCATTTCCGTTCGATTTTGTCATGGTAGGGGGCTACTGTTTAGACATCCCCACTGCTTTATTTTTGTTATAGCTCATTGTTGATTGTTGCCCAAACAGAAATGTGTAATGCACATTTCTGCCCAAACGATGCACAAATGATTGACATCATTATCGACTGATTTTGTCAATGTGGAAAGCTACCGTTTAGATAGCCCCACTGCTTTTTTTTCTAGCTTATTTTTATTGTTGCCTAAAAGAAAATGTGTGTTGCACATTTCTTCACAATCGATGCTCAAGCGATTGAAACCATTTTTGAGAGATTTTGATGAAATGGGGGTCTGTCTAAATGAACGTAATTTGAGAACGGCTTAAAGGTTTGCGATGTAGATTAAAGCTTCGTTGATGTCACTTACGTTGATCATTTTACAATGTATTTTCTAACTCATTCCCATTTGTCATGTTTCATAATCTTTACTAATGATTGCAAGGGTCTTCTGTATGAAGGCGGTTTATGCGTAGTCTCTAACTCTACTTCTATGAAAGTTCTTCCGATTTTCTTTAAGGAATTCTCTCTGTCTATGTTTTATAGATATTTTTACATTCGTTAAGTTTTTAGTGCTTCATGATGGTTACTTGTAATTGATATTTTTATTATGCCTTTAGTACTCAAGTTTGTGTGAAGTAGCGACGTATTCTTTTATCATTCTTAACGGATATTGGAACGTATACAACCCTTGCTTACAATTAAAATGTCTTACTCCATTGTTTAGGTACTGCTGAGTGTGTACAGTGGGCAGTAGAAAGCTTATTAATGTACCTGTTTTGAAATGTTGTGAATTTCATCCTGCCTAACTTGCGTTGTTCTCAGATATAGGTTCCTGAGTAGTAAGTAAACTTTGGGATAAAATATTGGATATATTCTTTTCGCTATTGGGTTATGAAAATTCAAATATTTTCTTTTAAGGTAGGCAATCTTCTGTACACATTTTTGTATTTCATGAACAATGACCTAACAATTTACAGAATACATTACAATTCACTGGAGTGATGTAACTGCAAACATATACAAACACTTTTTATTTGGTACTATTTGAGTATTTTTCCGCAAAGTTCGTTTGATCATGTAATAATAAATTTCGTTAATAATATTTCTTAAATAGCAAATGATGAAATGAGACTATAGCTGAGAATATTGTATATGCTACTTTTTGAATGGAGGAAAGGAAAGTAGTATAAATTACACTGTTCTACAAATTTTAACTTTCTTTCTGTTATAGAAACGAAAACACATATTCTTGACTAATTTTGAGTGGGGAATCGGAAAATTAAAATTAAAATTTTCGATTGACTCTCGTTTGGGTGAAACTGGGGAGGGGGGTGATATCCAAGCATCTCAAGTTCTCATTCATGAGGCAACACCACGGAAGGTGTGGCAACGTTGCATTCTATGAATATTACGTCACCATTGGTGTCGAAGTATAACCGAAACACACGCCCATAACCTGAAATATCTAGGGGGAGGGCAGTCCCCCTCTGTTCTAGAACATTTTCAGGATTTAATGTTTATGGGTTAATAAATACATTTTCTTTATTGTTTTTGGATTGCCAAACACGAAAATGACATTTACAATCAAGCGTTACCTCTTTTATTTCTGACATACCAATAATTGAGTGATTACCTATGGATACAATACATATTAATATAAATGTCAATCTTGATAACCTCTTTTTTTTTTGCCTGTCTCCTGTATTCTGTTTTGTTAGTATCCCTTTTTATCATCCAACAAAAATCACTTAACATTGCTGCATTCCATTTTCCTTTCTACCTGTGCTCCATCACTGAAATGTCCTGATGGATATGTTCTCCATTCTCGTCACTGACACTCCCACAATTACTCTGGCCGAAATCCAAATTCGAAAAAAAAAGTGCATTTTTATTGACACATTGCATCCAAGCTGTTCATAAGTGTTCAATAGACCTTGAATAAGTTCTCTGTAATTTTCAGCTCTGAAATTGCCAAGAAAACTACTGGCTACATTTTTAAAAGAACTCCAAGCTGCACACTTTCGCGATATGTGAATTAAGTACACGATGCACAGTTCTCGTATGAAGTAGGCCTAGTACATCACCACAACACCGTTTTCTCTCCACAAACCTTTGAAAACTTCCACAGGATTTGGTTTCATTTCAGACTAACAAAGATAGCAATATCAATACATCACATTGACAATAATAATTTTGGCAATATCTCCCTATCACGCGATTTCATTGTTTGACAACAATTACCGGTACAACTCCAACTTACATTGTTGCCAACTGCTGAACAACAAAAACTGAAAGGCTGAAATTTTGACATGGCTGTAACTTTGAAACTTGAACTAATTTTGAAATGTCAATGCCATTTTCGAACTCAGCGGCACAGAATTCATAAAGATTATATAGTGTCATTTCCATAACATTTTCAGTGTAGAACAGTGTTACTGATCACAATTGGTAGACCGGGCCAATCACTATTTACAAATTGACGATTTTTGAGCATGTAGATAATAATCTCTACTCGCACGATTATTTGCGAACAATGTATATTTCTAAGTGGAATACATTGTTGAACGTTGTTTGACATTTGTTTATAAATACCTGCAACGTTTTCTAATTGCCCCTATGTGTCTATTTCTTGTCAAGCTGACTTTTTCTACATTTCTTTCTTCAGAACTGAAGGATAAATAATAGATCACATTTATGTTAGAAAATAATGATATAAATTGATATTATGTATAGTGTTAAAGCAAAAGCGTATATATCAATTTCAGTGTATTTTCATAGTTTAAAATTCGGGATAGTTACTTGTTAGTAAATTAGTTAGTAAAAGTGCAAGGAAAATGTAACCAAATAACAGTTCTATACTGTATTTACAAATGTGTATACTTACTTGATTAAAATTTGATACTTTATCTAGAATTGACGCACAATCAACGTGAAGGAAGTAACGTACGTAGATTAATAGAATAAGAATTTGTAAACTTTAGCACTCTTTTCTAGAATTTATAATAGCTAATAAAATTTAAGATGGGAAATACATTATTTTGAAGTAACAAAAAAGATGTAATACGACAAAGTTAATAATCGTGAATAAATATGAATTCATATAACTAGAAGAATGTGTGAAGTACGGGAATTGAAGCTCGGGAAAATCATACCTAGTATGGCGTGGGGCCTCCGTTTGCGTCCAAAACAGCTTGGATCCTTCTTGGAATTGACGTATATAGCTCCTGAATCGTTGTGTGTGCAATGTTGCACCATTGTTCCTCCAAAACATGCTCCAGTTCCTTAAGGGATGCTGGTGGAGGGTAATGAGACCAGTCACGCCTTTCTAATTCAGATCACAATGACTTAATGATGTTGAGATCTGGTGATTATGTGACCCAGGGTGTAAAAGTAGTGTGTAATATTTGTATTTACGAGCAAAATGTACTTTTAAAATATACACAAACTGTTCAAAAGGAGGAATAAGAAAATATAAAGAGAAATAGATGTAATTTCTTTTCTGTTATTGTGATTGATGGTCTGTTGTGATAGTGATATGACATGTTTTGTAAATTGTCATAGCAACCTAGAACATATAATATATAGAGAATCCATCTTGTAAATTCTACATGTAGAATATTTAAACTGTACAAATGTTTAACATATTACATACTACAATAAAAAAGGTAATATCGAAATGAAGTGTTTAGATGGATTTTGATAAAACGGTAACCTAGATGATATAAATATATTGATTGTCGGCTGTAACGACATATAAAATAAGGAAAACAAGCATTGAGTTCATTACAAACTGGTGTTTTCCATAGGAATAACTATTTACTGGTCGTTATAAGGGGAGGTGTGATAGCGGGAGGTCATGCTCCTCAGATCATGATTTCGTCGTTTTTGCAACATGACAGGATGCCAAATCATCTTGGTAGATGCCATCATCATCAGGGAACCATTTTTAGACCTTGTGTAGAACCTTGTTCTCAAAATGGCCTCATATGCCTTGGCATTCATCATTCCATTCAGGGCTTTGGCGGGGCCTGCAGGAAACCACAATATCACTGCCGATACTGTGACAGAACCACCCCCTGTGACAGAACCACTGCCTCACAGTTGGGAGCAGGCAGTCTATATGATAGGCCTGCGACGGTGTTCTCTATACGTAAACACGACCAGTTGTTGGAAACAAGGTGAAGGTCGATTCATCGGACCACATTACGCGTTTACGCTGCTCATGAGTCTACGCCTTATGGTCATTGCAACCCTGGATAGACCTCTTGGCATTTATTGCTGTGACCAGGGGTTTGGCGATAGCGCCCTGCCACGAATTTCCAATTCATGAAGTTCCAATCGCACTGTTTTCGATGAAACCGGGTTTTGTATGCCGGAATTGACTTCAGACGTAATTTTCATTGCAATGGTCTTCCTTGTATCTGCTACAATAAGTTTTAATTCCCTCCGGCCCTTATCTGATAGGATTGTTTTTCGATCACTGTTGTGCTTTGCAGACGTCGTTTGCTCATGCATTGTGAATGTCCTCGTGGCATTGGATACAGTGCCTATCGATATTCCCACAATGTTTGCCATTGTTGCCACTGAAGCCCCAACCAGATAGGCACCAACAATCATGCCTCTTTGGAAGTCTGTCAGGTCGCCCATTCTAAAGCACCGCTTTCACACCACGACACTGACTGGTGAACTAGTTACTGCTGACGTAAGAAGAAGGTCCACATGACACATTGTAAACGAAAAACAATCGGCAACTACAAGACGTGTTGAAAAGTGGAGGGCCAAATTCACGTGTCCTGTATGAAGTGTTTTTAGATTTTTTTGTCTACTCTCTGTGCTTCATAAACCAGCGTCAAGGTTGTCTGGATTACTTTAAGAAAAAGATGTTCCCTTACCTACTCAAGTAGTAACAGGAGGACAGTGTTATATGTTTAAAGACAATAATACAGACATTTTTTTCCAAAGTGCTGAAACTGGATTTGCCTGTATTCTGAAGAATTTTGAGTTTTTCAAGGTTATTTTATGTCAGAGAAAAAGTAAATAAAGCACGTAGAAAGCTATTGTTCAGTAATTCTAGGAAATCGATATGAAAGGCCTCATTACAATACTTAAAATGAAAATGGAGAATCATGTTTCATTAAATAGATAGTTGCTAGACTTGTTATTACAAAGCGGATGCCGCAGAAGTGCTAAACTGCACAAGACCTAAACTGCACAAGTCCTAAAATTCATTTCGCTTCACAAGTCCTAAAAATCATTTCGCGGCAGAAATCCTAAAAGGCACAAGTCCTAAACGCCACTGGACCTAAATGTGTCTTGTGTCGCTACCATCGCTTTCCTTGTAAGAATACTGTCAATCTGTAAGTCAAAGTTTTAGGGAACTTCTTTGCTATTCACTTACATATAATACCAACGTGTAATACTCCTCAATGGTAACAATCCGATTTTGATAAAATTTGAGAGCTAGATACTACACATAAAATAAACGAATCTCGTTTTTCTGCTTTCTACGGAAAGCGGTTTTAGATTGCAAAGGGCCCCACCAAAAATTTTGAAAGTTGACACCGGAAAGGCAAGAAGAAATGGTTCTAAGTGAGTGAAATTGTGCACAGATTTTATAGACGCAAAATCAAAGAATACGTGATTTGTAATTTTCTAAAAAAAATAGGGTTGGGTGGGGCACGGGCCCCTCCAAGCCTTTGATTAGGAAATATCAAAAACGCTAACAACAGAATGTCAGAAGTGCCTAAAGGACATGAAGAACTGCAACGAAACTTTGTGTAGGGAATGTACTCAAAAATTAACTAACACGGTTTTTTTTATTTTCTTCGAAAAAAATGGTTTGAGGGGTAAAGCACCCACTCAAAATATTTAAAGTTGACACTCGAAAGGAAAAAAGAAGTAGACCGAATTGAATAAACTTTTCCATAGATATTGTAGACGTAAAATTAGTGAATACGAGTTTCGTATTTTCTTGAAAAAAAGAAAAGAAAGAAACTTTTAGGTGGGCCGAATCGAATGACATTGTGTGTAAATATTACGAACAAAATAAGGCCTTTCGTTTTCAACAAGTGTCTCCATCCGGTTTCTCCAAATTTGGCACATCAATAGTAAGCACAAACAGTATAGCGTATTTTATAGCATTTCGGGAGACAAAGTTTTTCCGCATAAACAAAAGCAAGTGTCGATTTATTTTCTGTTTACTGTCGGTGTGCCAAATTTGAAGCAAATCGGATGTGGACATTCGAGAAATCCGAGAGGCCTTACTTTACATCTACACATAATTTCATTTCCTTCCTCATTGCTCATTTGCCCAGTTACCCATATCCTTGAAGTTTACATCCCAAAAATATATAACCCCTATTTTTAATTAAACCATATCCTCACGTATCGTCATCGTCCACCTCTTTCCTTCTACTTTTCTCTTTTCTCTACTGTTTACTATCGATGCAGATTTCTTGAACTTTTTCCTTGTCTAATTTTTCTCTCTCTTATTTTTTACTATCCTCCGACATTCTTCAATCTTCTTTCTCGATATCTTCTTTCTCTTGTTGTTCTCATATTTATTGGCCCAGTTTCTTTTACTTTTTGTCGTTTTGATTTTTCCCGTCCTCCTGTATTTCAAATCGCCTTTTTATCGATAATATCTTGCGTCGAACCGTCAAATTATGGAAAAGTTTTTTTTTTTATTTTTCTCTCTTTTTGGGATACATCAGGCCAGTCCAGTTTCGTTTTAGAATAGTGTCAACTCCTTTTGCATTAGTAACAATAATTGGAAAGTCCTTAACCCTACCGTTGAACTCACCCCAATTTTGTCCTACAATTGGAATCATCCTATTACCAGCCGTAAGAATTGTATATGGGATTGCTTCTAATTTATTTTCCTTAAATTTGTTCACATATTTAATTTAAGAACAACAATAACAGCGTCTCCAGTGTCCAAATTAAAATTACTTTCCCGGAATGAAGGGATACTCTATAGCATTTACTTATGTCCGAAAATAAGTGTTTGTATGTCAGCGAATCTAGTCTTAATAATCCTGAACTAATACTTAATTTGTATTTTCTTCCTTCATTGCTTTCTTTCGTTTACTGAATTTATTCTTTTATCTATTGTCAACCAGATTCTGTGTGACGTTGTTGCTTGATTTAGTGCCTTCCTTTATTTAAACTGCTTCTGAAGATGAGTCACTGTCAGAATCGGTACTCTCCTCATTAATATTTAACTGCTGAGATTCTGATGACAAATATATATTACATTCTTTTAGTCGGTAACACACTTTAGCAAAATGGTTAAATATTTTAACAATATATTGATATCAATTTATAAAGAAAATATTGAGAAGATATACAAGGTTACTTTAAGGAGAGAAGACGACGTGGTTTGCTTCTTCTTAAAGGAAAGTATCTCAACCTCCACTATAAGAATCTTCGCTATTAAGCAATTCCTTACTTCTCAATTGTATTCAAATGGTAAGTGCTGATTTTATTGAATGGAGTTTTTAAAGGTCTAATTAAATGAAATTTTATAATATCACAGTATTACAATATCTTTATTATTATCCATTACCTTATACAGATAATTACAAATGTTCTTCGTATGACGTGTATACATATTGTGTTTTAATATTAATATCATTTCCCAATATCTATCATTTGCTTTCCCTGGTTTTGTCCCCACTGCTCTTGGAAATTGTTCGCGTCTATATTATTATGGCCTGGGTATGCTGAATAAGGGTAATAATGCGGTGATGCTCCATATATCTGAAATTCAAAGATGGTGCATGTTATGCTTTCTCTATCGAAAATGTGATAGTAGGCTAAAATTTACTTGGCATGACTAACACGTGATATTTAATGATTTCATAAATAAGTGAAGTTCAATATGTTTAGTTTCGAGAATAAAAAATTTATGATTACAATTCTTATTACTACGGTTGCCATTGCTATTAATATTAATCATCATAAGAGTAAGCTACGTTCTCAAAAGTTCAATATGGTCTACATGAACAGTAAGGAGAACATATATTCATTTAGATAATCATTAATCTACGAGATATTGAGTTAATATCATAAGGTCTTCCGCATTCTGTCGATAAGCTATTAATATGTTAAGATATCTTTTTCCATTGCACAATACGTATTTATGAATGTTGTTTCCTAAGAACATAGGAAAATTTTGAATCGGCTGTTCTAATGAGTTACATTAATTTAGGATTCAGTAAGAAAGGAGAGAAACTCCTTCAGCTGTTTTGTACGAGCTAATAGTGGCGCTATTAGCGGTGACAGTTAGAACTATTTTTGTACATGTGATCGGCGCTACAAGGCCATAGCAAAATAATCGTCTTGAAAGCCAATTGGGAAGCTAGATGGTAGAAAGTTGATCAAATACGTCGTTACTGCATGAGTTACTTGCTATAGTTACATCGCTATAATCCCGGTATATACACCAAGGTTTAGTTTAGAATGGTGAGTACCAATGCAAGTTGAAAGTGTAAATTATCTAATTAATGTTTTTTTAAACAAAATGTATTGTAAATGATTCCAAAATATCGAGTTGGAATACAAATGTTTAGTTTGGAATGTTGAATACCAATGCAAATTGAAAAAGATATGTCCAATTTATCCAATTAGTGTTTTATGAATGAAAACGTGTTGTTATTTATTCCAAAATATCGAGCTTGAAGTGTTTGTGATAAGTCAAATTGATAGTGCTTTGTGCCGTGCATAGTTTTAGTGATTTGATTAATGTCCTATATATATATGGTAGTGTGGTATAATATTTCCCTTTAACAATTATCGTATGAGTTTCATATGTTATGTTATAACTGATATTAACGATATATATTCTGCATTTGGTACAATTGATTTACTTATATGTTCATTTTGCATTTCTAATATCCATATATTACGTATCAGCGTATTTGAATTTTGTTTGACGTATAGCTGGATTGGAGTATATCTCGCGTTTTTGGACGTTTGCTTTATGTATTTAATAAATGTAATCTAAAGCACGTCCGGCAATTTGTAAGGTCCTCTTCAAATAATCAGATATTTATTGGCTTTTGCTTCTAATTTTCCACACATTTAATTATTATTATTATTATTATTATTTTTTTTTTTTTTTACAAAATTGTTATTTCTTTACAAGATATAGATTTTCTCATTCTACCTTTGATAAACTTGTATTTTACATTAAAGGATTGAAAATAAGATATAACTCATCCTTGTGTGATCAATGAACTGGGTTCAATCTTATTACGGAATGGTAATTTGTGTTTTTAATTCGGTACCATCAGAATATACCTTCATGTATTTTACACCTGAAAGGTAAGAAGAAGTGAACCTAAGAGCAAGAAATTTTGCACAGATATTGTAGATATAAAACGGGGGAATACGGGTTTAGTATTTTTCCAAAAAAAGTTGTTTTGTGGGGCACCAACCCCTCCAAACCTTTGATGATGAAATATCAAAGGTGCTAGTAATCGTATCTGAAATGTGTGTAAAGGACATGGAGAATTGCAAGGAAACTTTATGTATGGATATTACGCAAGAAATAAATGAATATTTTTTATGTTCCGCGGAAAAACGGTTTTAGGGGCAAAAGCTCTAACCCAAAATTATGAAACCTGCCGCCGGAAAGGCAAAAAGAAGTGAACCGAAGTGAATTAAATAGTGCACGGACATTGTAGACATAATATGAGTTAATATGGGTTTGCTATTTTCCTGGAAAAAAGGTGTCGGTGCGGCACGGACCCCCCACTATCCTTTGATCACAAAATATCAAAAGTGCTAATAACAGTATGTGAAATGTGTGTCAAGGACATTAAGAATTGCAACATGATTCAGTGTATGGACAATACGCAAAAAGTAAAGGAATACGGGTTTTTCTGAGTTTTGCGGGAAAACGGTTTTAAGGGGCAAGAGCCCCTACACTAAATTTTGAAAGTTGAGCCCAAAAGGCAAAACGAAGTGAACCGAAGTGAGTGCAAATGTGCATAGATATTCTACACATAAAATGAGGTTAAGTAATCATATTTTCCTGAAGAAAATGGTCCTGTGGGGCACGGACCCTCCCAACCTTTGATCACAAAAAATTAAAATGGTAAAAACAGTATGTCAGAAGTGTATAAAGGACATGAAGAATTGCAAAAAAAAAAAAAAAAAACGTTTTGTATGGATAATACGCCAGAAATAAAGCAATATGGGTTTTTTTTGTTCTGCTGAAAAATGGTATTAGGGGGCAAAAGTTCCCACCCAAAATTTTGAAAATTGACGTCCGACAGGCAAGAAGAAGAGAGCCGAAGTGAATTAAATTGTGTACAGATTTTGTAGACGTGAGATAAGGATATGAGTTTCGTATTTTCCTGGAGAAAAACGTAGAATGGTACACTAACCCCTCCAAATCTTTGATCCCGAAAAATCAGAAGTGATAGTAACAGTATGTCAGATGTGTGTAAAGGACATGAAGAATTACAACATAGTTTTTTCTATGGACAATACGCAGAAAGTTAATAAATACAGTTTTTTTCATGTTCGGCGGGAAAACGGTTTTTGGGGGCAAAATCTCCCAAAAAAAATTTTGAAAGTTGACTCCCGAAAGGCAAAAAGAAGTTAAGCAATGTGAGTGAAATTGTGCACAGATATTATAGACATAAAGTGAGTGAATACGGATTTCGTAGTTTCCTGGAGAAATCGGTTGGGTGGGGCACCGACTCCTCCAAAACTTTGATTGCAAAAACTGAAAATTGCTAGTAACAGTATGTCAGATGTGTGTAAATGAGATGAAGAATTGCAACAAGACTTTTTGTATAGACAAAAAAATAAAGGAATATGTTTTTTTTTTTTTTTTTTTGCGGAAAGACGGTTTTAGGGGCAAAAACCAAAATTTCGAAAGTTGACACTTGAAAGGTAAAAAGTTAACTGAAGTGACTGATATTTGGACAGATATTGTAGACAAAAATTAGGGAATACGGTTTGCGTATTTTCCTGGAAAAAACGGTTAGGTGGGGCACAGACTCCTCCAAACCTTTCATCACGAAATATCAAAATATCTAGTAACAGTATATCAGATGTGTGTAACGGACACGAAGATTTGCATCAAACTGCGTGTATGGACAATACGCAAAAATAAACGAATACATTTTCTAATTTTGGTTAATAACGGTTTTCGGGAGGAAAGCCCCCGTCCAAAATTTTGGAATTTGACCACAAAAGACAAGAAGAAGTGGACCGAAGTGAATGAAATGTGCACTAATATTGAAGAGGTAAGGTGAGGGAATATGTGTTTTGTATTTTCCTGAAAGAAAAAAAAACTTTTGAGTGAACTGAGGCGTTAAGTTGCATGAGGATTGGACCGAAGCGAAAGAAAGATATTGGATATGTAAAATATGGCCTTTCGTGTTTGACAAGTGTCGTGCCTCCATCCGATTTCTTCAAATTTGACAGATCAAGTAACAGCAAACACAAAGAGTGTAGCTTCCTCTATGGTATTTCAGGAGGCATCTTTAACCCTTGGAATGTTTTTTTTCGCATAAAGAAAAACACGTGTCGATTTATATCCAGTTTGCTATTGAAATGCCAAATTTGAAGGAAAACCGATAGGAACACTTGAGAAACACGAGAGTCCTTATTTTACATATAATATCTACACACAATTTGATTTGCTTGGGTCCACTCCTTCCTGAGCTATATTTCCTTTCTTTCGGATGGCTCCAACACTGTTTTTCCGCAAAAATTAAAACATTTTTCATATATTGTTTTGCAAATAGTCCCTTTACGAAATTTTGTTGCAATTCTCCATATTCTTTAAGAACTTTTGCGTATTCTTATTTGAACTTTTGATATTCCGTAATGAACAGTTTAGAAGGTCCGTGTCTCACTCAACCGCTTTTTCCAGGGAAATACGAAACCCAATTATCTCATTTTTCGTCTACAATATCTGCGCACAATTTCTTTCAATTCGGTGCACTTCTTCTTGCATTTTGGGCCACAAATTTCAAAATTTGGGATGAGGGTTTCGCCCCCTAAAATCGTATTTTCACAGAAAACTAAAGAAAAACCGTATTCGTTTCTTTTATGCGTATTGTCCCTACACAATGCGTCGTTCCAATTCTTCATGTCCTTCAAGCACTTCCGTTATTAGCAGTTTTGATATTTCACGATCAAAGTTCTGGATGGGGTGTCTGTCCCACCTAAAGGGTGTTCTTTTTATAAGGGAAAAAAGAAAAGGTATTCCGTCATTTTATGCCGACAATATCTACGCACAATTTCATTCACTTCGATTTACTTCCTCTGGCCATCCGGGCCTTAACTTTCAAAATTTTGGGTGATAGCTTTTGCCTTCTGAAACCGTTTTTCAGCACAAAATAAAAAACCCGTGTCCTTTTTTTTTTTTTTTGGTATATTGTTCATACACAAAGTTTCCTTGCAATTCTTTGTGTCCTTTACACATATTTGTCATATTGTTACTATCACTTTCAATATTTCGTGATGAAAGTTTTAGAGGGGTCCGTTCCCCTCCTAGCCGTTTTTCCAGGAAAACACGAAACACGTGTTCCCTCATTTTATGTCTGCAATATGTGTGTAAAATTTCGTTTACTTCGGTTTACTTGGTTTTACGAATAAGTAAATAAGCCGAATCGTTTAATTCGGTTTACTTACGAATAAGAAACACGTATACGTTTATTTCATATATAGTATCTACCTCCCAAATTTTATCAAAATCGGAGTGTTACACTTCAGAAGTGTTGCTTGCTAATAATAACATTTCTTTAAAATTTTATGAACAAATAGAGGGAATTAAAGCGAAAAATTGGGATCAATTGGAACTTCGGCTCCTACCAACATTGAAAGAAATGACAGCACAAGTATTTAGATGCAAGCTAGACATAAAATTTAGAACTGAGATTTAACTATATTTCTGTCATGATTTTAATGCACACTGCGAAGTTCTTAAATGCTAATTAAGTCAGGATTTTACATCTATATTAAGTTGCAACATAATAATTCTTCCAATGCGAATTTAAGATTAGCCTATACTATAGATAGCATGGGAGAAAGGTGAAGAGTCTAACCTAAATGTGTGGCCTAGTGGTTTCGAGGCGATATAATAAATTGCTTATCTTGTACTCGGCAGAGTCCACCTCAACCGTTTCATTTTGTTTTAAAACAAAACATTTTTGTCATGAGTTACATTTAGGGATGCGCACGAGACGAATCGAGACAGGGTTTTCCTGACAAAATTCGAGTCATCACGGCACTTCCAATAGAGAAATATACATTTTTCGAGTCGAGGCATCGCTTTTTAGCACATTTTTGAGACGAGACAGCCACAAATTTTTTCTTGTGCGCATCCCAAGTTACAGTAGCACACACTACATGAGTGACAACTTATATTATTATGAATATATTATAAGCTTTAATAGAAAAAGTGTAGACATTCGATAATTATTACGTAGTAAGATTTCAATAGATTCAGTGCTTGATCGTCCCGTGTATGAATTAATGAAATATGAATTGGTTTCAAAACGAACGATCCAAGGGGAATTTTATAGGGACTACAGCCCCCCCATGACGCTCAGGTATACAGTGGATAGAGTGTGTTTCAACCCTACTTTAATTACACTGGGTAAAGTTGGAAACTATGGTTAAGTCCATCCCTTCATCATATCCTGGTTCTGCGGTGTTAATATGTGGTCAGAACCTGCTGTTCTAGAAGCCTCAAGTTCATACGCGATAAAATAGTATTTCTGCATTGTGCACCTTTTTAAACTATTTTCAATATTTGTATGTATCTTCAGACAAAACCTCCTCGAAAAGTTTGATTTATTGGATACTGTATTTCTAACGATACTTCCATTATCAAATAATATATGTAGTTTTATTTAACATAGAATTGCATACGCCAAAACAGTACAAAGCATTCTCATCGTTTTAACTTTTATTGTGTTGATTTTGAGCTTAACGTCCCTTTCAGCAGCGAAGCTATATGAGACGAGAACCTACTAATTAACGTCGATTCCGAATCACATGATCTCCCACAGGGAATCGAACCTGGGTCTTCCATGCGTTAACTTTACTTAAATTTGGACTCGAACGCTCTCAAGCGGATTTAAGACGGTGGACTTGCCACCCGTAAGTTTTTCAATGAATGTATTTCTTAGTAATTATTTTAATTTAGTTTTGAAAAGGTGTAAGCATTTCGCTTTTTCTTTAAAAAAATCCTAGAATTATACGTAGTCAGTGTTGAATACAGGTTTCATTTTTGTACGTGGCAATAGTAACTTCCATGGTCCCCTCTCTTCTACCTCTAGACACAGAAATGTTTTTAATAACTGCCAAATTACGATTTTTATCAATAAAGAGTATCTGTCCTACTAATTCTTGTATCGATTTGTATCGATTTCCTGCTAAGGAAAGATAAAGTGAATCGGAAAAGGTAGGGAAACGGTAGGTAGCGGCATGACGTCACGCCGTCCCCCATGCCTATCTTTGATCATTGTAATTTCTTAGCACTTGGGGTGACGCCGTACACACTACTACTACTACTACTACTACTACTACTACTAATAATAATAATAATAATAATAATAATAATAATAATAATAATAATTATTATTATTATTATTATTATTATTATTATTATTATTATTATTATTATTATTATTTTATTATTATTATTATAAAGGATCTGAGTGATGAAGATTTTTTTTTAACTTTCTATTGCACTCCCTGTGAACTTCCGTGAATCTGGATATATTGTTTTTATAAGAGGCTTCAAACAACAACGATTTGTATAAAATTCTTATTAGCTGTTTTAGGAAGAACTAAGCAACTGACAACTGACTTAGTGTTTGTTTTTCTTTTTAACACAATGTTACGAGGCAAAGAAGCCTGCGGGCATTTTACTTTTTTTGCCTGAGTGTAGCTTCAGTACTAAAATCAAGACTTTCATTCTGTCGTTGGCACGTGTCGAATCAGCTTGTTTGTTGTGCAATGTTTTGCCTTCCGGCGATCCACTAGATAGATAGATAGAAGAGTCAAGAGAGAAAGAAACAAACAAAACGATATGCTTATTTCGTGAAGATAGACTTGCTTCTTGGCATTAAATGTTTGAGAACCAAAACTATTCTGAATATCCATTTTGTTATTTCCATAATAAGTATAAAAGGAAATGTTAATTCTCATATACAGTAGGGGTAAAACTGAGAGGGAACGCGAGGGGAACGTTATATATATATATATATATATATATATATATATATATATATATATATATATATATATAATAACATAGCATATTTCTTTCTAAATTTTTATAAAAAAATATTTATTTTATAGAGTTCTAAATTCGGCCAAATGTTTATTAGTATTAATATTGCATGTTCACTATTACTTTTTCCTGCTAGGGTAATATTATAGCGCGCTAATTAAAAATTAATTTTCTTTCATTTAACCCTTTGGGGATCTTACGTACATTTTGTACGATACGCATTTTTCATCGTACATTGCGTTATTTCTATTCTATTTGAGCTTTTTCGTCCGGGTTTTTTGTTTTTCAAGTACAGATACATTGTAGAAGACATTACGTATGGTTTCAGACCGTCCTGCGTCCAGACATGGGAGGTGATGACGTCAAATTTTGAAATAGAAATGTTCCCTTACGAACCCTATGTTCATTATTTTTTGGCGGGCTTCTTTTTTCACGTAGAAGATTGAAATTTTGCACAAACATTCACTCCACAGAGTAGTATTTACCAGATTTTTTTCCGATGTCAGTTCTAAAACAGGGGGGAACCAGAGGGGCAAAGGGTTGAAAAAAGGGATATCTTTAACCAAAAAATCCCGTTTTTCAGGATTTTCCCGCCTCACATACATGATGGGGACACGTGAGACATATCGTCTGAAAGGCAGTTCCATTCTGAAGAGAATGACGATCGAATCATTATCTTAGGGTAATTAGGGGCGTCTCAGGGAGTTTTTGAAAAATATACTTCTATATAGGGAAAAATGGGGCATTGTCGGTATATATATTTTTGGCGGGCTTATTTTTGAACGTAGAAGATTGAAATTTTGCATAAACATTCAGTTCACCGATTAGTATTTACCACATTTTTTGTTCCGATGTCAGTGTTAAAACAGGGGGAACCAGATGGGCAAAGTGTTAGAAAAGGGATATTTTTACCCAAAAAATCCCGTTTTTCGTCATTTTCCTGCCTCGCATACATGATAGGACCACATGAGTCATACCGTCTGAAAGGCAGTTCCATTCTGAAGAGAATGACGGTCGAATTATTATTCTAGGATAATTAGGGCCATCTCAGTGAATTTTTATCCAAATATACTTCTGTATAGGGTAAAAGTGGGGCATGGTAGGGATTTTTTTTCTGGCGGGCCTATTTTTTCACGTAGAACATTAAAATTTTGCACAAACATTCAGTCCACCGAGTAGTATTTACCAGAAGTTTTTTTTATTTCTGCGTAAAAACAAGAGGGGTCCAGAGGGGCAAAATTTGCAAAAAGGGATTTTTAGATCCAAAAATGCCTTTCTTCCGGATTTTCCTTTTTTACATACATGATAGAGGCACATGAGTCATACCGTCTGAAAGGCAGTTCTGTTCTGAAAGGAATGATGGGCGAAACATGACCCTAGGATAATTAGGGATGTCTCAGGAATTTTTTCCCTGAGATCATAGTGTTTTGTGGTAATTTGGGGCATTGTGCGAATTTTTGATAAAATTTCTCCCGCCCTTAGTATTCAAGATAGAAACTTCAAATTTGGAACCCACATTTGTTTTACCAAATACTATTTATCAGATCTTTTGGAGGTCTCTACGTTCATACAGGAAGGGGGCAGGGGGGCCCAAAGTTGGGCAAAAAAATTTCCCCTCAAAATTTTTTCTTCGACATCAACTTTCCCTCTTCTGGTATATAGTATGGGTATGCAAGTAGTACCATAAAGCCAGCTCTATTCTGAAGAGAATGAGGTATGAACCATGATCCTAGGATAAATAGTGACGATGCAGTAGCTGCTTGACTGAAAGTCTAAAAAATAGCCCAAAATGCCAGGATCCCCAAAGGGTTAAAAGCTGTGTAAGATATTGGCTGCATTTTGCAACAGTGCAGAACAGCAGATAGGAATCTAACCAGGTAGATTTATTTCTCTTTCTGCCTTCGCTAGGTCAAGTGCGTCAATTTAGGGTTGTCCGCGGAGAAAAAGAAACCGATGGAATGCAGATTGACAGCAAATAAGAGCAAAGTCTCTTTTCTCTTACTTCATAGATCGTAAAGATTTCCTTGATTCTGTGTAAGCATCTCCCCGAATAATTACCTGTAAAGGAATATTGCAGCTAACAACGTACGTAGAACAAACTCACTTAATTTTTTGCATCAACTGACAAAAGTTTACATACAGATCAAAGAAAAGTCTTAGTGCGTTTCCACACGGCAACGTTAATATCGGTGGAAGCATCGATAATGCCGGAGGTGAAATCGACTTCAATGTACTCAAATCGTAGCTTACACACGCCACCGATATTATTGGCCGATCCTCCGACACGTAGATGCTGTCGGCCAAGCCCCCGATAATGTCGGTGGCAATGTTTTCTTATGATTGGATGCACATCTGGCCGATAATGTCGGCCGGCCATAGGGTTAGATGAAGAGAGTGAGTGACAAGGCGCTGTTTATTTTTGTTTTGTTTCTTGTCTGGAATTGTGTTGTTTTCATTGTTTTTCTATTATAATTGTATAATAATATTATTATTATCTTGTCCTATAAACAACTTCGGAATAGCTTATTATTGTTTTTACAGTCTCTGTTTTGGAGTAGCTAATTCCCTTTATTAAATAAGTATAAAATGTGGGAAATTTGAAGAGTACTGGTTTCCCTCTAAATAGCTATTACCAAATGGAGTATAGGAAATTTAGATAACCAATTTCTTGATTATTTTCCACTAATTTTTAATTTTTGTTCTTTCTCTCTCTGTCTCTCTCTCTCTCTCACACACACACACACTCCTTGATGGTATATTTTTTTAATCTATTAATGCATTTAAATTTCAATACCTTTTAGAAATTAATTTAAGCGTAATTTTCAAATTTTGATACACTGTGAATATAAGCATATGGAAAAAATCCTGATTATTATTACTTCCTTTTATTTTCATTAGAATTTTGTGCAGATCACTTTTCCCGGTTCCACTCAATAAGCAATGATTGAATACAATATTTTTTGACAAGTCAAAGTAGAATTATTATTTTGAAACGAAACCAACACAATCAAACACTTTTTCCCAAGCTCCAAGGACAAGTTACTCACTTCGCGTTTTCTTGATTGTGATCTCAACAATAGGGATGTGACTTCATGCTTCACTTGTTAGAGATTTTTTCCAAAACTATCCCAAATCTCCCATTTAAAAAAATCATGTGTAGAATGGCAATTGAAAACAAAGGCCAAAGCTATGTATCCAAGTTTTCCCTCTCCCTTTGTACCGGGATCAACCCACTGATAGAGTTCTGCAGTTTAGCTACAGTGACTGGATGAAAAGGTTGTGTATTATTGCATTCTTATTTTTCTAGCTTTCCTTAGATTTTCAGAGATGGCAGGAATTTTTCCATTCGATATTTTAACCATTATTGAACTTGTGGAATGTAGACTTTGCATATGGGATAAGATAACAGACTCTTTCAAGGACAGAATTGAAAAGCAAAAAGCATGGCGAGAAATTTATGCAAGCCTTGTCCAGGATTTTGAGTTCATGGACAAAAAGAAACGAGAAACGACAGGTATGTATGCAACAGCGCAAATCTGTCTTCAACTTTGGGGGCGGGCGGGTACGATCGTTCCCATATTATATATATACAAATATAGCGATGTTCAAAATATTTCTGTAGCCGAGAAACAATGCTGTAGAGGATCAGGGGAGCAGAATTGTCTTCAACATTGGGAGGCGGGCAGATTTGAGGCTTATTCTGAATGGGCGTTAATTTCATCTCACTTTCCTTTCTAGCGATCGGACACAAATAATCAAATTTCTCTCCCAAAAACACATTTCAAATCGGATTATTGGGGAGGACAATCTTCCCAGTTCCAAGATTGGAGGGGACATGTCCCCTTCATCCCTCCGGGATTTGCTACAGTGTATGTATGGAGCAATGTAAAACAGAATTACTAATTTGAATTTTATCATTTAATCTACTATGACATTGTTAACTACATGGAAAACAAAATAATATATATACATGTGTTTTCATTGGGAAGGCCGATGGGGGTTGAATTTGAACGTAAACACTATCGGGTTTGTCAATGTGCATCTGAGCAATCCCGATAATAATGGATTCGACACAAATATTGGTCATTTTCTACTACTTTTACATGTCCCGGTAAACGCTCCCTGAGACCCCCTTGGTTCGAATTGTGAAAAAATCGTTTCTGGCCTCCAGCCGATACCGCGAAAACTATGAATGTAACACTAAAATCTGCCATTTTCTACTACTTTTACATATTCCGATAAAACCCCTATGATCCCCTGGTTCCAATTTTGAAAAAATAACACGCCTCTGGCCAGCAGTCGATGGGGGCAGTATTTGGAAGTCAACGTCTGTGTGAGTATCACCATTCATCCCAGCGACAGTGAAAACTATTGATTTGAGACTAATATCGGTCATTTTCCATTATTTTTACATGGCTCGCAATTCTCCACCGCGGTGACTCTCGGCCCGCATACAATGGTGGCTGAATTAGAAAATCATCGCTAATAAAAGTATCACCATTGATCTCAGCGGCCGCGAAAACTATGAAATCGACACTAATATCGGTCATTTTCTCGGTTAACGCCCTCCTGAGACCCCCTGGTTCGAATTTAGTCAAAAACGCTTCGCCTTGGTCTGGTACCTGAACCAAGGTATCCGTGTCCAAAATGTGATAACTCTCGGCCAACTGGTCTGGTTCCCAGGCCGCTCCAGGTTGAAAAAAAAAAACTCTTCGTATTGATCTGTGTCCTAGACCAAGCTATCCGCGACCAAATTTTGAAAACTTTCTTCCACTCGTCTGGTCCACGGGCCGCACACAGATAGAGAGACAGACAATCAAGCAAACTCTATTTTATTTATATTAGAAAAGTCAGATCCACCGTTATTGTAATAGAAGGGTGGTTGAGTGATTGATCGAAGAAATTGAAAATCCAATGAGTGATAATTTCATAGCCTTGTTTTATTACAAGTTTAAACTCTTTAGTCAGTAGAGAAGAGGGCATGATTCATGGGTCAGAGTTGATGACAATGGATTTCGGTGGGTCTTGGTTCACAGTGTGTGACAGTGGTTCATGGTGGGTGGTGGGACGGAGTGGGTCACGGTGGGTCATGGGTCACGATGGGTGGTGGGTCAGTTGGTCGTGGTTAAAGTTTTCATTGTCCCACACTCTCTCTGAACTACAGTGTTGAAAATTAATCAGTGAAAATCAATTGCAATTGATCAATCAATTGAAAGTAATTGCTGTGGAAATCAAAAATTGCAATTGAATTAATTGCTAATTAATTTCAATTGCAATTGAATGACTGAATTCAATTCGATGATTGAGAGCCAAAGGGGCGTAATTGATGAATTTTGATATTTTGAGTTAACGCTATTGAGGACAGGTATCATGGATTGAATTTTGTTCTGACAGGACTAAACTTGAATTATAACTTAAATATCTTTTTTCAGAGGATAACACATTGAGAAGATATTGTGAAAATCTCCACATTTTAAAACTGGATTTTCTCGAAAGTAATAAAAGAGCAATTACGCCCTATTGGCGCTCAACCATCGAATTGCAATTACTTTCCACTGCAATTACTTTCAATCGATTGATTAATTGCAATTGATTCTCCTTTATTAATGGCCAACTGCAATTAACAATTAACCATTACTTACTTCCGTTGTCAATTGCAATTAACAATTAAATTTACAGATTAATTGTTAATTGTCAATTCAATTGAAACTTGCCGAACACTGCCACTCTTCTCTTCACTTTCCCGATCCGGCCCCTCAAACTTTTTTTTCTATCGAAGTCAGTTCTGCCTATTTGGGAAAAGTCTCAATGTAGAGGATTGCTAGTGGTAAAAACGATCCATTCGCCGATCTGTTGGAAGGGGGCTGGTGGAATGTGCCGTAAAATTTTACGTTGCCCCCATAGGAAGGAATATTCGACACTACTGATATATATATATATATATATATATATATATATATATATATATATATATATATATATATATATATATATATATATATATATATATAAATAATTGAGAAACAATATGTTTGTGACTCTAAATCTCCCAAACCGCCCCACTGATCTTAATCAAATTTGAAATATGGATGAAGTTTACGGCTGGGCTGGTTTTAGGCTATTCACTTTGATGGTAGAACTTAGGGGGGTGTAAAAATAAATAAAATTTAATAATTTCTGAACCACTAGACCGATCTTGATCAAATTTTCAACATAGATGAGGCTTAGGCCTGGGATCATGTTATTTAAATTTGACGAAGCAACGTGGGGGCGGAGAAGGAGGAGAGATATATGAGGCGTATAGTTTCTAAATCCGCCATCCCCAATTTTCAAAAAAAATGAGGTAACTAGATTTACTGGTATTTCTTTCCATGCCCTACATGATGGTGAAAAGAGTTGTTTGAAATGTCGCCACCTCCACCCTCAATTACTGCTTTAAAGTTCAGGGTATTCTTCAAAAGCCGCCATCTCCACTCAGCAGTGTGTTTGTAAACCCCATCATCTCGATTCTATTCTATTCTATGCTATGAAATGAAGACCGACGTTAATGAAAAAAAGTTGCAAGATGTTGTTCAACTCCTAACGAAACATTTCGAAGAGAATTGGCGTGCTAATTCAAACTTAGCCATTTATGTTGATCCTGAAAAGAGACTGACTGCGTCAACAGAAGAAAGTGTAGATGAGGATTAGGCTGAATGCCAGTGTTTCGAACATGATTCTGATGAGAACTATATCTGAAAACAGTGTAAAGATCACTTTCAATTTTTTTCTTGTTGGTAAAGGTGGAATTTATTCCGAAGTTCCCATCCTATGATGTCAGGCTATGTTAGGTTAGGTTAGGTCCCAATGGGTTAGATTAGGTTAGCGAGGTGAGGTTAAGTTAGCTTATGTTATGTTAGGAGACGATATTTCTAAACGGGCTGGGAACTTCGGAACTTGACCCGTAAATGTAGCTAACGTGCTATGATTAGATTTCATTTTTTTTCTTGATTGTGCACATTATAATGTCACCCAATAAGTTAATATCGTTGTTTAGATTCAGTTTACCTCCATCTACTGTTCTGTTCTGAAATAGTTATCAGAAATTATAATAGTAATGACTTGGAAGCAAATAAACCCGAAAAAACTTAAGTACCGGTACGTTTGTTTCAAAGTCCTCCATCTCCAAAAGTTGTTTTCAAAATCCGCCATCTCCAAACTGATTTCTGCAATAACCGAGAAATGGAATGAGAGTGATTTTTATCATTTGGTAGTTATAATGAATGTCCAGAAAGCAATAAAGTATTTATAAAAAGAAAATTTTATCTCACATAATCTCTGAGTTATCAGTTTTTCCTGTTTATCTCGAAACCGTTTATGAAGGAGATGGCGGATTTAGAAGCTATACGCCTCATATATAAAAATCAATTAATATAAGACTGAAAGCCACTATTTTTGTAACTTAATAACTCTTGAACTATATCTTGGAAATCCGACCGATCGCAATCAAATTTTCAACATAGATGAGGTTTGGGTCTGGAAACATTTCTCTAATATCACTTTAACGGTACATCCTAGGGTTGAGGGGAGGGGGACGTATAAATAGAAACTAATAAAACCTAATAACTTTTGAACCACCCAACCAATCTCGATCTAATTTTCAACAAATATGAGGGTCGGGCCTTGGGTGTTTTTTTATCGTTTCACTTTGACGAGCCAACGTAGGGGAGGGAGAGGGCGCAGATATATGTAAAAAAAAATAAAAATAAAAATATCTGGCTCTGTGACTTCATCATTCTTGAACCATCCGACCGATCTAAATCAAATTTTCAATATACATGAGTTTAGGGGCAGGGATTACTTTAGGCTATTCACTTTGACGAAGCAACGTAGGGGAGGGCGAGAGGGAGAGAAATTTAAAAATGATCAAAAATGACCGATATTAATGTTGAATCCATAGTTTTCGGGAACGATGAGACAAACAGTGACACTTCTGATGCTGTTTCAATCCAAGTTCAGACCTAATAGTTGGGATGGGGGAGGGTACAATAGAGGAGAGGGGGATAAACGTTTAAAAATAATCGAAACTTGAGTAATATTAGTGTCGAATCAATAGTTTTAGGTGTAGCAGAGATTAACAGTGACAATTCTGATTTCGTGTGCCGCAGCACGGGGGAGGGGGAGCTATATATAATAATAATAATAATCGAAAATCACCAATATTAGTGCCTAGTCCATAGTTTTCGGGATCATTCTGATGAACTGTGACATTTTCGATTCGGTTTAAATGCAAAATCAGCTCCGCCACTTGCGGAAAGGGGAGAAAGTGATATATAAAATGATCAATAATGGCCACTATCAGTGTCAAATTTATAGTTTTCTGGGTCGCTTAGATGAACATTGGTACTTTTGATCATGTTTAAATTCAAATGCAACCCCACAACTTGGGGGAAAGGGAGGAAGAGACATTTAAAGATAGTGGAAAATGACCGTTAATTGTGGGGGTCGCTGAGATGAATAGTGACACTTTCGTTGCCATGGCCCGCAACATAGGGGAGGAGGAAATATATATATATATATATATACCGAAAATGACCATTATTGGTGTCGAATCCATGAATTCTGGGGTCGCAGAGATGATCAATGATCATTCCGATGCTGTTTAAATCGATGCCATTAAAAACGAAAACAGCATACTTCACTGGTACTAAACACATGAAATACGGAGTTGTGCTTTTAAAATTTCATTTTAACTTAGCAAAGCGGGTAATATATGCTAGTAATACTAATAAAGCTCAGGTACTGTCCTTTCTCTATTTCAAAACCACCTATTTTTTAAATCTCTTTGCTATAATATCTATTACTGGAGTTATCAGTATATTTTTGTTTTTCGTCCTTATACAACACCAAGGTTATAAAGGAAGGTCTTTTTATTGTGAGTTCCAAACTTGAATCTGATAGGTCGTTCCCAACCATACTATCTCGCCTCCAGAAAAACTGGATTACAGGGCAGAGTCTAAAGCAAGAAATTTCTCTCTCTTTTGCTAAAAAAAAAATTAGTTCGCATACTAGTCACAGGACATGTTTAAAGGTTTTTCAACGAATCTGTATGAGACGAGACCTGCAAATGATACAGGACTGAAAGTTGAGGTTACACCAGGAGTCGAATCTGGTATCATCCTAAAACAAAAAAAATATCCTAATGGCTGACTACTTTAATGCTCATAAATCATTCTAATGTAAAAATTTTGGATGAGCCCGGCCCCCTAGACTGCCCGTGAATACGAGCCTGTGTGACCCCCACCCCGAACACAATTTTTTGAAAGCCTCTATTCTTCCTTTTGTCTGTCTAGTTTACTGAAAACATGAAAAGCAAACTAGGACACAGAGCATAGAGTTGGAAATGATGGACATGTTGCATTACAGACATATTTCGTACCGTTGATGATTTTGGGAGGTTTTCCAGGGACAAAATTCACGTCGGAGTTATATCTCCTATGGTGCTCAATATGAGTTGAGTTGAATTTGCCATCCCTTTCAGCAGCGAGGCTATATAAGATGGGACGTACTGATTAATCGAGAAACCCGAACTACATGAGCTCTCACCGGAATCGAACTCGGGTCTCTCACGCCAAAGGAACGTACGCTATCCACTTAGCCACGAAGAAGCTCGGAGCTCATATTAGAAAAGAAGAATGCACATTATGGGAATTTCAGAGAATACAACTAAGTACGACGACTGTTAAAAACTATTTTTCATCTTGAATATATTGTAATAATGGTCAATCTTATTCGATAATGTCATTTTTTTTAAAATAGCATTCTCTTTTCTGTAACTTACTACAGTATACAAGTTAAATTTCACACAGGTTGCAAAAGAGGGGATGGGATTACAGCGTACGATGGGCTTCGTTCGCTTCTTATCCGATGGACAAAACCTTCCTTGTAAAATTCAGCGTTTCAAAGAACCTGTGTGGTTGACTGATAGCTACACATAAATTGACAGAATTTTAGTACTGCCTGCCTGAAGCAAAGACTGAAGCTGCCTGAGACAAAAGAGCAAGCACGCCGCAGGCGTGGTGGCTTCTGTGCCTCGTAACACTGTGTTTAAAAAAACGACATAAGGTCACTTGTCAGTGCTTAGTTCTTTCTAAAGCAACTAATAAGGCTTTTTTTTTCTTTTATACAATCATATTGTTGTTTGAAGCCTCTTTATTCCTTACAAAAACAATATAACCAGATTCATGGGAACCCACAGCAATTGTAATAAAAGTTCAAAAAATATTTGTATCATTCAGATACTTTATTATTATTATTATTATTATTATTATTATTATCACATAATATTTTTCGTTAGTCCTCACAGCAATTAATACTTAGCAACAGGGGATAAAAAGCGTGGGAACGCGGGGTACCCTATTACCACCTCCAAAAAACTGTGTGCGGCGTCCTCCCACTTCCTAAGCAATTACAATGGGCAAAGATAGGCATGGGGGACGGCGTGACGTCATGCCACTACCTACCGCACCCCTAGCTTTTCAGATGATTCCATCCCATCTAGCCTAATCCCACCTCGCCTAACGATTTATCAGCCACTTATATCTCCAAAATAAGAATGTCTACCATTTTAGGCAAGATGGGAATTCCCATCTTACTTAATCCCATCTCGCCTAAAATGGTGGTAGGATGCAAAGAGGGAATTTCTGTACTGAAGAGGGAATTCCTTTAATAAAATTTTAACCAGATATTTCAATAAATATTGGCAATCTCTGTCAATTACAATATAAATATATAATAAGTACTATACAAGAAGAAAGCATAGGGGGAAGGCGATTTAGTGAATTTAGTTCAGTTTTGGTTTGTTTTGGGGATACTGGAAATTGATTGGCAAAGAGAAGCTAATCAGAAACAGGATAGAAATATAGAGGGTGTTTCAAAACAACACTTACAACGTTTGAGAGCTCATTCCTGGCACCATGATAAGAGAACCTGGGTGCACAATGCTTCCTTTTGGCGCTATGACCAGCCAAAAACCAGTCGGAAAAATGCCCAAAACAGCCGTAACTCGAGAACAAAATGTCGTATCGAAGTCGGGGGAAAGGAAATGTATATTATTTTTAGCCATGGCTTTTATTAATGCACAACCCGATATGGTTCAGAGGCAGCACAAAGGTCACCTCAAATAAATTGAAGAATTAAGGGGATATTTTATGAAACGTAGACCGAGGCAAGTTAACTACAATTAAATACGATATTTCAACCAACAGGAATCTTAGAACACGGTCAAAGTTACAAGAACATCATTAAGATTATAAAAAAAACTAAGATGGACACATTTGATTGATCTACTTTGTCTCAGTATAGAATTGGCTATCGAGGAAGAACTGAAATTATTTGAAATCCATAAAGTTTAAATATTATGCCTTATAGGGTAATGAAGACAGGGAGATCACGCATGGCTATGGGGTAGCGTCTGCGACTTTCACATAGGAGACCCGGCTCCGATTCGCGGCGAGAGCGCAAGCAGTTCGTATCTCACGTTAATCCCTAGCTCCATATCTCATGTAATTTTGGTACCGAAGGTATGCTAAACTGAAGTCCGATCCAATAATAGAGGTAATAGATGGAAGCTAATTGTTGGGAAATAATTTGTGAAATGAGAATGTAGGAGAAAACAGGATAATTCCAAGAAACCTCACGGGTACGATGGTATCCACTACAAAATTTTATAGTCTGGGATCGAACGAGGTCCATCCCACACCAGAAGTAAGCGCTCTATCACTAAGTCACCCTGGCCCTACTTTGGAGGAAACACTATGATTCTGACAGATGTATCGATATACTAAATAATGTGTGTGATAAACCAACATACAAGAAGTACAAACGGTCAGAATGTGGGATTCGTGGAGTTTCCTTTGTGCGAAAATGGTAAGTACGTTTTTCTATGTCAGTTATTATTAACTTAATGCCCGCGTCTCTTAGGGATTGGGGGAAGACAAGGTGACTCAGTGGTAAACACTTGCCTCTGGTACGTGGGGCCTCTGGTTCGATCCTCAGCCAAGAAACTTTGTGGTGGACACCATCGTATCATGTGTGGATTTTCTTAGGAAGTTCAATTTCCTTCCACATTCTCATTCCATCATATCCTCCATCAACATTCACTTGCCTTAATCATTGTCTCCCTTAGCCTAAAGAGGATAATCATGGTTCGTTAAAATGTAATACTTCATTTCATTTTACAGGGGTTGCTTACAGTTTGTCGGTGGGTTACCGTTAAGATAATTTTTAATTGGTTGTATTATTGATATTAATATTTGTAAGAAAGAAGGAATATATAAGGCTCATAATTTTCGAAAGGCTAAAACTACAAGTGTACGTTGATTGTAAGAAATGCTAAAGGTACGAACTAAATTTGATTTGTGAGTCTTTTAGCATTATTAGTCGTATTATAGACAAGAAATAACTCACATATCTACAAACCAAGAAACCTAACAGTGAAACTTGATATTCGACAGTGAAATATAATAATATACAACTTGGATATCAAAGTTCGAGGTTAGTTTTCTTGGCTTTGGACATGTTAAACTTACATGTGTTTTCGTGATAGTCCAAACTTTCAACATACGATTATCAGTCTCCTAGATTTTCGTAAATAACTATGAAGATTATCCTAAATCTAACAAATAAGTACAGATAACGATCACTAAAGTTCATAATTGACTTTTGAGAGCATGCTAGCCCTAATTGATATATCACGTCACTACCTTTCCATTTCCAAAATTATCACAGATTTCAAAATGACGGATTTCAAGGTGCCGCCAGAGGTTCGTGAACGTCTATGCTCATTCTTCTTTGTCAATATGTGAAACTATCACCGTTTGAATTGTCTATCTCTCACTATTTACGTGATTCAACAGTTTATTTGATGTATTTCAGTAACATAGCATAGCTTTCCTACCCATCAATTTTGACCCCCTCCGTTTCTTATGAAGTTCAGCCCTTATAATTTTGCAAATATACATATTTCCATATCCTCTATCAGTCGCACTACGTCTCATCCCGCAACTCGATTCATCCATTTAGACCCTTTATTTGTCAGACAATTTTTATTAATGGAGAAACAATGAAACTAGCTCTACAATGACTGACAAGTAACAGTTCCCCAGTGTAAAACTCCGATTTTGATAAAATTTGGTAGGTCGATACTACACATAAAATAAACGAATACGTGTAATTTTATTTTCTGCGGTAAAGCTGTTTTAGGGAGCGAAAACCCAGACCCAAAATTTTGAAAGTTGACGCCCGAAAGGTAATAACAAGTGGACCGAAGTGAAATTGTGCACAGATATTGTAGACATAAAATGAGGGAATACGGGTTTCGTACTTTCCTGGAAAAAACGGTTAGTTGGGCCACGGACTCCTCCAAATCTTTTGTCACGAAATATCAAGTGCTAATAACAGTATACCAGAAGTGCCTAAAGAACATGAAGAATTGCAACGAAATTTTGTGTAGTGAAAATATGCAAAAAAAATCTAATGCGTTTTCTATTTTCTATGGAAAACGGTAAAGGGCAAAAGGCCTCCACCCAAAATTTTGAAAATTAATGCCCAAAAGGCAAAAACAAGTGAACCGAAGTGAATGCAATTGTGCACAAATATTGTAGAGGCAAGGTGAACGAATACGTGTTTCGTATTTTCCTGCAAAGAAGAAACTTTTGGGTGGACCGAGGCGTCTGGTGGCGGTAGAAGTGGACAGAAGCGAAAGATTTGAGTGCAGATATTGGATAAGTAAAATAAGACCTTCCGTGTTTCACAAGTGTATCCATCCGATTTTTCAAATTTGGAAGATCAACAGTAAGCACAAACAATATATGTACTATTTTATAATATTTCAGGAGGCAGCTTTAACGCTTACAATGTTTTCGTGATCAAATGTTTGGAGGGCTCCGTGCCCCACCCAACCGTATTTTTCCAGGAAAATACGAAATCCATATTCCCTTATTTTGTGTGTAAAAAATCTGTGCACAATTTCATTCTCCTCGGTTCACTTCTTGTCTTTCGGGCGTAATCTTTCAAAATTTTGGATGATAGCTTTTGCCCTCGAAAACCGCTTTTAACAGAAAATAAAAACCCGCATTCATTTATTTTTGCGTATTATCAGCACGTAAAGTTTAGCAGCAATTCTCCATGTCCTTTACACACATTTGACCTAGTGTTACTAACACTTTTCATATTTCGTGATCAAAGGTCCGGAGAGGTCCCTGCACCACCCAATCGTTTTTTCCATGAAAATACGAAACCCGTACCCTCATTTTACGTCTGCGATATCTGTTCACAATTCCATTCAGTTCGGTTAACTTCTATTTGCATTTCGGGCTTCAACTTTCAAAATTTCCGATGCGAGCTTTTGAACCCTAAAACCGCTTTTCGCAGAAAATTAAAACTCGTATTCGTCTATTTTTCGCGTATTGTCCATACACAAACTTTCGCTGCAATTCGTCATGTCATTTACACACATCTGACATACTGATACTAGCACTTTTGATATTTCTTGTTCAAAGGTTTGGAGGGGTCCGTGCACCACCTAACCGTCTTTCCCAGGTAAATACGAAACCCGCATAAGCACATTTTATGTCTACAATATGTGCAAAATTTCATTAACTTTGGTTCACTTCTTATCTTTCTGGAGTAAATTTTCAAAAGTTTGGGTTGGGTACATTTGCCTCCTGAAACCGCTTTTCCGTAGAAAGCTAAAAAACGATATTCCTTTGTTTTTGCGTATGGTCCATACACGAAGTTATGTTGCAATTCTTGATGTCGTTACACACATCTGACATACTGTTACTAGAAGTTTTGGTATTCGGTGATCAAATGTTTGGGGGGTCCGTGCCCCACCTAACCGTGTTTTTCAGGTAAATACGAAACCCGTATACTCTCATTTTATGCCTAGAATATCTGTGGAAAATTTCATTCATTTTGATTCACTTTTTCTTATCTTTCGGGCGTCAACTTTCAAAAGTTCGGGGTGGGTACATTTGCCCCCTGATACCGCTTTCCCGTAGAAAATAAAAACAAAACGGTATTCCTTTCTTTTGTGTGTATTGTCTATACCTGAAGTTTCGTTGCAATTTTTTATGTCCTTTACACACATTTGACATAGTGTTACTAGCACCTTTCATATTTTGTGATCAAAGGTTTGGAGGGGTCCGTATCCCACAGAACCTTTTTTTTTTCAGGTAAATACGAAACACGCATGAGCACATTTTATGTCTACAATATGTGCAAAATTTCATTCACTTTGGTTCACTTCTTATCTTTCGGGCATAAATTTTCAAAAGTTTGGCGTGGGTACTTTTGCCTCCTGAAACCGCTTTTTCGTATTAAGTTAAAAAACAATATTCCTTTGATTTTTGCGTATGGTCCATACACGAAGTTATGTTGCAATTCTTATATCGTTACACACATCTGACATACTGTTACTACAACTTTCGATATTTCGTGATCAAATGTTTATGGGCTCCGTGCTCCACCTAATCGTCTTTTCAGGTAAATACGAAACCCGTATACCAATATTTTATGTCTACAATATGTGTGCAAAATTTCTTTCACTTCGGTTCACTTCTTTTTATCTTTCAGGCGTGAACATTCAAAAGTTTGGGGTGGGTACTTTTGCCTCCTGAAACCGCTTTTCCGTAGAAAGTAAAAAAACAATATTCCTTTGTTTTTTGCGTATAATCCATACACGAAGTTATGTTGCAATTCTTGATGTCGTTACACACATCTGAAATACTGTTACTAGAACTTTTGATATTTCGTGATTAAATATTTGGAGTCCCTGCCCCACCTAACCCTGTTTTCCAGATAAATACGAAGCCCGCAATATCTGTGCAAAATTTCATTCATTTTGATTCACTTCTTCTTATCTTTCGAGCCTAAGCTTTCAAAAGTTTGGGCTGGGTTCTTTTGCCCCTGAAACCATTTTTACGCAGAAAATAACAAAAAACGTATTCTTTGCTTTTGCGCACTGAAGTTTCGTTGCAATTCTTCATGTCTTTTACACACATTTGACATAGAGTTACTAGCAATTTTCATATTCCGTGATCAACTTGGAGGGGTCCATGCCCCACCCAACATTTTTTTTTCAAGAAAATACGAAACCCAATCCTCATTTTACGTCTGCAATCTTTGTTCACAATTTCATTTTTGGTATTTCATGATCAAATGATTGGAGGGGCCGTGCCCCACCTAACCGTCTTTTCCAGGTAAATACGGAACCCGTATATCCACATTTTATGTATACAATATGTGTTCAAAATTTCATTCACTTCGGTTCACTTTTTATCTTTCGGGCGTTAAGTTTGAACAGATTGGGGTGGGTTCTTTAGCCCCCTGAAAACGTTTTTCCGCAGAAAATCAGAAACCGTATTCCTATCTTTTTTGCGTATTGTCTATACCTAAAGTTTCGTTGCTATTCTTCATGTCCTTTACACACATTTGACATAGTATTACTAGCACTTTTCGTATTTCGTGATCAAAGGTTTGGAGGAGGCCAAGCCCCTACCCAACTCTTTTTTTTAGAAAAATACGAAAATCGTATCCTCATTTTACGTCTGCAATATCTGTGCACAATTCATTCACATGCACTTCGGTTCAGTTGTTGTTGCCTTTCCGTCGTCAACTTTCAAAATATTTGGTGAAGCTTTTACATTAAACCTTCACATTATGTAACTATTTTCCTTTTTATGAGATTACTTTTTGCTGCGGGGGGAGGAGATAAATGCTTTTTTGTGACATGTGTTTCTTGCCATTCATCTTGTTTGAACTGCTTAAGTAAGATCATGTTGTAACTTTTGATGTCATCCAACTCCGCCACGGTAATAAAATTGTCATTTTTAATAATTCGTTTTATTCTGTTATTTGCAGTTTGCCACACTGACATATTTGTTACAAAATTGAGGTTTGGTCCAACGCCTTTCGAATTCTCAACCAACCCAATCGCCGAGATTTTTGGGTTGCCTGCCATTGCAGGAAAAGTAGAATCGCAGGTGGTAATGCACTTTTGGAGTAGTGTATACATCAGTTTTAGGTAAAGGATTATCGTTTTGTCAACTAACTACTCAAACTAATAGATATGGTATAAAAATCATTTTATTATGTTTACCTTGAAATTTTACTACTTCTATCCCTAGTTGCAACCTACAAAATACAGTGAAACTATCATATACTTTGTACACACAGCCTCAAAAGTAATTCCCCCTAAGAGTTCTAATTCCATTACTTGGTGTCCAGGTAATTTACAGTTGTGAGAACGCCTAGACAGATGCAACCCAGCTTACACGTAATGGAGTAAGAACTTACACGCTTGGGCACTGACAGCAGTTGGTAGCCCTGATCCAGGTGTTTATGCGAGTAAAAGTGTAAAGTAGCTAACTAACGAAAATGTTCTCCATTCTAAGATCAATCTCTCTGGTTCAGAGCGTGTTGTCTAATGAACATCATATGTTAATCTCAATATAGATGTGTATGTAAACTAATTTTCATTATATACTGTATAATCAAAGAAATAAAAATACTGATCACATATGAATCAGAAAATGCATGAAAGTAGTTGAAAATATCAAATTTTGAAGAACTGGTGAAACAACTTTGTAAATGATTACTTCCATTGAAAGACCTTCTACAATTCTCCTCACTCCAACGTCTTTTTCTTTCTGGAGGGAAAAGTTCTTGCATATCACAGAGAGTATGCATTGAAATTGAAACAAAAAAAAATTGAAAAATCTTCAGCCGTTTGTATAATAATAATAATAATAATAATAATAATAATAATAATAATAATAATAATAATAATAATAATAATAATAATAATAATAATAATAATAATAATAACTTTATAAGAATATAATATAGTATTTGGTATATGTTAAACAGAATTTGCTAACTTCTCTATGGCATCCAATAAATGCGAATTAAAGCAAAATTTCTGTAATCTAAGTATGGTAAGAACAGGTTTTACTTCTGTCCTTATATTTACAGAGAAAAGACTGAAAACTATATAACTTCTCTCTATGTCATCCGGTGAATGCGAATTAAAGCAAAATTTATGTAGACTAAGTATAGTAAGAACAGGTTCTCCTTCTGTCCTTATATTTACAAAGAAAAGACTGAAAACTATATAACTTCTCATTTCAAATTTTTTTTCTTGAATGGAAAATTGATATAGATAGAGAAAATTTTTTCGTGTGGGTTCAGCGTTAGAAGAAGGGTTCCATCTTATCCCTCTGTTGCAACCGGATACTTCAATCCCTGGATTTTCTGTTTTAATATTCAAACCCAAAGAGTTCAAATCTGACTTTTTTCACACTACTAAGGGTAGTCAACTTTTTTATTAAAAGGGAAAATATGTAACAAAACAGTAAATATGTTGTCAGTTAACATTACTAATAGCACTTGAAAATAGTTTATTTTATACCTATAACGAACAAAGAGAACTTGAAAAGGCCGATCGCTTCAAGTGTTTTGGAACTATTTTGTCTAGAGGCCCTTACTGTACCAAAAAGTCAGGTTAAAAATTGCCACAGCCAAAGGAGTATTAAACAAGAAATAGTTACTCTTAACTAATAGGTTTAGTATTGTACAGTCAGCGAAAGTAGAAAATGGAGGTTGGATACATAAGAAATGATAGCTTTTTCCAGTAGCAGAATAGTTTCACTCGATGTCTGATAGTTGGACAACTAACATGACAGCAAATACATGCCCGAAAACATAACATGCCAGGATATTCCTCCATTTGGAGGAAAAGGTATTACTATCTGAGAGCATCATTTAGAGTTAGAAAAACAACCACGAGATAAATCTGCAGAAATTCCATTCACATTAAATTCAAAGAGATAGGAATTAATGCAAAGAAAACGAAAAGAATAAAATTTTCTTTTATTTTATTTACCTCACTTAGCCATCTATGGGTAGCAGTCCCCTTGCTTTCATAAAAAGCATTTGTTCTGTAGACTAAAATCAAGAATGAATTAATCTGTATTCTTGGGAGCATACTGGTGCACCAACATATCTATCTATCTATCTATCTATCTATCTATCTATCTATCTATCTATATATATATATATATATATATATATATATATATATATGTGTGTGTGTGTGTGTGTGTGTGTGTGTGTGTGTGTCGAAAAGACGACTTCGTAAATTTACGGAACGCGTGTAAACACAACAGTAAGGACATCTCGTAACGTTGTTACGTAACACACGCTGTGTAAATAAATTTGCAAAACCAGAAGTCGGAAGGTATGCCGTGGGTAAGTCGGTAAGACATCTGCTTGCTGAGTGGAGAAATCCGGGCTCAAATCTGGGCTGTTACGTTTTTTTCTGTTCCGTTGAAAATGCATTTCTATATTTTTGTGTTTGAAATTGCTTTCTTTCATTTTTTGTAGATTATCTTAAATTAGTGAAGGCCAAGTAAGGTCAGATTACCTATATATATCTGGTTTATCTGTGTGTACAGTCCAGACATGGAGTGGGTCAATTGGGTCAAGATTTGTGAGTAGGTCAGTGGATCGTGGGTCAACAGGACGTGACTCACTGTGACACACGACCCACCGTGACCTCTCTGACTCACACTGACTCTACGTTTTAAATTTTAAGGTCTCCCTCTTTATTCGGCCTCCCTCCTTCAAGGTCTCCCTCCTTATTATTAAATTCAATATATAGATAATTATTGAGTTGAGTTGGTTTTGAGTTTAGGGCCCTTTTCAGCAGCGAGGCTATATGAGACGGGACCTACTGATTAACTTGGAATCCGAAACACATGAGCTCCCGTTGGAATCAAACAAGCGTCTCCCACGTCACAGGTATATAATTGTGTCTAGTTAGCAGTTAATATTCTTGCTATAAAGTTTAAAGTTAAAGAGAACTTGTAGTTTCACGAAAGGCATTTGTTGGTCCTTCAAGGTCAACGCAAGAACAAAAAAACTAATACTAGGTGTGCCTTTACAAGTGACTACTATGATAACAACAGACTGCTGCCTACGTTTAACATATTATGCCTCCGTGGGTTAGTAAAACGCTTAACTGTGTGGAAATCGTTACACACAACAGGTCTTAGGAACACTCACAAATACGTAAAATTGAAAGAACAGAAAATAGTGCATTTTTGAAATGAGCATACAATTCACACTTCACGCAAAGTTCCAATATAGGAAATCAGTCAATTTCTTCAGTTGGAATTACTGAAAAAGAGAGAAACTGGCTATTTAAAACTCCAAGTGTAAACCTGAGCTTGGAGCGATTCTATTAGCTATATCACAACGCATTTTCGTGAGTTATCTCTGTGGTCAAGCGTGCTTATTAGCGCTGTTAGAGTTCTAGAACCGGAGGGCGGCGGTTCGAGCCTGAGTACAGTAAAGTTCTTTCTTCAAAATAGGGATGGCTTTTTAAAAGTATATATAAAGTTGTATTTTGAAGTGATTGTAAAACAAATTCAGATGAACTTTCACATTTCCAAGCTCACTCGTATTTATTCGCCATGTCCCAAATTTCACAGAAATAAATCCCTACGTTAAGCAGGTTTACATATCCAGACTCCTAACAAGGAATGGTCACGCAGTGGCTCCGCTGAGATCCGAACGAGACAAATGTGTTTTCATTTGATATGTTATAACTAGATGGATCCCAAAGTTATACGTGCCACCGAGCGGAATATCGTGAGTTACAACATATTTTGTAATGTAAGAACTACAAAGCTGGCAGAATATTTTGACTGAATCAATTGTTCGGAAACGGTTGGGTAAATGGAAAACTCGGACAATATGTATCCCGTCACTTTCAAGAACACACTTTTCGGATAAAAAACTTCCAGGATCCTCGCAGGGTCCCGCATGGGGTCCAACTCAAAATTTTCAAATGACAAGAGGGATTAAGTAGCACATCGTTTGAAAGCTGTTGCAAAATGAAAGAAGATGCAGCAAGTCTCGACTCTCTACGACAAACCTGTGCAAAATGGCGGAGGGTCAAAATGTAAACAAAAACTTAATTGAAAAGTCAATGGTCACCCCTATAAATCGGAAACGGTGAGAAATGTGAAAATAGGAAAGGAAGTGTGGCATTATTTTCAAAGTACAACAATTTAAGGTAAAACGTCTTGTCCCATTGTCCCCACATGGTCCCAGGTGGGGTCCACCTAAAAAGTTTCAAATGGCAAGAGGGGTTAAGTAGATCATCGTTTGCAAGATCTTGTTAAATGAAAGTAGATGGATCAAGTCTCTACTCTCTACGACAACTCTGTCCAAAATTGCGGCGGGTCAAAAAGTAATCAAAAGCTTATTTGATAAACTATGGCCACTTCGAATCCAAGATGGCCGGTTAAAACTTATGTCGTTCATAACAGTAGAAATTTAAATCTCTATGTTTCTCTATTATATATTTAGAAACAATAGGAAGATTAAAGAACAATTGAATTTCGATTCACCTCAACTATAATTTCATTCGGTAACAACACATATATGTTTTGTTTGGTTCCCTCCCCATCATTTACTTTAATATAACGAATATGCGATGAACACACAACTCTGACTTCCTCTAATTTTGTCATACGTAGTTGATCCATAAAGGACTTGCTGCACCAGTAGGTGGGTCACTCTATTGTAATTCGTAACTGCGTATTCGTGGCGGTTACATTTGTATGTCATTCATTGGTTTGATCGCAATACTCCAAGCAATACCAAATATACAAAAAAAATCATTTGCAAGATTGGCGAGTAGTACCAAACCATGTGTAAGTCATTTCAGTACTTCGAGTTGCGCCAAACTTTGTTGGTTTAATTACAGTGTCCCAAGAAATAACATATTTATATACAAACTCATTTTTCACGCTGGCAGCTATATTGGATTACCTCCAACACCAGTGGTTTGAGCTGGACATGCGTTCGATACATACTACGGCATTTTGAACTCAAGACATTTTGTTTCTGAACATTTCGCATCTTTTCGTCATCCACTGATCAACATTCATGCCAAATTTGGTTTTCCTAGCTTCAGCAGTTTGGTATGCCTATCCTTTCGATATAGGTTTTAAGCTGTCTCTTGGATTCAAGGTGGCCATAGATTTTCAATTAAGCTTTTGCTTATATTTTGACCCGCCACAATTTTGGACAGGGTTGTCGTTGAAAGTCGAGACGTGCTCCATCTTTTTTCACTTAACAAGAGCTTTCAAACGATGTCCTACCTCTCTTGCCATTTGAAACTTCTTAGTTGGACTCCAGCTGGGACCATGTGGAGACTCTGGAACAAGACATTTTCACGTTGTGCTTTGAAAATAATGCCACGCTTTCTTTCCTGTTTCCGCATTTGTGTTACCGTTTCCGATTTATAAAGGTAGTCATGGACTTTCCAATTAAGTTTTTGTTTACACTTTGACCCGTCGCCTTTTTGCACACGGTTGTTGTATAGAGTCGAGACTTGCTGCATTTTTTTTATTTTACAACAGATTTCAAATGATGTGCCACTTAACCCCCTTACAATTTGAAAATTTTGAGTTGGACCCCATCTGGGACCCCGCGGGGGACCCTGGGGCATTTTTTCTTACCACAAAAAGTTTCTCGTTGAAAATGATGGGATAATTGTTGGCAGAGTTTTTCACTTACTCAACCATCTCCGAACAAATGACGGTTCAAACTATTCTGCATGGTAATTTTTTGTAGTTCTTACATTACAAAATATGTTGTAACTCACGATATTCCGCCCGGTGGCACGTATAACTTTGGGATCCATCTAGATATAACATATAAAATGCAAACACAATGGTCTCGTTCCGATCTCAGCGGAGCCACTGCGTGACCCTTCCTTGTAATTATGAAAACATGTACGCTCACTCCAACCTCAATCATTTCATGAATTCAACCTGATTTAGTATGTTATTAGGACGTACAATTGAATGTGATTTATTCTACAAACACTTTTATACATTGCAAGAGCTGTGATGTCTAAATATTCACTGAGAACTCATAGTCGTATCGCAATAAACAAAAGCGAGTATGGAACAGTAAACTGCTTTCACAAAAGTTAAAAGAAAGCCTGCAAAAGCATGCAAAATGGTCGAGTGGTTTAGGTCGATACTCTGTCAATCATATGTTTGTGTGTTAAAACCCGATAATAAGTTTTTCTAAGTGTCATCCTATTTTCATTTGGAGGCGGAAAACATTTCTTTGTGTAACTTATTGGAAACGTCTTTTGTTTCAAATTCGGCTAAGACGGAACAATATATCAATTGCAAATCTAAAATCCATAGACGAAAACAAAAAAATAAAGTATGTTTTGCCATTATTATCCTCCGATTTCTAACGAGACCCGGGTTCGATTCCCGGAGGGAGTTCACGTGGTTCGGATTCCACGTGGTCCACATCTCATATAGCCTCGCTGCTGAATGGGACGTAAAATCAATCAATCAATCTCCAAGAGAGAGAAATAAAAAGACTTTGTTATGGTAAATTCTACTTCAAAGTTCGAAGCACTTGCTTTTGCATGTTATTTTTTGTTTCTTTTTTCAGGGAACAGAAAAGTTCTGGCGCCTAAGGAATTATACCATATAATATTGCAAATTTGCAAGTTTATGTATTTACATTGCAATTTGTGGTAATAAAGATATTATGATTAGAAAACAATCTTGTAATAAGTAAGTTTAATTTCTTCATCCATCGCAAGTCTTAGGGGCCCCTTATACCTCGCCGCCCCCCGAATATCGATATAGAAAATTTCGAATGATATATTCATGTCAATATATTCGCGATATCGAATGTTGATATATGATAAGATATATATCGACGATAGCGATCCATCGACATATCAGAGGCCCAGGTCCAAGAAATGGTGCTTGAAATATACTGGAATCAACAATCAAATTCTAAATAAGTTCTCCATTTCCGTATTCAATGTTGAGGGGGAAGGGTGTGAACCCGAAGAGAAAATTTAAGAAAAACAAATGTTAAGATAAAAGTAGGTTTTCCGTCTCCCCGTCTCCCCTTGAATATAAAAATTAACAGAAAACTATTACTGCAATTTACCTTTTACTTCTGTTTCTGATTGTTATCACAAATCAACGACAGTACACATACTTTACATAGTACACCAATACACTCTATAACTTTTCACAACCAAGCAAGCCGGAAGATGAATTTCCTGTGATATTAAAGTGGAATGTTCTACAAAATAGTCATAATTCATTGGACATATTTCTATCAGTATTTTTTTTACGGACTAAGAGCTACAAGACTAACAGAACTAGAAATTAGAGATTTAATTTCTTTTTTCTCTCAGACTAAAAGACTTCTGCATTTTCCTGAGATTTTCATTTTCTTAATATACGTCCCCTATCCTTGACTAATTCTGGCTACCGCGGTTTCGAGGTAATCGGTAAACGAAAGAGCAAAGTTTGTCGACTGTCAACTCTCGACAGTTTGTGAGAAGATATTTCACAGTTCATGTTGTTATTTCTTCGTTACAAAAACACTTCTAGTTGGCTCTATTCATGGTGAATTACTGAACTTATAAACATTGCAATTATTGAAAAATAATTAATTATTTTTAAACATAAAAGGCATTACAGTTCAGTAGAATGCAGTAGTAGAATGCAGAAGTGAAAGAAAATATTGTTTATTTGTTGAGATGCGCAAACTGAATGTGAATAATAAGTGTTTCCCATTCTCTTGTCCAGAGGTGGATCTACGATGGACTTCTGGGAGCACGGTGGTTGGTAATACTCCTATTTGGAGCTACTTTGAAGAACTCCAAACTCTGGAATGGGTTTTATTTATATATAAAATAACAAATATTAAATTTCTGGGAGGCAATCGCCATGATCGCCCACTGGATCCGCCCCCGCTGTTCTGTGGCAAACTTTGAAGATATTTAGCTCGTATACGTTACTGTGATGGTGATTAAGGATTGTAACATCTGGATAATTTTTATACTGATACCGGATATAAACTTATCTGGATTTGCAATATCCGGTTGACGGACAACAAAACGGATGACGGATAACGGATAATATCAGGATAATGAATGACGGGTAATATCCGGATAGCGAATGGCGGATAATATAGAGATAACGGATACTATCCGCATGATGGATAACGGATGACGGATAAGATCCGGATAACGGATGTTATCCGGATGTCGGGTGATGTCCGGATAATGGATTTATCCGGATAATTTATAAAATTAAGATAACGGATAATATCTGGATAATAGAACATTCGGATAACTGATTACATCCGGATGACGAATAAAGGATTGTATCCTGATAAAGTATGTGGTTTGAAAAAGACAATATAGGAGAGGGACTTATCAATGCTTTCTCCTCATGAAGTTATTAAAAGACGATCATCGGGCAGTGGTCTTTACCATTGAAAGATATTTCTTCTTAAAATATTTCCAAGTAACTTCCGATTTTCTCGTTCTTGTTGTTTGGCTCAATGGTAAACCGCTTACTCTGGTGCGTGTGGTCTCTATTGTTTCGATCCCCGGCCAGGTAAGTTTGGGTTGGACAAGATCGTATCCGTAACTTCTCTCAGGGTACTCCCGCTTCTTGTCACTTTTCACTGCATCAATTCTTCTATATTCATTGACTTGCTTGAATCATTCGGCACGGCAGCTCAGTGGTAGAGCGCTTCCTCTTTTGCGTGGGGTCCTCATTGTTTCGATCACCACCCAAGGAAATTTGTAGTGGACTATATCATATCCGTGGTTTTTCTCAGGGTACTCCTACTACTTCCCACTTTTCATTCCATAAATTCCTCTATTATTATTGACTGGCTTTAATCATTGGGCACAGTGGCTCAGTGGTAGAGTGCTTCCTCTGGTGGGCCAATTAACTTTGTAGTGGACAAGATCATTTCCATGGGTTTTTCAGGGTACTCCCGCTTCCTGCCACATTTCATTCCACCAATTCTTCTATTATCATTGACTTGCTTCAATCATTGGGCGCAGTGGCTCAGTGGCAGAGAGCTTCGTGTGGTGTGCCAAGTAAGTTTGTGGTGTACAAGATCGTATCCGTGGGTTTACTCAGGGTACTCCAGTTCCTTCCCACTTTTCATTCCACCAATTTTTCTACCATCATTGATTTGATTTAATCATTGGGCGCGATTTCTCAGTGGTAGAGCGCTTCCTCTTGTGGTGAAGGTAAGTTTGTGGTTTACAAGATTGCATTCGTGGGTTTCTCGAGGGTACTCTCGCTTCCTCCTATATTTAATTCCATCAATTATTTTATTATCATTGATTTACTTTAATCATTGGACGCTGTGGCTCAGTGGTTGAGCGCCTCGTGTGGTGTGCCAAGTAAGTTTGTAATGCACAAGATCGTATCCGTCGGCTTTGTGAGGTTACTCCCGATAATGCCCACTTTTCAATTCACCAATCCCTCTATCATATCCGTGGTTTTTCTCAGGGTACTCCTACTACTTCCCACTTTTCATTCCATAAATTCCTCTATTATTATTGACTGGCTTTAATCATTGGACACGGTGGCTTAGTGGTAGAACGCTTCCTCTGGTGGGCCAATTAAGTTTGTAGTAGACAAGATCATATCCATGGGATCTTAAGGGTACTCCCGCCTCCTTCCACATTTCATTCCACCAATTCTTCTATTATCAGTTACTTGCTTCAATCATTGAGCGCAGTTGCTCAGTGACAGAGCGCTTCCTCTGGTTGGCAAAGTAAGTTTGTGGTGGAGAAGATCGTATCCGTGGGTTTTCTCAGGGTACTCCAGCTTCTTCCCACGTTTCATTCAAACAGTTTTCTATCATCATTCACTGGCTGGAATCATTGGGCACGGTGGCTCAGTGGTAGAGCGCTACCTCTTGTGCGTGGGGTCCTTATTGTTTGGATCCCCGTCTAAGAAGTTTGTGGTGGACGAGATCGTATCTGTGGGTTTTGTCAGAGTACTCCCGCTTCCTCCTACATTTCATTCCACTAATTCTTCTATTATCATAGACTTGGTTCAATCATTGAGCGCAGTGGCTCAGTGGTAGAGCGCTTCCTCTGGTGGGCCAAGTAAGTTTGTAATGGACAAGATCGTATCCGTGGGTTTTCTCAGGGTACTCCCGATTCTTCCTACTCTTCATTCCACCAATTCCTCTATTATCATTTATTTTCTTTAATCATTTGGAGCGGTGGCTCAGTGGTAGCGCGCTTCCTCTGGTGGGTCAAGTAAATTTGTGGTGGACAAGATCGAATCCGTGGGTTTTCTCAGTGTTCTCGTGCTTCTTCCCACTTTTCATTCCACTAATTCCTGTTTTATCATTTACTTGCTTTAATCACTGGGAGCAGTGGCTAAGCGGTAGAGCGCTTCCTCTGGTGCGTGGGGTCCCTTATTGTTTCGATCCCCAGTCAAGTAAGTTTGTCTTGGACAAGATCGTCTTCGTGGTCTTTCTCAAGGTACTCCCGCTTCTTCACACTTTCCGTTCCACCAATTTCTCTATTATCATTGACGCTTTAATCGTTGGGCGCGATAGCTCAGTGGTAGAGCCCTATCTCTGGTGCATGGGGTCCTTATTGTTTCGATTCCCGCCTAGTAAGTTTGTGGTGGACAAGGTCGTATTCCTGGGTTTTCCCAGGTACTCTCGCTTCCTCCCACATTTCATTCAACAAATTCTTCTATCATCATTGACTTGCTTTAGACATTGGATATGCCTTGGTCCCTTGAGGATTGCGGTGATGTCAGAAATCAGATTCTATCCCAAGCATTTGGGTTGTGATGTAAACCTTTGCTCTGGCTCAGTCTCAGTATTTTATTACGCGAGGTAAAACCATCCATACAGCTATAAATGTTGTTCTATCTTACGCAAGCAGGTATTGATTTTGAGCCAATTCGGAACCACATTTTTGGCGCTTTGAGGCCAGAAACCGATTTCGGACATTACGCTGTCGTCAAACGACTAGGATCTTTCCAATGTTACCATCCGCGTCCAACAACCCCATGTTTAAAAGGAAAATAGACAGGACTCGTGTCTAAAACTTCCGGACCCAGTTTCTTGAGGTTTAAGAGTAGGGATCGATTTCTGATATCACCATTGTGCTCAACGGATCAAAACCTTTGAAATGTCGCCACCGCCGTCCAATAACTTCATCTTTAATAGGTGAATAGAAGGGACCTGAGCCCATAACGTCAGGACCCCATTCCTTGAGCTTCGTGGCCTGAGCCTGATTTCTGACATTTCTACTGCACTCAGCCGCAGTGGTTAGGGATGGGCACGAGCGCGTTCGAGCGAGTTTTTTAAACTTGATTCGACTCGAAACAGACATCTTTTAGCTCGACTCGGGAACTCGACTCGAAAAATTTCTTCCGACTCGACTCGAAACTCGACTCGAATTTGGATCGAGTTTCTAGTCGAGTCGAGCCAAATCGAGCCAAATCTTGTGTGTAGTTTCAAGTTCCTTTTTCACTTATTCTGCATAAACAATATAATTATTATCAATGTTGCTACTTCCATTACAACTTATTATTATTATTATTATTATTATTATTATTATTATTATTATTATTATTATTATTATTATTATTATTAAATTCTGTAATTAAGCTTGAAAGATAGGCGGTTTGCATCTAAATACTAAAAACTAGTTGACTGCCGATTTCGGTAGTCGTGAAATCTAGGACACAAGGACATCGTTCACGAGGTTCTGTTTTGGAGTTCCGGAGGATCAAGTATTCGTGCTTGGGACAAAATTTGTTAAAAGTTATAGCGTCCCAGGCAAACGTGTTTAAAACTGTTCTGCCTGGGTCTACGGTTGTCAACGACTTGTGCGGCTTGGCTCACAGCTTATTCAATATCGAACCGAACCGAGAAGTAGGGATGCGCACGAGTCGAGACGCAATTTGTAAAATTCGAGTCGAATCGAGTCTGCTCGTTAAAATCTTGATTCTACAGAAATGTCTCAAAACTCTTCACATATTTTTAAAAATAGTTTTGAAGAAACTAATCACTCAGAAACAGTTTTATATATATATATATATATATATATATATATATATATATATATATATATATATATATATATATATATATATATATATATTATACATGTGCGGATCCAAGGGGAGCTACAGCTCTCGTGACACTCAGGTATACACTGGATAAAATAGGCTTCAATCCTGCTTTACACTGGATAAAGCGACAAACTGGGATTTAGTCTCTCCCTTGATCATATCCTGCATCATTGGCTTTAAGGGTTCATAGCTGTAAAACTATGGGACGTATTGTTAGGGATGCACACGAGACGAGTCGAGACAGAATTTTCCTGACAAATTTCGAGTCGAGACACAGCTCTTGCAATAAAAAAGAATACAGTTTTCGAGTCGAGACATCACTTTTACAGCAAATTTTCGAGACGAGAAAGCCTCAAATCTTGTCTCGTGCGCATCCCTACCTATCATAGTCGGGTTAACACTTCACTTAGAAACTAATATGTGCGCTATCCAAAAATACAATGTTTCAGAATCTAGAGTACACATGCGACATTTTTTGGAGAGGAACTTTGGCTATGTGCATATAATTTGAAGTACTCACCAAATACCTGTATAAAAATTGTTGCAGAAGTATGGCAGAATTCTGAAACATGGATATTTGGATAGCGCACTTACTAGTTTCTAAATAAGGTCTTGACCCTACTACGGTAGGTCGCCTAGTTTTGGAGCTATGGATCTTTAAATTTCATTTCTTCATGTTTTTGGCACCCTATAACTCCAAAATTAAGCATTTGTGTGCCCAGGTTTGTTATTACCTTTTGTCTTATCTTGGTGTCAGGAACAGTATTTCTTCCAGATATGTTTTTGGGGCACTGCCCCCTCCCGGATGTCTGAGAGTGCCCCCTGGAGGAGACCAAAATATTACGTCTATAATACAATAATAAATAGAATAGTACCAGCAGTACCCCCCTCACCCTGAACATTTTTTTTTCTGAAAGAACAACTGGTAAGGAATCTCCTTGCATCGCAGTTTGCACTGCAAATTGAAAAATGTATTGCAAATTGCGATACATCTTTGTGTCTTAAATTACTAAGTAAGCTAAAATAAGGAGCAAGTTAAAAATATATTACTATTATTTCAAGAAACTTCCCCCGACTTAAAGGGTCGGTTATTGCAAGAGAAAAATGCCTCGACTTTGGATTACAATTATTTCCACTTTTGTATTTCCTTCCCTTTGTCAGTTTATTGTTACTGGGTCATTCTCCAGATCTTCTCAGGTTTCGGGTGATTATCCTTGTTTCTGAGCGTGTAATAATAAAAAAATGTTCCTTGAAGAAAAGGCGCATTGCCAGCAGATTGGACCTAGCCGATATATGGTATATATAGCAAGATTGTGGCTTGGTTAGTAAAACGCAGAAGTGCGTACAGTAGATCAATAAAACAGTAACGGTATTCTTCAATGCCAAAAATACAGTATAGGAAATTACACTCATCTTTGTCTCGCTTTTCTTTTTGCTTTTCATTTGAAGTACTGATATACCTGATACCCATTTACATTCCTTGTTAAAAGCAACATATGTTTTAGCAAGATTTCTTCTTGGGAGACGCCGTAAACCTCAGAAAACATCCCGAACAAATGGACTCTCTCTTTCTGTGTGTGTTTGAACCAATGAGTTGTTTTTCCTAAACATAATTGTTGAATTTGCAGCTGTGGTAAAACTATTTCGCTCAATTTGACAAATAATATAATGAAATATCATACTTATCCAGCAATAAGCGTGGATTGCAAGGAAAAGCAGTGAACCCTAAAGTACCCCTGTAGCAGGGGCGGATCCAGAACGGACTTCTGGGGGGTGGATGGTAATACTGCTACTTAGCTAGTTTTAAGAGCTCCAAATTTTGGGATGGGTTTTATTTATATATAAAATAAGAAAGCTTCCTCTTCCGTGGGAGGGGGAGATTGCTCCGATTGCTCCCTGGATCCGTGTCTGCCCTATAGCTTCTCCCCGAAATTAAAGGCACTGATCTATTATTTCCAATTGGAAGTCATTTTCGCTTCCATATTAATGGTGACGGAGTTCTTGTTCTTTGTATCTCTGTACTCAAGAAAATAATAATAATAATAATAATAATAATAATAATAATAATAATAATAATAATAATAATAATAATAATAATAATAATAATAATAATAATAATAATAATAATAAAGCCTCTGAATAATAAAGATATTTTTAACACTTCTTTAAACTTTCTGTGTATTTCTCTGAATCTGGATATGTTGTTTTATAGTGTATAATGCAAAAAGGCTACAAACAGCAATCTGGCAAAAATTATTTGTGTAAAAGACACAAACGCCTTTTCAGTTGCTCTGTAAAGAACTACTAAACAACTAACGTTGTTTCTGTTTGCCTTTAAACACAATGTTACGATTTACAAGGCACAGACAAAAGTAGAGAGCAACGTGAAATTTCGCCTAAGGGCACCTTCGTTGCTAAACTGAAGACTAGCACTCTGTCAACATATTGCATAGCTATCAATAAGTCACACTCAAAGGTTCTTTCCAAACGTTTTGGTATAACAGGTTAATCATACTACGCTGTTGTAGGTAAGGGATGAGACTCTGAATGACCGATAAGTGTTGGAGCTCAGAGCCGTAGCTAGAAATTTCGTTGCCCGGGGCGAAGTAGAATTCGGCGTCCCCCGACACTCACCTTACCAAACTTTGACTTTTCTTTCTGTGCTTTTATTTTTAACATATAAGAGAAACACCTTTTTGTTGTTATGCTACGCTGATTTTTTTTTTACCAAGCCGCTTAGACAGACCATTTCAACAGCCAAAAGCGATCGTTATGTATTCTTTAACAAATAAGAGCCACTCTCAAGAGGCTTATTTTAGACCTGCTGCTAAACTTGCCAAACTACCTTGTATACAAATCCATTTGGAGAATAATTATGAAAAAAGCATGGAGTCGATTCTCCTACGTCAGGACGACAATGTTAGACATGCAGTTGCTGGATGCGAGTGGTAGCGTTGAAAAGGTCCGGGTCCCCTGAGTGCAGCAGTAATGTCAGAAGTCTGGCCCAGGCCACGCAACTCAAGGAATGGGGTCCTGACGTTATGTATTCGGGTCCCTTCTATTCACCTATTAAAAATGAAGTTGTTGGACGGCGTTTGCGGCATTTGAAGGGTTTTGATCCGTTGAGCACAATTGTGATGTCAGAAATCGATCCCTAAACTTAAACGTCAAGAAACTGGGTCCGGAAGCTTTAGACACGGGTTCTTTCTATTCCCCTTTTAAACATGGGGTCGTTGGACGCGGATGGTAACATTTTAAAGATCCTAGTCGTTTGAAAACAACGTAATGTCCGAAGTCAGTTCCTGGCCTCAAAGCGCCAAATATGAGGTTCCGCATTGGCTCAATATCAATATCTGGTTGCGTAAGATAGAACAACATTTATAGCTGTATGGATGGTTTTACCTCGCGTAATAAAATACTGAGATTGAACCACAGCAAAGGTTTACATCACAACCCAAATTCTTGGGACCGAATCTGATTTCTTACATCAGCGCAATGCTCAAGGGACTAAGACCTCTCCTATGTTTAAAGCAAGTCAATGATGATAGAAGAATTGGTTGAATGAAATGTGAGAGGAAGCGGGAGTACCCTGAGAAAAATCATGAATACCATCTTGTCCACAACAAAATTTCTTGATTGACCGGGGATCGAAACAGTAAGGACCCCATGCACGAGAGGAAGCGCTCTACCACTGAGTAACCTAGTCCAATGATTAAAGTAAGTGAATGATAATATAGGAATTGGTGGAATGAGAAGTGGGAAGAAGCGGGAGTACCCTCAGAAAATCCACTAATACGATCTTGTCCACCACAAACTTACTTGACCAGGAATCAAAACAATAAGGACTTCACGCATAAGAGGAAGAAATTTATCACTGTGCCACCATGCTCATTAAATAAAGTAAGTCAGTGATTAATAGAGGGACTGGTGGAATGAAAAGTGGGAAGAAGCGGGAGTACCGTGCGGAAACAAACGGATACGATCCTGTCCACTACACAAATTACTTGGCTGGGGTTCGAAAAAAGTAGGACCCCACACGAGAGGAAGCGCTCTGCCACTGAACCACCGTGCCCAATGATTACAAGTCAAAGATAATAGAAGAATTGTTGGAATGAAAAGTGGCAAAAAGCGGGAGTACCCTGAGAAAACCTAGGAATACGATCTTGTCCAACGCAAACTTACTTGGCCGGGGATCGAAACAATAAAGACCACACTCACCAGAGTAAGCGGTTTACCATTGAGCCCCACAACAAGAACGAGAAAATTGGAAGTTACTTGGAAATATTTTAAGAAGCAATATCTGTCAATGGTAAAGACCACTGCCCGATGATCGTGTTTTAATAACTCCATGAGCAGAAAGGACTGATATGTCCCTCTCCTATATGGTATTTTTCAAACCATATACTTTATCGGGAATATTATCCTTTATTCGTCACTTCATGAAATGTTTGAGGTTGGAGTGAGCGTAAATGTTTTTATACTTAGGAGTCTGGATATGCAAACCTGCTTACCGTGGGGATTTACTTCTGTGAAATTTGGTCCATGAAGTTATACAAAAACGGTAAAATAAGGAACATTAACATTCTTACAATGAAAACAGATTTCAATTCCCGGTGGGAGTTAGCGTACGCGCGACTTTATCGTGGGAGACCCGGGTTCGATTACCGGTGGGAACTCATGTGTTTCGTATTCCATGTTAATCATTAGGTCCACGTCTCCTATAGCCACGCTACTGACCGGGCAGTTAAACTCAAAATCACAATCACCACCACACGGCGGGAGTTTACATGGTTCGGGTTTTACGTTAATCAGTAGGTTCACGTCATATATGGTCTTGCTGTTGAAAGAGACGTTAAACTCCAAATCAACTCAACTCATTAAGATCAGAGTTCTGAGTTTAATACCAACTTGAAACCATGCGTTCAAAATAAGAATTGAAATAAAATGAAATGTTTAAGTTTAAAGTCCCAATGGTTATGTCGGTTAGGCTAAAAGAGACGGTGATAATGAGAAAGGAGTGAAATGGTGGAATCAAGAAAGTGGGAGGAAACGGGAGAACCTCGAGAAGACCCACCAGCACGGCGTTTGTCCACCACAAGTCCAAACAGCGCGAGCTGCTATCGAATTAGGGACACAAAGCACCGGAGGCGAACGCTCTACCACCGAGCCACCGCGTCCCCCAAAAATGAAAATTATTCATGCTTCTGATAACTATTTATATGGAGAGAGAGAGAGAGAGAGCGAGAGAAAGAGAGAGAGAGAATAAATATGGTTGTATTTTTATTAGGGCCGAAGTGGCCTAGTGGCAGTGCATTCACCTCTGGTGCATGGGGTTCTTGGTTCGATACCAACATGCACAAAATCAGATTTGTGGTGAAGAAACACCGTCTGCGTTCGTTTCTTCATGATTCTACCGTTTCCTCCTACCTACATCGTTGCACATTTTTTGTTCACTTCTCATCATCACCGTCTCCTTTACCTAGCCGACATAACCATGAGACGTCATATTTAATTTAAGTTAATTTTATTGAAAAAATACTATAATTCATAATCTGCATCTTTATAAAGCAACTTTAACAATCCTATGGATGTATAATGCTTAAAATTGAATTAAATCGCAATTGCAGTTATCTGCAATATTTTAGGTTTCTCATTTATTTACATCAAATGTTTAGTTATTTGATACTTTAAAGCAAGAATATTAACTGCTATATAAGACACAATAATATACCTGTGGCGTGAAAGACCCTGGTTTGATTCCCAACGGGAGCTCATGTTTTTCGGTTTCTATGTTAATCAGTATGTTAATCTTATAGCCTCGCTGCTGAAAAGGACGATAAACTCAAAATCAACTCAACAAAATAATTATCAATACATTGAATTTTATAATAACGAGGGGGCCGAAAAAAGAGGGAGACCTTAAAATTTAAAACGTAGGGTCAGTGTGAGTCAGAGAGGTCACGGTGGGTCGTGTGTCACAGTGAGTCACGTCCTGTTGACCCACGACCCACTGACCTACTTACAAATCTTGACCCAATTGACTCCTTTAATCTCTGGACTGTACACACAGATAAAGCAGACATATATGTAATCTGACCTTACTTGGCCTTCACTAATTTAAGATAATCTACAAAAAATGAAAGAAAGCAATTTCAAACACAAAAATATAGAAATGTATTTTCAACGGAACAGAAAAAAACGTAATAGACCAGATTTGAACCCGGATTTCTCCACTCAGCAAGCAGACGTCTTACCGACCTACCCACGGCATATCTTCCGACTTCTGGTTTTGAAACTTTATTTACATTGCATGTGTTACGTACCAACGTTACGAGATGTCCTTACTGTTGTGTTAACACGCGTTCCGTAAATTTACGAAGTCGCTCTTTTAATCCTCAATCAATCCGACACACACACACACACATATATACATACATACATATATATATATATATATATATATATATATATATATATATATATATATATAGATAGATAGATAGATAGATAGATAGATAGGTAGCTGCAATGGGTCTATTCCGGACGTTTTCGTTCAGTTTAGACCCATTTTGGAATGCACGAAAATACACAAGGGGTCTATACGGGACGAATGGGTCTATTGAGGACCAAAAATGGGTCTAAGCCGGACGATAAGGGTTTAAATGGGACGGAGGGGTCTAAGCAGGACGATCAGTGCTACCAACATACTTTTCTTAAAGTGTTTACTGAAACTTAAATTATGCTCATCTGATAGTGATTTGAAGTTTAGTGTTTCTTTTCAGCAGTAAGGCTATTAGACACTTGAATCTAAAGTTCGAGGTGGAATCCGAACTACATTTGTGCGTTCCAATTTCTGTTCTTTTTCAACCGGGAATCAAACTCGGGACCCCACGTACCAAAGTCGTGAGTGCTAGTCACTATAGCAACGAGAATAGCAATAATCATGACATAAGAGCTTGTGGTAGCATTATAGTATCAAACTACATATACCCATTATATTTCTTCCATCTCATTTGGGATTTTTTTAAAATGAGGAATATTATACTAGTTTCCAACTCTACCATTATACCAAGATCACTAAAAGTACAGTCATCCAAGTAAACAAAACACATCTTAATTCCAAGTAATTCGGAATACTTAATAAATAAAAAGATAAATACACAAAAACATTAAAATAGAAACGTAAAACATTAAACACTTGATGTAGCACTTACAATTTGGGACATCTTTTCGGTATAGTTTATAAATATCTTATTGATAAAGTGGTAGACCGTTTATGGTGGCGTTTCCTGGTTCGATGGTTGGCTACTGTCAAGTCAGATTTGGAATAGAAAAACACCGTGTGCATCGGTTTTCTCTGGGTTCTCCCATTTCAACCATTATCAAGTGTGGGAGGATTCAGTAGCCTCCGTAGAAAAAATCATTTTGGAAGCTCCACTATTTTCACGAAATATGGTCAAAGTCCTTTTTCAAGAATGATGTTGCAAACTAAATGTGTTTCAACTTTCATAAGACTCAAACCGGTTACAAGTATGTGGGGAAAGACTATGATGATTATTGAAGTTTAGCATCTCTTTTATGCACCAAGGCTATATAAGACGTAGATCTACAGTGAAATATGGAATGTGAACGACCATAATACTTTAAAATTTAGGTACTCTTTCATCACGAATCGAACCCATGATCTAATGAACCAAGGACTCGTGTTAATTACTAGACCAGTGAAAAGTTTGGGGGAAAACTGAAAGTGTATATATTACATCTTGAAAATTGATCTATCAGCTTTCACAAGAACTAAAAAAAAAAGGAAAAAATAAAAAGTCGGGATACACGGAAACGAATTAGATTAGTCTTGACTTATGAAACAGTAAAGAGATACCTGTAGTACGCATTCAAAGTTCACTACTCTTACGCTTTTGGTAAGGAAAATATTTAACTTGGGAAAACGTATTTTAAATCCATCTAGTGGCAAACAGTTTCTAGTCACCGCGCTCCAATCACCGCAGGCTTCTTAGAGGTACGCATAATGATTTATTTATACTTTGTCATTTACCCCACACTTCCCTGGCTACAACCCAATTAAGAATTAGATATTTGGAAGCTTCCAGTTGGATGGATGGTAAGTTAGGCATAAAGCCTAAATGTATATCAAATAACGAAGGGGCACTAGTATGTTTGGTTTAAGTTAAACATGAAAGATAGATCTATATGTCATCTCATTGAACCCGTGCCCTTACATGTGGAAGCCATACCATGAATGCGCACTTACAAAATGGGCCAACCTGTTCCAAAATGAGTGTTTCTTTAATTGACAATTTTGTAATACGAATTTTGATTACTCCCTCAGTAATCACCATAGCTAATAGGATCGTTAATAACAACTAGCTTTTTATTTGTGTTAACATTCTCGGATTTACAGATTCTATAATTCAAAGAGAGAAGGATTACAATCATTAGATTGAATGAGTGGAGAATTGCAATATGTGTTATCAGTGGCAAATTTAAGATTTCGTTTCGGGAGGGGCTTTGCTAACTTTCGGGGGGGATTTGCCTCTAAATGTGAAAATTTTGCAAGATATTTCATTTACTTTACTATAGTAAGTAAGATTTCCGAGGGCTTAAGCCCGGAAGACCCTCCTAAATACGCCACTGTGTGTTATTGTTTATATTATTTAAAAAATATGATCATTCTAGAGACCTGCACGGACCAGGCCTGGCCCGAGGCCCGCGGGCCGGGCTTGGGCAGGCCGACTCTGTTATTTCTTTGGGCCGGGCCGGGCTTGGGCGGGCCGACACTGTTATTTCTTTGGGCCGGGCCGGGCTTGGGCTGGCCGACACTGATTTCTCTTCAGGTCGGGCCGGGCTGGGGCCGATCAATTGCAATTCTTTAATAATTATTGACTCTCGTTAAACGATAATTGGAATAAAACCAAACGTTGAAGAAGTGTGTCCGTGAAAAATGTTACAAAGAATGCAATAGCTATTTACAGTTTGTGTTGCTCCACATTCACTATAGAGGATTGCAGGCATTATGCGGTAAATTGAGCTCTGACCTTGACCTTCACTGAACTCAAAATATAACAAGAAGGGGTGGGAATGTTTTGCCTGTCGCTAAACAATATTGCCATCTTCACTTTATGCTAAAAATCAATTAAGTTAGATTTTTGTTACAGGGAGTGGAGTTTTTGTTCTCTCGATGACAGGCAAAGTTCTAGGAGGCAATGGTACCAGGTTGCAAGCGTCAGGTTGTAAACCAGAGTTTAGTAAATGTTTCTGAGGTTAGGTCAAATTTAGTATTACTACAAGTAGGAATGGGTACGAGTCGAGTTTTCAGCCGAGACAGAGAAATTTTCTGTATTCTAGTCACAGTTTTTAGGTCGATTTTCGAGTCGAATCAAGTTTGATACTTCGTTTACACGTGCGGCTCCTTTTAGCTCATTTAGAGATCATAGATTTCTTTGTTTCGAAAACGAAAGCTATGAAAAGTAAGTAGTAATGTGGAATAATTTTAGTGTTGCTCCCGAGAAAGGGCAATTCTCACATCTCGTCACATCCCGAAAACGAGACAAGATTACATTACCCTGAGACAATCTCAAATATCGTCTCATGAACATCGCTGCGTGTAGCAAAATCAAGCTAAAATTTTGTAAATAGGATTCTTTCCCAGTAATTCGAGAAAAAGCTAGCACAGTGCTTACTAACTTGCGGATGAACTCGGAAGAATACTGTGAAAATCTATTACCGTAGAACCCTGATAATCCGCCGCAAGGAGCCCTGACCAGGACACCGAAGAACCAAGCGTAGGTATAGGCCCTCATATTCCATGTTTCTACGCATGTGGGTTTCGTCCCCAAAGCTCCTCTCGAGGCTTCTCCCTCAGACTCCGAAGTAACTTTTTTAACTTCGAGAATTAGAAAACACTACTTTTTGTAACAGTTATCACTTAAAATGTTCAAGTTGACCTCAGAAACACTATGACAGGGTTCTTTGGAGCATTTTTACAGAATTGAAACTTTTGAAACTGTTACACTTTATTCTCATCCATTTCCCTCACATGCATATAGTTATTTTTTTAGGCTGGTCTTTTGATTCAGGGGTTACTAATACGAGTACCTTGAGAGCACTTCTTATATAGAATTTAAAACTAAGTTTGAAATTATATAAAACTTATTTTCATTCATTTTAAACCTAATAGCACCAATTGAATGCATGTGCGCCCCAACTACAATTTTTCATTTACTGTTCCCGTTTGTTTGGTGGAGAAATTTACTTATTCAAAGCATTGTTTTCTGAACACTACGTTTCTTGAAGAAAATATTCAGATCATTTCAACAAAATGGACAAGGAATAAGTATTTTTTTCTGTTGCAGTGTAGCTGCACCCAACATTCTGCAACGATTCAATTTCTCAGGGATTTCTATCAATGTGTTACAGGTTTTGTGAAAGATTTGTTTTCAATATTATTAAAAACATCTGAAGTATGATTACTTTCATGAACAACAAACGTCCATCTGCACACATTATCCCCGTATATACAGTATATTATATAGGATGTGAGTGTACTGTATAAATAAACTGTGTCCCATAAGTCTGGTTGCATAGGCCATCTAGATAGCGATTAAAGATATGAAAAAAAGATTAGACATAAGAAAGCAATGTTACTGGAAAGTATAGGCTTTCGGTCTAAAATGTTTCTATATTTCAAATTGGACCAAGCACGAAAGATGAAAGATGGAAGAGACGGGCATATGAAGGATGAAGGATCATATCCCACTTCAATGTTTACGGCACTGGCGCCACCACCAACCTTAGTAATACATACGTTGATTCAACGTTAAAATTTCATTTATTGTGAAACGAATAAACCGTTTAATAGGCAGACATTTTCCCTTTATTCAACGCTGGAAAACACTACGAGTTAACAATTAACTACCAGTTGTTGTTTTGAAGACAAATTCTTTAATCTATTAGGTCACCTCTATTTAGATAGTAATGCTCATTGCTCAGTAGACAGATATTTCTTTTTCTATATTTTCTGTTATTAATCATAACTAACTATCAACGTTTTAATAAACATATGTATAGTAAAATTCACCCTGTTTTAATTTAATTTTGTTTTGTATTTGCCCCTTCCTCTTGTTTGTGAGTAGTAACGGTACTGCTATGAATATTGAAGTCGTGTGTAATCACTCAGCCAGTGGAGTAGAGATCACTATGCCTGCCACGCGTTATTTAGTAGGTCGAGGTTGGCAAGAACCCATGCTCCGGTAGGACATCCTGACTGAGGGGTTTCCTGATTTATTCAGTCCCTCCAGGTGAATGCTGGGATGATAGTTACTCTTTTAGACTAGAGCCGCTTTCTTTCTTAATCCTAGCCCAACCTAAAGGGCAAATGTGACCTCGGTGTTGAAGGTCCGAACTCCTCCTTGTATCCTTCCCTTGAACAAAGAAAATGCTGGCATATGATCCTTTCCCCTTCATATATCCGCCCATTCAGTGTACTTCAAACTACACTGGATTTGATTCGAGTCGAGTTGGATAAAATTTCCAAGCCGAGCTCCCGAGTGGAATTGAAAGAAAACTCGCTTCGGACTCGTCATGTCCATCCCTAACTACAAGCCATCATGGCAGTAGATTCTGTCTTTTGGGAGAGTTTTGTTCCGATTCTTTGATTTCCATATTACTTTGTTTTTGCCACTTCCAAATTTAATAATCGATTAAAAAGATAGAATTATGACGTCGTTCTATTAACATCTAGCACTCCAGAATTTTCCGTTCCTTCGCAGTAGAGACTGAGATGAAATGTTTTGAATCTGTGGAAGTTTATTTTCCGCGATTTCCAATTACACAGAAGTATTATTAGCGAGGAAAAGGGGGATTAGAAGGTCAATAGCCAGCCGGAAAAATGAAATGAAATCTTACGTCCCAAGGTTATTTCGGCTAGGCTAAAGAGAGGGTGATGCTGAGAAATAAATGAAATGGCAGAATGAGGAAAGTGGGAGGAAACGGGAGATTCACGAGGAAACCCACGCACACGGTGTTTGTCCACCACGAAGTTCACTTGGTGGGAGCAGGGCTTGAACCCGGGTCCGCATACACCAGAAGTGAACACTCTAGCACTGAGCCACCGCGGCCTCGAATAGCCAGACGGATTTCTTACGTGAGGGAGATATGAATACCGAGGGTGCAATGGCAAAGTCACCAAAGATTACAAGAAAGAGTTTATTTATTGCATACGGAATCTAGGAAGAATTGAAGCTCCTTTTAGAAAACTTATGATTTAAAATCACTTGGCTCATGAATATTTATGCTATAACAGACATGCCATTTGTGTACTGTAATAGAAATGCATATTACAGCACACAAATCCAAGATTAGAATGTTTTATCAGCAATACAAGAAAACTAGAAAATACAACGGTACATAATTTAATTCAGTTACATACTTTATGTTTACAGAAAAATACAAAGTATTGATTTTAGAAATTCTTGAAATAGCAATATCCCTGAGGAACATATTTGCTATATCTACTAAGAAGCATATCAAGTATCACGCTTTATGCAAAAATAAGTAAAATGTGCTTTATTGTTCAAGATCAGTAATAAAGACATTAAAAGATACATTAAACGAATGTATTAATTACATGGTCTCATCAACTACAGAATTATAATCCCAGTTTTCCAGCTCTGTGATATATGAATGCTACGTCGTGAAAAAAGAATGACATAAAATAATAATATTAATAATAATATACAGTGAAACCTCATAATGACACCGATAAGATAAAAGGTTGATTCAAAATTGTGTATACACCTTTGTAAGTTGGAAAGTATTGTACTGATTGCAATGGAATTTGCGCTATAGCTATTCTGGTTGATGCTTTTATCGGTAATATATTTTAAAACCTATAAAATATACCCATATTTTTAGAACGTAGTAGGGAGAGAGAAGCTGTTGAATATTCGACACACCAAGGAATTTGCTACATGCATCTAAATATTGCCTTTAGGAGTGTTAATAAGAATAATATCATAATTCATGTTATACAGACATTAATAATGACTTATACCAAACATACACACATCATGCCCCAGAAGAGTTAATAAAAAGATGAAAATAACGGAATGTAACACTCATAGGCGCCGACTTGGAGAAAATATTGGGGGGACCACTGGCACAAATCCCGGGAGGATGAGAGGGGCATGTCCCCCAATCTTGTACCTGGGGAACAGTCCCCCCAATAATCTGACGTGAAAAGTGCTTTTTGGGATAAGTGTTATGATTTGTGTCCGTCTGCCATAAAGGAATGTATGATGGAATTTATTTCTCTTAGCTTTTACCAGTATATATATATATATATATATATATATATATATATATATATATATATTTGGTCTAGGAATTAATTCGTGCGGGTGGACAAGAGATGGCGCAACGAACGGAGCGTCCCACAGTTCCGTGTATCCACACATGTGTTGCAAACCCCTGTCATCGCGTATCGTTCGTAGTATAGGGCAGTGGATTAAAGCGTCAACAACACCAGTTTGTAGTTAAGTGAACATGCCGCAATTTGTGCCTGATAAAGTGTTTTTGCGGGGTGTCCTGCTGCATTACTTTAACATGCAGAAAAGTGCGACTGAAAGTCATCGTATTTTGGTGGAAGTGTATGGTGACCATGCTCTAGCTGAGCGAACGTGTCAGAAGTGGTTTGCACGGTTTAGAAGTGGTGATTTCGGCTTGGCAGACCAAGAGCGAGCTGGACAGCCAAAAAAATTTCAAGACGAAGAATTGACAGCATTGCTCGAGCAGGATTCTGTCAAACGCAGGAACAACTTCCAGCAGCATTAGGCGTTGATCAAACAACAGTCTCCAAACGCTTGAAAGCCATGGGAATGATTCAAAAGATGTCACATTGGGTTCCACATGAATTGAAAGACAGAGACGTTGAAAGACGAAAAACCATTTGCGAATTGCTGCTTCAACGACAAGCAGAAAGGGGTTTCTGCATCGAATTATTACGGATGATGAGAAGTGGATCCATTACGAGAACCCTAAACGAAAAAAGGCCTGGGTGAAACCAGGTGAACCAGGTCCATTACAACCAAAACGAGATATTCACTGTGCAAAGGTTATGCTGTGCATATGGTGGGATATGAAAGGTGTGGTGTACTATGAGCTGCTGCAACCGGATGAAACTATGAATGGAGAACGTTATCGACGACAATTAATGCGTTTGAAGCAAGCTCTGGCCAGAACACGACCAGAATGGGAGAACAGACATGATAAACTTATTGTTCAACATGATAACGCTCGCCCACATGTCGCAAAACCGGTCAAAACCTATTTAGAAAATGTCGGATGGGAAGTTTTACCCCACCCGCCGTATTCACCAGACGTTGCTCCTTCGGACTACTACTTGTTCGATTGCATGAACAACGATTTGATTGGACAGCGGTTTACTTCTTCAGAAGATATCGAAACATGGGTCTCTGACTGGATTGCTTCCAAGGATGAGGACTTCTTTCGCCACGGAATCCGTACATTGCCTGACAGATGGGCGAAAGTGGTGGCTAGCGATGGACAATATTTTTCTTAAGGTATTTATGTATTTTGTGTTTGTACTACAGCTTCAATGTGTGCGTACCAACGGCACGAATTAATTCCTAGACCAAATATATATATATATATATATATATATATATATTATTATTATTATTATTATTATTATTATTATTATTATTATTATTATTATTATTATTATTATTATTATTATTATTATTATTATATATTAGAAAGAATCGTGTTCTGTAGTAGTTCAAACTGAACTTCGTGCTGTAGTGCGTTTAGTAGTTTCATCAATATGTATTAATTCCACATCCGCTACTTGGGCACAAATTGCAATAAATGCCAGAGGAGAATATGTTCCTCTCCTCATCCTGGAAAATTGTCTCAGCTGTAGGTACGGGCAAAATTCCGGGGAAATTGGGAGACATGTCCCCCAACATTGGAACTGGAGGCTGAGGCTCTTCCAATAATCCGATTTGAAAAGTGCTTTTTGCAGATAAGTGTGATGATTTGTGTCCGAGGAAAGTGAGATGAAATTGATTTCTTTTGGCTTTTCTATTTTTAATGAAAATGAAGGTGTGCGACTGTGCGTGACGTAACCTGATGTGAAATCTTATCTCCTCCTCTCCCATAGGCCCTAGCATACGAAGAGTATATAGACTACCCTACGTCAGTACAACCCATCTTTTCAGTAAACGCGCATTTCATCTATTTGTAGTATCAGACTAGGCATCTACTCATGCTTCGTAAGTAAAGAAAAGAATTTAATTGCTGGAATATTTTTCTCCGTAATCTTAAGGTTACATCTGTTAACTGCAGTGTCAAATTTCTGTAACGATTCCTGTAATGCTATTGAGATTATCATAATTTTGCTCAAATAAGAGTATTGTTGCGTCATACATAATTTTCTTTCTTCATAGTTTTGGAGAAGTCATTATTTATATTATTATAAAACAAGTGTCCGAAATTTTAACGTGGATCATTGTTGATGCCTAATTGGAAACATACCAATTATAAATATTCATGTATTAAGATTTCAGAATGCGTTCACGGCAGTGATTTGTAATATGGTTATGTACTACTACTACTTCATCTACATCGCCTAATATATAATATACTCTACAACATGTTTACCTCAGAAATCAGATTCATCTACCGTAATATGAAAATCTTTGAGTTTTATGTCCCATGGTTATGCTGGCTGTGCTAAAGGAGACTGTGATAATGAGAAATGAATGAAATGGTGGAACGAAGAAAGTGGGAGGAAACGGGAGAACCCCGAATAAACCCACGCACATGGTGTTTGTCCACTACAAAGTGCACGTCGCGGGAGCAGGGTTTGAACCCGGGACCCGATGCACCAGATGTGAACGGTCTACCACTGAGCCACTGCGACCCTTTACCGTAATATGGATTTCATCTCCCTTTCCTAGAATAAGTCTCAAGTCTGCTCACCTCGCAATGTTGCAGACAACCAGTGGGGCCTTTAGGATTGTGTTTCGAGGGGCTACGCCCAACACAGGAAAGGAAGTGGCAATTGCCCACCTGAGTTTGAGAATTAAATGTATTTTAATTTATGCATGAATTGAAATTTCAATGGCAAGAATTGCAGACCGATAAATCCTATATGGTATAATACAAAAACTTAGGAGTGAATCTCAACTTTTATTATATCCATAGAAGAAAAAGGAAGTATACTCTTGGCCTACCTAATTTTCCAGGTTAATTATTCCCCCCTTTTGATTTTCTTTAATTCAAACATTTCCTTCCTTTTAAAATAACAAAACGATATAATTTTTCCTTTGTTATAATAACTAAAGTTCCGTCATGTTGATATCCGCTCAAGTTGGTGTGGAACACCAGTTTCGCTTATCGACTCCTGTTAGATTAGGTGTTACTGATGACGGCCGACTTGAATCACAACTAACAACGGTCGATAAAGTATGATAGGCGAAACCAAAGATAGTAACATCAAGAAAAAGAAACAGAAAATTAGAAAGGACAAAAGAAAGAAAAAGAGGACGCAATTCTTACATTATATGAAATTTGGCAAATACAGTATTATTTCTGAACAAAGAGCATAAGAAAATGAAAAGTCAATGAAATTCTTAGAAATGCTAAGAAGGATCATTGATTATTGTTCTAAGTGGAATGCGAAAAACTAACAGATTTATTACGAGGCGATCTTGAGCTCGATAGCACCCTATACGCCACTGAAGACAACTCTGCTCCCCTGATCCTCCACAACATTGTTTTTGAATTTCATAAATATTTTGAACATTGCTTATATATATATATATATATATATAAATATATATATATATATATATATATATATATATATATATATATATATATATATATATATATATATATATATATATATATACCCCTCTCGCTCAATATTGAAGACGGATTTGCGCCGATCGGGGGGGGGGCAAACAATGAATAAATATATCACCATATTCAGACGTTTTCTATCAGGTGCTGGATGAAAGCCCCTTCCCCACAGGATCTCGGTCCGCTCCATCCGTTCCGCTGCGAATTTCAAGACCTAAATCAAATTCGCCTAAAACAAATTCAAGTTCAAAATTTGGGAACTTCACTGCAAGTTTGCGCACCACATTGATCGTCCCTTGTCATATCAGTGCTGCGATAGTGTTGGTTGAAGCTTCAGTGCTCTATTAAACATAACTTTAAAAGTGGCGTTTTGTATCGAATAAGAAGGCTGTTCCTAATATTGAATTGAAGGTACGACAAAGTTTACGACAGAAATTCTTTCTCCTCTTTGTTACTTTTTCCTAAACTGGATTATATTCGGGGAGCAAGGACACCACCTTTAAATATTGGGGGGCCAAAAGTGTCCTGCCTCCCCCCCCCCCCGAAGTCGGCACCTATGATGCCCGCTATTCCAACAGGTAGAATAAGTTTTATGGAAAATATTTCAAAACATTGCAACAATGAAAAACTCGATCGACGGATTTTAGACATAGAACTTACTCGTTGCTCGTAAATTGTGTTTAAAACTACGGGTTTAGTACACTACTTTTAAAAATAAAACTCATAATTGAAGAAAACTCGACATGAAATGAAAGCTTAACCTATTTTGGTTTTTGCTTTGTTTGAGTTTAACGTCCCACTCTTACGCCGTGGTGGCTGAAGGAGACGTGAACCTACTTATTATTGTGGAATCAGAACCACTTTTTTCGTATCACAGTGGGAATCGAACCTAGGGCTACGCACGCCGAAGGCAAGCGTTCTAACCTCTAAATCAAGCATGAGTCCTCAACATCTTCGTTTTACTCCCATTGAGATGAAGAACAACAATGATGTACAGTGAATTATAATGGAGGAACCCATGTAACGCCAAAGAAAGGTAGAATAAAGCTCAAACACCGCTTTGTACACTATAAAATTCACATGAAACTTCCTGCCATTGAGCAAAGAACGAATATCACCAGATGTTATACCTTTAGCACTTAGTCACTGCACTACCCTTTAGGGATCATTAACCCGATGACCCTTTCCCACTTTTTCACAGGTGTCTCTTTCGAAAGTGCTTGTGATCCATGTGACCTCTGTAAACTGCATCTCAAGTATCCAGTTGTGTAAAGAAATCGGTAGTGGATAGTCGGGAAACGGAAAAAGCTAAATCACAGCAAAAGGTTTCATAATGCGGAAGGGGGGGAACTCCTTCCATGTGGCAAATTGTTGGTTCAATAATGAAAATAGAACAAAAATTTTACACGCCTGCATTTTTGTTACTGACGGGAGTGAAATAGATGTACTATCATCAAGTTAAATTTTTTCCTTTGTGTTCTAAAATCCTTTGAATTTCCCTTTACAATGAATGTTTCAAGAAAACTGTCAGTTGTTTTTTCATTCTTTTTCTTTTCTTTTTTCTTATTATAAAAAAGCAACGCTCTCTTGTCACTTGCTCAAGTGTAACGACTGAGCTAGTGCATTTAGAGTAGATAATATTTGCTTTGTTTGTAGGCGCTACTGTCTGGTACCCTAAAAAAACTTCAAAGACATGGTTGTCTTTCCTTTTTATCTGGCACATAGAGATAAGCTTAATAAAATATGGTACCATTCTTATCATTCATGGCATCAGCCATTCAAATTTTACATATAGTTGTATCTGACACCGCCTGTGTGAACAACAGTCCTGGTGATGATTTAAGGTGATTTATTGATTACTCTCAATACCTATATGAATGATTCGCTAATAATGATCGCAAATTGATATAAAATTGATCATAAAAAACATTAAAACTTTCTAAATTAAATTATAGATTTTTTTTGAGACTGAAGCTCTTTTAAAGAATCGTCAAATTTGAAGGAGTTCGGGTAGGGATGGTATATAAACGAGGCTGCAGTTCCGGTTTCGTCTCGTTTGACAAAAGTGGTCTCAGTCCCGATCTCGTCTCAAAGTAAATAGTATAAAATAAAAATAAAATGTGTAAGTAGTATATTTTTTTTGTTTTTATTATTCAATTTGAATTGTTGTGTGGCATATCCATTCGTAGGTAGGTGGCCAACACTCGTGCTTTTTATGCGTGTTCGCGGGTTCAATCATTAGGGTGTATATCAAGCATTGGATAAAACTCGAATAGTGATCCACATTTCACTTTACACAACATATCTTATCATATAACCTCAGTACTTGCTATGCAGAGAAACTCTTCACAGTCAACTTCAATACTATAGTTAATTTCCTTCCTGCTGAATCAGAGTTATTCAATATCCTACCAGATAACACAGTAGCTAGCAGCAAGAATGTATTTGAATGATAGGAAATTTAAATTTTACAATTTCTCATTTATTGTTCGCTACCAGAATGCCCGTTTTTTGCACGGGGAGAATAAGTTTCATTTTGGACATGGCAAAAATACTGTCACCCATCAACTATGAATTCGACACTAATATCGATCATTTTCAATTATTTTTAAGTCACCATCCCCTTTAAGAGCACTAATGGGAGCTGGACTTAGAAGATTTAAACAGCATCGGAAGTGTCACTGTTCGTCTCAGCGACCCCGAAAATTATGGATTCGACACTACTATCGGTTATTTATATATATATATATATATATATATATATATATATATATATATATATATATATATATATATATATATATATATATCGGGTGTCCTAAAAATAGCGCCCACAAACTACAGAACACTATTCTGCAGGTCAAAATAAAGGGAAAATCTTACATGATGGAATGCTTCCCAGGGCCTCTCTCAGCTGGCATGGGGAATTAAAATTTCACTATGTGACAGAATCGCATATTAATTTTGAGCATTAGCATCGCTCTACAAATCCATCAAACAGTTATATCGATTGTTAAGATAATAATTGGTGCTAGTGTCAACTCTATTGACTTCACGGGCGTCTCTGGCGGTCTAAAGGGGGACGCGTCCCCCAAATATTCTGAATACGAGGTAAATGGATCAATGCTGAAAGTATTTAGATCTATGTGGAAGAAGTAAAAATATAGGCAGAACAAATTAAAATTATGCCTGTTCTTAAACATTAGGTTAGCGTGAATAGAATGTCTGCCTGACGTATGTCACTTTGAAAGAAGGATTTTGTTTATTTATTTATTTTTAAAGTTACGCTTTTTAGTTAGTCAAAGTAGTATCTGCTACAGGCACATAAGTTTTTCATTGCCTAACCAGCAACAATTGGTTTCCATGACGAAGGGAGACTGGATAAGGGGAGGAAAGGAAGTGGCAATTGCCCACCTGAGTTTGAGAATTAAGAAGGGAAATCGACAAGGACGGAAATATACAATAGAAGTGAAGGTGACCAAAAAGAATTTAAAAAGATAGAGAAATTTGAATATTATATATGAGAGTAAATTTCATGCGAATACTGTAGAAGGGCAGCAAGGGACAACTACTATGACAATATAGAAATTAAAGATAGAAATGAGTGTTTAATGAGTGAATTGAGCTTGAAGAAGATGGAAAGAATACATTGAGGAGTCGGATGACAGCAAGAATAAACAATATATTTTATACATTAAAACGGAAAATGAAGTAAACGAGGATAGTTCATTGAACAAATTCAAAAACATACAGCGAAATTAAGAACAAAAAGGTAGATAATATACATTTTGAGTTCATTAAGAATGCAGAAGAAAATTTTTTTAAAAAAAATCGAAATTCACAATCAAATCAAGCATCAGCGTATGACTTCTTTCAGAGAGTTAAGATTTTGTTAGCTAAAGAATCGAAATATATGAGGACTATGAAACTATACTGCTTCAAATGCGTTTAAGAAAACTGAGCAGGGATTCAACGGTAGGAATATCAAGGTGAAGAAATTATCTAATAATCATATTATACAAACATAGTTTTTTTCGGTAAGTAGTCTAAAAGTGATGGAAGAAAATTATGAAGAACTGTGTTGCTAAGGCTAGAAAGAGCGGATGTCATTAGTAAAGTAGATTTCAGTTTACTCATAATTTTCACATAACTTTAGTTGAGGTTTACTAGCATTCTAGTCGTCTCCGCCCTCCCAATTTTAACATGCTAGAGACGCAAATGATTGAATTTAACTGCCATCAGGCAAGAATCGATGTAATTATTTGATGCATTGGTAGATGTAATCGATGGTTCTTCATCTGCGACGTTGCCACAAAGTGCAATTCGCTTTTGAAGACAAGGTCCCGAAAGGTATACGTACCCATTCCTTCCTCCAATTTGCAGAGCTGAATTTGGGTTTAAACGGCGTCGGAAGTGTCACTGTTCATTTCAACGACACTAAAACTATGGATTCGACATTAATATCGGTAATTTTCGATCATTTTTAAACGAATCCCCCTCCCCCTTCCTTACATTGTACCGTTAAAATGAAATAATAAAAACCATCCCAGGCTGGAACTCATCTATGTTGAAAATTTGATTGTGATCGATTGGGTGGTTCAAGAGTTATTAAGTCACAAAAGTAATTACTTTTATTTTGTATATAGCCTATAGATTACATTCTGCTTTGACTGCCATATTAAACAAAGAAAATCACGTTCATTATCTAAACAAATAGATATTTTACTACTACAATAATTGTTTCAAATATATGAAATGCTTTAATACCTTTCACAAGACCAACTTTAATTGACACTTTATAACACGGCCTTCTTACAATCTCATGATGAGCTTATTCTCCATAATACTATAGCTGCACATTAAGTTGTAGGACCACTTCTCAAATACTCTCGGTGCAGAAGGGAATGCTAAACTTAAATCAAACAATCACCTTTCATTATCTATAATCTCGGTTGCATCTTCAATCGAGTTAGGTTTAGGTTTGAACTCAGGTGTCTCTCCTAGTTCGAATTGCACTTTCTGTTTCTTATACAAGCTCATAAGATCCTGATGCATTATATAGGCATGTTTTTTTTTTCTGTTGTAAAGAATGAAAATTACAAATTGTTGTATACTTTCGTGTTTATAGTGGAGCAAAACGAAACTGCTAGAATTTTTGATATAATTACGAAAAAAGTACAGTTGCGTAACGATAACAGAAAATTTAAATCTCAATATGCTGAATACTATTAGTGATGAGCGCAAGAGTCTTGGTCTTGCAGTTTTTGCAAGAGTCTTGCATGCAAGACCAAGACCAGGAATCCCGATGCAAGGCCAAGACCAAGACCAAGGTGTGCAAGACCATACCTGCAAGACCAAGACCAATACCAAGACTCTTGCGCAAGAGTCTTGCAAAAGTACCGGCACTACTTGATTTTTTTATATAATGTAAAAAAGGAGGAGATGAATTTCTTGGCTTCAGTAAAAATGCTGCTGAAGTGAATGTATTCCAGTAGTTTATGCAATCCGTGTGAGTCAATCTGCCCCTGTAGCTTATAGCAACAGTATGTCGTTTTCTGAATTGCTTGTTCACGTGTTCTGTAGATACTACTCGTTTTCAAGCGACACAGGTGTTATTTCGCACCATGTGAACTTTTTTGGTGGACAAACACCGTGTGCGTGGTTTTTCTCGTTATTTTTTCGTTTCCTCCTACTTTCTTCATTCCACCTCTTCAGCCATTTCTCATCATTACCGTCTACCTTAGCCTTGGTGCACAATCATGGGACGGTAAACTAGATACTTCATTTCATTTCAAAGCATATTAGTGGTGTTCTTCCAAAACTAAAGAGAAATGTAGATCGAACATCAGTAATACCGTACACCATAGGTGTCGACTACATGGGTATGACCTTGGCTTCGAGACTCAAGCATCCGTTGGAAATTTTCAATGCGTACTTTTAAAACTAATATCGAAATAACATTTTCATGACATTGACAAACACTTAGTGCATGTGATCGCAAGTTTGATTTCATGAGCGGATGCTAATACATTGAATAATTGTTTATTAATATTTAGCCTTGTTAGGTATACGACACATCGAGGATTAAACAATATAACATTATACAACAACAATAAATTTATATTATAAAATTGAAAATGACTATTTTTGGGACTCCTAATCTCTTGAACCAACAGACCGATCTCAATCAAATTTTCAACATAGATGAGGTTTGGGCTGGGAGTGTTTTCATCATTTCACTTTAACAGTAAAACTTAGGGGAGGGGAAGGGGGAGTTATAAAATAATAAATAAAACTTAAACCAAACGACCAATCTCGATCAAATTTTTAACATAGATGAGGTTCTGATTTGGGGTGTTTTTTCAAGGGGGTGTTGGGGTGTTCTGACTTGGGGAATGATATCTGTCAGTTCACTTTGACGGAGCAATGTAGGGGAGCAGGAAGAGGGGAATATGTACAAAAATCAATATAAATAAAAATAAAAATGACTAAGTTTGTGACTCAATAACTCTTGAACCGATCTCAATCAAATTTTTAACATGTATGAGGTTCGGTCCTGAAAAGGTTTTTAGAGTTTGTTTCACTTTCATGGTAAAACCTAAGGGAGGAGGAAAGGAGGTGTATATATACATATATAATAAAACTTAATAACTTCTGAAACACCCGACCGATCTTGGTCAAATTTTCAACATAGATGAGGATCGGACCTGAGATGGTTTCTTTCTATCACTTTGACGGTGCAGTTTAGGGGAGGGGAATGAAAGATATTTTAAAATGATCGAAGATGACTCATATTAAAATGGAGTCTATAGTTTTTGCGGTTCCTAAGATAAACAGTGACACTTCCGATGCTATTTAAATCCAAGTTCAGCCCCGTAACTTGGCGGAGGGAAGAGAACATATATAAAAATGATCGAAAATGACAAATATTATTGTCGAATCCATAGTTTTCCAGTTCGCTGGGTTGATTACTTTCACTTCCGATACCGTTTACGAGCAAATTCAGCATCGTAACTTGGGGAGAGGGAGATACATAATAATGATCAAAAATGACCAAATATTAGTGTCGAATCCATAGTTTTCGGCGTCGCTAAGATGAACAGTGATACTTCCGATCCCGTTTAAATGCAAATTCAGCACCGCAACTTGAGGGAGGTACAAGATATATAAAATTATCAAAAATTACCATTATCAATGTCGAACTCATGGTTTTCGAAGTCATTGAGATGAACAATGACACTTCCGATGCCGTACCTCGCAACATGGGGGTGAAGGAGATATATAAGTTTACTGAAAATGACCTATATTAGTGCCGAATCCTTAGTTTTGGGGGTCTCTGAGACGAACAGCGACACTTTGATGCCAGTTAAATTCAAATTCAGCTCCGGAACTTGGGGAGAAGGAGAGAGAAATATAAAAAATAATCAAAAATGATCTATGTCAGAGAGCGCTTTACTAATAGTAAAAAGTGACTAACGAAATATATTATTATTATTATTATTATTATTATTATTATTATTATTATTATTATTATTATTATTATTATTATTATTATTATTTAAGTTTAACCCAACGAAGTGGGTAATTGATGTTAGTAATCCATATTCACAAGTGAGACTTCAAATAACTTGGCGTTTGATGCCGTTATTTTGTATTTCCAATACAGGTCAAAAGTATTTATATAGATTGAATTTACACAAAAGGCATAGACAGTTGAATCGTTTTCAGTTTTCACTCAAATTATTCTACAATATTAAGAGGTTTGATTTATCTTTTTTAGTCAATATTGCTAAATATATCATGATCTTCATAATAGCTATTCTGCCATTATTGGCAGGTTACTTGTTTGCAACTGAGAAGCTTCGATGTTCGGTGGTCCTCAGCTAGTCTCTTCGTCTTGATGTAGCAATTTTCTGTTTTAATACCTTCCTTCAACTAGTCTCCTTCGCTCCGTCCCTCTCTTTCCTTCCACACTACCTTACAGCACGTCCCTCATAATACAGTTCCTCCTCAGCCAATATCCTAACCAGTTCCTCTTCCTTCTCTTAACAATATCTAAAGTTCTTCTTTTTTCCCTACTGCTAATTTTTTAACACCTTCTCATTCGTTGTCCGTTCAACACAGCTAATTCTCTGCTTTTTTCTCCATGCCCATGTATCGAAATCCTGCATTTTTTCACCACTTTTGCGTAATGTCAATGTTTCTGACCCATAGAGTACATATTGGAATCAGTAAAACAAAATCTCAATATTTAATTGGAAGTTTGATTAATACAAGGATTAGCTAATCGTGGTTGAAAAAAAATCTGGCGCCTTTAGAGTGTAAAAATAATTTTGCAATTGGTATTTCAATAATCTGTGCCGTCTTGATTTATCTTTCATGCGTTTCAGGGGTAGCCTCTCCAGTTTGGGAATCAGTGGAGTGTTGGATCTGTTAAAAATATAAACAGATTACGAAACGTTGTGATTTAGGCATATCTTACAGGTAGTGAAGCGTGGGCACCCATCAAAAAGGAAAGGTCATCACCTATGTTGTACACTACCATGATACTTACACAAAGTTAAAACTATATTACATTTAGAAACATGCATTGCATTTCCGTTACTATTGGCGCATTGTAGAGTTTATTATCCCTTATATCCTTAAAATTTACCTATGAAAAGCTTGAGATATCTTAAATGCAAGACTTGAAGGCTCTTGCATGCAAGACCAAGACCAAGACTGGGTGTGCAAGACCAAGACCAAGACCAAGACCAAGACCAAGGGCTGCAGTACAAGACCAAGACCAAGACCACCGCGGTCTTTATCTTGGTCTTGCATTTACTCATCACTAAATACTATGATTGAATTACAGTTGACCGAAAAATCCCCTTTCGGGTATCATGGCTTAAAATTCTGTTTGTGGCACTCATGCCTGTGGGGGTGACGAGTGCTCAGTACTCGACTCCCCTCGCCGTTAATGCTGGCTTTCTCAACCGGAGTTCGCTATTACTTTCTTTTAAGTAGCTTCCTAAATATCCTTATGACGCTGGGTGCATGCCATAATGCCAATACTATCTAGTGAGTATGCATGGTCGACAATCGTTCCTCGAGCCAGACCTGACACTCCTTAACTTCGCTGATCTCACTAGGGCATTGCCGAGTTATATAAACATTTACAACTTCGCTTTCCACTACATTAATTAGTTTTACATCGTTATCTACGTAAAATAGAAATTTATTTTTATTCCATACATACAAGCTGTTGTAATAAAATAACAGGGAATTTTAAACGTATATTTCTGTGGATAATTCCTTAACTGTGTAACCAGGGACGGATCCAGGCTGAGTATTGCCAGGCGAGCAATCGTTCGAGCTCAGAACAAGTAATAATATATTACCAAAAAAAAAAAAAAAAAAAAAAAAAAGTCAAACAATTTATAAAAGGGAATGGACTCTTCTGTACAATTAACTTGTTTAAACGTTGATACTGATAGATTACTACTACTACTTCTGCTACTGCTACTACTACTACTACTACTACTACTACTACTACTACTACTAATAATAATAATAATAATAATAATAATAATAATAATAATAATAAGTAAAAAAAATCCTCTGGATCTACCGCTATGTGTAACAAAATAATATTGGAAGGTAGAAATCTTATGTGCTTGTTTTACAAAATTAGGTTTCGGAATTTGTTGGAAACATGCTCTTTGACTAAAAATGACTTCAAAGGGAATAGATCTACAGTATATTGAAAACAAAAATGAAATCTTTGAGTTTTACGTCCCACGGTTATGCCGGTTAGGCTAAAGGAGACGGTGATAATGAGAAATGAGTGAAATGGTGGAATGAAGAAAGTGGGAGGAAACGGGAGTACCCCGAGAAAACCCACGAGCACGGTGTTTGTCCACCACAAAGTTCACTTGGCGGGGGCTGGGTACAGTATATTGAGTCACAACTCAAAATTTGAGTTGTTTTAAACACTTTCGATATACCTTGTGATCAGAGGTGGAATTCCTCTTTCTCCCGTGTATACCCCTCTGAACACGGTCACCCAAGGGTAATTGTTTACTATCAGAAATGTAACTTAACAATGCGTGCATTTTGAGTAAAGACAATGGTATATATATGTATTTTTTTGTCGATATTCGAAACGAGAGACCGAGACTTTCGAGAGTGAGCTTGATTTTTTTTTTTTTTTTTTTTTTTTTGTGACGAGCTAGTTTCAGGAAGTTACTCCCTCACGAAGTTAATCCCCAGTATTTTCAGGTAGCGTGTTGTTTGCCACGACTTGATTTTCATGTTGATTGCCACCATTTTGCCACGATTTGCATTCCAATCTTACCATATCACATTATCGCGAAAATTCACACACACCTGGAGTAAAAGGAAGGATTGCAAAGCACGTCTCTTTTTGATTCTCTGGAACAAGTGGTAAATGTTCTCGCCTTTGAACACAAAACATAATTAATTTCACAATAGCTTAGTAAATTGATATAATTGCATTTTCTCTTTTACCTGAGTTTTTAATATGGGCTGTTACAAAATGTTACTTTTTCCGTTATGCTACGCGACTAAAGAACTGGGTTTTATATACTTTAGAAAAATGAAATGAAATATTTCAGTTTTACTTCCCATGGTTATGACGTGTAAGCTAAAGGATATGGTAATGATCAGAATGAATGAAAAATAGTGTAATGAAGAAAGTGGTAGGAAACAGAAGAACCCACTGCATCGCTGTCATCTAAAGTGTTTACTCTGAGACTTGCTTGAAAAATTAAGCAAATTTTTCTCATTTCTGCACCCCTAGAATCCATCTGAGATACGATCTTGTGTACGATTACACCACAAAAACAATATTTTAAATTGTTCTTTTTTTTCTGGGGGTGGTTCAGTATCGAATGATTTATCTTTCAATTGCGGAATTCAACTTCTTACATTTATATGGTCTAAATTTTACCTTCAAACGTCCGAGAGAATTAATGGTTCAAACTTAGAGAAATGTAATCTGCTAGTTTACTTCTGCCATAGGTTTCATTGTATCAAATCGTACACAGTGCTCCCTTGTGGTTATGTGGATAGCCACGCGCCTTTGGGTTAGGAGACCTGGGTTAGATTACCGGCGAAAACTTATTTGGATCGGATTCCATGTTAAGATGTAGGTTCATGTCTCAGTCTGCTGCTGAATGGGATTTTTAACTCAAATCTACTCCAATTCATGTACATTCCATCTTGTTTCAAAAAAGCTATGAAGGGATTGCCGACCTATGTATTTTAATAATCTCTGTTGAATTGATTTGATTTAATTTTTAGTGGCCCGCTCAGCATCGAGGCTATGAGATGTGGACCTACAGTTTAACGTGGAATCCGATCCACATGAGCTCCCGCTGGAATCGAACCCGGGTCTTCCACGTCAAAGGCGCGTACACTGACCGCTTAGCCACAAAGGAGCTCTCTGAGTGGGCTTGAAATTAGCCAACTAACAATACAAAATTCACTAAATTTTTGTATTACCAAGAGAAGTTTCCTTCCTCTCACCAAAGATGTTTAAAAGATTGCTAAATCCATATATTTAAATCTAATTTTGTTTAATTTAATCTCTAGGAAAGCTATGAAAGATTAAAAGAAAAAAAACATGCCCCTCCTGAAGGTCCGGGTTCTCATTTTTCGAGATGGTTACCTCCTACTTATGGGTGGTCCTGATGAAATACCTACATTCAACATTGGCTACACATTCGAACACACACAAATTGTACGTCATATAAATTTTGAAACTGCATTTGGGGAGATTTTAAGCACACAAATGATTGCATCGAGTGCTTGAACTCAACTTGAATAAATTTAACAACGGCGTTAGCAGCTGATAGCGTAGTAACCCAATAACGTGCTTCGGACAGTTTGTATTGTATGTATTATGTTTATAAATATAATAGATTTGATTTTTATGATATGGTCATCTGGCAACACTCAGCTTATGAGTCGATTATGTATAAATCTTCACGATTGTGATATAAGATAAGCCAGAGATAATACCGTGGCAAACAACACCAAAATGAGGTCGTGGCAAACAACACGTAAACTATTTCCAGCCGTTTATCTTAAAAAAAAAAAAGAAAAAGAAAAAGAAAAGATAACTCCTGAAGTTTGGGACTTCACTCCTAAGTTTTCGCAAACAACTCCTAAACTATTGATATTCACGAAGAGTTTGACTAATGGGAGACCCCACTATTTTGTTGCACTGTATATCCAGAACTTTTAACTCATAAACTTAACAATTTCACCCATAAATCATTCGAAACAAATCCAAAACAATTAAGGTAGTTTTAATTATTCGTGACAAATGGGGGCCCTCCTTTATTTTACTGGCTGTATCTTGAGAAGTGTAAACTTCTAAACTTTAGGATTTCAGCCTTAAATCCTCTCAAAAATTTTTAAAGCAATTGATGTAGGTTTTAAAATTATATGTGACGTATGGGATGCTAACTTCACGAAGTTGGCCCCCAATTTTGCGGTAATGTATCTTAGCATAGAAAACACTTCCTATTTCTAAAGTGGGTTGTTGCATGTCTCCAGCCGCGGCCTCAAATTTATTGTTGCTTTAACTTGAGAAATGTGAGCACGGAACTGGGGATATAACCTGACATAGAAAAGACTTTCAATTTCTAAAGTGAGAGGTTCATCCCGCACCTCCAAATTTATTATTGTTATAACTTGAGAACGACAAGAGCACAAAACTTGGGGTTTTCAGAGTAAAAGGGTTAAAAACAACTTTGGTATAGAAAAGATTTTCAATTTATAAAATAGTGGCTGGAGAGATGGGTACCCCATATTTAATAGAGAGAGAACTCGAAAATGGCAAGAGAACAAAACTAGGAGTTTTCAGCACAAAACTAGTACAAAACTTTTGCACAGAATGAACTTTCAATTTCCGAAGTCTCCAGTCCTCCCAAATTATTCTTGCTATAACTTCAGAACTGCAGAGCACAAAAGTTGGGGTTTTCGGTACAAAAAGTAAAAACATACCACAAGACTTTGCCGTACAAAAGACTTTGAATTTCAAAATTGTGTGTTTGTAGGGGGAGGGAGGCTTGACACATGGACTCCTAACTACGGGACCGCGGTGGATCAGTGGTATAGTATTCACCTCTGGTACTGAATCCCTGATTCAATCCATCTCATGCTTATTGCACTTTTGTGCTGCGCAAAAACAATGTGTGTAGGTTTCCTTGTGGTTCTGCCCTTTCCTCCTATTTTCTTAATTCCACTTATTTCTTTAATATCATTCGTTTTTCTCATCCCTTACCATCCCCTTTGCTTGTTGTTTATTGAAGTTAACGTCTCTTTTTAACAGTTAGACCATATGACACATGGGTATACAGTTTAAGGGCTTCACTCACATCCTCCTCGTTTAAATCTATTCATGTTTATTATAATACTGACAACCCGAAATATTTCATCGTGAGTTTGAAATGAAAACTAAAAAGAAACGGAACGCTGTGGTAGGTTCCAAGCCAACTGGTATCGAAAATAACTTTCAGATTAATTATTTAACTTGCACTTATGAGAAATACATCAGGGAAGCAGTGACTGGGATAACAGGTCCGCAGTCGCTGCAGTGCAAGACGGCCGTGACATTTAGTACCCCTTCCTCAAAGTTGTAAAACCAGATTCGTACAGGGTTAACTTTTTTTTTCCTCTCGGGGTTATACTGACACTGCATAGAAAAACTTAATATCAAACTAAAGTGAAAAAAATACATTTCATAGTCGTTGTTAAATTTATTCAAGTTGAGTTCAAGCACTCGATGCAATCATTTGTGTGCTTAAAATCTCCCCAAATGCAGTTTCAAAATTTATATGACGTACAATTTGTGTGTGTTCGAATGTGTAGCCAATGTTGAATGTAGGTATTTCATCAGGACCACCCATAAGTAGGAGGTAACCATCTCGAAAAATGAGAACCCGGACCTTCAGGAGGGGCATGTTTTTTTTCTTTTAATCTTTCATAGCTTTCCTAGAGATTAAATTAAACAAAATTAGATTTAAATATATGGATTTAGCAATCTTTTAAACATCTTTGGTGAGAGGAAGGAAACTTCTCTTGGTAATACAAAAATTTAGTGAATTTTGTATTGTTAGTTGGCTAATTTCAAGCCCACTCAGAGAGCTCCTTTTTCTAGGACACAATAACACATTTTTAGTTCAAAGAGTGATTCGTCTTACCACCTTCCTACAGTTGTTCGTCCAACGTCCAATGAATCATATTCACGCTCCTCTGGAGCTTATGGTGACCGTCCAAAAGAACTAGGGAGAGAAGTATTCACAATTAAAATATATCTGTATTAAGTACAATTAAGTACCACACATTTTGATTAGAATCTGCTAGGCTTGTCACACAGATTGGATCGGTCGGGAAAAGACCATATTAGTATTTCCCAATAATAAATGCTGAAAGTTCAAAAAACTCTTTGGAGGGGGCAGTCGCCCCCTCCGCCCTCCCCGTGGATCAACCAGTGTGCATACTGCACTAAAACAGTTTGCATTTAATTAAAAATTTACACTTTTAATGGTGATGCTTGATGTCAAGCGTATACTATCTATACCGTAATTGTGCTTATACTGATCTTTGGTGCTTTGTTTAATTTTATTTTATGAATTATGTAAACTCTCGTTGAATTTGTGACTTCATTTTATATTTTCTGTAATGCTTGTAACTTCACGTAATATTTTCATATCTTGGTGTCAAACATATAATATCTAGTCATATAGTGTAATTGCGCTTATACTGTTTTGATGTGTACTTTTTATTTTTATTTTTATTTTAATTTAGAAACTACAAATTTCTTAAATTTTGTCATTTCTTGTCAGTACTACCAACATAATTTCACATTAGGCAATCTTGAATTCAAGATTCGCTTACACTTTTTCTTGAGGTAACATCTGCAAATTTCATTGCCTGAGGTTATTAGACGAATCTTGAATAGCCGAAAGTTGAAGTCACCGAGTTCAATACTTTCTTTCAAGTAGTTCCCCAATTGTCCTCACGACGCTGGGTGGATACCGAAATGCCGATACCATGTAATGAGTACGCATGGTCACTCGGGCCAGATCCGGTACTATTTAACTTCGCTGATCTCACTAGAACATTCCGACTAAATTAAACATTAACAACTTTGCTTTCCAGTTAACATTAATTAGCTTTACATTGGTATCTACGTAAAATAGAAATTTCGTTTTATTCCACGCATGCAAGCGCTTGTAATAAACAACAAAAAATTTTAAATGAATCTTTCTGTGAATAATTCCTTAATTGTGTAACTAGAGGCGGATCCAAGTTGAATATTGGGGAGGGCAGTCTTTCGAGCTCAAAACAAGGTAATAATATATTGCAAAAAAGAAAGAAGAAAGAAAAAAACGAAAAGCAAAAACAATTTTAGAAAAGGGAATGGACTCTTCTGTAGAATTAATATGAACAAAAACACCAGAGGTACAAAAAGTGCAGCCAAGTTCGTCAGCCTCAAAAAGTGTTGAGATGAGGATGGATGAGCCAAGCTCCTTACCACTGCATCTGCGAGATGTCTAACATATATTCGAATACATTAAGATGTCTGTTCCTAGTTTCACGGCGGGACATTTTAGCCATAAGGCTAATGGTGACCCCCAAATCCACCACCCTCACAAACACCATCCCTAAGGCTCGTTAACATCATTTACCTTGACACTTCGTGAAGGAATATAAGTTTTCCCTGTCTGGGTTTCGAACCACCAATCTTACTGCAGTATACTGTATATGTGCCTTAGCGCCTTAGCGAAGTTGATATTCCTAAGGTTGATGGTGGTCCCAAACCCACCACGCCCACCACCATTATCCCTAAGGTTCCTTAACATCATTTTCCTTGACACCTCGCGCCAAGTTCCAGTGTTCGTTTCAGATGCAGGGCCAAGGAACTTGGTTCATCCATCCTCATCTCAACACTTTTTGAGGCTGATGAACTTGGCTGCACTTTTTGTACCTCTGGTATTTTTGCTCATATTTCACTTCTTTTTGTAGTTCACCATGTCAATATCGTATATCTTAATTGTAGCATATTGGATCATTGGGAAGTACCATATCAATTTGATGAGTGAGTGAGTGAAACGATTTCTTGCTTAGCTAAGGACAGTTTTTTGCCCATGAAAAATTTCCCATAGCACATTCATCAGATTTTGGACTTTTTCTATACTCAAGTCATTATAAGGTACCTTTGTGCTAAGTTTCACGACTCTGTCTCATTGGGAAGTACCTAATCAATTTGATGAGTGAGTCAGTGAGTCAGTGAGCCTGAAAACTACATATTTTAGGGGTCCAGTACTCAAATATGGTTGAAGGTAGGAATGTGAGATTTGGTATATGAGCACATCTCTCGGATATCTCCTTAAATTCTAAATTTCATGTTTCTTCCCGTCACTAGAATCGGTTTTACAGAGCCTTGAAATCGGTGATTTTACCCAAAACTCTTGTTCGTGTATAATATGCTTACGGCAGTGCAGGCCAGTTTTCATTTTCTTCGCGGAACTTGGCTGCCATGCAGTGCCGTACATGTTGACTTGTTTAAACGTTGATACTGATGGATTATAAATAATAATAATAATAATAATAATAATAATAATAATAATAATAATAATAATAATAATAATAATAATAATAATAAATAACAGTAGTAGCAGTAGAATAATTATAATAATAAGAATACGAATTCTTCTTGAATCATTAACTTTAATTTCTATTCATACGCTAGTTATATTACTTCCTTCTTTGTATTTTCAATTGCACTTGCATCTAAAATGCCAGAACCATTACGTTTATTGACTTTCTGTACTGTCAAACTGGACTTTCTAAAACGGGAATATTGGCAAACACTTGTGGACAAATGGGTTTATAGCTTACTGTTTACCAATTGTTAACAAGAAGCAGAAATCAGTTTTGAGAAGGAGCGGATAGCTCAAAATATTGCATCTTGAAAAGAAAGAGGAGAAGCAGCCACCTACATTTTCGGAAGTGGGCATTTTCTGAGCAAGAACTCCAATGCAAGTAATTTATTGAGATGTATTGATTCAACTCCTGCAATTGAAGACTTACTTATTTTAGTTTTTATTCTACAATTATAATACAAAGTTTTAAAAAAAATCAAGAGCTACAACTTTGTAATGGGTTTTATTTGTTTTTAATCCTATTCCTGGGGTTGCGATCGCCCCCGATCGCTATCCTGGATTCAGCTCCTGTGTTTGTTTTACAAAATTAGATTTCGAGATTTTTAGGGAACATGCTGTTTGAGTACTAAAAATGACTTAAAAGGAATAAAGTATAATATTTGTAATACATATTTGTGATGAGAGGGGAGCTAACTTCAGGAAGTTACAATTAATAGGGATCAGGTCCCTGTATTTCACCCCCTACAGTCCCCGCTCTGTTCTAGTGGTTAGCGAGCATGATGTAAGAGGCTTCGAGTTCGATTCTTGATCAGCTTTAAAATTTGAACTCATTAGCGTAGATCTGATTCGATCTTAAGGTATGGATTCACTTATACGAAAACCTCGGTGGCTCAGTGATAGAGCACCAACCTACTTCTTAGGATATGTGGCTCCAGCTTCGGTCCTGGTTCTCGCCAAGCCGGTTTCATTGAGAATGAAAACTATGTGCACGGGTTTTCTCGAAGATCTTCCATTACCTCCCGCTTTTTATATCGCCAAGATTTTACCATCATTTGTTTGTTTCATTCGCTACCATATCCTTCAGCCTTGGAGCATAATTTTGTGGCACTAAACTCAGAGATTTCATTTTCAAGCAGTGATTAATTCAGAGAGAGACAGGGAGCCCCTTGGAGCTATTGAATTCCTCCTGAGCATGTTAAATGTGGATTTCCTACCATTTCAACAATATTACTTTTCACACATAGTGTATTAAAATCCTCACCCCTGAGGGAAAATCTAAAACCATTACTGTTTTCAAGCAACGTATAGCTTCGGTACTAGAAAGAGGTTATAAATAAACTCATTTATTCATTGGTAAATCCTTTAGTAAAGATGATGCTGAAATTATAACAAAGCAAAGTTTTTATAAAATGCATTACAAAGAAGAAACTATTTTTGAGAAGGTAAAACGAAGAAATTAAAAACATTGAGTGCGGTTTTCTCGAATATCAGGGAAGTAGTTTAGTTTATAAAAACATTTAATCTCGCAAATGCTTTTAGTGTTAATTTCATTTCTTCAATTTACCACCACAAAAACTATTTTCTCCCAAAATTATTGTTTTCAAAATTTCTTGATGTTATTAACTATATTATTTGAATACCACTCATTCTAGCATTGTAGCTTCTTGTATAAATTAAAACACAAATTCTGACCAAAGCATATATATACTAATAAATAATAGCGTTACAGTTTCGGCAAATTAATTTGCCGAAACTGTAATGCTATTATTTATTAGTTAATATATGCTTTGGTCAGAGTTGAGTTGATTTTTGTTTAGCGTCCCTTTCAGCAGCGTGGCTATATGAGACGTGGACCTACTGATTAACGTGGAATCCGAACCACATGAGCTCCCGCCGGGAATCGAACCCGGGTCTCCCACGCCAAAGGCGCGTACGCTAACCGCTTAACCACGGAGGAGCTCATGCTTTGTTCAGAATTTGTCTTTTAATTTAAACTTTATTATTATTATTATTATTATTATTATTATTATTATTATTATTATTATTATTATTATTATTATTATTATTATGAGTATCTACATAGATAAGCGATTAGCGTACGCGTCTTTGATGTAGGGTACCTGGGTTCGATTCCCAGTAGGAGCTCATGTGTTTCGGATTCCACGTTAATCAGTACGTCCACTTCTCATACAGCGTAGCTGCTGAAACGGACGTTAAACTCAAAATCAACTCAACTCACTAATAATGTAATAATAATAATAATAATAATAATAATAATAATAATAATAATAATAATAATAATAATAATAATAATAATAATAATAATAATAATAATAAACGACACAATGTAAGGAGTGAAAGGCAAGAAACCATATAAAAAACTGCATGAGATCAGATGAAGTCGGAACCTCTCTTTTCAGTGTAATTACCAGTGAGACACTAAACCATAAATAAAACAATATAACGGTCTTATTGATGGTGTTCCTGAAAATATGGGATATATTGTAGAGTGGTGTTACATTGGATTATTTAATTATCATTGAGTAACATGTATTTCTTATTCTATATACATGTATTGTAGTTATATATTATAATATTTCAAATGGTGTGTGTCTTTTAGTCTAGGGCTTCTACATATTTTCTCAGCTTTAAATATGTTTGTGTAGAGCACAGCCTATACAATTGTTATTGAAATCTGTAACCACTCTTTCTTGTTCGCTTTACTGCTTTATAACCAGCGGAAGAAAACAGCTATAAAGGAACTTCAGGTGTCAATCAACTATTCAGCTGCTGCGTGACGCACGTGGGTAGGGCTCCTCCTCTACATATTTCTCCCCTTCTCAATACTGTTTGTTATGAGCGAACGGTGATGCGACTTTCTCCGAAGCAATTGTGTATGGCGAGATGTTCCATCTGAAATGTTGGTAGACACTGTTTTTGTCAATTTTCCATCCTAATTTCTGTGAACTGTTTAAACAGAATAGTTTATGAAATGAAAAATGCTTGAGAAGAGACGTTTTAAAGAATACGCTCACAGTTGCCGACATTTTCTTACACATTCTGTTGAGAGTTGGATACCTGGAAATAACCAAAAATCGTCCCGAAAAGACCCCTTGACCATAAAAAATATCGTCATATCAATCAACGTTATTTCTATCTAATTACTGACACATCTCGGGAAAACGTTTCTTATGCTACTTAGATTGAATTATGTCAGATTCATTGCAATAAGATGTAAAATATTGTTGTTATTTTTAAAAAATCCAAATTATTGGAAACATTTCGTCCCGTTTAAACCCCTCAAAGTTATAGATATGTATAAATATGTTATTTATTAAAATTAATTAACAAAACTTTCTATAACGATGTTTCTCACAGTCCTTTACCACTCTCGACAAAATTTATTGGAAAATATAAACTTTTTTGTCCTTCGACTTTTTCGCCTCACAGAAAGATGCCTTGGTGGTATGTAACGAACAAAATATATTTTGTTTCTTAAAAAACAACAAAATATTTATTTGTGAATAGATAATAGGGTCGATAAAGCTTTTTATACTTATTTCTTTGTAAAACGGTGACATCAAAAGTCATTTCTACAAAAATAGTGATATTTTAGGAAAAATATCATGACATTCCGAAAACTAAATTAGAACAAAATGTGTTGATGGCAATAGCATATTCATAGTTTTATTGCTTCACGCATTTCTTCAGATCAAGATTTAGTCAATATAGTATAGAGAGGAGCAAATAAATCAAAGTTAGAAAATTTAGAATATATCTATTGTTTCGTCCTTTTTAGACCCCTAGCAGCTAAAGATAGATAGATAGATAGATAGATAGATAGATAGATAGATAGATATGTTGGTGCACCAGTATGCTCCCAAAAGTACAGATTAATTCATTCCTGATTTTAGTCTACAGAACAAATGCTTTTTATGAAAGCAAAGAGACTGCTACCCCTTGATGGCTAAGTGAGGTAAATAAAATTTAAACTTCAAATGGAACTGGGGTGGCTCACCGACAATGGCTGATTTAACACGTTTGGTAATAGCTTATTTATAGATAGAGCCTGTGTAGGTAAGTGGATACCGCGCGAGGCTGTCATTCTAAGGGTCTGGGGTTCGAGTCTCGGCCTAGACTGAGTTAAAAATTTTTCAAGGAATTCAACACTATAAATGATGTTCGCGTTTGACACTGAAAGAGATTTATCCTATGAAGGGAGAAAAACCAAGACGGGGGCAGGGGGAAAGACGGACACTGTTTATTTTTAAGTGTTAATATTTAATTTATTCACATGTCTTTTGCTTTTTCCTTTCCTTCTTTTCTCATTTTGTTTAGCTTTCGGTACTTTTTCGGTTTCTGCATGAAACGTATTATTCTTTTCGTTTTCTTTGCATTAATTCCTATCTCTTTGAATTTAATGTGAATGGAATTTCTGCAGATTTATCTCGTGGTTGTTTTTCTAACTCTAAATGATGCTCTCAGATAGTAATACGTTTTTCCTCCAAATGGAGGAATATCCTGGCATGTTATGTTTTCGGGCACGTATTTGTTGTCATGTTGGTTGTCCAACTATCAGACATCGAGTGAAACTATTCTGCTACTGGAAAAAGCTATCATTTCTTATGTATCCAACCTCCATTTTCTACTGTCGCTGACTGTACAAAGGAATAAGTTTGTCAAGTGCTATATATGGAGCATTGGACAGTATGGTTCAGAGACCTCTACACTAAGGAGGTTAGAGAAGAAATAGATTGCTTTCAAATGTAGTGTTGTAGAAAGGTGGAGAAGACAAAATGAACGGAGAGAGTAACAAATGACTATCATTCGAAACAGATAGGACAGAACACGACGCTTCTAGCCAGCATCCTTCGTAGGTATTCCAATTGGATTAAATAGATTTGCGAGCAAATAGTCTTCTTTATAGAACCATAAAGGGAAAAATGGAAGGAAAGCAAGGGATGGGAAGAAGAACACAACTGATTGATGGTTTGAGCACTGGAAGAAGATATCGGGAGCTAAAAGATGAAGCTGAAGATCAGGTAATGTACAAGAAACATTTCCACACACAAACCTAAAAATCAAACAAAAAAGAAAATCCGTTTTACTTCCAAGACCTGAAGAAAAGCCGAATACTTAATAATATTAATAATAATAATAATAATAATAATAATAATAATAATAATAATAATAATAATAATAATAATAATAATAACAATAATAATAATAATAATAATAATAATAATAATAATAATAATAATAATAGATTGATTCTATTTTGATTATCTATGCTGTATTAGCCGTGCTGATGTAGTTTAAAATGCACTCAAATTTTAATTGTCTATTGCCTTGAATTGCACCAGTAATTTTGACTTCAAAGTGACTAATGCTTCTGCTAATTTCATAATTTATATGAGAATTTCTGACTCTAAAGCATTCCAAAGTGTAAATTTTAAATCATATTTTCATATTCTTATAGATATTTTTAGAACATAGTGAAAGAAGGACACATTCCGTTATATGGAACGATTTGGGAACTGGTTACTCAAACTCATCTTAAACTGAATTAGGAAAAGTAAAGTGTATATCAGTAAAACTGAAGACAGCTAACGAATGGGTTTGCTTTGTTTGTTTAAAGTTTGTTTGGTGACCTTCTTCATTAACTTGTATTATTCGCAGTGATAAGGTACAAACCTTAATTGAATTACATTCGTTTTACAGCTATTTGTAGTGAGTCTATTGTTTTTGTAAGGACATTTGCAACAAGTAACTAAATATCTGCCTTACGGAGCCTAAATGCTTTACGCATGAAGAACCACACATAATTGTTAATATACATTTTAAATTATCAGCCACAGTTTCTCATTCAATTCGAAGAAATATTAAAAATGTAATTATTTAAATACCAGAATCATGAATAATTTATAATGACTGTTCAATAATTAGATACCAATAAATCATTGAAAGTCGTAATTGTTATTCCTATTCCAGTAATTAGGAAAATTTCCATGCACTCCGATTTTTTTTTTACATGAATTGCTTGGTTCTAATCCTTGATTCACCTTTCGTTCCAAATGAAGTGGAAAGGACGTGGCTCTTGAAAAGACATCATGAACTGCTCAAATAGAACGAATTGATGTGATTCACCTGAATAAGTTATAATAAAGACAATAGTAGTACTAATTCCGTTAATCTTACATTTGCTATAGTTCTATGTTATTAGTTTACCAAATTAGTTTTTCAGTCTAATAGTTTGTTACTGGACACATTTTGATAGAATAACATTCATGGACATTACGATTTTCCAAATCCTAAAACAATGATCTGTAATAACCCGAAACCTGTTTAAGCATGTCACTTCGTAACCTGTAAGTTGGAATGAAGACATAGAGAAAATCAGTAACTTGTTTTAGAAAGATTTTTTTTTAAAGTGCTTAGATTTATATTTTTGTCTATTACACCTCTCATAAAAATTGAACGAACCTGATGTCATATGCGGTGTTTCTGTTATAGGCATTAGGAATAATTATTCACGGCGACGAAGGAAAACAGAATATCATACATTTAACAATATAATCCATAAATAAACCGTGAAGATCTAAAAATCTAAAGATTTTACTCTCGTTTACGAAACGAAAGTGGTTCACATTAAATCAGAAAACAAAAGAACAATGCATACTTGATACAATGTTATGACAAAGCAAATTAAGGAAAAATATAGCAATGATAATAGCAGCTACGATTAAATTAGAAATTTTCTCCCTTTAAGATATAAAAACGTTGTACCAGCACAATACATTTTACTTTGTTTCGAATAGCCGTTAAGGAAACATAAGTGCGACTTTTAGTAGCACCTTCCCAGCATCGAAATGGTTGCCAAAGTTCTTCTAATGTTCCTTCTTTTTGCTGTGTGCTTCGAGGTAAGTTGTTTTATATTTCATAAATAGGAACAAATTACTTATCATTCTCAGAAATAACATTCCCATATAAAGTGAAGCCAATTTCCTAAATTCATTAGTAAAATTAATATGAAAATGCTATGATGAAATCACAGTACTGAAATAAGGCAATATTTCTCTTTTTGAAGAGATATATTACTAAAAATAACATAAAATATAATTTGAATAACAACCATATTCAGTATATTTATTCAATCTTGTCAGTGTACTCGACTAAGTTATAAATTATTTAGTAAATGTTTTGTTCCGCACATAAACTAGTTTGCAAGTATCACACTCCAAATGTACATAAGAAATGTCCACCTAATACGAATTTTCTTTTACAGTAATGAGATGCAACTTCCTCCATTTCTATGGATATATTGACTGTAAATACACATTAAATCTGCTGTACTTTTACCGCTTCTTCGTTCCATTACGCTTTTAAAGCTTACTTTCGAACTTGCTAGACACTGCATAAACAAGTTTTTTGATTGGAATTTCTAAGTAGAATAAAGTTCACACATACGTACACACACACACACACACACACACACACATATATATATATATATATATATATATATATATATATATGTGTGTGTGTGTGTGTGTGTGTGTGTGCCATTTTCTTCTGGATACCTTATTCTTTTTAAATGATTAAACTATTTGGAATGATAAACTATGTAAAATGGAATTAATCTTAACTGTATGATCTAATAATTTTCCATACAAGTATCATATAACTCGTATGAATATTTCGATAACAAATAAATGCACTTATTTTTAAAGTGAGATCTAAATCAATGCGAAACCTAAATATAGTTTTACAATCATACTTTCTAAAGGTGAACTTGGATGTTAAGAACGTTGCCATGTATATTAAAACTCTTTATTTATCTGTGTACAGTGAACATAAAAAATAGTACAATAAGAATGTGTTTTATGGAAAGAGGTTCAAAATTATCAATTATCATCCTTTAAACACAGTATTCTATTTCCAATATTCTCAATGTCCGAGAGACATTATATCCAGATCGGTATATTCATAAAAAAGCGATTGATATTTATAGAAATATTAATGATAACATTAGTGTTTAAAAAGTAAAGCTTGGATTCAAATACCTTTAAAACTTATTACCGAATTAATGAGATAAATAATTAGTTTTTAACAATATTTAGTACATCAAATAATTTGTATGGAATCTGAAATTAAATTTGTAAGAAAAATAACAAGTTATTTCAAAATTATATTGTGTCCACCACAAAATTCATTTTGAATATTTCTTCCCAAATTATGTGAATTATCATAACAAAAAATTGAAGTCAGTACTACTTAAAGTACCAAGGGTAGGCAGCAATTCTAGTTTAAATTTACAAAATCACAAGTACCGTCGTAAATGTGCAATATCTGTATTTAAGAATGTTCAATATTTATACTGCCATATCTTCGTTCTACTAATGTTTTAGGTTTAACGTTTTTTACAATATTTGTAAATTCGTACATTTGAATTAAGTCACAGAAATTACCTGAAATTATTACATTTGTACTGAATGAAGTGAAGCGTTTGTGTAATATATCGACTGTGTATGTACTTTAAGTAAGACAAAAGCCTTTGACTACAATGTATAATTACAATTACCAGTACTATCCATAAATATATCTTTAATTACGTGAATAATATTCGTATTTTAGTTACACTCACCAGAATGTGTAACATTGTGAAAACCGACTATCCTCTGGCACGAGTAATTTACATTAATTTAATTCTCGTCCTATCTAATGTTGCATTATTGTCATAATGATGACAAGTTTTTAATGCTTGTACATTAAATGCTTTTAATGATCGAATGCTTTTAATGTTGCTTTACGGGGATAGTGCGTTCTTCTACTACTCACATTTCCAAACACTGTTTTCGTTCATTACATTACGTAAATCTAACTTAATATTGTTGACTGATTCATGGAATTACGCAAGTAGATAAAGCAGTAGCAAAACATTTCAGAATTTTTAATACCTTTTCGAAATTTTGTGAGATAAATCATTTTTCCACTAAGCTCTTCAATTTCATAATAGTCATCTATTAAATGAGAACTCAATACAAACTTAATAATTTCAAATTAAATCTTATCTATGAAAATTTTCAAATTAATGTTTTTCTTCTAGTAATTGCAACTAAATAATGTGGTGCGGAATTCTAGCTTTGACTTTGGTAATATAATAAGATGTTGAGTTTTCAAGATTCTACAAAGAGTTAAATATTCCTTCCATAAGATTCTTACTACAGAGTTGATCATTTTTCATATTTACTGTTACATACAAAATTCAATTTATGCATATTATTACGTGCACCTTGAAAAGTGGAATTTGCTGTTCTATTTTTTACAATAGTAAATATTACGTTTAAAGGTTTAAAATTAATTTAGCTGAAAGTAAAGAGACATTGGTTTCTATCATTTATTTCTTTAGGTCCCTTATTTTATTTTAATATTAAATTATATCAAATGATTGGGTCGTAATGTTTGGTTTAAGTGATATTTCAAATTAATATTGTAGCAACGTTTGAAATAATTAACTATGCTGCTTACTAATAATAAATTTTCTTTAATCCTTAGTAAATTATATATAACATGATATGAAGGTAGATGTTTGAGTGAAATGGAGATATATTAATCTAATATTTAACTTGCGTTTATTTAGTCATCATAAAATTTTAAATAACTTATATACTTTCATCTAAGTTTCAAATAAAACTACATCCAGTAATTTATTTCTTTTTAAAAGTAGATCTTCTTATCAATAACTAGTTAATATTATTTAAATGGTGAATATCATTTACTCTTTTAACGTAAAACTAAGATTAATCTTTCTCTTAAACAAGTGATCCTAAAAACATTAAATATAATAATATACCGTATTCTGATTAAGATTTAAAATAAATTTGCAGAAAATTGTAGTGCGTTACACGGATCCCGTGTGCGCCAGAATACACACTACTAATACTAAAGTATCTTTAACACTGATGTGGTTTCGCAAATATTGTAGCAACAATTGTCTCCAAATAAAAGGAACAAATTTTGTCTAAAGTTAATTATTAGTATAAAATTAGTATATCATAATTAATTTAATAATAAAAGGTTCGACAATAGGAAACCTTCTACTCCTATTTTTGACTATATTTATCTACTCCTGTAACATAATTTGAAAGTTTATTATTTATTTGCTTCCATGTTACAAATGTTTATATAAAAATTACTGATGCATCAGTTGAAGTACTTTTAGAAGCAAAGGTGGAATTAAATGTCCCATAAGTAAAATGCTTCATAAAACTATTTTTTGTAAAGGATAAACGATTTGAGATGACTTTAATGGCATACAAAATTCAATATAAGTTAGGTTAGATAAAATATTTTGTTGCTATAATAAAGATATGTAACAGAAAATATTTAATAAAAATAAACAAAATTAAAATTTGTGATAAACCTATTAATAAAGCTAACATTTTTAATTTCAAAAAATGTTAATTTCAAGACCATTGAAAAGTCATTACACATTGAATGGAGAGAATAATTAAAAATAAGATAAAACACTCATTAAGTAATCATCTTAAAGGCCTTGTGATATGTCCTGCATATTGTCGTTTTGCAAAAGTACAACCATAAACATCCTTTCAGATCCGGTATACGGACAAAATCTCGCGGCCGAAACATCGCCGCCCAAAATCTCGCCGGCCAAAACCTCGCAGGACAAAATCTCGCCGGGCCAAAACCTCGCGTGGCCAAAACCTCGCCGCCCAAAACCTCGCGGGACAAAATCTCGCCAGGCCAAAACCTCGCGTGGCCAAAACCTCGCCGCCCAAAACCTCGCGGGACAAAATCTCGCCGGGCCAAAACCTCGCGTGGCCAAAACCTCGCCGCCCAAAACCTCGCGTGGCCAAAACCTCGCCGCCCAAAACCTTGCGGGACAAAATCTCGCCGTGCCAAAACCTCGCCGCCCAAAATCTCGCCGTGCCAAAACCTCGCCGCGAATGAAACTTTTCTTTAAAATTTACCCAATGTGTTTCCTAATATGCAATTCCACATTACAAATAATAATAATAATAATAATAATAATAATAATAATAATAATAATAATAATAATAATAATAATAATAATAAAAATAATATACAAAACATCGTGTACGTGGGCTTTCTCGGGTTATTCCCGTTTCCTCCCACTTTCTTTATTCGATCATTTCCTTCATCCTGGTCATCTACGTCTCCTTTAACCTATAGGACATAATCAAGGGACGTCGTAAAAACTCATATATTGTTTCATATTTTCATAAATATTATTAGATTTTTGTTAAAATTTTAAGTTTTTGGATGTTCCAAAGTTCACGAAACTAACCTCGTTAGTTGTCATTACTTTCCTTATGCAGACTTTCTTTCCCTATAACCAGTTTAAAAACATCCTGTCGCCCTACCTTCTCATTGAAATCCTCTAATACAGAAATATAATTTTCATATGGTATCGCGGGACTTGGTCAAATACCCGTGATACTTCTTCTGAAACAACGTCTTTTATACCGTCATCCTTATCATCTGTTGGAACATTTACATTTTGGTCACGCGAGATTTTGGGTATGGCGATATTTTGGGGCGCGAGGTTTTGGCCCGGCGAGATTTTGGCCCGCGAGGTTTTGGGTGGCGAGGTTTTGGCCAGGCGAGGTTTTGGCCCCGCGAGATTTTGGCCCGCGACGTTTTGGGAGGCGAGGTTTTGGCCAGGCGGGGTTTTGGCCCGGCGAGATTTTGGCCCGCGAGGTTTTGGGCGGCGAGGTTTTGGCCAGGCGAGGTTTCGGTCTGGCGAGATTTTGGGCCGCGAGGTTTTGGGAGGCGAGGTTTTGGCCAGGCGAGGTTTTGGTCCGCGAGGTTGTCGCCGCGAGGTTCTGGCCGCGAGGTTTTGTACCCAAACCTTCAGATCCAGTACGGTCGTTGTTTGATCACATTATGCAGAACACCAACAGCACTCATACTACTTCTGGCAAACTGTTTCACTATGCCATTGTACACCGATTTTTATTTTTGAGACATATTTCCCAGGAATGATATCTGATTCATATGACTCCTTATGTGAATCAACAAGAAATTCTTTATTAATGTTTCGTTTCTTTTACATAAAGCTTTCTCAGTACCCTGTTGACCTTTTTCTCACTTTCGTTGACACACTTCTTTTTCCTTGTTTTATAACAAAAGTTTAAGGGCTCATATCTCAAGCTATTATTAGGCCTTAAATATTATAACTCTGGCTATATTCAAACCGGAGCACTCGGAATTAATATTTGTAACCTGTTTAATTAGATAAGCGTATTATCTACTCAAAACAATGTCTCGAGCATGCATTATTCATTCCAATAACTTACTTAAACGGATTTAATAGGTTTAACGTTGTAAATAAATACAAATCTCCAACCTTACAAAGTTTATCATTTCGGAAAACGAAAACTAATGTCTTCATTTTCAAACTACATACAGCAATTCATAAAATAATGTTCTAGCTTCAATAGTAATTAGTTAAGTAACACTTCAAGTCGTCATTGCTAATTTCAGAGGGTTGTATGAAAATATGCATTTTCGATTTTCCTGTGTAATGAATAAATCATATTATCTCTTTTGCCTCTCTGTAAATCATAAACGGTAGAAAATGGAAAAGGAGGAAAACAAGGTGGCAAAATATCAGGGGAGGCATGGAATTGACCTGTTTGTTTGAACCTATGGTCTTTATCACGGCATTCTGGGGCTACGCTAAATACTGAAAGATCAACATGTATAATTTTGTTTTCATAATTGCACATAAAACAAAAGAAGCCCAAGTTTCATATAGAGTCAGTTTTGTTGTATGGCACCTTACCACGTAATAATGATTTACTACAGTGTTTTTAGAAAATCCCACACAAAGGCAATGCTTAAGGATTATATACAACTGTAGGCAAATGAGTGAGATAAGGAAATCATAAAATGCTCAACAAGTTGAGTCTTCTTTTAGCCGTACAGGAAACAGAATTACGTGAATGCAGGGTGTTAATCGAATATTTTACTTACAATACTATATGTATTAATAGCTTTCATCATTTGAGCACGCAACTGCATGACACGCATGTCGTGAATCAGCAAAGTAATATAATAAATAAAAATTTTCGTATGACTTAATTTTACAATTTATTTACGTTTTATTTGTGAGTTCCTACTTGATCAGATAACACCGACAGCTACATATTAGCTATAGGTTAGTGAGAAACTACGTCATACACGATAATGTTTTACATTAAAATCATGTTTTAATATCCTTTTATTTGTTAAATGCCTTGAAGGAACATATAAAATTTTCGGTTTCTCCGATCATGATCCTTCAATAGATGGCTTTACGAAAAAACTTTTCACTCCATTAGATGAACTTATGAACATTTTTCTGTGAAATTTAGTTTCATATTATATTTCTATCTACTGGTGTGTATACTGTTTGGGTATTGTATCACACTGCGTAAAATGTTCATAATTAAATTGTCGCCTTTTAGTAAATAATATGCTACAAAGAATTGGTTTTACTACACGAAATGTTGCTTTTGATTCCTTTACAACTAGGTAATATTACGTTGATAATTATAATTATCACCTGAGCTTCGAGAATACGTAATAGGTGCCTCAAAATCAACCCATTTGATAATATTCCTTGTTAAGTTTCTCTCCTCCGTCTTTACTTTCGTCCCTTTGTCTCAAGAGCTTTCTCATTTATAGAGACTCAATCTTCACTAATATGTCTCGTATATTTAGGTTTCTTTCAACTTTCGTATAAGTGGTTATAACATAAATATTTATTAAAATGAATTATAAATTTAGTAATAAATATTATAATGAACTTTTTTAAACGTATATCCCCTTAGTAACAAAACATTCTAAACTGTATAATAGCTACTTCGTTTAAATGTGGAGTTTTTCGTAGTTTCGAAATGCAGAAAAGTCTTCAATACTAAATAAAAATTATAATAATATTATTACTATCTTTTTACATGGAGCACTTTTATGTCTAAGTCGTCCCTGTACGTGCCTTTGGGGTTCTAATAGTGACAGGAGATCATGTGGATCGGATTTTACGTTAAGTGTTAACTCAAAATTTAAAAAGCAATCACTGCTGGAAGAGCGCTCAACTAAAAGTCAAATCAAATCACTGCTTTCAAGAAAGTGTAATAGTATGGACTTGTATATGAAATTACAGAGACTTGTATATGAACGAGCACCTAAAATTTTATACCATAACTTCGACAATATCACTATTAGTATGGTTTCCTTTTCTCTTTAATTTTTTATCAGGGATTACCTTAATATGAAAGTTCTGACTGAGGAATCTATTTACTCATAGCTTAAAACCTTTAAGCAAAATATATTTCATCGATTCTTAACCCTTTTACGTAATAGTTATACATTTAATTGCCAATCGAATCTTGTAACGTAAATTGATGTATACCGTATATTTGTAATTCATATGCAAACTATATATAACCGTACGTAAATAATTTCGTTGACAGGATTATTAAACCGTTATTGGTGGGTATGATCTTCAGGAAGCATGTTCTGTTTCAGAGGACTAAAATTAATTGTAAAATAATCAAACATGAAGTTAATTCTTATCTATTAAGTACCGGGTTGGGATGGAATAAAGTTCTTTCGAAACACTGGTAATTAAAATTTCAATACAAGTTAACGCAAAACAAATGTTCACATTTTATGCAATGACAACGACTATAGTCATATATTTTCATTGCTCTTTACTACAAGCAAACAAACTGTCCTTTTTTGTCTATCTGCAGTAAAATAAACGAGGAATGAATGACAATTAAATTACTACCAGCATTATTTCGTTCACCCAATAAAATTACGATGTATATATGAAGCACCTAAATGCTAATAAATAAATATTTTCTTGAATTTAAGTGCATAAACTAGAAATACTAATCTCTACTAATGTTATAATATGGTAATTAATTCTTATAAATTTATAGCAAACATGTACAGTGTAAACGACATTTTATATTTGATGGTACGATTATCACCACTACATACAAATGCATGAGCTTGCTTAAATACATTATTATATTTTAACGTTTTATAGACTTGTAAACCTATTAAATATTCTGGGTTTCAATTATATCGGTTAAAGTCCTCCTTAAAATGATCGTCATTAACTGATTCAAGGTACAAAGATTGGAGTACATGTTTTATCAACAAACTTAACTATTTAATCTTCAAAGTTGTTTAAAAATCTTATAATGTCTTATTAATACATAGGGATAAATTTAAATATTTACGGTGTATACATATTTCGCGCATTTATACTAAACATTATAAACGAGAAAATTTCCTTGAACAAAATGAATTTTTGTTTTACCATCTCAAGAAAATTAACATATTTCCCATTACCATAATGGCTGAATTGAATTCTTTAAACAATTTCTTTTCACTCTACTGAAGAGCATTCCCTTGTCTCAGTAAACTAACAATAGAATGCTACTATAACAATTATGAGATTATTTTATATATATTAACTATAGGCACGCAGAGGCATGCAACACATACGTATTTACACACATTTCGTATTTGATGCACGTGTGCAATTACATACGTACTTGATGCACACTATTTACACACATTTCACATTATTATATATACGCATTACATTGTACTAATTTTTAGGAAATTGACTTCATCAAATATCTAATGTTTATTATATACTAAACATTTACATTTCTCAATTATTACCTTGAACACACACACAGAGATGAGTGTATTTTCACATATATACTATTTATACATTCACTTAGAAAATATTATATATCGTTAATAAAATTGTCATTATAAAGTGGAAATCGTAATCCATATCTACAGTGTACAATAAAAATAATTTACTTTTCGAGCTCATAGAAGGAAATTGCAATCTTGGTAAAAAATTTCTTGGAGTTCGTAAAATTTATTGATAGTTGGTTTGGCATCTTTTCCCATGAAATTAGTTTATTTGGAAAGACCTTAATACTTTCGTAATAAATTGAGTACATTATTTTTATTAAAATTGAATCAATTTGTTTTGAATCACCAGATACATTAAGAAACAGGTACTGCAATGTAATAACGAACTTGCGACTATCAACTATTTTGCGAATATCCTTCCTCTTATGTAAGCTATGTTACTAAGTATTCTACTACAATTTTACTCATTCTATCCTAGTCCCAATCAATTGTTCACAATGAAATCACCCCAACTAATCATTTTTCAAAGATAATAACATACAAGGTGCTTATCTGATGTGCTATGTTTTAGATTTTTCTAATTATGTCAATTAACCATATATCAATGGTTCATTTCGAAAATAATTTCTATCCATTTAGCTGATATTATCACGTTATGATGTATACAAAGTTTCTAGATCTATATATGTACACAGATTTATGCTTATTGGTGGTGGCACTTTGAAGACGTTCTTCGCGACGTTACGTAAGAAATTTTGCATATTATCTGAGGTAGTTAAACCAATATCACAATTACGTTTAATTACTACAATTTGTTTTGGGTTATATGATTCTATATGCTATCCGAGTGTAGGAGTCAAATATAGGAGACTAAACTAGTAAAATTGGAATTACAAAACAGAACTGATGTTTTAAGTTCTTTCCTTGATAATGTATTTTTCAACAATAAAAGAAAAGAATATATTTCACTGCCAGTCAAGACAATCTAGGAATATGTATACTTTTCAGAGTGACTTTTTCCTTTTTGCAATTTGAAATAAAATGTAGCTCTTAATTACATAATGCAGGGAAATAAGTCTTGATATATGTTGAATTAGAAATAGGGTAACATGTACCTGTGTCGGCAATGAAACCCGAAACTATAACGAAAAACACTAACAAATTAAAACAGTTGGTCTTAATGTAATGCACTGCTATAGCACTTAACAAGTGAGGGAGAACAGACGTAAATCAAAATGGAAATAAATATGTAGGAAAGCAAAAGAAGAAATACTGATAGAGTAGCAAATGCAAAGAAAAATTTGAAATTAAAATCATACAAGAGAGAAGCACTTTGCACTTCAGCATGATTTTACAAATATGATACATTTCAGAGCTGATTCATTGGAATAGCAAGTGTAAGATAAGCAGTCAGGCTGAAAGTTCGATTCAAATTTCCATAATTATTATGCTTAATAGAATACTGATAAATTCCATTATATTTCATCGTTCAAAACTTAGGGTAAAAATTTAAAGTTATATTAAGTATTGTTTATGATATCTAATCATTGTTCTAATAACAATAGTTATTATATATGTGGTAGTAAAATAATATTAACTCACATTTGAAATTGAAGATAATATTGCTATTTAAAATATTTTAAATATTAAATTCCAACAAATTTTGAAGACATCACGATTAGTATTTTGATCATCTTAAGTGTCTAGTTGGACATGTAATACCCCATTTAGATAATAAACGCTTTTGGAAATTAATTTATTTGCGCACAACATCAATCAGAAAAACAACGTAACAAAAAGTGTAATATTGAGTTGAGTTGAGATGATTTGGAGTTTAGCGTGCCTTCAGCACCTAGGCTTTTTGAGACAGGACTTACAAATTAACGTGGAATCCCTTCCATATGACATCCCGCCGGGAATCGAACCAAGAATACTGTAATTATAAATTTGTTTTCAAACATTAATCTGATAAGAATTATATCCGCTATCAAAACTTTCTTATTCATAGATTTTTAAATAATGTCATTTATGAAGAAGTACATAATATATCATATGGGATTCTCTAACGAGGTTTCGAAGTTGGCTTAATAGTAATCTGTAATTGGAGAAGCGAACAATGTGTTTCAGATAAAATGTGTTGTACAGAGATAACATAGAAACGACATTTTTATACAATATTTAGTAACAAGTATACAAAAAATAGAATATATTTGTAACCAATGTTTAGTCACATATCGACACCTTTGACGTATCGACATTCTTTAGATATAGTGAGCATTAAAGTCTTTACTTACGATAGAGCTAGTGTATTTAAGTGTTATGTATATATAGACAAAAATACATATTCAAGTATATAGACACAAATATTTAGTAATAATAGGAGTACAGTTCTGTATTGCACTGTCTCCTTAATTGAATTAACGTAATACCCGCAGATAATAGAAGTTTGTGTATATTGTTTTTAAATACTATGGTGAACGAACTCAGGACAATTAGAAGAACTAAGAAACTTTACCTACGTAAGAGATCTCGGAGCAATGCTTCTTTTATTTTTGTTATGTGCTGTTTGAAACCAACCGATTGGGGTCAGCTATTCAAGAAGCAAAAAGGAAAACGCACGAAGATGTGTAGGTAAGTGTACTTTCTTCATGTAAGTTTAAAGATCATCGTGGTAAGTAAAACACTTCGTAAACTCTTGAGATCTGTGGTTAGCAGTAAAATCGCGAATAAATAGATATAATAGCGAATATCAAAAAATATTAGCCCTAAGGGTCATATCGGATTCCTTCCTATAGTGTATAAATTTACGCGAACATAATGAAGTGATGATTTCAGAATATCGGATGGTAACATTGACTGATATTTCGTGTAATTCGCGAATAATGCATTGAGATATAATCCAAACAATGTCTACGATTATAGCTACGTTACTTGCAATAGCCTTTTAGCCTTTTTACACATATTTCTTGAACAAGTGAAGCTTCAATTAGTGTGTGGAAGATATTTCTATAACTCTAAACACTGAGAAACATATCTTAAAATTTAGAGTATCTTTTATGAAGCTCGATTAAATCCCAATATCCATAATGAGATATAAGGTACTATAAAATCGATAAACTTATCTGATTATATAATATGAAGATATTTAAAATTTAGACTTATAAAACTTCATTCTGTTTTATGTAGCTTTATAAAGTCGGACACATATTGAAAATATTTCTCAAGGCAGCAAATCCAGCATTTAGGCACTACAATCCCATAGGACAGTATTATGAAACAACTTCGTTTTACCTTAGTGGCTAGCCCCAACCAACATACCCCGCTAATGCAAAAATTAGAGAAAATGAAAGCATAAGATAAATAAGCATATTTTCAAGACCAAAAACAAATACCAAATGTATAATTTTAGGTATTTGGCACTATCTAATTCCTACGGTTAGTAATGCAAACTATTTTCTTGTGATTTATGATGATTTTTTCTTTTACTGAAATTTGTTTTTGCAAAGAACGATGAAAAATCTAAAACACGATAGATATGACACGAGTTAACCTATCACCTCCTTTCGTAGGTATATAATATTCCCTAGAGCATGGTTATTTCTATTTCTAGGTTATTTGGCCTACACATATAGCTTCTGCTTCAATTTCTTGGAGTTCGAGTATAGGCCTACACCAAATGCTTTTTTCTAAGATATACATATGACATATATTTTCATCGTGTAATCTCCCATAAGTCGTTAAGAGTACAATAATGTTATAATCCCCTGGGGTCATAGTTTCCAATTTAATACTCTTATCTCCGTGTTTAGACTCAAAATATATTTGCGAATTATTATTTGTCTCCAAGCAAAAAAATCACAGAGAATTGCTCATTTAACAAATATTGTAGATATGTCCTCTGAGAAATATGTGAATAACATTTAGGACCTGCAATCCAGGGATCCTGAGTAAAATGGAACAAGAGGAATAATAAAAGAAAGATTACGCTACATGTCTCTCCTGGCAGTAAATTGGAATAAGAATATCTGTAATACCCAATCTGGAGTTGGTTGCTATTAGTAATGTCTCCTTAGTTTCTGAACTCCACCCTTGGTACAAGTATGAATCCGCCTATCAATACAGAAAGGTTCGTTAAATGAAGAAATTTGTTGTCTCGTGTGATCCAAAATATGTAGCTAGATTTGAGAGAATACATCCTGATTCATAAAATCTCATTAATTTATTAATACAAATCATAGGATAACAAACTGATGAACAAAAGCTGAAAAAAATCTTAAAAGTAAAAAGAAGTGGCGTGAGATATTTCAATTGAACGTCCCACGATTATAACATTTAGGCTAACGGAGACGTTAACTAAGGTAAATGAATGAGAATGGTAGCATTGGTGGGAGGAGAAAGGTTGTGGAAACGGTAGTATCACGAGGAAACTTGCAAACATGATGTTGTCCAGTACTAACTTACGTGCCCGGGGGCCAAACCAGAGACATCTCACAACAGAGGTAAGCGCTCTACCACTGAGTCGCCGTACCTCTCAAATAAGGAAAGATTTATTATAGAACACTGCAAGAATGTTTTTATAAGAGTCGTGTAATACACCAACAAGAGACATATTCCCAAACACCAAATACATAAAGGATAATTATGTTTGCGTTTCTACAAGAAAACGAACCCAAAACAACGTGCTTTTGTTTACCACTCACTGGAGAAAAAGAAATGTTTCACAATTAGTATCTAGTTCTTAAGTAAATAAAATATTTTGTATGCGCCTAAATAAATAATACTGTTAACGAAGATGTATGTGGGTTAATTGAGTAAACTATGTTGAGTTTAATATGTTATAAGAGTTTCAAAATTATTAGATAAGAAAATATTGAAAACGGATTTTGTGTTTTTGCAATTTGTAAAATGAAACATTGTGAACTACTTCTCAGCTGAAACTAGAAGAAAATTTTGGTAAGTACAATTCATGTTTTAGTATTAGCAGACAATCAATTTTCCATTCTAATTTATTTATAATAATTTAAACCTTAAAGAAATTACATTTTCATATAAACTAGGATTACAAAAATTGCAATTTTAAATACTGCATATGAGTTCTGGGCATTAATTATTGATCAGTTTAAGAATTACACTTTATTATAAGTGTTATAGATTATCTGAAGAGCTTACTGAGAAATTGATTTGCCGCTCTTGCTTACTTCTTGAAAAAAGAATTTTTTTTTCTTATGGCCACATTTTCAAGACAATAAATCAAAATTATTTTTCAGCTTGAAAAATCACTCATCACTCATAAAATCATCGAAGACAAACACGATACGCAAATTTTGAACATCGGTAATATGAACTGCATTGAATCTCTGGATGTGTTTTAATAACAGAACAGAACATAATCAAAAATAATGTATCTTAGAATATATTAAAAACGAATAACTCATTCGCAAGACCCATTCACATTTTTATATATCAATACTGTATAACATTCAGGTTATTTTAATGATCTTTAATCTCACAATCAACTTATTTCCTTAAATTCTCTCATGATTATTATCGATCCTTATTATTATATATACCTTTAGATGTATATCCTAGACTTCAACATGTTTTACTTTGATCTTACATGAAGTGTCATGTGTACCGAAATCTGATTTCACTACACATGAACTTCGAGAATACAGTCAATCAGGTTCTTGTGAGAAAATATTAGAATCTGATATCCTCAACTCTGAAAATTGAAACTGATGCAATGAGTAGGTAAGCTGAAGAATGATATTTATTTAATGCATGTTTAATTTTGTTATTCAAAACAATATGTAAATAGATATTTTCGGATTTGGTATTCTACTTGAAATAGTATTGAAAATCACCTAAAAAGATAAAAGCGACGCTGGTTAATTTCAGTTTCATCAAACTGTCCTTGTTAGAGATTTTATAGCATCAACATTGAAACGCAGAGCATTTCTACTTGATATTAATTCAACAATTTTCAGAAAATACTTTTACGCAACTAATAGTGTGCCATTACGTTATAGATATTATAATGTTCTACGACTAAAGTAGATAAAGCTTTGTTCTATCTGAGAAATAGTGCAACTATTTTGACTTTCCCAAAAGTTTTTGTGATCTCCTACGTATTTTAAATTTGTAACATTGTACCTGAAAATATTTATATTATATGGTTTTAAAAATTGTAATTATAGCTTCTAAACCTAAACATAATATTTTGCATCTTCTTATCTTGTCAGTTATGTATAACATCCAAATAACTTGATGATATTTTAAAGCTCAACAACATATCTTCAGACCAACCATCAATACAATTTCGTTTAATTTAGATTTACGTGAAAATACAAAAATAGCAATGTCAAATACTAACAAAGAATAAAATAGAATATCGTGTAACTAATATACTACTAAAATGTTTCATACTTTTATGATCGCTGTTACATAAGTTAATGACAAATTAAATAATAACATTTTAATATATTTCAGAACACAGTAAAATTCCATTTGTAATACTTACTTAAGCTTAAGTCAACAAAAAATACATTAGCAAAAAATATATTTAGACAAAGATATTTAGACAAAGAATATATTTAGATATAGGAACCATAAAAATTGACATGAAAATACTAATTGAGTATGAATTTACCAGATATTATTTGAAGTATCTAGGATGTTGTGTTGTATATACTTAAAAAATAATTTTAAGTAAAGTGCATAATTTGCACCCGTGTTATACAGTAAATAGGGCGCTTGTGTTTTTCATTAATTTGTATTAATATGTTAAAATAAAAAGGATAAAAATATCTATATTACTTAAAATATATTAAATATAATATAAATAACGTACGTAAAATTCATTATTGTAATTTAACATTAAAGGTACAAACCTAAAACAAGGAGTAATACAAACGTCTAAAATATAATAATGTGTTAACTAAATTGTTCACATTAGTTATTATTAGAAATAAGGTTATCGTTTCGTTAGCATTGTAATATTATCAGGCATAGTGAACTTGATAAACGTTTCAAAACGAAATCTTGATATGAAATTAGCCAAAGACTATAGAAAGGTTACAAAAAAATTACAATAAATATGACCCAATCATTTGAAATAGACGATCATTGCGATACCATTTATACACCTGATAATCAATAAGCATACTAATCATTTATTTTTATTCACCTAGTTATGAAGAATTAAAAACGAAAATTATTGTCTTATGTTAAGGATTTAAACAAACTATTCCAAAACTGAGCACAGAATCAAATAAGAAGTTTAATTTACACAAATCCAATCTATGTAATCTATCTAATACTTACTTTGTTATGAATTTTAAACAAACTACTAAGTAAGAAATAGCAAAGAATAATGATTGAACTAATACCTTATGAAATTATCATTTTAATTGTCATAGTTAACAGAATAATAATTTGAATTAATATTGTGGTAAATAAAATCAAATTAAAAGCTTAAAATAAAATAAGTATTTTGATGCAGAAGAATATTTTACTCACATATTTTATAATGAGAAAATCTGATTAATAATAAAACACACGACACAAAAAATTACATCAGTGGAAAAGATACAACTCTGTTTGATCTTTCTTTATGAATTCAAACTAGGACATTATACAAAGCAAGGCAGAAAATGTATTGAGAGTGTGTTTTTTGAATTTTTAAGTTGTTGGTCTCAATTTGTTCCAAAAAATACATTGAAATTTATCTCTGTAGGCACTGCTAAACAACCTGTTCAATTATCTCCCAAATAATATATCGTAATTGATTCTTAGGAAAGGTGGTTCATTTCATTGTAATTGTGGTAGACTGATATATCATTGTCGATAGGCAAATCCATACACTTACAAAGTGAAATTTTGATATTAACAGTCCTACATGAGTTGACGTCCGGCAACACGAACCACATATAGAGTTCCCTAGTTGTGTATATGAAACGGGTAATATAGGATTTTTATATTGATTTCAATTTATAATGAAATGCAGCTTTACTAAGACATTTGTTTCTGCACAAGACAGTATGATGGTTGTTGAAGGAAGCTGTGTGGCAATCATTCATAGGGTTGAGCTACTCTTCTATATGATCTTCTGTATAGAAGTAATCATTACTACACGTAGTTTAAGTACTGAAATTATGAAATAGCCCACAACTTTTCCAAAAAGCGCCTAAACTATTTTAGAATATACGGTGTCTTCGTGTTACATTTCAATGCAAATTTAATTCTCGTTCAATCGACGTGGCAGGATATTTCGTACTTACAGCATGAAACAATTTCTCATTCAGAGTGGGTTAGTTGCATTCCTCCCTCTTCTTCTGGTATTCGAAACACTATTGTGATGGCTTTCTTCCATGTTCGGATGGTTTAGGATGATGGTTCGAGGTTTATTTTCATCAGATACTGGAAACATTTTTCTCCATGGAATTTAATCGGTTGCTCAGTGACTATAAATTCATGTGGTGTCAGATGGCGACACTTTTAATTAATCACTTAATGTAGTATCCCTCATTTTTTTGTCTTTACATATGACTCACTTGAGCTAGACACTTAATTGGCACCAACTTATGAGACGTGCTACTTTTTTATTTGAACTTTATCAAAAGAAATCATTTAACATTACGGATAATTAAGAACTGCTGCAGAGAACATGAGTTTAGGATTGTAAGTACTTTGTCAACACATAATAAGAGAAGTCTTATTTTATGTGTGGTTTATTTTCAAAGTTTAACTTTCGTTTCCACATCCTTGAAGTGAACACAAAATTTTCAATAGAAAACGAAATGTGCTGCTCTTATTTTAATTTTTACAATTTTCACTTTCACTCTTAACTATGGTTTTCTACTGCAAACCAGCAAACTAAATATATATTGGCAACAAAACGGTTGACAAAAAAATTAACACTTAGGATTAAAGTTGACTCTTGATTAACTCTCAATTTCTTTAAATCTCTTGATTAACACTCAGTTAGATGTTAATTCATTTGTATTAAAATATATATAAACATTTACATGAAATCTTACCTACAACGAATTCTTATCCTTTAGTAATAAAATATCTGAAATATGGCAGAAAGTGATATATTTTCTACAGTAAAAAAAAAAAAAACAGGAAGCGCTATATTCCATACATTATTCACACCCGCCCGCTTCTTCATTAACAATATATATTTAGGGATTACCTAGATAGTTTATTAGAGTTGTCAGAAATGGACATAAAGAGTTTGGCTTGTTTAGATATTTCATTTGACATATCTCGAGATCTTTACAACATACAAAAGAAAGTTTGGAGAGTAAGTTCCATACTTCCAAAAGGGAGAACACAATTCCGTAAAAAAATCACGTGTGTGTCCTCTTGAAAGGAAGGTGGAAAGTAACGTTTAACTACAGTAAGAACACTTTCTATTGAATACAAATTCGCTTTCCTTGCAACAAAATACTGTTGTTTGTCTAAAACATTTTGGAGTACAATACATACATTTGGCTCTAATGAATAGACGCAAGTACCCATTCATTTTTACCAGTAACATCTATATATATTTCTGAATATGATTTGATTCGAAAAAGAAGCAAGTTTTATGTGAAGTCTTCTGATAATGCAGTTTCTGCAAGTTAGAAACGCTTGAATTTAACAGTGGTTGTCTGCACGGTGCGTTTTCTATGTGAGACTCTCGTATCTTGCATAGCAACAAAATAGGCAAAATATGTCGCACATTTTTATTAAAAGGCATATTCATTTCCCTGAATATATCCTCTTGCAGTTTTCTATACAATTCCGTGGAATTTGTGCCGAAGCCTGTCAAATTTGCTCTTTCAGATATTCTCTAGTTATTGGCTCGCGCTTTTATAAAACATTTCATCAAATATACCAATATATATTTGAGGTTTAATGTGACAGCTGTACAAGTCACAATAGAAGTCTCTTTCTTCCACACCATTCCCCATTGTAATGCACGTTCAAATACTGAAATACGGTTAACACAATGTGTGTTCCGCTGTATCTAACTTATCTCAGTTTTATTTGGTAAGAAACTCTACACTTTCAAGCAGAAATACAATTTGTGTCTGAGGAATTTTAGAACGTTTCCCGTAATCATATTTACATCAAAAAGTGTGTACTAACTATAAATATAAATAAATTTCCACATTACACATTAATAATCCAACAATGTTGAGCGTGTACTGTCAAATTCTAACAAGAAATGCCATCTGACCAGCAGTGACAATTATGCCTCTCGAGCTTGATAAATATCGAAATGTAGCTTCTACAGGAAATATAAAAAGTTTAAAACTAGAAATATGTGTACAACTTACCTAGCTCCCCCAACATATTTCCAAGCATCCTAACATGTCGTTTGCAGTAAGAGGTTTAGTTAGAGGTATGAAGCCTTATTTCACTATATTTTTCATGAATAATATGTTCTACATATTTTCGTTACCTCTCTATCAGTCTGTTCCTAACATTAAAAAAAAATCGAAGTACTACAAAACATATTATCAGATGAACATTTACGTAATTGGCTATTTACTTCCCAATCTTCGGGTGACCCCACGGTCTCTGAATTTAATATTTCGAATGAATGAATAGCTCAGCGGCCATTGATATCGAGCTTGACACAAAATAGCAGATTGACGAGAAGTATTTCGATATTCGTCCAAAATAAACAGAACACCAAGAAATGTTTTTTTCGGAATAAATTGAGCAATAATTATACATATTAAAGACAATATTAGAACGATGCAATTAAAGTAAGTATAACATTAATAATAGCAGGTAGCAGTTAATAAAGCAAAAGTAAGTTTAAACTCTCTTCAGAAATTTACATTTCTACATAATGCAAACATGTATCTTTGTTTTACATATACATTATATTAATGCCATCATTTAAGTTAATGTATACAATTAGTCTGTAGCATTTCTGCTTGAAGAGTGGAAGCATCATGTATTTGTGTGCCTGTCTTGCTTCACAAATATGTGCTGAAACCTTCGGAATGAATGAACGAAAGTTCGTTTGTTACTTTGTGGTTTCCTCATTGCGAATTGCGAGTAACACTAATTGCAACAGCTACAACGAACATTTTTATAATATACCATTAGTACATGTTATTGAATAATTCATAGAATACCATTTTTTAACTCAATGTAAGTATTCAAATACTGGCAAGTGTGAAATACTTCCTTGCAGATTATTGTTCGTGCACAAAGAACAGAAAATCTATTTGAGTTGAACGACAGTTTTTTATTACATTTATGTAATTAATACTCAGACCAGGGTATTTACATGTGGAATAGAAAATATGTAGAATATCAGCGGTTCTTCTCTAACCGAGAACACCAACACGACTTTCGTTCGTCTAGGTGATACAGGGAAGCTATGACCAGGGTTCATTACAACCTTTGCAATATCCAGTTCAGCTTGGCAGGCAGATGCGATAATGGAAGGGATAAAGGATCTTCATTGCATTAACCCAAACATTGTTCCTATAAATATTCAAATTATCTTTAAGAAGCCATTTCAGTTAAAAGCTTCAGCGAGAAATAGCATTGCCAAAGACGTCTACCGAACATCTATCAAGCATTGTTTTAACTGCTTCTCAATAAGCTAGGATATTCACACTTTTGAAACTTTCAAGAACTTCATTCTTCCCTAACTTCTCATAACACTTATTTTTTCCTCACTAGCAGGTGGAAATAAATATGGGTGTTATTACAAATTGTCTTATATATTTATTCATTACAGGTCATCCAGTAGTTGCACAACATAATATTTAACACAAACCGTATATTTTCTTACGTAGAATCCGATTTTGCAATAAAAGTAGTCGTTCTTGTTTGAAATTTCAAGCACCTTCACTCTACTCCATTAATTGGGACCGACAGGGGTATTTTTGTGGAACTAAATTTTCCTCATCGACATGTGACACAATTTTGCTGAACAATCTTTATAGTTTGCATCGTTCTCGAAATATTTCAATGGAACAATTAAAATGGACCCCTATGTAAATTCTACTGATTTAATCCTACTAAATCCATGTAAATACTACTAATAAATCGGAATCCTACAGATTTAATAAACCATAATTTGTAACGGTTAATTTTTACAAGGTTTTGAATAACATAAATGCTTTCAGGAATGCCTTCAAGCATTGTGCTTCTTCAACGTATGTCCGCCAGACAATAACGATCGCTCTGATTCAAGTCTGAACGCAGAACTTGCAGGTCCAGATGTAATTGAAGTAGGAAGAAGAGAATTCGAAGGAAAGCAATACAAAGGCACAGTAACTGCGGTATTGAGAGCCCCTGAGAATAGGAATAATACTAGCAAATAAAGTTACCTATTAACTTAAAATGAAATAAATGTGTAAGTTGCTTCTTTAAATCAACTAAAATTCTAAAATATACATATATTAAAATAATTAATAATTGATGCTTAAGTAACGTATGATCATGTTAAAAATAACAAAATTATAATTTCATATTAACCTAACCATCTTCATATAAATACGAAAGTTTAATACTGATTTTATAATACTTATATAAAAATATAATTTATTACCAAGCAATAACCCTTATTAATAAGAAAAGCAGAAAGTAGCATTAAATTACAGTTATAAAATAAATATTTAATAGGTTTCGTATCCCATAATACGTATCATCTCATGATTAACATTCCTTGATTAATAAAGGTAGGAAGTAAAATTAAATTTCATTTAGAAAATAAATATTCAATAGTTCCATAACGTTTAATTAAATTATCTGAAGTATCACTTCGTAAATAACATTCGGTAATTCATTCTAAAATTTCCCGATCAAGTGTAAGCTAAAGATAACAAATTCATTAAATATGTTAATTATATTCTAAAAATATATATTAAAAAATGACTAAATTATACTAAATAACACAAAATAGTGCTAAACTAAAACAAAATTAATACTTTAATATTAACCTAACCATCTTCAAATAAATTCGATAGTTTAATACTATATTTACCATCATTATCTCAATATAACACTACCAAATTTTAGCCCTTGTTAAATTCATGAATGCAGGAAGTAACATTACCTTATATTTATAAAATAAATATGCAATCGGTTTCACAACTAGTAATTAAATTGTCTTAACTATCATCTCATTATTAACATTAACTAAGTAGTTCTAAGATCCCTTGAACAAATGCAAGCTGAAAATTAAATAGTAAATATTTCATATTTTAATAACAGTAACCTAACTTATATATCGAAAAATCAATTCGAATTTGCAAAATAACGTACATTGTTTTCTTCGCTGAATGATCAGAATGGACATATTGACTAATATTCTTATAGTTCTAATTCACGTTATATCCATAATTTTGTTAATAGTGTTACACCTCTAAATGTCCTCTGGTAAAAGTAAGATATTTGGGACTTAGATATATTCACTAAACAACAGTTAAGTAATCATACGATTTAATTACAAAACGTTAAAAAAATACCTGTTTAATTTTTCAAACGAGTGTCCGTATCAGGTCAGGGAACATAAGTTTCACTAAATATTCGGCTTTAATATTTCTCGAATGCAATGCAACATCCAGGGAGCAGCCTAATATTAGACTAGCAATCCTTAGAAGGCCTTTTCTCCCATCACGTTTAAATTGTTGTCGTGTGAATTTACCATATGTATAGCAGGAAAATATTAGAATTCTTATCAAGATCTTCCAGTTCTTATCTCAGTGTGTCCAGTTGTTTTATCTCCTATATACGTATATATTCATTATGCCTAGATATACAAAGAAAACGAAATTCATATCAAGCATTCATTCATTAAGCTTTTGTTCTTTTACTCTAATTGTTTTCACACACACATATTCACAGTGATTTGCTTTAGGATGAAATGAGCAACTAATCATTTTCCCTCCTACGTTCTTGTTTGGAGGCTAAGTTAAAAATATAAAGCCAGCAAGGGCGTGACTATGTACTGAAGGTGAAGTAGTTTTTGACAAGATGAAAAGATAAAAGAAGTTTTTTGCCGAGAGCGAAGTACGAATGACAAAACACGAACAGGGTCACCAGGATCGGTAAGACGAAGATCTGCAACAGTCTTTGAAAATGATATACATTGAGTTTTCATGGGGATTTTAATCTCACTTTGTATTGCAGGAATGCCTACTTTTTCTCTACTCGTATATTATTGTCACAAGTATGATCGTTACAAGTTAGCATCATTTATAAGCGTAGGGTGACTGCAAGGGTTCACTGAAGCCCCGAAATTCTACATTATTATTTAATATTTTAGAACTTTTACTTCTTCTTTTTTCCTCCAGAAACAAGACTGGAATTTCAGAAATGTTACCTCATTTCAACCTGTATTTCATAGGAATTCAAAACGATATATAAGTATGGTTTTGCAAAAATTAGAAGGGTCACCAAGGCTGTCAACGCGACTGTCTGCAACAGCCTTTACAAAATGATATACAGGGCGTTTTCTAGGTTCTTTTCCTATTTTTTAACTCGCTTTGTATTGCAGCAATGGCTAACATTTCTGTATATTATTCTCATTATTCTCATAAGTATGTTCCCTACACATTAGCATCAGGAAATCATCGATATCAAGATTATTAAAACAAAACACATTCCATAATCATACATAGTATATATTAATGTGGAAACTACAATAATAGAAAATTTCATGGTTTTATTTACACGTTTCTGTTTCAAAATTTTTATTGCTTCACAGGAATCTTAAGACACAGTTTTAGAATTAAATATTCCCTAATATCGCAACAAAGATTATATTTAAATATATTGTGCTTTAAAAAAAGAACCTAATAAATTTAAAGTCTGAATCTTAGATGATTGCATATCGTGCATCGTGCATCCCTTATATCCCTGTTGCCAATTTCTAAGAACTCACCCCACGGAAACTATTCTATATGGAGTTGAGAATCATGGTGGTAATGATATTGTTTTTAGTAAGACCAGAATGAATCTCATCTATAGAATGAACGGAAGTCTTTGACAAATACATACAAATGGAGGGAAATCCATACAAAGAATTTTAATGTTATTTTTACATCTTGTGTTTCATCTTCTACAATGAAATTATTATTATTATTATTATTATTATTATTATTATTATTATTATTATTATTATTATTATTAATGTTGGTAGTAGTACTATTTAGTATGCAAATTATTCATTACAGTTTTAAACCTTTTAGCTATAATCATTAACTTCACATCACAAATGTAGCAGTATTAGCTTAAATCCGGAATGAAATGTAGCTACTTCTGTTATTACAGCTACTTTGATAGATAGACTTCGGGTTTCTAACCTTGGTGGAAGACCACTGAGTGCGTTAGAGTTTTCTTTCTTTAACTATAATTTCATTAGTATGCGGAGGTAGAAATAGGCCTAATTTGTTTTTAAATAAAAGAATCTGAAAGTTCAGACAACGACACGAAAAGTGTGAAAAATAATCCACGTAATTCCACGAAAGGAGTGAAAAGTAGTCCACGAAACTCCACGAAACTCATGATCCGGAAAACAGTCAACACTGAATTTGCTAAGAACTTGTTGCATGGACAAGGGGTAGTACAGAAGAAGTGTTGGAAGAGATGCGTTTTTAAATTGAAGTGAGTATATTACTTTCTTTCATATTTTTAGGGATGATAAATGTGTTAGAAATCGTTGGTTAGTGTGCTCATTGAAGCTAAGAGTGATGTAATCCATTATCGTTCAATATAGATATTTCTTTATTAATATTAATAAGTATCGAAAGGACGCAAAACTTAATTACTTTTTCCAAAATTATGATTATGATCTTAAAGGAAACTTATGACCTACCTTTTTCTATTGTGAATTCAATTTTTACCAACGTTTCGCTCAGAATTCCAGTTCACTATAACCTTGTTAGAAAGGAAATTATCAAATTAATTGAGGAAATATATACATTAAATTTCTTGTGTAGAGAAGATCAAAGATGTTACCTATTTACATTCAAAACATATAACCATATCCACAAGCATTTATTTTTTTTATAATTCGCCTTGATTGATAGAACCATACAAATATATATATATATATATATATATATATATATATATATATATATATATATATATATATATATATATATACACATTGAATATAAGACTATTTATGAGATTTTAAAATCTTGATATTTAAGGAAACGATATCCAAGGAAATTTTTATTCGTTTGTGAAATCAATAATTCTTTACAATAAAAGAATCTAACACTTTTAGCAACGTAACCAAGTAACTAATAAAGACACTAACATTTCCAAAAGAATTGCAAGACACCTTAGAATAAAACTTAAAAATAATATATAAATACCGATTTTAAAGATACCGATATTATATTTAAATACTTGATTCTATTATACTAACTCATGTTTCTCTGTTTTTATCGTAGGTATCCTGATCATTATATCCATACATTTAACAACATGTCACATTGTTAAAGAGACATGGAAGAAGATATTTGCTCAGTAAAGAAATTATAAATGAAAGAAAAAATATATAACACGGATTTACCAAATTTACCATCATCATTATAATATTGTTACTGGAATTCTGCCAGTTGAAAATTTTGAACCTTTTATACATTTCTTAAACGTTATACAAGAATTGTCCTATTCCATGCATTATGCCAATTGCAAATTTCATTTCTATTCCTGTACCATATCCTTCTTTAAGCATTTTTCTTTATTAGTAATGTCCTAAACACTTTCCTACTTCTTAACGACGTAAATTATTGATATCGTTTTATCATTACCAATCAATTTTATAAAGGTGACCAACAAAGCTTTTTCGCTTTTTCAACCACCCCCTAAGAGCAGATATGTCACTTAAGACGCACCTAAAAGATCGAAAATATTCCCCATCAGCATCGACAACCGTATGTCAACGTTCGGGAATGAAATGGATTTCATCACGGTAGAACTTTGTGGGCAGTGAAGTTAAGAAGGTATGAAGAGCAGTTTTCACCTCTACTAGGGATTTGAACTGGCTTCTACTAAGCTGATTGCTCAAGGAATTGCGCAAGTGATACTCGGACGCTACAATGTCCGGTGAATATGGCGGATGCAATACTGGTTCTCATCCAAGATGTAGAATGGTGTTCGGGGTCATCCTGGCCACATGGGGGCTTAGCGTTTCCTGTAACAGTATTGTCCCTTTGCGATACGGAAATGCTGGCTCCAAAGCTTTCAGTTTTCTCTTGAACACGGGTCCACTCCTGACAGTACACAGTTGAAGCGTTGCTCTGACCAGCCGGTAAAAGTTCCCGATGCTCTATGCCACGAGCATTACACCAAACACTCCAGCTGTTTCGGAACCGGTTCATGGGTTGTTAAGCAATGGAGTCTAGGATCTTCGTACAAAACCCACTTATCATCACATGTCAACACCCTGTCCAAAAATTGCTCCTTTCTCAGACGGGACAAAAAGAAACGCAGCTGTCTGCTTGCGTTGCTTTTTGCTCGGAATCAAATGATGTGCAACCCATCGACCCAACTTGTAGCCCGTCCGAAATTGATGGAGGTGATGCTAAATGATTTCCCTACTCACACTGAACTCCAAGTTCATCACATGTCTGGCCACTGTTGGCCTTAATTGCTGGCTATAGATCTTCATTTTGCACATGTGTTAGCCTTGCGGTACGTGGTGCAGCTTCGAGTGTTTCGTTACCGTCTTTAAACTTGTTAAACCATCGCTTCACTCTCAGTGTATTCACGTCAGCCTCACCAAAGGTCCGGCATATCTTCTTCCTCGCTGCAGCGGCCTTTGATCCCAGTTTTAATTCGTACAGCATACACTCTCTTATGGAGGGTCTGTGGAGGTCTCATGTTCACTGCGTCCTTCCCCAAGTTTACGGTGTAACTGAACTAACACAAAGAGGTAGTATGTTGGATACACCCATACGAGAAACTGAAATTCGCCTTATTTCCATTCGCATTCAACTCACGGTGTGTGGGCAGTGTAAGACAGACCTTCACAAATAGCGCCATAAATTTTTTGGTTACCTTTATAATAAGTTAATTATTCAATACAGCTTTTCTTTGTTTCCCGTACATTGATATCGAATATCTAGTTTATAAACTCTTCATAAATTTGTTTGTATATTTCTCTCTCGAACAGTATTACACATCACTCGATACGTACTTCTGAGATCTAATATTTAACATGAACATATTAAAATATATGTAGCGCTTTTGAAGATAAGAAAAAAATAAAAGAGAATATATTTGGATTTGAAATGTTTGTATGTCTTGTATAGTTTTACCCATTTGTGTCACATTTACCAGTGAAACAACAGTCATGAATTTGATTTGATAATATGAGCGATAATAATATTGGATTGTGGAGAAGGAGAATAAATATAATGTGTAAGATTGAAGAGATCCTTCTATACGAGAACAACTCAGTAATTTAAATACTATTGTTTAAACATAACAATGGATATTACTTTAGGCAATGGGTATATTTCATTAAAGACTTATTGCATTATGTTGTTGAGCACTTTTCTTATGTTTTACGTACACCACCGTGTAACAAATTTAGCCTTGTTGAGAAATTTAGTTTTTCCTATATTATTTTCACTGTGAATGAGAAAAGCTATTATATTACTATTATTATTATTATTATTATTATTATTATTATTATTATTATTATTATTATTATTATTATTATTATTATTATTATTAGAGAGTGGAACTAAAAGTCTTTTTTTCTTGCTTTTTTTTATTTATATGAAAGTATTAACTCGATCCAAGTACAGCATTCCTTATTCAAAGAAACATCCACTTATGCCAGCGGTACAGTGCTCCAATGATTTCTATACAAGGATGCAATGGTGCTTTCCTGTTTGTTTACTTGCTTATTGAGAAGTGTGCGTACCTTTAATAAACAGCGTTACAGGTTCAATTTCAAGTGGGGTATAGTCAAACCATTACGATAATGCTAGTTCTGTTTTTGTGTGCGATTCACCTTCCATATAGCCTTAGTGCTTGAAAGGTATTTAGAACTTCAAACAATAAGAATTTGATGTAATTTAAGACTTTTCATCAGAATACTAGTGTAAGCATTACTGGGCCACAAATACGGAAACATGTATGTTAAATTATTCAGATTCTGTGTTAGCATTTTGAATAAGATATAAGAGAGATCGAGTAGCAAGATATAGCCGTAAACAGTAGAGAGTACATAACATTGTCTTTGATTAGTTGTGATGATTCTGGGCTGTTGAATTCGTATAACGGAAAATGTAGTTATTACACGTAAATTTCAATTGTTGTAGTGCGATGTTTCCATTTATCAAGAGAATGAGACAAACAATAATTTACTTCAACATTCTCATTAAAATTTCAATAATAAATTATGTGTATATTTTTCAGATGTGCGACAATTTTGAGAAAGGACCAAAAATTGATCACTTTCTTGTTTCAAAAATAATTATCAACATTAAAATGTGCCAAGATATTTCACACGTTACCACTGTTTCACGTATACATGAAATAATAAAAGCTTTTTGTATATCACAGAAAAAGGTTTATTATGTAAAGGCCAGTACCGAAAAATATTACCAACTATAAAATCAACAATATCGTGGTCTGTGTTTGTGTGTTTAAAATATTTATTGCGTGGAGTAGAATTCTATGAATCATTCCATTAAGATCAAAACCTTAAACACAGTCAAGATAAAAGTAATTGACATTATGACTTTCATAAACTAAGCATTTATACTTTATGAAAAAAAAAAAACAGTTACTTATTCCTGCACGAATTCTCATTTTCAAGTAGCAATCTACCAAAATAATTTTCACTTTCAGTTTTCTTCATTTCTAATGCTACATAAACCACACACTACTGTCGAAACTTTTAGAAATAAAATTTCGTTGCAAAAACAATATTTGGATTGTGAAAACTAGACGTGTCAAAAGTTAAACAAAAACTTAATTGAAAAGTGAATGGTCATCCCTATAACTAAATCGGAAACGGTGAGACAAATCTGAAAACAGGAAAGGAAGTGTGGCATTAGTTTCAAAGTACAACGATTTAAGTGAAAACGTCTTGTCCCGGGGTCCCCACATGGTCCCAGGTGGGGTCCAACTAAAAAGTTTCAAATGGTAAGATAGGTAGGACATCGTTTGAAAGCTCTTGTTAAGTGAAAGAAGATGGAACACGCCTCGACTTTCTACGACAACACTGTCCAAAATTTTGGTGGGTCAAAATGTAAGCAAAAGCTAAATTGTCGTGATTCAATTTTGAACACGATTGTCGTAGAAAGTCAAGATTTGCTCTATATACTTTCATTTAACAAGATCTTGCAAATGATGCGCTTCTTAACCTCTCTTGCCATTTGAAACTTTTTAGTTGGACCTCACCTGGAAACCTGTGGGCACCCTGGGACAAAACCCTTTAACTTAAATTGTTGTACTTTGAAAATAATGCCACACTCCATTTTTCATTTTTCATATTTGTCTCACCGTTTCCGATTTATAGTAGTGACCATGGAGTTTTCAATTAAGTTTTTGTTTACATTTTGACCCGTCGCCATTTTGCATAGGGTTGCACTAGAGAGTCGAGATTTGCTGCATGTTCTTTCATTTTACTACAGCTTTCAAACGATGTGCTATTTAACCCCCTTGCCATTTAAAAAAATAAGTTGGACCCCTTCTGGGACCCTGCGTGGACCCTGGGGCAAACTTTTTTATCCGAATAAGTGTGTCCTTTAAAGTGATGGGATACGTATTGTCCGAGTTTTCCATTTACCCAACCGTTTCCGAACATATGATTCGGTTCAAACTATTCTGTCAGTTTTGTATCTTTTATATTACAAAATGTTTCGTAACTCAAGACATTCCGCCTGGTGACAAGCATAACTTTCGGATTCGTCTACTTATATCAAATGCAAACACAATTGTCTCATTCGGGTCTCAAATGAGGCACTGCGTGACCCTTTCTTGTCAGTATTTTTTCGCACAAAGAAATGTTCAGTATCAAACAACATACACTGTATTTCCTTTGAGTATTGCCTAAATTGTAAACCTTTAAAATTAGCTCAAAACAAGTGGCTTTTATAGTATTTTTCCTCATTTCCGTCATCGCTTTCAATCAGAAAAAAGACGTATTTCTTTCTGAGATTTTCTATCATGACAAATTTCCTTATGATAATAAAATCAAGATCAACGACTTAATTTGTACCAACATCACATATTCCAAAATCGTACGTTACTAACTCGCATATACGATTGTAATTTAATTATCGTGGAACATCTCGTCATTCTTACACATTTGAAATGAAATTCTACAATTGACTGAATTTTAAATCTCAACTACAAAAAACATTTTGTGAAATTTCTCATCTTTTCATCTTTTACATTACATTACGTGGGTAATATTTTTGAGTTTATAGACGTACATTCTGTGTACTCTTACCCTTGAGATTTGTGATCTTTGCAAATCCTAAAATTGCTAGAACAATGAATGTACTATTCTTTTCCGATTACACCATATTGTAATCCAATTCAGTTCATTATTACATTGTGTACATGTCTACTCTATCCACTCTACTCAATCACGTTTACTATGTTCACCGCCTTTGAATCTTGCGAACCATTTATTTTGCCACACTTGTTTGTTAGAATATGTTGTTAGAGTCAACGTACAGAATAATCAACAGTAACACAATAACCTATCGTACTCAGCGGCTTCACACAAAGTTATAGAGTAGTGTGTGTGGAATGTCTGCCCACATCTTGACTATTTGATGTTTCTGACACTTATGTATGAATATCTCGCGTCCGATAGCATTTTTCTGGTAATCTCATGTCAAACGAATTTCAATGACAATAACCTTTTGTGCAACATGATCATGCTTCTTTAGTATGGCTTTCAACTCTACCAGTATACGGTGACATGTTTACGTTGGACACCAAGCAGCAATAAACGACAAGCTCGCTACTTGATAGACCAATTCTCACATTTTAATGTGCCACATGGCTGTTTAAAATATGCGGGTTTTGTCTGTAGCTTGATCGTGTCACAAAGACGAGAACAACTAAAATCTTCCCACGACATGCCTTCTATCTCTATCGAAATGGCATCGATCTCGAATATGATGTGTGGTCTCACTGGTTAGAAGCTGGAAGTAAGCAAAGAGAATAAGATCCACTGTTAAGAACTTTTATGGTAGTAAAAGAGATATTCCACATTGGAAAATTTTATCTCACCCATTTTTAATAATGTACCATAAAATTTGTATTGAAGTTTGTGTGATTCTGATCGGTGTTACGCATATTTTATTAGATTGTGCGTAATTCGTAATCTTAAGAAACCTGCCAGCCTGTCGTGCATTATTACCCCTGTTTCGAAGGATACTTCTCTTTTTGTGTAGTTATGCTGATTCTTTTGTTCCTCAGATAGGAAATTTTAACGTATTCTAAAGAAATGTTTTAGCGTTTATCTATTTTTATTTAACATTAATATTAAAGTCTCTACTTATATTTCCGTAGTCTATGTATCCTTTTTGTTTATATATTCATTGACGCATTTATTTTTATTGAAAGTTTTGTTCTATCGTTACATTATTCTTATAATTCCTTTCATAGAAATTATGTTTTTGAGGTTATTTCATTTTGTAAGTAAATTTGTAAGAAGTACGCTGTCTAGCTGTTGTATTTGTTACAGGGATGATCTTCCTCGAAAATGGCATTTCCAACATAAACCTCAATAAATTAACTTTCTCAATATCTTATTTCATTTTCTATAAAAATAATTTCAGGTATCGTGGGTGTGCTTCGAGCATAAAGTAGACTGTGATGACAAGAATTTAAAAATTCAATAAAATAGTTGAAGAAAATGAGAAAACCCAAAATAAATATTCTCACAAGTTTTGGTTCACTACAAAATGAGTTCCCATGTTCCAAATCAGAGATCCTCTACAGCAGAAGTTAACTCTATATAACTGAAACAACGCAGACTGGAAATATTCAACTCATGTGAACTTACTGTGAACTATCTATAAATTATACGTATTTATACAAGTGTGACAAGAATGATTATATGTGTCGCTAAAAGGACAAATGATTTAAGTTCAATTACCAATGTTTCTGAGAACAAAATCGTATTCTCCGTAAATATATGGAAAATTTAACCATGCTTCTACTTATCCCAAAAGTTAGAAATTATATATATATATATATATATATATATATATATATATATATATATATATATATATATATATATATATATATATATATATATATAATCCCAATAACACATAGCAATCTAATTTCTAATTTATTTAGCAAAAACTAACAAGTCTTGATTTGCAAGCAAAAATAAAATACATGCATTTTCAAACTCAGCCCTGCATAGAGTAAAAACTTTGGTCCAGAAATATATATTACCAAATAATAGTAAAAACAGTTATATTACGATAGTCCGGAGTTCTAAATGTGATTTCTTCGAATTTAATGCTTTTTAAAAATACAGTTGCACACATCTCGTCTCCATGCTAAATATAATTTTATTCTTGTTATAGATGTTAGTATACTTTAAATACCAAGTTCTATAATAATTATTGTGTTTATTAAAATATTTACAGTTATTTAAAATTAATTTAATGGTTATATGAAATGTAACCCGATTAATCCCGAATTCAATTAGGGTACTACACACGGTTCAGCGCCAAAACACAAATTATCGAAAAGTCAAATTGACATATTCTAAATCTAGTGCAATATTTTAAACTATTAGAAAAAAATAAGCAAAAATCACTAAGTTTCTTGCAATATACTATTCCACAAGCGTGATCAAAGAGAATACGATTTACAAAAATACTACTACTTAGTTGATTCGACACATGAAAAGCAATTCACTCAAGGAATATCAAGAAAACAACCAGACAACGAATAATCCACAAGGACAAATAGTTTAGATTATAAAGGAGACTACATTTTCTGGTGCCATTTGTTTTGGAACTGGAATTTCAACTGGAATGCTCAATAATTGCTTTAACTCTAAACTTTGGTTTAACAATCAAGGAAATTAGTGGAATTTGTATATTACCAGAAGCACAATTCACTAAATCAAAGAAGAAAATTGATCCAAATTAAGCTCAATATCATTCGTGTTTACCTTCTCCTTCTGCTTATTGTCCTCCTTGTTCCATGAGTTTTTCTTCCAGACATTTTTGATCAGCATTGACGGATGGTACAAATAATAGCATAACTTAGGATGAAGTGAATTTTAGATCCTACCTGTTTCGAAACACTTCTCAATTTCAGACAGAAGAGAGCGATTGAAGGATTATTGCCTTGTTTTCTCATCTGACACCAATATCGTATTTGGAGTTAAAACCCTCTTTAATACGAATGCATCGAATTGATTGCTCGAGGACTTAATTATTTTATCCACAAGTGAAGGCTTGACATGAGCTTTTACAAAAATCAATACTTATTTTAAAGAGTCTCTGTCTCGCAAAAGTTACCTCCCTCGCTCCGGACCAGGATTTCTTCATATTTTCTATAACAATTTTCCATATTTCATAAACCTTAGAGTATTCAATTCTTAACTATTAATCATCCAGCGTAACTCCACTGGAACTGATTTCAGCCATGAAGTACGAAAATATTTGGAAGTATGAAAAAGTAGTATCTTACAGTTAGGAGTAATTTCAGATGAATAAAATGTCCGTAAAATACACTATTTTAATTAACAAAATTAGATGAATTGTGCGAGAAAATAGAAATGTTTTAATAATACTATTTTTCTTATTGATCGAACAGGGATTTAGCTCTGGCAATTCCCGGATCTGATATCAATTGTCGAAACTGACTGTTTAGTCGAGAAGTTTCAGAAATGGGAAATGTTGTCTAAAGTTGTATTTTCGCATCCCCACACACACACTGTTATTCATAATTAATCGGAACTCTCCCGAATTACATGATATAGTTTGAAGTCATAATTTTCCTGCGATCAGCAAATACGAACTTTAGATACATAAATATTAATACCTGTTAGCTAAACATCGTAAAGAAAGAGGAAAAGGATAATGTATCAACATGTAGGATAAAGGGAATTGTTGATCAGTGAAGAAAGAAAGTATAAAAAGCATGATATAATGAACTATAAAATGATCTTGCTTATTATTATTTTTAAGGATGAAACCCAATTCGATTATTAAAGATGCAACAAACATTTAAAAATAAAGTGACAGGTCTTTGATCCTCCAATTTCGATTTAGATTTTAAAATGCAGTCACTGCTTTGGGAAAATGCACCTCGCACATAACTGATTTCCATCAAACAGTCATTGAAACGACAGAAAGCAACAGTTTAGTGTACTTGAGTGATATATGTGTTGTACATATACGGGATTTAAGATTATATGTGTTGGATTTTAAAAATATTATAGGGTTAAAAAAGAAGATACGGTTCAATGTCCAAATAAACTATTTTTCAGAATGAAATTCAATTGTAAAAGAAGAGTTAGCCAGAGGGAAAGTGACTATAAGAAACACACACAAACACACACGCAAATACATATATATATATATATATATATATATATATATATATATATATATATATATATATATATTAAAAATTAAGCACACTTTTTTCAATAGTGTGTATATTTTTAAGAAGAAGAGGCGAAACTGGTACGTTACACCCTTAGCAGTAAATATTGTCGAAAAATTTGTATTATACGTTAACTGCATGCAATGGATTTACGAATTTTACATATTTTACTCTTGTCAGATTTTTATCGCAGTTAGTAAATATAGACTATCTTCGATCATTCTTACCTAGCATCAATATACAACTATATCTCATCGTTCCAATATTTCAATTCCTAAATGGCATTTCTTTATAATAGATTTAAAATATTTCATTTGAATATCATTATACTGTATTTTGTATTGGTCCTCCGTATGCTTGCACTCTGTACGAATATTTACATTATTTATATTTTAGTTTTTAATTCATAATATAATGTACATAGTTACGGCAGTCCGCTTGAACTCATTCTTTACAAATCTTTGGATAATTTCAATCTTTTTCCAAACACATTCTTGTTTATATGAAAGTATGTTTATCATTTAAATATGTTTTATAACTCAGAACCTTATTGGAGATTTACGTGTTGTTTATAATCAAGAAAATCTTCGAAAATTGTATGATGTGAAAATACACCTCATCTTTTTTAAACATTCATACTTTAACGTGGCAAGTTAAGAATTTATTCTAATAAAAATACTTACAACAACTTCTCCAATCTGTACATAAATAAATAAATCAAGTATGTAAAAATTAATACATTACTTTATCAGTCATCACATGATATGTTTTAATGTATTATTTTCAAATTTGGTTTGATGAATCAATAATAACACCTGAAATTACTTTACAAGGAAACCTCCATTTTATACAATTCGAAAATGCATGAAGCTTCGGGAAAATCAGTAAAATCATTATCCAAATAATAATAGTTTCCCAAACCAAATTGTTTTTATCTACTTCCTTCATAATTTAATTTTATATATAATTATAGTTATTAAAAACAAGTATCTCCTACTCTTTACTGTATTACTTAGTTCATATGTTGCATCTTACTAAAAGAACTGACCAATATTTTATAAATAGTTGCTCAGAAGTATATTCAATAGAAGTAATATTTATCATTTTATATCTACTAACTTCTACTGAACAACTTTAGTTCAAACATTTCCTTTAAAACATAGTAAATTACAATGCATTTTATTCAACCATTACATCCTTTCAGTTGAAATCACGAGTTAAAATCACGAACATAAAGCTGTAAGTCCCGAATGCTAATCCTTGTAGTGTGCAACTAATAAACTTGACAACGTTATATATATATATATATATATATATATATATATAGAGAGAGAGAGAGAGAGAGTTTTGCATGATTGCTCATCACAGACTGGGCTCATTAAATACATATTTGTATTCTCGTTCTCCTTAGTGTATCTAAAAGTACAGTCTAATGTATATTTACTTTATTCTAAACAATAATTTCACAAATATTCTCCTAACATAAACGTTGAAGAAATACGTTTTCTCGTACCTAAGAATTACATTTACAGCTTAGTATTTTTTATAAACGAACACTGCTTGATACAACAGCAGATTCATTCTGAACTTAATAATTAGGTTACTACTAACATCTTATTTGAACCAATACATTGATGGTTTCTCCAAGTATTTGCAGTCCTTCAAATATTTCTCTGTCTTACATTATATATTTGATCTATCTTAGATTACATATAAACATTTTCCTGTAGATTCACCTTTAATGTTTGTCAGTACCAAAAGACGCGTTTATTTTAGTGTAGTGCATATATGCACTACACTTCCAATAATGTTTAAGAATAAAAACGTATAGTAGTGTTGTCAATGCTCACACATACTTAAGACAATTATTATCTCATGTACGCCACATATAAGAATAACTGAATATGTCGTTATTGTAGAAAAATTTCAAATGGTGCTGTCTTCCAAAAATTATACTGATGCTAATAGATCTTAAACATTTTTCGACTTTTAGATTTCGCTCAACTCGGTGATTTGGTCATTTTTTAGTCAACCGAAGGTAAACTTCAAGTCTGGAGTTTTTGTTGATTAGGGTATCCTTTTCTTTACATACGTGACAATGAACCACACATGCTTTGATTATAGCAACATTAATCATAACCCAAGAAATAATTGGATAGTATGTCGTTTGGTTTTTATGGTTCACACTAATACAGACCTGCTGATTAACTTTTGTGGTATTAAGACAAAGTAAAAATTTCTGAAAATAAATTATTTCTATACAGCAGCTATGAAAGCAGACGTCATGTACTATATATACGAATATCGAAAAATATTGGCACAAAGTACTTGTCAAATAAGCGAACAAGAATTTAGTATAACTATACTGATCGTCAGTTTGACTATTGTATTAAATCAACCCTACAGTAGTAGAAGCGCTAGGTGTGAAAGAAGCACTTTGGCACCTAGGCTCTATTAATGAGAGATCAATATAAATTAAGGGAATAAGAAGCAGAACTAAAATATGATATTTTACGTGAAATTTTGAACGCTATCCTTCTAGAGTTAGAGTGATAACTTCTAAATGACTCATCATAAACGTTCCTCTCTTATTAAGTCGGGAACTGAAAGTTCTCTGATTATTATTATTATTATTATTATTATTATTATTATTATTATTATTATTATTATTATTATTATTATTATTATTATTATTATTATTATTATTATTAGCGATGATAATAGTAACAGTAATGCTGGTAGAAGTAGTAGTAGTCATTAGTAATTGTTTACTAAGTAATTGAGTAAGTAAAGTATTTGTTTCGGGCTAACACATCTTTATGAAATACAAAGTCCATTGCTATGGTGCCTTGTCTGCATTTACCAACTTCCACCCCCGTATATTTTAATACACACACAATACTGCACTGTAAATCTCCAAGGATATATGTAGTTTGTATGCAAATACTCGCAATTCCATTTTAAAAAATAACAATTTCATTTATTCCAAATTTCAATTAACCTTGAGCACCATCGGTGAAACAAACATAGTTAAATTGAATTTGAATATTATAAACTATTTTTTTAGAATTTACTAACCTAAAACACCTGCATACCAGTTTACGGTGGAATGGAAGTTTTACGGGTAATACAGTTTATTACCACTTTTGTGATTATATGTAACTTTTATTATCCTAGTCAGCATAAGTATTCTATTTTTTAACTTCAACTCTCAATAAAACATTTTAAGTACTAACGAAACTTCAAAACAATTCAAGTACATTACAATGGATTCAGGTCAACTGCTACATCTGTATCTCCTACACAGATTTCATTTCCATTCATGTGTATTCTAAGCAAACGAATTTATAAGCGTGTCTAAGATGTTTAACGATAATATCTTTGATAGAAACATGGAAGGCATATTTTAGCGACATTGAACCAAATTCATGCAATTTAATCACTAATCAATTGAATAAACATTCACTTCTTAACAGGCACTACTCCAAAATCTTGTAGAAACACGACTTATTATTGTTACATTATCATTATATTAACAGTAATAATAGTACCACTAGTAGTCAATGCTCATCTACATTAGGATTTAATGTTCAACATTCAAACTAAAATACATTAATTTTTCCTTGGCTGTTTAAATATTAGGTGGTTCATTATACTTACACTGAAATAAAATACACTTCATAAAACATTTACGTAGTATAACATTTACAATACACAAAACATAACACACCATTTTTGAATTTCAGATGAATGCAACTTCACCACTTTGTCTTGATCTATTAAACGGTTGCAGACCCAATGTAACCGCAGGCAATAAATTAGCTCAGACTGGAAACAACAAAGCAAGTCAAGAAATAAAAGCATAGCCATTTCATATTTGAGACTAATTCTTTATGTACAGCCATATTAAAAACTTAATTCTGACTTGTATTATATAATACATATCAAATAAATATAGTTTATCCTAATATTGTAATAATTAGAAATATCCTTATTTCATAGCGTCCAATGTATTTTCAAAATATACTTATCTTTTTGGTTTCTTGATATGTCTCATACACATCTTTATATATTATAACTTTTCACACAAAAAATTAAAACTGCAGAGTTAACTTGGTTTTTCCCTTTCATGATTTCGAAAAATATGTTCTATTAGTTTTCCTACTGTTCAAGTTTTGGTCTTTTCTTCATTTAAACATAACATTCATTCTATCTGCATAATTCATTATATCACCCGTTCTGAAGACATTCTCTTATATAATATATAACATGCCTTTAAATGAAGCATTAATGCTTTCTTACCTACTACCAAATTGTTCATTTATCATTGATTGTGAAACGAAAGACTGCTGTACTTTTAAATTTTCACTGATTTAACCTGAGACATTTAAAACTATTGGTTTACTTCTAAAACTCTGGTGCTGGATAATAATAAGATATGTCGTGATTTCGATCCCTTCTATAGTGTCGATTATACCCTACGTAAGTTAGATACATAATTAAATACAAAGTATAATGATTTTGCTCACAGTTTTGACCTAGAAAATCATTACTGCATTGAAAGCATCTAACGGTTCATGTAATTATAAACAATATGTATGTATGATGATATTGCACAATTTAAATTTCCTTTCTCCCCTTCTTACTGATTGAGCATTTGTGATAAGAACCAGGTGCAATTTACGAAGATGAGAATTATTCATTTCGTTCTCACAATGTGAAGGTATTTCCGAATGGAACAGCCTCAAAAAGGGCACCCTAATTGCTTCAAAGTGAAAGTAAGTGAATGCTTTTTATTAGAGTATTTCGAAGATAAATGTCTAAAGAAAAATAAAAGAGGTTTGGAAGGCACGTTCCGAAGGTTCATTCTGAATACTTAATTCCGCAGGTTTGAAACCCCTTGATTTCTTGACATTTTCTACCAACGTCTGATGCTGGCGGGTCCTGTGCACTTGATTTTCTTCCATATGGAGCTGTAAATTCTGTATTCTTTCTTCCGTGTTCTGTTGGCATGACTAAAACTCGGCTACAACACTGCGGAGGATCATAATCAGAAAACAGATCCAAGTTACGTTCATTGGAGCTACGGGTAGTTTGGTCTCCTTTCCCTTCCCCAGACAATTCACGTTCATTGTTTCTTTAGGCACTGAACTAAATAGCAAAACTTCCTCAATGTAATTTCGACATGAAGCACATCGTTTTCTGTATACTTGAGTAGTAATACTAGACTCCGGCAACTTTGAAATACAAATAAAATTGAACATTTTCCTCGCAAATATTATACAGGAAGTACACTTTCAGTTTAAGAGAATTCATTTCTTTCAAAAATATGTGTATGGAAACATCCAGTGAGTTATCCAAATTGAAATAGAATAACAATGCAAAGATAGTGCTGCCATCTTCTGACAATTTTTAAAACAACACAACTTACTTGTCACAAGAATAAATATTTGCTTTTATTTAGGTTGTCATTGTTAGGAACTACCAATTAGCAAGCTTTATTTATCTGTCTGCGCATATGGAAGCTAGGAAACCCATGGCGTCCGTACGGACCCCAGTTGTGCTAAATACGTTTCGGTTCTTAAATAGAATTATAATTTCTAAATACATATGTATGCAACAAGTAAATTGTTATAAGTGAATTGTAAACACTTTAAAAAGAGATGTCCTGAGTCATGGATAAGAATACGAAACAAACGGAGAAAATATATGAATAGAAAGAAGCCTGGGGTCCGCACAGACCCCAGGTTGGCGTCATAAGGGTAAATAAAGATAGCATTGTGGGCATCAGAGGCCCCCTTCGTAGTACTAAGGAGCTATTTCCCCCATACATTAACTTTTACATTCCATTATTTTGCCTATATATTTTATCATCCTTTGAAACAATTTTGGTATGACAATATCCAGGAAGAATAAGAACTATTATTGTAATGCAGTTTTGCCAACTACACATTATACATATTTAATTCATATATATTGAATTCTTTCCCTGGTACCTGAGTATTTTCTACGTCTTGAAACCTGTTAGCACCTAAATATGTCACTTTATATTATAATCGCACACATATTATATATATATATATAGATAGATAGATAGATAGGTAGATAGATAGATAGATAAAAGGAATTAAGATTTCAATAGTGATGGGAAAAACTGCTGCTGCAACTCTGGTGTTACCAAGTATCTTTAATCGTATTATCATTTACAAGCAGCAGCCGGCAACACTGACTGAAGACGCATATTTGATAGGAAATTGTGAGTTTGTTATTCCGTGACTGTATGTTGGAATCTGTAGCAGTATTGCCACAACGGCAAATCATGCTATTCGCCAAAATTCAATTGAGAAAGCACTTAAAGAAGTTTTAAAAGAATTTGATATATACTGTAATGAGCTTAGAGATAGCGAAGTTGAAAGAAGCTGTCCAATTTTGATGCAGAAGACAGTGATTTGAACTTTGTATTTGATATACAAACGGAAAAAATTGAATCAGTGGCACGTTCTTTCCAGTAAATACCTTGTAATATTCATGGTCCAGTAGTGGTGTTAGTTTGCTCAACTGATAGCAAGTGGTAGCTTGTTTGCTTATGTTTCACTAGTGGATTTACAGGTGAAAATCTTGAGGTTGCTCTAATAGAAAATTGTAACTTTATATGTTCTTGTAACACTGCTTCACTGGTGGCATCCCGTATAATGTTCAATGAAGGTCCATCACACTGCCAATCTTTTCGCGGAAACAAAATTCAAAAGAATTTCGCCATTCTAAGGATAAGTGAGAGGGAAATTATAAAATGTTAACTTTTAATTCACTGGAATACTGAAGTATACCCCACTCTTCCCCATTCCACACCATTCCACACCACTCTTCCCATCATATCATCACCGGAATGCGATTAGAATTAGCCTTTGCAGATGTACTACATTGTGGTAGCTTGCAATTGATCTGTATGATAGTTTCTGTATAGAAACAAATAAAATAAATAGGTCATAGTTACTTATATAAATGAAATTGGTAACTTAAATAATTACACACACACAGTTGGTATCACAGTACTTAGAAACCTAGTAATAATAAATAAAAATGTATGATAACTTAGATATCCCGAATTATATCAGATAATATAAATTATTTTCCGTGAAAAATAATGATCATAAATTATGGCCCTGAGAGTTTCCGTTGATGTTTCAGTAACTTAGGGTTAACATTGAAGTGCGTAAATTATTTCTTTTGGGCTAATAGTTACTTATCGAATGCTAAGTTCAATGATATGAGTCGCTTACTGCATCTGCCAGATTTCCATCCACGTCTATTATTAACACATGCCATATACTATACTATAAAAATGAAAGGACATCTGTAGTTTAGTTTTGTATGTAAACACTAAGTACACCATTTCAATAATAATAATAATAATAATAATAATAATAATAATAATAATAATTCCAATGTAACCTAGTCTTCTTTGAACCTAAACTTACCATCGGTGAGCCTAAATTAGTTACATTGGACTTTAATGTTACATACAACTTTTCGAATTCACAAACCCAAAATATCTGCATACCAGCTTTGTGTGGGATGGAAGTATTATGACTGATAACATTTTATTAGCATTTTGTGATTATTTATGTGATAGTGATTATAACCCTTACTAGTCAGTGCAAGTATCCTATTATCACTTCAACTCCCTATACACTTTGAAATAATGAAACATTAAACAATACAAACAATTTCAATAATATCGGTTCATCTGTTACATTATTACCCTCGGCAATAATGCTATGGAAATATCTAACTTCCATTGATGTGTACTTTTCAAACAAAATAATTTATAAGTGTGTGGAAGTTGTTCAAGAATAACATATTTGATAGAAATATGAAAGACACATCTTAACGACGTCGAATAAGAGTGATTCAATTTAATCACTATTCAATTGAATAAACATTCAACTTCTGCGAGTCACCCTTCCATTGCCTTGTAGAAACATAACATATTAAAAATATTTAAAGTAGCACTACTAGTGATCAATGCATATCTACATTGTGGACATGTAATATTCAACCCCGAGCCAAAGTATATTATTTTTTCCTTGCCTATTCATACATTAGCTAGTTCATTTTACTTACACTAAAAGAAATACACTTCACATAACATTTACATTACACAAAACATAACACAAATCATCTTTGAATTTCAGATGAATGCAACTTCACCACTTTGCGTTGATCTATTACACGGATGCAAGTCAAATGTAAAGGCAGAAAATGAATTAAATCAGATTGGAAGCAACCAAGCTAATCAAGCAATAGCAGCAAATGGATAGTCATTTCATAGTTGGAAAAATTATGTATGTATCCTCAGAAACACGGCATAATTCTGCTGTGTATTATATAATGGATATTAAATATATAATTTTATCATAATATTGTAATAATTCTTAATAACCTTACCTGTTAGCGCCAGTGTTCATTCAAATGTACAATTATGTTGTTGTTTTGTTGAGAATGTATCATACAAGTCTATATATTATAATTTTGCACACAAGAATTTTAAAACTTCATAGTTAACTTGGCATTTCCTTTCTTTGATTTTGAAAATCATCTTTTATTGATTTCTTCTTTAAACTAAGTTTAGGTCTTTTCTTCATTAATCATAACGTCTTTGTATTAAACTAATTGATTCTAACACCCGTTCGGAAGATTTTCTCTTATATAATGTATAGCATGCCTTTGAATTAAACATTGATGGTTTTTTACCTATTACCAAATGGTTGATTTCTAATTGATTGTGAAAAGAAAGAATACTGCAGTACCTCTAAATTTACACTGTTTACTAAGCTGAGACTTTTAAAAATATTGGCGTACCTCTAAAGATCAGCTGTTTGATAGAAAGACGAGATTTTGTGATTTACATCCCTTTTCTCCTATAATGTTGTGTATATACAATAGATAAGCTAGGCGCATAGTTTAATCCGTCATAATTATTTTGCTCATTGTTTTAAGCTAGAATACCTGTAATGCAATCATTATAGTTATTAATCTTGACAAGATTAATACTGCATATTTTCAGAAAAAATCTATTTTTGCTAATAATTTCTATGCGTCTTTAACTGTTTGGTTCTATGCGTCTTTAACTGTTTGGACCGCGTTTAATTGAAGGACATTAGATAGTCCGAACAGAAAAAAAAACATCTGTTTACCATTTCAAAAGTCAAAGAAGTAGCTGGACACTTTAACTTGAGTTAGCTGTATAATATACAACTAGTAACATAAATTACATAACGCAAAGTACTGGATATATTCACATCTTAATGTATCATCTGATGGTAATGTAGGAGAGGGCCGCATTCAGAATGTAGTAAAGATTGTCTTTGTTTTCAAACTTACATTAGATTCTGATCATATTACATTTTCTTTAAAAAGAAGTAAATTTAGAATTTTCTGATAAAATTGTGCCTTTCTTGATACATGAAAATTTGAGTTTTGTGACATAATATGAAACAATATTACAGACACTGTGGAAATAAATTCAATTTAATGTTTGTGAGTATAATGCAGTAGCGTATTAGTACATTCAGGTCCTAATTTTGGATAGCATTTGAAATTGTATGGTGAAGAGATCAATTACACCTCTGTAAGTATATATATATCCAGGGTGTTTCAAAACAATATCTACAAGGTTTGATAAGTGATTCCTAACATCAAGAGAGGACAGAAAGTATAGACCAACTTGTGTGCACAAATGCTCCCTTTCAGAGTTATAAAATACCGATATCTTAAGAAAAGTAACCTTAAAAATCCATAGCTCCAAAACTATTGGATCTACCGTAGTATATTCAAGGCTTTATTTAGGAAATAATATGTTCTCTATCCAAAAATCTATGTTTCAGAATCCTAATGTACTCACGCAAGAATTCTTAAAGAGGTAATTTGCTACAGGCATATATTATCAACTGCTATGTCCATACACACACACACACACACACACATATATATATATATATATATATATATATATATATATATATATATATATATATATATATATATATATATATATATATATATATATATATATATATATATATATATATATATATACAGATGGTGATCAGAAAAATGGAAACACCTGTAGTTGGCATCACGTCAGATGTATGGGTTGGCAGTGGTGTCGTAGCGCCCGCAGCGCCGGACCGCTGGTGGTGGTGTGTTAGATCGGTCTCCATACTACGTCAGGCACAGCGGAACAGCAGTGTCCAGTGGCTGCAGCAGACAGAGGTAGTGTGAAATGGGAGTCCTTTCAGATTTTCAAAGAGGGTAAATTGTTGGTGCGCGGTTATGTGGAGTGAATGTGACGGCAGTGGCTATTATGTTAGGCGTGTCGCGTGGGGCAGTGTCGGAGGTGATGAGGGCCTACACAACACACAGGAAAACCACATCGGGGAAGCGGAACAGTGGGCGGAAGAAAACCATGAGTGACAGGTCACGCCGGGTATTAAAGCTGATATTCACGCAGAACCGTCCTGCCGCTGCGGAGCAATTGACGGAGGAACTCAATCAGAATCTCCCTCACCCTGTTTCGACAATCACAGTTCGCCGCGGCGGAATAGCGGAAACATGGAAAATATGGGGGATTTAAATTTGCTTAAGACGTCTTTGAGTATAGGTTTGCAGACGCAGATAGCTCTGCAGGATATAGTAGAAGTGATAAGAAACCGCAAATCAAGGAGGTAGCAATCAACGAAGTTGCAACTGCAGATTGTTAGACGAAGTTAAATTAACGCTTTCTACATTTTCCGCTGAAGAATCATAGAACACCTTTGATTTCCTTGAAAATGTAATGGACTATGAGAAAAGTAAAAATATTTAATTAGAGGAAAAGTTAGAGGTCATTCCTACGCGATTGCAGGCAGACGCAAATAAATAGTTTAATTTCAAGAAGAAGTCCTCTAGGTTTGTAGAATTTAGAACCAGTCCTCTACAAGAATATTTCAGTTTCAATTTTGAGAGTAAGATTGGAACTCAATTAGCGGATAAAATCCAGCAACCAGACGAATACCTATCGAGATTTTAAGCGAATGGTGTTAGTTTTTCCTATCTAAGAAGGTTAAATTTCCGGACGCTGAACAAATTCAAAAGATAGTAAATAAAGAAGTTCCGAAATTAAAGCAGTACTTGCATGAAAATGTATTTAGAAACCTCAGAGAACTTGTAGAATACGCTCTGAAGATGCAAGCATTTTTCCTAGAAATTACAATTACACCACACAGCAGCATGCTGGAAACAGAGATAGGATTCAGATTGCCACCATTAATAGATGTTCTTTAGAAGTAGAAACCGAACCTGAGATTAAAGCCCAGGCATTAAATCCAACGTATTTTAGTAGGGCAATTGAACGGAGTGAAATTAAACAGGAAAAGAAAGAGAAACCACTAATTAAATGTCATGCCTGTGCAAAGTTAGGTTCCAAACTTTTTGAGTGCCCAAGCAGGACAAGAGTTGAAAATCACGAAAATAAGCACCACATCATAACGTCATTAATGAAATTTCCTAGCAAAATTGCGAAGGGAAGGAACTTTCCGCCTTAATCTTTTTGCGTTTCTATGGGCAGTTAAAGGGCTGTTTTCTTAACAATGGCTTGTTTATATCGCTTGTGAACCAACAGACTTGTAAACTGGGAATTCAGAAAGGAACGAAATCAAAGCGAGTAAATGACACTGTATTATTAGCGTCGAGACAGGCAAGATTAGGCAGATAATGTATCCTACATTTTGTTATCAAACTAATGAAGTTTTCCCATACGTTCTACGTTTTGGAACACCAATCTATTGAATATGTATTAGGTTAAGATTTTATTGCTAAGGCTGGAATTGATATTTTCCTCTCAAGGAATTCTTGGTGTTTTCAAAACAATTCTAGTCTGATTAGGTTTATAGAACCAGAAACAGAAGCAGTGGATGCTCAAGTTGAGAAATTTTAAGGACACGTTGTCCCAAAAATTCTAACGGTGTTGGCTGTAAACGGAAGGACAATGCAGCTGCTGTTGCAAAATAGAAAAATGGAAGGAAACACAAAGATAGAAATCCTTTTCTAGCGCTACGAAAAAAGGCATTTCATGGAAGGGACACCGAAACCCTCATAAAAGCCTCAATTCTTGGGAGGGCCATTCTTCTCTATTGTGACACTAGCAGTCAGTTCTCTCTTATTGACGAGACAGAGACGAAAATATGGAAAAATAAAGGTGCCAAATTAAGAAAGAAACTTTTATCGCTTTGTTTAGCAAAAGGTACTACAAAGGCGAAAGAAAGTGTGATTGTAAATATAAAATATTATGGACATATATTCAGTCAGAAGTTTTACGTTTTTGAGAGGTCTACCAAAAAAAATTCTGGTTGGTAGGGATTTCCTATTTTAAAAAAATTGCATTGTTCATTTTCCTGAACTGCTGATGTATTGATGACGGGAAGATGTCCATTTGTGAGTGCGAAAACCCAAACAAGCGGAGAGGGGAATACTCCGGTTATGCAGTTGTTGAGAACTCCTCAAAACAGATTTTTGATTTAATGTTAAGTAACTTATCTTGGAACGGGTAAAGGAAAAGTAGGGCAGAGAGTATGGTTAAGAATAACACGGTTATCTTCATCTACCAACAATGTTAGTGCTTTATTATTTCCAAAGTACGGAGGTCCTTGGATAATTCAGAAGCAGATTGCTGGTAATACATTTTTAGTAAATAATCAGAAAAGCGGGAGAATAGTAAAGACTAATGCAGTTATGCTCAAGCTTATTTTTATGGCACCCAAAATTTTGTAAGCATGTAAAGCAATTACAACCTGAGTTTACGAGGACACTTTTTTTCAGATGAAAAATGCAAGGACAGGGGGAAAATAAAGAATCCTACAAATGAAGTTGTTTAAAGTAACGTCATCGATGTTTTGTTATATATACATTTTTCTTTTCTTATTTTTCTTTGAAATTAGTTACATGTTAGGGATTTAGCCTGGTAGTCCACCAGTTGATCAGTCGCTTTTTTGGAGTCGAAACCGAAAGATTCTTTTCTGTGAAAAAAACTGGCTGAAGTATTCAAAAAACTTAGATCTTCGAGAAATGTTTATGTGGCAGCTCGCCATAAAGCTGGTTAAAGTTTTGAGTTAGAACTTTTGTGTGACGTTGATGCACCAAAGAACAGTAAACGACGATTACCTTTAAGTAATAAAACTGGTGAAGTGCCAGACAAAAGAATTAGGAAAAACGATCACGAATATATCTTAAAGGAAATAAGAGCTGTTCAGTTTCAAAAATCGGTTCGGATATACTACTAAAACTTCTTGCGAGGAAAGGATAACAAGGCTGCAGATAGAGAAACGTCTAGACGTAGCAAGTGACGAGGAGGAGTACGTTATAGATGTCCTTACTGGTGGGGAAGTATTAGACTGCAAGTCAATCCCCGACACCCCGGGTAAGAATCTGTTTCTTCCAATCCCCGTGAACGTGTGGAAAAGTTATGAAGAAGTTGAACTTCTAAAACATCGAGTGATACTTATGGTGATGCTTATGTGAAATTCAAGAGAACAGTGAAGTGTAACGTGCGTCAATATTTCAAAATTATATAAATTGTTTTTAATTTATAAAATTTGGCTTTTAATCCTGAAGCGTAAAATATGAAAACTTTTAAGAAATGTACGAGGAAACAAACAGTGAAGGTATATTATCAATCAAGTGAATTAAAGTAGTTTTTAAAAGTTTAAGTAAGTTTTAATTGATTTGATTTTTCAGTGTAATTGTATTTTTTCGATTAGTGAGAATATCATAATGACAGTTCGAGACTATAAACTCAAATGCGCGCAAGAATCAAGGAATTTTTCTTCTTCTTTTTCTTTTTTATTGGAATGGATATATGCGAGGGCCATTTACCTTGTTTAATTATGCACGATATATTTTAATATTTAATATATATAAAATTATTTGTATATTAATTAGTAAGTAATGTCTCACCCATTTATCTGACGCCTTTATTTAATATAAGTATAGCGCAATATATATATAATTTTACTATGTTTGCGATATGTAAATATATGTAAATTGCAATTAAAGAATTATCCCAATATATATATATATATATATATATATATATATATATATATATATATATACTAATATTTTAAGACTAAGTTTCAGTTAGTTAGATCGAATATTACTCTCGCGTCCCACTTTGATAGTAGACCTTGTAGAGAGGCTACTTTTTTTGAAGATTTCCGTTTGTTCCTTGCTTTTCCAGTAATTATCCATTGCTGTAGAAGTTTCTAGAACCGTTGCTCAGTTAAGTTTTTTCTTCATTTTTTCTATCCCTGGCAAAACATATGAAAAGGCGAATTTTTTAATGGCTTTTGCTGTTTCAGCTAGGGAGGCCTATAGGGTAGAGGTCTATACTAGTGGCTGTTCAGTCCGAAGGGAATTAGCATGTAAGCGTTTTTTTCGGGAGTTGCATTTTAGTTTAGTTACTGGATGTCCACAGGAGAAGTAAGTCGTTGGCTTCCAGTTCCGGTAGAGAAACTGGTCACTGGTCACTGGTCATAACATAGGTGAATTCCCGAGATAATAGTAGAAATTAAAAAAATAAGTAGGATTTTTAAGCTCTACGTCCGAATAATGGGTTGAATGAATAGCTTAATAGTTAGAGAAATTGGAAAGTAATTTGCTCTTTGGGTGATCCTAGGGAGAGAGTGAACCCAGAACACTTATGTTTTGAAATTTCCAGGTGCTGGAGGTTTTCCCATGACATTTTTGAATCCAGGTTGAGATTTGGGTTCGATCGCCGTACAGACAGGCGGTACTGAAGCCTGGCTGGTGTTTCTATTTTCACACTGCAACTTTCGTGTACGAAAGTATTAGAGTATGGGTTTTATCTTTCTAACCTATATTCTTAAATGATACTCCTAATATAATAGCTGAGCCATGAGTGACGACTGCTACTTATAATTCCCTAAATCTTCCTAACCTTTAAAATTTTAGTTAGTTTCCTACCTGAATTTCTCTGCATGTTGAGAGTCCAAACCAGGTGTAGGACATACTGTTACTGTAATAAAGTTTAACAGTCTTTGAAAGCAAGGAATATAGACCTGGAGTAGAGAGAGTACTACTTTCCGTATTACCGCAGTTCCCTACAGAAATTTTAGAGAAGTTTTATTGTTTAAGTACAGAGATATTGAAATTAAAGTCTTTCGTTGGTTTCTTTGGGAAGCCGAGCAAGATATTAAAGTTCTTTCACAAACGCAAAGTAACGTGCCTTGAATCAAAAATTCCTAATCACTCACCTTATCTAAATTAGAGGAATTTTAGTTATAATAAACTATTTCTCCATCACAAATTCTAGAAATTTCATATTAACTCAATCGTATTTAAAACCTGTTAGACGACAGAGAAAAGATTATTTGTTTTCTTGAGGAATTTATTTATTTTTTTGTAAGTTTGGAATGGAAGATGCATTTGTTTGAGTGGTAATAAAGAATTTCGATTAGATTTATAATTTCATATAGATATAAAGAGTTCCCAAACGGAGAGAAAGATAAATTCCAAATTAATTTTGTATTTTTTAATTTGTTTTTACTTTTTTAATAACAGACTAAAATTTTAAAAAGGAGTTAGATTACATAAGTGTGAACTAAATGTTTAATATCGTAATGATTACTGTTAAGTACTCCAATTTAAGTCTGAGGTTTTGATGTTAGATTTTCCCGACAAATATATTACAAACCCTATATATGATATTGTTAGTCAGACTAAGTATTTAAAATAATAAGCTATTTTTTCGAAGAATAGTAACAAATGTCTTTACAATTTAACCTGTAATTTGGGATCATATTTCTGTAAGATTCTCAAACATAAATTAATGCAAAATTATTTTATGAGACAACTACACTTCAAAATGAATTTGAACTATTATTCTCATAATTATGATCACTGTATTAATTACTGAAGTTTAGAGAGCTCTTAGTATAAAAACAAAAGTGGGCATAGTAAAGAAGTTGAATTTAAGACATTTCGTTGATACTAAATTTGAATATTCCCCAAAAGTAATAAATATGATATTTTCAGTTTATGTTCACGAGGAATAAGAATTTGTAAGAACACTAATTGATTATTCAAACGGAAAGAATTTATTTAATTTAACATTATTAGACAAGTATATTTTAATGTTTCTTCTTTGAAATCATAATTCTAGGAACCATCTAGTTAATGTAATATAATCATGTATTTTCATCCGTCATTTAGATCGTGTGTTTGTTTTAGATAAGACGAAATTAGAAAGCTAAAATACATTAAATCGTAATTAATTTCTCTGTTTAATTTATTTTAATTGTTAGTATTTTTGATTCATATGTTATTAATCACATTATATGTTACTGATTGGATTATTACAACCACATCGTACGAAGTCTCCTATTCCTAACTGAAAGACTTACAGCGCTAGAACCAAAAATGTAATGAAATATTTAAGTTTATCTACCCAATTTACAGCTTTAAGCTAAATGTGCCGAATGATTAAATCAAGTGAATGAAAAAGTGGTCAAATGGAAAACTGGAAGAAAAGTAGAGCATCTTGAGATAACCTTTGGATACATGTTTAACACGGAAAACTTACTGGGTCGGGGATCACACCCCAGAAGTCCACTCATCATAACACAGTGCTGTACCACTGAGTATCCATGCATCGTAGCAACGCTAAAATAAAAAGAATATATTATTGTTATGGTTGTGACAGTGTAGTGCGTCAGGTGTTTTTGTTCAAATTATGCAACGTTGTTAAGTACATAACTGCTATGGTCGTATATTGGAGACGGTATTCGAAACATAAATTTTAAATATTCTGTTGAATGTTATCATATCGATTTCCTATGCACATTCGCAAAATGACTAACTTAGTGTTTTGGTCCAGCTCGTTCTCATCTGACCTAAAATACTGTAGGGAAAAAACAATTCTAGAGATTACTCCTTAAATCTTTCAAAACCTTGAACATTTTAGTACTATTTTAACATTTCGTTAATAGCATTTTTCAAGTTCAACTTACTCAGTTAGTCTTACCTCTGAACCCTATAGAATATGTGTGAGAATCTCATCTACTAAAATTCATGGAATTAATTTCCTTGATAGATAGCTAATATTGTTTACATAAGTTAAAATTCATGTTTTCCTTTATACATAACAATACTTGCCTTCGTAGAAGTAGGACCCAACACTTCTATTAAGTTTTACAGAGTGAAAGAACTTCCAGTAACACTAAAAACAAAATATTATCACAAAATGTAAATTTTACATGTTTATTATATTTTGTTTTCTTTCCTTTTTTTAAAAAAAATCACATTATCACTTGACTTCGTGCTTTTGTTCATATTTCCTTTTCCAAGTATGGCTCCATGAATAAAATCTGTACGCACACAAAATACATAGTGTAGAAGTTTATGAAGCACGAGGAAGAGTGCGTGCATAATAATGTTCTAGCAGGTCAAAAAATTCAATTTGAACACGTTTGGTTCTTTTGGAAGTATCACCAATATTCACATATAGTTTCACGTTACAAACTTCATGTAACTTGGCCAAACCAATGCGGTTTCCTTTGTTTCGTTGATTGTTGGCTAAAGACATTAGTTTTCCACATGCACTTGCAAAGTGATATCCGTGTCTTGCTGAACATATAATTCCTAAAAAATATATTCTTTTAAAGGTTGTTAATTTTTGTCAATTTTCACTGTGATGTTTATATTTGGTTTAACATCACAAATGCACCTTTTAATAACGCTATACTGAAACACATTCTTGATGACCCTCCGACACAGCAAAGCAACAGAGTACACTTATGTGTCCGTAGGTGACTAGCGAGTAGATGACAAAATTGTGGATAATTTCACACATAAATATAGACTGATATTGGAAAATCATACGAAAGTCTGGAATATTTACGCTTGAGGTAATTTGCTAAAAAATCAGCAGCGAGGATTTAAAAAATATGGCCAGTATATTATATTCTTCTATTTTAATTAAAGTATAAGCATTGTAAAATTCTAGTAATTCAAGTCATACAATGTTCTTAACTATCATAAATAACGAGGTAACTCGTTGAGTCTTTCTCCAAAAATAAAATAATATTTTAGCAAAATATACTCACAACGTCTTTATTGAATTAGACATAAGATTTAAGGGTCATAAGAGCAAATAAGAGAACATGATTCATAGAAAATATACGTTTGAAGATTCAGCAAAAAATACATCCATCTGTATAAATGTGATTCATTGTTTGCATTAAATACAGTATTGTACTTTCAGAGCAGTCCAAATCTTTAATTTGTATAAACCCGTGTTACATATTTACCATTCTCTTCTAATTGCTTAAGATAATTCACACTGTGTGAGAGAATTTTATCTTGTGAGATTTTTCACAGTTTTCAACTACGATTCAGAAAGTATAAATACACCACCTTTGAATTCCAGATGTATGGATCATCACCGCATTATTATCCTTATTCAGTACTTTACAGCTATTATAACATACTAAAACTCATTAATCAACAGCAGATTGGAAACAACATTGGTAAACAAGAAATAGAAATAAAGTGGCCGTATTACTATTGAAACAGAGCATGTACTCACGTCATACAGCGAAAATTGTAATTATCTGTACCACGTAATAGATAGTAATAAAGATATTGTAATTGCTTAACGGTTAAACGTTCCTCTTAATTAAACCTTATGAAACTCCTTTCAACGAAATTAAGAACTTTAAATTTGATTATAATCGGGATTTAAGAATTTACTTCCTAGCGAAGATCCTTATAGATATGGTTAAATTTAGTTTGCTTTATAAAACAGCGCCCCACGTCGTCTTCTCGTCTTAAAGTAGCATTGAGGGTCTTGGTAATATTTCTTCATAATTTGGTGTTACTATATTCCGGAAAGATAAACCCATCTTGCTAAGGTGTGTCACCGACTTAAAAAAATGTAATAAATATATGTCATCATAATCTGAACAGTTCAATATCAATGAGAAGAGTACCGATTCAGACTTAGAGTCATCTCAGAAGCAGGTTTCATAAAGTAACACATCAAATCAAACAACAAAGTCACCCAGGATTTAGTTGACAATAGATCAAAGAAGAATTCAGCAAAACGGAAAAAGAAATAAACAAGAAAATGCAAATTATGTATTAGGTTTATTAAGATTAGGATCGCTGGAATCCAAACAGTTACTTTCGGAGGTAAATGAATGCTATAGTGTATCCATCCCTTGAGGGAAACCTATATATAGTTGGCATTGAAGCCGTTGTAATCGTAGTTCTTAAATTAACATATGAAAAGAAATTTAAAGAACATAAATTAGAAACGATACCATATACCATTGTTACGGATGATAATAGGAAATTTCCAATTGTCGGGCAAAGTTCTGGTGAGTTCAAGGGTAGACTTTAAAGACTTACCAATTATTGAGACTAACACAAACGGAACTGACAATATTGTAGGACTGACTGGACTTACCTGATATACCCAGAAAGAAGAGAAGAATTCAAAGTCTCTTTCTACAATCCAACGACTGCACGCAAAATGTTATATATTCCAAGACGATTTGCAACGAAGGAAGTCTAGAAGAAACAAATGAGAAAAGAAAAGAAACTGTTCGAAGAAATAGGAGAAGAACAAAAGATGAGATGCAGGGCATCGATGAATAAGTTTGGAGAATGTGGGAGAATATTAAAGGAAAGAGAAAACGAAGAAAAGGTGAACGAAGTAAAAGCTTGGAAAATGTGGATGGATAGTAATCCAAGAAGAGAGAAAAGTGGAAAGAAAGACGTGAACGATTCGTTGAGGAAATGGTTGAGCTGAAAACAAGTTGCAAATATTGTTGGAAGTAAACTTTAAGGATATGGGTAACTAGACATAGAGTCCGTACCATATCATAAGCAAGTAGGAAAACGTGGCTATGCAGTGTTAATTTGCGTAGAGATTATCCAATTTGAATCTTTCTACATTACGTTCTGTAGATTGTCAGTATTGTTTCATTAATACATCCAATAAATCAACTTATTTTAGATCTGCTAGATTGTCCTTATTGTTTCACTGATAAATCTAATAAATCAGCTTCTTTTAAATATGTTACCTTGTTTGGTGATACCAGTTGTCAAGTTGTTGTATAAACTTCCAAATCTATTACCGAGATTAAGACGCATACTCTTTTTATCTAGAATATCATTTTACATAGTACAATAGTTTTCAAACCTTTATATAAGCTACATATCACCGTGTCCTTTAACGTAGGGTTAAAAAAAATGTTGTCTTCCTCATGCGTGTGATTCAGCCATTCTTTCACTTTCAGCGAAATTTCAAAGTCACCACTGTGAAACTATAAACAATAATATGACATTTTCGCTCCACAGAATCAAAATACATACCAACGCCTTCCTCTTTCCTTATCATATTGTTCGGAATCACTGTCCATTTACCCATATACTTGAAGTTTGTTTCGCAACATATATGTTGCTGTTATGAGGGGTTATATAACTTGTGAGACATACAAGGAAACACAACATTATGCAGTACTGTGATTAGCTAATACCTGATTCATTTTTATATTCATTCATAAAACCTATACTTGTAGACGATCTTATAATTCATTAGATTTCTTTGCACATTCATATCTTTAAATTTTAGACACAAAAGTGCCACGATAAAAAATCTCTCTTCACTTTGTGATCTATGTTGCTGACCCACAATCAAGATAGCGAAGCAATATAACAATCACGTAGCAATATGTTGACTTCAACACACATTGTTTGATACACTACTATCGACACATCTTCAGTTCAAAGTTCGACATCTATATATAGGTGGCTGAAACGTCAGTACGTCCAAAGGTTGAGTTAACTTTATTAAAAGTTTCTTACTGCTTAATAGTTTCTCCATGTAAAGATTGAGTAACACAATAAAAGTTTTAAAACTTGGTTTTGTTGACAAGGTCTTATTTCGTAATGACGATTACTTCAAGTAAGGTGAAAGAAGTTGTTGTCGACGTCGCATTATTTCCTTCTAAGAAACAGAGGGTCAATACTGAAATTGAGTATCTTCCGAGTATTGTTAACCGTAACTAAATATTTTGAAATAATGACCCAACTTTCGGAAAATAGGGTAACATGCATTTTATATGTACCATTTACTTCGTTTGTGAAATAATTTTGTGTTTGATTTTACATATGAAATTTGAACGAACATACTGACGAGAATAAGTTTGACAAAAATAAATTATTTCAAATTTATTTTATTAGACAGCCATATTTTAAAATGAATGAAAGTAACAATTCAAACTACTGTGATCAGTGTATTAGTTACTGAAATTAAGAGAGCTTTTAGCATACGATCAAAAGTTATCATAGCAAACAAATTGCAATTAACCAATTAGTGCGTGGAGTTTCCTAGAGGTAATATTTGCGTACAAGTTGTTATTTTGGGGTATGTTTAGAGCACTTTAAAGAGCTGTAGCGAAGTCTGCCTCAAAGTTTATTGTAGTGGGCGGCAAGCGCCAAAGAAAGTATCGCATACACGGGTAATACTTGACTAATAGGTCTATATTTTACCAACGTTTTTATAATAAATAATAGTTTAGTCTTCATGTAACATTAACACTTGGCTACTGTTGTTAACGGTTTTAGTTATTGACACCGAATTCACATTTCTTTAACAGTCATGTACTTGAAACGTTAGTGATATTTCAATAACAATGGCCGGCTTTGAAGAATTTGCCCTGAAAAATCAAACTGCAAGTTTTTCGACAATAATAACACCCTCTCATGACTGTTAGAAGATCAAGAACTAAGGTTTTGTTCTCAAAACTTCTGGATATGAGGTTATAATGATTTAAAACGTAATTAACACATTCGATTTTTCGAATCAAATGCACTAATTGGTTAAGAAAATTCGTTTATACTAAATTAGTGTGGACGTCGTACACCATAATGCCTAAGTATAATAAAGATAATATTTTCAGTTTCTGTTAACGAAAAATATTCAATTTAATGAAATATGTTTATTAGGTAAAGAAAATTAGAGATGTTTAAAATATACTTGTTTAATTAAAAAAAGATTTTTATTTGAATAATAATAATAGTTATCTATTTAATTATATAAGTAAATTTTAAAGATCTTCGACCTTTCTTTATATAATAATTTCAGCAATTGTCTGCTTAGTGTAAAATGATTTGTTAATTTTATCCAACATTTGGATTGTTTGTTTTCTTTTTTATACAAAATGAAACTAGAGAAACCTTGAATACTTCTTAATCGTACTAAGAATTGGCACGCTTAATTTATTTTAAATTTTAGTAGGTGTATTGGAATTCAATTGCTGCTTTTAATTACAATTTATGTTATTGATTAGAGTAATCAGTTCCAATAATTCTTAGTTTCTTTTCCGACGTTTAAAAAGGTATCATAAACGATACTTTCAGTTATTGTTTCATTTCATTACCTACTATTTAAGGAATAGTCTATTTAGTCACTCCGTATCATTAGTAAGTCTCTAGTTACACAGTCTCTTTATGACATTGAATGACTTACGAAATACAAAATACGGCAAGAGAATCAGACGTAGGTCAGACCAACCAACTTTATCTACTTCACAGGTCAGAAAAGTCATTGTACCTTTGTACTGCAGCGCGAGGAAAATACTTTCAAGACATCATAACAACACATTACGGTCGGGAAATCGTGCCACGCATTGAAGTTCTTTTAACACTAAAATCAATGTAGATTATATCCAAATCAACGTCATAAAATTTCTGTGTTTAATATTGCAACTTTCACCTTAACATAAATACAAGTGTACTTACTAACATTGCACTAATATCCTAGGTGTTGTAAAAAAGAATAGCCAGAGAGAGAAAAATTTAGTCAGCTTACTTTCGTAAATGCCTATTATTAGTATGGTCTCTCACAAGAATCATTCCAGTGCCTTACATTATTTTAAATAAGTTGCCGAAGAGGTAGAATGAAATATTTCAGAAACTGGACTGTCTGGTGGCCTTCACACTGACACAATCAGTAATATAAAGAGATATTTATTAACTAAGTTGTACACAATCATCATGCTCTTGCCGAATACTTTTTTCTGTATTCAATGTACATACATATGTTCTGTGAAATGGGAAAATAATCGCTCAGAACATTAATAGCACATCGACAGAATGGTGAAGACCTAATAAAATTAACTCAATATCACTAATTTAATGATTATCTAACTGAATATACGTTCCTCTTACTATTTAGGTAAACCATATTGAACTTTTGTGAACGTAGCTCACTTTTATTGTGACTAATATTAGAAGTACCCGTAGTAATAAGAATAGTACTCAATAAAATATAATATTTAATATCAATAGTAAATAATAATATTAAACCTAGTATCGATTCTCAAAACAAAACATATTCTACTTCACTTATTTCTGAAATCATTATTTAACACTTGTTAGTCATGAGAAGTAAATCCTAGCTTTTTTCCACATTTGCGATAGAGAAAGCATAACTCACACCATCTTTCAATTTCAGATGTATGGTTCATCCCCGCAATATTTTCCTTATCTTATAAGTAGCAGGGGTGGTGGCATAAAAGCAGAGAATACGCAACACCAGAAGGGATCAAACACGGGTGAACAGAAAATAAATATTCAACCCCGTTACTATTAAAACAGAATTTTATTCACGTCATATAGGTTGCACTATACTTATCTGTACGACGTAATGGCTAGTAATAAAGATATTGAAGTAGTGTGATATTTTAAAATTTATTTTAATAAGACCTTAAGAAACTCCTTTCAACGAAATTAGCACTTACTATTTGAATACAACGAACACTTAAAAAGAAACTTCTTAGCGAAAATCGTTATACATAAGATTGAATTTAACATGTTATAAGGAACACCACGTCATGTCATCCTCTCGCCTTAAAGTAACCTTTTGTATCTTGGTAATATTTCCTTTATAAGTTGATATCAATATATTTTATAATGTATAACAATTTTGCTAAAGTGTGTCACCAACAAAAAAGTGTAATAAATATTTGTCATCAGAATCTCAGCAGTTATATGTCAATGAAAATAGTAGCGATCCAGATACTGGGTCATCTGCGAAAACAATTTTCGTAAAGGAACACACCAAATCAAGCAACAATGTAACACAGCATCTGGTTGACAATAGTTCAAAGAGAAATTCAACAAACGGAAGAAAGGAATACACGATGAAAATGTAAATTAGACGTTAGGTTTATTAAGATTAAATTCACTGACATACAAAAACTTATTTTCGGCCATAAGTAAAAGCTGTAGGGTATCCATTCCTTCTGGGAAAGGAAATTTAAGTTGGACACTGGAGTCGCTGTTATTGTTGTTCCTAAATAAACATATATCAAGATATTTATGAAAAATAAATTAGAAGCAAGCCCATATACCATTATTACGGCTGATAAAAGGATGATTCCGTTTATGGGGCAAAGTTCGGGTGAGTTCAAGGGTAGGTTTTAAAGAGTCAGCAATTATTGCGACTAATGCAGATGGAATTAACAATATTGTAGGACTTATTTGATTAACCTGAATTATCTCGAATGGAGAGAAGAATTCAAAAATTCATTCCAAAATCTAACGATTGTATACAAAATTATATCGATGCCAATTCGATTTGAAATGAAGTAGGTCTAGAAAAAACAAAATGAGAAAAAGAGAATAGACTGGGCGAACAAATATGGAGAGAACAAGAGATGTGATTCAGGACAGCGATGATGTTTCGTCATGTGAGTGGATAATAAACCATGGGGAAAGAAAATGAAGAAAAGGTGAACGAGGAAAAATTTTGAAAATGTGAGTAGATAATAAACCACGAAAAGAGAAAAGTGGGAAGAAAGTGGTGGACGATGATGATAAGTGGAGGATATGGTTAATCTGAAAGCAATGGGGGCAAATATTATTGGGAAATACATTTCAAGGATATGGGTAATTGGACAATGATAAGGAAGTAGGAAAGAGTCACTATACAGTGTTATTCTGTGCAGCGATTATTAAATTTGAAAATTTCTACAGCATAATTTGTACATTATTAGTATTGTTGAGTAATACGTCTATTAAGTTAGCATGTTTTAGATCTGCTGCCTTCCTTGATGACACCAGTTGTGTGATTGCTGTATATACTGTCTGACGTATTACCGAGATTAAAACACATACTCTCTTTTATCTAGAATATAATTTCCAATGCAATATTTTGAAATATTTTCAAATGAAATTCTATCACCGTTCTCTGGATTATAGGGTTCAAACAATTGTTTGCCGTTTGTGTAGGAATCGGCCATTCATTTATTTTTAACGAAATTTTCTCATCACCACTGTTAGATATTTAAACAAAGTCACACACACATGTATCACCAACTTGCGATAATTAAATACCGACTTAAATTTATTAAAAAAACTACAGAATATTACTTAAAATACGTAATCTATTACGTAACTACCAACAATAATACGTCTTATTCGCTACACATAATAAAAGTACATAGAAACGTCTTCGTACTTCCTTATCATATAGAGCGGACCCACTGTTCACTTACCCATATACTTGAAGTTTATTTGTCAGCATATTAGTACAAGAAAAATTGTTTGGTTCTGAAAAAAATATATTCCCAACATGAAATTTTGGTCAGGGGTCACATTTGGTATTGGATTTAAGAATCTAATGAGTCCATAAAAATTCGAGGAGGGGAAGTCGTTTTAATTGGGGGAGGGGAACTCGTGAAAAAATGAAAAAAAATATTCCCAACATGGAAGTTTGGTCAAGGGTCACCTTTGGTATTGGATTTAAGAATCTAATGAGTCCATAAACATTCAAGGGGATTCGTTTTTGGGGGGAAATTCGTTATTTGGTAAAGCGGGAACTCGAGGAATAGTAAAAACTTAAAATGTATGTCATATAGGGTGTCTGCTAATAGGTTTTGAGGTACGCTGAATCGATTAAAGCTAGTATCAAATTGATAAAACAAGTTGTTTTTAATATAAAAATGATATTTCTACTGAAATAATATGAACGGACAAGTAAGGGAAATGTATATAATAAGTAATTAGAAAAAGTGAAAATGTGCTACAATTAGACTCTGATGAATTAATTTGTATGAAGCATATTATATCATAGGTAACAATAGTATTAACATAGTAAATAATGCTCATCGTCATCATCAACAATAGCTTCATCAACTCCACACACAAGTTCGACCTCATCTTTCATATTGGTAGTTGCAGTATCCTCTTAAGTTTCCATGTTGAGACATGCTCCTCCTTCGCAGACTTTACATAGCGGTGAACACTTGACACCACTTTTCAAGCAAGTACACTGCGAAGTCGAGCAAGTTCCTTTGCAAGAGCAAAATACAAATTTGAGTACAGCTTCTGGAGCAGGCTCGAGTGTGGTCCTGGTGGCTTGCAAATTTTCATTTTTTTGTCGAGTCCAACCCCAGTTTTCCGGATTCAACTTATTTTCCATCCAAAGTCGTACTTGATAGTATGTACGATAGGAATGTTGTGCTGCACTTGAGGACGTTGGTGGAAGTGATTCTAGCTTTGCTGTAATTTTCCTTAAAGACTTCTGGAACATAATATATTTAAAAGCATCCAGTGTGTGTGCTCTATCATTAGAACCATACAGGCACAGAAAAATAGTTTCTCCAGCGTTCATGACCTCCTCTTGCGTTGAATGCCTTTTATTAAATATATGGATACTGGTTTTTAAACGGTTGTCTGTCTCAAGCAACTTTAGGATCTGCGCCTTGCCTTTATCATAAATAGCGCTGGTGGTATCACTGCCGCTGAACGCGTGACCCAGGAGAATATAGTCTCTCATACCGACATGTTGCTCTTGGAGGCTTGGAGAAGAATGTAATTTCCGTTTGCGTCCCCGAATCTTTGGCTTAAGCACATAAGTTTCCTGATCGACTGGAGCAAGAGCTGTTGTTATGACTAGAATATATGTATCTTGAGTGAAAATGGCATAGAAGGTACTTCAATGGAAGTCTGCACGATTAGTCTGTCAGCATCTCCAGTCGACTGTCGAACTTCAATCCCACTGCTTTGGAAAGCTTTTGTCAGTAATTTTCCTCATTAGAGAAGAACCTTATCTGGTTTCCAAACACAGGCAAGTGCTCTTCGACATTAACACGGGGACAGGACAATTTGTACCTGCGCGCATGTTAATCTGATTTTGTGCTGTTTGGATCATTGTATCCATCAAACACTACTACAACATGTTTTAGTGCCTGACTGACATTTTGAGAATTTGTGATTGATGGCGTGACGAAGTTCTTTTGAACATAATTAACGTAGGAGCTGCACAAGTCCTTGTATGTTTGATTTTTCTCTTTGGTGTACCACTTCAGTGCATATAGCAAGTGGCCGCTATCAATGACGTACCTTGCCACATTTTGCAACAAAATATCCTCACTGTCTGGTTCACAACTTACAAACTCATCGTACAAAGCAGAGTTTACATTTTCCGTATGCCTGAGCTCACAAATAGCGATAAGGGATAAGGAGCTATTTCATACTTGAAGAAAGTTGACAGATCTTCGTCTCTTTTGAGGAGCATTCGTTGATACAAAATTAATGGATCAACATTGATGACTCGATCATGCACTTTTAGCGACGAGTGAACTGCTGTTAGGGGCCTGATATTATCACATCTCCTTAACTTTACGTCCTGGAGTTGCTGTCCTAGTAGTTCCTTCATCCTTCGAGTTCCAACTTCTTTTGATAAATGGCAATTGATCAAATCATTCCCTGTCACGCCAGTCCCAAGGGATACAAGAACGGAAGTAGAATTTGAAAAAGGATCATGAAACTCTAACCATGAATACAATTTGTGTACATCTAATTCGTCTCTTTGTACGCGAATTTCTCGAGCATCAACATGCTGCTCAGACGTACAAAAGCTAACTCCAGATAAATCTTCCAGTGCATTAACAATATCAGAAAAAGCTGGTTTCGTCACAACATATGCATTTAACACGTTATCTGTGTTACCTCTTCTAATTAATCCTCCCATCACTTTGAACCCCCGATTGGCAGTTTGCTCTACCACCATGTCTGGAATGTTGCTGAACAGTATTTGTTCGTGCGTCTGATGGTAGAATAACCTGCAGCAAATTTACGGTATTAATCTGGGTTCATTTTTGTAGGTAACGTGGATATAAGCTGCAAGTATATACAGCATGCTTTTGCATAGTGTATATGTCCACTTGCGATGAAATAAGGTACCATCAACTTTCCTGTGTACAAGTGGAGTTCCCAGTTCCCTGTTCTTTCCGCTTCGATAAACCGCTTTACTAAAGTAACCATTTTAAAGTATTGCAACCAAAGCTTTGCGTGGGTCCCCGATCTTCTATTTCTGTGATATGTTTTTTCAGTTGTTCACATACACTTTTTACTCACATGTCCTCCTCAATGCGGGTTTTGGTTGTCGGTAGGTCTTTTAAATCCTTAAGTAAATATTTCATTTGTATCTCTTCTTCAGGAGAAACAGTTACGTCTTGTAGTATGTGTTTTCCAAGAGCTGTACACAGCAACATGTGAGCACGGATAGCACGTGCGTAAGCATGCATACTGAGTATGTGCTTAACCGTGTTCTCAGCGTACACAATACTTAGTAACTCTTGTAACCCACTATCTGCCATGATAAATCCAATCGTGCCCTCACAAAGAACATAAGATGATGTAACCCACCCAGTCTTACTACAACTCTGTTTAATGGAGAATCAGGAGGCGCTGAGAGCACAATGTCTACTGCTTTCATAAACAGAGGTAAATTAAAAGTGACAAAAACGGTTTTCAGATATATTTTGTTTCCCTCTTCGATCGCCATCATAAGAGCCGTATAAACAGTATCAGGGTCAAATGGTGGAGCCATGATGAACGACAACTGTATTATTTTGGAAACATCACTATATTCAATTGATGTCACTTTTTCCAAAAAGCCCTGCTAGCCAGGTGTCCCATGTTTGTTCCACATTTTACCAAACATCCATAAAACATCTACAGGTGTTGGGAAATCATCATACTTATTAATCTCAGGCATTAATTTATCTAGATCTGCAAAAGTGAATTTACTCAGTGCAACTCCATTTGTGATTGGGCATTTCATGACTGCAACTAGACCTTTCTTTCCAGCTATACAAGAGTGTGTTAATTTTTTTGCTTGGTTATTTGATCGAAAGAGTGTTGAACATCTTTTGTTGGGGTGACGCACATAATACCAGCCATATTGTGAAATGTACCAGAACCATCTATGGTATTCACATTTACGTCAAAGTTATCGAAAACAAATTGAGCGAATGTGCCAGGATCAACTGTCAGAGATGGAGCTTGGATAATAGTTGATTCCAGTACCTTTAAATCATGGTAACTTGCACAGACACACAAGTTTGGGAGCACTTGAATGAGTAACCTACATCCAACTTTTCGATGTATGAAAGATGCTATACCAAGCAGAACAGGAGACAAAAACAAGTTTGGTTTCACAAGTGAAATCAAGCAGTGGCTTAAAACAGCAGTTTTTTCGGTGATTCTGACTTACGTGATCTTTTTTGTGGGTAACAGTGTCAAAAAAAGCTTGTAGTTGCTTTGGAACATTCTCAAATATATCTTTTACGTAATTACGTGTGTTGCTGCATGATCTTTGTTCATATATTGTGTTCTCAATATATTTTCTAGCTATTTCCCCTGCCTTCATCATGATTCTCATTTCTTCATCCTCCTGGTTTTTCTTTCTCTCTTCATACCAGCGATCACTTATGATTTGTTCACCTGTATTAAGGAAACATACAACTGTTCGTTTTCTTTCATCGCTCGTTATTACTATTTCATCCCCATAGCGCTCACGCAACTTCATCTTTATTGTTGGTATGCTGATCGAGCAATCTGAAGCTACTTCGCTCAGTTCATTCATTGAGAATTGGCAATCATCACTTTCTTCAAGAAATGAGTATATAACCTGCATACCTTGGGTGATTTCATCACTTTGAGGACGTCCTGGCGTTGATGTAGAAGCACCTATATTTTGGAAGTTTTTCCAACAACTATAGTGATATTTCGGTTGCACGACCTCAATCTTCACTGTGCAGATTCTTCTATAAACTTCCCGTCTCCATTTGTCTCTCCGTTTAAGAGCAATTGTTTCCACTGATTTCTTGAAACTATCAGATCTAGCAACACGAATTTTTCTGTTCACATTTTTCTTACTTAGATCAGCAGCAACTTTCTCACAGCAGAAAAAACAGACACCAACAAAATCAAAACTACCTGTTGATCTTAACCGTTTCTGTGGTGAGTAGGCAAGTTCATCTTCCGTTTCTCCTGACTCTCTTTTAGTCTTATGGGCATAAAATGACTTTGTATACTTCTTCCTGCAGGATCGATGGACTACTATCCTGCTATCTTCCTTTACCAACTTGTACTTCCCATCTGCTCTTTCTTTGCTACACTTTAGTTCGCAAGTTATTAGATTTTTGCCCAGCTTCTTCGGTATCCAAAAGCTTCCTTTACGGTGTGGATTCATCATCCAGCTCATACATACCCTGAAAGTAAAAAAGAAAACAACGCATTTAGTAGTCAATGCAGTGGTTATTTATATTGCATACTTTATTAAATATCGATTCGTGATTTTCAAAAACTCTAGCAAACAAAAAAATAACATATAATGTATTAACGCCTTCCGTAAATAAAGTTACTAATGCTGTATTAAACTATTCTTTAATAATCTCAGAAAGAAATTCAAATTAAGAACCAAGTCATGCTGATGACATCATTAGTAAAATATTTATTCACAAAAGTGCTACTACCATTAAAGGAAGACCCAACTACATAAATCAGGGAACGTAAAATCACGCATGAAACGAGTACCAGCAGAAGTTACAAGATGACTACACATTTAAAAAATATGAAACACACAATTTCTTCACAACAAACGTTCCGTAAACACGAAATCTTAATATTTCTTTAATGATCGACATTCGTTAACTTTTCTTAAACAGATATCGACTCCAACAATGTAAACAAAACAGTTTCACATCTTTTGGTCTCTCATTCTGGTGATCTTCATGCCAACTTCCAGTTAAATGTAATCTAAACCTATATCTTGAATTACATTACAGTTTCATCTACAGACAGCAACTAAGAATGATTTTCTCAAAATGTTAAAAGAACAGGTCGCAGTTTTCATTAGAATTGCAAGATTGACCAAAAAGCGTTATTCTGATATTAAACTATTCCCCACCACAAACAACAACTGCACAAAAAAACAACTGCACAACTACTTGTTTTATGAATTTGATACTAGCTTTAATCGATTCAGCGTACCTCAAAATCTATTAGCAGACACCCTATATGACATACTTTTTAAGTTTTTACTATTCCTCGAGTTTTCACTCTCTCCCCAAAAAACGAATTTGCCCCCAAAAAATGAATCCCCCCCTCGAATTTTTATGGACTTATTAGATTCTTAAGCCCAATACCCAATGTGACCCTTGACCAAACTTCCATGTTCGGAATATTTTTTTCATTTTTTCACGAGTTACCCCTCCCCCCAATAAAACGACTTTCCCCCTCGAATTTTTATGGACTCACTAGATTCTTAAATCTCATACCAACTGTGACCCCTGACCAAAATTTCATATTGGGAATATTTTTTTCAGAATAACACTTTTTTAGTCAATTTTTCCTTTACTATGTATGTTGCTGTTATGAGGGGGTTTATAACTTGTGAGACATACAAAAGGATAGATCACTACGCAACCACTTTCCGTACTGTGACTAATTAACAACCGATTTATTTTTATATTGATTAATAAACCCTTTTCTTTTAAACGATTTTATAATTAATTAAATATCTTTGCACTTTCATATCTTTAACTCTTAGACACAAGATATATCCTTTTTCTTCAGTTTCTGATACATGTTGTTGACCCACAATCTAGATAGCACAAAAGTATAGTAATCACGTAGCAATATCTTGAGTTTTACAAGCATTGATACATTACTATCAACATATTTGAAATTGAAAGTTCGACATCATACGCGACTCACCCTGCAGCATGAGTATTTTCAATGTCAAAGGTTGAGCTAACTTTATTAATATTCCTTACTGGATAGTACTTTCTCCAAGTAAAGATTGAATAAAACACTAAAATTTTAAAAATTGGTTTTGATGACAAGGTTTTTTCTTCGTAATAACGATTATTCTAAGTTACGGTCCGAGAGGTTGCTGTTGATGTCGCGTTGTTTCCTTGTAAGAAACTGAGTACCTTGCAATATTGACACTAAATATTATAATTTTGTCAGTCATAATTACATATTTCAAAATAATGATCTAATGTTTGAAAAAAAATATCAAACCTGTCTGTACAATTTACTTCCAAATTTTCTGTTTGAATTTAAATATGAAATTTTAACTACCACTTAAGTAAAATAGACAAACATAAAATAGTGTTAATTTATTTTATAAGACAACTACATTTAAAAATGAATTTGATATACAATTCTCAAAATTGTGATCACCGTATTAGTTACTGAAATTCGTAGAGCGCTTACCATAAAAAAAGTTGTCATAGCAAAGAAAAGGGTAATATATTTTTTTAAAAAAAATAGCTGCTTATTATCTAAAGAATGTCTGAGATCTTTAAAATACACTTGTTTAACTATATAAATACGGATTTCTATTTCAATCCGTTAATTAAACGAGTATTATTTAAAGATCTTTTAACTTCTTTGATTTATTAATTCTAGCAATTATCTCCTTAGTGTAAAATGACTTCCAAATTTCATCCAACATTTTGGTAGGCTGTTCTTATATATAACAAGGAACTAGAGAAATCTTGAATACTTTATATTCAAACTAAAAATTGTTCCGCTTAATTTATGTTAATTGTTAATATGTTGATTTATTTCCTTGCTTTTCCTTACATTTTAATATACTTATGAGATCAACACACTAAAGTCAGAGAAGGACCTACTCGTAAGTAAAAGATTTATTACACAAACCTCGAATGCTACAAGCACCATTCGGACAGCAATTGCAAACAGCAATCCTGCAATACTCAAAACTTTGACTATCAACATGATATTCAAAAATCGTACTTTTAAAAATACAAGGGAGAACTCTACATTCGAATGGAATTAGAAACTGCGTGAACACTACCTTCTTCCAGAAAAGAATAAGAATTAGCTCTAAACTTTATGAAACATACCCCGCTGAAAATGGAAATGAGTTTGTATATACAATAGAAGGGAAAATAATTTAAGTAAATGAGCTAACATAGCTGCATACACGACATATAATGAAATCGCCGTTTTTACTTTGTACTGCAGTGCTACGAAAAGTTTCCAGCACATCTTGGCAGGATATTACAGTCAGGAGGTACTTTCGCTCACTGAAGTTCTTTCAACTCTGAAATCAATGTATATTATTTCCAAGACATGTCATAGAATATCTATGATAAACATTACCTTAGCGCCTTTATAGGACCATGAGTGTATGTTCCAACATCGCCCGATTATGCAAGATATTCTACACTAGAATGCCTGGAGAGAAAAGACTTCTACTTATTTCAGTTTCGGCTATCCCAATGAAAATCTCAGGAGTCTCACCAATGAATGTTGTTAGTTTAGACTCTTCTAAAAGCCAATGTCGTGCTTTATGTGGTGTTTCAGTAAGTAGCCAAAGCGTTAGAATGAAAGATTTCAGAGACTTGGCTGGCTGGTGTTAACCCCTTGTCATATTTTGACGCGCTGGACGCGTTGCTTTTCACTTTTCACTTCCGTATTTTAACGCGTGTCACGCGTTCCGATATTTGAGCGGCTGTTTTCGCTTACTGTCGATAGATGGTAGAAGCTTACAGGTTTAATGTGTTTTGTGAATCTGTTAGTTTAAGTAAGCGCCAGATGAGGCACAAATGTTTGTTTTTGTTATTTACAAAATAAATTAAACAAGTGAATGTGTCAAGTGGAATTTAAAGATGGCTACGCGCAAGAGACCGGTGTATCTAGGAGCCGAGGAAAGAGACAATTATTTGGCTGCAAGTGATACTGATTCAGAAATTACTAGTGAAAATGATGGAGAAAACTCCTGTGAATCTGCCAGTGATACAGGCAGTGAAAGTGATGTCAAAAGTGAGACTTCAATTGATGCTAATATCGCACCGAGTATCAGAAGAGGGAGAAAGGACAAAGAAAAAGAATGGGAATGGGAAGAAAAGGACAATGAACCCTTGTCATTTCAATTTACGGGTAACCCTGGTATTAGACCAAGTGTTTGTAGACTCCTAGAAGGCAATCAGTCGGTATTAGACGTTTTTTCAAGTATTTGTTTATTTCCTCGGCTCCTAGATACACCGGTCTCTTGCGCCTAGCAATCTTGAAATTTCCCTTGACACATTGACTTGTTTAATTCGTCTTGTAAATAACAAAAACGAACATCCGTGCCTCTTCTGGCCCTTACTTAAACCCGATAATTGAAATGACAATGGTTCATTGTCCAATTCTTCCCATTTCCATTCTTTTTCTTTGTTCTTTCTCCCTCTTTTGATACTCAGTGCGATATTAGCATCAACTGAAGTGTCACTTTGGACATCACTTTTACCATCACTTTCACTGCCTGTATCATTGTGTAAACCAAGTAAAGGTAAGGATATAATAAACATTATTATTTCAAATCATGTAGTTTCATTAATTTCACATAGTAATTAATACATAATGATCATGTTGTAACTATTAACACTTGGGGTATACTGCATTCAAGGACCATACAATAAAGCATACAGCATTGCAAAAAAAAATCCGAAAGAAGTCCTATGTGAAGGGGTTAATCATATCCAAACAGTCAGTGACATAGAAAAGGGATTTACTAGCAGTTAAGTTGTTCAGAACTGCTTCTTTCTTCTTATCGAGGATAACCTTGTCTATATGTAACGTACATTTTTGTGTACTACACGAAGGGAGAAGGTTTTGAGAGTTTTAGATGTTCATGTAAGAACCATAACTCATCGACATAATGGAGATGACCATTTGAAATGTATCCAATGTCACGGAATTGAGTATATATTTTAATAAATTAATAACGTACTTTATTATTAATATTAGTATTTTTAGCACTTGTAGCAATAAATATAATAGTTATACCCTTAACTAAGAAAAACTAATATCAAATCTCCGAACTAAAACGTACTGATCTTCTCTTATCTGTGTAACCATTATTCGTTACATTCTACTCATGGCAAATGAATAGAATGAATATGGCTTTTCTTATCACATTTACATTACAAAAAATATAACACAAATAATCTTTAAATTTCAGATGTAAGGGGTATCACCTCATCTTTACCCTTATTCAGTACATGGCAGCCATGGATACATACAGGAAGAAAATCATTTAAATCAAAAGAGAACTAACGATGCTAACCAAAATATTATTATTCAGGAAAAGTATTAAGTTTAAAAGGGAATATGTATTCACATCATACAGAGAACGTTGTTATGTTCTGTACGACTTAATAGATTGTAATAAATATACCTTACTATATAATGAGATAGTTTAAAATTAATTTTAATTAGACCTTTAGAATCACCTTTCTATGAAATTAACACACATAATTTGAATAAAGCGAGATTCTACAAGCTACTTCAAAGCGAACTTCCTTCTAGAAAATGTTGAGTTAGATATATGCGTCAAAGTTTGTAGTTGAATACTTTACAGCACGTTAAGAAACAGCAAACAAACTCATTTTCTTGCTTGAATGTAACATCGTGACCCTTGAAAATGTTTTCTTTATACGTTGATCTCAATATAAGTTGCTGATATTACGGATTTTATAATAGATTTGGATAACTTATGAAACGCAAGCAGTTACGGTCAATACTATATAATTGACGAACTAATGTCCAATTGTTTTTCATTTTTAAATGTTTTATTTCTTTCATTTTTATATTGCTTAAAAATTCCCTGGAAGAGGACGACTTTATCATTGATTCAATTTCCTTGAACATACTTATCTTTAAATTTTAGACACAAAAATTACCACGGTATATCCTTCTCGTTCACTTTGCGATCCATGACCATGACGCTACAATTTAAGATAGCGAAATAGTAGAGCAGTCTCGTCGCTTACGTTGAGTTCAACAAACATGGTACGAGGTTCAACTAAAAAAAAACAATAGTTTTGACAACCTTAAGGATGATTTTATTTCGTAAGGAAGATTAGTCCAATTTAAGGTCCGAGACGGTGGTTTTCGTAGCATTGTTTCCCGTTAAAAACTACTCTATGTACGAATATCACCCAATTTTCCAAAGTGTTCTACCCAAGAATGCTCTTAGAGAGAAGAAATCGAGTTATTCTACTTTCCTTCACCCCATAGCAAACTTCAGGAGCTTCCTCAGTGTCTATTGTTAGTTTGGGATCTTTCTGATACCCATTCCCGTTCCTCACATGATTTTCGACAACTTGCCAAAGCGGTAAAATAAAATATTTCAGAATATACGCTGCCTGGTTGCCATCACGCTGAGTTAATCGGTTATAAAGAAAAGGGATTTAATGGCAGCTAAGTGTTTCAGAATCATTTCTCTTATCTTATCGAGGGAAAGTTCATGTAACATATATTCCTGTGTACTCATCAATGGGAAAAAAGTTTTAAGGGTATAAGCTGCATTAGAACAATAGCAACTCATCCACAGAATACTGAATACCATATGAAATTATCTCAAAGTTTCGGAGTTTAATGAGAATCTGAGTGAAGCCCTTCTATACAAGTTATAACTACACCTTAACTATCAATTTAATCCTTCCCTGAGGAATAAAAATAATTGATAATTACCTTGGCAGATAAGTGCATTAAATATAGGATCTAATAGAGTTTAATGAGGATCTAAGTTAATAATCATTTATTATCCTAGTTAGACAATGAACTTTAAGAACGTAGATTATTATTATTATTATTATTATTATTATTATTATTATTATTATTACTATTATTATTATTATTATTCAGGACAGATATCGGAATAGCTCAAAGAACTTAAGTCCCTTTCCGGGGCTGATATGTTCTATGATCATAACCTTGTGCTTGGTATTCAACTGAAAAACGTAGCAGAAGTAAAGTAGGCAACAAGATTTTGAATACCAAAAAGTTGAAAAACGAGGAAGTAAGAATCTTTTTTTCAAAGAAATTCAAAAAAATACTCAAACGAGGAGAGGATGGTTGCAGATAGAAACAGACTTTGAGAAAAAATTAGACTTTGCATACAGCAGTCTGTAGAAGAAGTAATGGATTACCGAGAACCAAAAACGGCTAACAAACCATGAGTTGCAGAACAGGTGTTGCGAAAAATGAGTTAAAGAAATACGTTCAAAGAAATTGGCATGGAAAATGGCAAAAAGATATACAGGAAACCAAACGAGTTACGAAGGGAAACAGGCAGAGCTTTACAAATGAAAATGCGAGGATAAGCGAGGTGAGAATACATCTTAGAAGGACAAAAACCATGGTAATTGGAACGAAGGTGTCGGTGCCAAATATAGAAGTAATGGAACAGGTGACTAGTTTTCGATATCTCTGTAGTATTATTAGTATTGATACGAAATGTGAATGTGAAATAAAAGCAGGGAAGGGAAAGTCGAAAGAAGCATTTAGAGGAAAACATATCTATTTTGTGCGACCTTGTATAAAGAATTGAGAAAGGGACAGATAAAATCCTTCGTGTGGAGTACTGTACTTTACTAGGAGGAAGAAAAACTGTTTGGGTGATTGGCTAAGTAGGGACTTATCGTGAGTGACGTTTTAGAGGTACGGTGACAGAAGATAGGAGGAGGTGCGAATGAGACTACAATTAATAGATAAAATTAAAACTGAGAAACTCTAAGTGAAGTTGAAAGGTCAACAGAAGCTTCTTATTTGTAGCAATTGACTTGCCAATAATTACACAATACTACGAATGAAAGATTTATTAATACTTTTAATGGTAGGAACTGTAGTATAAGTAATTAGAAGAAAATAGTAATAACAAAAGCTAAACTCCAAACCGAAATATGTTGATTTTCTTCTATTTATGTAATCATTATTTATCAAATTTTATAGATACCAAATAAATCCTACCACCTTTACAATAGAGAAAACATAACTTTCATAATATTTGAATTTCAGATGTATGGTGCATCATTTCATCCTTTATCACCATATGGCAGCCATGATGAAATAAAGGCACATAATGAAGCATATCAAGAAGGACGTAACGAGGGAAAGCAAGAAATAAATATTTCAGGAAAGTAAGAGGTTTTAAACTGAATGCGTATTCACATCAAACAGAGAACATTGTTATGAGCTGTATGGCGTAATGAATAGTAATAAAGATATATTATTGTAATTGTATGACAGTTTAAAATTTATTTCAATTACATCTTTAGAGATTCCTTTCAATAAAATTAACACACATTATTTCAATACAATCGAGACTCTACAAGTAACTTCCTAACCAATTTCCTCATAAAAAACAACTTAAGTTTGATATATGGGTCGAAGTGTGTAGTTGATACTACCTTAAGAAACAGTACGCAATCTCATCTTCACGCCACAATGTAATTCTGTGTCTTGTTCATATTTTCTTTACAGGTTGATGTAAATATAACTTGCTGTTATTGCTTAATTTTATAATTATTTTTTTCTAAATTTTAAGGCAAGTTACTGATTATTCAAGTATAAATGTTGACTTATTTAATTAAACAAATATATTTTTATGATTGCTACCTATCGTTTCCCTTGGGTGCCGGCTCCCGAAGAACTCCCTAAGAAAACAGCTGATAACAATTCTGGTCCTGGCTCATACTCTGTTTGGGCGCAGATTGATAACATGGAAATATGACGAGTGATTTGACATGAGCCACGTTAGTGCTTTTGAGACTTAGGTTGTATAACACTTACTTTCACGTATGCACACGCATACATATAAGCAACTGGCAAGCCGTCTGCTCGCAGGAATTCGCACACACACGAATGAAGACTATAATATTTATTTAGGTAAATTCCTATTTATTGAGTATGAATATGTGTGGGTACGGAACGGAATAAGGAATATATAAATATATAAAGACACACAAAATTCTCACTCTATAGAGCTAAATGCTCAAAAAGAAGGAATTGCACTGAGGCCATCGAATAAACGAAATGAAGAATAAATTCTTAACACTGCATGGCAAATGTAGATATGGGCACACCGTTTACGAACACTAGAAACATAGCTCTTGCTTAATTATCACTTGCACTATAAATTGACTCTTCGCACTGAGTCAAGACTTTCACTTTGCAGTAATGACAAGGGGAAAGGGGAAATGTTGGATAAACGCTGGTCAACGAAGTATCTTGACTCCAAAAGGACACTATATATCTGGAAGTATTTGTCCTTTTACTTCACATCCTATATATTAATGTCGCACCACGAAGTTTTTCGTACAATGACTTCTTGCTATCACTTCTTCTTATATCTAACTCTTTAGGTAACTCCTTGCTTCTACTCACTCTTGGGAACAACCCGTTTCGACACTTAGGGTTGACAATGCACTCTATCAAATAATAAAAAAAATGTTAATGTTTTCTGCATTCATACGCAGTGCCAATGAGTCGATGTTATAATAGAGAACACTGCCAACATTTGATTTGATCCCGTGAGAAAGAAGCTTGTAAAGAACAGTCAAAAAAAAGTGTAGCAGTCTAAATCGATAAATTCTTTCCATGGTTATAGGATTTTTATGTACTACTGTTATAAGTGAAACAGCTCAGTGGAAAGGAGCGAACGATGGTAAGTGTGTGTATGAGTCATTCCACCTACGACTCCTGCAGGATATGAACACTTGTTCTCACGGCAGGAAGGATGACGTAACAAGAGTGCGTGAGAACATGACAAACTCAATATCATTCCCACACAATATCAACCTTCGTATCCAAAAATATTCCCAATCTTAATAAATGTTGTTAAGAAAAAAGTATATGCGGAACAGTCATGGTCACGAAGACTATAAGTTGGAAACTATTTTAGGGAAAGAAAAAAGTTTGCTGCGACGAAACACACTGTCTAGACTATAAAAGTTGCATTGAAAAACAACAAGTTCTTTGTTCTATCGTGAGAAATGATAAGAACGGCCGAAGAGCACCTGCATACACAAAAGAATTGAAGTTCTCACCAAAAGGAAAAAAAGCTGTTCGTTTCTATGAATAAAGTAATAATTTCGTTGCATGAATAAAAGTTAAAAAGAAATACACTGGTCGTCCAAAAACATAGTTTTGTAGCCGGGCAGACGGTCACAACTTGGCGAGCAGCAAGTTTACCACACATTGCGAGTCAACGAAGTAATGTGTTGAGAATCCTGAGTAAACACACATGGCAAAACAAGTTTTAAGGTTTATGGCTTCTTTTCCAAAGTACGGAGTTGGCAACACTGTTCTTGGTTCACTGGGTATGGTGGATTATGGGGAAAACACTAGCAAGACTGTTTTCGATGAACACTATTCGTAGTGGATAATTAAAATAATATAGATTTCTCACTATAAATCACTAGGGCTATTTATTTTGTTTAGAACACTGTTGATCCAGATGGATGACTATCAGCTGATTCCAGATTCCATGAGATGTTCCTGAAAATTCCATATCCAGATGGCTTCTTTCTTCTCTCTTCTTTCTTCTGCGATGAAAGTTCCAATTGGTGAAATCCAGTCTTCTTGACAATTGGGGTTATGGGGTGCGAAGACGATCGTAGCACATAAATGAAAGCCTCTATTATTTTTTTTTCAAAACAGAGAATAAATATTCTCGCTTCACTGTGAACATTCACTTTAAGCAAGCTTTAATATATTCACTATTTGTTTGTGATGTGTATAATACTTTGGGCTAAACTGATTACGTGAAAACGAAAACGTGGTTTCACCTGAATGTGTGAAAATGTTAATAGGGCTATATAGTTTTGTTTCTATTTATTTATTTATTTTCATATATATTCTTAGTTCGTTAGTTCTTTTTTCTTTTAAAAATATTTATGATTGAATGGTTAAAATATTTAAATAAAAATTGACAAGTATAGATAAAATGTAATAATACAAAACGCTAAATATTTTCAAAATACAGGAGTATATCGAGTAATTATGTTAACTTCAAAGAGAATATATTAATCGATTTATTACTCTGATAATGAATAATCGTAAAAATATAGGTTAATTCACCTGTAAGCGGATGTTAAATCGTAACAATACTGAAGGTTTAGACAAATAAACATTCGTGAGATAATTTTGTGTGAACTGTAAGAACGAAAAATTTTGCATACTAATAAACAAAAGAAAATTAAATTCACAAATATGGGTAAGACACACATATATACCTGCAACAAAGAAGAATTCTTTTGAAAAACATTTACTTATTTCCTCATCCAGGTGTGTCCGAAACGCTCCACGAATTCGCATGCCAACACACATATATCTCGTTGAATCATTTTAACTAATCAGATGCATTAACTGAGAAAGATGCCAGGTTCCATCTAAACATTTATTTGTCTTATTAAAGTGAAACTAGTTAAAAAATATCGAAAATGTATGTAAAAGAATATTCATTAGTCTTTATGAGGTAGTGGGATGTTACACAAGACGTCTGTAGAACATAATCATGTTCAAAACAAAATATAAGAATGTAAAAGAATACTGATGTTGAGTACTTAGTTCTTAAAATTGTATGCGTTCTTGTTCCACTAAATAGAAAAAATTACGATTACTGAAATACAATAAAAAGAATACTTGAAATATATCACAATACATGCTAACATAGTCTTAAGATACATGATGCAAAATATTAGTACACAAATATTTCACAAGATCAAAATATCAGTTATACGGAAATACTTCAGATTCTTCGTGGAAATCTGTTGAAATATGCAAATGGCATTAATACATATCATAAATTCACAAATGGTGACATATTCATCAAACATAAAATACATTATAATAGTAATACAATGAAACATCATTAAATTTTAATATTCAATATACACAGAGGCATATGTCTAAAATACAGGATACGAATACACAGGTTACAACGAAATTTCAATCTCTGCATAAAGAAGGAAAAAAATTCCAATAATTACCGAATGATGGGTTAATTACTGGGGTGTCCAAGTATTTCATGGTTCACCACGCCATGTCTACCTAGAATGTAGCTTGGAAAATAAATTTAATCATCCCTTATTAATATACCCTAAAATCCCTACCCGAAGAATCGGTCGTATCAAGATGCTAAAGAAGCAAAAAGAAATGTTAATAAGAAAATCAAATAGATTGGATAGATTCCAAAAGAAATGTTTAGTTACTGTGAATACCGCAACCGAAGGATACGACCGTACGTCTTGAATACAAATCTTCTTGTGTTTCCTATGACAAGGAAAAAACTACGTAAAATCTTAATGTAAAACATCTTAAGACATAACAGGCTACATTGTTTGACAGATCTCGATATAAAATATCAATGTACCATATACTGCAAACACACTTAATCATATTAAAGGTCGAAAACTTTAATAAAAAGTCTGCTGAATCTTGCTTCTGCCTCAAAATAGGGCTCTTCTCAATAGAAGTCCGCCAGTCAAGTTCGGAACGATCAGTTTGATGAATGAAGGTTGGCAGTAAGAAGTGTTTAAATAATATTTCAACAAAGGATCTCCTAGATATAAAGATAACAAACGGGTAGATTTTAAATTATTGGTTTGAACTTGCTTTACCGGGGAATCATCTTTCGGATTACCATTCACACATTCCTCTCCTGCTTCCTCATTGACTTTGGATAAATGAAATTTCCCGCTAGGAGTAAGAGAAGTAAGATTATTCGGAGTGTTAGGTGTTACTAAATTTAAATCTTGTAAAATGTGTTCTGGGAGTTGCCTTTGGGCCAAAGTTAACCAGATTTTGCGAGTTTCAGGCGTCGAATTCCAAAGTTTTGTCCTGCCCATGGAGTGCAAACCTATATATTCAAGTGTCGAGGGATCGATAAATTCAACAACACGGTTATCAAGGGCTTTTACGCAAAGAAAGGGTCCCCTGTAAATGTCAGAAAACTTGGAGATTTCCTTTTTCAATAGGTCACTAATATTCCGTTGTCTTAAAAAGACTAAGTCACCTTGTACCACTAGACGAAGTCGTTGTTGGGTTTGATTCCATCGCTTGTTCCTCTTCTCGATACTAGACTTTCTACGGTGGTCTGCCATGAGGAGTTTGTTTGACCAATCAATACCATCTTCCTAGTCAAAGTCTTCAGAAATCTGTATTCTGAAATTTTTGAAAATAGGAAGAGAAAAATGAATATTAAGATGTACACACGCAGGAGAAACTCCGAGGCTCTCTGTTATAGAGTAATTATGGAACAAAACTGCCTGGGTTAAATTCTCAGCCCATTGCTGGTGTGACTGACTCCACAACAACCTAAGAGTACAAAGAATTTCTTTATTACACCGTTCTGTAATATTAGCTTGGGCGCGATAAGGTATGGTGTGGTGTACTCCTGCATATTGTATTCCTGCATCTTCGATAAAAATTTCATACTGTGAAATACTGGTGCGTTGTCAGTGAGGACAGCTTCCACTAGACCTAAGTGATGCATGTAGATATCAAATAGCATTTAAAAACTGAAGTAGCTGTAGCAGAGTTCAAAGGATATGCTGTACAGTATTAAGTGAATACGTCTACTGTAACTAATGCAAAACGAGCTCCACCTTTTCCTGTGGGGTAAGGCCCTAGTAAATCTAAAGCTAACAATGCCCTAGGATGTAAATAAGCATTAGTAGACAATAAATGTGCGGGTGGATGTTGATCCGGTTTGAACTGCATGCACTTGATGCAATCCCTGACATGTTTCTTCACATCAGACCTCATCTTTCTCCAGTAAAATGACTTCGAAATAATTCTCACTGTTTCGTCAGTACCTGGGTGATGAAATTGATCATGATAAGCAACTATTGCTTTCTCCACTAAAGATCTACGAATACACATTTTCCATGAATCGGGGAAATGAAAATCTCTGTACAATAAAATGTCATTATCTAACTTAAAGAATGTTGACCAGTTTCTGGAATTTCGAGGTAACTCCTCCATTACTTCATCTTCTAGAAAAGAAATAATAGGTAAATATTCAAAATCTTCACGTTGTAAACGGCGAAGTTCTTCAGGTGATACCTTAAGGATTTCATCTTGAATGACCTGTAAAGAATGAACACGTTTAGTGGGTAGATCTGTAGAAGGAAATAAACGTGAAAGTGCTTCTGCACACAAATTGTCGGAGCCTTTCTGGTAACGAATCTCATAGTCCAACTGCTGTAATTCAATACTCCACCGTAGAAGACGGGTGTTCCAAGGTTAGCTTTGTCCAGCCAGCTGAGGTTTTTGTGGTGTGTAATGAAAATGACATGATGACCAATTAACAGTTGACGCGATTTTCGAACGGCGAAGATGATCGCCAAACTTTCTAACTGGCTCATGCTGTACCGGGATTCTGGTGACGTCAAAGTCCTACTAATAAATTGGATTACCTTTTTCTTATCACCTACATACTGATAGAGGACTGCGATGATCCCGAGCCGAGAGGCTTCTGACTCAATATAGTAGGGTAGGTCAAGATCTGGATGTGACAAAAGAACATCTTCACATATATCGGATTTGATTTGCTGGAAGGCATTTTCGTGGACATCCTCCCTACGCCATTTCTTACCATTTTTAAAGAGTTCGAAGAGTGGTTTCATTTTCTCCGAAAAATGAGGAACGAAAGAACGAGACCAATTGAAAAATCCTATAACAGATTGTAAAGATTTTATGTTAGTAGGTCGGGGTAAGTTGCGTACAGCTTCCACACTTTTGGGATCCTTTTTAATGCCTTCAGAGGTGATGAGAAAGCCTAAGAAAGGAATAGAGTCTGTACAAAATAAACATTTTTTAATGTTGAGAGTAAGATTAAATTCTCAAAATTTCTGAAAAATTTGTTTTAACAGCTGGAGATGTTCTTCGAAAGTGTCCGTAAAACATGCGAGGTCGTCGATGTACCTTAATATTTTAGCGTATAGTTCGGGTCCTAATACTCTCTGTAACATACTATTCAATACACTTACCATTTTTATATCCAAAACAAGTAACACGATACTGATAATGTTGGCCTTCAAAATTGAATGCGCTGTATTCCTGTGATTTTGGAGTGAGGAACGCTTGATTATAACTGCTCACTAAATAAAGAGAGCTTAAGAATGGTTTACATCTTACTTTCAACAACAGGTCCTGTATACCTTCTGATTTAGTTTGTCGTAATTCGATATACTTATTCGGCAAACGCAGGTCGATGCATACTCTTGGTTTGCCATTTTTCTTAGGTACAACTAAGATGGGGTTGCAGTGGATAGAATTGGAGAGGCAAATTAACCCTAGTTCTAATAATTTATTAATCTCTTCTCGAACATCGGGTAAATACTTATGTGGGATAGCGTACTGTTTTCGAACCAGTGGTTTGTCAGTCTTGAATTCCATTTCATAAACAAAATCCTTACAAAGTCCAGGATAGTTGGTAAAGATATCCCTGTATTCAGATAAAAAGAAAACATAATTGTTTCTTTTGCTGTGGTGTAAGGTTGTGGGTTCGATTCACAGCATCTCGGATTTGTTCATCCGTAGCATCTTGCCTGACGAATGTGGACGCAGAGATCGAAAAGTTTTTATCGGCAATACCACCTTCTTCGTCGTCTGAAATTTCCTCTAATTCATGCTGGTCAGGTAAAAGATCGACAAGAGTTTTTAGGTTGTTGTACTCCATAGAAATAGTACCCTGAGATAAATCTATCCTACTACTTAGAGCTGTGAGAGCATCTAATCCTAAATAAGGTCTTGGTTTAGTGATTCGGTGACTTAGACTTTTAAATAAATTGAGATGTTATCAATTTGTACTGTAATTAACGTATAGCCTCTTACTTTTCTTTTAACAGACCCACTAAAATCGACAAGGAAAATGTCATCGGCTGGAATTAGCTTTGGTGTCGTGACGTCAGCACTTGTGCGTTTCCAAAGAGCCAAAGGTAAAAGAGAGAGATCCGAACCTGTATCGCATAAGCATTCTACATCTGTATTACAAACTTTTACTTTAATTTTTGAAGAAATCTGAGTTGGCTTAGAATTTACGTAGTTGTCTATACTATCGGTGTCCGATTCACAATCACTTCTGGCTAAATTTGGGTCTTTACAATTACATATGTGCGTATGTGTTACATAAAAATATTTATTTGGACCTTCAGTAAAATGATTAACATTGGCTGATACTCGACCCATAGTACAGCCTTTTAGCGGTTTTCCTAAGAATCAGAGTCTCGTTCGTTACAATGATTTGACCTTTTATAATCATGTTCGTTATTCCTATTTTGATTGTCATTATTACGAGCATAGAATGGTTTATTGCCTCTACTTTTCTTATTTCGGTTGTCATTTCTTCTATCTTTAGAATTACCGTTACGTGGTTTTGGTCGTTTATTGTAATTATGAGGGTTACAATTCCGATTTTGATCGTGGTTAGTGTTCTGTTTACGAGAACGTAGTTGTCGATCGTTGTTGTCACGGTCATTTGCACTTCTCCTGTTCCAATTACCGTTTCTTTGAGCCTTGGTATGATTAACTTTCTGATTGTAATACCTATTCTGATCATTATTACCATAACCGAAAGATTTCTGATAATTTTGAGGAATTTGATTCTACCTATTCTTAGAACTATTACCCTGCGTATGTTTTTCCTCTCTAGTTTGTTGAAAATACAATGTTTCTAATTTCTGAATAGACACTAAAAATTCCCTAATATTAGTGCAAGAATATAAATAAAGTTCCGTACGAAATCTCTGAGGTAGCATATGTATGACATCTGTTAAAATCAAATTCTCGTGTAATTGCGGTGTCAGTTCTCTAAGTTTGTTAAACTGATCTAAAGCAAAAGCATGTACTGAATCATAAGTCTTAGTATTGAATCGAGTTGCTTTACAAGCTGACAGCCTGTGCTGTATCGTCGCGTCTCCAGCGAAAGATTCGACTAACGCTTTTTAACCCCTTCTAAAGTTTTAAATTCCTCATTACGTGTGTAATACCAGCTTAAGGCTACACCCTCCAATAGATGAGGTTTGGCTTGTACTAAGGCTTTTTCTGACAATTTAGCAACTTCCGCGGCTAATGCTAACTTGCGCAAATATGTATGTACTGACTCAGTAGCGGGATCATCTTTAAACTTAGGTAAATACTCGATAATTTTCCGTGTAAGGTGGTCTTTTAATTTAATTGTTTCTACTTCCCTATGTCTAGTTTCACGATTATTATGTCTAAAATTTCTGTTGGTAATGAGCTTAACGTGAGTTTCGTCGCTACTGCTAACTTTACTATGTTCAGTATAAGCTGATTCACTGTTAGGTTGGTATCCAGTTCTAACATGAATGTCACGATCGATATTAGGTTCCGATTCCCGTGATTTGTTTTCGATTCTTTCTACCTTTTGGTATACTAACGCCAAATCGTGTCCAATTTCTCCTATTTCACGCTGTTCTAATTTAATTTCGGCGTTGTTCTCGAAAGCCTGTCCATTTTTAACTTTAACGTGATAATCTAACTGTCTAATCTCTTGGTAACACATCTGAAGTGACCCTTCGTTCTTTCGAACCTGTTCTTTTAAATCTACGACTTCGTCGTGTATTTCGTATAAGTGACTTTCAGTTTCTCTGTGCGCTACGGGACAACGTTCTTTATTAGCGTTACAAATGGTGTGATTAGTCTCTACCTGTCCAAGTGTTAATTCTAATCTTTCGGATATACCCATTAAATCATTTGTGTTTTGGTTACTTTCATTCCCAGGGAATGTACATCGCGGACTATAAGTTCTATGTTATCTCTATTCTGCTGAATAGCTACTGTATTACGTTCAATTCCCCTCTGAACTCTTTCAATATTTTGATCTACTTTAGTCTCTAACGCTTGTATTCTATCGGCTATTTTTGTAGTTCCCTCATCGCATTTAATTTCGACTGTTTCTATTTGTACATGTAACTTAGCAAGATTTTCTTCCTGACTATCTAATTTTTCTCATTTTTCTACAAAGTTTTCCTTGTTCTCAATCTGTGCCTGTTCTTGCCTATCTAATTTTTCTTCGGTTCTCTGAAAATGTTCTCTATTATCAACTTGTATTTGTTCAAGCATCTTAAGTATGTCAACTTGTTGGTGAGCCATGATGAAAATACAATTACTAATCGCAAATAATAAATGTACCTAGAACTCAAATAAAATACATATATTACAGAACACTATATGGGTAGGAAAATGCTAAGTTTCACTATTATTATTTATATTGGGCCAACCTGTAAAATGAAAATATGATTTAAAAAATTTCATATTCCAATATTATTAGTACTTATTCATATATAACTACTGTATCCATGCACAAATCACTGGCGGTCTTGGCTCGTGTCCCCATTCGGACGCCATTAAAATGACTACCTACCGTTTCCCTTGGGTGCCGTTCCCCGAAGAACTCCCTAAGAAAACAGCTGATAACAATTCTGGTCCTGGCTCATACTCTGTTTGGGCGCAGATTGATAACATGGAAATATGACAAGTGATTTGACATGAGCCACGTTGGTACTTTTGAGACTCAGGTTGTATAATACTTACTTTCACGTATGCACACGCATACATATACGCAACTGGCAAGCCGTTTGCTCGCAGGAATTCACACACACATGAATGAAGACAATAATATTTATTTAGATAAATTCCTATTTATTGAGTATGAATATGTGTGGGTACGGAACGGAATAAGGAATATATAAATATATAAAGACACACAAAATTTTCACTCTATAAAGCTAAATGCTCAAAAAGAAGGAATTGCACTGAGGCAATCGAATAAACGAAATGAAGAATAAATTCTTAACACTGCATGGCAAATGTAGATATGCGCACACTTTTACGAACACTAGAAACATAGCCCTTGCTTAAATATCATTTGCACTATAAATTGACACTTCGCACTGAGTCAAGACTTTCACTTTGCAGTAATGGCAAGGGGAAAGGGGAAATGTTGGATAAACGCTGGTCAACGAAGTATTTTGACTCCAAAAGACACTACATATCTCGAAGGTATCTATTTGTCCTTTTACTTCACATTCTATATATTAATGTCGCACCAAGAAGTTTTTCGTACAATGACTTCTTGCTATCACTTCTTCTTATATCTAACACTTTAGGTAACTCCTTGCTTCTACTCACTCTTGGGAACAACCCGTTTCGACACTTAGGGTTGACAATGCACTCTATCAAATAATAAAAAAAATGTTAATGTTTTCTGCATTCATACGCAGTGCCAATGGGTCGATGTTATAATAGAGAACATTGGCAACATTTGATTTGGTCCCGTGAGAAAGAAGCTTGGAAAGAATAGTCAAAAAAGTGTAGTAGTCTAAATCGATAAATTCTTTCCATGGTTCTAGGATTTTTATGTACTACTGTTATACGTGAAACAGTTCAGTGCAAAGGAGCGAACGATGGTTATTGTGTGTATGAGTCATTCCACCTACGACTCCTGCAGGATATGAACACTTGTTCTCACGGCAGGAAGGATGACGTAACAAGAGTGCGTGAGAACATAACAAACTCAATATCATTTCCACACAATATCAACTTCGTATCCAAAAATATTCCCAATCTTAATAAATGTTGTTAAGAAAAAAGTATTTGCGGAACAATCATGGTGACGAAGACTATAAGTTGGAAACTATTTTAGGGAAAGAAAAAAAATAAGTTTGCTGCGACGAAAAACACTGTCTAGACTATAAGAGTTGCATTGAAAAACAACAAGTTCTTTGTTCTATCGTGAGAAATGATAAGAACGGACGAAGAGCACCTGCATACACAGAAAGAATTGAAGTTCTCACGAAAAGGAAAAATAGCTGTTCGCTTCTATGAGTAAAATAATAATTTCGTTGCACGAATAAACGTTAAAAAGAAATAGACTGGTCCTTCAAACACATAGTTTTGTGGCCGGGCAGACAGTCACATGATCTTCCACTCTTCTTTTATATAAGAACTCTAGTAATTTTCTTCTTAAAATAACATGAATATGCATTTTATCCAACACTTTGATTTCCGGTTAGATTTCAGTTTAAGTGAAGCTCGAAACGTTGATTTCCTTCTGCTTTTCTTCTTTTAACATTTAGTATATGAGAAGCGAGTTTCCATCTTGTTCATCCTTATTTTTTTATGTTACTCTTTAGTTAAGCACACCTACGTTATAGAAAATGTCATGTTCCTAATTAAAAGAAAACACTAAAACAATAGACGAAATTTATTTTTTCGAGTTTAACGCTCTATTTATATGATCTTTAGACTAAAGTTGACGAATGATCAAGGCAAGTGAATGATGATAGATGAATTGGTGGTTTGAGAAAGTGGGAAAAAGGGGAGTGCATTGAGAAAATTCCTGGAAGTGATATTGACCCCACTTATTTAGTTGGTAGGGGATCGATCCAGGGACCCCACTCAACAGAAGTGAGTTCTCTACTACCGAGTCTCTATGACAATAGCAACGCTGAAAATAGTATTAATGTTATAGACGTGACCTTGTAGTGTGCAATGATAGTGTTTCTTCTTTCATATCACGCAACCGTGGTAAGCACCGTACAATTATAATTGAAGCGTTTAGAGTATAAAGTGTTATGTTACATTTTTTGGTACGCTGCATTCTGGCTTTTCATGCACATATTATATGTTATTTATACTACATAACACATTATTTAGTGAATCCTCGTCTGAGTAGATATATTTAGAAACGAAGAAGGCGGAATGTTGACAAAAGTGTGAAAGTCAATTTTCCCGTCATATTCACTATTTTAGATAGCACCTCTGTTCTCTGAGAGCTTCGATTTTCATTAAAGGCATTCAAGCAAAAAAAGGAAAAACAAACAAATAAATAGAGAAAGAAAGAAAGAAAATAAACCAGTTGTTCATAATACTGGTTCCATTGTGGCTCCATTTGTGGTGACCACATGTACTATTTTTTTCCCGTTGGCCGCAGTTTGAACGTCGGTGTTCAGAAGCAGATACGAATACCAACTGAGAACACCTGTAATAGTTGGGTAGTGCTGTAAAATCATTTCGCCAATATGTATTTGTTGTATAGTGGTTTAAATAGGAAAATCGTTTCGTAGGAAAATTTTATAAAAATAACTGTATTTACGTATAATTTGTAATTCGCAGAAAAATATTCTTCCAGTTGTATAAACTGTATCATGTTACAGTGTTCATATTTACATCGAAGTTTGTAGGAGCCACTACAATTGGTTGGAAGCGTCAGTCGGATCTTTCTTATACGTGGATGTTTAATAGTATGACTAATGAGTATCATAAATAATAATGATTATATTGATTCAAATGAAAAAGATACTGATGCGAATTGTACTTCAGTGATAAATGGTTAGGATTCTAATACTACAGATTGTTAAAATGGAAATTCACGATCTCTTAAATATTACTCCATTACTAGTTACACGTAAATAATACAATTCTGAAAAGATATCATTTAAGACATTCTGTAAGATCCTATTTAAAATAAGCAGCTTATGGTGTTCTTATTTCATCTTTACACTTACGGATATTATATGATAAATAAATTGTTATATAATTCCAGGAATATAACATTCCTTACTTATCCTTTATTTGACCATATATTTTTTTCTGGAAACTTCAGTCTCCTCGTACATTGGAAGATCTTTGTTCGAGTCCATTTCGAATATACAGAGTGTTTCAAACCAAAACCGACAATTTTTAGGAGATGATTCTTTTCACTAAGATAGACCAACCTGGGTGCACAAATGACTCCTTTTAGAGCTGTAGACTACTGAATGCATGAAACAATGAACTTTAATATCCATAACTCCAAAACCAACTGTTGTCAGCTCAAGACTTCGCTTAAGAAATACTATGTATCCTAAGTTTCAGAATCCGCAACTACTTTATATAGGTAGTTGGTGAGTACCGAAGAACAACTCCCTTGATAAAAATTGGTGCGTGAGAACCACAGAATTCTGAAACATATATTTTTGGGTATCACACATATTAGTTCCTATGTGAAGTCTTGCTCCAACTATAGTAGGTCCCATACTATTGAACTATGAGCATTTACACTTCTATACTTTCATGTTTTCGCAACATATACCTCCGAAATAAAGGATTTATGCACCCAGCCTGATCTATACTTTTGTGTAACCTTGGTGTCAGAAATCACCTCTCAAATCTGTCGATGTGGTTTTGAAACACCCTGTAATACTATTATTAGCATTGTTACAGTCTACAAAGTCTGCCGTTTTTACAATGCAAAGGAAGTTTCTCACTTCTGTTCCCAGTGACAATGCTGAAGTCTAATCATTGGGCAGTAAGTACGTTACAGTATGTAACCTGTGATGCGTACACAGAAGGGAAGCTGACCGAAACATGCATTTCAATTACTTTAATCATGCTGTTCGTATGAGTTTCCTAGGCATAAAATAATTTTCGTCATGGAAGTATCTAATTGGAAAACTAATTTTTGTTCATGAATTGAAACATATATTTTCCTCTGTAGATAAGAAAAAACAATTGCGCACTTTTCTTAATATAAACAGCATTGATTACTTTGATCCATATTTCATGTTCATTGTTTCTATTTTCAAATAATTAATATTTTTTCAGAGTTCTTATAATGCTTCATTGGTTTACTTTCCATGTACATTATACATAAGTTATCTCATTTTTATCAGCATAATTTAACATTCTACTATTTTAAAGTAAATTATTTAATCTAAATTCAGTAATAAATGAAATATCTTTCACAACATAGAGTTACTATATAATACTGATGTTTCATCAAATGTAACACTAAATGTAAATTGGAATGACGAATCACGCATTACAAAGGCTTCATAGTTTTACATCAAATTGAGGAGATGTATATCCATAATTTAGTTTATCCATAATAATATACCTTCAATTACATTATTTTAGACTGATCTCGCACATTATTTTATATAAAGGGTGCTTGGAAACAACACCGTCAACATTTGGGAGGTGATTCCTGACATCATGATGAGACAAAAAGTATAGCTTACCTGAGAGCACCAATGCTTCTTTTCGAAGTTTTAGGCTGCCTAAAACATGAAAAAAATAAATTTTAAAGGTCCATAGTCCATAAGAGTCCATAAAAAACTATGGGACCTACCGTAGTCGGGTCAAGACTTCTCTTAGGAACTAGTATGTGCTCTATCCAAATATACAAGTCTCAGAATCCTCAGGTACGCACACAGCAACTCCTATACAGGGAGTTTGGCTACGTCCATTTAATTTGAGGTACTCACCAACTATCTCTATAAAACTGTTGCGGAACTACCGCAGGATTCTGAAACTCCGAAAGGAAGCATTTTTGCACCCAGGTTGGTCTATATTTTTTGTCTTATTTTTGTGTCAGGAATCACCTCTCAAACGTTTTCGGTGTTGGTTTGAAACACCCTGTATGTATATATTAGGGTGTTCCTTCTTTAGGGTAATTTTGTGTTGCGACACGAACAGTCGCTAAATGTATTTTATGTGACCGTAAGCACGCATTAGTAAAATAACAGCTCCCTACGATAACGTTAATCCGTGCCGACTTGACGACAAAGTCATGAAATGACAATTCCGCATTATAATATAATGTAGAATGTCAAACTGTAATAACGGATGAACTACAAGAGGCAGAGAAAATAAACTTTGCAAGAAGCAACTAGAGAAAGGGCGACGTCTGACATTGTATTGACGAACGTTACCGGATGAACAGTGTTGTCAATCTAAGATGAAATTTTGTTTCTGTAAATGGAATTCCCTAAATGGAGAACATTATTGGAAGCAATAATGAAAAGAAAGACAAAAGGGATGCTACGCGCAGATCAGTGTTGCAAACTTTTCGACAAATGACGCGAAACATGTGTTAAATGCAAACGCCATGTCGCACACAGCTACTAAGGTACTAATGTTTTGTACTTCTTAAATTAAATACTGACAAGAACTGTTTACACTGACTCCAAGTCTAGGAGCGTCTGTTGAACAGTGCTGCCATCAACAGAAGAGAAACGTTGAGTGTGGAAAAGACTACAAAAACTCGTAAGACCATACGTCACTAGTGCAGTATGGAATAAAACCTACAATTAAAGGCGGTAGAGCGTGAGGAGCAGTACCCTGGTTATGTGAGATCGATAAGTCACGTACTGACCGAGATATTCGGTATCTAGTTAAAGCTGAGAAGTAAGGTTTTTAAAGGATGGCAACACTGCATACTCTAACTAAGATTGAAATTTAACGTGTTTCACTTTCCTTATGAAAAAGGCTGCGTTCACTATCTCTTTTGTTTTTATTTTCATTGTTGCTTTCAATGCTGATATCCAATTTAGTTCATTCCATTTACCAAAACAAAACATTTTCTTGGGTTGGCCACACTGTTCATCCGGTGATGCTCATCAATATACGGGTAAGTGTCCTTCTCCCTCTAGTTGCTTCGTGCGAAGTTTCGTTCCTCTGTCTTTTTTTTGGGGGGGGGGTTCATGAAAGACCATTGACATTATTAGCGTAAGAGGTACACTGAATATGTCAGTATTCAGCCTCTAACTGCCAGCGGATAAAGAACATACAGCTTCAGTTTCAAATAGAGAGTAGCTTATTTGCATTACTGTAACTTAACAAGAGCTATTCTTCGGTCCTCCTCAATCGATATTTCTAATCTGCGAACCTTTCAACCATGAAAGCCTACCTGGATGATACCACAATGAAATCGATCATTCGAGGAAGAAAGAACATAACGACGTCATAAGCAAGAACTGGATTTTTATAATACAAGGAAAAAGTCGTTTTGTTAGCGCGGCTATTACTGACCCTATAATCCCGATTGTCTGGTTGAGAACTGTACGCTTTTCTCCGCCTCATCTGGACTACTTCTATTTTACCATTACAGTCACATCCAAGTTAATTATTCCGCGATAACACACACTTGACTTGGATTCGGTTGTTATGTTACGAAATTGAATCTACTCTATTTCCGTTTCTGAGTTTCTAGTGATTGTTGTGCCGTTGAAAAGTGACCATCCATTTAGGTACAAACAAAAGTATTTCGTGTTAACTTTGTAAATGGCAAGCTACGAATCAGTTCAAAATATGCACTAGAACACGCCGTTTGTCATGGACTTAATGTCATGTACTTATTGTATATAAGCCTACGTAATTGCCAGTAATAATAATAGTAATAACAGAATATCCTTTCCAATGAAAGAGGTCTTCATTTCTGCGATTTTTTAATGTTAAGTTATATTTTAGTGATCGAGGAAATTGATGGGAGTGTTCAGGTTGTAGTTCTTCTCTGCTCTAACCACCATCAGTAAATTATTAATGAAAATACTCACAATGATAAAAAGCTTGCCCCTCGGTACAATGGCATTCACTGTAAGTATCTTGATGCGTTTATTTGGAGAGAAAGTCCTCGTTAAATATATATTTTTTACTGCTAGAAAAACCAATTTCATCATCTAATAATCCCTTTTCATGTTCTAAAATTTAAGTTTATTTGTATTGGTTTTAGAATACTTTAAGTGTTAGTCGAAATCAAATCAAACTTTTTCGAAATCCGTAAATACACAAGTCATAGGCATATTTTTATAAAACGTCTGGAAGGAAAAGAGCATACATGTAGATTTGTAGTTCACAAGTTTTGTAAACTTTTAGGAATTGGTGCTATACTAGATGTAACCGACGAACCCCGTCAATGCAAAAAACATTAATTGTTTAGAAACTATAATTTTCAAAGTATCTTCTTTTTTGAATTTATTATTTCATATTTTGACGCGTAAATAACTTGCAGTATTATGATACCAGAGAACTTGTATATATTTAGTTTTCTTTGCGTTTATATATAACGTATGTCTCTGCAAGTGTTTAATAACCCTTTCCTTTTTTCTCTTTTTTTCTTCTGCTATAATCCCTTATATTTTTGCCACCAGTATACGCCATAACCTGGCAAATACCTTTCAGCTCCAGGCTGCGATTGCTGTCTTTAATTTTTCTCTAGCATATTCTCGAAGAAAGTTGAATAATAATGTCGAAAATGTAATACCAATTTTCAGTACCGATTTGACGTAAAAGCTTGTTAGACTTGTTTCGTTACTCACACTTTACTTTTCCCGATGCGAATCGTGGATCTCTCTAAAATCGATCAATCGAACGCTAAATCTCTGGTAGATAGTTGATCGATTTCGCCTACATCTGCACCGTAAGTATCGAATAATTTCATCTCCGCATAGGATCAATCTTGCTAATAGGATGCTTGAGAGGATTTTTAAAATGCTGACAGAAGATAAATGACTCGAAAATTGTTACAATCGCTTTTATAGTCTTTCCTCTGATTTGAAATAATAATTTATTTTTTTCACTCTTGTTACGATTCCTCCTAATTCCAGATAGATAGAATAAGTTTGTATAACTTGTTCCACATTTTTTGTCCTCCATCCGAATTTAACTCAGACGGAATGGAAAGAAAAGGAATGAAGACATGTGTTGAACTGTATGATACGTTTCCAGTGTTTGAAAGGCAGGCTGTTGTAAATGTTGTGTTTAGTTTCAGGTAAGTGGTGTATATGTTTTTTTAAAGTTTGTAATTTGTTTATTGGGAAAACTTTGTTTAAATATTAATTTAGATTTTGAGATGCCGTTCTTAAGAACAAGAACACCTTTACAAAAAATAAAATTTGTTTCGTAACAAAAGATGCTGTAGATAGCATATAACGGTACACAGCAGGTAATTCATTAATAACTTTTTAAACCTTGGCATTAATCACTACCAGATAAGTTACTTTTAACTTTGTATAGATAACAAAATCAAGTCAGTATAAACATATCAACTGGTGTATTCTTTCAAACCACAGAATTCTTTGTTGAGTTCTACATCCAGACATTTTGAAAACGATCATATTGAAATAACAAGAATCTTTTGTGTGCTTTTCAGTTAACAACGCCATGAATGATGATAGCATCTAAGAGACTTGCAGAACGGAAATTACACAAGTGCTCGACAGAGTAAGTAATTTTATTGTTAAGTAACTAATTTAATATTTAAGAGATTTTAGTTGCCATTCCATGTTAGAATTATGTAAATATGATAATACTGTTAAGAACAAAAATTAAACGTAAGTTGAACACTTAAAGGAAACACTGAAAACGAAATGACGAAGCATATTATATTTACGCAGCTTTCATTGACACCGTAAAACTTAAATGTGTTATTGTAAATTGTACTACTACAATGTAAGAAAAGAATTGAAAAGTGATCAAGTACTTGTAAACAGGATGAGAGAAAAAAATAAGTCATAAGTATTAGTAATGGAAAATACGTGAAAATATGACACACGACAAACAGGGTCAAAATCATAATTAACAATATTATAAGCAGATACATCTGAAAATGAAAATTCAGGAATGCGCGAGGGTGAGAACTAGATACCATTCGAAAAATCACTTTTCAGATAGCAGTGAAGTATTCAGTGTTACTTTGATAGCATGTGGTTACTGAAATATAGCAAAAGTATACCAGAATAGAAAAAAGGAGCGCAATCAAAAGAAACAAATGAAATGAAATATCATTAAAAGAGGTTGAAGGGAATTGTATTAATTTAGACTTGAAGAGAATAATATAAAACATTAAAGATTGGACACACACCCTGTTTCAAAAAGAATGTACGTATTTTGAATGCATATGCTTATTAAACTTTAAGACATACGAATATGAAATTTTACACTCATATTTACAAACCCCTCAACATCAAATTACAGATGTTCAATATGTCCTCCATCAGTGACACGAACAATATCATATCCATACTCAAATTCCTCCTATGCTTGGGTAAGCATGTCCTGCGCCACTGGTGTTATGGCAGTACTTATCCGGTTCTTTAACTCTTCGAGGTTCTGTTGGAGTGGTGGTACATAAAAGTTGTCTTTAATGAAACCCCACAGGAAGAACTAAAAGGTTGGCAAATCCGATGACCGTTGAGGCCAGCTAAGACATGCTAAGTCGCCAGGTCCTTGACGACCAATTCAACGGTTCGGTAGAGTTTCATTCAGATATTCAGTCACTTGGCGACTCCGTGTGCACCGTCTTGTTGAAAAATGAAGTGGTCTTCGTACACCCTTTGAAACAAACAGTTTTATAACATAGCGAGATACTGCTGAGTATTAACCGTGTATCCATTAAAGCAGAATGGGCCGTAAACAAATGATCCGGATATCGCAAAAATACACATTGACTTTGAGCGAATCTTGTATATGTTCAATGACTGCATGTGGATTCTGTAGGCCCCAAATTCGAACATTTTGTTTCTTTACCTGACCAATAACACGAAAAGTCTCTTCATCACTGAACACGATGCGTTGTGCAAAAGTGTTATCATTGTCAATAGCATCCAGAATCTCGATACAAAATGCCACACGTTTGCTTTTGTCGTCAGAACGGAGAGCTTGTAACAGCTGTAATTTGTACGGCTTCATAACCAACCTCAAAACGCGCCAAATTGTTGTTGACAGCACTTGTAACTCTCGACTGGCACGACGAGTTGATTTTGAAGGACTACGTTGGAAAGGAGGAAGATCTCGTGCAACATTTTCTTCAGGAACACGACGGCAGCCAGAATTCATTCCTTTACACAAACATCCTGTATCTAGAAACTGACTATCTTTATTCTAAACTTCAATATTGCCTAACCAACTTTCCGTTTATCTCCTCAAATCACATTATCTTTCCTTGTAATTTTTAACCTTTCTTCATTCGCCCATTTTATACTAAGGTGAGTTACTCACTTGTTTGTGTTTCCCAATCACATGAATGTTGAGTAAATGAGGCGCCAAGTATCAAAAGCCGTCAAATCCATTTTTCACCAAAATTGAGTTATAAAGGGTGTTAATGAACTATAAAGGCAAACTGTAAGAGGTGATTCCTCACATCAAAATAAGACAAAAGGTTCAAATGGACCTGTGGTGAAAAGTGTATAGCTTCAGAACTAAGGCTGTCAAAAATTCAACAGCTAAATTTCAACAGACTCTATTTTGATTTCTAGAAACTTTGGATGGTGGCCCTTATCAGCGTAAAGGAAGCTACTAATGCATAATCAGAATATTTTGCCAATTTTCAAATGGCGTACAGGATATCCCCTACAGGGTGTAATTATCAGACATGTTCTTTATATAAATTTCAGATGTACCCTCATTTCAAGGAGAGTCCAAAGGAGGCAGAAGACAGGCCTTGACAACAATGGACATACATTGCTTCGGAGGATAGTGTTAAGAACACGCAGCTCCATGATCTTTTGTGTTCGGAATAACGTGTGATGCTATATATTTCATGTTTTCTTCACTTATAAGCGTGAAAGAAAACATCGCAACATGCGTTCTTTTCAAATACGAGAGACGTTGCTGCTGACGATCCTTAACACTTCCGACATTGCGCCAAATGATTCCATGTTCACTGCTATCAACACTTATCGTTTCCTTACCCATGAACTAATCATAAATCCAGAGCATATCTTAAAATTCGGTTGATTGCATGTCTGGGAATTTTACCCTACAGAGAATACTCTGTACACCAATTGAAAAATATTGAAATATGCGTTTTTGGATTGCGTATGCGTGACTTCCTTTACGCTGATCAGAAACACCATCCACAGTCTCTCGAATTCGAAATAGAGCTTCTGAAATTTGGCTTTTTCGCGTTTTTAGCCAGCCCTAACTCTGAAACTAGGCGCTTTCCCCCATAGTTCCATATGAAGTTTTTCTCATATTTGAATGTAAGGAATTATCACTTACAGTTTGTCGGTATAGTTCATTAACACCCTATACATTGCTTGTTATATTTGATCTAAGTGAATTCCGCGGACACAAAATTTTGTTTAAAAACTTAATATTTCATACTAAAAAACTAGTTCAAATATGGGATTTTGTACGCGTGTATATGGAACTTCACTGCACGCTTTGCGAGATCACTTAAAACTAAGCGAAATGGATGTGGCGGATTTTGATACTATTCCTCTCAAATATCTGATATATTCTAACATGTTTATGTACTATTTTCAAACATAACTTTACACCAACGTTTGCTAAATTTTTGTGTGCAATAAAATAAAAGAATTAAAATATTATCTCACTTTTCCTTCTTGATATTTTGTTACAATCAAATCCCTCCTGGAAGCACTTCCGGAGTACTTCCAATTACTTTTTTGTAGTGCAGATGCCGATAAGGATAAAAACCATCAAAACCATCAAATTGTTCAATGATATCATTGACATAATATTTTGTATTCGCTATATTTTGAATTGTTTCTATACCTTAGTCTTTTTAATGTAATTCAATATAAAAGTTTCACAATTTTGTTTTCGTATCTTACTAATCTTTGCTTTTCTACTCTTTAGCCAAACCTTAATCAAGTATCTTCATCTAATGCAAGAAATTGACACGATTGCAAATACCCTTTATAGCACACCAGTACCGACTATAATTGAGTATCAATAAGCTTATTGGTGATGAGATTATCATTATATATTAGGATAACTAGCACTGAGTGTTGTAAAAATGTGTTAGGCCACTTATACGTATATGATAAAGAAAATTGAAAGCACATCTGTAAGGAAGAACAAGGTAATCATGTTAATTCGCAAAAACGAATTACTTCATCGCACAAAATCTAGAAATTTAGTACATTCTTCATTATAATAGGTTTTTTGGTTTTAATTTGACTATGTAGCTTGGAAAAGTAGGTAGAAAAGCTGTCTTTGAAAAAAAAAACAGACTCATAACATTGTAAACAGATAATATACAAGAATTTTACACCAAAAGAAACTACTGATCCAATCCCGGTTTTTATATGGATTTTGTAGCGGACAACCCCGTACGAGTAGGATTTCGAAATGCGTTTATTCTTTCCATCTCACTTTTCATTTATTTAACCATCTCCTTATACACTTATTGAAATTACTAACTAGAACAACAGTAGACCATTAAATGCTTTTATCCTATCTACAAATTCCAAGATTGTTGTATTGAAAACCATTTTAAAATAGCTTCAATATCTACAGAGATCTAACGGTTTCAGCACTTGATGTCCAAGGCGAACTTAGGTGTTTCTTGCACAAAGCTCTCCCAAAATTTAGAATGCCTCCTACATCAGTCCCCTTTGAAGTAGATCTTTAAAATTTTACAGGTGTGTTCTGTTTGAGTACCACAACACATATACAAATTTTGAGGAAAATCTAAAAAAAATATGAAAAAATTTGGTGATTTCATCTGGAATGGCACCTTTCTTATTCCTTACTTCCGCTACCACGTCAATGAAAGAGAAGAAAGATTCTCTTCAACAGTAGATGTTAAGTTTATGACCACTAATATCCTAATAATCTTCCTACCAGAAAATGGTTTATATCTGCTCATCTGATGTATTCAAATAAACATTTACCAATTTTCTGAAATACTTTTGCATAATCTAAACTTCTGTAAGAGTTCTTTTAATTTGGATGTTATACTGAATTTTAATGATATTAGTATCTTATAAACATTAATTTCATAATTTAATATGTGATTTCTCATCTTTAGATTACCAATTTCTGCATTAAATGTTAAAATGTAATTTATAATGCTACTATTTGATTACAGGATACGGTACACAAGTCAGCTACAAAACATAAAACACATGCTGGAAAGACATGCACACTGACAAGATATAGATGCAATCCTAGCTCAACAGGACACAATTAGCGAAACAGTCATAATGAAAGACACAGCATACATTTTCCAGAAAAATGCGAAGAAATTAAAATTAACAAAAAAACCATGATAGTGATTGTTTTGCTTTCTCACATACAGACATAACTTAAACTGATATATATTGTAATATGATACAAAAATAAATAATAATATTTTTGTTTTAGTGGTTATCAATTAAGCGTTATTTCTTATCAAGCATAAGTTACACTGTTACCTAACACTGAACGTGACATTTTCCTATAAAGTTCCAAACTTAATAGTGCTGCTTTACAGGAATGTTAGTGAATAAGCTGCTTCATACAGAATGCAATATGACAAATCGAATCCGAAATATGTAAAATAAACGAACACTTGCAGGGCTAGAGAGGAAGGAATACAAAATACACAAACAGGTTTATATATATATATATATATATATATATATATATATATATATATATATATATATATATATATACCCTAGCTGAATGGCAAACATAAAGCCACAACCAATCTATAATATAGCTTGCATTATCTTCTGATACTCTGGCCCCTGAGCATTTTCAATGTTGCTCCATGTATTTTGAGATCGAAAACATATATTTGTGTACTTGCTACATGAAATAATACATCTTGTACTTCTTATATACTTCAATATATGTACTTCATATATAAATATAAATGATAAAAAATAACTTTCAATAAAACCGCCTTGGTCACAAGACATATCCCATTAAATGACACCTGTTTGAAACGTAGGACTCTTACTTATTACGCTGTCATTAACTGTAAACATGGATTTATTGCGATATTGTCTTCGAAGACAGAATAAATATTGATTTGATTAATGAAAAATACAAATATATATTTAATTTCAGAAGATCGTAAACCAATTCGTACAAAGGATACAGAATATCAATTAGAAAGAAAGTAAAATAGAGGTGCTACATCGGTTACAAAATACCAGTTCTAATAACAAATATCGCTAAATTAAGGGCAATAATATTTCATAATAATGAAGAATATGAGCCGTAATAGGAAAACTTCCATATGAAGTTTTAACATTTGTGGAAATTCCCTTTATTCAAATAATGAAATTCAAGTGTTGCACATTACTTATAATTTTTGTTAAACACAGAAGTACTTTACAAGAATATAAACCTTTTCAATTAACTATTTTCCTGTAAACACGACAAGCACTAAGAGAAATAATTTCTTACTTCTTTTCTTTTTATAAGAACATTTAGCATCCCTTTTCAGTACCGAGGTGATATGAGAGGTGAACGTACAGTGCAAGATAAAATCTAAATCACTATAAGGCGTTCAAATTTCAATCGTCTCTTAGCAGAAATCTTACTTCACCGTTCACCAATCTGTGCCTACTAACCACTGGGCCTATGAACAGTGTTAGTTATTTTGTAAAAGCACCAAACAGATTACCTTTACTTATGAGGGATTTTTGGATTTTAAAACGTATACCAATTTGGATAGTCTACTTCAACTTAAAGTGACCTCTGGACATTAAATAAGTAACTCCACATATTATTTCCACATATTCTCATAATAAACGTAATGGAAATTGAAACATTTGGACACATATAAGAACCTAAAATAAAATTCCAATGTGTCTTAGAAATATTTGGACACAAATAAGATCCTAAAATAAGACTCCAATAGAAAATACACTGAGAATACTCCATTTTGTATACATATTTATGTACTCTATTTTCTCAAATCTTTTAGCAAATCACGATAAGAAAAATAGTGATGTCCAATCACTATGAATCCTGTATAACATTCAAACTGCACACATTTGTTTGTAGCCGTATATAATCTGTTTTTAAGTATTGTAAGTTATTAAATCTATGTAACTACATCTATGCAATTTTCAGAAACACATTGTTGGAGGTGCAAATGTACTTAAATCAATATCATACTTTGAAAGAGGGTGATGCTCTTGAATGACAATACACATACACACAAAGGAAATTTTTATTCGAAACTTTTTCACAATGTTTACTACGTGATAAAAGTGTGGTTTTCCACAGGGTTCAAAGCGTGAAACTTGAACTATTTCAACGACACAACATTAGAAATCAACGCTATGCCGCTTCAGCTCCTCTTTGATTCCCATCATTACTCCCTACGCTACACTCCTCAAAATTATGACATATTTGAGAGGAGTAAAAATACAAACTGCAAGCCAACACTAGTCTACTCTGAACAATTTACTTTTCTCACCATCCATTCTTCAATCAAAATCGTTACTTTAAGAAGAGGAACCAATTTTTGTCATATGTAAGATCTAACGATGACCTCATATTAATCTCAAAGTTTTAAGTAATTTACGCCTGGATTTGTGAAACCTCCTGTTTTGATAACAAAAATATATTAGAGTAAATATGAAAAATATTCGAAACGACGAGCTGATTACAAAATAGCACTTCTTAAAATATATTGACGTTTCTACTCTCTAACAATCATCGTTAAAATAGAAAGTAATTGATTTCTTCTACTCCCGGTTTGAATCTAGCATTACAAAATAATTGTTATAATGTTCAATCAATGCCAAACAGAAGCAGCTTACCGATATTTCCTATTATATTTGCCTTATGTAGCCTACTAAAACCGGAAATGTTAATGGATTTCTGTCACTTTTGGCTTTATTAGACAAGGGTGGAAAAGAAATGTATTTTAGGACGGTTAAAGGATTACAAAAAACGCTTCTTCACTATTAATATTTTTCCTCTACAGCTATCAGGTTTCAAACGAAAATTACTTATTTCTACCACGTCCGTTAGATAAATTAGCACCATTAACGAAGTTTTTATAACACCTTTGACGCTCTACGTCCCGGCTATAAATAATAGTGATTCGTCAACTGGTACTTAAGATTATGTATCTCCCGGACGAGTATACGGGAAGAGAGAATTCATACGCGCAGGAATTTTTGGTTAACTGGTTTCTTTTAGAAAATGAGAACATAGCAATAAAAAATAAGTTTCAATTGTATTTGTTTTCAAAATACTCGTACTGTGCTCAAAATTGAACTTAAAATATAAAGAGAAATCAGCACAGTATGTATACTACTTTATGCAATAGATTTAGGTCAAGACACGACTTCTTTCATTCTTAGAAACTGCCAGAATTAAAAGAAAACTTAATATTGTTTATGGGTTTTCTTTTGAAATCTATGAAATATATCAGAAGCTTTAGTAAAATTGTAAGATAATTAGTGCAAATTCTAGCAAAAGGTCCTTTCTGTCAATATGCATATATATTGTACTAATATTTATGAACAAAAACTTAAGCACTCAGCTAGTCATTTCGATAGTCGCCAGTATCTACTGAGCTTTGTTATACCATCTTCAGCAATTCCCGGAAATATGGAAATTTACATAACTAGTTAATATTCCTTTTGTTTTAAGTAAAATGTGAAGTTTTCCAATTATGGTACTTCAATTAAACATTTTTCATATTTTGTTACAAACGATAATACTAAAGTATAAGGTTTTCTAGTTACTGTGTATAAACAGTTATTTTAACCAATTTCTACATTTTTCTTTTAGCGAAAAAATAAACAGTATTGGAAATCCTCATATGGGAACTTGAAAAATGAATTAAAACTTGAATTTTAGATTTTTCACTTAATTTCGACGAGAAATACGTAAGTGTCATATATGACACACTTACAACTCACACAGAACATGACAGATGATGCCAAAATCTGTTATTCATATACATCAATATCTCACACAGGAGACAAAACAGTCATTTGATGCCTTTGATAAATCACGAAAAAGCTAAAGTGAAAAAGGGTATGTGTCATATACGGCACGGCATGCGGTAAGGGGTTAACTCTTTTAAGGAATCATTCTAAACCAAACAATACAATTGCTTATTACAATTGTACTCTCATATATATATAGTGAGAGAGAGAGAGAGAGAGAGAGATCCAGTCCACTTTTAAATGTTTTGAGTACTCTGTTACACTTGATATCTGTTTATACTGAACCATCCGAAATAAATGTATTCCGCTAAGCAAATAAGCGTTCCTAATTGCTTAGCTAATAAATTATCACAAACTATAGCTACGTCTTACCCTAATAATATTTAGAGGCTTAACAATTTTTGCATTGTATTAATCTTAACGGCAGCTTAACTCTCTGTAACCATGCATTTGATATAAGGTGATCTTAAACATATACTCGTCTTTATGTGTTTCAATTCAGGTACAAACTTCCATTTTAAATAAGCATTATTTGTGTGTTATCATTAAACTTTTATAGTTTATAATAATAATAATAATATATATATATATGTTTAAAGTATTCTCAATTATAATATACTATCATTTTAATATATACAATAATTTGTACTTTTCAGCTCGCGCTACAAAAGAAGAAATGTACAGGCAATACTAAATGCTATAATGATGGTTCAATTTCTTTGGAAAGTAGTATAAGGAGCAGCGGAGGATCAAATAAGGCAAAAAGTACTATAAACATTAAAGCGAATGGAAAGACAATTGAACTTCACGATTCAATATAATTTCATATCAAAATGTACTCATATAAGTAGAAGTATTTCTTTGTAAATGATATGTATTAATAAACTCATGAAAAGCATTTCTCAAAAAGTCTGTACACACCTCTTCAAGTATTGTAGTTTTTCTTTAGTACAAATTCAGCATTTCAAATGTAGAATGTAGAATACATATCTATCTATGTAAAATGTATAAAGTACACTCTAAATCTATGAAATCCATAATGACAATAACTTCCAACTGGTTTGAATAATCATACTTTTAAAGTATTAACATTCCAAAGCGGGTCATTTAATATCACAGCGAGAATTGATGTTTAATTCTACTGTCCAATTTAATTTACACGAAATTCGAATAGTATACAGAGATTTGGTAGGAACTCCAAACGAAATTACTAGCAAAATAATTGGTTGGCCTAATTCACTTTTGTTCAAATTTAAGTGGTCACATCTTTAGTTTCCATTTGCACTCAAATTCTAAGTTTTATGTTCTATCTCACGAAGTCTCAGTGAGAGTAGCTTACCATCTATATAGCAGGTACATTATACAGGTGATGTTGCACAGATGCTGTCAAATTCAAGACATGCGTCATTGAACAAATGCATAGAAAAACGTGCGTCATGCAACCTAATCTTGATTATCCCCTTCAGTGTGGGTGACGAGTTAACTCGTGTCTTCAAAACTCACCTGCTGTGCGGATGGCGTATATATACGCTTTCACTTTGTTTTGGCTATTTTGTACTGCGTATGGCGAATATAATTGCCCATAGTATGAGTAATGTTATTCCCGACAATATTTAGCGAGTTTTCGCTCACCTAGGAACCCCAAGAGACCACACAGAAAAATTGGGCTTGATCTGAAAATTGGGCCTAACCATATGATGATGATGATGATGATGATGATGATAACCATAAATACGACAATGACCAGTTATAGTAGCTAATTAGAAGCAACAAAGATCATAATGCCGAAAATTTCATTGTGATTGCTTGAGAGCTTCAAAAGTTATTTAAAGGTAACAAATTCCAAAGTTCTAAAAAAAACTAAACTTTTTACGGCGGTTCGCGTCTGAAAATTACGCACTGAAGGGGTTAACATTTTCGTTACTTTTCAGCTGTCATTAAAAATTTTGGCAATATATACTCTCTCATTAGAACAACTTGTAATCACAATACATGTAATTCTTTATGAAGACATCCTATATTCTTAAGATAGATAAAAATTAACTATCTAATAGTTAATAGATAAAATTTAACTACTGCCACAATTTGAAGCAATCCACGTTTCTTTGCAGCTTAGACACGTTCTCAAAACTAACTTATTCACGCTCATAGATTGATGCTATAAGAGAAGCCATATCCCGTTCAACTTAATACTGTTTATTTATCAGTAGTATATTTGCGTTCCTTATAGCCCTGCAGATAAATTGCCACTCATGGTGTATGTGATTACAGTCTCCTCCAAATGAATATAAGATGTGCATTTCTCATTAAATATAAATATGTCATAATCAAAATTATTAGCATAAATCCTTCGGGTTTGTTGGCCATCAAACAACGGAGAACTTAGCTTTAGTCTAAAATCGTAGTAAGTCAAAATAGTATATTATTGATTTCTTATATCTATCCGGGAAAAGTATTGTCTTAGCCTTAGAGTAGTATTTACTTCTCGTTAATTATTATAAACCCTTAATGTTCACCTCCGAGTCTGATCTTCCAAAAGACTTTTATAAAATCCACCTTTACTGTTTTAATAGAACTTTGATACTGAATCCAGAGTCTACACTTTGTGTTGACTATAAAACATAACATATCTATTTAAATGCCTATTAATCAATACGGAATTCCTTGACTTGTGCTTTGCACTGTTCATTTCACCCTATAAACTACTTATTTCCTTTCATTTTCTTTTCCTTTTTCTGTTGTTAAATACATTAATAGTGTATTATTATTATTGTTGTTCTTTGCTACTTCCATTACATTATTATAAGAAAGTCTGATATATATATATATATATATATATATATATATATATATATATATATATATATATATATATATGTCTCTCCTATTATCAAAATTGTCTAAATCTAGTAATTGTTTCGTTTAATGTCTATATTTCTATACGTTGTTATCATTTTTCTACATATTCTTCCTTTTTATGCGATTAATAGTAAGTGAAATTAAATTGTCGATAATTTTATATATTCATCCTACATAACTGAGCATTAACGTTATATAATACAACGTTACACAACGAAGCATTTTTTATGCATTTTGTTATATTAATATAAAAATACATCACTCGAACTATTCAACTTAATGTTTACATTGTAAACATTTACTATTTTCCTAAGGATTTTTTTGGAAATCATTAGAAATTTAATTCTAACCTTTTGTATTCCACAGACGCTTTTATAGGTAAATAGGATTCTACATTAAAAAAATCACTGCTCTACAGGCGAACAAACCAGGCTATTACCCTATCAATATATCGGATGCCTTTGGCTGCGTCTTCTGAAATTGTCGCTGAAGATTAATTTGATTCAAAAAAATATTCTCAATACAGTCAAACCCTATACCTATTTTACTTCCTGAAAATTTGACTTCCTACCTACCTAGGAAACATAGGGAAAAGTTGTTCTAAAATTAATTGTTAAATATACCAATATTTCCAAATTTTAACCTAATCCGACAATTAATTTAACTTTTAATAACTCATTAACTTCCGGAATTTTACGATTTTCAAAAGGAAAGGTCGGTGTTTTGCTCCGCCCAGTTAGAGTCTGGTAGAAATCACCGAGCGGATCGTCTCGCTACGGCCAAATCCACTCGCAAAACTACGGCCATGTACCCTAAAATAACTTAGTTTTAAGCACTTAGTTGTGCCCTATGTACATGTTAAATCAAATCAATTCTTTCATACCCCTCATGTTTATATGGGAGATAGTGTCTATCTAGCTATAACTATATAGTTTTGTTCTATTTGAGTAGCCTATCTTGTCTCTTTCCTTTATACTCTAAAATATTTTGTTGTTATGCATTATCCTTCATAAAATACGTATCACATTTTCTCAGATTTTAACATGAACTTCATTCGTGTTATGCTTATGTAACTTGCATGCCAAAAAAACATGAGTTTGGTTTTTTTTCAAAAATACATGAAAGCAAACCGAACTTTATTTATTTTGCTTCTCTGCCAGTAATGCTCTTTTTGAATTTTTTGTCCTGATCGTATTTATTCTTTATATATTCCGTTCTGTACAGCAGAATTATCTTCATCAGCATGAAGCTGTGTTACCTAATCTAAATATGAAATATCGTACATTAAATTAATTTATATACACCAATATTTTTCCCTTCACCTATCTCATAAAAATAACTATTTAGAAAAGTGTTTCTTCGTCACCTATTACATTATAGTAATTAATTCCTAATTATGTGGTTAGAAACCACAAGATCGAATAATATGGACCCTGCTTTCTTCCTAATTTCGAATATCTGGCTTTCATTCGCTAGTTTAAACATATACAGGACATATATGTAGTTTTCCACGTTTGTGCTTGCGTCGTCAGAAACGGCTTAGACAGGCCAGATTTGTTTATATAAAGATGATTGCTTACATTAGTCATTATAAGTATTTAATAATGTAGTCGTAAGAACGTAATGAAACATACCAATCAAGGATGGGAGTGGGATAGCCACTATCGTAAAATTACTTAAACAACTCAATTTTCATATTTGACATCGTTACAAAACCATGTCATTCGGCACTTGTAAAATATTTGGAGAATTGGGATCGTAACAAATGTCCTACTCTACCTCTAGGATCGTTAGGAAAGGCTTAAGCCTTACAGCATCTACACCATACCATTCGGTACTAGTAAACAATTTTGAGATTTATGGATCGTTATAAAGGCGTAAGCCTTGCAGCATCTCCGCCCTGGGTTGTTACTCCTTTAAAACCAAAGTGGAATAGAGCCTTAATTTTAGTAGAGCGAATTTCAGCGAACCCAGGTTTGTGACATTAGCGTAAGGTAAAACCTAAATTACCTTATCTTCCCAATGCTTTTAAGAACATACCTATAATGTGCTTAGGACATAGACCTTGGTGATTTTCCATCACTGTTTTGAGACGGCAAAACAGAACCGTAGAGGTAAATAAAAGACACTTATTATCCCAAGAGATAATATGTATTCTGATTAAAATTTAGTGTGTAGAATGTGTGTTTGTGTAGCGAAATCCAAGTTATGTAAATTTAAGTTGGTGATAAATTCTCAATGTATAAGTAGGAAAAGGTTAACTGGTTCATGTCTGCAACTTGATAAATTTGACCTCCAATTCACGAAAGATCCACTCTGCGTAATGTTGCAATCTTCGTAGTATTTCAACCATAAATCCTGTTTACTAATTGTCGGCGACACAATTGTTAAGCATTTTGTGGAGTTCCAACATCTTGCTACTTGTTCCACAATAACTATTATCATTGTTCAGTCTCCTGACCGTTGACTGTTTATAAACTCCTGACGTCTTACTCCTTTACTAACTCTTGGCCAAAAAACTGGATGATTTATACAACCACAGATGCTTGCATTACAGCACATGGCTTTCAAAATTCGGGTCAAAATCATACACGTGCGTATCAGATTTTTCTGAAGAAATTTACATTAACAAAAAATGGAGCGTCATGTCAGCACTCTGCATTTACATAACTTCCATAGGGCTGTGCGATGCAATGTGTAATATGTTAAACATAAAATTACAAAAATTCTTACAATCAGATAGACAATTTACATCATTTAGATTCGCAGACTATGTTTTCAGACATCAAACATACCATAACCAAAACATATAATCTTTTTTAGATTTCTTACAATTTTAGATTAAAATGAACAATGTTTTAAATTTACAAAATAAATTTCAAGATCCCTTGATATGCCCTCAGCCAAAAATTCGTTCATTACCCATTTTAAAGAGCCTGACTTATGGGACGCCCTATATATGTAATATACATAAGTAATATTTAATTTTCCAAAAATTGAATAAAATTACTGAAATTATGTATAAAATTGAACTCAAAATACTGAAAATTAACTTTCCCTAATCGTATAATATAAATATTATAATAATGAATCTGCTACAAAAGGATTATTAATAAACACAAAATAATGAAATATTACAATAACTTGGAAAATTAGGGGACTGCGGTTGATCTGTGATAGAGTGTTCACCTCTGGTGCTTGCGGTCCCGGGTTCGATCCCAGCCCCCACGAAGTGACCTTTGTGTTGCGTGGGTTTCCTCGGAGTTCTCCCGTTTCATCCCACATTCCTCATTCCACCATTTGAGTCATTACTCATCATCACCGTCTCCTTTTAGCCTAACAGGCATATTCGTGGGACGTAAAACTCAAAGATTTCATTTCAGATTTCAACTTGGAATATTACTGTTTATAAATCTTCAAAATGTACTCCCAAAAATGGGTTGTATTATATTGTAGTATTTATTCATTAAAAAAACTGAAGTTGAGTTGAATGTCCATATCATTCATAAAGAACATCTTATATATCTGTATGTACTGCACTCAATGCCAATTTTTCAGTTGTTATGAAGAAGTTTGTTTACTGTCTTATCTAGTGAAGTTACGATGAACGTGAACCAAGGGGCGGGCCAGAAGAGGAAACTTTCAAAATTTATATATATAAATAAAACCCATCCTAAAGTTTGGAGCCCTTAAAACTAGCAGTATGACAACTCAACACCCCCCCAGAAATCTGTTCTGGATCCCCCTGCGTGGACTTTGAATCATCAGAATGCTGACATATGAATTTTAAGTTTCTTGGAAGCAAATATCTCAGCTAAGTTTAACACATGATCTCCTCATTTTTAAACCTTGAAACAGGAAATTGGAGAAAAGTTGTTGTTACGAAGTCCCAAAGTTGCTAATTCTCTTAAAAAGTTACCGTCTTAAGTAGAATGTTCCCCATATACATATTAATCATAACTTGTTGAAAATTGAGATACAATATTAATGTACTTACGGTTTGATTTTTCCATCGATTTGTACTAATCAATTTTCACGTCAATCACTAATCAGTTTTCACTGAAATATATTAAATTTGACACTATAGCACTTAAATCACTACACACTGATACAGCACTTGTATAATGAATGTAATATGATGATAGTGAAATAACTGGTATTGAACCATAGGATGATGATTAAGTTCTAATAACGAAACTAGAATTGACTACTATAGTCGGAATCATGACAATAAGTCAATGATCTAGGATCGAACTAATGGTCTAAATCGAACAAGATTTTCCTTATAGTAAAAAGTCTAAATGTATGTGGTTAGGGACCAGGCAGGACTCGAACTGAAGTTCTCCAACTTGACGATGTTTCAGGCACTGTTTGGTGATAATGTTCCAATATTTCAAAAGAAATCTGGGGTTCAACTATCATTATAGCTGGAAATACTTTTTCACTTAGAAATTCTCTGGAGTCATATTCCCACTTCCTGTGAAAGAATAACTTGGTTCATTGGAAGGTGAAAGACTTAGAACCGTCTTGTTGTTCTTTGAAAGTTTGTGTTTTTAGAGTCCGTGTAAATTCCTTCGTAATAGTGATGTTAAACTTATGTGTGTGCAATAATATATTGAACATTGTTAAGGTAAGTGTTAAATAATACATACTTCGAATATTAAAATACACTAAAACATCCTACAGTTCTAAAACTGAATTACGGCACTTGTCCAAGTATAAAAATATTATATTTTTTTAAATCTATAAAGACAAAAATGTAATACTTAAAATAATATATAACTACTGCAATTATGTACAATTAAATATCGTTATAATTTCGATTCCCGCTCATATACACCAACCTGGAGCTCATATATGAATATACAAAATGGTGAATTAGGTCGACCTGACGTAATAATGTTCAATCTTAAAAAGTTAATATATGTCAGTAAAATAAGTTTAGTTTATGTCTATTAACTGAAAGTAAAGTCTAAATCAGATTAAAAATATTAATATCCTGATTACTATATGTGCACTACCCAATATTAATTGTAATTAAAGTCTTGATCATTAAATATAAATATGCAATAACCAAATTTATTACCATAAATCCTTCGTGTATTTTGGCCCTGAAACAACAGAGAACTTAGCTCTAGTCTAAAATCGTAGTAAGTCAAAACAGTATATTATTGATTTCTTATATCTATGCCGGAAAAGTATTGTCTTAGCCTTAGAGAAGTATTTGATTCTTGCTAATTATTATAAACCCCTAATGTAGACCTCCGAGTCTGATCTTTGAAAATATGTTTATAAAATACACCTTTATTGTTTTAATACAACTTAGATACGGAATCCAGAGTCTACACTTTGTGTTGACTATAAAACATAACCGTATCTATTTAAATATATATTAATCAATTAGCGAATTCTTCGACTTGTGCTTTGCACTGTTCGATTCACCCTATAAATATATAACAACTATTATAACTTATGTACTTTCATTTTCTTTTCCTTTCTGTTTTTTTTAATACATTTGTATAATTAAGCAGATATTAAATGTTATCTATCTCTCTCTCTATATATATATATTATTATTATTATTATTCTTTGCTTCTGCCATTACATTATTATAGAAAAGTCTCTAATATATATTTGTCTCTCATATTATCAAAATTGTCTAAATCCAGTAATTGTTTCGTTTAATGTCTATATTTCTATACTTTGTTATCATTTCTTTACATATTCTTCCTGTTTATGCGATTAAGAGTAAGTTAAATTAAATTGTCGAAAATTTTAAATATTCATCGTTCATATTTGAGCATTAACGTTATACAACATAACGTTACATAACGGGAAGTCTTTTATATTAATATACAAATATATCACTCGATTTAAGCCTATTCCGAATTTCTGCGAACTATTCAACTTGATATTTACATTTCAATGTTTACTATTTCCTTAACGATTTTTTCGGAAACCATTAAAAATTTAATTTTGACCTTTTGTATTCCACAAACATTTTTCTAGGTAAATAGGATTCTACATTTAAAAAATCACTGCTTTACAGGTGAACAAACAAGGATATTACCCTATCAATACCTCAGGTGAATTTAGCTGTCTCTTCTGAAATTATCGCTGAAGACTAATGGGATTTTAAAAAAAATAATTCTCAATAAAGTCATACCCTATGTTCATTTTACTTCCTGAAAATTTGACTTCTTCCCTACCTAGTGAACTTAGGGATAATTTCTGCTAAACTTAATTGATAAATATAACAATATTTCCAAATTTTAACCTAATTCGACAATTAATTTAACTTTTAATAAGTTACTAAATTCCGCAATTTTACGATTTTCAAAAGGAAAGGTCGGTATTTTGCTTGGCCTAGTTGGACCTTTGGTAGTAATCACCGAGCGGCTCGAATCGCTACTGCCAAACCGACTCGCAAAACTACAGTCATGCACCCTAAAATAACTTAGTTTTAAGCACTTAGTTGTGTCCTATGTAGATGTTAAATCAATAGTAATTCTTTCATACTCTTAATGTTTATATGGGAGATAGTGTATATCTAGCTGTAACTATATACTTTTGTTCTATTTGAGTAGCCTATTTCGTCTTCTTTCTTTATACTGTGAAAAATTTTGTTGCTATTCGTTATCTTCTCAGATTTTAACATGAACTTCATTCGTTTTATGCTTATGTCTACTTGCGTGCCAAAAAGATATGAATTGTCGTTCTTTTATTTTTTCAGGAATACATGACATAGCATATCTCACTTTATTCATTATGCTTCTCTGCCAGTAATGCTCTGTCTGTATTTTTTCTCTTGATCGTATTTATTCTTTACATATTCCGTTCTACACAGCAGAATTATTTTCATCACCTGAAGCTGTGTTACCTAATCTAAATACGAAATATCGTACATTAAATTAATTTATATACACCAATATTTTTCCCTTAACCTATATCATAATAATAACTATTTAGAAAAGCTTTTCTTCGTCACCAATTACATTATAGTGATTAATTCCTAATTATGGGCTTAGAAACTACAAGGACAAATAATATCTACCCTACTTTCTTCCTAATTTCGAATATCTGGTTTTCATTCGCTAGTTTAAAACTAAATAAATTTAGTTTTCTACGTTTGTGCTTGTGTCGTCAGAAACAGCTTAGAAAAGCCAAACGCTTGTTTATATAAAGTTGATCCCTTACATTAGTCATTATAGATATTTAATAATTTACGCGTAAGAACGTAATGAAACACACTAATCAACTTTGGGGGTGGGTAAGCCACTATCGTAAAATTACTTAAACTATTTGATTTTGTTATTTGAGATCGTCACAAAATCATGTCATTCGGCACTTGTAAAATATTAGGAGAATTGAGATCCTAACAAATGTCCTACTCTACCTAATTTGTCTCTAGGATCGTTAGGAATGGCGTAAGGCTTACAGCATCTACACCATGCCATTCGGAACTAGTAAACTATTTTGAGAATTTTGGATCATTACAAAGGCGTAAGCCTTGCAGCATCTTCGCCATGTCAACTTCGGCTGTTATTCCTTTAAAACCTAAGTGGAGTGTAGCCTCAATTTTGGTTGAGCGAATTGGAGTGAACTACGATTGGTGACGTTATCCTAAGGTACATCCTAAATTACCTTATCTTCCCAAAGCTTTTAAGAACACACTTATAATGTGCATAGACTTTGGAGTTTCTCCACCACTGTTTTGAGACTGCAAATCAGAACCGTAGAGGTAAATAAAAGATACTTCTTATGACAACAGATAACATGTATTCTGATTAAAATTTAGTGTGTAGAATTTGTGTTTGTTTAGCGAAATCCAAGTTATGTAAATTTTAGTAGGTGATCTACTCTTAATGTATAAGTAGGAAAAGGTTAACAGGTCCATATCTGCAACTTGATAAATTTGACCTCCAATTCACGAAAGATCCACTCTGCGTAATGCTGCAATTTTTACAGTATTTCAGCACTAAGTCCTGTTTACTAATTCTCGGCGACACAATTGTTAAGCATTTCGTGGAGTTCCGATATCTTCCTCTTGTTCGACAACAACTGTTATCGCTGTTCAATCTCCTGACTATTGACTGTCTACGAATTACTCACGTCTCACTCCTTCACTGATCTTTGACCAAAAAACTGGATGATTTATACAACCACAGATGCTTGCATTACAGCACATGGCTTTCAAAATTCGGGTCAAAATCATACACGTCTATATGAGATTTTTCTGAAGACATTTGCGTTAAAAAATTCCTGTTAAAATGGAGCGCCATCTCAGCACTGTGCATTTACATAACTTACATAACGCAATGTTTAATGGTAGATATAAAATTACAAGAATGCTTAAAATCAAATAGAGTATTTACAGACTATGTTTTCGCAGACTATGTTTTCAAACATCACACATGCCTTAACAAAACATATAATCTTTTAGATTTCTTACCATTTTAAATTAAAATGAACAATGTTTTAAATTAATAAAATAAATTATCAACATCTCTTGACAAGTACATTCACAACATGATACTTCTAACATATATGTGTGATCCGATCTTGTGGAAGCAAGTATGGCTTTACATATTTTCAAAGAACATGTTATTATAAGCATTTTCAAAATATATTCTAAAATAAACATATTCTAAATTCTAATATAATAGACAGTGATTTTCAAGAGAATTTTCCAGATAAAAGGTAAATGCTTGAAAGATATCGCTACTTAAAATATTTGTACTTATAATGGGTGTTCGTACTCTCATATTTCGTCACATTTCTAAGATACAAAGAATAATTTAATAAATAAAATATCATTTAAATATTTTTATGGAGATTTTTAGTACAAACTAGTGCCTGTAGTTTAAGAGAAATTTCCCTAATAAAGAGGAATATCGTAGGTAATTCTAGCAAAAAGGTGAAGGTAATTTGTCGATAATAGCAATAGTTTGTTTGTATGTGAGTGTGTGTTTGTGTATGTATGTATGTGTGTGTGTGTGTGTGTGTTTATGTTTATCAATTCAAAGGTAGTATAATTTACACAAATTTTCAGCTTAGTGTATTTGTGTATATATTTTTTAAAACAAAAAGTGAAGGTAAAGTATAAATATAGAAGAAAAATCCAACGAACACAAGTGTAGTAGGCACTTCGCTTAAACTAGCTAAATTAATCCTAATTAAGAAACCATAGATTGATTGTTACACAGGGCTTGAAAAGGTATAAACTACTTCTGTTCCTTAAACAGTAAAAATAACGTTAAAAATGTGGTAATAATAAAAAACATTTTTACCTAAGAAATAAATATTAAGATAGCTTCATGACTACAACTAGACAAGTATTGTTACACAATTAAATACAGACAGTTTTTATTATATTTTTTTCGAGAATGACTAAGTTCGACTAATTTATCATTATAGCAATACAAAACAATTTTAATTAAAACGGTACGAAATTAGTTTCAATTGTAACAGGCAATAACTTAGTTTATCATCATGGCTCTAACGTTTGATGTTTAAAATATGCATAATAATTTGAAATTTCAATATGACTAATTATAATAATCGGTTTGGAAAAATCTTGTTAGATACATGAAGCGTCAATTCATACTAGCCAGAAATATTTCTCATATATTTTTGTGACTTTCACCAGTCTCTGATTTTGTTTTTTACATATAGTAGCAAATTTTTGATAACTTGCAAACTTCCCGTTATCTTGACAACGAGTGAGTGTTCGAACTAAAATTATACATATTTACATGCAATTGTAAGAAGATTTAATCTATATTACTACATAAAAGAGCAGAAATCGCCTGAGATATATTACTACACAGGTAGAACAGTACAAATTGATCTATGTTTGTCTTTTGTCACGAATTCAAAAGCTCGCTCCTATATTTCACCTACTAAAAGCAAAAACTGATTTAATTCTATAACGCTGAAATTTCTTCTTATTTAATCAGTCATTATTGAATGTACAAATTCGCTTAAGATAGATATCTGAAATATGCCTATAGACTTCTAATTAAAGTAATGAAATGCGTATTTCTTCATTTCTGATACTTCCTCTCCTAAGGATAAAAGAAAACAATTTCAACTACTTTGACATTTTTCCTCATATACCACATAAGTGTTCAATGCAGGAATTTGCTAAAGTTAAAGATACAACATTCTAAACTTTTCAAAAGATGGAGAAAGCGTGTTTCAGCCTTTTTAAAAATTTAGCTCCTAAACTGGAAAGTAGAATAAATCTTTAATATGCAAACCTATCTTTACTCGATCATTTGCTTCAATTGCAGATTTGAAAATCTATATACAAAAAGAAGATCACGTATATTTCACTGTTTGCGATAATTCCGATTCTGATCAGAAAAACTAAGATACTCTTAAAATACTACGATCCCTCACTACTATGTCAGAACATGTTAAAGGATTTGCTTGAATTGAAGATTTAAAATTCATTTTATAATCACTTAATTAAATATAAGGTATTGTAATAAAGTTAAAAATAAGATATCGTTTTGGTAGTAAAGTTATTTATGTTCCCATAAACAAAGGAACGTGAAACAAAGGCAACTCCTATTAAACAAAGTCATAATATTATATTATGTTGATCAAAAGGTATTAGGCCTCTGGAAGTCTAAATTGGTAATACATTTATTATGATTTGAAGATATCATTATGATACTACATATGGACGTGACGAAAGACGTGACGAAACAATGATGATGCGGAGAAAAGACAGAAAATCTGATCGGGTTTTGGCGAAGGAGGAACACATTGTTCTTTTACAGGAGCCAGGGTCCAACTGCATCGGTCATTTAGCAATATCATTCTATATTCGATAAGAGAACAGCATTGCTGCAGCCATCTTAAAATTTCTTTTAGAGAATGATATTGATACGTCGAAACTCGTCGTGCTAGGTAATGATGAAACGCCCATTAATACGCAAAGACGAATGGTATAATAACCCTACTGGAATACTGTCTCAAAAAGCCTCTTCAACGATATATTTGTCTTTCACACACAAATGATCTTCCCTTGCGGCACATCATTGTAGAAATTCATAGAAAAAGTGCTGGATCTGCTACGTTTGGCAGGGCTAATTGGAGCGGTTCTGCAAAACTGCGAGGACATGCAGGTGTAACGGTTTCAGACAGTGAGTGTCTTGGACTGCCGACTTAACAGAGGAGTAACTAACCTCCGACCAATAGTATCTTCTGTGCTTTTGTAAAGCTGCTTTAACGACGATTGCGACACTGGGCTGGCTGAGAGGCATCCTGGCAATTTACACCATCCTATGTGACTGACAACTGCTAACATAATCATACGGTTGTATATTGCAATGAAGAATCTGTCTGAAACGTTGCAGGCATTCGCCCAGTACATTATGAACGTATATACTCCTACTTATCTTTTCATCAGGAAAAGAACCACCGTGGTTGAAGGTGGCCGGTACCTGTGGATTATTTTATCTGCTTCCCGTTAAATGGACGACATAACAGAAAAATAATCGATCCTGTCTTGAAAAGAAACACCTGGTTTCCGCGCTCCGAAAACCTTCTGACAGTAATTTATGATAACGATCCAAAAGCGAGGATACTTGTTTGAAGGAAAATTCTAAAAAGACAATAATTTTAAGTTCCTTATCTCCTAATGTCACCAAAGTATACGTATTTAAGGAAATTGCTGTCGACACAGTCAACTATGTCTATATGATTGATTGCCTAAGTGCCCATTGTCTGAATCATCATTGATGCGACACTTAAGTGTGGAATAAGTACATGATCACACTAACTCAACATATTATCCGAGGAAACATATTTGTTTCCCCTGTTCGTACACTATAAGTTGGAAGATATGTGAAAATTGCGAAAGAGGCACTAGCGACAATGCGTGACAAAGAAGACTACCATAGATTTGTTATAGAAGCCCATTCATTTTGTCTGCAGCTCTCTGCCTATTTAAAAATGTTCTTTCGAGAATATCCCAGACCTCACCACAAGGAAGTGGCATCAGGTCGATTTCAGTTCGATATATATACATTGGGCCGGATGCATAGTCGTTTTGAAGTATGATTAGCGTCATACTGCAGGGAACGTTAGTCAAACTCTTTAGTATGGCACTAATCACCCCCTCAAAACGACTCTGCCTAAGGACCATTCTTTTATATTAAGCAAATTTCGGCAAAACCTTTGAGATAAGATATTATTATAGAGACCCTACAATGCCCATTAATTTTGTGTGTTGCATTCTTTACAAGTAATCGTATCGTTTAGAGAAAACCAACAAGCAAAATGCAATCACCAGGAAAAAAAAACATTCCATTTTTGAAAATTTTCGCCAAAACTACCACTTTCTCAATGTTTGTCAAGTGTTAGACCCATGTGATACCTCAAGACTTTCAACAATCGAGTTCAAATTTTGCACACTTGTATTTATCGTGTTTTGCCTAAAGTTAACACTAACCGTAAGGCATTTTTTTAAAAGTGTTTTTTGAATCCCCAAATGCCTACCTGATCAACTTTGATGTTATTAGAGTGCAGGCAATTTATCAATTTAAAACTATTAATTTAACCAAAAAACTCCTACCGCTTTTTTCCGAACTCTGTCTTCCATTGAACCTCACATCGTAAGTTAAATGAGAATAGGGAAAAGACGGAGGTCAGTTGTTGGTTTGTTTGCGGCAGTTCAGTTTCATCGTGATATTGCGTCATAAGGGCGGGTATGCAGTACGATCTCAAACAAAGTTCATATAACGCTCAGCGCGGCGGAAGAGAAGCCAAGCCTTTGATGACGATGTGTTGAATACGCGGTCAGTGCAGCGGTGGTTAAAGAGGTTTAAGGACGGTAACGAAACACTCGAAAACACAACACGTGCCGGAAGAACAACACATGTGTAAAATTAAGATCTTGGGGCAGAAATTGAGGCGAACAGTAGTAGACATGTGAGGAACTTGGACTACAAATCAGTGTGAGTGGAGAAACCATTCAGAAACATCTCCATCAACTTGGGAAGCTTTACAAGTTGGGTCGATGGGTCCCACATGACTTGTCTTCGGGCCGGAAGGCAATGTGAGAAGCCACATGTGTTTCTTTGTTGTATCGACTGAGGAAAGAGTCATTTCTGGACAGGGTGTTAACATATGTTGAGAAGTGAGTCTTGTACGAAGATTCACGAAGACGCCATCGTTGGTTCCAACTCAGCGGAAACCAGCACTGCATCAGAAGGTCCTCTTGAGTGTTTTATGAACTGTTCGGGGCATTGTGCATCGGGGACACCTGCAGCTGGTCAGAGTATCAATTCAACTGTGCACTCTTAGCAGTTGAACTATGTTCAAGAAAAATTCAAAACTATGAAGCCAGGACTTCTGAATCTGTAAAAGGAGTCCTCCTGTTACAAGGCAACGCTTAGCTCCACGTGGCTAGGATGACGCGAGGCACCATTCTATGTTTTGGAAGGGAAACACTGTTGCTTACACCATTTCCCAGGACATTGTCTGATTACCACCTGTTCCATTCCTTGGACAATTACTTTAGAAGATCCAATTAAAATTCCTAATAGAGTTGCAAAATACTCTTGATACCTTATTCGCTTTACGGCTCACCAGGTTCTGCTGCAATTTAATCAATCGTTTCCTGAACGTTGGCAGAAAGTCGTTGATGCTGATTGGGACTATTTATGTATTCCATGTGTGTCTTAGGTGGCATATCGATGTTCAAAGGTGGTGCATGAAGAAGCGGCATAACTTTTTGGTTACCTTTACATTATGATAATTTCCTTTCAATTTTAATTTTTTAATGTAACATTATCAAATTAGAACTAGACCCAGGAAGAATACTTAGATTTCAACATTAATAATTGTGTACATCTACCGTAATATATTTTACTGTTTAATTGGAATTTAAACGGTACTCTTTCTGTTCAATTCTTTTAAAATACATAGTGGTGATGGAGAAGAATAATGTCGTATATTCCTGTATACCTGTTTCCTGTAGTCCTGTATTAGAACAATGCCCGTAAGATGTTTTCATTTAATGATTAATATTTAAATATATCCTTTGACATAAAAATTTTAATTAGCACCATTCAAACTTGTATCGTAAAGCAGGTTGACAATTTGAGGTACACAACTTATGTCACTTATACAAATGATACTATTATGTTGTATTTGTAACATTGTCAAAAAAGACATAATTATACATTTCCAAAAAATAAGTTTATTTCGACAAAAGGGGATATTATTATCACGAGCCTACATTATACTAATAAGCTACAAGACAACATTACAACATTCTAATAAGAAACAATAGATTTACCAATTTCAGTAACATGGAAGAATGGCGCGCAGGTGACACTTATCCTTAGGACATTAATTATATATCAAGATTCTAAATCTAGCGTTGTTTGACATTTTTTTATGTTAACGAAGCAGCATTAAAGGAGAACTTGTAATAAACTCTAACATTTCTGGAAGTCAGAAATGAATGTTTTTATTTTAGTGCTAACTCCATATCTTAAAATCGTTTCCCGATATACATTACCATGTTTCTTCTATCGAGAAAATATTGAAGATGGGACTTCAAGAATGGCATAAAATCATTTGCAACGTAATTGGAGTCACTAAGGTATATAACAAAAATCGTTTATCATTATCTTTCACAGTTTGTATTCTATGATTATCTCTTTCGAAACTGCAAATGTCAAATTTCGGTTACGTAGACAAAGAAATACAGAAAAGGATCCTGGTCTTTGGGAAGCTGAATCTGTACAAGAAAGCTTCACTTTATCTTAATTTTTAATGTTGTTTTTTTTTACATGGTGATGAAAACACGGAGGGTCAAAATTAGACATTTTATTCTACATCCTACAGTTGTGCATAACATAAATTGTAACTCCAAAACTTAGGACTCATTACAGGTAAAAATAAACCCTGTAATAAAATTCTTAATAAATGTTTTTACTGCAGTTTTATATAATCTTATTTTTTCATTACTACGAACTTGGGCTTGAACATAAGGAAAACTTTGCAAAACTTAAAACAAATAGTAGAAGTAATGAACGTGCAGCAATATTTCTCTCTTCAGAAAACCTTAAGGTAATAATATGTTCCAGTGTATATTTTATAACTATTCCAATAATATACTTATGCTTCAGCTACCGTACATACAGAGTTTCACAAGTACGGACAATACATTGATTAGAGACAATGATTTATAAATGAATACTGTAACTATTAACAAAATTTCTCTCTACACACTATAAAAGAATCTTTATTGTATTAAGCTAAATACAATATTCTAGAGATGTTATCATTTGTAGTTACAATTATATCTATATTTAAAAACTTTGACTAAGATTCGTAACATGTAAATTGTACTTTGACATAATTGTTAAAGAGTGCTATTACGTAATAGTAATAACCACAATTTCCTTCAAATGTTACTCATTGTAATCTCATTCAAACACCAACAACAAAAATTGTAATAATGATATTCATAAGTTTTGAAATTTATCAATAGCATCATTATTAAGCAGAATTAAAGAATGACGAGAAGAAGAAGAAATGCATTTCCAAAAGAAATTAAAGCTATGGAAATATTTTTAACTTTTTTAAAATTATACTCACCACACTACTTGATTGTTCTATTAAATTATTGACTAAGTCCCAGTTATCAAACATAAACGAGTGTGCGTTCTGTTTCTAATTACTTGTAATAGATTTTCCCAAGATTATTGGATAAAAGTAGAAAACATTGAAACTTTTATCCTGCCTTTGTTGAGAAATTTTTCAATTAACTTTACAATATAGATTACAGTCTTCAATAATGAAGACAGACTTACATATTAATAGTTGCAGTTAATTGTAGCAAAATAGCTTTGAAGCACATTGAGCTAATACAACTAACCTTCACGTCGATATTGCCTGAAATATAGTTGGTTGTATACAGTTAATAATAATAACTTGCAACAGGTCATTACTGCTATTAAACTAATGTCATCTTTCTTATCAACACGTACTTATTCACGATTTAATTTTCTATAATATTATGACTGTATGAAGTACTTCATGTAATGTTATTTTATTGCAGTTATGGAACACAGATATGTAAGAATTTTGGAAGTCTTACATAAACTGAAACAAACTACTTCTTTCGCTTTGAACTACAAATAAGTTTTTTCCATCAAGATGATTCATAGACCATTATGAGGAAAAAGAAAAATTATAACTTTGAAAAAATTGAATTATCCCTTATTTATGTAGTATCATTTTGGTAAGTTAAGAATCTTATTTGCTACATAGTTCACTTTGTCGCATATAGGAAAAGATTGTCTGTGGGCATTTACTATGTGCAAAAGAAACTGTGCTCCTCATTTTTCGAAAGACGTTGTTGTAATCTTCTATTAGTTACACTACCCTTTTTGCACACCGTCTGTTACGTGGATGAATTAAACTATTGTCTTTCCTTGAAGATAGTCATTGTTATTTGGCCATGAAGTCGGATCACAGTCAAGAAACCCTTTGGGTATTTTAAATATCTCGAGAAAAATTTGTTTGTTGTAACAAAATCACTGATTTCTCTTTTCACAAGATTTTTTATCACTTGCGTCAAGCCTCTTTGTTGCTTCATGGTTTCCCCTTATAGTTTTAATTCTTTCAACCATTTTTTGCTTTTCCATTATGGTAACTCCATCATCAAAAAACCCCAATGCTACGTGTTCCTCCGTCAAGTATCACAGTCGGGGTGAAAATTTAGAAAGATGCACTTCAGATAATTCAGCATCTATTAGTCTTTAACTGTACAAATCTTTCAAAAATTGTAGATCTTGTAGTGGTGAATGGGATGTTTGATCACATTTAAGCCAAGTGTGAACATATAGTCGGATCAGAAAGTGCATACTCTCCGAAAACCCGTTTCTATTTGCTTCGTTAAACGAAATTGTTGGCGAAAGAAAAATATTTTATATAGTAGCTTGCTTTTCCCATCCACCTTACATGGTGAATTGCTCCAGGCAAACGAAAGAAAACTCCTCAAGGAGGTATGCCACCCAAGAATATGATGGTCAGTTCTAAATATTCCCTGTAATCTTCTCTGCAGTGTCCTGCTTCTACAAGTTTTATAGCAAACTTCAACACTTCATTTCTTACATCGGAAATATTTTTGTTACATCATCATCAATTCCTGGAATAAAGTTAGTGCAATCTATTCTAGACCACTAGTTCTGAAAACACTTCAATAGAACATCCGGTCCAGATGCAAACGAAAAACAAATATTATCAAATACACATTTTAAAACTCATTCATAAATATGGTGTCTACAAGGAAGGTATAGGAGGTTATTTTGGAGCTACTGCTGTAGCAGAATGCAAGCACCCTTGACAAGATCCATATTGCAAGGAGTTGTGTCTCAATAAACTGCCTGCACGAACTTTACCAAGTTCCATTCTTCAAGCGAATGTACTACAGTAGAATCAATGTGTTCTTCTCTTGATGACGACAAAATGGGAACCCCAATTAGCCTCTCATGACCATCTCCTGTAGCAATTATTTTCAGAAGTGCATTTTCTTTCGCGTTCCTCTTTCATTTGAAGCCGTGCATATCCCTTTCGTTCTTTTCGCGCCAAACTCATGTCTTTACTTTTAGTCGTGTAAGAATCATTAATCTGAAAAAGAGAAAGCTTTGCACAGGTAATAATTATTACATGACTAAAGTTGTCTTTAAAATAGTGCTAGATTTGTGCTTCTGGTAAAACGCTACCTCAAAACGATATGTCACATGACCCTCTTTCAATTTAAAAATTTTCAACTGAATCCAAGATGGCGGATTTCAAGATAGCCGCAATGACAGTACTATACAAAATTAGATATATATTTCTTCCTCTATTTCTATTATCCAGGGTATTTTTGCATTACCTTTAGCCGTTTCTAAATTACATGAGTTTATTCCAGATTTTTCCCATATACTATGTACTGTAAACGGATTCAAAATTTTAGGTCGCTTGGGGCACCATTTAATATTATTCAATGAAGCTAATTTTACTCCTGGCTTAATTTAGTCCCATATGGAACCATTTTAGGGGGTGAGACCAGCCCGATCTGTAAACTAATATTTATGGACCACCCTAATATATATATAATGTGATCAAAAGTATCCGGACACCACATAAAACATATGCTTTTCATATTAGGTGCATTACGCTGTCACCTACTGCTAGGTACTCATTATTAGTGACCTCAGTAGTCATAATAAAATTGTAAGAAAACCGAATGGAGCGCTCCGCGGAATTCACGGACTTCGAGCGTGGTTATGTGATTGGGTGTCACTTGTGTTAGTAGTCTGTACGCGAGATTTCCACACTCGTAAACATCCCTAGGTCCACTGTGTCTGATGTGATAGAGAAGTGGATTCGTGAAGGGACACGTACAGCACAAAATCGTACAGGCCGACCTCTTGTATTGGCTGACAGAGACTGCCGACAGTTGAAGAGGGTCGTAAAGTGTAATAGTCCTATATCTACCCAGACCATCACGCAGGAATTCCAAACTGCATCAGGATCCACTCCAAGTACTATGACAGTTAGGCGTGAAGTAAAAATACTTGGATTTCATGGTCGAGCGGCTGCTCATAAGCCACACATCACGCAGGTAAATGCCAAACGACGCTTCACTTGGTGTAAGGAGCTTAAACATTGGACAATTGAACAGTGGAAAAACGTTGTGTGGAGTGACGAATCATGGTACATAACATGGCGATCCGATGACACGGTGCGGATATAGCGTATGCCAATTGAACGTCATCTGTTAGCGTGTGTAGTGCCAACAGTAAAATTCGGAGGTGGCGGTGTCATGGTGTGATCGTTTTTTTTTCTTGGTTGTTTTGCGTGGCACTCTCACAGCGCAGGCCTATATTAATATTTTAAGCACTTTGCTTCCCACAGTTGAAGAGCAATTCGGCGATGGCGATTGCATCTTTCAACACGATAGAACACCAGTTCATACTGCATGGTCTGTGGCGTATAGGTTACACGACCATAACATCCCTGTAACGGTCTGACCTGCACAGTCCTGCCTTGTATCCTACAGAACATCTTTGGGATGTTTTGAAACGCCTCACCGAACTACATCGATACCTCTCCTCAGTTCAGCACTCCGTGAAGAATGGGCTGCCATTCAACCAAGAAACCTTCCACCAATTGATTGAAAGTATGCCTACGAGAACGGAGGCTGTCGTCAAAGATAAGGGTGGGCCAACACCATAATGAATTCCAGCAGTACCGATGGAAGGCGCCACGAAATTGTAAGTCATTTTCAGCCAGGTGTCCGGTTACTTTTGATCACATATTACGTTATTGAATTAAATGCGCATGATATACTACGATCAACGAATTTATTAAAATTATAGTTTTTCAATATAAAAATTTTCAACATATAAATATTAAGAAAATCTTATTTTCAGTATGTGAAGTGAACCAGATGGCATTGGCTGAGTAAGCATTCAGTGTTTTGTAACAGAAAACGTTTCGAACACAATGATATTTTAATTTACAATGCTTCGGGGTACTATACCCTCAAGCCACCGAAACCTTCGTACATGAGTTAATTTTCATATGTATATTTTTTTGTCAAAATGATCAGGTTTAGATATGTAACAAGATGTGATAAAATTTCGTACTGTGATAAAGTATTGTAGTATGCATCTTGAATTGATTATACTAGTTTCTGATTACTTCTGAATACTCCTTTTATTGACATAGATCTATTACGGTGCAGATCAATTCAAGAAATAATTTATGTATTGTGGTGATGTATATATTAAATGAAAATCACGAGAATTCATGAGTATCGAAGCGAGTACGTATATATTGAGGAATTACGTAGCTATTTTCCAGATTATCTTGACGTTCATTAAAGCCATCTAGAAAAAGAAACGCAATTGTGTGCTCTTCAAATTTGAAGAAGATGTTATAATGAATATAGCAAGTAAAGCTTAATTGTTCATAGTAAATATCAAGTATGAATGAATTACTTGGATATGTCCGTAGAGGTATATAACATCATACGTGAATAATGGATATTTATTATTGTTTCGTGGAAAACAGTCTTGCTTATTAGCTCGTCGCGAATAGGAGCTGATTAACTAATTATCTGTAGGTTATTGTTCTAGCATTGTATTTTCATTCGCTATCAACTTTAACAGCTCACTTGCATCACTAATGATAAACTTATCATCACTCATCATCACATTTCTGTTATTAACAATATCTAACATCCTACTTCAACTACTGCTAATGCTTTTGTTACTTATCAATTTAGAAAAGCTTATTATCAAGAACTTACCTAACTTAATCTACTACGAACCTATGTAATACTAGTATTCTTAAATTAAACTACAGTTATGAAAATTTAGTAAAAAATTAGACTATCATAGAAGATATTTACCGAAGACTTTTTAGTCAAGAATTACGTCGGAAATCCTTAATAATTTTCATTTTTCTTTCCCGTGTGTCTGTTATTTGAATTCATATTGGTTTGTTATCATATAATGTCAATTCTATTCTAAATTTTGATTATTATTAAGATTGTATGTTAACAATTCATCAATAAGGTATCATGCTGTCCTCTGGAACATGGCTCTAGGATATCGTCTTTATCTAAGTTTCAATCCATGTTACACTCGATATTAACGAATGAGGAGTGAAATAATATACAGATGTGTGTCCTTTCTATCTCTGTCAAACTGAAATTTTTCGTTGCCTGATAATAAATAATTGAGAAACAGGAGATATATTGTCAAAGCAAGGGACCATTCTTTACAGTATATAGGCGACGTCCATCTGAGGATTTTGATAACGGGTAGAAAAATAGAAAGATTGGGAAGATCACAATAAATAATATGAGACGTATGAAAAGAAAACCTGGAAAAAAGATTTAACCCTTAAGTACTATGGACGAAAATAATCACGTAACTACTATGAAACGGTCTGTCAGACCGCATTGTTGTTTCACATTTTCTGAATAGTAGTTTCATTGCATAATTTTCAAAATGCTATTCTACATATCTTAGTTGCTTATAGAAAAATAAAACATAGTAATTTCACGATGTGAAAAAAGCTTTATATTTTTAAAACAATGAGAAAGAGAACATAGTCAAAATTTGCAACAATGCTTTCATTGTTATTCTAAAATTGTAATTGTTGAAATATTCATTGTTTTACCGTTTCTGTGTAGTCAAAGTAACACTAATTTAAAATACACTGTTTTTTATAGATGCATTGAGAATAAAAATACAGTAAAAACGGAGAAAAACATGGAATTTTAATTTGTTTAAACTTACAAGAAAGTACTGTTATAGTTGTACTGTTAGGTAATGAATAAAACTTATTTTTAGTTCTTATATGATGGCGAAAGTAAAGAAAACACGTTTAGCCGGTAAAGAAAGTATCGCACTAACTTTTCTGACAACATGCACTTTCTTCAGGTAGACACATTTTTTTTCTGCACTGCAAGGAAATTGGTACCCCAGACGGCTGACACGAATATATTTGCGTTCCGCTTACAACTCAGTGGACAGAAGACTGTTTTTTCCTTCACCTCCTTGTGCGCGATGGTGGGAAGCTCACTTTCTAGCAGTAGTATGCTCTTGATTGAAAAACTGAGTTGTCGTGGCAGATGTCCGATGAACAATCTACGTTCTATGTGAGGCCTTTTGCCAACATTTTCATGAAATCAAGTCTTGTCATCATTGCGGACTTAGCCCAGACTTGATGCAAGACATACGCATTGACACTACACGCAACATCCACCACGATAAAGAAAATTGTCAATGGCTATCGTTTTGTTCCACGACTTGATGTGTAATCTGTACATTTTTTGTCTAGAGTATCCACTCCGCATTTACTCATGTTATAAAATATGATTATTTCAAGTTTTCCAGTCTCTGGTTCAATATTTGATGTGTGGTGCAAGACGTGCCATACGATAAGACAAAAACTGCTAATAATAAATAGATAACGAAAGACAACTAAACAGCAAAATACTCACGTAACTACTATAGTACGTCTGTGAGACCGCTCGACCCCTCCAGCGCCGCGCACAGGGGATCAATTATAACACGAACTTCACAATAAGTAACCATTTGCTAGACAGGAAGGTAGACGAAAAGATCCACTTGTATTAGTAAGACTGTGGAAAATATAACGACACGAAAAGTCGCAGTGGTCTGAGAGACGGTCCATAGTACTTACGGGTTAAGGTAGTGAACGGATGTGTGAACATCAAGTTAGTTATTAGTATATTAATGGAAACTCGACATAAAGGTTACTGAAAATACGTTGACCAGGAGAAAACGAAAAACATTAGTAGTAATTTTAAAAATACGGATATTGTTATGATATAGTTATAACTTTCGACGGAAATGTCGCAATGAATGTTAAATCCTTTGAATGTTGAATGTGTAAATTATCCTTTCATTTTAGGTGTTTGAAAATGCAGGAAAATTAACATTAGTCTTTAAATAAGAGAGTATTATCCTGGAAGTGTGATTCGCCCGAGAAGAAAACAATCAACAATGACAAAGTTCTACAGGATGAAACCAGTTCTAAGAAAGCTTCTAAAGAAAAAGAAAAGAAGCATTTAGAAGAAGAGAAAAGGAGCGGAGGAATAAAGAAGAGGAAACAGATATAAATAAATCTAATTATTAATAAATATAATTAAAGGTTAATACTCACTGAAATGAAATGCGTGAAGAATGAGATTAAATACGTCCCTCAGCAAGTACCGAGAACTGATAATGCGATAACAGAATTTAAACTTCTTCTGAAGAAAGAGTCTCATACGGTCAGTTGTGAAATACAACATCTATGTACACAATTTAGAGAGGAATGTCGAATTTAAACAGAGACAATTGTTGAATTTAAGAGAGAAAAATGTTAAAAGACTGAAGAAAAACAGAAAATCAAGAGAAACGCGTATATATATTGAGAGAAAATGTAACACCTTTCAAGAAGGAAAATTATAAAATAAAATATAGTGAAGCTAATGTACAGGATGAAATCACATTATGCAAACGCAATATGGGAGTAATACCTCGTACATCCCAAAGTTAGAAGATGAAATAACAAGTCGAATAACGCTCTTACAGGAGAAGTTATAAGAATTACATCAGACAACTATTAATGCTAAACCATTGATAAACATAACCTATTGCGAAGAAGGAAATAATGATTCACTAAATCTAACACGGGTCGGAAACTCGGAGCGCCGACACAAAATATAAATGTACATACCAAACTATCAGACCGACCAACAGTAAATAGTGCAAACAAAATCCCTAATAATACTAGCCTCAGAGATTTACACGATTTCCCAAGATCTAATGGCCAGAATAATAATGGCCATTCCAAAACTTTCCTAGATAAATTGTTACAGACTTTAGAATTATTCTCTCTAACGGGCAAGGAAAAACTTGTTGTATCTCAGCGTTGTCTAACAAAGAAAACGATTGCTTGGTTTAAAAATCTGAAATCCGAAATTAGAAATTTTGAAGATTTTGTAACCGTTTTCACAAAGAAATATCTGAGTTTGGAAAGAGCACAGAAGCGTCCGTTACAGTACATGCGGTGTGACAGGATTGAAAATGATAACCCTGTAGATTCTGTTTGGATGATCGTTAACAAGTATAAAAATATTGTAGACGAGAAGGACGACACGGAGTTGATGGAAATTATCCTGAACGCGATTCCTATCAAGATATTAAAATACTTAGTGCTACTCCTAGTCCGAACTCAGAGGATTTATGACTAAAATCACTAATATGCAAGAGGGCAATAGGCAAGCAATGAATAAATAGTTTGATTGAAATGACATAAACATGTGAACAGCGCAAAATCCGAGAGTGAATTTTGTGAGACGTTTCAGAACAAATTTCGCAATGCAATGATGGAAATAAATGTAATCGTTTGGTCCTAATAAAATAAATTATAATTACTTAAGAATATGATGTGGAAACGCTATAGGAACTAGCAAATTTCGAATTTAAAATTTATAATCTTGCGGAGAAACATGAAACCGATTGATGACTAAATACAAGTCACCCAAAGATATGTCTTCCAATAATTAACAGTAATAAATTATCAGTGTTATATATTATTGAAACTTAAATATTTCTTCCATTTTCATAAGTTGTTTGAGTTCATTGTTATTATTTGAATCTAAAATTTAAACGAAGTTTAAAATTTTAAATGAAACCAACGCCGGCTTTAGTAACTTACTAAGAGCACAGTAACGTTACAATCGTTAACTCTACGGCCTGATGTAGGATTTGTAGTTCATTTTACTCTCATAATAATTTGTTTTAAATAGTTCGGAAAGTTCTATGGAGTTTAATTAATTTTATAATTGCACCAGTATTATAAACATGAACATAAATTCATCTTAAAGCATCATTATACATAGGCCATGAACGCTCCTTTAAAAACCTGTTCTTGGAAATAATTTTAAAAAAAGGAAAACTTTCTGAAATAAACGCATTTATTCTGTTAATGAATTAATTAGGAACAATATTCTGCTATCAGCGAATGCAATAAAATTTGTAGAGTTTCTGTATAAAGGATTGCAATGAAACAAAATATCGAGGGAATCTTATTTTCATTGTGTTAAGTGAAGCAGATAAAATTGCTTGAGTAAGCATTGAGTGTTTTGTAACGGAAAATATGTCAAACACAATGATAACTTCATATATTAGGTCTGAGGATCCCATTCTTTCAGCACCAAGGAAACCTTCGTACATGAGTTTACTTTCATATGCATAATTTTGTCAAAATTATCAGTATTAGATATGCAACAAGATGTAACAAAATTCCTTACTCTGATAAAGTTTGTAGTATGCATCTTGAATTGATTATCTTTCTCATTATTTCTGAATACGTCGTACATTAAAATAGATGTATTACAGTGTAGGTCAGATCAAGAATAATGGAGTTCTGTAGTGGCATAAGCGTTAAAGAGAAATGCCGAAGGTTCTTGGGTATCGAAGCGGGAATATATATATATATATATATATTTGCTATCAACACAACAGGCATAAACAGAATTATAGTGTTGGTGTATTACATAATACATTTATAACATTATTCTTAAACATAGAGTTCATATTGCAGATGTCAATTTCTTTGTGTTTGATACATATTTTGTTATAAGTAGATCAAATTGTCCAAATTGGTGATTTCAATAATACGTTGGTCCTTGCTTTTTTGCAATAAAGCAGACCAGAGTTATTAGCAGGGGTTTTAAGTGTCGGGACATGAAAATTTAATGTTGATATGAGATCCGTACAATTAAATTCGTTTTGTACTATTTTATAGAGCAAAATCAAATCTGTCACCTTTGTTCAAGTGTAGGGATACAGAAGTTGTCTATTAACGTTAGATAATTTTCATAATGTGGATAGATTCCAGTTGTCTTGTACGTCAAGTTTTTGATAAATTTAGATTCGTCCTTTTCCAGTTGATGTCTGTATTGCTGTTGTTATGGGTTAGAAATCACAGCAGCATATTCCAGTTTTGATCGGACATAGGCATTATACATTTTCGTTAGTGTAGTATTATTGTTAAACTCCTTTCCAGTTCTAATTATGAATCCTAACATCTTGAGAGATTCGTTAAATATGTTCTCTATATGGTTATTAAATGTCAGTTTTGTATCAAATAGTAAGATCTCATCTATTGAGTAATCAAACTCTATTTGACTTTTGTTTCTAATAAACGATAAAATGTTACATTTGTTTGTGTTTACATTAAGTTTGTTAAGAGAACACCTATTAGCAATATTTTCCATGCCACGTTGTAAATCGAGACAGTCATGGATTGCCTTTATCCTACCGTATATTTTGTGGTCATCAGCAAAAAGCAATTTGTTACTTAATAATATATGATCAGGGACATCGTTAATGAATAAAAGGAACAATAACGGACCTAGATTAGAGCCTTGGGGAATTTCAGAATATGCAATATAATCAGATGATTTATATTCCTTGTAGATAACAGTTTGTTTTCGATTATTTAAATATGATGAAAAGAACTTGATCAAGGGAAAAGAGAAATTATATTCGCCTAGCTTATGTAATAGTACCTTGTGATTGACGCTGTCAAATGTCTTTTCAAAATCTATGTATATTACATCAATCTGACATCCTACATCTAACGAATTTGCAATAAAGTCTGTGATAAGTTCAAGGTTTGTTGTTGTTGATTTGCGTGGGATAAAGCCATGTTGATATGGTGAGATTACGGCTTTTATGTGGTCAATTATCCGTCTGTATAGGGTTTGTTCAAATATCTTTGCAAAAGTAGGTAAAATTGATATAAGCCGGTAGTTATTTATTTCGTGTTTATCATTGGTTTTTGGTATTGGACAAACTACAGATGATGATTTCCATTTATCCGGAAAATCGCATGCTTTTAAAGCGAGGTTGAATGCAATCCTTAGCGGATATGTAAACGCATCTACACAACCCTTTATGATATATGGAGGTATTCCATCAGGGCCAACAGCAGTTCTGGGCTTTAATTTTTTGATTGCCATTTATACTTCAGATTGATTTATTTCCTCAATGGTAAGTGACTCTAGTTTGTTACTTACATAAGTTAATAAATTGTTCGTAGGAATGTCAGTGAAACCTGTATCTGGCACATATATTGAAGAGAAATACTGTGCAAAAGCATTGGCTATTTCATCATTATGATAAAGTTCGCGTTCTTCGTAATTTAATTTCCCCCAAGAAGATGCTTAGTCTTATTTTTTATAAAGTTCCACAATTCATTAACATTGTTATTAATGTCATTTTCAGAATCTTGTATAAACGCTCTGTATGCCAGCCTAACTTCTTTCTTTATTTTCCTATGCAATTCATTGAATTTATTGAGATAATTCACTTCTTTATTACATTTGTATTTTTATGATACGTTGCTTCAGTTTTGACTTTTTTGATAATTTCATTTGTACACCAGCACAGATAAGCTTTTCTTGAGTTATTTTTAAGTGGCACGCACTTATCAAATACACTATAAATAATATAATAGAGATTATCAACTAGGTCATTGGCGTTTTCATATTTCTTTAGGCAGTTCCAGTCAATAGACGAGAATTCAAGATACAACTGTAAGAAGTTAGCTTTCCTAAAGTTATATCCTGATATATTAGTATTATATCCTTATATATATATATATATAGGAATTACGTCTCTATTCTCCAGAATTTATTGACGTTCTTTAAGGCTGCGAAAAAAAGAAAGACAATTGTCTCTTCTTCGAATTTTAAAAATATATTAAAATGAATAGAGCAAGTAAAGTTAATTGTTTCATAGTGAATATGAAGCATGAATGAATTACTTGGAAATGACCGTAAAGCTATATCACATCACGTTTTAATAATGCATATTCATTTCTGTTTAGTGGGAAACAGTCTTGTTTATCAACTTAGGGAGAAAAGGAGCTGATTAAGTAACGATCAATGTGTTATTATTCTAGCATCGTATTTTCATTCGCTATCACCTTTAAAACCTCACGTGCATCAGTAAAGATACACTTTTCATCACACATCATTGTATTTCTGTTATTAACAATATCTAACATTATACTTCAAATACTGCTAATGCTTTTGTTATGTGTCAATTAACGAAAACTTATGTAGAACAACGTACCTTACTTAATCTACTTTTTACCTCTCTAACTAGTGCTCCTAAGTTAAATAATAGTTATGCAAATTTGGTACAAAACTGAGACTTACCGCTTCCACATTTGCTCTCGTTTCTCCACGTTTATTTCAGTTGTTATATTTTTCTCTTTTACTTTTCACTTTTAATAGTTTTCAGGATAATTGATTATCATTGTTGTTATCATACACGAATAAAAGACGGATAATCTTAGCAATTGCACATTTTAGAAATAATTCCTTTATTCCAGATAAAATCAGTAATACAATTTTCAAACAATATTATACATGTTATTGTTTCCATGTTTCCTTCGTATTTGAGCATCATATACTTTACATTATAATGTGTCTGATGTTACATATCACCATCAGCGAATAAAATATCTAAACACAATTAAATCTGCTGTGCAAAATCTGATTATTACTTATTCTAGGATTGCATTGATGTTTATATTATAGTGTAGTGAGAAACATTACTTTGTGCATGAATATTTAATGTATTGTTTATTATTAATAGCCAATTTTTGTATAATGTAATTCCAATACTCTACTTTTTAATCATTAATGAATTATTTACAATTTTAACATTGAGCAAAATTATTGAGTGTTTCAAACAAACACCGAAACCTTTGGAAGGTGAATTCTAACACCAAGATAAGACAGAAAGTACAGACTATCCTGGGAGTAGGTAAATATGCCTCCTTATGATGCTATGACTGGCCGAAAAGTGGTCGAAAAATGCAAACATAGTCGTTACTTGAGAATAAAATGTATTACTCAAGTCAGGTAAACGATAATATTTATTATTTGTAGTCGTAGGGTCTACTAATGCACAATCGAAAGAGGTGTGGGGTGGTGCAAGGGCGAGTTCAAAGAAACTTAACAATTCCTAAGGTATTGTATAAAAACTTGACAGACGTAAATAAAAAAGAATGAAGAACAACACATTAAATAATGAAAATCAAAGCACATTGTTCGAGTTACTGTAAAATTCGAATGAAAGAGCGAGACAAAATGAAGCAACTCAACATTTTACTGTTGTTTACGTAGGTCTTTTGAAGTCGAACTATTACCAACTTCTTTGATAGCACATTTTCTCTTACGAAGTTATATTATTCTTACAAGTTTCTCTTACAAGTTATATTATTAAAACCCACCTTAACGTCACTCTAACGATAATCCCTCCGCAAGCCCAGTAGATACATGTCTCACCAGCTGAGTATAACTGGCCTTGAGAAATGTATTTACCTTTTCCAGAGAAGACAACTCTAAAATTTTGACATTTTTGAGCATTAAACCTTTTTGTACTTTAGTTTATTAAACATGTCATTTACCCAACAGATACATTTACCAGAATCGAAGTTTTTCTTCCAAAGTGAGGCACAGCCATAAATGGAAAGGTCTCTTCTGATTCGATGGATCTGTAGTTCAATTACAGACTACGAACGTTGGCGAATAACATCGTATTTCTTATTTTTCTTCAAATTTACCCTTGACTGCTGCACTTTCATTCTACAAATTCTTTGCAATAAACTTTCATTTATCATTCGTCTCCATAAGCCTCAAACTTTTAAACAAAAAGTATCAAGTTGTAAAAATCAGAGATTACCTCTCACAGTATGCGACCACAGGAGACTTCGCAGAGAACTTCTCACAGTCTTCGGGGTAGAAAATACCATTCAACCTTAACAAGCGTTTGGCATCCCGCCACAGAAAATTTTGAAAATTAGCCCTCCTGAAGTGGTTTTAGGTTTCACTTTTCAGATCTCTTATTTTATTTTTTTACAGTAGATGTTATGTATTCTTGAATTGGAGAATATCTATGAAAATATCAACGCTGCCACCAGTTCAGAAATGTAGTAAAGTATTAGAATGTTCTCTGTTTTATTCTTTCTTGTAATTATTTTTTATGATTTTTCTTCTCTTTTTTTGTGTGTGAGTGCGAGCCCCGGAGCACATACTTCTGAATTAAAAACGTTATTACACGTCTTTTTCCTAGAGTATATACTGTTCTGAAACAAAGTAAGGCAATCAAACTTGGGTACCTATCCTTTCAAATACTGTGTTCTTCAAACCTGAACCATGTACCTTTGTTCGATGAAATATTGTATTCGTTGTTTTTTTTTTCGTCTTTCAACTTTTGGAACTAATACTAAAATGTCTTAAGTTTTTAAAAAGTTTGCACGTACGGTACTTCCACGAACTTCTAATTGTGCATTACTAAAATGTAGTACTACAAATAACTCCCATTTAAGTGACTTCAATCAAACAGTTTGCTCTGAAGTTACAGTTGTTTTTCTACTTTCCCTAAAAATATTCGGCTGGTCATAGCGCCAAAAAGAGACATTATTATGCTCATGTTGGTCTATATTTCTTGTCTTATCTTGTTGTCAGGAACCAACTCCCAGACGTTGCCAGTGCTGTTTTGAGACATCCTATGTATGCACATATATATGTGGTATCAGACTTCTCTCAGTTTCAGAATTCCTGTGGGGAAGCTACGTCAAATTTTAGAGATCCACATCCTCATCATCCACGGCACGACATTAATATTACCAGCAAAGTAAAAGAACATGGTAAAAACATTAATACTAATGTAATCACCAATCTGAATGTAAATCGTAGACGAGAACATAAAATGAACAACTCTTGAGAACACTTTCCTGACACAGGTATTCAATCATAAAATTTAGTTAATAATTTCTAATAGCATCAAGAACTATTTGTTTACTTTATTTTAATCTCATGTACTATAACAAAATACTTATTTGATAGATAAAATATAAAATATGGACATAACATATAAACAATGAAACTGTGATACAGAAATTAATAATCAAGATTACTGAATTTCATTTAATTGTTAAATAAGTTACACTTCCGAGGAAACGAGTTAAACTTTTTAAGTGTGAAAATACGCATTCTAAAATAGGAATGTCTTTACTATACTTTAGCCTCATGTATCTATAAATTCAGTGTTTAAAATAGTCTCCGTGCTCCAGCCAATCACTCCACGATGACAATAGTAAAGTTTGTCATGTGAGAAGCTAATACACTGTTCTACACATATTTTGTTTACAGTACCCACTTTTAATTAATTTAGAGGTGTTGAATCAGTGAAAGGTATTTAAGAAGGTTCGATTGGCTTAGGTTTAGGCGTAACAAAGAGGGTTGATATCCAAGCCACCCCACAAGTTCTTATTTATGTTGCTACATTGTCGATGGTCTGGCAACGTCGCATTCTATAATAATACGTTAGCATTGGTGACGAAATATACCCATAGGCTCATAGCCAGAATGTCAATGAGATCATAGCCCCGTAAACTATCCATGAACCTACCTAAAATTGCTGTTATTTGGGGAAAATCTCAGTAATTGCGTTGAGTTTGTTAATTTCTATTGTCCTCCCCCTCCTTATACGTTGCTGCAGGCAAAAATATACTATAGTTACTGACTCCATACTTGGATTGTTATATAGGAGAAATTAGCTTTATCTTACTGAGATGAAACTCTTAAACGTTAAAAACAGACACTACAAGAATTCAATTACTAGAATTACCTTTTTAACGAATAGATCTTTTAGCTTACCGTTTGAAAATAACTTATATTCCTTCATTCCTAATGCTCCAACAGAAATCAGCTAATATCGCTACAAAACACTCATCTTTCCAATGTTGTAATTTTGCTGATGAAACCGTTTCTAATGCTCGTAGGTGACAGCATCAAATTGCCAGTAGAGAAATTCAAATGGCAATGGGGAAGATGGAATTTCATCCAATGTTTTCGTAAGATCACAGAAGATTCTCCACAAGTTCTTTATAGTTTTCTGCTCTCCTGTTCTCGAGAAAACCTTGACACACTTGCCGAAATGCATTCCATGGTGCTTGGTCCTCAACACTAAGTGTATGTTCAAATTGAGAATCACTGTACCAGACGATGCACCAGTGAATCTCAATACTACTGTCCCACTCACATGAAAAGCAGGTAAACTTTGTGTAACCCGTTTCGTAAGTTCCGCAAAAAAGCAATAAACTTGAAATCACCTCAAATTTTCCACCCAAATCTATCATATTACAGGTACCTAAGAATTTAATGTTTTCACAAGTTTCTCTAACATCATTTGCGTATAAAACAGGAATTGAAGGAAGAACATTACTATTGTGCGGTAAAACTGCTTTAAGTGAAAATTTGAAGAAATCAGTGAAAACGTTTCAACCCGCGGTATTATATGGTATATTAATAGCTCCAAAGATTCCTTCAATATCATGGTACACAGTCACATGCCTTTTGTGTTTGAGAAACGAAACAAATTCTTTATGTCAGTTGCGAAAATTTTTAACTTCACATCATCCGCGAGGTGATTCCTTGTTTGCAGCCCTGAGGCCAAAAATTCGGTTTTGGTTTTGGGAAGTTCTAGGATTCTGATTAGTTTATATAATTCGACCTGTGTTACGTTATTATGCTCCCAGGCAGGGGAAGTTGTGGAAAAGTCAGAATCTTGAGATGTTGAGAGCTGTTCTCTATCCTGTTCGGTATTATCTTCATTAACTATATCCATGCTGAAATTTTCTGATGGATCTAGTATTGGCACTTAGAGATTATGTGAAATTGGACTTCTGGCTGAACTTAGATCCAGGTACACACTTATTCTCCTTTTTCGTTTTGATATAGCCTTTCCGAATAGATAGCGCCAAATAGAAATAGTCAGTGATATGATCAGTAGGTTCTGGCCACACCGCGGTCACTCCAAACTTCATTTGGCTACCTATCACATTCGCAAATGCATTGAGAGTAGATAATCACGTAGTACAACAAATTTGAGTGACCCATTTTTATTCTAATATCCTCCTTTGCATTCGAAGTACAAGAAGTAGACTTTCCTTCTTTCAGGCGTTAAGGCACGTTTTGTCGACTTATAAGTTATTCCCAACATGGAAATGTCTGGTCCCTTTACACATGTACCAAGCTTGATTAGCATCTTGCACATACATACATCTAACTTGGAACACGCGAGCACGATTCTAGAAACTGGTACACAATTAAGGAAAACAACTGTACGCAGACTTCCGTGGATACCTTGGCATGTCTCAAGTGAGTGAAACATGCTACATTGTGAAACAACAAAGAATGTTACAAAGTTGCTGCACAGGCAACATATATGAAATATTCCCAAAGGCAGTGAATGTATACTGCATAGCTGAACGCATACTAAATTTTTCAATGAGGAACATAGCAGGACATTTCTTTTCGGGTAGGAGAAGCACAAAGCCTTATTTATGAAAGGTACAAGTGTTCGAAAACGTTACATTTTAATATTTGGGATTCCCGACCAACCCAGATTATTAAGATTTTTCGCCAATAACAGTAATTTTAGATAGGACCAACAATAATTAAGGGGAACAAGGCTAGCTTGACTATTCCAGTTATCGGCGTATTGAGGTATATCTCACCACAAATGCTGACGCAATACATTAGAATGGTTCGTTTGCCAGACTTTCATCAGTGTTGCAACATAAATAAAAACGTGTGGGGACGCTTAGATTCACCCCATGTGTTACGCCGAAACGAGAGCCAATCGACATTTGTTAATTCATTTTCTTATTCAGCACATCCAAATTTGTTACGCAACAGAAGAAAAGTTAAAATTAGTAGAAGAGTGATATTGAAGTGATAAGATGTAGTGTCAGCGCAAACATACTTAATGAGTATCACGTAAAGGTGAAGACAAATACTACAGAATTCAACATATAAATAAAAATTCTGAAGTGCATCCTATTATTTCTTAAGATAATAAGTAGAATACATATAATTCCCAGCTTGTGTTAGAATATTTCATAGATAAAAATAGTGTCCATTAGTCATCTTTCAGTAATCTAAATACAATTACAACGTACACTATCACAGATCATACTATTTCTCTTAGTTTCATGTTACGTTTCTTCAACTTTAATTCTTGGTACCCAATTTCAGTATTACATCACTGTTGAAGTAGGTTTACTTTCTAATACGTATTTATGATAATAAAGGGGTGACATATATTGTTCTGGCATATATATTCCTTAGTATTTACATCAAATACGCATCCAATCATATTCCGAAGATACTGAGGATGAAAACATTATGAAAATCATATTTTTTATTTACAATCTCGGAAACGGTATCCTTCTATTATTAAGCAAATGAATATTTCAGTTATGACAGGTATTAGCCTTCGGTGGTCAAAATTGATAATAACTTTTACTCTCAGTTTAACAAAACAATACACACCATTTTATTCGATGACTTCTTGTCATTTTCTTCCGCAACACAATAATTCGGTCTCAATATAACTTCTATACTTTCTGTTCAAAAATTTGTGACCCGTAGTTAAGAAAAAAATAACGCCATTCAGGAAGTTTTACTGGATTCGAAAGAATCAATGTCTTACGGTGCAAGATTTTGAAAATATTTTAGATGCATTAGAATCTTCCAGGCAATTTCTCTGAACTTGAGATGGGTCTTTACAAGATCTATGTGGTTTGAGTTCGTCAGTGTTATATAAGGAGTGATAGAAGTTGAACAGTGAGGGAATTTATCTCCACTTCCTAGGTGAATTTTCGTTAATTGTGATTAGCATATTTCCGAGTCAATAGCTCTGCTCGGCGGCAACAGATAGTTAACGTAAGGCCCTTTCAAACCCACCGAACGGGCAGCATAAGACATTTTGTCTTCAGTGATGGCTTTGCCATAGACTATGGAGTTTTTTCTCTCTTCAAACAGCATTTCCTTCATTCATTGTTTCCGTATCACAACTTTTCGCACTTTTCACAACTTGCTATCAAGGGTTCCAACTTTTCGAATTTATTCAGAAATTTGTAGATTTTGTTATTTTCAACAGAAATTCGTAGATAGGAATTTCATTCAGTAAATTCCTTTAAGCTTTCTTTCGTAGCCAACTTTGTCCAAATTGTTAAGTGAGAATATTTAATCCATTAGCTATGTCATGATCGCTTACATGCCGATCTCGCTCGAATTAGCTATAATGTCATCCAGTTTTGTTATTATTGATCGCACACTGGAAGTTATATTACGTGCATCGAAATTTCCGGAACTAAAACAACCGAACTTTCTCTTGGTTACCTTTTGATATCCTGTCATGGCCAAAAATAGCACAAATTTATTTAAGAGTCTCTGCCGCTGTTGTTCCTTTATGCAGTTTACCGAACCTTTGCCAAAACTTTAATCATTTTCAGAAAGTAATCATAAGTAATATTAAAAGAATTCCAATATCAATTTCCAAAAACAAAGTTGAGCATGACACGCTTCGACCCATAAATTCTCAAATTGCAGAGAGTAATGTTTCCTCATGTGGAAAAGGCTGATAATTTTGAAAATCCTGAAATACTACTCTATTTTTACTATATTATATTAAAGGAGTTTAAATACGTATTGTTTTAGAACATTAGTTACATAGTTAACTTGTCCGCTAGTTAATTCCTTATTTTTTGTGAATATTTGTTGGTGGATGTGCTTGTTTGTGTTTGTGTTCGTATTTCTTTATACGTTGTATGCTGTTAGTATATCAGTTTTGATAATATTTGTTCGTTCATTTGAATTTATCAAACGTATTCATTAGAATGGATATCTGAAATATTTATTCACAATTTTATGTGGTCTCAGCAATCATAATCTGGATAATTCTAAACTCATCAAATAGTCTCTTGATCCTTTTAGCAGTGAGTGCACATTTACCACCATAAAAGGAAAAGTTTCTCAAAGTATAAGCGTAATCATATCCATTCAAAAAATCATTAATTATCCGTTTGCTTTAGAATATTTATTAACTATGCATTTGATTTAGAACATAAAAAGAATAGAATGACCCATAGAAAATTTTGTTCATTAAAAAACTAGAAGATAATACAAGGAACCATGTACAACATCAAGGTATCACAACTATAGTCGAGAATTGTATTTATATGCAATAGCGTTCACTAATAAACATATATTAGAGATATTTTTTTACTTGAAAATACATTGTTTTAATAACTTTGAGAAAGCCGTCATCAGCATATTACCATACCTACCCTTCTGGTTCTCTTGGAACGAAGATTTTAAACGAATCCAAGTAAATCTGTGATAGAATGCTTTCTTCTAATAAGTTAGAACCCTGGTTCCATCCCAGCTCTCTCAAATATGTTTGTAGTGGAAAATATATTCCAAGGTTTTCTCAAGGCTCAAACATTTTCTCCTACTTCCTTAATCAACTATTTCATCCAATATCATCATCGTCATTTTGTTAGGCTCGGAGCATTATATACAAAAGTTAAACTTATAAACTTAGATCAAGAAGGAGACTAAGAATAAAACAAAAGTAATTTGCATAACACATACTAGAATTAACACCTACAAAGATGCAGAGATGATTGAAGAAATAGAGTATTTAATTTAATCAGGTAAATGTTACACGTAATTCCAACTACTTACATAGATGTATTGATACAAAACATTCATCATCACTTCCAGTCAAAAATATAAGAATATTATATTATTGTACCAATACTAATATAAAATTATGGAAACCATTTTATTAACGCCTTTAAAATATAAGTGTACTCTTAAACTTTCTAACACAATTAGAAATATTTAATCTTTATAAATCATTCGTAATACATTCTGACTAACAAAAGCAGATCATACTAGGGGAAGCTTAGGCAATTCTGAAAGAAACCATTAGCTTGCTGCAGTTGGGGAGAATTTCATTCCCAGTTGCGTTCGGTAATACTGAATGAATATGGCACAAAATGTTGCTTTCATGTTACTATGATTGAGTGCAACGTAACTGTGCAAATTTATAGCAAACCTTAAACAATTTGTGCATTATTTCATTGTACGGGAATATTTACAAATAACCAATATTATTTCTTAAACACGACAATTAAATTGTTAATAGAAGACCTTGTAAATTATATTCCTTTTCAATAATAATCATAATTTATATTTCTAGATACTCAAGAGTAACAAAGTATATACATATTTTCTCAAGGTTATAATTTACATAATTAAGTTATTGTAATTGTCTCCCTTAAATATGATATTCACAATTTTTGAGCACGAAATACGTTAGTTTTATGATCGCACGGAATATACATGTACATGTCTGTCTTTATTCACTGTCTACACCTACCGTTCAGTATAATTCAATGCTATAAGTTAAATTAAGAAGATATTATAAGTGGTCCCCTAAAATATGTTCTGGAATTCATTATTTGTTTACAAATAGATGATAAGATATGTTTTGCACTTTACAGACTTTTACGTAAACGGATTGGTTATTGAAATAGATTATTAATGTGTTTTGTTGATATTTATATCAAATATCATATATTTCAGGACTATATGTTGAGACTCAGTACAACCTATTGTAACACAGACACTCGAGAATGAAGCTATGCCTCAACAAATATATTTTCGAGTGAAATTGGAAACCACGTCTGGGAAAAAATACCATAAGTATTAACACACAACAAATACCACTTCTACTACATATTACTATAACAATGTTACAAATTTGAATTTCTCAACTTTGTAGCACAATAGAAAATAAAATAAACATTTAAAAATTAATATTTGTGTTACATTAATTTTCAGTAATAGTACTAGGAGTGTTCTAGTTGTTCAAAGTTCACTGGCATCATAATTCATCTCTGTAAAAGAGTTTTGAATAGCTACAGTATTTGATTGGAAACTATAAGTTCTTTCTCATCCCCTGTTAATAAAATTCACAATACTATGTATATGAGGAAACTATACTTATTATATTTTAATGAAACAACATTAATTTTAATTTTCCATTAGAGTTCGTTGATAAATGTATTGTTATTACAAGAATATGAACATAGAAGGTTTAAACAATATTATTATATATAACAACATACACCATAATGATAGTATATATATATAAATGATCGCCAATACTTAGTGTAAAGAAAATGAACTATTTGTTTGACATAATTAATTTGCAAGCTTAACATGTGTGAAACAGTTTATCAAAGATCTTCCAGTTCCTCCAAATACATGAATTAGCACTGCAACATTGTGATTCAAGATATGTAAAAATAGTAATATCTAAGGAATGTTCACTGACTCTTATATTATAATATTTCTCGTAGGCAACTATCGTAAAAACAGCTATGTTTCTTTCTCTCTGTACTACTTTTGACCAATACGTAAGAAAGTTTCAACTTCAACAGTATATATATATATTTCTCTTGTCCTTTTGATATTTTTTAATATAAAACTTTTGTAGTATTTTCTTCTTTTATTCATACGCATTTCATTGCTTTCTTAAGATCCTAATACTTTTCTATTGACTAGGGTTTACTGGTTCAACGATAAAGGTCTATGTGGTAAATGCATCTAACAAAGAACATTATTGATTTATATAAGAAAATAACAAAATAACTTTCTACACTAACTTCGATCATTAAACTTGGATTAAATTTTCCATTGATTTTCTGTGATAATTCACATTCATACCCATCTTTTGTGTATTAAATTCAAGCTCAAATGGATACATTCAATGAACATTTAGGGAACGTTTGGATTTGATATTTTTATATGTTTGTCTAATACTAATTTTAAAAAAAACTCAAATATACCTGGACCAAAAGATTAAATGTATCAATTGACTGTGCGTTTTTAGACAAAACAAGCTTTCTACGTATAAAAGAACTGACCAATTACAATTGTAACGATCTTAGCTGATTATGTTATATGAGTAAAAAATAAAACATGTTCCCAGTAATTGTGTATAGTAGTGAGTACCTTACTTTTACGACACAGTTAAATGTGTACTACGCTAGAAGTAGATTAACGACATACAATATTGCAGTTGTGAGCAACGTTGTTAATCGTCACCTGCACATATAGCCTCGTTGCTGACGTTCTCATTAATCCCTCTACACATATATGACATACAACATACCAAGCTAAATATAAAAACTTAAATAGTTATATGCATTCATCTTCTAATATACTAATAGAACATCTTCATCTACATATATAAACAAATTGCTGTAGATATATATATATATATATATATATATATATATATATATATATATATATGTAAAGTCATTGAGCAAGTATTTCCTGAATTACAGGATCTTAATACTATAAAATGGCAATACTAATAGCACTATAAAATAGTTATGATAAAAGTAAGATATCTTAATTTTATATTATATTTCATGTTGCCAGAAACCTAATCATCATATATTTAATTTATCTAAGCATGTATGCATGTTAATAATACTTCAATTTAATCAAGATTAATACTTTTTGATTTAATCAAGATCACCAATCGTTATTACACAAGGTGTGGTTAGAATCAAAGTGCCTATGTTCACACCCTTGTGAACCTGGCTCTCCACCTTCTCCAAACGATTTCTGCGTATGAACAAAAAGTACTTCGTTTATACCGGTTTGTACCGTAAATAGTTTGTACTGTACTGTAGTATGAGAAATAAAGAAAGAAACTGGAAACCAGGTTCACACAACCCCTTTACTTTGAGCTAGGATGAATTTAATTGGCTCATGTGAAAGACTTTTGTTTGTAAAGAATTATTCCGTAATTTGTTTCGTTTGTACCGTATTGTATTGTGAAAAATGAACGGAACAAAATGGGGCCTAGATCAAAAAATTCGCCAAATCAGGATGTAATACAATGGGTACACATGACTTTTGTATGTCATATGAAAGTACTTGGGAGCGGATTTTACCACAATGAGATTTAGATTAACCATAATAAATTATAAGAAATTAAGGAAACAAATTTGGGGGTGCCTGAACCTGCCTCACACAACTTCCGGTGCAAACGATTCAATCGGCTCATTTGAAATAATTTCATTTGGACCGGATTGTACCGAACTGTGTTTTGTTTGTGCCATCCTAGATTATACTAAGTTAACGGAACAAAATGGGGCTCACTTCAAACAGGTCGTCAATCAGAACTTTATACAAGGGTTACACATGACTTTAGTATGTCATAGGGTACAGCGGGGTAATTCGAATAGGCGGGGAATTTGAATAATGTTAAGCATTTTGCCAGCTGGAGTGGAAACGCGGCTCGCCATGTTAGTGAGCCTGTGGTGGGTTTGTAGGTGGTGGTTTGTAGAAGTCGCTCTCAGAAATAGAAAATATTCTTTCGGTTCTGAAGGCTTATACGATTTTTTGTTTGCTGCAAGGCGAGTACGAATGTGTGTATTTTTAGGTTGTTATAATTTTCAACGTTGTTTTCTTAAGCTTTCCTTATTATTAACTGGATAAAATGAAACCGTTCTGGATTATAATCGTATCAGTAGCATGTGGGGCATTGATATACTGTACGCTGACGTCAACTAATCAGCAGTTTTCATACCACGTTCTGAATGGAATATTCGTCGACTGCGGGGCAATTTGGATAATTCAAAATGGGGCAATTTGAATAGCAGTGAAATTAGAACTATACGCCTACTATTTTATATTTGTTTGTCAAAAGCGAATGCTTCTAGTATTAACAAGGAAACTGCGAATTCTTATTTTGACTTACTGGGAAAATTAATGCACGAGTATGATCTCCATAAACCATCGTAACCGTATTTATAATATGGACGAAAGTAATCGTCCTCTAAATAACAGACCCCTAAAATTTTTGCAGAAAAGGGTAGAAAAGAGGTGGTAAGTTTAACACGTATTGAGCGAGGGGAAAATGTAACGGTGATAGCATGCTGCAATGCCAGAAGGTCTTTTATACCTCCTGTAGTAATATTCAAAGGCGTACGCCTGAATCCGGACTTTAAAACCCAAAATCTCACTCACAACTTTTGACCTTCGAGTTCTACCAGTCATGACATCGAAATGCTTTACCTACCTCCACACACAACACATGTATTATAACCACTCTATCGCTCTGTTTTTAAGACCCTTAAAGCCAATTACCACCAAGAGGCAACTATCTGGATTCACTAAAACCTGAGGTCAGTGATTAGTAAATCTCAGTTCTGCATTTTGTTCACTGAAGCCTAGAAGTGGACAGCTTCTGTTGAACTGGCAGTTAATGGGTTTTCATGTACTGGTATCTACCCGTTTAGTCCACAAGCTATTGACGAATTTCGATTCGCCCCTTTGGAAACGTATGGCCTTATTATACATTTTGAGGAGCAGTCTTCTCGGGAAGAAGATCTTAACAACGCGCTTTCTTCTTCCGGTCATGGCTCTCAAAACTTTGTCCCAACGAAGCCTACATATGAACCCATACAACAAGTGCTTCTCAGCCCAGAAAAAGTTTGTGTGCTGAAGAGACGTCGTGTCGCAGGAAAATCATTCCACTCAACTTCTGAAAATATTCGGGCAATGAGAATAAAACACCTCCGAGGAAAGACGTAAGCATCGGGTGCAACAAAATTCAAAGACACTACAAGAAAGAAGAGTGCTAATATAGAACCTACCAAGAAACAAAAACAAATGAATGTTCGAAAGAAACTGATATCCTATACCCCTTCTAGTGACGAAAATGTAGGCCTAAGTCTAAAAATGGCTGCAGGCAATGAAAGTCAAACAAGGAATTGCTGTTTTTGCCTTCTTAATTACTATTCAGAACGTTCTGCTAGAAAGGGAGACTGGATTCGTTGCCAGCGTTGCAAGACATAGTTCTACGAACTCTGTGTCATTGGAGAAGGTGAAAAACAGTTTATCTGTTGTCGTTGTCGTTAAATACGAATGATGGAAGATGAATTAACCAATTACGGTTCTTTGCCTTAGACAGTGTTCTGAACAATTTTTTTTTTAGTGTAGGCCTACATTCAAAATGATAGCTATAGGCGAACCATATTTACAATTTATGTAGGCCTACTTCTTTTCATTCAAAACTAGCATATTTCAACTACCTTAGAAATCGCAATCTAACTATTAAATAGTTTATATATTATTTCTATAAGACTTGTTTATTTTGTTGGTTATTCATATTACCCCACTCGTTATTCAAATTGCCCCTCACATTTACGTTTTTCAAAATTTCGGCGGGGAAATTGAATACCCAAATTTCACAACGATGTATCTCAGATACTATCTTAAGAAAAATTGTTAAGTAATAGTAAGGTTCAAAGTTTTTGTTCACAATTTTATATTTGAATACCAATTACAGTTTCCGAGATATATGAGAAGATGTCTGAAATTATTCAAATTACCCCGCTGTACCCTATGAAAATACTTCGTTAATACCGAATTTTACTGCAATGAGTTTTACTTTAACCATAATAGATTATGAGAAATTAAGATAACAAAATTGGGGTTGCTGCGTGAGCATGCCATACCACCTCCTGGTACATATGATTTAATCGGTTACTTTGAAAGATTTTCGTTTGTTCCAGATTGTACAGTAATTTGTTTCGTCTGTACCGTCCTACATTATGATAAATTAACGGAACAAAACTGGGGCTCAGTTTAAACTGGTCGTCAAATCAGGACTTAATACGCAGAGCACACATGAATTTTGTAAGTCATATGAAAGCACTTATGTAGTACTGGATTCTAACACAATGACTTTTAGTTTAACCAAAATAATGATAAATTAAGAAAATAAAATTGGGGTCTGCGTGAATCTGGACCCTTCTCCACGTTGTACAAACGATTAAGTAGCCTCATTAGAAAGATATTCATTTATACCGGATTGTACCGTAATTTGATCTTTTTTACCGTCCTAAATTTTGGGAAATCAACATAACAAATTCAAGCACAATTCAAGCAGACACTCTAATCAAATTTTAAAGAAAACCGGGAACACATGAATTTCGAACATCATATGAAAGCACTTGGTTAGTATCAGATTGTTATACAATCCAATTTTGTTAATACATATTAAATTATGAGAAAATAAGAAATCAAAATTGGGATCTGCTTAAACCTGACTTCCTCATTACGTTTTACAAATGGTTAATTGTCTCACTTGAAAGACTTTTGTTTCTACGGATTGTACTATAATTTCTTTGCTTTTTACTATCTTAGATTATGAAAAATTGTCGAAAGAAACTGGGTCCGTAATTCAAGCACGCCCTCAAATTAGATATTGTTGCATGGGATACATTGCTTTTTATTGTTTTTTTATATAACATGAAAGTAGTTGTTTTTTATTTGATTGTACTGCAATTAGTCTTGTTGAACAACACTAGATTATGAGAAATAAATAAAAAAAACATTGCATACTGCGTTCACCTGCAAACCCACTACGTCATACAAACGATTTAATTGATTCATTTGAAAGGGATTATTTTATATCAGACTTTACATTAACTTGTTTCGTTTGTACCATTTTGACTATGAGAAATTAACAGGGGACAGTAGGGGAACAGTTCAAACCAAGTTACAAATCGGGTATTAAAAACGAGATACCGACTATTTCTGTATATTATATGAAAGTAATTAATTTTTATCAATTTAGTCTGCAACGAGTTTTGTTTGAACCACACCAGAATACGAGAAATTGAAACACGCAAGATAGAGAATGAGTGAACCTGCCTCCTCCCCAAACCGCAGGTACGTGATACAAACGATTTAATTGATTCATTGAACGACTTTAGATTTAATCTGATTGTACCGTAGTTTGGTTTCCTTGTACCTTGTTACATTTTGAGGAATTAACGTATAAGCTTATGGGAAACTAATAAAACAAAACTCAGGCCGTTATTTTTAAAGTAATGTACGCCAATTTGGCCCGTACACATTTTAAATTCGAATCAATACGCGACCAAACACTGGTTCCAAATATGTTCCAATTTATACCACCAAACTTAGAATTTGTAGCCTAACTAATTTTCAGAAAATTGGATTTTTGATAGTGGCCAAGCTCGGCGTCAAGCTGTCGCGCACAACACTTATTTTCTGTCCAATTCGAATCGAAACGGTACCAAGAAATGTTGGTATCCCATATGCACCAATTTGTACCACCAAAATTAGCATTTGTACTCTCACCAATTACAGGAAATATAAATTTCTGGTGCGGTTTCAAACTAGCCTGCACATTTTGTTTTCAACTCGAATAAAATGGTACGAAAAAATATACCCAATATGTAGCAATTTGTACCACCAACATTAGAATTTTTAGCCCCCGCCATTCACTAGAAATTTGAATTTTTATTTCGGTTAAAACTGGCCTGCACAACATATTTTTCTTTCCAATTCGAATGAAAATGATACCGTTAATTTATATCCAATGTGTACTAATTTGTACCACCAAAATTAGAATTTGTACCGCCACCAACTTCGAAAAAGTTGATTTTCTGTTGGCTTCCTAGCTGGAACGCACAACACTTCTTTTATTCCAACTTGAATCAAAGCGGTACCAACAATTTGTACTCTATATGTACCAATTTGTACCACCAACATTAGAATTTTTTCCCCACCTATTTCGAGAAATATGCATTTTTAATGACGTGTCTAACTGGCCCTCGCAACTGTGTTTTTATTCGAATTCGAATCAAAACGGCTAAAAAAGCTTTTACCCTACACGTACTAATTTGTTTCACAAAATTACAATTTGTACCAGCCCCAACTTTAAGAAGTTTGAATTTTTGATGGTGGGTCAGGTTTGCCCGCACAACGTATTTTTATTTCTAATTCGAATCAAAACGGTACCAAAAATTTGTACCCAATTTGCACCACCAAAATTAGAATTTTGTACTCCCACAAATTTCAAGAAACATGGATTTTTGATGGCAGGTCAATCTTTCTCGCACAACTCTTTTATCTTTGCGATTAAGACCAAAACGAAAAAAAAACATTATACACAATATGTACCAATCTGTATTGCCCCAATTAGAACTTTCACCCCACCAATTTTGAGAAGTTTGAATTTTTGTTGGCGGGACAAATTGGCTCATACAACAAGATTTTTTTTGTTTCCAATTCGAATCAGTAGAGTATCTAGTATTTGTACCCAATATCCACAAATTTGTGCCGCAAAAATTAGAATTTGTACCCCTCACTAATTTCGAGAAATTATAAATTTTCATGGCTCGAGAAACTGGCCCGGGTAACTTATCTTTCTTTCAAAATCAAAAAAGCTACCAAAATTGGATCCAATATATACTAATTTCTACATTCAATATTAGAACTTCTATCCCAACGAATTTCGACAAATTTGAATTTTTATATTTGGCCGGCATAACTAAGTTTTCATATCAGTTCGAATTGAAACTTTACTAAAAATATGTACACGATATGTATCAATTTGTACCGCCGTTTTGTTTTGAATTGGAAAGAAAAATAAGCAATCTGGGACAGTTTCACCCAAGACCAAACATAGTGATTTCTCTAAACTTATGGGGGGACAAATTGTAATTGTGCCGGTAGAAGTTGGTACATTTTGGGTTCAAATTTTGGTCTGGCTTTGATTCGAATTGGAAACAAAAATAACTATGCGGAAAGTTTGACTTGAATCAAAAATTCGTATTACTCGTAATTAGTGGGTGTACAAATTCTAATTTTGGTGGCACAAGTTAGTACATAACGGATAGAAATTTTCGGTTCCTTTGATTCTAATTGGAAACAAAAATGAGTTGTGCGTGCAAGCTTGACGCACCAACTAAAATTCAAATTTCCCAATATTGGTTTGATACAAATTATAATTTGTCTGATACAAATTGGTACATATTTAGTACAAATTTTTGGAACCGTTTTGATTCGAATTGAGAAGAAAAATTAGTTGTACAGGCCACATTGATCCACCACCATAAATTCAGATTTTTCGAAATTTTTTGGGGAATATATTCTAATTTTGGTGGTACAAATTCGTACATATTAAGTACAAATATTTGGTAACGTTTTCCGATTCGAATTGGAAAGTAAAATAAGTTATGCGGGACAGATTCCCCCTCAATGAAAAATTATAATTACTCGAAATTAGTGGGATACAAATTTTTAATTTGGTGATATAAACTGGTACAAGTTAGGTATAAAGTTTGATTAAAGTTTTGATTCGAGTTCAAAGGATTAAAGTTTGTGCGGCCAGACTAATCTGCTATTAGAAATTCAATTTTCTCGGAATTGGAGGCGTTCTAATTCTAATGTTGGTGGTACAAATTGGTACATATCGTGTTTAAGTTTTTGGTACCGTTTTCATTTTATTTGGAAAGAAAAATGAGTTATGTTGGCCAGTTTCATCTGCCATAAAAAAGTTGTAATTTATCGAAATTAGTGAAGGTACAAATTCTAATTTTGGTGGTACAAATTGATACAAATTCGGTACCAATATTGTGAACCGTTTTCATTCGAATTTGAAATCTGTGCGAGCAGCTTGTCGGACATAACTATAAAGATAACTGCCTGAGTTTTGTTTAAATATTTTCCAGTTAATTCCTTATAATGTAGAAATGTACAAGCAAAACAAATACAATCAGACACAATCTAAAATCGTTCAATGAGTCAATTAAATCGTTTGTACGACGTGCCTGCGGTGGGAAAAGTGGGCTGGTTCACTTATTCTCTACTTTGTTTGCTTTAATTTCTCATGATCTAGTATGGTTCAAACAAAACTCATTGCAGTTCAATTTGGTAAAAATTAATTACTTTCATGTGATATACAGAAACCATCAGAATTGCGTGTTTTAACACCGGATTTGAAAGATGGTTTGAACTGTACACCTACTGTCCTCTCTCAATTTCTCAGCCGATTAAATTGTTAGTACAGGGAGGTGAAAGGAGGGCAGGTTTACGCAGCCTAAATTTTGATGAACGAATTATCACAATCTATAATAGTTAAACTAAAATTCATTATGGTACAATACGGTATTAACCAACTACTATCAAACAATATATAAAAGTCATATGTACCTGGTATATTAAGGCAAGATTTGACGGTCTGTTTGAACTTGGCCCCGTTAATTTATCATGATGTATAAATGTACAAATGAAACAAGATACCGTACAATCTGGTACAAACTATTTTTTTAAAATGAGCCGAATAAATTGTTTGTACCGTTAGGTAAAGGGGGGCATTTTCACGCAGAGACCCCAAATTTTGCTTGTTGATTTATCATAACCTATTACGGTTAACCCTTTAGGACCCAGGTGACCAAAACGGCACACGGGTGTGTCACTTTTTTAATCCGCTCCTGTAGGGACACTAATTACGATATCGGGATAATTTCTTTCTGGCTAAATACGGTTGATTTTTTCCCCATTTATCCCTGTACCTTCTTCCGAAGAAGAGAGATCTCCTTAAGACTTTTCAAAGAAGTACCTCGGATAGACACCTAATCATTAACATCAATTGGACCGGCCCGCAAGCAGTGTTGCCAACTAGGGAAATTAAGTTTTTTCCTAAATTTGGGTAAAAATTCGAAATTTTGAAAATGTTTTTTTATAAATCCGTAGCTATACGTCGGAACGCAAGTCAAGTTACGAAAGTCAAACATTCGTCCATACTGAACAAAAGTGGTACAGATCGTTACAATATGATAGAGTGGCACGAAATATTCGTATTTAAGTTCTAACCCTTGATTTTTCTAGTTTTGCCAACTTTTCTGTTTACCATATTCTATATTTTGTAATTAAAAGCTTTGTTTCTTTAATATCGCTATGAAACTTGTAGCATATTTTAGTGGTGTACCAGTGTTTATTTCAAGAGAGTTTACGTCTTTCGGTGGCAGTGTTTCCGAAAACAGAAAATTTTAATTCCCTATCTTAGGGTTAAAATTCGGAAATATCAATTCTTCTCTTGTTAGCTACAACTCTCTGCTGTTCGCCACACGGGAACAACTTTGAGAGTATCTGAAAGCTGCGTCTTTGCCCTAGACAATGCACCACAGAAAATCTCACTTCAGTAATCAGAGAAACTAGAGTTAAAGTTTACAGTAGACATTGTCTTTAAGTGGAAACTTAATTTTGATTCTTTTCAGGTGGAATGAGATATATGTTTTGATGACCTGCTTACTCTATTAGATATCGTTACGATACTCGTAAGATATATTAGCAGGTACTAAGGTTTATTTTAAGACAGTTTGTGTCTGTCTGGTAGAAATGTTTCCAGTTACAGAAAATTTTAATTCCCTATTTTAGGTTTTAAAAATTGGAAAATTTCCCTCTTTCCATCTATTATTTCCCTCTTGCTGACTACATTGGAAACCCATACCACTATCTGAAAGCCTTCTTCTTCTACAGAACGCACTATAAAAATTTTCAATAGTTTAATTAGGGAAGCTGTAGCTCCTGGATATCTGTTGATTTTTGCTTGCGAGGTGTAAAAAGTGCCAAAATTTCATGTGTATGATGAGAGAGAATTTTATCTTTGTCTCTTTTTATGGCACCTAGCGACTTCAAGTTTTCATTTTACGTTGCAAACGCACCCGAGATTTTTAAAGGTGTCTTCGACTCATGAGGCAACAGCCATGGCTGGATCATCTCATGTGGCTACAAAGGATCTTGACATTCGGTTAGGGAATTATTTGTAAATTGTTGCTCTACATTTTCCTCAATAACTTACCTTCCCTTGGCAACACTGCAATGTACCTTACACCACAAAACAGCCACATATCTCATCTAAAACACACAGCATTAACCATATCAATCGGGTAAAGAGTTTTTGAGCAATAAGTAATTAATTGAAAATGTAGAAGAACGCCAAAGATTTCTTGTGTCTCAAAGGGTTAAACTAAAACTGATTGTGCTACAATCCGATACTAAGTACTTTCATCTGTTATACAAACCTCATGTGTACCCTGTGTACTAAATACTGATTTTACTGTCTGCTTGAACTTTGCCCCATTTTGTTTCGTTAATTTATCATAATCTAGGACGGTACAAACGACAAAAAGTGTGGTACGATCAGGTACTAACGACAATCTTTCAAATTAGCCGATTAAATCGTTTGTGCCGGGAGGTGAAGAGGAGAGGTTCACACAGCCCCAATTTTGTTTTCTAAATTTATCATAAACTACTATGGTTAAATTAAAACTCATTGAGGTACAATCCAGTACTAACAAAGTACTTTATAATGGTATACAAGCCATATGCACCCGGTGCATTAAGTCCTTATTTGGCTATCTGTTTGAACTGGGCACCCATTTTGTTCCGCTAATTTATCATAACCTATGACGGTAAAAATAAAACAAACTACAGTACAATCTGGTACAAACGAAAATCTTTCAAATGAACCGATTAAATTGTGTGTAACGGTACGTGAGGCCTTCAGGTTCACAAAAGATGTGGCGTGGGTCAATTAAAACTTGATCAACGACCCACTGACTCACCACTCACTGTGACCCACTCTGAACAACCACCCACCACGAAACACTATGACCCATCACCCACCATGAACCACTCTTACCTGCTGTGACCTACTCTAATACACCAAAGTCCATCGTCAGAAACTCTCACAAATGATACGTGGAATCTTCTCTACCAACTAAAGAGTTTACACCTGTAATAAAACAAGGCTGTGAAGTAATCACTAATCGGAGTTTGAATTTCTACGGTCAATCGCTCTGTTACAATAACGATGGATCTGGTCTTTACGATGTAAAATGGTAAAGTGTTTGTCATAAGCCAAACTACGGTGAATTTCAATTAAATTATCATAGTATAATTATTTTGTTGTTGAATTATCGATATTTTTAGTGTAAAAAATAATGAGATTTGAAACTTAAATCAAGGTACGTAGACCAATGTAAAGGAAAAAATGTGTACAATTTTCCATGTAAACATGAGTACAATCCAAACTTAAGATGTCCGTGTATTTAAGCTTACAGTACAAATTAGGGTATGTGCTATAATGAAAGTGATATGATAACCTCCCAGTTTGGATTAAGAACAAATTATATTTTTTTTAAAATCAATTCATTTGACTTTCCTATTTGGTCGTGTTGATCACGCACATATAGTTACATTCAACTTTTTATGTAATAATTTGTTTCAGTGATTCATAAACGTATTTTTCCAGTAGTTAGCACCTCTAAAAATTTACATACTGTGTGCTTAGAAAGCCTAGTAGTAGTATAATTCCTATTGCTATTATTACAGTTACAAATATCAATATTCTAAAGTGCCTGGAGTTCTTTTTTCACTTAGATATAATCATTTCAGGCAAGTAGACAGAAACAAATGGAAAAGGAAGGGAAATGAAATCTTTGAAAGTAAAACGTAGACAAATTCACCGGTGTTCAGAATATACTGTCTACAATGCAGTGAGTAGAGTGGGTCGATAGGTGAGAGTGAGTCGGTGGGTCGCAGTGGGTCATGGTGGATGGTGGGCCACAGTGGGTCACATGTTGTTGACCCACGACTTACTGACCCACTCCAACTCTAGTTCACGCAACCCCTCATTTTTTTATCCTTATTTATCACAATCTATTATGGTTAAACAAAAACTCTTTGCGGTAAAATTGGGTACTAGCCAAGTACTTTCATCTGACATACAGAAGTCGTGTATATCCGGTGTATTAAGTCCTGGTTTTACGACCGTTTTGAACTGGGATCCATTTTGTTCCGTTAATTTATCATAATTTAGGACGGCACAAACAAAACAAACTGCGGTGCAATCCGGTACAAGCGAAAGTCTTTCAAATGAGCTTATTGAATCGGTTGGATGCCAGATTCACTTAGCTCCAATTTTGTTTTCTTAATTTTGCCATAATCTGTTATGGTTAAACTAAAACTCAGTGTTGTACAATCTGGTACTAAACAAGAACTTTCATATGATACACAAAAGTAATATGTACCTGGTGTATTTAGCCCTGATTTGACGACCTGTTTGATCTGAGCCCCCATTCTGTTCCGTTAATTTTTCATAATATAATACAGTACAAATGAAACAAATTACTGTACAATCCGGTACAAACCAAAGTATTTCAGATGAGCCAATGAAATCGACCCTAGGATATTGTGGGGGCTGCGTGAACCTGCCCCCACTTTGTTTTGTTAATTTCTGATATTGCAGTAGCCTACAGTACAAACAAAAATAATTGCAGTACGAACTGGTACACACGAAGTACTTTTTGTTGATATGCGGAAATCGTTTGTATCAAGAGGTGGCGGGGCCAGGTTTACAAGGGTGCTATTCACGGTGATCTAGCGTGAGCTACAATCAACACATCGTGAGCTATAGTCATTGAAATTCGGTAAATATGCTAATGAGACCATGGAAAAGCGAGTTATGCTGTGAAAAGATATTGGTTCTATATTACGCCACCAAATGAAATGTGGCCCTGTTTAGGGTGTAACACACGCGAGCTCGGACCTAGTCTCAATCTCGTGAACAGTATAGCTATCGATAAGAGAGACAGTGCACTGTTAGTAAAATTGATCTATCAGAATTGTAGCAATTACAATGCAGTATTGAGGAGATATCGGAGTCTGAATGGAATGAAAACAGGACCGCTATCAATATTTAAAGAAGATTTTACTGAAATTCTAGACGAGTGTATGTTGTTTGTGGCGCCAGGAAGATCAAGACGACCCATTGAGACGAGGTTGTTGGCGAGATTGCTGCAGCTGTTGTGAATCACACAGCTCGAGCTCCATATTTTGCTACCATTCCTCGGGCAGTGCCACGAGAATCGGCCATCCCATGGATAAGATGTAACCGTAAGGTATCCTGTGGACTGATGAGACTTATCTCACCAGAAAGGGCAGTGAACACGCCAAACTGCCGGGTATGCTGTTCTGATAATTCCCATGTGGTACGGGAACATCCATTACCCTCTGCTTTCGTGACTGTGTGGTGTGGGTTCACAGGAACTTTCATTATTGGTCCGGTTTTCTTTGAGCAGATGACACACCGAGGAGTTTTTACATGTACCGTGGCATCAGTACATTATAGGATCCTTTCAGTACGACATGTGTTTCCTGCGTTACAGGTACAAAACTTTGGAGACGATTTTTCATGCAAGACGGGCAACACAACACATCGATCACTAAGTGAAAGATCTGTTTCGTGTTACCTTCACTTCTGATCGCATCATTTCCCGTTGTTTTCTAGCGTGACCAGCAATGTTCCCTGATCTACATTCGTAGTCTTCTGGCTGTGAGGATATTTAAAAACTTGGGACTACCAGGAAAATCGGAAACTCGGGACTCGGGACTACCCAGCATAAACCGACATGTCGTAACAATTCCGCCGGAACTGCTGCGAGTAACTGCGGCGCACGCAATTTTGCGGATAGAACATGTCGTTCATGTGTTTGGGGCCATGTGAAGCATTTTATGTAAATTGATCACTCTCACCACAAATGTTATTAAAGTTATTATCATGATATCTTTTCTTACCACTGAATGGAAATAAAGTTTTACATTTTATTACCCTCACGTTATTCCTAAATTTGTTACCTTTGCATAATGTGTTGCAATCACCTGCCCTTGACTTTGTTTGCATTACATTTATCTCACACGTTTGACCTCTTTGACCTAGACAATAGTCTTAGTCATACATTCAAGACAATTTCCATGTACTTATTAACTGTACAGTGCCACATTTTCATCTGGTGGTGCAAAGGAAAACTGATATTTTTTTAGCATAACTCGCTTACTCATGGTCTCATTAGTATATATATTCCAAATTTCAATGTAATACGTTGATTACAGCTTCCGTTGCACCGCCGGGAAAAGCGGCACTTATATTATAATTACCCTGTACAAGGTATCTTTTAAAACTTTAAAAATACTTCCATCTCCTTTAGCCTAACCAGCATAAACGTGGGACGTAAATCTCAAAGATTTCATTTGAAAAAAATACTGAATTGTAATCTTAGTAACATCAACTTGCACCCTCAATAACTACTGTTAAATAACACTATCAAAAATTTAGAATTTAAAATACTGTTTCCTTGAAACGTAACTTATTTTTAGTTCAATTGTTGCAGATAAATAGGCTTACAATGAATTTGTGGGCACATATTACATTATAGGATCCTTTCAGTACGACATGTGTTTCCTGCGTTATTAAAGTTATTATCATGATATCTTTTCTTACCACTGAATGGAAATACAGTTATGTATTGATGTTTGATATTGTTAATATTACACTTAGTGTTTAACATGGATTATTTAATTTCAGAAAGCCTTTACAGAAAAGGATATTCATCGTTACAAAGGACACCATGTAAAGATTATATAAAGTGTACTAGAAATTGGATAAGGCATTAAAACAAATATCAACTTTACACTTAATCTACCTCGTAGAAGACAACGAAATTGAACACCGTACTAAACCTTTTTCCTGGTACAATAATTTTAAATATTACTTTTCACTACTACTTATAAAGCACAATATATTTCACATTATTATAATGGTATTTTGAACACATTAACACAAGAAACTTACATCTAATATCAAAAGTATATTTTCCTGTAAACATCGGAAGTAAATTTAATGTCAGCTGAATTACAAGATTATGTTTTTTTCACAAAGATATGCACCAGCAAAAAATGTCATACAATCATAAATAGCACCAAAAGCGCAAATGTCTTTGGTTTGAGATGGACAAAATCCTATCTGTCCGATATGCACTTTTACTTAGGATCTTCAGTTCGTTTTATTATTCCGTTGTCAATTTTATATGTTTGTCACTAATCCTGTTTTAGCAAAATGTCCTAAATGTAGTAGTATAAGTTATAGACTTATTTCGATTTCGTGCTGAGAAAATATTTTCTCATCTTTCAAGTAAGTTTCTCGCAACTACAAGGAGCGACAAATTTATTGCAGGAATTAGTATATCTTTATCTTTTATGCACAAATATGTTAATATTTTTAAGTCTCCCAGTCTAGCAATATGATCCTTAATGCTTAAGCTTCATTTGGATTTATTTTCAGAGATTCTCTGCACTCCGATTTCCAAATTTAACCATTTGCATTTTCAACTTGGCTAAAAGGGAATATAACATTCGCTTTGGATCGTTCTAAGATATCAAACCTCTTAGAACTAAAAAGAATAAACAGAAAAGTAACATCCTCAATCAAAGACACCTTTAAGAAAATAGGTGCCTAATACAAATTATCATGTTTATGCATACTTTCTTTAATGAGACAAAATACTTGACATCAATACAAATAGAAACTAAAATGCTTCAACAAATAGAAACATAGTTTGCCACGAAGGCGGTGTGTTAGAAAATTTATAACGTAATTTAAGATTTGTAAGCTTAGTAGTAGAATCGAAAACAAATACCATATTTTGTTTGCCTTTAACAGACAAACAATGATTGCTGAATACTTTTCCATGTGGTGCACAATGAATAAATTGTACTTCCAGATAACAAAAAATGTTGCATCTGCAAGAAGTGATCCGGCCCTTTGCCACAAATCTTTGAAAGATAGAGGAATATTCTTGTAATTTTCGCATGAAATTTAAAACAAATCCGCGCCTAAGAATGGAATATTTTCCCACCTTGTGTGTACGTGGTACTGCACTAATAGGTTGGTTTAATCCCTACTGATTGTAGTTATTCCAGGCCTTAAGACAGTACAAAATTCATGAAACTTTTTTATTAAACATTTACAAAAATTAGAGAAATGCAATGATTTCTGGAAACTGTTGGTGCTTTATATTGAACCAGTGATTTATTTGAAGAGTACAGTGAGTAATTATACGAGGGATACAGAACATCTCCGTGTTCGGTAAACATATACATAGTTGACTTGTTAAGTTGAATTCGTTTTGTGCTATGTCAGCACTTTGTTTTTCAGAACGAAATATCAACTAATTTCGTATCCCGAAAAGGTGATACTGTCATGATATCTTCAGCTTCTGAAGAAGATTCTTTGCAAATGTATATTTCATCAAGAGAAGGCACCATACTTTATATCCTAGTTCAAATCAATAGAAAAATATCAATTCGTTGGTTGGACAGCGGACGGTAGACCTCAGTCTCGTCTTTGGTTTCCATGATCGCTGGGTAATATCGTACTTTTTTTTTACCTCAGGAAATAAATTCTCTTTAAACCAGACACTTAAATAATGATCCAGCGTAGCCCACAAACTGGAGAGCTGCAAACTGTAAGGGACCCAAAATCTTAAAATGTAAATTAAGTTCAATACGTTTTTAACAAAACATTTTGTATACAATGCAGTAATATACAGTATCTATTATTGTCAATATTGCTAACATTATGAATTAAATTCATGGGCTATTCCAGCAGCTGCTTTATTTTATAACGCTTATGAGTGCAGACGTTAAAAGAAAGGAACATGTCTCAGAAGAACACCTGCTCAGAAATTACTCTGTCTGACTTATGCATTTCTCTTTAGCTGAACTTAATTTTACCGGTAATATCAGTAACTGAAAAGAGTTAATTTTTGAAACTAGAAATTATCCGAAACATTTTTTTAAGAAATGCAATGACTCAGTGAAGGTGCAGTGCGTTAGCATTTCTAACTAGGGATGATTCCATACCGGGACTAACTACCTGGGTAAAGCCTATATATCGTGTGAAAGTTCTTGCCATGAGAACTACGATACCGTTTTCAAATCACGGGCAAACCACAACCTAACCCTATAAGGGGTCAGTCTGTTGATGTTTGTGACCCTATGTACGGCATATTCGACAGAAGTAAAAATGAATGTTACGATGCGCAATGCGTATGCGCCTGAGCCCATCATGCTCTTTCTTACCTCATTGCTAGAACGTGACTCGGACAAGAGTTTGATAATATCATTTGCACCCGACATGCTCATTTGATCAGTGTTGACAATGAGTTGTATATACAATGTGGCAGATAGTTCTGTACCACTGAATGTATATTCATTCAACGTGCCATAGACATCATTCGTCACTAGAGAAAATAGACTGTGGACTTATTCCTCTCTATTCCTCTCTCAAGTACCCCAGTTTGTCAGGGTTGCCAACTAATGATGAAAATGAGAATGTATAAATCAGGTTCCGTACTATAAGATGTTTATACACCCACCTCGGCAGAAACATCATTATAGCAATAGAGCGTTGATTGTGACCGTCTTTCAACCATTCTAGGCTGTCTATGTTGCCAACGAAGAGTAAACATCACAATGTTGCAAGTGGCGTGCGTGCCACTGAAGGAATATATAACAAATATGACATAACCCACATTTGACAATAAAAAATGTAGTATGAGTGTCTCAGTCTCACAAGCACCCCAGTTAAGCAGTATTGCCAACCAATGCGAAAATTCAAGAAAAAGAAGTCTACAGCATTGGCTAATATAATTACACTGTGACACATGCGCGGTTTTCTATTGTTTAACGTTGCTTATGTCACATTTGTTATATATTCGTTCAATTGCAAGCACGTCATTTGCAACATTGTGGTGTTTGCACTTCATTTGCAACACTGACAATCTAGAATGGTTGGGAGATGATCAATGGTCATGCTATGGTCTTGTGTGATGTTTCTGCAAGCTTGATATATGAACATCTCATCGTAGGAACCTGTTTTACAACTTCTCATTTTTACAATTGGTTGGCAACACTGACCAACTGGGGTACTTGATAGAGGAATATGCCCAAAGTATGTTTTCTCTAGTGATGAATGATGTTTATAGCACGTTACATGGATATACATTAAGTGGTAGAGAAACCATCTGCATCATTGTATTTACAATTCGTTGGCAACACTGACCAAAGGGAACGTCTGGGTGCAAAGTGACATTATCAAACTCTTGCCCGAATCACGTTCTATCAATAACCCGAAAAGGGACATAATAGGGTAAGGCACTTACTGGGGTAAGGCACTTACTAATGCGTCTTAATATTTATTTTTAATTCTGTCGAATATGTCATACATATTGTCACAAGCACTAACAAACGCCCCTTATAGGGGCAAGTTGTGGGTTTGCTCGTGATTTGAAAACGGTTTCGTACTTAACATGGCAATACCTTTCAGACGATATATAGATTTTACCCTGGTACTAGGAATCATCCCTAGTAAGTACTGTAAATGCACACTGGATCTAGACTGCGTGTTAAAGATATCTAACCATGAAAGAAAGGCGATCAGGAAAATGTCGAAGTATGACAGATGTAGTGGATTGGCATTTTTCTGCTGCAAAGAAGTGTCGAACAATGAAAAATCATGAAAAATCATATGTTAGAAACAATGAAAAATCATGTATTTTCAAGAATTTGTTTTAAATCTGTTAATACTTCTAGCATATTTGAAATTCTGTTTTGCGTATGGTTCATCTATGTTTCTTACTATCTCCCATGAAATAATATGTAAGATATTTGACATCCTACTATCAGATACAGTATGGAACCATATAAAGTTTAGTCCAGTACTAAGAAGCAGGTTATAACCAGAAATTATTCAAAACTGTGGATGCATGAGTGAAACGCCATAAGCCTTCATATTTTTCAGCTAGTGGTATTTTCTTAAATTTATTATTTATCTATTTCCTATTTCCTATTTGTATAACCAAAAAATGGACGTTTTCAGAGTTCAAGTTGTAGAGTGCTAATTAACTTTTATACAAATCCCGGAAAACTGGGAAAACTGCTGAATCGATATGTTAGGTATACCTAAAAATATTTGAAGTTGTTAAAGTGATTAAAATGAACACTCTCAAGTATTTACAGCTTCATAAAATGTTATTCAGTTTCCCACAATTAGCTATAAATGGACAAAGCCGTATAGGTTAGAACAGAATAACTCATATAGGTAGGAGCATAGAGTAGATCATGTTTTAAATCGGTGTACAGTGGTGGTTTCCAATCTATAGTGATAAATTTCACAAGTCATTGTAGAATTGATATGTCCTTCTTGGCAGTTGCGACAATCGTCCAGTGCTCCGTATGTTCTTGTCGGTAATAAAATAATATAAGATATAATGGAGTCTTCGCTAAAGTTCGCGCCTTTGGTCCGAACTGTTATGGGTTCGAATACCGGTAGTAACACTTAAAAATGTAATAGATTGCATGCTATCCGTACTGACATCGCTTTTATTGATCTTTTCTCTTCCACACCAAGCAAATAACGGGTAGTACCTAACATAATGATCTCTTTTTCCATTCTCCGTACCTATATCTTTTTCCATTCATTTCTTATTCATATTCCACAGGTAGTACCATCGCCAAGGTACAACATTCTGGCTTTATTACGCTCCAACAGGGCCAAAGCTACTATAAGACTAGAAATCTAATTCTTAACCTAATCTAATAGTAACATGAAGAAGAAGTCTCCACTTCGCGCGGTCTACGAGTTACCCCAAGTCTTTAGTTACGCTATTGCCATAAAATAACCTTACTTAGACAATGCAATAAATGCAAGTGCATCAAGCTCAGTCAATCGCAATTGGCCTAAACGAATATGGCATTAATTTGATTATAGACTCGAGTTTATCTTACGCAAACTAAGTTCATAATGAACACCACTGATGAAGAACATATTTGATATGAAACCAAATTTATTAATCTTATCTTGCCAGGTATCGAAATATTCATTTACTTGAGCCGTAAATGTATGCAAATGGAATGATAATGTGTAACAAGCATATAACTCTCTGCCTCACACAGGCATGTCTTTAAATGACCAGCACGCCGCCATGCCTACATTCGGCACAATAGTTTTAAAAAATATATAATGTACCTTACAAAAATTGGGTTTTATAAAGTATGTATGACTAGTTTATATTATCATGGACTAAGTACTTCATTATTATTTTAATGGAAAGTTTCTTTAATTTAAAATATTTATACTAAAAATAAAACAAGATACATTAAGCTGAGTGATCTAGCCTTGGGTTTAAACCACAAATTAAAATGCAGATTTCTGCCCAAGCACCACATACTGAAACATAAATTATATAAAGTTTATCAACTAAGATTCTCCCCTTTTTCACTAACTATTTCTATGTTTGATGCAAAAAAAGAAGATCACCGCCGGCAAAAATGTTTCGGAATGACAACATCAACTTCCAGAATGCTACCCTTCATTGTATTTTACACTATAACACACAAAGTAATTAGAGGTAGAATTTTATAACTTAATAGGCGATAAACTGAACTTAAAGAAAGGAAATTTGGAAAATATTGTATAAGTACTCTTACATTAACTTAAATATTAGCATTTCAAGTGAATGAATTGATATTTTTTTAAAAATACTTTCCTGTTTAATATTTGTAACGTCATTTATTTTCAGGACTTCTTCCTGAAGCCATATACAACTTATTGTAATGCAGAAGAACATCCTCACGGACACATTGAAGTACATCAGTATTTAGACCAAAAAGGATATAATAATAAAGCAAACCAAGTTACCAATGTTAATATTAAAAATTAATTTCAGTGAAATTGTATGTGAAGACGTGAACATTTGATTTTAATTACTACTTTGTAGCCTAATAGAAAATAAAATAAATTCAGTGAGAATTCACAACATTTTGAATTCTAATATTTTTAGTCTAGAATATATATATATTTATTTTTCTGTAACCCTGCTAAATAATTCAACAATACCAAAAAAATCATACCTCTGACGCGTATGCCAAATGCGATTTTTAGACATAAGTTATGAACTATAATAAATCATCTGTTTTAGCACCAAATTTTTGTACACTCTTTTAAAGGAAACTAATATTTCTGATTAGTCCATAGGAATTCATAATTACTTATGTATAAGATAGAATGAAGTAATTCATAATTTTCTCCCCTCCTAATGCCCGTATTTAAATTTGTCCAATTAATGAAATCTCTTACATTGATTCTGTATACAGCAAAAATTTATGGTAATAATAAAATGCTGTGTTAATACAAGCCAGAAGTTCCAAGGTGAACTTAACCATGCTATTTCAACATCAAGGGCGTAGTTTACAAAGCCAAAGCTTAGCAGTACGAAACTAACACTATTATGATATTACAAAATGAGGTGAGAAAACGGAGGATCATTGAAATTAAAACAGTGTCACGGAGCACTTTCAATACCTTCACTGTTTTGTTTTTGACATCACAGGTCGCATGCTAAATGAAAGGCAAAAAAGGATACACTTTTTCTTTCAGGTTTAAGAGCTAATCATGTTTCTTGGTGTTGCACGCACCAAGGATAGAATATGTAACAAAAATATCTTCAATATTTATCACCACTCTTCTCTATATATTAATTATGAAAGTTGTTAAACAATAAGACAAATATCAGTAAATACCAGAATTTACCAACCTGGTTCAACACCGTCTTACACATACAACGAACAGTGAACAGTTTATCGACATCGTTTTAAGAACAAGTGCTATCAGAATCCATTTATTTTAAACCACTTGATGTGTGCATTAGTGAACAACATATTAGAGGAAGACTTGTTATATTCTTTTCTAGAGAAAACAATTCCTAAGCAAGTATTTACAGAATGATGAAAGGGAATACAGAATAATGTGATACATCTTTGACTAATCTTTTTCTACGAGTATTGGAATCTTAAAAAATAAGAAACTAATTATTTTCAGACAAATGTAAAACATCATTATGGCAAAATTGTATGAGTTTTGTGATAAAGAATTCCTATATTTAACTTTTATCCAAACCTCACATGTTGCAAGGAAGCACCTATAGTTTTTGATTAGAAGAATATAACGTCGAATGTTACATGAGATAATTCAAACTTACATGTGCGTATAACTTGTAAAGAATAAAGATTGCTTCAGAGTTATAAATTAAGATCGGTTGTAGAGGGCAAGCGTTTTCAGCAAGAAATCTTTGGTACGATTTTTTGCCATGTGTGTTATACGAAGACAACGTAATTTTCGTGAGTTCCTTCGTGGCTAAAGCCACGGCTCGATTCCCAGTCGGATCTCATGTGGTATATAGTGTGTGTGAGTGTGTGTGTATGTGTGTGTGTGTGTGTGTGTGTGTGTGTGTGTGTGTGTGTGTGTGTGTGTGTGTGTGTGTGTGTGTGTGTGTGTCATAGAGGAATAACGTATGAGATTATTAGTATTAATGGTGGAAGTTGAGAATTTATTTAAGAAATGCTGTAGTGAATAACCAGACGCACAACATACTAAATATAGAAAAAGTAATGCCCACAAAATTGAGATAAATCTAATTGAATACGTCTATTGTTACATGTATAAAATAAAAAATTGCGTTTTAGAAACCTTGTATGATATGATGTATACGGTGGAAGGCCGTAACTATCCAAATATTCATCAACCCCTGAGTTTGAAATATAAATGGCAACCCAATGTTCACCAGATTTATCACTAGAATCAGAGTTTATAATTATCTCTACATTAAATGTGAATAAGTGTCGTAATTGATTTGGAGCGTATACACCGATATAATGATCAATGGATAGATTTTGTTGTAATGGTTCATAACGTAGATGTGTATTTAAGATGCTTAATCAATATATAGTATTCTTTGGATATCAATTTCTAGTTCTGAAGATAACTCACTGTAAATAATGGCAGATACAAGAGATGCCAGCGCCTGGTTAAAATGAACCTCTAAACGTACACTTCCTTCACTTTGTGGGCTAGTTTGGAATGCTGCACTAACAATAGAATCGGAAGATAAATCAAATGCTTTGAAAGTATAAACCATTAGGATATTTGGCAGCAAAATATCATTATCTTGATTAGAATAATAAATACCAGACGCTGTATATACCGTAGAATATGTTTCCAGATACAGGTTATTATCCAAATCTGATTGTATTGGTTTGGACGGAACAGGCGTTTTGTCAACATATTATGTAAAGAAGCTCATACTGAAGTGCTTAAAATTAAAAGGATTTGGCCTTAAACTACCATTGAAATCAGCATTAGTAACGAAACCAATAATAATACGTTTAGGCACTATTCCAGAAAACAGATCTGGAAGTGTCGTACCCATAACACCCTGCGGTAAACTCTATGTTTTTACCAGCATCTTTGTTATAGGATATTTTACACTAAATTTAGGCTGATTCCCTAATATCTTAATTTGTGCTATTTTTACAACAAGCGATACGTCAAAACTTTTCAACATCAATATTGCATCTGTAATTCTAACAGCAACAGTTTCGCCCTTAGACAGATAGCCACATTGTCGGGAATCATCTTAATACGTAATTGTACACTATTCAATAGATTTATCTTGATTGAATATATCATCGTGAGTATATTGCAGTAATTCAAATGGTTGACTTAACTTTGTAAGAAGTTAATGTTGTTAAAACCCTAAATTACTATCGGATATACTATCAATATGACGTGCAGTCTGATTGAATCTTTAAACCACATTGCAGTCTGAAGATGTCTTGTTTTTGCATTATTGTTTATTAAATTTTCAAACAGGTACGAAAATAATTTCTGTGACACCAATTTCGGTGGCATTTTGTAACCAAATTTTGTAACATCTTGTTCTCTTTTACGTCCTTGCAGTGAATAGAAATCAGTTGAAGCTCAATTTTAGACTGATTAAAAATCAAAGAAATAACCGTAAATATTTAATTCTTTATAGCACAATATACCATTAGCTTGGGATTATGTTAAAAAGGCGCAAAAAACATAAGACAGTAATTGCAACATATCTTGCTTTAGATAAGTATAGCCTAAATAATTCATTTTAGAATACATACAAATTAAACAATTATTACTTTCGCCAAATTTAAATAAAATTTCGCTTGTTTTGTTAAAGTTATATTGAGCACAGAACGAACCACAAAGTATGCACCAAGAAATATTAAGTTGGTTATTGGAAACCACTTACGGTTATTTCAGCAGGAATTTCTAATTCCTATTTATGAGTTTCCCCATTATTATCATTAAAACTTAAATATCCTTAACAAACCAGATCTCAATAAATCAATCCTAGCCACACCAGTTTATTAAATTGTAGCCTAGTTTATTAAATTGTAGCCACCCCATGGGATTCTAAATTAATAATGTCTTTTTTGAACTTACATACTATTGGATGTGTTCGTGCTAATACGATAAATCTACGAAATTCTTACTTATCGAAATATACTGCGTCATTTTAATATATTATTTGGCAAATTGAAAACGCATAACGCAATGACTTAAAAATTTCACAGATTTACTTCGGTTAAGATGGTAAGCAGATGGTACCTATAAAACTTAAGTAACGTTACAACGTGAACTTTCGACGTTGGAAACTAATTGCTAATCTCTGTTTAAATATTTTATTGTGGACCTACCAAATGCACAACTAAACAACTTGAGCAGTACAATGAGAGATAGGAGACGGCAATAAGCAATTTTTAGAATAAAACTCAGGAAATACACACTTAATGAAAATGAAATGAGAGACGAGAAAAATAGATTACTTTATGTGAAAATCAGCTGGAAATGCGAAAACAACAATTTTTCCTTATATACTGTATTAACTAACGGCGGTTTTATACGATTTTAATCTTAGAATGAATGGTTTTCTTCCTTTCATTTTCCTGTCATCTGTGGAACTTTAGTATTCAAAATATATTTTTTTAAATAATTCTTAAGTGTTTGAAACAACTACGTTAGTGAAGACGGAGGCTTATTTCGTCATCAAATATAACAACTCTAATAGTACAAATTAAAATTATTGTGTGTCGAATTATGACAATTATCCTTATCTAGATAGCATCACACAGCATCACACTTTCATTTCCAGAATAGCATAAGACATATAGGCTTATAATGAATATTTACGCCATGAAGATTGCAAAATAACGAGAGGATGTATGCCTTCATTAAAAGTTTAGTAATACGGAGGAAATTTTGAAACTAAGCTTAGAACGACAATTTCTCTGAACGAAAGTGTGAATACTTAGTTCGGTAAATATCAAAAGGTTTACTGTAACTTCAAACTAAGACAGTAATGCTAAATATACATCTTTGAATATATTTTGACAACATATTTAGATTACTTGGTCAAAAATATATACAATCCTGTTCTTCTGGTAGCCAGAAGCTGCAAACACAAACTAATCTGTACACCACTACTTAACAAATCAAATGAAATTGCTCGTGATACCCAGATGTGACTTTGAGGTTCATTTTCAGCGAGAAGCCAATTCAAATAGAACTCAAATACTAAATATATTTATCAATTACTATCAATTATGGGACCTTAAACTAAACACCATTTACAACACACACATTAACCACTGGGAATGTTTATTATTTTTCTAATTTAATATATTTTCACACAATTAACAGAATATAAGAATTCCTACAATAATGTGGTAACAGTTTCAATATTCTGAAAATCTAAATCGAAAGTATAAACACGTTTAAATACCGCATTCCAATATTAACTACAAAACAGATTTAAATAGAGTTTCTATCGTGGCTGACTGTATAATTGGAACTCAAAAATTATACATTAATTACTTAGCAAATTAAAACTACTTTCTAGACTAACATGCACATTTTCCCCCGAGATATCTCACAAACACTCTAGTCATTGAATTACAGCTAATAAATATAAATAGATGTAATTTTATATTTTACTTCAGAGATTTGTAACCGATATGTGTTTAATATATCATATAACAAAGAAAGGTTTGTTTATAGACACTATCGAAAATGCTAACCTCAAACGGGTATAGTTAGGCACTCCTAAAGTTAGAAAAGTACAAGTATACATTCTTCAAACTTTCAATTCCAAACTTTGAGCTAATGAAACATAAAACCCAAAGCTATACATTACCATAGCTCAACACACCATTCCCAAAATTAGATAAGAATATCTATATACGTAAAATAAAAGCATTTAGGAATTCCAAAACTAAAGGGTTCAAAGGAACAAATGGCTGTATGCCAAAATATAAATCAAACAATTAAAGTAACACACGTCAACGACACTATATTTAGCTTTGACCTTTCACCTTCAGAATAGAGAGCTAAGGTAAACAGAATATTCTTGGAAATACACCTCTTCTGAAATTTAACCTTGAACTTGTTTTGAAAATACATACCTCTTGTGCTTATAAGTGGTACATTGCACGGATATTTGCTGTTAATTAAAAACGACTTCTCCAAGTAGTACTTTTATATTGTAAAACATAAACGACATTCTGGGAAATCAAATAACACGTTAAATACGGATTACAACAGTGGCACATTTTCGTTACTACATTAAGTTCGGGCGTATGTTGTATTTTTTATCTTGAATATTATCCTTCAAGGTCTATACGAAGCTAGTTTTCTTCGGATTCATTTGGTGTATTCTAATGATATGGAGGCTTACCTTATAAAAGTATTATGTTCGTTAGCAAGATAACCAATCATATTCAGAGCAACTTTATTTCTCTAACTGAAACTAGTTGTAAAACTGCCCTTTGGCATACAGTATATTGCCTTGTCACAAATTCCTCAATCTAAGAAAAAATAAGCAAAAAGAAGATTGCCAGCTGCGGAGAATAAAACAGTTATTGAAACTTATACATACCATTATATTGATGATATTCCAAACAGCTAATTCTTTACAAAAAATAATATATACGTTTTGTTTCGTATTGCACCAGAAAATAGAGTGGAATTGAAATTCTCAATTTAATGAATAATCGGTGGTGCAAATGATTTGATTTCATGAGCAGTGGAGAAATTTAAAATACACTAATATCTAATGGACAAAAATGACACGAACTCTTTAATTCAGCGAACCAGGTGTGTATCCTGTAGGCTAAGAATGGTAGTTGATAATTGATAAAATAAAACAAATGAAGAACATCTTAAAATTACTAAGAAATCTTACGTACACAGGGTTGCCCACTACCGACATCGTAGTATCCACATTTCTTACAATTTCGAATATATAACTGTATGAGGGAGAAGGTGTTCAGTAATATATAAAAAGAGCAAAGCGTTGATTCGAACAATAAAACATACTTGTCTAATGCATGAAAGAATACTCGATTAACAACGATTAGCATAGTATGATATATATATATATATATATATATATATATATATATATATATATATATATATATATATATATATATATATATATATATATATATATATATATATATATATATATATATATATATATATTAATATATATATATATATATATAAATTAACATTTCATACAGTGATTTAATGTTATAGTTTAAAGTAATTAAGTGCCTCATATTTGATTGTCGATGACATGTACTGACTCTTTGATAAAGGAGCGTGTACAGTATCGTTATTTGGCACGTAGGGAATAACTTTCAACTCTTAACTGCACGTATGTCATTTAATATACTTTACTACATTGTTCACATGTGAATTTGTTGATATAATTAAAATATATCTCATAAGAATTTGTTAGAGATGAAATTTGAATGTTTTACCAAGTGAGCTTAGATAGTTGTTACCATCTTTGTCTCTATAGCGATCTTCTGAGATTGAATTTGGTGGCTTGTTATCCTGTATACCATTTCAAAGAATTTATGATGTCACTAAGGAGCATCGAGGTGGTACCCTTATAGATATATATTACTGAGTTACTTCATTGTCTATCATTATCATTGTAGTTTATGATTGTTAATATTACTAATGTAGATAAGCTTTGAAGCTGCGTATAGATTTCAGGTAATAAGTATAGAAATAATTATATGTAAACTGATGGAATAGCTTCCGATAAGTTTAATTTTGTATCACTATTATGGATTTCCTGTATACCATATTAGAAAATAATCAATTAATTTCTTTCAATTAAATTATTCTTATTTCTAAATTCGATATAAATCGTTCTTCCGTATGTATTGCATAAGTTGAATTTCGTGTTTCTTATTGCTTAATTTACAAGTATGAGAATACAAACTGCTGCAAAATTAAAAATTGTCTTGATTGTCTGCTGTTCGTAAAAACAACAACACTAAGGAAAACACGAGGAACGAAGGTAAATTGTCTGACAGATTGTGACTTTACGCTATTATGCACAAATGGGAATAATTGAAGGCATGTGCATCTCTAACTTTGATAAATCCGTGTGGTATGAATGTTATATGTTTTAAAGGAAGAAGCACTATAGCTGAACTGTTAAATCTAATGCTTTGGAAATATTACAGAGCAAATCTCTGTCCCGTTATTGGTTATTAACCAACATAATGACACTAACTACTGCCATTCTGTATCAAATTAGATAGCAGTTGTTTGTTACCATTGGATTAACGAATGATTGAATGATACCATAGCAACTCAGTATTTCAGTAAAGCAACTTTGTTTTCCTATTCTTGATACATGTTGCATAGTAGTTTTCCTTGAAAAATAGCGCTTAGGTTGTTTGAAGGAAGAAAATTAGATTTGCATCTAGACATCAGACATTTCTGAGACAGTGTTTGTTGTGTAGCCTTCATCACTGCATAAAACCACAGTTGTGTATTGTTACCAATTGTGACTATATCTATCATATCAGCCGTTTAGTTTCCATTATATTCAACGATGAACATTGGAAGAGTGTGCTTCTGCAGTTATCGTTGGATATGTTGGGACGAACCCAACTGAGCTACTAGCATAATACGATGGAATTCAGGCTCCAATTATAGTCTAATAACTTGCGGATTCTGTTAAAAATCAATTCTGGGATGTAGCAAAGATACCGATGAATCCATGTTGTTGTTCAGAATATGTAATAGTATATTAGATATGGAAACGTTTGTACCCGTTACTGAGCTCCGGTATCAACATGAATGCCATGGATAAAGTTTGAGATAAATTCAAAGTCGTGGCCAAATCATCGCAGCATGCGGTACTCGACTGACAGTTGGTTATATACGCGCATCACTAATATGATTAAATGTCTTGTGTATATATCATATTCGAGGAACGATTTGTCGCCATCAAGTACACTAACAACGCACATTTATTAGGAAGCACTTGTGTACACTTGCATATAATGAGCATATCGATATTATTGATACATAATGATCTTTTGCATTTGTTTCCACCTTCATCAGTGTGCAAGCAGTGTAAACTTTTCTAAGGTAATACTAATCCAATGACGCTGTTGAGAACATCCATGCACACATTATGCTAAGAATATTATTTCATTGTGCCGTAGCGTGCAAATGTTACGACTTCATTGAGCAAATCGCTAAATTGAATTTTATATTTCTAGGATAGTTATATAAAACCCAGTCCTTGAGTTGACTTCAAATCATCTACGAATCTTAACAACTATAATGGGTTTAACTACATTGATCAACGTGGTAGCGGTAGCAGAGCAGAACAGACATGCATGATTGGCAGCAGATCCGAAGACAGCGAGACCGAAGAAATAGAAAACAATCATAAAATATTTTCACATTTCTGTAATCAACAAAAGGAGTTCAAATAAAACTAGTTTTTGATCTTTCAGCTGTGTTTTCTTTAGTATTAGTTCAGACATATAAATATTGCCAATAATGGCAAATGTATTTGCCTCAATTAGAAAACTATTTCTTGATTAATATTTGAATTTATTTGTATTTATACATACGTAAATAAACATACTTTAAAATAGTGTAAACATACTTTAACATTAGTTTAATAATATGGCATTTGCTAGTTTAAGCATCCAACCTCCTACGAGTAATTAATCCACGTTTGGAACACTGTAGCAGAATATGAGTAAAGATTTCCAATCAGAAAATATAATGGGAATTTACGTAACCTAAATCATATGATCACGAGCGATATCTGTGTTAAACTCGAAGTAATTAAGGGGGCGCGGTGGCTCAGTGGTAGAGCGTTCACCTCTGGTGCTTGGGGTCCCGGGTTCGATCCCAGCCTCCGCCAAGTGAACTTTGTGGTGGACAAACACCGTGCTCGTGGGTTTTCTCGGGGTTCTCCCGTTTCCTCCCACTTTCTTCATTCCACCATTTCACTCATCTCTCATAATCACCGTCTCCTTTAGCCTAACCGGCATAATCGTGGGACGTAAAACTTAAAGATTTCGAAGTAATTAATAATATGATCTACATACTACACAATTTAAAGCTCTGTGAGATAAATTACCAGTTAAATACTGGTAAATGCAGTTTCAAGCAGTCCGCAAGAGTCTGCAGCTGCCTTTGATTCATGTCATATCTTGTTGTGTGCAAGAAAACAAATTAAACATATTCAGGATTAAGATTTAAAGAAACATTTTAAAAACTTCTTTTTTGTGATGTTGGTGTCGTTAAAAGAATAAAATCATTGCTTCTGTTGTAAATGGCCATGTGATCTTGAAAGAATGATGCTACCCAATGAAGCAAAAGGCAAACTCAGTTATTTAGAAAGCAATTTCGAGTTTCTGCAAAATTAATTCATACCTAATATTTTAAAATACTGAGAACTATAAATGCTCAATTCTTTGCAGTTATGATGAATACAATGCTGTGTAAAACTTAAAGACGAAAGCAAGTTTTGCATGGTGTGTTACTCTCAAGTGATACAGAATAGGGAAACGTAAACCGTACTGAGAAGAACTAAAGTCTAGTACAGAAAAAAACAGGAAGATACACGCAAATAGGAGTACAAAAAATGAAAGAAACAATAACGTTCATTGAAACTAATCATGGCTTCTAATATTACAGAACTGTAATATTTCCTTAAAGTTGTATGAAATCACCACGAACACCGAAACATGCTTTGTAACATATGACAATAACGGTAAGGAGTTGGGGTTAGATTTGACGTCGACAATCACACAATTTGTGATAATTTTATTAAGAAAACAGTTCTAAAAATATTGCGCGTCTTTTGTGGTTAGAAATATAAAATCATATTCAACAAAATACTCAGGAACCTAATCAACAAATGCTCACGAAATAAGCACCAAACATTAAGTATCCATTTGTTGTCCATTCATATTTTACTGTAGTTTGTTTGAGGACTTTCTCGTTTCCCCAAGTTCTAAGTTGATTTATTGTTTTCTTACATTACCTACAACAACAGTCGTAATTTATCAGACTAGAAAGTAGTTCTGAAACAAGAGAACATTTTAGAAGTTTGAAATGCAACTAATGAGATGCAGTTGGCATTGAGACCTAATTATGCTCTGTATCTGCAGACGTTGACATCTTGGAGTATAAAGTACTCACATAAAACCAAGAACGTATGAAATTTTGAAGGATTGGGATAATAAATTTTGTCAAATTCAATTTCATTTTCTTTCATCATTCCATGGCTTGAAATGCAAACGACCATAGACCAAATTATAATACTTACACTGTTTGATGTTCAACTAAAACATACTCCACTAGAGACCAGAATTTGATATTTGTAGAATTTGATATGGAAATATTAAAATTCTCATTGTGCTGTTAGTAGAATTACTAACCAGGAAAATATTCATTGTAATAAAATTCTATTCTCTTCCACATTTTCTCCCATTGTCTTCAGCAGTTTTTCACCAATAATTTTAGCCATAGTGATGAGATGTAGTATGGAGCTCAATTTCTACACCAGCGCTGCCGACAAGCGCTAGATCTGTACCTGGCAAAAGAAGCAAACATAAGAAAGGAGTATAGTATCAGAAGAAACACTCACCGGTGAAATGTACCATGTTTAAAGATTTGAAGGTCGACATACCCATGAATCATTTTGCTCCCCCATACAAAACATTTATATCACCAACAAAATTAAATTCAACAAGTTTGTAGTGATGAAAAGCTTTGGTATTCATCAGAGTAATTAAGAGCTATAGCTAAATGTACCTACTAGTAATAACAAGGATTATTAGTAGAACACATCTTCACTAATTTTTCTGATGTTACTCTTCTTCTAAATATTCTAACGACAAGGGTTACCACAAAGATTGCATTTTAAGAAAGCAATGTAGCAGTATTCAAGAGATGGGGAAGTTTATTATACCTACTAATAATACTGTGATATTGTTTTTGAGACAACAAAACATAACTAAATTTATTAATTATACTCTATTGTACCATTGGGAAATTTTGTTATTACTTAATATAATTTTCTGAAAAAAGAAATAAGTTTCATTAACTTAGAAGGATAAATAAAATGTCACACTCTCTATTTGCTATTCTGTTTAGACGATATACAGAGCAGAGAATGAGAATCAAAGTGTGTACCATAAGAAACCAGTTTAATTGAAGAATTAGAAATTTTGAGAAAATTGTAATTTTAAGATTCAAGATATTACAGAATTTAGAGATTTAGTAACAAATCTGTTAGCAACGTCTTAAGAGAAGACATTCACAAAAGTATATGTTTTACTCATTATGAAAAATGTTCATCTTAAACTAAAAATCTTAAAAGTAATAGTTTATCGCTACGTAAACAATGAGGTAATGCTTCCACCTATAAACTATCTTTTGGAAAAGAAAGCATTGTATAAAAGTAAAAACTTTAAAATCACTAATTATATCAAATAATAGATGGGAATTTGGGAGGGAATTTTTCCAACCCATTCTATGAATTTCATGTAATTAAAAACTAGTTTAAAGATTTAACTAAACTATTTTCTTATGAAATAAATTCTAAAAAGGAAGAAAAATTAAATACATTAATTCCAGTAAATATATATGTAAAACAAAAACGCTTTAACAGTTTTACTAATGACTAACCACTACAACTAAAGAAACAAGTCAATAAAACTTATTTACAAAATAAAGTACACTGCAAACGATTTTGACTTCGGAAGATATTCTGCGTCTATAAAACTTTGCAATAAAAATTATTATATAGAAACTGTTAAAAAGTTTTGTGAAAGTTAACAGCTAGCTATAAGTATGTTGTAGGATACGTAATGGACGAAACTGTCTCACTATTAGTATGAAACATATATATAAAAAAACAAATCAATTGATATGCTTCTGAGCACAATCAGATACAGTATCTTCATTTAACGTATGATCCTCTAAATATAATTAGGGCAGATTATTAAACAATCTTAGTTCATACTAAACAAACGTTTCTTTCAATGATATATTTATTATCAGGCTTAATGTCACACAAACACCCAGAGTTCGGAACTCTAACACACCAACAAAACAAGTAAGGTGATCGAGTCAGTACCCATCCAATGTAGCTTAATTTTGAAGAAAATGGTCACGATATGGGGAATTCCAAATAAATAGGAACTGCTTACACTACATGTACTTCTCTGCAAAGGATATATTTCGAAAATATTTTATGAAATTATTACATCTAACGACTTATACGACTGTGCCATCAACTGCAATATGATATACCAAACCCATCCCAAAATATGAAAAAGTTAAATGATAATTATGCTGCAATAAATGAAGTATTTATAGTAAATGCGTTTTCTTTGATTTTATTAACTTATAAGAAAAACAATTTGTTATAATTTCTAGAACCCGAAACTACATACATTATTTTAAACCGTATTGCATATTTTAACATTATTTATCATATCTCTAGAATGGTCTGGGATATCAAGTTTTTGTTAACAGCATTAAGTAATCGACGAAATCCTGATAGCTATGAAGCGCTGGTAATACATTCCTGAACCAAGCTCTAGCTCCTTTGCTCAGACATCGTTGTGTGATAAATAATTTATCTCTGTCGCTCAAACTATGCGTTATTATGCTGACCGCCAAACTTCGGAAAATGACTTACGTCATTGAGGGTTATTCGTCCTATCGTGACAAACCTTTCTCTTGAGGTACGGTAGTTGTTAGTATTGCTCACCAAAGCAAGACTAATAGCAGAACTTTCATTTGTCGCACATATGGATTGATTTATTGCTGTTGATCCCAAGCTTGATCTATGGGTAGTTGGTAAGTTATCATTACTGTATATGTTACATTGATTACTCGAAACTGTCGTAATAGTCGCACTACATACAGTAGTTGAGCTTAGTAATACCGGTACCACTAATGGATGACCACTCCCAAAATCTTTTATAGTCTGGTCCAATATTTCATTAGACAAATTCTGTGTTATAGATTCTCGTCCAATTTTATCAAGGCGCACTTTCATTTCGTCTTCGAATATTTCGATTCGCGTAGTATTAGCCGCAAATTTCTTACTACTATCTTCTAGTTGACTTTGTACAGTTGATACACTTATATTAACATCATTGCAGACTACTATTAATGTACCAATCGAATTCTCCGCCTTATCTACACTCTTTCTTCCGTTTCTTCTTCTTTCTTCTTTATTTCCACTAGCTCTTTCTTCAAATCACTAATGGCTGAATTCAGATCGTCAAGTATTTATTTATTTTCTCAAAGTATCCATATTAATTGCCAAACTTGACATATTATTAGCAACTTCCATCCTGAATTGCGTTTGTTGCTGCATAATGAGCTACAACATATCATTATTATTAGCTTCTAATAATGGCTTCGCTTGATCTCTGTTCCTGATTTATTACCGATTCCATCATAATATACAGAACATTAGTCTTATTCTTATCAAAATTTTCTTGTATCCCTCCATTTTGGTTATCTTCCCCTTTCTTTTGCGTTTCTTTCTTTTCACTCTCTTCTTTGTTATCTCTCTGATTTCCAGCATTTGCTTCTATTTCAGTATCTTCGGATTTATGTTCTATCACGTCTTGATTATTATCTTTATCTGGTAACTGACATCCTTTACATCTCCACATAGGAATATCGTAGCTTTCATCTTCAGGAATGTCCACACATAGATGATGGAAGAGATTACTACATTTCTCACAGGTGACTACATTCTCACGTACATTTAATTTCTTTTTAGTCTCTCTTTTTCAAGAAACGATCTCCCAACAGCATTTAAATAAGTCACAAAAACTGAGATGCACCAGGAGCAACTGTAAATTAACGCACTATTTGTATATGTACATTTACCGTAACGCATCTATTAAAAGTCGCCACTACATTTACTAGCAAGGTGAAAAGAGGTTCGATTCAGATTATTCTATGTCTTCCTGACAGTGATAACAGAAGCACCTCGAAGATCCTTATTCACATTGCACGGTACCAGGGTAGCAAGAAAACCGTGACTCACTGTAGTTTTGGAATATGATATTAAAGTATCTTACTGAATTAACTGATTTACATTTCCCAATAAAATTAATAATTCAATATAGAAGAAGCTACTATTCTATATTATATAAGTACTGAACTGATACATGACATTAAACACATTGTAAACATCATATATAAATAAATGGAATAGTACAAGTACATATATATTTATAATTGTTTATTTCCTTGTTCAAATCAAATTTCACATCTTCCGCTCTTGAACAATTATACTGCAGACGGTGTATATTTTCAAAACAATCAAAGTTGTAGCTAAATTGGGTTCTAGAGATTATCTGAACTTGCTACCATATTATAGTTTTGATTCGACTAGAACACCGAATGACATAGAATGACAAATTTCAGTTGTGCAATATTATTTTTCATTATCGTAACTAATATTGAGTAACATCTACCATAGGAAACAAACTTGTAAAGCAGTAACATATCTAGGTATGTATTTTATTATGTCTTATAGTATTATTTATTAAATATGTAATATTCACTTACTTTATTTCATCATGTTACCTAATTTGTATTTATCTCTTTTTTAATTATTCCTATTAAATTCATGTTGAACTTCGACTGAAACTCATTAACCCAGATAAGCCTACCATCCTTTTAAAAGGACACTCTGCAATACTGACTTTAAGGCGTCCTCGTCTATGCTCTATCAATCCAATGTGCTTTCTACTGGCCCTTTTTAAAGCACACCCCTTCCCGGTGAAACTGGAAGTGGGGCATCATCTTTTTTGCCTTTTTTTCCGTCATAAGGCAATAATATGAGCTAAATAAAAAAGATTAAAACAATTAATAGAATTTTTTTCAGGAATAACTAGGTTAACTTGGCCAGTTACTAGACGATATGTTGATACCCAATTAGAGTACGAAGTAAATTAGATAAAACAAGCTTCCAAAGTAATCATATTATCTTCGATGTATCGTGAACATAATTCCTTTAAGATTTCCATCATTTATATGGTTACATAAGGTAGCATTATTAATCGGACGAATCTTCTAATCAAAAAATTGTAATTTAATTTACAGTAAATAGGTTTCCAAGAAGCTTCCTTTCCATCCCAATTTGATGGCAAACGACAAAAAAAATATGATAGTTATATTTTAGGTTTGCACAGAATAAACTTAGATAAAGATCCTAATTGTACGGCGCATTAATATCGAGGAGGAAGGGCCGTAGCCCTAGAATTTACTTGTTTAGCTCCTTATTTCCGTTTTATGTTGCCACAAGTTTAAACTATTTTATTAGTACGATTAAAGTTTATATAATTAATAATTATATTTAATTATTACCAAATTTTAGTATAAGCCGTCCTCGTTTTCAAACGATAAATGTTATTTTTCCATTAATTTTATATAGAGCAGCCAATATTCTTTCTTCTGTTATTTAAATCACACTATCTATTTTTCTCTGTTTATTTCATCATTCTTTTATTGTTGTCCTTTTTTGTAATACAAAATAAAATATGAAATTAAATGAGAATTAAATGTTATGCAATCAAATGACAATAAGATTCTAGGTGCAGATGTAGAATACGTTAACATTCCCATAGAATAACATAACTTCATTTTCCTAATAAAACATAAACAAGCAATGCTGAAACTGTTACCAGTGGAGCATAACATCTTATTTTGGATTTTGAGTAATAAATATGATGTTCTAAGTTTTCTTCATAATATACATGCCAAAGATCTTACGTGGTGCAATTCAGAAAAGAATAAAACTTTTCGTTCAGTTGGCAGCAACTTATTTCATTGTACTGTACTACGAAGAATGTCGAACTATTTATCTTTGCCATTATCGCTTCAGGAAAAGAATTCGGTATCTTCTGTTTAAATTAGGTCAGAGAGAACGAAATGTCTGGTTTGTTCTATAATGGAAAACTCGTCTCAACAACACAACACAAGAACGGACTAAAAGACATGCATTTGAAAGCACAAAATTGTTATATGCCCACCGAACTGACTTGTGTACCCAGATAGCAAGAAATTGGTGCTATAACAAGATCCTATAAAATTTCATCATTATAAACAGAATTGTAAGTGATACTTTCAGAATAAATTCAAACGAGGAAATTCAGTACAGAAGAATCTTTACTATAATTACGGCTAGGAACGCCGAATGAAAGCACTATATCAGATTCTCCAGGGAGGAGAATTCTAATTGTATTCTACCTTAAAAATTATCCGATCTCTCTCAAAGATGAATTAAAAACTTATGATTTTCTGGAAAATTGCTATACTAAGAACTCTAAAATAAGATGTTATACGTTCCTCTGGGAAAATCCAAAAGGCACGATTTACTTTCGGGATAAATTTGTACGAGCATTTATCTAAGAAATGACAACAGAAATTTATGTTATCCTTCTACACAAGGATTTCATTCACAATAATATAAAATAATACAGTCAAAATTTCTCCTAAGAGTGAGTTTTAGTTTTGAGGTTTCTTTAAAAACTTTTAAAATTCATTATATTGCTATTTAATTCATGAACATTTCATTAACGGTAATTTTTTAATGCTTAAACCATTTGTCAAGAAAATTCCGCAAGTGGTAACTTTCTTGAGTATTTTTTTCTACAAATTTTCTGAAAAACTGTGCAATTGTTTTTATTGTTATTCCGAAAATAGTATTTCCACTAAGAACACTACAATACTTTATAATTTGCCTTGTCCCAACGAGGATTAGTTTACTTTTGGAATTAGTTTATTTCTCTTCGTTTATTTTTTCACTGTTCAGTTCATTTTAATCCTATTTTATAAACAATAATTCTTCTACAAATGCTACTATATATAACACATACCTGATCATTAGATGGGAATTCACAGAAAGTGCTTTCTCTAAGATCAGTTTTCTTTGAATAAAATTTTTAAAAATGCAGGTTATAATTAAGACCACTTTTGTAAGTGAAGACCTAAATGTTTCCGCAATAACAGTGAAATAATTTATTCAATTTAAGGAATGAAGATAGAGCTTCGTGTTGTACATTTTATTTAACTCAACCCACAGCAAAAGAAATTACAAATTAATTTAATGAAAAATATTTAGCTTTTATATTATAAACTAAAAGGTTAGGACAAGTAAATACAGAATACGTAATAATAAAGATGAGATTTTGAAACACGAAAATTATGTTGTACGTAACACAATAACAAAAATATATTGTATGGAAAGTAATGCAAGTAATGCATTATTATTGTGCAACTATGTACAGAAAGTCATTTTTTAAGGTAAGAAATAAATGACTACTTCACATGACATGAACAAAAAGGAAGCAATGTGACGATATAAAATCAATCAGAATTATCAATATTATGATTTAGAAAACTTAAATGTCAACACTGAAATAATCATGAAATTAAATCACAACATTACCATGAAGTCTCCGTACTCTCGAATACTCTTGCTTTAAACGATGATACTCCAGCCTAATAACATAAACATATCCATGATAGTTTTATGACCTTCGGTTGCAAATGTACAGTCTGATCTATTTCATAATGCAGTTAGTAGATAGTATATTAAAGGTTATGCGTCAGAAAGAAACAGATGGAGAGATCAGAGAAAGTGGAATATCTAGAAAGAACACAGATTTTTGAAAATGAAATTTGCTAAAGATAGGAAATTACTTGGAGCGAATCAATAATTAATCAATTAGTAGTGAACAGTTATCAAACATGAATAAACGTTGCGTTTGGAAGAAAGTACTATTGTAAAACTGCTTGCTAAAACTGTACGTAATAATGTGATTTGTGTTATCCTCAGAACTCGTTCAATTGTATCAAAAGTAGATACGGCGTTTCCTGGACCTAAGTACAAGTTTGAGTAAAACGTTTCATTGTTAAACTATTGTAATTTTCATCATGTTGTAATCGAGTAAATTTTAAACTGTAAATCAAATGTAACTGCAAAATGTCAGTACTGTCAGTAAATTATGTAAACAATTTGATATGTCACTTGAATCATAACAAAAGGTGTAAGGAGAGAGAAAAATGTACACAACGATTCGATTTAAACTCACAAAATAAATACTGAGACTCTACCATATATTAACCTTTTACTCTTTAGTAAAAATATATCATATTAAAAAATTCTAAGACATTCTTATCTAATTGTATTCACCATCTGTTAACGACGGTAGTAGCAACTCTAAAATTGAAGTTTCCGAAGGAGCTCATACAACTCCTATTATGTTACAAATGATATTGTAAGAAAAAATCACCACGTAGATTTCTAAAATTAACCTAAACCTATATCAAACAGTGGCAGAACTAAGATAAAGTTAAAAGTTCTAATATGGATTAAATGCGACACACCAACTCTAAATTCAACGCATTGCTTTAAAATTGAATTTAAATTATTATGAGAAGTACAATACCTAATTTATTCTACCAGACAGGTGTACGAAACCCTCTCAGAAAGAAATATTAAAATCACACTAAACTTACTCCAACATTTACTTTTAAAGGCTTCTCTGGGTTTAGCCCTGCACCATTTTCATTCTTTTCCAAACACCACAGATTTCAGACTTACACAATCGCAAACCTTAGGGCAGTTCCGTCACAGAACATCTACGACAGCTTAAATAAATGTGCAATATAAGTATTTTTCGATAATGTATTTTCAAAATATTTAAGAATATTCTTATATTTTGTCTCAACCAAAGCATTTAAGCTATTAAATTCTGAATAGTTAATTACATTAAAATATCTCCCGAATTTAATATATAGATACGCATTCTTCTCATTACATTTCCTATTAATCTCTAAAACTATTTTCAGATATTCATCACTGTTTCAGGTGTATATTTAGTTAATATTTTTTACGTTTTTACCATAACCTTCTGGGACAGGCATTCGTGTAAAAAATTACACCTATGACATTCTTTTATGTTGTAACTTACACACGTCGAAAGGACGCAAACTTTGTCCTATTCCATAACGTAATAATACTCGAATCACTACTACACCGTTGTGAATGTACTTCCTAAGTCAAAGTGTAGTTTCATATGAGGCGTCGACAAGCCAAACAGATTAACTCCATTTTTGTTGTTTTGTAGTTCTACACATTTTTTATTTAGAAAAGATACGTTCTTTTCACAGGCAAAATCAATTAACTTCGTAATTTAACAATTTGCTACTAGAATGCGTAACTGCCTGTCATTAAAGTTCTGATCATTCTCATTTAAACACATTGTATCTAAGTTACTAAAATGGTCGCTATGAAAAACCTCATTTGGTGGAATTAATCGATTTACTATCTGAATGGCTCATATATGAAACATGTTTTAATCACTGAATGCGTTCGCGTCAGACACAGTAATAAAATTTGCCAGATATAGAAGTTCACATTGGTGCAAAAAAATTCATCGTTTCCGCGTTTTATACTATGTCGTCTATATTCTTTTCTGCTTTAGTTGCTTTGTATAGTGTAATAATAAAGGGGAAGTATATACATTATATAGACCAATTCACAAATAGTGGTCAATAAAGGTAAAATAACAATTTTAGTATACAAAACAAAATCAAATTAAATCACTATTGAAAACATTTTCTTGAGGTGTAAATAATTCACAGCACCCACTTTTGTGTTACAAGCTACTGCAATTCTTTAAGTAGGAAAACTAGATGCAAACTTATTATTTGCTGAGCAAAGCAATAAATTTAAAAAAGTATATATTATTTACACAAGTATTGTTTTTAAGGTAAATATATTGTTTTGCTCAGAAATGAATAAGTTTGTATTTAATTATATACAAAGCAAAGCTTCTACTTAAGGATAACTAGGTATAATAGGTATTCGCAAAATTAATAAAGTATTTTACAACACTTTAGGTAGGTTGTTTGTTCATGAAAGATCAAAATCGGTCCACCCGATTATATATGTCGTCTCAAATCGGCCATCCTTATTTCTCGTTTACAGAAGGGCCTCTCATTACAGTCGAAAACCTGGACAATATGAGGATTCACAATCTCTATCGGTTTGGGTATCAATTGTTCCAAACCAGACTTCATGCCTCAAATTTAAAGAGCTTATCGTAGATGCGTCAGCAAATATTTCAGGCTTTTGCTAAGGACTTAGTGCACATGAACACCATCTTCTGTGAGATTTCAGAACATTAAAATATTCATGATTCATTTCTAACTGTAATATGAAGAATGCAACATATCAGATAAAAACACTGTTCGACCACCTTTCACCCTCAGAATCTGGTACCACGTATAAGGGACGCATAGAGGTCATAAATGCTATCGAGTTTAATGTTGTAGTATTTTGCGTGCAAAGCATCACAGTTCCATTACAGAAGATGCAGGCGAATACCGTGAACTATTACGTCTGGAAGAGGGACCTCTGATAGTCAATTATGTTCAGGTCTGGGAATTGAACAGACCATGTTAACTGTTCATCGTCATCCCAATGTTTGTCAAACCCAGCTGTAACAGCTCCAACTGTTTGAATACATGGAATGTCATCCAAGGAATGTGCTTGATTGCCCAGAAACAATATCTATATCATAGGATACCTAATCTCCTAAAATAGCGACCTAATTCTGAGCATTAATGTGACTGTTAAGTGTAAGAAGAGCGCTCACTGAAATATAAGGCATTGCGGTCCACAGCATCAGAGAGCCTTTGACTTGTTTCACAGTTTCCCAGAGACACTGTATGTCATACCATTCTTTGTCCATATGCCACACATAAACACGACAAATGTTTTAAAATAACTTGAGTGATGACTCATTCGACTGTATCAGACATTATCTATTGTGAGCGGTCAATCTTGGATAATCGCGTCATTATTGGTGTACTGGTTCCAAAAGCGAAGTGGTTCCATATCAGTGGTATCTCCGGTGCAATCCGGATCATTATATTAATAACATTTAGCACCTGGTAGACTGTGATTAGTACACAAACTGTCAAAGGTACTGCTATAGTTCCTCTGTCACTTTCACTGGAGAGAGTGAAAATCTGCTTGAAAGTTCTGAGTGAAAATCAGCTTTAAAGTTTTGAGAAACTTGTTACCATGGACTCTCTTCCGACCACTATTACTATTCGCCAATGAAGTTTTGTCCTCAGGTTAGTAGACCGTTATCACCTTGGAATGCCCTTCGCGACACACAGACCATACTCGCCTCTTCGGTCATGCTCGTACAACACAATTGATTATTAAGAATTTACCCTCATGAGTAATCAGGAAGGTTGTCTATATTTGTCTGGATAGTTCATGACATACTGCCGTTCCAATGTCCCTCACATTGTGCGTAATTCGCCTTAGCACATCACTAATAACAGATTTTTGCTTCGGTCTCCACCTGATTGTTGCTAACCCATGCATATGACATATTTCGGACTCTGGGGTTTCCATTCGAGTGATAAGTTCCTGTTTATAAATATATGTCAAGAAAGGATCTACAAAGAGTTTTAAACATTTATCTTCCCTGTAAATTCGATTCGAAGTGCATTCCAATAGCAACAGAAAATTGGAGATCTCAAGATATAATATACCAAGTTAATTCGTAGTTTATATTTTATTTACAGCAACGCTGAAAGACCCATTAACTTGGAAAGAACAAGATACTCATTTAATTTATAATAAATGACCAAATATTTCCAAGAAGGATTCTATTAGATAGTCTGCTACTCCCCTATCCCCTCCACTATTAATTTACCTTTTTAATGCAAAGAAAAGTCAGCTATGGTTTGTCTACATTGTCTCCGGTTTCAAAGATTTCGAAATTTTCAAATTTTGGACAGGCAGAAGCAAACGATAATGTCAGGATAATAAGTTGGATAAGGGAAAACTTCATTACTTAAGTCTACTTGTTTCCGTTTTGTCTGATTTCCACAATTACCCCATCATTGTCTTGTTGATTTGCGAGACGTTTTTGGTAATATTGTAAACGTCTTATTCCTTCCTTAATTTGCATTCAGCGATCCAGTGTAGATCTCACATTACATATCACCGCTGAAAATCTTCCATATGACAGTTGATCATAAAATCGATATCATTGCTTATCCCAGTAGATTCATATCATACGATTATCTGATGCTTAATTGGGGTAGGAATAATTAGAGGCTTTTAGTAAGCATACATTTGTTACTATACGACCACAAAATTACTAAACATCTGGACATGCCAACAGAGAAAAATGTATGATCACTCAGTTGGTTATGTTTGCTTTTGTGAGTAGATGTGGTTTTTATCTTCCCAAATTTTTAACGTATTAATAGATATTGAGTAATACGATAATATGATCAAACCCATTTTTATTAAATATATCTAGCTGTGAAAACAGATTTTCGTTTCAAAGAGCTGTGAATATATAACAATTAAAATGAGAATGTCTTCCTATATGCGGTTCATGTTTCACCCTGAATTCTTCACTACAATTCTGCGAATCATTTCCGAAACTTGAAATTTCAATAGTATTTCATTCCAATGCCTCTCCGATAACCAAACTTTTACGAAGACAATTCGGGTGGAGAGAATTGCGTGTTATAATGAAATTTAGAGTTTTGTCGGCGGTAGTTTACTACCAGACGTACTACCCATACCAAATTGGTCTAAATGGAGTAGTTAGACGATGCGTGTTCTGGGAGAAGGCAGCAGTTCTCTAGTAGCCAAGTTGGCTAAAAACATAGTCATTGGCACGGCAACTTTGACATTAGTTCCAGTCGTGGACAGAGTAACTTTAATGCCTGGAAAACTGCGGGGCAGAAGGCATCGGGAAACCACCATTTGTTTCTCTAGTTTGCGTGCAGCAGAACGAAAATAAATATGGAATTATCTTTCGCAGGTCAAGTTATAGTTCCGGAGGTAAACTATCCCCCCATTCGGATCTGCGGGAGGCTTGTGGCTTCTGAAGAACTATTTTAAGAGTAGATAACAATTTGCGACAGATAAATTGGGAAAGGAGAACATGCAATAGCAAAAGGAAGACGGAACGTACGTAACATGTTACAGGGAGGGAAATTTAAAAAAATCTTAATGTAGAAGTGAAACAAGATAATCTGGATTTGGTACGAGTTCGTGAAGTTAGATAGGAAGATAATGGAATGTTGAACAAAGAAGAATATGGAATATTTTATTCAGGTAATGGAAAGGGCTGTCAGAATGGCGTAGAAATAATACTTCTTAAGCTCTTGAAAGAGAATGTAGAGATAGAAGTGTATGTTGATGATAGAGTTATGATGGTGAGACTTAAATGAAGAAAGAAGAATCGAATAGTAATACAGACATATGCACTGACGACTTCGCATACAATTGAAGAGATAGTGGGAAATTATGAGAATATAAAACAAAATATGAACAACGAGAACAGGGGTGTATTTGTAATTGTAATGGGAGATTTCATTTCATAGTGGTAGAAGTACAGGAACGTAGTGTCATAGGCAAATATGGTTTAGGCGAATTAAATGAAAGGGAAGAGAGACTGGTCAATTTCCGTAGACAAAATTCACTAGTAATTGGGAACACGTGGTTCCATCAGCACAATAGAGGAAGCTACACATGGGATAGACGCGGAAGATATCAGATATACTATGCAATAATTCAGGACATATATCGGAATAGCTTGAGGAGCGCGAAGACCATTAACGGAGTTGACTTTTCCTCTGATCATAACTTTATGCTGGCCGAAGTGGATATTCAACTGAAAAATGTAAGCAGAAGAAAAGTAGGCAACAAGCTGTTGTCTACTGAAAAGTTGAAAAACGAGGAATCTTTTCGCTGAGAAATTCCAAGAAAAATACTCAAAGAAGGGAAGGATAGGTGCTGGTAGTAACAGTGAGAGCTAATAAAAATTTTCATGCCACAGCCTGCAGAAGAAGTAGTAAGTTACCGCGAACACAAAACGGCTAAAAACCGTGGATTACGAAAGAGATGTTGCAGAAAAAAAATTGAGAGAAAGGACGGCGTGGAAACTGGTTGATAGGTTAGAGGGCAGAAAGAAATACAGAAAGTTAAACAGCGAGTTGCATAATTAAACAGACAGAGCAAGAGAAGAATTCTGGAGGAGAAAATACGAGGAAGAAGAAGAAGTAGAAAGAGTTGGAAAAAATGAGGAAATGTACAAGGATGTGAAATATATGGAACTTCGAAGAAAGCAGGTTATATCGCGATGGCAGTAGAAAGTAAGATTAGGAAGGTAGTCAGCGAGAGAAGTGAAGAAAGGTGGAAAGAATATGTGGTGGACTTACATGAAAGTATGGCCTAGATGTTGAACTAGAAAAGGAAGAAGGCGATGATGATAAAGGGTTTAATATATTTGGGAATGAGTTTGAGAAAGCTATATTCGAGATTAGCAATAGAAAGGCAACTGGGATAGATAACATACAAGTCGAACTCACTAAGAATGAGAGACTCGGGAAATAAAGAATTGTCCTGAATGTGCAACGAAATATATGAAACAGGAGAATTTCTCGCTTTCTCTCTGAAGTAGCTACAGATGTTGAGATGAGATGAGTTTTTCTACACTATTTCTGGTCCAATGTTAGTATTTTTGGGATGAACCTTGCAGTGATTTTACGGAAGTGCATGTAATCGTGAATGATAGTTTCCACACTTCCTACCCTGATGTTTGTCTTCACGTTCAAATCTCTTACACTGATTTGCCGATTACTCAGAATGAGCTGCTGCACCAGATCAATTTTGGTTTCGTTATTGAAGTATTTCGTTGGTTATAAATTGAATATCCCTCGTTTATTGTTCACGTTTATAGTAAAATGTTAACTTTAAAAAAATCAATTGTCTAAATCAATTTCAAACAATACACAAACATTATCATTCTAACATTATTATCTTGAGACTATACCTCAAATGAAATCATGGATCTCTGGCATTATTTAATTACAGATAATAGATAATTCTCATACTTTTAAATTAACTATTAAATGTTATAATATTAAAATACATTAAATGTAAAAATATTTTAACATTAACATAATAAAAAATTTTTAATACTGGAACTTTTAAATATTCAATTATATCATTCAAGGTTATTTACCTTTATTTCTCTTCAACTAATTTTGAATAAGAGTAAAGTTAACCTAAAATTATATTTAAACGGATTGCAAATTAGTGTTTTTTACTGTTTGGAAACACAAATCGACTACAGACTATCTTCTATATGAATGAAGAGCTTTTACATTATAATCTTTTCAAGAAATTGCGCTTGTTCATTTTATACAAGAGTCGTAATTTATGCATGATCTAAGGAAACTTACTGTTTTCCTTGTGCTTCCCTATCCAATATTTATCTCCATGACGAGAGATGTGTTTCACAACTGGCTAAAACACAACATAAAAAACGTAAACACTAATTTCTTTCTTTTTTGTATATTTCCCGAAGGCTAAACAGAGTTATAGCTGTAAAATCTGACATGAAAACGCATATCGTTTGAAAAGTATCAATGTTACTTGATAAATAAAAGTATAGCACAATAAATCACATGTTTCTTAATGCGCACTCTTTGACAGAACCTGATTTGGTGCAATTTTTAGAGCCGTGGTAGCCACCTAGTTAGCTAGTGGAGTGAATTTGCCCTATCTTAAGCCTCCTAAACAGGTGGAAGAAGCACGTAATGTTAACCTCTCTTCGTTATGATAGAATGTTTTTAACATAAGAAAAATGTATAATGCATGGGAACACATAAATCATTAGTTATCGCCTTAATAATGATCTTGTCCCTAATATAAATGAATAAAACAGTGATATTTTCTATAAGTAGAAGCTTTGCTTTGTTATAATTAAATATAAACTAATTATTTGCTGAGCAAAACTATAAATTTTCGTTAAAATTTAACACGTGTTACAGTTTCGACAACTAACTCTTTGCCTTCATCAGACACTATGTGATACCTTGTACATACAAAATTTAACAAAATCGTAAATACGCCACTGCACTGACATATGCGTTTTTGGCACCGGGTACTTAGTTTGATTAATGGCAGGAGTTCACGTAGTTCGTATTCCAAGTTCAGCTGTAGGTACACGTCCCATATAGCCTCTTTAATGAAAAAGACGCTAAAACCTAGTGTAATCTGAGCTTCTTAACAAATTATACGTAAAAGAATTTAAACCTTAAGTTATATAAATGCTTATACAAAGCATTACGTACGTAAGTAGAGGGTAACTCCATTCCTCCTTGTTCTCCTGTTAGGCATAGTGCGGAAGTTGCTTACACTAAAGTTATTGTTCTGAGGTTTCCTAAGGAACATACTCAATACTAAAACTCAACTAAAAGATTTCTGAGATTTCATTTTACTTAAAGTCATTTTACGAATTTTTAATAATACTAATAAAGACACTTTGTATAGAAAAGTAACCAGTACTGTATTCAAGACATGTTAGAAAAAGAAGCTTTTACAAATTTTATCTTTCTTGTATAGCAATATTACTTGATACTTAGTTTCCATTTAGATAAGGCCGCCGTTTTCTTCAAGAGCCAAAGCGGGACAATTTTCATAATCTTCTGTTTCAGACATTAATACAGTATTCGTTTCACTACATCTGCATAATATATTTAGGCCTTGTAACTTAGTTACTCATGAAAAATACGAATACTCTTGAAACGAAATTATTTTCCATTATAATATCACGCCGGTGAGGGGAACACCAATCTGAAATCAAGGACCAGCCTCGCACCCAGATTTGTTTCGTTGTTCTTGTTGTTGGGAAGGCCTAAATGTGTGAGGGCCCAATAGCACAAGACTAAATCTACGTAGTGTTAAACCAATCTTACTCTACACTGGAATAGAGGAAATATAATTGTTAAATTCATACTTAGAGAAAAAGTACAAAGCTAGATTATAAGAAAAGAAAGAATACATATGAAGTGTAAGATCAACTCCTTATGCTCTATCAATCATTTCTTTGCACATAGTTTTATTAAGAAAATCAACCTTGATTTACAAGTTATTTTTGGGGTCTGAAGGGTCCACATTGGGTGGGCGCTCGCGTGACTGCCCCTTCTGATGCGCAACGTACGGCTACATTACACGTAGACGATTAAACTTTGATTAAAAAGTAGTGGTAGCAAATATTTGTAGAAATTAACATATTAAACTAGAAAGGATGTCTATTTCTACTTTAAATTCGATTTATCAGCGGGTTAAAACCATTAAGTAAGTTATACTTTTCCTTTAACATTGATTGATATTACTACTTATAAAAGATACAGATTTCCTAAGAAAGTAATTTATACGTTGTAATCAATTATATCATTATAATTTGCAATTTCCTCTTGTCGTTTCAGGAGAGCTATCAGTTTTGTATAGGACTTCTGGGATGCAAACAAAAGGCAATAGCCCGAATTGATGTGTCTGATGTCATCAAAGAAGCTGAAAAACAAGGTCCAGTTCACGGTGTTCGCAGTTTCAGCTACGTGAATTCATCAGGTTATAATGTTAATTCCGTGACAAAGATCTAGATAAAGAAGACTACTACATTCTAATTACTTCGTGGCTCTTTGATGATGGTACAGGTGACGGACAAAATATTCAATTCCTTTTTTTTGTAATACTTATTGTATATTAACAATGAATTTCAATAAATAGTTGCATATTCTATTATTTAACATTATTTCCAAGATTACTTATCTGGGGCAATATACTGCTATGCCTGTTTTCATGGATTTTACCTAAACCTTTAACCAAAAATGTACCTAAATTATGTGTAATGGTGTAATTTTACTTTTCAACCCTATTGTGGTTCAGATGATTTTAACTGAATCATTATGAAAAATTATTAATCATGAGTAGCTATCTGTGTTAAGCGCGATAAAATCTCCTTAAATAGCAATTTCAATTTTAAGATAGAAATAACCAGGTTTCATTTATAGTATACTTCCAAACTATGGATATTTTATTTAATGTAAAAATCGTAATCTATAACTTCCGATTTCAGCAGAAGTATAAGGTTGGAGGTCAAATCTGTTCTACGGCGTAAATTCGTATCAGAAAACCACTTCCCGCTAACCCCCATGATTTTAGACTAAGGTAGACATTCTAGCTACGTAGATTCTATATGGGTTAATCCACGTGAAATCACTTAATGAGATTGGTGACAAGAATACAAAGCTATCTATATTTTTTTTAAAGAATTGGAAACAAATATTTATTTATTTACTAAATATTCACTTACAGTTTGAGCGGTCAATCACTCTATTTTTTGTGATTTTCAATCGTTTGCGGTAAACGCTGTAGCTAAGTTATTTACAAGATATTGATTTAAAAAAAACTATATTTGAAATAAAGGAGACTATACAAAAAGCATTGAATTTCCTCATCTGTCTGATTTGGGTGTTTTTTGGATATGTTGTAACTTCGGACTTCCCGGTCAATTGTTTATAAGAGGCCAATTCCCTATGATCAGCATTGTAACCTCCAGACGACATCAAAGGCCATGCCATACAAGCAGCGTTGCATTTTTTATCTTCTGTCCGCTTTGGGATATTTTTGGATATGTTGTAGCTGCGGTTCTCCCGGGAAATTGTTCATATGGGGTTAACTCCCTATGATCAGCCTTGTGTCCTCCAGAGGTCACCAAAGGTTACACAACGGGTGTTGGTAGAACTGGTTCAAATTTGGCATACAAACAATAGTTGTGTGCTATACGGTGCTACGGCAAATGAGGATAGTCCACGTTACGATGTGACTTTTGGTGATCCCTGGAGGTCAGAGGGTTGGTCATAGGGAGTTGACACCATATAAACAATTGATCGAAGGATGAATCAGCTACAACATACCGATAAATCACCCAAATAGGACCCAGTATAAAATGTATTGCTTTTGTACGATATGAATTCTGGTGTTCTCCAGAGGTCACAGGGTTGGTCATAGGGAGTTGGCCCCAGAAGATCCAAAGCTACAACATATCCAAAAATTGACCAGGAGATCCTCAGCTACAACATATCCAAAAATCACCCAAATCAGACAGAGGAAGAAATGCAATGCATTTTGTACGGTGTCCTTTAATGTGCAACATTGTACGTATAGTGCACATTTAAGCCTACAACGCTAACAATACCTTAATAAATGCTTGATTAGTGAAGCTTGAGAAACAAAAACTGTCACTTTCGAAATAACAAATTTTAGAAAAAAATGCAAAACTGATCATTCGTATACTACTTCCTAAAAAGTTTGGTACTGAAAGTTTCATTCTTTCCTTTATATAACTCTCCCATTACTGGCTGTTCTCGAAATTTGGCTACTTTCAACATTATATATATATATCATGTGCGAAGGATGTTGAGCATTAGAGCATCCTTCGTTGGTCGAAGTTCGTCTTGATTTTTGTGAGCGACCATATTAACATGGACTGCATTGACCAATGATTATTGTGAGTCCGTGGAAAGATTCGGAAGAAATTCATCTGCATGTGCTATCGTCTCATCATCCACATTATCCGATCATAAGTTACTAAGCAAGTATTATATATATATATATATATATATATATATATATATATATATATATATATATATATATAGTATATATATATACTATGATTTCTTTCGTCCAATTCATGCGAACTGACTGCTGGTGTCGCTTCTAGTAAGTGCGTGGAATGCTGGCAACAAAAGGCATATTTCACCGTTGAGCTCATTCACAATTGTGTCGATTAGAGCAAATTGTAATTTTATTGCTGCTCAAGCAGACACCCATTTTTCTTCTGCCTTAATAAATTTTAAAATTGTCAACAAAAACACGCTGTCTTTGCAGTCAATGAGCAGCTGCTTAAAACCGCAGCTGGAAGCTTTGTATGCGTGAAGTATAATCCTCGTATCAGCCTTTTTATGATTAGATTTCAGAAATGGTAGGCCTTCTCCCTGTGATGACGTGACGTAAGTCTGTAAATCAACCTGTTGTGATACCTAGCTGTTCGTCTTTCAAGGTTGGTCTACAGAATCTAATCAGCTCCGAGGAAGGAAAAGCTGCGAAATCAGATTTGTTTTCAGGCAAATTCATAAAAAATTTCCAGTGCTGAGGAAGTGGACAATCTCGATCTTCACTACTTCTCCAAATCAGTCAGTAAATACTTGCTGTTCGCCTAAATCTTGTCTCTACTTTAATACAACATGGACTGTAATGGTCGAATAAAACATCAATTCTTGAGCACGCCTTCTTTAGAAACTTCAGCACACCTTTTAAAGCAACATCCGCCAAATCACCAACAGTCAGTTCGCAGAAATTAGATAAACGTAAGCATGGAATGAATATTTTAAAAAGTATTGGTCAAGTAACTTATTATCTGGTAATGTGCAGGGTGAGACGATAGCAGGTACCGAAGAATTTGTGGTAAATCACTACAACGACTCATGAAAATCTTCGAGCAATCCTGTCCATGTTGATTTGTTCGATCACAAAAAACAGACATCTTCCACCAATGAAGGATGCTGCAATGCTCAACATCAAACGACCACGCCTTCAAACGTATATTTGGCGGCACGTCAGCGACTAGAATATTGATTTCCTTCAACCCAAAAATTTTGGTTGGCAAACTACGAATGGAAAATTGGTGCCCAAATGGACACTCAGGAATCTATGCCTAAAAGTTGACCAGAGTTAAAGCATTGTACATGTGGGACACAAACAATTGCAAGTGTGTGAGGCTGGAGTGCATGATAACCTGTAGCTGTAATGGTAACAAGTGTTATAACTCACTTTCAACACTTATGTACCAAAAAATGATTTATCTGTTGGGCATTGAAAAGACTACAGACATATGTAAGTTTTAAAATATTTTGCGAAGATTTGTTACGATAATGTAGAATATTATTACAATTCTGCTTGTTTATAAATTAATACATAAATTATATATAAATATAGTTATTGAGATTCCTGCAACAACATTTTTTTAAAGTCGCCATTGAGAAAATACAGACACATTCTTGATTTTAGAAATACCCTTCAGGTGTTCAACGGTCTTATCGATTACCTGTAAATAGTGTATGCACTCACTTAAGCCATCTTAACATATGTTCTTACATTACTTATATTTTCTGCTTTTATATTATGTTAAGATTTTTGTTGAAGAAATAAGGAACTATTTTCAGCGACCTGTGGAAACACTACACACAAATAAAGTTGAAGATCGGAAACTTGAATATCAACTGTAAATTGATTTTAACACTATAGAAGACATCTCTACTTATTTCAAAATTTTGTGATTCTTAACGCTCGATCGCAAAAAGGTGAGCGGAGATCTTGAAACGATCATGACAGTGCTGGAGAGTTCAAGGGAGAAGGGTGAGAACTGTTTTTCAAATATTAGGAAAAAATCAACCTTTATCTCGGAAACAAAAACTGTATTGACTGAAGTGAGCTGAAATTCAGTAGTGCCATTTGGAGCATCAACATTCCAGTAAAGCGCACTTCCTTTCAAACTTACCTCGCAACATGTCTACTTCTGGAACAATATTGGTACCATTGGAAACATAATTTTATGCTCCACAAATTTAATTCGGCATGTTCTTTTCATATCTCAACTTATTGGGGAGATACACAGCAAAAAGGAAAATATTAAGGACAAAATATGATAACTTTCAATGTTTATGTTAAATTTTGCAGAAAACCGTTGGGTCTATCCCATCCATGAATATATATCGTAAAGCAATCGTTACAGATAAAACCGAAAAAGAAATTCGTTAATATCTTGATTAGTTTCGGAGTTATATATGGCCTTTTATTATAAACACTATTTTTTTTAGATTCAGTAGAGGGAAGAGGAGGTATACAGGGTGAACTTCCGCTCGTATCAAGCGACCGGCAGTCTAGAAATGATCACGATTTAGGACCACCGGTTGCTTTTACTCTCTCTGGTTGAACGAAACCTAATAACTATGTGTTATGCTTCCAGACTAATTATTTTGTTACAAAAATGACAAAATAAAAAGTATGGCAGTCACTTAATTGGGTATTTTTAAACGAATTGACCTTTATTAAAACCGGAAACAGTTATGGTACATAACAGAGTTATAAAGTTGGACGTAAAATCTGTTCAATGGACGTTGAATCAAACTGACAGATGGACGTATATGGACTATATTATATTCTCCACCTGTATGAGATCTTGGTCACCTATATTTTGTTCCTACCTTCATACTGAAAATACACGTATATTCGTAACACTATATGGAAAGTACATATTAAACAAACGTTTCCAGTTGTAGGTAAGATGTAGGATGTTACATATGCTTGTGAGTTAAGTACAAGATCTACATGATTTACACATGTATCCTACGTACTTATGCACGCAACGTACGATTCCTTCTCATTGCAGAACATCAAAAAATACAAATCTTTCCAACAAGTGTTGAATGAACTTATGACAAGTAATCTTTGTTTTATATCTATTAGCACTCCACTAAATTTCAAATATTGTCACAATTTCTAAGTTAGAAGCACTGGCGTTAAGTTTCAGGCTTGCTCCTAACAACTTGTGGCTGGATGTATGAAAACAGATTTGTGAAAGTGAGTACTTAGGTATTTTATGATTATATCACTTGCAATAAAGGCAGAAAAAAAGAAGAGACGATTCTTTCAATTTTTATCATGTCATACTGTTGTGTCTTACAGGTTAAATGATACGATATCTGAGAAGTCTAGTGGAAAGAAATTTATAAAGGAATTCGTGGAATGACAATGTGTGATGAAATGGAAAAACCTTGAGAAAACCCATGAAAATGATATTGTTCATTACAAACTTTATGGTGTGCGATTAAACCAGGAACCCTTTCCACCAAAGGAATACTCTTTGAGTACTGTATTGGACAAACGCCGTGGGTCATCTCGAGGTTCTCCCGTTTCCTCCCTCTTACTTCATTAATTTCTCATCATCACCGTCTCCTTTAGCCTTGCTGACAAACCATATGACGTAAAACGTATTTCTGTATGACGATGATTTTTATTTAATTTCATTTTCTTTCTCTACTGCACCTTGCATTAAATCTAGACTTCAAGGATATGATTAATGGAGTTAGTAATGCATGCATATTAAAGTAAAAATGTGCCAAGTTTAGTTTTTTTCTAAATGCAGAAACAGAAAAGTATTTGAAGTAATTAAATTTACAATAGTTTTAGTAATGATTTCCTAATTGAACTATTGGAAAGACTTTTTTAAAATGTAAGTAAATAAATTATTACTATTTAGAAGGCCTTTAAACTTAAGAATAACATTACATTTTTACCATAAAGCTTTAAATATTAATAATTAAGAGTCAAATACGAGACACATTATACTAGTCAATGGCTCCAATGGATACCAGTCAATATTGGCTCCAACAGAAATATTATCCCATTTAGCTTATTTTCTTATGTGAGTTTTGTTTTCTTTCGAGTTATGATTTCTCACTTTTTTAATACCTCGACTACGTTATTAATAAGAGGCCGCGGTGACTCACTGGGGATTCGAGTGCTAGCCCTCTTACTACGCGGACGTGTAGAAAGTGCTCTGCGAGTGTGTTTCTATATGGTGTTGTTTAGCGAGCTATTTGCTCGAGGACGTATCGTTCTCTGTTGGTGTTTTTTTTTTTATTCGTGAATCATGAATACCATATGTCAAATTTGAGTTTGATAAGGGTTTACGCCATTTACGACCGACGCCACTTGAGACTCATCCCTGGTTTGCCGAGAAAGTAAAGCTCAGCTTGGACTAAGTTGAAGCCATTCAATCAGCCACAACAAACATTATTATCTTTATGTTAAGTTGGTACTCCTAGTAGTTATGATAAATTTTTTCGTAGTATACTTGAAAAGCTGATTTTTTCTCATTCCGATGGGACAGAAAGTTTCGTCTATATTTGCAGCCCAAGTGAAGATGTCACACGAGTGCGGGTTTTAGAGTTGCCCATTGAACTCATCCCGAAGTGATTCACTCAATATTAAGTCCTTATAGATCTATTTCTAAAGTAATCAATGAACAATGGTCTGATAAATTACATTTTCCAGTGTCTAATGGAGTTCGTGTTATGTATATGACTTAAAAAGCATATTCCGCCTAAAGTGACATTTCAAGGTCATCGTGCTACAGTTATGTATTCTGTTCAAACTTCTACATGCTTCTATTGTAGCAGTAGTTCGCATGTTTATGGCCATTGCCATAAACGGCAGCCTCGAAATCTACTTGTCCGACATTCGTCTGGTACTTTACAGATCACTGAGTTGTTCGTCGAACCTTTACCCCAAACTCGTCAGTACTCAAGGTCTACTTCGTTTCGTCCCACGTGGATATGTGCAAACTTGAATCAGGTGTTCCTAACATACAAGATGTGCAACTTTTCCCCTCCTTACGACAACCAGATTCACAAGCATGATCCTCTGTTATTACCAGTGCTATCATCCCACGTTCAGATATTCATACCAGTGTCACTCCTACGGAAGTTTCTTAGAGTTTCCTGCATGCTCCTGTGCATCCCCTGCCTGTTAATTCATCAAGTCTACCCCTCAATAGTAGTGATGTGTCTGCTAACTCATATGCTTTCCTTGACAACTCTAAGTGAACATTGTGCTCATACGCTATTGCTGCCTACCGCCGAAGACACACGTGGTCTAAACAAGAAACGAAAAGTATCGACAGCCAAGCAATAGTCACGTGATCCTTGTGTGCTTATTTAGACGGTGTTATGTCTTATTCAGAAGCATCAAGTGAAGACCAATTGCTTCCCACGGTTACTTCAGCAGCTCCTACTCAACCATAGTGTTGAGCTCCCTCGTGGCTAAGCGGTCAGCGTACGCGCCTTTGGCGTGGGAGACTCGGGTTCGATTCCACGTTAATCAGTAGGTCCACGTCTCATATCGCCTCGCTGCTGAACGGGACGCTAAACTAAAATCAATCAACTCAACCATAGTGTTGATGTGTTTTTGGTGTTTTGTTTTCGTCTTGATACGAGTGACTTCCTCGTTTCCCAAGATGTTGTTTACATATTGGTGCTTGTGCATTCCCGTACTTTTTTGCTCCGTATCTTATCTTTCCCTTTCATTCTGCAACACTTAACTTTAACAAATCTATCAGCGTTCTTAAATTAACTGCTTTACAGGACTTTTTAAGTTGTCATTCAATTGTTATTTGCTTTTTACAAGAAGTTGGTACTGCATCCTTTGTTAATGTTCACGGCTATAATGTTTATAATAATTTCAGTTACAATGTTACAGGTAAAGCCATTCTTGTTCGTCAGGGTATACAGTTTGACAACGTTTTTAACCATCCATCTGGACGCTTTATTAATGGCATGATAGGAAATGTCAAAATTTTGGACTTGTAGTTACATTCGGGGAAAAATCAATCCGCTGTCCGCAACGAATTTTTCGAAACAATGGTTGCCCAGGAAAGTGCCGGAAATTATGCTGGTCTTATTATCGGGGATGATTTTAATTGTATCATTCATCAATCACAGAAATTCCGGCTAGAATTATTGTGCTACTCTGCCCAGGTTGGTAACAGGCCTTGGTTTATAAGATTCTTGGCTTACGTTACAGCCAGCTTCCCCAGGTTTTACCTTTTTCACGCATACAAGCTTGTCCAGGATAGATTGTTTTTTGTTTCTCAACCTCTGCTTCGGGGGCTACTTCATATGCAAATTTCCCCCAAGTGTGCCTCTGATCACTTTGTACCACATTTGAGTATTCTGCTAAACGTTAACAAAATACCAAAAAGTAGAGGTCTCTGATATCTCAATATATCTATCCTAGTGGAACAATTATACGTACAAGAGTTTACCGACACTTGGCATCGCCTCGTTCAGCGCCGTTCTCTTTGTAAAACTATTGCTGACTACTTGGAATACAATGTTAAACTCACGCTTCGTTATATGTCTATTTCCTATTGCAAAGCTAAAGTGCAGAGTTTCAATCAAACGTATAATTTTTATTATGGTATGCCACATAACGTATATACTCTGGCTCTTCAAGGGGACAAACAAGTAGCATCCATTAAAGAGGTGGAGGCAAAACCATTACAAATCCATCGCCGTCAGCGAGCGGGAATTCGCATGTGTAGTAAAACTCTATCAATGGATTCCGATGAGTGTTTCTGTATATCAATTTTTGCGTGAGCGTCAGTGCTCTAGGTCTAAACTTATTGAAGTATCACTGATGAACATAGATAACCCGTCACTAAGTTTTCTGATATACAAGTAATTATCCTTCGTTACTACCAAAAATTATTCAATTTGCAGAATGTTGTTGCAGGACCCCCCTCCCATTGATTATTTTGCCCATCTGCTGAATAGATTAACGGCGGAACAACGACAAGCGCCCACTCAACCATTTTCTCAAAAGGAAGTGAAGCAAGCTATCTTCACAGCTCCGAATTCTAAAACGCTTGGCACAGATGGACTAGTGGTAGAGTTATATAAGACCCTTTTTGTTTAATGAGATCCATGCTTACTGAATGGGTTAATTATGTACTGCAAGTAGGCATTTTCTAAGAAGTCTCTCGGACTGCTGTCATTGTGTTAATTCCGAAGAAGACTCATCCTCGTACAGTGACGGAGTATAGACCTATTAATATATCTTTACTGACCTGCGATAATAAAATTATTAGTCGATGTATTAGTGCCCGATTACAATTTGTTATTGCCCAGCTTGTTTGGCCTATCCAATATGGGGCCTACCACATAAACGTGCCCAAGATATTATTTCTCCTATATGCGACGTCATCAACTACTATCAAGATATTGGCCAATGTGATGCAGCTTAGTTGCCTTGGACTATTGTATTGCTTTTGATCGAGTAAGCTATACATAAGTATTTTCTTGTCTTCATGCCTATTGATTTGGCGCTGATTTCTGTAATTGGATTAAGCTGTTACGATCTAATTGGACAATTAAACTCAAAATTAATGGATACCTCAGTTCTGCCTTTCGCATTAGTAATAGCATCCAATAGGGCGCTCCCTTGAGCAGTCAGCTTTTTATTCTAAGTTTAGGGCCATTTCTACATAATGTTCGACATGCCCTTCATGGTGTCATTAAATGTAATATTTCTGTGCGAGTTTACTCATTTATGGACAATATTACTTGTTTCACAACTGGCCACGACGACTTCAACATTTTGCTACAGCACGTACGGCTCTACGAATCAATAATCGGAGCCAAGCTTAACCCTAATAAAATATACTTAATGCCTCTGGGTAAGGCAACCAATATTACTACTACTTCCATTGGATAGCTACAACAGTCAGCTAAAATCTTGGGTGTGACTTTCAGTTCTAGTGTGGTGGACATTATTACTAATAATGTTGACCTTACAGTCAATTAGCTCACTTATGTTCTTGACTAACATCGATTTCGGAACCTTAGCCTCTTATCTCGCTTAGAATTTGTGCGTTTGTATCTGTTATCTAAATTATACTAAATTGCCTAAGTCCAGCCTTTTTCTACCATTTCCAGAACGGTGGGTTAAATTTGAAAGATGTCGAATTGCAGACTAAAGTCCTATTGCTCCAACGATGTTTACGTTTACTCCATGAGCATCCTGATCATTCTACCACTCAGCTTCTCATGAACTTATTACACCTTGTTCCATTAGAGGCCCCCTTCTATCTTGGACATCTCCCACCTCAATATACGTATACAATCATTGGTTTTGTATGAGGTTTATTATCGATTGTTAAATCATGATTTAAACGAAGTGCCCTCTGTCAGAAAACTGTATTCGGCACTTCGCAAATCTTGAACTCTTCCTCCTACTATCGTTACTAAGCATCTCCATCATAATTGGCAATGTATCTGGCATGTTTTACATGTTCCTTATTTAACTTAGCGTGAAAGACCCGTTTGGTTTATTGTGTTGCATCAAATTGTTGATACTGTAGCCCGAGAACATTCACTTGGATTTAGTGACTCTCATGTTTGTGCTTCTTCCTGCCATGTAAAGGACAATATTCAATATTGTCTTATAGAATGTGGTGAAGCAACAGTGGTGTGGCCCCAGTTCTGTCGCTACATGGCCCGCATGTGCCGCACTATTTCAATAGACTTAATACTTTTCCCGAATTTACTTTTTCCGAGAACAAAATATCAAGCTGTTAATTGGTTAATTGGCAACACTGTTTTATATTTGTTAACAGAATCTCAGAAACTTGTCCATACTTCCTATATTGTGTTTTTATATGCCTAGCTAAACCAAATTCCTTTTGCCATGCGCAGTAGATTATTTCCATTTTTTTAGAGTTCTATCTGCATAATGTACCTTTTCCTGTACCTACCCATTTGTATCACTTTCCTTATTTCGCTCATTGACTTGTACTGTCATTAAGTTGCAATAAAAAAGTGGTAGAGCATTCATCTCTGGTGCCTGAGGTTCATGGTTCGAACTCAGCTCGCGCCAAGTAAACTTTGTGGTGAACAAACACCTTGTACGTTGGTTTTCTCGGGTTTTTCCCGTTTCCTCCTATTTTCTTCATCCACTATTTTATTTATTTCTTATCATTATCATCTACTTTTTACCTAGCCGGTGTAATCGTGGGACGTGAAATTTAAATATTGTATTTAATTTCATTTTGGATCATTAAGATAACATGGATTAAGAACAAAGAACTGGATCTCAAGTTAACACTACCATTGGAAAAATTAAGGTAGGTTGTATTAGAAAAAATGCTTTAAAATAATATATGTACTCTAATATGACTAAATTGGAGCAACTGATTTTCTCCCAAGCGTCGAATAAAATAATTAGGCAAAGTAATAGATACTAATTCAAATATTAAAAGGTTGAGAGAAATTGAAATTGAGCAAAATGATGATGGTTGTATAAGTAAATTGACGTTTATATTTGTTAGTATTATACCTAGGTATATGTAAATATTCATTAACCGAATGCTTTGGAAACCCTTATGCCAAAGCTGAAGATAAAGTACGTTATTATAATTACTAATCTATCTGTGCCCCAAGAAAGTCGTTTCGTGGAAGCAAGAGTGGAATTTCTCATTCATGAGAAAAGAAAGAAACTGAGAGAGGTTGTATAAACCGGAACTTAAACCTATACTGATGTTTTCCTTAAGGATAATAATTGCTAAATTTCGTTCTTAAATATTTTGTCTTAGGACTTCTAAGAAAATGATTTTCAAATCTTAAAGAAGTATATTTAATAGTGTAATAGATTAGTCATTAGTGTTACAATCATATGGGTGAACTAAGATATAAACTTACGTAAGCTTGATATCCAGTCGAAAACTCTGGATCACAGTTCCCTTACCGATTTAGTCGAAAATAGCATTACATTGTAAGTAAATAGAACTTCCTTGTGGCTAAGTTGTTAGCGTTTGGCATAAGAGACCCCGCTTCGGTTCCTGGTGGGAGCTCATGAGGTACAGATTCCACATTAGGCTGTAGGCTCACGTCTCATATAGCCTCGCTGCTGAAGGGGACGCTAAAATCAAATCAAATGAAACCAAGCAAATGGATCGGACTTTAAACCAAGTTTAATTGTACGTATCAAAGTATATAGAGAATGTTGAATATATATTTAGTAAGATATTATTAATATTAATAAGCATTATATATATATATATATATATATATATATATATATATATATATATATATATATATATATATATGGGGGAAGGCGTTGTACCTTTGAAACAATGTACCTTTGAACACCTGTGCTTTTCTCGAATTCAGAGCTATCTAGGTGCAGCGATTAAAATTCGGTTGAAAGATTAAATGATAAAAACACTACAAACGCGTTTGGCTGTTGTTTACTGATTGTTGTGCCGAGTAATGTTCCTTTTAATTTTTCCACACCCAAAAGGAAGATTTTTTTGTAGTTACCTTTTGAGTTTTGTGCTCCTCGGTTTTCGCAACTTGTGATATTTATTTTTCCAAACTTGGGGTAGAATCATTGGTGAATACAGTACTATTTTCAGTTTTAAAATCTCTTCAATATTTATGCTAGTGGAGAACTTTTTTTTTCGTAATGGTGACCCTCTTGTGCAGCGGTGGACACTTCTAAATGGTACACCTTAGCCGTAAATCTCCATATGGCTGTACCATTTAGAAGTGTCCACCGCTGTACCTATGAACATTAATGCATCGTATACCTCTGAACGATAAATAATACTGTTTAAAGCTACACAATGTAAGTAGTTAAAACAATTGATATATTTTATATAGGTTAGGTTAGGATATGAAGTTATTAATCATGATTTTAAGTAGTTTTTAAATATTCGCTTATTGTATAACATATAAGGTTATGTTGTATATGCTCAACATTATTGTTCACAAGTTTATGTTAGAACTTCTCTTCAATTTTTAATTTAATTTATAAAATTTCAATTCTGGGGAACTTTTCAGAGCTAATCCTTTTATTTCAATTTATAACTAGTAAAATTATTGCTAGTATAACTAGTATTATTGCCACGGAAATGGTTGTAATTAACACTTTGTTCAAAGGTACAAGAGGGTCTCTTCATTGCTACATGACCATAATGTACCTGTGAACAAAACGGTACATTATATCCTATAAAAGCTACTGTAATTATGTAACACCTTTAAAAAACCATCCTATCTGGCAGCAAAGATATGGCATTTCAAATATACGACAAAAATTCGGAGAAAAGTGCTGAATATTAGCACCAAAAATTTGAAAACTCTAAAAGTGGTCACAAGTACAACACCTTACCCTTTATATATATATATATATATATATATATATATATATATATATATATATATATATATATATATATATATATATATATATATATGGCAGCCATTCCACTGGACCACAGCTCCCAATTCACTTCCCTGGAAGTTGTGACTAAAAATTCACGCACAGGAACTCCGTGGTGTGGAGAAGATTTATCGTGCTGAAAATAAGATGCGAAGCTTCCGTCTGTGTTCAGTGCGGGAAACATAAGATTCGGCAGCAGCAGCAGTTTTTGTTGCTACATTTAGGTGTTGGTAAGGAAAAATGCCCAAATGATGTTGGTGTTCCTTTGTCACACCACACCAATTCATTTTCTTGAATATATTCTCAATTCGGCTCCACCCAGTGCTTATTTATGTCACACCAGTATCGACAATTATGTCGATTGATCTCCCGTTCAATTGAAGTACGCCTCATTGCTGAACAGTGTGTCCTTGGAAAACAATCTACAATCGCGTATCTTTTGTTCGGTATCCTATATGCAAAACTTCAACCGTCGGTCAGGGTAATCCCTGCCTGTTAAGTTTATGTAGCATGTGAACTTTGCAAGGATGCCGCTGATAGGTGTGCAACATACTGATAACGGAGGATTGGCTTACTACACATTCAAATGATATACGACGGGTATTACGTTTAGGCCATTGCACAAACGACGCTATCTCCACCGTTGTTGTTTCCTACGTGGTGATAGTCTTTAGTCGCTCATTACTGGCATACCTTCAACAAACTCGGAATTTGGTGTTCACGTGTGCGACCGTACTTTGCAAAACCGGTTCTCTGACTGGGTGCCGTCTGTTCTAGTCATCTACAGTTCCTCGGTAGCTGCGTTCTCCGTATATACGGATAATTCCCACCTTCCGTGTCTCTGTCACACTCATTTTAGATCACCTGCAACAAGGAAAGAGAAATTCTGTCAGTGTCAATGAACCCATTTAAGATCATCAGCATTCGTGAGCTCGAGCTAGTGTTATTTAATATGCTACATGACCCCTTCGCCTTTAAAAAAATAGACTTAGATTCAAGATTGTGGTTTTCAAGATGGCGGCCATGATCAAGATAAACCTCAACAGTTGTTGCTTCTCACCTATTATCAGTTATCTTTCTCATTTATTACCTTCCGGTTTCAAATTATAAGGGTGTCCAAGGACTTTCGACTCACCCTGTATATATGTATTAGATATTCGACTAAAAACAACATTCTATGCATGTATCAGGAGGAATTTGTCAAATACTAATTTACCATCGTTGTATTTGAAAAGTGGAATAGAAATAAATTGATATGTACTTCCAAGTTCTTTTTTTTTTTTTTTTTTTGTCTTTTACTTACAAATCGTTTATATTGAGATGTATATCACAAATCATATATTGAGTGACTTAGTTTAACGAATATTAAATATTCAATTAAATATATTTTACGGCATTCTTAATTATATCTACAAGTGCAAGCAAATGATTGTAACTGAACCATTCGTACTATTACGAGGAAAAAGGCGTCAGTTTCCTGAACCTTATTGATACTGGTAACTCCATTACATCCCGAAGTCAAAACTGCAGAGTATAGTGTAGAATCATCCTGGCTCGCAAATGAGAAATAAGTTCTGAACAGTACCATCAACTGGTAAACTGATGACCACAGTGTTTCAAGACCACCGAGAACCACTTCTACGAGATTTCCTGCCAAGAAGTGAGACGATCAACTCGTCCGTCCATATGCTAACATCGTAATGTAAGCGGAGTTTGTCTTCCTAAAATGACCAAACAAAACCGCTTGGTGTGAGGGAATGCCAGCCTTCAGTCTTTGGGTGGAAAATTATGGAGCACCCCACGTACAATCCCAACATAACCCTTATAATTACAATCTTGTCCAGAAAGAAGTTCATGGCGGAAAAAAAGTTCATGGTAGGAAAGAAATTGGCAACGATTCCAAAGTGTATAAAGTTGTTTGTCATTGGTTTCGTGATCAGCAGGCAGCCTTCTAGCCAATGGACATCGACAAACCGTGGTATCGTAGGACAAATGACTGAACATGCATGTGATTCCATGACACAATAGACAAAGGTACGTAGAATATTATATAATTTCGTTTTTTTTTCAATTTTCGTTTGTAATCTTTAAAGGTCGAATCGAAAAACTGATCACATTTTAAAATATTGCAGTATAAAATCTGTATGAGTTCTATATTTGATAAATACTTAAGAATTTTTTGAAATAGTTATCAATATAACCCTGTCAAACATTTTATATTGCAAAAAATTAAATACATATTTCAGGTATTCCCTTTTGGCGTTTACGCTACTTGCCAACTATAATATAGTTGTTTTTACTATAAAGGTAGTAAATTTAACCCATATATGGTTGAATGCGTAGCACAACTTTCAGTCCAATATTATGGTTAACAATACTATATGGCTTCATTCATATAATCATTTTTACCATATATAGGTTATTTTTACTATATGGTAAATTCAACCATATTTTTCAACTATATTAGCATTGACTGAAATGGTTGAAGTTACTCACTTATGGTAGGTTGGTAGGTTGATTTTATAACTACATAGTTGTTTCAACCGTATTTTTCAACTATATTTTATGGTAGATTTAACCCTTAATATATTAACTATATTTTTTGATAAATTTAACTTTTTTGCTGATTCAACCATAACGTTTTTCTGTGGCTGTACTCTCGCGTTTCTGACTAGCGAGAACAATAGGTAAGATCAATTGATGTTTTTTTTAACTTTGAACTTCGTATTACATGTTTTATCATATTATTACTGTTTATTTCTCCGTTCAAATAAATGTATATGCTAAGATCATTCTTGAGAGACGTCAGCTAAAAAAGAAACAAATAAAAAAATCACATATTGTAATGTTACGAGATGTTTCCAATTAAGATGCCCAGAGATTGGGCATTCCTTTGATAAAATTGAATTATCAGCACTACGGAAAATTTTAAACCAGTTATGCTGGCCAAGAAATTTTAGCTCTCAACGCATCGAATACGACAAATTCAAATTAATCACTACACTACACCAAACGAAGAGAAATTTTATAACAATTTGAAAACCCAGTAGAGTAATTACATGCTGAATCACTTGATAAACAGTCCTCAAAAAATAAAGTAAATCAGATCATACGAAATCAGCTATGAACTCTTAAATGAAAAACAGATTTCTATAGCAATAGAAAAAGCGTGCTATCATTAGCGGAAAAAGAAACTGACCCGTTAATATGAGTATCCCTAATATTTGCGTTACTAATACACATACTGCTGTATTTAGTGACATTTGTACTATTCAAGACTTTCCGTATTTTTCGCAGCATTTGTTTGGACCTTGTCAGTCTTTTGCAATTGTTGTGTTCACGAAGAAAATCATCGCGCTTTGTGTAACCTTATGACAATTCTTTAGTTATCTGTTCTTTCAAATAAACAGAAAATACCCTCACACATATTGTTTCCTTGTATCGTTCGTCTCCTATATGCTTAATAAATTGATTTCTTATATTGTCCACTCAAATCAGTTTTCCATTTCTCAATATTTTCATACCTTCAATGCTCATTTTTATCCTTTTACTTCAACTTTATTTTGAAACGTGTGACTTCCTTAAGAGTTTTATCAGCATCTGTAGAATTTATGAATTTTGTAAAATTAATTTCGGGAAATAATATGAAAGAAATTCATGCTTTTAATTCACTTAAATATATTAATCAACAGAAAAATTAATTTAATCAAAGCGGAAATTATCATTTGCAGTTAGAACAAATCGGTTATGTAGTTAGAATAGTATGTCGTAAAAATATATCTTTACATTCTTACTATTCATTACTTTTCATGAGAAGAGTGTAAATAATTATATATCAAGCGTATATAGGCATACTAGAAACCTGCACGGGCCGGGCTTGGACGGGTCGACTCAGTTTTTTTCTTTGGGTCGGTCCGGGCTTGGGCGGGCCGACACTGATTTCTCTTCAGGTCGGGCCGGGCTGGGGCCGATTAATTGCAATTCTTTAATAATTGTTTACTTTCGTTAAACGATAATTAGAATAAAAGCAAACGTTGAAGAAGTGTGCCCGTGAAAAATGTTACAAAATGAAAGTTTTAAAATTTATCGGGCACGGGCCGGGTTTGGGCCAAGAATTTCAAAAAACTTATCGGGCCAGGCTGTGCTCGGGTCGAAAATCTACAAAATGTTTAGAGCCAGGGCTGGGAAGGGCCTAGGTACATTCGGGCTGGATTGATCTCGGGGCGAAAGATTCGGCCCTCTCTAAGGCATACAATTTCTCTCTTTTGGCTACTTATTACTAGTTGTTTGATTTCCCTCTTTGCTAAATATTCTTCTTCTTCTTTTTCTTCTTCTTCTAAGTCTTTTTTTTTCAGTTAGTTGGGGTTGGCATTTGGAATCGCTGTTCTCTACCTCCTTCTATCTGGTATCACATACTCAGTTCATATCATGATAATAAAATCTAACCAATTCTTCTTTGCCCGTTTCTCGTGCTTGTTTCTAGTTCAGTTCAATAGCCTGAACTAGAAACTGAACTAGAGTTCACTCTGTGAGCTATGTATTCCAAATATAATTTTCTTATATGTCCAAATCATCTCGGTTGACTATCTTGCAGTTTTTTCTGCTACTGGTCTCATCTTTACTGTTCCCCAGATCACTTCATCCTTAATGTTGTTCTTTTGCATCACTCCACCCATCCATCTCAGCATCTTCGTCTCCGCAAAATGCAAATTCTGTTCCTCTCTTTTCTTATTTGTCCTACATTCTGCTAAGTATATTATGGCTGGTCTCGCTGTTATTTTGTAAACTTTTCCTTTAAGTAATATTGGTACCATAGAGTCAAAAACTACTCCTGCCGCTTCTCTTTATTTTCCCCAACCACTACTAATTCTGGTGTTTACATCATTTTTCATTCCTGCGTTTTCCTGCTGTGTTGATATCAATTATTTGAATTTCCTCTTCATTACCATCTCTCCTCACTCGTCAAGTCGTAATCTTGTGTTCTCGACTATATTTTTCCTGAAATTTTCATTTAAATATTCCCTCTTGGATTTACTAACTTTAAGTCCTTTACTCCGCTGTCTCCCTCTCCACGCATTTTTTTTTTTTTTTTTTTTTTTTTTTTTTTTTTTTTTTTTGTTCTGCCTTGGCGTTACTCAACAGCACGATGTCACCCGTAAATAATATATTATAAGGGGCTAAATCTTGGATATCTTTGCAACTTCGTACATCACAATTGCAAAAACGTATGGGCTAAAACTAGATGTCTGAGAAAGTCCCACTTTAACTGAGAACTCGTCCCTAAGTCAGCACACTCCAGTCCTACATCCATTATACATATCTTGAAATATACAGATGTATGTGTTCAGTACGCACATTACCTTTGGTACCCTCCAAATAAGATCCCGTGGCACCCTATCACACCCATTCTCTGGATCTTGAAAATCATATAAAACTCTTTCTGATACTCTCTGTACTTTTCGATTAGCATCCATATTACCAAGTGCAAATATTGCATCTGTTGTCGACGGTCCTCTCATGACACTAAATTGGTTCTCTGTTATTTCGGTCTTTTCTCTGAATGTGGCTTCTATTCCTCTCCCCAATATATTTTATTTTTCTGTAGCTGCCATATTCTTGCACATCTTTGCTTTTAGAAACCGTTACAATGTAGCTGCTTCTCTATTCTTTTGACATATTTTCGGTATCGAATATCCTATTAAAAATTCGAGTAAATCACTGCGCCACTTCTTTACCTAAATTTTTCCATGCTTTTTTGTTACGATTATCCTATCCTAAAGCATTACTAGTTTTCATATTTTTCATGGAATTGTTTACCCTACAATGGTTATAGGCCAAACCAATTCCTGATTCTGGTAGATTTTTACAAGTTTACCTCAGGTTTTCATTAATGAATAGTTTCAGGAGATACTGCTTCCACCTCTTCTTTATTTTCTCTTGATTAAACCTCTTTATTTTGCTCGTTGGTACAGCATACATGCGAAATATGGTTCTTTTGACTCTCTCTTATCTTCGAAAGCTTGTATATATTTTTCTCCCTGTTTTGTTTCTAGATTGCAGTACCTTTTCTTTTGCTGCAACTGCCTTCCTGGTCTTATTATTCACTTCCTTGTAATTCATCAGATCTCGTGGATCACCAGAATTCTACCATTTTTCTATCGTTTCTTATTTCCCTTCACAACTGTTTGAACTTCTGCACCCCACCACCATTTTCCTTATCAATGAGCCATCTTCCTTTTGTTTGTCCCACAAATTTTCTTTCTTTTTTTTCCTGAGTGCTACTCCTCTTCCACGAACAACTCTTATCCCTTAATTTACAGTACTTGGGATAGAGTCAATTTCTTTCGAATCTTTTGAGCAACTGTTTTATTTGATTTCCACATCCCATCGAACATAAACATTTTATCGTTTTCTAGTTACTTTTTATTTGATTAGAGTATTGACTACTACAGTATAAGGCAGTGTTCGTCTGTTTGACAGTACTTTTTAGTCCTTTGCCTTAAGTAGGCTTTTTTCTCTTCCATTAGTTGAAATTGATCTGAAATCTTTCGGTGCTAATGTTATGTGTGAGAAGGTGTTCTTTCTGCTTGTAAAATATATTTAAGGTAGTCAGATTGTATGTTTCTGGCAGTTGTAGTATATTCTAGCCTTCCTTATTACTGTTTTCAAATCCATACCCTTCATGTGCTCTTTCATACCCTAATCTTGTTCGTCCTACACGCCCATTCAGATCCCCTGCTAGGTCAAGCTTCTCATGTACTGAACAATTCTACAAGATGTTGTCTAGTTGGATTGAAAATTCTTGCTTTACCTTTTCATTACACTCAACTTACGGGTGTGAATATGTTCAAGTTTTCCCTTTCTCTTAACACAAGTTTGAGTATAATAATTCTGTCGCTTACTTTCTCACACCCACCCACTTCTATTTCATGTTATTATCCAATACAATTCCAACGCCATTCTTTCTTTTGTTGTTCTGGGTATATAAAAGATTTAATCATTTTCCTATTTCCTTTAATTTTGAACCTTTCTATTTAGCCTCCTCGATGCATGCTGTGATTACTCTTCTTCTTGTCAGCGTCTCCGATAACTCGTTGATCCTACCTGTCAAGGTTCCAACGTTCCACTTACTACTTTAATCTTATCCTGTTTATGAACTCGCTTCTTTAGCCACCTTTGTCCATCGTAAGGAGAAACATTTGACGGTCTTAAGGATCGACCCGCACGTCGCTTCTGGGTGACACCTTAGCCTTTATCTCATTCATATTAATTTCTTGATCAATATAATTTGAGTTCGCAATTGTTTTTACAAATGACTACCTATATGTCGTCAATCAACCTGGAGACCAATATTTCCTGTTCGGATTTTCTCCCCTAATTTCAAAGTATTACTACTACTAAAATATGTCTCTCACATTCTTTAATGATTAGAGTAATTACTTTCATGCACGTTAAGAGGTAGATTTACAGCTTCACTAACATAAGCACCGCTAAACTCGAATTCACTACACATTTGAGTTCATATTAACAAACAAGATTTAATCATGTTAATGTTTGATTATATAATTATTATTTGTTATCACTAGACGAATGATTAGTCTTTTGGTATCTGATTCAAGAAATATTAAGTAGAACACATGTACCCTATTATATGTCCAACTATATACTAATAACATAGATCCTACTGACTCTACCACTTCTAAAAATAAACTAGCATTATTTGTTTTTAATTACTCTGGTACGTCAGGACATACAAGATAACCTAATGTTATAAGGGTTGGTGAATTATTTTTATAAAGTAAAAATAAATAACATTAAGTATAATGTATATCACTTGCTGTGGATGAGAAACGTTAAACAACCTTGTTTCTTAAAGTTAAACAACCTTGTTAACGAGAAAAAGAAAATACTATTTTAGAGTTAATACCAATATTATTTATGTAATAAATTTGTCAAAATTGTACTTAACAACCAAATGTTTTATTCATTGTAATTTGTCACTTGTGCTGTGAAATGGTTTGTTGAATTCAGCTTCTCTAAAGTTGTCTTCAAGTTCAGCTGTGTACGGGGCCTTATGCAGAGTCATTAAGACATATAATTAGCGTCATACTAAAGGCCTGATTACTGCAAGAAACATATGTTATTCGAATTCTGTAGTAAGGCACTAATCACTCGTCAGAACGAGGCTGTATAAGGGCCGCGGAGTTTGTATGCACGCAGTCTGTCTCGCTAACTTAAGATGTCTTCAATATGACAACTCAACAGGAAACCACTCTCTACACTTTATATAGCTACTACAGCAGGAATCGTATCAGCGCATTCCCCTTCACTCCACCTCCGCCCATAGCATACGAACGGGCTGAAAGGTAACAATTGTATCCTCTAGAGAAACCGGTTTCTTGGACGTGAGCGAAGAGTAAAGGGGACTTATACGAGTAATGACGGTGCATTTTGAGTGTGTGTAGGAATTGTCTCCCACATCTTGAATCTCACTCCGTAGTGGTTTGCGTCAACACAACGAAAATTTCGTTGTTTTTTTTTAACAGTATTTTGCGATAGTTGGCATTGTTGTTATAATTATTTGATTATTTGCATTTCCTTCCAAAGTCTCTTTCAGACTGAGGCTCCTTCATTGGCTAATAGCCTATTTCAACGTTCTTTATTATTGGGACAATTTCCAGTAACTCTGGTGAGTAGAGTTACCAGCCATCCAAAACAAAATATAGGAATACTTCTTGGAACAAATGAAGGTAGAAATGAATGATCGTTTTTCCGTGATACTAATAAGATAATATGTCTTGCTATTGAAGAGAAAATCATATTTATCTAACTGATAAAAGGAAAGTGTGTTGCAAGATTTTTCTTATTTTGAAGAGTGTATAATTACGTGGAAACTAAACTCCAATATAATAATAATAATAATAATAATAATAATAATAATAATAATAATAATAATAATAATAATAATAATAATAATAATAATAATAATAATAATAATGTGCAGATGTTATAAAGATTAGTTTAAGCCCAAGCCATCAAACCAGTATTTGAAACTATGTAAAAAGAAATTAAGCGAGGCGAAAGAGACTACTACTCATAAACATTATTAAACAAAAAATTACTTCGTTCATGATAGTTGAGAACACTCATGTATTGAAGCTTTGAAGGTTTTAAGCAAGTACTTGGCCAGCAATTGCTGAGTATCAATGAAAATAATAAAGATTTAAGGTTCCTTTAAAACACCATGGAATGAAATTCCGTTGTAGCCTTTTTTTTCTTTTTTCTTTTTTTTTCTTTTGTATTTTTATAGAAAAATGTATTCTCAACAGCGGAGCGATTGATCTCATTCACCTAAGTAGGTCACCTAAATTGGCCATTTTTGCCAATATCTGGAGAACGTTAAGAGTGACACGGAAAATTCCATTACTTTCTCAGACAGTTTTTGGTGCTCTATCGAATGGAAGGCACAAAATTGAAAAGATATTTCAAATAACAGACTGACAGACAGGCAGACCGACAGCAAAAATAAGCCCGCAAAAAATAATACCGAGAATGTCCAAAATTCCCCTATACAGAAGTATATTTTGATAAAAATTCTCTGACACTTCCCTAATTACCCTAGGTCCATGTGTCGCACATCATTCTCTTCAGAATAGAACCGCCTTTCAGGCGGTGCCATTCACTTGTCTCCATCATGTATCTAAGGCGGGAAAATGAGGAAAAACGGGATTTTGGGGTAAAAATATCCCTTTTTTCAACTTTTTGACCCTCTGGATGCCCCCTGTTTTAACGTAGAAATTTGAAAGAAAACGTCTGGTAAATACTACTCGGTGGACTGCATGTTTGTGCAAAATTTCAATCTTCTACGTGCAAAAATAAGCCCGCCAAAAATACTTTACACAAAACCCCCCAAAAAGTATTACAGGAAAATACAAATTTTTAGACTTATGACGTCATCACCTCCTATGTATCGACGCAGGAAGGTCTGAAACCATACGTAATGTCTTCTACAATGCCTCTGGACTTGAAAAAAACCGGACGAAAAAGCTCAAATAGAAGAGAAATAACGCAATGTACTATGAAAAACGCATATGGTACAAATTGTACCAAAAGTTCCTCAAAGGGTTAAAGGGCCATAGTTCCAAAACTTTGGGGCATACCATAGTCGAGTCAAGACTTCACTTAGGAATCACTATGTTCCCTATCCAAATATCCGTGTTTCAGAATCCTGTGGTACTTCCACAACAATTATTACAGAGGTTGTTGATGAGTACTTCAAATTATATGCCTGTAGCCAAACTCCCTCTTTAAAACTTGTTGCGTGAGTACCTTCGGATTGTGGAACATGGATTGACAGTTGACAAACAAATCATTTTGCCTTTACAGCACTTCGATATCTTAAACCATTCCGGAGATATGATAAATATTGTTAAAGTTCTCAACACTGCTGAAAATGGCATATTTCTGGAGAATATTTAAACCAATTATTGTTTTCCTTTTCTTTTACATCAATGCAAGAATAACTTTTAGTAAGTGTACTTACAAAAAATCCTCGCAATTACATGATTCATTCAAAATAAGTTATACCATAACTATGATATCCAACGCCAAGGTACTTCCGATGTACATCGTCTTGTCTATCTCCGTTGTGCTGTATGTGTAATAGTGGCTTCCAAACTTTGGATGTTTGTGATATTATAACATCCTTAGCTTGCAACACTGGATAATAATTATGATATATTAAGTTTTCGTTTAACATGTAGATTTGAAATATATAACAAACTGACGTAGTGTCATTTGAAAAAAATATAACTTTATTCTGGGATGGTAAGACTGTTCACTGGGTGCTGTTGTTTAATACGCAAAACGATGTCCCCCTCCTCACAGTTGCTTCATGCAAATTGTCGCTTTTCTCCTTCTCCTCTAGCTGTTTCATCCAAATTTAGTACACATATTACGATGTAGAAAAGAGTAGTGTCATGGTTAGTAGTGGAGAGTGGGTGGAGGATACATATAAAAAATAATCGATAATGATCCATATTTGTTTCCAATCTATAGTTTTCGGTATTCATGAGATGAGTGGTAACAGTTAACATACAATTTATAATTCAAATTCAAACCCCAACTTGGGGTAAGACCTATCTAAATTCAGCCCTCATTAGAACTCCAGAAAGAGAAGATGGTGACATGTAAAAATAATTGAAAATGACTTATATTTTGTGTCAATGGATTGTTTACGGTGTCCCTAACTTAATTAGGGACAGAGTTGTTGTGATATGTAAGTACGAGGTCAAATCCCAGTTCTAGTTTCAGGCCCCTAGCATTCCTAGAAAGAGGAGGGGAGAGACAAATTAAAATTATCCAAAACGATCGATATGAGTGTGCAATTCTTAGTTGTTAGTGTCACTAAAATGAATAGTAACGTTTCCAATACCGTTTAGTTTCAAGTTCAGCCCCATCGTTAAAGAGTAGGGTAAATGGAACTTAAACTGCCAGAAGCGACTGAGATTTATGTCGCTTTGGGATCAGGAAAACATCTGTTCGTTTGAAACCACTTTTCGGAGATAGGTAGTATCCACTGCAAGCTGGTTTTAGACATACAACCTATTCTATGCATACGTACAGGAAGTATAATACAAAGTTTTTGTCTGACAGTTTATCTATCTGTCTGTCGACAGGAATCACAACAAAAATTTCACTAAAAATGCAGAAATAGTCTAAACTACGAGAAATAGACTCTCTATTGGCTCGGCAGTGAGCGCAATAATCGAAACTGGGCATAAAGCAATATTTCTATTCTTTGGGGATAATGAGCACATCGAACGCATTTGTCTTAGCTATCGCATGTTTAGTGCAAAATCACAGTAGCCAAATGTTTTTTTTTTTTTAATTCCTGAAAGACTGCCACCAACTGCATCCTCCATCAAATTCCACTCTCTTCGCACCTACCACCAGATGTGGAATATGAAACCGGCTACAGAATGAGGTTGGCAAGGAAGGAATGGCGACCTCCATGGAATCTTATGTGATCTATCAACAGCTCTAGCGAGTTTGCTCACCTTTCTTTGTTCATTACAACGTTGCTACTGGGTGAGCAACACCGCATTGCACTTCCAGAAAGCATGGCAATCCATGCACTATTGCTTGTGGTTTGTGCCAAGAAACTGAATGCTTTAACTGTTTAAATGAATATGACGAGGATAGTATTAGCGTAGACTGTGTCGATGTATATGTGTAATTTGCAGCCCAAAGATTTTTGCCTTCCCTTTTTTAAGCATTTTTTCACATGTAGGCATATGTCTGGTACGCTGTATAATGTATTGTTCAGCTAATAGATTGCCCTTCATTTTACTTATTTAAATAAATGAGCATGAGTTTTGAATTACCGCTATTCAATAATGTGTTTTTACTTAACTTTCCCTTGAAAACGGCAACAACTTTTAAAAATGTTAAACCGTTTGCAAAAGAATAGGCTGTGAGCAACAGTATGTGAGGGATTGTGACCCACATGAGAGAAAATGTTATTTTTTTTTCCTCAAAAAAGCAAAAGCATGAAATTTCGTTTTCTCTGCTGGGATATTGTAGGATTATGGATATTTCATTAGGTGAGGTAATTAAACAAACTACAGTTGTAAAACTAAAGCTTACAATTTTGGCCAGGTCGAACCGAGTTTTGACTTGGCCTATGATGCAAGTAACGTATAATTGCTACCTCATGAATATTTGAACACCGCTATGTCAACTTTATTTGTTGTGTTACATGTGTTCCATCTCCATGTAATCAACAAAACACGTAATATACTGGCTTATACTTCACTTGGTAAGTATATTAAAATTTGGTTAATTAGGTAATGTCTTCCATAATATAATTTAAACATTTACTTCAGAAATCGCGGTTGGTTCAGAGTTAAAAAGAGGTAAATATTGTCTCCACAACTATGATTGTTAGTTTAAAATAAGTTAAAAACAAGCAAATAAGTGTTAGAGACTAATATTAGAATATTTCATTCCGATTCTTTACAGGTAAAATTTCCACTACAATGAAAATTTTAGTTGTACTTGAAATTTGGATAATTTCATACTCAGTAACAGCAGCAGAAAGTGCTAAAGCGCTGAAGACAAATGGTAAATCTAACACCGAATTGGTTGATTCTGTCTCTTACATTATGCAGAAGTATGCAAATCACAAACGAGCCGTAATATTTTCTACAAATAATGCATCCATTGAAATACAGAATGCACTAACAAGATTCAACAGTGGATTTGTAATTATTAATACCAAATTTCCTACTGTACTAAATACACGAAAAATAAATGTGACTAGCTTAGAATGGTCAGAAGATTCAGCAATTTACTTGATAATCTTGGACAACAGCGATGGATTTCTCGAAGCAATTCACAAATTAAAGCTTGTCTTTTTCAGTCCTAGAAGTAAGTTTGTTGTCGTTCTGCTGAACATCAACAGTTCCTCAAATGACTCAGCAAATGTTTTCGATGTTGCATTCAGAGAAAGCATATTTAATCTAATTGTTGTAGCAGCGGAAAATAGAAGGTTCATGAAAGCCTTTAACATATTTACATACTTCCCATTCTCAGAAACTCACTGCAAATCAATAGGGCAAGTAATACTCACAGATCAATGGATCAAAGGAAAGATGGTAAAAGAAGCTGAGTTATTTCCAGAGAAAACTGGAAATCTTCATTCATGCGTACTAAATGCTACAACTTATTCTTATCCTCCTTTTGTGATATTGGAAAACACAACAGATGGCAGAGTAATTGCTAAGGGTATAAATATCAATATATTACATACGATTTCAAAGAAAATGAATTTTACTTGGGACCTTCTTCTGAGACAAGATCTTGCCATTCATGGCAAAGCCTATCCCTTACCTAACGGAACCTTTACTGGTGACATGGGACAAATAACAACAGGAACGTTAGAAGGGAGCTTTGTGGGTTGGGCATTATCAATGTATCTTTATGAGCATTTTACTATAATATTCAGTGGGGACTTAACCCGTTACATATGGGTAGTTCCCGTACCATTCACATATCCTAAATGGATGACCATATTCCTTCCTTTCCAATTGGCTTGTTGGTTTTTAATCTTATTTGTTTATAGCCTTGTTTCCCTCATATTAAAACTGATTAAGTCGCTTGTTAAAAGTAAGAGAAGTTTAATATTTCGATCTACATTGGTATATAATTTCTCAATACTTCTAGGGATATCTGTACCGCAGCCTCCTCATATACTATTGACAAAACTAATATTTCTAATCTGGGTGTTTGGTTCTTTCATCCTGAATAACAGCTACCAGGTTTTACTTTTTGGCTTTCTAACAAAGCCAATAAAGTACCCGTTTATTAACACAATGACAGATCTTGTAGAGTCAGGACTTGAGTTTGGTGGTCATCCATTTTTCAAACAATACTTTACTAACTCCACCGATCGCATAATGAAGAAAATTCTAGACAAATTCATGCTTGAACCTTGCGGGGATTCAATACAAGAAATTTTAGCAAATGTAGTAAATGAGGAAAACTGTGCAGTGGTTTGGCCATCCATTTTCGTTGACTATTTAGTATATTCCTACTCTCTTTTCGATTCGCAAGGGAACCCTTTAATTCATAAAGTCCAAGAAATTGTGGCTACAGTGCCTACTTTTTATTTACTTCGCACAAATTCTCCTTATGTGAATTCTTTTGGTAAGGTGATTCAAAAGTGCACGCAGTACGGGCTACGTAATAAATGGGAGAAAGATTCTTTGATTGAGTTGGTAATGAAAGAAAAACATCCTACACTGTATGATAAAGACGAAAGTAGTCACGTGTTTTCTGTAAAGGATTTAATAGGTTCTTTTGTTTTACTTATCACCGGATTATCTTTAGGCATGTTAACATTTATTTTTGAAGTAATCCGTATCTTTCGTTTCCGGTGTATGAAGAAATGAATGTTCATCTTTTGTTATGTTTCTAAAAGGCTTTCAGTGTACAGAGTAAAGACAAATGTCAGAAATGATTATTTTTGTCATGCAGTAGTAGGAAACATGAATAATTCACACACGTTGTCTGGCACGAAAATTTTTTTGCACTACAGAATATATGTTCTCAAATGTTTTATGTACTTTGGTTTGCAGGTCTCAGCATATCAGCCCCAGTAGGGTGTAATTGATCGCAGTGTTAATACTGAGGATTCTTATAATAGTTTGAAAGTCTTTAGGTAACACAAAGAACTGTAAAATTGTAAATGAAGCTTTTATATGTGAATCTCAACATTTGTTTGCAATAAGACTGACGAACCAGACTGAGTAATTAAATGACTTCGAACGTGAGAGAATATTATGATATATTTGTGATATTTCACCGATTCTAACTTACGGAACCAAAACAAGATACAATCTCCTTTTTCTTGTCTAACGATTTTGGTTCACCTAAACGAATTTATAATTCGTGATCTTGATTAATGTGTATATCAATGTACGTACTTAAATATTTAGTTACTTACAATAATAAAATAATAAGTAGGAACGAATTACATTTACTAAAGAATTAAACATAACTTTGAAAATGAAAATAGAGTTTTCTTTCAGCAAACTATAGAGTATTTTGCGAACAAACTAACGTTAAAGATTAGAACTACAATATTAATGTTACGGCAGGTATAGTGATACAATTATCTCAGAAGAAAGTAAAAATTTCAATAAGTCAAAATCTTGAAAATTTCCAAAGGAGCTGGACTTTTATGTAGAATCTTATTTTGATATCTTTAACATATCCACAAGGTACCTTCCCTTAAGTCTTTGTGTTCCAAGTGAAAAAGGAGAATTATTTTAATTTTCTTGCATCTTAAGTGGAAACTGTCAGGAACTTAATTACAAAGAAAATTATACCTTATTAAATTGTACATGAAAAGGTCCTCATATTTCGTTTTTTTTGGGGGGGGAAAAATTAATTATTTCAAAGATATAGATTGAAATATGAGTGAACAGAAATAGAGTGAGATACTTGAGACTGAAAATTATCTGAAAAAATTATCGTCGAAGGGAACTAAACGTTTGAAATTTTTAATAAATATAATATTTTGGAGGTGGAAATTTAGTCAACTCCTGCTAACTGGAAGAGGGACGCCCTTATTTCTGTGAAAACTTATTTTACAAATGATTAATAAATGATGAGTTCAAACACCAGGAGAATTGAAAACGCAACACGACTTCGGAAAGAAATTCCCTGTCAAAAAATAAAGAATTGAATAATTTAATTACAACATAGTGTTATCGAAGTCCGGATACAGCCTCACAATTTTGAGAATATATATGTTAGGGAGTTACGTTATTAAGGCATTAATCATCATTCTAATAATACTATTTCTTTCTAGCTTGCTACGTTATTAATAATATGGTAAATTAAACAAAATATAATATTTCAGTTTAACGTCCCTAAAATTTGTGTTTTAGAGAAGATAGGCGAATGATTAAGGCATGTGAACGATAATGGAAGAATTGTGGAATGAGAATTTAGGATGAAACAGAAGTACCCCAAAACCCATGAAACGATTGTTCAACATAAACAATCTTAGCTAGGATTAAAACTCTACTATTGAGCACTCGTACCTCTCATAGTAATGTAATAAGACAAAAGTTATTTGAAATGAATGAAAGATATAATATTAAATAATGATTTCAATGCTGTATAAAAATGCCCTTATTATAAATGGAAATCAAAATCAATTCCCAGTCTGGTGCTGTTAGGTGTTCACATTCCAGATGAATCAAGGAAGTATCGTAGCAACTTAAAAGTATGTCGAGGTAAAAACATTTCTTTTCATATGAGATATAACTTGTGTTATGTAGGAAGGTCTCAACTCAACAACAAAGATTTCTTACTTCGAATTGTGAGAAAATTCTTGTAATCTGAAGGTACGTGCAAGGGTAATGACTCTATCAAAAACTGGGGAGAGAAAATAGTTGGACAAAAGGAGTATTGAACTCGAGAGACGTTTCGAGTAACCAACAGATGAAAGCTCAACCTCATCATCCACTGCGATCAATCTTGGTGAGTACAAGCTGGTTATGAATTGCTAAACACATTGCTAATATTAGACCTTCATTGTTAATCTTTACTTCCACCAAAGATACTACTTCTGTATGAATGTGTTCGTAATTGCCAAAATAGACATAAGACCACAGCAATAGATTTGAATAATTATCTAAATCTGATGTCTCTAGTTTTATATGACAATTTAAATCATTAGCAATTGAATTGTTTGCCTACATTAATCTGAGTTATTTGGTTGAAGTCGTTATAAATATAGATATTAGCCTATCAAATTAGCCCATACATACACTGGCAATCTTAGCGATGTTATTTTAATTAAGCATCTTACGATTGTGCACCTAGGCTAAGAAAGACGGTGATGTAGAGATTACAGATATTGGTGGAATGAAGAAAGTAGTGAAACTAAGATTCTTATTGAATCTCAAGCATCTGGTGTTTTTCATTACAATGTCCACTTGCCGCTGACTGAGATAGAACCATGGTCACCACTTACCAGTGGTGATGCTCTAGTGTTCAGCCACCACAGACTGCCTTACTGGAATCTTGCGACCATAATGAGCTTTCGTTTTTAAAAGTACGAAATTGAACTATTAATTATTATTATACACCTCGGAAGTTTTATCAAACATTTCATTAAACCTTCCTTCTTAACGTGTTAAAACTGAGTGTCGCGGCACTTAATATTACGTTAGTCCCACTCTTAGATTTCTTTCGAGTCACATATGATTCTCGTGCTTGTGGTATAAATTTACAAAACATCACAAAGTAAAGAACTAAGATCACTTTAATTTTTTTTATTTGAGGAATTCTATCATGATGTAAACACTGTGTTATACAATCATGTCAGTTAATTCGTCTTATGTGCTCATGATAGTTTTATTTATATAACAGAAACTTATTGAGGAAAGCTGGCACAAACATATTTTTTATTTCCTAATATCTAAATAATTTTTTAAACCCGTACTTGGAAAATTTTCTGACTGCAGGTGGTTTTAAGTACGTTTAATAAAATTTCAGATTATGAAACTTAGCAAAAATCCTGATAGCTAATATTATGCAAATTTTGAAGATGTAGTCTACTGCTACTGAAACTAAATATGATGCAAGATCTATGTCTAACGTTCATATCTTAAGTCCTGTGCTCTACTTCTATTTATATTGCAGCATAAAGAGATTGATAGTGTTTTATGGGAAACAGTATTCATGTCGATCATGTTTAGCAACACCGGCCCTTGGCACCAGGATTAAAAAGGATTTCTAGTGTCTTCATGACTTCGTCTCTTAGAAAATAATTTGCCACCAATCACGACTTTATCAGGATCGAATGTGAATGATATTCTGTGGTTTGGAAACGGAATATTCATCATTTTCACGATTTATCAAGTATATGCTGGAGAAAGTTGTTTGTGGAACGCTTTGCATGGTGCTTAAGATAATTCACTAACAGACACTTACATTCTCTCTAAATATTAAACCTTACTAAAAGACTTTTCAATTTGATTTGTTAGATTTTGTTGTTATACTTATTGCTAATGCCTAAAAATTAGAACTTAAGAAGAAATATAAATATCATATTTCTACATGGTGCAGAATTTCTGGTCCCTTTCACGACCTCAGAAAATCAGTTCTACAGTATTTATGTTAGTTATTTGTGCTCTGTATATTTTTCAAGGGTTACTTACACTTATAGTCAAATTTTCCACACAGTAAGATTTACGCAGTTTGTTATCGGCTTTAAGATTATTTGAACATGTAATTAAAAATTTGAAAACCTAAATTCAACCACACTTGAAGAAAATTTAAGATGACTTTACGTTATAAGTCCCGAGACGATATTATATTAATCCATAAAATAATGGAGATTGTAGTGCTTCTGTTTATAAAATATAGCTCATTTTCTAAATATTACTTAACACACAGAAACAAATAATAACTTATTTGTTTTAGAAAACCACCATAGGTTATAAACCTAGGATTTTTATAATATAAATATAATGTATATAAGAGATATTTTTCTATTTCTTTTATATTTTGTATACTTACAGTAGACGTAGTTTCAAGAACAGAATTTAAGCAAGAAACTTTTTTCTCACAATGGA